>NC_091495.1:12135979-14535979 GCF_947461875.1 Haliaeetus albicilla
ACACTTGAACCATCTATTGCTTGTCTTCTGACCAAGCAGGATGACAACTATTCTCTTAAACCCCTCCCCTGGGGCTGCCTAATTGGTCTTTATTTAAATTCACCTGGTTATAGCCCTGCAATCACAGTTTCCAGCCTTTGTCTTGTTTCATCTAGCATTTCAGTTTTTCATTCTTTTTTCATCTTTTTCAGAACTACTGTTAATTAAATCTAACAAAATTGAAAAACCTAAACAAGAATATAAGACATCCAACTGGGATTATGCCTACAGTACAAGTGATTTCAAGCAGGAAACAAAGGTGTTTGAATCCTTGGAATGCAGATTCACCTTTCCAAATGCAAAAAAGAAGTCACACTTACAGCCGTTCCACATTATACTGTCACATAGGTACTCCCACATACATACCCATCTTGATGCAAATAGAAAAAAAAAATGTGGATTTTGGTGAAAATTTCATCATTTCATAATTTAATTTGGAATACTTTACATTTAGGAATTGCTTAATTTCAAAATTGTATTTTGAGTTCTTTTTATGTTACCTTAATCTACTGGTATTTTCTCTACCATGTCAATATTTATAGTGCATTACACATACAAATATAGAATTATACTTGGAGGGTTTTGTACTTCACTGTGAAAAGACTGAGACAGTTGCTACTTAAACCTCCCAGGATAGAATCTTCTCTCCAGTTTGGGTGCCTTAAAACTGTTTGGCACCAACGCAGGTCAGCTCTTTAATAATTCTTTTTTAAATAGTTATTTCAGATTAGTAGAAACTCTGTGTATGTCATAAAATAAAAAATGTGAAGATATAATGAAAAAGGAAATTTTTGCTTCTGACAATAATTCTAAAAGAAAAAATATATATTGTGCAAATCAGACTTGATAAACTTCATAGATTTTTAACAGTAGATAAGCACCAGTGTAATCACTTATTTTCATGTCTTCCATACTGTCTGAATCCTTATTATCTCCCGTTTTGAATCCAAAAGCCATGATTAAACTGGAGCACATCTTACAGCACAACATGCAATATTTTCCAGTGACAGAGCAACCACTTCAGCCTTTAAGTTGTTCCAACAGTTAATTATCCTCCCTGATAAAAATGTGCCTTATATCTAGTCTGAATTAGTCAAGCCTCGCCTTTCAGCCCTGGACTCTTTTATAATTTTTTGCTCATGTTACTGCTTGTATTTTTTCCCCTGTAGATATTTTTATCACTGTTTAACCTCCTCTTTGATGAACAAAATGTATTATTAGATCCTTGACTCCCACATTCCAAACCAGGTTTCCATTCGGGTAATTCTTTCTGTCACTCTTCCCTGAACTCTAACCTTTTTAACTTCCTCGCGAAGTATGGCCCCTTGGAGCGGACACAGTAGCAGCTGCTCCCTCTTAAAGCCTTTCCCTTTCTCCAAGTCCAGGGATTTGTTCTTCTGGCCACATTCAGCTATTTGCCCACCTCTAATCCTGAATTTCTTTGCCGGGGCTTCAGCAGATTCCCAGTATCACATAACATGATTTTAGCTGCTAGAAGAGCCAGGTAAAAAGACATAGAAAGAAAGTTGGAAAGAAAGGCACGTCTGTGCACTTGGTTTGTTTCCACTGCTGTCCTGAACTCAGCTGTTCACATGTGCAGCTTACAAGCAGCTTTCTGCAGCTTTGAGACTTATTTTATTTGTATCACTAATGTTACAGTAGAAGGAGCCACAGCAGACCTGTAAGGACCAAAATCGGAGCATATACAGCATCTCCTACATCTCCTACAACATATACAGGTAGGGCCCCATCTCAGTTGTTCCCCATAACCTATTTTAGATAAAGAGTATCAAAACACACAATCAAAATCTGCAGGAAAACGTTTGATAGAGATAGTGTACAGCTCTTGCAAGGAGAGCACTAAGTTTGGGAAAACCTGTTATCTGGCACAAATGTTAGAGCAGTGTGCTTATTTGAGCTAGTTGCAGCACAAAAGCTTTGAAGAACATTAAGGAGGAAAATGACAACAAAAACAGTTCCCTCTGCAACATTACGTGCTCTCAGCTGAGCTAATACCCTCTGTGTTTTTGCAAAGCATTAGTGGGGGGAAAAAAAATAAAAAAAAAAAAATCCAACAGCAAGTAAAAAGCCCTCAGGGTCTGGGCTAGAAATTCATACCAAAACAGTATCAGTAGTGACTGTAAGTCTCTCTACAGAAGCTTTCAGAAAAGTAGTCAAGATGCTTACAATTTTTAATGGATTGTTTGTCTTTTCTAAGAAATAACTTGCAGGGGATGAAAGGAAGCCCTGCAAAAGCTGGTGTCACAGGTCTTGTTGACTCACTGCTCTGTGGGCTGTCCCCACAGACTCCCTGGTTAGCTTGTGTGTAAATGCAGAACTGAACCAAAGCCCTCATGCGGTGCCAGGGGATGCTGTAACCCAATCTTCTGGAGGAGTCTTAAAAATCTACATCCCTTCCAAACCATTTGTGTGTATTAAAGAATCAGTGAGTCTTTTTTCATAATTGTCCTTGTATAGATCAATGCTGTCATTCACATGTGAGTATCTTGAATTAGGTTCCCCAAAATCATCATACCGCCTTAAAAAGCTTCTACACTTGATATATTTGATGCTGAAGTAATGTATTTGATGAAACTTCTCTTTAGATGATAAATTCTCAGGTCCTATATGGCATCTATTAAAAAAGTGTAACTTGTAGGCCTGAACTATTCTGGGTCACATAGACCGCATATAAAGGAGCGGGGGCTCCCTTACTCTGCGTAGAAGATAGTGGTGGGCTATGATGGTGTGTGTTTGAAACATTAGTAAAGGCAGACTCTAGATAAGTAATAAATTGCTGTATGTATTGCCTTAGGAGCAGGTTAGAAATTTCCCTTGTTCACTGGCATTTACAACCCTCCCAAAGGACAACACTTCTGAACACACGAAGTTTAACATGGTAATAAAAACACATCTTAAAAGCCCATACCTCTGTGTTTCAGTGCTTAAAAAAGGTGGCAGCTTGACAGACCTGGAGACTGACAGCAGCAGTGTCAGCCTTCCTCACTCTACTCTGCCAAAGCACCTCAACCTTGACCTGAGGAGAAAACCACGAAGGGTTTGAGTGGGATTTCATGCCCATTCACTCTGGCATCTCTGCTGAGATTGCCAGCAAGGGGGCCAATTAGTGCCTGCTTCAGAGGATCATTTTTTTCACTGTGTGGAAATGACACCTGTCCACTGAAACTGGGCAGAGACCCACCAATTCCCTGGGTGGCAGCAACTGCGCAGCCACTGCAAGGGTTACTGCTCCTGGTTACTCCCTTTGCACCAGGCATGCAGCAGCTCCAAGTTGTTGTCCAGGTGGGACCAAATGCATTTTCCTTTCCCAACAAGTAGTCCTTTCTGATTTAAAATAGCAGCCTTGCGTTAAAGATTGAATTTAAAAAGTGATTCTTACTATTCAAGGTCCTGGGGCCTCACTGAAGATCAGAAGGCCAGTTTTGCTGTGCAACCAAGTAAAATCCTATCAAGAAATTGCACTAGGGCAGAAGGAGATGAAGAGAGAGGGCTTCAGCCCTTTTTATTAAACAGAGAGAAAATGACACTTCCCTGCTGGATTCTCCCTCCTCACAAGCCCTAACTGGCAAATTCCTTGAGTGCTTCCTTGCTCTTCAGTACAACAGCAGCTGCCTTACCTGTTCATAGAAGAGAAAGTGTTACAGGAAGGCTGTCCCCTCACCAGGAGATGGACAGGCTTGAGCAAGCTGCTACAAAACATGGGACTGTATCATAAAGCGATCAATTGGTCTAGTGGCAAGAAGGGAGTAGCTGCCACTGTAGTATGGGTAGACTCTTCAACTTAGACACTATAAAAGTCATCACACTTTAATTAAGGACTTAGCAGTGTAGTTTGAAGAAGAGCCCATTTGCAGTGTAAACTGTTGAAATATTACTTAATGGAATGGGAAACTTCATTTTGGATTAAAATAATTTTATGAAGATTATCTTTCATAAATTCCAGTTCATTCAGCTTCATTTGTCAGAAAAAAAAGGTAAAAGTCATTCTCTTTAAAATCAGACATCACCCTCCAGTTCATCTGTCACCAAGACAGGCTTGCTAACCTCTCTAAGGATGTCATCTGACTAGAGTTTTCTATCACTCTTTGTCATTCCAGGTGCACATCTTGACAATTTTTTTAGATCCCTGTCCAGAGTCTCCTCCAGGAATCTAGAAGGACCATGAAGATTGCATCAAGGACTTGATTAAACAACAGATAACATTCATACCCAGCACACTAACCTCATTTGCAAGCTCTTGCAGTAAATGATTGACAGCTGATGCCCTAAGCAAAACTGCTGTTTATAAAGTCCTTTTCAGTCCAGCTACATTAGTCTCTCCACATAGCAGAAGTCAGTACACTGCTATCAAAACCAAGTCTGTGACTGATAATATTGAACTCTTCATTACCCCAAGTGTTGCTGCAAGTAATACCATGAGTTTGGACACCACCGTTCAATAAAGGCTTATTATTGTAAATATTCAGCTTATGTCATGATGAGAACAAACAGCTATGCAGCCAAGGTGAAAGGGGTGAATTGCAAATAGGTCTAGGTTATGATAGAGATAGTGCCCTATTTTTATGAAATTACCTTGTAGCCTAGCACCAAACACAAGTTCGGTGGAATACACTGGATCCTGTGTATTCAAACAAAACTGGTTAGTTGTTAGCAGTTTCTAAAAAAACTAAATCATGGAAGGAAGAAGTGCTCTCAAATGATGCAGAGAAGGGTTCTTCTGTTGTTTAAGTCTGATATTTCTAATACTTTTAGTAAGGTTCAAATCTTAGCAAAGATTTTTTAAAATTTGTTTTAATAGTTTCTTGAATTAGATAAGACACCACTGATAAATTGTGTCTGGCATTACAGTTCATGTGACTTGTAAGAACAGAGACTTGTCCTGACCTCCTCTCCTAAATTCACTTTCTCTCCACTCCAGAAGTGGCCGCATGCTGGCACTGGCTGTTCAGAGCTGGCTATGCACCAGAATCTCTCAGAAAGAGAGCTGCTAACCTCTCCCTGGGACCAGCACCCACATTGCTCTGCCTAAAGTCACAACACACTCTTCTGGTTCCTCTGTCCACTCTGTATTTCAGCCTAATTAACCAACAGTTTCTAATGATAAAAATAATAAAAGAAAGAAATGACTTCCCAGAACTATGAATACATTGATTCACATGTGCTGGGCAGTTGCCCTGCCAGCTTTGTTGCAAGAGGAAAAAGGAATAATGAAAAAGACTTTCGTTTGACTAAGTTCCTTATTATTGCACTTGTGTGCTGTGTGAGTCAAATTAGTCAAGAACATCACTGGATCTTCTGATGCGTTGTTCCCTGAAAATTTAGGACTGATAAGGGTGCTTGATCACCTAAACTGGACTGCGGCAATGGTCCATATTTACAAAATGTGCTCAAATCCTGCAGAACCTCTCAGAACACAGCAGAGACAAGGGACTCCAGGAATACACACACCATACCCCCATCCCTTTCAGATTATGTCCTTTACATTTATTACCTCTGAAGGGAGCCCATTTTCACCTGTTCCAGGCATATCTACAGTCCCTCTTACCTCAGCATCTGAAAATTTCAGAACTACCTGAAACACATACCACCCCAAGAAAGTTCATGTGCTATTATGATGCACCAAGAGTTAAGTGGGGAGCCCAAGACAACACCAAAACACTGTCATCAAACAGGGAACTGAACCATACTACCAATGGTGTAACTTTGCAGAGCTGTAAGTAACAGGTCATACATACATAGCTGAAATACTGATGGCCAACAGGGAGCAGAACTAAGAGGGAACTCAGGGTCAGAAGAGGGGAGGATGAACCACTGCCTTGCCTTGCTAAGAAACAATTATAAAGGCCAGCCCATCCCTCATTCATTCATAAAAGGAGAGCAGAATTAATTTCCTGGAGGCAGGAAAGCAGGAGAAAGAAATCACTTATTTTTTAGGGAACGGTAAACTCTTGCATAGAAGTGCAATGAATATCCAGACAGAGTGGAACAATTCAATCCTGCTCCAGAAAGAAAGTCCCATTGATATCAGACATACATCCAAGAAAAGAATTTACACATGAAACTGAAATCTTAACTTCTTAGAAAATTTTTCTATAACACTTAAGCATCTTCCTGCTTAAGAAGGAAGAAAAAAATGTGTGCTGGGGGTCTTTCAGTAATCTTTCTAAAGATTAAACCCCTTGAATGTTTTCCTTTCTACCTCAACTGTACCTTACAGAACTGCAAAGAACTGTCATTCTCCCTAGCTGACTCCACCTACCAAAGTTACTGATCTCACATGAGACATTCAGAACAAGATGAGCACCACCCCTTAGCTGCTGAAATTTGGTGTGGTACCTCTAATGCAAATAGGCACTAATACGCTCAGTGTAGCGGATGAAGGATGGACATACATTTTGGTGAGTTATGAGACAGAGGTGGGGCTGAAGAATGAGAGTTGTAACATTTTAACCTGGTGCAACTCATCAACTCAAGCTCAGTCAGAACCCAAAGTCAGCAGTCATTTAAAACTAATTGTTTTTCTTCTTATTTAGCCTGACAAACATACAACTCCCAGGCAAGTACAGAGGCTGGTCTAGAAAGACGACTCTTCTGCAATGTATCCTCTAAGTCAGAGGAGAACCAAAAAGGGAAAGGAGAGTTCCCATCAGGTTCTCAGTATAAACCAAGAGCTATTCTCCCCAACCTGATTCAGTGCAGCTTTTGAAGTCTTCAATAACCACTAGGTCACTATATGTTTTGACCACCTCACATTATCCTGTTCAGAATCCTCCAGTCTGACAGACATCAAAAGACATGGCACGTCCACTCCTGAAATGTCAGCTCCTCATTCACGTACAAAGTTCACTTCCCCATCAGCACAGGGGGTATAAGGTAGAATATCTGCTCAGCCGTAACACAGGCCATTCATGTAGTTCAAGACACCTGAGGCAGTTCCCATCATCAGCTTTCCCACTGAATTAGTGCTGGTTAATAGAATCATAGAATCATTTAGGTTGGAAAAGACCTTCAAGATCATCGAGTCCAACCATCATCCATACCCACTAAACCATGTTCTGGAGTACCCCATCTATGCGCTTTTTGAACACCTCCAGGGATGGTGACTCAACCACTTCCCTGGGCAGCCTATTCCAATGTCTGACAACCCTCTCAGTAAAGAAATTTTTCCTAATATCCAATCTAAACCTCCCTTGCCGCAACTTGAGGCCATTTCCTCTCATCCTATCTCCAGCCACCTGACAGAAGAGACCAGCACCCACCTCACTAGAACCCCCCTTCAGGTAGTTGTAGAGAGCAATAAGGTCTCCCCTCAGCCTTCTCTTCTCCAGACTGAACAGCTCCAGTTCCCTCAGCCACTCCTCATAAGACTTGTGCTCCAGGCCCTTCACCAACTCGGTTGCCCTTCTCTGGACATGCTCCAGCAACTCAATATCTTTCCCGTAGTGAGGGGTCCAAAACTGAACACAGTACTCGAGGTGCAGCCTCACCAGTGCCGAATACAGGGGAACAATCACCTCCCTGCACCTGCCAGCCACACTATTTCTGATACAGGCCAGGATGCCGTTGGCCTTCTTGGCCACCTGGGCACACTGCTGGCACATATTCAGCCTGCTATCAACCAGCACTCCCAGGTCTTTCTCTGCCGGGCAGCTTTCCAGCCACCCTTCCCCAAGCCCGTAGCGCCGCATGGGGTTGCTGTGACCGAAGTGCAGGACCCAGCATTTGGCCTTGTTGACCTTCATACAATTGGCCTCAGCCCATCGATCCAGCCTGTCCAGATCTCTCTCTAGGGCCTCCTTACCCTCAAGCAGATTGACCCTGCCTCCCAACTTGGTGTTGTCTGCAAACTTGCTGAGGGTGCACTCAATCCCCTCATCCAAATCATTGATAAAGATATTAAACAGAACAGGGCCCAACACTGAGCCCTGGGGAACACCACTTGTGACCCACCGCCAACTGGATTTCACCCCATTCACCACAACCCCCTGGGCTCGTCCATCCAGCCAGTTTTTCACCCAGCGAAGAGTACACTTGTCCAAGCCACGAGATGCCAGCTTCTCAAGGAGTATGCCATGAGAGACAGTGTCAAAGGCCTTGCTGAAGTCAAGGCAGATAACATCCACAGCCTTTCCCTCATCCACTAGGTGGGTCACCTGGTCATAGAAGGAGATCAGGTTGGTCAAACAGGACCTGTCTTTCATAAACCCATGCTGACTGGGCCTGATCCCCTGCTTGTCCTGGACTTGCCATGTGAGTTCTCTCAAGACAAACCATTCCATAATCTTCCCCGGTACCAAGGTCAGGCTGACAGGCCTGTAGTTCCCCAGATCCTCCCTCCAACCCTTCTTGTAAATGGAAGTCACATTGGCAAGCCTCCAGTCCTCTGGGATTTTTTTTTTTTTTTGGGGGGGGGGGGGGGGGAATAGCCTGGTCCTGAGCCTTTAAGATTCCCTTCTTATAGAATGTCCATCCCTCCTGGACCCCTTTGCCCTTCAGGACCGTCTCCCAAGGGACTCTCTCAACCAGTGCCTCAAAGAGGCCAAAGTTTGCCCTCTGGAAGTCCATAGTGGTGGTTTTGCTAACCCCCTTCCTTGCCTCACCAAGAATTGAGAATTCTATCATTTCACGGTCGCTAAGCCCAAGATGGCCTCCAAACATCACACCTCCCACCAGTCCTTTCCGGTCTGTAAACAATAGATCTAGCAAGGCTCCTCCCCTGGTTGGCTCACCTACCAGCTGTGTCAGGAAGTTATCTTCCACACACTCCAGGAAACTCCTAGACTGTTTACTCACTGTTGTGTTCTATTTCCAGCAGACGTCTGGAAAGTTGAAGTCCCCCATGAGAACAAGGGCACAGGATTCTGAGACTACTGCCAGCTGCTTGTAGAACAATTCATCCATCTCTTCAACCTGCTCAGGTAGTCTATAACAAACTCCCAGCACAACATCTGCCTTATCGGCCTTCCCTCTCATCCTCACCCATAAGCACTCCACCTTGTCGTCACAATCGTGTAGCTCTCTACAGTCCAAACCCTCCCTAACATAGAGAGCCACCCCACCACCTCTTCTACCTTGCCTATCCCTTCTGAAGAGCTTATAGCCACCCATTGCAGCACTCCAGTCACAGGAGTCATCCCACCACATTTCCATGATGGCGACTAAGTCATATCTATCCTGCTGCACGATGGCTTCCAGCTCCTCCTGTTTATCGCCCACGCTGCGTGCATTGGCATAGATACATTTGAGCTGGCCTATCGAATCCACCCCTAACATTGGCACGCTGTCCCCAGGCTCATCTCTGGTGCACCTAGTTTTATCCTTTACCCCCTCCAAACCCAGTTTAAAGCCCCCTCTATGAGCCCCGCCATCTCACAAGCGAGGATTCTTTTCCTGCTTTGAGATAGCTGGATACCGTCTGTCACTAGTAAGCCCGGTGCCATGTAAACCTCCCCATGATCAAAAAAACCTGAAATTCCACTGATGGCACCAGCCTCTGAGCCACGTATTAACCAGGTGTGTTTTCCTGTGCCTTTCAGTATATTTCCCTGCCACTGAAGGGATTGAGGAAAACACTACCTGTGCTCCTGATCCTTCCACTAATTGTCCCAGTGCCCTGAAGTCCCTTTTGATTACCTTTGGATTTCTCTCTGCAATCTCATCACTGCCAACGTGCACAATCAGCAATGGGTAATAATCAGAGGTCCAAACCAGACCAGGGAGTTTCCTGGTAATGTCTTTTACCCGGGCCCCAGGGAGGCAGCAGACTTCCCTGTAGGATGGGTCAGGTCTGCATATTGGGCCCTCTGTCCCCCTCAGAAGGGAGTCTCCTATGACAATTACCCTCCTTTTTCTTTTTTCAGAGGATGTGAGAATGCGTGAGGCTGCCCGACTGAGCCTAGGCACCTCCCTAGATAGGGCTTCATCTACATCCTGATCTTCATTGACCTCGTCCTCAAGTTCCAGAGCCCCATACCTGTTGTGTAGGGGCAACTGGGAAGGTGAGGGAGACCGGGAGGGGATTCGCCTGCCTCCCCGAGCAGGGACCCGTATCCATTCCCCTCCATCTCTTAAGTCCCCTCCTGCCTGGTGGCAAGAGGGCAGGGGAACCTCCGCTTCTTGCAGAGCCTCCATCTGCTGCCTCTGCCTCAGGGATGGTAGGGTGCGGGTCCACCAATCTATCTCCCTCCCTCTCAGACTCCCTGGTACTCCTCAACCTTTCCACTTCCTCCTTCAGCTCTACCACCAGGCTGAGCAGATCACTCACCTGGTCACACCTCACACAAGAGGTATCCCCGCTGCCCTCCGTCATCAGTGATAGACTCAGGCACTCCCTGCAGCCGGAGACCTGGACAGCTGCATGTTTGCTTGGAAGCTCTGTCTGCGTCGCCACTTTTTTCCTAGCAATGGCTTTCACCCGAGTGGCAGCAACCATACCTGGGTCTCCCTCTGGGCCGACGCCCACCGCTTGAATAGCCTTCTCCAGCTGGGAAGAGGGGGGGCTGTCGCGCTACCTGCACTCCCTGCCTGCGCAAACTGCCGCGCCACGCCCTTTCTGACGCGCCACGCCCTGGTCGCCGCGCTCCTCGGGGCCGTTCAAATCTCCCGCGGTTGCCCTTGGCAGCGCCCGCGCGCGTCAGCCTCTCTCGCGAGAGCCGCCGGCTCTGGCCGGTCCCTCCGCTCTGCCCCGGGGCTCCCGCGCCTCGGGCGCCTCCCGGTCCGCCCCCGTCTAGCGCTCAGCCGCCCCCTTACCGTTGCCTGTGCTGGCCTCGCCGCTGACATAATGTGCATCTGTGTCTGAAAACGGGAGTCATATTCAGCAGCAACGTCTGAAGAGTGACTCAGAAGAAAGTTTTCGTTGGCCCAGCAGCGTGGTTTTGTCACCTGTGATGTTATTCTCAAACTCGGTCTTCCATCTTCCCAAACAACAGGCCCGTGCATGGCCAGCGTAAATACCCACTGTCACTGGCAGGGACTTAAGGCAGCCGTGCAGCAGCAAACAAAGCAAGTCTTGAATTGCACTCGCTGACACCTTCAGCTGGGACTGTGCAGTGATTCCTGCCCTAGGACACCTGCCTGTCCCTCATCCCTGGGCTACCCAGTCTGTGACTGAGAATAATAACCTCAGAGCAGAGAAGGATCAGCTCTTGAACTGCTGCAATTTACAGGCCAATATATGAAAGAAAACTAGAGCCAGTATCAGTTTACTGTAATATGCTGGGCTATAAATGGTAACAGTTCAAGAGCTGCTGGGCCATCCCTGCTCTGGAGCCCGCAATCGCAGGAGAGGAAGCATAAAGGAGGGCGGGTGGTCGGGAGCAATGTCACTTCAGACATAGCAGTTTAATCTGAAGCCATAAGTGAGTCAACACCTCTGCTAAAGTGATGTGTCTCACCAAAGATTGCACAGCCTTTCCCCCAAAGAGGTTACTAGAGAGAAGGTGAAGATAAAACACAGATAACATAGGCATTTGAAATAACAGTCTCACAGTCCTTATTCATACAAGCCATACCCTGAAGAGCAGAATGCCGCCTGAGTGAGGACAACATGCATAAGTAAGAGAGCCAAAGTTATTTAAGGCCCTGTAGTCATTTTAATAAACAGGTAAACAGGCAGTTGACAGAGCTACATGACTACACAGTATTGCCCAAGGCCTTGCCTCAGTTTTGCAATCGATAAAACAGGGACACTGTTTCACAGAGATGCAGCTGGGAATCCCTTGATGGTATTTGGTGAAGGTTTGGGGAGTCTAAAATGCTAGGTGCCTTTCAGCTGCAAAATATTATTTAATATGACACAACCAGCAAGCAGCAAAAAACACAGGACCTCACGAAATTACCAGAGCTGTTTCTGTGCAAAGGCAATGCAGGCAATTGCCTGTAGCAACAGACTGCCAGGGTCAGCGAAACAGGCAAACAAGGGTAGCATAGATTTGGCTACATGAGTTTTCCAGAAAACCAGACCAGCTGTTTCTGTCTCCAAGAGAAATATCTCAGTGCCCAGGGCATTTGCTACTCCTGAGGAGAGGAAGAGGGTTCCCCCCCAGGAAGAGCCACCACTCCTCCCAAACCCACTGTGAAGGCCCCCATCGCTGGAATCAACCCTGCAGAGCCATTTCTCCTGCCTGTCTCCCTATGGGGGCAGGGGTGGCCTCTCCTGGCTGCTCACACTATAGGCACTCAAATTCAGTGGTGCCTACACTGCTGAGAAACCTTGACCCAAACCTGCATGTAATCATTTCCAATGTGAACAACATTACTCACACGAGCCACCCATGAAAGTAAATACTGTGATTCACATGACAAAGAACTACTACCTTGAGTAAGCCTTATAGGATCAGGTTCACAGATCATCTGTGATGGCCTAAACGGTCAGCGTTTACGCAGTATCAGAAACAGGCATGAGAAGAGTTTGCAGTTTAGGGCCTCTATCCAGCAATTCATGCTGGCAGACCTGTAAAGGGGTTTGGACATAGTACAATGAGCGATAACAGTAAACAATGGGAGAGAAGAGAGTGAGGGTCATAACTGCAAGACCATCTGGTTGTTTCCATTTGCTGTGTACACATCTTGCTAGTCCTGCCGCTAGAAAGACAGAGAGGGTTGCTGGAGTACTGAGTTACTAATGAATAGTTGCATTTTTGTCTTATATACCGTTATTGATATCAATAGTTGTGGCAGCATTTCAGATGCTGGTTTCTGAGGAAGGCCAAAGCATGAACATTTCTGATTGGAAATATATCAATGTGCAAAATAATTTGGTACATGTGACAATTTTGTTATGAGAATTTTTAAGCATTTTATTTCATGGGTGGGTATTTTTCCTTATCTTCTAAGATTTTTCTTTAAGAGTTCTTAATTCCCTTGCTGGGATCATTAGCGCTTGGATGGTCAAGGCCATAACCGGCATTCTAGGTACCAGGACAAAAGAATACATTACAATAAAATGAGGAATACTCCATGCTCTTTGGTAGGACATGTGAAGGAGACTCGATTATTTGCAATTAGTCAATATGGATCAATATTGGATTTATCTTTAATGAAACTCCACTAAGCTTTCAAATCAATGAAAAGAAAACAGATTAGGCAGATGCATCTTGCTCTGTGCTCTACCTGCAACCAGATGTGGGCTTTACTAAACCACATGTGGGAGTGAAAACAGAGCCAAGGGCCCTTCTCAGAGAATCACCTGCCACTTGACCATATGGTTTCAACCTTGGAGTCAGGTAGCAAGGGCATTCCAGCCTTTTGCAATCTGCAAGTTGACCGAGTGGGAGACATGCTCAGAGATACTGTGAACTATCCAGGAGGGGCAGAACCAGGGCTGGAAGTAGAGAATGGCACCTCTCTCTGCTGAAGAGGAAATCTTAGATTTGAGCATCTCCTCACTTAAATTACTGTAGTTTGGCAATAGCTCCATAAAGGTCAAGAGTGTAAAACTGCAGGAAATAAAAGATTCGAGCCTGAGGTTTGTTTGAACACCCTCTGTCTGAATTGTGACAAGGCTCCTCCCCAGCTTAGGTACCCAGAAAACTTTTTCTAATCCATAAAAAGAAGTGAGGGGAAACTTCAAGCTGCTCAGGAGATAAATCCCACTTTCCATACCACTATTTTAGCAGACAAGAGGATGTAAAGCAGACTGCCAGGGGGCTCCAGGGGCTTTCTTTCCTGCCGCTCATTTTTCATCACCAATCCTGAACAGACCCCAAAACTCAGACTAATTAAAGACAAATAATTAAGCACATTCAGACTGGGAAGGTTGGCAGACTCCCCCTGTATTGTGAGACCACCTTGGCACTTAAATGGTTAGGGACTATATCCCACAACATCATGCTCATCTCATTGTGGTAGAGAGCTCTTGAGAATGTTATTAGCTGGGTGTTCGCCTTGCCGTTTTTCCACATGAGGCAGATGGGTAATTACGAAGCTAATAGTCTGATTGAGAGAAATCAGATGCAGTGGTTTGCCCAATTAGATGATACATTAGCTTCCTTCTTTGTAAGCAGCTAATGTGTGAAGCAAAGTGGTATTTTTGAGGGTCAGAATCCTTAAACAAGTGCCGAGTTGCAGATTATTGTGTCTCTCTTTTTTTTTCTAATGGAGGAAAAGTGCTAAGTCTTCATTACTAAAAGCATAGAAAATGCAAATCAGGCTCTGAAACAAAAGAGTGAAGGGACAGGCGAGAATATTTGGTGTCCAATGTGTCAACCTACAACATCAATTACATTGAAATGCAATGCATGGGAGCCTAATCAAGGATAGTATAATTGTAATAATTGCATGCTTTTGTTGGAGAGCTGCTGCCATTGTTATTGTCAACCATTTGTTTTTCTCTATTGTTTAAGGGGAGAGTATTTAAAATATATATGTGTGTGTGCATACATAACTGTATAAATGACTGAAGAACAGTATAGGTAGAAGGTTGTGTTACTGCACACAGAATGTATTAAGTCTTTCTTATTCCTGTTCTTCAGATGGTGGAAAACCAAGAGCCTGAACTCTGTGAAGGCGGGTAACACCCAAAACTGAGAAATGGACACTGACTTACAATCAGTGCCAAGCAATGAGAGTTACTTTTCCTTTTGCTGACACGTCCCCTGGTTCAGGGAGGTGAGTTACTCTCAGTGACTGGCAAGTCATGAAGCGAGCCAGTAGTAAATCATCCAAACAATCCCCAAGACACCTCCAGTCTGCCTTTTTACTTCAGAATAAAAAGGGAAAACGTCAAAATAAACAGTTTCTGTCTCGTTATATTTCCTCCAGAGCTGCAATCTGTTTCTGCCATTTAAAAGGATTCTTAAAAATCTACAATCTTGACGAAGGCATTCAAGATAAATGAACGCAAAGGAGAATACTGCATGGAAAAAAAATGACAGCATGAGTTTACTCAAGATCTTATTAAGGGACAAAGAGGGAGTAAGACCCTGCTGTAAATAAACTAGCGATATTTTCTGTATCCTGAAGTCAGGCTGCAAATTCTTATGGCAAAGTGCTCAACATTCAGATCAAATGAGAGGTTTATTTTCTTGCATCACTTGGGCTTGCCAATAGGTTGAAATGGAGGCACAATAGAATTGGGCTAAAACATTTAACATAGCTGTTAAATCTCATTCTCCACAGCTAAAAAAGAACAATGCTGTACCGTCTTTACTGAGAATACACTCTCCTGCCATAGGAGGCTTTTCATGTATCTCTAACAATCCTGTACATACTCCAAAACTCACACTAATTAAAAGCAAATAATCAAATACATTCAATTTGAAAAGTTGGCAAACTCGCTTGTATTATTGTGTTAGCACCTTGGCACCAAAATGATCACATCGTGCTAATCTCATTGTGCAGGAGAGCTCTTGAGCATGTTATTCAGTAGGTCTGCTCACTGCCCCCCACCTCCCAGACCTACCCCTTTCTCCTCCACCGCCAGCACTCTCTTTAACTAGATAAAGAAATTAAAACATAAGCAAAGATAAGCAAACCCAGGACAGTATTTTCATCATACTTCACTCAGAGGCAACCAGAACTTGTGCTACCTTTTACAGAGATTTCCTTTCATCCTGGTTTCAGTTCATCTCCACAGATACAGCTGGTAAACCTGAGAGATGCTTTAAAATAAACTAAGCAGACTGCATTTGTTTCTCACTAGCTCTCATATAACATTATTATATTATTGTACAGAGTACTTGGCTACCACAGCAATGTGAAGAGTATAAATGCAATAAATAAAAGACTACAAGAGTTAGCAGCTTATGACTGATCAGATGAAGAAAGCCAGAAGGAAGCATCTTAAGTTTTCTTCTCTTTGGAAGTTTTATTTTACAGGTAAAATTTCTTTCCATTTGCTGTGCAATAAAAGCAAAACTGTCTTTGCTAACAGCAACGTAATACAAATTAAAAAACAATGCTTTTTCATACACTGTGCAGAAGAAGGCTTCATTTTCTTGACAGGCTTAATTTATACAGAGAAAAACCTCTCTGTAGTGACACTTGTAAAAACATGCCTGCCCTCTTTGTAAGAGGCCACCACTTTCTGAAAGACATGATATATTGTAAACTTGGAATGGATGATATTATAGAAAGGCCACTAGTTTTATGGCTGAAAAAAGTTGCACAGGACAGCTAATACATATGGCATTATTGAAGCATTAGGTCTCTCTGGGGACTATGTTTTAAGACTGTGAAGTCTTTCGTATACAGGCCTGTGCATCCACCTGAAGCTAATGACTGACACCATATAGATGCCCATTTGTGTGCTATGAAGAAGTATCAGTTTAATTTTCTGCAACCGTCTGGGAGGAATTTTCCCCAAACGGTCCAACAAATAAAAACTGAACAAACTTTCATGACTAAAGATGTATTCATTGCAGTGTTTCTAGCCACTGTATTTTTTACAACTGCAATATCCACCACAGTAGCTATGGCCAAGGGCTGGGTATGACTGTAAGCTGGGGTAGGTATGAGCATTCAGCACTGGATTTTCTGCCTTGACGGAAAGATAGGCTAGAATCTATATATTTCTCCCAAATGAGGGGAGCATTATCCTTTCCCATAAAGTTTTTGACTGGGGTCCTAGGTCTGTGCTTGGATATGTATTTGGTTATTAAAAATATGATCCTCATGGGTCCCTTCCAACTTGAGATATTCTATGATTCTATGATATGGCCTGCCGTCCTCCATCCAGCACTTGCTGTGCAGGTGGTGTATTTTTGCCTGGGTTCCAGAACCTCTTCTGAGAAAGCACCACCTCTAAAGGACAGTACATTAAAGGTCTGTGTCAGGAGAAATACATATCTTTTTAATTTCTTAACATTTATTGGATAAAAACACATTAAAATTAGGCAAGTGTTCATGCTGCACAATTGCAATGCTTAAGAACACAGCATTTAATGGTAAAAAAAAAAAAAAAAAAAAAAGAGGAAAAGGGGTCACTGAAGGGCCTTCCTGACAGGACTGGAAGGGTACCACTCAGCTTTTAGCACAAAGACACCCACAGGAGAAGATGGCACACTAATATAGTCTTTAACTGGGGAGGGTGCTACATAACAGAGTCCAATTAATGACCTTCAAGACAGTTAGTTCCTAAGTGCCCATTTGCACTTCATGACCAAATAATGAAGGAAGCCCATATGGCTGAGCCTCTTCTAAAACAAAAACAAAACAAAAACTATTGGAGAGTCAGTCCCACTGAGTAGTCCCTGAACTTCATAGACGTGACTGTGCTGTGCGCTGCACCACCTTGTATGATAGCAGGGTCTGAGGACTGCCCAATAGCCTGCAGACAGACCTACATCTAGTGGGCCCATGGAGGTAAAGCCAGACTCATTTTAGAGTGAGGCAGCACAGGGTGCCCAAATTGTCCCAGGCAGCGTGGTGAAGAAACACAGCTTCCATATACCCTGCTCCTCTAATTTTTTTTTAGGTTTTAGGTAACTATATGCCTGACTTCATAAAACACACATTAATCTTTCTGTTGACTTCAGCAGGTTTAAATCATGCACCGTATATGGACAGGCCAAAAGACGTATATTGGTATTATTTACATTAACTAATATTACATATTCATAGCGCAATGTTTTGTTCATAAAGTTTGCAGTTAAATCTTGCTAAAAGGAAAACTGTGATTCTCAACAAATAAATAGTTATTTGACTAAGCAAGTTGTACTTTGAGTTGTTCCTAGATTTCTGTCTGTCATGAAGAAAAGTTGATCAGCCAACACAAGAAGTATCAACAGCACTGCCCAAGCTTGGAAAGCCCTCAGTCTCCACAGGGAGGGCTCCCATTGATACTACCAGGAGAAATGCTTGTAGACATCAGGATACCATATGGCCTCTGAAATCAGTATTGGTTTGCAGCTTGACATATGGATGGATAGATACCACAGAGAGATTGAAATAAATATGACAAACTAAGTCATACAAAGAAAAACATGTATACACAATCACACTTGAACAGATGCTTTGGCTGAAATAGGTGATTTAGTGGAACACATTGTAGATCTGAGAAATGGAAAAATTAATCTAAAACTTACAGTAGCATAATGCACTTTTGCAAGCAAAAGTGAAGGAGGATTCAGAGAAACTCCTCAGGGACAATGCTAAGAGAAGATACTAGTGAAGAAGTTGTTGATGAACCTGCTGTAGATTTAACAGCAAATCTAACAGAATACTTCACTCCCCCAGCTTCCATATCAATTGGAATAGAGACATTTCAAAAAACCAGCCCCATAGCATGAAAGAGAAGGAGAAGGTGGATTTCTCCTAGGCATTAAAACAGGCTGATGCAAACACTTCAGTCTTGTTTGTGGTTTAATGCATTACCCCAGAGATCTGAATGTGAAATCTGGACTTAAGGAAGAAAATTCTCATTTAGCAAAGAAAACGCTGCAATAGCTATGTGTGAAAGTTCTTCCAGCACTGTTTTCTGCTTGCCATATGGCCAACTTCACCCACATTAACAGCAACTACTGAGCAAAGCCTCAGCATTTTGAAAGAGAGACAGAGAGAAATGCAAAAGTCTCATCAGCAAGCATGGCCTAAGGAGCACCCTGTTCCCTATTTACATTGATACTTTATCTTTGTCTGATGCTAATAAAATAAAAACATCATGAAGTACCAATCCCAGAAAATTTGGAACACCTTACATAGTTCAGTGGTTTTGTAGCCACGTTCTTAGTTTCAAACCATTTAAACTATTCCACTGTCCAGTGTTGCAGATCTAGTGACTGTTAGAAGTCCTAAGATCTTTCTAGACTTGTAAGGTTCAGGAGCTAGCAGAAATGCCCTGTTTCTGTTACATACATACACAGTCACATCCCCATAGGGAAAAGAATTCCCCCCAACCTCCCACCCCACAAAACCACTCCTCACATGTGCGTAGCCCTGAAATGCAAGGGAAGAGGAGTGTGTTTCTGGTTTGCAGGGGAAATACGTATGTACCATTCACTCTGACTCAGAATGCCATTAATTTACCCCGATGGGAAAGAATTTTTTACCTCCTTTGTTTCCAGGGATTCAGCAGACTGTTTGCTGTCAGCTGAGCCAGAAAACAGGTTACTGCATCCCTCTAAAATCCAGATGTCTATGTTTACAACAGGTAACACCTTTTACCTGAAACAGGCTGCCTCACACTTTTCCTCACAGACCTCAGTAGCACAGTACTTGGAGATGAGCCCTGAGCACAGCCCTGCATAACACAGGGAGGAGTGTGATCAGCACCCGCAGCTGCAAGGGCAAGGAGCTTCCCTGCTACAGATGGAAGTCCCCAAACCTGCTGGCATCATCTGCTCGGCAGCATCTGAGACTAGCCAGGCTCCTATGTCCTGTTTATCTTACCCACCATCTTTTAGCTGGAAGACTCCTTGGCCAAGGCTTTCAAAGGCTCAACTTTCACATTGCAACAAGTCCTGAAACAGAGAAAGTTCTGAAATAAAAGACATCACATATGATCTATTGTTTCATATTGCATTCTCTTTACTGTTCATTAATTATTGAAGCTGCTAATATCTGAGTATGTGCTTCCTTCCCTTCAGCCTTCCTCTCCCTCATTTAGACCTCACAGTGAAAGACAGTGTCCTGCCCATGCCACAGTATAGCCTGTTGGCAGAGACACCTTGAACAACACAGCCAGAGAGCACAAGAAGTTCATTGACACATCAGTAGGAAGAGGCAGCCTGCATCAGTTAATAAACAGCTTTATACTGTTTATAAATGAATGCTGTACTCATAAGTGGAGTCAGACCAAAGAAAATCAAAATCTGATTTATCCAGAGGGTAGGTACTCCAGGCACAAGGCAATCACGTCTGAAATTGCCCTGCAGAAACACACCTCAGTCTTCAGCTACAGGAACCAAGTTTAATGCCTCCATATCACTGAGATTTTCCTAAAAATTTCCCATTGCTGTTTACTGCTGACAGGAGCTCTAGGGTAGACAAGACATTCATCAGTGCCAACATTTTTATGATTATGTCTTCTAGTCTTTCTGTTTTCCAGGTTGGATGACATTGCTTTGCTTATTCATCACTTTTACTTCTGGGAGCTGTGCTCGGACCTATTTAGTAACAGTAGGAAATTTTAATGTAGAAAAAGGCTGCTCTGCTGCAATATCTGCTTAGCCCTTGGCCTCTCTGGTGAGAGCATCATCAAAGACGGCAGCTAAAGTAATGTGCAGATTAAAAATTGAACAGAGACCACCCATTCATTCACCTGCCTCAATGAATAACCTTCATACAGCGTAACAAATTTCAGGCTCACAAGAAGGCTAAACCAGCTATGGTGCCATAATCCATCCCTAACTATCCAGGTCCTGAGAAAAGTAAACAGAAATTCTTTGCATAGGTGTGAATATTCCCTTTAAGAATTAAGCAGAAATGGTAAGCTTGTGTGTGAAAATCAACAAAAACTAGCACCGGTGCAACTCAAATCCAGATTGTAGTTATATTTTGTATAGCATTTGGAGAATTTTTCAGTTTTAAGCCTGGCAAATAAAAAAATAAATTACCAAGGTAAAGAACAGCTATGTTCAGTGAGCACTGAAGCCTGGTAAATATTCAGTTTTTAATGGCATCCACTTCTATTTTGCTCACTGAATTATTGGGCTGACCTTAAATTAGAGATCTGGATGGAGCTGAATTGAATATTGTGAAGATGAGTGTAATTACCTTGCTTCCCTTTATTCTAATTCATTTTTATTTTTTTTAATTCTTCATCTGTGTGACAAACTGAATGTCAGAGTGCCTGTGGATTTATACTCACAGTAACAGAGAGCAGAACTGATAGGCCAGATAGTGGCACAAGGAAAGATATATCTGCATTGCGGTCAGGGGTGTGACTGCAGAACCTTCCTGCCTTCCTCTTAGTGAAAGAGCTGTAGTTGTATATATGTCCAAGCTTCAACATATGCGAAGACTGCCAGGGTTCTAGCACCTGCAAACGAGGCCCTTGTTTTCCCGGCACTTTTGTCTGAACCAGCCACACCTAAGGCTAAGTCAAGTGTATCTGCCCACCTCAACCCGCAGCACAGGCATGGCCTTGGGCTGCTTTTGGTCCGAGGTCCCTTCGCTGGACCTGCAGAGGTAACCCTTGCAAGCAAACAAGTGTACCCTGTTGTCCACTGCTCCATAGAGCCAACCCAGCCTACACCAGTTATAAGGATGAAGCCAGCTATGCCCAGCATCACAGGAGTCATACCACAGGCCACCTTTATTCTACTACCAGTATGGTAGGCTTACCTTATGACTGACTAATGGATCTGGAGATCTGGCCAAATAAATCTATCTCAGATATATGTTCTTATCACCCTGTCCTTGAGCCTTAGTTTCACCACTTACAGTCAATATCTCTTTGTACCTTCTAATTTACTTCAAAAACTTTCCAAGGTATTTTTCAGGTATATATTTAAACCTTCAAATATTTCCTGAGCTCCTCCTACAATTAGTGCTGTCTGGCCTCTATATATTTGGCTGCTGATGACATCTCTCACAATTACTTCTCTTCAGCCCACCTCATTTTGTGGAAATATGACTCAATATTCTTTGGTAAGTCATCAAGTAACAACAGCCTTCTCTAGTTAGTCAGGGAAGCTCAGAGTCACCAGTATGTATACAGATGCCTAGCAGAAGTAGATGTAGAAATAGAGAGACTCCAACTGGTTGATGAAAATGTATACAGCAGGCAGAAAGGAAGAAGGCCAAGAGGAGCTCTTGATAGCCCTAAGAAAATGTGCGATGGCCCTAGCTGTGTTTGATGGTAAATGTCACATCTCATGTCAGAGCCTGCCTAGATAAATTACCCCTGAAGACCATATTGCCTCAGAAGTTAAGTATTAGCAGCTGCATGCATGTCATTAACCCCTCACCTGCCACACAACTTTGTACTGGCCCAGGGCCAAATACTTTAAAGAAGGGTTGACTGACTTCAGAGCATGGGGGTAAGAAAGCTGCAGGACATACAATGTACAGTAAAGAGCGCCCATGTACGTGTGCCCTTTTGTAGGACATCTGTGATGATGGCACTGAGTATTCCAGCAGTTTCAGCTCATTTGAAGGATAATACTCCTATTCAGCTGCTCAGCTGAATAACAGACTATATTCCATGTTCTCCCAACTATTTTGTAATTATGTTTAAGTATATTGCTTTATCATAATACTAAAGGTATGGGAAGATTTGTCTACGTTATCTTAATTGTTTCTTGGCTATGTATATTTTTTTTTTTAAGTAAACTTGAGAAGCATAGTGATTAAGTGTACAGAGACAGTGTCAGTAGGAATGCTCAATTACAATACAAAGGGCAAATCTGCAAAACAGTTGTACTGTCCACAAAGAGCCATTTGGAAAACAAAGGACTTCATCATCCTAACCCTCAGCATGATCCCAGATTTAGTCCACAGATAGCAAATTCAGTAGTGAAAGTAGCCTAGAAAAGGGTATTGGGCTCATAATGCCTACTGTAAAAATGTAGAAATATCCATATCAACTCCAACCTGAGAAAATGGTCTCATAATTTAATGCCAGCATAATAGACTGTGTCCATGATTTTCTATTTTAGCCTTCCCATGGTGTCCAAGACTTCACAACCATATTTCTAAAAGCACAATATCCTCTCTTTTGCTTGCTATTTTACAGAAACTTTTTTAAAGTTGGCTAACTAAGGGCCATGGCCATAAACTTTGATCCACAAATGAATTCACTGTTAATGTGAAACAGTATGGGAGGGATTTACACTGTCTAACTTAAAAATCTAACTGCAGGTGCCCATACTAAGACCCTGTATAATCAAGAGAGAGAGGTGAAACAGGCTTTTCCAGAAGACCATTCAAAGGAGTGAATTCCAATGTTCCACAATTACCTCTAATTTTTTTAAAGTTTTGGTTCTTTTTTTAACTTTTGCCATTTTTAAACTGCATTTAAAAATCAAAATCAAAAACAAGAGAAATAAAGAAAATGGCAAACTGTGAAAAATGCACCTTTTAAATTGTAATTAAAATTGCAGTTACAATGAAGTCAAAGGAAAATAACCATTAATACTGACTAGTAATTAATTAAAGGTATTTTCCTATGAGAAATATTGGTCTTCAGTAAATTTTATATATATATATATATATATATGGTTGGAACTTTGTATTACAGCTTCAAGTAACACAGAAGACCTTCAAGGAATCGATTGAAATACAGTTAAGTCCTATCTATCACATGAAACAATCAGAACAACTGATCTCATACCCCAAAATGTAGAAGTGTCAATAAAAAGCAGTGAAATAAGACAGAATTTTCAGCTATGTTAAAAAGAAGAATAATGGAAAATCACAAATCCTGTAGTCATGGAATGTTAACAAAGGCAGAAAGGAAGAGTTCATTATAACTATGCAACAAAGCAAAAGTCACATCTGACAACAGTAATGACATTGGTACCTGATTTCTGAAGTCATACAAAAGCCACTCCTTCCACAAATCCTACTAAGTTTTCTAGACCTGAATGCAATGGCCCCAATACATGCCCTCCAATATGTAACATCTAATAGCTATCAGCTCATATGGGTAAGATTTGGATTGTTACTTCAGAGTTCATGTTTTCAGAATAGCATTCTTGGGCTTCCTGAGTCACACTTGTACTTTCCTCTCATATTATCTCATACAAAATCCATGACATCTCTCTCAAGTTAAATGACCTAGCATGGAACTATATAGTGTGACAGCATCACTAGATAAGGATGAGTTCAATGTGTTAATTTGTTTTATCACTTCCTAATACTCTGTTTAAATAAAACCACAGCCTGATCTGAACAAGGGGATATAAGTCACTAGAGACAGAATAAATTCTACTGTCAGAGAAGAAAGGAAAATAAGTGGACCTTCATTGACCTCAGAATACCCCAGACAACAGCAAGCTTCAGGACATTGCCACAGACAGGAGATGCAAGAACTGTCTGCATAAACTCTAAGCATACTGTTGGGCCCCACTGCTACAGTCAAACACAAATCATAAAAACACTCTGTCGTTGCCCAAGATAGAAATAAACCTGCTAGCATCATGTCTAGAGAACATACTGTGCAAGACAATACAGACACCACAGACTGAGGTATGGAGGGAAGGGAGAGAGCAGAGAAGAAAGGAAAGAACTGGGAAAGCAGTATTTTATCTAAGCTAAACTTTTTTGAAAACCCTTTATATGCACAGCCCACAGAAACTTTATTAACAAAACCAGAGAGCTGTATTCAGATACAGTGCAGATACTGCCTTTCCCCAGGGATACAATGTCATGTATCTGCTGAAGCATGGGCAGACATTGGTCCCAGTGAGCCGGTTGGGAGGGTTAGTGGTATACACCCACAGAAGCTACACAACACTGCTTCTCTCTGCATAAAGACCAGGGCAGTAAGGAAGACGTGATGCCTCAAGGTCTGGCCCCAAGGTGAAGTCAGGATGTAGTCAAAGCTTCACGTCATGAGGGATGTAGCCCCAGGCCCAGTAAGAGAAAGCTTGGCTACCATGCTATACCCTACAATACAATATCCTAAATTATTCCTCACTAAGCAGCTCCCTCCTTTACTTCATTGTGGTCCGCTTTGGAAGGATACATCAGTGCCAACACACCTGTTGCACTTGTAACTCATCCAGGTATGACATGCCTAGCAGAGTCTGACTGAAAGATTGTGACCCACATTTTCAATATTCTTCCACTTCTTAGGTTAGCACAGAAAGAGGCACAAAGATGCTGCCTTACTCTATTTCATTTTAAAGAAATAGCTGGGACCTGGAAAGTCTTCTTGGGCTGCCCTAATTAAAGCTCTGCTGCTTGGACCTTGCAGAGGGTTCATGGAGGAGAAGAATCAAAGCAGACCTAACTGATGCAGCGGTAAATGCTCAAAACTGGTGTGAGAATGTCAGAAGCAAATACAACTCAGAGAACATGCACAAAAATTATGCATAAAACCTTGTCATTTTGCACCATTATTTCCCTCAAAACCTACTACAAGCTTTTGAAACATAAGATTACTCCATTTAACATAATAAAACTGCTCCATCCTCAAAGCTATTATTATTAATGGATCTGAACATGCTCAGCTATGTCAGATCTCTAAGCCCTCAGTAGAGAAATACCCATTTCCCGCAAGCCCCACAAACAAGAAAATAGTGTCAGATCTAATTCCTCCAACTTAAAGAAGCAATTACACAGTTTACCATCTTTTCTAATTCCCATTTAGAAATTAATGGAGAGGCTTTTAATAGATTCTTTTTGGCTTTTTCTAGAGCAAAACAGGAAATGAGTAATAAACTGGGATTTATTAATAAAACACACAAGAAAACGTTATAAAAGCTGTATTTCATGTTCTTCATCCTCCTTGAATGGCAGACCTGGCTATGAGCAGCAGAACAACTTCTGTCCAGATGAACAGCATTCACCAAAACAGAAAGAAAATTATTATCTACTGCTTGCCCACAAGATGACCTGCAAGTTTGCAGTCCTGTGTGTTCAGATACTCAAACTCAAGGATCTACCTCGAGCATCTGAACCAAAATGTATGCTCCATAATGCTAGATCTTATTTGAACACAGGATCTAGGTTTTACAGCAAAAATTCATTGGCTGACATTTGTACAGGGCTGAAGATGCAATCTGGGCTGGAAAGTCTTCCTTCTGAATCCAAGACACAGCAGTTCTCTTCAAGACAGTGTGCTGTTCATCTGAGCCCTTCCTGCCTAGACAGTACGTCTGGCCCATCACTAGCTTCAACTAAAGATTCCTGGCAGCAGCTTTCTGTAGATATGGGCTTAAACTGTTGTCATTGTTTAAGCCCAGCTGGCAACAAAGCACCACGAGGCCACTCGCTCACTCCTCCCTGCCTCCGTGGGACGGGGAGGAGAAAATATAAAGAAAAGCTTGTAGGTCGACACAAGGACAGGGAGGGATCACTCACCAATTATGGTCACGGGCAAAAAACAGACTCAACTTGGGGAAAAAACAAAATCAATGTAATTTACTACCAATCAAATCAAACCAACGATAATGAGAAGTAAACCCAAATCTTAAAACACCTTTTCCCACCCCTCCTTTCTTCCTGGGCACAACTCTACCCCCAATTTTCTCTACCTCCTCCCCTCCAGCAGCACTGGGGGACAGGGAATGGGAGTTGCAGTCAGTTCATCACACGTTGTCTCTGCTGCTCCTTCCTCTTCAGGGGGAGGACTCTTCACTCTTCCCCTGCTCCAGCGTGGGGTCCCTCCCACAGGAGACAGTCCTCCACAAACTTCTCCAATGTGAGTCCTTCCCATGGGCTGCAGTTTTTCACAAACTGCTCCAGCGTGGGTCTTTTCCACGGGCTGCAGTCCTTCAGACACAGACTGCTCCAGCGCGCGCTTTCCCATGGAGTCACAGCCACCTTCGGGGGCATCCAGCTGCTCCAGCGTGGGGTCCTCCACAGGCTGCAGGTGGGCATCTGCTCCACCATTCACCTCCATGGGCTGCAGGGGGACAGCGTGCCATCTCACCACGGGCTGCAGGGGCATCAACCTCCTCTAGCACACCTCCTCCCCCTCCTCCTTCATTGACCTGGCTGTCTGCATAGGTGTTCCTCTTACATTCCACTCCCCTCTCCGCTGCAGGTTTCTCCTTCTTAAATATGTTATCCCAGAGGTGCTACCACCATCACTGATGGGGTTGGCCTTGGCCGGAGGTGGGTCTGACTTGGAGCCGGGGAAGCTTCTAGCAGCTTCTCACAGGAGCCACCCCTGCAGCCCCTCCCCTGCTACCAAAAGCCTGCCACACAAACCCAAAACAATTTCAAAATCTGGATTCTAAATCAACAGGTCATATTTGTAAGCAAATGTAAGCACCAAATTGTGATAAAGTCCGTATGTAAGTCTCTATGAAAATGCAGTCACAAATGCTTCAGTGTATCTATTGTTACCCCCACAATCCTTCTCTGTGTTGCTAGTAAACTCAGAAAAAGAGAACATTCTTCAAAGAATTCCTGCCTTATTTCTACAGTGCCAAGACATCAGTTTGTCTTACTAGCTTCAGGATTTCCCTCTGCGTATCAATAAGGCTTTATTATCAAAAGCAATCTTTAAAAAAATAGTTATTAATAACTACTTTGCCAACAGATTTTAATTGCAATGGCTAAAAGATGGACAACTGCTAAGCAAATTGGGCAACCTTGAATGTATTTCTAATACTCCAGTACATATACCCATTCAGACCTCCATCATGCAGCTGAAGCCTGGATTGCAACCATCCAAGCTGGCTGTCCTGTGGCCCCTGGAACATCCCAAGAGTACACACAGTTCCTCCACAAGACCAGACTGACATTTTGCAGTATGATATCTGGGCATTTGCAAAGCTAGCTACAACCTTTATTTCCTTCTCTGCTATTCCAAGCCACGCTGAACATATAGGAACACAAGTTGAAGATTTGTCAGTGAAACTCAAATTCGTCAGCGGGACAGCCTTCTGTCACAGCTACAGATTAAGGGACATTTTTTTGACTTCTTACAATACAGCATGAAAAATTGAAATGCCTATAAAGAACCTGCTATGGTCTAGTAGATTCACACAGTGACCTGAATTATTTTCAGCATTAACCTGTGTTATCACAGTGGAATTATTGGGGTGAGAGTCAGTTCACACTTCTGGTTGCCTTTGTTTCCAATGGTCATTGATATCAAAAGCCATCCTGCATCTGCTGTGAAAATAAATAGTGTCATCATTGTATTAGGCATTTTTAAGGTATCTAAAAAGATATTTTCCCTAATAGATGGAATCAAAGCCTAAATTCTAGACAGTCCATTTCACTGATTTGGTCAAACAGGAAGTTCTGTGTGTCTGAAATCTTACCTATTATCTTCTATTATATTAAGCCATGTAGTAAAGGTAAGGCCTCTCCCTACAAGTCTCTCAGTCCTCTCTAATATTCTTAGACTATCACAGATATAACTCTACACTTCATGTCTTTTCAACTAATATACTCCTCCCATTTCAAATAAAACCTAAACAAATAATAGAAAATAAGCTACTCTTGTGCTAATAGACAACATTCTGAGCTTGTTAACAATTTGGTATAAACTGAATTGCTGAAAAGTTATGTCAAAGAGGGGAATCTAGTGTTCTCAGCCAAGCTTGTGCCAGCAAAGCCAATAAATACTGAAAATCTTGTAAACAGCAAGGGTAGGTGAGAGGGTCAGCTTTAAATTTCTGATGTTAATTGGGAGATGTCTTTCATATTTAGTGATGGCAACTCACACCATTAAAGCAACGGGAATAGACAGCGTGCACTAGATACCTTGCCAGAGTCCATTGCTTTAGAGGGTAGAAAGCAGAGACCGACAATCAAAGTGTGTTCTGTAAAAGCCAGGTATTTCCATTAATGGGTTTGCACCACCATAGATTTTTGAGTTTGGGAGTCATTTTTCTTTTAACTATTCATCTGGCTTTAAATGTAGCCAGACATATTCTGCTTCTCTGATTTCCTAATCTGCATCCAGTCATAAGAACTGCAGCAAAACCTGGCTCTAAATAGAGATATTTAAGAAATCATTGAATCTCTACCTCTGCTTAAAAAACTTTACTGTATCTTAAGACATTTGTTTCTGCAGCAAGGGGACAGGGTTGTACAAGGCTGAACTCCCACGTTCTCTCAATCACATCTATCTCCTTGTACATCAGATTATTTCTGCCAAGCTGGTTATATTTTTTTCCAAGCAAACCCTAACTATCAGGGAGGTCTAACACACTGTACCTTTACCATCAGCTTTGTTTTCAAACATACAATGGTTTGGCATGACTCCAGTCACCACCAGGTGATTTTTGGCCCTTGCCCTTTTTATTATCTGGTATCTCTTAGGGAACCACTGATGAAACCAATAGAAAAGGAGAGAAAAAGAAAAAGCAGGAAAAAAGAAAGAGCTTCTCCTTTGCTTTCCTGGTAACGTGACATCTTGCCCTCTTGCATTATATATTTTTGTCCAGCTGATGCTTTGTCCTAGTGGAATCATGGTTCTAGTATTAGCTCCAAATGGTAGGCAGGCATTTTCATTAGAAACAATTACTATTTCCAAACAGGAGCTGGTTCCTCAGTTCCAGCCATTCTTGCTGTAAAATGTTCAGCTGAGAGGAGCAGATTGTTCCTGCTGAAAATGAATGGAATCTGGCAGGAAAACCTCATGTTTTTCCAATCCTAGTTTTTTTACAAAGAAAACACTGGGATCTTGTTGAAAAATTACAATTGTTTTGGTGGGCACATTGTTTTTCTCAGCTGAACTGTTTCCAGCTACAGAAGACAAGTTCTGTGCATACATATGTGTGTGTGTGTGAATATATATGTATATATCTACACATAAGTGCAAGTTTTTGTATATAATTACTATGTAGAAACTGATTAATAAGTCAAGGAAGAGTAAACACATTTTTGTTATTAAAAAGCATTTATGCAAATTTATTTTTTTAAAGAGCTTCCACATTATGAACCTTCAAAAGAAAGTCAATGAGTAAAATACTATATCATAATAACAGCTGGCCTCACTTTTAATACTAGGAGAAGAAAGAGGCCAAGGTGACTGAACTGTTTATCCCATGGTTATTCTCAGTAACTTAAAAATATTGTCAGATGGAATTATTCTCATAAAAATATCAAAGGAGAGAAAACAGAAGACACTATTACATTCATGAAAGGAACAATCCACAGGGGTCCCCATATTGATCACCCATATGGATGCTGCCATTTGGTAATAAGTGATTATGTTTGCCTCAGACAGAACTAGATAATAGGTCAGGCTGACCTTGCATCCATATGGGGTTGGAAACAGCTCCTTCTACTAGTTGCTCTTTTCTCTTCCACATGAAGCATTCATCCTAGACAGTGAGTGAGGTGGGATGCTGGTGTGTCTTTTGCCTGCTGCACCTTGAGAGTTTAAGGGCATTCCCCTGGCAAAGTTCAGGCCCAATATTAGCAACAATGCATTGCAACCTTCAAGTCCACCTCCTCCATCAGGTCCTGACCCTCTGCACCAACAAATGGGCAGGAACCAGACACTTTAGCTGTGGCATCTCCATCCACAACCTTCAAGACAATTCAACTGCCTTGACCTGCACCTGACAATTAAACCCAGAATTGGGCAGGAAAGGGACAGCAATAAAACCTTCTCTACCAAAAATGTGCAGCAACCTAGTACAATAGCATAGACCAGCCCAAAAGCTGATCACCTCAAGGATGTGCTGCCCAGCCCGGTGATGCACTTTGGTCACAGCTGCACAAATGTAATAAGTAATACAAAACCCCCTTGAATTTCCTGAGGCTGAGAAGGTGAGTCCCCAGTGAAGCCAACTCTAAGCCACTGATTTTCACTAGCCTTTTGGGACACCTTTTGACTCAAAACCAATAAGTGACAAAGGAAATTATAAGTGAAAGAATGACAGTATTACAGCAACTGCTCATTTTAAGAGTGATCATCTGATAGAAAAAGGAAAAATGAGAAGCTTTTCCCTTTTCTGTTATTGCCCAGCTAATAGAATTTCTTGTCTCCCTTTCAGTTGTTCTTGCCCAGAATTTTGTCATTATAATAATAAAAAAAGGTAAGTTTACAGCCAAAAAGAACCTCAAGAGATCTGCTGGCCCAGCTCCTTGCAGCCAGGCAGGATCAACTACACCTAGACCTTCTCTGATAGATAACTGTTCAACCTGGACTCAAAAACCTTCACAAAAGAGTCCAAAACATCCCTTGTGAGTTTGCTATTTCAATTGTTTGTCCTGGAAATTAGCCTGCAGATCTACCCACTCAGCACAAAAGCTACAACAAAATGAGACATAGCATCACTTCTGCCCTCTCTGCCGTCTGCTGGCCTCAGCACACTGCTCCGTCTAAGCCCTAAGACCTCCCTGGGTGCACAGGCATCAGCAGCTTCACACTGTAGGGCCGTGGCACACTTACCGCTGTCCCAACTGTAAGATCCCAGCTGCCTTGCATTGCACAAGGGCCGCAGTTTCATTGCTCTAATAGGATATGGGACTTCACAGTCAGAATTTGAATGACACAAAGTACGACGAACAAGTTCACTCTTCTTCTCATTTCTTAACATAATTTAAAATCAGACAATAAATAAGGTGTCAGCAGGCTTCCCACAAAGATCTAGCTGTTAAGTCTTTATTGTTGTGTTTGCTTTGAAGTCAAGAGGAAGAAAATTCTTGTTTGCCAACTTACAATTCAAAAAATGCCAGAAGAACCTTCTTGCAAACAAACAAGATGCAAAAGAAATGCTGGCACCAAACTGGCACAGTCTGTGAATTATGGAGTTATGCAATCATTTTGAAAGTAAATTGTATGATACATAAATGTTCATAAAATTCTTTCTGTAAATAAGATTAGATTTCTTCCACAGATATGGAGACACAGATCAGAGGTACCAAATGCTGTTTATGGTCAGCCATCAAGGACTGTTCACTTTGTATATAGGTATGCAGCACACAACAAAAGAGGTCATTCTGATCTTGAAGAACTACATAATAAAAATGAGGGAAAACCTCTTTTTGTAAAACACAGCTGAGCCCAAAGTCCTGCAACTCATACTGCATAACAAAACTCCTGTCACTTGCAAATCAAGAAGCTTGCCTTTGTCAGCCATTTGCACGTGTAAGAGATCCAGAGGTTGTATTGCTCAAACAAGTCAATCATTTTCCTGTGAAATAAATTAAAGCTCTGATCCCTGCTGAAGGATTCTTTTGTGTTATTCCAGCAACTTCTTTATATTTTCTATTGTTTTGGTTTCGTCTGATTTATAACATTCTCCAATGATTTAGCCCAGCGGCATCCATTTTAGAGAAAAAGAATATATGGCAGAAGAACTAAAATGGCAGACACCAGATACCAATCCGTCAGTTCAGTTACATGCACCAGAGCATTCACCAGCACCTGAACCCATACCTGAACCCAGAAATGCCCACTAGGGCCTTGCACTTACATGTGGAAAACACCTCATTGTAAGCGTTGTTCCTGTTTTCATTGTGTGTATGTAACCACATTTTTCTGTGAGCACCTAGTAGGCTTAAGGGTGGCTTTTAAATGTAAATGCAGAAAGCCATATCAAGGTTGCTATTTGAAATGCCATTTTGGAGCACTACCAAAACCAAACAGACAACAAAAGCTACATTAAGGTAGAAAGAGCCTGATGTGGCTGTTGCAACACAGCTGTTGTGAGGTACCTCCCACCCTCTGAAGGTGCACTGAGCCTGCAGCACAAGAACATATCACTGGCTGACAACCTGTCCCACCAGCAGACCTCACAGCAACAGCCTGAGAGCCTCAGCCTGTGGCAGCAACTCTGTGGGAACAACAGGACCAGCAGAGAAGGAACAACAAGGAAAAGCTTTTCCAACATGAATGTAAGGCCCAGAGATCAAAGTTTGTCACTGAGCCTTAAGAAAAAGATTTGGTTCAGGCAAGCTGTCAAACCCCATATAGCCCTCTATCCTTGTAAGGTTCTTCCTGAGAGTAATTAGACCATTGTACCTCCACATGCACACAGCTCTGGTAGGTAGTGCGGCCGTATCAAGCACACGAAGGAGCCACGAGGCGGTGGCACTCTTCTAATGACCTAAACTATGGGCACATGTCCTTTTCCTGACCCAGAGTTTAACACCCACAGCCAACTCTGCACCTCCTGGTTTTCGCTTTACCTTGTTCTGTGGGCTACACAGCATGTGTGAGCACTCCTCAACTCACTCCAGGTCAAATATCCCAGCTGAAAACACAATTTCAAGTTGTATAAACTAACCTGGCTAATTTTCCCTTAAACAATTTGAAGAGTCAGGAAGCAGTAACCTCTGAGAAGAAGGGCAGTAATTTATTCTATTGGCACATCTAGATTCAGAGGATGATAAACCCTCTTTGGCCATAAAGGTGAAAGATCTGCAAATCCATGGAGCTTTTCTATCCCCTGAGCGGAAGTCTGAGTTGTTTTCCTGCAAGATATCTCCAATCCTAAGCTTGAATGGAAATCAGACATCACCAGTCCTGACCCCACTGAAGTCAAAGGCAGTTTTGTCATTGACTGTAACAAAACTAGGATTCACCCTAGGGTAAGGGGCATTGTGTTTTTCAGCAGCCACCCATGTGGAAATTTTGCTTAGATGACTGACTGCCTGGAAGGTAGCAGTGCTAAGCCACAGAATACCAGAAATGTTTGTGTTAACCCACATACTCCAGCATTTGAAACTGCAGGTATCAGGGTACACTCTTGTCCTCTAGAAAGAGTATGTTCCTATACCCTTGGCTTCTTTACTCCACCTGAAGCTGGTTATGCACCTGATCTACCTAACCTGTTGTTCAGCTGTGCTACTGGGTCTGACTGTTTATCAGGAAACGTCAGAGAGGTTTTATGTTCTCACATTGTAAATAATGTGACAGACCTTGAAAATATGTCTTTTTATAGCTACTGCATGCATTGTCAATGAAAATGACTCCTGAAAATAGAGTTGAAAGTAGCCTATTACATTCATGTTTCATGTTCATTCAAATTCTGATAAAAATAATCCACTTATAATGTATGTTCAGAGCATAGGGAAATGGATAAAAATATAGGAAGCGGGAATCTAAAAAAGAATCCAAAAGCATGCCTAGGAAATTCCTAAACTAATTTCAGAAATTCATCTGGTATTTAGGCTCCAGGCTGAATACAATTCTGAGCTCAAAAGAACCAACATATGCAAGGGTATTTCAAAAATGCATCTCTGAGCTGTGCATCTAAACCAAAGTTCTTGTTATTACGGAAATGCAACAAAACTGCTTGGCAAGATTGCTTGCTTGTGCATTTGCTTTTCAGTATAGGGAGTCCCACACTTGGTAACAGAGGCATATAAATTTGTACATATGCAGATTTGGTTTGGTATTAAAACTACCATGAAAATCTATGCTATGTAAAGTTAAAAACCACATTGCAGTACAACAAAGCTTGTGCTTAGCTGAGCTGTTTTTACCTGCTCCAATTAGAGAGGCCCTCACAAAAATAAAAAATAAAAATCAGAGATAGAAGCAAAGCATCGGAAAAAGCAAAAGGGTTGTAGAAAAGGAGGAAAGACAGAGAGGGGTCCAAATTTCAGGCTTTGCATCTTGGGCTTCTTTCTAGTTCAGAAGCATCCACAAAAGCTTCCACAAGGCGGGTTGCTTCTTTCAGTTTCTTCAGTCTAGAAAATAAAGCAGGTATCCACAGGAGAAAGGGTGTCTCAAAATTTCTACAATTTCCTGCTTCTTCCATCTGCAATGGGTTCCTTCAAAGCACTTCTGTGCTTCCACTTTTGGGCGAAGCCACAAGGCAGTTCAGCCATCTAAAGAATTAAATCTATTGTAGTAGCTAGATGTGAGCAGCCCACTCTGCATAAGATGTAGTGGATGCTAAATTTTATGGTTCTGAAGTGAGCTAAAAAGGAGTTTGGGGATAGAAAATGAGCCAACCTCCTTTGCTGCATCTGCCTGCAAGGCACTGATCTGAAGGGCAGAATTTATGGCTGTGATTGCCCCTGTGCAGTTTGCACAAAAAGGAGGAGAAACTTTCCACAGATACACACAGGCCACTCACAGTCTTGCCCAGTGGAGCTATCATTGGCACCAACTATACCAGCACCTTGTGCTCCTCCATCAATCCATCAATGGGTCTCAGAGAGCATTAGAGTTCCCAGAGAATGAAGGGATGGAGAATGACTCAATGCCTTTTCAAATAGCAAACTGTTATTTTCATTTTACGGATGTGAGGCTGAGGCTAAAGGAACCCGAGTGACTTTGGCCCACACAACAGGGCCAGAAGTAACCTCAAATTTCCTGAACACCATTCCTAAAGCACAGAGAGGGCCACTTGGTTTTCCACTTTCCTTACCCCCACAAAGAATTTTTCCACCACTGCGCAAATCAGGGAAGATACTCTCATATATCCCTATCCCCACTCACAAACTGTCTCTCTTTGAGATATGTTTTATTTCCATCCTCCCTCTTTAGCTGCCAAAGAGCTTTCTACCTCAGTACTAGTGCCTTACAGGGCAACTGCAAAATCCTGCAGTACAGCAGAGCAGAGCAGAGGTTATATGGCCAAGACAACTGCTATTTTCATCAATTCTTCAGCAAACCAGCTGATCATAAAAGCTATTCTTGACTAGCCTGCCTTTGTAACACCAGTCGCCAGGAGAACACAGCACATACTATTGGCTGTGGCCCTCACTAAAAATACACTGCATTCTTGCACAACAACAAAAACTCCCACTAGGGCCAATGGACATCAGACTAAAAACAGTAACCAAAGGCTTTAAATTGCACAGATTACAAAGGTAGAAGAACTGAAAGCAGCATGCCACTAAAAGCCATCTGCCATCTTGGCCCGCCCATGTGTCCCTGCTCCCCAGCAGTGTTTTATATTAGTAATGATGTCTCTGTATTATGTATGACAGAGTCTCTGCTGCTTTGAGCAAGCAATAATATAGATGCTCCTTCAGTCTGGTGCTTTGCATATACACGCTAGCTGGGGGAGCAGAAGATCTGCCTTCCAGTCTCTCTCTCTGGATATAGTTCAGTTGGAAGGCAATATTCACATGCATATATTCTCCAAATCACATGTACATGCTGTATTATCAGGACTCCCATGCACATTAATAATACACAAAAATACACAGAAATAAGCACAGATTCAGCCATGATCTGGATTAGATGAGGTAAGAATGGACAACGTAGAAATACAGGAAGAAAATCAGCAAATGCTTAGTCTGATTATGGGCCTGTTTCCAGGATATAAAACATGCTTTGGTTTTTTATGAATTGCTTTTATTAGTAGGTTAATGACTTTAGCTGTCACTGAAGCTGTCACTTCTAAGAGTCTTTGAAGTGAAGTCTCAGAAGAGTTTTGAAGGAAGAGGAAGATGAAGCCAGCCATTGGGGTAGCCTGAAAGAAGCTGCAGAGATGGATGTGGAGACAAGGCTGGGGCACAGCGGTTCTGCACAGAGAAATACCTGAGATAACTCTCAGTGATCAAGCACAGGTACAAGAAACAGTCTTGCCAGGTTAACACACCCTGTGAAGGAAAATAAAAAAAGAGTGAGAGAATTTGTTAGCCCAGGAAAGGCAACATACTGCTCTGTAAAAACTGCTTTCACTACCTGAGCTAACAGGCTAACTCAGGTGTCTTCATGCAGCCCTGCAAATAACACCCAAGCCAACAGCCTGTACTGAGAAAATATGATGACCAAGAACCAGAGAAAAGACAGAGGAAAAGGTGAGAACAACACCTGTGAATAGGCAGACCATATTATGAATCAGAGAAAAGAGCTTATCAGGAACTGGTTCAACTGAAATGAGTACTTTTGCAGCTAACCTCAGAAATCACTGGAGGGAAATGAAGTAGGTTATTGGAAAGTTGGTGGAAAAGTTTATTTGCTAATTATACAAGCTCATTTATTCAGAGCATTTTGCAAAATACTCTGCATAACCCACTTTCAGCTGATGCACATTTAAAGTATGTGAATACAAACCGGTTTAGCTAGGGTTCAGCGGGTGTTCTCGCAATTTACAATGCTTGCAGCACTCCGTTACCACATGACTACAGACATTAAGTTAGTTGACCTGCGACTGTCTGCTCATAGAGATCTTCCCCTGTTCCAGTTACTTCCTCAGCTTTCCCAGGGGGACTTGCAGATACCCTGACAGGCATCTGAGTAACTGGGAGGTTGTGTAAGGGACATCCCATCACCACAGTTCAGCCCTCCTCAGGAGACAGGGTATAAGAGGAGATACCCAGGGTGAAGGCAGGAAGGATTGAAGGGGTGCATAGGACACAGGAGAAATGAAAAGATATAAAAGCACAGGAAGGAGGAGACAAGGAAACCGTGCAGAGAGAAAGATGGAGGAAAAGGAACTAGCAGAGAAGAAGGAAAACAGAATACCAAAGCCTGACAGGTAAGTCAGATGTAACTGTGGATAATCAGCAGGTTAGTGAAGAACAAAGTCTGCAAATAACAGGAGGAAGAGATGGCCCCACAGAATAGTTGAGCCCATGAGGAACAGGAGAGTAGAATGAGCTGTCCAAGTTCAGAAAGGCAACAGCAAAGGATATGTAGTAAATGTATTTTTCTTTATCCCTGTTAGAGCATTTATCACCGTTAGAGCAGGCAGATGATAGCACATGAGAATTGTTCCACAGCTGAGTTGGGGATCCCAAGCCAGCACAATCTGTATTTCAGCAGAGGATGTTATATATTAGCAGACGTTCTGATTTTCCAAGGTCCTGAGCTCCCAGTCATAAGTCTCACAGCTATCAAAGGCAGCTGCTTTCCCCTGAAAATCTGTCCTGCAACGCTGCATCTGAAAGTTATTTTACAGGACTTCTACTCATGATTTGGATGCATCAGGCCTTAGCTCCGAACAGCTATTTGGCTAGCACGCAGTATGGGAATAAGGAGAGGTGAATGTGTTCTTGGAGGTAACATGATTCAGGTATTGTCCCAGGCAAGCTGCTCAACTGTGTGCTGCCTCATAGACGTGAGATGAGAACATCTAATTGCATAACTCCCAGGAATATTGGCCTGGATGTATAAAGTACAATGAGATCCTTAGAAGAAAGGACTAATTTTAAGTCCAGAGAGTTGACATTTACTTGTTTTTCCCAATCTGCTGTTTCTTAGAACTCCAGATCTAAAGGGATGGGATGGTGCAGGCAACTGGCGATTGTCATAATAGCGACATCATGGCACAGACAGCCCCAGCTCATAAGGCGGTAGGAAGCACACAAGTTGGTATATAAAAAAGGACTGGCAGCACAATGCAGTGTGTGGATGCCAGATTCATTGCTCACTGAAAGCTGCATTTTCAAATCCAGCATTTGCCTCATGTCTGAATTTAAGCTGACTGTTATAGAGAAAAAAAATACTAAAAAAGAATTCTAAGCCGGAGACTTTGCATTGCTCTTGATTCTTGCAGCACAAGGAGGAAGGCAGGGTTTCTGCACTGAAATAGCATTGAAGTGTTTGTCCAAACTAAGCTTTCTCTTGGCATTCTGGCTGCTCCTGCCTTTGTAAAAACTATCAGGCATGGGTTTGTTTCTTTGTGAGAGATTTAACCAAGCTGCAGACATCCATTTTGGCCAAAGTGATTTCATCTGTTTTTCCTCCAAGGCTGCCCAGCTGAAGAGTTATCATCAGAATTTTTCTCATTGCAATTGCTAATGTCACTGGTTGGTACCAACCTACTATTCACTTCTTCCAGCCCCTCCCCAGACTTGTAATCATCAAACGGTTCAGATGTTTATCAGAAAAAAAATAGTATAACTAAAAACTAATAGAGAAAATAAAAACTCAAGCTACTCTTCAGGGATCTGAACACATTCTGCTTCACACTGAAGGTATTTAAGAGAGAACCTACAGGCTACTTCCTGACTTCTGGGGATGCTGAGATTCAGACTCATGGTTTCGGCCTCCTTTTTAGCCAGGATAGCACAACTACAGGGCAGAAGAATTGCCTAAGGATCTGATTACAGGACTGAGAGCCAGGAAACCAAGAATATCAACATTATAACTAGAAATTTCCTTTCTAAATCACTTAATTTCAGTGCCTCCTCATTCCACTGTCTGTATGAAGACAGGCAGACTTGCATACTCTTAAATAAGTCTCAGAGTTACTGGCAGAGAAATCCTTAGGCCAAAGTGCAAATTTGATTCCTGAACACTTGTCAGGAGTTCAATATGTAAAGTACTGAGATTAGGAGAAGGAGTTTCAGGCAAAAGGGGACCTATTCTCAGGCTCTGAAGATGTTTCATGGAAGCCTGAACAAATTCAAACTTGATCTTATAGGCAGGGAAGTCCTTCTCTTACCAGCTTGAGATTTATGTTCTTACATGTATCACTGGACCAAAGCTGGAAGCATTTCCTTTCTGCCATTTGGGCATGCAAAAAAAGTTTCATGGAAAATTGTTCACTCAACAGTCAAAATATTTTTTTGGCACTTAGAAACAGAAGAAATTTTTAGTGAAAAAGTCCTAAGAAACAGAAGTATTTCACTTCTTTACATAGGGCTTTATTTCTGACCAGAAAAGCTAAATGAGGCCCAATATCGGACAATACACTCTTAATCTTTAACTCTCATGGGGTATTACAAAGAGTTAATGCATGGGCTGTGATGTTACAAGCTGTGCAAGCTTAATTTGAGATTGAAAATTTGCAGAATAAAACAAAACCAAAGAATAATAATAATAATAATAATAATTTTTAAAAAAGAGTGAGCTTGTCAACCACTGACTGTTTTTATCTCATCAAAGACTGGCCCAAGAGATGTGAGCTTTACCTGATGTACTCAGTGCAGAATGTCTGAACTGGTAATCAAAATAAGTAAAAAGTAGGGGGAATCTGTAGAAATTCAAAATAACAGTAAATTATTTCACAAGAGTCATCACTTTTTTAAGGATATGTTACAAAGTGACTTTGCTTGATGTAAGGTACAGTTATAAGCAGATACTTGAACAATGTGAAAACATGGATCATCAATCCACCAGCATCAGAGACATCATGATTTACTTAAACCAGTTGCACTGCCAAAAGATGCGTCTTCAAAATTCAGAATGATTAGGTGCTGTCCATACGCAAGAGGGGCAGCCAGCTGCATTTTCATCAAGATCCCTAAATGAAGCGGGAAGATCAAGATGATGATGCTGGAAATTGTGTACAGCTGATTTAAACCCTAGTAGCATTTGCTTAGGAGTGAAAATAACTGTAGAAGCCAATTTGAAACTAATGGAGAGTTTGTTTCAAAAATATACTTTTCATCATGTGATGTTAAATTTGCAAAGATACAGTCCAAGTGTGAAATACTAGTGGCGTATAAAAATGCCCCTTGCACATTTGGAGAGGGATCCATCTTACATCAATGCAATATAAGCAAATATAAAACACATAACAGTGCAGACCTCTTGCTTATTTAAATGAGCTGTATTCCAAACCACAGAGAGGTAGTTAATAATTCCAAAAAGACAGCCTAGAAAAGCAACAGAATTAAACTCCAAAACAAGATATACTCATCACTTATTGGAGAAATATTTGCTGAAAACAAAAGACTGGTTTCTCCAGTAGTGTTGGAAAAAGACACGGGCATTAAAATAAAAAGCAATATTCAACATGATAAAAAATGTAAGCAAAAAGCAAGAGATTATATTCTAGCCTGAGATGAAGTGTTTAGATAGCAGACAAAATAGCACTGTGTGATACACATAATTGCTCCCGAAAAGCACAAGCAGTATGTGAGGTTATGAAATCCCCCCAGAAATATGGAAAGGCTAACAGGAGGTGTTGCTTAGCATAATAAAGTATTTGCAGTAATGACTACTCTTAAAGCATAGATGTCCAGAAAGAGCCCAAAACATTCCCAATTTATTGGAGATAACACCTATTGTTTTCTAGGCCTTCAGAGGACCCGCAGTAACTGCTACCTCAGCCAAACTCATGTAAAATTAAAGAAAGTGAAAAATTATTAAACTGAAAATGAAAGGAGAGTTGAAGAGACTTTAGAATAAATCCATGAATTAAAAGTAACCAGTCACTGGGGTTAGAAAGTACATATTCAAGAGCTCTAAAACAAAGACATTATTGAGTTACTGATGGAGGTCTGTAACCAAGTCCTCAATTCTGCCTCAGTATCTTGAGAAAGAAAAGGTGAAAAATGTGAAAACATTGGGTTTTTTTCCAAAGGGCTCCACAGAAGACTGTGGGAACAATAGATCAGTAAACCTGACCTCTGCAGCAGATAAATTGCTAGAAACCAAAATAAAGAATAAAATTAGGATACACACATAAATATGATATGCTGGGGAAGGATCCAACAGTTTCTGAAAAAAAAAAAAAAAAAGGCTCACAAATTTATTAAAGTATTCAACAAGCATATGGCCTAGGACACTACCTGGTCAATACAGTATGAACATCTCTGCTTGCAACGAAGCTAAGCATTCCCAGAATAAGAAGAAATTAGTAGCAGGAAACAAACTGTACAATTAGTTTTCCCAACAGAAAAAGATTTCAGATATGTTGTTCGCTATATTCATAAACAACCTGGGAAAGCAGTACAAGTGAGGTGACAAAGTTTGCTGATGATACAGCATTGCTCAGAACAGTCAAAGCTGAAGAGAACTGTGAAGAGCTGCAGAAGGATGTCATGAACTAAGATGAAACTTAGTGGTCGTGAATGCCAACTAATGCATGTGGGGAAAAATAACACTAGCTGTAGGTACATGATGATCAGCGCTGCTCAGGAGAGAAATCTTTGAGTCACTTTGAATAATTAGAAAAGGTCACTTCAGTGTTCAGCTGCTGTCAGAAATGCCCAGAGGGGCTTTTAGGAACTGCTAGGAAAGAAGATGAGAGAAAAACAGAATGAAAGAAAAAAAAAATACCATCTTGCTGGATAAATCCACAATGCACCTGCATCCTGAATACTTCTAGTCTCTCTCTCAGAGCACAGAATGCATGTTATAAAGAGGGGTGGAAAAGCTGACCATAGGCACAGAAGAGCTTTTTTGCAGTGAGGAGCAAGACTGTAGCTCATCAAACTGGAAAAAAGACAGTGAAAGACAGATGAGATAGAATTTACAAAAGCATGAATGGTATTAAGGAGGTGAACAGTGAATGATTATATTAATACGCAGAGTTGGAGGCACTCAATGAAATTATCAGGTAGAAAAATTAAAATAAACAAAAGGAAATTCTTCTTCATGAAACACAATTAAATTGTGATATTTGCTGCCACAGGATGTTGTGAAATCCAGAAGTATAAATGGGTTCCAAAAGGAATTAGGCAAATTAATGGAGAAACAAGTCTATCAGGGACTATTAAATACAATGCAGCCAGCAGTTCAGAAAGTTTCTAAAGTCCTGATTGCTGAAAGCTTGGAGGGTAAATCTTTGGGGTGCCTCTTTGAGATTTCAGAAGGTGATGCTGTTATTGCTTTATATTATGGTTGCTCCTCAAAGGCGACAAATAGATGCAGGGTATCTCTTATGCTAAGCATGTACGCACATAACAGAGATATTCTCTGCCCTCAAAAATATATGCTTTGTGTGCTAATTACTGGGACCAAAGCTCTAAAGTCAGGATACTCAGCTCCTTCTTGCTACTGAATCTGAGAAAGCACAACTCTGGATTTACATACACTGCACCCTGAATTTCTCCATTTACACTGAGGGAATTACAATGACTGAACTCCAAATTAGTTGAAAGGTTAAAATGAGCAGAGACTAAAAAGAGAAGGGGGTTGTATTTTGGCAACATTTTTTAAGGTATGCCTTTAAAATATAAATATAGCACTACTCATTGGAAACTTCCCATGCCTACTAAGACAGTCTAACATCATCAGCCTTAACTCTAAATGGCAACTTTAGTTATTCTAAACAATGTCCTGTATGGGCCAGAGACAGGTTAAACAATATTGCGATATTACATAGGCTAATAATTTTCAGTGTGTTTGCTTGTAGTAGGTAAACAGAAATGGTGGGATTGGATAAAGGATAGCAAGATCTCGCAAAGGGGATGACTCCCGAGAGCGTCAAGAAGATGCATTTAGCTTGGACTTATTTTAAGAAATAAGAAAAAAGATCAACCCATAGGAATGCTTCACACCACAATAAAATCTGAAGCAGCAAATCTGTAGTTCAACAGTGTGAATGAAGGAACCGGCTCAGGTCAGGACTAGTTGATGATGAGTGACCCGTGTTTTAGTACGTAGTACACAAAGTGGACTGAACTGTAGTAATACCACAGCAAGGACACTATGAAGTGCCCTATATGCTACTTCTGTTATGCATAGGGAAACCATGCAAAGCCCAAAGCTCTCAGTTCAGAGAGCAGTATCTGAGCTGAGCAGCTTCCAGCAGGGACATTTCCACCCACCATCAGCAAACACTGGACAGGCTTCATTGAGCATAGGGATTTTCTCTCAATGACTACACCTGAGTGAAGACAGTGCTGCTAAGGATAGGAGCAGGCACTCTTCCCAGAGACGTATTGGAGCCAAGCTTGAGTGTACCCCCAGGCTGTAGGACCACAGGCGCTTGCTGACACAGGGCTGCAGGCATGATTTGACACAAGGGGAATGGGGAAGCAGCCTGGTATTGGGATCTCTCTTACTGGCAGCTTTCCATCAGAGGTAGGGCACCTGCAGAAGTTAAAGTTAACATGAGTGCCTGTTTCACTCATCATTCACAGGCACAGTTGCTGCACATCCAGAAGGATGCTCTGTTCCCTGTTCCCAGGGAGGATTTTCTGGTTTTGTAGCCAGGAGTAACACTATCAGCATGTTTCAAACAGACCACAGGTGACTCATGGAGAAATAAGCAACTTGGGAACTCATCTGAAAGCAATCTAAACAGTGTAAGTTACCTAGCGACAGATGGGGAAGTAAAAGAAGGAGCCTCCTGCTTTATGTCACATCTTCTGTCACCTCTTGCCCTCCCCTATCAATCATTTCCCATGCACATCATCCTCTTACTTCCTTGCTTAGTATCCGATATCACTTCTTCCTTACTGACAGGTAAACACTCACCACCTTAGATTCCCCAGGGTGGATTCTAACTAATGACCTGAAGAAAAAGGTTTCTAAGCCTGTTAAAAATGCCCTAAGCTACTTTGCCCTTCCTCTATTTAGTTTGTCTGCATTGCAAGGCAATACTTGTTCTATTTCCAAACATGGAAATCATTAAAGGCAGCAAACAAATAAATCATGATGGAAGAAAATGGAGAAATCAGAATCTTTCTTCAGTCTCAGGACCATTTACATTTTTCAAGAGAAACTTGAGTTCATGTGGATAAAAGCAATGTATTGAGAGAAATTGCACCTGAAACAGATCATGAGCAATGAGCAGGAGAACTTGTATTGCCATGCTGCCTTTCATGCCCTGTCAGCACAGACTGTCTCATAAGGAAAAAAAAAAAAAAAAAATCAATTTCCCTTCCACTGATGTTTCTTTGCTTCCAGGGTGGACCACATACAGGCTTCACAGTTGTCTGCAACAGCACTAGAGAATGGTTTTGGTACAAAACGTGAGGAGCCTACATTCAGCTCAAATTGGAATTACCCTTCATTGACTTGGCCCAAAACATACGTGACATCTGTCAAAAATGCCACAGGGTCTGTAGTAACTACTGACAGACCTTGAGTCTTACTGAAAGAAAAGTCCAAGGTGTGCTGTGAGAAGGGAAATCAAAGATGAGTTTCCTCCACGGGAGGAAGCTGTGTCCTGCAGTGCTGCATTACCTCCCGCTCCATGATTCAGCCAGCACTCCTAACAACCTCTGTAGCTGCACCGCAGCTCCTTCTTTCACTCTGCTTCCTCATTTACCTCAAATCTCACATACCAGAGACCCCCTTTCCAACTCTCTCAAATATGGGTGAATGGGAACTACCTGTGCATCTGTCTTGTGCATAATCAGAGCATTTAAAAAATATTCATATAGGACCAATCTAGGAATATTCACAATATAGATATGAAGTATGGGTATAGCTATTATCATGCATTTTTCAATAGCTTCATCTGGACAATCATTGCAAACACCTGAAGGTTTTGGTTGGCAATTTCAGAGTTGTATATTAGCATTTTGGAAGCGTACAGCCAAATCACAGACACATCACAGCACAGAACAGGCTACGGAGTCCCAGCTGCAGCAGGAGAGCAACTAGAGATGGACGAGAGAATACTTTTTAGTGCACACAGGGATGGCGTTCCCATGGGAGCTGCCATAAATATTTCCACCATAAGATTTTGACCCTTGTATTTTTGCAACCTTCAGGGTCAGCATCCCCACAAAATGCATTGAAAAAAATGACATTTTGGCAAAGAAAACATAAGGAAGTCAGACTTAGAGTGTTACATTGCAAAACCACATTTCATATCAGGATAGGTCTGTTATCATTAGGCAAAAGAAACCCATTTTACAGAGAAAAGCTCACAAGCCGTACCATTGCATGTGGTAGAGAAAAAGAAAGAGGCCTATTTTGAAGTTCAAAACATCATACAAAAGCAAGGTCATGTTTCCAGCAGTTTTGTTGGGGTTGGGTTACATCCAGTTCTAACAATGCTATACAAGGCATATCAGACATTAAAATGATACCTCACTTGATCTTACTCAATAGAAAAGGCAAATCACATAAAACAGGTGCTAGACAGCGATGCAGCCTCCCCATAGTTATCTGGTTTACAAACAGCAAACTCTTTAGCCCTATTATTGTTTCTCTCATTTGCCACATTCTAGCTCCAAAAGGCACTCTAGTTCTCTAAATTGTTAGCAGCTTTTATAGCCAAAGATAAGTATCCATCACTTTTAATTTTCATCGTTGCATCTGTTTTGTCATTTAGCTGCAGCAGGTTGTATTACAATGATTAATGAGGAAATGGATACAAACATTTTTATTTCAAATAGCAGCTCTCAGATAAGATCTGGAAAACAGAACCAAGCCATATGATTGTAAAAAAAAAATAAATAAAATAAATAAATACACACACACACACAAACCTAAACAAGTGGGCATTGTGCCACTATCTGTGAACACCCTGGAAATACAAATATCTCTAGCAACGAAGAAAAAAGTATATTTTTCACATTTTCCTGTGCAATGGTTTGTTTGCATTTTTTTGTTGGGGTGGGGGTCGTTTTGTTTTACAGTTACTTTGGCCCTTTTTATTTCATGTAAATGTCCAGCTCAAGTGTGGCACATCAACAAATACATTCATTTATCTTTCAGGGAAAAACCAAACACTGCATTTCTATTCAGAAAAGGCAGCATATATAAAATGTATTGCTAATAACAGAGGCCTTTAGAATAAGAAAAATAATAATTTTTATTGCTCTCTCTAGGAAATTTGCTGTAAACATGGTTCATCTGTAATTATATTTGAAAAGAAGTATTATTTAGTATTACAGTTACCTACAAACCTAGAAGCCAAAAAAAATATTTTACATTTCCTGCTGGATGGGGAAAAGAGTGTTCTTTTTTGCAGAAAGTGGAAAAGTCTTTCAGATTAAACCCCCTTCAGAACAATCCTTCAATTCAGAAGAATTAATTTAATTTCTTTGATACTAGTATTATATTCACTTAGTTGTAAGATTTTTCTCGGAAAACAAGAAAATTCATAAAAATATAGTCATATGAGACAACTATTCATCTAATGAACAGAATGTGAAAAACACAGATGACTACTACAATATTAGACTGAGATAAATAATCTAGCTGGAGACCTATTGGATTCTACACTTTCATGTCAATGAAGCATTTGGCCTACCGATGTATTTTTGCCTACTCTGCCAGGCAGGGCTCAGGCTCTGCAGGAGAATACAGCCGCGGATCTCTGCAGGAAGAGAAGACCTTTTTTTTCCAAGTAAAATGTTCCCTAACTCTGCAAGGGAGGTTGGCAGTAGATCTCAAACTCTGGCCTGTCTTTTTAATACCCCTACAATAGCTCAGTTGGATTGAGACCAGCTGTTGGTGCATTACCATTTGTAAATGCTTAAAGCAACTACTCCTTGTTTTCTTGGCAACACGTACTGTGGAGGGGGGGCGGGGGGGAAGCACTTTCATTCAGACATTAAGAATTGCTGCATGCCAGCTTTGGCTTACACAAGCTATTGTTTGCACAGCTCTCTTCAACAAGTTTTCACAAAAAAAAAAAAAAAATCCTGTAGGGATAAATTGGGCCCCTAAAATTCTGATTTACACCGTCCACTCGGCCTTCATTGGAAACAAGATTCCTTTTTTAATCCAACCATTTCAGGTCACAGGTCTTTCTGGGTTTCAATTTCCGCAACGCCCCCACAAAATCACCCAGATTGTCTTAGGAATGACAATTATAACTTCCTTACTCACTGCTCAAAAATAACAGTGAATTGCCTGCTAATATAAGCATAAGAAAGAGATCTGAACTTTCATTTCCATTTTCTAAAATCAGAGTATCAGCATCAAAAGCTTGGGACAAAAAGAAAACAAAATTACATTAGGATTATACTTCAGCATTTGAGAAATATTAAGAGTCTCAAAATACCGGAAAGATCCTCGATTGGGTTGCCACATTAGAAAGAGACTAGTCATAGTAGAGAACATACCCCAACATTTTTTTTATTATTATTATTATTATTCAGATGAAAACAGCTCCAGTGACCTTTCATTGCCTCATCCTTTCCAACCACCCCTACTAGAGCTTGGTGTACTGGAACTGTCTAAGCATGAATGCTAGCATCTCAGTGGTTGCAGCTGCTAGTACAATAGGATTAATTTGCCATCTACCAACTCTAATGCCCTTCTGTTTCATCTTCTTTCCCCACCAGGGGCAGTGGTGACAGCATCTGTTCCACTGTTATTTTAGTGGCGCCTTTCGTGCTGTTATAGTTAAGGGTCTGTCAGCATTCCCATTACACACACACACACACACACACATACATGCACGCATTTCTTGAGGGAAAGGACAGCTCAAATCAACTTCTGGAAAAAAAGAAGAATGAATGCATTGGGGCTGAAAAGGGTATGAGAGTCTTAGAAGAAAACATTTATATATTTGATTTTATGGTATTATTTGAGAGGAAAAAAATTAGATACAAGAAGTTCCAAGTAACCTATTTTGCATTTATTAAGGGAAGATAATAGCGAAAGTTGATTTGGATTGTTCTATGACCTTAGAGAAAGCAACCACGCCAAAAAGAAAACAGAGGGAAAAAACCTAAAACAGGTAATTTTTTTCTACCAAACACCTTCTTTTATTAATTTCTAGGTAACTAATTTAGATGATAGGATATTACTTTAAAAGCATCCCAGACAATGTTTGATGAACAGGCCATTGATTATGGGTAACCAACTCTAAATACATAACAGGAACCTCAGACCTCTAAGTTGAGAGTGATAATGAGGAGAGGAACATGGTTTTCTGCAGGCAGTCAAGCATACCAAAAGGTAAAGAACATACCAAAAGTGGTTTGGGACCCTTCAGGTGGGTGCTCCCAGCCCTGCTGATATGTGTGGGATAAAAAGAGTAACTAATGCTCACTGCAGTCTGCAAGACACAGGCTCATCCCACTGTTGCTTTGTGGGAGCCGTTGCCCACAAGCATGTCTGACTCATAAGCATTGCTTTCTATCCACAAAAGTGGATAGAAAAAAAGCAAGTGCTGGGGCAATTAGAGAACAGGTCAGCTTATTTCAGCAATGAAAACTGTCTGGAAGATGACAGGTATCAGGTTAACCAACACAGGGCTGCTTCACAGACCCCACAGGTGGTTTCTCTCCTCAAGCTATGCCAGCCTTTCTACATGAAATTATTGTGCATGTGCAGGTTTCCACCTAGTTCAAGAGAACTTTGAACCAGCGTAACTCGTCTGAATTCTCAAAATAAACCCTCTCTTGCTTGGTATGCTTCCTACTGCAGAGAGGTATGACTTCCGCAACAAAAGGAAGGAATTACATTTTTCCAGAAACCTCTTCTTACAGAAAAAAATTCACAGACAATTTAGAGGTCAGCATGGGCCTTTCCTAGTACCAGAGTACTCACCATAGGATTGACATAATCTGTAATGCCAGATGTGAGCCTTCTATGGGTGAATTAAAATTTGCCTCCAGTCCTACCAACACACTACCATTTACAGCACTTTCTGTAAATCTCTTCAACATTCTGAAATAATAGTGATGCATTTGTCTTCTTGAAAAATACACAAACAAAGAAGATTCAGAGGTAATTGGGGATTTTCAAACTCACAGCATACTAGGAAAAAAAAACCAACAAAACAGTTAAGCAATAAATTTGGAGGCAAGGCTCTGAAGCCATGCAAATTTCTTTAGTCACATTGATAGTCCAGTCACTGTGATGGTAAATGGATTAATAACATGCTGTTTCTTTTTCAAGTCACACTATCAAATACCTAGGTGTCCTTTGTCACATCACTTAACTGCTCTGCATTTCAGCATCCTCATCTGTGAAATGGAATAGGTAATTAAACACTCATGAATGCTTTGGGATTCTTTGGTGGAAAGAATTATTATGGTGTCTTATTACTGTGAGACAACATGCAATTGTCTCAGGTCTCTGTAACAGCTGAGCCTAAACAGTAAAGGAAAAAAATAATCTAAAAGCTCAACTGAGATCTTCTGCCCTATCCTCTGCAAGATGCAGCTACTACTTCAGTCCATTTTCCATGTTGGAGAAATTGTTCTGGGGCGGATCATGCTGCAAAAATATTATCATGTTACAGTACTTTCAAGACTAATCTTGGTTAGAAATGAGGAAGAGAAAGGAGGGAAGAAGAAACATATCTCCCAGAAATATTACATTCACGAACTGTGGGAATTATTTAAGAGATGACTGAAAAGAGGAAACTGAAAAGAAGAGCACAAAATATAAAGCCTTCCCCTCACAAAATACCCACCCTAAAACCAGCAGAAACCCACCCCCCACAGTACAGACAATTTCCCAAAAGCGCACGGCAATGAAAAACATTTTATATTGCCCCAAAACTTGCCAGCAGAGAGATCTAGGTGGCTACTGCCCACCTCACAGCACTGAAAAAGCAAGTGCCCAGTGGGTATCATTCTCCTTTATCTCTCAAACCTTTGCCACCAGCATACAGATAGAAGCGACGGAAAAATGAAAAGTGTGTATATTGTAAGCGTTGGTTAAACAACCCCACAGTAATTCTTATTTGCTGGAGGTTTTAGAGAGCAGATGTAGGATTGGCAGGGGCTGGGAGCTGGCTATATTGTTCTAGCACATTTAGAGCCAACACGGAAAGAACACGGAAAGCTGCATTTTTGTGTGTGTGTGCATGTGAATGTGTGTATGTACGTGCATGTGTGTGTGTTTGCCTTTTGCCATCAACTCATCTAAGGTTTCTTGGATTCACACTGACACATAACAAAAAAAACCCACTAGGTTGGTTCTCTTCCAAAAGAAATATGACTTATATCAGCTGCTGCATGAGAGTCTCTCAATTGCCACTACTAAGCTGCCTATTTTGCAGTAGCAAGTGGCCATGTGCTGTAACACACTGATTGCCTGCTTTGGTGGTATCGGTTGCTAGAATAAGGGCAAACAAATGGGGAACCAAATATAAAAAGCAGCCAGCAGCAGTGAAGAAGCATTACAGCTGCCAGGCAATAACTTAGATAGTTACAGCTGCCATCACCTAGTTCACGCAAGCTTTTTAATATCTTTTGGCAGCGCTTGGTGTCACAGCACAAAAGGAAAGTTGGCACTTCCTAGCATACTTTGTTTGACATAACTGTAGGCAGAACCCAGCTGATACCTTCATCAATGTGTATGTGTTTGCTCTTAAGGTACATTTTAGCAGATCAAACATTGTTTTTCTCTTTCTGTTGCACACACCACTGTTAAATCATAGGTTGGGAACCACACCAGATAAATGGGAAAGAGCTCAGTAAGCTGGAGCACATGGCCAGTCCCAGCAGCACTTCAGATAAGGAACACAAAAAAAATCCTAAAAAAAGAAAAATATAGTACGGCAGGAGGGGCTGTGGAGGGAGGTTTAAAAAAAAATAAATATACTGCTTTGCCAAAATGTTCTCCCGCCTCGCCAGTAGCAGCAGCAGCCTCAGAGCCAGGCCAGATTCTCTTCTCCATTTACCGTACTTATAAAAAACCCACAAGCACAAACACATAGACCATCACATACACATAATTAAAGCATCGACATCCCTTACTGTGATTTACAATCCACACCACCAGAAGTACACAGGCGCTCCCAGGATTTCATCAATGTCTCATCTGGTGCTCTTGGCAAACCCAACCTCTTCCTTAGACACAGCGCATGCTGCACCTCGTTCTCTCAGAAATGGGGATGCAGAGCTCTTCCCCTTATGTGAACTAGGGAAGACAAGCATTAAATGTGTCAATGCTGGGTGATTTGCTGCTGTGGGACCTCATTTTGCAGAAGATTAATAAAAGACTAGCCTGCAGCATCGACTCTTGAGACTGCTTTCCATCATCACGAGCCTTCTATGTGGCCCACGAATTTGGGTTACAATATTGTACAAGGAATCGGACAGCCTCTGCATAATGATATTATTTTAAAGCTCTTAAAAGCAAATATACAGAGAGAGAAGACTCTGCCCCCAGGAGCTTCCATTGGCTATGAACAAAGCAAACCCATAAACCTCTACCTGAAGTCAGCCCAGGGTTCTAATAATGTATTGAGTTAGTTTATTTGTAATTCATCCCACAAAACAGATGCACTTATCTCTTAGGCCTGTGGCACTTTAACAGGCGTCAAAAAGCTACAGTATTGAGACGAACAGCTTTACAAGGTTTTTCAGGTGTAACACCACCAGGAAGAGTAGTAATTAAACTGACAGGAGGAAAAAAGGAGACAGCAAATATGATTATCTTCATTTTAAAAATATGAAACTCGGGCACATGGAGGTGAGCTGGTTGCTCCAAGCCTGACCCAGACAATGGAGACAGGGCCAGGAACTGAATGTCGATCATCCTGGGTTCACATTCAACACCTCACCCCACAGGCCAATTGCACCACTGAACCACAGGGTGAAGCAGACTCCCATCCAGGGAGCAGAAACAGCTTCCTGACACAACCTGCCTGCGGCTCCATGGGAGCTGAAGGCTCAAGCTCAACATAGTTGGCTCAATCTAACTCCAGAAGCATCGAAGGGACACTAGGGAGGTGCTTGCGTGTTTTCCTAACACACAGTATCTATAATTCACATTCTTTAAGTAGGTCAGATATTGACAAATAAATGTAAAGGCACGTCAAGATTCACATGAATCTGAATTATTTATTTGAAGCTGATCCAGGAGCAAACTTTTTAATGGCAGCATACAGTACAAGGGAACTGACTGGCTAGGAATGGATAATATGCATATGCTGGGCCTAGATAAATGATGCCCCATGGGAAGGACAAGAAGTTTTTGCTTTGGGACCCCAGGTGACCCTTTTGTCGTGGCAGAAAAGGAAAACTGATCCACAAAACTTGCATGTGTCCCCCAGGATGGTCCAGGCTCTGAATACATTTTGGAAGCTCCTAATACAATGTATAAAGAAACAATCATTCATGTACACGCACATAAAAGGACAGTCCCAGATTTACAGCCACCCACCACGGTAGTACAGGTGGCTGTAATGTAGTAAAAATGTATTGCAAGGAACTTGTCATGAATTTTAAAAACAAAGACGCCTACAGACATAATAAAATTGATGTGACATTCAGTTAAAGCTAAAGCTTTCACCTATCTTAAAACAACAATGCAGGGGAATTCAAGGAAAGGGACTGTTCCCATCATCACTCACACAACAAAATATTTCACTCAGTTTGTGCAAGTAATATCATTGATCTCAACAATCAATGGCATGGCTTACACCTGCCACACAGGTAGGAAATCAGGACCAAAGACACCCAACAAAATCACCCCCAGACAATTGCTGTAGAGAAGAAATACTTCAAGGTCCTGGCAAAGAAAGCCAAGTCCTTTCCTTCCTCTACCACAGGATATGATATCTTCTTTTCCTTGATTATTTTTAACATTCAGGGGAGCAAATTCCAACTGTTAGCCAAGAATTGCTTCCTCTTTCCTTCATTATGTTTTTAGTGGCAGCACATAAATTTGGAAATACTATAAATCCAAGTCACTTTTCAATAGTATGGGCACAATAAGCTGACAGACTCCTCTGCTAGTCCCAAAAACTAAAGAGGGAAAAGAAAGCAAATCTAGATTTAAACTTTGCAGGCAAGACATATCCATCTCTATTAAGAAGCAGATGAACTGGTTAGCCAGCCTGACAGCAGTTTACCATATATTTTAACTGGGGGAAAAAAAAGCTCAGGTGCAGTGGGATAGAGAACAGAAAGAAACTGGGATAAAGAATGAAACAAGGATAAATAGTCAATTATGATAAACTGGTTTCCTTGGTAACTATATTTATAACTGTAATGACGTTGCTATTCTTTTAGTAATGAACAGAAAGGTTTGATACAAAGTTATATAATTCAGGCATACAAACCAGCATCTGTTCCATTGGTAAAGCTGAATCCATGCCTTAATGGAAGATGACAAACCTCAAAAGATTTGTAAATGCTTTTAAACAGCTTCTAATGTTTGTAAACGTCCTCCTAAGGACAGGTGAGCTCATAGTGCTGAATTTCTACCCTCCGCGTCTGTGCTTGGCTGTATGTAATTACCTCATAATCTTTGTGCCTTGAATAGCGCTCCAGCTTGTAGAGACAGTGGGCATAGGAGCAAAGGAGAGAAAGAGAAAAAAATCAAATGAGAAAATCTTGGGGATGATATTTGAGTTGTTGAGCACATAAATGCATGTGACCTTTACCAAATGCATGTGCACAGTTGCCATAATTGTACATTGCACCCTGACTGCTTCCAAAAATTATTATGTTGGTAAACAGCCCCTTCCTTTTGAAAATTCACTTGAATTTCCACTACTGACACCTGAAAATGGGGTCTACTGATACCTCTCTCCATCATTTTAACTGTTTTGGAAAGTCCATTGAAATCCAGGTATAAATTATACTCCATCTTATAAAGGGTCCCCCCAGGGAGTGACTTTAAAGAAGTAACTGGGGGCAGCACCTAAATGAAGGGTGTGTACACCCTGTCATCACTAATCTCTGAACTTGAGAGCAGGCCATGTACTGGCTTCCTCCCTCCCCATGTTCCCAGATTTTCCCCCAATGAATGCCAGGATTTGGTGATGAGGTGGGGATGAAGCCCTCCAGTTTTCATCCAGACTTGCCATCAGGATGCAGCTGGGCAACATCCCTGGGTCCCACAGTCTAGACACATCTGCTAGCACCAGGGCTGGGCCACAGCAGTGACAATCCCTGCAGGAGCTCAGGAGGGTGACAGAGCTGCTTCGGCATTGCTTCTCCATGCTCCTTCAGTCTGACATCCCCTGAGACCAGCTGCTTATAGCATATTCCTACTCTGCAACACCCTTAATCAGGTTCTTGGGCAGTTGGTGTTACTGCTGCCCTCCATTCAAATGAGAGAGGAATGGAAATGGAAACAGCAAAGCAAACCAAATACTCCAGCAAAACATCATTGATGTTCAGTTTGCATTTGGAATGAAATAATCCTCCTGATGAACTACACTCTGAGATGGGGGCTGCCTGTGTGTCTGAGTGTGTGAAATACAAGCCTTCCTTGCCTGACTGAGGCAGGCTTTTCAGTTAGATGCTCAGTATTGATTAATGGAAGTACTACAGCTATAGCACTATAATGCTCACAAATTTTACCCTCTACTGTCTCTTTAGGCCATTGCCCCAAAGGCTTTCATGTTCCTAAAGCTGTCATTTAAAACATTTGTGAATCAGGATGTGTGGACAATGGAAGAAGCTGGTAGAGCCAGAGAGTGCAGATGTGAAATAATTTAATCAACAGCAATTTTTCCATTTACTTCAATGGGCTTTGGATCACCCGCCTCATGAGTGGAACATGTATTGAGGAGGAAGCAACCCGAGCCAGATAAAGAGCCAAGATACCAAAGTAATAGAGTTCCACCAAACAAGAGGGTTCACAGCAGCTGCAGCCTGAGATGTATGAAGTAAACATGGACCTAGACTCAGCTAGTAGACTGGGAAAAGGATGCAAGGGCAAACTGAAAATAAGCAAGGATTTAGCCATTCAAAATGCCCTGAGGACAGTGCCATGAGTTACTACTAAAAAAATTTTGAGGGGAGGAACCATGTTACATAAAGTACTAATAATATTCAAAGAGCTTTGCAGAATTTATCTGACGAGGAAATGTAGGCAGAAAGAAGCAAAGTGAAAACCTCAGAACACAGAATTTTTAGCCAAATCAGGAAAAAAAAAAGCCTGAAAGCTTTTTATTCCCTACATGGCATAAGTGTCAGGCTATGATGCTCACCGTAATAGTTATATCGCACTGTGGTGCTGAGATCATTGTGTGCTAGTTGACAATGCTTGCCCTAATTGGTGCCATTAAGTAATAAAATAATAATTGTACCTCAAATCATTGGCACTTCAGAAATGGCCATTTCCAAGCACAAGCGGTGGTGTGTCCCTGGTGCACAGTTTGGTGCTGAAATGGTTAACACCATATATTAAATGTCAGTAATGAAAACTAGCACTCAAGCAAGGAAATTCAAAGCTAAGGCTGACACACCATCGTTAATGCAGCCCTTTGTGCTTAGCTACCACGGGAGTCTTGGAGCAGCACATGGTGTTGTACCCCACACAATATGTGCTACTACAATACCGCATTCACAACACAATGAATTGAGGTCAAGTGAGTGACCTTAAAAAGAGCTTTCTTTTAATTCTTTAAAGAAACACCCCATGATATGTAGGAGCCCATTAAACAAAGCTGCAAGAAGATACAGTAAACTTTAATTAGCAGTGAAGGCAATAACCTCACTTTATACTTCATAATTTCTCCCACCATGTTTTATTACATGGAACAGTCATTTTAGTACCTTTGTACCTAAGGCAGCATCCATGTGGTGTGGAAAGGGATGTGTTGTTGGATATTTATTGTAATGGGGCTTCATGTGGTTGGAGGTCAAAGTGTAGGACTTTCATTTGTACATCACTGCTCTACTATCTGCTCATGTCTCTGGGTAACCTGATGTTCAAACCTTTTGTAAGGCAATTGCTGAGGAGGTTGTTCGTATTGTTACGAGAACTTGGAGAAAGGATGCTGGGCCCTGGCTTCGGCACAAGCCTACTGTGTGACATAGGGTACTTCGCCAAAATTTTTCTCACACTGATCTCAGATGCTTCCATTTTTAGGGGACTCAGGTGCAGCTCCTAGGGTCTGGTCTCAGAAAGCCTGGGAATCAGTAGCTCCTATTGGCTTCTCAGGACCCCTCAGAACCAAGTTTGGAAAAATCACAAATTTGTCTCCCCAAAAATTACCTGCAATTTTTAAATGTTGGCCTTTTACCTCTCTGCCCTTCAAAACATCCCACATCAAGTTGCAATGGTATTTGCCTACCAGCTTGCAGACTGAAAGGGACACTGTTAACTTTTCTTTGTCCTTTTTATGCTAGATATTTATCTGATAATGGGGCATAATACCTGAACTCCTTCAGACACTATCTGCATTTTACTGCTGGAAAACTCCAATACACAGAGGTTCTGGACCAGACCCACAGCAGGACTTGGGCAGCTATATCCAGCCTGCATGGAAAAGACATAATCCTTAGAACACCCGGGAGTCTTTTGGCACATCAGTCAGTTGCATTACATTTTCCCCAGTTTCCACAATTTTGTTTCTGTGCATGCCTAGAAAATGCTGTCTTGAAAAGGCTCAGTCACTCGGTGGTGATCAAGTACTTATGCCCCACCAGGCATCCACACACCTCCATCTATCTCAGAAGAACAGCCTGGTCTTATAGATACCTTTGGAACATGTCGACTGGAAGGGGCTCCATACAAAACCATCATTGCTCTCCGTTTCCTATACACCACGGCTACAGGAGGAAAGCATGCCTAGCAGTAATGGCAGTATTTGATTTCTATCACCTGCTTCACAGTCTTTGCCACACAACCTTCCTTTCCCAAATGGGTGTGCTAACTACTGTGCTACAGAGTCAGGCTATTCTTACAACCTTTTTCTGTCCCCATTAATCCTGAATTTTACAACAAGAATTATTTTAAGCAGCAGCCTGAAGAGTGTCTTCTCTCCTCATCCTGCCTAAGACTAGCTGATAGCTTGATGAGCAGGATCTAATCCTGCCAAAAAAAGAGATGCAGGAATTAAGGTAGGAGAAAAAGAAAGTGAACTCAGATATCTTGGATGAATGTGCTAACCAGTAAAGTATCAAATAAAGTACCGCTATCTCCTTGTTGGCTGAGCTTCAGGAGAGACTTTGAGGCTGCAAAGCCCTAGTACAGAGAGGCAACAAATAGTGCTGATTAAAGAGTCTATGCCTGGAGGGAAGCACCTTGCAATGGTCTCTCGCTGGCCAACTTCTGAACTCCACATAGATTTTATAACAAAACTATGTACCTACCTCCAGGCTGCTAATTTTACTGTGTTGTGACACCTGATGTTGTGTCACTCGGTGTTGTTGTATCTGTGCAGGGCGGGGGAGACCTTGCCAAAACTAGTACAGGAACGTTCACAAGGGGTGAGGGATCTGAACTCAAACGTGCCAGTGCCATGGCTGAGACTTAAATACTGGATCAATCTTTCCTTCCTGGAGCTTATTCCTTTTTCTTGTACACATGGTTGCAAATAAAATTTTGCTCCTAAGAGTGAGAAATTACTAACTCATTCTTCTCTAAATATGTGTCTACTTTCTGCATTTGATGGACTAGTTCCTGGTCCACTTAGTGCTTTCTCATTGTATAACTACTGTTTTCAGGTGCTTTTCACACAACAAGGGAAAGAAAACTACTTAAAAGACAAGAGGAGTTGGCAACCATAATACCCAAAAGTTACTGGGAGGCCTAAGCAGCAGGTCTAGGAACTGAACATGTTTCAATTCACTTGTTTAAACTGACCAGATTTCAAGCTGATGGTGCCATTTGGCATTCATTTCTGTTTTTACGAAAATAAAAATTCCACATAATGGAAATGTCAACATTACTTCTACTTCTTCAAAACATACATTTTGTTGTATCCTGAAGTAAAAGGGCTCCCCATTCCCTTATGTCTGTCTGAAAATGTCTGAAGACAGCAACATATGCAATATCAATGTCAAATAACATACCATAAAGCCTGATTCCCTTCCTTCAACTTTATCGAAGTTGTTTAGTACCTTATTCCAGGAGGATATCCCACAAAAAGACTCATTTGCTGAGAGGGACTAAGAACCTCAAAGACAGACAGCTACTTACCACCCCTTGTTTGAGTTTGCTGATGTTTTGCCCCCTATGGAAGAGAACTAGTCCTGTCTAGGTTCATTACAATCAGGTACAACACCTCTCGTGGATCAGAGCCTACATTCACAGTCCCTTAGGAGGAGTTTAGAAGAGCACGGCCCTCATGCAATAACAGGAGATGGATCTACCTGTACACTCCATGCTATCCAAGATCATCTTTCCCAATAGCTGTATCTACACCATCTAAAGGCCAGACTTTTCAGAGCTCAAGCATGGACATATGTGGTTCTATACAGGAAAACGTCAGGAGCTTCATCCAGCTGTGAGGCACACACACACACAGAGCCTGCAGAATATCCAGAGATAGCATGCAGGTGACTGGGAGTGGGACACAGAGTTTTCTGGATTTAGAGCCCCTCTAAATACTGTTTGCTCTTAGCAGGGCTGACATAATCACTGAATCCACTCACAGGTCCACCCTGGTACAGAAACTTGAGTAATACTTTGCAATCTCAGGTATCTGCATGAGTTCAAAATAACATGCTTAGGACAATATTACGATGTGTCAGAAAAGCAGAAAGGCACTTTTAATAATGTGCTGTCCATCACTCCAATTGATGTTACTTAGCACAAATACAGTAGCATACCACAAACTGTAATATATTCCCACCAGTCCTGCACTGAAAAGGAGAATGCCTCCCAGAGCACTATGATTAATTAAATGAAAGGCACAGTCAGCATTTTTAGAGGGAAGCCTTGAGGTTAGAGAAGAAAACAAGAAATGTAACCTGAAGATGCTCACTGTTTACATCTCTTATTTTGCTTTTAAACATTTCATTTTTAGAATTCCTCAAATCTTTCTGCTGCAAGTCATGCAAGGGTTAAAAACAGTAAAGGAGGAGAAAATTGAGAAATACATATGATGCTCCTTTGCCTTTTTTCATTCCTCCTGACAAAACATAGTCGAAACCCCCAGTAATAAGAATGGGTGAAATATTAAGCCTTTCTTTTCGGTTCAGGCAACGGTAGCGCTGCAGTGCTGTTTGGTTCCACCTGACAGAAACACTGCAAGCAGCACCTAGAATAAAACTGGAAGATTTATCCAACTTCTCTCAACACAGTCCTTCAAAAGGCAAGCCATCCTCACATCCCTTTAACTTAGAAAAGCAGAACTCCTGAGCATCTGGAAGGCTACACACCACAACTAGCACATCAACAGCATGTAGGCCTGCATTAACAGCAAGTGCAGAACACAGGTGCAACATGCTCTCAGCAGCATGCCCTCAGTGAACGCTGGGCAGGATGCTCTGCTCCAGCACAGGCTTCTGGATTGCCTCGAAAAGTAGCTCTTGTTGGAGCATGTTACAGCAGCCTACCTACACAGTGACAAATACACAGTACACAGTGACAAATACACAGATAATTGTCACAGCTTTACATTAGAGGAAAGGGCAAAATCTAGACAACACAACACAGACGCAACATGCCTGTTGATACGGAAGCAAATGAGAAAATTCAACAGAATCAACTCAAGATGTATTAGTGCTTCTTCCTTTGTAGGTTAGGCAGAAGGAGGAGTAATGATTAATGGTAGTTTTATTTATCTGGTTTATTTTTCCCACTTTATGAAAGGCACCACAGTGACTCACTAGGTGCCAAGTGAGGGTCCTATTGTGAGAGTCTTTTCAAAATCTATGTTGTGTGCCTAAATCTTTGTTGCAATCCCAGCAGGCCAAGTACCCAGACAATACTGTTATCTCACTGTACAAAAAATATCTGCAAGAGTTCCAAAAACGCCAAACAAATTCCGCTATAAAACAATACTATCAATAACACCCTTTCACACAACACCTTTATTCCTAGAAATTATTAAAATATACTCATTTAGATTTATCCTTGATGCAACACTACCAAATTTGGCTGTGGCAAATTTACATCAGGTGTGATTTTGACCCTAGGACAGCATTCAAGAAAATGTCAATGCATTAAGGCTTAAATACACCAAGAGGAGAAACAACCAATCAGCTTCTGAAATTCCAGGGATGCCTTCATCTCTGTGTTTTCCCTGTGTTTTTATAGTATATTGTTGCGTATGAGTTACAAATATGTGAAAACATTAAATTTGAGCCAACTACAAAATAAGCTAATATCTTGTGTTTTCTAAAAAATGCAAGCCTAATTAGAGTTTAGGTAATTAAAGCTTTCACAGTTATAAAAAATACAATACACTCATTTATGCAAATCTGCCACTGAGTGCGATTTCAGTAAAATACCATGTAATGCGCATAACGTCAGAATTTTGCTTACAATTGAAACGTCTGCAAAGCAAGTTCTCTTCCTAAATTTCAGGCACATGCACTGTAATTCTCTTGCATTATGGATTTAAAACTCAGATTGCTTTGTCTTCATTTGAAAATGATTAGCAGTTTACATCGGATTTATGTGCTGGCATAGCCTTTGTATCATTGAACAACTACAAGCTGATTTACAAAAGCCCAGATACACTATGTGTATATCTATGTAACTACAAAGTAATATGTGATGGCAGGCATAACCAGCACACATAATTTATAATTAAGTGATTAGCAATATAAGCCACTATTATTAATTAATGTTTAATGCTGACATTGTGCTTGGGGCTGTATAAACTACAAGCGTAAGGCAATCTCTGCCTTGGAGTGGCAAGAGGCTAAAATGACAGGCGCCGTCTCCCAGTCCCACAGCTTCTGGGGAGCCAGGAGGAGGAAGGACTCAGCGGGAGTCCTGAAGCCGACTCTGCACAGCCAGAGCAGCACAGCCAGGCACAGGCCACTGCAGGCTGCCACAGCCACCAAAACCTCTGAAATAACAGCAATGGCGAAAGCTAAGACTCCTTTTCTCTAGTCAGAAAGCAATAGAGCAATACCAAATACATAAAGGTTCTCTAGCTTCTATAACCCTGAGGCATGACCCAGCAAATCTTAATACAGAGCAAGGTAGGCCTAGCGCCTTAGCCCCTGCTCCTTGGGAAGCAAGTGGGGACAAGTCTCTTTGGGGGCTGCACAGATGACTTTTGCTCCACTCTGTCACTCTGCAGAGTTGAGATCAGCTCTTGGGACCACACAACCTGACTGTGCTTCCCCAGGCATCAAGAAGTATTCACAGGATACAAGGTCCCCCAACACCTTGTCAGCCATTTTTCGTGAAACAGCACCCAAGGCACATTTGGACAGCAAAACAAGAATGAGGAAGGTGCTTCAGAAACATTGCCCCAAATGTGACATGCCACAACCACAGTAGTTCAATAATCAGGATATGTAGGATCACAAGAACAGCCACTAAATGTTTGAGGGAGAGGAGACTTTCCAGACAGTGTGCACATTTGAGTTTGATCATTTCTTTCCCATGTAGATAGAGATTTTAACAGAAGCAGCATCTAAAAGAGCTAGTTCTAGTTCGCAGCACTCACGGTGTTGGTCTATCAGTAATCACATTTCCTTGTATATGCAGGACAAGGGGTATGAAACTTCTAGCCATGAAACCAGTATAGCTCCACCAATGGTTAACACCCAAGAAGGAATAAATGCCCACTTTCATATAAAGAGGGGTGGAGAGAGGTTTTAATACCTGCCCTATGAATTAGCCAGGTGAAGTTTGCAGTAGCTAAAATTGGGTTTAAAACTTTTGATGGGTAATTAGGCTTTAAAAAACAGCTTTAACAGATATTGTCGTTAGTTTTGAAAATTCTCTGCTTCTTTCATGCTCAGCAGTCTAAATGGGAAAAAATCCAACCTGGAAGTGTCCTTCAGTATTATTTACATAGAGCCTTACCTGCTCTTTTGTTGATAAATCGAAAAGCTGTATTTGCAGCAAAATAATGATAATATACAGCTGCATGGACAGATTACGAAAAGCAAAGCAACCAGACAATTATTTACTGTGCTACTATAAGACAGGTACTAACTTTCTTTACATCAACAAGTTTTAAAACTGTCACGCAGCTTTTAATTGCCATTAATAAGGTAGAGATAAAGCCCTCTGGGTCTTAATCCCATCATCGTGGTGTTGCAAGTTAATGATATGTTAGCCAGTGCTTTATATCACTAGCTTACAGAAGGGTCAGAACGAACATTTCATCCTAGGCCACCAAGGCTGTATTCCATGGGTAACCTCTAACCTGTTGGGGCTGTCAATCAATGAGCAGTATGCATGAATACCATGCTTCTGGTAAACCTCCTTTCACACCTATGAATTTTGTTAGTCATCATCCATTATTAACAGTTCTTTCAGTTGCTACAAATAGACTGAGTTGTCAGATCTTTTCAGGATAGTGGAGGGCGATTTGCTATTGATCTTATCTTGGAGAATTAGTGATCCACTCATGGCTTTGGCTAGCTGATGGCACCGTGAAAGGTAGAAGATTGTTTGGCTTGCTGTGAAGGACCTCAGAAGATTACAAGAATACAAGAACTGTAAGAAATCTATAAAATATTAAAGGGGCTATCAAGGAAACACAGCTTCAGATGGATTTAGCTAAGAGATGAACTGGGATCATAAAAGTCAGGTCATGGAAAGTAGCTGGGCCCCAGTAATGAGCAGGACCTCTGAGAGGTATTGTCATACAGATAATACAGATCTGCATCCAACCTACCACAAGATTCATTGTCACTTTGATCGGATCTATGTCTCCTGTATAGATAAGGGCAAACAAAGAATCCAAAGGAAAGGCCATTTTCCCTAGCTTGCTATTGAAGTCTTTTTACAGAAAAATACTCTGGAGACCAGGGGCTCTATTGAATAGTTTTACATAGGAAATAGGACTAGAAGAGTCCTCCCAGGTCATCCCCTGCTATGTCTGACACATCATACCTCATTGATATCACAATATCACAATCTCATTGATAAATTTCTCAAGTTTTTTCTTGAAACCAGGTAGTTTTCTTGCCCTTGTGACTCCTGTCGGAAAGCTGCTCCAAAACTTCATTTTATTAAAAATCTTCATCCCTTTCCAAAGAACATTTATTTAGTTGGCTCCTATCAATTGTTCCTGTGACATTCAGTACACCCCTAATTTAATCAGTTCTCTCTCACCACTTGCCCTGATAATATATTCATAGGGGGCAACATAAAACTGAGCCCTACTCACTTTTAGTTTTGCTAAACTAAAGACACAGTCCTTTATTCCCCACTTCCTATCTCAATTTAATAGCCCTTTTTCTGGACTCTGTCTTTTTCTGGATCTCCCCAGTGCCTTGTACAAAAGTAGTCAGGAATCCCACATGTTTCCTGGATATGCTTCCCCTGATGCAACATCCAGGGGAACATCTCAGGGAATATTTCCCTTCCCTGCTGTTGCGGAGCTCCAGCAGTTGTCAGTCATTGTGAGATTCAGCAAAACACTTCTCTGTTACTTCCAGCTGATGAGCCTCCTGCTCAGAGCAAAAAAACATCTGCATGACCTTGTGGTTTATTAGTACTTAATTTTATCCGTTTTCCATTTCTCCTGTTGTCAGGGTCAGTCCTTCTCTGAATTGCCAAGGTCTCTCAGCTCTCTGTCTCTTACAGACTTTGTATTTGCACACATTTTCTGCTGTGGCCACAAATAAAAATGTTCAGATAGGTCACAAGACTGATCATTAATAAACTCTGCTAGTTACTGTTCTTGTCCCTTGACAGTTCTTTCAGCTCAGTTCTCAGCAATCCTCCTATAGACATTTCTTTACATTTCTTGTGCCCTGTTTTCCAACCCAAATTATTTTCTTTCATGTACCACTGCATTAAACTTTTACAGAAATCTTGATGAATTAGAGGTACTATATTTCTCTTGGTCACAAACTCAAGAGAAAGATATCGCAGCAATCTGACACAATTTATCTTTGGTAGCCTATCCACTACTACAGTATTTGCTAATTAATCTTTCTTCCAACAGTTCTACGCAAAGTTCAGTGTCCATGTATTACAATGACAACAAAGGTCAGCTCTCCCGAGTCTCACTCTGCTAGAAATGAACAGCTTAAAAAGTTAGTGGAATTACTTCAGTACAAAAAAATATATAAGACCTGGTCTGCCTTGGAACATGAGCCACAGCGTGAACTTGTAACACTAACATCATCTATAGAGATGCAAAAGATTAGCCATCTCAAAATTATGACACAATCTATCTAGAATCAAAATAATTTGAAAGGAACCACCAGCCTTTGACAGGTTTTGAAGTTTATGGCATGAAACCTCATTGGTTGTTGTTGGTGAGCTAAGAAAATATGGTTCAGTTGCATACAGCTACTTGCCCTGGAGTCTGCAATGAGAGTATAGCAAAACTTGCTGTGTTGTCCTAAATCATGCTTAGCTTTGCCTCAGCATTTATACCTTAGCGTAGATATCTTAATAGAAATGGGACTTAGTAAGGGAAGAATTGCCTTCATTGTTTCTTGACCATGGTAGGACATGCAAGCCTGCAGAATTCCCAGGTGTCAGCCCAGATCTAATTACGACCTTGTTCTGCAGGACAGTGACTTCAGTATTACAAACATGCACGGAGCCCATGCTGCTATGAGCCCTTTCAGACAGCTAGTCATGATGTCTGATGGAAACATAATAACATGGACAACCAGCTGAAAATTACATTCCTTTGTGAACTCCACTGTCTCACTAGGTCAATTTAATTATTCAGAGAAGATTAGCAAAGAGAGAAAAGAGTACCATCACTAGACCCCAAACCATGTGCCACGTCCCTCCTGCAGGACAGTAGATGACTTTGTGACTAAAACAGAGCAGAGATACTTACAGTGGGACTCTGGATGTTCTTTATGACATTGACTTGAGCTCTTTGTGACTCAGTTTTCCCACCTGTTAAGTGTCTATCATGATAGCTCACAAAATCACAGACTCATTTTGAGACCTTACCTATTAGAGCTTTTGAGACACTTTTAGATCCTTAGATGAGAGTTGCTAGAAACTATCATCAGTTCAGTAAGTGTGTTTGGAAGCAACAATTCTCTCAGTAGGGCTGCACCTCATATAAAGCTCTCAGCTTAGAAGTTCTTCTGGGGTTAGAGAGCCTGACTTTCAGTCTTGTTGAGATAGCATGAGGAAAGAATAGCAATGTGCACAGCACATTAAATGTTGCCACAGTCACTTGTCACTGGAAGCTGGTAAATTTAGATGAACATGAAGGTGATAGCAGACAGATACCCCAAACCCTGACAGAAATAAATGGTAAGAAATGTTTTAGCAAGGATCAGGCATTTGCCCATAGGCCCAACACTATGAAATGCAGCGCCCAGTTTCTGTGACAGCAATTCATCTAACCCTCAGTATTGATTCACTCAAAGATGCCTAAACAGTCCAAATCATTATCTTAACAGTTATACAATTTCTTTATTAAGCTTGTCAGACCTGGGCTTGTACGAAATCCAAGGGCAGCCACCAAAAACTTTGCATGTAGCTTGCAGACATCTGCAGTATGTTTGACTGTCTTCCTGCTAGGTGTGCATAACTCTGGTTGTCCAGTCTTCTCTAGAGAAAGAGAACAAGAGGAAAGTTCATTGTTTCCCTGATAATTTACAAGAATATCTGAATTAAAAAATGGAAGTTTTGTCATTTGCATAGCAAAGAGAGCAGGGAAAGAGAGGAAGTATTGTTAGGTATTGGTAATGTAAAAACATAAGTATGCTGTTATTTATGTAATTAGTTATTGCTTTCATTATGGGTGCAGTCTTAATGGTTATAGTATTTATGTATAATTACCTTAATATTCACTGAAATTTCCAAGTAGCTCCCTAATTAACTGTCTCAAATATATAATTACATTGCATCTTTACGCAAGACTTGCCTAATTAATGTAGTTACACCACTTCTTTGTGAATGTGCATTATTAAATGCTCTTCGCATCATTCTTCTGACTTCTTGTAATTCACGCTTTACAAAAATTAAGATCCTGAATTAGAAATCTTCATGAGCAACCAGCTCCAAAAGCAAGCACCAGATGATCTTTATTTAACAAAAAACAAATCTTACTAAGCCTCATTACCACTCCCTTTAATAAAAGCTTCCCATCTGGATCTGAAAGAAATCCCAGGTACCTTGTCTTTTAAGAGGGCATAGAAAACATGTTATACATTTTAAGAGAAGACAACTTTGCTGCCATCGAGGGTCCAAACTCCTGGACTTCCTAACTTATCTGCCAACAAGCCCATCTGGCAAAGGAATCAGATGACTGCAGGATAGCACCCCAATCACTTGAGAGTCTGGCATTTTCAAAATACAAAAAGTAACAAGGGATTTAGGAAGACTCTCATTGGTGCAACTATCCTCCAAAATCATGTGGCCCATGGTTTTAAATCAAGAGCTTTGAAACCCTTTTTGCTAAGGGTTCCACTTTACACTTGCCACACTACCCGCCACTTTGAAGTGCCTTGCATGTTGTGAGTTACCAGTGTATCACAACTTGGGAGCTCTTGCTCTGAATGCCACCATTGGTCAGCAACAAGCGTGAAGGAAAAGTTTTAGCTCTGAAAAATTTAATTGCATTTATAGACTGAATTCCTCTGATTCTCAGCATCCTGGACTGCTCAGGCAGTGACCTGAGAAGAAAGTGAGTAAGAAGAAATTCTGGCATTCTGTCTTGTGGCAAAGTTTTTTTCAAGGGCCATTTATGCCCATCTTCACCTGCCAGTGAGGACATTACAAAGCTACTGAAGTGGCAGAGAAGTTAGGCCAGAGGCAGTTTCTCAAAACAGGAGGAGGTGCACTGAAAAGTAGCAGAGCTAAGGAAAACTTAGCAGGGCTTTTACATAACAGAACTAAATCTGAATTCACTGAAAGCTAAGGACAAGATTTAGCAGACTGCAGCCAGGCCAAATGCCAACGAGGAATTTGATTCTGCTGGTTTTATAGGTCAAACTTCCCCTACATTGGACCAACTCAGCAAATCCTATTGGCCGTATAGGCATGAGAAGCCCAATAGTGCATTCCAGCAGCACTGAACTCACCGTTTACATGTGGTCAGCTTGTTCAAAGGCAGTATGTTTTTCACACCCTAGGTTTTTTGTAACAGTTGGATATGCACCACATTTTCTGAGGATTTATGTAGTGATTAAATGGTTATCCCAACAGTTAGGATTTGGAGAAAATCTTGCCAAGTGTATTTGTAGACTACAACCATTTCAGCTAGTGACACTAGCTGATTTATAAGGCAAAAGAAGTGAGGGAAGAAACATGCTCCAAGGACATTTACTTAGCAGACTTTCACCTGGAGAACCAAGGTGAAGGCTACTGACAGACCTATGATAAAAATAGTTACTGTATGTTCCAAATAGCCTGTTTTTTACATTAGTTATCAATTTCCAATGTGAAATTTTGCTTGACATTTATCTCAGAGGTAAATCAACAAAACCTCTATATCTTAGGACCCAGGTTTATCTGTATTTACAATTGCAAAGTTTTCAGCAACCAGCTGTCAAAGACAGGCAACACAGACATGTAAAACCAAGGAGATCATCCCATTTCAGCTCCCACAGGAATCACCACATACTAATACAAGGGTATATTATATATATGCCATACAAGAAAAGAACCTAACCCTGAAAACTTTGCATGGATATAGATAGAATTACTTTGGTAAGCAAAGAGTTGGCATGGCTGAGCTTTACAATGCAGGCTGACATTTTCAAGTGTAGAAATGTGCAGTTAGGCACCTAAATAAATAGCCTGACTTTCAGAAGTGCCAAATATCAGGAAGTTAGAATAGGAGCTACTTCATGCATCTTCAAATATCCTGCCCTACATCCATATAATTTGGCCATTTAATAAGTACATCATGTTTTTCCACAGAAGTCCATAGTCCTAACTACCTATACCAAACAAATCTGTGCTTAAACAGGTTCAAGCACTGAACAAATATCAAATCCGTCATTGCTAGCAAATCATTGCTATTTTAAAAGAGCCTCTTGCTTTTTGAAATAACAGATACGAACCCATATACTGAATGCATACACTAATTAAGCACTTTGTACTGCAATATTTTAGGTAGATGTTTAACGTATCAGTTGAACATGTTTCAGCCAACGTGTGACATGTGCATGGAAAATACACTATCATTCCAATGTGGGTTTTTTCCACTTGCATTTTTTTTCAATTTTATAGTACACAAAGAGTTACTGAAATAGCTGGCCATACATCTGGGAGACAAAAAACACACACAGGAAAATACAGCAGAAGGGGAAGATTCATGAAAACAGGAAACATTAAGAGGAGAGTGAAAATATGTCAAAACAAAGGAGGTAATAGACTGTCAGGACGAATGAGTTCACCAATCGGCAGAAGTTCCTCAAGAGCCTTCAGAGACCAGCAAGGTGACGTACGCTACTCCTGACACAAAAGAACAGCAACCTTTTTAACCTCTGTTTTACACAGACATAAAGTATGGTGGTCTGCCCATAGACAAGCTAGTTCCACAGAGAATGACTATCTCCATTTTCCAAGCCTATGCCTTACTCTGATAGGAAACACCAGCATTTAAAGAACACTGCTAATTGCAAATGCAGATGCTTATGGCCACAGGTGCCCAGCATAGGTGCTTAGACCTAGTTAAAGCATCATTTGCAAACATGGACATTGTAGAGGACTTTTTGTTCAAACCGTGTCCATAGCCTTTTCACCAACGTTTGAACAAATAGCCTTTTATTTGCCCGAAGCTTTGCCAGTGCTGGATTTCCAGGCAGACAAGAGTATTCATTTGCATCCTTCACCTTCCCTCGTGTTTCCTTTCAGAACAGTTTAGTCATTCACTCAGATGCTATCAATAATATTCTGTGCATCGGGATAGCTAGTTTCACAACAGAATAAAAAATGGTAAATACCCAAAGTGAGCAGCCCTCAGACTCGGCACTGTTCACCCAAGCTGCTCAGGCAATGTTTCAATGACAAATACAACTGTAGAAATCAGGACATGGTGCAACATGAGGAGCTGTGAAAGCAAAGGCCATTCTGCAAGAGATTACACAGACTTTAAAGCCTGTCAAAGCAAACCTCCTCCCGCCTTTCTGAGGGGACCCTCAGATAGAGAGAGCCTTTGTAAAACATCATCAGCTCTTGAATCTCTATAACTTTAGACAGAAAAGCAGCCTGGTATCATCTGTACAAAGACAAGTTCCTTGTGTGGATTTTCTCAGTCTTCTTATCACAAAACAATCTAGGAGGATTTTGACTGAGGAGATGAGGTATCACAACGCTTTGTAACAAACCAAACCCCAGTCTGTGAGAAATGAAGGATCTGAGGGCATTTAAAAAAAAAAACAAAAAAAAAAACAGTTCAGTGTAGCCTCACCCATTGGCTTTATCACTTGCAGCAGATATGTGGGCTCTCCTCATTTCATGGTGAATATTTCCCTCAGACACAAATGCCATTTAGATGCGTAACTCCTGTTGACTTTCAAAAGAGAGGTAAGCACTTAAATGCATTTGTGCCTTCAAAAATCTCCCCCTAGTGACACAGTAGTAAAATTAAGTCTCCAAGACTTGCAATAAAAAGCATTCACTGGTGCCCTATGAAACACCCCAAATAAAAATCACGCTTGCTCACAGGAATGAAAGCAGCGCATGGAGCAGGGCATTACTTCTGCTTTTCCAGGAGGCCCAGCCCTCCTCTCTCTTTATTGACAGGAAGCAGGAGATGCTCCTGGTACGAGATTTGTCTCCTCAGGTCAAGGGGAGCCGTCACATGGGCCCTGTTGCTCCCCAGGGGCATGATGGTCCTTCCCCTCCTGCCTAGGCAGAGGAGCGGGGAAACCTTAGGACCAAAGTCACAGCGGGCCATGGGCACCAGGGAGGGGCAGAGAGGAGGACAAGGAGGACAAGATGGCCACCGCAGGCTGCGCAACAGGAGTTCTGGCCAAAAACTTCCATCCCAAAAGTAAAGTTGCCATCTGAAGGGCACACCATCTTCATGAACCCGTATAAACACATGGCCTCTAAAAAGACTACGGGAGGTATCTCAGGCTCCTTGGGATAGCTGCCCCCAAGGGGCAATGCAAACGGTTGTTAGACACCAGCCTTGGCAACAGGGGGGTCTCCAGCATGTCTCCTTGGAAATTGTGAGCTTGACCTCTCCCTCCAGCATTGCAACTGCAATGCCATACCCATGAGTGTTTCATTTTACTTTGAAAAAATTTTAACACCTTTACAAACTCCAGTTTTCGCTTCAAAGATACCCCAAAAGCCTGCATTGTGTACTCAAGACCTAAACATGATTGCAGAGTAAAGCAGCATTCCTGGGCATCTGTCAGGCTGCAACAGATGTTGGGCCAAAAGAGAAATGAATACAGACCCTAAAAGTTCATTGTAATCCAGGACCACATCGTATTACATAAAGACCTGCCCCTCTCTGACCACAGATCCCCACAACAATCAGGCAAACAAGGAATATCCCAACTCCCCCAGCTGAAAGACCTATAGCAGCTGCCAAGGCTCTCCTATAAATGCACACACAGCAACACACACTTCAGACCCAGCGATCAGAAAGCACGTGTGACCCCGCTCCAGCCCCCGCGAGTGAGCAGTACTGTGGAGCAGCACTGTGCTCAGCGGGACACCCAGAAAGTGAATCCCTAACCACACATCTCATTTTTAAAAAGTTAATGTTAGCCATTACCTGAAAGGCAGCTCTTCCACAAAGTGTTGATCATTCGCAACAACAATGAAATTAGGAAACACAGAGGGGGTTTGGGGAGGGGGAAAAAAAAAAAAAAGCCACTTAATTACATACAGTGCTGCATGACTTCACAGAGCAAAGCTTTTCTTTAAGATCTTAAGACCACCCACAAGCATAACACATGGCCTGGAACCTGAAGAGAATATCTGAACAGGGGTCTCAGCATAAGGAGGGGAGGCGGGCAGTTTTGCTTGGGCATATGCAAATGTTTGTTTCTATGGGATCAAATAAAAATTAACTATTTGTTGTGTCTGGTTATCATTTGTCAGAGCTGGGAGCTGCTTGGTAAAACAGGGAGAAATAAACCTTTAAAACCTGCAACACAGGAGGATTATTTGTGCAAGGCTTTAGTCACGGGTTTTGGTGTTTTATGTATAGATGTTGTGCAGGAATAGGACAACAAGGGCTTTGTTCAACTTGATCATCTCATCAAACAAGGCTAAAAGAATAAAAGTTGGGATGCAAGACTAAATGGATATGATCTGAATGCATATTTGTGTTACATCTAATACAACTAGCATCATAGATGAACAAGATCAAATAAATGGTAAAACCTGACAAAGAGAAGAATAGATGGTGTGTGGAGCCATCTGTTTTGGAGGACACCCAAATCTGTCTGAATCAGGAAGGCCAAACTACCAGCTATTCTAAGATCCTCCATTCCAAGAGTGGCCTAATACGCAACTACACAATCAGCTTCTCTCACCATCACTTTGGCTGCAACTTTTTTGTGCAATTAAGTAATTTATTCCTTTCTTCATCCTCCTGATTCTAATGAATCCAAGCCACAAACAAGCCCCAGTTGCTCCTATTCAAGGAGTCTGATTGCATCTGGCAGTAATTGCTGAAAATCCTGAAGAGGAAACAGGGAAGGAAAGCATATTGTTTGTGGGGGTAATAGGTGAAGACCTGCCTCTCTTGACCTATAATACATTAGTGTCAGTGAACATTTGGCAGCCTTCAGATGATTAGCAATGAAGATGAATCAAGCAAAAAAAGAGGTAGAAATCTGCCTCATCTGAATCGCCAGAACTGCATAAATTTGCATGTTGATTAGCTGTTCTTTTGTCTGTGTTCCTAATTATTATGACACATTATGTCTTCATCATGCAAGATTCTGATCTGTCTTGTTCAAAATGCATGTAGAAAAAAGTGCTGTTTATTGATTCAACATGTAACTTTAATTTTTATGTTTGCTTTAATTAAATACATATTTGATTGCCTTTGACTGGTGTCTCAGATTTTTTTAACTCTTATTTACTTCATCCTGTTGACAAACAAACAGGTAACCTTTTTTTATTCTCAGATCACTTGCTGATTAAAATCCTCCCCACCCCCATCCTCATCTTCGCTCACAACAACCTTTGCTTCCTTGTTAGAGCAAAGATTACCAAAAAAAAAAAGTCCTTAGGTAACAAATGAGCAGTGAAGCATGATATCGACAGCACTGAGCAGGATTGCAAGGACCTTAACGATGTTAACGATAGCAAAGAAGTACATGTACTACAGGGTCAAGGTAATTTTCTTATACCATAGATTCATTAGCAATAAGACCAGTAAAGCACCTGGATACGCAGACCTTCTGATTCTCAGGGTTAGTTACAATGGGCCAGATCCTGCCCACACATTTTTCCATTGACTTTCACAGTAGCAAGATTAAACTCCAAAGTTCCCAATCCCAGGTGAAGTCAGGTCCCCCCCATCCCATTGACTCTCCTACCTGGTTCCAACAGTCACAACATTTTATCTGTTTCTGCAAACTGGGAAACTTGAAATTGACATTTCTTCCTACAAGATTTGCTTAAGTGACTATAAGCAGCCAAATAAAATCAAAGCCAAATCAAAAAATAACATGTAATCATTTGTTGCTTTGACCTCAAACAAGTTTCCAGAAAGTTTGCTTTGTAAAAAAAGAGAAAGCTTTAGCAGAAAAAAATTTGGCAAATTATGATATCATTTCAGCAAAACATTTTATTTGCTCCAAAACAACATAGTTTAATTTATATTTTACCACTTTCATTTTATTTTTTTAAATAAAATGGAAGTAATTTTTTAAATTAAACTAAAAATTAAAAATATTTTAAGTTGAGAAATTAAAGTATTATATTGTATAACATGTTGGAATGTTTAGAAATCCTGAAATGAAACAGGGGGTTTTGGCATTTTTTTACCTTTTCCCCAAAATTGAAACAATTCACTAGAAGCAGCAGAAATTCATGACTCATTTTGTTTGACAGAAAACTGCATGTTTTAACCAAGACCTCAGTTTCAGAATACACATTTGACCCTATCCTCTGCCTGCTAATATTAGTTTACCTTTATTATACGTATGCTTATTACGAACTCTGACCTGTTTGTAGTGGGGCAGACAACACTTCCTTGGAATTTCTGTTTGTTAAATAAAAATAAACACAGTGTTGTAATTTGGAAAACTAAATAGCTCACAGAACTTTGCAAGTAATTCTTCAGATTGTCGGTCAAATATGACGATCATCAACTTTGACTGATTTCCTATAAACACAAAAATTAGGTAATTTTTTTTTCTTAAATCTACTTCTTTAAGAAAAGTAGTGAACAGGCTATAAAATTTTCTCTAATGGCAATAGGAACGTGCCAGTCAGTGTACAGATCTTAATCAAAACTGTGCTGATAAAGATGCCCGAGTGTGAAAAACCCTGTATATTCAAGCAATTGATTTAGCTGTTATTTTTTTACCATTGTACCCTTGCCAAACCAAACGAGATTTGAAACAACAATGCCTGCCGTGTTTTCACTGTTAATGGCACATGATTGGCTGCAAGTGTAATCAGTTGCTTGGTACCCACTAATCATCTTGAAACACAGGTAAATGTAAATCTGTATTTGTGAGAATATAAACACATATTTAACATGTAGCTACAGAAAAACTGCTGGATCATAAAGACTTAAAGGCTTTGACATAAACCCACAAGGCAGGAAGGAAAAAGTTGCATATTCAGGCTATTCATGTTTATTTTCTTCAGTGCCAAGAGCATTTGGTCCCAACCTAGCAGTAAATAGGAACCACCACCCTGGACCTCCATTACAGTATTGACATCCAGAAGTAATCAAGGAGCCAAAAGAAATCTCACACATGAACCTAAATAATCATAGGGAGCTAAATCGAGGCAGCTAATAGACTTTCTCTTTTCTGTAATTCTTTTCCCAAGGCACTTCAGCACATGCTGATCGGCTCACCCAGCCTCCACAGCAGCTGAGCACAGCCGGAGTCGGCTGAGTGTGCTGCAAGTCGGGGCAAAGCGCAATGGACAAGTGGGTCCCGCTGGCATGGGTCATGTGGTGCAAGCCAGCACGCCTCGCCTCTGCCCTGCAGCACTGGCATGAGGACGGGGCACCCATGCAGTTACCAGCACCACCCTGGGGCCTGGACCACCGCTGTGCTCTGCCATCACCAGTATCAGTATATACATCTACTGCAAGTACCATAGCAGACACCTGGGTTTTATTCATCGCAGGAGAGATCGTACTGATGAATGGATGCAATGCTGTCCCCTCCCATAGTCCTTTCCTACAATTTAATTAACAGGAGGGACCTGTCACTTCCTCATAAGTGGAAGTCAACTCAGCTTCGTTATGGGATCCAAAGACCAAATAGTTGTATCTTCTGTAAATGCTTCCCATTCCCTCCTCCCCATCCTGTGAAAAAGCAACGGCATTCTTTTACATCTGGCCAAACTTATCTTTGTTTTTAAAATCCTAGAAAGTGCTCTCACCCAGCTGATCAGAGGAGCAGGCAGTTACCAATGTGTTGACAGGACAGGGCTTCTGGCTGCAGTAGCTGCACCTCAGAATTCGCTCTGTTTCAGTATCCATTTGTCCTGAATTTAACCCGGTGACACTGTCTGGCTTCCCCACGCTGCCATCTGTCCAGGATTGCTCCAGAGCCCAACCCAGAAGGCTGAAGTCTTGAAAGAGGGGAGCCAGGGGACACCAACTGTGAATTACCAATGTGGTGGGAATTGACTGTCACCCAGCCTCAAGGAAATCTACCCTGCAGACATGAGTTCTTCCTTACTAACATCCAAGGGGGTTCCCAATTCCCAAGAAAGTTCCTACAGCTGCTAGCCAAAGGGCAGCTTGGACTAAACCTGCTAGAAGTGAATCTTTTAGATCTGGCACGGTCTGGATTCAAGCCAGGATGTGAAACTGGAGCTATTCGAGTGGCATTGATGGATGATGCCCTCCTGTCAGTAGGGAGAGGGCAGACATCCATCCTCATCCTCCTTGACTTCAGCATTAACCATGAGATATTGCTGTCTTGCCTGATGGGTGGCAGAAGTCCAGGGTAATGTACTAAAATTATTTTGAGGCATTCCTGCTGGGACACACCCTGTGACTTGTGCAAAAAAAAATGTTATCTCCAGCACTACACTCCTGTCTCCTGTAGACCCCTGATCTGTATTTTTTGTGGTGCTTCCCTGTGTCTACACAGAGCTGCTAGGTGATATGGCATGGACTGAATTGCCAGAAACAGGCAGGTGAAATACAGCTATACCTAAATTTCTGTGTATATACACACACTGCTACCGCCAACATGGCAGTGGAAGAAAAGCAGCTGGTTAAATCCAAGCAAAACAGAGGTAAGACAGATTGGAGGCAGGAAAGAATGTTTAAGAGCATGTCACTTGAGTGCACTAAGCATGGCATGAGGGTGCATTTCCACAATTGGTGTGTTTGTTTCATAATTTAGGAGTGGTCTTGGATTTGCTACTGATGCTAAGTTTTTCCATAGCGGCCTCTGCAAGTAACACTTCTATTCTCTTCCATTGGCTAGGAGGCTCTCTGCCACCGTGGCAGGTGATGACCTTGTCTCCATTATTCATGGCTGTGTCACTTCTCAGCTGGACTATAGTCATTTGAAATATGCAAGCACGCAGCATTCATGCTTAGAAAACTTCATTTACTGCTGCAATGCATCTCTTCAGTGACAAAGGCATATCAAACCTGGCATTGGGCCTGGCACCAGCTTCCCATGGAATTTCTAATTGAGTTCATGGTCTTCGTTCTTATCATCCTCATCACATCTAACACTTTGTATAAAGCTGCAGCGAAGGAAACGTTTGACAGATTCGCTCCACTAGCCCTATGAGCTCTCTGCAGAAAGAATCATACACATCTATCCAGAGCCCTCAGCCTGTGGGTTGAACATCTTTAGGGAACACAAACCTTCACCAAACTTCCCCTCCATCCTAAGACATGCTTCTCTGACTTGCATAAATAAAAACATCAGAAACACAAAAACAAGATGCTCCATTACATCCACTTCTCCCTTGGCAGGAAGGTGAGAGAGGGAATCGATGCCTAACTGATGTGTGGGTACAAGGTTCATCATATGGTGCGGGAAGCTGGCTACTATAGGGATGAGCCATATGAGCTCACTCCCCACCAGCTCACTACTGACCTCAGCCACCAATGACCCTTTCCTAGGCCTCTCTCTCTGTAAAAATCTCCTTGTTTTGCTGCATGATTCCATCAGAAGGCTCTGACAAACAGTGCAGGGTCCCCTCTTGGAGGACTTTTTCCACAACACCTGTTCCCCATGACAGACCCTCACTCTGCAGGTAGCACCAGTCCCACCAGCAAAGCCAAAGCCTGGTCAGCATGGTACGGTTGGCTTGGCATGGCCCTGGCACCGGCTGCACTGTGCTTCCTGGGGCAAGGTGGCTACCCAGAGGGAGCTGACATGCAGGGCACACACTCGGGTCAGCAGTCCATGTTGGACCTGTCATGCCTGGGAGTTAACCTGGATCTGACTAGAAAGAAACCAAATCTGTCTCACTCAGATACTAAAGTGCATTCACCATCTCTATTTTTATTGTATATATTGTCCCTGTTCCAATAAGGAATTTGCATTAATTGTATACCTTGCCAGCTCCTCAGCATGGATATTATTGTAATTGCTTAAACTGAGAGTTTACACATTCTTCTCAGTACAGTAAATGTGGTTTTAAAGGATGTTGGCGGGTCATTTGGCCTTTAAAATCACATGTTCTTCTCTGGAGTATGAACCGTAATCCAAATAAGAGCTTTTAAAATTGATTTTTTTCAAGTGCTGCAGTATTTTTAAAGCATTATTGTAAATCCTATCTTCAAATAGTGAGCTATCTCCGAGTCCTGCAATCTGAAAAGACCACAGCAGACAGTGGTGAGATGGTAGGTCACGCTACCAGGAAGCTCATGGAAATTATTTACTGTATAAAAACTAGGAAATATAATGAAGATCTGCATAAGGGATGAAAGCACTTTGCTTAAGAGCAGTGTTTGCTGAAATTCACACTGATTAAATGATTGTGGCAAGAGTCACTTGTTAGAGGCTTCCTTCCCCACATGCTAACTTACAAGTCGCTCATAATGCGGCTATTCCTACATAGGCCTATATCTGGGGAACTGAGTGTTGTATTGTACCTAATTTTTTGCTGCAAGTACTCTTTACATTCAACAAAGATTGATGCTTGTTCCTTACTCAGATTTCTACTCATATAATGGTCAGAGGTATTTATTTTTCCCTTGTATTCAAACTAGTACAACTCCTAATGTACACCAGAATAAAAGTATTTATACAGTACGGCTCTACTTGCCTTGATTCCATACTTGCACTAAGAAATCACTAACATAAAGCATCTCTCTATCAGCTGAATTGCACCTAAACAGTGGAGGTTGTGTTAATTTAATCAAGCCTGTGTGGTCTAAGACAGATTAAGCAAAGCTTGCTTGAAGTGACTGCAGCTACCTGTTTGTGACCACCCTTGGGGAGAGGGATCACCAAAGCCACCACCAGCACCTGTGGCACAGATCTCTGCTGTGAAAACCAAAGGACATGCAGATATTCTTTGAACAAACCCAGCAAAAGAAGTTGGCAGAGAAACTACAAGTCACAACAGGTTGTGTTTGACCATGCACATTTTCCAACCCTAACAGCCTTTCTAAGACTTCAATGAACTGATTTTTTTTTAAAGTTCAGGTTAGCTGGAGCATTTTCAACTATTTTTGTTAGTGTGACTCACTGAAATATCAAAACCAAACAAGAGGGAAAAAAAAGGACCTTTCCTCGCAAAGGTGACAAGACTCACATTGAAACTTTTGAAAGCCTGAGCTGGCCATAAAGTTTGCCAGATATGATCTACCCACTCAAAAGAAGAAAGCACAGGGTCTGGGGAAAATGGCATTCCCTGACTTTCTTGTATTCCTGCATAAGGGCCTTACCGAGCTTTATCCTCCACTAGGCTGTCGAAATCACACCACCCCCTGCTCCTCTCTTTTCCCAAAGCCTGGAACAGATCAGAGAATATGCGGCTGCTTCGTTCTCGCTATAATCGTTATTATTTTGTTCCCACGGCAAGGAGTGACCTCCGAAAACACCTGGCATAGGCCATGCCCTGCCGCCCCCGGCCCGGAGGTGGCAGGAGGAGCCCTCACCTCAGCCAGGAGCTGTGGCCCCCTGCAGGGTGGAGACAAGCCAGTGGGTTCTCTTGCACCCACCCTCCTTTTCTGAAGTTTTGGGAGGAAAGGGAAAAACACAAACCTGAAATTACCTCAGGAGCCGATGAGCATAAATGCCGCAGGGAGCTGTGTGGATGTCGGCCATTATGGCTTTAAACATGGACTCGCAGGGGGCAGATAAAACGCTCTGAGGGACAGAGTTACGGACAGAAATATACACCAATAAGTGGTTGGCAAATTCCTTGAAAGTGGAGGATTTGGGGCGCACTTCAGCTTTTCTCCTCTCATGGGTCCTGGGCGGGCCTGGCTGGAAGGTTACCTCAGCGGGCCACGGCCATGCCCCCTGGGCAGGAGGGAGACGCGCAGCAGTGGCAAGCCTCTTGCCGTTGGTGGTGGGGCTGCCTCTGAGAGAAACACTGCTTTTGGGTACAGATTATTGTTCCTCGTATTCCTTTGTTTGCCATTGTAATCTCCGTAGTCATTCTCCTTGATAAACAAACAAGTGAAAAGATGCAGTGAGGTGTAAGAATAGATTTGCACAGGGCAGACAACTGAACATTTAATTTATTTACCTCTCCTAACAGATACCTGGGGTGACATTTATTAATAAACGGCATTATCAGGTGCCTGATATGTAGCTCACAGAAATTAATTACCCAGCCCATGGTAAAACCATAACAAGCCTGCAGTGCTGTAACATTTGTGCTAATTGAAAATGAGATAAGTGCTGTGGGTGCAATTTGCATTCAATGCAGTGTATTAATTATCTTCAGTTCTCTTCATGATAAATATACCTGACTGAACCACTCTGCTAATTTACTGGGTAATAGAGTCATAAGTGGATTCCCTTAGGTGACCAACTACAGGCATTGGGCTCTTTGCAACATCAAGGCCTTCCTCTTTTCCAAGCACTTAAATGGGTTAGCAAAACACGGTATGCTTTTCTTGCAGGCTGCATTGGAAGCACACGGCGGCAAACTCTTTTTGTGACTGCACGGCTGCTCAGTACAAAATTAGGAGAAACACCCCCTCACCCCAAGACTTCTGTACTTTGTAAAGTTGAAGAGGAGGCAGTTTGCCTTTGTCGATGGCACGCCATGACATTTGATGGCAGCTCCATGAGGAAAGGCCTTCCCCCCCCCTCCTCCTCACCCCCCCCCCTCATTTCACAGTCAGGTTATCATGGGATTTAATTACATTTTGTGTGAAATATAAATTAATTGACTCTTGTAATACCCGTAATGATCAAGAAAATTCAGATTTAAAGATACTGTGTAGTTCCGGTAGATTAAGGCACTAATTGTTCCACTCTCACCAGCTATGATTTATGTGGGGATCAGGTTACAAAACCAATATGTGCTCAAGTTAAAGCTCTGTGGTACCATACAATTAGGACTAAAGCTTTTTGTAAATGGGCCCAATAATGCAAAAAGCTCTTCACTAATCCTGGTCTTTTTAATTCAGAGGTCACGCATTGTCTAAGGCAACCGCTTATACTGTACGCAACCACTGTCCTTTATTCACCCTCCTCCTCTGTAGCTTGGGTATCTGAATTTGCCACTAACCTTGGACATGCTGTTACTAATTTCAGGGTAGGTGATGGCAATGCAAGAAGATCAGGGCCAGCGCTTTGCTGTGCTGCCCCCAGAGCAGCCTGGGCACGTTGTGACTGAGAGGTGATATCTGCCTCCCCCGGCTCCCCTTCAGTTTGCAGGCTGCAGATGGGGTCAGCTTTTGGGCTCCGCTGTCAAGTAAGCAGACATCTGGGGCAGCAGACGGATGGAGGTGACAGTCACTCTCGCAGCTGAAGGGGCCAGGAGGTGGTGAGCAAACACCTCAGCCCCCGGAACAGGCAGGCACGGCCCGACTGGCTGCATGGCAGCCCTGCAGGCAGGGAGAAGGGGCAGCAGCAGAGGAGGGGGGGCAGGCTCTGCTCCCCTTCATCCCATCTACCCCACAGCCAGAAGCACTTCGCTATCTTCATGCAGCGGGGTGCTTTTCCATCATTTTGTCCTTATGCATGGGGCGCTAAAATTCAGCTTAGTTTTCCCTGCTGAGCATTACCAGGACAGCTCTCCACCACACTCCATCAAGTATGGGATACCCAGCCTTGTGAACATGTGCTCACAGGGCAGGAGAAGGCATTGGACGGGCATGCAGTCAGTGTGCCAGAGCAACTAAAAGGTGAGAAAGATCAATTCAATGCCAGAAGAATCAGCTTGCTTTTTCAAAAGAGCATCTAAGTACAAAATAGCTGGAGAGAAGGTGCACGTCTGCCAAAGACATGTTCACGTGTTCCCTTTTGAAAAAGAGAAGGCTCTCCAAGCTCTTATTCCATCTGTTTCTAAACGCATCAACTGCAAATACAAGTCAGTTTCCCAAAACATTTTCTGAGGCTGCCCAAATACTCTTTGCTTCTTGAGTTTAGTCAATTTAATACAAAAGGAGCACTGCAACATTTTAGAGCTATTTTTAACGTGCTGATATGATCTATGCCAGAGACCTTAGCAGTGACATCTGCAAAGGCATCAATTATATCTCCCCAGCCCTTTTCTCATTCTCTGGTAAGGAATTCTTCGGAAAGAAAAAACCAAAGGAATCTTGTTTCTAGAAAACTGGGGGGGGGGGGGGGGGGGGGGGGGGGGCGAGGTAAGCTTAGGAGTATCATTTGGTTCAGATGATAGCCAAAAATCAGAATTCTTATTTTTCCCGTTCAGTGGGCAGAGGGAAGGAAAACCTGGTGGAGTGCTGGTTCTCCCAACTCAAAGCATTCCTGAAATAGTTACATCACTACAAGGACAGCAGGGCCTACATGATGAAGAGGGATCTTGTAATGGTGGTGTAGTGGGGTGGCTCCTCAGCCCAGAGCGAGGGCAGGGTTATCCCACCCAAACCAGAGCTGTCTGCTATCATTGGCTGCTGGAAACAAGCAGGCACGAGGCAACATGCAGTGCAGTCACCTTTGCTTTACCATCCAAGCCTTAATATCGCCCAGGCCCAAGCCAGGCTCCTCTCAGCCGTAACTCCCCATATGGGCTATAAATTCTTTTTCTGAAGAGGGAAAAAAGCTGAGTGGGGCAGGGGAGCCACAGCACATCTGCAGTGCCCAAGGACCCCCAGTGCAGATGACAGAGCCGGCATCCCTAGCGAAAGGTGCTGCAGCACCTGCATTTCTCACCACCATGCAGCCCACCTGCATCTCTTACCACCATGCAGTCCACCAGCAGCTTCAGCAGTGTCACAACCCATCCTGGTGCAAACAGGACAGCTGCTGCGGTGTGCTGCAAGGGTATCGGCATCCTCATCCCTTGGGCAGACAGGACACAGCAGAGCGCAGACACACAGCTTGCCGAGCAGTGCCCAGCTGGCTGCAGCAGGGCTAAAGCAAAACCCTGCTGTCCTGTGCCCTCATTTTGTGCTCAATGTACTAGGCCCCGCTGCCTTTGCACAAGTGCGATGGCTAAAACACTTTCCTGCTCTTTCAGGAAAGCCAGCGCTGCATAGAATACGACATGAAGTGCAATAGAAAAAGGGGGGGGGGGGGGAACATGAACAAAAAAGTCTTAACTTTTTGTGTGAAGCACACATTTGCTAAATAGAATCCTAATGGCATTATTGTAGCTAAAAACAGAGACTTGAAAATGCTGTATACATTATTATGCTCATTATCTACCAACTGCAAGAATGCTGTGCTAAAACTAACTCAAAACACCTCAGGTAAGGTAATTGCTACTAATGGATTTGAAGTGTGCAAAATTGAGCGTTATTACACAGACATCACATTCTCGACTTGGTGAAGCCGTTGGATATTGTAGTTACCAGCTCACTCATCTCTCGGTCAGGGAGAGATTTGAGGAAAAGGGCAAGCTCTCTTTCATTTGGCACTGGAAGGAAAATTCAACAACACAATATTACAGCAGCCTGTTTGCACCTATGTGGTTAAGATGGGGTCAGTGCTTGCTTTCTAAACCACTGCTTCAGAAAAACATCTACAAAAATTTGCTCCAGAAGTAAATCTCTTGGGAAAGATCTGGGAGTAAACTTTGCATTTGTAAACTTTTGCAACTGGTAGGTCTAAAGGAAAGAATGGGACAGGAGCCTGCAAAATTATTCTAAATTAGGTGACCCATGAGTCCAAGTGACATATTCTGATGCAAATTAAGGCCTGGCTCTTCAAGATATTCTAAGCCACTATAAAGCCCTGCAGCCTAAAGACAGAAGACAGAAAATGATCTTAATAGACCACCTCCTATGTAGGGAGATGTCTGCAGCTCAATGACTGTGACTCTGAACTTTGCCAAAGCCCAGGTGTGTTGGAAACAAGATATGTGATTCACCTACTTGAAAAATCCTATATAACAAAATATATCTAATACATTTAGTTTGTTTGATATCTTGGCTTTCTGGGAGAGCAGGACTCATTTTTTAAATGAGCAACTCTGGATAAAGATCCATGATTCCAGACACCACTTTAACTGTACCTACATCGTCAGCCTCCAGGTTGTCCTTAAAACAAGTGGGTCCCAGGAGATTTGCTCTGAAAACTAAAAATAAACTCGACCAGAGCAAATGCTTTTCTAATCTTTGAGAAGCTAGGATAAGGTAATTTCTTATTTTAGTTGTAACACCAAAGCTACGAATTGTTGTTTGGATAAAATTATGTAAACTATTGTCATTTCAGTTAATACGTACAAAGAATATGTAGCCAGTACCTAATAAGTTTCAGTTCCTTCCGATTATCTTGGGGGAAAGAAATTAAAAAGGCCATGTATGAACAGGATTAAAGCAGTCTCTATCCAAGTAAAAAAAAGCACAAAGAAACTTGAACTCACAGCTGCAACCGAAGGCAATGGGAGCTGTGCTTTGAACAGATAACAAGCTAAGTCCTCTGAAAAATCAGAGCATGCATCTCAGATTGGGAACTTAAAATTAGTGAATACTTTTGTACTTAATCTCTTTCTGCCTCAGTTCTTCATCATGAAATGGGGATAATACTACCACCCAATGCCTCACTGCAGTGCAGTGAAAATAAGTTCATTAATGTTTATGAAACATTCAGTTACCATAGTGATGAGTTCTATAGAAAAGCCCATGTGGAAATTAATATTTCTGTCTTCAGAGCAGGGTTTGAATAGAACACATTTAGTAAGGCTTGGGGCCACACAATGAGGAGAACAGAAAACAGTAAATAACTTGCTATTGAAAAATAAAAACAGTAATCAAATTAAAATGGCCCATTAAACAAAATAATTTTTTATAGAAATTTTTAATTTTGGTAAAAGTTACTTGGTTAAAAATCCAAGGGTTTTTGCTTTTAACTTTCACTCCTCTAGTCTTCTGCTTTTGTCTTCCTAGCATGGGGGAGAGGGGGGTTTTAAGGAGATTATTTGAAGAATCTGGAAACCACTATCTTCCAGTTTTCAAAAGTCAAAATTTTTACCAGTTTGTTTTGGCAAAAATCTGAAAAATTAGTGACATTGGTGACCCCAAGATTTCCAAATCAGGTTACGGAACAATTTTGACCCACTCAGTCCAGCAATTCTTCTCATTGTACATTCACAAGTCAGTTTGCAGAGGTGATACCATGTGATACCATCATGGCAATCAACATCACTAAGCTCTGAATTCAAGTCATCAACATCTTGCTAACATGTAAATCACAGATAAGAACAAACTTACTTAGTGTAACCTGTGCAGATAAATATGAAGATGAGAAGACATCCCATTTTAAGGGAGACGACTCTGGCAGGAGAAGAGTCTTACCAACAAACTGCCCCCAGGGCCAATGGCAGGTTCCTATGGCAGGCGCTGGGTGACCCACAGCAAGCACAGGTCAGGGACAAGCTTGCCTAGGGCTATGCTTTCCACCATTTCAGGAGCCACTGTTGAAACTAGAGCCCCATTTTTTATTTTTTTTTCCTTCAAATTGTTTTTCAGTCAAAGACATGGTCTTTCCTTTAGGAAAGAATTTTTTGCCAAAAAGCAAGGAAGAAAAATCTAAATTCCCCATCAGAATACACCTACCTTTCATTGAAATCCATTATTCAGGTCTTTCTCCCTCTTCTCTGCTTTAGTCTTTGCTCTCTTACACATTTCTGCCATTGTATCCAATAGAAATATAGTGGGAGAGTCTTCTGTAGCAGCTTTATTTTCATTTGGCAGCCATGCTCTTTTCTGAAAAAAATGAAGTTTCAAAATGTTACAGAATGACAAGATTGAGGTGGGGAGAATAAACCACTGGAATTGTTTATTGTGTTCGTTTCTTGAATTTGATACCAAGCTGGGTTGCTTACCTGCATTTTCTTTCTGATGGGTAACACTCTTGTCCTGCTAATCACCAGTTATTTTAAAACTATGATTAATAGTTGTAAAATACAGAATAATAGAATTAATAGAATATATTTCTAATGTTCTTATAGTAGCAAGCAGAGGAACCTGTTCACTTAGGCTGAGCTTCCACAAAACAGAAAGCCCAAGGTGTGTGGCTACAATTGCCACGAAACCCTGGTCAGCCTTACTTAGCCTTACTGGGAGGTGCCCCTGCCCCCTTCATTAGCACAGGGTGGCTCTCCTAACACACACGAACTGCTGTGGAGCTTAGCCTGGGAGCCAGTAATCCAGGCAAAAGATAGTATTTCTAGTTAAGCACAGTGTCAAATGGGCTTGTGCAATCCAGTCACAAAATCCTGTTAAAACCAAGACATTAACAGGATTTTAAAAACAATAAATGAATATTTTAAACCACATGAATTTTAACAACAGTTCAAGCAGATCTAGTTAAAGCTGTTCAACTAAACAAAGGTAAGATGGGTATAATCTTTTACATTTCAAAGTAAAGTCTGAAACTAATTGGACTTTGCAGGAAACTCCACCTACAAGAAAATTATTTCACGGTTCTTTATTATACAGATGCAATTCTTAGGCAGGCCTGGTGCTGAAAAACAGTAAAGAATAGATGCTCGATTCAGTGAATACTGATTTTATTTCAGAATACCTATGTTTCTGTATGGCACCTCAAGCTAAGGAAGCAGCAGCATTGCTAGTGCAGTGTGCTTGCTGGGGCACTCTGGGAGAGAAAGAGCAGCTGCGCCTGGAGCCTTCAGCATCCTATTGCAGGGGGTGGTCCTGCCTCACAGGCAAGGACCAAAGCAGCCCACGGCTATAAACTTGCCCCTTTGCAACAGAAAATAATGCCGGCCTTTTTCACAGACTTCAGGAAACTTCACCAGGACTACAGAAGCTTTAAAGTTTTCCTTTAGGAAAAGCTCCTCTAAACCGAGGAAGCCTAATTATGAGAACTGCAGTCTGCTACACAGAGCTCTTGTACCCAGAAATGATGTGAGGGCCAATTGCCAGGACTAAACACTTAACGCATCAACAGGTGTTACATGTTATGCATCAATGAGGTGTACATCACTGAAACATAAAGACCCAGCAAGCCAGCAGCACAGCTATCAACCAGAACAACACAGCCATAAAATCCTAATTAGCCTCATACACTTGTTATGGACATTTTTATTTATTGACATGGTCAAATTAACAGGCAGCAGCATTTTATTTTAATGATAGCCTTGAAATCAGCCCAGGAAGAAAGTTAGCATTAATGTTCAGATACCGCATACCATCCACATTTAGCCACATGAATGTATATTTTAAAATAATAATTAAATATTGTCACTCTAATTAAGTTACCTTGAGCAGGTGAGAGAAAGCAAGTTCTTAATCAATGCATATCTTGTTTGTTCTATTCCCAAGCTGCACAGAAGAACTACACAGCAGCAGAAACTCAGCAAGCTTCATAGTTCTAAGTGTGCACAGCCACAGGCCTGATCCCTGCCTGCTGGAAGGAGCAAATTCAGGCAAGCGGGAGTGAGAGTGCCAGGAATAAATAGCCTTTATCTTAACACTGCTAGCCAGGGGAGTATCTGAAAAGTGCCCAGAAGTTTGTGAACAAGATTGGTTGCCCCCAGAAGAACAGTATACTTATTTATATACTTCCAAAAAGCAGGTGCTTTACTGAATGATAAGCTGCGGCTATAAAGATTTGTGTTCGTCACCACAGAGTGGCAGATTCCTGTAAAGCAGACAAGATGCAGTGGCCATTAAATACTGGTGCTAGCTCGGCCATGCAACAGTTTACAAAGCAGGAGAGAATATCTCGGTGTATTTATTACTGCAGTGAGGAATTTAGACGCTCAGCCTAATCGCCCCTTGAGACAGGTAAAGAGAAAGGAACTGGGCAGCAATATGGTTATCAACTGGGTTAGGGAAAGCACACAGAGCAAAGGAGAACGAAGAGCATTTTACAAGGTATTTTAATTAAGTTTACATTTCACTGAAGACAGAAGTTTTTGGAAATGAGGCGCTTTTGGAAATTAAATTATTGCTTCATGCATTTAAAATGTAGTCAGTATAGGTGCCTTCACAAACCAGATTCCCCATTTTAAAACTTCTGATTAATCCACCTCAAACAAGACTATTCCAGCAATTGCAAAGGAAAACTGGGAAATGATCTGTGTGTAATAGCTGAACCAAGCAAATTGCATATTTTGCATGAATTACTATAATGTGCTCTGCTTGTTGGTAATTTCTGTTGTATACAAAGGATCACAGTTGCAAAAAAGTACCAACATCCCACATTCAAAAGTGATCCAGGAATCACTAATTTCATAGTCCAAAATGCTGAGACACTTAAAAAATACAGCTTGAAATCATCGTTCACTTCATCGTGCTAGAAAGTTTTACACTAAATCCTGTTCCATGGCATAGATGTGGGCTGAAAATTGGAGAAAGAGAAAAGCACTTTTAGAGGTTCCTTGGTTGTTTTGACTTGGCACTTACACATTTGCGTGCAGATAAACCCACCTGCATCTATTTAAAAAAAAAAAAAACAAAACAGCAAAAGAACCAGAAAATCGATTTTCGCTTCAATTTTCACTGAAAGATTTTAGGTTTTGCGTGAAGAGCAGGCCTGTAAGCTTACCTGAAAAAAAGTTTCGCACAGCATTTTTAATCAAAAAAAAAAAAAAAAAGAAAAGGTTGTCAACGACACACAGTCAAGATGGGAGAAGGATCTGATTTCTGCCCATGAGGGAGAAAGGTGAGGGCAGGCTGGGCATCTTGGGCTGCAACCGCAGGTGTGGGACAGGGCATGAGCAGGCAGCGCAGCCGCCCGTAGTTCCCAGCCGCTGTCCCAGCCTCTGGGGGGCCTCTGAGAGGGGCTGAATTCCCATCCCCAGGGCACCTCCCTGTCCTGGCCAAGTCAGGATACATTTTTATATTTCCTCAAGTGATAGCAATATCAGGGGGGAAGGCAGTTTCCAGTATTTGTCATTATTATAGGTTATATATACAGGAAGAAAGTTAATTAAGCTTTAAAAAATCCATCACACATCAATGGGTGCATTTTAATGAGTACAAAAAGTTGAGGTGTTTACTGCCAATTAAAGTGGTTTTTAAATAAGCATTAATTAACACAGAAATTCAGAAGAAAGTTATACCTTGTCAAAGAAAGGCCAGTGCAGGCTATGCCCACTTCTGCTCCCATTCATACTCAGATAGTAATTACCACCAACCCTATATTTTCCATAATAATGAGAAGAGGCTGTCATGGCTGTCAAACAAAAACAAAACAAAACAAAAAAAAAAGGTAGTGCACAAAAATTTCCTCAAACTGAAGTAAACTTTTTTTAGAGCCGAAGCCACCGGAGACGGCAGCATGGAGCAAGGCAGCAAGCGGGGCAGTCAGACAGCTGTGCCGTGGGCAGCTGCCCACACGTGGCCCTTTCCTGGGAAGCAGAGACTTTGCCGCACGGGGGGAAGCCTCCCCAGACGGCCTCTGTCTGGTTGAAGAAAGACCAAGGAACAAGCAGGTTCACCCCTAGCGCTTCACCTCATGGAGGAGCTGGTTGCCCTGTGAAAGCCAGAGGAGTTGTTTTTTAACACAAGCAAGTGCTGACAGACTCACTCCCTGCTTCCCGAAGTCAGGTCAAAGCAATCACTGAAAATAAGTTCAGTTTGCGTAGGTACTTACAGCTGGTGCAACTGGTGACACAGAAAGTGGTATGGGCATCACTTCTTCCTTCTTTAAGGTTTTCTTAATAATTAATATTCTTTCTTAATAATTGTCGGGAGTTTCAGCTCTACTTCAACTAGTGTCAGTCCCTGAGTGGAAGCAAATTGTTAGTCAGGCATATGTTTACATATCTTAGGAAAACCTTCCCTCCCCCAAAGTACATCTTAAGTGCCAAAGAAGGTTTTTAAACTGCCTTATTGAGAATGGTTTCTCTCCTCAGCTCCCCAGCAGTGGAGAGACAAGAACCGCACTGCCTTTTCAGCCAACAGCAGAGGAAGATCCCATTCCCAGTACCCTAAGTTTTAGACAAATCTTCAGTGTAGTGTTTTTAAAGTTAATAAAAAAAAAACACAGAAAAGAAGGATGTAGGTATGCACAGATTCCCGTTCATCGTGTCCCTGTCCCTTGGCAGGTAGCTCGTGTGAGTTGTGTCACTCAGCGCACAGCCTCTCTATAGAATATATAGCTTGCGTCTATCAGGGAGTATCTGGTGCCTTTTTCCTATTCCATGCCCTCAGGCAATATCTGCAGTGAAATAAAAGGAGAACATTAAAGCCCATGGAACTTGTGTTGAACTGAGCTGGACAGGGCTTCAGATCTTGCACTAATCTTTCTAACATATCAGATGGGGCTAAAGAGGAATATTTTATTGCTAGAAATAGTTTAGCGATTACTTCAGAGAAAGGACGGACGTAACACAAAGAGTTTCCAAGTACCGACAGGAAGGAGTGTTGCTCATGCAAAATTCCACATTAGGCGCTACAATAATAACAAAAAACCCACCGGCCCTTGTGATGTCTGAACTCCCCGACACTGATATATGGAGAGGGGAACAGAGGAGGAAAAAGACAGAGAGAGCAAAGCAAATACACTGGGATGCTTACGAGCAGAATACAGGAGCCAAGTGTCACAAGTTGACCCTTTGTGTTTGCAATGAAATTTGACCGCTCCAGGCAAAATTCCTTTAGTGGTTTATATCTGGTTTGATTTTTGTTGATAATGGCTATTTCTCACAGCATTGTGACATTTAATGCTGTTTAATCAAGACTTCAGAGAAGGAGTTACAATTTTAATTAGTAAAAAATCCATTGTAACACATTTATGTTTTCCTTAGATGGATCTGACCCAGCTCTGATTAAGGGCTGTAATAAATAAGCATTGTGCATACAGACACACAGCAGGAATACAGCTTGCTTCGTAATAAATGAGCTGCACGCATCCAAGGAAAACGCTCACTCCTCGATGACTGCAGAAGAGCCCTGTCGTGCCCCATGCTAGAAAACCTCTCAGACTTCCTGAGAGCAGAGGTGCACGTGGCGGCAATCTCAGTGGCTTCCCCAGGGTGCTTGTGGTTGTGGTCACCCGCTGGTTAGGGTAGATCTGCCGTACATCATCCTCTGAGACTCCCACCGCAGGGACACCTGGACACCAGCACATTCAGGTTTCTCCTCGTTCAGGAACAAGGAAAACAAGTGAGAAAATTGTGTGGATGTAAGTCATCTACACCTTTCTTATTAGGGCGAGCATGGCACTGGGTTGGGAAGCATCTGGTAAATATCAAGCACCTAAAGGAGAGATTGAAATGCTCAATGCCAGCTGATCAATAGTACCAAAAGCTGTGACTTCAGCCCTGTTTTTTCAGGCCCTCTGATGTGAGGCTATTTGAACTGCCAGTTCTCTGAGGCTGGGGATGCTCCTTCCTTCAGGCTTGCGCATGGGTTGTACAAGACCACAACATAAAGACAAAATAGTGGTGTATCTCTGAACTCAGAACAGGATTCTTTCTCTCATCCACCAGCCTTGTGGCTTGGTGTCCTTCTCCAGCAAGTCCATTTCACACGTGGTTGGGATGGGGACTATACCAGCCCCACTACTGGCAAGAATCATTGGTGCTTTGGTTTTTATACCAAAAAAAGTTAACCTACAGCCAAACATCTATGTTCAAACATTTAAAAAAAACCAGTGGGGACAGCGGCCATATTACCAACAGCAGGGTTGAAAGGTGGAAACCTGAAGAAACCTGACTTGCTTTCAGCCATCTTCTGGAAGCTCTACTGACTCTGCTCTGAAGGTGGACTCCAAATTCAACTGACCATGCCAGGTCTCTGCAGTTACCTTTCCTCAGTCCCCCAAAAAAGCTAACTTGTCTGTTGGTCTTTGTGGCTGCCATGCACTTAAGAATTATTTAAGTGGCCAACTGAGCTATTTTATTAATTATATGGAAAGATAGGTTGTTATTCCTCTTATCATCATAGAATGATTGGGTTGGAAAGGACCTTTAAGATCATCCAGTTCCAACCCCCCAGCCATGGGCAGGGACACCTTCCACTAGAGCAGGTTGCTCAAAGTCCCATCCTACCTGGCCTTGAACACTTCCAGGGATGGGGCATCCACAGCCTCTCTGGGCAACCTGTTCCAGTGTCTCACACTAAAGAGGTTCTTCCTTACATCTAATCTAAATCTACCCTCTTTCAGTTTAAAGCCATTACCCCTTCTCCTATCACTACATGCCCTTGTAAAAAGTCCCTCCAGCTTTCTTGTAGACCCCCTTTAGGTACTGGAAGGCTGCTATAAGGTCTTGCTGGAGCCTTCTCTTCTCCAGGCTGAACAACCCCAACTCTCTCAGCCTGTCCTCACAGGAGAGGTGCTCCAGCCCTCTGATCATCTTTGCTGCCCTCCCCTGGACTCGCTCCAGGAGGCCCACGTCCTTCTTATGTTGGGGGCCCCAGAGTTGAATGCAGAAATGATGAAAGACCAAGGAAAGTTTTTGTTTAAAAAGACCTCTAGCTGAAGGTTGGTTTATGCCCTGGGCCAGAAGAGTTTGTGTTACTTCCAAAGCTCCTAATTATGTTCAGGGTGTTGGGGTTTTTTTAATATTTCTCTTTCACCTGGAAATATTATCATTAGCCACATAAACTTGTACAGCTCTTGGGCCTCAACATACAAGCTATAGGGATGTACTAAAAAGAAGGGAACATGCTTTTAAAATGCTTGAATGGAATGAAAGCCAAAATTGCTGCAGCAAATCACCTTTCTGGTGTCTAGGAGGCAAGTCAGAACCAAGTCCCCTTGGAAAAAGACTGAAAAATAACTGAGAATCAAAATTGCTGTCACATGAATGATAAAAACAACATTCAATAAACTACTTGGTTAGTAATGGGAAAACCTCCAAGAAGCATACCTACGGAGAGAGGAGGAGGAGGTAATTCCCATGGAAGTCATGTAGGAGCTGTCCAGGCTCCTAAGGCTTTGAGTGAGTCTGCCTGGCCTGGTCAATAGGCAAAGCTGTGCCATACCCTTAAGATTGTATACTTACACATAAACATACAGTGACTGATCTCTCTAAAAACCAATTTGACAGTTTTAAGTTTTTGTCTGACTAAACAAGAGGTTCCATTTCAGTGAGGCCTTCTCTCTTGGTCACCCCTCAATAATATACCTTTTGATTAGAAAATTACTCACACACCAGAAACATTCCGAAAGGACCACAGAGAAATCACACTGTAAAAAGGGTCCAAAGAAAGTCTCAAAAGACATCTTTTTTTTCCCCATTGACTGTGTGGCAGGAGCCCTAACTTACACCACTCTCTCCCTATTTAAGTGACAAAGGTCAACTCAAAATTTCCCAAACGGAAACAAATCTTTAATTTTAGATACTACGTTTCCAGAGATGAGGCCAACAATGTGACAAGATAGTATGCTGGTATGAAGGCGGATATTATTGTGAAATGGGAGGGAGGTCAAAAAGCCACCCCCTGAGCTACAGACAGGAGGCTACCGGTAGCACAGGTTCCATAACCCCATGCCAGAAAAGCCAAACCAAAACACACATCCTCACATGCCTCTGCGCACGTGCTGCAAACCAAGGCGTGGGACTCCTAAAGGGGCTGTGCCGGTGCTGGTGGCATATCGCAGACAGGACCTAAGTTCTGCCAAGAGATCTGCTACCTGTATTGTAAAGCCAGCTTGCCAGACTTTTTATTTGAAAACCAAAAATTACACCTTTTTTAGAGAAAAAAAACCCCAACAACTGAGTTAACCATAATAAAAAAAGAGTACTATATTTCTAAGAGGGTCTGAATAAAAAGACACCCTTGAAAACCTCACGTTAAACAGTTCTGAGCATTTACAGATTTCTCATGCATCGTATTGTAAAACAGCAGCTTGTTCTTTTCAGAGCTGCAGAGGTAAGGGCACACAAATGATTAAACAAGCAGGTTTAACTATCTTGCACTGATGAGGAATTTGTCAACATGGGCTCAGTATTTATGCGGATCTGCAGCAAATACTGTACGGCTGCAGGAGTCAAACAGCTGTCTGTCAATAAAGCTATTCTCCTCACTGGAACATAATAGCACAGGCTCAACATGACCCTCAGAGGCCTCTTTAAGCTGCCTGGCTGTCTCCTCCTTCCCCATCCCTCCAGAGTCCTTCACCAGCAAGCTCTGAATTAAAAGGGAGGGAAAAAAAAAAACAACAAACCACGTATTAGAATCTTTTCTATCCATCTTAATATTAAAAGTGACTTAACCCTGGGCAAGTCTGTCTATACAGGCAAGCCTGAGCTAAAGCAAAGTTAGGGAAAGACAGCTTTGATTCACGGCACGTGAAAGGCTACCGACAATCCCTTTTAATAGAGCTTGCAACATTAATGTAGCCAGAGCCACATGCGACACCCATTAGGGCCAGGGAGAGCTCCCACGCATATATTTCAAGGAAGCAGTAGATTCCTCGGTCCCAGAAGCTGTCTTCATTACAAAAGTCTAATATATCAGAAGAGAGAGAAAAGCTCGGCTTTTAGAATGCATTTTTTATTATTCAGCCTTCAGTGGAAATGTCACCTTTCTAAAGCAAGCTGTTATCATGTGTTTCCCATGCCAAACACATGGCCTCTAAGGAGAGGGTTTTATCTCTACATTTTTAGTGATTTGTATTTCTCTTTCAAGGAGCTCCATGCCTTAAGGCACCCGAAATGCTCACAGCACAAGAAGGTAAGGTTACACGAGATGCTGCTGAAGAGGACAAAAAAAAAAACGGGGCCAGGAGTCAGCGCAGCTTCCGACAGCAGCCGCCCTACCCAGTAATGTGCCTCCTTTAGTAGATTTAATTATTATCTGTTTCCTTGGTTGGGACCATATTCTCAAAGAAGCAGGGCGCCCATCAAGCGCCGCCGCCGCATGACAGGCAGCGGCACAGCCAGCACCACTGCCCCGGCGCCTGCCAACCAGCCAGATGCTGCCACATATTGGCATCTGGGGCCTGGAAAAGCAACTGCGGTCTCCGTTTGGCGGCGGATCCTGACCCCGACAACTGAAGGAGACAAAAGGAGGATAGATTGGGGGGGGGGGGGGGAAATCTCTCCTGACAATTTCACTGGTAAAGATTTAGACAAAACCCTATTGTTTAACCGCTCTCCAAATGAATAATTTGGGGGAGGGGGGGACCACACCCGACACATTCTAAATGCTGTCAGAGTCCAGGGTGCAAGGACAAGGGATTATTTATGAAAAGAAATAATGAGGAAACCAGATGCCTGCCTTTCTCAGCCCTCTGCGCTAACAGTCACCCTAACAGGGCATGTGCAGCGCTGCTCATCAAAGACTTCTCAGCCTTAAAACGCAGGGCAGCCGCTAACTAACTCTTCCCATCTCTGCCACTTAGCAAAATGCCCTCTCTGTTTTACAGGGAGGCTAATGCAGTCAATCAGCAGCACAGCAAAGGCTGAGGGAGAATAGTTGCAGACCTCGCCCCAGCCAGGGACAGTAACTGGATAGCCATGTTAACTGCACCCACCAGAACAGCAAATAAATGGAGGGGGGAGCTTATTTCTCTAACACTGAGGCCGAAACTACATGGGTGTGCTTAAAGTAGAAAAGCAACTAAGCTCCCTATACCCGTTTTCGTGAAATTGACTGTTTTCCGTAATTGAAGGGTAAGCTCCTGACCCCAGCAAAGTCAATGGGAAAACTCCCAGTGATGTTAATGGGGCTGGGACTTCACACTGTGCACTTACTTTACCCTAGAAAGCCAATTAGCTCAGGACTCTCTGCAGCATCACAGAGCACCTGCCAAGGTGCCCACAAGAAGCCGGAGCAGCCAAGGTCCTTCTCACAGGAACTCACCTCTTGCTTCACCTTATTGGGTCTCAGCTTTGCTGGGCCTGGCAGGACACCATGAGAGACCAGGGTTGGTTGCGGAGGTCTTCTCTGAGGTCAAAGCAGGCACAAGGCTGGAAAGGAAGTAGCCCAAGGAGGCAAAGTAGTGGGGAAGGACGTAAAAAAAAATATTAAAAATCTGGCAAAAGGATATATGCTGTTTGGCTCATGGTCCACACTGCTGAAGTAGCTCTTCTCCATGCCTAGTTCGTAAAGGAAGATTATGAGCTGGCAAATGTCAGACCACAGTGCGCAAGCAAGACTGCAAGTGGAGCGTAGCTAGCCAGCACCGTGCTCTAAATCATGGAGCAGCACTGGGCCCTCTCATGGAGGCTCCTTCCTCGTTATTCCACCACTGCACGAGGTACCATAAAATTCTCGTTACTCGCACGCTGCCGGGGTAAGCAATTTCCTAAAGCTTTTACAACCCCCGCATTTTCATTTTGTGGGAGTAATCCTCTCTCTTTGTTTTCATTGGTACATGGGGATACCAGCTGCATCTAATAATCCACTCCTGAGTCCCAGCCTTTTGGGGTGACATTTCAGAACCAAAGGCACAGAAAGGGCAAGAAAATCTGTGACTGGGGCTGAAGGACGTAATGCAGGACATGGATGGAGACAGCTGGGTAAACCAGGAAAATATCCTGGGGATAAATGGCTCAGCTCATGGAATGGGATGGGAGAAACTGGTAGAGGTGAGGTTGTACCGAGGCAAAACAGCTCTGTCTCCAAGGCAAAGCAAAATGAGGTTAGCAAGGCTTTGCCGAGGAGGACCACTGACCCCCGCAACATCTGCTCTTTCCCTGGCTGGCCCATCTTTATCCAGCTCCACCACTTGCCAGTTGGCTCGTCTAGCTTATTGCCCCCAGAAGGACTTTTCCCAAACTTGCCAACCTTAGGATCTCAGCAGTGAAGCATCAAGGCAACCACCCACAGCCTTCCCAAGAGGACGCTAATTCCCCGCTGCCCGGCGTTGCACACTTCCCCAGCCCTCCTGCCCGTCACGGTGCCACTGCAGCCCTCCAGCAGCAGCTCTAATCCCTCCTGATGGGTCCCTGGGCCAAGAAGATGGAGACAGAGCTGCCTTTGGAGAAGGACAGTCTCTGGTCTGCCAAGAGGCAGTGAGGTCCTGTTGCGGCAGCGCGTTAAGCTGTCACCCGCTGCCGGGAGTCTGGAGCATCCTCTCTGCTGCGCCCTGATTAGCCGCCTCTGCCCAGCAGCAGGGGCGCAGGAGATTTCACCACACAGCACTAGCAGGAGGTGGGACCGCTTCCACCCCTTTGCCACCCAGAAGTTGGGATTTTCTTGAGGACATCTCACCCTTGGGCCAGTGCTCCCCGGCTCTGCTCCTGCAGATGGCTCAGGCAGCAACCAGCCCTCCACCGGCCCCGCGGCGCAGGAGACGGCCGTGCGCTGCCAGTCTAAACCGCTGCTGCCAGCAGCAGCTGCTCAGCACCTTTTAAGCAAGTCCTGTTCCCCCTCCGGGAGTTGGCTCTGCCACCCCTTCCCAAACTGCAGCTGAAGCTGCAGAAGGCACCCTGTCTCGGGGGCTGCCTGAGCCCCTGATGCACGCCGCGTGCCTCCACTGTGGCTGCCAGCGTCCCTGCTGCTGTTCAGCCAAGTCCCTCGCTCCCCCGTCTCGCCCCCTCCACCCACATGCGTCCCCGTAAGCAGGAGCTGAGCCCCAGCCTCGTGCCTCTGCCGAGGCGCTCGTCCTCCCGCAGCGCCACGGTGCGACACCCTCACGGCGTCCAGCCCTGGAGGCGAGATCGTACAGAAAGCCCTCAGGTGCTCAGGGTGGCCGAAGCCCCAGGCCTGGTCTCGTCCTAGCTACGCCCCAGCCTGCCATTTGTCAGTGGGCACACGCTAACCGACGGCCGTTAACGTACATGGTGCCACATACCGCTGCAGGGCGAGGGCCCGCCGGAGGCCCTGCCCACACCGCGCAGGAGGCTGCGAGGCAGAAGCATGGCAGAAGGAAATGAGGCACTGGTCACGCGAAGGGCCGCTCCGGCGGCATCTCCGACTGTACCCCAAGGACACCGTGCAGCAAGGACAGGCAGTCCTGAGGTAACGAGCTGCTGAGGCAAGGGAAAGGGCAGCATTTAACAGGCCGCTGCTGCAGAGCGACACAGAAATCCTGTCCACGCAACTTCTTAGACCGCGCAAAAAGCTGTGGGGCTCCGATGTGAAAGCTACGTGCGGCTCAGAAGACACACAGAGCTGAGGGCCAGCCGCAAGAGGTGCTCCTCAGCTGCAGATGCTGCTGACTGGAAGAGGACTTTGGGGTGCTTAGCCATGGACAGACGGGGCCGCAGGCTGGCTCACCGGCATGTGCTGGGACCCGGGTAAAGGCCCCCTCATGCAGAGTGCAGGGCCGTGCAGCAGCCGGGAACCACAGAGTTCAGCTCACAGTAAAGCCCACGCAGAAAGCACAAACCTGAAGAAATCAACAAACGTACTTTTTCATTTTATTGCTAAAATCCCTACCATAAATCTCACCAGAGAGGAAGTTTCTGTTTCTCCAGCTTCCTACTCAGTGTCCTTGAGAAAACAAATGACACCACACAAAAAAAAAAAAAAAAAAAATCCCGTGGTGGTTTACTTCGCACTTCCCTGTACCTTGTTATGCTGAGTGCTTCATTTAGAGAAGGCTGACCTCCCCAGCCTTCTTCATCCCAGTGCCCTTCGCTGCGGGGACACACCAAGGAACAGGTTTAGCACTGGAGAGAGGAGCCGGGTGGATGTTCTGGCACAGGTAACCCTGCCAACTCAGCATCCCAAAGGTGCGCGGAGAGTCAGCGTGACAGTGACTGCTGTCTGAGAGGTGATTTTCACAGGAGATATAGGAGCTGTGCTACAAGCACAGAAGCTGTGAATACAGCCATTAAAAGCGAACAAAGTTATGCCCCTTGTATTTCATGAGATGCAATTTCTTCCGTGGGTCTGGCAGGGGCCCTGGCTCACCTCACAGCAATTCTACCCAGTGCAAGCCTTCAAACATTTTGTCTCCCAGTTTCTCTTAGTAGGACACAAAAAATGTTACGAGTGTGGTTCAACAGGGTGCAATGAATTACCCCTTTGAGATGTCTTAAGTGTGTTATCTGCCTTACCTGAACACCCACAGGAGAATAAGAAAATCTATAGGTTTATTTTACTGTGTTTTACATAGACTCTCACTAATTCCTGTGAACAAAACGGCACTGATTTGTTTTGCTATCAGCCATTAGGTATAACAGAAGGAAGGTGGAATGGACTACGTAAGTCAGCAAAAGAGAGATGTGCACCACACGGCTTCATAAGCAGTGCCAAAAAGAAGATCTCCAGAACACTTCAAGTCATAAAAGCCAAGGACAAGAAGCATTGATTAGGTAGGAAGGATTGTCTTCAAGAACTAAATGCAAAGTTCAGAAACCCAAGGCTTGAAATGTTTTGTTTATTAAAGGAATACATGTAAACACCAATACAACATAATACATGTTAAAGGAAGGAAAAAAAAAAAGATAGAAGGAGGATTTTTTTTGTGCAGTTAATTCCAGACTGTGCTTCCTTCAGCAAAACCGTTATCTGAGTCAGTGGTAAGGTTACAAACACCTATAGAATCTCAAAGTCTCATTTTTGGCAAGACATCTTGCCAAGTGCCCCATTCCTTCTAGTCTCCATGATCTAGATTTCCTCACTACTAACATACTTGAAAAAGGAATATTTCTGTGTCATTAACTAAACCAAATGTTTGCAGTGAGAGTGACTGGTCATCTGGTTCCTGCTAGAACAGCATTTTCCTTCTGCTGCTCACAGAAACCAGCTTGTGCTCCTGTGCTATTGTATCCCGCCTCTACTTGCAACCGGCACACGGGCACAACCTGAACAAGAGAGCATTTTAAGGTAACATGGAAAATATTTTTTTTACAGTTATCACCAGGCAAATGCAAGGGGACGGATCAACGTGGGCAATGACATTATCTCGTGGTTGGGCTAGAGAGCCCCAGGGATGGAGTCAGGTGGCCGAGGGAAGGGAGTCTTCCCTTGAGCAATGAGCCCTCTCTCGAAAGTCACAGCCAGGGCAGTGCTGGAAGGAAGCTCTGGATCAGCTTGGTCTCCGCATTAGAGATTTCCGACCCGCTCGGCACAGGAAGTTGTTCCTGTGGCTCACCTGAGGGAGTTCCTGTTATGAAGCCAGAGGGTGGTAGGTTGAAACACGGTTTCTGAGAGTGATGTAATCTTGGACAGCACTCCATAGGCAGTGATACTAGTGACCTGGTTACAACCTGCGGTGTTGTTACAGCCCCTCTGCTGGCCTGGTGATCACAAGAAAGGGAAGAAAGAAAAAAAGAGGGGAGTGGAATAATTTAAAAAGGAAAAAAAAGTTTCCAGATTTCCTTTGTTTAAGTGAAGCATTTTCCTTTTCCACTTTATTTGAATACACCGACCTGGTGTCTAACAGATGGAGACTGTGCAGATGCACTTTTGGGAGTGCCAATAAAATACACTGCTAAAATACAAATGGAGGGATACTTTTTTTTTTGAGTTGTAAATTCAGTAATCATTGCTGTCACCTCACTTTCCCAAAGGAATTTGCCCTTTGTTCTCCGGATAAAGCTGGGGAGAGGAAGAAAAAGGAACAACAAAAAAAAAAAAAAATAGTGAGAGCAAAGTGAACATTTAGGAAAAACCCCACAGATCCATAATCTGTAAAAGCATCACAGCGTACAGCGTTTGTACGTCAGGAACCCATACAAGCATGGCTGCTTAGCACCAACAGCAGCGCACAGCAAAATATTCTGCATGTCCTGTATTCTTCTCCCATTCTCCAGACCTTTCTAACAAACAAACAGGTCAGCTAATTGGCTCATGCCCAAGTCTTACCCACTAGGGTTTGCTCAGAGATGTCACTTAGTCATTTGGCATGAGCAAATCCCAGGCTTCTTCCTGTTCAAGCAGCCGAGTGGGTGAAGGCTTTCTTTGATTTATTAAGACTATTAACAAACAGGAGAGTTCAGAAGCTTCCTCAAGCAGAAGAGCACGAGCAGAAAGGTTTTTTCCTGAAGTAGCAGCTAAAAATAGGACACTTGGAGGAAGTAAAGTTCATTAAGTGATAAAGTGGTGGCTGCAGTGATGAGAAGAATTTTTCCTTTTTTAATCTATACATTTATTTAGCATTATGTATTCTTGCTCCTTATTAGAGTGCTAAAGAAGTGTTTATCCAGCTGAGGAAAAGAAGATTTCCCTTTCTGTAGTGACTTTAACATGTAGCTCATCAAATACAACAGAGTCTAGTTTTAAACAGACATTGCCAGCCAACAAAGTACAACATTTGACAGTATTATTTGCCTTTTATATGCTCTTTCCACAGTGGGAAATGATATGCCATTTTCAAGACACATTCCACAGTATTATGCAACAGCTTTCTTAATTTTTAATGTATATATTATTTTTAACGTGTCAACTTTTGCATAAAGCATTTTAGTATTTTATTCAGCATATACCATTAATAAATTATTTGCTCCTTCCTCCCCCCGCTCCCCCAGAGCTGCACTTAGCATAGGAAAATGGTCTACTGACACTATAAAAGATACTTTCAACTGGCACAGTTTATAGACACTTCCATCATCAGACAAAGCACCAGGAGCACATTCCTGTTTCTACTTAGTTGACAAGCTGGCAGTGCTAAACATGCTGTCCAGGAGTTTCATCACAAACCACCCTTTGGTGAAAAGACTTACACACACGTAGCAGCCAGTTGCAGTAAAAATAAGCTAGCACCCTGTACAACCAGTGATTCTTGTTAAAAGTGTTCACTTTTGGCCTGATTGCTCCAGCATCCTTTAGTCATCACATCCAAATGGTTTGGGACATCGAAAGGAAGCAAGTCAGGGTGCTTCTGTGCCAGAGAAACTTGTCCACTTGACCTGAGTTTGTTCAGAGGGCACACATCTCTCATCTCAGCAGATCAGCCCATTCTATAAGGGCAAAAAATGGATGAGATTTGATGTCTTCAACACCAGCAACGCCAGCACCAAGACGCTCCGCAGGATTAAACTGCAAAAGCTTGATATAAAAGGAAAAATATATATATATATATATATATATGATTCAGTGAGTAAGAACAAAAACAACTGCTTAAAAGTTCCAGAAAGGTCTAAGGTAAAGGACATCCTACCGTTTTCCTGCTCTATGAATTACTTTCAAGAGTGCAAAAGCATACTTGAAATTCCTAAAATCCAGTAAATGGAAGACGACTCTCCTTTCCTTGAGTCTCAGTATTACAGTCTTCAGAGACTACTGATCACAGCATGCAATTCCCTGAAGCACTGCACATTGGGACTTCATTTTAAGTGTAACCTCATTTTAAAAAAAAAGAGAGCAGCAGCCAGAGCCTGCATCGGTAGAACTCTGGACACTGCATTTGCTTCATGTTAACCTTTGCTCACACCACTGCGTTACGGCTACATTGGGGACAGTGGTCTGTAACTTTCTCTTTCATAAATTGTGAGTTGGTCCTAAAATACCAGTACATTACAGCCAGTTCTCTATTTAAAAAAAAAAAAAAAAGTTTTAAAGAGTCCTACAAATGGACTAAAATTGAAAAATCAAAATCCCAGTGAAAGAAACAAAACAGTGCAATGGCTTCATGGAAATTTCCTAAAATTCAGCACTTCATTTGCTTTTTAGTTGTACATCACATGCTGAATTCATGTGAAAAGGAAATCACAATATTTACATCTGTTTAAAGATACCAATCCATATAAAAGGGAATGCAAAGGTAATACTCCAAAGAGACTAATAAAGACACACAAAAATATTTTGCAGGTTTAGAGAACTGTTTATACTCTATTCAATTACAGCCAGTACAAAGGCATGATTTCTTTCTTGCTTTTTCTGCAACAGCTAATAGGATAACTTCTCCCAGTTGTCACTTGGAACAATGTGCATTCATATCTTAATGCACTCAACATCTAAGTGAGTCTACATGCATAAACATAGGAATTTACACATTTTAAGATGGCTCTGCTATTTGCAGTCATAATGTCACATAGTAAAGGTAGCTCAGTGACAGTGAATAGTGCTGCTCTGGTATCTTCTACAAGCCAGCAGAAACAGATGCAGCCAGGGTGTCTCTGCCTTCTGTTGAAATACAACCAGCACCAGTAGGGGGAAAGTAAGCATGGACTCTTATTTTTCTGGAGTTTGTCCTTCCAGAAGAACTTTAATCTTAGAAAGCAATAGATACCTATTGAAAAGCCATGTTGCATATTTTGTTGGTAGTAAAGCCTGGAGGTGCCTGAAAAAAATACTGGGTGCAAAATACCAAACCAACATAAAAACAACAACTTCATCTTTCATGAGAAATAAACAGATCTCTGTTTTCTTAGAAGCTGGCTAAATGAAGGAGGTGTTTACAACGAAATCACCTGCACTGGAAGCCACAGCAGGAGACAACGTCTGACACAGTTTTCTGTATAGCTGAACATTGATCACAGTTATTCTGTGATGCTTTGACCTGTTTACCCTTGGCAGTGGGGGGAAGGAAAGTCACAATGACAAATTGCTATCCATGCCAAGAGAGCTTTCTTCCTTTTCCTGACAAGGCTTCCTCAACAATGAATGGCAGCTTCCTTGGATAGTCACACAACAAAAATGTGATTTACTAGCTCATATAGCCGAACCTCCACCAGATAAGTCACCACCCTACACTAGAAGGCTTAATGTAACAGGCACTGGGGTGACTGTTCTCTGAACAGATATGGCCTTGTAATATATCTGCGAGTGGCAGAGATATATTTGCCACTTAAACCACAAGTGGCAAAAGAGCCACTCTTTGGCATATTTAAAAATAGGCAATACGTTAGTCTGCAGTGAAGAACAATCCTACATTGGCAGGGAGAAGTGGACTGGACGACTTCATTTGTCTTCACTTCTAGTCTTAATGGGAGGAATTCCTTTCATCAAGTGTGGTTTTGCTTTCCCTTAGCCATTTGAGTCCTGTAGCACCTGTGGGTGAGGGTAACAATTTGCTACCATCTAACAATATACATGCAGATTATACAAAAAGGGGATTTTTCTTTAGTCACTTCCCTTTCTACCTTTGCCAGAAACACAGACACACATGCTTTCACCTTCAGTGACTTCATGTCACCTAGTCAAAACAGGAGGTCCAAACATCTACTTCCATTTCCATTAATTATTTCACATTAATGGCACAGAAATCTATCTGTTACTGGGTCTTTTGACTCACTGAATTTTCAAAACCTCTTTCTTTCATTTTCTTCAAGAACTATTTTTTCCACTCTGCTCTGTTCAAATCTATATCTAAGTGATGTCATTGTTTATGCATTCACTAGCAAGATACTCTTCAAAGCCAAACAACACAGTTCACATATATCACTTATTCTGCTCAAGTGGAATAGGTCACATCCAGGCTCCACCTCCTCAGTTAGGTCAAAATTAACTAGAAGGAAGATAGCATTACCTGAAATTCAAGACCCTGTACTACAAGTTTATTCTCTCAGTCACAACTACCTAAAGCTAAGAGTAAATACCAGCAGTCAATATTATTCCCATTAGTTTGAAAACGGTGTATCAGTCTGGAAGGTTGTCTATATTTTAAGGTTTCCTACTCTGCCTTTTGTCCAACCTGAGTTATGTTCTTATTACAACAGTCATTGTATTCACAATTTAAAGTACTTTTCTTAACAAATGGCATCCAGATGATTTCCTGGACGACAACTACAGATTTTCAACCACAGCAAGGTCATAACTTCTGATCAGTGTGTTACAGGTTTTATAGTACTTAGAGCTATCTTGCTGAATTGGCATAACGTTTTTTAGTTTAATTCAATTCATGACAAATTTTTCCATGAACATTTAGGACAGAATTCCTAAAATGTTCATGCATCACACCAGCAGGTGTTTCCAAAGCAGTCAGCATTGACCAAACTTGTTCTTTAAAGAAATGGCAAAGCACTCCAGTTTTCTACAGAGATACCTGCCAGCACAAGTCAAAGTTTCCAGATGCAACAAGACAGCTGGGCAAAATTCATCAGTACTGACAAAAGACCCATCCACATTCCTATCAGTAGCTTTCTGTTTTTACATTTCCTGCACCAGAACAAATTAGGTAGATTAAGTATTTGTCCAGTCTACACATGTACCTATAGAAAACAAATACCTGCTGAATCAGTGATCTGGCCTCCTTTGATACATGGTCTGGTATACTCAAAGAAGTATGAGTGTTTATTCCTGATGGATGGCACTCAACCAGAGTCTGGAGGAAAAAAAAATAATTAAAAAAAAAAAAAATCAAGGCAAGCAGATACATTTATTAATTAAAAAATTCTAGTGTTGGATTATCTCCTAGTATACATGCAAATTAACACACACAGCTAAAATGTCAGTGCATTCTAGTATGAAGTACTGATTCTGGGAGGGATGTCTACAGGCACTGATGTCCCCCTGGAGATATGGTTTTAGAACATTTATGTCTTAGTGCTGGTACTCTATTGCTCAAACTTGAAGAGTCGGGGAATTTGGTGGACTTTGCTTTCTTCATGCAGAACTGACAACTAATCACCAGTTTGATTTGGCTGAGCACTCTTTGTCTCAAAATACCAAATCAATGTGTAACAGCAACATATGGCTCCTACACTGTCCCGGGACATAATACTGAAAGTATAAGGGCAAAAGTTTTGTAAATGTGCAAAAGGAATGTTAGAGAACTTTGATTTCACTGTGGTTAAGAGGGCAGCATCGTTTTGGGTTATTTTTTCAGTCCTGAGTTTGATACAGCTTTATCAAGTTGTTCTGCTGAAGCTTGAGCACATTTTGTTTCTCTGGTCCCATGCAGACCAAGAAATTGAGGGTACTCAGGTCAGCAAAGCACATCTGAGAAAGACAAGCAAGGAAATCACAACTGGGCATACCACCTGTGAGAAACTACTGGCCAAGAGGTCAATTTTATGAAGTAACTTGCCCCCAGCCCTACCTTTCCAGTGAGGAGTTCAAAAAGAATGGCACCCAGGCTCCACCAGTCACAGGCTTCTGTCTCTTCTAGGATAGCGCCAACCTCTAAACAAGAGACATTTCAATTAATATTAAAAAGGTCAGTTACACCTTCAAAATTAACATATATTTACAAGGTGACTGTTTAATGCTGACAGAACATATACTAAATACCACAGAGCTTTCATTATGCCTGCAATTTAGTTAGCCCTTTAGCCACCTACAGATTGCATTGTTCAAACACAGCAACACTATACGTTTCACGCATAATTTGCCTTTTCCGTGCATACATAGGCATTTTCAAGACTTGTAGGCATTACAGTTCGGATTCTTCTACACTGGACTAAAACCAAACAGTGACATACAGTAAAGCAAAACGTACTTAGAGAATTTACTCTGGTCAGAAGAGCTGGACTGACCAGAGTGGCCTGATGCATCCATAAATGCAACAAAAGGGAAGTTATAATAGCCTACTGCATGCCTTAATTTTGTCTTAGAGGGCAGGATTTGTCTCGTGGCTAACCTACACCCTTTGCTGGGATCACCATGGGACACTTTTCACAATTGTCTCTCTTGTCTGTTGGGAACCAGATAAAGACGCTAAATCTACTTCACATAGCCTAACCACAGCCAGAAACTGTGTATTGCTGCAACTCAGCCCAAATTGTACCTAGGTACGAAAAGTTGTTTTCCCCAGCATCCAGCCAGCACCCAACACTCTTATTGCTGTCCATGCACAAGAGACAGCAGAGAGGTGAGATGGGAGTTAGAGAGTCCCTCGCCATACACATTCACATATTCAATAGCATGATGCATGCAGAAAACTTGGCCTTCACCGACTCAGGCTTTAAACTACAAAAATTATTAAATACAAACGCACCACACTGTCTGCTCTAAAACAGGCAGAAAAACAGATTGCAATGAAGATGAAATCTTCATTTTGACTGTCAAAAAAATGCAGAAGCTGCACTAAAATAGCTTTGGTGGCAAAAGCCACACCAGCTTCCCAGCAGAGGACAACAATTAGCATATAGTCACATAGTCGTTGCTGTGAAAAGCATTGCGGCATGTTTGAAAAATCTTGCTCATCATTTTATGGAGCTTAGCGTGAGCATGGCCAAGGAGAACTACAGATGAGTCACACTCCGGGGTCAGAGAAAGGAAGGCAGTAGCCCCAGACCTCCCCAGCTGCAGAGATGCACACGCACGCTGAGCACGGGGACGTGCAGAGGGCTGCCCCCTCGGGCAGCTGCCACACAAGCTGGAAGATGCTCAACACCTTCTAGGACTAGGCTGAGGTTGCTGTTGCAAGAGCAACAAGGAAGGATGGCTCAGACATTGTTTCTTTAGGTAGGACATCCCTCACATTGAAAAGCTGATTACAGTTAATGGCGTTTGAATGCCCAATACATCACTATAAGGGTGCCACACATTAGAATTTATTCCATTCTTTACAGATTAATACTTCTATCAGCATCGAGAAACTTTTACACAGATATAATGGCAGCCACATAAGGAACTGTATCAGCATAATTACATGCATTTTTAAAACGTTTTAAGATCCCAGGCAAGCATCCAGATAAAGTTGAAATTATGGTAAATTGAGAGAATTTGTGTAAAAATCAAAATCTGTTCTTGCAATTTAATTTTACATCCCTTCAGAAAGGCAGACCTTCTAGGTAACAGTCCTTTAATAAAGGAAAACAAAAAAAACAAACTTGGGCCTTTCCACATGAACCAGCTGGTGAAAGGTTTTCATAGCATCTCTCAGTGAAACCTACTGAACGGAAATGCCTTCCCAGTCTGATTGTGATTTCCTAGTGTTGTATGTTCCAATCATGTACATTCAAAAACAAGATGTCATGAATGGAAAGTAATATCTAAAACCAAATACTTTAGGCTTCTTTAGAGCAGAGTTTTCTTTCCCATGTGGCTTTAATCCTGTGGATATTCTAGACTAAGAGAGCTTTCTTCCAAACAAGTGAAGATTTTTATTTTTTAAATTAAATTCCACACTTATTCCAGAATAAGACCAGTAAAGCCAGGAGTTAATAAAGATTGACAGCTACATTCTCAGTTCCTACACTACCATTAACTTTCCCATATTGACACATCTTAAATTTTAGAATAATGCCACAAAAGGAGATAACCCATTCTTCCCCAAAGACATTCAGGGGGATAGGCCTCTTGAGTTACAGCCCAATATAAAAAAAATATTGTAAAGGTGAAAAAAACCCATCATTCTGAGCACAGGGAAATGAAATATTATGAAAAATTCATTTCTGAGTTTTGTTATTATTTCCTTTTATGTTGACAGTCACAGATGCTGATCCAGTTCTTCGAAGCACCAAGGTTACACTGCCTTCTTTCACAGAATCCCATACTGTTCATTATGGGAAGTTGATGTAACCTCAATTACTTCACTGATGAAGAAAATGGACACAGAGTAAGAGTCAAAAGGTAAACTAAAGCCCACTTGTCCAAAATCCAAGCTTGTATTTTCAACTATAAGAACATTTTCAATATATGCCAAATCAAAACAAATGTCATTGCAGATCTCTCTTAAGAGAACAGCACTGAACTCTTCCATCCACTTTTGACCGTGACCAAAATGACACAAGTGGGATAAATTGAGAACAGTCAAGTAACATAGATTTCTCCCTGGACTGAAAGGCTCCGGCTGGGTTCTCATGCACACAGCAGAAAGTGCAGGACAAGTCATCTGAACCAACACAGAACAGAAAACAGAAAACTCAGCTGCGGGTAACATCCAAGTATCCTTTTTTACAAAAACTAAATTTTAGCTCAACTTTTCTCCCATTACCCAATGTCTGCTTTCTTGCTGCTTTCCCTAGGTCCCAAAGTTTCCTTAGTTCAGATTAAAATAAATATTTTCCTTTAAAAAAAAAAAGAAAAAATTCACTGTGAATACTACAAATAAACAGGTGTTGTTTACATTCCCTTACTTCAAACAAGTCACATTACTTCTGATGCACTGATGCAGTATGCTGATCATAATAAGTTCAGGATTTCACATCAATATTACTGCATTTTATCTTGACTACACATCATGGGAAAAATTAGAAACTATAGATTATTAAATGCTTTCAAGTGATACAGAGTAGCTAGCTAATGTAATATACCACACAGGGCATATGCTTGTTTTAAAGCTTTAATATTGCAATAAATCTGAACTACAATATCTGCCTTCACTAAGAAAACATTTTCATCTCAATCCATCAGCAAAGTAATTTAGACAATAAACGGTAGCGACCCATAAGCTTAAGTGAATAACATGGGGATATTTGTGCCAATTCTTTACTTCATGAACCTTGAAATCAAGGACTTTGTCCACATTTGTACAAACATAAACATGCACACACATGTGCACAGTGTTGGTGTTTCTAGGACTAGCAGTACCAAATTTGCAGAAAAAATATTCATATCATTCTCAAGTACAAAAATCCTTTTAAATCAGAGAAATAAATAAGCAGAGTGAAAAAAAATCAGTAGCTCTTCCAACTTTACCGCAACTTCACTAAAAGGGAGAGCTTTCTTCTTTCTCCCTTCCTGATGCGCGCCCATATAACATCTCGCACCCAAGTAGCACATGTCAACAGCAATGCTAAGTTCCTGCACAGAAGCAATTTCAACAGAAGCCATTGGGGTAACTGAAGGAAAGGAGATTTGTAAAACGTTATCAGGTTCAGATGGAGACAGATGGTACAGGTAAACACCTCCACTACCCTGCACTGTCCTCCTCCTAGAGCAGCTGGTCTCAACTGAAAGCCCATTTCTTTATGGTTTCCATACTTATCTCAATAGCTGCATTATACACAGTAATAGCTTACTTCCTGATAAGGGATACATAGCTGACAATGCTCTGTATTTTTAAACAGAAGTGCCAGTTCTAAAGTAAAAAAGCAGAACTTCACTGCTCTTGAACATACAACCTTGATAAAGTTATTAACCTTAACACCAAGGCTGATTTTCTCATTCTTTCTACAGCACCTTAACCTGAAATACAGCCTTCGTGTTAAAGGATTTCAAAGGTTTTTACTACCTACACCTCAAACATTTTCTCCCAAATACAGTCTCCTCCAGGGCTGACAATAAGGCCTCCCAACCAGCACACACAAACACTAGTTAACATAAAAGAAGCCAGGCTTAAAGGTGGACGTAGACATTCACTGTACAACTCAGGCCAGATGGCTTGTGAATCACCAAGAACAAAAACTCGATCAAAAACTTTGTAGGATAAACTGTAACATCCAAAAAAATGCATCGGAAGTCAGCGCACAAGAAAATAGGCTCTAGGTGGAAGTACTGCTTCTCCAAACACCTAAGAGTTAGGAACGGCTTTGCCTTGAGGTGGTTTTCCTAGAATTAAGACAGGAACCATTTGACTGTTGGTGGATTGGTAAGAATTTCAAAACCTGAGGAGGCCCCTCTTCTTACCCTGTGTTTCAAGCAGAAACAGCGTAACTTCAAGTATCGCTTCTGCACTAAGAAAACAAGGAGACCCATCTGAACTATCATCAGGTGTCTGAAACTGTTCAGGAGGAAATGGACTTGTCCAACATCCTGAAAACATCAGACACAATGTTTTTCCCTTCTGTGGCCATTAAGATAAACAGTATTGCACGAAAAACCATTAGAGTCGCTTCAGAAATTCTATTTACCTTACACTCATTTAATTTTAAAAGCTTACTATTTTATCTTATTTTAATATCTATATATGTAAAGAAGCATTTGCAGAGAACCAAGTAAAATGAGTCCAAGCTAATTTACTCTAGGCAGACTCAGTCAGCCAAGATATCATAAGATACAGTCACTAAATAACACATCACACAAGCAATCTGGCCATAATGCTTTAGCAATTTATAAAACACAGTATTGAACCATCTACAGTTAAGTAAAAAAAGTTTATCATGGTCTTTAAACAATAAAGTAGTGAGGCAAGTCCAATGAACATCTGCCAAGATCAAATGGAGTATGAAAATAGGAAGTTTCATCTTAAAGGCATTCAAAAACATATGAGCATCTATGTTCCTCTTTGGAAGAAATTTCCTCATGTTACTAAAAGAAAAAAAAAAATTAGTAGAGGAAACTGTGTTCTTTCTTCCTTTTAGCAGCCCAAGATGGAATTAAAACTTCCTCTAAAATAATCAGGTGACAAAAGAGACAAAGAAACTTTTTACTGCTCTGTTATCAAAACAAAGCAGACACTAATTAACGTTTCAGCTAGCTCCATTTATTTTCAAAAGGCATTTTCTACCCTATCTTCTTCAAGGTTTAGCCCCATCTGTAATAATTAAAAAAATTTAAAAATATAATAAATAAAAACCAAAAACAACCGCACCACACAGGTAAATTACACTTTCTTCCAGAGTTATTAACTGGCTTTTATGTCAGCCAGACTAAAATACCAGATTTTTACAAATCAACAGCTTCAGCCCATCTTACTGCTTATTCCAGTTACAGAGTCTATGAAAAACCACAAGTGCACGTGCTTCACCTGAAACATGTAGTGTACTTACAACAAGCCTGAATGCCAAACCACATCAAACTATTTTCAGAAAATACCTGATTCTCTGCCCAAACCCATGCTTTCAATTACCTACTCCACATTCATGACATTGCTATTTTGGGAGCAGTCAGTTGCCGTTGTTTTCCGTGGGACACTCAGGTGTCTTTGGAGAGCTATACCACTCCAAATGGCGGTTGTAAAGTTGTTACTCCCAGCTTCACAATAACCAGTACTTTTTCTGCAGCTCCACACCTTTCCTCATCATTCACACGAGCCATATATTTTTCATGCAAATCCTTAGCCCTCTTTCCTATTGCCAGGCCTTTTCAAATCAAGCTAGCCCATGCTTCTGTCTTTACTGCTTAAAGCTCATTCACCTGCTCTGTTTTTTCCTTTCCTTTTGAGGATTATACTGAGACATTAATGTCAAACAAAAAGCTACGACACAGTCACAGATAAAATCTAGGAAGTCCAGTCTAACACTATAACCACGAGACCAGCCCACCCCTCGACACCTCTCAGGGTCAATGGCACTTTAATCTACCACAGTTATTTTGCTTCTTAAACAATCTACTCAAATTAAATTACTATAATACAGAATAGCAGATTTAATGAGTGCCTGCAAACCCCTACTGAAAAACACATACGCAAATAATATGCAGGTTTTCCAGCATCAAATATCTATTTGGTAAACAGAGGCAAACCATTTCTTCCTTTTGCAGTAAATAAAAATTATAGCATACAGGCTAATAATAGCAACCTAGCAATTTTTATTTTCATGCCATATGTTTTAGGTTATCGGCTGCACTTTGCATCTGTATTTTCAATTGTCTAAGAGTAGAAGTGACATCTTCATTTGGGAGTATAAAAATCAGGTTTGCATTGAAACATTTTGGTCGTCTTTGGAACAAAATCCTTTACCCACAAAGCCTTCTTTTTGCTTAGGTTTTGTATTGTGTACAATTAGTAGCAGGTTAAATAAAACCAAATATACCATATATTTACATGTGGGCTTCTGTGAAGGCTAGTTTGTGTAAATAAGGCTTGGTTATAGCACACAGCTTATGAAAGCATCAGAATAATATGATGCATTACTGATGGCCAGTTTCTTCCTTACATTTTCTATGCAGCTAAGCTCCCTTTGGCTTTATGATCTCAGCAAGCAAATCTCCAGTTTTTAGCAAACACAGTCTGGTGAAAACTCATTGTTTGGACAAGAAAGAAAAAAGACTCCAAAGGCAGCCCAGTTCTGAAATCTCGTCCTCTGAAAACACTACAGGGATGTGACAGAACGCATCCCCGCTGCTGGAACAAGAACTCTGAGAGTATAAATAAAACATCTCATTCACACATCGTATTTACGCAAGATGTTAGACCAGCAAGCCGCTTCTACAACATGACACTTCACAGGTTACATCGAAAAAGTACCTAAAAGTTTCTCCTTATGAGTAAATCCTCAACTTAATATGTTTTAGTTGAAGACAATCTTGACTGGGCTGTGGCTATAGACAATTTTGTCTTTCTCCCAGGTATTAAGGATACTATGAAGGGGCTTTTTTTAAAAAGTTACCAATTTGATTTTAAAAATCACAACTATCAAGAATGGAATATAATTATTATTCCATTTAAAAGGTAACAACTCTTTATACTCAAGATCACAAAGTTGGCAAAACTGATACTTAGATAACAGAAGGTGATCATTTGCATTTCAAAATTCATCTATCTTGCTTTTCCCTCAATTAGACCAAAACATGTTGATTCACAGGTTTGTGTGTGTGTTTGTTTCTTTTTTAAACTTATTTATAGAGCAGAATAATGGCCCCCCTGCTAGGCTGGCATTTGGTCAAGTTTCTGTCTGTGTAAATTGAATCTGTTACTGGAATTTTCCCCCCTTCAGAATACCAAGGCACATTAACCAAGAGATAAAGAGATACATTGCTGATACTATCAGTCACCAGGCAGGTGGATAATGCAAGGGATTTTTTGTTAGTTTTTGCGGGGTTTTTTGGACAAATATGTGATAAGAGTTCTCAGGGGGCATGGAGAGCAAAGGGCTGTTTAAACAGAAGTGAATCACTCTCATCTGATCTGCTAATAACTTTGTATTCAGACATCAGCTGCTTAGCACACTTTAAAACATTCAGAAAACAAAATTACTATAAAGAGGAGGAAAGTTAAAGGAAAAACCCCACATGAACCTCACATTAGTCAGCTTAACCGTATTAACGCAGCAGAAATTCTCAGTTACAAGTGCTTTAATTTCTTCTTTAAAAGCAAATAGGTTATTCTTGGCCAAAACCCTCACAAGTTTTACTTGAAGTGGTGTTGAGTTTATAGGGTATGATTTATAATCCATCATTTCCCTTGTGGGTTAGAGAAACAACATTTGACTTATCATAGGTGAACAGCAAAGATTTAGTTTGGCCATTAATCAAAGTATAGCACAGGCGCTACTTTTAAGCATCTGCAGATAGCTTTGTTGTTGCAGTAGTTGGTTCGGCATGAACTTTTTTTTTGTTGAGTAGAACTACGCAGGAGTAAAGAGAGTTATCCAGCTTTACCAACAGATTCAACAGCACTATAACACACCACGACTCTGAGCTTGCGAGTACAATCCTTGATATGCAAATCATTACAAATAAACGCATCTTCCGTCTCCAGTTCTTATGTGAAGTTAGGTAAACTAGAGCCAGCAAGTGGAACAGCAAAATCCATTAATGGTACAATGCCACCTGCCGTCAGTAGTGGAGAAGTGCCACTTCTTGCAACAGATTGAGCCCTGCTTTTAATTTATGCACGATATAAAATGACAATTGCTATTTCATACAAAATTAATTATATTGCTAGCAGGGAATGGTATGCAGCTCTTAAAATTATCTCTTCCCTCATCTTTTTGACACTTCTCCATTTATAATGTTTGCGTTTGTTCTATTATTTTATATATACAGTGCATAATCTCTTCTACACACGCAGTCACATTGCTTCTCTGCTTTTTGTAGGATAACAAGAGCCGAGCAAGTCCTTGCTATTCATCATGGCCAGGATTTGATCACTGTTTCTGTACCAATATTGCCTTGCATTGCTTTAATACAAGGTTACAACCTGGGGTACTGAAAGCCTCAAATACAAAATCCTAGATCCTGTAAGCAAGGTCCACATAGTTGGACCTTTATTCTCCCCGGGGTCTGAAAAGCTTCAACATTAATACATTATTATCCCAGCCCCTCCAGGAATTAGATTCTGATATATAGAAATTGTAGAATTTAGACTCCATGTTTTCCGTTAACCAATAAAGCAACTTAAAATTTAAATATGTCCTCAGGTGCTTCACTGCTAAGCACTTTATAACTTGTGCTGTGAAAAAGTAGCACCTGAAACCTTACCAGTTAAAAGGATAAAATTGTTTCAAACACATTTTTACATCTTTCACATAACTCTGCAATACAATTTACCACCTATTTTAATATCCTGCAATATGTTTAAATTTCATATTCATCCTCTCCTTTTTCTGCCTCCAAAATTTGCTCCTCAAAAATCCATGCAGAAAAAGAGCTGCATCCCAAGACTCATCATCTGTTCTCTGTCTCCAATGCCAGACCCTAAAAGACAGTGTTTTGATAAAGACATCTTCCCTTTCTTGCCTACTTTTAACAAGTGCATTTAAATAACAAAATGTTGAATTCACATAACATACAAGTTATCATATCCAAATCCTGTTCTATCCTGAACTCTGACGAAAACACACACCAAGCTGAACACATGGAGACAAAATTTTGCAAGCCAAGTTTCACTGTGTCCTTCAGTTAGGAGAGAAAAGGAGAGGGAAGGCTGAGTACCCAGAAGCAGGGCAACACAGCACACAATACTGGAAGCACCAGGAACATTCAAAAGATAAAGACCCACTTTTAGTCACTTTATTTAGTCACTATGTTGTATTACGATAAGAAATAGTAAGACCCGATGAAATTTTGTGAAGATCACTTGTTCACCTCTACAAAACTGCAGCCCTTCCTTCAGCAGGAAAAAAGCAAGCTATGAGAAACATTTACAATCCATTTTAAAAAGCAACTTAAAAAGAATAAAAAAAAACCCCAACATCAAAAAACCCAAACTTGCCAATTTCTCTTAGTGTACTGAACTGAAGCACAAGTATAATTTCAAAATCCTTGTTCCAAGAAGCAACTTGAAGAGCAATGCTATCATCATAAAGGGGAGACTTGGGTTCCAGGGACATGGTACACTCCTTAAAATGAAACATAATCATCCAAATAAGGTTTGGGCGTTTTTTTCCTGTAACATCAGAGCCTAAAGAAAGCCCACTAACATGATTATTTGTTTAATACTGATCAAAAGTTCTACAGCAAGATTTACTAGCACCAGTAGCCCTAAGAAAGCTGCTTTGGACTCAGGTACATACCAGCATTGAATGTACAGGTATTAAATCATTGCTCAGAATAGAATGGCACTTGGCTCCAAAATACATTTTGTACTGCTAAGTTATACCAAGTATTACTCTCCTATGCAAAAATCAGCATGAAATAGCTACACTAAAATAAGTATGTTTTGCAGAGATAACACTAAAATCAAGAAATATGAAAGGTTAAGAATCATAGAGCAGTGTCAATTCAGCCATCTTGCATATATCTAATATTTGCATTTGCAAATCTTCATCTTGTGGCTCACCAGTTACAGACACACAAAGCAAACTGCAGCTTGGGGTAGGGCAGAGAGGGTGGAGAGGAGAGGGCAACTTAACCAAGCAAAGCCCAGATGGATACCACACCTGTGCTGTGAGGTGGAAATAATGATGGTGCAGAAAACTTTATTCTTGCATTTGGGGACTTCTAAATATTATTTCAACTGCTCCCTAAACACTTAATTACTGTAGGAGTTGGCTGGTTGGGGCTTAGGGGGCAAAAAAAGCCTCTCTTTGGATCCTCATTAAAATACAGAAAAATTAAGCTTTGACTTTCACAGCTCATTAATGATGACAGGGTGGGAAAAGGCTGCACTTCCATCTTTGCTACTACTCAACTAGGGAGCGCTTTGTTCAAGGCTGGGTTAGGGAGGCAGGAAAACGCCTCTTTCTAACAGGATGTCATGCACGTTGGCAACCAGGACACGTTTCTATTTAACAACCATAAGAATTGCTGGGATTCCCCAATTTTATTGTTCTTGAATTAAAGTGGGGTGAGCGTAGAACAAAGGTGTTGGGTTTGCTTTGATAGGTAAAAAGAATTCCTTTCTGTAATCCCTGCCCTTTTGACTTGCACCAGGATAGAAAACATTTTATTTACTATTTATCTCAAGAGGCTGGCATTCAAATTTTTGTTGATATCCTACCACCTTTATTCACACAGAACAGTTCCTTACTGTATTTCAGTTGCGGGACTAAGTCACAGAATAAACACCTGATGGCAAATTAAGTTCAGAACTTCCATTGCTGGTAATTCTTATTCTAAATTTTTCTGAGGACATTTACAGACTCTGAGCTTGAGGACTACCTGCATGCCAAGTTGCACTGCCTAGCTAGACCACACGCTCAGCAGAAAGAGTATGTTGGCATTTCAAATTCAGAATAAAAAAGAGAAACTGAAAATCTGAATAGCCTCCCAATAGTCATTTCAACTCTAGAAGCAGTTTTTTTAAGCTAGCTATGAAATTTTTAAAATATGAAATAAAACACCTGATTTTTGGCTGTCACTACCATTCGACCACTATATTAGCAGAAAAAAAACTGGAAAAAGGAAAAGAGGGAGGGCTCGGCTTCAAGTGCCATCCTTGCTACAGAAACCCAAGAGATATTGATTTTATCACCCTCGTGATTGATGAAAGCAGTTCTAAGAAAAGAGCTCTCTAAACTATTTCAAAGCCCACTGTAGCTCATCAAAAATGTCAGAGGCATCTCTGAGCCTATTAGGGTTGTATTTTTCAAACTGCTACTGTTTTTTTTCCCCCCATGTTCTTTGCATGTATAAATTTTTATTTTGTAAGGCTCTTAGTGGCATCTTTTCAGTCTGCCCTTTCCTTTATTTGCTCTTTTCAGTTACCAAGATGTACTCACACATAGCAAATAACTGCAAGAAAACAAAACATTCCTTAAATTTGCTTAAACAAGACATTCAATACAATTACACTTTATAGAAATGATGTAACAAACACCACCACAGTTCAACAATAAAGCACTTATGAGCCCTCTAGCTTTTTAAAACATTCAGGAAAAAGCAAAGAAAATTCAGATATTGCATGATCTCAAGCTCTATGCTATAGAGGCTCCGTGAGAAAATGAAAGCTGCTAATCTACTTTCCAAGTGAAACATTGTAGGTGATTGCTCTAACCTGGGGCACAGTACATTCTCTCTATGGCATCGTTGTCACAGGAATCTTCAACCTCCCTCCACCTGCTAAAATACGTTAGCTGAATGTGTCCTAAAAACAAAACGACAGGAGAAATCAAAACATTTTTCCCTTCCATTTTCTGCAGAAGTGAACTGTAATTACTCCTTTTGTAGCTAAAAACAGTATCATTAAGAATAATGGCATCATTAAGTACTAGAAGCTATTACTGGGGGTGAATTTGCTGCACTGATAATGAAGCTCTAGACAGGAAATGAAGATACTAATTACAAGATAAAACGCCTACTCAGTTAATTGGAAGCAACAGCGAATAAAAAGAAATGCATTTGCAAAAGTTCCTGACCTCTATCATTCAATAAGATGTTGTTTGGGTTCAAATCGCGGCATACAATTCCTTCTCTATGTAAAGCATCAAGGGCTACAACCATTTCAGCTGCCCATCTTTGAATGCAATCCTCTGGGATATAAAACCTGGAGGTTATCGCTAATCTTTCGTCGAGGTCCTGAAAAATTTGATGTATTTCCTTCTCCCCTGCTACCACTATTTTGTCTTCCCTCTGTGGTGCTGTCTCTTTACTTTCAGCTGCTGGTAACAAAGCCGGGTCTGTTCTCTCTTTCTGAAAGTCTTCAGTTTGATCGGAAAACAGCAACACTGCTTCATTTCTTAACATGTCTTCATCCAAGCTAACATCTTGGGCACCTGAGAGCAGGTTGGAAACAAATAAACTTTCTTCTTTGCTTGTCACGTTTAAGGAGCAGGCTCCAAGCCCTTGAAACAGAGCCCTGTCTTCTGAACTACCTACCTCTTGGTCAGATGTAAAGAGGGTCCCAAGAGCTCCCCGAGTGACACCACTTTGTCCATTTGCTTCCTTGCAGGAAGGGTCACCCACTTCTGGTGCCACATAATTTGGCTCTTGATCGAATGCTTTGCACGGCTCTGCAGAATTATTTAATTGTAAGACATCAGGTGTTTCTAATAACTTTACTTCCAACATGTCCCTATCAGTTTTTGTAAACTTTGTTGGCCTTGACACTGCTGCCTCTTCTGTTTCATCAGACATACCGGGTAAGTTTATGAGGAGATCAGGCCTTCCTTCATCAATGCTATTTACATCATCAAAAGCAGCATCCTTAAAGGAGATAACTGGCACAGAGTCGTTTGAACCCCTGCTTATGGTGTCATGAGCTCTCACACCCATTTTGTTCTCTAGGGCATCCAAGCTTCTGTCATCATCTGGGACAGAAAACAATGGCTTCAAAGGTTCCGATTTCAGGTTATACAATTTTTCTCCAAAATCAAGCCCCAGGAGCTCACTAGTGCTATCTTTGCTGTCTATCCTGAAGAGTTCCATGGGGCTATTCTTTGATTTAGTTAATGAGTCCAATATCCTAGTAGGGCTAGCTATTTCCAACTCAGCATCATCAATGAAAAGCTTTCGTTCCTGAGATGCAATCTGAGAGGTGAAGCTATCACTGCCAACGTCACTGCATTTCTGTAAGCAACTTCTCTCTTTGGTATTTAGACCTTCGTTCTCCAGTTTAACCACCGGTTCCTCATTTAGAGAGCCAGAATCAATTTTTTCTTGCCCATATTCATTGCATAATGTTAAATAACTAGTAGTGCACTCTTCTTCTGAGCTGGATCCTGAGTCCATCCACTTCGAACTCTCTTGGCCATCTTCCTGGATGCTGCTGTCATCCTGAGAGCTTGGTGTTAGGCTGCTCTTCAGAGGGACCACCTTCAGCATGCTCTCCCCATAGCTTTCTCTGGAATCGGCGCTGCTACCAATTTCTTTAGGGCTTGGTGTTGGCTGCTCCAGGTAAATTTTAGTTGAACTAGACGTTCTGGTTTCAGGAATTTCAAAGCTCTCTTCAGGACTTCTGTTTAAGAACTTACTCACATAAGACCACAGTTTTCCTCCTGTAAGAAAAGACCGGGGAGGGGGTGAATCTCTCAATTTCACTCAAAACAAAATCAGTTTCATTATGAAGCAGGAAAACACCCTCATTGTCACAATACACGACCTCCTTATGCCCACAAAGCAAGTTGGATCTGCTACCTCAGGAGGAAATAATTACAGGGACCACAACTTGCTTTTCAAGCAGATTTGTATTAATACATAAATATTTAAAGAGCTGCATCTGAGATTAAGCTTTTTTTTTTTTTTTTAACTTCAGTAAAGTCTCATTTCAGAGTCTGTCTCAAGTTGCGTGGTGGTGACTACTCTCCATCTGCTGTCTCAAAAGAAAGCAAAAACTAGGGAAGATCAAATGGTTTAGTGCCCAATACCAGTTCTGCCTGTACTGAATACTTCCGTATCACAGCTCCAAGCTTGTAACAAACATTAGGGTAGATGGACTAAAGACTACTAATAAGCAAGTTCAGTAAGGGGAAGGGAATTACCTATTAGCAGGATATTTTAAGGATCTGTTCCCCTCTGAAGAAGTGGGTTTTGTTAGTTAAATACGGATGTATTTCTCCCCTTTAACTTCCGAACTCAAGAAAGTTTTTTACACCCTGCTGCATTACACAAGGATTTATCAACACTCTTAAGTTACACTGGCAAACCAGTTCCTTCACATCAAAGACTCTAAGAAAGTTACAGCTCCAAAAGTAATACTTACATTAAAAAATACAAAATAGGACTCTTTATGTTTCCAAATATTGTACACATAAAAAAAGCTTACAGATTACAAAACATAATCTGAAGAAAACAAATCAAGAAGTTACTGCATCTCTTACACATACCAAAGAATTTGGCTTAAAGCTAGAAAGCCACCTTTGATAACTTATGGAAAAATGCAAAGTCAAGACATTTCAATTTAAAAGACTGTACAGAAATTCTGGAAAATGCAGGAGTTCTAAGAAAATCTTTGTAGAAGAAAAAAAAAGTATCCAGCCCACTGGGCACCTGCAAAGTTTTGATTGTGGGTTTTTTTGGTTTTGGGGTTTGTTTTTTTTTTTACTTATTTTGATAAAACAGAGTTTAATATTTTTCAAAAATATGGTCTTTAACAGTTATTTTTAAACACTCTCCATATCAGGCAAAATTCCTTTAAAAAGTACAATAAAAGAAGAAAGTATTTTTGTTTGCCTAGAAACAGGTTTTCTATATTTCCAGGTATTTCAAAAATAACTTATGAAAGGCAGAAAAACTTTGATACTTTAAAAACGAATTTGAATAATATAATGTGAACTTTTCTTGCCCTCCATCCCCCTGGCTAAGACAAGACTTGTTTTTGAAAGGGCTGGGGGAGGAATCTTGCTGGTTATGATGAAACTAAGTATATTAAAAATCTTAAGGGGGAATTCTAACAGCTTCAGTCCAACGGCAAAAATGACGATTTAGATCTATTAATCCACGTGGTTTCTGTCATAAGCTACAAACAGACTTAGTAGATCAGAATGACCCTTGCCACCTTGTAGAAGATGAGAAAGGATGCCAGGTAAACGAACGGAAGCAACGCTCATAGAGAAGGGAACAAGAACTGCTATACGGACCACTGTATTGCATAAGCACTTCAAATACTTACCCAAAGACGTATTCAAACTACTTCCAAGCGTGCCATGCCACAGTAGCAAGACACGGCTCATCAGCCACTCCCAGCAGAGCAGCAGCCCTCAGCCCAGCGAAGCAGGCTGCCTCCTCCGACTGCCCCCGACTGACGCTGAGCTTGCCCGGACACAAGCAACCTGCCGCCCTGCACCGGTGAGACCACGGGCCCTGGTCCCGCCAGAAGGGCCTGACAAGCAGGACGTTGCCTCTGTGAGAAGCAGTGAGTCCCTGCAATATGAAGCCACTTGCCTTAAATGTGGAGCGTTACACAGCTGTTCAGCAGGGCAAAGGCAGAGCCAGGGCACTGCCGTGCCTTCCGAGCCCTGCAGTTTGCATAGAACTTCAGAATTACTGGTTTTAAACTGATTTGGTAAAAATAGAAGTTGTTCATCCCGTTATCACCAATAATTCTTTTTCCAATATTACATTTTTACATTTATTCATGCTTTTGCTATGGAATGGCAGGGACAGAAAACAACAGAAAAGAGAATGAGAAAGAGAGCAAGAGCATACGTATTTTTATATGCGTGTGAAAGACTTTCTCCTCTTTTCCACACTTTCATCCATGACAAAAGCAGCAACACAGAAGTTTCATTTTACCCCAAGACTCTGATGAAACAATATTTTTATAACAATTAATTTAATTGAAATTTTTAAGAAAATTACTTTAAGTAAACTTAAGTGCTTGGAAAATAACTTTGCCCAGTTTATTAACTAGGCATGGAGTTATTCAGGGTCATTTCATAGCAAACAATAAAATCTCATCTGACAACCACACCCCTGCTGCATTTAATAAAACACAAAGTCTCCCCATCCCACCTGCATTATATTATTCAGTACAAGCAAATGCTAAATATTTCCACCTTCATATTACTAGTGTTTATTATTTGTGCTTCACAAATTTCTTACGAAAACACAAATCTCAGGTTTCAAAGGGTGTTCACAGAACATGACCCACGAAGACCTACATTACATTTTTGCAGCTTTGGACAGTGCCTGGCACAACACCACCTCAGCCTCCAGGCACAGCTTTAATGCAAATATTAGCACCATCAGTCCTTCCTCAGATGCAAGTAGTAAGAAAAGGTTTTTCTAATGGAGGCCTGGACTGAGCTTTGACCCAGGGATGCAGAAAGCTCAAAACCTTATTTCTGTGATCTATTGTCATGGTTTTTCCCGTGTCATTACTGGATACCAGGTGTGCTTTTACATGTGACACCTGAACGGCTCTCACTTACCTAAATGTTTCGTACCCCTATATTAAGGTAAGAAGGGGCTGCACTGCCCGGCAATATGAAAGGTGCAAGAATTATCCTTGCACAACTTAGCTTTTCACCTATAGACAGGTCAAGCTGCTCTCAGGACAACTCCTGTCTTCTGCTCCCTCCACCTCACTTCATGCCACACTTCATGCAGCCTCCACTAGATTTTGGCCTCTACTCAAAATCTTAGTGTGGCTTAAGAAAGAAGGAGAACCAAGAAGGATTAAGGAAGGAAAACAGATGTGTTGAGATCAATCCTTCAAAACCCCACAGAAAAATCACTGGAAGAGTCAAGACGTTCAGGCTAGGTTTTTAAAAATGTTCAATTTCAAATGCTTTCAGCAAACCTAAAATTTGCAAAAGACAAAAAAAAAAAAAAATCTCTTTATCCTTACAGTATTCAGGAATTCACCACTGTCCACCTGTGAAAACAGACAGAACTGCAACAATGACTCATTTTCTATTTGTAAATGTATTATCTTACCTTTTTAAAAAAAAAAGTTGCTCATTAATAATCACTTGGACTTAGAACTATCACAGTGGAAATGACTACTTACTGCAACTCCAATTTAGAGTTAAATGCAAGTAAATACAAAAAAAAAAAAAAAGAAAAAAGGAAATTTATTATGTCCAAATATGTTTACATACAAATATTTCAAGACTGGCCTCCTGGTCAAGTGGAAATACGTAAATAAATGCTATTCAATAATTGTGTTCTATAGTGAAAAACAACATTTTTATTCCTTTCTGAAAACATCCAATCCAGGGTCAAACAAGAGTGATATTTGTATCTGGGTATATAATTATGCCTTTATGAATGACATACTAATAATCTTTCCCCCTCTCCCCATGTGTTGTGTAAGATCAAGAAAACCCATTAGCAAGCCATGCTAATATAGTATCAGGAATCTATAAAAACTAAAATTACAGAAATCAATCCAAACAAGTAAGCTTCAGTCATTGTTAAATAGTCTAACATACTAAATAACTATAAAAGCTACCATTTTAAGCTAAAGTTTATCAGTGTTTCATACCAGTTCAGAAGTATAGTATTAACATAACTAATTATTATTTTCTTCTACGATGAACTGACTCTAACCAGTCTAGCTCACCCTTTCTGGTTTCTGGCACATGGAAATCACCAAGCTCTACATTCTTCTGCAGTTATTCAATGTAAAATGACTTATTAGAATGGCCTGCCTTAACCACATTTCCAGCCCTCTGGAGGTTATACTTCTGCTTCTAGAGGCAGAATCTAAGGAGTTTAAGAAGTTAGTGTCCAAAATAATCAACAGGAAATTTCAGCATGAAGTGACCAAATGATGAAGGTGACTAGGAAGCTTGTTCGCTCCATAATATTTTTATATTCTTTCAAACATTTCTGCAGTTTTTGTTCTTAATAGCACTTGACGCAGGAACATCAAAGAGAAGATACAGAGACTATATATAGTACGTATCACAGGATAAAATGAAACCTAACAGATCAGCAAATTTAGTCTCCTAAACATGTTTTTGTCCTAGCTGACAGGAAAAATTCATGACCTGTTGGATTTTTCCTTACCCAGCTTCACATCCTAAAAGACAGGCTGACTAAGGAGACATATTCCAAAATAAATCAATGACTTTTACTAGCTTGGCCCATGAGTTTACTCTGAAGGACAATATACTCCAATTTCTGCTGAACTGGAATGCAGCTAGGAATGCAGTAATTACTGTATTTAGGAAATCCCAAACAAAGTCAAAGTGAACAATCCAGGCTTCCAAATAACTGTGATTGGAGAGGGAAGAAAAACAGAGTACTGAAAGACATCTGCTTGAATTATTCTCCAAAACCAGGCCCAACTCTACATCACTGCATAAGAATTTGTTCATGGCCAGGAGTACCAATCACAAGTCATGCACCTCTTGCAAATTAATATTCTTCCTTGCTGGAAAAAGAACAACCTTATGGTTTTCTTAGAATCACTGTCCTCCTTCTCAATAAAGACAGATCTGCTGGTAAACTTCATCATGTTAATACACAATGACTACATAAAATTATGTTTGTACAGTTTCTAGGCCAAAAGGGAACCAGATATGTAGGCACTACCATGATACAACAATAATATTTCACAGCATCCCAATGGCAGCCACAGTGAGGTCTGCAGTGCACGCATGAATTGGAAACTAATCTCCAACCCAATCTCTAACATGACAGTAGTTACAAACACCAGAGTCTTACATACACGGCTGCTTCCACTGCTGCTGGTGAATCTCTGGTACAAAGTTTGCTAGTTTAGGCAGAGCTCCCACTTCCCGATGCACTTTGAGCAAAACCTATTATTTCAAAGCAGCCTCCTGAAAAAGGCACTTGCCAAGGACCATATCACCTTTCCGACATTTTCCAATTGCTGTCAAATATTTACAGCTAGTACTATCTCCTGTCCTAACAACAAATCCCCGGCTTTGCAAGCCAGAACGCTGCCATGTTGTCGTCTATCAATTCCTGTGTGCAGCAAGCCTCTTCAGCATGAAGTTTCTTGAGTGCTCTCCAGATTGATAGGAACTCCAGCTTGTTTATGCTTAAAGAGATTTGACAGCTTCTAACAGCCACTTAAACTTTGATGTCCCATGGAAGCCCCCCAGCCTATTTTTGAAGCATCTGTTTCTAAAATTTCTGGAGTCAGTAGTGCCAAGAAGAAGCGAGGCCTTATTAACATCAGATTGGCTCTCTACCACACTAGAATTTGCCAAGTGCTTTCCAACAAAGCTACAAGATAACTTCATGGACTTTCATGCTTCTGAGATACCCTTGAAGCCTCCAACTGTGGCCATGAGATTTCTACTGTCCTAGAAATTTTTATCCTTTCCCAAAATTAACTACAAGCACCTTCTCTATTTATATTTGGTCTGAGATGGATGAAATTTTAAGATAGCTTTATCTATAGGGATTCTTGATACTATTATCCTTGTAATTTAAAGGATGAGTGCTACTAACACAAGACTGATGTGATCAAGACCATCATCAGTGGGGTGAGCAAGACCAGTACCTGCATATAGTACAGCATAAATTTAGCCCTATTTTTATTCATGCAGACCTAGAAAATGAAGCTTTTTTCCTGAATCACTTTCCAGTATCAGTCTTCTGGGACAGGATGAGGTACACAGGCCATGCAGTTCAGAAGCAACGCAAAATTATTGCCCCAGTTAGGGATTTGGGATTAGGCCCTACACCTGCAATATGCATTTAATCTGTATCCTTGGGCAATTCACTCATCACTTTGTACCCCAGCTATCCCTCTTCAGAACAGAATATGTCACTCCTTTTCCACTCCTTTGCCTGTTCTGAGCTCAGACAGTAAGTTCATGAAAGCTGGGGACTATCCTTAAAGCAATTAACCTTGTTAATTGGCTGATAATCAGGGAAAAGTCCTTATAGCACGTCATCATTTTTTAATGGTTTGCAAACAAGGATAGAGGTGAATCCATTTCCAAACTACTTGCTGCTTTATCAGAAAATGAGGAAAAACCCTATGCAGTTTGTAACTTACACCAACAAGTGTCCAAGTCAAGTGAACCCATGTATCGGGTATTACCAACAACAGCCCTCGCCCACATCAAAATCCCTTGCGGTCCCTGCAGCTCTCCCCTTCCTCCCCAGCACAGCCTGCCAGTCCTCCATCCTCTCTGCAATGCTCCCCAGTTCTTCCCATGCTCCCTACCCCTGTTCTAGAGGTAGAGCTTCAGAGCTCTACCTCTAGAAAGCACTCATATGTCGTCACCACCTCCTCTCCCAAATCCACCTGCAAATAACCCATCTCTCTCCCATGTCTCCTACTTGCATGGCTTTGACCCACAGTTGGGAGAAAGGCAACATGAGCTGTGGCTGCTTCCACATATATGTTTGCTGCCCGGCCAGCCAACATGAGGATGCTTGGCAGATACCACCTTCACTGTTGGCAGATCAAACAAATTGCATGGGGTGCTGCACAAGGCTGTGTGTTGCACAAACCTGATTTAGAAGGCACTTAGTAAATTAAAAATCCTTCTCCCCTAGAACTCAGAACATGTTACAGCTGACATTGGTAAGAGCAAGGCATTCAGGCCAAGCACATTTCACTGGATTTGTGACCATATCAAACATGACCAGGAGAGAGTCATTCATTTTTAAGGACAACACTCTATCCATCCCAAATGTTAAGCTGAGGTTTCTTCTTAAATGAAAGGGCTCTGATCATGCAATGTCTCCTTTTTCCTCACTGTTGTCACAATAAAATTATCACTTTCAGGAGATCACCTTTGTCAACTGGTCACATTAAGCGTTCCTTAAAATTTTTGTTCTCTCCCTCTGACCACTACTCCCCCCTAGATTCCACGACTACTTCACCCAGTTTTCCATGTGTCTTGAGAAGGAACATTCTTCCTGAAGAGAAGAGCAAAACTGTAGGTCTTCAGAAATTGCAGAAACATTAGGAACAGGTTTTTTAAATTATTATTTTATCCTGTCTCTAATCCTTTGGTTATGCTAGCCTTAAGGCCACTTGGTATCTGACAAGGTTTGTGGGTGGGTTTTTTCTTTATTTGAGGGTTTGTTTGGGGTTTTGGCTTTTGGGGGTTTTTTTTTTGAAATGTTATTTCTCCAATCAAAATGTACCAGCATATGTGGAGATTACAGTTCAGGTGAGAGTCTCCAAGTTATTCTGCTGAATTACACACCTCAAGAAAAGTAGCATCGTACAGAGCAGCACTGTAAACCCTGAAGATCACCATCAGGCAGTATTGTAACATGAGGCTTTTCTTCATGCATCACTGCTATCGGCAAAATTAAGTCACACATAGCAGAAACAGCCATTCATGTTGTAAAGTTAAAGTTAACTGGCCTCATGTGACAAGCTGTTCATGAAAAAGCCAAAATCTAAGTTATTAGGAAAAAAAGAAATAATATTCAATGTGATAAAATTATCTTCTTTATCAGTTAGCTTAGTTCCTTCACATCATCCATTCTGACTGAATTATTAACATTTCCTAAAAAGAGAACTATTAGCAATCCCAAAATTTATATTCTGCACTCATTCTAAACAAATACGGGTAATTATATTTAGGGAATATTTAAATCCAGGTGTTAGATGAAAAAATCAAAATGTAATTATTTTGTGCCACCTGTTCCCTGTACATTTAACAGGAATTTTATAAATAGTTTGAAGGCACAACTCTGTGGTTCTACTTTGAACTCCTGTGTGATGCCACTAGCTATTTTCTTAAAAATCCAGATCAGAATAACTATGCAATATTAACCAATAGGCAAATGTTCATGTTTTTTAGCAGAGAGTTTTTAAATTCTTGTGTAAATATTTGTCATTTTAACTGTAAGGTGCTAAAAAGATTTACTAGCCAAAGTTTACAAAAGTAGCCAAAGCCTTTATCTCTGAGAGATGACTGTAAATACAGATAGTAAATACAGACTGTAAATGCAAATAGTTGCTGCAGTCAAAGCACTCACTCTCCTGTAGAAAATAAACAGTTGGAAGCTTTCAATATTGCTACAATTCAAGTAACCCATCAGGATTTGAAGCCATTTGAAACAGGAATCAGATCCACCGCAGAATGAGGGGGGGGAAGCGGGAGGGACAGCGGATGGCAGTGAGGTGTCTTACATGACATCTCTTAGGCACACTAAAAATATTTTAATTAGATGTATAAGAGATTAATTTGACAATGAAATGTACCATCGATTAAAACTTAAACCTTTGACTCTTTTCAACAATATACTTAAACGAGAGACAAACCTTCTGCATGCTGTAACACAAGAAAGACAGACTCCTCGGAGATGATGTACTTGTGCAGACACACCATGTTGGGCACACAGCGGGGAATGATGGTCGTTCTGCTCCTGCTGTACTCACTACTTTTCCTTAGACCCTGACAGAGAACAAAAAGGTCAGTTGTACCCTCAGTTGCCTTTGGAGCCTGCTGTGCTCTGTGTTTATCAACCAAACTAATCTATCCGAGTTACTCTGGGCTTCAGAGAAACCACTCATCTGCTGCTCTATGCCCCTCGGTCCCCCGAGGCTGTGCTGATGGCATCTGGCGCATTTCCAGAGAACAGAAGATGGCACAAAGCTGCCATTAAAATCAATTACATGGGTCAATGTTTTTATTAGAATCTCTCTCAAACTAAGTCATCAGGATGACACTCAGTTATTTCCCTGTGACCTTTTTTTAAAATTTTATTTTTGTGTGTGACCAAAAGACACTATTAAAAAAATTCAATTCAAGTTCTAAAGACAAAAGAATGCCTTAGCCTTACAGGTAATCCTCACATTTCCATTGTACTCTACTAAAGACAACAACCACCACAACAAAAAGGAAAGGAAGGGATTAGTCTCCTTGAGAGGTAATGATTTTTGGGAGGCAGCACAGAGATGAAGTTGCTAGAAGTGAAAAAATTGATGTGGGAGGGAGAAAGGGAGGGGAGATAGAGAAAAAAAAATTATGTCAATAGTGTGACCTATTACAATATTGATAAACATAAGAAGTTAAATGGGAAATTCAATGTTACCCTATCTGCCACTAGATAAAGTGAAGTTCTAATATACAATATTCACAAATAATCCTTCCTGAGAACAAACATGTTTTCTGTACCCTGCACATACTTAAGACAAACAATTTCAAAGGCCAGATGCACAAAGTTAAGGCAGGGTTGTGAGCCAGACCTGAAGCAAAGTTACAAAATGTTAACAACTAATTAGAGCTCCATGTTTGGGACACAGTTTTTCAACCCTTCCTCCCATCAGCAGTCGAATTCATGTCAAGGGGAGCCTGAAATAATGGCCACAATAACAATACTCATACTAAACTAATTCTCAGCATCACAGATGCTCCGAGTATATTGGGATCTTGATCTGAGCACTTCTGAAACACAGAAGAGTAACGTAAAAAAATTTATTCTGTCCAATTAACTATTCTTTAATTCAATCATTTCATAGCATTAAATTCAGTTTTCACAGCCTATTGATGCAAAACACAGGAAAGCAATTTTGAGTAAGACCAGTCATCTATTTCATCCAGAATCCACTTTGGCCAGTATCATATTCTTCAGCTAAGGGAAGACCAAACACAAAGTGTTGTGCATGTACTTGGCCTAAGGAGAATTTTCACTTTCATCAGCAGCCTGCGCATGTCCTAAGCAACCAGGGCTTTACAGATGTTTTAAGCAGCACATTGAAACTGTGATTCTTTACCAAAGCCTGCTAAGGTGTTGACCTCAATAACCTGTGGCAACTCCAGTGAGTAAACCAGCACACCTGAGCACTACAGATGTTACAGAGAAAGGAAGGGAAAGCAATTGAAAGAATTCCAGTGCACATAATAGAAATACATGTATTAAGATAACAATATATCACAGAGATGAATTGATCTTTATGCGGTGGTGTAATTTAGGAGGCCGAACTGTTTTGAGGAGTAATAAAAGACTTTACTCACCTTCAGTATAAAAGTTTGCTGTGTTCTAGTGTCCATTACAAGCAAAACCTAAGCAAAAAGTATTCAGAGAAATATTTAAGATTCAGATGAGTAACTTAACAAAACACAGTTCTTAAATCTAATGTTGAATATTCTTACAAAGGAAGCTATATAAGTAATGATTTTAAAAAAAATTAAAGCCCTGCAGCATATATTTGAAAAGAAAAGAAATATGATCAACGATATAGATCTCTAGAGAACTACCAGAATGTCACCTGATTCCCAATCAGCTAACTTAACAAATGAATCCTAACCTGCTAACAGAAATAACCAGTACTTTATAATTACAGCAATAATCTGGCAGAACCCAATTTAGAGAAATGCAATAGTAGCAACACAATGAAGCACAAAAAGTAACCTTCACATAGCATTACTTTCCTATGTCATTTCACTTAAACCCTCACTGTACCTACCCTCCTGGTACAACGCTTTTCCCCATCACGCTTTCGATACATCAAATGTGTTGCCTACAAGGGGGTTACCAGAGGGGTTTTTTGTGGGTTTTTTTTTTTTTGCAGTGTGGCTACATACCTGCTTTCCAGAAAGCTAAACTAAAAGCTGGCCACATACATGCTCAGTCCACAGAAAAACATTTTATCGACTTTACAGTCACTACTGCATCATTCCTCCACTGCCATTTTTGTTTTGCAGCACTCATAAGCCACAACAGAAATGGCTGCAAGGAAGTCCCTTTTTGCTACTGTAAACTAGTATTAAGGTAACAACAAAAACCAGAGGATTTATATAGGGAGAAAACAGTGGATGGGTTCACCACAGAGAGGAGAACACCTACAGCTGCAGGGAGCATCTCTGTTAGGAGTGCATCACCTCTCCTGAAAGCACTTTAAACACAGCACAGCAGTGAGAGAAGTACTAAATAATGACTACCCTCTTAGCAAGCTCCATTTATTTATGTGTTGAAAACAAAACAGACAAAAATATACATGTGTGCATATATTTGGGAAACTGCATCTTTAGGGAGCTGGAACCCTCTGCATCTCCCATCTTCAAATCACCCTGCTCAGGAATTAATTGTTTTCAAACTCCAAGAACACACGTACTTGAAAAGCACCAGCTGCAAGACAGCCACACGAGCAGTACAAGCACAAGCCCAACCCTCCTCCAGGAACAAGAACAAGAGTGTGCACTCACTGTTTATTTACAATAGACATTGTAAACTTCCAGTACAAATATTCACATGCAGTTACACCAAAATATTTAGGCTGTAAAATCAAACACCTAAAGGGCTGCAAATGCCAGCACCGGTGTTACCAAACTTTTGAGTTCAATAGACAAGATGCAGCAACTCCAAGTCAATAGCCTAGATGCAGTGAAGACCAAGTCAGCTTGCATCAAAAAAGACTTCTTGCAGAGGAATGACATGTCAGGAGTAACATGGTGCTGGATTCATCAGGTGACAGGAGAAGGACAACAGAACACCGTCTCACTCATCTCCCTGCTGTGTGGGGCGGCGATGCAGTCATGCCCCGCTATCTCTGAAAGGGTGGAGTTTACCAGGTTGACACGCTGACTTTCCCCACACCAAGGGAACTGTGGAGACAGCCATGCCGAGCAGTGCCCGCGGTGAGGCGAGGAGGAGATGTGCAAAAGGCCGAGGCGGCTGGGCCAGGACGGAGGTCTCAGGGCAGGGTTGTGCTGGCTTCCCCCAGGCAGCGGCTGCAGCAAAGCAACCTTTGCTCTTTGGGACGGCTGCATTCAAAAAACTGCCCTCCATCTCTCACCATTGCGCCCCTGAGCATCTCAAGCAAGAGGAGGAGAACTGAACTCTTTTCTAATAATTTCTCTCTCGCCAAATTTCACCAAAAGAAATAAAGTGACAGACACCTCTCCAACTCAAAGACCTCCTCTTTTACTAGGGTTGCATGCAATTTTAAAAGCTGTTCTATATAATCTGGCAAAAAAAAAATATCAACAGAAGTTGGCGTTACTGAGATTTTTTGACAAAGGAATGACACCCAGGTTCCATGTCAAGGGCACGGTAAGGAAAGGCAGGTGTACCCAGGCCACTGAGTTTGCCAAACAACTTTTCAGGCCTTTTACTTGGGGCTTCCAGAAACAGTGGAAACCCGCTGAATAAATAACTGTAAAACTGGTTTTGTTATCCTTGCTGAACCAAAAGGTATAAAATTAAAATTAAAAACAAAGAAACAAACAAACAATAAAGTAAACCAAAAGAATAAGAGAAAAATAAAAGCTACTTTACAAGAGGTGCCAAAAGATGATAAAAATGGTTTGGAAAAAACTACGTGTTTACAGTCACTTTCCTTCTTCTTCTCCCAAGTTTGTTTGTAACTAGACACTGTTCACATTGAGGCAATAAATACGAGAACATATGTGATTTTTTTTTTAAATGTGCCCTTTGACTGTCAATATCTCCCAAACAGGTGTTGGCTAAATGATTATAAATTGGCCTCTGGATACACCTCTTCAACTGAGCCGTACAGGACTGGCGATAATATAATTAGACCTAAAAACATCAGGCTGGTGAATGCTTTCCATCTGTTTGGCAATAATGTTTAGTTAACAATAGTCTTTAAAAGAAGCACCTTCAACTTCAGTTCTTAAAGTTATTTATAGGGCCATTCTTAACACACCAGCACTCTTGCTAACAAGAGCTTTAGCCACTTGGAAATTATTACCCATACGGCTGTATATGAAAAGGAATGGCAGCATTTAACATCTGTATCTCTCCAGATTTACAAGCATCAACCTCATTTAAAGTCATTTCTTAATGAACAGTTCCGTGGTCTGTATTAATATTATAGTTGCATGCACAAAGATCATAAGGAGCCAAACATTTTTTTAATACCAACAGTAGGCCAATCAGTAATGAAGCTGTCAGCATAAAGGACAGAATAATAGCTTCTTTAACCCTCAGACAGGATTTGTTCATTTGTAGAGTAGAAGACACCAATTTAAAAACTGCTCATGGGTTTGCTCACCTTTATAAAGACAAAAATCTAATTTGGTACTAATTTGATACAATTGTCTTTCCAATAAAAGGCTCCTAAAGCCATCTTTTATTCCATGATAAAACAACTGCTATAACTAAAACTGTCATGAAATAATTACCTTTGATAGCATACCTTATTGCACAAATACAATTAATGTATTCCTCCCTTTCATTTTTCACACTTGCTTATCAGCACTGTATTAGCATATGGTGTAACAGAACAGATTACTGAGCCCTTGCCCTATAAGACGACATATAGAATGACTACCACTAACGCAAACAAAGCAGACAACGGGTCCCTTTAGGGCTAGCTTCATCTGTTGTTATATTACAACATCAAAATGAAAGTAGCAGCTACAGTTTTATAACTGTAATAACAACAAATAATATTTGTGTGCCTTTGAGGCTAACTACCTAGATGGACTAACCAGTCTTACTAACCAGCTTCTTTCTTTTTCCTTCCCATCAAGCATCATACCTTCTCCCAGTGATTATCATCTACAGCTCCACTTAATTTAATGGAAAATTATTTCTTTGCTGATTCAATGGTGACCTTTCTGCAAGACTATTTACCTCAAAAGAAACTCCAAGAAGCCCAGAAAGAGCCATAAAAGTAACTTTAGATATTCACCTAGTGGTGCTCCATTTGGCCCTGATAGACTACAAGCTTTACATGGTCCACCAAACCAAAAACCTGCTTCAAGGGGAGGCAGCCTGCATGCATATTACAAAAAGGTGGTTTAACCAGATTCACTTAAATAATTAAAGGACTACATGAATGAATAAATCACTATCAGAAAACTGACATTTCAGGAAGGGATAAGTTCAGGAAAGAGACGGTCACAAGTACATTTGCTTGTCTTTTTATCACACACCCAGAGCAGAGAAAGGTGAGCAGCTCTTGGCTGCATTACCAGGCTGCTGCAGAAGTGCATAACACTAAGCTTGCCACTGACCCAAATGCCAACTTATTCTCCTCACCTCATGCTTTACAGCCAATTTCTAGATAGTAGTGGTATCCCAACAAGTCTTTCCTGTTTGCATTCCTTCACACTTCTCTCTCATTGCAAAAGGGAGTACTTCAGTAATTCTTTTTCTAAGATTTCTTTTTAAAATGCAGAGTGACAAGACTCCACCCTAATGGCATGATGGGACAAAACTGGATTCCACATAGCATTCCCTATGGCATAACTGTTCTTCTCCAGAGCAGATCACACAGAGATGCTCGCATTAGACTAGGCTGCTCCTAGCTCACATAAGCTGATGGAACCTGTTTCACTGATGATGACTACTGTGTAACTTGTAATATTTAATACCTCCTAACAATGAGCTGTCGGCTGTAACATTCAGCATCCTATCTCAGAGGGGAGGGAAAAGAATGCACAGCAGGGCATTCCTGGGCACTCAGCAACTAGACTGAGACACAAAAGACGACAAGGCAAAATCCTATTTGTAATACTAATATATGAACAGAGTCAAGGTCTACATATCATGCTGGCTTTTATGGCACTGTTGCTTATTCGTTCCTTCCCTATTTTTCTGCATTGATGACAACCTCAGCATAGCCAAAACCACTGACAGGCAAATAGCAATTGTCACAAATAAATACACAATGTAAGTAAGTGTCTTCAGCAGCACAGACATCCCTATTTTGTACAAGCACTTGAGCTCTCAGGCACGTCCCAAAAAACAAGTGAACACAGCAGCACTGCATGACAGCATCTCAGTAAAGTGGCAGATAGCAATACCCCTCCATGACGCCACATAGGATTTTCTACTTGTGATTTTTTTTTTTCCTAAGTCAAGGGTTAATTCTGATGCTGACAGCAGCTACTTAAAAAAAAATTAGCTTCTTAGATTTGATTTACAGTGTATCCAACAGCTTAGTGGAAAATAAATTCAATTCAATTCAATATAGTAGGTACAATTAATTGGAGAAAAATAAAATAAAACCTGCCTGGTAAATAACCATAGTCTAGCTTTAAGAAAACAGTTAATTGTAGGATCCTTTAAATGCAGAGAAATTAGCAAATGTTTCAGTATGCTAATTTTTTTTAATTAAAAGATATTTCTGCAGTAAAAGCTCTTTCATATGCACTACTGATTCTTCATCAAACGTTAAGTTTCCAACTTAACACCAGTATAGCCGGTGGCAGCCTGAAGGTTTACCATCTGCTGCCACCCAAAGTCACGGTGGCCACCTTCAGAACATATGCATCAAAGCCCTGAGATAAGAGACTGGAGGAATACTGCAGAAGTCAGCATAAGGGGAATCACAAACCCAGAGGCAGGCAACAGGCAAGTCACCAGGAAAAAAGAACGTGGTGAACCATTAGTCACCCTACTGAGCACCCAACCAAGGTCGTGAGGGACAACACTGGAAGAACTAAGGACTGCTCTAAATGTACTGTTCTGCTGCAGGTGGCTTTAACATAAGTGCAGTCCTCCATCACACTGCAGACATTTGCTTCCCCAGTCCCCCTTTCTTTTCTGGGGTTTTTTTTTCCCCTCCCTTCCTCCCTACCCAGCATCTAATACTGATTTTTTCCAGTCTCCACACTTTCAGGACATGGCACAGAACCTACCTGTGCTTTTTATTTACTTGAGCAGGTTTTAACACTGATCAAAATAAACACCTCAAAAGATGTTTGCTTACAAAAATGTGGCTTTAAGTTCACTAACACAGGTTGAAAAATAGCTCGTGCCTGATCAAAGGAAATGGAATAGGATCTCTTACTGCAGTACCAAATACCAGAAAAGTTTTGAAGACACACCAGAGTTAAGGGATTACTTTAAAACCAGCTCCATTTTGTTATTAAATTGCCGTTCTACACTGAAAACACATCGTGTAATAATATCACCAGTGGGCTACCTATTAATTCTGGTCTTTATCGCCTAAACAAATGCACTCTTATCATAGGATAGATTCTCTAGCAAAAGTCCTACAAACTCGAAGATGTATCAGATGATCACCCAGGATTTTTCTCCTTGCATTTACCTCACCAGTTGGAAAATCCCGTTACGGGTAGTGACAGACAACCAGGAATGAGACAAGTTGGTCACCTGATCCTAGCACGAGTACTTGGGACTGCAAGAAAACCTTAGCAGGGGCTGGCGCACGGCTGGGTGCCGCACTCAGGGCACAGTTTCGGTGATGAGGCAGAAGCAGGCATGCAGTTACCCCCGCTCTCCACAGCTGTGCCGGCTGTCAAGGCTAGCAGGATTAAAAGATCTACTTAACACAGATTTATTCTTGTCACTTTTCAGATTACACCACCCGGACTCTCACTCGTCTCCCTCTGTCGTTATAAAAAGAGATTACATTTGGCTAATATGTATGAAAAATGCGATTATTGCTTATCCTTGTACCTATGCAATATAAATTATCTTCAGTTTGCAATTATTCCTCCTTTCAAACCATTATTCTAAGGAACTTACAGCTCATATATTCTATGAATTGCAATAATAGTGTACTTAAAAGACAAATGGTGCAGCTTTAAATAATGCAAGTGCTGAAAAAGCAGCATATATTCAAATTGGAGTTTTCAAATACTTTTAGTTGGTTGGTAACAGAGAGGAAAGTCCACTTTCTTAGTGCAAACTAAAACTGGCCAATAAATGGTGAAATACTAACCTAGAAAATATATCTGGCAGATTTTACTAGAGAATACAGTTTACAATATGAAATGCCACTCAGCATCACAGAGTAATTGCCTGGCACCAATTATGTACTAAACAACTTCTATGAGTTGGGAAGACAAATAATTTTGGTTTAAAATAAAATATCTCTAAATTATTTCTTTGTGGAGGCCAGAACATACATATAGTTCAGCCTGCACTGGAATATTCAGTAATTTAATTTCTGTTTTATAAAGGGAAGGGCAAAATCTGCTTTACTTTATCCAATCTTAGGACTGATTTACATCAGATGAAACAAAACATTCACTGAAGTCAAAAGAAATTTTAGTGAGACAAGAAAGAAGCTAGAGACTGACTAAGGGTTATAACAACAAAACACTCAGAAATGTTCAGACTGGTATAAATGGAAAGACTTCAGGAAAACAAGTGACAGGTGTTTGAGGGCAGGGAAGAAGGGACAGGACTCTTTCTAGCTGGGAGAGAGATTGCATTTTAAAGTTCAGCAGCTTTGTTACTTGGGGCTTGAAGCCTGACTGTAGTTTAGCAATAATCCTGCAGCACTAGGGAAAGGAAGGTAGTGAGCCAAGAAATCAGTTTTGACAATAACTCTGTAGTTGATTTGATTTTGTAGGACTTGGCAAGTCACTTAAACTAAAGGGTTATCAAAACATAAAAGGAGCTCTTAAAAGTTTCTTTATTTGTACTAATAGTTACTATTATTACTCAGTTTCAGATTTTTAACCATTTTTGCCACTGCTGTTTTCCTTTATGACATGTTTGGATGAGGAAAACTTGATAGTCATTTGAATTCATTATAACATGTTTTCAACCAGTTTCTAAGCATCGTAATGAAACGAGAATGAATGTCTATACTTGATCGTGCTGTTTATTACAGCTCCCTTTTCCCCACACCTCTTATGTTCACACAGCCACTCATTCAAATCCATAAGATGATCTAAAGATGCTTGGCAGTGTGCACCTGAAAGCCAGGTGAGAGAAAACACCTGCTATGGTCAACTCAATTTCACTACAACAGTCTTTAACCTCATCTCAAAATAAAATGCTGAATATTTAAGTTTCTAACAAACACTAACAGGACATAGGTAACTATGGGTATTCATTTCACTAAAACTAATCATAACCTGTTTGAATTCAGCTATGGGCCTGCAGATCATGCATGCAAACTCTACATATATTCTATGTACTTCCGCTTTTTGGCATTTTCACTCGTCAAGTAGACAAGTAGTAATCACACTTTCTAAATAATTAATAATACTGATTTAGTTCTTCTGCAGATTTCTAAGATCAATTCATCAAAACGTACTACCATCAGAGTTACAACTTCTCACAATAGCACGACAGCCACAAAAAATAACCTATATTTAAGATTAACAGAATTGCTTCCAGTTTTTCAGAAAATAAGTTAGCTACTTCTAGAATCCTCTTCAGAAACTCACAAAATAATTTTAGCACAGCTCTGATAAAAGTATTTTTGTAAGGTTTCAGACTGTATAATAAAGCTTAACAAACAGCGTATTGAACAACAAGCTCAAATGTACAGACATCTGCGGAAGAACTGATCACAGTCACACCAGTGCCAATACAGACAATGTGGCTTGATGGAGGACCAGGGGAGGGGATAGAAAAAGACATAAAAGACAGTCATTGGTTACAGAGGCATAGTTATTACTTAATGCACTCTGCTTTCAAGATGAATCTTTTGAATGACTCTAAATAACAGAGGGTTCTAAAGAATAAGAAATTGGGTTTGAAACAGCATTGTGAAGGTATCCAGCACCACCATAACAAAGTCATTTCTTTAGGGGCCAGTTGTAGCTTCAAAGGAAAGATTTGCCTAGGGCAGAAACTCAGCACAGAATCTGCAACCTCGATTTTTAATTAGGCAAATTTTGAAAGCAAAAATCTTTGCTATTCCAAAAAGAAGTTTTCTACTTTACGGTACATGAAGTGGTAAAATAATTGATCATTCTTGTTTGGTGACAACAGTAGCTAAAATATTTAGATATTAGCCTGTTTTCAATGCAGTACCTCTGGTAACACTAACAAGAGCTTTGCTGCCCAACCAGCAGCACCTCAGAGTCGAAAACATTTGCAGGACAAAAGCCACCTTTATAATTAGATTAAACCTCGATTTTCAGAAACCTACTCACAGGTAGACTCTTCCTATAATAAACACATAAAACACCTGCAAACACCACCTAGTTAACCTTCGACACCATGAAATGAGCAAACACAGCAGTAGCAGAATTCGAGAAACCTGGTTTCCTCAAGCAAAGTGTAGGTCATCTTGGGTCTATTAAAGTAGTTGGATTTATATCACAGCCTTTGCATAAGAGCAGAAGCAGAAGGATGGGAGGCGAGCCACAGATATGGTCATTCTTCTGTGAATTTCCATGATATTTTAAGGAGTTTAATAATGCTAAGATTTCCAACTCTCTCAGATTCAGCAGAAAAGGGTCAACACAGCAAAATTATTCAGGTGACAAGGAAGGTGGAAAGGCCAAGAGAGGGGGAAAGATGGCACATTGGGAATAAACTAATCTAAAATTCAATGTCTAATCATTCTGCCTAGCCTAAACTAGTTTGAAAAACCCAGAATTTCAGGTAGCAACAAGCATTTTGTCTGTGAAAATGAAACCAACTCAAAACACTTCAAGAGGCTTCAAAAGTAGAACAAAGACTGACGTTACTCTAAGGGAAGGCACTGAACCTTTCAGCATTTGATGAAGTGCAGGTTAACAGCTGGTTTTCTCGAGGCAGCACTGTAGCAGGCAGACACCACTCTGAGCTTCAAGCAGCAGTGCAAGAACAAGTCCGCGAACCAACCACCACCATTTTTAAGTCAGTGTGTTTAAACCAGTCTTGTGCAGGATTAGGCAAGACAGCAGTAAAAATGCCAGTGGCTCATTACTATCCACACGCCCATTTTCTGCTGAAACAGAAGCAGCTACCTCAGGGTTAGAATAGGAGAAGAGTATTTTCAAGCAAAACTCTGTGTGATGCTGAATCAGTTAGACTTGTGCCCAAAAGCATGGCATCTTCAACGCTGGCCCTGAAAATCAGAATCCATTTTCAAGGACAAACATGCTATGTCATCTGCTTGGCTCCAGCAAGGATGCTTACACATCTATTTGGATTTCTCCATGATGTGAGCTTTAGAGCATATGCAAGCAGAAAAGGAGGCAAAGAACAGTGATGGCAAGGAAGGAAGGGAGATGGTGCTTTAAACCAAAGGCACGGGCATTGTCTCCAGCACACAGGTACATGTGCACATGTTTGCTTCATATTCACATGCATTTTGTGTATGCACTATAAAACCAAATAAAACTTGGGCTTAGAGCAGCTTTTCATTTGCCTCACAACTTTATGAACACTTATAAATATACAAAAAAAGACAGCATACTCAGAATAAGATTAAGTTCATAATAAGGAGAATCTGGAAGTAGGTACGCAGAGTACAAAGACACCTTAAAGAATATTGCTCCCTTTTTCATACCATAATTAAACATTAACTCTGATCCCTATGATATTGTTTACACATGAGCATAACAGCTGTATACATGGGCCTGTTACTCCTCACGCACATGTCCAACACTAAGATCTTGTATTTCTGTCACCATCAGAACCCTGATTCTCCCCAACTCTGCCTCAAAGATCCAGACATGTTCGGCTCACACCTGGGATGCTTACTAGAGCTCTGCTCAGAGAGATCTAGGAGATCTGATAATACCAAGGACACCAAAAGCTTCATTCTGATCAAGCATCTTCTCCAGTCACTGTTCATTATTCTTGTATAAGAACAAAGATACCAACAAGGTCTTTCTTGGTTCATTTGCTACACTTCTGCAGCCTCACATTGTCGGACTAATTCAAAGTCCATGCTTACTACATCCATTTAGTGGCTACTAATTCAGTTAGTGCCTACTAATCCAACAGATAGGTTCTCTTCCCAACCTGTCTCTCTGATACGTATACAGGGTGGAACAGAGGCTAAATTTTGTACTTACAACTGAGGAAAGAAAATACAATGAATACGAAGTCAGAGCTGAGAAAGCTTTGTGTGCTATAAAAACAACCATAATACCTAATGTATATAGCCCTCTGAGGAGAAGTTATCGACTTATGCACATAACTACAACAAAACAGGTAAAGAAAAACAAAAAATCGGTCCCCATAGCTAGGTTCAGTTCAACAAGAAAAAGAAATCAAGAAATAGAGACCTTAAGAGACCAGCTACAGGTTTTCTGATGCACATTACAAACGCATACATTGACCATGCATCAGTACATCATGCACAAACCAGGGACTACATAAGGAACTTTCAAAAGGCATGAAGGAATTGGCACGGCAAAAAAGAAATGAGCCTTTACAGTATGCATTAGCCACTGCCACATTACTGAATAATACATCATCTCAAAAGTATTTGGTAAGGTGATAACTAATCAGCATTATCAAAACAATGCAGCAATTCTTCTGGTCTCTTAATTAGGCTTGCAAAAAATCCATATGGTCCTTTACTGTTTACAGAAGGGTATTACCATGGGATTTTGGAAGACGTTATTTGCATAAGTCAAAAATAAGCTTGGCTTCATTGCTGAATCTCTGTCTTGGGGGAGGATTTCAATTCCAAATTCTCAGGGAAGGAGAACAGTCGTGTGTGTCCCCAGTCCCCATCTCAAGTGACAGTTCAAAAGTAGGAATTTCTACCCTTCCATATTTCAGGTATCCACCAGATTATTCAACTGAAAACACATCAACTCATCCTTACCCCAGTATTGTAACCATGACTTCATTTTCAAAAAAACAGGCCTCATCCTATTGAATGCCACCAAACATGTACCTTATCCTTTACCTCAAATATATTTTGCATGACCTTACATGAATTGCTTAGATAAAAGCCTTTTTTCTTCTACTTTTGTTATTTTAAAGTGCAGATGCATTTGAGTCATTTTCCCCTTTTGTTTCATATCCTTAAGATCCACAGCTTCAAAGACAAAATGTCAGCATGCAGTCGATTTATGACTGAATTCTTGAAGAGACACTGAAGAATTACCTTGTCAATCACCCCAAGGACTCTGAAGGCCTTCAGTTCCTCGGCAGGGCTCCTTAGGTTCCAAGAGGGCCTTGAACTTAGTGATCCTGGAGGCTAATGGAAGATATCAAAGATTATACATCAATCAGGGTGGTACTTGAAGGAAGACTGCCTGCTGAAACAAATGCCAGGCCGAAGGAAACTAAATTTATCATAAATCAGAGAGAGTGAAGATGAAAGGAGAAGTTTTCTGTTTGTCCTTAGTGGGCGGAAAAAAAAAAAAAAAAAAGGAAAAAAAACCAACTTGCAAGTAAATAAAAATCAAGATAACATTGAAAACAAAAATTTTAAAGAGAAAAAATAATGAATTTTTATACTTTCTATGCTTAATGGAACCTGGCAATCGATTACTCAGTTCTTATCCCATCACAATAATCAATCAAAGCCTTATAGGTATTTTGGATACAAAGTAATTCAGAGATTGCTGAGGAGGGGAAAGCAAATTAGAGCCTTTTTAAGTCTGAAGAACATATAATACAGAATTACAAACAGGGCTCTCTGGTAAGCTTTATGAAATCCTTTTAACAACAAGGTGCAGAACAGAAACAATTCCTAAACCTGCCTTAGAAAAAGGTAGCTAGCCACATATCATTAATCTAGAAATTAACACCACAGGAAGATAATTGGCAGGTGCTAACTATTCAAGTAGTTGATACGCACAGATTTTTTTTCTCTGTGCTATGTTTTGTAGTTTCCCAGGGCAAACTCAAAGCTTGCATGTCAAAGGAGGGAACAATGTTTCAACTGGAAGTCTTCTGGGACAAAGATTGACCTCTTAAGCATCACACACATCTCTGGCATGTTAACAAACATTTTCAGAAGTTTCTAGTTGCCAACTGAGAGAATTCATTAGATCCTCCTCCAAAAATTCAGCATGCAGCTTCTACTAGAACCACAGACCTGGATCTCTTCCTCACAAATAAGGTAACTTCATTTGCAGAGTTGTTGAATGCCAAAACCTTTTTAAGCATAACCTGGCCTCCCCAAGTACATTTCTATTGCACAAAGGTAAAGGAAGAGGAAGGTGAAACTCCTTAATTTTTAGGCTTCTAAGAGGCAAAAGCTGTTTATCTAATTGATCAGTGTCCTGAGGCAATATTTAAAAAATACGTCACAAAGGAAAACTGCTGGTAAGCAACTATGCTGTGAATGAAATGTTTTAAGTATCAGGAAAAAATCAAGACATTTTCCCTTATGAGGAGAAACTCCCAGAAAAAGTGAAGATCCAGAACTAGGTCATTCCATCTACATCCTCCCTAGTGTTTCGCCTCCAACAACTTTACTGTGCTCTCCTCAAAGTCCAGAGCACCTTCCCGAAGCCCTCCCCAAAACTGGTTCCCCTTCATGTTGCTGGTCAACCACCTTCTCTCCTTCCAAATGCTTTCCCAAAAATCAACTCTTGATTGACTGCAAAATTAAACAGAGAGGTTCAAAAATACGTGTTCAAAAAGCATGAAGGAAAGTGTGCTTTTCTTCTGTGTTCACTTACTGGGGTCTGTATTTAAAAGAGTTTATTATTTATCTGCATTTATCTATCTGGGTCTTATTATTTTGTCATGTAAACACTGCAGAGCAAGAGCGCCAACAGCAGTTAAGAGAAAACAGCCCAGATTCTACAAATCACTAAAGCTTTTCGTATGAAGAGGAAAAAAACCTCTATATTAAGTTTTTTCTCCAAACCTAATTTAGGATCCACATTGTAGTGAGCTGTTGGAAGGTCGAGGGAGCTCTTTTGTTAGGTTGTAGTTTAAGAGTGTGCAATTCTTCTACAATAATGAAATATTTGCTTTGAAACAAAGAGTTGTGCTAATACAGAGTTTATTCATGACAAGATTTCAAAAGCATTTTAAGGAATACATTTAATGAAAGAGAGTATTTCCAAATCCTGCAGACTACTATAAAAGATTTCCACTTCTATCTGCATGCTCTTACATTTTATAAACCTTCCTCCACAATCAAGCTTTTAAAATTTTCTCTTATGCATAAGATTTCAACCACAAATTACGTTCATACATCTCTAAAGTTAATAGCTGTCTAATAATGCTATAGAATCAGACTTCTGCACCCATCATGTCCGAACAGCCCCCAAAAAACAGTATATATTTGGGTCTTTCACTAAAATATCACCAACAGTGGCACAGTCAGTAATACTGGGTATACACATTGTTTTCCATATACGCATTCTACAGTCACTTCTTACCTTAAAACGATTAACAATCAGATTGACATCACCACAGCTCCCAGTAGCTTCTCCATTTTTATCAGTTTCAGATTATTTTTTGCTCTTTACAGTACTTTGGTTTCACTATTACAAAGTCTAATAGTGGAGCCCAGTGATGAGGAGGCATCACATTCTGTTGTGAAGCAAGCTGGAAGCAGACTCTAAATACCCAATTCCCAGAACTACAGCAATTAAGCACTCTATGAAGCTGCCTGCTCCTCTGAATAGAGTAAAATTCCAAGCTCAGCATCTAGCCATCAATAAGAAAAATAACTAAAACACAGCTCTAATCAAAAATAGAGGAACAAAAAACAAACCAGGAAGGAGAGTAACAAAAACTCAAAGGCTTCATTTGCCTTTAGAAATAAGGCATTTATATTCTAAAGAAAGTAGCAGGCTACGTCTGCTGGCAGAAGGCCTTCAGCAGCCTGTCCAAATGCTCAGCATGCTGCTCAGGTATCCCAGGACCTTCTCTCCTGTGGCTAGGCCCTACGTGTTTTGAAACTATTTCCAGACTACACTGAGTTGCACAGCTGGAGTGATCTGACTTGGGATTGGTGTCGTCACTTCCTTTCCCACCATCACCTTTTGGCTAGCACGTGCTAATTTCAAGTGGAAAAGGATGATGCTGGCCCCTGTAAAGACCCAGCAGCTTGTGGCCACCACTTCCCTTCGGAAGGCTCTAGTTTTGCAAGCTACGCAATGGCATGTGAAATATGGCACTAGCTCTCACCTCACCTTCAGCATCACTGCCAGCAGTTATAAGAGCAGGGGGAGAAAGAGAAGTACACCACCAGCCAAGCAGGAGGAAGAGCCTCTCATGTTAACCTCATTTAAGGCAAGAGCACTATCCCTAGCCCGGTGACACAAACACCATTTGATGGGAAATTATTCTACTCCTAATGCTGCCACCTTTGACAGCAGTCACCACAGAACCTCAGGATAAAAAAAGAGCACTTTCACAAACACCAGTGCAGAGCTGCACATCAAAATGCGATCTCCCCTCACCATTCAGAGGCCTGTGTCTGATGACTTTGGTAATCATCCACCTGTAGTATAGCCAGACCCTCAACTGCAGCAAGAAGATGCCTTGTTTCGAAGCAGATAGTGCTGGCCTGAGGTGCAAGGCTCCCCACCATGGGTATGAAAGAGCTTCCAGCTCTGCTGGCCTGGCAGAAGATCCTGGCCCCTTCCTCACTCTGCACCACAGGAAAACAAAGTTGCATCTCTGCACCATCTGAACGGACAGAGCTATGGTGTGCTTCAGGTCTCCAGTGACCACTGGTTTGGGACCGCATCTTCCCTGAAGCTGGGACACATCTGGGGTCATGCACATCTGGACCCAGCAGCAGACAGCAATGCAGAATGTGATCTTGGAAGCCTTGAGACTAAATTTCTTATTTTATATTAAATTTACATCTCTCAGAACTACAGCAGTGTATTTTCTTTATGCTTCATGTAATTTTCATGCACATTTAACAACAATTTTAGGAAGTAAGATATCCTATGAAAACTGCAAAGACTGAAGACTGCTTTTCCTGTTTGGGCACCAGGCTTGCATGTAACTCTTGTTATTAAATTGCTTTGAAAATCAAAAATAATTGACATTTTAAAAGACAACAGCTTTTATTGCAGTGCAAAAAGAGACAATTCTGAATAAAAAATTGGGCATAAGTAGAACCAGAAATAATTTCAAAGAGTGAAAAAAAATATGCATTATAAAAATACCAACAAAGTTAAAATGGACCCACAGCATGTACATGTAGCTGTGCTGGGCCTCACAGCTGACCACTATGTAAGACTGCAGCTTTCTGAGGGTCAATCCAGTGTGATTCAATGTTGCTGCAGCTCCCACTCAGGCTGGAAGGTGGCTCCCCAGAACTGCTACTTATAAAAGGGCAGAGGAGAAAATACAGCTTGAGAATCTTCAAAATGGCCTGCTGCTGCCATTACACAGCATCCTCAAACATTTGTCATCAAGAAGGCCCTCGAGGCTGCCGTGCTGTGCTAGAGGAGGAAAAGGAGGACAGCATTTGCTGCAGCTTGTTTTTCTGGAAGGTCTGCATACCTGTTTACAACCTCCAAAGCTGTCTCCACATCTCCCACTCCTATGGGTCACAGCAAGGCTTTTCACAATGTTTACAAGACCCTGTTCAAGTAAGTTCCCAGTTCATGGTCAGTCACAGTTGCAACAAGTTCCCTGTGCTGCTTTTCAGCCTTAAGAAGTCTTCTACCTGTCCTTAAGCCCTCTACCATAACCCTTTTTTAACAGTGCCAAGGGTTCCCCAAACACCTCCTCTTGTGCTCCTCTCTTCAGCACTCAGACTTGCCAGCAGCAAGGTGGTTGCTAAGGATGCTATCCTTGAGGGCTACACCGTTGGCTTTTTGTTGAGGCAAGAAAAGTAACAAACTACTATTGTTCTTTGTTTGGTTTCCATGGCATCAAAGACAATTTTTGCTTCTCAGACCTGGAATGCCAGGCCTTTGCCTCTAGGGACATCTGGTCTTCAAAGAGGCAAGGGCCTGGCATTTTGCATCGCAGAAGAATAACTCCCTTCCTTCTGCCTCAGGTCCCCAGAGAAAAGCTGCCATGCTTTATTGTCATGTGGTGCTCAGATAGCAAATGCATGGCTTGGGGTGCATTTAGCAGGCTTAGTCTTTTGAGACTGCTGCACATGCTTCAGCACACAGCTGGCAGCCTGAGCTTTTGGGAGATATGAGAGACTGATGGGTGCAGGACAATAATTGAACCTGCACTTCTGAGCTTGGCTCTTGCCTTGGTGGACATTTCTCTGGCCTGGTGGATGAGAAAGAAGATGTGATGTCCAAGAAGGCCAGGTGAGCCTAGTTTTGATGCTGATCACTGTGGTTGTTCCTTGTAAGGGCACAACAGGAAACACAAAGCTATCTACACCAGACATGGGTGACAAAGTAGTTCTGCCTTGTAACATCAGGTCATGAACAAGAACACTTTGTCTTAAATGCTGATGCTTGCTTACTAGTCAGGCCTCTTCCTCCAAAATGCAAACGGTCTCAGCACCTGTGGTGTGTTGACCTTGGCTGGACCCCAGATGCCCACCAAAGCTGCTCTATCACACCCCCCCTCAGCTGGACAGGAGAGAGAAAAATGTAATAAAAGGCTTGTGGGTCAAGATAAGGACAGGGAGAGATCACTCACCAATTACCGTCACAAGCAAAACAGACTCGACTTGGAGAAAATTAATTTAATTTATTACCAATCAAATCAAAGTAGGGTAATGAGAAATAAAACGAAGTCTTAAAACACCTTCCCCTTACCCCTCTCTTCTTCCCAGGCACAACTCCACTCCCGATTTTCTCTACCTCCTCCCTCCCAGCGGCACAGGGGGACAGGGAATGGGGGTTGTGGTCAGTTCATCACACATTGTCTCTGCCGCTCCTTCCTCCTCAGGGGCAGGACTCCACACACTCTTCCCCTGCTCCAGCATGGGGTACCTCCCACAGGAGACAGTCCTTCACAAACTTCTTCAATGTGAGTCCTTCCCATGGGCTGCAGTTCTTCATGACCTGATGCAGCATGGGTCCCTTCCACAGGGTGCAGTCCTTCAGGCACAGACTGCTCCAGCATGGGTCGCCCCATAGGGTCACAAGTCCTGCCACAAAACCTGCTCCAGCGTGGGCTCCTCTCTCCATGGGTCCGCAGGTCCTGCCAGGAGCCTGTTCCAGCACAGGCTTCCCACAGGGTCACAGCCTCCTTTGGGCATCTGCCTGCTCTGGTGTGGGGTCGTCCATGGGCTGCAGGTGGATATCTGCTCCACCGTGGACCTCCATGGGCTGCAAGGGGTCAGCCTGCCTCACCATGGTCTTCACCACACGCTGCAGGGGAACCTCTGCTCCGGCACCAGGAGCACCTCTTCCACCTCCTCCTTCACTGACCTTGGTGTCTGCAGGGTTGTTTCTCTCACATATTCTCACTCCTCTCTCCGGCTGCAATTTTTGTCGCACAACAACTTTTTCCCCTTTCTTAAATACATTATCCCAAAGGCACTGCCACCATTGCTGATTGCCTCAGCCTTGGCCAGCAGCAGATCTGTCTTGGAGCCGGCTGGCATTGGCTCTATCGGACATAGGGGAAGCTTCTATAGCAGCTTCTCACAGAAGCCACCCGTGTAGCCCCCCCACTACCAAAACCTTGCCACGCAAACCCAATACAGCACCCCCACTGCCCATGAAGTTCCCTGCACTGAATGATGCTTCCCATAACCAAACTGCGCTCTGCCCATTGTAATATAGGCACAGGTACTGCTAGGGTACACTATTGTCCATCATTTTCTTGCAAACCAATTTCAGTTAAATGGTTCAAACTGTGCTGAGCTAACAGGCATAACAGCACTTGGCCATGCTTCTAGTGTACTAACGCAGTGATTCTTCTCAAAGACTTAGTGTTCCTCCAGCATGGAAGAAGTGACGAGAGACCTTTTTACAGATTCATGTGAGCAAAGAAGGCATTGTACAGTGCGATTTAAACATTAGCATTTATATGTCCTATCCGAGCACCAGCATTTGACCGAGGGATGGTATCAGTCAGCATGACCTACAGCAGTAGGAAGTGCTAGTGGTAATAGACCAGCCTTGCCCCAGCAATACCAAAGGCATGTAAATAGCAGAGAAACACAAAGCTGGTGCAAAGTGATGGTGCAAGGAGGCATACACCTTTTACACTATAGACTTAATTTCTGCAGGAGAAGGACACAAAAAAATATTTGCATGTTTCCACTAGTATCTCCCAAGAATCACACTGTGTATAGATGCAGATCATTTCTGCATGGGGTGGAATAGTTTATATTGGAGCTTGCATGAATTATCTTGGGCAGTAAAAAAGATAAGCAGTAACTAAGGTGCCAGAATTCAGGTCTGCTCAGCAACAAACGTTCAGGAAGAGTCACATTCCTCACTTTCCTTCAGACACTAAGCCAAAGCACAGAGCATGCCAATTCTTAGTGGTTCCTACCACTACCTTTACAATAACTTCAGGAGATAAGTCCTTCTCCCAATTAACTTTCAGCTATTAACTCAGAGTCAAGCTGTTCTTTACCACAACCATCACGATCCATCAGTACCATCTGCCCTTGATGCCAGGAAATTCCAAAGCTCTAAGATAAAAGTCAAATTTATGCATTATGAAGAGCAGCAAATAAAGGATATTCAAATACATGTACAGCCAAAGCCAAATCATGGAAACGTGGGCGTTTTTTGTAAAAAGGAGAATAATCCAGGTGCACCATATTGCTTGTGCAAACTCAGATTTGCTCTAACTTATCAATTTTGAGTTTCAACATAGAAGAATGACTTTCTATTTTCACCACTTTTTTTTTTCTTGTCTTATCCCAATTAATCCTGCTTTCCTTTGGATCTGCAGAGAAGGCATGTGCCTTATTCAGTACAGCATGCAAGAGGGATCTATTTACCTCTCAAGTTCAAATACAAAAAATGCAACCTATCTCTTCCTCCTTCCCAACCACAATTAGTTTTTAAACTTATAAAAAGGCAAAAATAGGTTGTTGATGGGGGTTTTATCTTGTTCTGCAGTTTCCAAACACACTAAGGTTTTCTTTCAATATAGATTCTTCCCCATTTTCAGGGGTATTTGACCCAAAGAAAGACTACCTAGTAGGACTTCATATCAGTCCAAAATACTAAATTGTTCAGTACAATTCATGGCAGCAGCAAGACTTCAAATCTCACAAAATATATCCCATTTGGAACATCCTCAAAATTGTACCTATGGGCTCGCAACATAAAAAAAGCTACCCTTCAAAATAAGTGGTTTTGCTTTTTTAATTTATTTATTAGTCAGTCAGATTTTATAAGGCTTCCCATTTTTGCAGCAGTGGTCTCAAAGCATTTTTAGATCTGTGCAAAATAAGAAGCAATAATCTTCTGCCCCTTTTGTCCTCACTTGATATAAACATAGAGAGACAGGAAGTTGGTAACTTTTATATTTACTACAATAGGGTGGTCATCAACAATCACACACAGTTTAGCATGACTGCAGTAAAAGTCTAAAGTAAGTCCTAAAGGAACTGTTTGGGGAAGGGCAAAGTAGAAATTGATAGAAGGTATCTTGGAACAAGCTTTGTTTGTCTTTTGTACAAGTGCAGATAAGGGTGTTTCTGCTTAAGAAGGTGGGAATTACTACAGAAACTCCTCAAAAATCAAGAAGCAGCTGATCACTAACGCATATCCAAGAGAGACATTTGAAGGGATCAGGAAGAACCTTTGCACAATTAAGTACTTCTTTAATGGGAGATTCATCTCATTCCCGCCACCACATGCTTGACTCACTTCTGAGACACCATTATGTGCTAGCCTAAAGAAACCAACAGCCTTCTCTCTCCCTACAGGACCAAGCAATATTCTCATGGGAAAGTCAAAAGAAACGTTATATTCTAATGCGGTTTTTTGCTTTACCTTTAAATTCTTTAGCATGATTAAAAATGTTTACATCCTCAACTGTGAGAAGAAGGAAAGCATAAGGAAAAAAAAAAAGGCTTGGATGAAATCAAGCACTTTTCATAATGCTATGAAATGCAACCAACAAGGATCAGACAAGAATGGCAACTTAACAGAAACATAACATCAAAATACTTTTCAGGTCTCCTGAAAGAGAAATTCTAGACAGTTTTTGAACCTCAATCTTGAATATGGTTTGCTCAAAGACAGGACAATTTAATTATATCAAATTCTGGTTCAAAAAAGAGAAATTAAAGCCTACCATAGAAACAGATGCATCTTCAGAGGATTTACGGTAGAAGCTGGAAATTTTTTCAGCACGCATAAGGTATTCTGCAGTCTTCCTTTTCACTGCTTCTCGACGAGTTGGACTTGATTCACCTCAATGGAGAAAAAGAAAGTTATTTTTTCCATAGAGAGAGAGGTACTAAGTAATCAAAGCACATGACTGCTTTGATTCTACCTTTTTGATTTCCTCTGGGTTATTCATAATCAAACCTACAGATATGCATCCTACAAAAAGCAAATACTATGATCTCAGAGTTCTACAAAAATAACAATTTAAGCCTTGCTATAGACTAAAGTAAATAAAAAGTCATACTTCATTTTTCTGTGATCTGGTACATGTTCCTATGGTAACGTAAGTAAGAACCAAAACAAACCACTGATCTGAACGTTGTACTCCAAAAAAACTCAATTAGGGAAGACAATAAAACGTTTACAACAAAACAATAAAAAAACTTGGGATTTTCCTCATGTTTCTAACACAGGCTTTCCTAAGTATAAAGGAAAGCCAGAAAGGCTATTAATAGCCAGAAGGCAACATAAGAGACACCAAGAATTCTTGCTCACAGCTTTCTGATGCTAGCTGCTCCTTGCCCGTTGGCGTGGGGTGACAGGAAGAAAGGAGTAAGCACTTGTACCAACTACTTTACTTCCCAGATGGCTGAACCACCACTGTGTTATGTCTAATCTAACCAAACTCTTGCAAGAGGCGAGAATCCTGTGATACCGCGCAATTTCTGTATTCGCTCTAAAACTTACAGTTTATGTTTAGGCATTCACATCATGAGCAGTATATTGTCATAATAGACTCAATTTGTGATGACAACACCCAACCAGTCAACTGCTAAGCAAAGATAAAAAGACTGTGAGCCACAATTGTTATAACAGAGAATTGAGATTACTATGCTAAAAAATAGAGACAACTGTCCTAGAAGAAGTCTGAACAATAGCAGAGACTTCATATGGCCCCAAGAGTCTCTTCCAGCCCTAACTGAGGCCATCCAAGACTTGCAGAAACACAGCCTTGGCTGTGACAGGCTTCTGCACCAACAGGTGCAAGCCAGCACCTCTCACAAGCCAATGCTCAAACGGGGCAAGGAACTGCAAGGATATCTGCCTAACAGCTACTCAACATGAAAGACAAGGCAAGGAACAGGAGAGGTAATAAATTAAACACAGAAATACACAAACCCTAACCAACAGCAGATAACAAGAGACAATAACGAAGACTAGAACTCATAAGACACTGATCAATAGGCCATGAAAGGAACCTCCGAGTGTAACCTTGAAGAAGTTCAACCAGAAACCTGGTAACTGATAAGAAAAAAAAACAGAATTATTGTGAGTTATCAAGAATGAGTCTCATAAAAAAAACCAAACTTATCACAGGATGTCCGAGGAAGAACTTACTGTGTAAATACTTGCATGCAAAACTTATCGTGGGAGGTTTCCAGGGGTGATTGTGGCAATGCGTAAGACATTGCAAGATGTTTAAGAGCAGGATTAAAGGTGAGGAAAGGGAGGGGTCAAGGTGGAGGGGGGACACAAGTATGAGAAAACAGAGGTGGGAATTTCATGGGTCAATTGTGTATACAGCAGCTGCTGGCCAACACACTCGTCTGACTGAGCCCTGTACCTGACCACCACTGTCTGTCTTAGCTTCTCATGAAACTCTGTTCCTCACTATTTCCTGCATTACTGTGCTCATTATTCTCTGTACATAAGATATGCCAACAAACTTCAAGCCAGATAAGCAGTCAAGTCAGACAAAAATATCAGAGCTGGACCATGGACCTTGGGGCCAGCTATCAGAGACCTGAACAGTGGGTCTTTCCCTGACCAGCAATACTTCAAAAGAGGTTGGGCTGTTCACACTGCCAGTGGTTATGTTGGTGTCTGTAAAAGCAATATCCTTCTGCCTGTGTCAATGTGTTTGCGGTCAACCATGTTCATACAGAGTATGTGTGCACACATGCAAGCCCCTCTCAGAAATATGCACTCAGATTCACTACTGGTAGGACCCAAAAAAGGGGTAAGCTGCAGCCACGTGTCTCCAGCAGCTCAGGGCAGGAAGAATCGCTCTGATCCTTCAGTCAGGCAGATCTGGCTAGCTTTAACACCGGCTCCTTAATAAAGGAGAAGGAACAGGTTGTCTGACTGTTCAATTTTCCCAGAACACTTTCTAGATGGCAGAGAATAATGAAAAACTAACTACGAGGTCTCTTCAGAAAGTTCATGGAGAGCTCCTCTGCTGTAGGCTCTCAGAGCTGCTGTCTTCCCCCTGCCCCATACAAGAGAAAATGAATCATTGCTCTCACTTTAAATAATCCTTAGACTCAGAGTGTGAAGAAGGCAGAGGCTCTTTTCCACTTTATATTGCCATGGTCTACTACTAGTCATTTTAACCCTGTTATAAAATAAAGACTCGCCCCTCCCTTTCATATCATGACTACAAACTACCTAAACACACAGAAGAGCCATACAGACACCATCAAGAATAAGTAAAAGAGACTTATGATCTACTCCAAGCTCTGCTGTAAGTGATCTATTGCAAATCTTATTATCCACCTCATAGCAGGAGGGAAAAGTGATTGTCACCTCCTTGGACAGAGACACAGAGCCCTGCTCTGCAAAAACCTTTGACTACACCCAGTTTGAGATAAAGCTGGACAATCAGAAATTCAGTGCTCTTTCAGCATACAATATTATGGATATGTACCAATTTCTCAGTAATTTCTCTCATTCTAAAGACAGAGGGGACTTTGTACCAGGTCCAGCACCTCTTATATCAGTCTCTACTTGGTAGGATTCTCCTGGTGAAATTCCCCTGGATGAGACTGCCAGTCTTACTCCCATCCAGGATTAAAAAAAAAAATCAACACTCAATTGTTTAAACTTGGATTTGGCTTTATCAGAAGAGAATAGATACACAGTATTTTGCAAGTGTCTGTTGTAATTTCTTAAACATGACTAACACTCTTGCTTTCATCTCTACCGTTAATCTTACAGCACCATAAAACTTTCTTGTGCCGATCCACTGGTTATCACCCACATTCTTAGACACATGAAGTGGCAGTTGCTCAGCGAAAACAAGTCATCTGCGCAGCAACAATAAACTCTTCAGCCAGCGTTTTCTTCAAGCAGACTGGTAGAAAACTGCTAGGTTAGTGTCTAAGGCTATCATAAAAGTCAAGCTCACTGCTTAATTGTTAGTTATGTGTATTTAGTTTGGATGCTTATTGCCTTTTTTCAATGCTTCAGTAATTCTACGGTAATTAACGCAAACAAGCTAGGATGTCCCCTTAGAGCTGTCTTTGTTCTCCCTACTTTCATAAAACATTAATTTCAGTTTTCCTTCTACTTTCCTTCCCAAATAATTTGTTAAATAACATTTGCAAACTGTTCACTCATTAAAATCTTCAGCCATAAAAGAGGGTGTGGATTCACAAAACAATGTTTACTCAAAGAGTTCTTCCATCTTATTTATGAATAAGATCATTAACAATTCAGTCTCTGAATACTTTAACAGGTGGATGTTTGAGAATTGGATTTACGGATGTAGGATTTTGGCTTTATTCTTTACATTAGTTTATCCAAGAAAGTATAAAAAGCTACATTCCAATACAAATTCCCATTTAAACAGCCAAGATCTCACAAAAATCTGTAAAGAAATACAGGATATGAATTTAATAAATAAATAAATAAACGTTACTTAAAAAGCCTTAAACACAGGGTGTTGAGTAATAATAAAGAGCCCATTGAACTAAAAATAATCTTTAGCATTTATGCCAAATTTCAGGTCACAGAACTCTTCACTTAAAACCAAATGAATCACTAAGACACAGTACTAGAACAAATCCTTATATTTGACAGATGTTAAAGCTGTGATGCAGACTTTATGCATTTTTTTTTAAATGCAATATTACAATTTGCTCTGGGATAGTGTTTTTAGTTACGCAAAATGTGTACTGTCAAAAGAATAGACTAATTTACTCCTAGTTAAGAACTTTTGATTTAAACATTGTGTGAGCATATTGAGCTCCTATTTCCATTCTGTGGTTAGCCCACAATAATCTAAAAAGGTATCTCTCTTTAATTACAATTTAAACTTGAAAGGCACTTTTCTTTAAATGGCACCAAACAGGAAATGTTTAAACTGTGTCAAAGCCTTTGATGAATCTTTACAACTGCTCATAAAAGATCATCCTGCTTAAAATAATATTGATTTTTCATTTATTTTCCTAGATACTAGAAGATTTACGTTTCATCTGATCAGGATCAAAGCTTCTCCCCCCTCCTGATCACTGGGATTAAATCACCAATGTCTTTTTACACGTTTAAAAACTACACTGCTAAAGCAAGATAATAAAAGTGTAGCAAGGCTGATCATAGAGACCTTAGAATAAAAACCCCTCAAGATTCCCCGTCTCTCTCCCTCTGCATTTGCTACAGAGCAGCTGTGCCTCACACAGATTCACATGAATGAAAATATTAAGGCGAGAAACCACCCACTTAGTTTATTTTCCATATGACTTTCCTGTAATTATTTTGTAAACTGTTCACACAACAATATATAAAAACATCTGCAAAAACAGGTAATTAATGTGTCAAGCCAAACTAATGCATTTTTTATGGTGTCCATGCTTCGTCAACTGTAATTATAACTCTTTTTAAGCAAATGATGATGTGTTTGTTGCAATGTGCAAGTGGTTATTTTAGATGCTCTGTTTACTATTACTGCAAACAGAATATAAAAACTCTACAGCTACTTTGTTGCACATATAAGCCTTCATCTACACAAGCACAAGCAGCCTGCTCCCTCATTTTCCAAAGGCTTTGCCTATTTCAAAGAAATAAAAATATCTTAAAATGGAAATTGGCTTTGGAGAGGCTGACCAGGCCACCCGCTGACCAAAGTAACAGTAGCCAGGACATTAGGACAGCAGCCAATGATTTAAAATTTGTTCTTTAATTTTTATTTCTAAGGACAGCTCAGCTACCATATATTTACAAAAACAGACGTTCCTAACAACATTCAAATGATCTTGAGGATTTGATAGAGGAAAACCACAAATATCAGAATAATTGTGCCGCTGAGTTCATCTGTGACTTGCCTGCTTGTTCTCCCATAGTCCACTGATTTGAATGAAAAATACAGAGAAGCAGCACTTCCACAGAGTATGTACATAGCAGTAGCACCTGGAAAACTAGCAACATGTTTGTTTGTCTTCTACTCTAAAGAGTCTTCTACCCATACCTCATAGCACCCCAGAAGAGTACATACCTTTGAGGGATTAGATAACTCAATGTTGAAGTGTTAAGTGTTCAGCTCAGTCAAATGTTTATTCAGGCATCAGATCTTCTGTAATTCTATCATATAGGAAAATTACTTATGTTCAGATAGTAATCGCAAAAAACTATTGGAAGGGGGCCATATCCAATAAACTGAAACAAACAAACAAACAATGTCTGGGCAGTAAGGACCATGGAAAAAAATCAGTCCTTTTCCCCCAAATAATGTGGGGTACTACTAAGAGAACACATTTCAGATGCACAGAAGTGTTGTCAAACTTGCTCTGGTCCTTAACTATTCTCCTCCACAGATCCAGGATGAAATCATGTGGAAGATGTGTATCTTACTGGATGGTAACAAAGATAGCTCTAGTCACCATTTGCCACTAACACATACAATATCCCACATCCAGTAAGTCACAGTATATAGCACCCACACAGGAATTCAAGATATTCCTTCCTTCCTTCCTTTGTGTCTGACCACCTCCAAATCATCCCACACCAGGCATTACTGCACTCCCTACCTAACTAGCTGCTTGACCAGGACATGGATATTTCGACAGAAAAGGTAAGGCTAAAAAGTTAGCATTACCTGTCCCAATCCTCTACAACCTCCATATTTCAAATCTTCCAGCTTTTCTCTCAAACTTACTAAAAATATATGTGGGCTGCCTTTATTTAAAGAAGATATCAGAAGAGATCTGCTTCAGGAAGGAATGTCCTCTTGCAGAACAGGCTACAAGAATTTGTGGGAGACTGCCTGTTGTGCTAACCCCAAACTCCATGTTCTTAACAATTTAAACAGTAAAACTTTCTCTAAATACTGAAATCTTCAATGAAACATTTATAATTGCCAAATCTAACAGCTATAATACCATTTTTTATTTTTAAAAGTTTCTTTATCTTCTTCACAGTCTTCCTGCACATATCACCCAGCTGGATTGCTGAATTTTTCAAAGAATTGCTCTCTATAAAAATGCAAGGGAGTAAGCCTTAAAAGATTTATTTCTTCTCGCAATGAAAAGAGGTTTAGCAGCACCTTCCTTATTAGTGGGTAGCCCAGCTGTTATTTTTGCCTAATTGGTTCAAGAGGACCTCTGTTCTTCTTAGGGCAAACACTTCTTACATCATGTGAAGCAGACTCCTTTGTCCATATTAGCCAAACAAAAGCTCAGGCACACCATAAGTGACAATGCGACTCATAATCCAGCACAGGTTTGTGACCACTTTGGACACAGTTTTATAACCCCAAAATTTATTTCAGGAAGGGGAAGAGCTGCTGATTTTGGAACAAGTCTCCACCAACTTTCACAGGAGAGTGGGTAACCTTTAATTTTCAAACAATTACTTAAGTGAAACGTGGCAGGTGCTGGGGTAGATCGACACTTCAGCATCAGGAAAGATGCTATAGATTTTAGCAGCAGGTGGCAGTTTGGAATTGTGAAATAAGCCCACTAGCTCATTGTCTCTAGTATGCTATGTATTATATTAATGATGAGTTCCTTTGAGGTGGTGGCCAAATTCTGCAGCTGAAAAAAACCTGTAAATATTTAAAAAAATCAGACCAAGTTCAAGCCCATTATGGTAAAACAGTTTGAAGTGATTTTTTTTTCCTTTTATTTTTTTAACATTTTGAGAGAGTCAAAATTTATTAAGATGCACCACATTTATCACAACCCTTCTTTCTTGCTTTTTGAAGATTCACAGAAGTACTGTACTCTAGCAACCAAGAAGAAAAGCCACTTAAAAATTAAACCTCTTGTGCTAAAGCACAAATGCGTGACAGTGAGTGAACACCTAAGAATTCTTGTTCCAACTTCCCAGTGTGTTCATAACTATTATGTCTACACTTTATACATCATCTTCATTGCAGGTTGCTCGAGACACAGATCTACGCTTCCTCTGAAATTACCAATTCCGCATCCTGTAGAAAATCTAAGGTTACACACCACTGGCATAAATACCTAGGTGAACACTTCTCTGGAAAAAAAATGTTGGCATACGTGCCAAAGTTAAGATTACATAGAAGAATGGTGTGGGTGAAATGTGTTTTGAGTGACCAGCAAAGCAGGAGTCAATAACACTCAAGATGATAAGAAACATAACTTTCCAGAAACACCAATCAACAAACATCTGTTTATAGAGAAAGTCTCATGTTAAATCCACAAGGTTGTGGTAGCTTTTCATGTGCATGTATGACTATCTGTAAAAAAACTAAAATGAACGGTCACACAACACACACCATTTCAGGGAGGAAAAGCTTAAGTTCCCATCCATCTGCTAGAACTTGTAGCCTGCAACTGCAAGTTATTTCACCAAAGACCTCACAACATAAGAAACATTCTTGACCACTTTCCTGTAAAACTACATAAGAATAAGGGGGGAGGGAAACACCTTGAGAGTGTTGCAAGACAGGACAAGCAGTGGCATCCTAGCACAGATAAGGAAACAAAATGGTGACAGCAGCAGCAGGTCCTCCAACACAAGCACCACAGTAACAGGAGGAGAGCACTGACAGTCAGAGCAAGGAAAGAAGTTACACTGGCCACCACCACAGAGAAGAGGAAAAGATTTTCCAAGTTCTCTGCACTCTTCCTTCTTAACTAAAAGGACAAGTCCAAATTAGAATCAGCAACCACAAACATTCCCTGTTTCAGAGCAGAGGGAACACAAGCACACAGACACCTACCCCTTCAAGTAAGAACATGTTACTGCAGTTTGAAGCCTAAAGTATTGCAGAAAGAAAAAAAAAAGACAGATGAAAAAACGATTATGAGATTTATCAATCCTGATGGTCTAATAGTACTCATAAATGTAATTCATACGTACTTTTATATAGTACTATGGGAAATGGTATCTTTCCATGAGCAATCACTAAAATCTCTACAACAGAGGAGGCAGTGGCAAGCCCTGTAGAGATCAAACCTATACTAGTCCTTCCACGCAGCTGTGAAGCTAGAGAGGCTATTTTAGGATACTGGAAGGGAAAAGAAGGAAAGAGGACAGGAAAAGAGAAAAGGAAGATGTGAAAAGAGAGAAGCTGTATATGCAAGAACTGGTTGCGGGGCAGGGATGGGGGGTAGGAATCAGAGCACTGATTATCGTGCAGCATCATGCCCTTAAACATATGTCAGTTAAACCACGACAACATATCTATGTAATTTTTGTATTCCAGCTAGTAACTGGCCTCAATTTACCTACACTGCCCAAGGCATTTAATTCTGCAGCCAGATACTTCAATTTTCTCACCTAAGGCACTGTAACCTAGATCAGTCTGTTCTGCCTACACCGTATGCTGGAATAAGTGTGGCAACCCTACTAGGTCTTCTGATGGGAGGTCAAAACCCCACTAGCAATAGTCAAAAAAAAATTAACGCACTTTGCTGCAGCTAAGTGCTGGCTAACAACAGCTGAGGTAAAAGGCTGTGCAGGTAGGAGCAATGTCTGTCAAAGAGTCTGGGTACAAGCAGCAACCTGGCAAGGAGCTGCTAGAAGGACAGACTCAGAAATCTTGGAAAGGTCAGATCAACACCGAGCCAATGCAACTAACTGTGCCCCCCAAAAGAGGGAATAACGAACAGATTTTTAAGGCCCACCTCATCACATATTTATTCATTCTTTAACAGCCACGTGCTAAGCAACCACATTCGGAGTCATCTCTGCATCATGCCCTACATGTTGGCTTACAGGTATTGCTACAATTCACCTTTACACGCACTGTAAGGCTCTAAGCTGTGCAGCAGGTACTGAGCACCAGACCTTTATCAGCCTCTTGGTGCAGAGAAGTCTTGCAGTTTAAGAGGAACTTTGCCTTGAGTATTACTTTACAGAGCTGAATCTGGCTGTATTTATACATTAACCAGCTTCACCATGCTTTACTGGTAGATGCTGTATTTTACTGCTTTGCCATGATGAAGTGTCTAAACCCAGTACTTTCGCATACAGAATGACACCACTCAGGGTGATCCATCCAGCACCTACTGCACAGTGATGGATCCCACAGCACTAATCTGCTCTGAAGCTCTATATGGTCTGCAGTGGGCTTGGAAGCCAACACATTTCAGTTATGAACAGCTCATAGTCCATATTAGCATGGGTTTCAGCACCACTGGCAGCACAGTGGTATCAGATGACTTTTTTTTTTTAAGCAAACCATAGTATTTCCAACATCCTTGTCAACAGACAAATCCTCTCACAAACATCTAAGCTTCTGAAACAGCAGCTGTGATTTCAAGGTTGTATGAAGCACAAGGAAAAAGAGCGCACTTTGTATGGTTGCTTAGAAAGCCCAACCCAAACAGTCCTACAGCATCCTCACAGTCCAATAGCAGGAAACAGAGATGGTTTTCAGCTCCTTTGGAAGGAACCAGGGCAGGAAGTTTTTGTCTTGACCGATTCCAGCCTCAGGGGAAGCACAAAGGTACAACAGCAAATAAGGTGAGTGATGATACACCGTAGGAGCACAGAAGTCTGAGATCAGGTGGGGGAGAATTACAGTTCCATCAGTCACCCTGTCATTAATCTTTCCCTATGGGGCCCAGCACAATTCTAAGGGCTTCCCTGCAGGCATCAGCTCACACCCCAATGCATCTTCTCAGAAAACAGGCCTGTTGTTTCCTCAAAGACACTGCTCCAATCAGCCACAGATGCTGGGTGGCCAAGAAACTGCCTAAGAGATTGTCACTCTCAATGAGAAACACTACTCAGAGGACTTAACCAGTGAAAGGAACTTAAAGTAGCTACTGTGTTGTAACAGAAGTTCTCTTCCTAAGTGCCATTCAATGAACAAGCAAAGGTGCTTTTCACTCTGGAAGCCAGAAATACACTTGTGGAACAGCCATGGCTGTTCCCCTTTTCATAAAGTACTGTCTTCTTGGCATTCTGTCAAGCATGCTCCTGTTTGCATCCCTGGCTCCATCACAAGTTCAAATCATAGCCCATCATAATCCCAGTAATTAGACACAAGTTGGTTTGTTTTCAGTATATCCAAAAATATCATCTAGTTGTCCAAAGTATTCCCAGCATTTCATTGTATATGCATTTCTGGGTTAAAAGTCAAAGTCATTTTAGCAAGGTTCCAGTAATTTGTGTAATTTTTTTTCCAGCTCTGTTTACTGGATAAACATTAAAATAGCACAGAGCAGTGCAAAACTGACATTCGCAGCCTGCTTTCAAAGACACCAGCAGCTTATCTACAAGTTGTAGATACCTAACACAAAACACAGATACCTGGAACACAACTTGTGGCTAGTGTGACTTTAGAGAAATCACATACTTCATGCAACAAGGTCCATGCTGCCTAGCTGAACCAGCCCCCTAAAACAAATAAATATTCATTGTTCCCAGCCACAGCTGCTACATGTGAGAATAAACACCCCAAATCTCTGACAGAGTAAATGGATCATCTCCCTTCGGATGTTACTGTGTAATACAGAGCCCTGCATGTAACAAACCAGCAATGAACATATTTGCTTTCTAAACCACATGGAATAGATCCTGTACTTTTCTACACAAATTAGACTGACAATATTGTGAAGCGTTCTTGCTGCATCATGTGCCTGAAGTTACTGAAACCCAGCAATAAGTAATAGTGTTAACTCTGTGTTTATCACACAGCTCAGACCCCAGATCCATAATGGGTATACCTTGAAAACGGATGGAGTTGGAAAAACAGGAGCAGTTTATACAAACAGGACTCCCTCCTTTATTACAAAAAACTCTTTCCATAATTTTAGCCTCCTGATCTATTTTTTCCTAACATAAACTATGCCCTACACCAAAGTCAGGGAAAGCACTACTTGGCATAAAACACAGTTAACTCCCAGCCTAGAAGTTGGTGGCTTGCTATCGATTAGTACATTTTTTTCCATCACTAGGCCTGAAGCAATGCATTGACCTCAAAGTGCTCTGACACGCTAACAAAACAAAGGAACAGCTGTAATTGTGAGCCCAAGTTTCTATGAGTTAATATACTTAGTATATTTTAAAAGGCAGAAGATTTTAATTCCAGAAGGTTTCAGCTCCTGCAGAACAGTTTAACCATCCTACACAACCCTTACAGTCCTGCCTTCCAAAGCTCTAAAATCCTGCACACAGCAATGCCCAGAAAACACAAGAGGGGCAGCAGAACCAGTACATATTCAGAGGAAAAACAAGATGATGGCAGCTATTCCCTCTCACCGCACACAAGGGAGCTCTGGTATAAATGAAACAGGGAGGTACAAGAGGTACAGGTAGTTCAGTGGCAGTCCAAGGGCTCTACTGTCAGTCCAAGAACTCGTTCTCCTTCCCACTGACAAACATGTTTAATATTAAATGCATGTACAGAGCAGAAATAGGCCCAAGATGTATAAAAAGTAGATACCCAGAGTCCAAGGTATACACCCGCCTCTCGGAGCGCAGACAGCGTTCATTCCCCACGTGACATGCATATTAGGCTTTTTGGCAGGACTATGAACAGGACATTAAAAGATTTAGTACTAAAACTGTGCAAGAGACTAGCAGAGGAAAATACATATGCACCTTGCACAGTATAATTAACACAGCTATACTTCTGCAAGCATGCACACACAGCTGAAACCAAAGTCAAGATGGACGTTTCTTTGGTGTAAGCATATGCAAAGCCTGCCTCGCCTAGCATTAGTGCCATCAGTTCAGAGATCCAGAACATCATCAGGAACGTAACACTCAAGTCTGCTCTGACTGCCTTTATGGAAGCCACCTACTTCAACCTAAACACCACAAGTCTATAAACTTGCAGCAATAAACTTACTCGTACACGATTTTGATGAGGCAGCCTTAAGTAGTAAGATCTTGTACCAAACCTAAAGGAGCAGCTGGCAACAGAGACACCCTTATCTTTCAGATACATCTAACCAACTTAGAGGCGTTACACTTCTGAGGTAATTCTGAGATAAGCTTCAAACGGAGAGGACAGATGATGTTTCTTTTTCCCCCCGGGTACACTGGTTACATTTACCGATTCCAATTTTTATGTGTCAATTTCTATTTTCTTGGTGCCACCACGTGGCAAAAATATGTATTACCATTTTGCATGCAAAAGCCACTTCCAGTCCATTCTAGAGAGGCCACACATTCTGCAACAGCTGTACACAGAAAGGCAATGTCACTTTATACATGTGTAAGTATACGTGAATACTGTGTTTCACTTTCAGATATTACGAAGGCTTATTTAGACAAAATAGGCTGAAAATAATCAATGGCAGAAGACCAGAGGCATTTGTAACAATTGCACCATCCTTATCTTTGAAGGGAGCACATTGTTATCCATGTGAAATACATAATCACGGGTGTTTAAATAGCTGAAGTGATTAGGTTAAGGTGGGGTTTTTTTATTGCAACATACAGTGAATAGTCACATCTCGATGCTAAACATACCACCCTCACGAAGTAGCTAGATTAGAAAGTATGGTACAAGTAGTTATTCATGATTTTGGGGGCGTTTTTACTGTCCTCACAGATCCTGAGAAGGCATATATTTTTAGGAAAGCATTTGAATCAGCCCTGTCATTATAAAGAGGGAATCAGTGTCTCCCTGCCAGCTTGCAAAAGCTCCAAAAAGAACAGGACACAAAATTAGCTGGATCTACCCAAATCTAGTGTAAGTGCGCAGCAGAGAATGAACATTCATTTGCTTCCTTCATAGCCACGCAGGGTAACACAGAGAAAGGAGAAAGAATAGCAGACTGCTAGGAACTAGCCTTTGTACATTTACGTTCCCAAAGAATAAGATGCCAATTAAAAAGCAACTCATTCCCATTATTCCCTCTCCTGTGCTGTACAGATGCAATGTCAAGGACTGCACAGAAGAAGTTGCAGGTGCTGGCTACACATCTCTTCATCCATCAGGAACACCTCCATCTACGCACCCACCCACAAGTACCACCACTATAAATTTATTAATAACCCCCACTGTACTATCTGAGTGGCATCAGGGAAACAGGGCAGAATATCACACTTTTCTAAGACTCCTTGAATTTTTTCCTAGCCTGAAAAGCATGGATACCAGTGGGCAAAAGGAAAGGATTAGCAGTCATCTGAGGTAGCTGGATGAGTAGCTAGTCAACAGCAAAGAACCAAAAGTACTAGGAGGAAATGTTAGCAAATGTAAGTAAAAAGCTCAACCCACTCTAGTTTAACAAGTTAGTATGCATCAGTCGAGCAAGTCACGTCCAACATATGCAAGAAAAGCTTTTCACAACTTCAAGGTAAACATATTACCATAAGGATTACCATGGATTCAAAGCCAACACGTTTAACCACTGCCACAACTCAAGTATGCATGCATAGTTACTGCAGCTCAAATGATGCGCGATAGCCTGACTTGTGTTCATGCCCTAACAGTTTGAAACTGTCTAATCAAGAAAGCTTTTTGAAGCTGAAACTTGAACTGTCAGTTTAAAACTGTATCGTGGCAGCCTTGCACGACAGTGAGAAGACAGAAGTGGTTATGATGAAACAGGATATTCTTCAGAAGACCATAACTAAATGGCACACAGGTTTATGAAGAAGTCTATTAACAGAGAAAGAATAGATGGGCTCTCCAACAGAAGGACTGCCAGCACATTCAACATCAAGAATGAAAAGCACTTTGACAACATGGGCAAGGAAAGATAGGATGCTATTGAAAAGCCACAACAAGCAGCAAAGCAGCAACCCTACCGACATCACTGGGACTTGGAAAGAAAGAGGTGGGTTTACTTTTGCCAAAAAGACACTTTGAACAACATATCTTGGCCCATACCTCTAGTTTTCGTCAGTAACCTATCCGTTATTTTTTGCTAGGCCCCGTTAAAGCAGCTCAGCAGATAACTTCCATTCCTAGAACTGTTCAGAGGGTCTGGACCACTGCTGAGCATCATACTGAGATGTAGCAAAGGCTTCTGCTTCTGTGTGCTTTGGTACATTAGCATTTAAGTTCAGATCTAGAGCAGCATAATGCATCTGTGCTATATACCATCAAACAAAGCCACAATTCTAATCTTACTCATTTGATCTGTGTGGAACAGAAGCACAATACACAGACCCTGAATCCACTACAGGAAAGAATAAATCTTTTCCTGTCCTTCATAGTTTTAAGCCATTGTTGGACAAAATGCAAATATATGAGGTTATCACTCTAGATTCTCAAGAACTAGAGATGGAAGGAGAAAAAAATTGTTCCCTGACTGACAAGGTGCAAGGAGACTCCGCAGAAATTTGCATGTAGTTGCATCTGGTCAGTTAACAACAACAGCTTTCGCAGACATATATTGACACACCAAAGTCTTCTGGAAAAAAAAAAAATCCTGTTCTCCTCTAGCAGTGCAGGCATTTAAGTTTGTATGCACCCTTTAGCTAGGAAAGGAGAACAGTTTAGCAGAAGAAGCAAGAGGCTGTGAGCCAAGAATAGTTCTAATCCTGTTGTGACTGGGAAGTTAACCTGAGTCTGCCTCTCCCCATGCGTAAAATGGGGATAATTAATCCTCACTTAACCATGTAAATTAAATAATGTTTCAACAGTGCTGCAAGTGCCACATATTAATTAATGCCTAGGTAATAAAAAGGAAAGAGGCAGAAGTGGAGCACTTTGCTACTTACCTGCAAGTCGAAGGTTGTGCTGCAATTTCAAAAGAGGATATACTGGGCACTTGGAAGATGAGACCCTAAATTATCATTCAGTCTTAGAAAGAAAGATTTCTCTCTCTCTCTCTCTCACATGCACAGCAGCTATCAAGCACATGAAAGGCAAGCACACATCATTCTGCATTTCATATCACCTCTTTGCAATGCAGTAAGCTGATGTTAACTAAGGAAATGCCCCAATACATATAACCAAAGGCAAACATAACGGGAAAATGCATACCTTGAACACCTTCCAGAAGCAGATCAACCCCCTTTCTATAAAAGTTGAAGGCAGTTTCATAATCTTCTTCCTCCTCTTTCTTCAAGGCCAGTTTTATCAACTCGCCTGCTTTCTCCAAGTAATCTTGTTTGCCAGGCTTGGGTTTTAAGCTTCCAGTAAACAAACTATGGCTTTCCCTCTCTCCTTCGGGTTTGCTCCACTCCTGCTGAGGTGCCACTGTGCTTTGTACTGGGGGTTCAGAAGTAAAGCAAAGGCCAAGAGCTCTGCTGGGAGAATTTTGGTTGGATGCCATTCCATCATCTAAATCAGCAAGAGAGTCTACATCAACTGTTAGAGAGATCAGGTCGCTGTCACTGGAGAAGCCTGAAAAGCACAGTCAGAAAGACACGCATTACTCTAGATTTCTCATATACCTCAGGAACCACCAAAATTCTTTATCCCATCCAAAGATTTTAGCTTTCTTCTCACTTATGCAGCTTCCTGAGACTTTGTGCACAGAAATTCCCTGCATGTAAAGCTGTCTTAAAAATTATTTTTTAGTACCTATAAAAACATGTTTTTTAAAATTAGCTACAAACTCCACAGAGCAACTGGTCTTCATTTTAATACTGGAAATGAAGAGACCAACACCTAACACCCCACTTAAACTTTCAAAGTCTGCTCACTGTTGGGCTCCAGGAAATTACAAAACTAACCCCTTCTGTGTGAATGCTATTAGAAAAGTCAATCAGCAGGAGCCAAATTATTGTTTCAAGAAATCCCAACATACTGTTTTAAATCAGTAAGATGAAGCATCCCAAACCCAGTAAATTAGGAGTTTGAATTAACACAGTTACTGTCAGCTTATGCATCACGCAGCACTAACTCACATCTACCATGTATAGCCTTCTTTCATTGCTAACTTGTGGTAAAATTAATTAGCTTACACCTCTTTCACCAAAATTTGAGCTAACATTTTATTTTACATTTGCCATAAGCTAAAAGTACATATACTTACCGCAGGCTGACCACAGCAACTTAGCAGCGTTACTTGGAAATAAATGGCAACAAAGATATTTTACACACATACCATTTCTGTAAGGATTATCATCCATGAAAAGCATTCACTCATAATTATGACTTTCTAATAATTTAAATTCCACAAATGTAACGGAAACAACTTCTAGATCTCACCTCCACATTCTGATTGGCTCGTAAGTGTCACATCATCAAGCCCACTTAAATCCTTTCGAACTGAAAAGGACAAGAATGACAAAAATGTTTCTGACATCCTTTTGTACCACGGATTAGATGTTCGCTTGCCATCAAAATAAAAGGGCATGACCCTACTACAGGTAAAAATACATAATATGAAACTGCTCTTTGACCAGCTATCAGGGATATCCATTTGGTAACACACCATTAAGATTGTGATAGTAGTATTAGATTTGCCATTTCTCATTGCCTCTGAGGTTAAAAAACAAAACATAGGTGCTTGCTTGGGGGGGGCTAATTCAAACCTCAGCACTCCAACTCACCTAATTTCAATAGCAGCAGCACTTTAATCCCTATCTCTCACTGCTCAGATGATTTACAGCTAAGGAGACTTAAAACAGGAGAGCCTTCAAAGCTGGGACCTACACACCAAGAAAAAAAAAAAGCCAGCTTTCAGTCTCAAAAATGTCATTCCAGAATAGTACCCTGCATGAGACATATGGAGCGAGCCACGAATTTGGCAGTGCCACCTGGATATCAAGTAGCAGTTTGTTTTATCACCTTGGCACAGGTATCCACTGAGGCAATAAAACAGGCAACAAGGTCAAGACATTTAGCTGTTTGTACACACAGAGAAAGTAAATTCTGAGCTAAAACCTGATGCCTGTTTTCTTCTGTATTATCGACAGTCAAGAGTTTATCCACATTACCAGGTAAAGTGTTCCGACTCATCTTTAAAAAGTATGCAGCAGCAGCAAGGAGCTGACTCAAAGGCAACTAACTCGAAATGTCTTCTGATTTTGCAACTACAGATTTAGAGGGAGTTTACAATTTATGGAAAAGGAGTAAGAATGCACTGTAGAAATATTGCTTTTCTAAAAGCTAGCAGTTCCTTTAACGTGAGTGAGAGGAAAAAGACACAAAGAAGAACAGATTACCAGCCACTCGTCTGAAAAGCAAGGGACTGTGATACTTAGTGACTCAAGACTACTTGAGAGGAGGGGACAGGGTGAATGGAAGACAATGCTCCTGATCTTTGCAGAGGAGGGACATAAAGCAAGGTATCCACGCAGAGAAGAAAACTGCCTGTGCAGCCCCAATTCCTGCAAGAAAGAAGGCAACCTCACAACAGAGCAGTTGGAGGAAGACAGAAGATTCATTAATTAGCTTATTAATAATGGGCCATTCACATGCCCAATTTAGGGACAGCGATGTCAAATTTGGGTGTGGAAGACTGAGAATTTGTGAAATAACATTTAGAGGAGTCAAGTTATTTTGCTCAGTGACAAGAAATTGCTAGCTAGGGAATGTATAGGTGGAAGCAGAGCTGACTGACAAAGGGTGCAGACAGAGAGAGCGAATGGAAAAGCTGGGGGTCTGTGGGAAGGGTGTGCTGACCACCCACACCAGATGAATGAGGGCACATCCACACAGCAGATTTTAGACAGACCCAAGCTCTCCTCCCTACAGTCCAAACAAAACCACATTTGCTCTTCTGTTGCAGCCAACTTGACCAGAAATGAACATAGCTAGCACGGTCCAGAGCCTGAGCTAATAAACTTTGCTTAAGGTCAGGGTTAGAGTCCAGGTCTGGCACCACACAACCACGGTCATGGGGCTTCCAGTCAGCCCTAGGGGTAGGAAGAGTCTGAACCTCATATGCTTACTTCTGGGAAGATAATGTGAACATGGTAAAATGGGGGGGGAACGGGGGGGGGACGGACGGGGTGGAGAACAGGGGGTCAGGAATAATAAGATGAGTTTCCTGGTGAATTTCTTGAAAGAAATCGGTGACTGGTATAGAAAGACTTTTGGAGGGGAAGTTGGACATTTGAACATTATCCCATGTACACAGAGAGGAAGACAGTGACTGTCAGGAATATTAGATGAGTATAATGATGCTGAAATTGAACATAAATTCCTGTACTTGTCTCTGCCTTGTGCAATTTCATTGGGTATATGAGGAGTAAACGCAGTTTCCAAAAATTGGTGGAACACCTGGGTAACCTGGCCTCTTGAAAAGCACGTTCCTGTGAAAGCATGAACTGCCAAACTGCATTTACAAGCAAGATATTTATTGCTTATTCTGGTATAAAACCATTTCTACTACCATCAGTTTTCATTTTCTACCATTAATGTGCACACCTTCTGCAAAATGAACTTTGTCCAAAAAGAACAGATAAAAGTGAGAAAACACAACCCACCCTTACAAGCAAACATCAGCACCTGTTAAGGAATGGGTTTGATACTTCTTAGTACAACAGCTTGAACGAACAGTGCCCACGTGGAGGCCCTTGAATGCTCACAAAAACTAACACAGTGAACTAGTCACAGTTAACTGCAATAATCAGACTCGGAAAAATTAGATGCAGGCAGGACGCCCTGAGGAGAGGCAGGGAGAGGACTCGGAGCCGAGTATTGCCACTGCCATCTAGAGGCCTTAAAGACAGATGTTTCCTTCTGTCCCCAGTCTCTCCCCCCCCCCCCCCCAATTTGGTTTCAAACATAAGAAAATATGAGCTGGAAGACATATAGATTTTTAGAAAACATAACTTCACAAAACAAGTCGCATCTGGAAATCCTGTGCTCATAGTTGATGTAAGTATCCTCTAAAAGCTCTCCAGCACGATTCAGAAGGGTATCAAAGATCTTTTCTACTTTACAGCATTTTTTTCCTTTTCAATATTTTATCTTACATAAAAGAAGTGGTGTTGTTCTAAAAATGAGGCCCTCGTGAATAAAGAATAGAAATGTTCATATTAAGCATTTTTAGAAGCACTTTTTCTTTTATAAGGCAGAGTGTAAAGTGAGCACATTGTCAGAATCTGGAATGTTAGATTTCACAGAAATAGTGCCCTTTAAAACTAATTACTGGTATTTATCGTAACTACCCTCTGAAATTAAACAGCTCTATACCTTTCCCTTCACAGAACAAAATATTGTCAGGGCATTAGTTCATTAACATCATAGAAGACATACAAAATAAAATGCAAAACTCACTGCCCATGTAGAACATATTATACAACTAAGCACAAAGTTACTGACACAGAGAGATCCCAATGGCAAGTAATACAACCTCAAGCAAAAAATAAACAAACAAACCAACCACTATTAGAAAACACAAGCAGTTCTTGCTATTCAAGCAGAGTTTTACCAAAGCACGTTCTATGCCAGAAAGACCAAAGGAAATTCAGCAGTTAAGAAAAAAAAACCCTCCCAAATAACCTTAAGTGGTTTTATAATAATGTATATTTATGCATGAGTGTAAGACAATTCCAAAGGAAAATTTCTAGGGTTGGAAGAGTATTTCTTATAAGTCACAAGGACCCAAGCATAACTCAGAAATACATAAATATCTAAAAGATTGCATGGTACTTGGCAGATGATTATACACAGAGATGCTTAAGCTAGCTCAGCCTCCAGAGGCAGGCAAGAAGCCCTAGCACAGTATTTATTTGGGCTGACTCACCCTACCTTACAGCTATATTATTATTTAGTGCAAGTGAAGTGCCACTAAAATTACTCTACACATGGTATCCAAGCCAGCATGTGCATCTTTACACTGTGCTAAGAAAATGCAGTCACGGGAAAAGGGGCACATCCTTTTCCATTGGCATAGCACAACCAGAAAACATAAGCAAGTTAAGAAAGGCATTTCCAGTTTTCAAATGAACATAGCACACACTGGCTCTAACACACAACCTCTCAGACTTTCAAGAATAGGGAGCTCTTTTTAGCAAACAAAAACTGCCAGCATTTTTTCTTAAGAGATTTAAACAACTTGCTTGTCTCCCCGAGCCCTGCAGAAGGCTTTAACATTCACCGCTCCCATATGCTCAATCCAGAAGACATACTTTATGTTTTAAAATACAATACCAACTCTCTTCCGGATTTTACTAAGCACGGGAAGCATGGTGACACCCAGAGCATGAACAGCTGAATGAGAAGCTTCTCAAATGTATGGGGCACTTCAAATCTTAGACCTATTTTTCATGCTCCAGGCAAATTCAGTCATCTTTGTATTTATTTATCAAACTCAAAATGGTTTTAAAGTTCTCTGTGAATTTTTACAGCTTGAGACTTGGTTCATGATTAGTAGCAAACACTACCACGCTGTTTGCCCAATGTTTTGGAAGCAGGCAGGATTACGTACATTTAAACCAGAGGGTTCAGTTCAGTTAGCACCAAAAGCAGTTCTTTTTGAGCAATAGAGCACTAGGACTTCTAGAATAGACCAGACAAACTCCCAGAAAACTTCCTGTTGGAAGCAAACTTCCAGCAGTGCAGATAGAGCTCTGCTGAGCCCAACTTCTCTTTCGTTAATCCCAGCTCCAGCATTTCTGTCATACCAAGCAAACAGAAACTGGATGCCAATACTCCTACAAATATGGCACTTGTCATTTACGTGCTGCTTTAAAACAGATCACGCTACAAGGTTACATGAGAAAAGAAAGCAAACCTTCGGAGCTGCAGTCAGACAGGTTGTCAGTCAAAGAATCGGACAGAGGCTCAACAGGACCAATCAGTTCAGACCCATCATGCACCTCTCCACCCTAAAAAGAAAGAGGGAGAGGAATTATTTAGCTGCTGTACTCTATGGAAAGCCTCATTATATAGAAGTGATAGTCAAAACTAAATTTCCTCATCAGTGAATGCTCCATTACTTTAGAGTTAATGCATTTAATTAAACTATATAAGCCTGCAAAATTAAACAAGGTCTTTTAGTTTGGTTGCCACAGACAGTCTAGGTATCTAAACAGTTAGCCTACTGCAGCTTCAGAGTCCTGAACCATACAGGCTGCAGCAGGTCTGCCTGCAAAACCCAGAGTGTAACAGAGAGAGAACAGCAATGCTCCTGCTCTCTTGTGGTACCTACAGTCTGTGCCCTTCAGTGGTGTTCCCAAACTCAGCAAGTCCCTCACGCAGGAGTGTTAGTCCATCAGACTAGTCTCCCACCCATGACCCACTATCTTGAGTTCAGTTGTAGTCGAGCCTGGACAAACAGGGAAGACAAGGCCATGCTGGCATATAAGGAAGACATCATTCCCTCCCAAGCCTGAAAGGAATCAAAGGTAAGTGAAGTAACAATAGGGACACTTACTTGCTCTAGAAAGCACCTAAACATTTTGGTCTTTTTTAATTTCTGCTTCGCATCTCAGGTGCACACTTTCCATGCAACTTTAATAGAAACTGCACCATTTCCAAGGCAGTGTTATAAATGGGCATTGCTAACCTGTCTTGAACTAGCCTGGTGCATTTTCACACTAGCCAGCACATTTTTCTGGAGTTTATAGTACATAGATACACAGAGCACTCCCTTCAGTTGTTTCTAAGACTTCATTGTTCAAGTCTCTCTCTCCATTGCTATTTGCACAAAAAATCTGAAAAGGAACAAAACCACCTGTGAGCAGAGCTAAAGGACATGGTCTGAGCTGGTGACTGATCAAAACCTAAGGCTTTCTTAGAGGAAAACATGACACAACATCAGCTAACAAGTGAGCCCTAATTATTGAACTTGCATAACTCCCCTTGTAGATATACTTGCTCCCACAAAAAATAATGTCTTTCTAGTTTTATTCATTCCCCTGCAAAGCCAGAAAAGGTCCACTGGAAGGCTAAAACTAATACTTTTGTTAAGCAAAGGAGGGGAAGAGAAGTCTGAACAAATACCCAAAACCACAAAAGTATTTCCAAAGAACTGAAAAAGCACAAATGCAAATAAACTGAAAAGTCAAATATTCTAACTCAGTCTCCCACTCATTCTTGCCACCAAAGCTTAAAGAAAATTATTTCAAGTATTTTAAAGAACTCTGCAATAACTGCATCACTGCATCATGAACACAAGTGAAGATTTTTAAGCTTTGCTGTAATTTTGCTTTTACAAATGTATCATTTAAACATACTTAACACATTAATACACTTAAGTCCCACCTCAGCCAGATGAGCATTTCCTTAATTCCAGGGAGTTACCATCATGTTTACATGTAGATTTATGCTCCTGTGTTTGCAGAATGTTGGACTAAGCTACTGAAAATAAAGAGGTTTGAAGGAACTATTGAAAACAAACTGCTTCAGATGTAATAAAGACGAAGTCTGAACCAATATATTGTCCTGAAATATGTTTTGGAGAGTGGTTCTCACCACACTGTACAAGCAGCACATTTGACTAGTTATATGCCAAATTTGTTATCACGGACCTGAATCCATAACAGGCCATAAGAAGAGTCTAGACAGTCTTCCTTCCTTTGGTTGGAAACCATAAACATCTACATGAAGTATAGAAACAGTAACAATATTTTTATTACTTCCCCACTGAACCCCTGAATTTAACATCACAGGTTTTGCTCATCATTCAATAAACAAACTCTAAATCCCTTCACCCAAAGTTCCTGTAAAACTTCCCACTTTGTAGAGGTGTGGCACAGGGGTTTTTTTAAAGCCACATTTCTAGAGTGAATGGAAAACTCCCAGTCACTTCACAAAACATGTCAGATCAGCTCACTGTCACTCCGCAGTTTATAAAGTAGAACAGAATCAGCACTATACTTTATTCGTATCAGTAAGAAGCAAATACTTCTGCAAATACTAACAAACCTTAAAAAACTCTTCAAGCTGTTTGCTGTTATAGAGAGCAGGGATATTGGCAGAAAACTGCAACAAATCTTCAGCACATTGCCTTCTTTCTTCTATCACAGTTTCATCAAATCGCCCTGGAACAGACACATAGATTTACAGTTTTAGAAAAAACTACACATTTATTTTGCAATAATAACTACCACAAAAAAAAAAACCAAGACAAAAGCAACCTTCTGGAGACAACGCCCTGAGTCTACGAAAGTCATTCCAATGCTTCAGGAGAACATAGCAAATCTTCAAACTTCCTATTCTCAATTGTCCCTAGAGTCCCGTCTTCTGCAATCCACTCGGATGATGAAAGCTGGCAGCTACAACAAGAATCCTTTGCCCTCTCATCGTAAGAATATGTGAGGCAACAGTCTTGATTAGCCAAGAGACACTAACGGATGTCCAGTGTTATCTAACAATAAATGATACTTGCACAATTTGACAATATGCCACTCAGTGTCAGCCTTGATTACGGCCCAAATCCTGTAAGGAGCTGAGCAATCTTCACGTATTCTCAAGAACAACGCACAGTATGAGCAGATAGTAAATGAAGTATTGCTAAAAGCCCCCAAACAGATCCTCAATTCCAAGGTGCCATTTATGGAGGAGACAAAGTATAGGGGAGATAGTGAAGCCCTGCTACCAGGCACTGAAGCTTTCCTCTGAAGTAGTTCCATACAGACAGGGTCTCATCTCCCTGAGGTAAGCAGAGCTAGGAAGCAGCTCATTTACTAAAATGCATGACCCTTCCCTTTTCCATACCCAGCACCCAAGACATTCCAATTAGAAAAAACATATTTAAAAAAACAATCCCACAGTTCACCTGAAGAGATTTGCTTCTCAGGAGAAAACCCTTGGATTGCTACCTTAAATTCACATTCTTCACAATTGCACACAACTTATTTTAGCTTTTCATATCAACATCACTTTGTTGTTGAAACAGTTACAAGTTTACAAAAGGAAAAGGGCAGAGGTTAACAGTAATAATTGGAGGAGAATGAAACAGATACTGGAACAGCTATACAGAGGGAAAAAAAGGACTGGGAAGACAAGTTCAAGAAACAGTATTGCTGTAACAGCATGACCAGAAAAATAAGAACCACCTGTGACAGCTCTGTGGCATTAACCTTTGAAGAGGACAAAAGAAACATTGAATACAGAAGCAAAATTCATTTATACTCAGTGCAAGCAAAAAAATAATCCCAGAAGAAAGTATCAAAGCAGGATTCTTTCCAGAAATTCTTCAAGTAAATAGCTCCTGCCCATGTGGTACCGGAAAAAAGAAAATAAAACTAGAAAGACACACACATACTCACAAGATCACAAACAAAGCTTTTGGAGGTTATTTTTCCATGAAAGGAAAGGAAAGACATCATTGGGCTAATTTTCAGCTGGATCAGTTCCGTGACTTGTTCACCCTGCCCTTTCAGCTGTACAAACTTTAGCAGCCATACAAAAGAGTGAGCAATAAGCAAGCAGAAAGAAGGCAAAGGCAATGCTACCACATTGAGTGGTAACACTGAAATCAGGCTCTGTTAAACTGCACATCAAACTTCCTATGTCTTCAGAGCAACACTGGTGGTGCATTAGGGCTTTTGCTTCATTCCACACAAAATAGAACATCATGAAAAAACAACCTCCCTCAGCAAAGCACAGCAGCATAGGCCAGTTAAATGAACCTACAAAATAACATGAACACTCTTATAATGAAACAGAAAATCAAGTGCAATGAAGTAAACACCGAACAAGGCCAGAAACAGGTAACTTTTGCAAAGCAAGTAGTTCTATAAGACATTTTTCCTGGTTTCCCAGGGATCTTTCTCTCCCCAATCTACTCTGTCATCAAACCCCATAAAAAATAATTTTCCGCATCCACATCTTCTTAATATTTCCACTGGGCACCAGACAGGACATGTCAGGACCAGCGCTGACAGGCTGACCAGCACACGTTCACTGATTGTCCAGGCAGCTGCAAATTCACGGGTATGAGCTGAGCCTGCCTGGCCCTTGGAAGCACCACAGCACACACTCTCTTCTTACTCAGCTGCCATTTCACAGACTTCGCAGAAATGTAATTACGTTTGCAACCACCTTCCCTCTCAAATTTAGCTGATATTAGCCACATGAGTAAGAAGTTTGACTTTCTGACAGCACAATTACATAAGCCTTATTTTCTTAGGAAGCTGAGCTAAAAAAAAAAAAATTTAAAAAATGCATGTTTGAACAGAGCCGTTGAAACATTAGTCACTGTCACATTTTCCAGCTCATCAGCATCATGATACACTACCAGGACAACTACTTGCAGAACTAGAGGACTTTGGGAGAAGGAAGAACATAATTCAGTACTGGTTTGTTCACAGATTATCTGGCACCTTGCTGGCAGTTTCATTCCCAGCCAACCCTGCCTAACTCCTTCTCCCTCTCCCTTCTTTCATACTTTCAAGCAACATTGTATTGCTCAACACTTTCGTTATCACCCTTCTCAACCAGATGTTCAAAGGTGCTTAGAAACCCAGCTGACTCTCCAAACATTTCTGTCAGTAAGTCTTCCTGCATCTAAATCAATGTTGTTTCCACTATTCTTTACATCTCTCAGACACATGGGAACTTCATTACAGGGATCATGTCTTTCCAGGGTTTTAGGAAGTGTCAGCTAGAATCTCTAGCATATAACAAATGCATTAGCACCATTCTGCTATTCCTCCAGCAATGATCCATTCAAAATTTCTTACATACATGGAAACCAAATGTAAATTCCTGGAAAGAGAATCTACAATTCATTTTGTGGAGCAGATCTGAACAATAAAACACCTAGCAAGGTTTGTGTACATGATTCAGTTTCTCACAAGACTTACAACTGTACATGACATCCAATTCTTAAATATGCTACTTCATTCGGTATTTTCAAATTCAAAAAGTATCCTTATCTGAGTTTTATATTGTGAATCATCTTCCTGACTCACCGCTAGCAAGTTATCAATATCTGTGGTTTTTTGGTTTCTTTTTGTTAGGGGGGTGGGGTGGGTGGGGTATTTTTTATACTGGAGTACATTTCTGCTGTTATTAGATACAAGACATGCTGAGTACAGATTTAACAGTATTTTGGTAAAATGCCATGTATAGCCAACATATGGGAATACTTGAAGTGTCGAACAGAAAAAAAGTAGTTTGAAAATACTGAAGAAATTATGTTCATGCATATTAGGGTAGGAGAGTAATCACTTCCCAGAAATAGGTATCATAATTGCTGCATAGCAATTCAGAGAAGTTTTCACAGCTGGATCTGTTAGGACATTTTACATTCCCATGCTCAAGTTGGTTATGTTTTCTCTATAAGATGAGTGGAAAAGGTTCAAGTGAAGTACAGAAAAAGTGAGATTATTTCTTTTTCCCACCCATAACAAGTTTCATGCTTTGATATGAGCAGCTCTACTGTAGCAGCATAAAAGTACATGCACTTGCACATTATAATTATCAAAACCTGTGATGTAAAATGTGCAATGCCATACAGTTCTGCAGATGTGGCAAGTCTTTCGTTGCATGAAACACAGAAGCACAGCATGACCCATTCGTTTTTAAATACATCTCAGTTCTCCACACCATCTCCTGAAACTCTGAATGCTGCACTTGAGATTCTGCTCAGGTTTAATACTTCTACTACAAGTTCAACTGTCAGAACTACCAATGCTCATTTTGTAAAGTGTACTCTCCGCAAAACAATATGTATACATTATTTAAAACACACATACCCCCCACCCCCCACCAATCAACAAGTTGCCAGCAACTACTGGCAATGCTAATTAGTAACTAGTTTAAAAGCTGCCACAAGTGGAACATCATGGCAGGGAAGAAACACTGCAAAAATGCTCCATTAAAAATAGAGATGGACCTTGCAGCTTACCACTAACTGAATGAGACTGAACACAAGTTTGTCAAAAACTCAAAATCTACTAAGATTACATTTTTCCTCTAGTACAAAAAATACTAGGACTGATCTGAAGATAAATGCTTTCAATTAAAATAAAACACACAGCACTTAATAAATCTATAAGTGAGGGGGAAGGATACACAGTAAAATTTTAAGCTTTAAATAGAAAAATAATTCTTGAATTGAAGAGTCAGACATTTCTGTTCCTTTCAGCTATATACCAGCCATTTAAAATTTGTTTTTACATTACTTCCTCTTTCCTGTATTCTTCCCTGGCTCAGCTTCATTCAAATGTATTGGGGTTTATTTTGGTTTAGTTTTAATTTCAAAGACCTTTTTTGTAAATAACTACATTGAATGTTTCTGTAGATTTCCTTCTCTTACAATGTACATTGCAGTCACTTTTGTTCACCATATACAATAGAAGAAGGATGTCTTTCAGAAGGGATTTCACTCAATTCTTCCCTTGATTACAGAGCTAGTGTAAAAACAGCTGATTTGCATTTCTGGCAATTTAAATTTTTTTAAGATATTAGAAGCCTGTATTCTCTTCCACCCTGATTTTCTTTTTTTCTTTAACCCTCTCTTTCCTCCCCTATGAATAGCTACCCTATCTTCTACCTGAAATTAAATTATGCTTTGCAAATATTAGCTTTGTAAGTAATTTGTCCAGTGAGCAATCTACTCTGTAAATCAGATATAAAATGATCTCAGGATGAAACTAGTACTACATTCTCTATTTAACCATTAGTGCACAAATTCTGACATAGCACCGAAACTTACCCCACTTCCAACTTCATAAATAAGCAAAAATAAAATTACATAAAAGTTGGATACAATTTAGCTGATGTGAAAGACAATTTAAACTAGTAATTTTACAGAGCTCTGCGCAGAGAGCCATGAAATCTGCATCAGAGTCCAGCTTCCTTGCCTCTCACTTAGCTGGTCCAAATAATAAGGGGTTAAGTCAAGGGCTCCCCTAAAGCTGTAGGGGCAGACTGGACCTGGGTTATAAATTAACTTCAACTTGTTCAAAGTTGTTTATGTTAGTGTATTCTTTAAAGCATCTCAGTGCCATGCCTACATGCAGTAGTCATCAAAAACAAACACTAAGCAGCAAAAATTACAAGTGGCAGTATTTGGTTCTGAAACATGGAAAGGAAAATTTGGGCTTTCCAGGCTGAGGTTTTGTCTCCAGGGGAGTTTCATGCAGTTTCTCTGGCACTCAAGGCAAAGGAGGGCCCGCAAATACCACTACAGAACTATAACCCCGGGCAGTATTATAGTGCTGTCACACAAAGTGGTGGAAAAAAGGCTGACTAAGCAACCTCAGTTTTGGCACTTTCCAAAATGACAGGCTTGACTATCCCAAAGTAATAGTAAACACCAAAAAACATGTGCCAAAAACCATAATACACCCAAAAAAGTAGAATATAAAAAAAAAAACCCAAACACTACAACGACAAAAAAAAAAAGAAAAATCACCACACAACAACAACAACAAAAAACTAAAAATGCAGAAAAACCATGAAAAAATGCTAGGGCACACAAAATTGCACAAAAGCTTATGCTAAGAGCATGCAAAAATGCTAAAAATGTTTTTGCACATTTTTCCATGTGAAACGTGGTAGATACATGCCAAAAACCACCAAAAGCATACCACACACTAAAACTCACTAAAATTGTGGCACAGGAGAATAACATGCAAAAGCATGCAATAGACGCATGCCAAAGAATGCAAAACATAGGCTGGATGCTAAAACATGCTAACACAAGACAAAGAGAAAAAATGGGGGGAAAATACACTCTATATGCATGCCCAACAGGGCTAAAACTGCTAAAAATGCTACACACAAAACCTGCAAAAATTGGAGCTAGATGCATGCCAAAACACACCAAACAGTGGCTGAATGCTAAAACATGCACAACACATGGAAAAAACATGCAAGAACATGTATGACAATAAACATGAAAAACAGGCACAGTGCATGGAAAACATGCAAATACACACATAAGCATGCTCTACATACATACCAAAAACCACCAAACATGCTGAACATTAAAAATGCTAAAACAATGTGGGGAAAAAAAAAAAACCACAAAAAAGCATGTAGTAGCAGGATGGAAAAAAAAAAAAGCAAAACCCATGCTGGATGCTAAAAACACTTAAAAGCATGTCATGGATGCACAGCAAAAAAAATGCTGTGTGTTTTATATTTAAAAATCCACCAAAACGTTAGAAACAACATGGCAATGAAAAACAACACCGCAGCGATGCCTCAGAAACAAACAAACAAACAAATTAAAAAAAAAAAAGGTGCAAAAACCTTGGCAAAAAAAAGAGCGCATGGGAGATGCATGCCAAAAAACGCCAAACATGCTGGATGCTCAAAACACCATGGCAGCAATGTAAAACACGGTGTGGCAACACTTGAACAAAAACCCACACCAAGAAAACATGCGAAATCCACACCAGAATCCTTGCCAAAAAAAGAGCACATGGTAGATGCATTCAAAAAAATGCCAAACGGGCTGGACACTAAACACCACGCAAGGTGCATACAAAAATGATAAACACAGGCTGAAACATTAACAACCCAAAAAAAAAAATAAAAAACAACACACACCAACAACAACAACAACCAGCACACTAAAACAACTTGTAAACACCACAGAAAGGCCTTAATAACCCCAAAACACCTTAGACACTGAAAAGCCTTCCCAAAAACCACACCAAAAAAAAGACCACATGGTAGACTCATGCCAAAAAAAAATGCCAAACACCTCAGAAGCTTAAAAACCCGTTAAAATGCCCAATAATTGCATGTGCTAGATGCATGCTAAAAAAACACCAAATATACTGGACAGAAAAAAATGCTGAATAACCCTTGAAACCCTTGAAAACCCTTGAAAATCATGCAGTACATGTACACAAAAAAATACCACCAAAGAAATCCTGGACAGAAATAACATCGTAGCCACACCCTAGGAACTAAAACCACATGTAAAATGCCCCAAATCCACACGAGAAACCTTGCCAAAAAAGAGAGCACATAGTAGATGCATGCCAGAAAACACCAAACCTGCTAGACGCTAAACACCATGCAAAGTCCATATAAAAAAACATAACACAGGCTGGATGCTAAAAAAAAAAAAACAAAAAAAAACAAAAAAAAAAAACCCACAAAAAAAAACCACAAAAAACACAAACACAAGAACAACTTGTAAACTCCATGGAAATGCCTTAGTAACCCCAAAAACACCTCAAACCAAAAAGTCCACCAAAAACGCCTTAGAAGCCTGCCAAAAAACACATCAAAAAGAGCAGGTGGTAGACTCATGCCAAAAAACCACCAAACATGTTGGATGCTTAAAAAACCATTAAAATGCCCAATAATTGCACACGGTAGATGCATGCAAGGAAATGTCTAACACATGTTGGACACTTAAAAAAAAAAACCACACAGTAAAAAGCAGCACCAAACCCATTCTGCACAGTTAGCAATGCCTTAGAAATGCCTCAGAAGCACTCACAAAGCACACGGTAGATGCATGCCAAACAAACACCAAACATGCTGGACACACTAAAAAAAATGCTTAAAAGCCCACTGAAAATGATACGGTATATGCAGGAAAAAAGCTATACCTAAGAAATGCTGGACACAAAAAAAACCAACCCAAACAACAAACCACGCCACAGCAATGCCTTAGGAACCAAAAAGCATGCCAAAAGCAGCACAGAATTCACACGAGCAACCTTGCCAAAGAAAAGAGCACATAGTAGATGTTTGCCGGAAAACACCAAACATGCTGGATGCTCAAAACCACACAAGGTACATACAAAAAAAACCAAACCACAAAACACCAGCCACAGGCTGGATGCTTAAAAAAAGAAAAACTGTACTTGTAAACACTATGGAAATGCCTTAGTAACCCCAAAAACGTGTTAGAGACTGAAAAGCCTGCCAACATCCACACCAAAAAAGAGCATATGGTAGATGCACACCAAAAAGCACCAAACACATTTTGGACTGTCAGCAAAACCTTAGAAATGCCTTAGAAACCCTCAAAAAGTAAGTGGTAGATGCATGCCAAAAAAAGGCCAAACATGCTGGACACTTATAAACCCGCAGAAAATCATGTGGTAAACGCACACGAAAAAAACACCGAAGAAATCCTGGACACAAAGACTACCACAGCCATGCCTTAAGAACCAAAAAGCACAACAAAAAAATGCTCAAAATCCACATCAGAAACCTTGCCCAGGAAAAAAAATAAAATAATTTAAAAAAAGAAGAGCACGTGGGAGATGCATGCCAAAACACACCAAACACCACAGTAGGTGCACACCAGAAAAAAGCATAAACACAGGCCAGATGCTTTAAAAAGAATAATACAGTACAACTTACAAATGCCACAGAAATGCCTGAGTAACCACAAAAGCACTTCAGAAACCAAAAAGCTCACCCAAAACCAAACCAAGAGCGCATGGTAGATGCATGCAAAGAAATGCCAAACACTTGCTGGACACCTAAAAAAAGTTAAAATGCTTGGAAAAAAGGCTCCAAAGCACATGGTAGATGCACACCATGAAGCACCAAACCCATTCCGGACAGTTAACACCACCTTAGAAATGTCTAAGAAACGTTCACAAAGCATGTGGTAGATGCATGCAAAAAAGACACCAAACGTGCTAGACACATTGAAAAATGCTTAAAAACCCACTGGATATTGTGTGATATATATGCATACCAAAAAACAGCAACAGTTTGTGCTGAACACAAAGAACATGTGCTAAAAAAAAAAAAAAAAAAAGAGCCCACCATTTATTTTATAAACACAACACACTACTAAAAAAAGTGTGGTAGGTAGAGTTCTATATGGAGTCATACCACTTCACTGAAAGTCCACCTATAGCTCCTTCATGATGACATATACATCAGGATTAAGTTAAGATCTTTGGCTTTTAAGAGCTAATGACTTTTTGCCATGTATTTCTCATGTAGAGTCACAATCCTCTTACGGGTTGTTTTGGTGAAATAGTTAACTGCTATATGTCAAACTGATCTCAAAAGCCTAGCTAGATAGAATTGATCATTACAATCAAATTCCTAAAACAAAAAATTCTTTTCTGCACCAACCACTTGATATTTTACTATAACTCCTCACTAAAAATCAGACAGTTCATACATGAAAATCTTTGTTCACTGTTCAATTGCTGTTTACAAAGCTAATACAGATTTTATGCTCCTGAAAACAGGGAATGTATGTTGTAAAGATACAATACATCAATAAATATTTGAGCTAATATCTCTAACATGGAAGCAAGGACATAACTACCCCTGTTCAAAAAAATAAATAGAAGTATCAAGCTATGATACCTACAAGTAAGACACAACAAACCAAAAAGTTGAGTAGTAAAAAGCACACAGAAGAGTCCGATGCAGCTGCACAATGATATATTTATAGATACTGAGTTACCAAAGAATTTCAGCAAGTGAGGAAGAAATTATGCTTACCAAATACTATCGCTTTGGCAAAAGGTGGAAAGAGTTCTGTATGTCTGCATAGGTTTTTATGAATTTGCCAGAGATCTTTGTGCAGTTTCTTAAAGTCACTGTATCTCTTCCAAACGACTATCTGAAGCAGAGAAAGGGGAGAGAAGTATTAGTGCGTTCATTGTTCACATTGCATCACACCACAAATGCATTTTTTTAAGCAAATCGGACAACTACCTTCAGCAAGTACATTTAACAAAAACGAACAACTGTAACACCCATTAAAAAATGGTCATTTTCTGCCCCCAAACCCTATTTTGGCTAACAAGACTACAGTGCATAGAAAAAAATATTAAGTAAAAGCTGAAACAAGGAAACAGAGAGGGCAAAGGCAGAACTGTTTCAGTCACACTAGATCCAGAGCTACATGGGGAGCCACTAAGAGAAGAAAAAATGCCGTAGTAGTGTTGCACTATCCAACGCTCAACAGCATGCTGTGCTTGGCACAGCTGCAGGTATGGGGAAGAGACACAACAGCAAAAGAGAAAATGAAGGAAGAGAAATCAATACGAATAAGGGATTCTTAAGGACAGCACATTAAGCTCCCAGGACTACAAACCAGCCCATGATTTATATAAAATGCTGATCAGGTGTAAATGCAAGCTCACATTTTAAATGCTTTATTACTACTAATGCTGATCAAAAATTGAGTATGTTCCTTTGCAATCTAGACAAAATCTCCAACTTCAGGAATGCAAAGAGAGCATTGGTTCATTACACCAGCTTTTCCTGATCCATTCTTTCCGGAAGGAAGTAGTCATCTCCCAGCCAGGTACCTACCTTATCCTTCTTCCACCTCATTCTTTTTATTCTTTCCATTCAAGAAAGGAGGAGAACCCAATAGGAAAATCAGGCTAGGGAAAGAACTGAGCAACTGCTAACAGGTTTGCTATCAGGATGAAAAAACGAACATAGACATTTTATATCTTGGGCTCGTTTTTGATCAGACTCACTAAGCCATCATAATAAGCCTCAACAGTAACGTAAAATGATTACAGTAGAACAGGATGGGGGAGCGAAGAGAGAAGAGACTGCAATGAAGTCAAGAGTTGATTCCAATGTTCCATCAGTCAACCATCTCAATTAACTTAATACAACTAACCACAATTTAAAAGATTCCAAATATTTCTGACTGATTTAATAGGTTGCCTTCTCATGAGTGATCATAACTGAAAAATTACTTTTTTCAAGCAAACCAGATTTAGAGCCAAGTAAAAGGTTTAATTGTAGAAGGATTTTTTTGTTGTTTTGTTAGAGTTTTGGAAGGGGTTTGTGTTTTTTAAAATTATTTCTTGAGCAGTGTGCATATAGAACATAAAAATTTTTAAGACAGTGAAGTCTTGAAACATTAAGCTACTGTATTGTCAGTACTTCGAGACTTTGTGAAAAGCTGCCAGAAAATAAGAGCATGAGACTAAAAAACTATTCCACTAAAAAACTACCATTTTTTACTGCTGCAAGTGATCTCCTGATAGCCAAGAGAAAAAAAATAAATATCCATAAGTAGCCTGCATAGCAAAAGCAGTCAAGGTCATCCTAAAACATTTCTCACAAGCTCATGGAAATCATGCCTTTGCATGCATGTGGCTCAGCAAAGTTAGCAAAGTTCCCACTCTAACATGCTCGTTAGAAATCAGATTTGGAGGAAGGACATGTTGTACTTTGAGGCCCAACGAAGCACAGCAAGTATATCATAAAACATATGTTAGACTTGTAATGCAATAAGGTGCTTGTCACGGCTAGAGCCAGTAGATCTCTATTAATTCACGCAACTCATCTGTTCCACAATGAATAACCCTTTCTCCTCCCTGAATAAGAGGAAAAAACCCACAAGACTACCCTAGATACAATTGTCTCACACTCCATGTTGCCACCATCCATCCCCAGAAGCAAGGAAATTAAAGTTAAGTCTGCCAGCCTTTATGTATCTATTAACTCCTCCACATACAACTTCATGTTAACATCTTTCATCCTTTTGAGAAGAAAGCCCTTACAAGGTGATCTTCCTTCCTCTCCCAGCAACAACAGTTGAGGTTATCCTGAATTGTAATTGGCTGCTGTGGGAGAAATGTTGTATTAAAGGCTTGTATCCCAAAGGGCAGTTAAAAGAGGTGACAAAACTGGCGAGTTGAGGTCACAGTACACAGCCTTATGTACAGTTGTACATATGTAATGTATGTATTAACATCACAGCAGTGACATTAAAAGAGACTTCTCACTGAGTAGGCAGGCACAGCTAAGTGGTCCTACACAGGCGCAGGAAGGGGATTGCATGAGACGGATCGTAAAGCAACAGGGTGGTTGTGTGCACAAAATTTTGTCTATCGAATTTCTAATTGAGCATTCTGGAAAACTGAGGTATTCTTTTGCTATCACAGGAAGCCAGCATAACAGAACAGCTCTCAATATACGTGGTTTTCTGACTACAATTCACCCTCATGGCAACTACCATCTAGGATATTCCTTTTAATAACTAGGTACTTTCAGATGCTTGCTTATAAAAGAATCATACCACACCTAACATGTTATCACATGCAAAATAATTAATTTGATAGAATGAAGGGTGGAAAAGGGCAATCATCAACAAGTTCATAGCACATTTATGTCTTCTTGCAGACTAGAGTTTGTGGAATCCTGCATGGCTAACCTACAGCCACAGATCAAAGCAACAACCAAAGCATATGACTAAAAGACACAGTTCTGCTATTGTTTCAAAACTACTTAACATACATTCATGCAATACTCTAGCTGAAAGACACTTACAATATATTTTTCTGATGAATGGCTCATCAACAGCTGCTATAAAGTGTTTTTCCCACAAATGAAGATTAAGGTAATGGTAGAATGTGCTCATGAATAGGTTCAATTCAGGAATCTCCCTGGAAAAGGTGAACATCAAGCTACAAACTACAGTAATGCAGTTCTAAAACTAGATCCATGATCATCTCTGATTCTGACAGGATATTTTAATCTTATAGAGATTTAAAAAAATGCAAAAAGCATGAATGCTCATGTTTGTCTGAGTCTCAAGATTTCAAAGAAGGATGCAACAAAGGGACATTAGGTGTATTAGCCAATTCTCACCTCTGCCAAGCCACTAATCAGTAACTCATGTTTGACCACACAGAGATGCAATGAATTCATTTATGGGCTCTTCTTTCATCAACTATCCAGGTTCTCCTCAACTGTAGTAAGAGACTGCACCAGAAATTGAACATATGCATATGTTACATAATGTCTGAAAAGCCATAAGGTTGTGCTTTTGAAGGAAGATTTTGCACGTACATAGTAAAATAGTATCAATGTCAAGTCATCAGTCCAGAAGAAATCAAGAGGGAAAAATAAGTTTTTCAATCTAAAAAAAAAAAAAAAAAAAAAAAAAAAAACAAAAAACCACCACACCATAACCCATACAGAAATGATGTATTTTTTTTGTCTCAATAGAATGGATCATGGCAGTCTTTTGAGGTATTAAAGAGGCACAAGAATACAGCAGAACCTTATTCAAAGCCTTTTTGGAAGAGGCAGAATAAGCAATTTTAAAGTTTTATCAAAGTGTATCACTGGAAAATACTTAAGGAGCCTCAGAGAGAGAGACATAATATATGACTTACGGCCTAATCTCTCTCAACTGCTCCTACGCTCCTTCATTTTCTCTCTTCACTAATAGACAGTAATGATGTAGGCTTTTCAGTGAAGTATTGGTTAAAGAGGAAAAGAGTACCTACAGCTGAGACCTAAGACTTGGATTGTGGACTGATCTCTAATTTTTCCAGTAGGAGTTAAGTAACCATCAATTTGCCAATTCCAGCCCTGAGAAAAGAGCTTGCAAAGTTATCAAAGCAGTTTCGTCATCAAAAGACACTTTACTCCCTAAGACTTTGTTTCAAGTCACAATTCATCACTGAGGGCAGAATTGCAACATGTTACACTAGCTACTGTTTTCAACTATGAAAGCTAAAGACAAATGGAAACATACAAAAAAACTGTTTGCTCTATTGCAATGACAAAACAGACAGAAATTGCTAAATTACATCAAAGATGCTTCAAAAGGCATAGTATGATACACAAAGACATTTGCACAAGTTTAAGCTGTTACCTCCTGGACATCCTCTGGATTTTTTCTTGAAACAATCTGAAAAGCAAAACAAAAAACCATGTAAGCGCTTGGATTTTCAGTTTGGAAGTTAAAGAGTAACATCAATGATTTGTTGCTGAAGAGAAAAATCTGGAAAAAGGCAAATAGTTGCATGTTCCTCTACACTCAGAAATGTTTTCATTTAGTTTCAGAGAAGTCTAATATCCAAATACAACATGGTGAGGTATTTTAGCAGCAGAGTCAGTCGCTGTGATTAGAAATAAAGACGTACATTTTCAGCAAATTGGTACAGAAGGCATCTCACAAAACAAAGCTACACAGAGCACTTCCCGCATCATCTTTCCAGTCTCTTCCCATTAATTCATATTAGGGCCACATTACTCCCAATAAGCGGAGCTAATTAAGGCTACTTGGCTTAATATAAGCTGCACACAACTTCACTGTGAATGTGAGGCTTTGCATTTACTAAGACAGTATTTCTACTTTACTTACAGCCATCAATGCGCACACACGTCTGACTCTATCCTTGGGTATTTGTTTTCCTTAAACACTCTTTGCCTAATTAATTATAAATGACTTCGTCCAGAGGAAAATTGCAGTGAAAACGAGGCTTGGCTACACACCATAAAGCTGCCTGTATTTTGTCAGGGTTTTTTTTTCTTTAAATAAATATTGATCACAAAAGCCTTCGTAATCCAAGTTCTGTATTGGGGCTTATAAACAGCAGTAAGAGCATATCCACATAAACAAACAAATCAAATAAAGACATCTTTAATTCATAACTGCAATTATCTTGTGCAAGTCAGTATATCCTTCATTATAACTCAGCCAAAGCTGTTTAACAAAATAATTAGCCTATTGTTAGCTAAAGCAAAGTAGGGCATTCTCAATCCAAACTGAGACTATCCACACACTGACACACCCCAGAATAATTAATGCTCTGAATAGGTGATGCATATAGGCAAGTGCAAGAAGTCCACACTACTTGCACCCCAGAAACTAAAACACCATCCCGTTGTATCACAAGCACCACACAGCTGTTGCTCTAAGATGGAAGTCACTGAATGTTCACTTTCCTCTTGCCAAGTGACAATAACATACCCTTCATGCTCCCCACAAACTAGCTCTCTTCCTCCCTTTCATTTTTGAAGAATCCTTGCCAAAGCCTCCCAGATTTCGTAACATCAGCTTACTACACAGCCCAGCCACTGTAATCTTTCACACATTTTGGAGGAGACAAAACAGAAAAGAGAAGTGTCACCTCCTCCAGCAATCTCCCAAAAGACCTAAAACATTTTCCTTCACAAGTCTTTCTCTCACCTTGCACATCAAAGTCCTCTTCTTCCAGCGTAGTCTACATTGACAAAACCTTCCTCAACTTTTCCTCACTCTTGAGTAATCTAACATTTGGCAACTTTACCAAATTTTAACCTTGGCAGCTGTTGCTCCTTCATTCGTTACCAGGCAGTTCATATGTACAATTGGTGAAATATTTCTAACCTTCTTTTCTAATAGCTGGCGTACTTGATGTAAGGAGCCTGTAGAGCTGGGGGAAGAAGCTATCATAGGCATGGCTACACATCAGAGAAGAACACCAAAGGGCACACACCAACTGCTTTGCTTTGCAGTTCACCTTTAGTTAAAGCCTTGCAACTGTTTTGGCAGCTAGGTAAGTTACCAGATGGGCAGAAGGAGACCCAGAGAGATGAGTAATTACCCAGCCAGTTAGTAAGAATCTGGAATAAAACCCAGAGGCCCTGTTTCACACTTGTTCTAATGTTACATCGCCTTCTATATCTACCAGCCATGCCAACTTTAAGTCAGTACGTAGTAATTTATGTGTTGTCCTACTTTGTTCTTCATATCCTTTTCTGAAGGTCAACCTCAGAAGAGGTCTGCCCCTTCAATCCAACCTACAATCAACCTAGAGACTTGGCAAAGATGATCCAGTCCCCAAAATTTTCAGTACACTTTTTAATCCACTTACAAGGATCAGTGCAGTCAGCTCCTTCTGCAAATCTGTAATGCAAGCAACTTCAATCTATTTTTTTTAAATATCATTAGGATACCCACCAATGAGCTAAGCAATGCATAATTACTGTGTTAGGCTCCGAAAACAGAGATCCTACAAGGATCCTCACCATCAAAGTACCTCAAATTATCCTGTTCCTTGTCTGACCTGCAGATATCCAATATAACTCATTTGAATTTTAATTATCATTAATAATTGTAATCTTCTAAATTATCTGAACTTTTATTAGTGGCCTATATTTTCAGATATCATTAAAGAACGCTCCTCGTATCACAGCTTGCTGATACGTCTTTCTGTTCTTTAACCTTTGGAAATGGATATAAAAAAAGCCAATATTCATTTAATCTTGTCCGCACTTACAATTATTTCACAGTTTACAAGGAAATAAAATATATATTCTCTGTTATACAAAAAAAAAAACCACCTTTAAGAAAAAGCTGCCACAAGGATAGACTACCTTAGCACTCAGAACAGACTGCATGGGTAGTTGTGCCTCTGAGTCAGATGTTTAGGACACACTAAACAAGTGCTTTGTCATCCGTGATTATTAATCTATGATTATGTTGGAACAGAAAGTTCCTTTAACTTCATTTCACAAAGGATTCACTCATACACCACCGAAAGGAACCAAAAACCTCCACTAGTACATACTGAGTACCCTAGATCTCGGCCAGAAGGGTATTCAACACAACGGGAAGATCCACCTCACTTTTTTCCTGGCAGTCCCCCAAAATTGCTGAGCATCAGATCAGCAAATACAGCTGTAGTGCTGTGATATCAACCATGGAGCCAGATCACTGCAGGAACAGGAGGGAAGAATAGGAGGAGAGAAAAAGAGAGGGTAACAGATATGTAACATTGAATTATTTTTAAATCATTTTGTCCAGCATCTAATTCTCCAAATCCTCACTTCAAGTATTACATAACAGATTACCAGATAGAGCCCTACTGAAACAAAATTATTTATACTTCTACATTTGTGAATCCAAAGCATCCTTTGTTGCATAAAAGAGAAATATTTTTTCACTTTGAGGATTTTAGAGATCAAAACACACTGAAGAAATAGTGATCTCTGGTCAACTCTGTTTAATTTGGACAGGTCACAGACTTACCAGCTCCTTGCTCTGCACTAAATCACATGCAGTCAGCACACTGCCTGATTCTGCACTGCCTCACTTGGAAAAGCACCAGAGCATCTACAACTTATGGGACATGGAGAAAGACTGACATTCCTCACTAGTTAGCCACAACTTGCTTTTGAACAATTCTGCATAAACCAGAGCATCACAGAGCATTTTAACTGGATTTATCCAATAAGAACAAAGTCACCAGAGTAAAATAAGCAGAAGTCTTGGCTCATTCCTATTACTCCCTATTGCACTGACACAACTTTTTAAAACACACACACAGACTTAGCCCATCATGAGCTACTGCAGAGAGATGTGATGGCACTGTTTTCTTCCTTGCCTCTATCTCAGGAAAGGCCTTTTAGATTAAATCATCATAGGAAAAACCAACTCTTTTTTTTTTTTTCCTCTTAACAAATATTACATTGTATTGGACTAAAAACAATGTTTTAAACACATCCCATATTTGTGTTCAGTGGACCTGTATACATATATCTGACAAAAAAGAATAATAAAAAAAATTTTTAATTTTACAAGTCACACAAAGTGATCATAGTCAAACAACCTAAAGACTACAATATATATACATATACAGCATGCTGTAATCTTTGAATTAAGGGAAGAGTGCATATAAACATATGTTGCTCTCATGGGCAGAATGTCTACAGCTGCAGTAACTACAAGATCAGAGGTCATTTAATTAAACTCTGCCCCTCTGTGACACTTTCTGATGCTCTCAATATATCCCACCACACCTGCGACCTGAACTCCCACTCCTCTTGCACCTATCTCCACATATTTACTTACTCCCCTCCCTTTTTGGCTTAAGTAGGAAAGCAGAGGAGAAAAGAAAGCAAGACATTTCCCTAGGGGAACAGAAGGAGCTTTCAGCAAAACTAGCACCAAGCCAGCACTCCGGATACCCAGTTATCTGCTTCAGCTTTCCTTCTTCTCCTTCTAGGCCTCTCTGATTCACCCAGACCCTCTTCTGCCTAAATGGGGTTGAACCCTAGGCACACGCATCCCTTCGGAAAGGGGCTGTCTAAATATTCTTCAACTCAAACAGCTCTGTGCTTCCAGCATGGGCGCGCTGTACCTACATACTCCGCTCCCTCGTTTTTCCCTCCAGAGCTGACTGCACTGTGGGGCAGGCGGGAAGACAGAGCAATTCGACTGCAACCTATCCGAGAGATTTGGGGTAGAAGAGAAAGAAAAAGAAAGAAAGAAAGAGTTGCTTGTTTTTAAGCTATTCTCGTACACCCTGCAAGGAACAGGGAAGAATTTGGCAGTTAATCGCAAAGCGCGTTTGAGGCAATTAACGACGTTCTGTGAAGCCACAAGTTTGCAGGAGGTGACCGAGGCTCAGCTCGGGAGAGGCCGCCGTCTGCGAGCCTTCCCTCCCGCCCACCCGTGTCCCTGAGGGGGGTCTCCACGTCGCGACCGGCCTGATCCGCGCAGGGCACGCCAGGATCCCCATCGGCAGCCCAGCCACAGGCTCTATTCCGCACACAGCGCCGGCTTTCAAGTCCAAATAAGAGGTAGGCCGGGCCCGGGGACCTGAGGAGGCGAGGGGCAGGGCGGCGGCCCGCGGCGCCCCGGGCAGCCGGCACGGAGGAGGCCGAGGCCGGGGACGAGGCCGGGGCCGGGGCCCGGGCCCGGCCGGGCACTGACTCACCCGCGCCGTGACCTTGTAGACGGTATGCCCGCGGGGGTGCCGCCGCGGCTCCGTCACCGTGTAGAAGCGGGCCAGGTCCCCGCCGCGCTCCCGCGGGCTCAGCATGCTGCCCCCCGCCGCAACGCCGCCGCGCCCGGCCGGCCTCCGACCGAGGCGGAAGCGGCGCCCAGCAACGCCCCGCCCCGCCCGGGCGGTGCCGGGGGCCTGGGCGGGCCGGGCCCGCCCCGCCGCGGGGAAGCCAACCGCCCGCCGGGGAGGGCGGCGGCCGTGAGGGCACTGCTCGGGTGGGTGGGTGGGTGTTCTTTAACTGGGTTTGGCGGGCGGGCCGAGGCTTGCGCCGCAGCCGCCAGGGTGCCGGGAGGTCCGCGGCCTGGCCGGGCCCTCTCCCTCCCGCACCGCCTCCGGCTGCCGGGTTTGAGTATCCCCGGTTCCTAGCAGGCAGCTTGGATGTGGCCGCCGCCTCCTCCGGAGCCTGAAAGCCCGCGTAGCGTGGGCGAAGCCAAGGTGTCGCGGTCAAATCATCCAGGCACGGCCCTGCGGCAGCCCAGTCCCGTTCACGGCGTTCTGCTAGGGCACGGCTGTGAGGGATTTACGCTCGGCTGTGACCACCGAGCCCCTGTCAAAGGCAGGCGCTGCACGGCGACTACAAATCTGTGGTAAGGCCTTCCGCTGACAGCGGTGGTACACCACTTCCAGCGTTCGCCCTGGGCTATTTTAAGATATGCTGCCCTAAATCTAAAGGCCTGTGACGCAGAAGTGACTCGCGGATTTTAAAGAGGAATGTTAACGGAGAGGCAAGTTTGATGGTTACTGAATCGCCATGGTTTGTGTTTCACGTGTTCTCCAGATTCTTTAAGCTGTACCTGGACACCTCCCTGCAGATGGGTTCCCGTGTGCGCACGGGTCTGCAAAACACTTTGGTGTGAGGAAACTCTCCAGCGTTTGAGGCGCATTGCTTCAGTTCAAAGGAGCGCAACTTTGCGCAGCAAGACATTCTCCTTCTGTAAGATTACAGGTACCTTCAATTACTTGGCTGTAGCGGGATCTGTACCAACGTAGATCTATGCAAATAGAGATCACACTTAAGATTATGTAAACTTTTAAGATTATTTTCTGGTTTTATCACTCTGTTTTCATTCATTTAATAGCAGATCTTGGAAAAATCATCTTTTCATTACCAGATTATTAATGTCTCTGATTTCATGCAGATCTTTAACATAGAGAAAAATACTTAATTGCATTTCTTTGTAAAAGATGAGAGGCTCTTGTACTGAAGCTCATAGTAAGCAAGTGTCTCTCCTTTGAGGATGACTGAACGGCATTGTGAATCCTTACAACATTCCCAATTATTGCTATGTAAATGAAAGGCTGTTTTCTATAATCACATTCATTTTCTGAGTTCCAGGTCAGATTCCCTTCTACAAGCTCACTGTTGAGTATTTCCGTGCAGTTTCAGTGTCACGCTCTTTGGAAGTACTGCCACAGTTTGACCTCATCCTTATTCCTAGTGATTACAAGATTACTGTTACTTTTAATTTCAACACTGCCCTCATTCAATTCATATCTCATTATAATAGGAGTTCCAACCTGCATACCAGAGGCAAGTAGGTCCTGCAAATGTGTAGAGTCAGGGAAACACACATGAGTGGACCAGCTGTTCCCTTCGCAGGGCTGGTGTTGATTTGACAGTCCTGGAGAGCCTAGCAAAGTCAGGTCAGAGGAGCTCCACATAGAAGTGTTCTAGTATCCAGATAGAGCTGCTTCTTTGAATAGTGCTATCCCAGAGTTTTCTGTGGGAGAGCACAATGACTCTTCCTAACATGTCATAGGACAGAAACAGTCCAAGCATGAGTTTTATAGCATCCTGCCTCTCCTTTTTTTTTTATATATTACTTTGACATTCTCAGTTATCAAGAAAGATTCTTTATCCTTTTTATCTCTTAAGAATTGCTTGATAGGTGTAGTCTATTTTGCATGGGGAACATTTTCTTAAGGAATGGGGAAGAAAGAGGACATTGATTGTTAGAAGCTCACTTGCTATTCTCACCTTCTGAGAGAGGAAGAGTGTGTCTTTTACATCTTTTGACAAGGTGTTGGTACATCTAACTTCATGGAAGTAACTACCAAAAGGAGCACCTCAGAGATAATTCAGTCTTGACCATCATTCTTCCAAAGCAAGTTTCTAAGTCGCAAAGCTAAAAGATACACATCAAACTCCATTAGATAGTGACTGATTACCTATACTAATGATGATGCAGTTGAAGTTTCATTGAAAGAGACTTTCCAAGAAGAGATCTTCTGTTTGGAGTAATTTTAATGTACATATTAGGGAATCTAATCTGAGGTTTGGTTAGATCTGAAATTGACAGAATGATCTCAAGGATACTTTTTTTATTCTCAACTTCTCTAATTTTAGCTATAGGAAGCTTGCATCTACTCAGATATAGTGGCATCACATCCAAAAAACAAACAGCTGGTTGAAAATACACTCAAGTAAACAAGGAACATTTTCTAGCATGGTATACTAATTATTTGATACATCATGCAGCTCGTATAACCCTCTAGTGTAATAATGTGATTACACAACCAGTTCTGGTATAAATTTCCTTATGAAGCAGCACTTACTTGTAACATCTCATAAGATGTGGTAGTTTGAGGTTTTAATGGTATAAACAGAAATCAATGGGACTGAAGCCATCATTGACTAATTCCTGATGATTTATATAATAGAGCTCATGGCTATTGAAATTTACAACTGATGCATGTTCTGAGAAAAAAATTCCATCTTCAAATGCTGTCTTACTCAAAAGTTAGCAATTTGGTGGGAGGAGGAAGGGAGAAGAAGCAGTAGGAGTAGAGAACAAGACAGAGAAGAGAATATTGCAACAGCATAACTCCATGGTTGAACCAAGAAGGACAATAACTGATCAGATATATGGAATAGCTTCTTCATGCAGAGCAATGGAGTAGTCTGAGATTTTTCAGCATGGAAGAAGGAATAACATGAGGGGACATGATAGTGGTCCATGAAATCATGAGTGGCATGGAGAAGATGGATGGGGATGGACTGTTCAGTCTCTCTTAACACAAGAACCAGAGGCCAGTGAAGCTGGTATGAATGGGGTCATGAAATTAATAATAATAAAATAGTTCTTCACATAATGAGTGCTAGACCAGCAGGACTCTTGTCAAAGGATGCTGCTGATGCAGAAAGTTCACAAATTCAAATACTTGGGGGAGAGAGTCACTGAGAGTAACTAAAGAGACAAAGACATCAGGCTTAGGAAATCTACTGAGCTGAAAACAGCTACAGGCAGGGAGAGTGTCCATTTGAAGTTTGCCCAGCTCCTGCACATCTCTAGGCATCTGCTGCTAACTGCTTTTAGAAAGCAGGAAACTGAGCTCAGTGGACCATTGATTTGAACAACCATGGCTGTTCTTATGTGCAGTATAATCAATCAAAACATCCCTCAGTGAGTCAGTAGCCTGCATTCACTAGGGAGTTTCAAAAGCTCAAATGACTCATAAAATAATTTGGCTTCTAGTTACAATCAGAATTTGGAGATACCTATTTTGAATAATATCTCTTAGCATGGTATAGTCAACCTAGATACACAAAATAGTAATTAGAGGAGAGTAAACAATCCACAATTAAGTGTTACTGGCTTATTAAGACTTTCCTAGGTCAAGGCAAGAAATAATAGCAACGTTGAGATGAGAAACAATTTGCATCTTATTAATAGGTTAATCTTTTTCTTATCTTCTATTTTGTCTGTTACACAATTAACTTTTATGCTTAACAGCATATCTTCCTCTTCATTAAGGCTTATCTTAAAAAAACAAAAAACAAACAAAAAAAACCCACAAAGCTTCACCCCTTCCCTTTTTCCAGCATCATTACTGAGATTACTATTACGTAAAAACCTTTGAAGTGACAGAGTAACTTGGGCGTCTTGTGCAGGTCAAAATACAGAAAATAACTGCATTCCATGGGAAGATTCCCTCTGTTCCTAAAAATAACAGCATTTGTTGTTGTTGCTAAAGCTATGGCATACCGTCTTCTATCTTAGAAATATATTAAATACATAGGAATATGTCAAAAATATAGAAAAGAACAAATTACCAAAATAACATAGGCCTGGAAAATATGGTTGGGAGATCTTTTACTACCCACGTATTATGGAGCTAGTAGCATTGCTCTCTTATTACGTTGTGAAGAAACTAACAGAAAATGGATGGGTATTTTTACCTTTTGCCAGTAAGTAACTTGTGTCCAAGAAGTAGAAAACCCAAAGTGCATTTGACATATTGCCTAACTAGCACACTCTTAACATAATTACATTATTCCAGTTCCAGTCTTCCCTACCACTCCTGGGGAAACTTTAAAATTATTGTTATTTACATTCACTTTTATGACACAAGTAAAAGCAATGCTGAGAAACAGTATTTTACTTGATTACAGTTCCTGCACAGCATTTGCACGATTCAGCACTATCGTATTTCATACGCTTTGTACTACGTTTCCCTAAACAGAGCCAGCGTTTACTGTGTCCTCAGAAGACCTCAAGAAAGCGTTTCAAGTGTTTATTCAAGCAACATCAACAGAGATCAAGAGGATTGTTTATGTAGCTGGTAAGTAGCGGTGGGTCCACTCACGGGGCCCGTGGGGCCGGCAGGTCTCCCACCCGTCCCGGAGGCCAGGTCTCCTCAGCAGGGCATCTTCAGGTGCGTTTTAACCTGAGAATGTTAAAATACTCTCTCAGGTGAGTGGGTTTTGTTTTTCTGCAAGCAGTAAACATGGTGCTGCTGCCCTGAAATGGCACCTTGAAACACCTTGAGACCGACCCTTTGACCTTACAGGGACCACATGGTAATCCCAGGGAGAAGACCGCATGTGGAAACTACTGCGTTAGCAGAGCGCGACATCCATGTCAAAGAATCAGAAGTCTGAAATCAAGCAGCCTACAACGCGCTGCTGCTGCGCTCTGCAGCCCCTGCTGCCCCGGTGCGGCCCCCTCCCGGCGGCCGAGGCAAGCCGCAGCGGCTCCCGGGGCGCCACCCCGCCCCGGCCCAAGATGGCGGCCTGGCTTCCGCGCCCGCCTCCCGGATCAAACATGGCTGCGGGGCGCAGCGCCTGCCTTTGGACTACAAGTCCCAGGAGCGAGGGGGCGCGGCGCGGCCGCCGCCCGTGCCGGGTAAGCGGTGGCGGCGGCCGGAGCTGGCGCTGCCCTGGGATGACCCCCTCTGGGGGAGCCGGGGCTGCGCGGCGCCGATAGCGGGCCCCCCCCCGGGCCGGGCCTGCGCCCGGGCCCGCCGGGAGGTAAACGGCGGGGCGGGGGCCGGGGCGGAGGCCGAGGCCGAGGCCGAGGCCGGGGCGGAGGCCGAGGCGGCCTGTGCGGGGGCCCCGCGCGGCTGGCGGGGGCCCGGCGGCGCTGGAGCTGCCCGCTCACGGACAGCCCCGAGTCCCCGCCGGGGCGGGGGGAGGCCGGCGAGCGGCCCGGCCGCGGGAGCTGAGCCCCCGGCCCGGCCGGGCGGGGCAGGTCGGGGGCTGATGGACAGTCACTTGTTTTAAATACCCGCCATTAGCCAGAGCATGGCCGCGGTAAACAAAACACGGCGCGGCCGTGGGCTTTTCCTTTGCCGGGTGTCGGTGATTGTGGGGAAGTTACTAGCCCGGGGCTGGACTTTTAGGAAGGGAGACTTTCTCAGCGCTTTTCCGTAAAAGCGGTGTTTCAGGAGGGTTTTGCAAAGGCGTGGCGCCTCTTCCTCTCGGCTCCGCGGTCATGCCTTGGTGCCCTGGGGTATGTTTTGCTAATGTGTCTGTCGAGCTACTTCTGGTGCGCTGTGGTGGAAAGTGCTGTTTCAGAAGCTGGTTTTGCTGGAAGTTGTATTTAGGCTTGTTTGCTAGGGTGAACGGCAGCTGCGACGTTCTCGCTTTAGTTCAGCTTAAGGCATACTGATCTTTGATATCTTTTGCTTGTAAGCTAAAAATACGCCTTCTTATTTAAACAGTGAGGAAGCTGAGACATTTTGATGTCACTCAGCCTTCCTTCCTGCGTTTTTGTTGCCACACAGATTTTTATTTTTTATTTTTTTGGAAGAAAGGAAAAAATCACCTTATTTTCTATGGCTTTAATCACTAAGCTGTGCTTTTCCCAGCTGGTAAAGAAATAAGAATACAAATTTAGTCAATAAGCTGGTGCCAGGGATGCTGTGAGAGTTAGTACCTCTGTTTCCCTGTCTTCTTGGCATTGTGGTTTAAGCCAAGTCAGTGGCTTTTGAACAAATTTCTGACTGCTTGAAGGAAAAGTGGTTTTCTGATGCCTTTCAAATAGCCTTATCATAAAGTTAATGCAGCATGCAAAAATGACCTTTTGTAAAGGTCATTCCACTGAGCACTTCAAAGATCTGGTAGTTGAATTCAACAAGGCGGAAAATAAATTGTAAATAGTTATTCAAATGGATAGAGTTTGGAAATTAAATGGCATTTGTAAACCTGAAGGGGGAGAAAAATACAAGGTTGTTTTGAAAAGTCCCACTCTGCATATCATTTAGATAAAGGGTTAAATATCTTGTATGTATCTAAAAAGGTTTGAATGTCTTGTATGTGTTAGCTTATACAAGATATTATTTCTCTACAAGTCACGACCAGGATGACTTGCATCTACAGCCTTCTGTAGGCAGATGTAGTTGTGGGTAAGTAATGAAACCTGTGCTTTCTTTGGTAGACACTCCATGCTGCCCCGTCACATGCAGAGGCTGGGAAGAGACTGGATCACCCACTGGAATGGTTCTCAGATACTCGCCTTGAACAGCCCAGTTTCCAGCTGTATGAGATGGGCCGGACACCATCCCTGGGCCTCGTTTCCACCCCCTGTTCCAGGTGATTTCTCAGCAAACTGGAGACTCCCTCCATTTTTTGGGCCTTGGACACAATTTCAGAACTCTAATTGGCAGCTTGATAACTTCACGCAAAGTTCTTGCTTTCACCTACCTAACCCCAGTATGAAATCTGAGGGAGAAGAGCCATTGACAAAGAAGAGAAGACTCAGTGGCCAGCATGATACTTCAACTCCTGAAGAAGAAACAAACTCCTCCAATCAGAAGGAAGCATTGTGTCTTTCTGTAGCACAGAATGAAGAAAAACAGAGCAGCAAGAAAGGTAAAAGATGCTCTTTGCTCATTTTCCTTGTTTATTTGTAATGCTAAACACATCTAACAAGTTATAAGCAGTATTGCCTACACCTTTTGAGTTACTGTTTTTCTTGGCACCTCTCTCAAGAAAACATCTGTCTTCAAAATGTTACATTTTGTAATGCTGTTTAGTCTGTAAACTTGTATTTTGTGCTGTCGAACAGTCTGCTGGAATTAGGTTCACTGCTCTTGGCAGTAGAATGCAGTCAGTTATGTGAGGGATTGCCCAGCTGGGGAGTCCTGAGGTTGGTTCAGACAACTCTTTCAGGTGTCTGTTGCCAAATCATGTCTGTTCACTTGGGGAACTCTTTTAAAGCAAAAAGATTTAGCTAACTTGCTTTAGGGCTGGCAGTTGCATAGCTTCGTTCCTTGTGCTGTACCTGAGTTCATAAGCCCTGCTGGACCTGAATTGGCTTCTTTCTGAGCCAGTCGAGTTATCTGTGACCTAGATAACTGAGAATTAATGGACTGAGATTTAGTGGTGTTTGCTTCCAGTGTGATTGTGTGGTTTTGTTTTTATAACTGTATTCTGCCACTGGCATGTTAGCAAGTTTTGTGTCAGACCATGCCTGGCAGAGCAAATAGCAAGTGTACTTATCCAGATAAATACAATATGAAGTGCAAAGACGTCTACCCAACTCAGTAACAGACTTTCATGAAACTTCAAAGTGTCTGTGTTGGCTTATTACAGATATAATCATCTACATAGAATCCAAATATTTTACTGAGTATTGTGGATAGTGACAGTTTTGTCTACTGTGAAACAAATAGAGGAGCACAGTAAAAATTAAGGCCCTCTTGCATAAATCACTTCCTTAACAAAATAAACTGGAAGTTGTATTATGGCTGAAAAGGGCGACAGATGCCATCTGCATCCCAAAGGGATTTTTGGACACAAATATCCATAAGGCTCAGAAACATCATATCCATCTTCAGGAGCTGAAGGAAGGGAGTTTGCTTTGTGCCTTTATTGCTGAGTCCTCTCTTAAGCCCCCGTTGACATACCTTTATTTGAGAGTGTGGTTATCATTGTGGTCCCACCTGGTTATCTTTTGCTCACATATTGTAAGGTGATGGTAATTAAAGATGCTTGTTGAGGAACAATGCAGCCTCTCTCCCACTATAGAAGCAGTACTTAAAGCCTTGCTGTATTCATTGCAAATACTAGATAAAGTCCTGAATAATGTAAGTACAGTGCTGAAATTTAATGCCCAAATAGAGCAGATACTAAGAGCTATAGCTGCAGTCTGCCACTGGTTGATAGCACAGCTATCTGGAGCTCGGTATACTCTCAGATAAGTTCAGACATAAAGGCTGAAAGGTACCTTTGTTCATGAGTTTTGTAAGTGGAGAAATACATATCTGAAAAATAATTGGATGCTTAATGATGGGCAGGTATATTTTTATAAACTTTCATATAATAATGCTAAGAATAAGTATGAAACTAGGAATGGCAGAAAGGCGAAGTAAGCCTTTTCAGAAGTTCTTGGTATTTCTGAGGCTTATTAATTTTTTAATTTCTCAACCTCACTGAGGGAGATCAGGTTCCTTATCTGTTTTGGGACCCCTGTAATGCACCCTGTTGCAGCTTATGGCTGAGATTTTCAGACTGTACACAGGCTAGAGCTGAACCCTTTGTTTGATTCCCCTTGTTAGTCATGGCTAAAGAGATCAACAAGATGCCCATATGCTGCTCTAAAGGGTGTACCCCAGACTGACATACCCCATCTCCACTGAGGAGGTAGTGGCAGAAGGCAGCATAAGACTATGTCAACAGACTGGATTTGGTTTACCAGTTTGACGGCCTTTCTACAGGGAGCAGGGTGGTGTACTCTGACTGCAACCATCTCCTTAGAACATGTCAGTTTCCTAATTTCAAAGCAGTTTGAAATCCAGGGCATATTAATGGTTTTGTGCTGTGTTTTGGGATGGGGGTGTGGGTGTGTGTTTGTTTGTTTGTTTTGTTTTTTACTGATGCTTGTATAAAGTTCATCTTAAACAGAGGGTCTAAATCACTGCTAATCAATTGTTAATTGCTTAAGCAATTTGAAAGACAAATAGTTGTCAGTGGAATGATTTCTAAGAGCAGTAAGAAGTCATACGGTCTATTACATAACTTTTTCTGCTTCATATGCTTTTAACAGGAACTGTCAAAAGACATTGGGAATATTTCTGTCAGCACAGTGGAACAATGAAAATCTTTGAAAATAAAGAAACTGACCAAAGCAATACGGAAAGTGAGGCAAAATTTGATTTTACAGTCATGTCCTACAATATCCTCTCACAGAATTTGTTAGAAGATAACTCCCACCTGTACAAACACTGCAGGCAACGGTTGTTAATCTGGACATACAGATTTCCCAACATTCTACAAGAAATCAAACAGCTGGATGCAGATGTAAGTAGAAAATGAGCATGTGGATATTTCTTAAAAACTGATAAACTGGAGTAGCCAATTCTTGCTGTTCCTTATTTTGATAGGTGGGCTGTCTAGTGAATCCAACGGACCGTTTAGTTATGCCATGCTTAACAGTAGTTTTGATTTATGCTTGTGCAATTACTGTATTCTGTGGGATCTGAACTTAGAGAAAAGGCAAACTCTACAGTGCATATTACTCATAGTTGCCTTTTTTGTCCATAACTTTCTAGAATGGTCTTTTTGACATGACTTTGATGTTCTGCTGATACACTGCAATTTTTTTTTGTAAGTCCAAAACCTTCTTTCTTCACATAAATCTTTCTCAGTCTGCGCCTAGAGCACACTTGAGTAGAGTGCTCTAAATAGGACATTGAACATAAGAACAGCTTTACTTGCATAGGTCAAAGGTCCACCTAGTCTAGTGTCATGTTTGTAACAGTAGCTAACAATAGATGCTTAGAGTAGGAGAACAGGGCACCTTTCTCCAGGATAGTCTCAGCTTCTGGGACTGTACAGTTCAGGAGGCTCTCTCTTTAATTGTGCCATAAGTTACTTGGTACAAAGGATGTGAAAGATTGAATAGTTGGTTGTTATTTGCAAACACTTAATCTTGCATGCCAGGCTTTTGTGGAGGAAAAATAGTATGCATGCACACAGGAGGGTCAAATTGAGACAACCTCCAGGACGGGCATTTTCTAACTTCCAGGTGTGTGACGTTGACTTCATATTTGTTTAGGTAGTAGTTACACCAAGAGTCTGTATACTCAGTGAATCAAAAGTCTCTTTCTAAAATCTGGCTGCTAATCCTTCAGAGCCATTCGTTAGACCAGGTAATGGAGAACTTATGTCTGAATTCTTTATTTGGAAGGCAGACTCAAATGTTTGACTTTTTTTGATTGTATGAGGACTGGAGTGATGAGACTGCTATGTGGATCTCCATTTTCTTGAGATTAATGTTCAAGGCTGAGAGAAAGATGCAGGTGTTAGTAGCGTTCATGTGAGACTGATCCAAAAGTATTCCTGTGAGGTGTTCATTTCTCTCTTCATCTGGTACTCTGCACTGTTTGACTTGTGAACAAGCTTGCTGTTCTCTGAGGCATAACTCTGAACTTCTGCTTATATTGGGGTCTCAAAAAATACCTAACCGTGTTCTCGATTGGTTGTGGGGTTTTGGGGGGTTTTTTTGAGGACATGTCACTTACTGTTAATCTTATTCAGGAAGTCAAGTCAGTAAACTTTTTGCTTCAGTTGTTCAGGCCATTAAAAGTTTGGTGATAGAATCCAACTTGTTCACGTCAGAAAACAGTACTGAAAAAATCAAAGTAGTTGTATTAAGGAAGCCACAGAAAAAAACCTACCTTGTACCATTTGAAAAATGCAGTTATGTTAGTACATAGCCAGGAAGCTGGACATTAAAGTCCCCTTCAAGCTCTGCTTTTCTTCCTAATAAATTTATACATATTGTATGTATGTATCTTTACAGTGAGATACATTAGTGGGCTTTCTGGGAGGAGCATTGGACAAAGGGACTCTGGTGACAATCTGCCTGGTGCTATTAGTGGTAACAGACTGTTCTCCAGGATGGAAGGGTTGGAGCTGAAGCCAACCCCTCTAGCAAAAAGCAGTTCAGTTCAGGGTACTTGCTAAAGTCTGCAGAGCCACAGAACACAGCAGTGGGGTAAAGAGGCGATGCCTTGTATTGCATGCACTGAGTCATGATGAGCAGCTGCTCACATACCCTAGTAGGTGCAGGTGCCCTTTGCCCAGAGGAATTTCTTGCTAAAGGACATAGACTTTTAACTGATCAATTGTTTTGAACTGTAACCTTAAAGTGAAGCAGAGACTTCAGAATATTGCTTGAATATTGGTTCTCCTTTGAGACCTTGAATGAGCTAGCATCAGCTGGGTAAGTACAGTCTGTTGCTGCATTTCAGCAAGCAGTGCTAACTTGTTACCCTTCAGGAACTCAGTCCTTCATCAGAGTCCTAAGGTGGCTGTAAATCTGTGTGTTACTGCAGTGTGCAGGGAGAAGACTCCAAGATGTTCAGAACTCTCTTAATGGAGTATTTTGAGGTTGATCTTTGTTTCAGGTTGTTATAAAATGGAAGCTTGTTGTCCACTCTGTAGGTAATGAAAAGTGTGCCCTTGACCTTTTCACCACACTGCTCTGGCATTTAGCCCTCCCCTAAACTGCTGAGAATGTATTAGCAGGTCACTGTTTTCATAAATTTAATTTCACATCTGAAAATGTATGTCTGTCTGAGAAAGGGTGGGAGGAATTGAGGCCCTCTTCACAATTTTAAGGAGCATTTTCTATAGGAGACTGAATCCTTTTCTGCAATTACGGAGACAAAAAGCCTCTGAATTTTTTTTTTTTTAATACCTATGCAGACTGGTCAACAGAGATATGATACAGTAATATTTTGATGTAGTTACTAATATCTTTTAATTGTAAATTTTTGCCTTAGGTACTCTGTTTACAAGAAGTCCAAGAAGACCACTACAGAACAGAGATCAAGTCAAGTTTGGAATCCCTGGGTATGATGAAACTCTTGTGACCAATACATTGTCTTCTCCCCTGCCCCAGTATTATTTTCCTCAGAAAAACTCTCTTAGATTATAGAATCAAGTCTCCTGCCATGAGATGCAACAATGTTGTGTACTCCCCTTTATAAATTCATCAAGTGCTCTCTTGAAACTACCTTAGTGTTTTCTACTAGTATTCCTGTTGGATGGCTTTTCTAAGATAGTTTTTCTGGCTTGAAACCTTCCAAATATCAGCACTAAATTTTATCCATGGTGAGTTTATATTAATTAGTTTTTATACTAGTACTGTCAGTCAGCCTAAATAGCACTGTCTTATCGCTGTCCCGTGTGAATTTATGGAAGGAACATGTTGCTAGGGGTGTGATTCCATGGTGGTTTAAACTGATCTAAATCTTTTGTGCCCTGCACCTCCTTCAAGTCCCAGGACCCCATTCTCTTCCTGGCACTGGTACTTGCCTGATGCCAGGAGGAGCCCATTCAAGGAACAGCACTGGACTGATACTTTTTTCTTTCTTGGTTAGTTGCAGGTAGTCTAGCTCTCAGAATAGAGTGTTTGTAAAGAAGGTAGAGTAATGGCAGTACTGATTTAAATCCACTTGAAATGTGAAACAACACTGTAAGGCCAGGCTCGTCTGGGCAACCGAGCTTCCTGCTGCTATACATGAGGATCTGGAGCTCGCTGTAGCTCTTCCTCTTCCCCTCCCTAGCTCCCAGTCCTGCCCCTTCTTCCGGCCTAGTTCTGGCACTTATTAGACCTTTACCTTGGTGAAATCCACCAGTCCAGCAGAATACTATCCAGACTGATTTTTTATTCCTGGATTAGTTTTCTGTTGGCTTACTGAGTTAACAGTAAGTGCCACAACAAGTGGCAGGAGCACATGGCCTGGAGCTGGCAGAGAGGAGTAGGGATCCTCTGTTCCAGCACTGGTGTGAACTCAGAGGTCGACTCGTTCCACTTCATGGGGGCTGTACTTTATGAATTCATATGGCATGGACTGGGCAGAGAAGCATTTTAAAATGGCAAAAACTAGATATTGTTTCAAGATCATTAGTTTTTTGTTACATCAATAAGGTCTCATTAAAATCTGCATTTCACCTCTACATAAAATGAAGAACTTGGCAAATTACTATTTTCAGGTGGACTTGTTTGAACTCCGATACTGTCATTTGATGAGTGACTCAGTTTCCCTGTTGAAAGCTTGCTGCTAACATGATAATTACATAATTATGTAAATATGTTTGAGACCTTTGTTCTATGAATCATTTTAGACAGTGATTTATGATTTACAGGGATTATTGCTTTTGGTTCGAATGCTTCTCTGGTATTATTCCTAAACCATTGTGGTAACATCTAGAAAAAAACTTCAATACGCAAGTCCACTTTCATGTGACTTGCAGAGGGGTTTTTTGTTGTTTTGGTTTGGGATTTTTCCACGTGGGGAGAGAAGAACATGCCTGGTATCTTAAAGTATGTAGGTGGTTACACATCACAAAAGGTATCAGACCACGTTTCCTGTAGTATGTAAACTGAAGCTAGACAGGACAGAAAGACTCTTGTGTTCACTTTTCTATGTGAACTTCACATAGTCTTTGGTACTTCAGACTGGGTGTTGACTGCCATGTAAGAAAAGTAGTGTGAGGTTTTTCTAATTTTTTTAAAAAATAATCTCTATACAATGGTATTTTATGTTTTTAATTGCCTTTCTTGCAGGATATCACTGTGAGTATAAAATGAGGACAGGGAGAAAACCTGATGGCTGTGCCATTTGCTTCAAAACTTCCAAATTTCGCCTGATTTCATCAAACCCTGTGGAATTTTTTCGCCACGATATTCCACTCTTGGACAGGGATAACGTTGGACTGGTGTTGCTTTTGGAGCCTATACTTCACTGTAAAACTAATGCTGCAATCTGTATAGCCAATACACATCTGCTGTATAACCCAAGGCGAGGGGACATCAAACTGACCCAGCTTGCAATGCTCCTGGCAGAGATTGCTAGTGTTGCCCCTCAGAAGGATGGTACCTTCTGTCCAATTATTATCTGTGGTGACTTCAATTCTGTTCCTGGTTCTCCATTGTACAGATTTATAAAGGAAGGAAAGTTAAATTATGAAGGACTTGCTATAGGGAAGGTAGGTTATGCTTTTCACTTCTCACAAAAAAAAGATTAATGCTGATTAAAGAGAAATATTTGAGTGGTGCTAGTATGCTGTAGCTGTGATTATTTCCATTGCAGTACCAATCTGAGGGCCCTTTACGCAGTCTGCAAAGCGAAAGTTACTGTGGATTTACTAAAATATGCTTGAGTATATTAGCTGTGCCTTACAGAATATTGTATCTGCTTCTAGCATTCTGAAATTAAAAACTTGCAAACAAATTAATTGTTCTTGAAACGTAGTTATCCACAGGATGATTGTATTACTGTGTTTAAGTGTCCCAGTCTTTAAGTAGGATAAAATAACTACTTAATCAAATACCTACTGTGTACTCCATGGAAAGATGACTCTTATTTTAGATAAACTTTGAATTACAGTGGCTAGAATAATTGTAAAAGCAAAAATGCAATTAGATGCTGAGCCTAACCTCTTGTATATAGCTGTTGGATGTGTCAAATGCTATTTAATAGAAAGTAACTGGAGTACATAAAACGAGAAGACATGAAAAAATAACCCCACTGGTGTTTGTTGCTAGTGGGTAGTTGTTTCAAGCCCAGCTTTGACTTGACTTGCTCCCAGAAGAGTAAACGTCATGAAGATAAAGTAAGTGTCTGCTAGGGAGCTGTATATACTCAGTCCTGTTATGTTGCTAAAAGTGGTTTTGGTAGTCTTTCAGCTTAGTGTCATAAGAACTATCTTGAAAAACTGGGTACCTGCAAAAAAGTTGGTAAGAGCAAACAAAGGGGGTGTACATAAGGGGTGTTTGTTATTTTTACAGAGATTTGACAAGCCATTATAAAAGATTTATTCTAAAGGGGTGGGGCTTTGCTTTGCTTAAAACTTTAAAATTTACAAAAAATGTCCACTCCAGGTTTTGGTTTGTTGCTTTTGTGTTGTGGTTTGTATTGTTTTGTTTTGTTTTTTTCAAATCAGATTTCTGTCTGAGAAAAGCTCATGTTGTCTTCCTTAGGTCTCTGGACAAGAACAGTTTCCAAGGGGACGAAGAATCTTATCTATTCCAATTTGGCCAAAAAAATTAGGTATTTCACAAAACTGTGTATATGAAATAAAACAGCAACAAAAAGAAGAAAATGCAGGTCAGTTTCTGGGTTGATGAGTTTTGTGGTCCTTTGAAAATATCGTTCAGGTAGCACTGAAAAACAGATGTTTTGTTCTAGTCAGGGAAAAACAGTGAGTCTTGAGCTTGCAAAACTTCTTTGTTGGGCTCATTAGAGTCTAAAGCTATTTGTTCACGTAAAGAGTTGCAAATTTGAATCTTAAGAAGATAATAGTTAGAAATTGCCATTCACAAGCTGGTGCATAATACTTAAACTATTGTGTTTGCATCATGAGAGCCAGTTGTGCTGTGACTGGGAAAAGAGATGGACGAATGCAGCACACGTATGCAGCACGAATATACGTTCTGCTTCAGTGTTTATGTCTTATAGTGCAGAGTGATTCCTTGCTGAGTATTACTACATCTTTCCTCCACCATTTTTTCTTTGACAGAAAAAACAATTTTAAATGAATGGGACATAATTTGAAAGAGTCTTTGGAGGGGATCTTACTAATTCAACAGAAGAATTTAGTCCAGCTTTATGAATTGTATCTTGCCTGCTGCAAAAAAATAAGTGTACTTAAAGATACTTTTTTCTGTAGCTTTTCCTTTCTGTAGCTCTTCAATACTGGTCTCACCCACATCCTATTTTTAAATGTAAATTGAATGTATTTTTATTTTGCAGGAGAAAAATTGGAAGCAGCAAAACTGGACAACACTCAGGAGATTGTTATAGCATCTGAAAAGTATGTGTTGGGGAAAAAAATGGAGGCCCTTTATGGTTCCTAGTTTTGGGGTTTGGTTTTTTGGTTTGGGTTTGGTTTTTTGTTGGTGGTTTTTTTTTTTTTTTTTTTTTTTTAGACCGAACTTGCATCTCATTCCAGATGTGGATAAAAGATGCTGAGCCAACCCAGTCTGCCCATCTGGCAAAAAAATCATCATCCATTTAAACGTGAAGAGACTGATCAGACAGCAAAAGACTAGAACTGGAAATAATGGAGTGTGTGTTCTTGTGGGAACTTGCAGATATTATTTCAGAATGCAGGGGCGAGGTGTCAGTGCTGTTTAGAGGGTGCTTTCTGTCTGCTTATTAAAAGAATGCTTTTGACATTTTTAGTCACGCCTTGATATAAACAGGGCATCTTGCTCTGTAGTGATATCGTAGGAAAGCTGTGAACTTCAGTCCAGTTGCAGCAACCATGTTTTTAAGGTGGGGGGAAATGAACAAAAAACCCATTGTTGTCCAGCTGCTTAACTGTTGGCACTTCTCTTTTTACTGTTTTTGAGATACTGGTTTATGGATGCTAATAAAATCCTATAATACAATATGAAATTGGGATGAAGGAGGGAAAGGAACTGGAAGATTTTCCTTGTCAGAAGTTCTGTGGGAGAATTTAAGTTCTTTGAGTCCCAGAAATTTGGAGTATTATGGATTTGGTAGCACAACTCTTACTCAGATCAAAACATTTGCTTATTAAACTGTAGGAGGAAGCAACCACTAGACTACTGAGAAGGAAAATATAACTGCTTTTTGAAAGGAAGAATGTATTTGCATTTACCAAACTGGTAAAGACATACAAAGTAAGGCATAGAAGGAAATTGCCCTAGCTGTATATGTGTTATGTCAGGCTCCAAGTCAGCCATTTCTTACCAGAAATGAAATCTTGGTATCACTGCAGATAGTATATTAAAACCCTTGGTGATTCTTGGTGATGAAAAAGCTAAGTAATGGCATTTCTGAGAAAAGCAGTAGATGACAAGACAGGAAGCCCTATTATATGGTGTAAACCCATAGCATGCCACATGTTGAACACTGCTTGCAGGGTTTTTTGCCTCATCTTAAAAAGGATGTCATCTAACAAGAGCAGAAATTACTAACCTTCTGTGTTGTATTGACTGGCATGTTTGTGTCTCTTTTCTAAATCAGGCAGGTAACATGCTGATTTTTTTCTTTAAACTGCTTGGTTTTTAATCGGAACACATTGCAGCTCAGGTTTAAAATGCAGCCATGCAAGGTGAGGCAGGTAGAGCTGAGGGATGGATGATTTGCAGTGCTGATGGGAGCAAATGGCTGGGAGGGAGAGAGGAGCTCTTTTGCTGAAAGGTGCAGTTTTGCAGTTTGCTTTCAAGATTGAAAAAACAGGTGAGACAAGATGGGCTGAACTGAAGAGGAACAGACTGATGACATGATGGGGAGAAACAAAATGGGAGCCTGAGTGGAGGAAAGAAACTTAGGCACAGCCTAACATGAAAGCACTTGATAGCTTTAGTTTAGGGGAGAAAAAAACAACTAAAAATCTTAATTTCTCTATATGCTGAAGGGCCTGGTTAGATGAGTTCAGGGTCTGTTGTTTTCATGTAAGCTGCTCTCATGGACACTTCTACCCATGTGTCAGGGACAGACTGCTGAACAAGGACACATGAAATCTTCACACGAAGTGTAGATGGAGGTGAAAGCTATGTATATTTGAAGTGTCAGTTTAGCCAGTTTTGATAGGCTCTTGGGTGTCTGCCTTTTACTTGAAAAAGCTGCCTGCATTTTGCCTTCAGAGGTTTAGGCCACTTACACAAAAGGCTATGGGGTTGATCACATGAGAGAAATGCTAGTTTGCATATCCAGATAATTAATTTTGTTTGTAACCAGGAACTATTTGGTATTTCTTCATTGCTTATTCTTGGAAAGACAAGAAAATAAAAACCCTTTCTTTTGACTCCTGTTTAGGTTGTCTTCAAAATTGCAGCATCATTTTAAATTGTCTTCAGTATATTCTCATTACTTTCCTGAAACTGGGATACCAGAAGTAACAACTTGTCACTCCCGAAGTGCTGTCACTGTGGATTATATCTTCTATTCTGCAGCAAATGATGATACTGCTGCCCAGCCAGGTGAATTATTTTTCATGAATGCTAAATAGGAACATTTGGATGCTGTTCTAAGGGAAACGTAGTGAAAATTTAAACCATATGAAGTACCTTGGAGGTTTGTGGTAGTGCCTTGAATGTCAGCTGTTACCTGAGAAATGTGGCTGGCCTTGTCAACTCCCCACAGTTGGACTTGTAGTGCCACACAGGGCAAACTTTTCCACCTACCTCAGTGTTCCTGTAGTTGCCATCTCAGTATTGAGACAAGAGCTGAGGCTACAGAAAAGCAGCTGTGTAAGTAGCACCTGAGAAATACTGCTGTCAGTAACTCATGCAGGACCTTAGTGGCCAGACCTACAAGGAAGTACTATTTCCAATCATTTAATCGACAAAATGGTGAACAGCAACTTACGATGTGCATTAAAACTGATAAATGAACTGTTTCTTAGAAGGTTACTTTTCAGATAGTCTTGATGAAATGTCTGTCAAGTAAATGACCTTTTGTGGCCTTTGCTCTGAGAGCAGTCACTTGCACATGCCCAGTTGTCACTCTCTTGATTGCAGTTGCAGCTAAAACTCACCAGATGGTGCAAGAAAGACATGGTACCTCCGCAGGTGTGTTTCTTGATGGGTAACACAGTGCTATCCTTTACTGCATTTGCGCTCTTACCATGGATACTTCTGAGCAGCGTGCTTTCCCATGTCATCATTAGTTCTGTGTTTTATGCCGTCGTCAAAGGTCATTGCACAGTGCAGTGCTAGCAGATAAATGGCTGCACAGAATTCAGAACAAAGAAACCTGGATTATACTCCTGCTCCCGCTATAGATTGCAACTGATTTTTATAAATTAACATTGTTTTCAATACACAAGATGAAAATACCACCTTCATCTCTTATACCTTGAGACTAGATTGTTGAAATTCATTGAGTCAATGCACGAATGTCTCATTTGTCATAACACGCACAGTAAATGCTATCTTAAAGTATCAAATACAAAAGCTTTACAACACAAATAAAAGCTTTGACTGAAAAACTAGGATATGAGAAGTATCTAAATAACTTCTGAATGCTGTGTGATTTCAGAGTGCATACCTGTGCAAAATTTAATCCTAATGTGCATGCTTATATATTTTCTTGCACCATCATTGTCCCAGCAGAGCTACAGCACTTTTTTCTTTCTGCACTTGTTTTTCAAATAGATTCTTCACCCCACATCAGAGTACAGAATGAGACCAAACTTGAATTCTCCAGGTAGTTTAAACTGCTGTAGCTTTTTTTGGTAGTTCTTAGAAACTAAATAATAGTCTGGATTTTCAGTCTGAACAAGTGAGTATTAAATGTGGTCTAGGCTGATGGATCACTTTTTTTTCCATTTAAAGGGGGTTTTTTTGGAAAGTTTTTGTGCTTTAGTCTATGTCATGCTTAGCCAAGTATTTGGTTTGGTATGCAGGATTTGCTGTGAAAGCAGCGTTCAGTATCTGCCCGAGTCCTGCAGGACTCAGTTTTGCTGTTTCCAGAGTACTCTGAGCTGACATCACTGCATGCAGACCAAGCTCTCTGTAGCAATAAACTGCTCCTTCGTAGCCATGCAGGTGCTGTCAAATGATAAATTTGGCTCAAGAGCTGGGCAAATGTGTGCTGTGGAGCTACTGAGACATTTTTGCAGTAAAAAACTTTTCTTCAGAGCAGCAGTAAACAGCTGCTGCGTTGTTAGAGAACTGGAAAGCTGGCAGATGGCAATGGAGTGAAGCTGTTGAACTATCTGAGGAGTTTTAACAGTTGCTGGATAATCCTTTAAAATATGCCTAATTGTAAGCCAGTACCAGGTTCAGCCAGGTAGTTCTGAAATTGCTGATCACTTTCATATAGAAAATATTCTTGTCAAAGTTACAGCTGCCATTTGTGCTGGTCCTGAGAGCACCCAACCTGCTCAGAGTAATCTCTGTGCTCTGAAAGCAATAGCTAGGGTTGCTGAATAGTCGTCTCACTCAAGTAGATAGCTCCAGAAGTCTAAAAGTTTGACATACCATGGAATTATCTCATTCTCAATGGAATTTCTTTACTTGAGCTGGAAAAAGCTTGTTACTCTTTGCTGGTGATGGTTTTCTGGTTCTTGTTTGTGGGTTTGTTTTTTTTTTTAATGAAGACACAAATATTTTAAGTATAGTGTAATAATAAGGTGTAATAATAGCAAAGCTGTGAGTCATCTTCCCCTCTTCCATGAGCAATATGGTGTTTCTTGTGTGTGTGTGGTGGGGGATTTTTTTGTAGTGGTTGTTTTGTTTGTTTGGGGGTTTTTTAGGTGATAATAGCAAGAGGTAGCAGGAAATAATGGAGGAAGATCCCCTTCTTGTGAACAGATAGGAAGGGAAATGCCAGAAGGCTTTCTTCCTTATGAGCAAGAAGAGTTCCTGTATGAGTTGCCTGCTGGAGAACTGCATGCTTGAGGATACAGAAATAAAATGTTATGTGAACCAGTAACTCTCAAAAGATGCTTAATTTTGCAAGTTTCAGCTCTGTTCAGCAATGCTGTTGTGCCAGAGTATAGGACTGGATTGTATAAGGCTTTTTCAGGGGAGTTACAATGAACAAATAAATCCCTTTCCCTTTCTACCTCAATTTATCCCTCCACAAAATGGAGGGGTAGTGTCTTGCAGAGTACTTAGAATCAGCAGAGCTCAAAGTTGTACTGAGTAATAGCAAACAAGAAGAATTTCTGAACTACCTTATTGGTGATTTTGCATGGAACAATAATGACTTCAGATTTTCTGCCATACTGTTTTTTTCCTTGTGCGTATGTATGTGTGATTTTTTTTTTTTTAAGCCCACAATGATGAATGTTTCTACTTTTTTTTTTTTTTTTTCTTTAAACCAGGAGCAGAAGATTCTGTTCATGGAGGTCTGAAACTTCTTGGCAGGCTGGCCCTTCTAACAGAGAAAGATCTTTGGACTGTTAATGGTCTTCCCAATGAAAATAACTCTTCTGACCACCTGCCATTGCTAGCAGAGTTCAGGCTTATTGAACGGTAATATCCAAAGGACTTTTTGTGTAGGTAAAGTTACCTTCACCTTCTCTCTTTATGTGATTATTTTTTTTTTTTTAAAGGTTAATTCAAGCACTGCTGGTCCGGTTTAAATAAGTTTGCATGCATGCTGATTTGTTAGTGTTGTGTAGACTTTTTAAAGAGACTTTTTTTTAAAAAAACATTTAAATTACTTTATGAAGTCTTTAAGGCAAAAAGAAAAGGTTTTACATTAGCTTCCTCTTTGATAATGGAAAACATCTGTGCCAGTCTCAAAATGGCATTATTTTTCACAGAGATGCTGTAAATGGTTTTTATTGTAAATCATAGTAAAAGTGATTATTCTCTGAGAACTGTGTGCTTTTTCAAGTAATGGGGAGTGAGTTTGTGTGCATGCCACACTTTATAATGAGCTGAAAGTACTGTTTTACTACAAAGTTGCTCTGTAGACACTTTCATCTAAATGCTTCTGCAAAGGAATTTCCTCAGTTACCTAGAGTGTAGTCAGTGCAGAGGCTGCAAGATTAGACTTCCAAAGGAAGAAGATAGCTTTGCAGTAAGGCAAATATTTATGTTCCAAAAAGTAACTTCTTAGAGCTTAAATATAGGTAGCATTCACTGGCATCTTTTCAAAAGTATCTGAAATAAAACCAAGTCTAATGAGCATGAAGACTTACATATATAATAACCCATTAATGATTAGCTATAGGGTGGGCTTAAGGGCTTTATGTTCAGTGATTTCTTTGTAGAACAATAATGAGATAGGTATTTAACAATCTTAAAATATCTGGTTTAGTTCATTCCCATTTGTCCTGCCTTGATTTTAGAAATTACTTAGATCTTTTCTGGAATAGAAACCTGGACTGGACAAAAAATAACCCAAAGTCATTTAAAAAAAAAAAACCAAACCTACCATGATATTTTATTGAAGTTTCATGCTGTGCCTAAACATACAAGTGATTAAAAATAACAAAGTCATGCATATTTTCTACGCTATTTGACCACTTTGCAGTAAGTTAGAAGAACAGTCACTAGAACCACACTTAAGACAAATGCCATCATAAGCAATTTTCAAGAGAATATTTCAGCTGAACTTCAAAATGAGAACCAAAAGCAATTTGTCACACCTCTACAGCATTGAAAAGTTTCAGTATAAGTTAGAGGTTAAGAGAAAATAACTCAAATTGTGCTGGACAATGGTAAAAACTATCTACCAACCATCACTACTTGAGCTGAAGTAAACCCTGGTTTCATAGAAAAAAAAACCTTGCAACATATCAGATAACCTTGTGCTATAGGATACAGCTGATCAAAGTAAGTTTTTCACATCATTTTACCCATGAGAAATCTAAGATACATGAAAAAAATTGTTTAGGTCACAAGACACTCAGCAGCATGAATTTTACAACTGAAACTCTGCAGCTGATGTCAAATTACACAAGAATTTCTACTGAAAGAGTATTTCCCTCTCTTCAATTTCACTCCTGAACCAAAAAAAAAAAATCCTATTGTGAACACAGGAGTGGAACAGTTTGCAGAAAGAGGGATGGGAAAGACCTCCCTGTAATTGATATGGTAATCATGTTTGAAGAGGTGTAATACATTTGAAAAGTCTTCTTTCTAGACCTTCTGAAGTCTAATTGGTAGAAAGCCTTTCACTGTTTGTAGAAGGTTGCTGGGTCTTGATGTTGTCTTCCTGTCCTAGGTAAGTAAGATTCATTGACTTTTTTGAGCAATGAGGTCTGTGTACAAGCAATCATCTCCTTCTGTATCGATTCAGTTGCTGGCTGATAAAAGTGTTCTAGGAGCTTAAATCATTCAGTTTGAGTAAGCATTGTCATCACTGTGTTACAATGTCCTGTCTTCATTGAGATCCCAAAAAAGTAAGTGCCCAGGAGGGGAGGTACACAAGGCCCATGGCAGTATCATCTACAAGTACAGCACAAAGGGTAGAGGCTGGACTTGTATAATAATCCAGTTTCTATTTAGGCACCTAATGAAATATTTTCAGGAATGCAGCACTCGAATGCTTCCAGAGAACTTCACTAACACCAGTGGTAGACCCCAGTGAAAGTCTTACCATGTCACTTGAGAACGCTGCTGTCCATCACAGGTCCTTAGCTACGTCTTAGAACAAAAGGACTGAGTAGGGAGGAAGCAGACAAGCTTGATTTTCAGCTATTTCAGACATACAATTTAATTTATTGCTGAAGTTATTCCAATACAAGCTTCCTTATTCAAGTCTGACTAAGCTGTTGTTACTACAACACATATAGGAAAAACTCCCTACAGCAGCATGGCAGAAGGTTAACTTCAGCCTGCAATGTCTGATCTTAATATAAGATGTCAAGGCATCACCATCTGAGACTGCTCAGCCTTTCAAAGACAAGGTTCAAAGTTACACATAAATGCTGAAAGAAAAGCATATAGACTCAGGTTAGCAATTCTGACATTTTTTCCATTATTCCAGGAACACATATGAGAAACAAACTGACTAGTAGGTGAACGCTTGTCTCTACAAAACAGCAATCTCTATGTTTTGTGCTTCAGCAGTGTAGTCCGGAAAGACTAAGACCTAGTGACAAGTATAAAAAAATTACGAAAGCTTGAAAATTCATTATTCATCAGTTATCATCATTTTTAAAAAAACCCAAACCCTTGTATTTTGCCTAATAAGATGTCAGTGTTTAAGAATACCACTTGCATATTACTATTACTTAACATCTTTCAGCAACATGCACAAAATGGTAATATAGGTGGCAGTAAAACATCCAATGCTGTTTTAATACTACCAGAAATGCTGGGCAACAGTACAAATTAGTTACAAAACAATAATACTGACAGTTTTGCATATCTGTTAAGTTTAGTGAGGTAATGTTGATACTTTAAAAACTCATGCCACTTCTGCACTGCTTGTTTTTATTGCTGAATTAAATAAATACTATGATTTTTTAACTGCACTGCACCCCAGCACATCTTAACACTAAGAATATGATTTCTTAGTCATCCCAATGCTACTACCCAGCACAATGCCCAAATTCAATTAATACTTGTCCAGGGAAATTATATTTGAAGAAACTCTCACACCACTGGAGTCACCTGCTACATGATGGAGGGAAAAAAAAAATAATCTCATATCCTGCCAAACATCATTTTAGGTTCTCTTCACTGATGCCTTTTCTGTAATTTGAAATAAAATAAATACTGCCACCAAAAAAGAATTTGCCCTGTTCTATTTTCTAGGTAAAACTTTAATTGTAAGAGTCCACAAGTTAATAAATAGTCCCATTCCTTTTTCCTTCCAACGGAGTGCAGGTAAAGTGCAGCGGGAAGCACCAGGAAGCCCTCTGTCCAGTGTATGGCTTTGTTAGATGCGGAGCTGGTAGCCTACCTCATTGAGCGTAGCCAGGTCTCCTTTCTTGTCCACCACCGCAGGCCTGCAAGCAAAGGAGGGAAGAGGGCACTGCTCACCAGCAATCCCACACTGCCATGCAGAAGTGGAGAGAGCAGTTGTCAAAACAGGAATGGTTTACTTCAAAATAGGACCGACTACGTCTAATTTTCTCATCATAAGCACAATCCTGCTGGATTTGTCACATGAACTAGTGTGACCGAGCTACTCATGTGGGTTGCCTCTGAAGCCAAGCACCAGCTAAGAACATCATCCCATCCTGAGGTCTGTGATCTGATCCTGGGAGCACCCCTCTCCCTCTGACTTTAGAGAGGGCCTAAATGAGTAGCTAAGGCTAGACACGTCCTGTCATCTACCCCAGAGCAGGACTCTGGCTTTTAGAATAAAGTGGAAACAGCCAAGAGCAAACAGGCACAGCCTCTAACATGGCCACAGCACATTGTCTCTCAACCTGCCCATTCCTCTTGGCTAGGTCTGTGAATGGCTAGAGCCCACCAAATAAACAACACAAGATGAACTCCCTTCAGAATCCAGGCATCTTATATTCTGATACAGTCCAGCCATTCACTTGATAATCACACACACACATGCTGTTAGGTCATTTAAGAACATCAACAACCTGAACCAAAAGAAACCTTGAGACTGAGCCATCAGTCTCTCCCTATTTAGCAAGCAGTGGAAAAGCTCCTGCAACAAAGTTGTCAAACTGAAACAATCCTGGTGATTTATAGTCTATGGAGGTGTCTCTAATCTGAGAATTTATTCCAGGCTCTTAGCTATTTTCATGCTAAGCCATATATTGCTTTTCTAAAGAAAGACATTGTTTAAAATACATGTTTCTCCTAGTAGACTCCACAGCACGTCTGCCTCACTGCAAAACCACAGATAAAGCCTAAGTAGTACAGCATGAAGCTGGTAACGGCCCCAGTGCTTACCTACAGCTCCTCAGACCTAGTTTCCAGCTCTTGCACTTAGTTTTCACTCATTATGCAGCAGATATGACCCGTGAGTTCACACACGCAAGGCTGATGCTTCCCTCCGCGTTGCATGCTGCCTGCCCATTTCTGCGACAGCGCTCTGGGCAGCCAGCACAGCCCCAGGAGAGGCAGTGCGCAGCAGGCAGGCTGTCAGGCCAGGGAAGGCCCTGCCCTGCCTGTGGCACACTGCTGGCTGCATGCACCAATCTAAGAGCTGTACCGCTGCTGCCCTAAGAGGTGGGGATGTATAGCTTACATATATCAACACATATACATGTGCAGCAGCGGAGCCTCAGAAATATTTTTTGAATTCTTTGATTCAATGAGTGGGGGGGGGTTGTTGTTTTGGGGTTTTGTTTGTTTGTTTTAAGAGCAGTGCTGCTAACAGCAGATCCCTGCTGAGAATTTGCACAGCATTTGAGAGCTGGGGACATGGCTATGAACAACTAATGCTCTTCTGCCTAGTCACACATTGAATGCAACCTGGTTTTTTGCCACTTATCGAAGCACCTCTATTAACCCCATCATCCTGTTTGCAGTACTGCCCTGCACCCTGCCTCGTGTTTGTCTCAGTTTGTAAGTACTTCACAGAAGTGAAGGAGTCTTCACTCATCTCTGTCACTTGCAGGAAGGGATCACACCTGAAGAAATCATTGTAAGATATTTGGATTTTTCCACTTTATTCCTTCACAGCAGATGGGATTTGACTAGCCAGAAAACAAGCTACAAGCTGCATTCCTCAGAGCTTGCGTAAGAGTCAGAGACCAGCAAGAGATGCGCTGTATGTTTCAGCATGCCTGCCCTTCCTCTCCCCCTCCCTCAAATTTAGGGATCCTCTTCCCTTCCCACCCTTTTCTCCCTCCTTCCCTCCAATTAAAGCCAGAATATGGCTTTACTTAAAGCATACCTGGATGGTTCTACCTTCTCTGATTATCCAAGAGAGATGGGGAGTCACTGCACAACCATGGCAACATGCCCATTTCCACTCCATGACAATTCTCTAGCTTGTAGCTACCAACAGACTGTCCTCCATAAGGTTTCTCTTCAGGGTTTTAGGAAAAGGGAAGGATTTTTTGGAGCAGAGGCACCGCAGCTCCTATTCTCCTTGGCTGGCAAATGACCTGACGTCAAACATCCCCTCTAGAAGCAAGAGACCTCTGCTGTACTCACCCATCAGATCACACCTCCTGTGCAAAGTGCCATGGTAATGAGCAGCTGAATAAGCACTGCATAGCTGCTGGGTACACAGTATTCATGAGCTGTCTGCATTGGATCTGCCTGATTTTGTACATCCTAATATAATATAATCCTAATACAATCCTGCCCCCTTGCACATCCTAATATAACGGACTAACAGAATTTTCCTTTCAACAGCTAAATTAGGCCAGAAGCACACAAGACCAGTGTTGCTATGACACTCACAGAGCATGCATGTGTTAAGCCTCAGTATAAAATTAAAAGGAAATAGATCTGGTAAACTGACATTTAGGGGCAGGCTGCCGCATGATGCTCCCGTCCAAACTCATACCAACACTCCCAAACCCCTCCAGCTCCAGCACTTCTATTGGGGATGAAGCACTGCATTGCCTGTTCCAGCACAGTGGCTTGCAATTTACTGCACCTTCCTGCTTTAGGACTTCAGAGGATGGACAAGCAGATGCAGTAAAGCTTCAGACTTACTAGACAGATTCACACCACCCTGTATCCTCTTTATTCACCCTGTCTGCTGGCCACCCTTAGCAGGATCACATCAGCTGTGGGCTAAAAGCACATGGACTGTTACCATAGCTCATGCAATTTGACTACACACCAGTCTCCTACACAGGCACGTACTGCTTAGTGCATTGCCACCCATGTTCTGCAACATACTCTATCTGCCTTGTAGCTGTATTTTCAGGCTAAAACACTATCGTGTGCTTGCTTGTGGCCACCACCGGCATTTACCTAACAAACTAGTAAGGAACCAGGATGAGAAGGTAAAGGTTTGGGGCTGTTCTGTCCTTAAGCACTGCTTCAGCCTTTGTACTTCAGAAACAATCCAGCAAAGACATTCCAGTTCACCATTCCAGTTCACATATTTTTTCACTGGGAGATCTCTCCCAGCAGGCCCGTATAATTTTATTGTTGACAAAAACCAGGCTGTAATAACAGCTTGTCATCAGCAGGTGAAGCCTCTCAAATGAATGTGTTATTCAGCCCCTGCCAGCTCACGCTAGAGCAAAACACTTCTCTCCCCCTCCCCTACAAGCTCTAAAAAGCTGTAATTACAGCATGTGAGTAAGAGATCCACAAAGAAACAAAACACAGTGTTGATAAGCACGGCCATTCTTTAGCTAGGATTTCAGCCTAAAGCCTAGCAAACCTGAAAGTCTTTCCTCTTCTGTGCATAATACAAAGGCCTCTCACTGCACCTAGGTTCTCAGAGATACATCAATATGCAGAAGAAAATACCCAATTCCCCCTCTTGTATTTCTTGCGCCGCATCAATTGCTGTACACGCTGGTATGTGTCATTCAGCTCATCCCTAATGAGGGGATGCTGTTCCCCCTTCAGATCTCTGAGACCTCCTGTTGAAGAAACCAGTAGGTACTGATTTTGGAAATGAAAGGGATTTATCACAAGAAGGGAAGTCCCTACACCAGCACACTCCTCTGCAGCATCACTCCCACTGGGGCAAAAGGCACAGTCAGCCTTCAAGCCACCAGCACCACTGCACAGAAGAAGCATTTTAACATCAGGAACCCAGTTCTCCCTGGCATCACTCTTCTAACAGAGAGCAGCCTCTCCGATCTGCTCAAGGGCCCTGGACCTGCTGAAAGCTCCTTCACTCCCCGTTTTGCTTCCAAGCGTACCGGCCAGGCTTGTGAGGGGGCTGTGCAGTATCCGCAGGGCTGTCACACAACCACAAAGCACATGCTGCAAGAGCTCCCACCTGCTCAGAGGTGCTTCAACGCCTTCCGCAAAAGCAAAGATGAAGGTCTCGTGGAGTCTGCTCTCTGTCTCCTGCTCCCTGCATCATGGTATAGCTGGGTCCTGGATCTTGTATCATGGTGACCCAGGGTTTATTTTAGAATAACATGTAATTTGCTCTACATACAGAGTGACACAGCAGAACCACCAAGCAGGTAACAGGTGCTGAAGCCACTGCAAGGCCACCAGTACTTCACTTTGTCTTTCTGTCCTGGAAAACCAAAGCTGCCAAAGAGAAATCAGGCACTGCAGAGTGGCCATGTGCCCAGTGGCTCTCTCAGGAAACCAGCACAACTGGTGAATCTCCAAGCCCAGTGAGACTCACTCTTTTCTCCAGACATACATGATCCACTCCAGCAACTGCAGAAGCACTATGAGAAACCCAAAGATGAAATCATCCATCAGAGCAAATCTAGGAGGTGAAGAAGGCTGGAGCAGCCGAGCCCATTACAACTATAATTATCTGTTCACTAAGCAAGGAGCTCTCAAGTGATGAAGCCCAAAGTTCAGCATTGTGGACTGAGTGTGAATTCACACATAAAAAAAAAGCCTGCTGTGAAATCATCTGCTGCTAAAGTATCTAGAAGCTATCTTTAGAAGGTTAGTCTAATGTCTTTGTTTGCTGCTTTAAAATAAATAAATAAGTGCTAAGACAGTAGTCTGGGGGCCTATTTAAAAAGCGATCATTATAAATATGTGACTAATCTGGGTTATGTATAGGCTTTCACAGTTGTCAGCTTCCTGGCTTGAGGCAGTACAGCTAAAACTCAACTCTTCCACGTCTAAGGTATGAGAGTCTGAATTGCCAGTGGCTGTAGAAGGCCCATGATCTGGAAGCTCAGTTTCATCCATTTAGAGGTATTGCATGCAGTTAGTGCACCCTTCCCCACACAGTTAAACTACTAGCTATGACACACAAGGGAAGTAGTCTGGGATTTTTTAAGCAGATTAAAATCAAAGAATACAATGCGAGTCATGTTTCCACTTTGGCAAGAAGAGAAAAGGTTTACTTTTTCACCATCTCTGTAAGTTGGACAAACCACTCCACCAGAACAGCTCAGTACAAAGGCTCATCACAGAGAATCCAGTTTCTGTCTGAGTGACCATGACAGCAGGGCACCTCACCACCAGTAGCAGATACATCCTCCTGTTTTTAATACCTATGTCTGAACACCATTAAATGTGATCAAACTACTTTCACTCCTGTACAGGTGTCTGTGGTGGTGCAGCTCCCCCAGGGCCACTCTGATATCTCAGGATAAGCCATGCATGCTTTGGGAAAACCTCCCATCGTGATGTTATTTTGATTACAAGTGCAGCCACTTTTGGGCATCAGCTGATGTAGTCTTTGGCCACATCTGGGCCATCTGCTGCCTGAATTGTGTGAACAACTCAGCACAAATTGTGGCCAGAATGTAAAATAATGACCAAAGGCAATCATCTGTTTATAGATTATTATATATCTATAAATAGCAATCCAAGGTAAGACCTTTTGAGTCCTCCAGGACCTCTGTGGGCTCTGTGACCCAGTGTCTCCCCCTGAGCTGGGACACCTCTCAGGATAGATTTCACAAAGATTGGAAGATCGTCCATCAACAATTTTGCGAGGACTTAAAGGCCTGATTTCACAAGGTTCACTGACCAACTGTTGATGAATGACAGCACATAAAAGTGAGTAATTAATGCAACTCACAAAAGGGAAATTTTAATCATAGGTTAACCTCTCTGTATGTAGGTAAATTTGGTTCAGAGCTGTTGTATCTGTGCACATGCATTTGCAGTTTGGTTTAGAACTATTTTGTCTGTCTGTGTGGTTCAGAACTGTTTTCTCCGTCCATGCATGTGTGTGATTTGATTTAACCTCCATCTGTGTGCAACCCTGCTGTAAGTTTCAGGTGATCCTTGCCATTTTTAAATCTTTAAGTCACAAATTCGCTTGTAACAAATTCCATCAAATCACACTGTTAAATTGGCTGATGATTAAGTACTGTTAAAATTATCCAACCTAATCTTGTTATCTCTCTCAGAAATTTTAATAAATCTTAAATTGCTGCTAAACCAAAACTGTGTAACAAAGTCTCATTCACAACAGTCCCCTGCACCCCAAGCTAGGTTCTTTGTTTCTCCATAAAGTGGACTGTATAAAGGTTTGTCCTGGTTTCAGCTGGGATAGAGTTGATTGTCCTCCTAGTAGCTGGTACAGTGCTATGTTTTGAGTTCAGTAGGAGAAGAAAGTTGATAACACTGATGTTTTCAGTTGTTGCTCAGTAGTGTTTAGTCTAAAGTCAAGGATTTTTCAGCTTCTCAAGCCCAGCCAGCGAAAAAGCTGGAAGGGCACAAGCAGTTGGCACAGGACACAGCCAGGGCAGCTGGCCCAAAGTGGCCAACGGGGTATTCCATACGGTGTGATGTCACATCTAGTATGTAAACTGGGGAGAGTGGGGGTGGGGGGATCGCCACTCGGGGACTAATTGGGTGTCAATTGGCAGGCGGTGAGCAATTGCACTGCGCATCATTTGTACACTTCAATCCTTTTATTATTACTGTTGTCATTTTATTAGTGTTATCATTATCATTATTAGTTTCTTCTTTTCTGTTCTATTAAACTGTTCTTATCTCAAGCCACAAGTTTTAATTCTCTTCCTGATTTTCTCCCCCATCCCACTGGGGGGGGTGGGGAGGGAGGGAGTGAGTAGCTGCATGGTGCTTAGTTGCTGGCTGGGGTTAAACCACGACAAGATTGAAAAAATAAAAGGGGAAACCCACACTTCCACTTTCACAGTCATCCAACACCAAGTTGAACCAAGCAAAAGCCATCGGGCCCTCCAAGGACTCACCCCCCACGGAGAGGCCATCGGGCAGCACTAAGCACAGCAATACCAGGACATCAGCAATACCAGCAGCTTCTGGAGCCTCTCAGGCAACCAAGACACCCAGTAGAGTTTTCCTATATATGTCAGTAAGCATCTAAGTTTTGTACAGCAAAATAATATGTCATCACCCTCAACTTCTGGCCCACCAGTGATGGCAGCAGGAATACTCACGATTTGTCTCTTCTGCATGCCCGTCTCTGAGGGCTGGCTTGCCTTCGGCGAGGGGACAACGATTTACCCCGTGATCGCTCTTTCATGGGAGAATGGGCACTTGAAGGTTTCAGAATCTGCGAGAGATGGGGGAGGGAAGGACAAGGCGTTCAATAAAGGCAATGATTCACTGAAAATAAAAAATAAAAATAAAGGGCCTCATACAGTAGTGGGGACAGTACACAAAGAGCCTTCAGTCCCTTGGAGCTTATTCAAACCCTGCCCAGGTTAAGAGGAACCCAAAGCTGTTATCATGTGATAGCTGTTCAGGGGCCCTCTGCAAAAATTAGTTGGTGTCACCAATTCAATTCCCAGCTAAATACTGAAAAAAAAGGTCTCATCCGCAGCCTTCTTCAGAGCTGGCAACAGCAAGGGATAAGAAAAATGGCTTTAAGCATCAGCTGAAGGAAACTCGTGCAGCTAAATCACCCTGTCCAGCTTTTCTCTCTGCAGAGGCAACCGCCTCCCGGGCTAGCAGTTGAACTCTGTGTGACAGTGGGACTTTTCAGTAGGTCTCCTGTCCATTTGCACACTTGCCCACATCCCCCAGGCCCTCCAACCTCAGAAGCCCATCAGCGTGACACTCACACTCCAGGCTATCTTTAAGACCCGATCCTCCAAAGTCAGCCCCCTCACAACAGAAGCCCTCTGAATCAACTGGCTCAAATTCTGAATTAACTCAAGGGAACAGTCAGATGCAGGGCCTTCAGGGCTTCAGGGCTGTGGTCCTGGCCTTGAGGCACTTACAAGGACCGGACCCAATGTCACAGCTTAGCACAGACAGAGCTGGTCCCTCTATCAAAAGCAAGTACTAAGTTCAGTAAATCATCCACCTATATCGACTTCTTCAAGTAGAGCCTGCTTCAGCTGTTTGTTTTCTAGATGGTATTAGAAGTGCATGAATAGAGAAGAAGGGGGGAAAAAAGCTTCATAACAGCTGTAATCAAGCACATTTGCTCAAGGTGACAGTATGGTACAAGTTGGCCCTCAAAACTCCTTGGCAGGTCAGGAGAGGTGGCAGCAGGACATAGCAGCTATGATGCTACTGTCAACACTCACCCCAAGGTCAGGGCAAGGGGGCAGGTGCCTCAGCCAAAAAGGCACACGGCTGCTACGTAGGAGCCATTCCTCAGCAGGGCAGGGGACGGGAACCCAGAATAACTTGGATGCGATGCCGCATGCCTCTCCACAAGAGCCAGCTCCATACTTAGCAACACACCTGCTCTGCTCCCCCTGCCAGCAGTGGGCTGGAAAGGCACCAAATCCCCTACCAACATGACCACAAACAGCTCCTCGCCCATGCCAGCCCCAGAGGCACGGTCAGGGACACCCCTCATCCCCAAGTGCAGCTAAACCCTCCAGCCCTCTGGCAGCCTGCCCTGTCTCCCCATCATTTCCCTCTGGGCTCTTCAGTCCAACCAACCAGCAGGGAAGCACCAGCCTGTCAGGGACCCACTTTCCTCACCCTTCCCATGTAACCTACTTTGCGATTTAGCCAAGGATGGTGGACATCAGGCAGCGCAGGGCAAGCCCACTAGCATGCCCTGCAAGGAGAAGCAACCACTGACACAGCTGTCCTATAGGATGCCTTGCAGCTCAGGTGCAAAGAGCAGACATCCCTACCTGCGACCAAGCTACCCACCCCACCAGCTCGAGCCCCAGCTATGCTGGTTCTTCCTAGCCACCTTCTTCCTGAGTCAGTAAGAAAAGCAAACTGGGCAATAGCTCCTTGATGGCCAGGGATGAGTATGGGTTCAAGTGTTTCCCAGGCTGAAGGGGAGATCCTTGAACTAAAAAAAAAAAAAAAAAAATAGCTGTAAGGGCTTGAAAACACACCAAACCCTATGGGAGAATCACTAAGACAGATGTAAGCACACCCCCAGCCCATCCGATACCACCATAATCTCAGGCCAGGGTCAGTCTGCTGACATGAAGCAAAACCAATCTCTGCATGATGGGACAAGGCACACCCACCTCCAAGTCCACCGCCCAGGCACACAGACCTACCTTCATTCTCATATCCCTGGCAAACTTCTCCAGCTCCTTCCTGACTTCTGTGCGCATCATTTTGGATACATTGAGGACCAGCTGTTTCCACTCGATGGGCTGAAAGCTGTGTGGCTCGTGTGGGACATATAATCCGATTTTTACTTTTTTGACTGAATGCAAGTACTTTTTATAGGAGTCTTCAAATTCAAAGATGAGGTCACTCAGAGTTCGGTAAGTTAGAGGTTTGTCCATCAGATCTGATCGTCTGCTCATGCCCAGCGAGCCGTACCGGCCATTGCAGTAAATTCCGAGCACCACATGATGAAAATAGTTCCCTGAGAAGTGGGTTTTAAAGCTGATGGGGAATCGTTCTACAGAGGGCTGCCCATTCGTTAAGTATCTGGTGTGCACGTCAAGGCAACAACAGCGCTGGGAACAGAGCACGCACAATTACACCTGTAAGACATCTTTAGCAGGTTGTTTGTTTGGGTTTTTTTTAACTGCCAGGGCAAGCACTTTCTCCCAAACACAAGTTTATTCTCACTGTGACACAGAAACAGTCAATGCTGCCAAAGCCCATTTCACTGCTTGGAGAATAAGATGCAATGGTTCAGGCAGGGAAGGGCCTGACTCCTAACCACGCTTGGGGGCAAGGAAAAAAACACAACAGTGTTCAGGTCAGCACACCAGAAGAGAGACCACCCTCCCCAGATCTGTGGGAACTCCCCCGTTTGATATCAACATCAAACTCCCATGCTCCCAAAAGGGAACAACGTTTCCCTCCGTTTCGTGCTGGAGCTTGGTAGGACTCAGGTTATTGATCCTCATTTTCCCACATCTTCAAACAGTAGAAAAAAGTCTGAATTTATTCCTCTTCAGGGTGACAGTCTGCCTTTCCAGCTGTAAACTGGCCATCGGCCACTCTTCATACAACAGCGGTTTTGCACGTTACCTTTGTAACACATTGCTGAGTCAAACAAAGTAAAGCTCCCAGGCGGATAATTAATTAGATAAGCTGAGACATGGTCAGGAACAAACACTTTTAGAAAGCAAAACATGTCCCCTGAATCACTGGCTGGCCATTTCAAATGCACCACGTGCAGAGGCCGGGACCAAGCTCTGTAACAGCGTAGTAGGTGATCTCAGAGGGGAACTACGCGTGAGTCCAGGTCGTCTCCTCAGGAGGCTGCTGGCCTGTGCCAGCGGGAGGAGAGACTGAGATTCCTTCACGCAAGGAGGTTTGCGTCAGCACCTACGTTGCATGTGGCTCCCTGCTACTAATCCCCGGACAGCTGAAACCCACCCTGGCTCCACTGCTGACACCCAGCCCCCAGGACAGCAGGCGCCCTTCCCCTCTGCAGCTGAGACCCCCCACCCACGCCCCGGGAATGGAGGAGGGATGACCAGAAAAGGCTGCAGCAAGACGCTCCAGCCTGGGGTTACTCCAGCCAGAGGCACCTACTGTAACCCCAGAGCCATACCCAGAGGCAGACGCTGTCAAGGCAGTCAGACAGGGCAGTGCCACTACGAAATATGCCAGCCTGAGGGGCAGCACTGCCAGGATAGTGTCAGGGCAGCCTGAAAAACGGAGGAGTGGGGTTGGTTCCCACTGGAGCTGCAGGAACCGGCTCAGACCAGAGTCCTGCTCTGGGCATCTCCAGCATCCCCTCCTCTCCCTACCCTATGCCCAAAAAGGAGGACTTCAACAGCAGCGAAACAAGAGCCACTGCACAGCTGAGATGCCCTGGGAGGTTACTGCAGCCAGCCTTCCTCCCCTGTCTGCATAGCATGGCTGCCCGACAGCTGCTGGGAAACTGAGAACACAAAAAGCCTTTGCGCCAATACCGTAAAACACAATTCGGGCTTGATTCTGGTTCTGCCCAGCCTGACACCCCACCTCACCACCAGTGCAACTCCCTGGGATGCTGACCCCCCCATCCGCACCCTGCATTTCACCTCTTCTCTCTACAGGGATGCAGGAATACCATCCAGCAGCTCTCATCTGTCTCTAAAGAATTTTCTCAAGGGGATATTTCACCCACTTGATGGTTGTTGAATTTCACATATTCAAACTTTCGCCCTCCAGGTGAACACAGAAACCAACTAGTAGGGGATTCGTGAACTGCCCAGAATCTGAGGTTGAGAGTAAGGAGTTAAACCTCTGTACAAAAAAAATGCAAGAAAAACACGTTGGCAAAAATCTTTCAGAACAGCCACAGGGAAGCTTTTCGGTTCAATGTCAAACATATTTAATTGCAGTCAGTGCTAGATGTCATCAGCTTTAGTGGTCTGGAGAAAATGTATTAGAGGGTATAGGAACGGACAACACTATGGGCCCAGCTCCTGGTGCACTTCAGTATCTGTACAACAGTAAGTCTGGACAAGCGTGCAAAGCAGAGTCCAGACCTCCTTACTGCGCACACAACCCCTCGCCCAGCCAAGGCTACGTGTGCCCACCTCTGCCCATCTGCTGCCCCACCTACATCAAACAAACACCCTGCAGCAACTGTCAAAGTTCACCCCGATATCAACTACACCAACACAGAACAGAAATAGCTCTGTTGCCTTCGGTGATCTTGCTAGATCACTGTTGCACTAGCACTAGCTTCTCCAAGAAAAGCCTCACACCATTGGTAGAGTTGAAGATCATAAATACACTGCAAGGTCAGAATGGGGCCCAGCACTGTTACATCAACTGGAAAACTCAGCCCACAGTCATCTCATTTAAAAGGTCACCTTGCTCCAGGCCTTGAAAGGAGCATCCTCTGTACATCAAAGTCATGTTACAATAATTTGTATCCTACAGACAGATTCTTGCAGAAGCCCATTGTATTTATCATTCTGTGTAACTGAAAAAGCAGTATCTTTTATTAACACCTATGAAGCTTTCAAACATCGCCACTATTTTTCCCCTTCATTATGAAAGGGTTTTCTCTCTGCTCCCCAAGTGCCTTTCTATTAAGTCCACACAAAGCTTTGGTGGCCACCTGCCACACATACACACTTCTGCCATGAGGTCTCGGAGAAGTTGCAATTTAATCTCATTAAATACTAGGTAGGAGTAAAAGAATCTTTTGAGGATGGAAATTACCCACCATCAAATAACCCAGCAACAACTGCTGCGGAAATTAACCTTTAGGTACAGGTTGCTTCTGCTGAGTGACTAGTTAATGAGAGCCCCCACCCGAGATGAAATACACAGCAAATGGTCTGGAAAGGCACGTCAGATCTTCCCCTCCATCCATGCATCATTATTATTTCTCTTCCTTTCTGCTCTGCCCAAGGAGAGCTGTATTGTGGCAAACAAAAGGCAACGACACAGCAATGCCGCAGCTGTAATCACACTTTTGAGCTGGGACTGTAACTGCAGGATGGAGAGTCAGGGAGTAAATTATGTGCCACAATAGAGAAGCAGTGCAGAGCAGGAGAGGGCAAAAGCAGCTGTAACGAAAGCTCAGTGGCCTCTCGATCCCAGGTCTTCATGTAAATCAAAGCAGCAGAAAAATAGCACTGAGGGATGCTGATCTTCTTGGAGATCACACAAGAGGGACACCAATCTTCTGGCTGGCCCCAATCTTGCCCCAGTATCCCTCCTCTTCCCCCACATCCAGGAAATGCACAAGGGTGGTACCTAGAGCTCCACCAGGGTCTCAAGGGAATGGCTTGGTACAGCATGTCCCCATCCCTTGGACATTCCCAAACCCTGCCCACACTGACTCTCAGCTCTTCTGCAGCCTCATGCTAGTCCTTAAACCTCAATTTCTTCCACCTCACAGAGAGCCTAATGCCTGCCGGCCAGGGCTGTGTGTATTAGGCAAAATATGAATTCTGCTTTTGTACCCCAGGGGGTTGATTTTGAAAGAGACAGGTTTGGGTCAAAGGAGTGTGAGAAGAATTGGGCCCAAAGCATGCAACATGCTTCGGGCGTGACAGGCCATTGGGGTAAACCAGTATGGCTCTATTAACAAGTAGGCTTTCTTGAGCACACCAATACTGCTAGCAGCCTGCAGAAAGGGCCGGATTTCCCATGCCAGCATGCAGCTCCTACGGACCTGCAAGTCAACACAAGCACACCATCCTCTGAGCCACAGGTTGTGCTTCCCGTAGTCCAATCGTCTTCACCACCCAAGCTCACGCACAACCTAGCTTAGATACTTGGGAGACATTCAGATCCCAGACTCAAATACAAGCAAGACTTGGGACACAAAGCCTGCACTCTGGCTACCACCTGGATCTTCCTGGGCACTGAAGCAAAGGAGGAGTAGCATCCTTAGTCAGTTCAAAAGAAAAGGGGAGAATTAGTTAAGGCGTTAGCTGAGTCAACCCCTTAGTTTTAAAACTCTGGACCAGAAAGGATCTGGATGGGTTTTCTTTAAATCCACAGACTCACACAATGACTCAACCAATGTCATTCTGTGGTTTGGGGTTTGTTTTTTTTTTTCCTCCACCTCCTGGTAGACTCTAGTATCAAAAATGTCCCACAAAGGAGTCCCAGCATCTTCCCCCCAGTACAGACCCTTTGCTACGCAGGTGCCCCCACTGCAGAGCACAGAGCAGTTCCCAGCTAGAAGAGAGATTTGACGTCCTTCACCTTGTTTATTTGCCAGCAGCAACTTTTAGAAAAGATGTTCTCTATGTTCTCTCTTGGCCCCCCTTTCCCTCCCCCCCTTATTAATAAATGATCAGAGCAGGACCTTCCCATGTGCCAGCACTGTGGCTCCAGGCTTCAAACATTTCTGGAAATAGGTCTTAGCAGCTGACGGCACCAGCCAGGCAGCAGCTGGTTCCCCCTGGCTAGGTGAGCTCGGGTTACTTGCCACCACCACTAGGAACCGCAGCCAACTGTACAGGGGGTGAGGGGACACTCTGCAAGGACCTCAGCCCACCTGTGTTTAAACCAGCTTCAACTGGAGTTTAGCTGGGGGAAAAAAACCAGTGCCTTTGCCAAGCTGACAGGCAGCAACCGTGCAAGGGGTGCACTAGCAGCAGGTGAGGAGATGAATACCATCCCTGCACTGTGCCACCCCCCTGCAGCACCAACAGGGACCCAGACCCACAGACCCCAAGGGGCAGGGGACATGGGGAGACCCTCATCCTCAGAGCCCTGAAGGAGAAAAGCCCAAACGTAAGACAGTGCACCAAGGCCCTGCAGAGCCCCCCACAGCAGCTTGAAACAAACCAAGACATGGTCAGGTTTCAGATATAAGTGCCAGACCAGCCTGTCAATGCTAATGCCCAAGTGGGTCTAAGCACCTAGCTGTCCCAGTGCCCAGACTTACAAGTGCTTCTCCTCCAGCTGCAGGAAGACCCACTATCACACCTGACACCTTCTGGGGTCTCCGCTACAAGTCCCACTCTGCCTTGCAAACCAAAGACAAAAAAGGGAAAGCCAGATGAACCTGATATTGAGCAAATGAGTGCCTATTGCACTGTCTGTGCCAATCAATTTGTTATTTATTAGTTTGAAATTCTCCCTTATTTAATTCAGACAAGATGACATTGCAGTGCTTCATGTCTTAGAGGCCAGCAAGGGTGGGTTTTTGCTGAAGTCTTGTTGAGATGAGCAAACCACAGGGTGTCTGTTCCCCTCCTCTTCTGCTGCTTGCAATGGCTGGGCAAGTGTGAGCAGGCACCCCGAGCCATCGTGGCAGGCTGTGCCACAGGGCACAAGCAAGCTGGAGGGGATGAGAGCAAACTGAGACAAGTGAGGAGGCAGCTTTATTTACACGAGCGACGCTGAAGCTGCTAGCTCAGAGTGAGGAGGTGGAGCAGGAGGAAAATAAACCTCATGCTTCAAAACCATCAGATAAGACTTCAGTAAAAACAGAAAAGCTATTTTTCCAAGCAACCAAGCAACTGCTCGCAATGTCGGAGGGCCTCCAACCACCAGTATTAAACACTTGGAGAAGTTTCCAACCACAGCCTGGAGTGAGACAGCATTTCCCACAGGCTCCAGGAGTGCCAAGATCCCAGGTGTGGGATTGCTTACTCTGAGGCAGAGGGCTACCAAGCCCACATCTGGAAGTCATCTCCACGGAAAGCCCAGGTTCCCCCCAGCAGCTCCAGTGCTCCTGAAGGAATGGCTCAAGCAGCTGGCTCAGCCTCCTAAAGCAGGACTGCCAGACTGGCATCCCTTGTTTTAAGGCACCTGTTCTCCACTACCCAGCTGCAGTCTGATGTGATGAGCTTAAGAATAGACCGTGATAATGGAAGCGATTAAAAGGTCTGTCCTAGCTCTTCCCAGCTACCAGAGGGGCTGCAGATATTCAGCAGGACCCTCCTTGCCCACATTTCAGTTATCAAGTGGGTCAAGCTGTGGACAAGTATGCAGGAGGCAAAGAGGGGCACTGCAGGGACATCAATATCCTGCAATGACTGCAAGAAACTCTCCCTCTTACTTCTCACTCACTCCCAACCCAGGGATGTACCTGCTAGGCAGCAGGAGCAGTATAGGCCCAGGTCTCCAGCAACAATAAACATCATCCACTGATTAAATGCACAGAAGGTATAGTGCAGAAGCTGTTAAATAATTTCTCCCTCCTGAGGCACGTCTGCTCTCATCTTCCTCATTTAATCATATTACTGGACAGGGGGAGGTCTAATACACTGCATGGGTCTGACTGTTACCTCACATGAACTGGGAGAAGCACACTGAAGGCAACAGGAGTGAGTTATGTTCACCCGACACAGATGCTCTGCAAGACTCCCTGAGGAAGGATGCACCCGTGCCACTTCCTTCTCCCCCTCTGATATTTTGCTCTCCCCATTTTAATAAAAGTGAATACAGCACGGATAAAATTCCCTTGCACGTTTTGGTTTACTAGTCCCTTTCTTGAGCACAAGTCGTTTGGGTCCTTGCTCAGAAAGGATGAGCTGAACGAACCATTAGTCAGCTGATTTGCAACTGAACTGAGAAATGCCCTGGGGAAGACAGCAGAAGGAATACCTCTGGTTAGGCAGTGACAAGCAGACCATGTAAGCAGAGAGATTCGAAGCCAGTTCCAACAGCTACACAGAGAAGAAGAGCCATACAGATTGCTGCAAAATAGAACTGGAAGATCTGTATGAGCTTTCAGTCATCTCACAGCAGCTGCTCCCTCGGTGCATGCACACAGGGTTGTCTCAGTAGTTTAACTCATTGCCCTATAAAAACGCTACAAGATCTAGTGCGAAGGCAATTATGCAAAACTTAATTCTGTACCAAGAGGGATTACAGAAGCATTTTATAAGAAGTCGCATAGTAAAAGGCAGTTGCACGAGCCAGCAAGCAGTTCAATTAAAATGACATCTTGCTAAGCTGCTCTGCACGAGTCAGCTTTTGAATGAAGGCTCATGCCAAGGGTCTGCTGTAGTGGGCTGTACTCTTTTTGGTATCCAAGCAACACGGCAAAGCCTGCCAGCACACAAATTACAAGCAGTACCTTATTTCCAGAGACAGAGAAGGGAACCAGAAGCTAGCACACACACACAGGGATGCTCAGCTCAGACATATGTGAAGACATTGGTTTGACGCTCAGGAGATGGTAACCACATCTCTTATCTGGTAACTGCCTGACCTTGGAAAGCAAGCCACAGCTGCTGGCCTCACCGCGTCTGCATCCAGAGGGCAATGCTAAAGATCAAAATCACACAGCTGAGAGAAAAAAAAAAAAGAAAAAAAAAATCAGCAAACTTCCCCATGTGCGGTTACAAAGATGCCTCCCAAAAACCCCCATGGTGCACATGCAACACATCACTACAAGGTTCTGCACAGGCACAGGTTTCGTACTGGTCACTTTCAAAGCACACATACTCAGACAGCCCATCCACTCACCGCTGCTACACTCTTCGTGTACTCACACCTCAAGCAAAATACTTCGGTTTTATATTGCATGGATCTTTAACACATCTGTTACTGCACCACCACCCCAGCAGATAGTCCCTGTTTTCACACAGGAGACTTCCAAGACAGCAAGTAGAAGTCATAGGAAGATAGGCCTGTCCCATACCCTCCCCAACCTAAGCCTTCTCAATTAAAAAAGAAAAAAAGTTTTCCATAAACTTTTTTTTTGCAGTAGCATCCAGAGACAGAAAGATTTATCCAAATCTTAAAAGTCCAAAGAAGCTTCAGATTACACCAAATAATACAAAGCATAGCTTTCAACTATTTTGCTTCCCCCACTGCTAAAAAAACAAATTGAACCATAGTCAGGTTTGAGGCAAGCAGAAAAAGCCCTCTTTCCAAATGAAAATAAAACGGTCAAAACTTTTAGATCAGCAAGAATACTTTTAGGTTATCATGGTCATCTGTACACTGCTCATCACCCTCTGCTTGTGTGGTATGTGGAATAATCAATTCAGTGCTAGAAATACAGCGCTAGAAGCCACACTGACACTTCTCAGTACTGCAGAGCAGCATCAATTTCACCTGGGGACTATCTCCCCCAACCCTTTGGTCCCCAAATAGTTTGGGACACCACCCTGACACAAGGGCAAGCACAACAGATCCACTGACATCATTTCTGTTTCTGAGAGGGCATAGGTTTGAGTCTCTTGCTGACATCAAGCCCCCAGGACCCCCATCCCTCTAGCTGCATGCAGACCCTGCCAGCATTTGCAGGGGTAGCCCCATCAGCCAGAGCCACCTTTCAGACTGGGACCTGAAGCCTGTCCCTGGCACATGGGGAGCCAACCACAGCCATGAGCAGCACCCGACGCACACCACAGACCTCCTAGCACAGCGGAGACCGCATCTGGCAATGAATCTCGCACGCCACACACTTGCTCTGCCACGTCCCCTTCCCACCCCTGCAGCAGCCACCCCCTCTCATGAGCCAACACCGGGCACTACCTGCCGGGCTCTGCCAGCCCCTTCTCCCACGAGAGGGGGCAGCAGTAGCAAGCAAAACACCACAGAGACATGCCAGAAGCTGGTTTGCTTCGGGGTTTATTTTGGCTTGGGTTTTTGTTTTGTTTTAAATCAAACTTGATCACTTGTGGTAAGACGTATCCGGCATACAATTATTCCTGTAACCCTGCCTCACCCTCCTCTAGTGTTTTAGGATGATGCAGGTTGATTTATCAGTGACAGCACAAGAGCATCAAGAAGCGAGTCAGTCTCTAAATGAAAATATTCTTGGTTCTTTTTTCTGAGACTGAATAGGAAGCAAGCATTATGTTAAGGTAAAGCTTAAATGTTTAACTATAATACACATATGTTTCTGCACAAAGCACATCTGTGGGCTGAGAGACAAAAACATGACTTAACTGTGTAAATATCAGACATAGAACAGAACCTGCATTCCTCAGGTGTTAGCAAGCTGCGACAATAACCGGCAGAGAAAGAAACTAATGAAGAAAACAGGGACTGTGTAAACAGACACTTATCTGGGCACTTTGGGTCAGATCCTGACATTATGCAGATTACCAGGGCAGGAGGCAAAGTTGGCATGGTCAGAGCATGACACCTGTGAACTGGGCACATGGCATCCAAACTCCTACCGACAAGCCTAGGCAATTCAGCAACTTGTTGATCAATACCACAGCAGTCCCTCGAGCTGCTGGCACTCACCTTTGGCTGTGACTATCTCAAACACCATCCAGGAAGGGCAATATATTAAACAGTGCTGCAGTAGAAAAAGTCATAGGCATGCGAAAGGATACATCCCCAGGATAACTGCTTCAAGGCATTTGATAGGTAAGGACTCCCTGGTCATTTCTTTTGCTGTCTCCATTAACCTAGGACAGAAACAAAAAAGTTTTCAGTCCTTTCAGTTGAAGCAGTTGATAGGAATCAAAGGGTCTTCTCGTACACCAAGAGCCAGGAGCCTCCAGTTCTTATCTCAGCAAGTATTGGTGAACTCGATTCTCCTCTTCAGCAACTTGCCAGAGCCCTGTTGACTTCTGGAGGATGACTGGGGGCGGGCGGGGGGGGGGGAAGTGTTTGGCATGCCAGTGCCCTCCAGCCTCTGAAGATGGGCTGGAGGAATGCAGTCCTCTCTGCCTCTCCCAGCAACTCCATGAGCATCACTTCAGACTGCAACACAAAGCACTGCTGAGCTGCAAAAGCTGGTGATCATGCAAGCTCCCACAGCAGGACCAAGTTTAGCTTATTTTCAAAATAACCCTGGCTCTCCTCTGGAAAAAACAGGGGAGAGAGGATGGTTACACGATGGCCCCCTGAAAGCTACAAATGCCTCTGTGAGCCTATAGCTACACGTGCAGACAAGAATTTAATGCCTTTCTACTGAAGCCTGCTCTGCAGAAAGCTCCACCAACACAAGACACTTCACACCACTGCAAGCTGAGTTATCATCTTGCTGCTGCTCCCCAATGGTAAAAAACATCAGATTTCCTGCAGGAGTGCAGAAAACTATGCATGCCCAGGATCTTGCATTGCAAGTTCACAAAGTTTAGTTACAATCTGAAATCTGTCTTTGGAGTAGAGTTATCTGACAGGGACAACACTGTGACGAGAAACAAGTAACCTAATTTCAGCTCAGCTGAGAAAGCTGTTGTGCCAGACTGACATCACACCATCAACCAACTAGGCATTCCATCCCCTTCCACAAGCAGATCCTGAAACCCTGAAGAGTTAAAAAAATAATAATAAATAAATACTGGAAGGAGATTTTAAAAATGCCAGAAGAGTCATATTCAATGACACACCAAAAAAAGAAAAAGGAAGCTAAAAACCAAACCGAAGGCTGACTTCTATTTTGAAGTCTTCTCTATCCATATCCTTTCCCTGAGAAGCTTTGTAGAGAGATCCCTACTCTAAGAAAACATGACTTTAAGTGATAAAAATATTTGTATTAGAGAAGATGATGAAAATACGCATCTGAAACTACTAGTCTGTTTTCCCCACTTTCTAATTTACCCACCTTATGCATTTTAAGCTTTGTATTGAGTGCAAATGGCAATACAGCTTTCACCGCTATTACAGCCTGTCACGGCCATTCCACATCCCATTTATCCAAGTTAGAAATTATCTTTTCATTTGTAAACAACCACCCTTTACACTCTCCCTGCAGTACAGAAGACAAATTAGAGTTAGCCTGCCTCCTACACACTCACAATCAGCCACAGAAACCCCACTGCTGGAAGCACAGAGCAGCTCCGGCGAGGGCGCACAATGGGGCCCCTTCATCCCCCACAGTGGCTCCTCAGTGCTGGAGTACTGTGTTCAGCTGTGGGGCCCCCAGCGTAAGAAAGACAGGGACCTGCTCAAGCGGGTCCAGAGGAGGGCCACAAAGATGATCAGGGGGCTAGAGCACCTCCCCTGTGAGGACAGGCAGAAAGAGTTGAGGTTGTTTAGCCTGGAGAAGTCAAGGCTCCGGGGAAACCTTATAGCAGCCGTCCAGTGCTTAAAGGGGGCCTACAGGAAAGATGGGGAGGGACTGTAACACAGAGTGTAGTGATAGGATGAGGGGTAATGGTTTTAAACTGAAAGAGTGTAGATTTAGATTAGATATTAGGAAGAAATTCTTTACTGCAAGAGTGGTGAAACACTGGAACAGGTTGCCCAGAGAAGTGGTGGATGCCCCATCCCCAGAAGTGTTCACGACCAGGTTGGATGGGGCTTTGAGCAACCTGGTCTAGTGAAAGGCATCCCTGCCCATGGCTGTGGGCTTGGAACTACATGGTCTTTAAGGTCCCTTCCAACCCAAACCATTCCATGATTCTATGAAAGCCCCATCTCCATACGGAGAAGTATTACATGCAGACAATGCATGGGAGGTATCCGTGAACAAGACAATCCATTGAATTTCCTATCTTCTAACTCCAGGGGAGTTAAAAAAAAAAAGGTCACAGCTGATTATGAATGTGCATCACAAGCAGGAAAAAGCTCAAGTTGTAAAGCTATTCAGCTTGAAGGCATTTAGTGTGGTGTATGCCTGGTTCACATGGTTTAAGGGACAGGGCTGGCATCTCCTCCTCAAGTCTACACCTACACTGACCCTGCTGCCAGCAGGCAAACACAGTAACCACACTGGAGCTGCCTCGTCACCACGTGCAGCATCAGGTCTCTTAACACCTGCTTTTATAAGCTCACTGCTGTCATGCTTTCGAGGTGTTGTCAGCACAGAGATAACATTAATGGCTCCGCAGCCAGGGAGGGAGTCTTCAAAGTAATTGGCCTAAATGAGCAGTCAAATTACTACCAACTTACCTGTCACAGCAACACTCACACTATTTAAATACTAAGTTGTATTTAACATGCACTCTGTTTGCAAGCCACATACATGTTGGTTCTGAAGCACAGCTCCCCAGGACACTATATGGTTATTAAGACAGATTTAAATCAAACAGGAAAGGCATTTTGCTTGCTTAAACATGCTGCCCATTAGTGCATGGGTACCACAGCTGTCCCTTCTGAGGCTAGCGGCAGACCTCCCTCTCCTTTACATAGTGTCATTGGATAGCTGGGCTCAGAAGGGACCCCAGGAAGCCCTCCTGTCCCACCACTTGCTCAAAGTCCAGGAGTGGCAGCAGGTGCTCAGCGGTCACCCAGGACCTGGCAGCTCAGAGACAGCCACAGCCTCTGGACCATGACAGTGATGAGGATCTGTGCGAAGGTAGCATCAGTCAGGAGGCATCACCAGTGATCAGCAAACAGGCATCTATCTGCACCCACAGGGCAGGTCATACCCTCACACACATCCATCCCAGAGTCCTGGGGAATACTCTGCAAACAGTTTGCTTTTTCTCTGCAGCTACAGCACAGACTACTCATTTTACGCGGATGACCCAGTTCAATAACCACTGAGAGTTTTTCCTTCTGCTTTTAACAAGCTTGAGACGAAGCATGGCCTTAAACCCCACGTTTGCGTCGGAAGCAGAGCTTTTGGAGAATCCCCAAGCCACTGCGCTGCCCAAGGTAGCATTAGCCAAATCTAAATCACTCCACACAGACTATTTTCCAACCTACTTTTAACTGGTTTCTCAAAGGCTTGGGAACCCACCAGTTATATATTCTATACTTAACCTTGCATCTAAGAAGGTCGCCTAATGTTTAAACTAAATCTTTCCTTTTTTGCAATTTAAAGCAGAAGCTACTTCTGCTATCCACAGTGAGCATGAAGACCATTTATTATCTCTCCTCTTGAAACAGACATTTGTATATGCAACAGGCTGTAACCTACCCTCTCCTCTGTAAACATGAAAAAGCAGACATGGGGTTTTGGGGGGGGTGGGGGTGGTTTTTTTTAATCCCTTCCTCTCTCACCCCAAAGCCTCCCCCTTAGGTCATACTTTCTAGACCTTGGGCAATGTTTGTTGCTTTCCTTTTGGACTCTCTTCAACTGAGTCGCATCTCACGGTCCTTCAGCTAAGCCCACCACACCACAATACAAACAAACCAATTTCCTTCTGAATCCAACTTTCAGTGTATTTCTGTGACCAACCCAGTGTGCTGTGGCTTTTTCCCTGTTGACACACAACAAATGGCTTTTTTCTTTGGTTGGGGTTTTTGTTTTGTTTGTTTTTGAAGATCAGCTCCTTCTTTGCAAAACTAGCCTTTCTTTCTCCACAGTGTATTCCCACAGCTGGCTATTCCCAAAACCCTCCTCTGAATTTGCCTTTACGAGATTACCTCCTGTTTGTTCCAGCCCAGCTCTCTCTTACCCTTTGAGATCACTCTGAATCCCAATTCCACCTTGCGAAGCCTTGTCACCTTGTCCACCCTGGACTGCAAAGCACATCTATTAACAAACAATTAGTCTTATCCACACCATTAATGAAAAAACATTGACCTGGGACAGAGATTGCACACCTCAACTGACAAACTCTGCTAGGCAAGAGCAAGCTATTGGATAAGTACCATTTTCTAAGCACTGCTTTCCACCAGGTTGGCTCCTTACATTAAATAGTTTTATTTAGACTCAAGGTCCCTGCCTAATCTGGAGGCTGGCAAAGCCATACTAAAGCAAAGATTATCACATCCACAACTCCTCCTGATTGACAAAAGCTCTTACACTCTCATAGAAGGAAATTATCAGAAACAAGCTGTGCCAAACTATTACCTACCCTGAAACTGCACATAAACTCAAAAAGTTCCTAGACTTATCTTTTCCCGTATTTTTTTTAAAGGCCGGTATCTTTGCCTTCCCCAGTTTCCAGCAAGAGCTCCTATCCTCTCCACACTCTCTAACAGAAGTATTAATGATTTGCAGGTTGCTTGTCAGTTCTCCAAGTGATCTAGGACAAAGGATGGAGCATCCAGCTTATTTGAAAATGACTCATTACAAGCACTCTTTGGCTTGACCTTTCTCTATTTTCTTTCACTCCTAAATTCTTACCATGCTGTCTCAGTCATTAATTATGACCAGAAGGTCTGCACAGTTAAACTTGTGAATGAAGATTTAAGGCAGAAAATAATTAAAAAACAGCATCAAGCATTGACTCTCTGCCTGAGCAGGGTTTGTTTCTGGGATTTTCTTTAAATCTTTCCAGTTATCTGAAAAGATTCCACATATATGGCTAATACAGTACTCATATCACAGATAGCTGGGAACTAGCCCAAAGCTACCCTCTCCCCAGACCCCAGCGAGCATGGGGGACAACCCATCTCTTCCTGTAACTGGAGGGAGACTGCTACAGTCAAAAATAACCATCATGCAGCTCCCCTCTTTGCGGCATTTACACCACTATCTAAAGCCTGCCAGGCAGATCTCTATTCCAAACCACGGTGAACACTTCTGCCTCTAACAAATGTAGCCAACAGGAACAGGCTGCATGCTCCTCCCTTGAGATCTAGTCCTTAGCAAATGGTGATATTTCCTTATTAATTGACTCAAATTTCTTTCAACATTTTCAGGAGCCCACCTGGATTATCTCCCTTGCTTTCTGCAGTAAGAGAGGGCCCATAGAGGAGTTGGGTTTGCCTTTTTAGGATATTTACTGTTTAAAATGGCAGTGTCTGCAAACATCTCATGAGAACCATTAATTCCTTTCACTCCCAGATTTTTCACTAGGGCACCCAATTTCATATACAGGTTAGAAAAAGCTTCAAACATTTTAGCATACCCAAAACTGGAGAATGTCACCAGCTGGCACCCATCACACTGGAGTCACTACAGAGATGGCCATGCTTAGGAGGAGAGGTTGCTCATTACCTTCACCAGAAACACTCCTACAGACTTCAATAAAATTTGTATTAGTGAGATCCTCCAGTACATTTTCCACAAACTTCTCCTTCCCCAGGACCCTGTACTTGCATGAGGTCCATAAAATCTCCCTCTCCCAAGTTTTTCTAAGGCTCCTGGAAGTTTTATTCTTCCCAATGAATCCAAGAGATAAGTGAAAGGCATCAACAGGAGTAGAGAAAACAACAGAGCTGCTACTGCTCCCATGAATCTTCTCAAAACCAGTTTGTTTCAATAGCAAAAGCACTTCTACCACATGCTGAACATAGCACCATATCTGTAACATTCTCCTTTTGTGCGAGAGAGAAGCAGATGTTCAAATGCCTTCTGCAGTCTATTGTCTGCAAATGGTACGAGCCCATTTGCCTTTATAGCCCCATCATGGTTCCTTAATAACATGGTGTGTTGAAACAGTATTATCCTCCGTCCCCCCCTTTGCTATTATTTGGTTGCATCGTTCCCACATGACTGTTTCTATCGCACTCTTTTATTGCGATTGATTACCCATTATATCTGCAGTCACTGAATGTCTCTCCATCTTCACAGAGCAGCTTCTGAGCTGTAATTTCTCAGAGCCCCCAGAACCTACCCAAACATCAGTTTTTGCTTCAGTTGTAGGTCCCACTGATCAGCTGGCACTTAACTGGAGGGGACAGCACAATACCACACCTATCTACACCCTCCCCAGATACTCTGTGGAGGACAAAGATATTTGTTCCTCCTTGTGGCTCATGCCTGCATCCTAGAACAGAAGCCTGCAAAGGGCTTATTGCTCCTTGTAAAGCCAGTAATAAAAGCCTGTTGGCATTGAATTCACAGTTCCAGATATTACTAGATATCCAGAAATACGGATTTTTTCTAAAGCTCTTACATAATCTAAGCTTGGAAGTTCTAAAGAATGTCTGTTTCAGTAAAAGGTACCATTTTCCATCAGACCAGCTGTACCCACAAAAGCTGTAATAGAGGTTTTGTCAGCATAAACCTGTACGGGAAAAGGAAAACCAGTCCTATCGGTGTCTCAAACACTCGTATTGCATGCATACACATGTACCATGGATCAGTAGAGCTGAACTCCACAGGGTGCCCTTTACCTACCTAGTACAAAAGGGTACATCACAAAGCCTATGTGAAGGACACCATCCCAGGTCAGGATACCTGTATACTCTATTAGCAAAGCGCTCCTACGGTGAATGTAGCTACACCTGTAAACCTGGATTTTGTGCGAATACAGCCAGCTCATGCAAGGTTAGACACAGACACATTTTCAGACTGTTTGCCAGTAAAACAGGAACACCACACACAGTTTGCAGAATCACATCTCTACCACCCCGACTCACGCAGCTACGCCAACAGAAATCAAACATTTTCAAAAGTGTTATCTGGAGTCTAGACAAATCCACAGGGCGTCTGGCAGTCTAGAAGTAAGTTGATAGCTAAAAGAAAGATTGTAAATACTGAATTATAGCAAGCCCGTGTCCTTTAATGTTATGAGCTCCTATAGATAATTTATGTTCTTCTTCCTAAGCGCAGCCACGCATTTTTATTTTCTCATGCATCACACCCATGCTGACAGTAAATCTCTATAATATCTAGTCTTCCCTCCATAATAGAAAAACTCATTAATATGCCCCAGCTGCTTTAGGACACTTTCACATGAATTTATGAATATTCAATTTCCATCTAGTGCTCAGCTTCTTTGTGTCCAGCTACTGCTCTCTTAAAGAGAGGCTGCCAAAGATCTCGTAATACTTTCATTAGCTTTGAGCCCTCATATTATGAAATAAGCAATATGTTTAATATCAATAAATCACAGCTCTGGGAACAGCCTCAACTTTCAATAGCCAGTGGCAATTGGAGGCACTCAGCATCTTGCCCGATCAACTTGCAAACACACACTTTGTCTTACAGTAAGCCAGGCCTTTCACACCACAGAAACTTGCTCAGAGCAGCTCTTGTCACCTCAGCACAAGAGGCCTGTTGTTGCCACACTGGAAGCAGATTTCTTGCAAAGTGGAACACACCTCCCAGGAAAAAACTCACAGGTGTAGGCAATTTTTCAGCTCCGATGAAAACTGGCCTGGCAGCAGGAAAACAAATGACCAAGGACAACTGCAAGAGAAGATATCCTCAGCTGTTATGAACAGCCACACACCCCAGGTGAAGGAAAGCATTCAGGGACACCTCAACATTATCAATGCGTTATTCCCCTTCTCAAAGTTGGAGAAACCAAGACAGGGCAAGCGCTCGAGCCATGCTGCAGTACAACAGGATCTGGGCAGCTCCATAAGCGTGCTCCTAACAGCTCCGCTAGTCCTAGCATTCCCATCCATCAGGTCAAGGAGCAAAGCAGCACAGGTCTTAACACTGTGCAAGTCCAGCATAGACCAGGTGCAGGCAACTGTGCCTGGCAAGCTGGAAGCAGCTGCCCTGAGGGGTTGGATCACTTCCAGGTGCACTTTCCTTAACTCTGCAAAAGCCCTGCCAGCACACACCAAGTCACCCACAGGAGTCCTAAGAGCAACAGGACAAGGAGAGAAGTCAGACATGAGTCCCTAAGCAAACACTAAGGCAGATAAATAGAGGAAATGGCATCACTTAGGAGAGGATCCAAAGCCATGGGTACATCTCCAACTGCGAGCCCTATATTGGCTCCCTTCCAGGAAAGAGTACCGTCCTCGTAAGCCAGGCTTTCATCCAGCCCAGGAGGACACTGACCTTTCAAGTGGTGAGTGCTGAGCATAATTCTTTTTCATCCTCCACTTCCTTGGAAAAAAGTAATGGGACAAATTTAAAAATGAGTGACCAGCCTGAAAATTGGTTTAAGCTTCTGTAAACCCATCTATCATTCAAGGCACAAGATTTCTTCTAAACTAGTTCCACCAGTGCAGTGAATATTACATAGAGAAAGGAAATGGGAAAGATTGCTGTCAGCAAGATGAAAACCTGAAGCACAGAGCTGGGATGGTAACTGGAATTTACAGTGATGGACCATTAGATTAATGACAGACAGCTGGGGAGAACTAGAGAGAGGCCAGTCTACAGGAGTAATTATATTCTGCTTATCTAAATTTCACCCTAAAATAAAAGCATGATGGTGTCAACATCACTTCCCACCCTAACCTGCTAATTTACTGGGTCCTATTGAAGTGCTGTCCTAAGTATGATGCAGTTCTTACATGCAAAGGATCCCAGCTCTCTGTTGCCAGGCTCCCTGTGCACATGTTTGTACTTGTATTGCACAGCTCATCCCAACCAGTGCTAGAGTTCACCATGTGGAAGGAACAGCAAGATAAGTGGCAATGGGAGAAGCACAGCCATGACTTTAAAGGTCCATTGTGATCCCCCAGGGGAAAGGACTGCGCCTGAGACGTCAAAATTCCTGCAGTGTTTTGCACAGCTGATCTCTTCCTACCATCAGCAAAGGGCATTACAGCACAACCAGAATATCAGGACTTACATAGTTTCCATAAAAGCAGCCCAGCCCTCCCAACCCAACACCAACAAGCAAGAACTGAGAGTTTTCCCAGCCTTGTGCATTCAGCTTTGGACTGTAGCTATGCAGCTCCCATGCAGCTGCTGAGCAAGACCAGCCCTTCCCCTCGTTGGCTCTCAATGGGTCCATTTGCCACCTGGCAGCAAGCTGGGACCCTCCTTGCAAAGGCAGCAACATACACAGTTTTGGCCCTGCCAAAGGAGCCAAGCCATGGAGGAGACAGCCCTCCCATGCTGTGGTGCTACAGTGCTTCAATGACCAAGGTGATCATCTGGCATGATGTAGGACAAGAGCGCTAGACCACTTCCTGGGACACTTACCCACTTAGAGGTCTGGTTTTTCTAATCTCGAAGAACTGTGTTCCCGTGTGATTGTATCTGAATTTTGTCTGTTAAAGGAAAGCGACTTGAACAGTCAAACAATAAAATAAAAATGGTCAAAAGGTAAATTTCAGTTCTGATTTCCTGGTGAAACATAAAACAAGTAGTAAAAACTACTGACTCTCAACAGATGAAACCCTAGCATGTGAAATAAAGCAATTTTTTCACTTTCTTTTTATATGACATTAACCAGCATTAGGTGGAGAGTCAAGCAAAAAGGTTGTTTGTCTAAAATGACACTTAAATTTGGCATTTGAGGGTTATCAATTCTCTTTTCTTCTAGGTCCCACTCACTATTAGGTTACAAGTTTGAAAAGAAGTCTCTCATTTGGGCAAGAGAAAGCTTTTAGTCTACCCAAACCAATCAACATCATTCACGGTTTGAAAGAACTTACTTCCGTTATAAGTTTTTGACTCAGTCAGCCACATAGCTCATGTATGACCTGTAAACCAAAAGCACTACAGGTGCATGCATTTACACCTAGGAAATATAAATCATTCCCTAAAAAACACAATGCACTTGAAATGGAAATAACCAGCTAGATGCAACTCAAGAACATTAGTTAACACTATGAGCATAGGAGAAAAGTTAATCACAAAGGATGCCAGCATACAGTCACCCATCAACCAAACCTCAGCACCACTTGCCTAGGAGTGCAAACTACCATGCAGCAGCAGTACCAAAAGCAGCCTCTTCCCTGCTCCTTGAGCTTAGCTGTTCAAGCAGTAATGCAGTAAATCGGATCAGGAAACCAATCTGTCCAGTAAAAACAACACAAACCGTCCCCCTCAACAACAACAACAACAAAAATCACACCATCCACTTAATTTTGCTAGGTTATTTTTCCAGTTGAATCTGTTCCCCAGCCTGGCTCCCAACATGGCCACAAGAACATTCATGCCAGCAAAATTGTGGCAGTGATACCAGGCAGAAACAGGTGACCCCATGGAGGCAAAGGGTACCTTGCGAGGCATAAATAGCACAGCTGCTGGCTGTATAACCATGGTCTAAATAAAAACTCCAGCTCTCACCAGGATGCTCTGAACTGACTTCACTTAGAGTTCAGAGTTCTCCAGAAATGAGGCTTTGCTTCCCTCCTACCTTCAAAACCTAATTCATGAGGACCTTTCAGAGTGCTCTGAACAAAGCATACAGAGCCTCTTTTAGCCCTCAGAGGAAGCCCAGACCCTGTTCCCCAGCCCACTTTGAAGCTTTTCTGAACACAGACCCAAACCCCATGCCTAAGGCCTGCTCCTGCTACATAGCAGAGTGCAGGATTTCAAAACCACAGTGGGGAGCAGGGGGATACAATTTTTGGAGCTCTGTGTGACATGGTCTCCTCTCCGATACAACCCCACTGAGCCTCTCGTCCTGCCCAAGCAGCCAACAGGCAGAAGAGAAATGTGCCATCCCCCTGCAGAGCAGGCTGGCCCCAGCCTCCCTTCCCAGAGCAGCTGCTGCGGCTCCAACCCCTGCTGCCGCCTTGATCCCAACCACTACTCCCCAGAAGGCTAACCGAGCCAGCTATTTTTGGATGCTCTTCCAGCTGCCACCCATATCCTTTCTTAATCCTTACCAGGACTTTACATTCATTCCTCATCCCCACTGCTTCCCCCTACACACACATGCACACACACAAAAAGGGAGAGTTTACAAAAAAGGAAAAGCAAGAGAAGAGCAGCATCTGGACCAGCAACCATCTCCCCCAACATGGTCTGTCAGCAATGAAAATGGTCAGGTATTAGGCATGGGGCAGCAATAGGGAGGCTGGATAGATGCGTACATCTCTGATGAAGCCCTAAAGCAAGGTGGGACATCCAGAAGGGGATAATTCCTTTGGTCAGCTCCTGTGTCACAGGCAAGCCTGCCCACCTCAGGGTCACGACAGCTGTTTGTGCCCCCATCCCAAAGACAAACACTACCTGCAAGCTGAGCACGTACGCAGTACTCAGGGAGCCTGCAGGGGCTGCCAGGGCAGAGGGAGAAAGGGTTTGCCACAACACCGGCTCTCCCTTAGCTGCTTTACGACAAGATGCCATATTATTTCTCCAGGCATCACCATCCGATCATAATATCCTCATAAACCGACTTCAAAATAAGCATTTCTACTCCCACCAACATCACTTCAGTTAAATTCTTCGGTATCATTTAAAGTTAATTACATCTCCCAGAGGACTGCTGTGACAAGCTCAGTGCTGCAGGTGCTATCACAAATCCTTAGAGGTGTCCTTTCACCCCCAAATGATCCCAAGCCCTTGAAACCAGCTAGTGCTTTGGTAAAGCCCCTGTTAATTCATGCCAGGCACAAGCCAGACTTCTCTTTCGAGACTGCACGCTGGAGAAGGATACTGCAGCATCTTCATGTAGGTCTGTATTGCCTGGAGCCATTCTGGGATCAACATGGAGAGCTTGTAGTTTGGCACTGGTGGCACTGAGGGCTGGACACAAAAAAAAAAGATAAATAGGTTAGACAGTTACCGCTCCCTGCAGAGCGGATAAGTGATTTACTTGGGCAGCAGCATGTGCTTAGTGCAACGCAACGCAGCAACACAGATGGCTTAAACCCCACGTGAACTCAAGCATCAGCAAAGTCAGCCTGCTGACAATGAGGGCTGCCATGCACCAGAGCCAGCCTCATCCCTGCCAGCATGGAGAGGCCAGGGCAGGCCCCCATCACAGCAGGCTGCTTGCCACGGCCACTGCTGTCCCTCAAACACCACCCTACAAGGGCAGGCGGTCTAGCGCAGAAGGCCAATGCTTCCCTTTTTTCCCCTCTAGCACAGGGCAGTTTGGATGAGCAGAGTCCCAGAGCTGGTTCTGCTGTCCTCCCTCCCCCAGAAAGCCATTTCAAGTCTAATTTTTGGTTTCCTCTACCACAAGAGAAAGATAAAAGGAGACAAGGATCCTGGGCTGCATAATTTCCCATCTGCCACTTGTCAACAGCACACTTGCTGGGCAGGAAGCACAGGGTACCTAGAAGACCACCTGAGACCCAGATATTTAATGATATTAAGACACTTAAAGATATAGACTGGCAACATAATGGGATTTTTCCAAAATCCCATAAGACATCTGCTTGTGCCTAAGCACTTTTAAGAAACCAGGCCCTCAATCCATATTTAATCCCCTCAGCTACATGGCTCCTGAGCCTGTAACCATGCAGGAAAGGGGCATGGCCTTGTCCCAAGTCCCCTTATTTTAGGGGCAAGACTGCAAAACATAGGGTCGGCAGGTGTTAAAGTGGGCAGCATGGCTAAAAATAAGCTAGTACAATTCTCACCAATGTAGCGGAGGAAACAGTTTATTTAAATATTAATGCAGACCCCAATTCAGGAACCAGCAACTTGGGCAGCTGTGACGCAAAGCGCAAAGGAAAGCGTGTGGCATCTGCGGGCCCATGACGTCATTACAATAGTTTGAAGATCACTTTTCAAGTCAGCAATTACAGATAAAAAAAAGCAAGTTCAGGCCATATGGGGCCATGTCCACCACACAGACTTTCTTCTCTGCTTCTCACCTCCAGTAAGATGGAGGGATTGCGTGTTTGCTTTCAGAGAACAAGAGCCAATAATCCCAAGATGACCAAAACCCAGCATTTACTACATGTACCTAATTACTACAGTCAAATTGTAAATACACCTCAGAGAAGGGAAAAAACCAAAATAGAGACTTGTACATTAGTGGCACACAGAAATGTGTTTTAAGTGGCATGGCAAGCAGACATATGTCCAGGCTTCCAGCTCGCTGCTGCCATCCCCAGCGCCACATGGGAGACAACCAGCACACGTACACGGGTTTTCTCTCCTCACAAGTGGGAGTTACAAGACAGACTCATTAGTGCTTCTTAATCACAATTTCCACACCTAAGCTCTTCACTAGAGGCAATTTTTCTGTTTCACAAGTTCCTTCCACCCCTGGCCCCTTTGGCCTGGATGAATTATTCACCTGTCCCTCCTGGCACTAAGGCAGGCCTGGACTCAACGCACCAGACAGGGCTTGAGTTTCAGGAGCAGCAAGTGGCTGAAAGAGGGAATCAAGGCAGGCCTGTCAAATCCTTCCAGGGGTGGTCATTTCTGCTCTGATATAAACACTCCCTTTCTTCATAGATAAAGAAACTCTAGGTGCACGCATTGCGCTTACATGACACAACATGCCAAGGCAATGGGAGTCCCAGCCAGTGAGAGGCCTGGCTGCTGCAAAGCAGCTGGGGGGGATAGCACCCCTTTCCCAGCCCTCTATAAAATGGAGGCCCCTGCCCTTGCCCAGCTGCAGGACAGGACAGCATCCCATAGGGACCTCACCAGTGCGGAGGGATGCAGCCCTTGCTGTAACCCACAGCGGCCACCCTCACCCGTGCTTCCCCAGCTCCAAGGTGGAGGATAATCATGTCAGCCACCGGGATCACTTGGGTAAAGAGAACCAGGGTTTTGCCAACAGCTGACACATATCCCATCACCTGTCTGTTAAAGTTACCTCGGCAGACCTGCCAAGCCAGCAGGCCCAAGGCCCTTCAGATCTCAGGCAACGTGGAAGAAGCGGCCATCGGTCTTCCCCCGTGCAGGATGGCACACTGCTCTCCTCTTTCCAGTGCCGGGTGGGCAGTACACGGCACCATGCCACCAGCCAGGCCAGGCAGCGGACAGCCACCCGCCACTCCCACTGCCTCCAAACAAAGCCCATTTTTTTCATCCCCCAGATTTCTGCCCTGGCTGCAGGAGCACCGATCCTGGGCGCTCAGCCAGCACAGAGCAGAAGCCAGGGCTGCACGATACCACAGCAAAGGAAAGCGCCACGTTGTTGCGGTTGAGGCTGCAGCCCTCCAGCTACCAGTGCATGTCCCAGCTCAGCAGCCAGGAGCCGACGAGGGTTTGTAGCAGGAGGCCAGAGCCGCCAAGAGGAAATGCAGACACAGCACTACACACCATGAATTTGTAAAGCCAGTTAAATTCAGAGACCAGGCAGTTGAAAGGCCTTGACCCTGTATTAGTATTTCCAAGCAATGGCCGCTGCAGCACAAGACCTTGTGGCAGAGCTGGAGACCGTCATCCTGTGGCTGGAAACACTGTAGTCTCAGTTCACCACAGACATCCTGTGTGAAACTCATCTTGCCTGACTCCACTGTGTCTCATTTAATGACCAGAAAGTCATTTTCTGCTAGCTTGCCCTGCAAGTATGCTGTTACCTAGCACGGATGAAGCTGGCAGTCTAGAGCCCTCACAGCTAGTCAGAGGTTCAATTCATTAAGATCTACAAGTATCTCCAAGATCACAGGCCACATAAAGGACTGCACAGCCCTTCCAAACCTGGAGCCCGCACCCTTTCCAGAGCTCAAGCCAAAAGTCAGGCATGTGGGGTGCAACCAAGGGACCCCCCCAGGTTCCAAAATTGCCCCCCTTGCAGACAAACTGGTTTTTTTGTGAGGACTCTTCCTCCCCAGGAGAGATGCAGCCCTGCGGTTTCCATTTGTTCCAGTAAGGACAACCTTGCCAATACAGTAAGAAGCTACTTACTGCCCTGCATGTATGATCGCTGACACTAATACCAAGATGATTAGAGCCATCAAGTGGAGCTTCTTGGGGAGGGGATGAAAACTCTCTCCCATCACCAGGGATTAAGAACAGATCAGATGTAAAAAATGGAGCAGCTGCACACACCAGTCGCTCAGCCTCCACCAACTACCAATGCAAGCAGATTACAAGCCATCTTCTCACAGGCATGAGTTTCTCTCATCACTCCCCATCAGCACTACCTGGTCTTTTGCAGGGTGCCACATACCCAGCAGCACAAGCCAATTAAAAAAGCTGTACCATCATTTAAGAAACAACTCTCCCTCACATTCCTACTCAAACCCAGAAATTACCATCACAACCTTAGCAACCCACTACCACTTTGCAGCAAACCAACCTGCTCCTAACCTTCACTTGCTCACCTGGGATGTGTTAGCCTTAATAAGGACCCTCTGACCCCAGAGGTCCCAGCAAGAGGGAGCCAGCAAGAATTAGTTAGTCACAGGGAACACCAGGCCCTTCTACCCTTGAAGAAGTTAACCACTATGACAGGGAGTTTGCTGCCAGACAGTGCAGGAGGAACGCAGGACAACTCTTACAGCACCCTCCACTGATCAGCCACTAGTAACTAATATCAGATGATTTAGCCAAGCAGATTTCAAAATATTTTTCCTCCTACCCAGCTTCAGCACATGCCACACTGAGTCAACCTCGTGCTTCAGCACTGAGGAAGAAGCCACGGGCAATGCTCTCTGGGGCACTCCGGCAGGCAGCATGTCGGCACATTGGAGCCACTGGCATGTCTCTCACCTGACGCTTTGTCAGTCACTACGGGTATCACCAGTAAAAGTTACATGCTTTGGAGCTGGGAAGTAAGGGAAGGAAATCAAGTCCAGCGTGTGTTTTGTCATCTCTTAACACCAAACAGATCTGTAGGCCATTTAGACTAGTGTAAGCTGGTCATGCTGCTGAAACAAGAAGTTCTGCCTTGCCCCTGCCCCTTCATTTCTACCTCAAGCGCTTCTGCAACTATGAGATGAACCACACCAAGGAACCACAAGCAAACCCAGCATAACTAGATTATTCTTTAGCTGAATCTGCTCCCCCATCCAAACAAAGGCTGGTGCCGGCACAAGGGAAGCAAGGGAATGGAGAGAAAGAGATTGCCCCTTTTGCACTTAACACTGAACTAAACATTACAGAAGAGAGATGACAGGCCTTTTCAGCCTGCATCTCATTTGACAAGCACCTTCGCAAGATGCCCTACTCACTATACTTTCAACCGCTCCGTGCACAGAATTTTTCCTTTCTACCCCACGTAAAGAACAAGCATACATATCACTGACAACCAGGACGGTGACAACGCCAGCCCAACCATCTCTCACCCCAGCACGCAGACGGGTGTGAATCAACACCGGCTTCAGCGGTCAGCTCAGATTAATGCTGCTTGGTGGGAGGAGTGAATCAAGCTCAAAGTCTGCCAAAGCTGACAGCATTCAAGACTGTGATCAGTAATGCAGCGCAGTGGTGAGAAGCCTTGGAGCATCAGCAGACAACAACATTTTATTTGCTGGCTGGAGGAAAAAAGACTTGGGTCAGGCAGAGCTGTTTGGAGCTTGTATCAAGGAATGTACAAGACAAAAGCGTCTGGAATCTTTCCACGTACTGGAAATGAAACGTCTGAGTTTTAAATCCCGTATTACATTTCAGGAGCAAGGCTGTGTTTTAAGAAATGCCTGCGTTCCAAAGAGCTGGGCAAAACGTGCTTTAAATCGCACAAAGCGCTTCATTCAATCTCTGAAGATGTCTTTTTTTCTTGTTTCCCGCTTCCCCCTCCCCAAGATCAGAAAATAATTTTCTTCCTCCTTGCTTCCCAGGGCACCAACTCCAGCTCCTAAGCGTCCCGCGGCACCATACCCGTTGTGTCTCTTTTCGAACGGCAGGCGCTCCCGCCCTCCCCTCGCTGCCCCTCGCAGCGGGCAGGGGCCGAGAGCACCCTCGGGGCCGCGGCGCGACGCCCTCCTGCCCGGCCCTTGTGCGTCCCCTCCACGCCCACAAAACCGGGCAGCCGCGGGATGTCTGCCCCGGGGCTTTGTGGCAGCCCCTCTTTTTTTAAGGGGGGGGGGCTTCGCCTTACCCGAGCCAGGCGGGCGGCGCTCCGGATGGCCGCCGCCACGGCGCCGCCGTCGGGGTGCACCCGCTCCACGTGCCCCCACATCCGCTCCCAGGTCTGCCCGTCCATGGGGAAGCCGCTCTTGTTCACCAGGAAGAGCGACCCGCCGTCCCGCTGCTCCTCCTCCTCCGAGCCGCCGCCGCTCCCGCCGCCGCCGCCGCCCGCCGCCCGCGGCTGGGCGCTCCGCGACCGGCCCCCCGCCTTGCCGACCGCCGCGCGGCGGGTGCTCCCGGAGCCGCCGCCGCCCGCCGCCGCGCCCGTCATGGCCCCGCGGCCATGCCCGAGCCCGGGCGCGCCGCGGGGACCGCTGTCGGGAGGTGCCCCGAGGCCTGGCCGCCGCCCGGGCCCTCTCTCTCTGTATACGTAGTGTATATGTGTATGTGTGTGCCTTACGTGCGTGCGGAGGAGGCTGGGCGCGGGGACGGCCCCCTCCCTAGCGGCGGGCGCCCGCTCGCCCCGGCCCGGCCCCAGCCGCGCTGGGGGCGCGCCCCGCGCCGCGCTCCATGCCGCCGCGTTACCACGCTACCGGCCGCCCGCCCGCCCTCGGCGCGCTCCTATTGGCGGCCGCAACAAAGAGGGGCGGGGCGAGCCGTGGCCGGCGGCGACGCTGACGGGAGGCGCCCCCTGCCGGGCGGCCCGGATCACCGGAGCCGGGCGGCGCAGGCTGAGCCCCGTCGCCCGCAGCCGCCCGGCGTGGGGCTGGGAGTCCCCGCCCGCCGTGCCGTGCCAGCCCCCGCTGCGTGAGGGGCGCCTGAAGATCAAACTCTTCGTCGGAAGGAGCTGGGCTGTTCCGTTCTTCCTAACGGAGCTGGAAAATTCATCGTTAACCATTGAGTGTTAGGGTGATGGCAGCGAGACCCCGGCTCGAAGGCGAGGGCTGCTGAGAAAGGCTACACGGCTCTTCTGTCCGGCGGGCAAAGGAGCGCCCCAGACCTGGGCGAGTCCCACCCCAGGGATGAGTGGCTGCCGTTGCACCGCAGCCCGCAGCCTCCCTTTTCCACGGACAGCCGACAGGGTGGTGCTTGTCCTCCGGGGGAATAGTTCCTGCGCTGGTGGTAGGAGCACTGGGTGCCCGACCCCTAAGTAGGAGGTAGGGCAGTCACAGCGCAGCCTTCCTCTGAGTGTTCTGCTGCCACACAGATTGCCAGAGGGCTGAGTGAGTGGTCCGCGACTCGGAGCACGGCACCATTACTCAGGGGCACGCACAACAGCGATGTCCTGCCTCGGTCCCCTGCAGCAGTCAGAGGTACCCGCCTCACACGTCTGCACGCACTGCTAACACCACGGGAACAACGGCCTCTGTCCGCCTCTGCCTGTGCCCGCTGTAAAGGAGCTGCGGGTGAGAGCAACGGGGAACTCACCTCTTCCCCAGGGCTTTGCCCAGCCGCATCGGTGGCCTTGCAGCACCTCCCAGGCAGACGACTCCCCGGCTGCTGCTGCCATCTCCACTCAGCTTAGTTCCCTGATGCTTATTTCCATGCTTGGAGGGGTTTTTTCAGCTCTTTATGTATCAATCACAACAGTGTCAACCTAATACAACCCCTAGAGGCAGAGGTGACTCCCCATCGGAAATTAATAGTCTGAAAAATGTTGTTCCCATCCCCTCCCCATGCACTCAGATACCGCTGCCACACTGATCTCCCCTGCTCCCAGCCAGGCTGGGTGCGTACCTGTGCATCTCATCAGCAGCTGCAAGTACTGGGTTTCATCTCTTGCCATAAATAAATCTCTCCAGTGCCCTAATCAGCTTCCCAAAGGCTCTCAGGAGCCACGGGTGTATGTTGAGTTGCTAATCGCTCTCTGCAGGAGTTGACATATCTGTGAGTCCTGCCAGTAATCTTCCCTGCCGCATCCTGGCTGTGTGGTATGCCTGAATCTCATCAGGAGGTTCAATGTAGGGGAGGCCGGAGAAAGGCTGTTCCATCAGCTAAAGCAAACCAAGGGCTTCAGCTTACACAGCTTGCCCCGTGTCAGCTTTCAGCCCAGGAGACTTTGGTCTAGGGACCCCCCGAGCTGAACATGGAGGCTCAGTGTGTAAATGGCAATGCAGTCTGGGGGAGAGGAGGAAAGGTCAGAGTGGGTTTAGAGCTGCTGTGAAGTTTCCTCCCTCTCCGCTATGTCCTGCATTTCCCTAATGATGAGGTGAACACCACCTGGAGGGCAAATGTGCCCCTACACGGGCCAGAGGCAATCCACACACACCCCCCCACCCCAACCCCGCTGGGTTTTGGAGCAGGATCCCCTGGGGGAAGTGCAGTCCCTCTCTCCTTCTGGAGTGCAGACAGGACTGCACATCAGCAAGATGTGAAAGTACCGAGATGAGCTCCAGATGGGAGTTGATGAAGCACAGAGACCCAGAGAGTCTGCAGATGGCTGCAGCCACAGAGGAGAGGGCTCTCGAGGAGCAGAGGGAGGCTCAGGCAAGGCAGCGTGAGGAAAGGGAGGCTGAGAAACTATGAAAGTTCGCTGGAGCAGAGCCAGGGGAAATGTTGAAAACCATTCAGACCTGGATTTTAGGACTAATGGGACTATGCAGGTGGTGGCAGCCATCTGTGAGCAGCCTAGGGGCACGTTGTGTGTGACAGAGCCTGAAGGGCTGGGATTGCGCAGCAGAAAGTCATCATCAAGGATGCTGTTACACAAACTGGCAGTCATGTATGCCCCAGGGCCTTGTTCTCTGTTGGAACAGGCAACCATGGTGAGGCTGACACAGCCTCTCTCAGTGCTGCTCCGCTGCCCAGAGCAGCCAGGAACCCTCAGATCATGCTTTCCTACACCCACCTACATCTTAGGCACCCTGAAAGGGTGAAGAACAGAATGATGCTACATACTTTGCAGTTCAAAGCCTTCTGCATCCACCATGCCAGAGCGTGCTCTGTGCCAGAGGAAAGGGCTCTCCCTGGCCAGACAGGTCAGGGGCACTGCAAGGCTGGGACACCACAGCCCTGTCCGTAGCAGCCTTTGCAGCACCCAGACCCCTCCCAAGCAGGACCAAAATAAAAAAAAATCTTACCAGCTCCTCCTTGATGCTCAGGCTGAAGAGGGACAAGTTGAATTCCCAGAGGCCAGCCACTGTGTCCAAGGCCAGCTGTGGGCTGGACAGACAGGGCAGAAGTTAGCTGACGTCCTGAAGCTAAAAGCAACTTTGAAAACAGCCTAATGAGATAAAAGCAGAGTCCCCAAGTCCCTACAGCTAAGGGAAAGCCTTAATTACCCTCTTCCCAGCTACAAAATTAAGAGTAAAAATAGAAGAATGCTGCCTTGGTTTAGCCTAAGCCCTCCCCAGTATTAGTTACGAACAGACATTCAAGATGAGTAAGAGCAGTGTGGGATATGCAGCATGCCCTCTTGCATCCCCCCAGCATCCGATGGCTTTCAGCTTGTGGGACTACCTAATTTTGATATCGTAACTCTCGGCAAAGCCATGTTGTTCCCTGCTCTGTTCATAGCCCTTCCCCTCACACCCAGGCTGCTGCCCAACCTCTGCTCCAGAGTGCCAGAGCCTTTTGATTTTGAAATCCAGTCACTTTGCATGGAGGTACCTTCCTAAAGCTAGCTCTAAAAAACACCTCGAACCTACAGTCTTGTTCCTAATGTGGCGCTTGTTGCTACCACAGCTGCTTTCTGTGCCAAAGAAACTAATTTGATCACAAAATCACGTAAAAGGGTTTTAACCTTCATTATTCTCAATTGCAGGCTAATTTAAATGCAGCATTCAAAAGGCCCTGCAGTGCAATTACACAACCAACTGCGGGAAAATTAATAGCTCTTAATTGTACCATGGCAGCAAGGTGTTATCAGTGTCAACACTTTTTCCAAGAACATTTCTTCTCCAAAAGTGTCACATCTACACCACCACCCCCCCAAGGAGTCCTACTAGCCCCTTCTCCAGCAAGCATCTTCTTGCACACAGTGATGAATTCAGCCCTGCTGTGTAGCAAACCCTCACTGCCAGAACCCTCCACAGCACAGAAGCAGTTAAGTTATGTATTTAGTTGGGAAAACACTTCTTCTATTACACATTGTTTCCAAGCAGCCCTTCTTGCTGGCTCAGTGCAGGCACTAGGAATGAGCAGGAGAAGGCTTCCCTGGCCAGCAGCTCCAGCCCAACCCAGCCTCAGGGCAGGGAGCTGCAGCCAGGCTGGGGAAGGACCTGCTGGCTTTGCTGGGGAATGGACCACTGGTGTGATGAGTGCCTGTGAGGTCTCACGCACAGCCCACGCTCCCGCTCTGCTGCTTTGAAATTCAGTGGTTTTCTGCTCTGCAGGTGCTCTGCCACCACGACTCCAGCCTTTTGCAAGATCTTAGTAAGGCCTCACCCCAACTCAGCTCTCAACAGATCCACGTTAAAATACGCCTCACCACGAATGGGAATGCCGCTCTGTGCTGCCAGGGCACACAAGTGAAGCACCAAACCCAGAGGTGGAGCAAGATGGCAGCAGCACTACAGCAAAAGATGGGCTGGTTGACAGATTGCCCCTGCCCTGCCCAGGCATCCCTGCCTCTGCAGCCTGGCCACCCAACCCCTCCAGCACAGGCCGTGTGGTGGTTGCCCTGGCCCCAGCCCACACCACTGCTCTTCTCAGTGCCACAGCCATGCCAGAAAGCTGCTCCTGGTGCATTTGCTTTGGTGCATCTACAGGCAGGCTGTTCCAGTTCCCCTAGGAACAGCTGAGATTTGCTTTTATGCAAGAAAGGGTGCTCAAATCTGTTGCCATCCAAGGGGAACTGGGAAGCAACAGCCAAGGAACAGCACCTGAGCAAAAGCCTGACAGTTTATCTTTTCCTCTTTCCTTCCATCAGATAGATGCAAATCAGTGGCAGCATGATAGATCTGGACCTGTGCTGTTATCCAGGTTAGCAAAAGTGGACGCTAAGTGATCCACACTCACTGAAGGTCCCAGTACCAGCACTGAGCATGAGATGCAAGTCAGTAACTGGTGGAGCACGAAATATGCCCAGTACCTCTGGCTGGCAGCGGTCAGTGCAAAAGCCTGAAGCCTGGGTACCTTACAAGCATGCCTAGCTTGGGCACACTAAAGCCCAAGTTCCGCTAAAGCTGGCCTGAGGGATCTTAATGGCCTTTTCTGAATTTAGGAAGCAATGTATGTCCAGAAAAGCAGCAGCAGTCCAAAATGGTTAATTCTACAAAGGTGCTTCAGCTTTGCCGAAGGGAAGCGGGAAAACACAGGTCAAGAAAGTTTGCCTGCTGTTAAGTGAATTGCATTATTGCTATGCAAACATTAGCCTGGTTCCTGAAAAGACCATAGTGACCTCATTTGATCTTTGAAAAGGAAAATAAAATTTGCTTGTTTGGGGCTTTTTCCTAAACTGGAAGTTATGGTGGAATGGAATTTGTTTAGTAATGAAATGCGAGGTTAAACTATGATAAGGATGTAACCATGGTGATACGGGAATGGCTCTTGATGCAAGTTTGCAGAAGTGATTTGCGTAACCACTAAGAACAACAACTTTATGTATTCATCAATGTGATCATTGGGAAAATAAATATGTAAAGCAGGCTTTAAAAAAAAAATAAATGCAAGCTATAAAAGGAATGCTTGAGGGTGTGCTTCCTTGGAGCTTTCCCCAAGGTAGCCCTTTCTGGAAACTCTTATTTATTTTGCAAAGGTCTAGCAAAAAAAAAAAAAACCAAACAACCAGCCATCAGCTGCTTTAGCAATGAAGAACATTAGCAGTATCTTTTGATTTCTGCCTGAGCAAGTCCAGGACCTCCTGCAGTAATTCTACTGCAGCAAATCATTACAGTGTTTGTTTTAGATGGGTTTGTTTAACTGGGCTCCAGCTGATCTCAGCCTAATCCAACAGGCAATATTTCCGGCATTAAAAAAAAAAAAAAAAAAAAATCAAAATGGCAGGAAAAGCCTATAAATCAGGCCTCCCCAAAACTGGTTTGGAAGTTTTCTCTTTCGACACCCATTGCAGGTCAGCATGTCCTACTTGGCCTGAGCCTTTGCTGACGGTGAAATACCCCTTCCTCTTCCGTACTTATTATAGTCACCTCACGCCAATCTACAACTGATATCATCAGATACAGATGAAACTGCTATTTCTCAGTAGTACAATATCAGCATCCCGATTAGCCTGCCTTACCCTTTCTGTCTTGTTCCAAAGTTTCAGTCTCAAACATTGCTGTAGCTTGGGAAAATAATTACGTCAATACAGTTTGCTGCGAAGGTCTTACTTGCCAGTATATCACATGATTTGGTCTCCACAGCAAGCTCTGCTCATAAAAACAAGGAAACACTAATGTAACCTTCCATAAATCTCAGCAATCCATCTTTTGGGGACTAATTACTACTTCTTTAACCTTTAGTCAGAGGGTAAACTACCCAGCATAATCACTTTTTTGGAGGGGAACTGCCTAGTAAGAGTACAGGTAGTAAAGAAAGGCAGTGGCTAAAAAAATCTGCTACTAGAAACAAGATCTCTTTCAGCAGTCGTCAGCACCTGCAGCCCTTGTCACAGGGGAGCCACCAGTGGTGGTACCAAAGGTGAGAGTCAGGACTTACCTCCACTGCCAAGTGAGAGCCTGAGTCATCCCCGCCTGCACAGAGGGAGGAGTGTACTGCAATAAAACCCCTGCCTGCTTAAGATTAGAAGCATGATTGTTGGTGCCATTTAGAAATTGATTAAGCAACATGGTTCTGTTATGGGATACCCTGTGCCCTCTAGGGATAGTATGATGCTGATCAGGAAATGCTCTGAAGAGATGTCGTCCTTAAGTATTGAAGTACCTCAAATGCATTGTCTTTCCAGGCTGTACTTGAAATGGGACTGAAAAAGTGATTAAGTTTAGCAATAGAACATGTCACAAGCCCAGAAGCCGCAAGCCCTTGAATTTAGGTGCTGTGCAAAATCTGCAAAGAGAAAAATGCGTAAGACGCTGTTCTCAATGCCATGGTACAAAAAGATATCATCACAACATTGACAATTTCATCAAACAGTTTTTGATCTGAGGCATCACTTCAAGCATCCCTAGAAGGCAGTGCTCTGCACATTAATATTCCCCCTCTCTAGAGAACTGTCGTGGTTTAACCCCAGCCAGCAACTAAGCACCACTCAGCCGCTCACTCACCACCCCCCCCCCCATCCAGTGGGATGGGGGAGAGAATCAGGGAAAAAAGTAAAACTTGTGGGATGAGATAAGAACAGTTTAATAGAACAGGAAGGAATAAACTAATAATGATAACAATAATAAAATGACAATAATAATAAAAGGATAGGAATATACAAAACAAGTGATGCACAATGCAATTGCTCACCACTCGCCAACCCATGCCCAGTTAGTTCCTGAGCAGCTATCCCCTCAGGCCAACTCCCCCCAGTTTATATACTGGGCATGATGTCACATGGTACGGAATACCCCTTTGGCCAGTTTGGGTCAGCTGTCCTGGCTGTGTCCCCTCCCAACTTCTTGTGCCCCTCCAGCCCTCTTGCTGGCTGGGCATGAGAAGCTGAAAAATCCTTGACTTAGTCTAAACGCTACTTAGCAACAACTGAAAACATCAGTGTTATCAACATTCTTCTCCTACTGAACCGAAAACATAGCACTACACCAGCTACAAGGAAGAAAATTAACCCTATCCCAGCCAAAACCATGACAAGAACAATGTCTGAACAGTAGTCAAAACATTACAGAAGCACCTGAAGGTGACAGTAAAGTTCAAATATTGTGGCAATTTAAAAAACTTAAAGCTCTTAAAAGAACTACGATTATCTGGAGCAAAATTATGTTTTTCAGCCATCTTCATTATTTGCCATTACATGAACAATATTGATTTTCAGAGGTAACTAGCAAACTCAAGAAGTCTACAGAGCATTTTCTGACTTTGGAATCAAAACCAAGAATGTTGTGTGATCACACAAGCTGCAGACTTCAAGGAGGCTCTATAAAGGTCTATGTCCTCTTCATGCACACAGACATTTCAACCCTCATGAGATTCTCACAGCTCAAGCCCGAGCAGATGGAGTAGGTCAGAGGAAAATCACACCGAGCATAGAGGTCTTTGCTCCCCAAAAGCCAATAGACCTCTGTATCTCCCCTAGCAACACTCTGGTTTGGGTAACTTCATCAAGCTTCTGAGTTTCCGAGGGCTCCGCTACCCTTTTGAAGCTTCTGTGGAGCAGTGACAAGATGAGAAAGCATGGGATTTTTAGGCTTTAGGCATTAGCTTGTAATTGAGTTTTAGGCTTTTAGCATTAGGTCCCTAAATGAATTTCACTTGCTCTCTGGGAGCACAAAATACACAAATTCAGGTCCCGTGGAGCCAGTTAATCATTCAAGGGTGAGTCATTCTCACCCTAGCGGGACCATGCCTCTTCATTCAGCACAGGATGTAGGTTTTGGCTAACGCCTGTAGGGATGCTCAGAATTAGCTGATGAATTATTCTGAAGAAATCAAGTTACCTTCCAGGAACTAATGGAGAAAACTGTATGTACAGGCTTAGAAGCTGCACTGTTACATTTTAATTCCTTTTTCCCTTGATGCGACAGTCTGACAAATTATAGCCAATGTCTCAAACATTCATTAAAGAACTTCGGTGGAGAAGACTGTCTCTGTAAAAATGCTGGAGTTTTATGAACAGGACAATGTGGCTGGAGGAGAAGGCCCCACAGAGGGTGGGACCGCACTTCTCCAAAGCTGCAATTCCGTACCTTAAGTGACCAGGAGAAGGAGCACAGCGTATGCACCTGGAGGAGGGGACCCCATGGAGGATGGGACTGTGCTTCTATCTTAAGCGGTCATGCCAGCAGGGAAAGAGAGGCAACTCCTCAATGGACCCCCCCACCAAGCTCACCAACTGATTCCAGACAACCCCAGGAACGTGAACTGCACATGTCGAGACCACCAACTAACACGCTATAGAAGAAGGGAGAACGAGTTCTCAGTGCGCGCCCTCTGGAACTGGATCTCTGCGCTGGCTGGACCAACGCTGGACCCAGGACTGGTGAAACCCTTCTCTTCTCTCTTTCTTTCTTTCTCTCATTCTCTCTCTCCCTCTTTTCCTTCTCTTTTCCACAGTCCCTACACCTCAACCTTTTAAACGTAAACCGTTGACCAAGTCTGAGACCAGGAGTGGATCTAGCTGCCCCTGAGCTCCTCTCTGAGAAGGAGTCCAGAAAGCAAGGGGGTCTGCTCTGAACCTCGGGACTCAAAGGGAGGGCTCTCCTTCTGACAAAGTTTCATGTTCCTTTTTCCGCTTCTTTTTCTACACCTCCCTTCTCTTTTCAAACAGCAGCTTAATGACACGATGCAAGGTTCATATTGATAAGTTCACTTACACTTGGGCAAGGTTAGCTAGGTTGAATAAATGTTGATTGTTGTTTGAACTCCCCTGGTGTCGTTTCACCTTAATTCTGACCAAGGAAATCCACGAACCTGAGTCCCTCCAATTTTGGCACGCGACACTTGGCAGCAGCTGGACAAATTAATTTCCAGAAGAATAAGTAACTTTGCACTCACTTGCAGTCCCTCTTCTACCTTATCCCAACTAGTGATCAGAATCCGAGAAACCTTAGGACAGCCCCATTCTGAAAAAAGAAGTTGGGAAGTTTCTGGTTCAGCCCAGCACAGGCTGGGAAAACTTCCGAAGCCTTGAATACTTCACTGGGATTTTTCCCAGCAATTTTCACGCAGTGCTTTAAGAACCAGGGCTAGCCCCTGACGTCCCTAAGTCATGCTGCTCACCAAGAAGCTGGGTTTAGTACACACTACATAACTTTTGAAAGCAAAGCAGATGCATGAGTATGAAACTAAAGTTCAATTTTACTTCCGCAAGTCAGTTGAAGAAAAAAACTTTCAAGAGAATTTCCTAGGGTAAAAGTCAATTTCTCCATTAAGGAACACCTAGACAGAAAACTAAACTATAATCCAGAGATCCCATTCTCTCTCAGCAGGTTTGCTGTTCTTACTTAGGCAAAGCATTTCTTTCCAGCTGCTACATCCAACAACGCCAATGCTATTTTACTCAACTGACCAAGTCTCATCTGAGACTTTTTCACATGGCTGTTAAAAGATACTTTTTCAGGATGCACACACAAGTACAGATAGAATACAAAGTGAGTCACAAAGTAAGAAATTGCCATTACAGTGATAAAACAGACATCAAACCCCAAAGTCACCTGGGCATGGAAAAAGGCAGCTTCTAATTACACCTTTCTATTTTCCAAAATCAGCTCACTAGGATGCACATTCACTGCCTCTTCTACAAAGCTGAAGAACTCCAACGTGTGGAGCTACAGCGACAGCACTTCTGGGCTTACATGAGGCATCTTTAACTAGATGTTTTCCATCTGCAAGGGTTTTATAGCTTTTGTAGGTTCTCGTCTGTTTCTAGAACTTGTAACGCAAGGCCACAATTCTGACAATGCCCCTTAGTTGTTATTTACAACTTTTTTTAATGACCTAAGCATTGTTACAGGTAGAAGCAGTTTAATGAGAAAAGACTGGAAATCAGCATCCTAGAGGCTGCATTTTGACCACACATGATAATAAGCAGGTATTAGCCAATCTCACAAATTAGTAACCATGTCTAACCACTGCCAGTGGTTTGTTTTGGTTTTTTTTTACTGCAAACATACCTGCTGAAGTCCTTTCTACAAAGTTTAGGTTACTACTGTCTTCTGAAAGACGTTGTTTAATTTAAGATCTAAGTATTTAGAACATGGTCAGAGATAAGGTTAGCTCACTGTGAAGCAGAGCCAGAAGGAAATCCAGCAGGCTTGTAAGAAACCTTTCCAGCCTTGGAAGCAGGTGGACTGTTAGGCACATATATATTCTAACCATGCACAAACCACATCACTTTCGGGAAGAGGTAACACTTGTTAGCTTTGGATAATAAGGCCTCCTCCCAACTACAGAAACAAACAAAAAACTAAAAAAAAAAAAGAGAGAAAAAAAAAGAAGAAAAAAAAAAAGGATTTTCCTTCAAGAATGGCTTTAATCATAGTCAGGACAGCTTCACATTTCCCACTTACCTGATGAGGTTTCTGGTGTTTTCTTTCAAGAACGAGTGAGTATCTGCCAAAAAACAAACTTTAAGGCAATAATAATTTGCTGTGATTGTTCCTTCCCAGCTGTGGGAATGTTTAAATTGCAATGCTAAATGGGGATATAGCCTGCAGCTTTCAAAGAGATACTGTAAGAGGAATATGACCCTACAGTCCTGGTTGCAAAATGAAGAGCCCATCTGAAGATTCATCCCACTATTGAAGTGGATGCTAGCGTTGTTCTACAACAAAAGGCTTGTGTTTCCTGTGCTCTGCAGCACCTGCAGCCTCCTGTGAAGAATCTCGTATACAAAAATTGCTAAGAGGTAATCCCAGTTTTGTGGAAAAGAGAGGTAAAAAAACCCCAAAACTTTTTCTTAAAGTGACTACTTTCTTTGAAGCAGGTTCCTTCAACTTATCTGGCTCACAGCTGATGTGCTGGGGATCAATACTAAACACCTGAAGTGACAAAACCCTTGCAGAGTGTTCGCAACAGTCCTACTGTGCTCCCACTGAAGACACCTCTGGTTTTAGAAACAAAAGTTGGGCCGTAACAGAATGTAATGTCTCAATCTATCCTCTCTAAGAAGTTATTCTACCCTCTTTCCCCAGCTAATCTCTCTACAGCTGGGTGTTTTAATAAAATATTTGCACTAGCCTTAAGGAGATGGCTTTGGATTGTTCTGCTTTAGGGGTTAACTGCACTTTCTTTTCCTCACAGCCCTCTTCCAAAGCAAAGGAGGAGAAATCACTGTGCTAGAGCACTGCAAATCAACTAGTGATGCTAATACTTTTAATTCCACAGCCTGAGAAAATGTCTCTGTAAGCCAATACTCTTGTGTAGATTACATTTATATACCCCACATAAATGCACTCTGCATATACATGTGCATGCATGTTTATTAATGACAGTGTATCATTCACTTATAAAATTTTCCTACATTAAATGGCAGCTTCTAAGGAAAAAAATGAATCATTCTTAGACCATAAGCTGTATCAGCAGCTGTCAAAAATGGTAATCTTTGCTCCAATCAAGTTACATGTTATATACTTTATTAGTAACATATAAAGGTAAGGAATGATGCCACCCACATATACACATATGTGCAATATTGCAATCAGAGAATATTCATAACAAATTTTTAATTTTCTCTTGAAACAAAGAACGGGACACTAACAAAACCAAAATATTACAGCAAAAATTTTTGCTATCTTGATGAGAAGAACAAAGACATGAGCAGTAAATAACATGGGTCTTGCATGAAAATACATTTCTCTTAGGAATATTTTTTGCTTAATTCATTCTAGTTCATGCATTAACATCACTTCTCCCTCCTCACAGACTTCAGACCAAATTGGGGGGGGGGGGGGGGGGGGGCGGATCACGTGGGATATGGTAACTTAGCTTGTGGTCTCTGAATCATTAGTAGCCTATTACACTTAAGAAGGTGGTATATACATGTATTGAAAGACAGCAACCAGAAAGGTCACATGTTCCCATTCACACAGGAAAACTCATGAGTTCACAGAATGGAAAATGAAAGCAGTGAATGCTTATAGTTTAACCCAGTTTCACTTGGTTGTAGATGCACAAGATAGTCCAAAGATTTCTCAAAAAGCATTTTTTCATTAGGCAACATGGGCTGGCAGCTCTAATTACACACTCCAGTGATTGTCTCTGAAACAACAGACTGTCTTGAACAAAAGAGATGACCAAGATGATGAAGTTAGGAAAGCCCTATTAACCTGAAATGATTTATATGTATTCTTCCTACTTCTTCCCTTGTTTTTTTCTTCCTCGTAAAACATGAGCATTCAGCAACAGAAAAGAGATGCTATTAAAGACAAGCACCCATCTACAAAATAAATGCTCTGAAGGACTCATCTACCAAGCTGAAGAAGAAAGCTCTCAATTGTAGCAATTCCAGACTATGCCTTACAGGTCTGATATTTTCATACCCAGCCAACAGAAACAAGGCCATGTTAGGAATCCTAAGTAAAAATGGGTCAATGTTCTCTGGGTCTCTCCCACTGAAGTTAGCAAAAGTTTAACACAGTCTGGAAGAAACAAAGAAAAATGGGTTATTTTAAAGGCCGCTCTCTGAATCTTGTAGTTGAAATTTAGCAATTACACACCTTGGTGGGCCCCTGCAAACTTTGGGGCAGCCCCCTTGCTTAAGCTCACCATTACATGAGTTCTCTTGCAGCCTCTAGAGTTCTCTTGAAGCACTTAAAAGAAAAGCAAATTGAAAAGCAAAAGCTGATGCGTGGGATTGGGATGCCTCTCCTCACTTGGTTTCCCACTCCATCCTCTCACAGTTGACATGTAATTCCATTCATTAAACAATTACCTCTTTAAGCAGGTACAATTTTTAGCCCCCACCTCTACTCTTACTGGAGGGCTGAGCCAGAATCTCAAGGCTAAGAGAGTCAGAAACCCTATTTCCAATTCCAGATGGATGTTTGATTGGGTGGATGTTGTTTTTAAACAAAGAAAAATTAAAAGCAAAAAAACCAAAGCCCCAACTACCCCAAATTTATTTCTGCCATGAGCTAGAACCTTGGTTTCTTGACAGAGACATAGTAAGATTATTGCATAAAATACTGGTTTGTTCTTTATTTGCTCTTCATTTCGCTGCTGAGCCTTTTATTTAAATATTTTATTGTTGCCTGGAAATAGCTCACAGGTTTCCAACTTTCAAGCTCCTTTTAGAGGGAGGATGTAGATCCAGGACATAATTAAGCCTTCATTATTAGGAATATTTTCTTTTCAGGGACCCAGCAGGGTTTCCAGCATGCCAAAATCTTGTTTGGACCTTTTCAGAGGGTAGCCAAGTAATTTGGCAGAAGATAAACACAAGGAGCCAGAAGGGCTAGAATATTTTTTCAATAATCAGCTGAACATAACTAAAGAAACTGGAAACTAGTAGTGAAGAAATCAATTAAAAAATAGATTTTAAAAAGAAAGAAAAAAGCTCAATCTTTGAATTTGAACAGTGCGTACCAGACATCTCAGAAAGCATTCTGGATACTGCCAAAGACTTTCTATTGGACATTTGGAAACACTTCCCCAAAACTGCAAAAATATCTCATTAATATTTCTCAACAGCAGAAGTACAAAGCAACCACAGGCCATGAGCACAAGTATTTACTGAATCTGTATCTTGCCGAAGAACGTATATATTTTGGCATGCATTTTTTCTGAAGGGAAAAGCCACCCACAGATATCAAAAGGCAGGAACTTTCACTTTGCTTACTCAGGCTGAAAACATGTACATCCCTTGATGGGGCAGCTTAAATCACAGCAAGTCATTAAATGTAAAGAACTGGCATAATGAAAGCATCTCTACTGCTACCCCTATACTCTTGCCTGCCATTTGAATATCTATGAGTTACTTTTTCTATATTCAGCTACCTCACCAGAGGACTCTTCTCGTAGAGCTCGCCTCTCCAGGAGCAGCAAGGTGTACCCATTTCTCTCTAGCACTGGACCTGGCAAAGGGACATAGACCCTTTTTGGAAAGGAGAGTGTTCCAAGAATGCTTAGCTTATTCTGATATGTATATTGCCATTCAGTCTTCCCATGTCTGAAGCATTTATCATACAAAATGTTAAATCAAGATCATCAAGTTTAGCAGCTAAGTTTAGAAAGTTTACAGGGTCCTTTTTATATAAAAGGATCCTACAAATGAATCTACAGAGAGACAAGAAAAAGAAAAGCGCTTAACGATACTTATCATACTGAAAGACTATCTCGGAGTTAAAAAGTTCCCCATACCCAACTGTAACAATCCATGGAAAACTCCGAGTAGGATTCCTTCTGGATGGCACTACATTTGTGGGAACTCAAAGAGACGGCATCATTGATGGTACTGAACCTGCAGGCTCAGCTTGAAGACTGCTAAAGCTTAAATGTTTGCAAAAAGTCCACTAACTCAGGTCTGACTTTTTTCAGTAGTAGTAGGGCCTCAGTATTATTGTAGTGTTATCAATTCTGTAGGTGTGTAGACAGAGCACAAGGTAAAGAAGAATACTTTCAGAAGCACTGCAGTGAGATATCTGTATCCCAAATTCAGATAAATATAATAACACAAGGTGAATGTTAATGAAGTCTGCTCCTTTTGTAGCTAAGATGCACGACATAAACAGCAAATATTTCAAAGTGAGACATCAGTATTTTCCTTTCAGTCATCCTTACAGATTTTAACAAACTGCAAAAGACAGTATTTAAGTTATAAGAGCACAAAAATTTCACGAGACAAATGATACAATTCATAACACAGAGAAATAAATGCAAAAAAGGATAGAACACATTTTCTGATACTCCACAAATATTCAGAAGAGGTTTAACACACAAAATGGAGTTTCTTCAGCAGCACTGATTAAACTCAAGATGAGGCAAGGATCTTCTTTACGAAGTAAAGGCACCAGCTCTTCGTAAACACATACTCCTCTCACTTTAACTGAGAAAGCACTCAAAATATTCCATGGAGGCAACCTCTGTGGTAGCATTCCATTGCCTATAAATACTTCACAGTATAGATGTCAAAGGCCTTTCTCTTCCTCTTTACTGTATTTAATAAGAAAGGTTTTTTTCTTCAATTTGTCTACTGTGAAACTCTGTAAATCTCCCTGGAAATGTTACAATGAATCTGTAAGACAGCGTTTCCTCTTATCTGCCTTCTGATATCTATCAAGAAGTTTCAAGGCAAAAGAAATGTCAGATGCCAGTATGAAACACACACGTTTCCAGTCATCTCTTGTTTTCAGTATTGTGCTATAGACAGTTTCCCAGAAGAAACCATTGGCTTATATTAAAAATACAGATACATTTAAAAAAAAACAACTTGTGAACATCCTCTAGCTGTGCAGCTACCTACTCTCTGACTTTTCAAATGCATTAGCAAAGACTGAACAAGAAACGAGTATTAGATACTTCTGATCATTGACAACTGTACTTCAGGATTCCAGATTTTTTCAAATATGCGTCCTGAATGTGCATGTCTCCCTAGCATGGAGACTATTCACACAGTTCTTTACTAATGAAACTGCAGAACTTGAAAACTGTTAAAATAAATATTCCATACAAAGGTGAGTTATTTGCATCTTGGGCAAAACGAATGGAGCATCTTCATAGTTTCCACCGCACAAATATCACCAATATCACCAAACACATTTTGCTACTCATACACACAAATCCAGTGATTATACTAATTAATATTGTTCAGTATCCAACCAAACTTGTGCGTTTCTAAGTCACCTTATTTCAGCTTTATAAAGCTGACTGTATTTTTAATGTAGTACTTTCAGGTTCTACAGGACTGTCAACTGGTACCTGGAGAGGGGGAAAAAAAAAAAAGCAGGAATTAAGCTGTTACTCAGCAGAAGCTATTTCCAACCTCAGTATTCTTGGGTAATTATTAGGCTAGAATCCAACAGTATATGTAGTTAATGAGCCAAATTAGGCATTTATAGAAAGCCTTATTTTCCCTTTTATCTGTAATGAAAAAAAAAAACCAGAACAAAACCAAAAAAAACAAGAATTGAGTTTCTTATTATAACTCTAAAATATATATTTACTGCATATAGATATTTATCACATGGAGATTAACTTTCAGGGTTTTTTCTCCATTACATTTAAACACAGTAGAATCTTGATGATCAAGGTTTGGCATCAAAGTGCTATTGTACCTTATTAACATAGGCAGCTCTCAAATATTTATGGTAATATCAGGGCAAGGACTCCAGTTTTTTTTTATATCCTGGCTAATATAAATGAAGTTGCGTGACCATCTAGGCTAATTAACAAGGTGATAACAGAAAACAGGCAAGTCATGGACCACTGCCTATAGTCAGCATGTACACCCCGAGATAGCCCTGACCCAGGCTGCTAAACCCACAGGATGCCATAGTGTGCACACACAGCTGCACAGGTTTCAGGTTCGAGTTGCTCATATAGCACCAGCTTGGAAGTTTCTGAACCTTATGCAGACACTAACTGCGTGCACCTGATCGCAGATGATCAAAAGCTGCTATATATATGTATGCAAGACACCTACACATAAGAAGTGTGACAAAGGATCTTGCAATATCTGACTCCAAAAAGCTGTTTCATTATCTTGATCCAAATGACCAAAAAACTCACAGCACTGAAAAAAGTTTCCAATGGCAGCCTTATTTCTACTAGTAACTGTGATAATTTGGAAAAGCTGCTGAAACATGGTCTTAGGTCCTGAACAGCAGAAAGTGCTACACTCGCTCTTCATTTAAATTGAGAGGGTGCTCAGCAGAACAGACCCAGCTCTTCATGCAGCACAGTGTAGAAACTGCAGCATGACTTCTGTTCATCAGACACTGACCTCACTTAAAGGGAGAGCAGGTATTTTAAATAAAATATGTAGTCTCTAGTACAGCCTCCTAACCCAATACACAAAACAGCTTCACAATTTACAATGCTACCTGCAAATAGGAAAAAGCAAGATTCAAGCAACAAAATCAGAGATTAATATTAGGCACTTAAAATTCAGGAAAATCTGAGAGCAGAATGTCTTTCAGTTTTTTTCATAGAAGCTAAGGTGAGAAACAGATATCTGAGGGCAGCATCCCACGTGGCTCTGTTGTTCCAAAACCGCATGGAAACAGTCATACTATAAGTTTTTGTCAATTACTCTTTTGCTGTTAATATTATTATGCCAACAGAAGCCAAGCATTCAAGTATGGCAATACAACCACAGTAAAAGAGTCACCACTTACAGCTTTAACATCCAAATTCATAATCCCCGAATTCACATTGTGTCTTCGCAAATCTGATTTTATTAAGGCTGAAACAAAACAAAACAAAAAAAAAAGAAAAAAGAGAAAGGTGGTTCACAACTTTGCAATGACATGCCTTTCAAGGGAAATGTACAGTGCAAGCACATAGAAGCTGCTTTCAGCACATATTCAAAAAACCTGTATTCACCCTTGCAATTTGAACTTACTGACAATTTGAACTTGCTCCTCACAAAGCACACACAGAAAATGACAATAAAAGCTTTTAAACCATGAGTACTTAAAGCAAAGCTTGATGGTTTTAGCACTTTCAGCACATTTGTAAGTACCAGCATGTGTAAGTCACTCGTACAGTTCAGGAATACATCAGCCATTTCTTGCATTTGGAAAACTACAAACTGTCTCCATTTATGTATTTGTTTACATCTACTATCTTACTCTGGAGATAGACATCTGCCTCAAATTCAAGACATGACCTAAGAAATGGGTGACAGATGGCTGTCCATATATTAGTAACATCATCCTTAAAACAAACGGGGTGCACACAGCAAGTATTTAAAGTGAAAAACAAAGCAAAAAAACCCCAAACCAAACCCTGCACTTTCTGTCAGCCCAGACAGAAAGCCACCTATTTAAATCCTGGATGTCCAAGACATCTGAAAACTACCCAGAAATTCACTATCTCAAAAAAACCCTCCCCATTTTTACATTAAAGAGAAATCATTACTTACATTTCTGATTAATTACCTGTTAAGATAATGCCCACAAAAATCCAAGCACAAAGAAAGAGGTTTCCTGCACGAGGACTGTAGTCTGTTGTGAGTTTTCCTTGAACAAGTGTAAAGACAATTCCAAATATCTATAAACAAACAAGTCACTTCATCAGGATCACATAGAAAAGAGCCATCACTCTACCTTGCAAAGTTTCAGGTCACATCTTATAAAAGCCAAATTTAAAAAATTAAGACTACAGCAACACAACAGAGACTTAACAGCCAAGTCTAAGAAAGGCTTCTTAGATTCAAGCAGAGTGGCCTTCCTGAACATTACTTCACTTGAAGAAATAAAATGATATAACCTGTGCTGATGCATTAAGGAGACCTGAGGAAGTGCCTTCAGACTCTGGGTATGTAATTTCCACAGCAAATTCAAACCCAAGTGGGAGATAGCCAGTCATGAAGAACCTGTTGAAGCGGAGAGTAAGAGGATGACAGGTATGGCCTTCATCTATTACTACAGCTAAGAAAATCAAACATGAACACATGGTATTATGAATTAGCTGGTATTCTGAACTGTCTGTTTTCAAGACCTAACATGATTCAACGCTTGCTTTGTCTGCTTCGTTCCCCTGACCTCATCCAACAATTTTAGCCATACATCTCTCTTTTTAGGACAAAGATGTTTTAACATATTTGTCCTGTTTCCCATAACCACCTGAATACATATGAAACAACCTTCTCTGACCAGTCCACAAGCCACTCCATAATTGAAGCCAATTACTTTAAAATGAAAGACATACACGAACGTCATCATTTCATCAGCCCAAACATCTGTGCTGGAGGACAAAAAAGAGACCATCAGTAGGGAATGAGGCTGGATGTGGAAGAAGCTGAGGGGACCAATGGGTGACAGGAAGAGCAGGGGCTGAATGCAGTTGAGATTGGTCAACTAGTTTTTAAACTGAAACTCTCAAAACATTTCTGGCTCTACCTTGACGGCCGTGTCTGGACACAGCACCATTTCCTCAGCACCTTTGGGGGCTCTTAGATTATGTATCTATGAGAAGTGCTCATGCTCTTCTGAGCCAACAAAGCACCCAGCATGTTGCTCAGGCTATCAAAACATAGATTAATCAAAATGCACAGAAGCCAGTCTTCCTAGATTTGCTCATTAAACTCTAATCACTTATCCACTGGGCAACAGAAAGATTCAGCTTTACTGCAGACAGCTTTTTGAATTGGAACCAAACAAATTGACCACATACAGACTTCTGTTAGCTTGTCCTGGTTTCAGCTGGGATAGAGTTAACTGTCTTCCTAGTAGCTGGTACAGTGCTATGTTTTGAGCTCAGTAAGAGGAGAATGTTGATAACACTGATGTTTTCAGTTGTTGCTCTGTAGTGTTTAGTCTAAAGTCAAGGATTTTTCAGCTTCTCAAGCCCAGCCAGCAAGAAAGCTGGAGGGGCACAAGAAGTTGGCACGGGACACAGCCAGGGCAGCTGACCCAAACTGGCCAACAGGGTATTCCATACTGTGTGATGTCATGCCCAGTATATAAACTAGGGGGAGTGGGGGCAGGGGGAATCGCCACTCAGGGACTAACTGGGTGTTGATCGGTGGGTGGTGAGCAATTGCCCTGCGCATCATTTATACATTCCAATCCTTTTACTATTACTGTCATCATTATCATTATTAGTTTCTTCTTTTCTGTTCTATTAAACCATTCTTATCTCAACCCATGAGTTTTACTTCTTTTCCCAATTTTCTCCCCCATCCCACTGGGTGGGGGGGGAGTGAGTGAGCAGCTGCGTGGTGCTTAGTTGCTGGCTGGGGTTAAACCATGACAAGCTCCATAAAAATGTTAAATGAAATTCACTGAAAAATCAGTTACTTTCAGTTTATTCTGATATAACAGAAGGTGAAACCCTAGTAAGCCCTATCTGTACTGTGAGCTATAGGAATAGGTTGAGAGCACAGCAACAGAATATACAGCAGACTCATTTAGTTAAACAATTAAATACTGTTTCTGAACAGAACTGCAGTAAGTCTTCTAGTCCTCTTTAATCGCTCACCCAAGTACTCCTCCAGTCACGAACACTACTATAAGGTATCCGAGGTCCAGGGTAAAAGTAAATACCAGCAACCCAATGAAAGAGAGAACGTAAACAATCAAAGTAGTTTGCCTGCAACCCAACAACAACAACAAAAATTAACATTGTTAACATAAGGTCATAGCACATTGCTGAAGCATGGAAGAGTAATATAAACATTACTTACTCTCTAACAACTGACATTCTACAGCTATAAAGTTTGCTTCATGTAATTCTGACTCAAACATGTCACACAATGAGAATGTATCCCTTCCCAAACTCTGTTGCCTTGGTTATAGACTGCTTTGCTCAAGGCTAAAAAGACTTACTCAGACTCTCAAAGAGTGGACAATCACAGCAGATACTATTACCTTAAAATTAATTTATTTCTCTGCTATGTTGTACCTCTTGGCCATTCTGCAGCGCTGCCCATTATACAATACACGAGCAGCCAAATCGATCACTATTACCAATAAAAGTCAGCCTAAGAGGCAAGTCAAACAAATCTCATTACAATGTTCTACTTATTTTAAATCTGGAATAAGGGATATCATCCAAAATATTAAAGCACACATCACTTATTTATAAGCCAAAACACATGCAGAAACAAAGCCAATCTACAGCATTAACATCCATTAGGTTTTAGAGCTCTTGCACATAATGTACTAAGAGTCACAGGGGAGAACTACTCCACCGCAAGCAGTGCTCCAGGGCACTGCTCACTCCTGAGGGGCACCACACCATGGGTGATGGACCCAGGAGTTCCTACCCCGGAACAGAGCTCTGCTCCATGGTCATCCCTGAATTAAAGCAAATATTATGCTTACTAATAGGACCGGGAGTAGTATAAAAAAAAAATTAGAATCCATCAATTGCCCATTTTACAAAACCAGGCAGAGTAGGTTTTGAGCCTTTATGACTTCCTAGGAGAAGGAGCCCACTGTAAGACATACAGTGCTTTCCTTGTTAGCCTTACACTCCTGAAGAGACAGGAGTAGATGGAAAACCCCTTTGCATCTTTGCATTCTCTGCTCTCATTTCTTTTGGCGAAGAACCAGTAAGAGTCTCAAGCTTTTCCCGTAGCCTCAGAAACTAGTCTCTACCAAGGCCGCTAAAAGATCAGGAGTGAACTGCATTTTATCATCAGTTCACTTCAGCCCTTATGTTGCAATATTTCTCTAATGCAATTGCACCACTTTCCTACCCCTAGCCCCATACATGCCTACCCACACTTACTTGTATGTTTTAGTGTAATCCAGCCACAAACCACAAATAATCGAACCCACCATTCCTGCCACCACCAGTGTCAAGCCAATTCTCCCAGCGTTCACTTCTTCACCCTTTCAACAAATATTTATATGGTGCTCATTAATAACTTGCTTCCACTCAGAGTCAAGTTCAGACCTCTTGGCAGTCATAAGCGCAAACAAACATTCCTATGACTCCCATAGCTGTATGGTGCAAGAAACTGTAGGGAGGTATAAAGGAAACCAAACGTCTGAGCACACATAGCACCTACATAATAATAAACATCACCTCTGCAAAGGTACAGTAAAAAAAAAAAAAAATACAAAGAAGATCCAAGAAACTTACCTCATAATGAGTTACTACCATCTGGTTTAATAACGTGGAGACAGAATAAAATGCCCCTGTCATAATACCTGCAGTACCAAAAGAAAAGCTTCAGTCATTCCAGGTGTAGCCACGCAGATCTGGTACCCTAAAGAGTTAATCTTTATTTATTTAAGACTCGCATCAGAGGCAAAACCTTTTATCTGCCAGGTAAAATCTCTTCACCAGACCTACATATGGTATTTTGAATCCTGCCGGACTTGCCAGCACTGGCTGTTGAGTACGTAAAAGCTTGACAGTCCCTCCCACATAGAAAATCACCACCACAACTAAAACTCGATATGTTTTCGGCACACATTTGAACTGTTCTGCCAGACTACAGCCAGACAGCATCACTTACCGTAACTGATCAGCAAAAGTACAAATGGAATATTTTTGAACAAGTTAATAATCGACTGCTTGTAGGAGTAATCCTCGGGAGGCATGGTTTGCAGGACAGCTTGAGAGTGACTAGGAGGGTATTTGGGCTTTTCTTCAAACACTGGGGAAAAAGAAGGAACAATTTTGACTTGTTTTCACCAGACTAATGCTTTTTCTTTTTGAAGTGTTTTGGTTTCATGAATTTCAGAAGATTAACTTGTGGTTTTTAACACTTCCATGAAACAAATATTCTAGATTTTCTCATGGAAGAATCAAGTCACAGCCACAAAGGTTGTGCTAATTATTCGGTCACATCTGATTGCTACCAACGTATGGTCAAAGACAGACTTTATCTGCAATGTGTCTAGAGCTTTGTATCCGAATTGTAAGACTAACAGAGAGACTTCAAATTACATCATAATGTCCTTGTAGCAAAAAGTCTAAGTGAACTAAATATTCTGAGAGAGGTCACTCCACGTGAAGCACGACATACAGTAAACTGGTTGTTGCTTAACCCTGGAGCAACAGGTAAGTGAACACAAGTAAACTCGAGAAACTACTTTGAGCAAAATCAGATTTTAAGTGAGATGTTGTAAACACTCCCTATGGTCACCATTTAAATTACAGGAACAGAAAACTTACCAACTCCTGTTAAGAAGAACAAAAGCGTGGACACTATTGCTGTTCCATAGAACATGATGCTGATGTTATGTGCCATTAGATTGATATCGTCAGGTGTATTTGGAACCAAAACAGGAGGCAACAAAAAGCCAATTGCAGTGCCAAGCTGGAAAGCAAGAAAAGAAAACCAAAAATCATTTCCCTGGGAACATAAAAATTAACAGAATTGAAAAGCCTTACCAGGTAGAAATCAGAATTTATATCATAATAAGTATTAATAAAACAATGAAGGGCAAGTGTTCCTTTAGTATTATACTTCTGAGCCATCCACTCTCAATGACATTTCACAATCAGGTCTTCCATAACTCAGGTTTTAACCTTTTCATTTCTAAATTAAACTACAATACTACACCTAGTTGATAGCACATTTAACAACTAAGCATTAAGGAAGTTTTTTTGCAGAAGAATCTTTCACAAGAAAATACTGTGTGTGCACATAAATTTGTATTGGTCATCCTGCAACTGAAGGCCTAGAGATGACAGAAGTCTCCAGCTACTCTTGTAGAAAGCGTCTTCTCTTTTTCTCAATCAAAATCCTCCACTTGATGTCACAATCCTGCCACTACAGTAACAAAGACTGACATGCAAGGTTTACTGCAGATCTGATAAAGCAGAGAAGAGCAAGAGAAAAGGAGCATCCTTATTAAGAAACACAAACCCAAAACCTACATCTGCAATTATTGCTAAGGAAATAAAGAAAAAAAAAAAAATCACAAAATGAAGTAGTAGTGGGTTTGTATCTGTAGTCAATTCCAACGTAGCAACTGATTTTGTATTAAAAAGGACAAAAAAACGAGGACTGAAATTTTGGGTATATATATATATATATAAAGCATTTTAAAACATGAAGGAACAATAGTCTTGGACTACTCTCCAATTTATCTCTGCTGCTCCTCCAAAACTAAACTGTGTTTTAAAGTATTAGAACAAATTTTTTTTTTTAAACTAAAAAAAAAAAAAAAATCTGCTTCTGTTTCAGGTAAAAGAATAAAATAAAAAAGAGCACCAAAGACTGTTGGAGTAGTAAGTCCAACACTCAGAAAGTACTTAAATTAAAGGTGTGCCAATGTGCTTACACAAAGCGCCCTTTGTGCATATGCCCGATGAGGGTTTTGCTGCCTCCCCCCGCCGCATCAGATTCACACAGTATCCAGTGCTCATCTGAAGAGTTTGTCCCTTTTTATCCTCACCCTTCAGTATATGAACCCTACAAACATGAACCGAGTACACAATTACTCTTTTTCTTAAGGTATGTTTTTTCCTCCCCCAGTCAGTGTGAGTCGATACAGTACTCACAGTATTCCAAGAAAGTCAAATGATACCATTTTTCACGTTTTACATCTAGAGAGGTTAAGGCCAGAAGGATCGAGAGTTCCAAGGAGTCTGGTGTGCCCAGTTTAAGATGCTGAATAGTTGTGGAAATTTGGCACTCCTGACAACCCAGTGATTTGTGTTTCAACTGCAAATGGTCGGCATCTCAGGAAATAACGGGTGCGATCTGATTTTTGATGACTACTCTGTCCCTCCTCTGCCTGCGGTCTCAGCCCTGTTTGCTGTAGCTCTGAAGTTATGCAAAATATCTGATAATGACCAACAGCCCAGTTGATTGTAGCAACCCAATTGTTACACAGCTCACTTTGTGCAATTAAACAAGTACAGCGAGACTATATTGTAAACGCATATGGAGAAATGAATTGCGTTGGAATATACAGACAACATTACTTCTAACTTCCAAGTGCCTAATTTGTCATTTCACTACTCTTTCAATCTAGCTTTTGAGAGGTGGTGTTTTTTTTTTTAAGAAAGCAAAAACTGAGAACAGAGAAGTTCTATTGTCTGACACTTCGTCAGTCTTCATGGGTCACAAGCAGGACTGGGATCTTAAGACCTATGTAGCACACAGGTCTGAGCTAGCAGGGTACAGCACAGCTGCAGAATAATCTATAAGCCTTTGCACAGGACTGCCAGAGGGAGACGAAATACACTTTGTCAGTGCGTTTCACAGGTGTTTCCCTGTCAGAGGGCTATCAAGCAGGTCGGCACACTGAGATCAGTCCTAGCTTCTGGAGGAATGTGCTCCAGAAACAACTAAAGTTTATTGTGTTCACACCTCTGCTCTCGTTTTCCTTGTCCATCTTCCTCATGGCTCCCATCCACACAATCCCTGCACTCTTGCTCCTGTCCTGCACCACTTCAACCCCCGTATCTCAGCATCCAAGCAAAGCATCAGTTTCAGACTCAAGTTGGATCCTTGGCACCGCACTGCAGAACTGAAATCCCAGTAACTCCTTGCTACTGGGAGGACCAGTGCATGTCAGGAAGAGCGGAAATTTAGCTGCCAAAGAAACCTTTAACCTGATTCTGGGACACAGAAGCAGAATTTTTGCTCAACTACTAAACCAACCAACCAACAACCCCCCATCTCTTCAGTCCAAAAGGGACAGTTGACTTGTGCACTGGAAGACTGCAATGCAAAAAAATTGTTTTGGAAAAGCATTGGGAAAACTATAAACAGCCAGGTATGAGCTAATGAGCAACCCTAACTGTAAATACATAACGCTAATATTACTGCTGTAATAATCCAAAGTGCACAAACATAAAATCATTAGACTCACATGAGGAAAAACAAATCCCCTGTTACCTTAATTAAACCGTACCTATGACCTCAGCCTGCACCAGCGATGTTGATTGGAATCTTAACCTTTTGTTGCCACAAAAAAGCGGGGACAGTGGCAGGGGGCGAGAACAAGGCTATGGGAGGAAAAAACCCATCAGTATCATATCTTCACCCGTGCTTTCAGATACGCCTGTTCCAGCTCTCTGAAACTGGCCGTGACCAGGGAGATCGAGGAAATCTGTGACTCGGTTATCAGCTCCCCACAGCGACGTGAGCCCTTGCAGTATTACAGAAAACTTCATGAGTCACCAAGGCATTGACTACTGGCACTTAGCGATTTGAGGCCGTATTTAAAAAGCAGAAACTAATACATGCCGGCACCGGGGCTCTCCACAGAGGTTCACGTACTTCACCCCCCTCCAGCTGGGGGTGGATTCAGTCGGATGAACGATGCTGAACGCGAGAGACAAGATGCCGAACACGAGGAGAAGAGAAAGCAGGGCAGGACGACTTCCAAGAAGGGTCTCAACCGACGGACTCCAGGCAGCCGAGAGAAGCGCGCGAGCTGCTGCACACCCGCCACGCGGCCAGCGTCCCGCATGGCGAGGCTGGCTGGGCAGGGCGGGACGGGACGTCGCATCACCTCCGCGCTTGCCCCCGCTCCGTCCCTTTTCCTCTCTCCAGCGCTGCCCCGCAACCATTTCTCGGGGAACGCCTTCTCCCCCCTAACCGACGGACGCTAAGGCAGCCCGCTTCCCCTCCGCCCCTACCTGGTTGCCCAGCACGGCCACGGCGCAGGCGGTGGAGACCTCGGTGGGGCCGAACCAGACGGAGGCGATGCGCGAGGGCAGCCCCAGGATGAAGACCTGGGCGACGGCGCAGACGGCCTGGGCCGCCAGCGTGAGGGGGTACCGGCCGGGGGCCAGGCTGGCACACTTGAGCCAGGCGCCCAGGCCGTTGAGGCCGGCGCCCAGCAGGGCGGTGAGGCGCAGGCCGCGGGCGTCCAGCAGCCAGGTGGCGGGCAGGATGAGCGGCACGTAGGCCACCATGTAGACCATGGAGAGCCAGTCTATCTGCGTGAAGGAGACGCCGTAGAAGCCGGCGAAGACGTTGCTGAGGATGCTGTACTGGATCCACTGGAAAGCGTTCACCAGCGAGTAGCAGCTGAAGACGGCCAGCACCGCCAGCCGCCGCCGCGACAGCCGCGTCTCCGGCCGGCCGCCCGCCGCCGACAGCATGGCCTCGGCCTCGGCCGCCCGCTCCCCGCCGCCCGCCGGGGCCGCCCGCCCGCCGCCCTCCGCCTCCTTGCCGGGGAGGAAGCCGTTGCAGCGCTGCAGGGGGGGCGCGGCGGCGGCCGCCGGCATCTCCCCGCTCTCCCCCTCCGCCTCCTCCTCGCCGCCGTCCTCCACCATCTCGGCCGTCTCGCCGCCCAGCTTCCGCGGTGGCAGCGCCGGCGGGCGCAGCCCTGCTCTGCCTGGCAAGGTCACTCGCCTCCGGATCCCGGATCCCGCGCCGCCGCCGAGACCACGCCGCCGCCGCTGCCGCCCCCCGCCGCCCCGCCCCGCCCCGGCGGGGAAGGGAGGGCCCGAGCGGGAGGCGGCCCCGGGAAGTTGGGGCGGGGCCGGGGGATCTCGCCGGGCGGGGCGCCGCGCGGGTGTGCGGGCGTACGTGCGTGCACACACACGTAGGCACACGCGCGGCCCCCTCCTCACAGTCTCTTAGAAGGGCTGCCGTGCGGGTGGCCGAGAGCCACGCGGAGGCGGGAGTGATGCCGGCAGTGCCCACGCCCCCCCCCGGGAAGGAGCAGCACAGTCCTCGCGTTCTCGGCCGGCGCATCCTACGCAGGCAAGGCCGAGGGGGCGCCGGCCCTGCGCGGGGCGGCCGGTGGTCGCCTGCCTCCCCCGGCCGCACCGCAGGCTCCCTCGGCCGCTGCGCAGGGGCCGCGCGGGCCGCGCCGCTGCCAGCGCGTTCGGGGAAGATCAGCGGCCTTCCCCGGCGGTAGTCGGGTTTGTCTCTGCCCTGCGGCCGTGCGGAGAAACGTACTGGAGCGGGCAGAGGCGGAGGCCCGAATCGCGGCGGAGGGTGGCCGGGACGGGGTGGGCGGCGAGGGGGCTGCGCCTCCGCCCCTGCCCCTCGTTGCCGCCAGAGCCGCAGGCGACACGTTCCCCGTTTCCACTCGACCTCCGAAAGTTGGATCGGCCCGTACCCCAGAAAACCGGCCGGCCAGTTTCCACATCGCTTCAGTAAGCGATCTTCCCTCACACCCTGCTCCGTACGTGTCCGCACAGGAGCAGTGTCTGGCAGCCCCTGCCACGGTTCGTCATTCTGCTGCTGCCCTTATAAAAAGACGGGCTGTTCTCCGAAGAGCATTAGGGAAAGACACAAATATTCAAGTTCGTTAGCGGCGTTAGAAGTATTTTACTGGCTTCCGTGGGAAATCACTTGGCGTGTGTTCAGCAAGCAACACACTGCACGTTGTCCACAGACATGTCAGAGCCTAATCAGATCCGTGTCTGTGCGGTAGATGCGCTTAGCCCCCAGTCTGAAGTTCCCTCGCTAATTACGAGTTGGTATTTTACTCAAGATCAGGTGATCTGTGTAAGCCACAGTTCCTGATCTTATTTGCAGCATGAATACTAACATGGACACATGCTTCAAAATATTAATCTGGCTATGTTTGCTTTCCCTGAGCACTTGGCTGAGCAACCGTAGTGATGATTGCAGGGACCAGGGATTTTTAGAGACTACTAGAAGTGAATCCTGAATTTGCAGATCACAGGTGTGTGTTAGAAACCTGCTTTTTAAAAATAAAGTTACCTGTGTCAGATTCAAGCCCTTCTTGCCTCTTTCTTTCATGCCAAGAAAAAGCCTTATTTACTTTTACTTGGCCTGTGTAAGATCAGATGCTGGCTAAATTCTTCTGAATTCCTCTGCCTGACTTCACACTTCAAGTGCTATGGGCTGCAGCAATGAAGCCTGCCTTTTTTAAGACAGGAGTTCAAGAGGAGGTGTAGTGGGAACTGAAACAAACATTACCAAAGCAACAGAGTAGCCAGCTTTCACTTTAGGAACATATGTCAGTGTTACACATTGGTACAAATATGCTGAAAACACACCTGAGACAACCTCTATGCTAGTACTTCCAGCAGAGCCCATTCACGGTCACTGGGACCTGGTCATCCACACTGCTGGACCGGTACAGCAATCCCTGGCACAGGCTGTGGGTTGGCCTTGGGCCCAGGGAAAGGACCGTGGCACTTCGGTTGGGTCATATAGATGTAGCATTAGCATCCTAAACAGCTCTTGTTCTTTTAGAAGAAGGTGTAAACATTGATCTGCAGCTAATTTCATTTAACATTTTTCCCTGTTGAATTTTGGATGACTTCAAAGTCCATCCAAAGATAACATTTACTCCTTAAAGACAGGGGAAAATAGGCTTTGTTCTTCTCTCATTCTTGCTTTTCCTACTGTTAACACCCTTGGCTCCATACAGCAGGCAGAGCTGCTGCCAGCAAATTCCCTCAGTGAAAGGTTCGAATTCAGCCTGTTCCAGAATGGCCGGCACGCCTTGGGTTTCACTGCCACAGCACCCGCAGAGCATCGTCTCCTCTGTCCTCCTGACGGTTCAGCACACAGAGCGTCATCTGCTTCCTGCACAAAAGAAATAACTAGACGTCAGGGAACAGTAGACAAAAAGAGGCTAAGCCTGGCAGTGGAAGGAGCACCTGGATGAAACCTACCTCCTAGAAGGAAAGGAGACTTTTCCCAGAAGGAAGTAAGTTTATTTACAACAGATCAACACGAAGCCAAATCCACCTTTGCTACAGCCACACTGATCTTGGTGAAATAAAACCAGGTTGATTTTGATGAGGTACAGTCAATACAATTCTATCTTTGGGGATATTTATCTCCAGAAATATCTTTCTAAACAAGAAAGGAAAAGGCAAATCAAATTGACAGCATCAAGGCAAGGCTCTGATACTTATCTCCTGACTTTTTACGCTACTGTTATTTCATAGGCTTCACAACCATTACTTCTGATTTACACCCATTTGTTTGAGAAGCAGGGCCAAGGACATAGCTGCCCAGCAAGAGAAAGTTATGGCATGACAAACATCCATTGCAGGAGTTCACTTAAAATGTCCATCCTTGGATTTTTACATTTCATGGACAATTTATTAAGCTAAAAACAGAACACTTATGTCAAGGTTTACAGCACAAGTTTAGCTTAAAACTGCCGCTACCCTTTTTCAGTCTACCCTCTAAATGAAAATTTAGGGTCTCCTGAATATTCCTGTTAGTGATAGAGCCAGAAATTTCTCATGTATACCCAAACATTAACAAAGTTGTTTTCCTGAATGCTGTGAAAAGGCTAAAACACATCTTATCTATCGGGCAGTCACTGGGAAGTAGCTGATACTAATTTACTCTACAGCAATTATTTTCTTGTGCCCAAATTCCAGAAGTCAGGCAGAGGCCAAGCACTCAAATTTTCAGGCTGGAGAAAGTTAAAAAGCAATTAGAAATGCAGTATCCTTATTTGTAGTGGTGTTACTGTTCCTCCTGTAGTATATGTTCCATTGAAAGAGCAATGTATTTTCATAACTATTTCCAAACTTTATCTTGCAGATAATGCCATCTTTGTACAAAAAAATGGCTCAGAAGGTGCCTTTTTGTTTCAGTCCAGGGCATTTCACAAAATAAAGGAAACCCAGCTATAGAGTGCTGCTTTCAGGGTGTAATTAGCTTTCTGACACTCCTACCTGCATTATTTCAGTGACATCAACTCCTAGGTAGGTCCTTCTTCCAATCCTCAAAATGGTATCTAAGCCAGCCCCCCCAAAAAACCCACAAGTCAATCTATCTTTGTAAAACTTGAGCCCAAGGTTAGGAGTCTGCAATGAACAATGTAGAATGTTGCCAGGCTTCTCTTTTTTAATGTTTCAAACCATATGTTTCAGTCTCTAAAGGAAAAAAAACACCTTTATTTTATAATGCATTTAACTCTTGGTTATGATTTTCAATGCAAAAATTGATCTCTCAATGCAGAGAAAACATACATGGCAGGAGTGCACCAGGTACTTGTCTTCCAGGCGAGTTGTTTGAACAAGAAAACTACAGCAGCTTAAGAAAGGGATTTCAGAACAAAAGATCTGAAGTTCCAACTGAGCTAGAAATGAACTGTTTTAGCAGGACTTTAAACAAACCTCAATAAGCTGGACTTGAAAGAAAGTAGTTGGAGAGTCACATGTTTAAATTTCTTGATTGAAAGCTATTACAGAATACAGGGGAAAATGTAAACATCCTCTTACTCCTATGCAGTCCTCATTCCAGCAACATTTGCCCACTCTCCCCACAAGGTAAAGCCATAATCCCACCTGGAGTATGAGCACGTGCAACACAAGGCACTTAACTGAAATTTGTTTGTAGGTGCAGGTGTTTGTCTGGCCACCTCAATTTTGGAATATGACTGCCCACAGTAGGCACGTTTGCCAATGACCTGGATTCAATTTTTATGTACTGACAGGAATATAGAAGTATACTCTTAAGTATCAGGAAAGTTCTGAATTTTAAAATATGGGTAATGAGCTCCTCTACGGTAAACAACAGAAATTTGTGTTTCTGGGTGTCTCGATATATATAAAAGATGCAGAGATGTACATCTGGTACTTCCGTTGGGCTGCCATCTGGTTTTCCTTTTGTAGTTAGCTATCCATTTCATATACATAATAGAATTTTACCCCTGAGTTTCTTACCAAAGCAACTGGGGGGGGGGGGAAATTATGTGCACAAAATAAATTTTGTGTACAAAAAAATAATCATGTGAACAAAACAGTAGGTAAAATTTATTGGGTTCTTATTTGCCAAGATTAACAGGCTCTTCATATATTACAAAAAATGTAACTTCTATCTGAATCATTTATACACAGTAAGAAAAGTGTATATGCCCACAAAAATTAATAAAAAGCATAACCTGCAGAAGGGTTCTCTCAGATTAACATTCTCGTTTTTGACAAGCACTCATTCACTCAAAGTTTGGTTAACTTTGGTGAAAAGCTTTCAGGCATTTTTGTTGTTACTTCAAAAACTCCTTCTACTGATATGCTTTTCACCGCAGCAGTGTACTGGCAGACAATCCTGATCTTCTCAGGTTCATTTCTTTCCTAAAAGATAATTGACAAAGCTCTTTTTTGAGAGAGATCAAGTTACATCAACCTGATCCATTAAAGGATCGTGGGACAGAAGTGATTAGAGAAGCCATACAGATGCAGCCAGCTGCATCTGAGTGGGTTGGCTTGGTTCACCTACAGCCTGAGGAACTGCTAGGCTGCAGTCTACCCCATCCTAAATAGTACACCAGGGAGATATTGGAGGTTTCCACTACCACAACCCATTTATTAACTCAGCATATAAGAATTCAGTAGCATGAGAGGAATTGCTCTGTAAGAGTTTCCTCTACTGACTATAGCGGAATCCCAAGCGACTGACTCAGATGCAGCCTTCGGTGGATGCAGAATGTTCACTGAGAGCTCCTGCTCCCTGCCCCATCTATGTGGGAATATATAGCAATGTTGAAGCGATTCGCTGGTGAAACCACCATTCAGAGCAACAAGGATAAAATGTCCTCTCCACTTCTAGGAGGTCTCAGATAACTTAAGTGTTACAACATTTTGAAGCACTATACTCATGAAAAAACACTATAACGTAACTTAAATTTTCAAACTCTCTTTCACTACCTGGTTCATTGCAACTTACCTACCTGGTCCATGCACACACATCCTTTCAAAATTAAATGGAAGGGACATGTGAATTTGGAGCCATTAAGAGCCTAGTACGGAAATGTGCATGTATTTTAGAGATAGATTGCTCACCCAAGCTTGAGAAACATTGCTGCTTTTACTGTTGAGGAAAACCAAATATTTAGTAACAGCTTGACGTTCCCAATTTCTCTCTGAAGAGGTTATCAGCAGGAAAAGAGCCATGTTCTTTAAAGGTCTACATCCATTCGATGGGGAAGATGCTGGCTGACCTCAGCTTAACTAAAAATCAGCAGGAATTTTTTTGTTTAGACTGAATAACAATAAAAGATGCCTGCCCAAGACCCTGGCTGCGACAGTACATTATGGAAAATGCATTAACATTCCAGCAGCGTTAATCATTTCAACAGGAAGTCAGACAGACAGACACCAAGAGGGACTCTCCTTGTTGGAGCTCTGTGTTGGGAAAGCGCTCCAAGCGTTCACCAAAGACCCTTTCAAACAGTTGCCTTTTGCAGCGCACCTAGCAAGATAAAAACTATTTCAGATTAGCTGCAAACCCAGAATCTCTCACAGAAAATTCCCTCCTTTTTATTATCAGGGGAGACAAGCCTAGTGTCCCTATCAGCAATGCCGTTAGTACCACAGCCACTGGCCAGTGGGCAGCTCCTCTGCTAGGGCAACCCCAGAGCATCTAGAGCTTTTTGCACATGAGTGACAACATCTACTTCATCCACATGCTTAGAGAGCGGGAGAGAGCCTGGCCTTCTGCTTCCACCTCCTGCCCGTGCATTGACCCACTCAACACTACGCCCAGCTCCTGATGGCACCGCTGGGAATAGAGGGCACTCGGCACCTCCAGCACCCACCCAGCACCTGACATCCCTGAGGTGTCCACGAATACATTCATCAGTGTGTTTTACTGGAGCAGTGGTCACATAACGCAGCCCAATAGCTGACGCGTTGACTTACAAATTGTTTCTCTATCTTGAGAGATCCCTGTGGCTCTTACATATATACAGAATCATAGAATCATTTAGGTTGGAAAAGACCTTTAAGATCATTGAGTCCAACCATTAACCTAGCACTGCCAAGTCCACCACTAAACCGTGTCCCTAAGCGCCACACCTACATGTCTCTTAAATACCTCCAGGGATGGTGGCTCAACCACTTCCCTGGGCAACCTCTTCCAATGCTTGATAACCCTTTCAGTGAAGAAATTTTTCCTAATATCCAACCTAAAGCTCTCTTGGTGCAACTTGAGGCCATTTACTCTCCTCCTATCACTTGTTACTTGGGAAAAGAGACCAATGTCCAGACACCCAGCCGTATATATATACATGTATATTAGTTCTTTTTAAAATAATAAGACCGAGCCAGTAAAAAAGAACATACATAAATGTTACATAGCACTAAGGCTCTTAAAGTGCATGAACTTTAGAGAGAATATAGGAAAAGGATTTTAAAGGAGCATAAATGTAGGGACTACTCTACGTGTTTTTGACTATACCTGTTTGGAGCAAGGGAAGGGGAATCGATCTCCAAGCAAATGTTCTCCAGTGGAATCTGTTTAATTAACTTCTCTCACCAGTGCAGCCAGGAAAATAAACAAGACAGAATAGCCCATGAGAAGGTCAGTCTCACTACAGCAGTCAACATAGCAACATGCAAAATAAGTACCAGCTCTGCCAGAATGGCATTCAGACTGTTTAAGCCTTTGGAGATAATCCTATATTTCCAATGAACGGCAAACACAGGCTGAACAGAGTATTTATGTCCCTTAAGACCTCAGACATTACCAACAGCTTATAGCTTTTAGAAACCTTAGGAGGGGAATGAAGACAAAATAACTTGGGTCCTGAGAATAACACTGCTTTGGCTGCTTACTTCTCTCCACTGGCTGTACAACAACTTTGGGCTCCTAGGAGCTACGCACAGGACAAAAGGGATGTTGGATGCCAGAAAGCAGACCCGCAAAGCTGCTGAAAAGGCACGGCTCAGCTTAACAGACTGGTGAAAGAACAGCGCAGCCACAACCCGGCTGGCAGCTTGGGAGCACTGTGCTCAGAAACATGCCAGCATCCCTCCTCCCAGCCTAAGTGAACGGATAGGGAGAGCTTGTTATTGCCTCCTGTCCTGGTTTCAGCTGGGATGTAGTTAACTGTCTTCCTAGTAGCTGGTACAGTGCTATGTTTTGAGTTCAGTATGTGAAGAATGTTGATAACACTGATGTTTTCAGTTGTTGCTCAGTAGTGTTTAGACTAGAGTCAAGGATTTTTCAGCTTCTCATGCCCAGCCAGGGCACCTGACCCAAACTGGCCAACGGTGTATTCCATACCATGTGACGTCCCATCTAGTTTAGGAACTGGGAAGTGGGGGGGCAGGGATTCGCCGCTCGGGGACTGGCTGGGTGTCGGTCGGCGGGTGGTGAGCAATTGCCCTGCGCATCATTTGTACATTTCAATCCTTTTATTACTACTGTTGTCATTTTATTAGTGTTATCATTATCATTATTAGTTTCTTCTTTTCTGTTCTATTAAACCGTTCTTATCTCAACTCACGAGTTTTACTTCTTTTCCTGATTTTCTCCCCCATCCCACTGGATGGGGGGGGAGTGAGTGAGCAGCTGCGTGGCGCTTAGTTGCTGGCTGGGGTTAAACCACGACACCTCCTTTTACCTAGGCAGATTAAGCACTCTCGGGGACTCTCCTGTCAGCTCAGCTCCTCCCAGGGTAAATGTCTGAGCGCTGGAAGCAAGAGACTTTGTGCCTCCATCAGGCCAGGCGGAGGCGATGGAGCAGCCAGACCCTGGGGCAAGAGAAGAGATGGGCAATGTTTGGATGGATGGTGGTGAAGGTGAAGCTCCCACCGCTCCCCGACAAGGGGGTTGGCTTGGGAGAGGCTGCATTTTTGAGGGACCAAAGTTATTTACGTGTTTGGGAAACTTTCTTTCATTTATAAACACCAAACCATTTCACTGTGAATTTCATACTGAGCTTTCAGTTAACAAGTGTTGAAATGTTTGATTTTACCTAGGAAATACTGAAAAAAAAAAATCAGCCTCTCATTTCAAAATGGGCGGTTTTCTTTGAAAACAACAGCCTGTGGGAGGCTCAGCTTCAAACTGCTACATGAGGTCTCTTTCTCATGTTTTTTTCCAAAATCCAAAAAATCCCAGTGTCTCATTTTTACTTCAAAGGAAAACAAGTTTACGGGGGCACTGACATTTTTCATGGCATGGAAGTCACTCTCCAGCCAGTCACAGCCAACCCCCCGTCCCTGTTAGTATCACTTTTCCTTCTGCATTGATTCAGGTACTGGAAAATGATAGTTGGAAGAGAAGGCAAAAGGCCAAGGCTCAGGCAATCCAACTATAACCCTGCTGAAATGGCTTCCAGGAACTCTGGAAGGACAAACCTGATCATGCCTTGTAACGGCCAGAGGAAAAGAAGAATAATAGCCAGCTTGTACCCCTTCCAGAGTGACAGACTGTCCTCCCAGCGAAGTTATGGAGCAGTACGTCCTGAACACCTACAACATACATAAGAAACCCAGGGAGCTGGGATCAGGCTGCAAAGTTGAGCAACCCAAACAGTGTGTATCAGGTTTTCTTATAGCAGGACAAGAAGACTCCAAAATTATAGTCAGTATTACAGTCACTGAAAAATACAAAGCTTGGTTTTGTTAACCCTACCTTCCATATGGTGACATGGCTGCTGAGATTCCTTCAGCCCACTGGTAGGTAGGCAAGTACCACCAAATTAACTTCTTAGCAGTCACCAGAGGACTGGTAATGGGCACATTTTTCAATTAGCACCTGCCTGGTCCACATTGGGAGTTGCAAATATGGGAAAAATCTTTGCTGTAATTCCTCAGCTACCTCTCTTCCACAGCCCCTTTTTTCCATCCTGTTGTCTTCTGCCATGCTTATATTTTAAGGTATACATAAACCTGATTGTTTTTAAATTAGTAGAAAGTATATACATTTTTTCCCCATTAGGTAAGTAAAATTTGGAATATACACATCCACTTAAAATAGTCCACGGGGAGAAAAAAAACCTCATGAAGTCACACTTTCTTACCCTAATTTAAAAAAACTCCCACTGTATTGGGTAATGCTGAGGCAGTAGCTGTTTTGTTCCACTACCTTCACCATTCCCCGCAAAGTTACAGTAATTTCCTTGGTCTCTGTTTCACTAATCTTCCATCTGACATACTTGTTCAGGTGTACTTTGTGATTATTTTTATTACTAGATCAGTACTAAGTAGCACCCCTGTGCTTTCCACCCACCTCATTTGACATTATGGAGTCTTGAGATATACATTCAAGGCAGAGATGCATTACCATCACCTCTGTGTAAGCAGAGGCAATGGGTGCAGTTCTTGTATGTGAGCAGCCATCTCACAGATCACTTCCAAAAAAGAAATTATTTCTAAGCCTGGGTCCTGTACCCACTGTTAAAAAAACAGGAGCAATGCCTACCTTCCTCCTTCAGGAAAGCAATCGCTTGTCTGCCAGCTGAGCAAGGATGCATGTTTCTGCTCTATGCAAACACATGCCTTAGAAAAGCAGAGTGACACTGAGTTAAGTTCATCATTTTTATCTTCAATACTAGTTTGTTTACTTTTAGAAAGCAATAGCCTTCCATTAGCAATAAAAAGCAGCTGTGGAAGTGAGCAGAGTTAAACTTGGCACTCGGAGCACAGTGGAGAGATAGGAGCACAGGTCACTGGGGAAGACAGCCACGGGCAGTTCAGAGGAAGGCTTTGCACCCGCTCGCTGTGTGCAGCCACAATAGCTGTGGAAAAGCAAGGCAGACCTGTTCTTTTTCCTTCTACTTCCATCAGTTTTGGTGGTGATGCACATTCCCCCAAACACATACTAAGATGATGGCACTGAACAGCTACCATGGAGGGCACTGCGTGGTCTGCATCCTTTTGCTATTGGAAGTCCAAGGGGAAGGACCTCACCTGGTCTGCAGTCGCAGATTGACTCTACAGGGCAGGCAGTCTGGGGGAAGGATACTACACTACAGTGATTTCCCAAACCAAACATAGACAGATGTCCCTTTCCATGAATCCAGATCCCTATTTTTTGTGGATTTAGCAGCATAAGACGTGTCAGAAGTCACATGCAAATGTAGTTTCAAAGCCCCCTTTACACTGACTCACTCCCAATGCTGTTTTGAACAGGCCCTTACAGCCAGAGGGCACGGAGTGAGCAGGGGCTGCTCTGACTCGCCCTGGACTAGACAGACACCAAAAGCAGCAGACTGGGATGAACACTCAACCTTTTTTCCAGTCCCACCTTTGTGTGGGACTGGCAGGTCCAAAGGGTATAAGTGGAATAGCTGGCAGCGGACTATACCCAAAACACCCTCTCCTGATCACTCAAACTGGCTTATGGCCAGATTACATGGGCGGCGCACAGGAAAGCAGTGGTGCTGCAGAAAATCTGATCTGTGATTTCCTCAAAATATTCGTTTTCCAGCGATCGCTGCTGCCCACATGTTATTTCATTTTTGTTGCTGTTTGCATCCATCTGAAGTTTAAGGGAGTCTTTTGCAAGTGTTAGATTAAATTTAACTTGTTTTTATTCTGACAGTGCCCTGGGCACCTATGCGAATGTCACCTATACATAGGGACCCTTCCCTATGTATATAAATTGTATGCAGCATGCTAATTTATATAAATAAGATAAACTTCTTTGTCCCATCCTCCCTCCTCCATTGCAAGTTACATATATCAAGGGCCAAAACCTCAACTTGAGTCAAGAAGGACCTTTTCAGAGTAACTGGACAGGAGGTGCATCTTCTCCTGGGCGTCATGGGCAAATCGCTAGCCAAGTTCCCTGGAGGTCAAAGCAGGCCCTCTTTCATTTTTCTCCTCTTGTTTCAATGGGAACTTTTCCTCTGCTACATCATGTAGCATGGGAGAGACAACGAAGCCTTGAGAGTGATTATCACAAGTCTAAATCCTGAGTGGTACTTTTAGGGAAGCATAACCCAGTTATCACTGAAAGATGGTGTGGGTACTAACAGAAAAAGATGAAGCAGCATAAAAAGAAGTCTCCTTTGGGAGAAACGCTAGGAAGTCTCCCACATCCTTAGCAGAAGCACAGCTAGAAAGGAACATTTTTGTAGTTCGCATTTGGCAAAGACTCCAGGCTCCTAGATGTAAGTGCTCACAAGTATTGTTAATTTTTCATCTCAAGCCATTGAACACTTGGATAAACTCAAACTTCAAAACAACCCTAGTGTTCTTGAGAGGATGCCTGTGGAGCTGTGATGCAGGAAACAGGTGTCAAGCCTAGTTAAAGTCTGATGTATGTAGGAGACACTGTGTGAAATGTTTCTGGCTCACATGGGCAAGTCCAGTTGTTCTGCTGTGGCCAGCTGCAGCACCAGGACTCTCTGCTGCTCCTTGCACTGCTGAGGCGTGGACACAAGCCACGGAGCGAAGTCCAGCCCAAACCGCACAAAGAGCCAGTTGAGACTTCACAAAATGCAATGAACAAAACTGTGGGGATCTAATGCCTTTGCCAGCTTAATTTTCTCAGGAGAGCGGCAGAAGCTCTTAGCAATGAAGAAACAGAGCAGAAAATAGCACCCTCCAAAAGGCAACATACCTGGAAATACAGTAACATATGAATAATAAAAATGAAGAAAATATGACATCAGCTATGAAAATAGCCCTGGTAATGATCTAAAGTAGCTTCTCTAGCTTCCCTACAATGTCTTCATTGCAGGAAACCAGCATTTCAGACACCTATCAATACGCCCCCCTTGTGGGATGTTGCAATTTTCATTTTACTCCTGCACAGATGTTTAGCCAGGAAAATAAAGCTTTGGGTTTTAATCCCAACTAATTTCATATCTATCCACGCAGAGGAATGTAAGCAGCCAGAGACTACAAGTTACACACACCTTAAGACAGTTTGCATATAGTGAAATCAAGCAAACTCTGGTTATGCAGAAATCAAAGCATATGGACACAACAATTTCCCACACTCCCTGTCCTCAGCTCTGGTAAAACTTCATTGTGGGCTTCCAGCAACGAGACCCTCATCCAGTGCCATGTGGGATGGAGGGTAAGCGGGAAGGAAACTTCTCCCCATCCCTGGGAGATGGGGGCAAGAGAGCCTCTACCAGCAGGGCTCCTGCTGAACCTCAGCTCTATCTGTCACTGGTGGTAACAGGGTCAGCACTTGCCCTCCTTGAGTGATGCCCCAGCATTCACCCTGTCCTGCCACAATCTGCATCCACTAAGACAGCAGGGATGAAGCAAGACTGCTGCATGTAGCTGCACCTCTCCCAAAAAAAGGGCAACCTAAGGACTCTGAGAGGAAACTCTGACCATCTTGGTACTACAGCAGCCTCCAGGTGCTGGTTATGAAACAACCTTTTTGGATAAATGGTCCCAGATACACACAGAGATTGTCAACGGATGTGCTGCACTCACCGGGAGTGCAGAAGGGACGATTTCAGAGAGTGCTGACATCTGCTCATGCATATTATATACCATGTTAACCCGCTGCACATGCACTTGCCATTGCCTCAACTCGGTATAGAGGTCCTGTGTAGTACAGAGCTGAGTTTCCACCCTGACTTTCCCGGGCAGGAATAACGACCCCTGAAGAGAAGGGAAGTTATCTAGTGATGCTTTGATTGGAGCTCCCCACATAGTGCTCCATTTAACTTCTTCCCACAGTGCTCACTTCATTTGTTCGCTTCCTCCCGCTTTGTTGTGCGTCCAGAAATGTTCTGAGCACAAAAACGCTCCCTCTATATATTTATAGCAATAAGCCAGTGACAATCACGACTTCAAAGCTGCCCTCTCCAGGCAGTGCACTTCACAAGGACAGACCTTCCTGCTAGATAATCCCAGGTCCTTTCCATTTCACAGGTTCACCAGTGGTCATGTGCTGAGCAGACCTAGGAGGTCCCAAGCAGCAGGTCCAATTCCACCCAGGAGATGCAGCATCCAACATACACACACATTCCCATGGAAATCAGTTAACATGATCATGCTGGTTCCTAGTCTCCATCCACCATTCACCACGTTTGACACAGTCAACAAAATTTGGCAGACGGATAAAGCTCTTGGAGATACAACATTCCTACAAGGTTTGTGAGAGCTGGTGGCCATATAGATGACATTGACCCTCTCCGTTCCCCCTCGGGGCTATAAAGAGGAGGCACACACCCAGCTGCTGAGTCTGACGCCGGCAGCTATCCAAACACAACCTACCCAGCTCTGGACTAACCTCAGCACATGCTATTTCTTGCCCAAATGGCAATCCAAAAAGCACGGGGAGGCAACATGGAAGAGAGCTGGGGAATTACAGGGAGGCCATAGGAACACAGAAGAAAGCCAAGGTACTGTCGTGGGCAGAGCCCAGAGAGTACACAGAGGAGCTGGTGGTACCACAGCAGGGATCAGGGAGACATACAGGGAACTGGAAATACAGCACCAGGAGTGCTGAGCTGTAACAGGAGCACCACAATACATAGGTAGGAGACTGGGATTGCCATGGTGAGGAGGTCACAAATCCCTGGGGGAAAAAAAAATCTTTATTGGTTGAGCTGCTTGCAAGATAACTTATCTTCTATCAATGGGGGACACATGTGCTTTATCTATACTGTGCCTGGGCACCGACAAGGAGCCAAGCATCTGTTTGCACTCTTTGGTGACAGAGCATACGGCCCTAGCACAGCCAAAATAGCAGACGCAAAATCTGAATGTGCATATTAAAGAAGTTAAACCCAGCGTCCACACCCTGTCACAGAAATGCAAAATACACATGGGAAGGAGCCAAGCACCTCACCTGGGCCATGGCGTTGCACTGCCCATCTGCTCTGCTCCGAGTCGGATGAACCCCAAAACACGCAGTGACAGAGTCAGGATGCCTTTGGGGGTGGGAGGAGGCAGGGACATGTCGGCTGTTATTCCCTGGCAGCAAGTGTGGCCCAGGTGCAGTAAGTGCCAGCAGCCACAGGCACCTTGCAGCAGATGGAGAGGACACCCATCACGGTGCCACAGGGCACAGCTCTGCTGCTGTTTAGCACTATGGGCTTTGTTGATAGGGACTAAGCAGGGTGGGGACCACAAAGAGCTTTCCTACCTCTGCAGGCAGGCTTTAACAGCCAGCCCCAGACACAGTCCACGTGCTGACCCAGCCTGCCTGCCTGGTGATACCTCTGGTGCATCACGGGTTCAATCACACGGCCAGTGTTGTGACTTTTCCATGTCTCACCCCGTGCACTTCCAAAACAGGGGGATGTGGCCCTGCTTCCCCCCCCGTGTCAGTGCTGCTTCGTGGTCTTTTAGGCAGCTGTACTTGCTCCCACGCTGGGAAGCTGAAGGTTTGCTCAGCCACGCTGCGGTGCCAGTGCTCTGCTATGGCAGGCCAGGCTCATCTGTATGCAGCCACCTCGCCTGCCCTTGAAGGCAGTGTACAGAGACATATTACCTTGCCCAGGCATTGCAGACAAAACCCATATATTCTGACGCTGACTGTCTCTTTGGTAAGATATCAGATATGTCCCAAAGCGCTGTTGCAAAAGTACCTTGCTCTTCAGATCACAGCCTTTTGAAAACAGGTCAGATCTTCCTATTCTGTGTATGTGCCACTTCTCTACACTTTTTTTCAGCTTTGCCTTCAGTTCCTTGATGCCACCCACGCACTCGCTACCTGACAAGCGCTCCACACACCAGCAGCTCTGTGGCAGCCAAGCCAAACGCTGACACTGCTCATTATGCTGTTTCTAGGGTAGAGGATCTACACCTTGCTTCTACAGACTCTTTGTCCCAGTGCCTCATTGTTTCTGCTTTTTCAAGTGAATCACACCACCATTTTCATCAGCAGTCCCAGGCACAGTAGTGGCACTGATCTCCTGCGTTTGTATTAAGCACCCTGTTGGCAGCATCTCTCTGTGCACAGCACCAAGCATTTGGGGAGATGGGTGTCAGTTCCTGCCCCAGGCATGGGTTCGTCAGGGCCACGATCCTCACTATGTTTTCTTGCTGTTCTGTCATTCACAGCAGCTCAAAAAGAGGGGCCTAAAATTTTGCCAGGCCCTGGAGGGGGTACTTTGCACTCACTGCATGGTAGGGCCACCACACAGTGCAGTGAGGGTTACCATTCTGGTGCCCCAACTGATTGACACTGATAGCAAAGCCAACCCCAGCAGGGGAAATGAATGGATGGATAACCACCTGCTGAAGAGGAAAATGCTGAGACAACTAAGTGCTATGGCAATTTGTATCCTTTCTTTGATCTCGGCTGTACCTTTGTACTGCATATAGAAAGCAAAGAGAAGAACAACAAACCTTTCTGCTAGGCCAGTGTCTCTCAAATTAATTTTCCTGCTCTACAGTGGGAACAGAGGATTGAACCCCAGCCTGCATTCATGAAAAAACAAACAAAAGCAAAATTTCATTAGTGATGAAAGTTGCATTTCCAACCAATTATTTATTTGCTTTCGACTCTAAAGAGCCTATCTATGCATTGCATAGGAGCCTGTTGGAAGCACCGCCAGTAAAAGTCTTTGGTCCATTTGTTTAAACTCTTACCACAACAAACAGCAGGATTAAATGGCATATCATCCACTTGGCCTCGTCACCATCTCCTCGCTTGTTCCCATGTTGAAATCTGGAAAAACTCATCACCTTTGCAGTTTGTCCCAGAGTTCAGCAGATTCAGACACTGTTAGTCCATGACTAAAAACAAGTTTCAGAAGAAAGGCCCCAGGAGGATGATCCACCTGCAGCCCTCCAAAAACTATTTGAGTAAGCACAGACAGAGCCCTTAGACAGACTCTTAGCTGTCAGTCATGAACTCAGAGGGGATTTCCAGGATCTGAGGAGTTCAAGTAACTTACACTGAACTTTTTAGTTCTACTACATCCACTCCACTCTGCTTGGCACAGGGGGTGAAAGGGCGATGACACCAGCCAGCCAAGGAGTTGCAATTTCAGCACCGTCCCAGCCCCTGCTACTAATTCAAGGTGCTCATTGAACAAGGAAGGTGCAAAGTACCTCTGTGTGATTTGGTAGCCATTGACGGCATACACTGGTCCACTATTTTGTCTCTCAACAGACAAATCCACTTTAGAAGCTTTCTAGATCTACAAGCTCTGCATCTCAGCCTGTGGAAAGTACCTCCACATTATTACTGTCACTGCATCCCCCTCATTATTTATGCCTGGTGTTAAGCTATGCACTCACTGTAAGCCCTTGCACGTGTGGGAGTCCCTAGTGCATGTGGTGCATCTGCCCGCATTATTTTAAGCCTGGAAAGAACCGAGCAACGTGGGGCTTTTTTTCTGGCAGAAGCTGTACCAGCCAGAGCTGCACCAACAACAGAGTACTAACTAACGAGTGAGGCACTCTGAAGGCACTAATTTTGCCGAAGAAATCACAAACCCTCCTTGATTTTTCTATCATATCATGTACATCCTGCAAGATAAAGAGACATGAGGAGTCATACAAAGTGCAATCAGATCTGCTGTTTGTAGCATCCCAGGGAAAGGTGATGGCTAATGGTATCAGATCGAGCTTGGGACCTATCACTTTCCATACTGCTGCAGACCATCTGTGCCATTCCATCTCTGTGAGACAGAGGTCACCAGGGCTGTTAGTGTCCCCCCAAATTAATGATATGACTGAAAAGAAAACTTGGGTCTCCACCAACTCTGTGCTTTCTCTCATTTCCCCTCAGGTTTCCCAAAAGCTAAACATGGCATCCAGCTAAACTTACACTAGGTCCTTCCCCCAGTACATCTGTGGCCACTCATGTCCTATGCTATGTAGGAGGGGACAGGGCTTGTCCAGACAACCTCAGAGGCTGCAACAGGGCTCAGCACACACACCGATTGCTAAGGCCAGCCTTTGTGGGGATGGAGGGTTTCACGGTGTGCAGCCACACAGCTCCCTCATGAGCCATCCTGCCTTCCTGAGCCCCTCTGGACCAGGCATTACCCTGGGACTGCAGGCAGAAACGCAAGCTCTCTGTTAAATTCCCCTTTCAAGGTAAAGACACAGGATGACTGCTGAGGGTTCAACAATGTTTTCCAGCTCAGAAACCATACTTCCTCCCTCCCGCACATTAGCTACCACCAGTCCCAACTGAACGCCTTAGGAAGTTGGGTTTCCTGTGCAAACCAACAACTTTATTTCTAGTGCCCACCGTGCCCCTGGTGCTGACTGCAGGGGGCTGGGGCACAGCTTGCACAGCAAAACCAATGGCACCGTGGAAAGGGGGCTACTTCTGACCCTTGTTCAGTGTTAGGGAGGCCAAGGTGGGGTGGGAATGACACTGCACTTTCCTTTTCTGGAGCGCCAGGCCACCTACAACTTGGCTCAGGCACCATAGGTCTAAGGAGAGGACAAAGTTTCGCCTGTTTTGCCGTGGGCACCCTGCCATGCTCACTCTACCCACGGCCGCTGCAACGCCAGGTTTCTCTCGGCCCGGGGGAAGCAACCCCATGCCTCCTTCCCCAGACCCAGCCACACTCCCACAAGGACCTCTGGGCCCTGCTGCTGCAGGGACAGGGGGCTCAGGCTGTCCCACAGAGCCCCCCTTGGCCCACACGAGGCTGGCCGCCCTCGGCAGTGCCCTGCCCAGCTGGGAGCTGCAGGACATGAGCATGTCTACAGGTTTTTGCAGCGCTGCAGCAGCAAAAGTGGTTCAAGAGCTCAGGCCAGGCAGCATCTGACTGCAAGGCTAAACCTGAACCAGAGCAATGTTACGCCCTTGCAGAGAGAGGGATTTTGAGCAGACTAAATACTTGATATTCCCTTTTTTGCAAAACCAGTGTTTTCATCCAAGGCGAAGAATTTTGTAGAAATTAACAATAAGGCCAAAACTCTGCAAACATTCGGACACTGCCTGACTTTTTACTGGGAGCATCTCCATACATAATTGCATTCCTATGCAATACTGGGAGCCTTTCTGTCACACAGGCAGCAGGAAGCCCGTGTAAGGCTGCCTGGTATCACCCGTTTAGCATCTCCGATGACAACACATTAATAGTCTTAAGACTATTGCACACCTGTTCCCTAGCACCATCTGGAGGCAAACTCTGTCCTTCACCCAATTTAGTGGAAATGGTGCTGCTAGATCCAGGATAACAAATGGCTCTAACGACTCTGGGTCAAACATTCAGCAAAGACTCAGGTATTTGCTGCTCTGAATACACATTGTAATAGAGGCAAATTATTCAAGTTTGGTTGTTTGCTGCAGGCCAAAAACTGTTTAGGAACATATGTTTAAACTTAATAAGCTACTCTAGGCAAAAAGCAGAACAATGCAGCTGTTCAGCTATAGACAGCACAAAACCTCCTGACAATGTGATTTTAAGAAATCGAGGAAGAAAACGTAGAAGAAACCAAAAGTTTAAGATGGGTATCACTTACATTACAAGCTTTTGCTCTCTGTTTTTTTTTCTTCCTGTCTGGGAGCTGATACCTTCTCCACTTGCATCCTCCTCAAAACAGGAAAAAAAAAACCCAAATCCTTGTCTTGCAGTCCTACACCCCAGAAGGCAGACATCAGATCATTTCAGAACAGGGCATTACAAACCATTTTACAAAGGGGCAACTGATAAGATGCTCTAACCAGGAAGACAGGAAGGAGTCTAATCTGAAAAATTACATAGGCACCTGAGACATAGAAGACATACACCCAAATCTTAACGCCAAATGCTCTCACCATCAGCTGGTACAATGCATGATTTTGTACCCGAGGTGGTCATGGACTAAGTTAATACTTGTGTATTTTCTTCACTGAGCTAGTAAAACTCCCCCTAGGGAGACAAAGCCTCCACTTCCCTAGCGGCCCTCAGAACAATTGAGCGTCATATATAACTCACCTCGTTCATTGCTGGTTTACAGTCAGCAAAATTTTGATCAGTATTTTCATCAGGCCCACATCCACACAGGTGCTGCGAGGGAGCACAAGACTCAGTTTTTAGGACACTGGCCAACATAGCAGAATCCACAGCAGCCAGGTACCTCCAAGATCTCACAACACTGGGCTTGTCTCCCTTTCACATACCGTTATCCCCCAATACCGAGCAGTCAGAAGAGTAAGTCTTGTAATAAGACCAAACCAAGGCTTTTTCCTTCGAATATGATTCAAAAAATAAAATAAAATATAAAAAACCAAGAAAATTCTTCTCAAAATAGCCAGGATCTGAACAACTGTTAAGTTACTGTATACAAGGGAAAAGGAGAGAAGGAACAGAAGGGCTACAATTCTTTCCTTCCAACTGTATTTTGAAGGAAATCAGAGGTTGCTTCTGCACCACTCAGAGCCCAGTCAACATGACATACACAGAATGTCCATCCAGCTGTGTTTTTTTAATGGCTCAGAAAGGGATGTGCAGTCTGCAAGTCCTAACAGGAGCTTTTCTATCACGAGTGGGCCCACAACTGTGTGACTTTCAGTCAGCAGAAATTAATGAGGGAGACATTAAGCGCTGCACATTAGCCATCTCTCAGACTAAGAGCAACTAAGCAAGGAGTCTGAGAAACTAAACTGACAGTTTTATGGTGCTCTTCTTTACAGAGTATTTGTTCATAGACATGAAAGATGCAAATAAACAACCTGTCTTTATCACATCCAAGAGATGACAATGGTGCATACCAAAGGCCTTTGAGAAATTCCCTATATTCATCCTATGCATCTATATAACACTCTGCTCACTTCTTGAACTTTCCAACAGCAAAACTCCACTTAAGACAAGATGCACATTGGTTTTAATTACATCATAAATAATAGTTTCTGCAATATCATATTTCAGTTTCTGAATCTATATCTGAAGGAAGTTCCGAAGCTTGGGGAATACTTTCAGTGCATTCTGTGTAGTCACTTCTATAACTTCTTCAACTGGAATTCCTTTAATTTTGGCAATATATTCTGCAGCAACGTAAATATTTTTTGGTTCATTTCTCACCTGAAAACAAACAAACAAACAAAAAAACCAGACCAAATTACAGATCCCTACAGACCACATGTGTTTCAGATTCGGTACTTCCTGATGCAATTTCAGTCACATTGTGGCCTGTGTGCCAGAGAAATTACATGTATCTATTCTTATGGGATTATTTTCTCCTTTGCCCATTCCTGGAGTTTCTTCTCCTTTCCCAGCCTCAGGAACACTGCCTTGTTCATCTCAAAATTTTCACTTGGCAACCTCTTTCATCCCTTGTACCTATGCTTATACTACTTCACTCTCCTGTGCCAGTAACTGACCTCCATAAGGTGTGGGTTTGGATATATGCACATAGAAGTTCCTCCTCCCCATCATTTACCTGTTTTTCAGGCCCCAGAGCTGGAGAGTCAGTTTCCAAGCACATACTTTCCAGAGGTAACAGCTTCACAAGCTTCTGCTTCTTGAAGAAAATAAGACAGCTGTTAAACACTTTATGCACTTAGACCTGTGGGAAAAAAACATATGAAGGGAGGATATCCTCTGCATTTAAAAGCAATGTCAGAAGACTTTGGTGCCACTGTCTGCATTTTATCAACATTTCAGAATGGAAGCAAGAATACCAGGAGCTGCCCAAGAAGTCCCTTCAAATTAGGATTATCCTGGTTTTTAAGTATCTGAAGTACTATTACCTGAACACTGAATCCATTGTTATTTATTAAATCATGTAGTTATATTACACAAAATACCCTGTATTTAGAGTTGCCAATGCAATTTTAATTTGCTATTTTTCTGTATATATTTGTGTGTATATATATTTGTGCACCTTTTTCCCCATCTCTGCTTTTACCACTCAACCCCAGTTTGCTTTCCTTTCTCCAAGTTGCTAACCTCATTCCCATCTATATCCATCCCTCACACCCCCTCCACTTGAATCATGCCTTTTCCCTTCTTACATTTCCTGAGCTTATCACAGAAAGTGATGATGGTGCAGGATGGAAACAAACTGCTACCCCAAAATAAGAACTCAGCATAGCTTGCAGCAGCCCAGAGTAGAAATTAAAAGAGCAGCCTCACCAAATGAGGGGCTGAACCTCGTCAACGCTGTCTTTAAGGAATTTAGCTGCTTCTTTGCTGGGTACACCTTGTGATAATCTGAATCTTTCAAAGGTCTGTGATTTAGCCAAATTGAGCAGATTTGCTTTTCAACAGAAAGTGCCATAGCACTGAGATAGTAACTAGTCCTTTTCTACATGTCATGTCCCTACTCTAAAACAGTACAGTGATAGAAGCTTCCAAAGAAGAGTTCACCAGAAACCACATTAAAATGCGAAAAAACCGCCTATTTTCTTAACCTTTGTTTCTCAGGAATAGCTGAACTGTTTTAGCCAAAATTTCCCCCCAAAAGTCTAGCTAAGGCAAAAGCCCCAGGTAGAAATTTAGCCAAAGTAAAAACATGCAATGCTATAAGCAACTGAAACTTCTATTGTGTAGTGTGTATGGCTGCTGTCATCTGACGAGTACTGCTCGTCCCACTTCAAAGTGTACAGACTTAAAAAACAAGCATATTCTTGAGCTGCACAGTGAAAACAGTCATGTTTGCCATCATGATAAGCTGTCAGCTATTACCTGCAATCCCAAAGCACCAAGAAGAAGCAAATCCCTTTAAACATTACCTGTTCACTCCTTATAATGGAAGGAGGAATGGAGAAGAAATATCCAGCTTTCACCCCTTCCATCGCTACAGATGGCTTCCCATCAAACGCATGGAGCAACACCTTTGTAGCACCTCAGAGAAAAGAAGCAAACCAAATCATTAGCAGTGTTTACAGTAGGTCTGTGATGTCAGCTTCCAATGGCACCTTGGTCCCATAAAGAATGAATACAGAATCTCTGCACTATTCCTTCCAAGTTTCATGTACACAAACTGAAGTGAGGACATGGCACAACTGAAGGAATTCTGCTGAAAAAAGACATGACAGAGAAAATGCATTAAAAACATACCTTGTTCCTTTAAGAGATTAATGGTTGGTCTTCCAGCTGAGCGGGAATGAACATTTCTGCACAGAAAGGAGAGGCCCAGCATTAAGAAAATCAGCAAAATACTTTTTTTTTCTGTAAACACAAATGAACTAAACAGCAGCTTGGGATGAAAATAATTGATCTGTATTACACCTTTTATCAAGAGAAAAAGCTAGAAACATATATATGAATCATTTTACCTACAGTAAAGATATAGGAACAACATAGCAAGGAGAGGACACAGAAGACCACCGTATTGAAATGCAAACATACAGAAAAGTCTGTAATTAAATCTCAAACCGGAGACCGACAGGATACTAATGCCAGTTTAATCCATCTAAGAAAAGTTCTGTGGGGTCTTAGTAACTATAAATCCTGGGAAATATTTCCACATGTTACTGAGATCCGGCAAATTCTCCTACTAGTATAAACAAAACCTACAAAGGCAAATCCAGTCTTCTCGCTAACTCAATCTGCTTGATCAAAACCTGTCTTTGTCCTTCCTTCTGTTCATCCGTGCTGGCAAATCTGGGAGTGAAATCTAGTCCAACCTACAGTGCAAGAAGAGAAGTGAAAAAATTTTACAGACCTAACGCTTGACTAAACCACAGTACTATACATAAAGGCAAAAAAATGCTTCATAACTGCAAGGCATTTCAAAATATATACACTAGAGACTGCAATTAAAATGAGCTCAACTGTAGCTTAACTCAGAAAGGAATCCATTCTGAACCATAAGCTTTTCAACTATGAAAGCATTTGTGGGCAGATAGTTACTAACAATTGTATTTAACATTTTCATCTGTAACTGGGGTTTTATATTCTATTGAATATTAGTTCAGACTAAATCTCAAATCTGGATCTCCAATACAAGTAAAATTTCTGACCTGAACCTGTAGCTTTAGTCCTATCTCTAGCAAAAATTACCCATTAATTCTATACTTTTTTGATTTAAACATGTTCAGGCAAAATTTAATGTTTGTTGAAGCAGCCCCTTTCACAGTTACACTAACCAAAGTCTTTGATATACAGCACAAGTCCAACATGGCAAGTTTAGCTACAAAGCTCTGCCAATCACTGCTTTTTCTGCAGCCAGCGCAGAACCAGCCATAAGTCGCTCTGGTACCTACACACAAAACACCCAGACTCTACCCTAAAGCTTTCAAGCGTCCATAGTTTATGAAGAAATGTAAGACAGGAAACAACACATGGATACAGACAGATGAGGGATCACAAGAAAAAAGGACTGTACAAGTCAGTGAGGCGTACTGAAATCATAGCTTAGCCTAACTTTGTCAGGGAAGAAAGCAGGAAGGATCTGAATGAGGATAACAACATGACTCAACACTTAACTGTGCCACAGAATAGGTCAAAAGACATTTGGGTATAAGACAACATAGCATAATTATGCAATCTTCCTACTAAAACCACCGGCATAGATGCCATCTATCACCTAACAATGATAATGAAGGAAAAGAAGGAATCAGGCAAATCTATGAAGGAAAGCATATTAAGAGAATCACAAATCAGACTTAGCACTTGTTCAGACTGATAGCAATACTTATTGCATACACAAAACCAAGTATTCACTAAGTTTTTGTAATTGTGGTGACAGATGCTGCCAAAGCCATAGACATGTAAACAAGTTACAGAATTCTACTTACTTCGCCAATCCCCACCAATTTATCTTTGTAGAGTTCTATAAGTGGCAATGCAGCATCCAGATCCTGCAAGAACAAATTAAAGATGCAACCCTCACTGCCCTTACAAGATGGAAGGGGTATGAACTCAGCATGATGATTAAATTGGGGTTTCCTTCATTGTTCTTAAATTCTATACCTTAAAACTTTCTGTTACTGTGAGTTGTGCCGTCAGACAGTTTTTAGAAACCTGCAGGGTTTCCCTTCTTTACTTAATGACACTTCATTTCAAGTTATCTTTCCACAGGAGCATAAGAAGTAATTAAAACAAGGCCCATAAAAAGGCTAATAACATTAAATGGGTGCAGACAGCTCTCCAAGTTTTTCAGGCTAAGGGCACAAACGGTTGCCTTCCACTTCCCATGCTAACAAAGGGACATCTGCAAACACACACGCATACTGTTCACTGTAAGCAAAGCATCCGCTTGGGATTTTTAGAAGTGTTTCACTGCAGTAATACGGCCAAACGACTCCAGTGAACAATTCTGCTTTAGGACTGACACGGACAAATGGATGTGCTAAGAGACCCTGGGATTTGGTCCGCTGGGTCTTCTGTATTACAGAAGCACAGAAAAATCAGTGGGCAGATCTGAAATTAAATCAGGCAGACCAGAGCATCCCGTCATCTGCCCTGAGCAGTCCCAGCAGTATTTTATAGCTGCGCTAATCGAACTCGCCCCTGTATTACCTTCAAAGTAACACTGCGCTGCTCCTCTGGTGAAACCTCTTGAACCGGGTGAACTCCCAGGCACGGCAAAACAAACCCTGGGAATCTGGGCAAGGAATAGGCATTAGTAGCGCGGGAGACCACAGAAAAAGCAAGTTTAAAGTCAAAAAGAATGGCCGGCCCGACCAAGGAAGAGGGCAGGGCGTCCCCCGTCAGCTCCCACGCCGCGAGCCGCCCCCGCCAAGGCGCGGACCCCGCGGCCGGGACACGGGCGGGCGCCGGGCCCCCCCGCCGGCCTCGCACCTCTCCGACAGCGCCACGACGCTCCGGAACTCCCCCGCCTGCTCCGACACCACCACCAGCGCCGACACCGGGGCCTGCGGCAGAGAGAAACCCCCGCCCCGCTGAGGCCGGGCCGGGCGGCGGGGCCGGGGAGGAGCGGGGAGAGGGTCGCTGCCGGCCGCCTCACCTGCTCCGCCGCCCGCACCACGGCCGCCACGTCCTGCAAGAGACACACGCCGCCTCAGCGCCGGGGCCGCGCCGCCGCTCCCCCCCACCCGCCCCTCCGCGCCTCACCGTCCGGAAGCAGGGCGCGGCGAGGTGGCAGTGACAGTCCACCGGCCCCACCGCCGCCGCCATGGCGCCGCCGGGGCTGAGGGGAAGAGGCCGCGAGGCCGCGGGTTCCGCTTCCGGGCCGGCATTTTCCCTGCGTCCGAGGCGGGAAATGGCGGCCGGCCCGGCGCCGCCGTTGTTGCCGCCGCCGGGGGAGGCGGCCGCGGGGCCGCCGCTCAGCCCGACCGCCGCCGCCGCCCGGCAGGACCCGCGGGTGCGGTGCGGCTCGCGGCGCGGCCTGGGCGAGGTGATGGCGCTCTGCGCGCCCTTCGTGCGGGCCCTGGCCCAGGGGCAGCCGGGCGGACCCGCCGCCGCGGGAGACGCGCTCTGGGTGAGGCTGAGGGGGTGAGCGGGGGGGCCCGGCGCTACTGGGTCCCGTCCCTGGGCGCTTGTGCCCGCTGCTGCCAGGGGCCTGGCACAAAGCTGAGGCGCCCCACGGCGTTAGCCCGTAGGTTAGCGGGGTTATGTAGCTGCTTCCCCCGAGGTGGCCAACCCGCGCAGGGCGGTGAGGCCGGAGGGGCCTTTGTAGCTGCAGATGTGGCGTACCTGTCCCCAAAGGATGGCTTCTCAAGCTCTCCCGTGCCTTGCAGAACTTCGAAACAGCGGTGCAGGAGAACGTTACCGTTAATGGGCAGCCCTGGGAGGAGACTTCGGATGACTCCGAGCTGCAGAGTGGTATGCTCTGGTTTCCATTCATTTCCTGCTGGGTGGTTTTGTTTTGGTTCCTGCATGTGGTATTTTTAATCGGGCAGTCGTCGTCCCCCCCGTCCCCCCCAGCTATCTGTGGCAGCGAGGATGTTCATGGGGCAGGTAGGGTCAAACCCCAACTCAGATGTGCCCGTGTGAAGATCTGAAGTGCTGCAGAGCAGCATGCATAAATGAAAAGAAAGGTAACCAAGATGTGTAGGGACCCGTATCCAAGAGAAAAGGGAAGGGGATAGTGCTTTATATGAAGGACCGTTGCTTGTTTGACACTTCTGTCAAGATCTTTATAGATCTTGAGGCACAAAGTTCCAGCGATCACTAGTGTGGTGCCTACCTAACTTAAAGTATCTGCCCTTGACTACTAGAGAAGAGTAGGTTAGAGACTACCAAAGTATCTGATATTAACATGGGAAAAATAAATGTTTAATTAAGTTTAATGGCAGCTGTCTCGCTGGAAAGTCTACAGCAAGCTTTTAGAAAGTCAAGATTTCAAAGCAAGATTTTTCATTCAGAAGGTTAGGACAGAGTGTGTTCTATTTCATCAGCTTCTCTTGTCAGAATAAAGGGAGTATACAACATTTCATGGAATAGGGTAAGGTGATCTATTTTGAAAGCTAGAACACAGCAACAGGATCCAAGTCCAGAGGCTTCCCCCCCTCTCTGGGCAGTGAGTTTCTGTGTTTGACTGCCCTCATGGTAAAAATTTTCTTTCCTGTGGCCTATTGGAATTTCCTTTACTGTAATGTATCTGTTGCCTCTCATCCTTTTGCTGCACACCCCTGAGAAGAGCCTGCCTCTGTCTTTTAGGACGCCCTTTAGGTAGCTGAGGGTAGCAGTTAAATTACCCCCTAGACTTCTCTTCTCCAGGCTGAGGAAACACAGCTCCCTCAGCTGCTTGTCATACATCATGTACTCTGGATGCCAACCCTCTTGGTGTTCTTTAGTTGGAATTGCTCCAGTACTCCGTGACACAGCCTCTCAGAGCATCCAAGCTAGGATGTTATGGTCTAGGGAGGTGAGAATCCTGGCTGGATCATTGAGTTCAGAGGGTAGTGTTTAATGGTTCATACTTTTACCTCAGGGCTTATTACAAGCAGAGTTCCTCAGGTGTCTATTCTGGGACCCATTCTGTTTAATGTCTTTATCTGTGACCTGGAGGAGGAGATGGAAGGTGCCTGCACCCAATTTGCAGCTGACACCAACCAGGGTGGCATGCAGTGAATATGCTCAAGGGCAGGCCCATTCAGGGGAACATAAACAGGCTGGAGAAATGCATCTGTAGGAATCTCATAAAATTCAACAAGGGCAAAAAGCAAAGTCCTAAATCTGGGAAGGGTTAACCCCCTGCAGGGGTACAGGATGAAAAGGACTTGGGGGTCCTGGCGGGCTAACCCTGAGCCAGCCTAGTATATTGTGTTAGCAGGAGTGTAGTCAGTAAATCCAAGGATGCGATTATTTGCCTTTACTGTGCACTTAGTAGAGTACATTCGGAGTAGTGCACTTGTTTTTGGACTCCCTAGTATAGGTAAATTGCTGATAAACTGGAATTAGTTCATCAGAGGCTGCCAAGACACCCAGGGGACTGAAGCACTTGCCCTGTGAGTTGAGACTGAAGGAACCGGGCTTGTTTAGCCCAGAGAAGACAAACCAGCCTTACAGTACCTACGAGGAGGTTACTGAGAATATGGAGGCAGGCTATTTATTGAGGTGCACAGAGGCAAGGGTCATAAATTACAAAGAGTTGTTCTGACTTGATGTAAGGAAGTAATAATTCACTATTAGGATAACTAAACATTGGAAAAGGTTGCCCAGAGACCTTTTGCAGTCTCCAGCACTGGAGGCTTCCAAGAACCAACTGGATGAAAGCCCTGAGCAACCTGGTTTGAATTGGGTGTTGACCCTGCTGTGAGCAGGAGGCTTGAGTCAGGAGAGACCTCCTGAGGGCCCTTCCAGATTGAGTGATTTTGTGCTAGGGACATTGGCCAAGATCTCTTCCTAGCAAGAGATGCCAGTAGTATGTCTGTTGCTATTATCTTAATATACAAATTAAGTAAATGTTTATAATTACTGCTATTTAGTCACATTTTTATGTAATATATACAATATTTTTATAATTATTGTCTTTTGAATAATAGTAGTGGAGGTTCTTGGTAGTCTGGTGTCCAAAGAAAATTTCAGTGCGATTCATTTGCTCATCTGTGTTAGCGTTAGATGTTCTTTGCCTGTAACTTGATGCTTTTTACAGTTGCACAAAGCTGAAAATACAGATATATTGAACTGCCTATAGAGAAAGAGCTCCTTGTACTGTTTTTTGGTCAGAAAGCTTCTGCAGTTGTAGTTCTAGAATGATAAAACTCCAACTCCTTTGACTACTAAAAAGTAAAAAATGCACTGGTCTCACGATGCAAAATGCTGAACTGATTCAGGCTCACTTAACTAATTCTAGTTAGTTCAAAAATTCGTAAGAGGATTTTCTTAACAGGAAAACTTTGTCCAGTTGGATGTTATTTTCAGTAAATTAGCCTTTGTCTGTACAAGCCTAACTTATGCCAGCTGAGATACTGTCATCTTCCTACAGCTGCCATAAAGCAGGTGTAAGGACTGTATTGTGCTTTTTAATTTGACATAAATTTCCTCATTTGCATATCTCTGATCCAGTTTGAATCACCCGTGAGCTGGCATTTTCTGCCTTCAGTGTTTACATTGACCAGTGGCTCAAGTCTTTCCCCTCTATGCTTAAATGATTTCATGGTAATCCTAAAACAAACAAGTTTGTGGGCTGGTTTTGTTTAAAACCTTTATTTTGCCTTTCTGAGGTTTACAATCACCTGATTCTGCACAGATTGACCAAGAGAGGGTGCTCAAAATCCATTCTTTACCGCTAGATTGAAAACACTGCATGGCTTGCAAGTTGTGCTCAAGATGTTAGTGGCGACAGTGAATTTAAATGCTAAGGAGTTTGCAAAATTAAATTAAAAAAAAAAAAAAAGGCAAGACTGTTGTCAACGTTTCAAATGTCCATCAGGGGAGAAAAATTATAGGAAATGTGCAGATGTGCAGATGGATGAATATACAAATATGCATTACCTTTCAGTTACACACAGTTAGGATATAAATTTGAGTGGTTGATTTTGTTTTCTTCTATAACTCTTAATTTTTAGTTTGTAATGATGGCGTGTGATGTCAAGACAGTACAGGCATTTACTAAATTTTGAAACCAGTTTTAAAATACTATATTAAGCTTTCAAAATTGTTAAGTTTAATTGCATTCTTGAAAAAGCCAAGTACCTGTATTAGGGTAGCAGTAGTCAAAACACTTCAGTCAAGAGCTGAAAATATGTTCTAGGTATTTAGTCTAATCTTACAATTAGAAAAGCAAGCTGTGAAAGTTAGCTCCTACCAGATACAGTCTCTTGGGCCTCAGATGTTGAGAGAAGACATGGGGTTTTTTTGGTTTTGGGGGTTTTTTTTGCAAACTCCATGTGACTAGTAATTACAGATGTCCTCAGGATGCAGGGTATTTCTGGGAATGATGTTTCATTAAGGTGGCATTGTATATTGTCAAAAATTCATAGATGGATTTTAAAAGTAAATGGCGTATCTGTGTTCTATATGATATAAAATCAGTTAGTGTTCAAATTACTTGGACAGTTGGTGTTTGTTTAATGCTTATAAATTACACAGGTAAACCATTTTTTCTTGCTTGAAAGGTAACCATTTCTTTGTGAGATTATAGATTCAGAGTGCATAGAGAAAAATACAATTTTGTTTTTTTCCCAGAACGTTCCCTGTCCCCCCCGTTCTCACCAGCTCCCTTGCTTCAAGAGTAACTGGGCAACATCAAGTTGTGCTCCAATTTCTATATCACCTTACAAGGAGATCCGAGACAGATATCTTTCTCTTCATTGATAATTACACATAATTTCTTATTTCAGATCTAAAGCTGTCTTTTTCCTTATAACTTTGTCTCAATTTAAAAAAAATTTGTAGGAGTATTCCTACAATAACTTTGTGTGTTTGTGATTTTTAGGTTCCAACATCAAAATTCTTGAAGATCAATTTGATGAGCTAATAGTAGAGACAACAAAAAAGCGTAAGCAGTGGCCTAAAAAGATACTGATGCATGCTATCCAAACCATGAAAGCAGAGCAAGAGTTGTTGGTGAGTAACCTAAGATTTTCAGAAAACTTTTGCATATAGTAGCTGCTGACCACATGTTCCTTGAAGAAATACATCATCAAATGTTGATCTTTAAGCTCCTTCCCGTAGTTGCTTTTGATTCTTCGTCATATTCTTTTCACTGAAGAACAAATTAATACAATGAGGTTTACTACAAAGTGGTGTGACTATGAGTAAGTTGGGCCTGTGGCACAGTTCAGCAAGTTACTTAAGCGATTGCTTCAGCCTGATGACTCACGATTTACAAGCCAGTATACATCTATTTATCTTGACAAATCCGGGTTTCTGAAATCCTTGGCTGAAGGCTGGTTGAAGTACTAAATGTTATGATACATAGAGATATTATCATGTGCAGTGTATGACTTCTAAAAAGACGTCTGTGTTTTCCTAAGCACTTTTGTTGAGCTAATGACTACATTGAGTAAGTACTTTCAGTAAAGAAAGGGGAGGGGGGGAAGTAATGTGGATTAATGAACAGTGCAGTAATTTCTCTGGTTTTTGACACTGAGTGTAAGGTAATTACTGGCATTAAACAACCAAGTCATGTCCTTGGTTGCTAAATTTCTTTCCTACAGTTACATTAGGCCTGCTTTTTCCTTACCTGCTGACTAATTAGGAGTCAATTTTCTATGGAAATAAAAAAGGACAAGAGGCAATGAGCACAAATAGAAATGCAGGAAATTCCATTTAACCATTTAAATATAGAAATAAAAAAGGATTGTGAGGGTAGTCAAACACTGGCATAGGTTGCCTAGTGAGACTGTGGAGTCTCCATCCTTGGAGATATTCAAAACCTGAGTGGATGAGGCTTTGAGCAACCTGATGTAGTTGGCCCTGCTTTCAGTAAGGGGTTGGATTAGACCATCTTTAGAGGCCCTTTCCAACTTCAGCTATTCTATGATTCTAGACTAAAGAAGACAGATTATTTTTTTTTTAGAAAGTTGCTTAAGAGTCTACATTGCATTTCTGAGGTCTAAAATTGACGAAAGTCACTCACTCTCTAGGTTAGCCAAGCCTAGATGATTTACAGTAAGTAAAAGTGCATGGGTATATATTTGCCTTAAATCTGAGATATTTTCTAACATATATTGCCTTTCGTGATTTCTCTGTTTTTTCAATATATCAAGTATGTAAAACAAACCAAAAAAATGAATTAAAATAAAATATGCTATTGCATAATACCAAGATTTAACGAGACCTTTTAATCTTTCTGCAAAAGGAAAACTATATTCTACCTGAGTCCCAAAGTGGATTAGTTATTTAGAATGCCTCTCATGCTACCTTTTTTCTGTTGCTGACCTCTTCAAATTTTACACCACCACAAGAAGATGATTATTTTAATTAAAATGTCTGCAAAATACAGAAAGTTTTTAGTTTATCTCTGTAAATACAGTGGCTTTTTTTCCTCTCTTGGCTACTTCTGCAAAGGTAGTAGTCGTTTCTCTGCTCTTGGTTGAGGAATTTTTATGTTCTATTTTGACCCTAGCTACTCCAGCGATGCATGTTTTCTGAGGCATAAAGAGCCGTTATGAAGACATGGTAATTAACTGCAGTTTATCTGGAGAGAACCACTCATTTAGTGTGGTGATCTCCCTGTAATTGCCAAAGCAAGAGATCATTTTGTAGGTTTTCAGTCAATATGTTCTGTTATGTTTGAGGATAATGTCAGCAGTGTTTGTTCTTCTGCTTGGAGCTGCTACTGTAAACATGCTAAGAAGATGTGTGAACTGTGAAAAATTTGCTCTGGTAAAACTACAAGAAGGAATAATTAACTTTCCTCCTACTTGTTTTTTGTTGAAGAAGGTTGAGGGATAGCTCCTGAAGTGAAGAAAAATACTAACTTGCAGATGATATAACTTAAGTTCCTATTTCTTTGCTTTGTTTCCTTCTTCCCTAGTAGTTACTTCTAATTCCACCTTTAATATAGCTAAATATTAGTTGTATTTATTATTAGTTAGCTTCATGTCACAATTAATTGATGTCAAGTCACAAGACTCACAGTAGGACTGAAGAGCCAGAGAGCCTGGTCTGTGAAGGAGAGTGTTCTTATTCATGCATAAGTAATAGCAGGGCTAGAACGTAGTCATTTAAATAGTTTTCTTTTTCTTAGTTTTTTGTCTTAATGTACCCTTTGTTCAAGTTTGCTCCTCTGTGAAAGCATACTGGGTTTTGTGAATGGCTCCTTAGAAGCCAGAGCTGTTCTTTTTCCTCAGTTGTGCAGCAGGTGGCAATGCTTCTTCCAAAACGCCTGGATTTCAGGTCAGTTCTCATGCTTTAATAATTAGAATTCTGCAAACTAAAGTGGATTTTGGAGATGCGTTTGCAGTGAACTGAACTGTGTTAATCAGAACGCTATTGCCAGTAACTGAGTATCTATAAACTGTACCCCTAATACATTCTTTATCTAAATCATTCCACCACCATCTCCTTGTACTAGCCTTTCTCCGTTGTTCTGACTGCTGTGTGTACATTAGATATCTATTAAACCAAGAGGGTATTTCAGAATTTTTCTTTTTTTGAATATGCAGAAGCTCTACCAGCCTTTTGTAACACCAGAAGAGATAAGATCACAGCCTTCTCAAGGTAAAGAATTCACGGGGAGGGCAACTGTACCGAGGAAACACTGCCTACCTTACTGGCTAGCTGTAAATGTTTAAGAAACTTTCTTTAAACTGGTTTAAAATTATTGACTGTGTAAATAATTAACTAAAATAGCTGGAAGTTTGTCATAACTGAATGTATTGCTGCATGGGTTTGTTGTCCCCCTTTCTCTTCTAAGTGCTGTCTGCTGTTAGGCACTGTACTTAAAGGAAAAAGCTGGCCGCTGTGTTGGTATTGGGTAGAAATTGTCACAGAGCTACCCTCAACAGGTTTTCTTACTTTCCTTCATTACTGGTGGAGGCCAGATGGGGAACTAGATGGATCACTGACATTATACTCCGACCATTCTTGTGTTCCTTTTACATGGATACTAGAAATGCTTCAGTCTCTCTTCCTAATCAGTGAGTTTCTTCAGGGAATTGAAAGCAGTTGTGTAGTACTCAGTGATGGCAGTGTTGACTCTCCTAACTTGCAAAGTAGGCATCAAATTTTATCCTGCCTGTGTCATTTGTAAGGGTTGATAAAGAAACAAAACCGCAAACAACATCCTAAGTTCACTACATGCTTTTGAAAGATGCCTTATACAAACTCTTTGGAACAAGGTGGTGTATTTTGCAGTTGGTGATTGGGATGTGGTTTCTTGAGGCTGGCCTTAAGAAATTGAAAGTTTTGTCTTGCCTGTTCTTAAGTATTGAAAAATGACAGAATTTACCAATGCTGTTCTAAGTTGAAAAGCATGGTTACAGAACCCTCACTGTGGATTACTGCACATGATGTAAAGCTGGTGTAACAAGCAGTGGTGTTAAAGTTTGAGAAGCTGAGCTTAATCTTCCAGTTTTCACCCTGCTGATCTGACTTCACTCTAGGCATCGTTTCCTCTTTGTAAACAGGAGACATTGCTTCCAGAAATGCCAGCCTGTGCAGCAAAGCAGCTAACAGGAGCAGTAAAGAGTGTCACTTCATATCTGGGTTTCTTTTGGTTTCTGGTGTCCAGATCTATGCTTTTCTGATGTGAATTAACTACTTGTAAGTTAGTAACGGCTTGCACCATGGTATTGCCTTTTTAGGTTTGCTAACAGCAAAGTCCTAGCTAAGATAGCATAGAGTTTTTGCTGAATTTTAGTGTTATGTAGTGTTTGGGAAGTTTATGTATCCCAGTTTAGCAAGTACAGTGGCCAGAAACCAAAAATGTTTAGATTACTCAATACCTTTCGTTTCCTTTTTTCATTTCCCTATGTTTTGGAAAGCCTTGAACACTGAGGAATATAATGCTGTCCATGTCAAGCTGAACTCTTGCAGGCAAATTTCATTTAACTGTGTATCAGTCTTTCTGTATAACTGGAATAATCCAAGTAATTATTTTTACTTTCACTTAACTCCTTCCTTGCCATTTCATAGGGTCACCAGTCTTTTAATCCCAATAATCTACTGTAAGAATGCTTCATTATGGACAGGACATATCCTTATTTTAGAGAATGTCCATTCGTAGACTTTTGTGGTGTGTTTAAAGAGGCTGCTGTTGGACTGGTTTTCCTTCCAAACTCTGAATGATGGTGCATTTTAGCATCCATGTCCGTGCATGGATTATTCATTCCTAAACCATGTCTGATCAGCACATTGGGCATGTGGTCAGACAATTTAACAAAACACCATCTCTTGCTGCTTACTACGTTTCAGCAGGAGATCACTGTCACCCTGTGCTTGAATATAGTGATTGACCTAAATTATTTTCAGTAGCATTAATGAGATTGACTTCAAAGCAGAATGCTGTGTTTAACCCTGAAAGCATTCAGGGGTGTGTGCACCATGTATCCTACTGCAGGCACTGGTGAAACCTTACAGAAAAATAATAGTAGTGGAGGTGAGGCTGCTTCATTCCTAGGAGCACGCTTGCTTATCTGCTGATTTTAAGTTTTGTTGATGGCATAGCACTGCAGACAGAATAGTGGTGGAGAACATGCAAAACAGTTTTATAATAACTTGAAGAGTTTAACTCTTGAGTAAAGAATTATTATTGCTTGTAAATCAATCATTAAAAATGAATATTGTGTTGATGATCTTATCATATTGCTACTGCAATCAAATATATGCCTTTTCCCCCCAGTATTCTGCACCTGCTGTCTGCTTCAGTGTTACTGAAAGCTTTTTTTTCTTTTCTTATTAACCTAGCAGAATTAATGCAGTTCATGTTGTTTATGCTTGGTTCTTTGTCATTCTTGCTGTTAATGCTTGCTAAGTTAAGCTGGGAGAAAAATGTAGCCTTTACAGTTCCAACAAGTCAGCTTTTACAGTAAGATGATTTTTTTCCCCTCCTTAAAATGGATTTCCTTCATCTCATTTTCTCCACTGTTATGTTTATTCCCCTTCTTTCGTGCATTTTTATCAAATGTAATATGAGCTTTAAAGGTTTGAAAACAGATATTTTTTCTTTTTTTTTCTTTCTAATTGGTCTCTTCCTTTATGTCAAATACTGTCTTTGTGTCTCATGTTTTGTATGAGCTGTAGGTTTTCTAGTGAAGAACTTTGTGGCTTGCTATAGTTGAGACTGCTAGACACTACTACATTTTGAGCGTTAATAGTAAGACAAAACATACAAACTGTTGTCCTCTGCTGTAATGAAAGGGATGTGTTGTAGGTTTAAGTTTTATATGGGGACTCTGCTGCTTTTCTATCTGATTTCTGAGAAGTCGATAGCAAGTATTGGGGGGAGGGAGTTAAGTTTCAGAAGTTTATTTGGGCTCTATGTTTTTCTGTAGATGCTTACATCGCAGATCTGAAACAGGTGGCAGGAATGGCATCCAAACAGATTGGTGGAGCAATGAAGGTGAGATCTCTGTGCGCTCCAAGAGGATATTTTTTATTTTCTTGATCCAATAAAATGTCAAAAAACAGGATTTCTAACTCATCTTGGTTATAGTTTTGTACAAAAAACTTTGCATGTGTACTTTTGAAGCAAGTACCTATTTAGGTTTGGACTGCTGCAGTTGTATCTGTAAAGCGTTCCCCTTCACATGGTAGTAAGGAAGGTTACCCTGTGGCTATAGGAAGTATTTTTAACAGATATTTTAGAACCTGCAGCATCTGAAAAGTCAAACATCTTTAGAAGACCTGTACAACTTCATATAGCATGTGGCATTTGTTACTTCAGTACCAGCTTAAACAAGAACTGTGGTGTTCCTGTGATACTTACTCAGCTTAGAGATGTAATGAAGGAACATTTAAACTTGGTAACTCTTTGCACGGCCTCTGAGTGCAGACCCTGGTCACTGCTAGGCTGGTAGCTCCGAGTTCCCAACCTTCACCTGCCATCCTAAGGATCATCTCTGCAGACACTGAAGCTTTTGTGCCTGTCAGAATCTAATTAACATATTTCATTCATTGTAACCATTACTTTTCCCGCATAACTTGAGATACTTGGATTTGTTTTTGCAGTCTCTCCCAGCACTAATAGAAAGAGCAGAAGGTTTTTCCCAAGCGTTAACTTGGCAACCAACCTTGGAACTCTGCAAGCTGCGGCAAGAAGTCTTTGCTGGTTGCAAGGCGAAGGAGGAAAATAATGTCCAAAATTTCATATCACCAGGAGAAGTCACACCAACAGACGCTGATACCAGTAAAAATGCTTACGTTTTGCTAAAAAAGAAAAAAGCTGCAGATTCACCTGAAAGAAGACGCTACCCACTTCGACGGAGGAAGATTACTCTCAGCACATGAATTTCCCATTTAGTATTTCGATGGAATCTGAGTTGTACTCTTGCTCAGTGTGCTCAGTCTTTTTCCTTAAAACTTTGTCTCCCCTCTAATTCAGTGCTATACATGGGAGCTTCCTTAATTATTTAGTCTTTGATCCTTTTAAATATTTCTATTTTTACTGTCACACTGATGGTATTTGAAAGCCTACGCATACCAGTAGCATCCGATATCCAGCAAGTATATTTGCTGATTAAGTCTCATTTTTTGCTCTCCCATTCCAGCATTTAGCTTGAGTCCTCATGCTTCTCAGAATTTGTGCACACACTTTATGTGTATGGACAGTCTTAGTAAACTATTAAATGCTCATTTACATTAAGCATGTCTCTAAAGAGGTTGGAGAATGTCTAGTTCTCCTAATGCACCTTTATTTATTACTGAGTTGGATGGCTATTTTTTTTAATAAATTTAAAAAGAAATTCACACTGGAGCATATTGAAAACACCAGGTTTGATACGATGTTAGAGTTTTTAGAAAATCCACACACAAATGTGACATTGGTCCCTGCTATTCCACCTTTCCTGAATTTAGGTCAGCTGGGCTTATTTATAGTCATGTTTGTTTAAACTTGGATTTTTGGTAATTGTATGTATTTACTTGCACTGTGCTCTTCTGAACAAGGATTTGAGCATCCACATCTTGTGATCTGATATTTCGTTTCATGTAATCCAATTATGCAGTCTGGGGGTTTCCTGGATGATATTTCTACACATTATAGGATCTTGACTTAGGTCATGTATGCATTTGTGATGTTTGACTAAACTTTAAAGATAGGCTACCAGTAAATGGTATTGAGTTGAGCTAGCCTACTTTTTTTTTTTCTTTACACATTAGTACCTAGACAATTGCACAGTAGCACTAAATTGAGCATTGCGCCTTCAGCATTCATAACTTTTTCTTGTTTATGATTGCATGTGCTTGCAGTAAGTACTCGTGTCTAATATGTAACGTATTTCTCACAGTAAATGGAGGGGTTGTTTTAGAAGCTTTATTAATGAAATGTACTGTGGTAAGAAGATAGGTCTAACCTAATTCTAAGAAAGAGATGGAAAATTTTCAAGAAAACGTGAGAGATTTTAGCATTTATTTTGTAAAGGTGAGCATCTGTACTGAGACTTTGTATATTTAATCGTATGTAAATATTTGTTTCCCGTTGCTCTTGTATATACAAATGTGTGTTTTTATACAAAGTAAATTAAATCAATTAAGGAAGATGAAAGTTTCAGATACTGTTGTCAGTTCTAATCCTGGAATAGATGGTGACTGAACAGTGAGCGTACTTCAGAAGACATCTGTGTTAAATTTTGGCTTGGGTAACTGAAGTAGTTCCATTTACTGCCTTTGAACTCACAACTGTTATTAATCTCAGGGCTACAAAGCATCTAATGTAAGAGAGCACAGGATGTGAGAGGGACTGGAGCTGCGAAGCTGTGGAACATGTGACTGGGACAGTTTTTCACACAGCGACTTGCTATTCTAGCTGCTTTGATTACGCGTGCTCTGTGCCGTGTTGAAAATCCCCATAATGGCTTTCTTCACCAAGATCCACAGATACTCTTTAATCTGGGTGTTCCTAGACTAAGATGAGCCCTGCGAGATTTTGCATGGCTACCATCATAGTATTTGAATGTTTTCTGTGTTAATAGGAAGATTCCCTGCTATTCTCTGCAAATAATGATAGGCAAGTACAGAGAATAGCTAGGAATAGGCACGTCTCTTTGAAGAGATCCCATCAACAGTGGCCAGAGTAGGAAAAATACCTTAAGAAATAAGGAGGAGAGAGCACTGTGGATTACGTCTTAATAAGCAAATTAATGAATTCACCCTACAGTGTGTGTTAGTGTTAAGAGATTGCAGGGTAGTTGGTCTGCACAGGATTTGAAGGAAGTGGGAATGGATGCCCTGAGCTAGGGCAGTCGGGCCTTGTTCCATGGCTGTTGTTGCAACTGCAGCTGGGTGAAAAAAGAAAACAAATGCATCTGGAAGCGCTGGCCAAATAAAGAGTGTAAAGATGGATAAAACAATCAAGATTCCAAGTGCAGCATGTGAACTATGAATTTACGAATCTCTGATGGCTACTTTTGGCCAAGCGGCAATGGAAGGTGTTGGAGGACCTCCCTTTAAATGCAAGTTCTGTGATGAGCTAAACTCAACACTTGAATGTTCAGCTGTTTTTCAAATGATTATTAAAAATTTCTACAGCAAGTGATACCTGCAACTAGCCATGCCTGGGACCTGTTTTTCCCACTGGCAGAAATATGTAAAATACTTAATTTTTTCACATTCCAGTAGCCTTTTGTCCTTCAGTTAACTTTTCATAGAAATCAGCAGTGTTGTGCAAGACAAGTGTCTAATCAGGCTTCTACTGGAATGTCACAACATCTAAATTTATTTTTAACTTGGTGAATTGCTGTTGCATCAAGAAATGTCTGGTAGTTTTTCTTTATATAGCCTTTGAATTTTGTAAGACAGCTCAATGGTGATGGATGCTTGGGAACATCTGCAAACAGAGTTTGAATTCCTTGGCTTTTTGGGGTGAGATGGAATATCTCGCTGTTTGTTGGCATGTACTCTCAGCGATGTGCTTATCATTCGTGAGGGTGGGCCATCCCTACCCAAGAAAAACTTGCAAATTGGAGCAGTATCCATGCACACTTTTGCTTTGTGTGGTTTCTGAACAAAGGGGATTAGACACAGCATGCAGGGAAGCTCCTCTTCCAGAAATCTTCACATGGACGCCGACGTCTGTTTGGAAGCTTGGGCGCGCTGGTGCTCGGAAACCCAGTTCCAGTAACGTGCCGCTCTTCAGAAGAGTGACGCTGTGCGAAGCTGCATTCAGTGGCAACTCTGCATGTGTGTAGGCTTCTTCAGTGCAGACAAAAATCACTGATAAACTGCCATTATAAAGTGTAAACTCAGCTGACTAGAGTGCTTTCTGGGCTTGTTTTCTGTCCTGCATAGAAATGCTCTGCCTTTACTGCTGCGTTACCTGGAATTACTGTGTAAGCATTTCTACAGATGTACCAGAGATAGCTTTAATACTAAGCAGAAACTTGTTCCCACAAGCAAATTTTGACTTTTCATTTCCTTTGTCACTTTGAACAAGAGCAGATTGTAGTCAGGCTCAAGGGGACTGTCTCGTGACTTGTCCCATACTTGTGGGATCCTGGAAACCTTACTCTAAAGCTGCCGGGAGTTACTCAGTGAAGTAGATATTTATTCAGTGCTAATAAATTCTTGGTAAGCTGCTCAGGACTTGATGCCGTTAGATAGCCTGCTTGTGCAGTTGCCATTAACGGCAGCATTGCTCCTGGAACAGCACGAGAGCTTCCTGCAGGGTCAGTTCAAATTGGATGATGAAAGAAGGGAGAAGCAAGACTGCTTTTAAAGAAACCAGGGGGCTAGGAACATCCTGTAAGATGCTTGGGAGACCCAGCGCGCTCTGGGGACGCAGGTTGAGGTGAGGGCGCTTTGGTGAGGATGTGTATCCGAGTTGTGGGTCCCTGTGGCTGTTAGGGTGGGGAGGGCTCATGGGTACTCCGTCCTCTGGGGTCAGAGGAGCTCTGAGAAAGTGCAAAAGCAAAGGTGTGGGTAGGCTGGAAGATGGAGACACAAGCTGCTTTGAGGTGGAACAGCTGGGGAGAAGCGCTTCCCATGGGGGAAGTCCTGCTCAGGTCTTTCAGTAATGCTGATGGTCCCGGAGCTTACCAGGAAAGCTGTGGCAGAACGCAGACTTCAGCTTGACTCTTGGACTCCTGGGCAGCGCGGTTCTCTCACCTTCAGCACGAACTGTTAGACAAATCTTCCGGAAACGATATTCTATATTTACTCAATTTGTAAACTTTGTAACCTCGTCTTCATCTAAACTGGATGACTCAAACTTCTGGGGAAGCCAGAAAAACAGGGAAGTATCCAAGTTATTAAGATACCTGGGGCTTTATGACTGACTGCCCTGCCGTTGGCCCCTGTGACGAGCACAGCCAGGAGCGCACGTTTAGTTACCACGTTCAAATGCATCTGCGGTAGAGCAAGGATGTTGTTGAAGTACCTGTTGGTGCAAACACCTGCCCTTCCCTCAGAGCAGAGGGCCAAGGTAACGGTTCAATTAAAATATAAGGAAAGCATTTGGAGGGGTAAAAGAAACATTGTTCAGTCTGCCAAAATGCTTTCGACAGAATAGGCGAACAGAGATTTTTGTCTGCAGCAACCGTGTTTTCAGCAGTCCTTGCCCGGCTTCGCCTTTACAAGAAGCCTGTGGTATTTCCTTATTATTTAAAGGAACAGGGCGAGTAGCGAAAGTGAAAATGGCTTTATCCCAGCACCGGTGCCGCGTCCTCACGCCCGTGAACCCTGGCTGAGCCGGCTGTCACTTCGCCGGCGCTCGGGCCGCTTTCGAAAGCCGATGTCGCAGAAGCGCGGCGGGCGGGAGCGGCCGGGGCGGGGGGAGCCGGCCCCGAGCGCCGGGCGGGCGGGGGGGAGCGCCGGGCCGGCTCCCGGGGGCAGCCGGGCCTCCCCGCCCTGCCGCCGGGAGGAAATCTGGGGCGAAGAGAAACTGCCGGGCCGTTATTTCTGCAGGCGAAAGCACGAGTCGGGCCGCCCGGAGGGGCGCCGGGCCCAGCCGGCCCCCGGGGCTGGGGCTCTCCGGGGGATTTTCAGGCAGGTCCTTGCCCGGCAGCGCCGAGCTCCGGGGGCGCGGGCTTTCCCCCGGCTCCCGGGGGCTGAGCAGACCCCGCGGTCCCGGGGGACGGGCACGCTTGCCGGCGCGGGGGGCTCAGACCCGGGGCGGCCGGCCCGGGGGGCGGCAGTGCGGGCCGGGGCGGGGGGCGGGGGATCCCGGGGGTCCCGGTTCCCCGGGCGCGGCGCGGCTGCCGGCGGGCGCCATGTGACGGCCATGCGGGCGGCGGAGCGGCCCGGAGCGGGGCGGCGCGGCGGGGCTGCCGCGGCGGGGCGGCGGCGGCTCCTCCCCCGGGCCGGGGGGTGCCAGGTGCCGGGGCGGCCCGGGGCGGCGCGTCCCCTGTCCCGCCCCGGCCCGCCCTCCCCTCCCCTAACCTCCCACCCCGCCGCGGGCCGGGGGAGCCCAGCGGCGCCGAGCGCGTCGCCCCGGGGCGGCTCCGCAGCCGGCGGGGATGTCGTGCGCCGTCCCGGCGGCGGCGGGGGGCAGCGCGCTGCCTCGGAGCGCGGCGGCCGAGGGCAGCCAGCAGGTAGGGGCAGGGCGGAGGGGCTCGGCGCCGTAGGCGGGCGGGCGGGCACATGGGGCTGAGTCACGCCGGGCAGCGCCGTGTCGGGAACCCCTCGCCCCGGGCATCGGCCCTTCCCTTGCCGGGAGCGCGGCTGCGGTGCCGGCCCTTTTCCAGGTAGGAGGGCGGGGGAACCGCCGGCGGTGCGCGGAAGGCTCCCGGCCGCCCCGCCGCACGGCGCGGTCAGCGGCTTCTCCCCCGCGGCGGGCAGGCGGGAGGGCGCCGGGAGAAGCGCCGGGAGGGCAGCAGGGCCGCTCCGCCGGCAGCGGGGTGCGGGCGCGGCGGGAGCCCGGCTTTCCTCGCCGCCGCTCGCACCTCCCGTCTCCTCGTTCGCGCGGAGGCGAGGCAGGTGTACAACGCTGCCCGGCGGGCAGAGGGGGAGCCCAGGTCCCCGCCCCGGGTGGCGGGGGCGCCCGGGTTCCCCCGTCAGCGGTAGAGCGAGCATCGCCCGGGCATCTCTGCCGGCTTCCAGCCCTCCGCCTGGGGCCCCAGCTGGGCTGTGGGGCAGGGGGATGCGCTGCCCTCGGCAGGCAGCGTGCGGTCCGCGGGGGGGCGGCGGTAGGTGCGGTAGGTGACACTGGGAGTACGTGCTCGTTCTTAGAAACGGTTACGCGCCTGGGTTCGGGCCTCCCCCTGCACACCTTAAAAACCAGCGAAGTGTTTCTGGCTTATGTCTTCCAGAGTCACGAAGAAGACGACAGGAAGGTAAGGAGGAGAGAAAAAAATCGAGTTGCTGCACAGAGGAGCCGGAAGAAGCAAACTCAGAAAGCAGATAAACTTCACGAGGTGAGTGGATGCTTGATGTTCTGCCGGCACGGCTTGGGTACCGGGCATGGGACTTTACAGTAAATGGGACTTCTTAAGCAGGCGTGGGCCCCTCTTCGCGCTAATCCAGCTCAGAGAGCTGCGGGTGCGAGGCAGAGACCGGCGTGCTGCGGGGTGCCTGGTCGGGAACTCCGGGACACTGATGCTGGTGTTGGACAGTGCAGCTCTGCCATCGGTCACACTGCCAGGGAGAGAGAGAGACACGGTCCTGCCCTCGCCTCACCCTCCCTCTTTTGCTATTCCCGTGACCGGCCAGTGAACCGGACCACAGGGCTCCTCTGGGCTAAAACAAACCCATTTTCTTCTGGATTAGTGTTAATCTTGTCACGTTCGCTATGGCAGTGGATGAATGCTCGCTGCCTTACGGGGGAGCAGGTGATAGAGAAGGAGGGGGCCCTGCTGCGTAGTGGCAGTGCTGGCTTAAGTCAGTTCTAAAACTATGGTGTGAGACAGAAATACCCAGTTGAAAAGGCTTCTTAGGAACTTCAAAACCTCTGAGCGTGAGAGCTCGGTTCAGTTAGCTGTTATACTTGTATGCTCTGATAAATAACAGTGGGTGTTTCCAAAAAAACCATGAACGTAACTGATTCTTCCAGAAACTCTTAATGCTTCTTCTCAATATCACAATGTGGTGTAGTTTTTTCTGGTCCCCAGTGCAAATGCTGGAGGACAGGAATCCCCTTTCTCTGGTTTTGGATGCTACCTCACACAGCAGTGCTTTTGTTGTAGCCAGGGCTCTTGGAGTAAATGTTAGTTCTGCTGCTGTGATTGTGGCTGAGTCAGTTCTTCAGCTCTGGAGGTTCAGCGCAGGCTTTTCTCTTTCTCATGTGGAAAGATCTGCCGACAGTCAGCAGAGGCCAAGAGGGACAGTGTGGGGAGTTTTGGGTTTGGTTTTTCCCAGACTTCCTCTGAGTCAGCGCCTGAGAAAGCCAGGTGCAGGGTACTTCTGGAAAGGGGTAACCCCTGGCTTTTGTGGAATCATTTCTGGGCCCTGTGCCTTTCTGCAGCCTCTCTGATGTTCCTCCTGAACTTGAGGATCCTCCTCATGCTGGGAATCTTCATTCTCGGGCACACAGGTTTTCCCAGGTGCAGGCAGATCTGGCTGAATAGGAATTCATTTTTAGCGAGAACAATTTGATGGTCTCATCGCTGAAAATGGGACAGAGCAATGGGAGAGTAACACTTACTCCAAAACTCAAGCCCATGGGGTTTGGGGCAACGAGAGGTGAGCAGAGCCAGAGTCAGGGATGGACAACTTTGCTGGAGTTGGCTACCATAATGTGTTAGGAGGACCACGCCTGTGCTACTCTGTGTGTGAGAGAGGTAGTGGGTGGTGGAAGGGTGTGAGGGAGGGCAAAGGGGTCCAAACTCCTGCATCAAAGAGCAGCAGGGGCAGTCCCAGGCTGCCCAGAGGAGCATTGCATGAGAGGCTCTCCCTGCTGCCTGGTAAACAGGCCTTGTAAGGCATGTGTAGGCTTTGAAGTTTGCTCTGAAGCTTTCCCAGGGAGGTGAGATTGAGTGGGTGAGTGTTGAGCCCCGGGCCAGCAGCGAGGTGCAGACACCTGCAGGTTTTCTGTGGGCTGGCTCTGAACCTCTAGCTCTCTTCTCTTTGGGATGAGAAGGCTTGGCAGCAGGGACACTTGAGACGCGCAGTTACCAAAAAATGTGACATGCGAGTCTCACATCCGTCACAGATTCATGCTGCAGAGCATCTCAAAACTCCCCTGCAGTTAATAGCAGCTTATTCATTGCCAGAGAAGCCTCAGCTCAAAAGCAGCCCGGGTCAGGGATAACCAAGGCAGTGATCAGGCCATCTGGTGACAAAGTGGGTCTGGGAACAAGGTGGTATGACTCTCCCCTCCTCCTGCTCTTGAGTTCCCGGCATCTGAGCAGGTGGCTACAAGCCCCGGCCAGCCTGGAGGAGAGCAGCTGGCACCGGACACGTTGTGCTAGGTGCGCATCCCAGCCGGCACCTGCGTAAATGGCCTTTCCCTGCACTGGCCCAGGGCAGGGGCTGCCCTTTCCTCACCGGCAATGCCAGGCACTGGGTTTTCCCAGCACCTACCTGCAGTCAGTGCTTTCATTTTCTCTGCCCTGACAGTGCAGAGCTGCCCTGCTGGGCCCTTCCCTGCAGAGGCAGCCCGGGGCTGGAGGTGGCCACCACGAGGACGCAGCCACCCACGCCTGCAGCCCCGGGCTGCTGGGGACTCCCAAGGACCAGCAGCACCTCCTGGTCTTCAGGGCCACGAAAGGAATCGCAGTGTGGTCAGGGCACAGGTCGTAAAGCACTTGCCCTGTTCCAGCACCCAGGCTGTGTCTGTCTTTCCTTAGCATTTTGCACGTTGCAATAAGAAACCACGCAGTTTTTCTACAGTTACATGAATACACTCAAGGTGGAAGCACCGAAAGGAATGTTTTGACTATGAGCAGGCTTTTTTTCTTTCTCTCCTTCCAGGAATATGAGTCTCTTGAGCAAGAAAATACCTCCCTGAAAAGAGAAATCGGAAAGCTAACAGACGAAATGAAACACTTGAGTGAAGTGTTGAAGGATCATGAAAAGATCTGTCCACTATTGCACTGCACCATGAACTTTGTGACCGTACCAAGGCCTGATGCACTCGCCAGCTGCCTGCCAAGATGAGACCTCTCCTTGATTGCCTTTAAATGTGAAGTGTGAAAGTGCTGTTAACAAGGGAGATTTGAAGAACTGCCTACTTATGGTGCAGGTATTCCATCAAAGACAGCTGAACTTGACCATGCAGCTCTTCTCCACATTCAAGTGTTATAGTCTTCTGAATCTCAGGAAAACACCAGTATGGAAAAAAGACAACTTGCACTGCAACTTCTTATTTGGTAGAATCTTCGAGCCACGGTTTTGCATTCAGAAATGTCAAAGTGCGGCGCAGCCCACCATCGCGTGATGGAATGTAGACAGGGAAAAGTACCGACCCTGGGCAGGGATGCCTTTCTCCCACACGTCCACTGCCAGTAACCCTTTGTCACTTGTCATCCATGTATATCATGTTCTGGCTGCCAGTTTTCCTTTCTTCTCTAAACAGGTTTGGTTAATAAAAGCAATGTCCCATCTTTATGATGTTCTCCACCTTCTTCAATAATCATTATCTTCATAACATCTCTACATTTTCTTTACTGGTCAAATCCAAAGTCTAATGCTAATCTTACTGTCAGTTTTATTATTTGCTTATCGCCTCTTCATTGGTTCCTCTTTTGAAGTGTGTGTAACAAATGAGTTTTCCCAGTCTTTATTTCTTTAATATCCCCAATCATCAGCCCTGCCAACATTAGTTCTTGGAGTGTTTCAGATCCTAAAATATGGCTTGGCCAATTTCTAATGATGATTGTCTGCTCTGTGTGGAAGAAAAGCAAAACAGAGTTTGCTGGTTCTACACATTGTTTTAAAAAGCAGATTTTAAAATTTACAGTTTTAATGCACCCATTGGAAATTAACAAATACCTTTATCCTTCATCTTGCATATTGCTTCTGGTAAATGATGTCTGTGGATAGAACAAACTGAATTTAGCCAAGCATTTTGTTCCATGTCCAAACTGAACATGTTTGATAACTGCTTGCAGGAAAAACATTAGTCTTCTTTAACTTTTCTTTTTTTTTTTTTTTACAAAAAGGAAGAATTATGACAATGTTAGTGAGAAATATACAGAAAAATGTTTACTCTCTTTGAAGATTCTTAGTAGTGTCAAGCTCTGGAAGTGCGAATGCTGTAGCCTGGGATCCAGCAAAGAGTGTTTTTCTCGCAGTATTTCCTGGTCGGAGAGCACCTTTGGATAACAAAAAGCTCCACCCCTTTGCCAATTCTCTCACTTCAGCTTTTGGATTTTTTTCACTTCAATTCATGGGATTAATTTCTCTCCTCGCCAGAACTGTAGTATTTATCAGCAGAATATGATCTGAAATGCCTAAAAGACTTTTTTCTTTTTTAGCTTCTTTAGGGGAATGATGCATTGCTCATGACTGCTGAGATAGAATTGGGGGAACTGTGTAGTCAACTCTGCCTTCTAAAGTGCTCTCTCATGCCATTGTCTTAGGCTAGAAACTCAAGATAACAGGTGTGGGATGTTGGCTTCTTTAAAATTTTTCATTAGGTTGTCCCCAAGAGAATTTTCAGCATTTGCAGAAGCTAGCTACAGCGTAAATGCAGTCTTCAAAGTTTCTTATGGACCTGTAAGAACTGAGTCATTCTGCAAAGAAAAACTGGTGCAGTCTCTGCCAAGGAAAATGAGAGTTTCAGGACACTTCACATTACACTTTTTGGATAAAGTCCTTGATATGATTCTGTGTGTCACCCTTAAGAAAGGAAGCTATCTTAAGCATCTTCATCCACCCACCCGCATTCCTTCCATCTCTGGATGCCACTGTGTAATTTGGGCTGAGTAGAGGTGTAATGGAGAAGGAGGAACATAGTGGAAATGAACAACATTCACTCTGGGGAAATTCATTATAGCTTAGGATGGAGGGAGAGTGAGAGAGGATGTCTCACATCTCTTAACTAGGTATGTGCAGCTGAGCTGAGGCTGGGAATGGAAAGTATCTAGTTGAGGTCAGGGCTCATGCAAAAATGGAAGGAAAAGCCAAGCACCTTGTCCAAGACAATCCATCCCAGCAGAATCCTCCTCAGGATTTTGTCCCACAGGTGCTTTCTTCTAAAAGAAGAGGTCTAGCTCCCTGTGTAAAATCCTCCTTCTTAAACATCCGTTCTTCTAAACATCTGTCTAGAAACTGGCTCCAGCTTATCGTTTGGTAGTCCAAGATCAGATTGTACACTCTTCATCAGTAAGCACTATGCTTGTTCTGCAGTGCAAGCTTTAGTCCACTGTTTCTGCATTGGAGTTTATTGGTTTATTAACTGTATAATGTCTATGTAAAGTGTACAGGGGAAGACAGCTGAACTTACAGCAATGTTGTGTGCTGGCAACAGCAACCCAAGTCCAAGGTTATGCTGCTATTCCTTAGAAGGGCTGGCAGCCTTGCAGAGGCACTCAGTGCTACCAGTTCCTTCCCACAACCACGGGGTGTAGCTCCAGCCTGTGCATCATGTCCATTAGTAACAGCGGGCTTTGAACCCTCCAGGGCCCGGGCTGCTTCTTCCTCCTGCATCTGTCGCATCACTGTTTTTCCCAGCACTATTTCCAAAGAGCCTTATGAGTCCTTCTGCTTAATAGGTTAACCAAGGCATTTCTCACAAACAGTATATTGTGTGACTAATGTTCAAAGGCAGCTGGGAACCCCAAGTAAAAGTGGTGAGCAAAATGAGTGTCCCAAGCCAAATAAACCTAACATTCTCATAAATTTATAGAATTAATGTCTTAGCTGAATCCTGGGTCAAAAAGAACAATGCACGTTAAAGCACAGGCTTGCGTATCCCTAGGCAAATGCTACGCATACAGGCTGATTACACTCTTGGCAGGAGCTGTTCATAAGGATATTGATTTACAGAGTTTCAAAACCGAAAGTATGCTCTGGAGCCTGGGATAAGTGTTACATGAATAGGGAACCTGAAAAGAGAACAGAAAGGAAAAGGCCCATTTGTTAAGGGAGCAACAGAAAGTTCTTTTTTCAAATCCAAACCTCTCCTTTTGCAGCAGGGTATTACACTGTCAAAAAAAAAAAAAAGTTTCATACCTATATATGGCTAAAATACTGCTTGAAGTATTCTAGCTTCAGAAAACTTCCAGTTAGTTTGACTTGTTCCATACAAATGTGGTCTGTATAACAGTCACATGATTTTCAGACGCAGGTATATAGGGAAGATCTCTTCTATGTTCAGATGGTGGTTCACGTGAGGAGTACTGCGAATTGCAGTCTTGTTTGTGGGTGTGTAATGTAGATGAGGGTTGCCAAGAAAGCTGGATTTTGCCTCTTAGATTCACAATGAAGGTTACAGTTTGTCTAGATTTGGTTAGCGTGGATTTCCTTTTTGTATTTTCTGTGACTCTAACGAAGAAGCAAAATGCTCAGTGCAAACTTACCCACAGATAAAAAGTATTCATTCTGGGAACAGACTGGGTTCAATTCAGCTATTTGTCTATTCATTTCTTTCAGTTGTTGTTGGGTCAGATTTAAATTGATCATATTTTGAAAAGACAATTTTAGCCTCCAAAGGTAAAAAAATCAACAGAAAGACAAAGTCAAGCTTCCCAAAACTGCTAGTGTGAGTATAACAGAGATCAACTGTTATACCTCAAGAGAGCTGATTAGAAAGTCTTGCTCCTTCCCACTGATGTTTTACATTCATGTCTGTGAACATTTATAAGCGTCTTTATGCACTCATCCAGAGCCTTGCTGAAAATACACCTTTAAAAAAACATATTTAAAACAGCCTATTCTACAAGCTTGCTGTTCTTTTCCCTGGTACCTTTTACGTTCGTCTACTGCTCCTTCTGTAATACCTGCTGATCTCATCTGTATTTGGTATTTGCAGTAGCCTTTGTATTCTCTCACCATTTTATTTCAACTGCCACTTTTTTTCCTTCTTCTTGTTTCCTTCTGTTTCTATGTAGCTTGGTGACAACATCCCTTAATGTTATCTGTATTGGAGGAACAAGGCTAATCTGTAGGAGCATACAGAAATTGAACTTCACTAGTACACCCTGTATATGTACATGATTAAAGGCTTTTATGTGTGGCTAGTTTTGTAAGTTGAAGATTAAGGAACGTTTCTGTGCAGTCTTTTAAAAGGTACTTAAAAGTGACATAACCTTTACTCTAGCCTATAAAACCCATACTGTTTCCTGTCCATAGATGAACGCTTTGCTGCATGGCATTTGGGGTTTCCATCTGTGAATCAGTCTAGAATTTCTGCCTCAGTGAAAGTGATAGATAAAACAACCATTTAAAAAAAAATCCCTTTTCTCTTCTTCCCATCAGTACAGTGATATAATTCCTGTCACAGGAAGGAAGCATGTCTGATAAGCAGGAGAAGTAGTGGGTTTATTTACTGTTACAAAGACTACTGTTATTCTCTTTGTAGGAGGGTAGGAGTTTTCTGTTTGTAAACCCTGGGTTACTGTCAAGTGGTCACTGGAGAAACATTTTACATGTACATAGAGCACGTGGTGTGGGCACACATCCATAAGGGAGTGAAAGAATTTGGATTAATCCTTTGCAGAAACATGGGTTTTACACTGATTTCACTGGAAGTAGAAACAGTCTTAGAGCTGCCCCAGAGGACATGTGGCACTATGCTTACTAACTTGCGTAATATTTAACTCAAGAATAGCTACAGCCTAGCTTGAAGTAGGTAATTCTTAATAAGGAAACCATCCCTGGGATTGCGTGCTCCTTTTCTGGTACTCATTCAGGTTTTTTTCCTAGATAGTTCCTATGGAAAAAATCCATAAGAATAGAGTAGGAATTTTTTCTCCCACTGTAGAATTTTTAAACCATGACATCAAATGTAAGGGTTTGACTATTCTGGAAATAGTTGGCATAGCTTTTGCAAATACTCTGTTCTCTACTAGTTATGTGTTTGGTCTGCTGTAAGGGAATCATTATAGTTCTCTTTAGAAGTGGATAAGCTAAACCACAAAGGGCTGTCTTGGTACAGAATGAAAACATTCATTTGAGGAGTTAGTACCGCATGACTACTGTGCTTCAATTTCACAGCTTATCTCATCCTGAAGCAGCTTCTTCATGTAGCCAAATAGAAAATGATATCTCTAATAGGTGTGTTTGTTTTAAATCTGCATTAGAAGAGGTTTTATTGTATGTGTTTCATAAGTTCTATAGACTGCCAGTATAGCTTGCTGCACTCACCCAGGTACTGTTCAATTAAGTCTACCACAGACTGTTCCCCTCAGAACTCAGTTCTGGATAGACGTCTCCAATTATCTGGAAGAACTTTCTCCTTTAGCTGTCTCATAATGAACTTGTTGTCATGTTTTCATTATTCTAAATTATTAAAATGTCAAAACTCTTGAGATTCCAAGCAAGGGTCATAAGTAATCTTTCTTCGTATAAGCAAACTATTAAGGTTTGCCTTCCCATTGTAAAGTAAATTTTGAGAATACTATTTTGTTATCTGTCCTAGGTAAAATAATTGAGGATAAGGAATGAGCAACAAGACTCTGCTTAAATATTTGATGCAATGCTATACAATTACTTCAGCTGGAGATGATGTGAAATAGTACAAGAATTGAAAAATAACCAGAGAACTAGTTGAGGAAAAATGGCAGTAGTTTGTTTTGAAAAGGGAGCTGTCAGGCTGAAGAATGGTTTATAAGTGGAGGTTCTCAAGGATTGACCACAGACCACTCTTGTTTGGTATCTTTGGCAAGGACTTTGGATACAAAAGAACCATTAGTACAGAAGAAGATTGAAATATTATGCAAAAGAAACTGCATGTCCTCGCAGAAGAGAATAGAAATGCCATGATAATTCATCATAGAACATCCCAGGTTGGAAGGGACCTCAAAATATCATCTGGTCCAACCTTCTGTGGGAAAGGGAACCTAGATGAGATTATCTAGCTGCCCCGTCATGATGCAAACTATACAGTCACAAACTTGAAGAACTATTAGCAAGAATTTCTGTCACAAGGTGGAGACTTATCAATTGGAAATGGCAATGGAATGAACAAGCAAAGGTGTATTAATCAGTAACTGATGCTGAGGCACCAATGCAGTGGGGCAAAAAGTAAGTTAAATAGGAACTCAGATGCGTAGTAATGAGGTTATATCTTTATTCCTGTATTTGTGTTCTTAAAGAGAGAAATATCAATTTAATTATGCAAGGCCCTGGCAAAACCTCATCTGGAATTCTGCGTACATTTCTGCTCAACTGTGCTAAAGAAAGATGAAGCAAAATTAGTACAGGTACATAGAAAGGCTGCTAGGAAGATTAAGAGAATGAGGAATCTGGGGTTTTGAGACTTTGTTTTAGACAAATAAAGTCTGAGAAATGGTAGGATCACTGTCTGTGTAATTACAGTAAAGACCATGTAAGGGAAAGAACTATCACAGATAAGAAGTAATGTTAGTAGAAGAATAAATAGGTATAATTTGTACATATTTTTGAGCTGTATATGTGAAGAAGTTTCTACCTGTCAGAAGAAAGACGTTCAGGAATAGCCTTCCAACAGAAATGGTGTATGTGAGCAATTTTGTGGGTAGGCACGTACAGATGCATCCTGCTTAGTTTTAGGATCAAGCTTAACTATTTGATGTGAGAGCAATTGAGTACACTGGCAATCCAAAATATTTCCTCCTGTCCCATGTCCTTATTCTCTTTGGAGAAGGCCTGCAACTGATCTTAAAAAAGCAAGAGGATCTTAAAATAAGACAAAACAAATAAAAACAACCCCCTGAGGTCCCTGAATCTCACATCATTATCCAGAAGCTTATTTTGACAGAAGAGCTAACACAGGTGTAAGGTTTTGTCAGAGGCAGAGTCTCTTATCAAACCGAAATCTTTGATAACATCCAGGTAAGGAAAGAGCAGAAAAGAAAGGGAATCTTCTTTTTCTAAATGCCTACTATTTAACCATGGTATGTTCCCAGAAAAATCAGAAAACTGTTCACAGAGAAACAGAAACAAGATGTAACAGGAATTTTGGGAATTTCCCAAACTGTTTAGTTGTTTACTTTAAAAGCTGAGTTACTCCAACTTTGCAAATTGCATTTGACAGAGGATTGGAGGCAATTTTTTTTCTCTTACATCCAGTTCATTGATTAAATATATAAACAGGATGTCTTTAAGAGCTGAAGGTTTTAAAACAGGATTTGATACTAAGCAAGAGCTCTGCTAGTTCCCTTTTAGCTATTTGAGTTTCATCTTTGCTTATCAGAGCTGTTTTAGGGTACAGTAATTTCCAAGCGCACTATTGGGTTGCGAGGTAAATAATCTCTAGAGATGAATATTTTTTCTTTCTTTTTTACTGTAAATGACAATAGTACATAGGCTAGAAATTTCCCTTGTAAATTCTGGTCATCCCATTTGTTTGCTAAGTTCCAGTAGGGACTCAGGACCTATTCTGTCAGTGCACTGAGAGGTTACGCACCCTTGCTCATGCCTTTCTAGGCGTAGGTGATCCTTCAGCTGCGTTTAAGGACTTGCTTAATGGCCAAGAGCCATCAAATTTGAATGACACTTTTTGATCATACAGGTGAGGAAATTAATGACAACAACTTACGTGTTGTTTATATAAGAACGGAAGTCCCTTTTTTCCATCTGAATAAAATGCTGAGGGAGCCTGCCTTGGTTTGAACCTTTGTCCTGCTGGTAGTTCCACACTTCTCCTGTCTGGAGTTTCAGATAATTCAGGGAGTCTTGAACAGTCAGTGAGGTCAGCCCACACAGAACAACTTGCAGCAGGGACAGGATCTGATTGTGGATACAATCCAAGCAGAAGAGTATAAACGTGGATATGGGTGAATGAGAGCTGTAATAAAAAGTTACATGACTACTCAGGCTTTTTATGATCAATTCTAAATGACACTCACATGTGAACACATCTGTATTTTTACCATCATGTTAAAAAACTATGTGATCAAAACATTTCCCCCACAGATTATTAGATTATTAGCTTTTTATATAAATTCGATTGGTATTTTACAAAATTCAAAATATTCTACTTAACTTATATGAAAAACAATAACCAATTTATACAATTCTTATTAATTGGTCTCCATCTCTATTTGTTTCCATTTGTTTTCTTTACATTTCCAACTACAAATTCAGGAAACAAGGTACAATTGTAGATAATTAATTTGAGTTCAAGTTATAACTTTTATAATGGTTGGGGAAAATGAAATTATTTTACTTTTTAAATACCAGCTATATATATTCAAAAGAAAAAAATGGATGATGCATTTTCAGTTTCACTTTTATCGCAATATGTGACATCAGATGCATATGGAGAGACTCTTAGCTGCTGTTTTCTTGGTTTGCTCTCACAAACTGGAAGAATATACTATTACAAATGATAACACGAGGATATTAAGCTGTTGCATGATTTCTTAATAAAAATCCCATTATACAGTCTGCATACTTGTTTTATACCTAAACAGTAGTGTTTCAAGAGCAGTAATTCAGTTACTGAATGCATATTAAAAATAACAGCGAGAAAGCAATGATCTATCTGAAGTCAATACACAGAGTCTCTACTTTGCCTAGAAACATTACAATTTCCCTAATAATAATGACTTCTTTTTTTTCTTTTTTTGCATTACGGTATACATTTTCAAAATGTTGTTTAAAGAACAACTGCTCTTCATTCAGGTCCATCATGCTTTGCAAGGTACACCGCTGTTGGTCATTTACCACGTAAAATGTTTCTCTTTCCAGCACTATCTGCCCATTTTACCTACTAAGAATATAAGTTCTTCAAGGCAGAGGATTTGTTGCAGCAAGTAGCCAATTCAGGGAAATGTTCCAGTACTTTCTTCATCTGTCCATGCACTGATACGCTTGAAAAAAACTCCTCTGCTATTACTCATGGTTTGTCATGCAATAATGATGGCTGGGGAACATCAGGCTGTATCATGTGGCCTGAAATCGTCGGTTCTGTGTTTCATGGGTTGAGGCTTCCTAATAATTCAGTGATGCTTTCCAAAGCCACTTATCTTTTTATCAGCCATATGCCCTGCCCTGTGACAGCTGATCCCCTGTACACTTTGCTTTTAGTTTTTCTTACCATCCCTTCAGAATACATAGTATCTGTTCATGCTTGGCTCAGGTTGGGATATTTCAACTGTAATAATTCAGTGTGATTTTGTTTTCACTTTACTGAAATATTTTCTTAACTACGACAGAGTTAGGTAGCATTACGCACATGTATAGTGCATATTTCCTCAGTTTAACTCTGCTCTTACTTGGACCCCCTTCACCACTGAGTTCAGCGGTACTGTCATCAAACACACGGCACCCAAAGGGCAGACCATGGAACTTTAGCATCTCACGTGCAGTGATTACTACATGGTAAAAAAATGTGTCCAGACCTGCAGCACATTAAAGAAACTCGGCGCACCTGCATGGTGGTCTGTATTGGCAGAATCTACTGCTCTGTTAGAGCAGCATAGCCTGAAAGGTTATGCCTTAATGTGAGAAATGAAAAACATAATTTTCTGCTTCAGGGTTCCTTTTTGTTGTTTAGCAGCTAGATTCCTGCATTATATCTGTTCTCTCTAAAATGGTTTTATAGCATGCTATGTTTGCCAGCACAATATTAAAAGGTCCCCAGACACTGTTTTAACTCACTTGTCATGTTTTCTACACTATACCTCACTTTGTAATTACTGCCTCCCATTGCCAATAATTCATGCCCTCCAGAAGGCCCTGTTTAAGACTGTGTAATAAAATACTAAGAGATTAATATTCAGTTGATGACAGATCATTTAATGCAACTCTTACCAAAATTCTCCAGTGTCTAGGAAATTGGCAGAATACAGTTGGTGGCTGCTTTCTGATGTCATTCAATTAGCAACCAAGGGTTAGTTCTCTGAGGTTATTCTCTGGAGTTTAATGGAGCAGATTTCTTTTTAATCTTCAGTCGTCTTGGGGAATTGTATGAGGTGAGTTTAATTCACGTGTATTTGGCATGAAAGTAGATCTTCTTAGCCTGCAAACCAAGACTTGCATTACTGTTTCAGCACTGTAGTTTGTAAATGTAAATATTTTCATTTAATTGTGTGCTGATACTCCCAGTGAGAACACAAGAGCTTCACATGCATGGATCCATATTCAGGTTCTGAAGTTGCACGTTGCAGTCTAGGTTTTCTCAAAATCTTATGGGAAATTGTAAACAGCTGCATATGTTGCCAAGCTCTTGGATGATTTGCCTTACTGATTTCACAGTTGTACTCCCAACAACTTAAATAATACAATAAAACATCACACCTGTTTCTTTCCCTATACCCTGCCTTTATGCCATCTTGGCAATACAAAGGAATTTTAAATGGGGTGTGGATGACATTTATCTAATTTACAAGCTGATTTCAGTAGGGGTGTTGATGTGGGTACATTCCAGCTGAGTAAAAGCATTGATAAATTGGCTCTGGTAAATTTAGCAGCCACAGTTTTTACTGCATGGATGTCATTCTGCTCCTCTGCCATTGATTACCAGAACTGACAGAAGGGGACATACCCGGCTTAACCTATTTCAGTTCTCACTTAAATGCCTTGGTTCCTTTGAAATGGCACTGATGCTTTAAGGTAAGACATTGCAGTATGCTTATTTGTGTTTTATTACTGATGGAGTCAAAAAGCGAGAACTTTTGGTTTTAAACTTGTAAGAAGTGCTGGAGTGAAACCTGTTCCTCCCCACCCCCCAAGTCAGTGGGATTTGTCATCAGTGACTACCTTTCTGCCAGAGTTTCAACCAAGGTGTTTGGTTCCTAATCACCATGGGGAGAGAGGCAGGGAAAGGGCAGAGACTTCAGACATCTGGAGGGAAAAAATGAGCTTGGTTGTCTCTGAAATCCACCTAGGCTAGAGTTTCATGCCATATTAGCACTGTTTGAGTATATTTTCAGGATGTATGGTTGTAATGTGTGAAAGCACTAATAGCAATCCTTTGTTTGAGAGAGTAGGTGCACATACAGTTTTCTGGGTGGCAACACTGTCTAAAGCAGGTTTTACCTGCTCATCTCCCACCCTTCTCCCATATTGCTGCCCTCCCTGTGGTGCCGGCACAATGCTTACAGGCTGCATAATAAACCTCGACAGTGAACTGTAGCTGGCTGAAAAGTCATCTTGCATGAAAAAAAGACCCCTTTTTTTTGAGGGTCAGTTGCCTGATCCTGTTCACAGAATGACTTGACAAGCAGCAGGAATGGCACAGCTGAAAGAGGGGAGCTTGCCATGAGAGACTAATACTCAGTTGATGACAGATCCTTTAGCGCAACTCTCACCAAAACTCTCTAGCATTTCTCTCTCTTTGGAGAGACAGCAATAAAGGCAGGGAGATACCTTGAATTGGTAGGTCATGCTTGCTACTGAACACTTTGTGTCATGAACCCTGTCACCCTCATTTGCTATCCAACATTTGTATATATAAACAAGACAGATTATCTTGTCATTTGATAGCTGCATACATATCTCAGCTGGCTTGTTAATGTGCTTTAGTAGTAGATGAACTCTTGGACATTAATAGGCAGTTGTGATGCTATCGCTTGTTTCCTGAGTTGACCACTTTCATGCAGATGAAGACTACAAGTTGGTTACTCAGAACTATGTTCTTAATGGTCATCATTTCTCTGGAACTCTATTGATACAGATAAAATAACCTGAAAAGATTCCTCTGCTTCTCCACTTCCCTTTGGGAATAAACAAGGTAGAGAAATCATTGAAAGACTTCATGACTGATTTTGAAGTTTTTCTGTGATTGGACTGATGAGACTTTTTTATTTTGTATATGGAGATACTCTTTCTGGTAGTATTTTCTTGGGTATTTTGTGAACCTTTGAATGTCACACCTGTCTTTATTTTTAAAGAAATTCATGCTTTCAAGAGAAGGCATTAAGTGATAAATCATTTTCACCTCTATCTTGATACTTGCTAAAGAAGTACGGGTTTGACACTCAGTAAGAGATTACTTTTCATAGTTGTTTTTAGAATTTCAAACCCCTAAACTAGCCTTTGCAGCCTGAGCACAATATGCACAATGCATTTGAAACCCATGAATCAGGCAGGATAGGCAGTCCATCCATATATCAGTTGACTCTCTGGAAAGATTTGCCGTCACCAATAAAATGGAATAAGGTCATCTGGAACTGGGTGCTTTTTGTAGTTTCCTCACACAGCCTTTATTACAGAAGGAGTTGCATAATGTACAGTAGTGGAAAAATAATGTCTTGCACAGCATCTGATGTACAGACAGTGGCTCCCAAGCAATGAGGCAGATTTCCCCGGTGAGGAATATGCTCCATGGGACTCCCCTAGACGCTGCAAAACATTAGCACTTTTCTCAGGTGAGGTTTAGGTCCCAAAAAGGCCACTCGGAATACTAGGTGTTCTTACTGAATCGCATGTACTTTTCCCCTACGTACCCCATATTTCAGTTCTGATTTTTTCAAGTGATAATCATGTAAAAAAATCAAACTAACTGGCTAGTATCAATTCCTTTAAGACTTGCCATTCATAGTATTGGTTAAGGGTTTGGAACAATCACACGAAAAGCAATGCCCAGGGAATCCTTCTCGAGTTTACACCAAACTTCTGCCCTGAGGGAAAAGGCTTGGGGTGGTCAGCCCCTGAATGCGTGTTATTCTTGCTGAGTAGGTGTAGTCAGTACAGTCCAGGATTTATGCACCTCTCTAAGAGGACTCCAAGTATTGATTGAAGGAGCAGTGAATTAAGTGTTGGCTACATATTGGACTAGTAGCTGTAGAAGTAAAAGCCTTAAGATAGAGCTGTTTAAAAGAGAAATTGCACCTGATATAAAATATGTTCTGCTTCCAGCTGAGAGAATGATTTGGGGTAATGTTTTTTCAAGAGTGCTTAACCATTGCGTTAGCGAGTTTACATGCCTGCTTTTTAAAAGATGTTACGCATTCCTTTCCTCAGCGTTTCAAAGACAATGTGGCTTAAGTTGCGGGGGCCAATGCTGTCAAGATGACCTTGGAGATGTTTGTAACCACTTTCTTCCCAGAAGTTACCAGTTCTACTGCAGAGTCAGCAGAACAGATTATTCCTGTCTACAATCAATGACCAAGCTATTCCTTGAGCTGCCTCCAAATCTCTATACTGAAATGGCTACAGAGAACTTACCTGATTCGTTATACATACTCTCTTCTGGGTTGCTGACTTTTTAAATCACCGTAACTGCTTGCTGAGTGCATATATAAACCTGAGAGCATATCTGTGTGGCACAATGCAGTGTGCAATAAATGAAATAACTCAGTATGGGAAGCAATGCAGATGAATTGGCGGGATGGGATAGTTAGCCTCGCTGAGCAGCAGAGCTGATTTGTCAGGTTCTTGCTATTCAGGACTAGAGCAGTGCTGATAGGGACACTGCACGAGTGTGCAGCGTTCTCACCGTTGTGTGACTTCAGCAAGATCCATGTGCCGCAATCCTCTTGTGCTATGAAAGTCATTTTATGCTAAAATGGCCATCCCAGTCTGGGGACTTGAGTTGGTGCTTCTGCGTATGCTCTGAGGACACGCGTTAAAAGTGCTGGCTCCGGGTTTTTTGACAGTTGTCTGTAACTCTGTGGTCCACTGCTTTCGTTCAGTGTTTGCATACAGCAATGGCCGTGCGGCTACGATTTGAAGTGCTCGGTGTAGCACAAGTGGCTACGGTATCTTATCTGTGCAGCGGAACGGGCTCAACGGACACAGACTTTTTCTCTGCCTGCCACCGCTGTCGTCTGTTGTGTTCCGCTCTCATAAAGGCAGCTCGCCGGGCTACACCTGACAGCCATCAGAAAAATCCCAATGCCCATATTTCGTTAGTCACGAAATACGGTCTATAAATTGCCTGCAGGGACTCTCCATCCAGACAACGAGCGGGGTCAGAATTTTCATTTACAGGATCCGGCCCTGCCGAGAGGAGGGGAAGTCCCTGCCCGTACCATCATGCCGCGCGCCGCTGACCTGCCTGGAAGTGACAGGCCGAGACGTGCAGCTCGGGGACGCGCCCCGCGGCCGCCCCGACACCGGCCCACTCGCACCAGACCTACCCGGGCAGGACGGGCCGGGGGCGGGGGGGAGGGACGGATGGATGGATGGATGGATACAAGCCTGACGCCCGGACCCGGGAGGCCAGAGCCAAGCCCTGCCCCGAGGTACCGCGCTGCCCAGAGAGGCGAGCGAGCGGGCCGGCCGGCAGCACCGCGCCTCAAACGCGCCCTCTCCCCGCAGGGGCTGCGCGGCCCGGCCCGGCCCCGCGCCTCCTCCCGGGGTCAGGGGGTGAGCTCCCTGAGGGCGGCGGGGGGGGGGGGGGCGGCCGCGGCGCACGTCCAGCCACGTCCAGCCCCCCCTCTGTCGACGCGGAGGGCAGCGGCGAGGGAGAGCGCCCTTCCCGCCCGGCTGCCCCGCGGCGGCAGGGCCGGGCCGCACCCCCGCCCCGTCTCCCCGCTCGCCCTTGCTCCGCCGCCGGAGGGGGCCCTCGGGAGGAGCCGCGCGGCCGAGGTGGCCGGGGCCACAGCGTCCTCTAGCGGCGACGAGCCCGCCCGGGCCCGGTGGCCGGCAGAAAGTGAAAGCCCTTCAATTAAAAGTGTAGAGTTTCGGGATTACGACGAAGAAGCCGCTCCTTGCCCGGGCGCCTCTTTCTGTTGAGGCGCAGGAGGAGAGCGCCGGCAACGCCCCGGTGCTGCGGGCCGGCCCTGTCAGCGGAGGGTCCCCTCCAAGGCGGGGGCCTCGGCGCGTTCCTGAGCCGCTGCAAGGCGATCTGCTGCAGGACTTGGGCCAAAGTAACCAAGTTTTTATTGTTAGACAAAAATAGAAAAATGTATAAACCGCCTTCCAGCCCACCCGATTCAGTTTATGGCTTTGGGGAGTGTGTGTTGAGCTTTAATGAGCTGCTTCTGACAGTGTTGCCCGGCCTGCCGAAAGCAGCCAAAACCAGCGCTGTTAGAAGAGAATAATCATCATTCCGATAGAATTTCCAGCAGCCTTGGTGTGACTAGTCTGAGTATCTGCTTAATGTTGGCATACCATTAAAGAGCCCAACTCCGTACAGCTTACTACATGCAATGCTGTTTCAAATTAACGAAAATATAGGAATCGCATCAAGATGATGCAAGATAGACTCATAGTTTAATGCAAGAAATATGTAAAGGTCTTGCACAAGCCATGCATAGTAACTGCATCCTTTTGGCACCTGTACTTGTCGTTTGCTGACACAGTGCTGAGTTAATCTAAGAAGCGAAACACGTAATGTTTCAAAGAATTGTGCTTGTTGTTTGGAGGATGGGAGAGGAAACAGAAAGGCTAGTTTTGCTTGGATATTAAGTGTTAATGCGCTGTCTTATCTTTAGTCAGTGGGGGAGAGGGAACGGAGCTGCTGTGAGTGAAGTGCATTTGAAAGCTTGTTTCACTTCTGCTTGGTGTTGCCTACCATGGAGCCAGCAAGTATCTGGGTGCTGCCTTTGAGCAGTTCACAGGAGCTGATCTGGGGACAGTTTGATTGAGAAACACGTACTGGAAATACCACATTTCATAGAAGGAGCCGGTGAATAGAAACCCTGCGTTTGGGCTCTGTCTGATTTCTCACTATCTGTACTAGAAATGAAATACCCCACAGCTTTGTGATTCAGTGTTGTGCTACTCATAGCATGCTCACAGTTCATGTTGATGCAGTGGAAGTGCTATGCATATATGCGAGTTAAAAGGTCTCCGTATGAGCTAGACATTTCTGGGTTTGAGCAATCAAGTTACATACAAGAACCAAGCCGTTCATTAGAGGACTAGTAAAAGACTAGATTGCAGGCATTGAATTTTGCCTTTTGTTGTATCTGTTGGAATCAGCCATCAGTCTCATTCGTGCTGAAGTCTGTGTTACTAGGAGCAGAAACCTTCATCATTGATGTAGCCTATGAAAAGAACTGATTTGAGGTTATGTTCTTCCCTTCTAATTGTCCACGGTCCCTAATATTTCCTTTCGTTATCTTCATTCCTGTGGATGGTGACTATTTTCCTTAGAGAAGTCAAGAGAGATACAAGAAACTCTCTTCTTCCATAGGCTGCATATGCTGATCTATGATTTATCAGAAGTGAGGGTATTTCAGGGAAATCCTCTCTCAGAATCATCTTCTGGGAATGTTAACTTCTGAGGGAGTCCTGAAATAATTTTTCTCTTATATTTTTGTCTGTGGATTATGTTGCTGTTTATCTCTGTTCCTATTTAAAAAAACAGATGAATATATTTTCCTCTGCCTTAAATAGTCTCATAGCTTTTTGGCACCATCTGCTCATCTTCACCAACTCAAGATTGTAGGATATAAACCTCAGAGCCAAATTTCAGTTTCTTGTATCATTCCATGCAGTAAGCATTGCTGGCACATCCCTGCAGGGGATATTTGCAATCATTTGCCTTGTTTTTTACTCTGGTAAAATAATGTTCTGTTTTACTCTACTAAGTAAATGGAGACTCATGACAGTAGAGCCAAAGAGAATCCTCTTACTTCTCTTTATGAAGAAATGTCTACCTCTGAGCTTTTTATGGAAAATGAATCCAGATTTTCTGAACCGACTGTTCACTTTCAGTCTGTGATTTTGGCTCTCTAGCTGTCTGTGTAACCATCTAAAAACTTGCAGGCAGGAGAAAGTTTCTGATATATATTATTGAGAAAATTACACCTACCTCTGGGAGATGAACGAAACCATGGACTCTCCAGATTAAAGTTCAGATTGGTCAGAATTTGTTTGAAAGGCTGAAGGGCATAACTTTGCCTTGGTTTGTTTCTTAGCAGATTGATGAAAGATGAGGTAATAGGAAGCCTTCTATCTGTTCCAAGGCTTAAGAAGCTGACCTCTATCTCCGTGTGCTGCTTGGTCCTTGTGAAGCCTTACATTACAGGGGTTTGTTTGCCCATATCTGGTGGGAACAGTTATGTAGTGGTCAGAGTTTACTGAAAATTAAAACTGATATTGTAAAACAATAGCAATAGGGTTTTTTTGGTGCCAAAAGTCTGAAACAGACTCTTTTGCTTGTGACTTTTATTAAGGGATTTTTATTTTTTTCTATTTAAAAACAAAACAGTTTTTGCTTAGTAAGGCAATGTTCCACCTAAGGAGAATGCATGATACTATAGATCTCCCAGCAAGTTTCATGTGCTGGGCTTCCCATCTGTTTAAAATAAGAAAACCACTTTGTGATCAAACCTCCCTAGTCCCCACTCATAAATTGGGAATTGAAACAACTCTTTGTACCCTGCCTGTCTTTCTAGGCAGGCTTTTAGCCCTTCAAAGAATTACTTTGTATTTGTCTGCTGTTTGGTGGCATAAGAAAGCCACAAATTCATGTGTGGTTTCTAAGCAGTGTTTATTAGGATGATACTGAGACAAGTTTAACAATGACTTAAATCATGGTGTAAGTTTCTCCTTGTATGTAAATTATTCCTAAAAGAGGAGTATGTGATAAAATGCGGTAACTTGAGCTAACTTAGCACTCGGCAAGCATGCAAAACAACTGTAATGGAGATGCTTAGGAGGAAGAAGTGCAGGAAGATAACCTATATATTTGGGGAGAACTGTTTCATTTTAAACCCTCCTGTTAGTTATTCATGTCACCGCGGGCTGGGCATTAGGTGCTTTGGGAATAATTGCCATTAACAATGCACTTGGCCTCTGCAGAAGCTATGGAGTGCACGCTGAGTGCAGCAGCACTGGGAAGTGTGGCTGAGTTTGAAGGAACTGGTTACATACTGGGTTGAGCTGGGAGTCTTGGGAGCTGCAGGAAAGAGAATCAGTTGATAGATGTGCTGGTGGCGTGTGTTTTGAGTAGGGAGGTGGGGGCCCAGAGTAGGAGGGGAGGCTAGGACTGAAAAAGAGCCAGAAAGGGAAAACTGTGGTTTTCTAACTTCTCTTATCCTTTACTGTAACACTTCCAAGTTGTGCTCATCCAGAAAGACAGAATGCAAGAGAAATGCTTTATTTCCCTCTTGACCTTCAGCTTTCTCTGCCAGAACGGTTTTTGTGACACTCTTGGGATGAGAGAGTATTTGTTTTTCAGTTTAAAACTGTAGCTTACCAGCTGAGGAGGGTAGATACATATAATTGAGAGCTTGGAAGGAAAAACTTTAAAAACCACTGTCACAATGCTTGTTACCAAGGCTGCTACTGCCGTCTATATTGTTGCTTTCTGCCTGTTGTGGTTTAACCTCAGCTGGCAACTAAGCCCCACACAGCTGCTTGCTCACTCCCCCCGTGTCGGGATGGGGGAGAGAATTGGAAGAGTAAAAGTGAGAAAACGTGTGTTGAGATAAAGACAGTTTAATAGGTAAAGCAAAAGCTGCGTGCACAAGCAAAGCAAAACAAGGAATTCATTCCCCACTTCCCATGGGCAGGGAGGTGTTCAGCCATCTCCAGGAAAGCAGGGCTCCAGCACATGTAATGGTGACTTGGGAAGACAAACACCATCACTCTGAACGTCCTCCCCTTCCTTCCCCCAGCTTTATCTGCTGAGCATGACATTGTATGGTCTGGGATATCCCTCGGGTCAGTTGGGGTCGGCTGTCCCGGCTGTGTCCCCTCCCAACTCCTTGTGCCCCCCCAGCCTCCTTGCTGGTGGGGTGGGGTGAGAAGCAGAAAAGGCCTTGGCTCTGGGTAAGCACTGCTCAGCAGTAAGGAAAACATCCCTGTGTTATCAACACTGTTTTCAGCACAAATCCAAAACATAGCCCCGTACCAGCTACTATGAAGAAAATTAACTCTATCCCAGCCAAAACCAGCACACTGCCATAAGGCAGATAATACTATATTCATTTTACAAGCCAGTACATGTTAAATTTGTGCAGGTCACTCTGCCCAGCACCTATCTGTGAACAGTTTATATTACCTGTAAGTTGATTCTCATCTTACGTACTCTGAAGCATAACCACTGAAGTCAATAATTTGCTTCCCTTAGACACCAGGATTATAGTTTTTACCACTATTTAGTTGCTGTTAAATTTGACCTGTAAAGGTTTTTGGAGATGCATATGCCTATCCTGCTTCTGAATTTAGCTCGCTGCACTCTTACTAATTAAAAGTCTGGAAGGGACAAAAAGAGACCTCCCTCTGAAATTTAATCCATATCATATGCATGGTACAGTACAGAACAAGAATGACGGAGTCCTCTGCCAGTCCTAGATCTTATAAAATCTAAACGCACCAGTAATCACTGAGGTTATTTTTAAATGTTTAACATGACTCTTGAAGGCACATACGCATTTGACATCTGTATCTTTTTAAAGTGTTATTTAGTCTAATATATCACAGCTCTGGCAGTAATTTTGTGCTAATTGCTCAGAACAGGCTGAACTTTGGGGGATTATAAATTTAAGTATGACACTGTGGGTTTTTTGGGGGGTTTTTTGTTGTTGTTTTTTTGTTTTTTTTTTCAAATTTACACATACTGAATAGTCAACTAACCTGACATCATTGGGAGCTCAGGATGGTTGGTGACAGTCCATTTCACTCCACAAGTGTGGATTTATTACCATGAGTCAGAGAAGTAGAATTACCTTTTCATGAGGTTGGAGTGATCTGTCTTTCCATATAAGATGCTACCATGGTAATGTTGGTTGTGTTACTAGGGTGACCTAAAAACATTAACAGAGTGTTTTACACAGAATTTGTTTTAAAGGAAACTGGGCATTACCTTCTGTTCCCTTACTAATGCTTGAATTTTTGTTCAAGAACTAAAGCACCTTAATGCTTTAAGCATTAAGAACTAAACCACCTTAATGCATTAAGGTCACCATAATTCCAGCTCTCTGCTGCCTAACTCTAAATTTCTGTTCAGCTGGGAATGCACAAACATCAGGATTAATCATCTGCATCTTCATTCTGTGTGGTTGCACAGACCCCGTAACTCTAGCAATATGCTCTAAGTGCGAATTTGCCTGCCTGTCTGACCATCGGGATCTATTGTGGCATTTGTTCTGAGCACACACACATTTCATAGTATGGTTTGGGTTGGAAGTGACCTTAAAGACCATGTAGTTCCAACCCCCCTGCCATGGGCAGGGACACCTTCCACTAGACCAGGTTGCTCAAAGCCTCATCCAACCTGGCCTTGAACACTTCCAGGGAGGAGCATGGAGCTATGCTATGGGAGCTATGTGTGTATTTAGAAGGCTTGCTTAAGGAATTCACACTCAAATGTCTTTTTCCATGATGACTGTGTAGATGGCACACGGCAGAGGCTGGGCTGTGGACATTGAAATCTCTCTTTAAAATCACAAGGTTCTTTATCAATGCTAGCAGGAATTTTTGTTAGGATGACTTGTCCAGTCCTTGTGACATTCATATCCTTCTTTCATTCACATGGACAGAAGTAGTACACTAATGCTTCACTACTTAAGGAGCAGTCTGAAATGCTAAACATAACTGGATAGCCCTTCAGCAGCTGATTATATGTCTGTGCGTGGCAGAACTGGAGGCTTGGCAAAGAGAATAGGATCCCATAGTGCATTCAGTGTCCATGAATATTCAGAGTCAAGGGGTCCGTTATGAAAGAATTTAATTTTTTCTACTTTTGCTTGTGACAAATCAGCTTTTAGAAGGAATCCAGTTTCCAGGATATAATAATTGCATTGCTCTTTCTGAGCTAGTAGTGTCCAGAATGAGCTTTTCTGTGCTTTAGAAAATTGTTGCTAAACAACTGTTCCAACAATCGTGAGTGTTGGTAGGGTACTGTGCAAGCAATTTGGATCATGAGAGAATCAAATGCATCTTAAAGTGCCTGAAAAAAAACCCCAAAACTCTGAATGTCTTTAAATGATGGCACTATATTTTTGGGAAGAGATAGAAAATGGCCCTCTGACCATGTTCTATGTCACTCTTCTCTGACACACTTATTGCTGTCCATGGAAAGTATCGTCGTTAGTCTGGAATTTAAATATGTGTCTTATGTGCCATAGTCATTAGGCTGGAGTCTCTAGGGAAGAGAAAGATGAGAAACCAAAGAAGAGATTGATTAAAATCTATCCCCCTGCCTAGCCCCTTACCATTTTCTCTACAATCATGCACATCTCTTACATGCTCTTTTCATTGCATAGGTGCTTCTGCTGCTTGGACATGCCCTTGGGCATACTGATGCCTTAGGCAAATGTAGGATTATACCTACTCTCTCCTGTATCCTTCTGTCTCAGAAAACACTTGTCCCTTGAGTCAGCTCTTCCTCCAAGTGGGCTCTGTGAGGCTTGATACCCATCTGTCTGAAATGAACACCTTTGGTTCCAAGGCACACCCCGGGAATTGTTGCCTGCAGCTCATACTGCCCCAGATTCATGGTCACAGTAAAAGGAATCTGCTGTCCCTACCTCAGGGTGGAAGGGTGATGGGCTGATTGACTGCATGTGAAGGTCTCCTGTATGGAGGTACTTGAAGTTAAGAGCTGACACTGCTCAGTAGTAGTTTTCTGTCTCATTTTAGTGATGGTATTAGTAGTCATCATAACTTCGGCTAGCTGCTTTTGCTGCTGTTGTCACAGTGTCCAGGAGGATCTGAGGAGCTAGAACTTCTTCTTTGGAAAGAAGATGCAGTTCTTTGTTTACCTTTTTTACCTATTGTTACCTTTTTCTGATCTGCGGTTTCTGCCACAGTGACCTATTCTGGCCTAAGCAAGATTACTATATCCCCTCTCAAATGTTTTTATGGAATTCTTGCGTGTGCTGAAGAGGACTTGGACATGTCTTGCAAAAAAAGACATTAGCTCTCACACTGATCGAAATCATTACCAGTCAAAGCATTCATTTTCCCAAAGGCAACCAAGATACCTTTTGTAATTTAGACATTTATTTACAATATAATTATCAATTATGTGATGCTTTTGTGCTGCACAGGCTTCTAGGTTTTTTGTAGTCCCTTGCAAATCTTTTGAAACCCTAGATGTGTGGATACCTGTTCATTTGAGTTTGTAACTGGTTTTCTTCAGTAAATAGCTCCTAAATGAGACTATCTGTGAACTTATGTGCATGAGAGTAAGAATCCTAAGTCTGTTGTGCATTATGTGTAGACATTTTCTTAAAGATTCTGGGTGTGTTACATACAGAACTGTGCAAGTTACTGCACACACAGAGAAGGAAGAATGTGATATCTTACTTGGAAATACTTAGTCACACAATTAGAAGATATTTCATCATTCATGTGTAAGATAGCGGAGTTGAACTTCTGCTTGCACTCTCAACAATGGCATTTCCTGCTTTTGAATACATATTTGTGCAATTTAATATTTGCTTTAGCTTCCTGTAGGATAGTTTCCCTTCTCTTTAAGGGGACTATTATGCTGTGTGCTATAAACCAGCTTTGTAACATTCTGTTCATTTGAGTAATGACTTCTAGAAAGATGGGAAGGGAAGGGTCAGTGCACAGAGTAGGAGGGTCAAAAATGTTTTGAAGAAACTTATATCTAAGTAACAATAGATAAATGTAAAACAATGCTTCTTGCTGCTTTTTTCTAGATGCAGAGGGGCATGATATTACTTGAAAGACAGGTAACTTTTATTTGATCTCTCCTTTCTCTTGCTATTAATTTTGAGGATTTTTTTTTCTTTTAACCTAGTATTGGTAACCTTTCAGAACTAGCACTGATAATTGGTTTCTCTAGTCTCCCTTTCCTCTGTCCATGGATGGTTTTGCTGTCAGCAGGGGAATGTGGTATGGCCAAATGCACACATTCAAAAATCCTGTTTAAAAAAAGACCCCCCATGCACAAACAAACAAACCAGAACACTTGTATCTACACATGGAATGTTAACAGTCTAATGCATTAAATTTAATTTATTTTCTCTTGGTTTCTGATCTTAGTATACAAAAGTAATATTTCTAAGGCTTTCCCTACAGTCATGAGGATCTCAGCCCATTGCAAGTATTTCAGAACTGGAGTTTTAAGAATGTGTGATAAAAGCACAAGGATTAGCTACAAATGTAGGAGTTATGAGCCCTGTGTGATTCAGTTTCAATGGTTGTAGTAGATTAAAACAAGAGGGGAAGTTCTCACCACGCCAGCATCAGAGGGCTAGGCTTATCCAGGCCAGGCAAGAAAGGATCCCTGTTTTAGCCCATGAAAGGTAGCTGCACTCCATTCAGTGGAGGGATTATTGTACACTTAGTTTTGCCCAACCAATTTCTCTTGTTCTGATCTCAACTTTTAACCAAGCAATTGTCAATGGATTGAGAATTTTGACTGCAGTAGCTGTTTGGATAAAGGCAACCAAGGCACACATGCTTTTCTGTCACAGAAAAGTGTGTCTTCTGGGTGACCAGGAAAACTCTGACTGAGCGATTCTAGTTCTACATGTGGGTAATTCTGCATATAAAATAAATCCTTTGGAGTCAGGTAAATTTGCCAAATGCTCTCTTTTCTGCTTATGTTCCAAAATAACCTGTTAGTGTAACCCAGGTAACTTAAGGTGTATTTGTTATCTTCAGAGGATTTTTTATCTTTTAACGTATATTTGACTCATGGATTATTTACACCCATGGTGTCACTATTGCTGTTAAAGGCAAAAAGTGTAAAACAAACAAACAAACAAACAAAACCCCAACAAAACAAAAACACCCAAAAAACCAAACTCAAACAACAAAATGACCAAAAAACCCAAAACTAAATGCATTCCTGGGTTTGAGTGGAGTCCCATTTATTACAGGTGTTTTGGATGATTTTACTTGAATGTAAGTGGTAATCACATGGCAATAAAATTTACCTTTCTGTTCAGTAGCTTTCTGGTGACTCAGCACAGTTTTGAACAAGTCTTGCAAAGATCCACAAAGACTCAGTCTTCAAAAGTAAGGTATTTTATTTTGCTTGGGATGAAAGAATGGCACTGCTATAGCATTTTAATTGAGATGAACTCTCCAAAGTAGGGTATTGTTAAATAACATAGCACTGTACTACTTTATAATTGAGAAAAAAATTATAACACTTTTCCTTTCATGTCAAAATGCTTAGAAGGGAAGGTATCAGTTGTTATCCCTGTCTTTCAGATGGAGAAACTGAGGCATTGGGTGGTTTGTGTCTTTAAGTCACACAGCATGGCAGGGATTAAAATCTGGCAATTAGATGTGTACATGTGTTATGACTCTTTAATGCCACCAAAAAGCCTGGAGCAGCTGACAGACTCTGAAAGTTCCAAATGTGATTGAGGATGATGAAGACCCTGTTGTATGGGACATTCAGGAGATGGCACTTAGGGCAGAAGAAGCCTGTCAGAGGCAAGCTGAGGGAATAGAGTGGCTAAAGGAACTGACATAACTACTAAATCATCTTTCAGTTGTATTATTACTAATTAGCCTGTTAGAGAGTCTAGGGCCAACTGTTGATCAGGGTAAAAAGTGAACATTCAGAGAGCTGAGAAGCTGAAGCAATAGAGGTCATTCCCTGGCTAGAACCCTCTTCAAGACAGGGCAAAGGGAAGTAAACCAGCAGAGAATCTGTCTGAAACTGAAGTGACTGTGGGTGGAGTTTTAGAGAAGAATCAGCACTAACCCAATTGTGTTTTCACCAACAAGCTCAAAGAAAATGGAAAGAGAAAATTGCTGAAATACTAAAAATAATGTGTAAGTCTCTCACTGTCACCCTGACTCAATCTTCCTTGGTATCTGAGGACTGGAATGTGGCAAATGTGTCACCAACCTTTATGAAAGATTCCAGGAGACTCCAAGGAACTATAGGCCTGTAATCTGGCAGGCAAGTTAATGGGAATTAAGATAAAGGAACTATGAATCAGTAGGTACCTAGATAAATACAGTCTACTTGAAGAGAGTCAGCATGGCTCTTGTAAAATGCAGTTCAGGCTTACAGACACATCTGGAGTTCTTTGAAAGGGTTGACAGATGTGTGGATCAGGGAGATTCAGTAGATGTAGTTTATGGAGGCTTCTAAAGAGACTTCAGTAAATTCCTTCACCAAAGATTTTTTTGAAGAAACCAAATAGCTGTGAATAGAGAAAACGCATATGCATGCATAAAGACTTGATTAAAAGGTAGAAAAGAGAGTAGGAGTAAATGATGAACTGTCTTAGTGGGGCCAGGTTATCCAGTGGAGTTCCACAGGAACCTGTACTGGGACCTGCACAGATCAACATAAATGATGTGGTAAGAGAGTGAGTAGTGTAGGGAGAAAGTTGATGGTAAAAAATTACTTGGGATAGGAAGGAGAAGGGCAGCTTAAGAATATTTGCAGGAAGACTTTATATTTACAGTTTGGAAATTAAAATGGCAGATAAAATTCAATGCAACTAAATACAAGATAATGCATACAGGGAAAATCGATCCTGGCATCATATATAAAATGTTGGGCTTGAGTTTACCACTACTACTTAGGAGGGAGATTTTGGGGTTATGATAGGTAGTTGCATTGCATCAGACTTCATGCTTGGCAGTCATCAAAAATGCAAAACTAATTTCTGGAGTTATTAGGAAAGGGATGGTGAACATCAAGATCCTGCTGTATTAACCTAGGGCTTGACCACACCTCGAATACTGTGTGTAGTTATGGTCACTTTATCTTAAACTACTGGAAAAGCCACAGTTTTCCCAGAAAAACTGGGTAACAAGAATGATCAAGGATGTAAAATGACTGCCAAAAAAAAAAAAAAGTCATTGGATAGGTTGGGACTTTTTATTCTGAAAAAGAAACAACACAGCAAAGTATAAAATCATGTGGCCTGGAGAGGATGGATAGGTATTCACTCTTCCAATTCAAGAATGAGGGGCTGTCGAGTTACAGGGAACAGGGTCAAAAGCAAACGAACTGTTTTCTTCTTTTAAGTGGTGATAGGCCTATGGGAATTGCCACCAAAAGTCACTGTGGGTGAGAGACTGGTCAAATATTTGAGAAAAAGATCTATGGAAGGCCAAAAGGAATCATGTCAAGTTTGTGTGACTCTCGAGCTGAAAATAGTTGGAGTGTGGGAAAGTACCCAGAGGAAGCATGCTTGCCCTGTTCTTATTCTTCCTTGGACAGATGCTTTTGATCACTGCTGTAGAAAGAAAACTGCGCTGCGTGGACCTTTGGTCTGAACTGGTGGAGCTGTTTAGTTGGGAATGCAGGCAGCTGCTCAACAGGCAGCTATGTGACATGTAGCTACGACACGAGCTACAAACCACGGCAGCTAACCTGAGGAGCTGAACGATACCCGAGCTGGCTTTAAATGAGCTACCTCAGATGCCAGTAGGAGCCTGTCCTCTGGCTGCACAGAGAGCTCATCCTCTTGGTGGCATCAATTAGCCTGTGCCGAGTTTCTTGCTGTCATCGCCAGGATGTTCCCGGTACGAAGCTAGCTCATATAAAAATATTGCTATGCTACACTACTATTTGCTGTGTGGGTATACCCACTGTCTAAGCGGGCATGGTGGTGCACCAGTTGTTTTGGTGGAGTCTACAAATATGAACTTGCTAAATTCTCAAAAGCAGAAAAAAGGATTCTAGCTTCAACTCTCAGTTTCAGTTTTCTATTTATTCATTTCACAGGTCTAATAATTTTCCTGAGTGTCAGTTTTAGTACACTTAGCTTGGGGTGAAGATCTAATAGCACTGAAAATTAGTAAATAACTACTTTTATCACTAAAGTCAGCATTTCTGACTCAGTGTGTCCACTAAGGAAATTAACTTTAAATAACAGGATTTTAAAAAATATTGTCACTCTTTATCTTAACTACGCTTTAAAAAGAAATTACGTCTATTATATAAATGAAAGTATTATATTGGTGTCATTTGCAAACTAATGAGGAATGTTATCAACTACTTAACGTAAATTAGTATTATTGCACATTTTAATCATGTGATTCTCAGGGTCTCCAGTTGGGGGCACTGGGCAAACATAGAAATATGGCAATGGGCGGCATGAATGAGATTTATACCTAATCCAGTATTCTGTTGAAGGGGGGAGGGGGGTGAACCCCAAGAAAAATGGATGTGAGATAGAGTTGTCATTCTAGATTTAGAATTTTTTTAAGATTAAGTAGATCTCGTTTTCAAACTCTTTTGCTACTAACAAACAATTGTACTGTTTTGCTTTCATCACCCATAAATCTTCCCAGTTCTTCTTGCAAAAAAGAATTGGTGATTTTAAAACCATCCCCTTAATCAATAACTTCAAATTCTGATGGGCCCAGGTAGAAAAGTTATTGTAAATTTAAATTTGTTACCATTCAGTTTCATTAAACGTTTACAGCCTAGCATAAATCATTGGCTCTACCTACCTTCAATATTGCTATTTATTGATTTACATCAAGGGGAGAGCTAGAAAAAAGTAGAAGATGCTCCTTATTAATGTACAGTGTAAAGCCCAGCATGCTTTAAGGTCTGCATGGGCCTGTACTTACACAGATTTAGCATCTAAAACAAGACCTAAGGAGAAGATATAGCCTATTGTTTTGGTCAAGGAATATCAGTTATGCTATTAGGAATATGTCATAGAGACCAATGGTGGTTTCATGGTTTCAACTCATACCATTTAAAGAAAATATAAAATATCTGTTCAGGAATTCATAGCCCTAATTTTGTTAAGGTTTTCTAAAATGGGCCAGGCAGATGATTTATAAATTTACCAAATTAGAAATGAACTGGGTATTCAAAAGCAAAATTTGATAGCAGCTACAGGAGAATGCATGAAAGGGTGAATATGTGTATTGGGACTGCACATCTGTAAATGGATGTACCAATAAGGAAAGTAAGCATTCAACATTGCCAAGCTCATAGTAGCCTAGGTCTTCCTTGGAACTGATAAAATTTTTAACTAGATTTTGCAATAGTGCAATGGATTTCCTGGTCCCTGGAGCTCCTAGCCTTCTATCTGACCTCTGTATTACAAGTTACGACTGCTTGTAAAGGATTGAAGCTAAAAGATTTCATCCACATCACCGGCTGTCAAAACACAGGGACTTCTGTTTGAGTGTAGATACTTACTTTAGGAAAGGAAGGATAGAACATCTTGTTCATCTTTCCTCATACTTCTCCACACACACACCCATACATCTGCCCCGCCCCGCCCCCCCCCCCCCCGCCCCCAATGCACAGAGGAAAAACAACAAAGCCCTAATCATGCTATGCTTCTTTAGTACCTTCCATATAACCATAGAAAGCAATCTATAAATATTAAAGCTTCACAGCAGCAAAAGCATCAAACCCATTTGGTAATCAGATAGCTGAAATAACTATCAGCTGGTTGGTTGCAAGGTTAGGAAAGGTTCAGGAGTTCTAATTTCCAGTCCTTTAATCTAAGCCCTAGGCCACAAATAAGAAATTAGCCTGGAATTCATCATCAACCTTGTAATAACAAAACTTTGTTTATACTTTGTCAAGCAGTGAACAGTACCAATTTCACTTTATAAGACGCTTACTGTTGCAAACCTATAAATTTTTTGCTTTTTAATCTCTCAGTGTTGTTTTAAGAAAATTAAGTTGCTTCTGGGCCTTGAAACTTAGAATGAATTAAATGACACGTGAATAAATATATATTAATTCTTTTTTATTAAAGTATCAAAACAAACTTGAATAGAAAACAAACTGCTTTTAATGCATTTTAAGGGTTCTCCTGAATAAAGTATACTTTTTAGAAAACTCATGCAACATACTGTTCCTTTCTAGGTGTTTAAACACTCTCTTCCTGGCAGCAGTCAAATGAACTTGAGTACCATCATTTCTAGCGTAGCGTGCAGGAGCACGCATGCACACACATACAAAAGCAGTAGAAAGCAGCTATATAAAGAAATAAAAATAGATTTTCTTCTGACAATAGTAGTGGTACCATATTAACATTTGGCATGCTAAGTAAATAACATCAAGCAAGAAAAGCATGACGCCTGCGTCACCAGTGATATGGTTAAAAGCAACCATACAAATTCCCTAAGGGAGACACATGTATTCTGTCATTATATTCTCATCTCTGTGGTAACACTTTATAACAGTATAGGAGGCAAACAGTTTTGTCTGCTGGTATTTGATGTGCAAAAGGCAAAGCCAAGGTGTATGATACCCAGATGATGCCTTAGTTTTTTATTTCCACATTACAGAAGTCAAATACCAATGAACATTGTTTGACAAGTTTGTTGTAATACACTTCACGTGTATCTGTTGTCTGATAAACAGCTGGTCCAATTCCCTGTGGAACTTGCCCTCTAAGCCAGAGAAGTTGGAGCAGAGGCTCCAAACTCTGCATACAGGACATGAATAAAACTCACTGAAGTCAGTGGAACTCCTTCCAACATACAGAAAGAGTAGATTCTCAGGACAGAATTGGACCTAGTATGTCATCTTTGTAATACATTCACTTTTCAGATACATGAAGCACATATCTTTAAAATGTGATATAGGACATTACAATATATCCAGATCTCAGGAAAATGTACTAAGAAGTTCTGTTGCAGAATATAATGATTGTATAAAGATCAGGTGTGATATCTGATAGACTCATCTGGGACTTGCAGGGTAAGAAGCTTATGGCTGAGGTATCTTTAAGTTTAGCCTTTAGAACAAACCCACAATTTCAACACTGTGTAACTGGTGTAAAATATTATGTACCGTAAGCTTCATTCTTATTGTCTGCTTTGTTTAAATTGTGACATTGAACAGCTAGACACCACTGATGGAGGTACAGAATTTTGGAAGGTATAATGTCTGCACTCAATTGTTGAAGATACTCAGTGCCTCATCTGTGGAAAAGATGAAGGATAAGTGTTTTCAACAGTGGTGTCTCAAATACAACTGGTGAAGTTTAGGAATATATAATATTAAACACCAAGAGATAAAAGTAAAAAGACAGCACAACACTTGTGTTTTCAGTTTTAACTTGCTCGCAGTATTTATTAACTCTGCTCATGATGATATTAGTGATAAATAAGGATATTTTCTTTTACAAAAAATTGTAAGGATATATTTTATAGGATTAAACAATCTGAGAATTTCACAGAAACATCAGAATTTAAACACTCATAGCTCCAACTGTTTTGTCCAGCAGCTCTTCTACCAGTTCAAAAACATCTAAGGTTAGTATTTAATAAAAACAATTATTCTCTACATCAAAACTCTTGCCTCCTTTGGATTCTAAGTAACTGTAGTTGTCACTCAAATGTAAAATAAAAGTAGCTGCAATCATATTTTTTCCCTCTGAATCACCTGGCAAAATGAAGTAATCCTGACCAGGATGGAAAAAGGTTTGTCAAGCTCTTATGCCTATAAGAGCTATCTGCATAAGCAGACCCACTGAAGTCCGTGGAACCTCTTATGTGAGTAAGGGTTAATAGCGTGAATTAAGGCTTGTAGGATTAGATCTTAGATGATTTTTTAAAAAAAAAAAATTTCTCGTGATTTATGAGCCTAGGCTTCAGTCCTGTGGTTCTTTACTCAGGCAAAACCTGTATCAATATCCCTCCATAATTAGTTTCCTCCTTCCAGTGGGTCCAATTCACCGAGTCACCAAGTGGTGGAACAAGCTGCTCTTCAGCAATTCAAGGAAAAATTGTAGTCCCCAAAGGATAGTAGGTGGGGTTCCAGCTCATAAAATAGAAACTTAGCTACATGGACATTTTGCAAGAAACATTTCTTTGTCACACCTACTAGGCTCTTCAAATTCAGTCTCTTGAGATGAGTCATAGAAAAAACCCACACAAGTGTTGTGAAAAAAATGACAAAGCTTAGTTGGAACTAAAGGCTTTTTGTGTGTGTGTGTTAGGTTAGAATGCAACATTACGTATCAGTACATTCTGCCAGAAACCATGCTCCTGGAAACTTCGAAACTTTAAAAATACTCTCAGTCTGCTTTCCCTACCAGCAACAAGGAAAAGTAGTGTCCATCCAGCACAGCTGTCTGTACCATGTGCATTATTGGAAGTCATAGTGTTCTAGCACAAACATCGTGCGTGCAGATACTGTATACTAGCAGAGAGCTAAAACTTCTGAAGCTGTTGTCTGTAGCTCCTAGGAACAGCAAGTATGACAGGTGCAAAACCTATGTTTTGAGGCAGAAGACTCTTCAATTTGATTGAGACCAGATCTTCCAAGGGGAAGAATCGCTGTCAAGCCAAAATGATTCTTTCTGCTTAAGAAAGCAATCTGCCCTTCCTAAAGGCTCTTGACTAATAGAATCCTACACATTATGTCAGATCCTCCGTGGATTCTGGTAGCTGTTAAAAACACTATAAATATTTCCATGTTTGCCATGTCACTTAACCTTGTAATGTGCCTTCTTTGATCTGTTGAATAAAAAGATTCCTTTCATCTTCAGGTGTCCTTCCATTTTGTGCCCGAACTATACACGTGGGCCTGTGAAGGTTTAGCATGTATATCAAATGCTGCTTCTCGTTCTTTAGCTCTTCGATCTGGGCTTTTAATTCTGCATTGATAGTTTCCAGCTTTTCTGATTCCTAGTCACAAAGGACAGACACAACTATTAGACTGAGTAGATGAACATTGCCATTGACTGTTTGAACTAATAGTTGCAGTCTTTTTTATTGCTGGGAAAGCATATGGCTAGCAGGGAAAGGAATTGCATGTTCTTAGTGTCCCGTAATGATGAAACTATACATCCCCCAGTTGATAATAGCCTAAAAACCAGATTGACAGTTACCTTCTTTGGCCTGTAGAGAAGTATAATGGAAGTTGAAAAGCCAAATTCAGACTTGTATTCACTTACAATGATAGGTATCCAAAGCATTATTGCTATCTTCTGCAAGATTATTCTGAACTTTTGGGGTCAAAAATTGACCCAAAATCATCTAAACTTCTTATTAACTCCCTGGAACATCATGTCACATATCTGTAAACCTATGTTCAGCTAACAAAGTAAGGACGTAGCTTTTTTTTTTTCCCCTACCCCTAGATAGAGGAATAAAGGCAGGCCTGATGCTGCTGTAGTATAGTTGTATATCATGGCAGAGCAGGTGAAGACAACTGGGGTCTTAGGACAGAGAATTTTGGGGTAAGCTACTATGCCACTCATTTCATAAAGAAGTCAGAAAGTACTTGTTGGTGTTTTTGGGCTCTTGGTCTCCACAATGAATGTTACATGAAATGAGTTTTTACTTCTTTTTGTGTTCAGTGTACATGTTCAAATTAATATTATCCCCATAGACAAGATCAGTCACTGAAACAGTATCACTTTTCGCTCCCACCATGCTTTCACTTTAGTCCAGTTTTAACCAGGTTTGGCTTTAATATATAGCATGTTAATTATTTTATAACTAATGTTTTGAAGGGTTTTTGGTGACATCTTTCTGTATTTCCTACTGTGACAGTACCCCATGCTATCTGTTTGGATCCTGGCAGGATGACAGATTAAGAACAATTCAAGCCAGTCACTTACTTTCTGCAAACATTCAGTTTTTTCCTTCTTTTTGTTTCGGCACTTTGCAGCAGCAATTTTGTTCCTTTCCCTTCTTCGCTTTTTTCTTTCATCCTCTTCAGGAGAAAACTATCCCATAAAAACAGATACGCACAATCCGTAAGATGTTGTAAATACATGACCTGTATTTTAATAACTTCTGCATTTTTAAAAGCAATACAGATAATGTTGTCAGTGCTCATCATGAGTTACATAAGAATGTGATTCTGACCTTGCTTGCCATACCAGTAAAATGGTAGTAGCTCCATTAGAATCGTCAATAAAACCTGACTGGAGTTTGGATGGTTGTAATCCATGTGATGGCTCATTTTAAATCAATGGCACTCAAAAGAACTTGCCGAGTGTCCCCCCAGGCTGACTCCCACCCCTCCATCTTGCCTCTATTTCCCAAGGAGGAAAAGGAGCGAGGGGCACAGGGAGCAGAGCAGAGGTGTCGTGAACGAGGCGGTGAGAGTGCAGCAAACTAAAGGCAGCACTGAAAAGGGGATCGTAACGTGTTCCTTCAAGCTTTGGCTTGTTTCCTGGGGAGGCCCAGACCAAGGTGTAGCTGTTTCCCTAACTTAAGCTATTTTTCACTTCATAAGAGAAATGTCTTTCACAGAGACTATTATCTTCAAGTAAAAACCTAGTGTGGACATAGCATGGCCGTGTCTATCTTAGTCTAGCCCATGTGGGTCCTACTGGACTCTCCTCAGTGAAATATAACTTCAGCAGTGACTTATTTCAAGTTCAGCCACAAGTAGGCAGGGAAACCAGATCAGCACTTGCTCTAATCACTGTAAAACACTGTCCTTAGTCCATAATAAAAAATAAAATATCCAACTATAGATCTCAATGGAAATGAGAAATACCAGAGGGTTTCTCAGAAGCACTTAACAGACAGCCAAGCAGCAGGCTTAAAAGGATCAAGTACGGTGGAGAAGGTTGTCTGTAGCTGATATAATTACTGGTCTTGTGGTGAAACTTTATTAGAGTATTAATCATTCACGCTGAAATGCTATTTAAAGAGCCATACCTCTGTTTTCATGATTGATGTTTCAATTGGCCTTTCAGAAACCGTCATCGTGTCCAGTGTGGAAGACATCCTGTGGGACTGACGCTTATTCTGAATGGCAAACCTCAGTTCCTCTTTCACCAGTGGGGTTAAATTTGTGAAATCATCAAACCCCAGTGACCCTGCAGGGGACAAAGTGGGAACAATTGCGGAGGCGCTGACTTCTAATGCAGATACCTGGCCTGAGTGTTGGACCATCATTTTGCTGAAAGGTAAAAAGAGATAATAATAGTCTTTCAACAACTTTAGAAAGGCAAATAATATTTCCTAAAGATATGTTTCATACTGTGAATAATCCTGTATTTCTTGCATTGCTTCAGTCCCCATTCCGCGTCTACCCCAATCTCTCACTAGAGACAAGCAGTTAAGAATTTGGTCACTAGTAAAAACTTCTACTTTATGTTAACTTAAAATTAGTATTTAAAAAAAAAACAGTATTAGCACATCACACAATTTCTAGGTCTTTCTGAAACTTAATATTAAAAAAAAATTCTGTGTATGTATGTATACTGTGAAGTTTTAAACTGGTAATGTGTGGCAAATGAGAATTGAGTGAACAGGAAGAGAAAGAGGATAAGGAAGAAAAATCAGAAAGCAAAAAAATATTATTATTTAAAGCACAGAAAGAGCTTAAAAGTATCTCCATCCTCAGAGCTATACTACCACAGATTCCAGCTTCAAATGGACAGAGCACACGTTGATCTCGGCTACATTTAGGCAAAGCTCAATGAGTTCTACTAGTAGCTGAAGTTTGCTAACCAAGACAGGATCTGTCACAAAATTATCATGCTCAATTTTACACAGAGTTGTAGATCTGGTTATAAATGCCTGAAAAATGGTTAACAATAAGAGCTGGCACAAAGGTAAAAGTCTATACGTGCTCTGGGGCTTTAAAGCACAGGCTGAGTTGGAGGAATTGAGTCATGAAAAACATGAAGCTGTTTCTTTCATTCCTTTGCTCTTGTAAAATCTGAAACTGTCCTCATGTGCCCTCAACAAGAGGTTTGAAATTCTTAAATATTTATGGTCAGACCTCCTGCTGATATAAAACAGTGTGACTGAAGAGACTTTAGGGGAATTATGCAAATGGACACCCATGGAGGAACCTCATTTCTAGTAGTTTTCCTAAGAAAATGAACCTACCCAACAGTGCGCTCTACTTTCCTCTTTTTAATCATTCTTATTAATTTTTTAGCCAGTTTTGGAGGGAGAGAGGCCCCCTGTGTGCTTTGTGAAAACTGGTGACCCCACTGAAGGAGAAAGGGGCAAAACTCAGCAGTCAGCCATCCAAACATCGTGGGCAACCTAGCTAGCTGATGCACACAGCTCTGCATGACACAAACCACCTCTCACCCAGAAGAGGCAAGATACAAGGTCTTGGAGAACGCTGAGCACTTTTCGTGTGGGGCCCAAGGGACAAGAGGTGCAAATCCATAGAAAATCAGATTGTATTACTTCCCTTATTTATAAAGCAACTTGTGTTACATTGGATTTTACCATGTTGCTTTTCTGGTTTTCTTTGGTGTGTAGGTTTGGCGGGGGCGGGGGGGAGGTGGTACGGGACAGGACAGATGGACTATAGCTGTACGGGTAATTACAGTATGTGTTATCTACTCTTGATTAGAACTGTAATAATTACAGCAAAGTCAATTGTAATTAACTGAGTGCAGGTAAGCAAATAGTTGCCTCGGGATAGCAGTGTGGGTAAGTTAAATTTCTACACGGTCAACCCAGAACTGCACAGTTCCCCATACGCTACGTCTGTAACCCAGCAATAAATGTTTGGGGTCATGTGCTTTGACAAGAAGATAGATTTTGCTCAGAGATATCTAAAAATACACTGTAAATCCACACTGGTGCAAATGAGAATAGAATCTGGTTCATCGCTAAGTGAGGCAAATATAAAAATCTGAGGACAGTGAATTGCCAGTTGGTAGAAAATACCATGACCAGCTGCAGAGTCTTCCTCACTTCTTCCTCACCCAGTCACCACAGAAGAGCTGAACATTTCCCAGAGTCTGGGGGTGAAATCCTGAACCCACTGAAATCAAGAGGACTTTTTCTGTTGACCTCAATGGGGTGAGGATTTCACCCGTAGTTATTAAAGATGAGGAAATTATTTGGAACAATTTGTTATTCAGAAAGACCTTGGGAAATTTATGTAATTCTCTTCAGAAAGCCCCTGCTCATGAGTCACATTTAAAGTACTGATACGGTTTAATCCTATAATCTCAGAAAGCTAGCAGTTACTCTTTTTCAACAAGTCAGAAACAGCCCTATAATTTCCAGCTGAAGTCTTCCCAGCATTATTTACCATTTAGCAACATTCAACCATTCAACTCATTTAAACAGGCTAATTCCAGATGACACTGAACCCCTCATTGCTAGCAGAAATTTCAGCTATTTTCACTGAATCAGTCTCCTTGGCTGCTGGTGATGGCTTCATTCAACAAAGTTAATTCTATATGATTCAATAAAACCAGGAGTCTTAAATTAACAGTAAAACTGTTTCTCCAGCCTACAAAATAATTAATTGGGCTAATAAATTTTGAGCTCTGGTGGTTTATTCAATTATTTGTCAGTTTAGGTGAACTTTTAATTAAGGTCAGCAGCAGCACCAGAGGAAACCAAGAATGTTTGTGCCCAAGAGACTGTGTTAATTGTGGATTTCTACCTGTTAGTGCTAAGTGTACCATAAGCACCACCAAAACCCTACTATAATGTCTCCAGGTACTATCATCCATCTGTCTTTAGTGTGTATGGGAGAAAAAAAAAAAAAAAAAGCGGTAGGGTGCCCACGGGGAGGGGAAGCACAGAGCGGTAAGTGTCCTTGACCATAGAAACTTGCTGCTCTCCTGCCTGAACAGCTCACTGACCTTCCAGACATCCTGAAAGGCATCTCTATTTACTCAGACTTTAGGGAAGGGAGGGCCTACTGGGGGGCTGAGGCTTGTGTAAGGATTTCTGCCGTGAGCAGAGTACCATTTTGCAGAGCTGTTTGCCACTGGTTTGCTTTCCTGGGGCTCTTTCCTGGGGCAGGGCTTCTGGACAGTGCCTGAGAGATAGGGTAGGCTTCCAGTCTACCACTGGGATTGTTAGGAGCCACCGTAATACAAATAACAAAAATAATCAGTCTTATGTCAAAGCTACTCAGTAAGCTGAATAGATTCCCTTTTCATAACAACAAGGTAGATGTTTTCCAACTTCTGAGGAACAAATCTTCTTTCAGAAATGTTTTGCAAGAAGGAAAATTAGGTTTTGCTATTTTAAAAAAATGCAACAAGTTGCCCTTCCTTTTTCTCAATTTTTATATAGATTGTACCTCTGTCTATAAGCCATCAAGAGCACAATCTCATTTTCTCTGGGTTTGTAAAGGCTGGGGAAACAGTAGGAATAAGAATATCAAGCCTTAAAGTGTGATTACATCTGGGCCTTTCTGATACGATCTTTGTTTACTTTGTTAGACCACGCACATGGACCTGGGCTCCAGGCTGCTTTGAGTACTTCTGGAGTTACTGACATTGAAGGTGCTGAACATTTCACAGACCTGCACCGTAAAGGCCCAGCTTATTCCCAGTGTGAGTTAATGCTTCGTTACTTTATCCTTAGTTTTGGAATTCTCCAAAGAGAACAGCTTTTCTATTAGTGGTACCCTCCCAATTCAGGTAGATTTAACCAACTTCATTCATTCGTTTGTCTCCTCCTTTTTGTTTGTTCTTTTGCCGATGATTCTTTCCATCTACAGTGAACTTTTACATCTCATCTGCCATACTTTAATTTCAGGACATACTTCCTAGCTGTGCATTTCTATTATTTAAGGGTATTCTTGTTTAGCGTTAGTATTAAAAGCGAGTACTTTCAGTCTTGTCTTTTTTTGCTTAACTGCAGATGGCTGACTGTGCCTTTTGGTTTTATTTCTTCATATGAATTCCTTTTCCTCTGGTGCTGATGCAATAAACCCCGATAACCATTGAGGTTAATCTTAAACAGCATTAAGAGCAATTACGGTTCACAACCTCTGTGCACGCTGGTTGACCTTAAGCTTTCTGACATCCCACATCATTCCCGAACCATTTTCTGTTGCCTTCCAGCTTCTCAGATGCTGTTACTAGGAGGAAAATTGATTTCCAACAGGAAACTCGTTCTCTGAAACACGTTTGCTGCTGGGTCACGCCTGACTCGATTAGGCAACAGTTTAGCAAACCTCCTTCGTGTCAAGGCACGGGGACAGAAAGAAAAGCGAACGGCCCTGGCTCACGGCGAGAGCCCCCGCTCATTGTAAGCGCACACAGTCGAGCCACCTCTACGCGGCCGAGCGGGGTTGCCCTTCGCCTGCCCGGTCCCGCTGCAGCTCCTCCGTCCCTGCCCCTGCGGACCCGCCGGGCTTGCCGCCTCCCGCCGCCGCCGCCGCGGCCGCCCGGCCGCTCTCCGGCATCCCCGGCCGTCCCGGGGCCGGCGCCGTCCCTCCGCCGCGGCCGCCACCGCGCGGTGCCGAGCGGCTCCGCCGGTCCCGGGGAGAGCCGGGGCTCGGCGGGTTCCCTCCGTCCCGGCGCTCCCGTCTGGCGGCGGCCCGGGCAGGGGCTTCCCCCAGATGGGAGCGCCGGGAGGGACCCTCAAGCCGCCGCCGGCGGAGGACGGCCGGGGCGAGGGGGGAGAGTGGGGGGGCTCGGGCGGCAGGGCCGGGGGCTTTCCCGGGGCTCACGGGACTTCGCTCCGGCGGCGAAACTTTTCCCCGCCGCGGACCCCCCTCCCCGCCCCCGCGGCGGGCATCTCCCCGTGGCGGGACGACCTCCCACGGAGCTCAACCCCGCGACCCGCCGGCACGGAGAACCTCGGCGTCTCCCTCCCCCCCCCCCCACTCCCGCTTCCACCTACCTTCCTCCCGCTGCTGCTGTTTTCCCGGCCGGAGGGAAGGGGGTCCGTACCCAGCCCGCAACGCTGCCGTCCCCGCTCCGCCGGGAGAGCAGCTCTCGCCGCTCCCCGCTCCTCTGCTTCTCGCTTGGGTTGCATCACCCCCCTTATATAGCCGAGCGGGCAGCTCTGGTATTTACTCTGGCGGCGAGTCCCGGGCTGATGTCATGCTATTAATAGCCTCTCCGAAAGAGAGGGAGGAGGGAAGCAGAGACCGCGGCGGTGATGCAAGGCTTCCCCGCCCGGCACGGCTCGGCACGGCCGCGGCACGGCGCGGTCCGCGCCGTGCCGCGGCCGTGCCGAGCCGTGCCGGGCGGCAGCGCAGGTTCCCCCGCCCGGAGGAGCATCCGTCGGCACCCGGAGAGACCCCGTCCTCTTCCTCCTCCCCCCCCGCCGCCTTGTTCCTTTCTTCCTTTTTTTTTTTTTTTTTTTTAGTTGAAGCTCCGGGGGTTTCTTTCTCCGGGCCGTTTTGCTGAGAAGAAATCAAAGTCCCTCTCACGACAAAAAAAAAAAAAAAAAAAAAAAAAAAAGTGGAGATTGTGTAGGTCTCGAAAGGACTGAAGAATGTGGTCTTGTTCTACAGGAAAAAAAATTGTTTAACGCCCCCCCCTCCCGCTGCTTTAGATGATAGCTAAAAGTCCATTTTACATGAAGGGGAAGGCTTCAGTTTTTACTCCGAGGAGGAAAGACCCGTTTAATGAAATGATAGAAAGCTAAAAATAATGCCGGTTGGTTTGGGGTTTTTTTTGTTGTTGTTTGTGTTTGTTTTTTTTTAAATTTTTTCTTAAAACACAACAGCACATGATTTCCTTATGATTTCAGGGAAAACCAGGGAGTCCCTATAGAAGAGAGGGAAATACAGCGGCGGCTGTGGTGAAGGGGGTTTTGTTTTGTTCTTTTTTTGTTTCCATAGCTTCCTGGTTTGTTAAACAACAGACATTGCCTTCTAACAGCCCCCAAAAGTGTTAGAAAATAAGATGTGTCAAAAAAGCATTTACCCAGGAGAGACACAAAAGCCTTGCAAAGAGAGATGCACGGTGTTATCCAGTATGATAATATTCCATATATGATACATACAAACTTGTCATTAAGACAGTCTTCAGGTCTCTGTACTAGGCATGGAAAGATCAGGATAGTTCATGGTTGAGGGTATTCTAACTAAACCAATACAAAATGTATACCTTCATATATAAAATGTATACCCTGATCAAGTGCTCTAACTGGTTAATTAATTTCATAATGTTCAATGTGGCTGTATTTTGATAAAAGGTAATATGTCTCAAGTGATATATTCTGGGATATAGTAATTGCTTGGAGCATTTTATCAAGGATATCGATTTCTAATACTATTTTGAAAGTCCCTCTGTATCGCCGCTCTATGTGCGTGTGGCTGCCTGGGTATGTACGTGTATATACATAAATGTACACATTGGCCACACAGACAGGAGTAGTAACCTTAGCTTTTTAAATGTCCCACTGCTAGCATGCTCAACTTTGCAAACTTAAAGCTCCTATTTTACATTGAATTTTCTGCTTTTGGGAAAAAAAAAAAAAGCTGGGGAAGGGAAGGAGTCTGGAGTAGTGACGTTGGCTTTTCTCCCGTGGAAGGTGCAGTTGCTCCCTGTTCTCCTCAAACAATGAAGTGCACTTCGCAGAGGGCAGGAGTGAGCTCCTCTGACTTACCTGGCAGCTCTCAGTTTACAGCTCGTGCAAGCTGCAAGCTTTTTTTTTTCACTCACCTATAGATAAATCATCCTCAGCTCTTTCAAAACATGTTTATTGCCTTATCTTTATTAATCTAGGTAAATCAACGTCAAGAATAATGCCAGGCAAAAACTTTGCTCTTCAGAAGGGTCTAGAGCAAGCTTTACATTTCAGCTCAGTGCAGCCTGTGAAGTTCTTTTTACTTCAGAGGCATAATTTTATAATTCATGCCGTGTTCAGGAACAGCTGGCATCGTTTTTCTCAAGCCTAGAAGAAAAAAAAAAAACACAAACCTCTCAAGCAGAGGCCAAATGTGGAAAATTTCTTCCCAACAGATAATTGGTTGGAAAGTTCTCAGCATGAAGTTATTGTGGAAACGTGTTAGCAACATCGGTTTTAGTGGCCATGAACAGGTGCCTGCTGTAATTTTGACAGAGATTTAGCAACTGTCCATTCTTATTTAGCTAGCTGTACCAGAAGTGGGAATTTATTTAGAGTATTTTCAGCTAAGCAGAGCAATGTCGCAGAATAATGAAGGGGGGGGGGGGAAGTAGCTCCCTCCTTCAATGTGGGTAGAAGTACCTTGGAAATCCAAGTGTTGTTATCCTGTTGTTAAGGGTCACTGACATCTACTCAACAATTGCAATGCTTTACCAAGCAGGCAGATGATTATTTTGTTTTGAAATCGTACTATATTATACAAAACTAAAGCCAAGAGATTTGTTTGCTATACAATGCTGTGTCACCACTGCTGGTACCATTATTGCTTAGGAGCTACAGCCTGTACTAAAAACTGACAGCAAACCAGTTGTGTTCATTCTTGAACTACTCCTGAAGTGAGCCAGCTCCACCCTGCAAAGCAAACAGAAAGACCGTTCCTCTGCACATTTAAGATTAGGCCTCTGAAACATGTCCTGGCTTGAAATTCTTCAGTGAAAAAAGAAAATGAAACCACAGTGAAAAATAAACCCAGTTCCACTGTGTCACATAGGTTTTATCCTGCTACCCTTTAAAACCAAAGCCAACTTGATTGCAGTGAAGATGTAGGATCACGCTCCAGTTAAAAAAAAATAAAAATTAATAATTAAGACTCTCAGGAAGTTAAAGTAAAACCCTCTCCAGCCACCAGATGCTCTGATGTTCTTTGCCAGTTTCATTTTCCATCTCATAAAATATCTTCCATTTGCCTCCCTCTGAACATTTACTGGTCCTTTTCCATTTCGGTTCTCTTTCCTCACAAGCTTCAGGGGACAGTGCCCCTGAAACAGCACTCATTTCACAGAGGTGACATTCATGTACATTAATCCTACTTTCCCGTAGGCCAGGTACAGCAGCTCATGACCAGAAGAGCAATGCATATTGGGTCCTTCTCCCTCTGCAGAGACGTTAGGCTGACTACCACCCCATGGCGTGGTCCTTGCAGCCCTCCAGGAGTCTCCAGTGTAGAGGAAAGAATTCTTTCCTTTACCTTTTCCTGACCAAATCCTGTCTCCACATCCCTTGAGACTACTTCATACACTCTGGGTATTTGCTTAAAACTAAAATATGGCTGTCTCCTTGCTAAACAGAGCTATAGACATCATTATACAGAGGAACAGACTCCCATCCTTTCAGCAAAAGCTTTCTGCTGTCTTCTGTCTTAACGCAACTATAGGATGTCAGTAAGAGTAACACAATTAAAATCCCTGCATCCCATCCAGATCCTGTGTTGGCTTATGGTCATGTAGTCCCATTAAACCTATTTGGTCTGGTGAAAATATAATGAGATGTAAATAAATAAGATGTGTAGTGATATCTTGAGTAAAACCTGTCTCTCTGTGTGCTTTGTGGTTTTAATTGTATTAACTTTTGAAATTACTGTAACAGTCCTGTAACTGACGGGTCCAATTTTTCCCTGCGTGGCACGTATACGAGAAAGAGGTTTCCGGAACTCAGAATTATCATGTGGTAAAATCAGGACCGAATCAGGTTTTTTGACTATGCCTAAAAAAGTATTCCCTATTTCTGTGATGGGAATTAACCTTCACCATGATTTTTGCTATGATGTGGTACATTCAGGTCTCAGTCTCTGTGGTAAGACTCCCTTCTTCCCCAAAACATGTACTAATTTGAGACAGTTTTCCCATCTGACTGGACTAACACCAGAGTTGAAACTTGGGACTATTTTTGCCAAGGTTTAGATTGCTGCTGCTTGGACTGTGGGAGTAATCTGCAGTAGAAGTAACATCAGCCATCCCCACCCAGCCCAGGGCTTTTCAGCTGCCGTCTGGGGACCCCTTGGGTATCTGTGGGCTACTTCCAAGGGTTTCTCCAAAAAGTGACTAAAAAAACTCCCAAGCCTACAGTAGTGAGGGTCAAATTCACTCTGGGAGCTTTGGATCTCTACAAGGCTAAGAGATCAAAAAATTGAAGGGAGTTAAAAAACAGAGTTAGAGGACAGACTCTCACAGAGGCTGTACGGCAGACCGTGCTACCACCTTACATTTAATACCGCTCAAGTGGATGAGTATATGTCTTGTGGAGGGAAATAAGTGCACTACTTTAACTTCTTTTATTCTTTAACACTGAAGACGAAATTCATTTGCTCCTTGATTTTCTTTCCTCAGCTGACCTTTCTTTCCTTACTGCCTGTTTCCATCACTATCCCTCTAAATCCATTTATTCTCCATTTATTACCTCCTTTCGGACATCCCATTTCCTACTCTCTTTTGCTTTGTTTCAGTAATAGCCACCTTTCCCATTTCCTTAAAACAGCAGCTTCTCCTTTTCTTTTGCCATTTCCCTGTTTCTCCTCTTCTCACTTCTCTCTTTTCCCTCCCTGTATCCCTGGATACCATCATCCCTCTTTCTGTTCCCTTTTTCCAGCAATTTTTCTCCCATTGGTCCTTCTGCTCCTGCCCAGCAGCTTCCCAAGCTTAAATGAGTCATTTTAATTTTCTCTTTCGCTTTCTGTCATTTTACTTTTTGTTTCTCCCCTAATAAGATGGAAGCACTGATAACAAAATTACCAGTGGGTTGCAACAGGACGTACATTGCAGGGCCAGATTCCAGTGCCCAAAATTACCATGAATTTTAGTGGAACTTTACTAAATTAAACATTTTGCAAGCTTGTCAGTCATTATTACATGCAGTGCTTTGGGAGTGTGGGGTGGAGGGGCAAGTTATACAAACATCTCTCTTCTCTAGCTGAGGGACAGCCCTGACGCTGGTCCAGTCAAGTATATCTTTAGTTCCCTTTTGCTGAAGCCTTTCAAGGTGTTTTTTTTTATCAGATGGACTTTGTGCACCAGCATAGAAGCTGGCTAAGCACAATAACCTGTAATTACAATTTCAGATCTCATTAGATGCATCCAGAGAGTAACCAACAAGGAAAAGAGATCCCACATATGAAAGAATCACATCTTAAACTAGACTGAATAAAGCAAACTCACTGATTCCACTGAACAAGAATAATGATAGGCCAGATATATTAATTGCCCTCAGGCATGTGTAAATTATATCTCCTTTATGGTGCCTTTATAGTCCCATCTATTTAATGGCAAGAAAAGCTCCATCTTCTCAGATCCTCCCTTTCACCTCCCCCTCCCCATCCTTTCCACCTTGTAAAAAGCATGCCAGATTTTGAGAGCACTTAGAGATTCATACTGAACTTCATCAATGGCTTTATGTGTAAAAAAATGATCACCGATTAATGTACTAAGACCTGATCCAACTATTACTGAAGTCAATGGAAAGATTCCCATTGACTTCAGTGAGAGATAAATTTAGCCCCCAGGGGCTATGAAAAACCAGCGTTTACTCACACTAGTTCTCAGCATACAAAACTCTCCTCTTGAAATTACTTGAAAGAAATGCTAGAAAGTATTTGTTGAAGGTGTATGTTTCACTTAGGTGGACTAATGTAGTTATGGTTTGTATGCCAGGTAAACACAGAGGGTGAGAGAAAGAGAGTGAAAGAATATGTCTATTTTTACTGTGATAAGTTACAAATATTTTGGATACATTACAAAATCATCATGCTGCTACACACAGATACACACACACATAGACGCGCACACAAATGGATATCCCCTTTAAAATTACCTGTTCCCATTGATTGCAGTTGGAACTGTGCATATATAAAGAATACTCTGGGACCTGATATCATTAATGATACTTTAAACAGCTCTTCCCATCTGACTGGTAAATATGTAAATTACAATTTGCCATAATAATTACAAATGAACATTTCTAATTATTAAACATTGATTTCTACATAAATACCATTTCAAATACCAACAATGTATGACACAGATTTGCAATCTACAGAAGATTCAAAACCAAGGCTGCCATTGCAGCTTTCACTCTGCTTATCATTTGTCCTCTCACCTACTTCACATGTGCCTTGCCATGAAAGGAACGCATGAATGATCTTAACTTGCAGCCTCTTATCTTCCCTGGTTTATTTTTTTGGCTTTAACTGTACAGTAACTTGCTCAGATAATAAGAACAAAGTGTAAGTAAAATGAAACCAATAGAGCTGCACGCAGTTTTAAAATTAGACTGCCTTAATTGCAGTCACAGAAGCATTCCCTGAGCCCAAATCCTGACTGCTCTGTGGGCATGGGAGGCTGCCGATGAGGCCACCTCAGCAACGGGGGAAGATGCAGGGTGTCACTGCACCCACCTGGGATTCCCAAGTGACGTCAGTCCGGTGGGGAACACCACCCACTGTGGGGTAGGGTCCATCTTCTGTCTGGTGACTCTTCGAAGCTGAACAGTTACAGAGAGAGAAAAGTGGACTGCAGGATGCCCCTTGTCCAGGGTATATCTTCACCACAAGGCTGTAAAGTCAGGCACCATCTGGTTTACTGTCTAACTGGCTCGTAACTTCATGATAGGACAGGTTGAGCAGGACAAGTCTATCTAGAGTAAGATTCCCCAAAGAGCACAGCCGATCAGTTTGTGGTTAGATCATTTCTCCTCAGACAGAGGGGCCATGAGTTTCATCCTTCCCAGCCAGAGGTGAGAACCCAACTCAGGTCTTTCCCTCCAGACCAAGTGCTCTCGCTGATGGTGTTTTATTAAAAGACCAGCTCAATCCCTAGTCCAAGTTTAGAAGGGACATCTGGGGCCATGAGTGCCCCAATCACAGTGATGCTTAACTGTAACCTGCATTGCAGGTTAGATGATAAGTGGGAGAGATGGGGAAGTTCATTTTCACCATGCCCAGCCTTCTTCTGTGGAGCTGGGCTTTAGTCCTTCTACACTGGAAATAACTATTAATGAGGCAGATGAGGACAGTGCTGCTCACTGGACTGGGAATCAGAAAATCAGAGGGCTCCTTATTCAACGTCTTTGTGATTTTGGATAACCTGATGGTCTTCCTTTGGTTCTGTTTCCAGTCTGTTGAAAAGGGTAACAGTATTTTACATTCTAGGGTGAAGTAGCTGAGATTCCCAAATGGAAATCACGGATAAGCCTGGTGTACTTTATTTTTATGTCTAATTTTAATTAGCACTCTAATGGGCCATCAGACCTGGGCCTTTTGTTGCTGGATGCTCTCTAGATGCATTATTATTATCATCTATTCTTACTATTCAATGTGTGTGTCACAGTAGTATTTAGCAGCCCCAGTAGGGATTCTGGGTGTTACATGCAGGAGTTTTATATTGAGCTCTAAAAGGGATGACAATCTGTCAACTGTCAAATAGAAGCTCAGATTCAGCACAGCTATTAAATATGTGGCTGAACAGGCCCTGTCCAAAAGCCTTGTCTAACTTAAGACTTGCTGTTAATGAAGACCTAAAATAGCCTTTATAAATATTGTAACTCATTCTTGTGGAATTATATTTCTTCTAACACACTTGGGATGAAAGCACCTGACAAGGTATGATATTGTGGTCTTTTGTCAAGGTCCTTATTTTGGCAGTTTTCTTATACGTATGGGCTGATCAATTAATTTATTAGAGACCTTTGAAGTACAGTAATTACTGTTATTTTTCTAAAATGACAAAGGTTTAGAATTCAAGTAGATGCTGAATTATTAAAATAAACCAGAACCTAAGAACTTTAAAGAGACCTAGAGCACAAAAGCAAAGTTTGACATAGAGAACACAAGCAGAGTGTTTTGTCCACCTCTTAACGCTAAAGTCTGCATTAATAGTGGATGTTAGAGGAGTGTCTAGTTAGTAAAAAATAAGTTACACTATATCTTATAACCATCTCTAAGGTAAGTTGTCTTTTTATTATTCTTTTTCACTCTAATTCTAATGTTTGTGACTTATCAAATCATTCAAGCCTACTTTTTCAGAAGGTTGTTCAGAGGTAAACATTTCCTGCACTGAACTAGGAATGCACAGGATTAATATCTGGCCGTTTGCACGCACCATCCCACATGCCCAGATGAACTCCCATGCATTTGAGGCCATAGGCTTTGCCGGCTGAAGCGTTCTTGGAAGCTTTCCACTCTGAAGTGAGTCCCCTTGCAGCAGCAGGAATAGCTAATGTATGTCGTGTATAAGCAACGATGACTGGTCAGAAAAGCATTTTCTGGGAGTTTAACGATCATTTGGAAGTGTTTTCATCCCCGTAACTGTGCTCAGCTTGTCATTTACTGACAGGAAAAGCCTTTTCCATCAGGCATTTTTACTGTTATACTTTGTGAAAATGCAAAACATAAAGAAGAAAAAAGGATCAGCTCTGCTTTGCTAGTAAAAATCAAACTCCAAATGTTGCAAATAAGAAATAGTAGTAAAAGTAGAAATAGGACTGGACCCAAGGCCCTGGGGACTGCAACAACCAGAACTGGGAGGTAGGAGAGCTGTTGTATATAAAGAGATTTTGCAAGCTAAATAAAAAGAGGAGAGAAGCAAGAAACTTCATCAGGGCAGCTGCAGGACAAAAAGACTTTTTGGTTGGTTGATTCTGATCAGTTTTGTATGAATTGCTATTTGTTATTAATGGGTTATTTTGTCCCATGTTCTACAGGACCATCTCAGGCTCTTCACAGCATACGAGCAAATGTAAGAGTAAAGCAGACTTAGAAATATGATGGAGTTATTAAACTACTCTAAAGAAACAAGATGAAATGGATGATTTTCTAAGTTAGGTATCCTTCTAAACTAGCAAGTCTATACCTTATAACTTCCCTATATTTTTTTGGCACTGCTTCCTGGGACTAATCAAGTCATAATTTGTACAAGCATTTGTAAGATCTTGCTTATGCTACAGCTTCAAGGACCAGGAAAGCCAGAGGAAATCCTGCCGACCAGAGGGAATCAGTGAGGGGAAGCAGAATATTGGTTAGTGCAGAAGAGGGCACTTTGGTGGTTGTTTCTAGAGACAGAAAGCTGTCCTGTGAAAGCAATCTTCAACAGGTACAGATGGAGCTAGTTAGAGTAGGCACTCTCTTATTGTCAGGACTTATCAAGACATTTAAGAACCAATGTGGGAGTTTCTCCTCAGATACCACTCCTGTCAAGTTCAGTGCAAGGTCAGCCCCAATTAATTTCGCAGGGCTGTACACATAATGAGAGAGGACTGCTGCTCCAGAATTGCTGATTATCATTTCAAGAGTCTGCTTGCTTTTGCAGATAAATATTGAAGGATTTTTAGCGGTACTTCACACATAAACATACACTCTACTTTAAAACTGCAAGGACCTTGTTAACTGAAGACACTATTCACCCCTTATATACAGAAGAGACTGTGACATGCAATCAGCCATCAGTCAGCACGAGAGAGAAAGGAAAGATATAAAAATAAAATACTCCTGTAAAGGGCTGTTAGGAGTATTCAGCAGATTTCACTGTGACTTCATGGTGCTCTGTACAGGAATTCAATACTGTATTGCTCCACATTAAGGGAGGGATTTACCATTTTTAAGGGCTCAGTTTCCCATAAAGGGAAAGTGTAGTTCAAGTCTATTTAAAGTTATCATTTTTTCCTATAAATGAAAGCAGATCAAAATAAAATGTACTTTACCATTCCATTTTAAAGAGACAGATGCCTGTCATTTTCTGGAGGGGAAGGTTGTTTCCTTGCTAATGCAGAAGTATTTCTTGCCTTTGCATAAGCCAAGATGTTCCCCATTGTTATCAGAAAAATTGTGAAATGTTTAGTTAAGTCTGCTTCCAAATGACATCTGTGTTGTGGCACAGCTAGGTATCAGGCAGCCCCCAGCCCAGCCTGGCACTCCATTTGAATTTATAGCCGTGCCCAGTGCTTCAGAAGGAGTTTTGCTCAAGTTGGGATTGCAGGATCAGTGCTACAACTTGTTTGGAAACCATAAATTAGGCTCAATGTTATGCTTCCTGGCTTTAGTGAGGCTGTATCTGTTAGTACCATTTATACATTACTTCACTTTTTAACCAGTCAGATAAATGCTCAGCTTTGTGGCTGGAGCAGAAACTACAGATATGACAAAGTACCCAAAATAAGCCATGAACTCCCCACAGATATAAATTGGCATAAGTGCTTTCATTTCATCACCCAAGGATTTGGCTTGGGATGGTTTAGCTTGACATTTTTTGTTGATTTATTTTGTGTTCAAAGCACCTGTATAAAGCAGAGAGAATATGCAACCTAGCAGGCAACATTTAAACTCAGCAGGTCTTTTTTTTTTTTACAGGTGATTTGTGCTTTGTGCAAAAGTGGGTGTTTAGGCTCCAAAGTTTTCTCAACAATTTCCATACCAGTCAGTACAGTCTCTTGAACTCAGGCTGTAAATCAGCCATGTGTTAGGCTGAGAGTGCCTGCAGCGAAAAAAGGCTCTCACAGCAAGTGTGATATGCACACTGTTTTCTTTGCAGAGTGTGGGGATTAAACATGTACTCAAGTTGTTGGGGTCTGGTTTACAATTATTAAAGGTCACTATAATTTTTATAAAAAATAATATAATATCATATAAAATTCCTTTTTCCACAAATGCTCTGTATCCTTAAAATATCCATGCAGATGTCTAAGCATTTGTAGGTTTCATCGCCAACTTGAAAATATGTTTAAACACTACCCTTTTCCCTTTTTAAAATGCCCATTGTACATATTTTTACAAGAGGTGTTGTAAAAGCAGCATTCCTGGCCGCAGCCTGGCTCCTCAGGAGGTCACCAGCTCACTCATGCAGCTTCTCGCCCATCATGGGTGTTCCTACCACAGCATATTGCTAGGACAGAGGCATGGGCCTCCTCTCTAAACTCATTCCTGTAAACTGTGTAACAGGGGAGCTTCAGCATCCATTGGCTTCCTGACATAATCTGTTCATTGAATCTTACTTACCTGTGAATGTGCCTGCCCTAAATGGACTGCTTACAAAACCTGGGGTGGTGGTGGGGGTTATAATCACCCTTCTATTACCCTAGTCCAAGACCTGTCCTGGTGTCTCACAGCACCTGCTGCATATCTCCCAGAGCTCAACAGAAGGGTTATTGGGTGAAATTTAGTGGCCACAGGAGATGAGATGAAATGGACTAAGTCATCAACTATTATCATCATGGTGACTGTTAGCACCATGATCGCCTACCAGCATAGTCATCACCTGTTTTCCAAATCCCCTCTTTGCTTGATACAAGATCCTTTGCCCTCAACTCTTGATCTCAGTTCATTTTGGTCCCAATTCTCCTTCCACTTCCCTGTGTGACTTCACGGACCCCAGTTCAGCTGCACGTCATTTGCACTAATGAAAAGAGAGTTGAGCTTTGAGTCCAAGTTCTCAAAGACCTTTGGCCTAACATCCATTTACACTTATGTGATAAGACACCTAAATATCTTGCAAGGTAGGAGGGGTAAGCGTTCTCTCTTGGCTATCCTTCCTTCTAATATGGCATCGATTATTTTAGACTTTACATGTATACCTTATTCTCACTGCAGTCTGCGAGGCCACATTTCCATTGATGTAAGCATTAAACCAGCGGCAGGGTTAGAGCAGGCCCTAATTATATTACAGTTTAATAGGGAAACAGATTATGTCAAGTGGGAGGTCAGCAACATATTTTTGGAGCACATCTTAAAGTTCACCCTGTATGCATCCCTTCCTTTTACTGGAATATTTATAGTTTGTTTGTTTTAAACTGGTAATATCCTTTCTGTGAGCTTCTTCTGAGAGCCGTCCGGGACAAAGATGGCGTGCAGAACCTTAACCACAGCCATCGGCTGCAGGAGATCTGGATCCTCCTCCTTTTCAAACTCTCCTGTGATGGATTAGGATGGCAGCTTTAGAGTGGACAAGCTGTAGTAACCTAAAGCAAGCAAATCCCAAGCTCCTTTAGAGAAAACCCTTGCCCAGGGTTTAGAGAAAACCCTGGCACCTGTATGTGCTGCAGTCAGCACCCTTCATGTTCCCATGCACCTCAAAGTTTCATTTCTGCATGGGTGCTCAAATACATCTGCTACCTAGCTAGGGGCCTTCCTCAGGACTATGTCCAGTGGGTTCCTGATACTAAATCTTCCCCTAGATCCTCCAAGGTATGTGCTTTCTGATCATGCCTATCCTATGCAGTGGGAGTGAGTGCCTGCACAGGGTCGTTGTGCCTTTCTTTCAGGTGCCTTTTAGGGCACTTGCTTCAAAGAAGTGAGAAGAGGGCTCCATTTCTGCTCTAAAAAAACCGCTTGTGTAAAATCTTCGAGCAGCCCTGGGAGCGAGGACCAGAAACAGGTTCTCCTCCTGAGCCAGCTGTCCTCTCTTTATATTCTGCATGGCCTCACCAAGGAGCCTGGAGGGTGCTCCTCTCCCCATCTTTAGCCTGATAGCTCAGGCAACCTCCCAGATCCAAAGAAATACAAGATTAAACCTCTTTAGGCAGTTAGTGGAACTGAACCCAGCTCTTACATATGCCTACTGAATGCTTAAAGGAAGCAGCACTACCTCATCCTTCCACCAGCATTTGCAAGAAAGGAGTGATGCCTTGCTAAATGAAAAATAAGGGACCAAAGCACAGGCAGAGATCTCAGGTTTGTGGTCCTCGAGAGGACAGAGGTGCCTCCCTACAGCCTGGGGGGCAAGCAGTCCCCCATCTCCCACTGGGGAGGCTGAGCTGCTCCCTGCACAGCTTGGTGGCTGATGTGGGAGCCACTTCAAGGGGCTGAAGTCTTCCAGCTGAGGATCAAAACATGTAAGACAGGGGACCTAGAAGTCAGGTATTGCTGTGCCTAGATTTTGGGTGGCTGAGGTTTTATGGGAACTCCGCTGGCTCCTGAGCCTCTTCAGTAAGTTTACAATACATGGTAAGGACAGCAATTATTAACAAGGCGTGAGAAAACGCTTTGTTTCTCCTGCGATGATCCAAGTGCACCACCACCAGGGTCAACTCTCTTTTAGAAAGCAGTGGGAAAATGTTTAGATGGGAGAAAGTCTCAACGCCTCCATAACCATCTAATTTGAACTTGGAATGTGACAGAACTATCATGTGAACATTTTTATGAATGATTTAGCAAAGTTCAGTACACCTTGTAAACAAAAAGCATATTTCCATCCCAAAGTAAAATACTGCTTAGTTTTGAATTTTTCTGGAAATATCAAACTCGTGTTGGTAGAAAAATGAAATGAACACATTAAAAAAAAGTTCATCTCTTCTTTGAAACATGCCACCTTATTCTAAAACAACCATATTCATCCCAGCTGATACTGAAGATGTTAAAGTAAGAATTTCTCTTTCCTACTAGAAAATACAGCCACTCGGGCAGGTAATCACAGCATTGGAGTGTTTCATTTTGTTAAGTTTGATATAAACTTGTTTTATAAGATACTTTGCCTATCAAAAGACAGTAAGTCCCTTAACATAAACACCACTGCCATTTTATTACATGAATGAGCGGTTACTAGGGTTTTTTTTTTACTCCAAACAAGCAAAAGAATTTGGAAATCCTAACTCTGAAACACTTTCACACATGCTTAATTTTAATCGTGCACGTAATCCCAATGAGTCCAGTACTACTCATCCATTTAAATTTAAGCACATGCATAGGTGTTAGCAGAACCAGGCTTTAATATAGCACAAAATCTAATGTCTAGTTTTTCAGTGTTAATACCTTGCCAAATTCAGTTTTCTAAGAGAAGTCATTCTATGAAACAAATTATAAAAATGCATCTGTATCTAACAAATATTGTAACTGATTTATATAGATATTACAATATATAATATTTCTAAATATATCTATTAGAACATATAATATTTCTAAAAAGTACTAAGAGTCATATGGGGGACCTGACACACAATCTTCTGGAAGAAACCCTTAGAGAGAGGTCTACTGAGCGAGGAAAAATTTGGAAAAAACTCTGTTTTCTGGCAACATCTCCTCTGGTGCAGGAGCTTCCCCTCACTTAGCAGAACAAAGTCCCAACTTCAGTATTTGTTGTTTTCGGTGAGTTCCCTGCAGAGCACGTCTCTCCACGGAGGCATTTAACCTCCCCATGCTGCCCTGTGGGGAAAAGCCAGAAGCCCTCCCCGACCAGCTCTTCTCTTTCCAGCCCACAGACGTGAAAAGTCCGGGTCGCCCCATGCTGAAGCTGCCCGTCTGTCTTCACGCGAACTCAGCCCCTCTCAGGCCGTAAGCATGTGCTGGGGAGCCATTGCCACCCCAAACAGCAACATTTGACGTTCATCTGAGGGTTTCCCTGAGTATTTCCCTAACAGAGCTCATGTTCCTGGCACGTGTGCTCGCCTTTACGGTGGTGGTGGTCTGACATTAACTTCCACGCTCCCAAATCCCTTGGCAGCTGTGGAGGAGGTTGCTTGTGGTCTCCTGCCTGTCCTGCGGTGGGATACGGCAGCAGCCGCTGCTGCTCCATCCAGACAGAGGGAAGACAATGCCACTTCGGCCTCATCCAGGTAAGGAATGGGATAAAACGATTTTCATTGCTGTTGGCATGGGCATGCACTCCCAATTCTGTTTTCTGCTGCTAATTCAGAGTAACATGTTATCAGTTATCACCAAGATAGCTATTTTTATTTTAGAAACATGGGGTCTTGTTACAACATATATATACTCTGAAAAATCAAAAAATTAGTATCAGCCAACTTTTCTCTAATTCAGAAAATAAGCTAAATCTTCATGGATTTGTTTATTTTTATTTGGTTTCTAAAATCATAATGATTTTCTGCACTGAATAATTGTATGTGAACATTTTGTTTTGGGAGCTCAGCTTGAAAAAGAAGCTAACAACAACAAAACCCAACCAACCAGTAAGGGCAAGCAGTACTCTGCAAGATTTTATCAGTTACTTCCAGCAAACACCCCTCGGTGCCTATTTCACTCTGCTATTTTAAGTTAATTTGCAAAGCTTCGGCAAGGAACAAAGGTTAAATACTTGGAATTTGCACAGGTTGTATGTCACCGCAGAATGCTAAATAAAAGTTACAAATAAATGGTAGTTCCTCCAAGAGGAAAAAGGGGGTCGGGGCACGGTGTGCAGCTGCCCTGAAAATCACTGTAAGAAGAAAATTCCTTGCGAGCCAAGTGGGTAAGCAGGAGGTGAAAATGCAGAGGATTGCAGAGGTACTGCTTTCAAGACCGTTTCATTAGCAGACTCCAGGTAGGTATGAAGATGAGCAGAACTATTTTACAAACATTCCCTGTTATGTATTGCTATAAGGAATAACACAATATACACCTGTAGTGCAAGAACCTGCTCTGGTAATAGAGTACATTTTAGCAACCTGAGCCAAGAGTTGAGCTTTGTAGCGATATTGGCGATTAAAAACAGTGAAAATAGATGTAAACCTAGCGGCACAGCATGCTACAGAAGTGGATATTTGTAGTTATAAAACTGCAGTCTTGGATGAGCTTATAGCAAATCAGATTAAATTTAAGACTGCTAAATTGTGCTATGGAAGTTCATTTCTGTTGATGGGGCTTGGATTGTTCTGTTTATGTTTGGTTTGGGTTCTACTGGGTGATTTTATCAACACATGTTATATACTTTCATGCTGGTTGTTGTAGTAGCAGTTGCCATCCAAAGCCATCTCCGCACAGCAGGTACATTACATCTCCTACTAAGTAAGAGGTGGGCAAACTGAAGGAAACAGGTCTAGAGTTTGCCCGTGGTCGTGCAGCATGAAAACCATAGCAGAGACAATAGAAAACCTCCAAGCCTTGACTCTCCTGTCAAATGGGGAGTGTTGTCAATGCAAGGTACCACGGCAAACCTTTCCTCCTCCAGCCTTCCTCAGCCACAAACAACTTTTTACTAGTTCTGGTCCTCATCCAGCTCTGAGAGCCAGTGATGATAATTCGGGCATGCCAAGTGTCTGGCCTCAGCAGATTTTCTTGTGAAATAAAGAACGGGGTGTCACGTGGAATTTTTTTCTGAATTCTTTGAATATGTCTCCTGGAAAACATGCTTTCTGCTAACAGTTCTGCTATCAGCACATATTTTCTGCATTTGACCCTCTTTCCCACTTGTATTACTGTTGTACTTTATAGGAAAGTCGTTAACTGGTTATTTTCAGTTATAGTACCCTAGCAAATTGTAGTTAGTTTGTGTTGGTATTTCAAAATTAGATTTCTACCTTCATGGGCTAATCCTAGGAGAAACTAAGTGTCCTCAGCTCTTATGAAACCAGTGATGTTCTGGGTGCCCAGCGCATTACTGAATAAGGCCTCATCGGAAGGATATCCAGCCAGAGTTGACAAAATTCTGAATAGAAAGTGCCCCATTCAAAAGCCACTTGTAAACAACAACAACAACAACAAGTCAGAAAAAATTAACTTATTTCTCAAACTACTTAAAAAAATCCTGAGAAGTCAGTAATTTCTAAAAATTTCGCAGAACACTTGAAACAAGTCATCACCACTAAGATTTTGTTTTATTTTTATAGGTTTTTCTTATGGCTTATACACTTTATAGTTACCTTTTCTGCTATTTATTCAGAACATATTAATTGTAACTCTTCTTTGTACCATTATCACTAGCCTGCAGATAGATATTTTTATTACAGAGAAAAGATATTTCATTGTGGTAACAGCACTCAGTTTTGCTTTATCCTTATCAGTTTTCTTCTTTTGTGTTATTCACATACACAGGGTTCAAAATATTTGCGAGATGACCTCATATTTTTTTGTTGTTGTTTCATTTTGATCTTGTGTTCCTAGCTGAGAGGATGTGTGTCACTTGCATTTTGAAATGAACTCTGGTAAATACAGCCGCTTCTTGAAAAGATCACTGCTCTCATTTGAGCACAACTTTGCCATAAATATGCAAGTGGGAAGAAAACTATGAAGACTTCTTGTGCGAACTACCCACGGGCTCAGTCTTTTCCCCGTTACAGCACAGTGCTGCTTCTGGATCCTTCCTCGCAGAGCACACGACCTACCTCACAGCCGTACATGACACCGAGTGCCAAAGAAGGATAATTGTATTATAAGACTTTTTTAATTCCCCAACTTACTTCAGCTGTTATCAGCAGCTGGTTACTTCAGCTAGCTGATATGCCTCGGTGTCTTGTAAACATTCGCTCTAGTATTGTGCATTACTCATAGTTGGAAAATCACTTTGACTCCTGTAACATAATTATGTTAATGTCAAATGAGTCAGAGGGAAACAGAAAACTTGTATCAGAGCTGCACCTTAGCGCCAGTTTCTGAATGCTCCTGCTGGCATAACAGAAGTAGGTTAGGGGATTTAGGGTGAAAAACAACTTTCATTTAATGAGTGATGTGAAATTATGATAATGACTCATAAGGAAGCTTGCGTGACAATCAAATTCAGATTCACCGAAACATAAAATTGGTAAGAGAATAGCCTGCCTGATTATTTATAAGAGCAAGAATGAAAAACGCTGAATTTTTAAAGAATGACTTTCACAGGAAAACTTCACAGATATCTCTTGCACATGAACAGCTTTTGACATTCATTATTTAGTTCCAACAGCAGTTAAGTGATTTATTTAAATTGACATCTTAATTAGATTACATTTCAGAGTCAATCATCTCCGATGTTTTATTAATTCTACCTCTTTCTTGGTTTAGTTAATGCAAGTGATCATTTAGGAAAAACAGCCAACACCCTTTTAGCTCACTTTTGGACCATAATGCAAAAAGGCGGAAGCTCTTCAGCAAGCTAAAAGTTCTTGTAACACATCTTGTCCTAACTTAAAGCAGTCAAAGGGACAGTAAGAGCAGAATTCGTTCCAGAGTTAAAAAATATGGCAACATGCATCTGTGACACACTGGCTATCTCAAGGCTAAGCCGCAGCATATTTTTTTTTCGATAATATACAGAGGCAAGTTATTCTGGTATTTGCCTACCAGGATTTTACATGCTCAAACATATATCAATATTCCCACATGCCAGCCTGATGAATAAGATAATACCATCCAAATGTAAACAGAGGCTTTTTTTTTTTTCCAGATGGCTGAAACATCATTCTCGGAACACAAGAGTTTTAGTATTCCGACAGATCCCACTGTGCTATTCAATAAAAAGGCTCAAAACTGAACAAAAGGTGAGAGCTGAAATGAGAATCATAACCAGATATTTTAAAAATCAGGAAAAAAAAATCACTCGGGGCAACGTATCAAAAATATTTGTTGATAAGTAACTGCATTTACATTAACGTCCCATTTGAGCAGCTTAGGAGACAAGACTTACGTTTCTCTGGGAGCTCCATCTCTCTGAGCATTTCCCTTTCATCTGCTGACTTCTCATCTCATGCCTTTTCTGACTTTCCTCTCCACTTATCCTAGAAACTCAGTTAATAAATTAAATCTCACATGCCCCATAAGAAACCAACTGCTGTTACTAAATTGAGTGGGAATATAAGGTCATGCCATAGGTGACTAAGTACACCCTAGATTTCCCTACGAGCCATGATCTAAATATGATGCCACAGCATCATCTCGACCTTATACTGAGTGAGGGGCTTTATTTCGGAGCACATCCCCGATCGAGGGATAACCTACTATGGACAAGCCCTCAGCTCCCGGCCGAGTTAAAGCTGTGTTTTGTTATCTCAAACACGCTCACGCTTAACGCATCGTCAGAAAACCTTTACTGTGGCGTCCGATGCTTCTGTGTTTCAGCTAGAAACATGCAGAAAACGCAGTCAGGACTTCTTCCTGTGTGAATTAGCGTCGTTTTATTAACGATGTGTATCTGTGGCTCGCCCCACAGAGGCAGGCAGGCGCTGTCCATGCCACGCTGCTGCTGCTCTGGGCCAGGGCCGGCGTTCCCCTCCCGCGGGTGCCCGCCAGGCCGGGCGGCAGGGGGCCCCGGCCGCACAGCCCCCCCGCCCGCCCTCGGGGAGCCGCTCCGCCGCACCAGCCGCTAACCGGCGGTGAAGAGAACCGCTCCATCCCAAAGCCCACCCGCGGCAGCCCCGGCCGGTCGCGGCCGCCTCCGCCGAACTGCCCGGGAGGGCCGGGGCGGAGGAAGACCCCGCGCAGTGCCCGCGCCGCTTCGGGCCCGACCCCCGACCGGGGGACACACGCCGGGGAGACCCCCCCCCCGGAGGGGTCACGTTCGCCGCCAGGCCGAGCTTCCCTCGGCGGGGCGACACCCGGGCCGGGCCTCGGCACCTGCCACCCGCCCGCGCCCCGCTCCCCTCGGGGCCGGCTCCGCTCCCGCCGCCCGAGCCCGGCCCCTCGGGAGAGCTCCGGGCAGGGGCTGGGCAGGGGCCGGAGCGGCGGCTGCGGCACCGGGGGCTGGAGCCGGGCTGAGCGCGGTGGCTCCGCACCCCCCCCCCACCCCCGCCAGCTGCGCCCGTCCGTCAGGGCCGCCCCCCGCCCGGGGGCGGGGCCCGGGGACGCTGCCCCTTTAAGGCAGCGAAGCCCCGCGCGCATTCCAACGGCTTCCTCCCCCCCCGCGCCGCTCCGCTCCCCGCGCGTCATCGTTCCGGGAAGCGGATGGCGTCATCCCGTCCTCCCGCGGCGGCTGCCGGCGGAGGGGCGGGGACCTGAAACAAAGGAATAAAAATAGAAGGTGAGGGTGGGGAGTACGGTGGCCGGCGGGCGTGGCCGCGGCCGCGTCGGCGGTGACGGCCTCGCTGGGCTCCGTCCCGCGCCCCGCTCCCCCGACCCCGCGCCGGCAGTGCGCGTGCGCAGGCCCTGGCGTTATTTATAGGCGCCCCGCCGTCCCCGCCGGGGCAGGTGACGTAACGCGGGGGCCGCCGCGTCACGTCACGTGCGTGGCGGTGTTTACAGCAGCAGGGGCCGCGGCCGGCGGTTGCCTGGCGACCGCGCCGGGCTCCTTGAGGCGCCGGGCGGGGCCGGGCCGGGGCTCCCGCCGTGGCGGAGGAGGCTTCGCCCTCCCCGGCCGGGGCTCTCCTCATCCCCCGGCCGCAGGGCTCGGGCCGGGCCGGGCCGGTGGGCAGAGGTGAGGAGCCCGGCCGGGTGGGAGCGGGGCCGTTCACCGCCCCGGCGGAGGGGAGGCAGGGCGGGCGGGCGGAGAGCCCGGGCCCGGTACGGCACGGCACGGCCCTGCCCGCCCCGCGGGGCGTGGAGCCGAGCCGAGCCGCGGCTGGGGCGCTGACTTCTGCGGGTAGTCACGCCTCTGAGTCACGGGAGTCAACAGCTCCGGTTGAATTTATAGCTCTTGAAACAGAGAGAGGCTTCTTTGTGCGATGCCGTCGGTTTTCCGTTATTTGGCATCAGCAAGGGAGCCTGCGACGTTGCTTAACCCCGCTTTGCGGGGAACCCTGTGAAAGAATTACTCTCTCGTACTGAGAGCAAGAGCAGACAGCAAACCATGGTGCTCTTGTTCCAGTACTGTGCTCCCCCAGTAAACAAAAGCAACATCTTACCCGGGGGGGATAGTTTCTGTGCCTGCTGGAACATGACGTTCCCCACAATTAATTATTACATAAATATCATGTCGGGGATGCCATTTATGTCACAGCCTTTCTCTTAATTACAGCAATGACAGCAGTAGCTTATATCTAGAATCTTAAAGGATGCTGTTTCATTTCTATTCCAGTTGCCAAGTCCATCTTTGTCAAGAACAGCCTGAGGATGTTCTTTTGTGGCCATGTACTCTTTCTGTGAAAGACCAGAGCCTAGAAGCATTTACACTCCCCTGTAGGAGCTGGCCTTGGCTCTTTTGCCTTGTTTCTAAGAATCATATCATCCTAAGTTTAAAAAAAAACCAAAAAAAACCCCTACAATGACTGTATGTTTGAAAGGAGATTGGGCTGTGTGTACAGGCTTTTAATAGTAGTATTTGGTAGACAAGGCTTACCCACTCGTTATTGTAACTCTTTGTATTTCAAAATCGGGTATTATAAAACTGCTGGGTCCTTTTGACTCTTTTGAGAAGCTGTGCATGAAAGTCAGTAACTGTATGTCTGTCTCCTAAAGCTGTTGCTTTCTGTAGACAGACGAGGCAGGAAATAGATCTTTAGCTTTGGATGGTATCTTCTCAGGTTGTTTAAGCTTAAGGAAAATGTGGTGGGCCATGTGAAAAAAGGAGCTTGAACTACATCATCAGCAAGTAGCTTCTGGTTCGCTAGTAACTGTGAGCAGGTAAAAGTAGAAAAATTCACCAAGGGTTATGCAATAAGCACCAAATAAAAGTCTCTATAAAAGAGCTGGAAAGTAGGTTAAGACTGCCTGAAGGCAAAATGAGTTCGCCAACTTCTGTCCCCATATGGCTGATGCATCCACATCAGCATGCACAAGCTCTTAAACTCATCTTTTTTTGTATTTGAAAGATCAAGGTGTTGAACTAAATCTAGACTAATCTAGACTGGAACATGGGAATATTTTCATTCCACAGTTTAACCAAGTAGTTTATTTGAGATTATTTTCAAGTGTTTTTGGATAGGCTTAGCCAAAGTCTTGACTTGAAGGAAGTAGAGATTCAACCCTTCATGTGTGGGAGTGTAGTAGAAAAGGTACTTGAATAGTTGTTGGCAATCCTTTTTCAGTCTTCCGTTGTAGTAAAGCGGCATATGTTCGCAGAGGTTGCATATCCAGTTTGAAGGGCTTTGCTGTGCAGTGTAATGATGGTGTGGTGCAGTGCAAACTTAAGCTAAATACTGCTGTCACAGAGGATTCCAAGGGAAGCTGGTATGGTTGTAAAGAGCGGCTGTGCCTTTTATTAGATAAATCTTACAGAGAAGTAGAGGAGAGAAGCGGACAAGCTTTCAGGAATACAAGCTTTTATCCTTCAGTGGTTTTAAAAAAAGAAATTCTAGAAATCTGTACCAAGAAATCTGTGCTGTTCCTAAAATCAAGATGATAAAGCTGTTCTCTATGAAAAACCTGGATTACTTAATCATTTTCTGGAAATTTAATAGCTGCTATTTTTCCATTAAGCTGTTTCTGGTTATGTGCTACTATGAACACCCCTGTCAAACAGAATGGTGTTTGGACCAATATACATGTAGTTGCACAATTAATTGCTCCAAGTGCAACAAAACAGCCCCAGGATATATTGTCATTTCTGAAGATAACGCTGTATCTCCTCTGAAGGGGGCATTTACAACGCGTACCTCACCATTATAAGGGTGACTGTATGCCAATAAAGAAACAGTCTTTTGAACGAGCTACCAGAATACCATTGCAAAGCTTGTTGTAACTCTAAAAAAAATCTGTACTGATTGTACATCTCTGCCTGTGATGTACTATCCTATACTAGAACCTCTCTGGAAAATAGTTAAATAATCCCCTTATCCTGGAAAAAGTCCTATGCTTTGAAATGAAGCTTTCCCAGAATTTTCCTTTTGCCCTTCGTAGCTTTCAGACGGTGCCCCATCAGAAACAACCTTACTGGAAGTTGGTGAGTACTGAGCAGAATCAGACTCTGTGTGAGTTCTGCATAATAATTTGCCCTCTACAGCAGAACTACCACGATCTATGGATTCTACTCATTCTCATCCCAGAATATGACCTACTTGCTCAAGATACCGAGTGTCCTCATGGGAGTTACTGGGATGAACCCAAACAGCTACAAAGCATTAGAGAGGCTCTCACAAGCTGAAGGACGGAAATGGCCAGTCAGCAGCTAGAGAATATTGTCACAAAGCAATCCAAGTGGACCGATAGAGTGCTTCCAAAACACAAGCCCAGAGCTTAATTTTTTTAACTGAAATGGACACTTAAAGACTGTGGTTTCAACAGAAACAGAAATTTGGTACTTAATTTTGTCATTATTCTTCCTGTCAGCCCTTTGGTTTCCCACAGGCAATAATTAACAGCTGTTCTTTAAGTTCCATGATGATTAAAGCCCTTCCTCACTTCTAAGTGCTAATTACCCTTTTCTCTAAAAATGTCTAGCATTTTAATGTAATCAGGGTATTTTAATTCTTATGAGATTTTCGAAGGTCCACATACTTTTAACAACTTAGATCTATTGATCTGATTTTTAAAAAAATAGATATATTTTCTATTGCTTTCTATGTCCTTGCCTTCTATGTCTGGAATCCATTTTCAGGGCAGAGTAGAAGGAGTTTCTGGTGGAAGTTAAGAAAAAGATATGTATTCTCTGACTCAACAGGGCTCTTTGTTTTCAAGCAATAGAAATAAAGAGGATCTCTTTTGAGTTTCCCTTAATTATAAGCCTGAGGGTAGAGGGAAAGGAGGAGTGATTTTTGTTTCTCAATATGATGTTTGTGATTTAGTTCTGCCTGGAGGAGTTGCTGTTTTGTTGCTAAATTATAATTGCACCTTTCCTGTGGCTATGGAGGAGATTCGGCTATGTTACATTTCTGATTTGTGGTTGTCCTCCTTTTTCTGTGGGAGCTCTCTAAAAAGGTAAATGGGAGTTATATCTGTGACTTAAGTGTGCTACTTTCTCTCCTTCACAATCGTAAGGATTTCCTTTTGGTATGAACCAGAGCTGAATGTCAAGTCAGTTCTTGCAGTCTGGCTTTTTCATTCTAGAAAAAACGTGATACATTTGAAATGTATTTGAAATATCATTTGCTCATTAGATCGTTAGGTTATGCAAGGTAGAGGATGGCAGTTACCCTTAAAGCTATTTATTACTGTGGTTGTGAATCTAATGAGGGAAGACGGGATTCAAGAAGGGACTTGATAAAAGTTTTTGTAGAAGTGGATATAGTCTGGATGATGAAGGTATATGAGAAAATTAATGTTTAAAAAAAAGTTCACAAATCCCTCAGTGTGTACAGTTCTATTACTTATGAACAGCCCTTGATCAAGTGTAGGCACTAAGTATCCTGTAGTTTTCTTCTTCATGGGAGTCTCCTGTTTTTCTAGCAGCACCAAAGTCAAGAATTCGTGGCTTTTTGAGAAATGAAGAAATTATTTTATCTTATTCCTTAGGTGATAAGTTCCTTTCTCTGAGCAAGCATAAGCAGAATTATCAGTGATCCTGAGCATTTTTCTTTTCAGGTAGAAAAGAGTAGTTAAGATGTGAGCAAGAAACTTAGAAAATGTACAGTCTACTACAGGGTGTTTTAGGTAAGTCATTTAATGCTTTCTGACAAATATAGTATGTTTTGTACCTCAGAGCAATGTGGTGAGCATAATATTAAGATAGTTTATCATGCAAATACCTAAGATAAATAGAAATTGCACATTAAAGGCTTTACCTGTTTCTTTTGACCTTTTACTACTTTCTGCAGAACAGATACTGCAGCATCTGTATGAACTGAAACAATACAATTCTATTCATAGAATCTGCTCTAGTCTAATGGTATCACAAATCAGTTTATTCCATTTGTGACATTTGTTATATTATTGAAAATTTGAATAACTTACCAAAAAAAAGTCCCTGTTTTATTTCTGTCTTCAAATCTTGTTAAGAGTTTAGAGCATTCATCTGTAACAAATTTTGTGATAGTCACCTGTGAATTAATCAAAGTTTAATTTGTATCATAAGGTTATCAGAGCTTTTCATTTAACATTAAACTATTTCATAAGTCTATTCATTTCTAATTGACATTTTGTCAACTAGTGCATTCACAAGGTCAGTGCAGGATTGTTACCTGGTAGTGTTTATCATGACAGAATAAATTACAGAATTTATGAACTTTTTGTTGTTACTACCGCTGTTTACCAACAGCGTGACTTGAAACTTTACATTAAATGTGACTCACAAAGTTCAGAAATAGATTAAGCCCTATCGCTGCATTCTCCATTCTAATCCTTCCTGCCCCTCGCCTCCTTGTCCACCGCCAAATCAAAGTTTCTAAGACTGTAAAGTCAAAATGTTTCCCATAAATCTTCTTGATGCAGCTCAGGCTCTTTGAAACTTTTGTTCTGTTCTGTTTGTTTCTTCCAAAACTTCCTGTCACTTCCTCTATATCCACTGGGTCTCTTTTTGTTTGCTCTGGCATGATATTTGCCTTTATCTAGGACTGCCAGTGGTCTGGAACTCTGGTTTTCAACTGTTATTAAAAAAACGTGGATAACTTAATAAAAGTACACAAAGAAACAGCTGTAGTATACTGTAAATCACAATGGGAAATATATTTTGCAAAGCAGCTGTGTGAAGAAGTTTAAAACAAGTTAAAAACCCATTGTTTTCCCCAAAGGCTCCTGTTTTTATAACTGTTCAGGTTCATACATTCTTTTGAACTTGTCTTTTGCTTCGGAACACCTTACTAAATGTGAGAAGTTGAAAATGGACTCAGTAGATCATGACTACCATTTTGAAACTTCCATAAACAACGGGGCACTGTGTACTGTGGAACATTGATCTTAAGTGAGCGCAATGCTTAGAAGAAATCCTTAATTTATTACTCATTCAGTTGAATGCACAGCAGAAGCAAAACCATGCATGAGCACGTGTCAAGGCAATATATTGAAACATTATCAGCAGAAATGCACCATACATCTTGCACTGTAGGAGAGAATTGTTGCTTTGTGAGAATTTAATCTTTCATTTCTTTGGCTTTACTGCATGTTCAAATCTCAAAATAATAAGTACTGCAAATAAGATAAAGCTGTTTTCCAAGTGGGGTGTGATCCTGTACCTCTTGAGCTCAGTGACAGTTCTCGCTAACTGAAGTGATGCAGGACTGGGTGTGTAGGTTCTTGGATGGGAGAGTTTGCTCATTCTTAAGTTTCCTTTCTTCATACGGATTGATGTGTGACCAAAAGCCACAAGTTTGGCTGCTAAAACACACAACCTACACAATGTTAAAAGTGAAGATTGTTTTAAAATTTGATTCCCTTTGAGTATCTACTTTTAAGATCATTTCAAGATACTGATTTTGTTTGTAGTCTACTGCTTTTCTCCCTAGTACCAGGTATGTAAATTATATTTCTGGTCATTGATTTGTGTTTGAACTTAGGTAACTTCTTATATCTATCTTGTTGTAAGCAGGGTCTTCTAAGGCTTCCTAATTAGCTTTTGTCTAATTTTGCATACTTTCTGGAACTCTGAGATTTCCCACAAAAGCTTGGTTCCTCCCTCCTCCCGGTAAAATCACTAACTTTTGAAAATGCATTTCAGTGATACAACATGCCTAATTATAAGTTGATTTTTTTAAAGCTTTTAAATTTGATTTATGTTATAAACAATGAAATGTTTTTCAAAGATTGAGTTGCATACTGCTTGAATGTTATTCAAGACTCTACTGAAAACTTATATTTATTTCACTTCCACATAATCTATCATTGTTTTATTCACATTTTAGAAAAAGGAATTGCAATAATTCGTCATGGTAGTTTATGTTCTAAAAGCCCTTTGTAATCCAGAAAGATAATGATTTTTAGTCTTTGTGCAATACTAAACACAGTACTTTAAGTCTAGTTTTGCTTTAACTTCTGTAATTCAGATTGCTTTTAGTAACTGTGATTACAGTGTAGTATCCTGCCCGCCTCCTGGGCAGTTATGCTATCTTTAGTGCAATCTTGTAAGGGCTTGAAAATGCAGATAAAGAAATCCAGGTTTTATTCTTTTGCTATTTCATAACTGCTGTAGAGTTTTGTTGTTTCATGATTGCTGTTCTGCTTAAATGCTAAGTTATTTAGCACTGAAAAGAAACAGTCTTCAGCCGTTGAAAATATGAGTGCATCTGTAATAAAGGTTATTGTGATTAGTTTTTATGCTGTTGTCAGTTCATTGAAAAAATGTAATTTCAAATCTAGGAAGGCATATGCTTGTTTATTTAATGATCCCTTAGACTGTGTTCCTCTGTCACTGAGATCAGTGATAATAGGTTGAGGTAAGAATTTATTATTAAAGGTAAGATTTTTAAGTTCATTGAGAGTTTTATCACTAGTGGATAATATTCTGCACCCAATGAAGCAGAAATTATCACTTATTTCAGAAGGAATTAGGGTGAGGCTGAATTTGCTGAAAGGTCTGTTTTCACTCAGACTTGGAATATGAGGATTATCTGTTGACATGTATTTAAGCAAACTGGAGTGAATACCAACCAGATGTTTCTTAGCAACATTTTTAATAGTAGATTTGAATCATAAAACAAGGTGACATGTTTTTTTAATCGGTATTTCTGATTTCACATTGAGGAAAAGTGTATTCTAAGGTACAGTATTCTAAGTGTTACTTTGCAGATTCTTGTCCAGTTACAAATAGCAATCTTGTACAATATTAAGTGCTGCAATGAAACTCTAGATACAAAATAGAATGGCCGTCTGTATAAAAGAAAATGAATCATGTTGACATGAAACAAGTAAGTACTCTTTTTAAATAATTTTCAGCATTTAAACGATCAATTTTCCATGTCCATTCTCACTGAGCACATGAGAGGCTATACACAAGTAGCTGCTGATGTCTAACGAAGAATCTAGTACTGAAAAACACTTGGGTATTGTTTAACTGTATTTACCACACCTAGTTGCATTGATTTGAGGATACCTTATTGTTGTAAAACTTCCAAGAGTGAGAGTGGAGATAATGTATGTCCCCAGTCTTACAGTCTCTTCTCCCCTCGTGACTGAGCTTCACAAGGCCAAGAAAGAGGTGGGACAGTGCTGTTTTGAAGCTAATCCCTTCTGTATAAGAGTGGGTTAGCTGCACCCATACACTATGGTATTGGAATGCATTAGTGCTGTAGGTGTTGATTTATATTATTTCTAGTAACAGGAGTAAGGGATGTTACTTGGAGTTGGTTTTACTTTTTTTCCCTATTAACATTTTCAAAGATGAGCTTGACAGTTCCTGCTTTATTATAGTGCTCTGGCATTTATAACAAACATTGTGATGATACTCTTATTTTTAATAAGACCTATAATTTTGACAATTAATTACTATAAACTGCCCCTTTAATGTGTTGTAGTGTTAACTCTTGATTCATTCAGTCACAGGAGTTTTGCTGTTAATATGATGGGGAAGATGACTCTCTCATGGTCTTTGCCTGGTTTTGCTAAATACTTAGATCCATAACAGAGCATTTTTTCTCACATAATTGGATTATCAGTTTATAACAATGCAGTAAATTAAAGGAGAGCAGTCACACAGAGGCAGAAATATTTCCTGCCCTTTCTTCACAGTCTCCTTGTATGATACAATATGCCGAGATCATGCTGAAAGCCACTTGTGTCCCTTTTTTGGGTATCTTCAGGTACCTTTTCTCCAAACCTTTTTCTCCAAAGCTTAATGGTTTATGAAGGAGTCTTATAACATCTGGCACTGGAGATGACCTGAGGATTTGCAAGTTATGCTGACAATTGTGTTAGTGATGTATAACATTCAAATTTGACAGTGTGTCCTTCCTGCTTGTATCTGCTTTCTGAGAACTTCCATTTTAGGATGTTGAATATTAGTTCACTTTCTGATAATTGGCATTCTGATAATACAGAGTATGAGTTGTACATAATGTTTCACTGTGTACAGATGGGTGCAGATTGGAACCAACTTACAGAGATCAGATGGGTCCTTTTCTGAAATACACTATGGATGTCTATACCATCTAGTCATGCACATGCAGAGATATCCAAGTTCTGAATAAGCTCATGGTAGCCATATGTCACGGCATAGTGTCTAGTTTGGGTCTTTGATGTGGCACAGTGCTGTTGTGATTGAGTTCATGTTGGAACTATGGCTGAGAAAATATACAAGCTCATATTGCTTATTATAAACTTACCTTTAACATTTTTGAAAAAGGGAAGTTCTGGTTTACAAGAGGATAGAGGCAAAGAACACTTTGTACAATATGCTTAACGCTATTCCATTAAGATAAATTCACTAAGAATATAAACTGGCCATAAAAATGTAATAATAACTTGACCTTATACACTGAACTATGGGTACGTAAAATGTAGTACAAAAATGTAGTTAGGCATTTACGTGCTTCTATAGCTTTGTCAATATAGTTCATCTGCACAAAGGATATGTTCATGTAGCAAATGGTTGAGGCTGCTTTTTGTTTACGTTTGCTCATGCATTTTTTTTTTTACTCTAACTGCTCGCTGATGTTAACCCCTTGCAGAAAGGTAAGAGTGTCTTGAATAGTATCAGTTTCTTGGGTGAACAAGCCATAGGTATTAGCAGATGCACTAACATGTCTCCAACAGTGACAAGGGTTTCTACCATTGTTTGCAAAGCCTGGGTTTATAAACTTTAACCAACATGAAGCTGAAACAGCTGCCAGATTTACTGGCAATTAACTTTATTTGTGAGTGCTCAGAAGTCTGGGAATCTGACTATTCACAGGCAATATGTCAGTTTGGGAACTTCAGTCATCTTTATTTAGTGTGTACCCAAGGGTTTGATATCAACTGGTTTGGGGTTGGGTTGTTTTTGCATCATGGCTTGTTTGATCCAAATGCTATTGAAAGCAGCACAAGTCTCTCCATTGACTTTGATTAGTTGATCACCGTAGGACATAATAAGGGTATGCTGATTAATTCTCTGCAGTTCCTAATATGCATCCACACATAATGGAGGACCATTAGTGGCCATTGTCACTGTTAGTCAGTTTCCAGTAATACCTCGTTTTTATTTTCAGGCCGAAACCCCCGATCCTACACAGTATTACAAATAAACCATGTAAACAAGAAGTTCTTGCCACATAATTGGAATAGTAGGAGCAACATTTTCTAAACTTGGACCTTTCCCAAAATCATGCTCACAGATCCATGTGACGTGTTACAAAAGCTGCTGATTTCATTGTTTGGTTTTTGAACATGACTTTCAACTTGTAGACAGCTGAAGGTTGCAGCAGCCTGTAAGCAGAAGGGCACAAAGGGCAGGGTGTTGCGTGGCGAAATTTAACTGTGACTCAGCTTTTGCTGAAAGTAACACTCATTTCATTTCTCCTACTTCTTCCTGATTATCAAGAAATGCCCTACAGCACTGGAGTAAAGGAACACTGCCCATTTAAAGAATACTTTCAAAACTTACTAGAAATGGTGAACTGCAGAAAAGTAAAGCAGTAACTAGCAATGTTCCTTTCTTAGTTGTGAAATTCGTGGGAAGTACTCATGCTACAGTGCTACTTCTAATTTTAGGAGCAAAATATCTATCACTTCTTGTACATAGATGTCATAAAAATTGGACGAAGGTAAAAACTTTTTGTTAAGATATCCTCTAATATAATTCAGCTTTGCTATAAAGATATTGGACTCTGACAGTAGGGAAGTATTTTTGGAAGACCTAGGCAAAGTTCTTCCACTGAGAGCACCTGTGTTTTCCATGCTTGGTATGTGTGTATCTCAGACATCAGAGATGGAGAAATTGGTAGCATCAGGACAGGATGGGCACTCATGCAGAGCTTTCTGACCTTTCTTTGATGTGGATGAGAACTGGTGCTCTTACATTCCTTGAACAGCTCTCTGTAATGTAAGTAGCGTAGTGTTAAATAGGTAGGTTTGTAGGACTACTCTTCTTCATTAAGTTTGCCTCTAATTTCTTTATGTTACTGTGGACCATGGATTCTACACAGCCCTTTATACCACAAGAATTCCAGAGCTTCCATGGCAGTAGCCCCTAGACCTCTTTTCCACATTTGCCACAAGACAACAGAGTGGAGGTAAACATAGCACATTTGCTTAAAAGAAGGCTTCAGAAGCTACCAGAGATACACTAACAGGATTCTTTTCTTGAATCTTTGTCCCATCTTCTGTTTCTGACAAGAGGAATGCCTGGTCAAGAATCACAGGATTATTTAGATTGGAAGGGATCCCTGGAGATTATCTATTTCAAACCACTGCTGAAAGCATGGCCTACTTAGATTAGTTTGCTCAAGGCCTTGTCCAGTCAGGTTTTGAGCATTTCCAAGGATGGAAATTCTACATCTTCCCTCAGTAACTTGTTCCAAGGTTTGACTGCCTTCATGGTGAATAAATTTGTAATACCTAATCAAAATTTCCCTTATTGCAACTTGTGTCCATTGCCTCATGTAATGCAGTCCTTTCACTGCGCATTTCTGAGAAGAGTTTGACTTTATCTTCTCTACGCTCTTCTATTAGGTCACGGAAGACAGCAATAGGACTCCTCATGACCTTCTTTTCTTAAAGCTGTGCAAGCCTGTCTCTCTCAAGAGTGCTGCTTTAGTGCTATTTAACTCTCCTCTGTAAGGTTGAAGGTACGTGTCTTATCTTTGGACAAGAGTTTTTTTCTGTCTTCAGGGCATTTTTGTAAGATTCCCAGAGCAGTAGCTGAAGGATCACTGAAAAGCCTCAAGACAGGAAAATATATTGGGATATCTCAGGTAAAATTGTCTGACCTTTACAATGGGCAATAAAAAGATCCAAGGCGTGGTACTTTCCACAAACAAGGCTGGCCCTATTGTCTGTTATTATAGCCAGACACAATGACATAACAAAATTGGTTGAAACTCTACGTATCTACCCATCCACCTCCCCTGTTGTTAATCTCTAGGACCTTTCTGGTGCTACTCCTGCTAGAGATCTATGTGACAGCATTTGTTCTATGGAGGAAGATTTTCTTCTTACTTCCCTTGTCTCTTTTGTTATGTATCAAAGTATTCTTCCCACTACTGAGAGCTTTAGCATGTTTAGTAGTTCTTACCTGGGTATTCCTTTCCCTCCTTTGACTCCAGTGCCACTAGAGATTGAAGTGTAGGCTAGAAACCTCTAATGTCATTTTTCTTTGAGGTAGGTGCCTGCATTGGCATTGCAATCTCTACTGATGTTAGAAGCAACATCAGACTGGCAACAGCATGCTATTTTTACTCCTCTTGATATAGTCTCACCTGTGCCAATAAACTGCTTACACTCACAGCTAAATACCAGATCTGCTGGAAACACTGCATGAGGTAGATCCAGGAGCAGTTCTCACATGTTTTCTCTGCCATTCTCTACCCTTCCTCTCAGCTGGATATGTGTTTTCTTGAGGTGGAGGAAACAGAACAGGATAAGATAAAAGGCTGGAGGTTACTCTAGGCTGTGCTCTGGAGAATTGCCATTACAGGTAACTCTTGCTGCTACAGGACAAGGGTGGCTGCTGGGGGCTGCAGTTCTGCCACTCCAGCCCCACAATGCACGCTGTATTCAGACAGTATCTCCAAGGAAAGGAAGATGTCAAAACGGTGGCTTTGGGCAGTATTCCTTACTCTGCGTCAATGAGAAAGATCACACCCTTCACTGCTACTTCACAGGGAAGCTTCATGCTCTTCTCCTCTCCCCAGGAACACTTATTTTCAGCAGCTCTCTCCAATAGCTATTAACTGCTTCACAGAAGCTCAGTGTTGCAGTCAACTTGCTGAGATGAGCCCAAAGCAACCTAAAAAGCAGAATTGCTGCTGCTTTGAGAAGCTTCTGCAGGAGACTGATACTTGCTATGCCTTTTTTTTTTCTCCCAGATGCCTGATTCCCAGTCTGTGGACTGATAATCTAGACTGCTGGTCCAGATTATGTCTAAGAAATTTATTTCCATGGCAGAGAATAAATAGAGCCAAAGACAGGTCCTTGGCACTTGTAGCAGTAGTCCTCTTTGCCCTGGCCTGGTCTGGGTTGTACCTGTTCCTTTTTATAGACGGTGCTGCTCTACTGATTTTCTAAACTATGGGTCATCTCTTCCATCATCTCCAAGGACTGTAGTCAGCTCTGTGTCTCATTTGTGCAGGGTTACCTTCCATATGTGAGCAGGTGTCTTACAAGGTAGAGTTCAGAAAACTTGCCATCATGTAGTCTGCTCATAGAATTTTCTCATCATCACAGGACAAAATCCTGAAATAGTCTTTTGATACATCAGATGATGTTGATAGTTGCTAAAAGGTTGCAGATGTTTCAATGCTTCAAGATGGCTCAATGGCTAGTCTTCAGCCCCTGGTGCTAGGTAAGGTCAAGTCTATTTGGCAGTGGTCTGATTACTACGGAAGACCTTGTTAACTCTTAATAGATCCAAACTAATGTACTTCTTGCTATACCAGGGCCTTATCCATATTTTTGACAAAAAGAAGTATTGACTTCATTGATACTATTTATCCTCCATTTTCATGACTGAGCTTCATAGGCATAGAGGAGAGGGAAGGTTTACAGCCTCAACTGTTTGTCTAACCCTCTGTGTTATTCTAAACTGAAGCCTCAGCATTATCGTGTTTATTCCAGGGGTGGAAAAAATAAAATGTATACCTGCTTATCCATGGATACTTTCTAACAAATACTTGCTGGATAGTATTCTCTTACTGAGGAGCTAAAGTGTCAGCTTGTTATAAGGTTTTTTTTATTACCTTACTATTACGTTACGATTACCTAGGTTATGTTACGTAGATTACATTATGATTTCTAAACAGCACACGCAATACAGTAGGGAAGGCAACCTTTTTTGTAATTCTGCAAACTAATTACTTGGTCACCTATTTGTATCATTGCAAAACACTGTTACTTTGAGGGCTGATGCATCAACATGTCTTCTAAACAGACTGTGATTCTCGGGATCTATGAAGTACATTTTGAAAGTCATATAAAGAAGAATTATAAACACAAGCAAAGTATCAGTTTTCCTTTTTTAGAATTGCCTGCTCTGTGAGGAGTGTTCTGCTTTTTCTTCCGTTTCACCATGTGTATCCATTAATAATTTCACATGATGAAATGGAAAACAGGTTAGAGTGGTATCTGCTCTGGTCAAAATCACACAAAAAGGGCTCATTCTGCTCAGTGCCAAGAAAAATCTGGCTCTAGTGCCCAGGAGATGCTTCAACCAAGAGTAGAAGAGATGTATCTACTCTGAGAACAAGATATGAAAAGATTAGTGTCCTGGTTTTGGATTGGATAGGTTAACTTTCTTTCTAGTAGCTGGTATAGTGTTATGTTTTGGGTTCAGTATGAGAAGAATGTTGATAACACACTGAAGTTTTCAGTTGTTGCTAAGTAGTGTTTAGACTAAGTCAAGGATTCTTCAGCTTCTCATGCTCAGCCAGCAAGAAGGCTGGAGGGGCACGAGAAGTTGGGAGGGGACACAGCCAGGACAGCTGACCCAAAGTGGACGAAGAGGTATTCCATACCATGTAACGTCATACCCGGTATACAAACTGGGGGGAGTTGGCCAGGGAAGGGGGGGAGGTCGCTGCTCAGGAACTAACTGGGCATAGGTCAGCACGTGGTGAGCAATTGCATTGTGCATCACTTGTTTTACATATTTTAATTCTTTTATTATTATTGTTGTCATCTTATTATTGTTACTATCATTATTATTTTCTTCCTTTCTGTCCTATTAAACTGTTCTTATCTGAACCCACGAGTTTTACTTTTTTTTTTCTGAATCTCTTCCCCCATCCCACTGGGTGGGGGGAAGTGAGTGAGCAGCTGCGTGGTGCTTAGTTGCCTGCTGGGGTTAAACCATGACAGTTAGTAACCGTTTTTCCCTTCTACATAGTACACATCCCTGGCCATATAATGTTCCTCACAATGGAAATTATTGCTGTCTTTGAGAATCGTATACAGATAAAAGTCAGTGTAAAGAACCATTGCATTGCTTTTTAAATATAAATGTGCATCTGTTTGGGGGGGGTGGGCTACTTTTTCTGTATTAGCAATACTTACTATCTCTTTGATTAATGTTGCTGTTTTCAAGCCTAGCAAAAGAAATGTATTGAAGCAGATTGTAGAGTGTATTTTTGTTCTGTGAAGTAATGTTGCTTTATTTCTTTATAAGAGACAATTAGATAACAAAGCATGTCTTAGAATATTGTAGTGACATCTCTTTACTCAGATTACGTTTTCAGAAGGAAAATTTTCTGATAGAACTTCTTTAATCTTCTTAGGTATTAGTGTTTTTCTTGATTAAAGTCTCATTTCCTACCTGAGAAAAAAGAAATGGGTAATAACTGTAACAGAAGAAAAAAATGTATTTTTTTACTAACATTTCAGCATGACTGTGTACTGATTCTACATTTAGGAGCCATTTTTTGGTCTTCCTTGCCCCATGTACAGATATCGGGACAAGAGAGCAAAAAGGTCTTGTCTTCCTCCCTGTACGCCGGTTCTCTGTCTCTTAGCCTCATAGCCATTATAGCATCCTGCCTCCACGTTCCTGGCTCTTGTTCACAGTCTGAGCACAGAAGTCATTCATAGGGAGGGAGCAGTCAGAATGCTTTTGTGTACATATAGGCAGCTCACTTGTAATAATTTATAAGGACTGCATCAGGAGCACAAATTGGGGAATCTGGAGAAGAGCCCTAAGTTGTGCTGTTGGTTGTATGTGGCCCTGACTCTCACTGAGGAAGGTGCAAGCCACCTCCCTTACATCCTTGTACCACTGCTGGCATAAGAACAACAGTGAATCTGAGTTGGACAATCTGTAGGTATTGAGATAAACCACATGGTAAGGACAGCCACTGTGAACTTGTTGTCTCCAGACAATGGGCTTTTTTTTTTCTGCTGCGTAACTCATGTACTCAAGTTAGTCTAAACGGGGACCACAGTGCAAAGTGATGTGTGAGATAATGTGTCCGTACAAGAAATCCACTAATTTTTGTGTGCTAGGGTGAATTCAGTTGCGTATTTCCTGGATTCTTTTATTACAGTGGATTTTGCTACTCTCTGAATTATTAGTGGATTGTTTGTTCTGGAGACATGGAAGTAATTGTGAATAACTGTGAAACACTAGTAGCATGTAAGCATTGTAAGCAAGTGTCCACACTACAAAGTCATGGTGTGAGCAACTGATGAGTTGTGTAAATTGACCTTTACCTGTCCTTTAATTTTCCAGTGCCATATCAAGCTAGGGTGGTTTGGTTTTTTTCATGTATAGATAGGACTTAAGGTCAATATTTAACTTGCAACTTGAGCTAAGATTACAGCAAAACTGAATCTAATATCAAATTTCAAAGAAGCCTGCAGGAGTGGCTCTTAGATCAAAAAGTAATAGTTGATCCGACAAGCCAGTCTCATTCATGTATGGGCCTTTTGAAGAATGAAAGTATTAATTCCTATAAACATAAAGGCAAAACCTAGGGAAGTGAGGGTGCATATCATCCAAGCACGTACTCTGAATTAAAGACTACAAGGAAGCATAGTTATACATTTGATTTGCTGATCTTGTGTAAAGATTCAAATTGTATTGCTATTGTAAAGCTTTCAATTCCATGGAGCTTCTGACTGCCCCAAACAGACCATTTTGCTAGCCATTGCTGAGTTCTGTGCTGCCCCACCTAGATCGCTACAAGTATCCCAGCAAATTATTCTAAAGCTAGAACAGACATGTCTAGATTATACTGCAGCCAATGTTATGACTGCATTTTTAATTACTGTGAGTTAACATAATTTTTTCCTTTATGAGGGCAACCCTTGGAGACACTTCTCTTTCTCTTTGATTTTATTGTTTCTGTTGGTAGAAGATAAAAGTGACTCAGACTAAAGGAGTATAGAAGTTCTTTTTCTTATGGAAAAAAAATATATGCCAATGTGAACACAATCTTACATGAAAAAAATAGTACGTCAGTTGCACTTCAGACTTTTAAAATTCTAAGCAATGATGTACACAAGAGGTTTTAAAGTAACTTTAAACAGGACCTTATGATGCGTACATCTTGGGTAATTCTGGACTTTCTAAAAGCAAATACTGTGTTACAGAATTATTTTTACACATATCCAGATTTAGTCATGTGTAGATTAACTGTAGATAGCTATGTAGATGTTTTGTGGTTAGAGAAGTGACATAGCAAGCAACATAGAAAACTGAAATGGGCCATACTGAATTAATTTTCAGTGTTTGACTTAAATTCATAAAGGATTTAGTTAAAACCTTAAATTAACTCATTCTTAACAGGTAATAATTAGAACATTGCTATTTATAGTAGGAAAAAATGGCTTGCTAGAATACTACATGACCTGAAGTTTTCTAGTCTAAATATCATTTAATCTAAATATACTTATTAGTGGCTCAAAAAAAGTTTTATGTTAAATAAAATTACATACTCAAAAGTCACTTGACTGAGATACAATATGTTTAGAGAATAGCCAATTTAAGACCAATATGAACAACCACCAAAACAATTGTTTAATGAGGACAGCAGTTCTGCTTTATAAGAATGCTCTTCTGGGAGGTAGCGGTATGCTGAATTTCCATTAGTTTCCCATGTGAAAGTGGTCTTTCTCTTCCCTTCATAGCTGCACATCTGTATCCACTGTCGCCTTCATGAATCTTAGTTTACCTCTTGGCTGCGTGCACTGGGAGATCCTGCTGGCAAAAGTGGAATATGGCTATGCCCTGGAAAAATAGGATTTCTGGATTCTTGTTTGTTCCCTGTACTGGATGTGCAGTGCCTGTTCTTTCATTGCTCTGAATGCTGAGCAGACATTGTGCTCCAATATTAATCCTGCATAGATAACTCTTCCTCCTAGGTCAGCAGGAATGTTCATGGAAGGGCTCAATACAGTTCTGCATTTCCATTTTCAGTTACTGTTGAAATGGCCATCTCTTTTACCTGATAATGTGATTTTTTTCAGACAAAATCAGGCAATTCTGTTCCATTTGATGTTATCAGTTTAGAATTTAAATACTTTTCTTAATGCAATTCGTATACATTATTCATAATTATAGAATATAGTTACTTAATTAATCAAGTACATTTCAAAATACATACAGGACTGTTCAGGATAACCATCCAGTAACATATCACGTATGGCTGTACTAATCCATAAACTTACCTCACCTGCCAGATTTTTCACAAAGTAATGTCAAACTCATTATATTTTGCATAACAATTTATTTGCTTTTTGAATGCATAAAATGTGGCTAGCATTGTTTTAAAGTGTATATGGATGTGATTCTCCATATGACAGGGGGTATCAGTGGGAGTGCTGTTGTTAGAATAGGATCAGATGCTCTGTTCTGTATGGTAGGTACAATATCTGTATTTAAGATAGGTTGGGTACAAATTCAAGATTCTAATATCTGCATTTCAATGTACATATGTATTAGTATACCTTGGTGTACAAACCACTGTATTCATATACATTCTTTACCAATAGGTAAACGTGTTCTAGGTGAGCACCAACCGTACAGTTTGGTAACAAGTGATTTATTTTATGTGTATGTATGAATACATATAAAACCACCATTTGTATCTAACTATAACTTACTGCTATTCCAATGGATTTTATATTTTTAACTTTTTTATTGGTTGTAAATGAGATTAATTTCTCCAGTTTAACATTTTCTGTATGACTTTCTAATCAAGAGTTCTATCATGCAGAAAAAGAAACCAAGGAGAGTTATTAAAACCTACTTGGCACGATACTGTATTTAGATTTCCATGTAGTGGATGTTGCCCTATATTGTCATGTGTAAATGAAATCTTTTTACAACTGATTGTTTATTAGAATTGCAGAGCATATTACAAAAACAACAGTCATTTACAATAAATCTTTAGTTTTCAATCTCGTGTTCTAGTAAGACTCTTTGGAAAGAAGCCAAGTATTAGGATTTTGTGTGACTCACTGTGGTAGGTAATTCTTAATCTCTGAAGAACATACATTCTACAGTCCTTGGAAAGTACACTGTTGATAGTATAGGAGGTATTTGAATTGCTTAATGTATTACCAGACACTTGATTAGTAAATAATGCTTTACCTAACTGAATTTTGCTTACAGAGAAATTCCATGCTGGATACAGTATACCACAGACTTAAAAGTAAATGAGAACGCGTTTTGTTTTTCTCAAATCTGTGCTCTGGAATGACAGCATAAGGAGGGAGTTATGCTGTGCCAGAAGCTCTTGGTAAAATCCAAAACTCCCACAAAATACATCTAGTTTCATGTTTTGTTGTGTACTCTGTATGTGAACAAGCTCATCCATGCTTGGAAATCTTTTAAAAAGATGTTACTATTATTACTGAAGTGGATGTCTAGAAAATGTGTGCTAATGTATACAAACATGCAGAGTACGTATTTCTGATGTTGAAATAGTAGAGAGTTAATGAAATAGCATGATTTTGTGGCAAGACCAGCAAAAATGTAATTATTCAGAGGCAGGGTTGTGAATGATTTTGGTTGGTTTTTGGCGTTAAACTTTTTGAAGTTAATTTTGTTTCATGAAGAAGTCTGGTTTTGGATTGAGATATATGTTAGATTTTGTAAACTTGTTCACAGTATTTCCTCTTGCTACCAGTCGTTCTTATACCATGTGTGTTAAACTAAACAGTCCAGGTTCCAGATGAATGTTGGTGTCTACAATACAAACATCTGTTTCATCTTCCTTTAGTACTGGTGAGTTAGTTCCTCTGTAGAACTCTAAGTTGTCAATGGAAAAACTATCCATCTATGAATTAATCTGGTGCCACTATCCCCAGTTACTCCAGCTTCAGCACAGTACTTCACCACGTAAGATTCAATGTGGATATTATTTTAAACCAGGCCTTGTTCTGCTAATAGCATTTAAAGTTGCTACTGCTCTGTACAGAAATGTTTTAGGTTTTTCTTAGGTGAATGTACTAAACAGGTTCTTATAACCTACTTTACCTAACTTAACCTTTTTTATTTGCTATGTTTTTGCTTTACCTGGGTTATTCCTTCTCCTCCTATAATCCTATATATCTGAAAGTTAGCTGTAGAAACCTTTGCTAAACTTCTCATAGTGTGACTTTCTTCATGGAAGTCACATGTCATATTTAGTTGCTTAGTTCATTGGGCTTACTTGCTTAAATGCTCTGCTGTATCAGGGTTTAAGGATTTAATCCTTTACAACACCTAAGTATTGCATCACATATATAAGATTAAAAAAGCCAGTGACCAGGCTGGATAACGCTAGGAACCCAATTTCTGTATTAATCTGATAAGAACTGTGAGTTAATGGTAGTCCTCTCAAGCCAAGTTAATTTTCCCTCCCTGTTTAATTTCTGGTTTGAGCCTTTGAGAATTTGGATTTTTCTGAAAGCAGCTGAAAACTGGGGTTGTTCTCTGAAGTACATTAAAAAGGCAGGATCAAAGTTTGTAAATAAAAGTTCTGCATAGAAACAAATACAAGATTTTTATTAGAATATTTGTTGGAGTTTTGTATTAGAGTTGTGAGATTAAATTCACTCTATCAAATAAGAAACAAATTACAGTCTCCTTCGTGCGAGGATCTGTCATCCTTATATAAGCATAGATTCGGGTCTTTCTCTAAGTCCACATCCAGTGGTTTTTATCACACGTTTTGTTTTCTGCCCTGAGTATATGTTGGGAAGGTAATTGTTACACAGGCTTTCCAAACAATTTCCTTGTTACAATGAGCTTGCTGCCAGGCCTCTGAAAAAATTCAGAAAATGTATTCAGCCATATTTATTAATTCAACAGAATGATATCAGCGATACTGGCTGAGCAAAGTAAAGTCTAACATTAACATTTCTCTGACTAGAGCACCTTAATTTTTCATGAAGCCATACTGTTTATTCCAGAACTTCAAGGAATGTCCTCAGTATTGTTTTGAAATTTCTAACTGTTTGTAATTATATATGAAAGATCTAGTTTCTGTTATCTGATTTTACTTAATCTATCTTAGCCCCCTGGAAAATTTCTAGATGGTCAAGCAAAGAAAGTCAGAAGCCCTCACTTAGAACAGAAAAACAGGGGCTTGTAGTTTGGGGGAAAGGAATAATGAAAGGCAAGGGAAGCTACAGTTGGTAAAATGGATGGAATTAGGATTGGTGAAATGAGGATTCTGGTAGGATTTTTTTGTTGTGAGAAAAGACAATTTTTCAAATGCAAGATGTTTTCTTAGAATGAAAAGGATTCTCATTGTCTTGTTGAGAAGCATATGAGCTGCTCCATTTTATCTCTGTTTTCCAGCCAAGCTAGCGAGAGCCTGACGGAAGCATGGAGATACACAGTTATTTCATTTACTAAAATGCATCTATTGTTTATTTTCAAGGCCTCCTTGTGCAGGAGGCTTCCAGATCTGAAGATCAACGTTCACTGCTTCACATGTCCCAAACTGAAAAATATTCCACACATGAAGTCTTGTAACGTCTTGCAGTAAGACACTTGGAGCCAATTTACACATTGCTCCATATGCAGGGTTTCATTTTGCCACTGTACTGTGGAAAGAACTATTGCCATTACATGAGCTCTGTTTGGATCAGGAAGGCACTTAGAAATACATCTAGCTGCTTGCAGTTAGTCGAGAATTGTGGAGCTGTATACCTTGTGAAGCAGCGTTCTGCTTTTCCAGTCCTTTCCCCCCCCCCCCCCCCCCCCCCCAAAACATAAATGGCTTTATTTGGACTGGTTTACTAGTAAGTCAGTTATGTTAGACATGTTTCATATGTCACATTATTGTTTACTATTGGAAATGATCCACTTCTGACTTCTCAGGTGAAATGAATAGCATTGTTGAAAAATGTAAACTGCCTCTGGTTTCATTATAATAGACTTGTATGACCATGATAGTGATGACAACTACAGTTTATTATCAATCTCAAATTAGCAATTTGGGCAAGGAGTTCTGAGGCTTGGTAAGTTGGAAAATTAAATTATGCCTTTCTTGGTCCTTCTAGATGTAACCAGTTTGTCTTCCACACATCTACTACTACTTAAGGATGGCATATTAATTATATGGAGTTGAAATGCCAGAGCATTATATAATTCCTTCCTGTCTCAACATTTCACAGTATGGTAGTAATCTACCGACTATTGATGGAAAACTTACAGTAAGTTAACAGTACAATTATTCCTTAATGTATATGTTTCCATGAGTTACAAAGAACAAATAACAGTATCAGCCTCATGCTTCAAATAGGTGCATGGTACATATGATTAACTGATATTGCTCACACAGGTTTTTATCACCGTGCTTTGATTTTTTTCACATTTTGTGAGTCAGGGTCCATTAGCTTCAATAAAAACTTGGATTAGAAACATCCACTGGCCATGTCTGTGTTCTAGGAATTGGTATTAAAAATTCAGTATCGGGATTCACGCTTCAAGGAAGGTGTAGTGGAATGCTGTGATACAGAGGTGTCTTTTGGAAAGAAGCCATTTGTGGTCAGTAAAGATTCTTTTCAAGGTTGTTAACCTCTGTATCCTTAAATCATATTTATATAGCTCCCTAAATTATTTCTGCAGTTTCAGTTGGAATATACTCCCCAACCAAAACAATTGTGTAACACAACTGTTACCTTTTGCCCCATAGATGCCTACCTTTCAGTTATGGCTGAAGTAATCTCTGGGTAGCTTCTAAGATAGTTGTACTGGTTAAAATTTTTCATATGCATGTGTTTGAATGTTAATTAGGTTTTTAGGCTTATTAACATTATTATTACTGCATTTCATCAGGACATAGGACTGTCATCCAGAAAGTCTATCTGTTGGCTTAAAATCTTGCCTAAGGCATATTAGCTCAAAACCGTTTTGTTAGAATTTGGAGTGTACTTATTGTATTCACCTATTGTTGCTAAAATATTTAATTCTGTAATGTAAATGCACTGGAAGGCTATGATAGATGTATGGTTTTCTATTAGAAATATTTAAATTTCAGTCTTTTTTTTTAAATGAATGCACATTACTTGCAACTGAAGATATATATTCATACCTGGTTCTAGTTCATTTTCTTTTGACAGTGCTCATATATTTTCTTTTTCTCTTATCAGTCTCAGTTTCTGCATCAGAATGGCACGTTCACGTTTGAAAAGTTTTTCACTGGAGACTTCTTTCAGAATACTGGTATCTTACCCAAAACTTGTCTGGGTAGCTCCAGAGAACAGTAGTGTGTGACCTAAGATGGCACGTTAGTTTAAATCTTTCCAAAGTCCATGTTCCTCACTGAGGAATCATGTCATGATGAAGTATTTTGAGGTTAATGTGAAACTTGAAGGCTGATTTTTTTCTGACAAATACCAGGTCCAGATTTGTACAGTGAATCTGCCTGTCACAGAAATCTGGGCCAGCTCATCTTGTCTGTCTTTTTGCTGTTATCACAACCCAGGTGTAAGAGACTAGGCACTGATTTTTATCATGCAAGATATGATGGAGTATATCATATGACTTAGGGTAATATCATTTTGCTTCTCCAAATATGTGTGCTTTGGTGGAGGGACTTGAGAGAACAATGATAGAAGTTTCCTGTTTAACACAAGAGGAGATAAGTACTTAACTAAGTGCCCAAGCCAACAGCATAATAAAAAAGGAGGCACTTCAGTTTCCTAAAGCTCAAGTTATCTTTTTAAGAGCAAATTCCAAACTCTGAACCACTGGAGTTTGTGTAGTAAGTGTCACAGTGACATTTTGTACTGCCCATAATGAGATGAACCCACAACTTACAGCATTAGCTACATCCACCTGTCCTACATTTTATCTAAGTTTACCAACCTACCTGTCCCAGAAGTGTCTTTTTGTGGGTCTTTTTTCATGTGGGAAAGGAAGTCAGTCTTAATTTTGATATTCTAGCTAGGCTGCCTGTCCTTTCACAGTCATATTGGTAGTGGACAACTCTATCGGGTTTGCCATGAGTGTGGCCATGGATGATGTTTCTAGGAGGTGTAACATCTGTGGGACTGGAAAGTGTTCACCACCTTGCCTGAGGCAATAGTGAGGTGGTTACCTTATGCCAGTGTGCACTGTGCATGTCATTTTTCCATATCCCTGATCAAAACTTGGCAATTTAGCCAGAATAATTTTTAAGCTGCATAAGTAAGAACATTTCTGCAGTGTGCATTTTTAAGTTCTCTTCTAATGGAGGGTTATTTTGTCCTTCGCTAGGCCTTTTTTTTTTTAATGGTTGCAGAGGTTAATGCGATGTCTTGTGTTCAGATTTTAATGCTACCTTTATATGACTGCAGAAAATAGCTTAGTGATACAACCCTTATACTTGTAAGCCTGAGGATCCCTGGAAGTATTAGTCAGTTGCAGTTATTAAGACTCATCTTCACTCAAAGCCACGAAAATTTTAACCTTTTTTATGTTTGTGCGCAAATAATCATGTATTGTTAGTTGCACATTCCCCAACTTTCCCCCCCAGGCCTTGTTATGATGTGCTATTGGGCTGAAAATAAGAACCTCTGCCCCCCTCTTGGGCTCTGTTCCAGCAGTACTTAGGTACTTGGGGACAGATGCTTCTTTCTCATGCTGTCTGCTGTTTACTTGCAGTTGTTAGCCAGTTCCTTTAAATAACAGCACTGAGATGCCAGCAGTCCAGATACCAGAGATTCTGCTTCATTTCTCCCATAAAGAAATCTGATTTGGCAGTTTTTTTCTATTCTTTGACTGGAACTTTTTAAGATACCTTAATTTTATGTATTTCGGCTTTCTGTAAAATACTTCATATGCTGTAAATGAAGATGTATCATCTCAGAATCAAGAGTCACATGTTTAATTGCAAATGACTTGAGCTTACTGCATTTTGGTGTAATTCCGTGATGTCCTCACCCAAGAAACAGCACATGATCATTTGTATGCTTGCCATATCTAGGAGGAAATTTGATAAGGCTTTCAGAATCTGCTTTGTAAGGCCAGTAATTGCTCTGATCCAATAAGGGAGCCCTCTGTGGTGGCATCACTCGAGAGAGTAAGCATGGTGTGACTGCTGCTGGCTTCTCGGATCATGCTGTCTAATGAAAGATTAATGAGGAGATGATGCTTTGTAACAAACATCTAATACTGCCACCAGGTCACAAGTTTGATTTGAACCAATCAATATAATTCATTCTCCTAAAGGTAGCTAATGATAGCATGCTTATGAGAAATGAAATGGCCTGCAATCTAAGACAGCCTGCTTGTTCTTACTGTGTCAGCTTTAAAGAAACAGTATTCATTTTATAATGTCATCTAAACTTTGGAAAGAAAGAAGAGTTTAAATTCTGAGGGAAAATGTTAAGAAAACTTTTTAAAAAAATGAAACTCAAGAAAACTGAACTAAGGGAATCCCTATATTAAAAATAAATTAGAATTAAAACTCAGCGAAACATAAGGGAGAAAAGAAAAAAGTCTCATATTCTCAGAATTAATAGTATCTGAAAGAGAAAAGAGAGTTTGATTTGACCTTGGGGTTTAAGGATCAGATGTACATTAATGTCTGTGTTCTTAATCCTAGGAGTGACTCACTTGCCTATGAAAGGCAGGGGGTCAAGTCCCTACATATGTCATTATGACCCATCTGAGGAGAGAGGGAAAGAAATTGGACCATCATTCTTCTCTTCTTGTACTAACAGAAGGCCAGATAAGTTTCTGATATAACATAGACAAGTCTCTCTCTTTTTTTTTTTTTTTGTAATTATACCCACTATGTTAATTCCAGAAAGCAAGTATAGGACACAGAAGAGGGTATGTATTCAAGTATTTCCCTCAGAAATAATCCTATGAGAGACTGAACAATCTGAGAATTAGAGGGCAGAATGAGGAAATGCAAAGGCAAGATTTTCTTCTGAACTTCCAGATAAAACCTTTGAGCTAGATTTTGCATTCTTGCTTCTATCTAAGTAATATTGTGCTTTGAAAGTGTTAGCAGTGAGTTATTGTAGCTACACATGGAATAAGATACTGTAAACTATGAATAATGGAGCTTGACTTTTGAGCTCTTGATTATGAGACTAAAGTTTTCCAAGCTGCAGAGTGGGAACTCCCTGCTTTTCTCTTAAAAAAAAAAAAAAAAAAAAGTTCAAATTTTCTAATGAAAGATTCTGATTTTCATAGCAATATAGTATTGCTGTCCTCTAGGTATACATAAGACCATACTGACCTGGCTCCAGTTACTTCTTAGGTACAAATAATATTTAAAAAAATCATGACAATTTATTTCCTAAATTAAAATAGTATTTGCTTAATATTTAGGATACTTGCCTGTGTGGTACTTTCTGTCTAGATTGGTAACATCATAAACTTTCTAAATGTTAGCATTATTTTCATTAACAATGTTATGCTCCCAATACCTGGAACAAATTGAAATTGTCACCAAAAATACCGATTTGTCATCAAAATACCAATACCAGATCTAGAAAAGACATTAAGAGCCAGGAGAATTTTCTTGCTCACATCATTTTGCAGGAGCACAGGTGCACCAAAACACTCCCTCTGCAGTGAGTAAGCAGTCTATTTGGTGAGTAAGCCACTTCTAAAGCACCGAATAGCAATTCTAATAGCAATTTCAGACTCATATTTTGCCACTTTTACACAGTTGTAAGAAAGATGTGTAGTCATTAGATGACATTTCTTAATGTTTAGCTTTCTAGTTTATCATACAGTAGGGGTGAGAACAAATTAATCGCCCCTAGCTGCAATTTGAGGATCTCTGCTTCAGTCACTGAAGCAATACCTTTTTTTATTTGATTTCTCCCCCTCTGTATCGATTGTATTTTCCTTCCAAACTGCACTGTGATCAACTGGTATCGTGTTTCTTGGATTAACTTGGATTTCTCATCTTTTCTATTTCCGTTTCCTTTTTTCTATTCCAGTAAGTGCTTTAAAGTTTTAAATGTTTAAATAGAACCACTTTCCCATAAAGCTTGGAATCTGCCAGGATCCCTTCCTAGAAGAGGAGCATGGTCTAATGGTCAACACACACCTGGGTGATGGGCATTGCTGTGTTCTTATCCTAGTTGATTTACTTTTGTGGCCTTAGGCACATCTTTAAACTACCTACCAGGAGGAGCCATGAGGATTAATTGAACAGGCAAATGCTTAACATTATGTCTGGCTGTAAGAATAGGGTACATTTACTGCCAGCCTTGAAAACAAAGTCTGTGATGTTAGTGGGGGAAATTGTATTTTTTTCAGTTATCTTGCCTGAAGAATGACGATAAGATTCCTGATTCCATCAGTACGAATTCATAATTGCACAGGCTTCCTTTTCATTATGAAATCAAACTCTGCCATTTCTGTTTCTTCTTGGTAACTGATATTTCTGCTAAAATTTTCTGCAACTCTTAGAGAGTAATAGAAGTTTATCTATATTTGTGAGGATCCATGTTGAAATAAACTTCAGAGTTGTTGCTATCCATAGTCCTGGAACAGGAGATGAAAAAAAGAGATATCTGGAAGAAAAAATATGCTAAAACTGATGTCTAGAGAAACAAACTAGTACATAATGCTGGTCATTTAAAATTGTAATTATTTACACATGAAGGATATTTGAATATTTCCTTTACAAGTAGTGAATTTTGTCAGCTTGTTTGATCTGACAATAGTTTGATTTGACTTTTCTTTCATAACAGACATTTTGTCTACATCTTTAGGATTTATCTAATTTTTATTACTGTGTTGCCTGGGAGCTCAAGTCAGACTTTTTTGTAGTTGCTCTGTTTTGATTTGATTTTTCTTGAATATGAGTGACAAGACCTTACATGTAATATGTTTCACCCTGATTAGCACTTTGTATCCTCACATTAATACTTCTCTATCTTTCCTGGCAACATCTGTCCCAGAATAGCTTAGTGTTATCTGTGCCACATCACAGTGATTGCTCATAGTCATCCTCTGATGGACTAATACACCCTCTTCTTTCTCCTCATTTGTTATTTCCAGCTTGTCACAGGAATTCTTATTCCTATGTGTATGACCATGCACTTCATCTAATTTCATTCTGTTTCTGTTATTGCAGAGTTACCTGTTCTCCTTTGGTGTGGAATACAGTCTTTCTTTGTACTAACAGCTTATTACAGACCTAATTTCTGTGCCAAGGTCACAAGGGAAAATACTACATATGTCCCAAGACAGATACTTGAGGAATTAGCCTAACAGTTTGTCTCCAGCCTGATACTTTCAATTGTTTTCTCTTTAGCCAGTGCTATAGAAACACAAGGACATATATTCCAGATTTTCCTGTTAAGTTTATACATGGATCTTAACTGTATAAATCATACTGAAGAGTGAAAATGGATCCCCCAACAGTGATCAGAGAAGTTCTAAGAGGTTCCAGACATTCTTCAGGTATTTGCAAAGCAGCTCCACTCAGACCACTGTGCCAGCACTAAAATTTCCAAGCTGAGCATCACATTTAAGAAGGCATCCCTGCAACTGTTACTTGCTCTGACTCTGCCCCCCCCGTAACCAGGGCTGTGCTTTGGAGGCATGTGGAACCACTGTGCTAGTGGTGGCATGTGTTTTTGAGCACTTTTCAATAGCAGAACAAGCCAGTGTCTGTCAGTAACTGAATTCAAGTTGTGGCACCAATATGCACATGCTTGGAGCTTTATTCAGGTCTTGAATACTGCCGAGGTTGGAGACTACACAACATCTTTGGACAACCCATTCCAGTGCTTGGCTGGTGAAAAAGTTTATCCTTATGTCAAGTTGGGGCCTTTCTTGTTTCAATTTGTCCTTTTTGTGTCGCATCCTTCTGCCATGCAGTGCTGAGAAGAGCCTGGCTCCATCTTCTTGGTAACCTCCTCACAGGTATTGAAAAGCTGCTGTTAGGTCCTCCCAAAGCCACCTCCTCTCCAGGCTGAACAAGCCTACCTCCCTCAGCATCTCCTCATCCAGCCTCTGCTCTAGCCCCCTGACCATCCTGGTGGCCCTTCACTGAACTCACTCTGCTTTATCAACACCTTTCTCATACTGGGAGGCCCAAAACTGGGTGCAGTATTCTCAATGCAGTATTCTCAATGCAGTCAAAACCATGCTGAGTGAAGGGGGATAATCACTTCTAATGATCTACTTACTGGCTATGTGCCTGGTGGTACAGCCCACTATGTTGCCCTTCTTTGCTGCCAGAGCACACTGCTGCTCATGTTGCTGCCAATGTCCCCAGCTGCCCAGCCAGTTGGTCTCCAGCCTGTATTGCTGCATGGGGTTTTTCCTTCCCAAGTGCAAGACTTTCATTTGTCCTTGTTGAATTTCATAATTTCCTATCAGCCCAACCCTCTAGCCTATCTAGGTCCCTTTGGCTGGTGGCCCTGCTCTTGAGCATATTTGACTGGTCTGCCCAGTTTGGTGTCATATGGAAACTTGGTGAGAACACGCTTCATTGACTTCTCCAGGTCATCGATACATGTAAAACAGAACAGGTCCCACTACAGACCTGTGCAGTACTCATTACAAGCCTCCAGGCTGAGGACAACCCATTAACCACTACCTTCTGAAACCAACTATCAAACCATTTTTTTTACCCATTACATCAATTCAGCAGTGTTACTTTTTGGTAATTCAGTTATTACATTAAGAAACATTTTATCACAGAAATACATTTAGCCATGATAGCGAGGGACCAGGATAGTCTGGAGAAAAAAAAAGCTGTGGATACTACTACTGCTTTTAAATCTAAACTTTTAAACCTAAATTGATTTAATTTATTCTTAGCTGATCCTGAGCTAAGAAGTCTCTCAGACTGGCTACTCAGTGGAACACAGTATAGAGGCACCCAGGCTGGTACATTATAATAATTCATAATGATATCTTGAATCTAGTGAGGTTCATTAACTCAGATGAAGAGCTGTGTGAACCATGTTACTTCTGAACTCAGGCTTGCCTGAGAATCATTATAGTCATATTTCTGTGCTGTTGCTTAGCCATGGTGCACTTAAGCTGCCATGCATGTTACTGTTTTAAGTATCTCTGCACCTGTGTCCTGATTTATCTGCAAAGTAGGTAGCCCACCCAGAAATTTGAGTTATGGACTATGGGCTGACAGTGGGGTCTCTTAGTAACTAGGTAGTTGAGTCTGAGCATATGTCTTCAGTTCATATTTTCCAAGGCAACCTCCTGTTTGTATTTTGCATGTGATTTGGCAAATTGAGTCATTTGGTAAGCTTGTTATCTGATGTCATTCACAAATTAAGCAGATGTTTAAATCATCCTGTTTATAGTTATTTGCAATTGTAGAATAAATGGTGAAGCAAGAACCCCTTTAAAACTAGGCCCTGAACATTTTGGTCTTGATTTTGCTTTAGTTGAAACTTCTGGAAAACTTGCCACCAATGTCAATGGGAACAAGGTGGGGCATGTTTATAGAAAAAAGACACTGTCAGCTGGTAATGGTGCAAAATGTGTGAATAAAAATGGTTTATCTCACTAAAAGTTAAGAGGTTTGCCTGAAATCACTTTCAATATCCTTTCTTGTTCTCTATACAGTGAAGTATGTAATTAGGGAACATATTATACAGCAAACTCAGTTTGAAAAATTGATTTTTAAAGCATAAAAGAGGCAGTGACTGAAGTCCTGCCAGGCTCTATCGAATACTCACATGTATTATATTGTAAACATAATATGATTATACTGTATGTTGTCATAATAATTGGCAATGGTATTGGAGTCAGTCATTGAGTGCTTTGTTCATGTGGTAATAGATGACAAGGGCTACAATGTTTGCTGGCAGCAAACTTGTTTTCCTTTCTGTTTTTCTTAGTAAATTGGTTTCAGAATAGTTTTGTGGTTTGTTTTTTTTAAACTGACTGTCTTAGGATCCAGATGGCTTTATCTCTTTTTAATGAGATTTGGGACATTCTTCTTAAAAGTGGTGTTCACTCAGTGCTGCCACAAAGGCCACATTCTTCACTTTTCTTAAAGCATGGCACTGTGACAACAGAGATAGGGAAGACTTGGTCGTGATCAACAACACGGAAGGGTGGATGAAGTCAGATTCTTTAGGATCCAGGGCTGAAAGGTAGCATGAGTCAGGAGAGAACATAAAAACTGAATCTGGAGGCCAGCGAATAATTTTAGAGTACTGGGTAGGAGCAGCTTATCCATTAGTCTCTGTAGGCTTGATTCTGTAATTCTAACTCATGTAAGCTGTGTCACTGGGTTCCAGCAGGCTGCCATGTGACAGGAGCTATTGCTTGTGAGTAAGCATGGCAAAACCGCTCCATTTATTTGCAAAGGTCCTGAAGGGGCAGCCAGGATAGATAACAGTTGGGAAAGGGGCATTTTTCCTGCTGAAACTTCAAGACATTTGTTACTGAGTTAGTAGTTGGAGTTTTACAGGACAAGACCCTCTCAAAATTATTTCTTTTAAGATCCAGACCATATGTATGACAGGGCTCTGCAGGATCCTGAAAGACAGTTTGTGGTGGCTGGAGACATTCACAGTAGGCATGCATTTCAGTTACGATGGAGTGAATTTCACCTAATACAAGTTTAACAGCTGAAACCAGCTTTTCATCTTCCATCAAATTCAGACTGTAAGGCTTGACTACTTAGCTTCAGATTCCTGTGAAATCATCAGCAGCACACACCCTGTGCATCACCATTCTTTTACCTTTACGTATATCCTTCACTTTTTGCCGGTTTGAGTCAGCTCTCGCTGACTTCAGTTGCACATGATATAGCCATATGCTTCCACCCTTTCTAGGCTTCCATGCCTTTTCTTGTACTGTTTATGTGCCTGTCCTGCTTGTCCCTGTGTCAATCATTTTCCATCTCATTTCATGTTGTGTACCACTCTCCATCTCAAAGTCCATTTGTGTCTCTCTTCATTCTCAGTGTTATTCTTTAGTGCCTGATTGTTTTTCAGTAGTCTCCTTTGGATTACCAGCTGCAGAATATGCCACCTGCATGTATCTCTAGTTCTGCCAGCAGAGCATGAGTAGCAATATAATCAGTTCTACAAGAATGTCTTGTTCCTGCAAAGCAGACATAACTTTATTCTGTTTTGCACTGATGTATATGCCTTGGCTTTCTTTGTTGATCACACAGGTATTCTCAATCTGCCCAGGTAGTTATATAGAAGGGATGGTATTCAGCTGCCATGAGATGTCTCTGCCTGTAGTCAGCATTTAGAAACACCGTATATCTGTGAGTGAAGAACAGCACCTTTATGTGAATCTTCAGAAGGAGATGGAAAGGGGTAGAATACTTGCCTGAAGTGATACTTATCATGGCCTCTATCACTTTTTTCCTCTTGAAAATGCTAGCAGATGTGTGACCTACTATGTTGTGGTGCTTCTCAAACAATATGGGGGTATTTAGCCCAGTACTGAGTCATAGGGAAAAGGGGTGTCCATTTGAACCACTAATACAATTTGGAGTAATATCTTAGTTCTTTAGGGGTCTCCTGTCCAGGGGATGTCCTTCTATAACTATTTAGTTTGTGAACAGTTTTTAAAAATCACCACTCAAGATGGTTTAGTAGTTGAAGACTATGTTGAAAAACAAATTAAGTAGTTGTTAAATACAATATCTCAACAATTTCCACTTAGAAAGCACAAAAAATAACATTGTAACATTTTTTCAACATTGTAAGGTTTTTATTTACCTGATGGGATATCGTCTGGTATCTGATGAAATTGCAGTGGTTTTTCCTCCCTAAGGTGTAGCAAGATGTGCATGTGTATATTGTAATGCACAGTGAATTCTCAACTCGAGTATAATCATTGCAAACTGCAGATGTTCCAAGTGCTTTTCTCCTCAATATTCTGATTGTTAATTATGTGGCTAACCAGCATTTTAAAACAAAATTTGCACATAAAGAGTCTATTCATCCAATGGGGACATGCTAACAGGTTTTCTCCCTACACAAGTGCTCTGCACAGAAAGACACATGTTAGCTGCCTGGGATCAAAACCGAATCAGAACAGGAGAGTTTTTGTAGCATACAAGGTAGCTGAAAATTGTTTTTCGAAACAGCGATGAATTTTTCTTGTGTACTTTAGATTTCCACTCACAGGGTATATTCATGCAACAATGCCCAGTACTGTAATTGGGACTGATTTAGCTTGTACTTTAACCACGTAAAAAAAATCCTGATGTCTCCACAGTCTTTTGTGACTTTTGTCCACTCTGCTGCTTTAGCAGTCAAGCTTTTTAGACCATGAAAACTCTTGAAGGCATGGCTTTACTTAGCCACACCTCTTTCTCTGTAGGGAATGGCAGAATCTGATAGAAAGGTTTCCTGTACTAGAGCCAGTAACCAGAAGTTGGGCCTGTTTATATCCTCTACACTGGAAAATTCAGAAAAGGGTAGGTTTGACATTCCTGAGATTCTAAGGTAATATGCTTGAAGGTACACAATAACGTAGCCTTAGGAAAATACCCTCTCCAAATGTTTACAGCTTTTTTGTACCTTGTACCAAAGAAGGAAAGGAACACACGAGACAGAGCTTTTCCTTGATGAGTCACCTTATTCCTTACAATTCTCCCTTTGATAAAATTATTTGTAAAGAGGCTTAAAGCTGTTTTCTTCAAAGTGACATGGTTTATTAGAAAACAGAAAGATTGTGAGTTAGCTTCTGCTTCTTGCACATTGATAAATTTACACCTATCTTGCTTTGGAGGCAACTCAGAGGGCAGATGCAGCGTTTGTAAGCATGCATGCTGCAGCACTTTGGAGTCATGCTAAACTCTTTGTGCTTTATAGTACCCTACCCTTTCAACAAGTACTGTGGAAAATGTTGGCTGTCATCCTTAAACAGTGCAGTATTTGCATTTCTCTTGATCATCTGTCCCAGAGCAAAGTTCAGTAGGTTGAGGAAGTATTGTTTAAGTGCAATTGATCTAAAAATGTATCAAAAGGAAAACTACTGTCTATGAACACATTCTGGAGAGGCTTTATATAGACTTGTTGATGTCTGTAAATACATAAAACAAGGAAGCAGCAGCTTATGACATGGTTATTTCTGGAAAAGCGGAAGGTCTGACTGTCGTTATTACACCATACAGAGCCAAGCAGTTGCTCCTGAAGAAAATTGAGAGTGGGATTAAGACCCCCAAAATTAGAAAATTAGAACTATTTCCATAGTGTTATGAACTCTTTGCTCCAGATCTTGGCTCTGCACATCAGTAACAAATCACATATTAATGTCAATGGGATCAGACTTAGGCTTTTCGCTTCCCTCTCCCCCACCTTTTCTTTAAACAAAACCCTTTTCTTATCGTTTCTAGGGAATACCTGTTCTGACACTAAGCCTAAGGATCTGACAATCTTTAGTTATTTCTGGCAGATCTCAACATAAAAGTATTCCAAAGTTAGTGAAGTGGTGTCAGTTCGCTTCTTTGGAAGAGAGTAAAATATATTTACTGTATCCGGGGGGGGGGGGGGGGGGGAGGGAGCTAGAAGGAACTAAGTCAGTTAATTTGCTCTTTGTATCATAGGTCATTATTACCCAGTTACCTCTGTATAGAATATTTTGTGTTCAACTGCAGCAGTAAGCATGCAAATACATGCTGAGCTACAAGACTGAAAAAGGTATCCAGACTTGAAGACCTCAAGAACTAATGCCATTGAGAATTCCCATGGTAATTTAAGTTATAAATAACTTGTTTAATATGCCATGTTTCCTACCTGAACTTTGTGTTTATGCTAGAGAACCCTGTAGGAGCCAGTATTTTCTGTGATATATTAAGTCAAGCTCATTAATAATGTTAACAAGTGAACTTTAAGTCTTTCCTTCAAACATGTCACTGTAAGACGTTTTCCTCTTCAAATAATTTTGTCTGCTTTTTTGTATTCTGTTTTCAAAACGTTCTTTCTAAAATGTGAAGCTTGGTGTGATGTTTCACTGCACATTTCACCAGTGTTCCCTATAGCTGTATAAAGCTGTTTTGGTCTTGCATCTATAAATACAAGGATCATATTGGTGTGGGGGGGTGTGTGTGCTACAATGTCAGCTGTTTGTCACCTGTAATCCATGGTACCTTTCGGACCATGTGTTTTCCAGGGAGGAGACTTGGCTGCTGGTGGAGCTTTTAGTTCTAATCTCTTTGCATTTGGCTGTATTAAGGCATGTTTAATTAGAACTGGCTTAGTTTATTAAGTGATTGAAATTGTTCTACATGACTATCTTCAGTTTTCATCCTCACAGTTTTATTAATCTCACAAATCTTATCGTGGATGTATACATTTATTTCCAAATCACTGATGATTTATATTTATTTCCAAATCATGAAACTCTAAAGTTTGTTATAAGTCTCCATTCATTATTACTTTGTTAGGTCTTTCAGTTTTCAGTCCATTTAACACATTTTATTGATAGCGTGTTGTGCTAATTTTCATAATGACAGTGTCATACACTGTTAAGTCAACTGCTTTCCACAAATATATTGCAGATATACAATTACTTTCATCAGCCAAATGTCTGTCTCATCAAACAACGCAATAACTTTATTTTACAAGATCCATTTGTCTCAAAACTGGGTTGACTGATATTAATTATATTCCAGTACTTAAAGCTGTTATAAAATTAATAAAGAATTAATTACCTGGAAGTAACGTCAGATTAACTATCCATCAGCTCTCTGAGTCATCCTGCTGGCCTTTGTTATTATTGGCACAACAGTAGCACTTTTCCAGTCAAAAGGAATTTCCCTGGAATGCCTTAATTTATTAAAATAAACATGATTAGTTCTCAGGTCTTCTCAGTCTTAGTTCTTAGGTGTGAGTTAGATGGATTGACTGATATTAAAATGTTCATTCCTAGTACCTGTTGTATAACATTCTGCTTGGTTACTAAGGGACTGGAAAATTGTTTGACGTCATCATGTGACATAAGAACATCTGTCCAAATATGGAATAGAAATATTTCTAAAAATTTCTGTCTCTCCTGCATCACTATTAAAAGTTTTATCATTTCCATTTGGCAAAGGGTTTATATAACTGCTAGGACTATTGTAGTCTTGATACTTTTTTTTTTTTTTTTTTTTTTTTAAATTCTTCATGTTACGTTAGTCCTGTCAGCTGTGGACTTTTCCACTGATGTTTCTAGTTTGCCTTATTGATTTTTTTTCCCTTTGTAACTCCCAATTCATATGGATTATTATTGTTTCTCTTTAATTTATTACGTAGTACTTTTTATTATGAACTACTGCTTATACTTGAGTAGTGAAAGAAGACACCATTTTTAGCCAAAACTATCCTCTCCTTGACTGTGGAATTACAAATTCTCAACCATCCTAAGATTTCTTCTTAAAGAAACTTCTCACTTTTGACTTTCCCACATCAATTTCAATCATCATTTTAATTACTCCGCTAGGATACTGAAGTTGCAGGTTACTGACAACTGTAACACAGGTACCACGCTCATGGCTTTATGGAGCAGCGTCTCCCTCATCTCACCTACTCATTCTGCCCTCTTAGTGTGGGGGTTTTTTTTAGCATTTAAATCAGGTGAATCATTGCACAATGTTCACCAATAATAATGGCATTATTCTTTTGCATTGGTGAGAACGTCATGTTCTCTGGCTTAATAATCTCTTAATAACCTCTTCCAATCTCAATACATAAAGCCCCCAAAATGTCATCTTTTACTACTCTTTGCCACGCTAATTCAGTTTCTTTAGGGACTGTTTGAGCATGTACCGTATTTGCCTTCATACTGCTATTTTACAAACATACATACGTATATATGTTTCTTTTCCGAGTTAAGTAAAGGTGGCCCATCCACCTATGTCAAATCTGGTAATTTATGTCCCATCTAGACTGCATGGCCTGCACTGTCCACCTGGATGGTCCTCTTAGAGCTGAGGGAGCCATCCCTCACATCAAGGTCTGGTATGGTGGTGTGTCCCCACCGCTCAGTGTCTACTGGGTTGCAGCCAACAGCAGAACTAGAAGTTCTTCATGGTGGCAAACACAGAGGCCAACCCAGTCTTGCCCTTGACTATAGTCAGAGGTGCTTGGCCAGCCCAGTTTCCCAACCCAATTATGAGGGTATGTATAAGCCGGACAGCACTACCCTCAAGGGCCGTCAGCCTGGGCCCAACTTTACCAATGGGCACAGGTTTTGGCCAACCATAGGATATCAGTGCCAGGAATTTGCTTCATCTTTAGGAATACTATTGAATGGTTAGTGAAGCCAGTCGATAGGGAGGAAGTAGCCATAATTCCCACTCAGGGGCAGAGGTCATCTTGGTTACCCCGAAGGGCATCCAGCGGGACCACGAGAAGGTGTAACCTCTGCAGCTCTACCCAGTTCGTAACTATGATATCATCTTAAGAGAGTCATAGTTACTCCCGCCTCCTGCCTACTCCAGCTTGTCTCCAGATCAGAAAGAGGTAGTGCTTGCACCATCTTCTTTTTTAGTTTTTCTAAGAGGTAGAATTACCATGGGGAGTGGATTTTCATAAAAGCCCTGTTAATGAAGTGTTCCCAAGTCATGCACTCCTTTGTCTGTTATCCACCTGACCGTACTTACTCTGAGGATAATACCATCCGTTCCAGTAGTGATGCTGCAAAAAGGAGATTTCAGATATATTTAATCACAACATTATGTTCTCTATGCAAAATTTTCACCAGCGTGCCTTCCACAGCGGTATACCAGCAGAAACCGAAAGTAAATCTTTTTTTTTTTTTTTTTTTGATGGTCTTATACAGCAGTCCCTTCTTTTAATTTTTTGCCTTTTGCCTCTGTGACTCAGACTCCTGCATATCTGGAGGATGTGTCAGCTTGTTATTCCAAACTAGTGTGTGGTTTTCTTTCTTGTTTTCCAATCGTGTGTAGTAAATTCAATGGGATGATATAAAGGGTGTTGAGGTAACTGTAGCATCCAGCTGATTTGTTAGTGATGTTAAAGGCTGCTCTCCAGGAGTAGAGCACCCTGCAAATTTTGCAGTGAGTGTTCCAATTTGGTCAGCATTCAGAAACAATAGCCATTCAGAGGTGATAAACAAAGAATGTGGCTTGGACATACCTCTTTGCTTTAGTATTTTAAATCAAATGCCTTCCAAGGGCAGGGCCCTTAGCGCAATTCTCCCCTCTGACTTCCTTTTTCCTTCCTGAAGTAAAATATTCGTCACTGCAGACTCTCCTGTCTGCAGCAGGTACTCACAGCAAAAACTGTCTCCTTAATACGTGTATGTCGCAATAAAGCCTTTTAAAAATTTATTTTAGTAATATTCCTGCTTAAACCTGCCCACTAGCACAGACAAGAGAGGAACCTGGAAGTAAAGAATTACTTCTTTCTATAGGTTTTCCTATCTTAGAACAGAAATGTTGATGGATGATGAGCAGAGAGGAAAAGACAGCTGACAAAATTCAACTGCACCTCTTCCTTCATGGGCTTGCAGTCTGGTTTATAACTGAGGAAGGAGAGGAACAATAAGCAAGTGGAATTAGAATGTACAAAGACTTTTAAATGCAGGCTTTTCTTTTCCTAATTCCTAGCTATTTCATACTCTTGTTAAAATAGTCATCTTCTTATACAGATTTCACCTGATACTTCCTAGTGACAAAGACTCAAAACCTAGTGATGCTTGAGTGTCACACGTGTAACCTGTCCAGATCACGTTGCTAGAGAAATCTTTAGATCTCGTGAGTACATAAGAACATTTATTTCCTTCCTGAATGAAGATCACAGAAGTACTTTCTGTAAAAGCCAGTACAGCCCTAGTGTAGTAGCAGTGTTATATTTGCCATGATAAATGCAGAAAAAGTACTAAGAAAGAGTCACAGTGGCTGAGCCACATGGTCTTTCTGAATCCAGACTTGTTTGGATGTTTTGAAAGAGAAAATGAAATTGTCACATGGTTGCTGATTACATAGTGACTGAATTGTTTCAAACTAGGTTTGCTTTGGGAGATAGTCTGCAGCTGGGACATCCCCAGCACGTGACTAGTACAGCTGTGTTTGATAGTGTGATTAAGCTTTACTGCAGACCTGAGTATTTCGCCTCGTTGTGTCTATACCTGCGGGTGTCTGCCTCTTGCAGCATTCAAGTAACTGCCAAACATTCCCAGTCTTTCAGAATTTGCATCAGCATTTGAACATATGAGCTGCTTGAACTGTGCTGATCGTTTGCTGATAAAGCAATGAGGAAACAGAGTCCCAAGTGCAGCGAAGAATAAAATTTCTCTTTAAGGGTGAATACAGTAGCTTTAAGTCATCTGCATTTGTGCCACACCGGCAAAGGACATAAATAAGTGGTTAGGAAAAGGGGAAGCTTGGACTTCTGCTTTTCTTCAAGCTATTTTTGTGCTTATCCATCCCCATCTTGTTCCTATGTTTCCTTCTGTGGCATCTTGTCAGCAATTGAGATGGTGTGTTGTTTGGGATAGGAGCTCTTTGTTATTTATTGGTACAGTGCTGAGGGTAATAAGACCCAATTCCTTATGCATTTTAAAAGATTTTTTTGGTAATACAAATCTGTGATTTCAACTAATGATTTGTTGGTTGACTCATTTTGACCCAGTGCATTGTCCAATACGTAAAAGGGTTAGGCACTTGGTCGTGCAAACTGTCACCACATTCACATGGGAAAAGGGAGGTGCTGTACCCTGGCTTTGAAGTGACCCCCCAGGGGGTTGCAAAACAGGCCTCTAGCTACATGGTTGGAAATTCGGATCATTAACAATGCAAAGCATCACTGTGGTGACTTCACCTGGTTAGTAGTCAACCTTTTTCACAATTCTGCCACTCCCTGGAGATTTTCTAACAGGCTGTGGGCTCTGCTGTCTCTCCTAGATGCAAACTCATAGCACAACCTAGTAGCGAGCAGCAAGCTCCATGGCATTCCAAGAAAACATCTCTTCTGGGTTTTAAGGTACCAGTTACATGGTCCCTAGAATACTATGATCCCTGATCAGAGCGAGCTACTAAGAAATAAGTGATCTGATTTAGAAGGAAAAAAAAATGCAGTGAAGCACCAGTTTACAATGTCTCACATATTATGAGAAGAATGCACTGTTTTTCACCGTTTGCAAAATATTTGCAGGATGGCATCCCTTGAAAATATATTTAGGCTTTGCTTTTCAGATTTATCATATGTCTCTTTTATGTATGATGTCCTGCTAGAATCCAGTGGGGCTCTGATCTTTCTCCTCTATCTCAACTCTGCTGGTTTTGGGTTTGGATTATAATAGTGCTGCTTCAATCTTCCTGCCAAAGCTTTCATAACATTTAAAATACATTTTCCTCTTGATGTGTATCACCTTATGTTTCTAGACACCAAGTAGGGCTTTTTCTCTGATATTTAATTAATTGTTTCAAAATGCCTAATAGGGCGGGATATTGCTAGTAGGTGCTTGACAGGATTTTGGTCTAGTTTAATTTTATGCCTGCAATTTTTCACATGCTGTGGTGAAAAGATCTGTGCTGCAATGCTGTAGCATGTTAATCTTACCTTCCCTAATTCTAAGTGTAAGCTGTGTTTGTTGACAAAATTTAATGTTTGTGCTCAGGGTTGCTTATTATCAGCTATACATTGTAAGTGGCAGAAAGGAAAGTTAGTTGTACAAATAAATGTCACTTTTAAAATACAGAACTAGATTCTCTATCTGCAGATTGGTATATTATTTATTCATATAACATTGTTTCTTTTTATAATTTAAAAAAAATTATCACTTTGTGAATCCTCTAGGGCCTGATACTTCAAAAGTCTAGGTATTCTCTGCCTTCACTCATTTAATAACAAAGAGCAACCTATGCCTTAGTTCATCTGGTTAATTAGTCAAAGGATAGCAAGAGATGACACAAATGTTTGATAGAGCATGTAGTAAGGATTAGCACAACAGCAAAAAGTCATGAGATGAGCTATTATTATTCTCCCAATTTGTTGGTCCCTGATTTCCGTATGTTACATATATTTCTCTGTATTGTGTTTGAGGAAGTAGTCAGATGAAAGGTCACAACTGTTTTATGAAAGTGGGTGAATCATATACTGACTCACTGTGTGCAGGCAGTGTATGCTCAACGTATTTGGACTGTGCATTCCTTTATTAGTTTCCTATCTGTCCTACTGTGGGAACCTAACTTACAAGAGATGAATTAGGCTGCAAATTGGTTAAATAGAAACAATGTTGCAATATAGCTTTATGGACTTGAATGGGAGATTAGAGAGTTTATTTGAATTGCACACTCAGTACAAATTTAGGCCACATCCCCAAAATCTTTGAGGTGTAATTTAGATGAGCAAGTATTTGCTTGACAAAAGTAGGATGTGAGAGCATGCCTATTGCTTTGGTCGTGAGATGGAGAATGTGCTCCCTTCACTGACTTTTGTGATTGTATGCAAGTGTTGTGTCATAGCTTAAGGACATGTTGCTGCCTCAGATTCACGTTAAGATACATACAGTGAAGTTGGGGTTGGTGACAGGGTGTCTGTGACAGCTCATGTGACCCAGAACAACAGTTTCACTCTTGTTTTCCTGTCATTGGCACTGGAGATGGGAAAACTCCCACAGCTGGGGTTTGAGGAGAACAGAGAGGGAAAGTCAAGTGTCCCAGGCAAAAATCTGGAGTAAAATAATCACCAAAGATGGTAATCAGGATGATGGAAGAGTCTGGGTTAGTTTTATTTGGTCTTCCTTTGAGGTTGTCCAGGGCAAAGTTGAAAAGTTGACACATTTTTAAATGTCGCATCTGCTCGGTCATTTGGGTAACGTGCCTAGTTCTCTGTTACCACCGAATTATATAACACGGCAAGATTTAGCCAGCCTCACATGCTTCACCACCGTGTGGTAGGTCACTTGACAGTATGAGGAACATAATATGGTAAGTAGGGAATCTTGTCTGTCTTCTTTTTTTCCCCTCCAAGATAGACATTGTCTTGCTTGTGGGAAGGTATCATGCTAGCAGTTCTGGGAAGCGACACTTTCTCTCTATCCCCTGAACAAATACCACACGTATGGTTATACTGCAGGTTTTCCTCACGCTGGCATGACAGCATCTCTGTTCTCACGTAGAAATGCAACCTTTAGGGCTGAAAAAGCAGATCAGGCCAGGTCAGGTGTTTAGCCTGTTCTTACTACACCTTCTTCCTAAAACTAGCAAAATTTTAAAACCAGAGAATTCTCTGTAACTTCAGCCAGAGCAGAGAAGAGTCCAGGTTATGAATACTGATGCAGACGTGAAGCCCCATCTGCTAGGGGTACTATCTCTTACTTATTTTACAAATATCATTCTCATAAATCATGTAGTACAAAACTTTAAAACTGGCTAATACAGCCCCAGGCACAGCTGTGATATAGGAAGGGGACTGCATGTGCATTAAGCAGTTACATGACTGGGCATTACTATATGGAGTGAAGTAAAGAGGGAAACAGTCCAATTAACAATACTGGTAAATCTACTGTAAAGTACTTGGAAACCCAATCCATATTTAGGATCCTATCTAGGAAAGTACCACTGAACTTCTGTATAGTACTAAGCAACTGAAAACTAAGCAGTTTCATTGATACTTTCTGGACTGAGGCCTCGATTTTCTTCTAATGACAAGTATAATGGCAGCTCCTCTGCTCTGACCTTTAGTTGGCTTAATGTAGGCATCCAAACTTGAAAGTTGTACATTGTATGAAAGGAGTTCAAGTTTGGTTTTCTCTTACTATACACCTACAAGTGGAATGCCAGTCTGATGTGCTCAGAAATTAAAATAAACACTGAGCAGAACAAGTAGAAGCACTGTTGGACACAAAGGTTCAGTATAACTTGGACACCATAACTTCATTCTTACAATGCCATCTTGAAGATTTATTTTTTTAAAGCAGAATTAAATCTAAATAAATCTGGTTTTCCGCCTTTCCTCTTCAGGTGACGTAGGATTAATGTATATGGAATGGAACAAATTTTGTAAGTTTTACAGTGCATGTCTTTGGAATTACCCTGCAACGTATTTATTGACTGTTGCTTCATTCTAGCAGCCACTGTGTTTTCTGCAGCTAACAGAAGGTTTTAAAAGCTGGTTTGGAATATGAACTGACAAAAGTGGGAAGAGGGAGAATGTCTCTGTAAAATGTCTGTAATTACTTACCTTCAAATATGTAGGCATTATGCAATATAGGATCTTAAAAGTTATTTTATCCCCTCTTAATAGGCACAGAGCTTATCTCTTTTTGAGATCAAAATTTACCATATTCAAGAGGAAAAATTAGGACTACTGATTACCCTTAAATTTGTTTTTACAATTATTTGTATAAATTCTCTTCTCCTATTACCAATTTAAGCTGTTTGTTTCATATGTAGTTGTATGCAAGGGGAAGATGCAGCTGGGTTAAAGATGTGTGTGTGTTTGAATATTCCATTATGAACTAGTGATGTGAACCTTCCTGAAATCAGGAGGTTTTACCGATGCCCTTTATTTTATGTAATTTTGTGTTTAAAAAGTTATATTGTATTTTAAAAGATACTCAAGCATGCCAGCAATTCTGGGAAAAAAAATAAGTGCAGGCTTCTTGAATATTTGAACAATCTAGACTAATGGGTAATATCAAGTAGTCTTGAGAGGGGGAAAGCATGTATGCAGAAGAGCTGAGTTTGGGAACTAAAACAGAAAAACCACAGAGTTAGTAGGAAGCATGTCTTGGGTAAGAGTAAAGAAAAGCTGAGCAAGGGCTCTTGGGGCAGCATCCGGCTTTACCAGCTGGGGGCACTTCTGGCTGTCTCATTTGATTCTTGCACAGCTGGAAAAGATCTGACCCTGTAAAAGGGCTAGTTAGTTTTATCTTGAAAGTATAGCTGATAAATAAATTGGGGGGAGGGGGGAAACAAACAAAGAGAAAACTCAGTTCTTGTTTCTGCCTTCTCTCTGTGGGTGGTTTCTACCCCTTCAGCTAGAGTGCAAGTACTCAAATAGGTTGAGTACCTGTATTTGGCACAGCTGAGAGGCTGAAACTGCGGTGAGGAGCACAGCCTGGAAACAGTGTCAGATGTCTCCTAAAAACGATCTGGCATCGATGAAGGTTTCTGTGTTCTCAGCAGCAGAGGTGCTGTGGAAGAGTCCTACTCCTCCCCTGGCTGTTCCCTCCTGTCCCCCGGCTGTGGCAAAGGCTGATCCTCTGCAGCTGTGCTGTGACTGATGGAGGTGAAAGTCCAGTGAGCAAGTGAAAGTGGGTAACAGGCATGAGAGGATGAGGGAATGCCTTAAAATTATAAATGAATACTGGTTATTAAAACTAACAGTTAAAACTAATTATTATTTGTGAACTTGATAATAATTAAACCAGTTACTATTTTAGCATTAAATTCTATACCAGTATCTTCTAACTGGAAAGACCACCTGAGTTTTGTGTAGGTGCTCAGGTTAAAATGTTAAGAGCTGAATAGTTCAGCTGGTGTCAAAGTTAAATGTGCTTCAGCAGCGATTAATAATCAGGTTCAGCCTCCACCGAGGCTGTGGTTTAACAAACACTTCTTCCTCACAGTAGTGCCATCTACTCACTGTTCATTTTTGCTTGCTGCCCCACCTTTACCCACATATTCACTTATGCTAGTGTAAGTTTGTGTGACTGCATAGTGAATTAGATTGGGAAACTAATTCACTTTTTAAAAAATCTTTTTTTGGGGGTAGGAGAGGGTTATTTTCCTCAATACAGTTCATTGTGTGCCCATACCAGTAGTTGTCCTGGCACAAATAAGGTTGTGGCATAAGGTGGGAATAAGCTGGAGGGAACAAGGTGTTAAAGCCAGCACTGTTGCTGAAAGAGATGTTTGTGAAAATACACCTTGTTTTGGTGCAGAGCAGCAGGAAAGAGGGTGTAACTAACTCTTCCGGGAATTGCTGGGTTATATGTGGTCATTTTGCTCAGAACAGAGACCTAGCTCCGAGTGCCTGCAGACCCCCATTCAGATCCCTCTTTTCTTGTAGCGGGCTGAACAGAAATCTCATTGCTTCTAAACTCTGGAAGAGCATGCTGTGCTAGACTGGAATGGATGTAAATTTATTCACTGACAAGAAGAAAAAAAGAACCAACCTGAAATTTTCTGTACGATACTGTTGTTCTTTGGTGCAGTCATCTCATTGTCCTTTTCTCCATTGTGCCCTAGGCACTGCTGTCACAGGAGATGCTGCAAATGGCCTGTAGTGCTGTGCAGATGTATGTCCCTTCCAGGTATTCATCTCAAATCTGCTGTTCCTTGTGCTGTAAATCAGCCCTCCTGGACTGCAGTGGCTGCATAGGCAGACTGTTCACTCCTTTCCTGTGAATCTCACAACTTTCCCTGAACTGTAGTTCCCTCAGGTACAGAGGTTCCTTGTGTTCCTTTTTCCAGGTGTAATACAGTAAGATTTTGCTCTTTATCCAGTGCTTTCTACTTACAGTTCTCACAGTTAGGTAAGCACCTTCTCATTTCTTAGACAGAAAAATAGACACAGGTGATTATAGCAACTTCACACAGCCTGGTCTCTGTCAGAGTGTGGAGTAGTTAAATAGCTCACCTTGTTTCAGGCCACTGCCCAAGTCATCTGCATCTTAACAAGGGACCATTTCTTCTGGCAACTTGATTTGCTTATTTTCATATGTGCGTATTATGTTTCTGTGGTACGTATTTTTCATTAATATGGGCTCATTGGGTCATTAAATAAAGTTAAATGAGAGCCAACCAAATTTTGCTGTATGTCTGCACGCAGCTCTCATTGCATACCTGAGACCACGCTCACCTATATCACTTCTCTTATTCCAGTCCTAAGTTCTTCCTGTGCTGTTCTTGCCACAGTGCACAGTGCTGTTCTTGTGCAATGTAGGTAGATATCTGCTAACTCCTTTGATATCATGAAGCTCACTTCACCTGGGCCCTAAGGAAAGAGGCTCATCTCAGAGTCAGAAGTCGAGAGGAGCCTGCACATGGAATTCAGTGACTTGATTCAGAAACCTAAATGGGATCAGAGTTCTGTCATATGACACAATGCCAAGATAGTGATATTAAAGAATAAAGAACAATAATAATCCCCTGACATTTTCTTTATTAATTTTATTATAAAAACTCACTCATCGCTTCAGTTCTGTGCATAGTCTGTTAACAGGTCAACTGCTTGAAGCCTTTCTCCAGTTTTTACTCAGTTCTCAGTTGGGCAACTTTCCCATCAAGGTTGATGCCATTTCGCCTGAGTAAGAGGACCAGTAAAAAGGAGAGAGTATTTTAGAATTTGTGCCACGTAGCGGTGTTAAGAGTCTTTAAGGCTTCTCCTTAACCCCCAGCCCCACAGAGAAGCAGACACCCCATCGGCTCTGCCCAGCACTTGCAAGCATGCTCGCATCCAAAGTTATCTCTGCTGTCGCTGTATGTTGATGCTCCTGTCTATGACCCAGTAAATCAGTAATGGGCCGGTTTTTAATCCTCCTCGCTTCACTAGACAAAGTGCCGTTTTCTTCTGCTCCTCACTTCACTAGACAAAGTCCTTTTTCTTCAGGTTGTCAGATTTCTAACAGGGTTGAAGGCATGAGTCTTTGCCAAATGCAGTATGTCCGGGAGGTTACATTATACTGTCCTCTAGTGGTAAAATACTCTGCTTGCAGCCTTACCTCAAAACCAGGGTGCTTTCAGGCACTTCCTTCTCTATGTTATTCACACGTTAATACTGTTCTTGAAGAACCATCTTGCTTTGAAAAGGTTGCCTAAAAATAACAAAAACATTTAGGAAGAAGTTCTTAACAGAGGAACTTTGTAATAAAGTTGACAGGAACTGTGATAGCAGGACTTCGTTAACGTAACTCAGTTTCAGGTTTAGTTTTAAGTTTTAGTTGGCTGCCTCAGCTGTTCTTCTGTGTTATTCCTTGAACTCAAATGGAAGAATATTTGTTGGAAAAGTACAAAACATCAAGTCAAGGGATTGGAGTTATCGCTCCGTTTCAACTGTAAAGCATTGGTGAAACTTTGGATGTCATTTTTCCCTACCATTTTCTGTATGGAGAGAGGAGTGACAATAATAGCCACTTCATCATCCTTATTTGAGGGTCGTTGATGGAAACAAGGTCCTCAGTGCAGAGAATATGCAGTGTAAAAAACAGTAACACATTGCCTGTTACAATAGGATCCAAGCTCTTTGAGAGAATTATGTCTCAGGAGTGGTATTTTTTTATGAGCTTGCATAAAATCAGGGTGAGCTTTTGCCATATATAGATCACCGTTTTTAAATTCTTTGTTTTTCAGTGAATTCATACCTAGTATCACAGACTCCAAAGCAGATAGAGGCTGAGGAAAAAAAAAACAATCAAAACAAAACCAGATTTCAAATGTTCTCTTTTCTTTACTTTTCATATAGGCATATTAGAATATGTTTTGTTAATACGTTTAGACCTAAATGATTAAATCATTACTTAATTAGTGTTAATCAGTTGTTGATTTAACCTTTAAATTAAAAATAATATTATTAATTATTTTGAGGTAACTAGAAAGTAAGAATAATTTCAAGTTACTGTCTGATATCCATCTAACTGCAATGATATACAGGTGAAAATTCCACCAATTACCCTGCTGATAATTAGTAACTCTTCTAATAGAAGAAAATTCATATGCATTTTTCTGCACTTTTCCACAGGCGTAAGTATGGAAAGAAAGAAAGAAGGAAGTTCATAAGAACCAAAGTATCACCTCCAGCCAGTGTCACTTTTTTTTCTCCCAACAGAGCAGTAATCTGAGGGACTTCAGATCTCCAGAGTACAGCAATTAGGTAAAACTTAATGATTTTCATGAGTCCAGACTGATGAAAAGGTGTGTCTCTGGTTTTGTCTCTCTGTTTTCAAAGGCCACTGTTCAGGCCTTGGCAGATGGACAAATCCTCAACTTAGGTCATTTGAGTGAGGCAGCTGGACAGTTAATTTAACACTGATCAAAGCTAATTTGAGGGGTGGGAGGTGTATGCTAGATGGGCTGTAGCTCAGTGTGTTACAAAGTATTGCTGTAAAGGCATCCACGAAGGATTTCCTGTGGAGGAAATGGCAGTAATGTAAGTTCTGTGATTTGTCAGACAAACCACATTCTTCTGTGCCTGTGCCATGTACTAAACTGCTGTTTGCTTTTGTGGCTTGCTTTGTGTGTAATAGCTTTTTGACATACAGGTTTTTAAGATGCTGAAGTGTTGCTTAACATGTATGGTTCACCACCTGTATGGTCCACCACCACATGAGGCCCTGGCGTTAGCTAACATTAGTTCAACTCAGCACCCCTCCCCAGACTGGTCAAGGACTGAGGCTTGCTGACAACTGACTTGCTACTGCTAATGAGGTTTGAGATGAAGCCGTACATGACAGATCAGTGCCGTGGACCTCCACCTGCATAAATGAATTGTGGATAATGTTCACCAACAGCTGTTATTGTTTGATCACTTACAAACACAGGACACTATATTGGAACCAGACAGCCCTCACGTACATAGTCAGCAGGGGGAATATTAGCTCCTCAATTAGGTGTTCTCAATTGCCTGGGGGAGGGGGAGTTTGCTGATTAGGAGTGTGCCACATGGGTACCAAGATAGATCCCTAAGGTGAGACAACATGCCTTAGAGCAAGTCCAAGATACATACTCTTTTACAAAAAAATTTCAAACTCAAAAATAGGTCTACTGAATGTTTCATAATTCTCCAAATGTCATCTGCTCTGCGTTGCTTAGATACCTCCTTTAAAAACACAAGAAGAGCAAAGTTTTGATAAAATATTTAAAGAACTAGATCCTTGTCCAAAGTTTATTGGTAAAGAGGCTGCACTTCATTTTCAGAATCTGAGATCCTGATTTCAGCTTTCCATTTCTATTGATACAGCTCTGTTGCTTCAATGGAGCCTGTCTGGCTTTCCAATGACAGCAAATATGGTTTGAAATCATAAGGGAAACCTATTTGTTCTCATTTTTCAGTCACAGTAGGCTATATCCAGAAGTCTATGAATATACTGATTTACAGTCTTTCTGAAAGTAGATTCTAATGATGTTAGCAATTGAAATCAACCCCTGTGGACATTTGGTAGTAAAGAAATGGTTTATTTAATTCAAGCACGGAATTAATGTTGATATGAATGCTATACCAAGCAATTCTTACTATGCAGCAGTAAGAAGTGCCTTGTGGACATTTCTTTCTTTACTTTCTCTCTTTTTTTTTTCTTCTTTTTTTCATTTTTTGTTTGGGGCAAGTGTTTTTGTAGCAGCACAGTTAAAAACTTGCAAGGAAGTGCAAAGTAGAGTGAAATATTTTAGCAGAGGGTACAGTACAAAACTTGAGCCTTTTGTTGTTTGTTTTTTATATTAGGAATAACTATTGCACCTTGATATGTTGCTTGGCTTATGTGTGATGGATTTTCCATACGTGTACGTGGTAAGAAGGGAAGCAAATTTTTTCTCATAGTGGGTATGTCAGTTTTTTCATAAGTAGCATATCCTGCCAACTTTGGGTCATCACATCTTGCTATCTGTTTTTACCCCATTGGCTGCATAAAGTTTTTTCTTTTTTTTGCTCATAGCCCTTAACTGTATCCCTAACACTTCATCCTACATTGTTGTAAGTGAAGTCAGTAATTGCCTGCCTTCAATTATTCACCAAATATGGAAGAATTAACCCATTCCTTATTCTCTTACCAGAACTTTTCATACAAATCTTTCAAGTTTGTAAGGGTCAAGCCCTTTAAAAAATGAATTATTTAACATGTAGCAGTGACAAAGTTGATTTTTGCAAATAAATTGCTTCTAAATTAATATTGCTAATACTTTGTCAAAAAGTTTATCCCTATGTTTCCCTTATATTTATTCACCCTGTCTTTAGATTTTTGAGTTTATAAGCCCTTTCGTGCTGATTTATGTTTCCAAATAAGCTGTCTTTTTATATACAAGTAATAGTTTAGATGTGACAGTGAAGATACAGAATTTTTTTATAACAAATACTGTAGATACTACTAATTTATATTAGTAAATTTAATAATCTTTTTCTCCCTGCTCTTACGTGAAGATCAAACCACTTAATACCAGGATTTAGCACCAATTCTCTGGCATTTTATATCACTAATGACTGGAAAGTCTATTTACTATGCAGATAAAAATAAGTAGTACAAATAGAGTTAAGGTTAGATAAAATATTTGAATAGAAGATAGTAGATGTGAAAAGTACATGTCTGAATGGCAAACAATTAGAATGAGATTCTGGGTTGGCACAAACCATTATAGCTCCATGGAAGTTAATAGACCTACACCAATTCACCTGAGTTGAGAATCAAAATAATGAAGTTAAGCTTAAGAGAAAAAGGGAGAACTACGGATGGGACTTGGAGTATGCAGCGAGGAAGTCTGAAGGTTGCAGGAAAAATACACAGCAGAGATGACAGTAGTGCTTCAGCCACTGGAATAATTTTTTTCTGGTTCTGTATGTCTGGTAGTTGGCTCATAAATGGTTTCTTATACACGCAAGAACATGGTCTAGGTAAGGACGTAGTTGAGTTTGTCTCTAGTTAGGTTAAAAAAATACACTTAAATGGTCCAGCCGCTGGATGTCTCTCTTGTTCTCCGTACATGTATGAGGACTGGCCTTTCAGAGTGAAAACCTACTTCTCAGAAACACAAATGGGTCTGTATGGAAAGCCAACTATCCGGTGCTGCCCAGCTGACTGAAATGGTATGACACCAGCCCAACTCTCAATGTGACAGACCATAAGTACAAGAAAGACACGAGCAAGATTAATAGTTGAGAAATGTATTTTTCCTCCATTAGAAGAGCACTTCTTAACAGCCCCATTCTTCTCAGTTGTGCTCTGCACAACTGTATTAAATAACCTGATGCCAATAACTGAATATTATTTGAGATAATAAGTTAAAATCAGTAGTGCTTTTCTTGATAGTTACAGTATGTAAGCAAATACTATGTTAGGCTGGATAGTGGAAATGCACCAGGTAAATTTTCTTTTTTCCTGCCAGGGGTTTCTGGCTCAGGCCAGTTGAAGTTGGTAGTAACTTCAGCTAGACAAGAACTAGATTTCCCTTTTCTGGAAGAGTCTGCACCTTCTATTTATTTCTCTATCCTGAAATAGAATTGAAAGAGACACATTCGAACTTCCTATGAAATCCTGTTCTGGAAAAGTAAACATTAGGAGAGATTATTTTAGTTACCTGTGTGAGTTGAGGGTACAGGACCAGGTCTTTGTTTTGCTCAGCCTGATTGCTTAATCAGTGGAAATCTTTCTGCATGTGGATTATTGGCTCTTGTTTGCTTGAGGTGTCAAAAATAAATGAATGCAGGAAAATGCTTAAGAAATCCTTTTGAGGTTAAGACCTTCAAGGTCTCTCCCTCGTGTAGAATCAAAGTTTCGTACTGCTTCATAGCACATAGCTTTCAGCAATGTGAAATACAGGGAAGAACAGAGTGAAACCTCAGGCAGTGATTTCAGAAGGACCTATGAAGGTGAATGCTGAGAATTTAGGGTTTCAGTGATTTAGCTAGGATAATACAGAAATTTGGGGTTAGGGAGGAATGTAATAGAGATCTTTAAGTTTCAAGGTACTGTGATGACTAGGTGATTTTTTCCATTCTTCAATTCTCCACACTATTTTCGGAAAGAGTTTCATCTGTATATTGTGAGATAGTATGTTTCCTTATATTCATAAAATTTGTTTAATTCTTTAAGTTAAACACCAGCTTAGATTACAAATTCTGAATGCTAAAAGTCTGGTATCTTTCAAAACTTTGCTAGATTTTTTTTTTCTGTATCTCTCAGTATACATGGAAGAAGTTACTTTTTACTTTAATGGTTGGCCAATATTTGAGCTCCTCTAGTTTATTTCTGTTGAAAATGTTGAGATGAAGTGATATATCTTTGTATACATTCTTTGTAATCAAAGTGGGATTAAACTGAGGTCCTGTTTCCCTGAACGTAGCAAGAAAAAAGACAATAGGAAACAGCTCCTTTGGCAGTAACCCAAGCCTCTCTTCAATCAGTGCTGCACTCAGAAAACTCTTGCTCCTTTTTCTTTCTTTGTGGGAATTCAGGATCGTTCTACAAAGTGTTTCACTATTTGGGGGGGTTGTCTGCATATGTAACATTTCTGGCTGGGTCGCACCATTTTGCTAAAATTATATACGCACCTTTGTGTTCGCATCCATGTGGCTCAGATTTTTTTTATTTGCCTGTCTTGGGGCTGGTGCTTGGGAGGTGATATGTATTTGTCTGGATCTTCTGTTTGCCCACAGGTACATTTCAAAACCATTTTCCTCTCTAGGACTACAAACCAGTTTCGTTCCACTGTTTCCTGTCGGTTTTCTCTGTAGCCATTAAGGAAAACAAGCAGGGAAAGTGTGCCTCCCACTTCTTTGTAAAAGGTGGGTTTTGTTACTGTATTTCGAAATGTGCTGTTATCAATTCTTTTGAGCTTCTCTTCTTTTTAAAGGACCTAAACAGCATTTGGTCATCCAAGAAGTTTTGCTCTCTCTTATCTCGGATGGTGAAATTTTAAGAATACCAGAAGTGGTGTTTAACAGTCTAAACGAAGCCTTAAACAGGGGATGTGCTCATTGCCGTATTCTTAAAGTCTAGGGCAGACAAACCTGCATTTTGCTATACTGAATATTTTAAGGCCTCTACTCTTTCTGGAATTTAGCTTGTCCAGGTTAGTGTTGGGAAAGATCTTTGTCTAATCCTGATTATGTATAAAAACAGTAATCAGAAGTGGTTATTTAGTGCAAGAGCCAGATTGTATGGTTGTTATCTTAGACTGGCAGTGAAACCCCTGGGGAGTTATTTAATTTTGTAAATTAGCATGCAATTAGAAAAGGAGTTTTGCTTTGAGTTTTGGGGGGATGTTTGGGGATTTTTCTCCAGCAAAATCAAGAATAATCATCACCATAATGTATGGTTTCTTTCTGTAGCTTTCAGCTAGATTTAGCGATTGCTTCAGAGTTCATCATTAATTATCCTATACTGTATCTTGCAACAATATTTGTCCTAGTGTTGTCAGAACTCCCTGTAGTGTGGATCTATTAAAACTCTGCAAAAGGAGACATGAAGGGAAAGGGATAGTAATGGACACAGATGAGTGCAGTACAGAGCTCTGAAGTTCCAGTGTATTTTTAGTCAAAAGTAAATGTCTGTCTAATTCAAGAATTATGGAAGAAAAGTGGATCTGTAATTATGTTCATAATTAGAGAGGTCCTTTTTTGGTGCTTAATCTAAATAATGTAAAATATGTAGGTTTCTGTACACCATAGAAAACATCAAAGCTGATAATGTAGGAGGTTATTGCAGTCCAGGGAAAGGAAGGGGGACTGGATTATAAAATAGTACAAATCAGCATAGCTCAGTTGTAGCCCTCTATTTCTATTGATGTACACTAGTTGAAAATTGGTTTATGACTTCAGGTTGCATAGAAACAAAGCAAACCAAAGAAACTGTTACAAAAGCATCCATCTAGGAAAACATTGGGGGAAGAAAAATATAGTGATAACAGAACTCTTTCTAAATTAAATTTACTATTAAATTTAATAAAGTTTCCTAGTGGGGAGTTCCTGGAAAATGTGGACTGAAATGTGAAGCAAACCTTGATTGGTCTTTTAGCTGCCTTGATGGTATATTTACAAGAACTAAATTTCTTTTTTCTTTTTTTTTTTTTATTACTTCTAAAGAAGGTTTCTAGAGAAAAATACCCGTGCTTCATAACCACCTTAAGAAGCATTTGCTATGGTTGTTTCCAAAGGAACAGCTTAATAGTTTCATAAATATCTAAGTTAACAGGCTCCTAAAAACAAGGAAAATTGCCTGTAGGTGATTTCTGCTTATACAGAAATAGCTACTCTCTGAACTGAAACTTTCTCTAAACCTTCTCTCTAGGCCTGTTACCTATTACTGCATACTTCGCTGTCCTGTTCCTACTTCCTCTGGCTGTTTTGAATCAGCTGTGGGTAGAGCAATACTTAAATGTACTTGAGGGTAAAACATGATCTAACAAATTATAGAAGATAAACAATATTGAGCATAGCTTGTGACTATAAGGAGATCAGAAACAGTCTAATGGGCACATACTTTTTTTTGAAAATGCAACAGCTATGCCACATCGTCATAAAGCCATGCTTATGGCTGGCTTTGAAGATAATATAGAATCTTTCAAAAAATGGCTTCCAGCAAGGAGTCTGAGAATACTTTTTTCTTTTATTGAATTGCTATTTGGTATGCAGTAGGAGCTGCTTCTCCTTTATTTTTGCTGCCTTTTTTTCCTTTATTTTAATTTTAGTGTTGTTCAGGCACTTAACAGTCTTGATAGCCAGCTTTTACTAAAGATATAAAATAATTATTTTCTGCATAGACTTTGTAATGTGTATAAGCCTCGTAACAGTCATACTTGGAGAAAACAAGTGCTCTTTCCTCCCCTTTGAGGTACAGGAAAGCCCAGCCGCTGGCAAAGTAACTTACATTATGCTTTACTCTTCTTTCATTTAATATTTATGTCGTACTTGGGGGGCTTATCATTATTAAACAGCTCACAGTATCAGGCTTATGAAAGGACATGCGAAGTATGAAAAGAGATGCTAGAAAATTTGGTCTTCCTGTTAGGATTTCATAACAGGCTTTGAGTCCTGGCGGACTTTCTGTTGCTAGAGTCTTAAACCAGCCTAAGTGCAGTAGAATTGATTTTACAGAAGGCAGCAGGAGGCTAAAACCAGACTGAGCAGTGCTGGTTTATGGCATGGGAACAGTCTGGTGAAAGCTGCTGATGCTTTCCCCATCACAACTGAGCTGGTTCCACCCAGGAAGTGCAGGTGAACGGTGATTTAGTTCAGGATATCTGCATCCCCATTTGGGGTGCCCATTTGGTAGAAACTAAGAAGCCCTTGTCCTACTCTTCTTTACTGATCCTGTTTTTGTAATTTCATTTTATGTATAGACAGCTATTCGTCATGTTAGATATTTGTATTTCACATTCCTCAAGTCTCCTAAATCTTTTGTCAGTAGGGAAGAAACATTAGTAAAGTTGTTTATCCACTGGCAAGTTTTAGAAATCTGTTACCTAAAGTTTTACATAGGATCTTTTATCAAACTCTCTATTTTTGAAAGGTAATTCTAGAAGTACATTGTTACTAGTATCACCCCTAGGAGACTAGTTCCCTCTGGAAAATGTATCCCTCCTTGGAAAAGATGATGAGATGTCATGTCTTGACTTAAGAGTGAGCTCTTAATTCCCTCAGCTGCTGTTTTTTGACAAATCCATCCCTGTTGTTCCATTGCAGGGTGTAGTATACAGTAAAGAAAAACATTTTTTCTCCTTCACGCAACAAGTAAGCCTCTCCCCTTTTCCCTCTGTTCAACTGCAGTTGAACAAAAACCATCATAGAAACTTAGAGGGAGAAATAGAATTCACCATATATTTCTTCTAATCACTAGGTACGATAGAAAGTAAAACTTAATCCTCAACAATTCTCTCTTTAAAATGTGTGTATCTTCTTTCCCCACTACGCTAGTCTGAAATAATGGCAGGAACCAACCATGCAGTTAGGCAGGCTCTGGTCTTCTCTTACTCTGCTGTGGCTGTCAGCATCAAAATCTCTATTACCTCTTTCTTGATTAATTATAGGAGTCCTTCTCTACTCTTATTCTCCTTCTTCCACTGATCACTCCATCCTTCTCATGTCACTCTTTCCTTTTCTTGATTCTCCGACAGCTTTTCAGTTTGCTCCACATTGGCTGGACTGGACCTACTGTATATTTTGTTCTGTTTGATAGAGGAGGCTGAAACTCAGCATCCCATGGATTTCTCTGGGTGTTGTGTAATTGAATTGTCTAGAGTGTTAATCATAATTTGATTATTCTGACATTCTTGATGAAAAAATATGTACATTAAAATCATAATGTAATTACAGAATTTGCTTTTAGCATGAATATATTTTTTCTCAGTGACATTGAAATTATTTAGTTCTCCTAATATTTATATATTATTTTGACAGATATGCAGTGGGCTATGAGTAATTTTAAGGTGGCACAGTTTACTCCATGCAGCTTAAAAGCAAGGATTTTCCTCCTCCCCTTTTGCCCCATCACATTTTATTATTAATGGCCACATTTGAATTGTCAGTTTTCCCAAAGCCTTGGTGTATGGGCTGGAATGATCAGATTAATTTAGTTGCTTAACCATGTTGTTGCTAACTAGAAGTACTGAACATCCTCTTGTTCTTGCTTTATCCTTTCCTTAGCAGTTCTTCTGGATTTTTTTTTGTTTCATCCTGTTAGTTTAAACATAAGATTTCCAAGCCAAAATAGCCTGTAATGTGGAGATGTAGGCTTCCAGGAGCTGTGTGGGCTAGGAATAAACTTTTGACTTTGTCTGGAGGCAGGATGCTAAGATGGCTCAGTTGGCAGGTTAATGAAGATTGTCATGAATATTAAATGATAGAACCAAAACAAAACTCCCAGAGAGACACTTATGCACAAATCTTACACGACCAGCTCAGACAGCTGGCTCTCTGTAGACTTTTCTTGAAAGAAAGCAGTGCTGAGGCATATTAGGATGATTTTTATAAACCGGAAGGCAAATTTGTGATGCACTGTTTGAAAGTTAGAGGTCTTAAAGATTTATAGCTTGAAGCAGAAATCTGTTTTCTGAAATAGATAAATAACAGCTAAATTATATCTGTGCTGTTCTTACTTGTATTAAGTGTTTCAGAATATTTTTGAGCTTTGTGCTCACAAAAATGTGTACAAGGGGTAAGCATTACTGTTAAAAGTTCATACCAGCTCTCTGGTGTGCAGCTGTAGTCCCACTTTTTCCCCTGAAGTTCCTCTATCCCTTCTTTGCTTTTTTTTCCTCTCTAGAAAGACCACATTGCAGGGCACAGAATAATAAACTATAGTTGGTTTTGTTTCTTTCTTGTGATTTGTCCCAGACAGGGTAAAAGCTTGCTATTCACGGCATTCCTCCTTCAGCTCTAGTGGTGTAAAGCTAGCTCCTGCTACATGGAAAAATTGCTCCAGCACATGCAAAAAATAAAAATTCAAGAAGCTTGGATTTATCTGAAGTAACACCAACATAGATCTGGGATGATGCCATTAACAGCACTGCAGTCACGCTGTCTAAAAGGCTGTCTAAAGGTGAGACATTCTCTATGGCCTAGAGAGTAATCTTTGTTACACTTTATAAGTTGGGGTCAGATTCTTGCACGTAACTCCCTTGACTTTTATGGTTTTGTAAATTTATACCAACTTAATATGTGGTTCAGTGATTTTCAGACACCAAAAGGAATGAACTGAAATAACAGAGTAGGTTTTCTCAGATAACTGCATGTAGGCACGATCCATTTTGTGGTGTTATTTTGAGTATAAACAGATAAAGTAAATCTAAACTATTTTTAGGTGTGATGAGTCATTCAAAATGAGTTGATGGAAAAAGATATAAATGAAAGGACAGTCCAGTTAGAGGAAGTTATGGAGAGTAATGCTTTTATATAAACATTCTGCAGAATTCATTTGGCTTTCCAAATGCTGTCTGTAAATCAAGTGCTTTCCAGTGGCTCATGGAGACCTCTCTAGTCATACGGTGCTAGCTGTCTTTGTTTTCAGTTCAATTGCATTAAAAACAGAATATATTTTTTAAGTAGAATTTTTAAACTATTTATGTAAATAATTGATGCAGTTATTCCAGTGGTATTACATGACTATGAACAGTGTGTGCAATCAGAAATAAAAGTGGCCAGCAGGTTCCCAGCTGTGAAGAAAACACATTCAGTGAGGTAATTTGTCAGCTAGTATCAGGACAACCCCTGATTTATTTATGTTGTTGTTAAATCAAACAGCCTAGTGGAATGGGAGTGATTTTTTTAAGGGTAACATAAACCAGATACATTTAAAAGACTTGGTTAGACTAGTATGTATTTGTGTTTTCACAGTACCACGAGGAATTTACACGCATACTCTCTGACAGGGCTTGCAGTAAGGTGAGCTGCAGTATTGTGGAATAATAGTTTGTAACTATTTCCCTATGTATTAAAGTTTTCCATAAATATATATTACTTTGTGAAGCAGATACAGCTAACAATTATTCAGATAAAATCTTGCTGAAGATTTTACTTTTTTTTCAAGCTGAAAAGCTCCTTTAGGTAATTAGGGAAGTACAGGTTAATGTATCTTAGTCTGCAAAGGCTACAAACAGTTGTTTTGGGATTAGAGGGTCATTTCTTTCTTACTTATTTGAAATATCTGGTCTAGTTTATCATAAACTAGCTAAGCTTAGTGGATGAAAAGTTTACCTTTAGCTTCCAGCTGCACCTTCATTTTGCACATTTTGAATGTATCATTAAAACTCTTGACAATGTTGTGAAACACCTTTTATACAGTGTCTTTAAGTGGCTGAGCCAGAAATACTGTTGGGGTCATCATGGTTTCTACTAGTATTTCAACAAGCAAATGACCAATGAACATACAGGCAAATTCCAAGTGATGACAGACACGGATGAACATGGGTAAAATACACTCACTTCAGCTGAAAGATGAAGCACCACAAAGTGATACCTCTTTGGAGTGAGGAAATTAAAGCTAGAGCTTCAGAAAGTAGAATTCTTGATATTATAGCCATCTTAGGGTCCTACCAGCCCAAGTGTCCAACCAACACTACCTTCTTCAAATGGCTTAAAGTCCCAATAGGGATGAAAGACAAAGGGAATTCAAGGGAAGCATCAGCCCTTTTAACAGCCAGGAAAGCTAGCATTAAGGATTGCTAAGTTGTAGTGAAGATGAGAATTGCACCTTCATCTCTGTGTCCCTGGTCACCTCTTCAGCAGCAAAACTCCAGCCTTTTTTCTTAAACTAGAATGGGCATCATTTAAAGACAAAATGAGAAAAATTGCTAAGTTATGGACTGAATAGCAGCAGTGTGATTTTTCTATGAATCCAGGCACCTGCAAGGTATCAAAGCCAAAGGCATTAGTATTTTTGGAAAATGGGACCGAGGATGTCAAGCAAGGAGCCAGCAGTCACAAACTGTTTAATTCATGCTGATTTTCCCAGAACTGTATCCAAGGAGAATGTCACACTTTTCCGTTCTCAAGTTCAACCTTATCTCTGAGTGCATCAGCAAGTTTCACCTCTTCTTCCGTGAGTTATTTATAATCTCCTGCTGCTTATCCTAAGTAGAATTTCGCTTGCCTTCCTTCTCTCTGCCTTGGATTGTTGTGTTCCACTGATATGCTGCTGCTTCACATACAAACCTTTCAGCAGCCTGTTTTCTTCTAGATCCAAGACATGCTAGATTCACAGGAGACCATTCAGAGAAATGGGAAGGAACCATTTACCCTTGGCAGCAGCAATATGTAATATTTAATATGTAGAATCATAGAGGCTCAGCACATACTCAAACATCCCTACTAAGTATGTGTTCTTAAAATCCTTTCAAGTTCACTAAAATTGATAGGTTGGTCTTCTGCATGCCAATACTGAGAGCTTTTCAGAAATCCCTACAAGCTGCCATCATAATTTCATTTCTGTCTACCATTTTTTATTGTGTCAGAGATCAAAACTGCAGGGCATTATTTCTGACCTGTTCAGTTTAAGAAATACATGGACTAGAACATGTTTTAGAAAGACTGTAAGAATGCTGCCTTTGTCTAAATTGCTAGATCTCTGTTGTGTATCATCTTGGACGTACATGTATGTTTGTCTTTCTGTAACATGAAAATACATCACAAATACCTTGGAAGTCCTACTGTCCTATTCTTAAAAAGTATTGCATAACTATTTTAAAGTATAGAGCATGGTTAAATAATAAATAAGGAAAAATCAGTGATATTCTTGAGACACTTCCAAGCATAATGTAGGACACAGACATGTTACCTAAGAAAATAATCTCAATTTATACATGTAATCCCTTCAATTAACACTGTGCTGTAAGTATACTTAGGTCTGATGCATGGCTGCACAGTTCTGCAGTTCAGAATGAACACTTTGCTTTTTGTGGAGCAATATTTATTCTTTTTTAACGAGACTATGTTTTTAAGAGCTTTGCTCAAACATAAAATTTAATAAAGGGTTAAATGTAATGAGTAAGTTTGAGTTACTTGGACTTTATCTGTGATCATTACCAAAAGAGCACTGCAATGTAAAATAAAGGATATTTAGCCACAGCCTCCAGTGAGAAGAGTAGCCTCCTAGAATACTCTTGATCTGCGACAGCTATTTCGAACCAAAGTTATCAATTTAATCTATAAAATTATGCTCCAGGCAGTTAATTGCTTGGTAAATATGCTCTGCATATCCAACACAACTGATTTTACTATCCCTGCAAAGGAGCACAGAACGAGGCACTGGGAATTTTTCACTTCAATTGTCATCTAATTCTATCTGTCCAAACTGGCTGAAACAAATGCTACCCATAAGGGTTTTTTCATTCAAAGATTCTGTTGTCTACAAAAGAAGGGTGCAAGGCTTTAAGTTCAGCTCTACATTGAAACATTCCTACAAGTTTAGGCCTGTTTGGATTCAGTTCATGTGTTTGACTCGACTCTTTGTAATCAGTCTACTATCTATGTTGTCATAATCTTTAAAGCCCAAGTAGATATGCCAAGAAGTGGACTCAGATTTTCACAATGCAAGGGTTAGATCCAAGTCTCTGCTTTAACTGCTGCCTTTGCACAGTATCAGAAAAATTTCAGCAAAATCTGGAAAGTAAAAATGGACATTGGGACATTGATTTCTTTTTCTTTTTCAAAGAGGTTTCTTTAAGTTGAGGGAAAATTATGTCATATTTTGATTTTTCTTGGGTGGCTTATCTCCAAGATGGCTTGCACCCAGATTCTTCTAAGCTTTTCACTTCTCAGAAGGATAATGTCTCATGTCAGAAGGATAAAGGCTTATGTCAAGTACTGCAGAACACAATAATCTGAACATTCATTAACAGTGCAAAATTTCTGATGGCAACAGCTACAAATAACCTATGGGAAACAAGAATAGGAATTGTTTATTCAAGAATAGTTCCTGTGGCTCTGCAGTTTATCCAGGTGCACAAGCTCTATTTTTCACAGAAAGTTAATCTCTGTTTCTGTTATTTGGATTTCTTGTCAACAGATAACCCAAGCCAAGAAGATCTAAGCACAGGTTTTGTAAACAAGTAAATTAGGACTCACACCTTCTACTGAACAGGAGGAAAAAAGTCAAAACAGAAGGCATTATGTAAAGACCAACAGATGGGTAAGGGTACAAGTTTACATTGTTATCATTGACCATATTTGACAGAAGGAAAAATAGGAAGCACTGTCTGTTATCAGTCCTGCATGTACTGCTCTGCCGTATTTACCTTACCACTATAAACTGCCCCAATAACACACTAAGATACATTCTCATTTCCCACCTACTCTGTTTTCTGGGTTAGGGGTTTTTTTGGTCATGTCGAGATCAAAATCATGCCTATGCTATTAGACTACCTCTACCAGTGATGCCCACCTATCATACACTTAGTTCTTTGAGAGTCTGATTGAATAGTGGAAAAAAAAATACCACCTTTTGATATAGCACTGATTTTTCTGTCAAAGCAGTCAGATACATTCTATAACTATTTGAATCAACATTTGCAGATAGGGCTCTGAGTGAAGTAATTATTACAAATCTAAGGTAAGGGTTTTTTTTGGTTTGTATTAATCAAAGCATTCACAGACAAGGACTGGTTTTCTTTGAAAACAGCCATTCTGTATACCACATAAATAGCTTTCAGGTTGTAGGTTCATGCACGTTTTACTTTATCTGAATATTATTACTCATGGTGCATGGATTTGTCATAGAAGTTGCATGGCTTGTATATTGTTTCCTGTATGGACAGAAAAACATTAAGCAAAAGCATAAATGATGGATAACAAAGTATATGATTGTCATCATTGATGTCAGTTCTGGGACTTCAAGACATCCCTGAGAATATCCAGTGATCATCTGAAAATATGCAAATATTAATCAGAGCTACTTAGCACATCTTACTGATGTGCAGCTGAATCCTACTGAACGGCAGCCTTTCACTCACAGAAGTAGTCAGAAGTTTTTTTGATTTTTTTTTTTTTTCTTCTTCTCAGTTTAACCAGATCAGCTGAAAAATTAGCATTGGACTTCCTATATGAAATTTTTCACATCTCTTCCATTTTCTCTTGAGCAGATGCAACTTACATTGAGCACGTTTCAGATAAATATATTTATCTATAAAAGAGACAGAATACATTTGTAAAAGTCAGCTAAACCATTTTTTTCCTGTTTTCTCTCCTGCACTATCAAGTGAGTTCTACATGTTCTTGGGAGTCTTGCAAAGGAAAAACTGCAGCAATTAAATGCCTTTCCAAACTGTCATTTGTTCAATGTGTAGCCCAATGGTGGTTTTGAAACAAAAGTTAAAGTGATTTATAAGCTGTGTTGAGGCTTCTCCCATTCCAAAGCACTGTACTTAAAAAGATAAGCATCCTCTTTTAATTTTTACTGAAACGTGGAAGTCTGGCAGGTCTGACAAGTGCAGTCTGAAACATGATCCTACACTGATTCCTATGTTGTTATGAATTTACAGCTGATATTATCAGACCACAAAGAATATTAGCCTAGGCTGCAGTTTTCAAAGGAACACAAAGCCTTTTCTGCGTAAGAAAACTAATACCGAAAGTAATTCACTTAAATCAATGAAACAGTCATATTTTCACAAAGGGCCCCAAAAAGAACGGTGTCCATATACACATTACAGTTAGGAAAGAAATAACTTTGTGTCTAATCCCAAATTGTTGGAAAAATCTCAGCCACTCAGTCTGCAAGAGTCAGAGTCCCTGCATTCTGGCAGGTGCTCTTGTTTGGATTAGGATGCAATAACTAATAACTGTGACTAAAAGCTGCTAACACACCTTACATGTTCTTAGTAGGATTTCACTTAACTGCAGTCTCTACAACTGCAAAAATAAAGATAATACTTTGATTTGCATTTCATTGCATGCCCTGTATTGAATTTTTGTTGCTTATATTATTAGTCCTGTTGCTCCTGTTGTTAATCAGAGAAGTCCTTCTTAAAGTACAGATGATAGAATCTATCCTGTCACAGCAGTTAGTCAAATGTATTAGGATCAAAGTGAGGGACTATTGAAAAGAGTGCCAGGTGGGAAACAGCAACTCAGGTTATGCATCCTCTAAGCAATGAACCCATCTGATAATTCTTAACATTCTGAAGAGTAAATTCTTGGTGCAGCAATTCATTAAAACCTCAGACCATTCAAACACCCAAGTTAAGTTAGCAAGATGCAGATTTACAAACAGCAGACCAAAAATAATGACATTTGCAATGTTATCTGGAAGCAGCAAGTAAATTGAAAAGAAATTCTTCACTCTCCAAAGGAGGTGTGGAGTAGTAGGAGGATACAACAGAGCTTTACGCAACTTGCTTGTTTTGAGTGCCATTTACAGATAGTGAGCGTACCTGTTTTACTGCAGTAATACAGAGGTCAGGGAAATGCAGCTGACTGAAAAAACAAGGATAGCATACAATTTGCTTGTTTTAAGTACAATGCATAGATAGTGAGGACATCTGTCATACTGGAGTAACACAGAGGTCTGGGAAATGCAACTTACTGAACAAAACAACCATAGCAGACGGTTTGCTTTTAAGCAAAGTAAGTTTCAGGCTGTTGGCAAGTAACAACCTTAGACATAAAATAGTGTCATTAAATTAACACCAAAAGAAATCCTGTGTTACTCTGAATTAATTTTTGAAAAGTAGTCAGTGAAAACACGTTAAGGATATATGCCCACTTAAAGCCTTATTATCATAACACTGTTCTGTTGAGTTGGAACCTCAAGTGAAATAGCCTAGGAAGGCTATCACATGATTACATGTGAGTCCTTCAGTTCGCAAACTGAAATAAAAAGGAAATGTTCTGCATTCTAAAATGCCCTCAGTTGTGATAATCCTGTCTTTAATAACAGAAAGGAAGAACTAGAGCATCTCCCTCTGTTCACAGATATATGAGTGAGGGCAACTTGGATTTGCAAGGATCTCACAAGACAAGAGTGGGGTTTATATCACCCGTTTCCTGTTGCAACAGGAGGGTTTCTTCACTGAAATGAACCTGAAACAAATAGAAGCTGAGTTACCCACTTCAAGATCAGCAAAGGTGACCTTCATAGCATGAAGAGGAAAAGCAGGGAGAGAATAGCAACACTAAACCACTCAGTGGTGATGAGTTTACCACCTAGCTACAATATTTTTGACACGCAGCTGGATATGCTGATCGCAGATGAAGCCAAGACTATTACAGTAATCGCCGTAACACAGCTACTGAAGCTGCCCCATAAGGAAGCGTGCAACAAAGGGAAGGGAAGGGGAGAAAACAGTAGGCATTGGAAAACTAATTTGTGAAATGCTGGCAAAAGAACAACCACCATTACCACTAAACCCACATGCATTCCTATAAAGATGGCAGGTATACACCCATACCTGTAGGCAGGCATCATCAAGGGGCCAACTCCTAGCTGGTGTTGGTATCTAATCAAAAGGTCAGCAGTAATAATAATAATAGTAATAAAACAGAAATAGTTCTCTGAAGCAACAGTATATTCTTAGATGCTAAATTATTTATTACACCACACAGCACCATCCAACAGCAGGGGCGGGGGAGCGCCATGGAGTCCCTCCTGCAAATTAAGTGGTCTAATAGTAATACACAAAACAAGCTTAGAGTAAAATCTGTAACATTGGGAAAGAAATGAGAAATAAATAGAAACAGCTTTTCTAGTTATTCAACTGACAGGCAGCTGTCTCCTGCACACCATAAAGTGGAGAGTCATCTAATAAAATCTTTTGTTCAAAGAAAATGGCCAAAATGCTAAAGAAAGAGAACGAAATATAGAATTGTATTTCTATTACATCTATATTATTTATATAGAATTGGGAGGAGCTGCTCAGTTTTTCCATGTCAGTTCAACCTGTCACACTGGCAGATAAATTCACATACATGACAATTTACATTCTACTCAAGTTAGTGAAAGTCAGTGGTTAGCAGCAATTTATGTAGCATATGCTTTTACAGTCCTCTTGTTGCTGAAAGACTGCCAGAGAAACCTGATAAAGGGGGTCTGCTTTCACCGTGCAGGATCTGCGGTTTTGTATTAGGTTAAAAGGAAGAGGAACATATGAATGCACACTTCATTGCAGCAGCAATGATGAAGCCAGAGTAAGAACAAAGAAAAACTAAGAGAAATTAAAAATGAGAGCTGAAATTGTCAATATAAAGATGCTAACAATATCCACAGGATACTAAACTACTACAATAAACTTGTGCTGTAAGAGTTTGTGGTAAACAGTGGGCTATCGTTTCCTTTTTTTATCAGAGAAAGAGTAGAGGAAGCTAGAAGGAAATCATCATAATCTAATATAGATGAAATCTTTGATAATTATTTTAAAAAAATTAAAGTGTCATTTATTCAAAACTAACATAATAATAGTCTTACTTAAAATGCCACAGTAGTTCTCATGGGGGAAAAAATAATTCTTTTTCTTGGTTTACAGCTGTAGGCTTTGCATAAATATTCCACAGTAACTGCATTTGAAGAGATTGAGTGGTTTTATATCCAGTATTCTCAAACCTATCAAATATTAATTCCTATAATGCTTTTTAAAATGTAAGCCTCTATTACACCTGTTTGTACATGTGATACCAACACTCATGTGAAGCACAGAGAACTGATGTGAGCTCGTCCAGATAATGCATTCACACTTTTCCAAGGAGTAGGAAACAACTTGGGATTTACAAAAAGACCAATCATGTTTCAACTATTAAAAACTGCCTTATCTTTTCTAAGGAATGTGATTTTACATTACACACTTGTACACAGGGAAATCCAGGCAGAAAGAACTTTCATGTGAAATAATTCCCATAATTCAGAACAAACAGCCCAAGTGTATGACACTAATATAGATCCATTTGTTTCCTCTAAACTGTATGTGTACACACATACATATTTTCTAAACAGAAAACTGACTCATGATAGCTAATTGTTGTAATGAACTCCAGAAAACAGGGAATCAATATAATATTCTATTATGCCTCTCCCCAGGCATTCTCTAGGTACAAAAATGTTCCTCAAAACTCATCTTTAATGTTGAAATGTGGCTGATCTTCAGGTTTAAAGTCTAGATTGGGGCTGCCATCCTCATTCAGAATTCGGCGAGAAGTATAGCCAACAATTGGATATTTGGCCTTATAAACATTATTGAAGATATCATCCAGAGACTTCAGTTCCTCTTCTGTGAGTCCTGTCTAAATGAAATATGGAAATGAAAGTCCTGTCTCAAAGAAATAAAAACACAGGTATTTATATGCATTTTTCTTTTTTATTGATTACTATAAACCTTAGGGTCAGCTTTTGGGTATAATTTGCAGAAGACAATTAACAAATTCATAGTATAACCTGTAATTTTATTCTTCTCATTCAAGTTCAGCCTTTACAAAACTTTAATATATTCAGGTCAAACAAACCATTAATCTCCCTTCATTTTCCCTTCGTAAGTAAATCACACCTCAAACAAGCAACAACCCACTGCCAGAGTTAGCATCCACTGCCATGTCAGTGACACAGGATACGCCAAATCAATTGACAAAGAAAGTGATTTACTCTCTTTGGAAGCATCTTTTTAAACAGGAGGTAATTTCCCCTTTACGTCCTTACATAAATTGTACTGATTCCACAGATTAAAAACCTTCCTCTTTAAGGCTGTTAGCACTGCACCTTCCATGAGCAGTAAATACATACCCATTTAATGTATTTCAAGAATATTAATGCAGTTTTTAGAGTTTTTAAAGATGTGAATCAACTTTAAAAAATTAATACAAATAATTTAATATTATCATTCATCTTGCAAAAGAATAAAACTTTGCAAAACAGAATTAAACTAATAGTCTATTTTCTTACTATGTCATGTGTAAGATCTGCTGGATCCAGAGACATCTTTGCAACTCCTCTTGTTGAGTCTTTTCCAACCAAAGCATTGTATGGGGCTCCTTTTCCATAAAATTCTGTCAGATTAGAAAAAAAAAAATATCCAGTGATGATCTGGCAATGTACAAGGTATGTTCAGCCTCTACTTTTCACCAGCCTGTTACACTTGTCAGTGAACTGAAAGCAGCAACTCAAGTCTCAGATCCTTCTCTCCAAAACTGACTTTTGATTTGCTATTTTTTGATAATATATCCCAGTCCTTAAAAAAACCACAAAACAGAGGGTGGGGTTATACAATACAACTGTTGAACTCCTATACTGCAGTCTTAAAATTTACCTATTATTTAGGGAGCTGTGCTTTACATACTCATGAGAAGTTTGTAGACTCCAGAATTTGCAGGGGCAAGCCTTGTCTAACTTAGGATTTGAAGATCAGCCAACGTGGATGTCCAGACAAGCTGCACTAACAAGCTTAGTACAAAGAAAGCAACAAGCCATTAGTTTGCTTATGATGACATTAAGGCAAGTGTCCAGGACCTCCATGGTCCCTTCAAACATTTTACAGCAAGTCTGGATTAAGTAGCAGGAGTTCAAATTAAAACATCTGTAGTTCCTAGGGAAGGCACAAACAGCAAATACAGCAATAAATGGTTTAGGTGTAAATGGTGAGACAAGAAGCCTCATGAAATACGAAAATTTTAAAGGAGAAAAAAAAATTACTTAGCCCTCCGCTCTCCTTTCAAAATCACCGTCAACTCTTCAAAGAGTTTTGACCGGATCGCTGGACAGCACAGGTAAGCAAACACCAGCACAAAAGGAAAAGATGAAACTGCAGCAATGCTGATATTGTGTAGTGCAGTATGGGTACATCCCAGCTAGCTTTGATCTGGTCAGTTCATGTACCCAGTGCAATAAAACACTGTAGCGCCAGCTTCTGTGTGGCATGACCCCACGCCTAGTGAGGATTCAGGGGTCTGGGCAGGTGTCTTCAGCATTTCTGTCATCAGCACCCAAGCTAACTGGACTATGCTGGCTTGTCTGTGTGTACTGTAACCTCAAACCACTGTAAATTCTAGACAACACCTTAGTGGGGGAGGTGTCAGAAGAAGAAAACTGAGTTTTTCAAAAAAGGAAAAAGTACATTCTTTTTGTTGCAATTGAACTGCAGGCTTCTAATACATTGAGAATATTTAAAAATTAATGACTGAATAATAGCATGAAAATAAAGTAGACAGCAGAGGAGAAGCAAACTCACCTTTTCCAGAAGTGACATCAAATACTACTCCCTTCACCGCCAGGTAAATGGGCTGTCCTTCCTGTAAAGAAAGCCTTCAGTAGATCCTCAACACTTAAGCGTAGCCAAAAGGCAATTAGTTTTAGCTATGAAATCCATAAGCACTCAGAACACAAAGAAGAGAATTAAATTCTCTTATGTATGTTTTCTCTCGTTTGTGTGTGTATACAAGCATACACGTTATCTCTCTCGAAATTTCTTGCTTGTGCTTTAAACTGTCCGCAAGATTTTTTTTTTTGAGGATGTAAGCATATGGAATGAGAGAATCTTTTTAATCTAAACATCACAATCATATATGACATGTCCCTCTTGCAGGTCTTGCACATTTGTCTGCTCGAAGATGATCAACTGCATCTTTTTCTTCCTAATGCAGATGGGTATTGCCCAAGATAAAAGGGTGTATGGCCAACAGCATTCTTTATTTGATTAAGAGAACAACAGATAAATACATAAACACACACAAATCTGATTTGCTGACATCTGTTTTACTTAATAAGCCAGTGCTTCTGATTTGTCTTTTATGCATAAGATGTATTTTAAGTCAGATGCTGGTTAGCTTCTTGAAAGTATCTAGAGAAGACCCTGAGAAGGTCAGCCAGCAAGTTTTTTTGAAAGAGAAAACAGATGTGTATCAACATAGGATCTTATTATTTTGAATGTGAAGTTTTGCTGAGACCTCTGTGTCACAGAAAGCTAAACTCTTAAGATGAAATTGCTTTCTTATTTCTATAATCTCATAGGAAAAAAAAAGGGTCTAAATACATGGTTTAATGAATTATTGAGAGAAAATTACTTTGGCTCCAACTTGTGGTAATATGAAATTCACTGGCATGAGTACATCGTCAAGCAGGCAATGAGTAAAAGAGGATCGTGCCATCTACTTGTCTGTACCCAACTTCAACGGACCAAACTCCGCAGCTGCCAACAGGACAAATGAATAGCAGGTCAGCAACGCACGAATGCCAACAAACTTCTCACGAACGCCTAAAAAGCAAGTTATCCCATAATTACTGGGAGGGAGGGAGGGAATAGCACACCAGCAGAGCACGAGAAAACCGAGTTTTAAGGTGGTTTCAGGGCACCGAGCCGCAGGGACGCAGGCGACGCCAGGACGCCCCACCGGCCCCGGCCCAGCGGCTTCGAAGAACCGGCCGGGGAGGCCCCGCCGCGGCTCTCCCTCCCGCCCGCCCGCCCGCCCCTACCTGCTGCCCGTCGTATCTGGCCAGCTCGGGCTCGGTGAAGAGCCGCACCGGGGCCTCGGCCGGCGGCCTGAAGCGCAGCTCCCGCTCGGCCGCGGCCGGCAGGGCGCCGAGCAGGGCGGCCAGCAGCACCCGCGCCGCGCCGCCCGCCATACCGCCAAGGGCGGGCCGCGGCCCCCGCCCGGCCCCGCCTCCGGCCCCCGCCGGAGGCAGCCCCGGGCCCCGGTCGTCCTCCTGACCGCCAGGGGTCTGCTGATGGGAGTCCTCAACTGCCATCCTTCTTTCCCTCTGAAGTTTCTCTGCTTGCTGCTTTCAGTGTTTAGTCGCAAAATCGGCACGCGCAGGGCAGGCTTCGTCTTTGCGACTGGAAAAAGATAATCAACTGGCATTTTTAGCCTAAGGAAGGGGAGAATAAATAGGAAATTTTCGGATGACGTGATTTTGCCACGCCGTAAGTATAGCACAGGGAAACATTCTGGGCTGGCAGAAGAATAAGCAGGTTGCTGTGTGTAATTCTACAGAGAATTAAGAAAATCAGAAACTTTTTACAATTTAGATACATATATCACATCCCTCACTGTAGTGCTGGCAAGTGAGGACTTGAAGGATTTAAAGCCTGGATGTTCGATGCTGCAGCACCCCTGCAGTCTTCCTGACTGCCGTGCCATAATTCGAATGCCTCTTCGGTATCTCTGCTCCTTGTACAGTGTTTTGCAAAAGCTGAAGAGTTCAAAGAAGGATCTGGACAGTAAATAGGAGATAGAAATGGGTTTGATCTTTGTTTTAAGGACTGTTTATAAACTCTTCTTGTGTAAAATCCCTACATCCTCTTTGGAGGACACCTGTTCCGTGTTGCCTGAGGTAACACCCTTTTCCACAGGCTGTCCAGAGGCAATTCTGTGCATTGGTGTAAGCAGAGCTGAAGTAGCTAATGCAAAGCAACATCGCCATAGTTCTCTTCTGGGTGACAAAAGCAGCGCAAGATGAGAAGCACAGGGGAGTGAGGGCGCGTCACCACAGTATGGGGGTGATGACCAGTGGGCCACGTCCCTGTGTGAGGAGCCAGGCAAAGCCTGCAGAGCCAGGGCATGGGGAAGGTGAGTTGCTGTGGCCATCTGGGAGCCGACTGCCGCAAGCTGCTGCCTGGTGTGGCGAGCTGAGTGTTGGTCCTGTTAGGGTGAAGGTTTACAAGGTTGTTACTGTGAGTGTCCTTAAGCTGTGAAGTTTGCCTACACTGCCTAAACAATAGCTGAGCTTCAGAGCAGGCTTCCCATCCTGGCTGTCCATCATGCCCATTTGCTGACTCCACACGCCACAAGACAGATACGAAATGTCAAGCAGAAAAGAGACCTTTAGTAAGGCTTTGGACAAAACAGCTCCGGAACGCTCCCGTTAACGTGCGAGAAAGAGCTCTGGCATTTGCCTGGTTGCTCTGCCTGCAAATACCTGGCATGGCTTGCCGCAGAGACCCATGCTGCTGGGAAATATGCCAAAGTCCAATTTGTCAGTTTGGTTCAATCACATTATAGATTTACCTTTTATTCTGAAATAATTATTTATTAGTGTCTCCCCAGAGGAGGGCTGCAAGTGCTGAATGCTAGCCAACATCTGTCTGAAGTGTTATTGATTTGGGGGTGAGTTAGAGCTCGCCTTTGAACCACAGACATCTGAAAAATGAGTAACAAGAACTGAAATATTTTCTTTCTGAAAGGAGAAGCTGTATATTAGGACTGTTGTTGTCACAGGACTTCAAACCTTGGTTATTAACTTACTAGGCGTGGGTCTCAGGCACAGGGAAATGATCTACTGAGCAGGGACTCCACTACAGCGTTGCATCTCAATGCAAGAAACGTTGTGCATGCTTTTTCTTGATGATGAAACGTGAACAATTACTTCCACACTGGGGAAGAAAAACAGCTGTGTTGGTATTTGTGGACGGAAGGTTCATGAGTCAGCCCTTACGTGGTTTTGGCTTTTATCTTCCCGGAGCACCCCACTGCGGGCCCTCCTCTGCCAGCGCAGCGTGGGTGGGTGTTCGTAGGAGCCCTGCTGAAGTTTTGTCTCGTTGCCGAGGGAGTCTGTTGCTTTGGTGTTCCGCTAGCAGCCTTGAGCAGCAAAAAAATAAAAACAATGTAAAAAAAAAAAAGTGACGTTGCGTGCATCTTGGGGGCAGCTGTCAAAATTGTTTTAAATCGCTCTTCCCATCTAGTTCGGTCTCGCGTAGGAGAGTTTGTGCGGTGAAGCGCGCGGTGTAGAACAGACTCATGTCCCCGTCACTACACAGGACGCTGTCGTGTTCTCGGTAGAGAAACGTTCCTGTACGCCTTACCAAAAAACCGCTGGCGAGCAACCGCGCTGCGCTGCACGGCTTGACGCCGCCTGGAGCGAGGGAGCTCGGCAGGCACCGCTCCGCTGAAATAAGACCCGGTGGCGTTGCAAGCCGCGTAGCGTCTGGCGCGTTTTAACGCTCCGTCCCCCCGCAGCCCGGAGGTGGAAAACGAGGGCGGGTACCGCCGGGGCGGCTGCCGGGCGCGCCCAGGGCCCCCTCGCTGCCTGCCGCTGAGGCGAGGTCCGGGCTCAGCAGCGGGGAGCTGCCCCCTGCCCGGCGCCAACGGTCGCCCGGCGGCCGTTACCAGCGCCTCGCGCCGGACTACGCCTCCCAGCAGCCCCCGCGCCGCTGTGGCGAGACCACGGCGCCGGGGCGGGAAGCGACGGGCGGGTGGGGGGGACGGGGCTGCCGGCGCCTGCGCGGCCCTGCCCGGGCAGGGCGGCCCGGCCGCGGCGTCGCCGTCGCCGTCCCCTCCAGTGCTGTCTAGTCCGGTCCCGTGCGGCGCGGCTGGGCTGCCTCCCGGCCCCCGCGGCGGCCGCTCCGCGCCGATGCCATGCTACGACCAGAGGTCTCCGCATCCTACCAGGAGGTACGGGGGGGCCGGGGCAGGGCTAGTGGGCGGCGGGCCCCAGCGGGGCCGGGGCAGCCCCCCCACCTCCGGGCGGTGGTGCCCGACCCGGGGCTTGCCGCTTGCCAAGCGGTTACACTCGGCGCCGTCGCCCTGAGCTCAGTTCGGCTCCGGTCTCCGGCTCTGCGGCTCGGCAGGGCTGGCCGCGTCGCTGCCGGGGGCCGAGAGCCCTGGCGAAGCGGGTCGTCCGCCGCAGGGAGCCCGCCGCAGCCGGCCTTGCGCCTTGTGGCCCGTCTGCATCCGCTCAAGCGCGGCCGAGCCGGGTGGGTGCCTTCACCTGCCCGGAGCTGCCCCTAGCCCTCCTTCGTACTGCCGGGCAGCCGGGAGGTCGGGTCGCATCTACACTCGCCAGAAAGAAACGGGGGTTTGGGGCGCGCTTTATTTCATGTTTTACCTTTCAACGTGGTTGAAATAATCGGCAGCAGCTCTTTTAAGTGTATGAGCTAGGGACAGCTGGCCGGTGAGCTCTGCAACTGGGGCTTTCGTAACAAGGAGGTGGAGATGGTCTGTCGGGCGTGAGAAGCGACTTTGGTACCAGAGCTGAAACTGAAGGCCGCGTTATCATCCTGCCGAGGGCCCGAAGCAGCGCCTAGTTTGCCTATCAATGTACAGGCTCGAGCAGCCAGAATTCCTTGCTCGTTCCTGTCTCTTGTACTAGAGATACAAGCTATTTGTGCCAAGTTCAGCAGCGGTGGAGGCTTGCAGCAGGGCACTTTTGTTTGCGTCTTGCAGGCAAAAGGACTGCAGATGTTTGCCTTCCTCTGTGCGTGATGGGTAGTTTGGGGCTCTGTTTTAATACGTTCTAATTTAGTTTAGTACTGTCTGCTTAGTTTCAGCTTCTGGTTTTTGTGCCAGGCTAGAAGGCATTGGAAGGTGACGAATCAGTGGACCAGCAAAAGACCTGTATGGACAAGTTCTCCTTTTATTTAAGAGGGTTTTATTTCATGATTATCAGGATGAAATTAACGCATGTAAGAGCTTGTATGTAGGTGAGGTACTTGAGAGAGTTCATGAAATCACACTGGTGCTTGAAGTATGGACTGGACTATGCATGTTACATTTCCGACTTGGGTATCAGCCACCACTGACACTGCTCCATATGTTTGGGATTGTCCCAAACTCCGAAGCACAAGTCTAGATGGTGTGTAAGTGCGGTGGCTCTGTTTGCATCCCTTCTCCGGTGCCTGGGGCAGTCTGTGTGCTCCTGCCACTAGCAGGGATGCTCAAGTATCTAGAATTGCCTTTTCTGAGCTTCCGTTTGTCCAGTGCTTTTCTGTGAGCAGGGCTGAAAAGGAACTCCCAGGTCATGGGCAGGCTCCTGCAGCTTCTTACTCAGCTGTACGTGCAGAGCCCAGGGGAATGCTGAACAAAGGTCTGTTTCATGCCCTTTCTGCTCTTGACATCCTATCCTATCTCTGCATCCTATTGTAAGCTTAATTGCCCTGCAGGTTTGTGTTCCTTCTGCATTAGCACCATGCTTCACCTCTTTATCAAAAATAACATGTAGGAAGAGCTGGTCTGTGAGGTCACGCCATTGCCATACGCTAGGTTCACTGTTGTAATTTGTCTTGAATTGGGGATTCTGTCAAGTGTGAAGAAACTAGAATCGGCTGTCATGCAGTAGTGCTGCGCTGGCTTCCCAGTCAGTAGGAGACTGTAGTTCAGTATGTCTATAAGTTGTTGGGTTTGTAGGTCTGTGATGCCGTGCCTTGTAGAGTCAGTGTGCTGTACACTCAGAATGTGGTGGCTGAGCCACGAACAGCCCTAGGTTCTTGGTGGCCTCAGTGGGTTTATGCAACTTCACCTCTTGTCAAGTCAGGTGTTCAGGATTTGCAGTGAAATTAGTTGGTTTTAGGGGGCCTTACACATCAGGTCAACCTACTCACTGCACCTGAGGCAATGTTAGCACACCTGCTTTTGACTAGCTGTCCTTCACTGGTTTTATGTGTGAAAAGCTTATGAAACTGTATCTGCCTTGTGAGCAGAGATAAGAAAACATAGTTGCATATTGTTTGGGTTTTTTGTTTTCTTTCTAAGGAATACTGAAAGGTTACATTTTCTGAGTTTTTCTTCTCCTATGTGTTGAAGAGTTGCTGTAGGTCCTCTTGAGAGGGTAAGAAATGTTGCATATTGTGTTCTTGTTTAAACCTGTGTTGGGATCTCCTTGCTATGAGGAATAGAAATCGCTTATTCTCTACATAACCTCAGTCGATGAGGTGCCTGTACCTGGGGAACCATGGCTGAACCAGAGAGGTGAGGGAGTCAGCTGAGAAACTGCAGTGACTTTGTAACTTAAGTTAAACTTTTTGGATCAGCTTTGGTACAAGTAATTTGCATGAGTATAATTTGAACGGGCTTCTTAGCTGATTTGGCTTAACCAGTACAAGAGGTTCAGTGAATACTCTTCTTGTGTCAGAATAGCTTATTTTGGGTCAGGTAAACAAATAGACCCGGTGTGTTTCTACAAAAAGGAGCAGAGTGTTAATTTTCCCTTATTTTATGAAGATAATTGAAAAAAGTATCTTTGGTTGGACCCTGGTAAGTCTCCTGCAAATAAGCTGAGTTTAGCCTATTAGTTACCTGTTCGCTCCATGCCTCACACCATGGGAAATCATGCTTTATTTATGTGCAAAGCATTTAAAAACAGCTGGGTAACTGCTTTCAACTTGCTTTGCATGGTCGAAATGAATACAGAAATATAGCAGGAGGTGACGGAGACTTTACGTCAGACTTCGAAGATGTACAATGAGTGGACTCTTTCCTAATAAGAGGTTAATGGTATAATGATGATTTCAATACTGAATTAAAGTTGGGTGAAATAAAAGCACTTCCTTATGGATACATGCACGTTACTGTTGAGTAAGTTGGGGGTTTAAAGTTTAATAGCATTCAGTATGGCTGCTGCATTAACTGTGCCCCCATTTTCCTTGAAATAGGAACAAAGCTAATCTTCCTTACCTATTTAGGTAGGTGATGCCGAGTGTTTAGCTCGGACAGTTACTGTGCAACACATGATTTGCTGCAAGCTTATGCCCTGGTTTGCCTTGCTGTAATTTGCATGTCAGTCTCTGCCACGAAAGAAATTTGGAAAACGTAGGAGATACTTTATATATGTATAAAAAGTCTAATGCTTTACAATCTCATGTGATGCCTACCTGATGTGACAAGCTTCTGACTTTGGTGGAAGTGTCTTGGCAGTTTGGGCCTAGAGCTCTGAATAGCAAAACAAGGAAACATCTGGTCTCTGTTCTGTTTTAGAAACACTGGAAGACTAATTAGTTGCATAACCACTAATATATAATAATATGTACAGTGAGCTCAAATAAGTACCAGAAATGTAGGGATGTTTGATTGTTGCCTTGTAATGACCCACCTACCTATGTGGCTGAGACTGCATTTGAGTTACTTGCCCTAATGCCTGTTAAAATGCAACTCACTCTTTTTGCACCTCTTTGTTAAGAAGTGCTAATGCTCTGTTTGCTGGTATGTGCTGTAGTTTGTTTATGCCTAAAAATAAGTTCTTGAGTGACAGAGCGAAGTTCCTGCTTATTTCAGAGGACATTGTCCTAATTGGGGGTTTAAAGTGTGCTGAAGCTGCCAGGGAAACAATTACTTTGATCTTGAAAGAAAAGGTGATGTTATTATTGAAGGAGCAGGGTGGAAGTAGGTTAAATTTAATGTGCCGTCTTTCCTTTTTTGCAGTGTGCAAGTGACTTAATTTTTAGCTGTAGATCTACATAACTGTGGCTCTTGTCTTGTGAACAGGTGGAACAGATGTTGGGTGCTCTTGGACTGGTGGCATGTTTTTGTGTGTTTGGTTAGTTGGAGCCTCTTTTATTTGTACCATAGAAATTCCAGCAATTGCAAGTTGAGAGCATGTTTGGAAATTGAACCACTGTTTTAACTACACAGCTGAGTGAAGATGTGGAGCGAATATCTGAAAACCCAACAGATGAGAGAGAAGGAGAGATGGAAGTTCATGAAGATGCCAGCTCTGTTATTTTACCAGGTGAGTACTATTGACCCAGAAATTACCAATTTTAAGTGCCTGATAAGCTGCTTCTGTGTGGGGGTTTGGTTGGGGTTTGTTTTTATTGCACTTCTGAAAGCAAACAAAACACTAAATTACTTATTTTGGGGAATAAGTAGTGGTGGAAAGCCAAGGAGTTTTTCCAAGGATTGAGGTGAGAACACTTCTGTGTCATGAACTGTGCTCAAAGAAGATTCAGCACATCTGGTTCTGAGATAGCTTAGTATGTCATCTTCCTTTATGTTGTATCTTACCTGAGTTGCAGTGTCTGTGATGGCAGTGGATTGCAAGCAAAGTCTGTGTCAGATTTACATGAGCAAGATGCAATATTGAACAGATGTGCTTTTAAATGGATTTTAGTTAGACTGTTCGGACCTGCTTTTGGAGGGTGCGGGATAGTGTTAAATGGGCTTATTGCAGCTCAGATGAAGGCATTAAGGTAAGCCAACCTGAAATGAGTATTGCCTGAATGCTTTGCAGCTGTTCAAGACATACTTGTTTCAGTAGTGCAATTTTGTGCACATTAATGTCTGAATTTCCTTGGCTGCCATCTCCTGGCTTGTAACTTGGGAACACAAGTGTGACCATGGACCTTTGTAAGTGGTTATGTGTTCAATAGGATTTACTAAAAGGCTGGTGTTTGCTGTGGTAACGAGCAAACACCAAATGATATTGTTATAGTTGAAGGGCAGTGTGTGGCATGGCCTGAGGGGGCCTGACTCATTAAATTATATCACACAGAAGAGTCAGCGTAAAACATGCCTACTTATCTCCTTTCATATGTTGGGTTTTAATGCTTCTTTTGTGTGTTCAGCTGTATATCGCTCATGATCAAAACATGACGTGTAACTCAAGAAGAGTACATGAACTTTTTTCCTTACAAGTATTGCCAAAAGAAATGGCAAGTGCAAGGAGTATGGGGAAAGCAGTGTCTGTGTACAAGTGAGACTAGTGTGAAGATCTTCAGAGAATAAGCTTTGAAGGCAAGGAGACTGTGGGAAAATTGGGTTGGTCTTTTTCTAGCTGTAATTGGAAGGATCCTTTTGTGAAATTTCATGTAGTGTGCACAAGGAGTTGTGAATTGGAGTCCAAAAATGAGAGTGACTTCTACCATGGTGGCGATGCAATACAGATAGCTGTGTAAGAGCATTAGAATATTAAATCTTTCTGCTGATACATGTGCTAAGTGTGTTAAGAATCACTTCAGACAGGGAAAGGGAAAAGGAGTTGTTTTTTCCAGGAAGGAAAGATTGACCATCAACAGACTTCTTTTCTTATGAACTTTGAACTTTGTTTGTCTTGGAAGTGTTGTCCTTCTTGAAAATAAACCTTGTTTCCTGCCTGCCCTGTCCTTAATCAGAGTGCCAAATTCAACATGTGAAATAGAGGCACAATCTTTGGACGATTATGCCTCATGCTTGAGAAGGAAGCATCTGTCTGACTGATAATCAAAACCAGCAGTAGTTGTGGTTTTTCAAATCAAGCTGAGTTTGAGGCTTATTTTGCTCTCAAGTGATTGATCTTTAAATGAACACTACATAAATTCAGCCCAAATATCTGTATTTTAAAGTCCTAATCCATATTTTGTTTGGTTCCAGATAGTGAACTGGGTACCACTGCCCCTTCTTTGCGTTTCAGCAAGACGTGCCTAAAGAATGTTTTTTCAGTAATTCTCCTGTTTATTTATCTGCTGCTCATGGCTGTAGCTGTGTTCCTCGTCTACCAAACCATCAGTGACTTCAGGGAGAAGCTCAAGCACCCAGTGATGTCTGTCTCTTACAAGGAAGTGTCCTTGTACGATGCACCTGGTAAGAGTGGTAACAAACAAAATGGGTTAAGTTGTTGTTCACATTTATCTTAGATTGTTTTGAATTTTTGGTGTTGATTCTTCAGGGCCCAGAGTGCGTATAATGCTTTGACCCAGGTCTTTTTCACTTCCTCTTTTCTTAATCTATGTTGTGTTGAGTTTGCACAGAAATATTAATATTGTACGGGAGATTTGGGGAGCTTTCATGCCAATAACATGAATGACAGTAGCTGTGGAGCATTATGCAACATTTGATAGATAAGAAGTGTTTTAAGACTCTAGAATGAGTCCTCTTTTAGGGAAAGAAGATAATTTCTTACGGAAATATTCTCAAAACTGTTATCGTTCCGCACTGGACAGCGAGATGCTGTTGACAGTGAAGAAGGTGAATTTCTCAAACGAACCACAAAATAACCACAATGCCACTTTCTGCTTCTGTTCTGCATTGTTTACAACTTGGTATTACATCAGTAGGCAATGAAAATGTGATGTGACTGCAGGGAACAATGTTGGCATAAAAATGCAGTGTGGCATCAGAAAACTGTGTTGTAGTTTGCAGGAGGGATTACGCCACAGAAGCATTTTTGAATAGTGAGTCCTATCATTATTATTTTTTTAAATTATCCGGTAGCCATTCATAAATAGAGCTGTGGTAGCAAATGCAGCTCCAACAGTCATAGGTCAGTTTCCAATTTAAAAATAATGCTTTTGTTTGAAGTGTTACCACATTTTACAAAGAACCACTCCAGTAATTGTGGCTGAAAGGTGAGTGTTTCAAGTTGTTGCCATATGCCTGTAGTTGTTTTGCTATAATGGTCAGTTAGGCTTGGCTCTGTAAGTAGGTCGTCGTGTCCGGATCATATGGATCTGACTGTAAGAGCAGGCTTTTCCTTTTTTTTTTTTTTTTTTTTTTTCCTCCCTCCTCCCCTCCCTCCTCCTCTCCCCCGAGCTTTTCATACAGCAACAGGAAGTAAATGTCATTTAAAGAAGCAGAGCAACATACATGTAAATCCAAAAGTATTGTCGGGGATCCCTGCCATATCAGAGAACCTAAATTAATGTAGCTCTTTACTTCATTGCTCCATTAAAGTGATGAGATGGCAAGTTGCAAGCATGGAGCACTGAAGAGAGGGATAAAGCATTTTTAGACTGATACATGCTGACTGCTTTGGCATCTTGCATTTTGGTGGACAGGCCATCTCAGTTGTGTGAGTTAATCATATCTAATAACTCAGATCATACTTTTTTTTTTTTTGGTAGTTGGTCTACATTATCTTCAAGAATGCTTGTTTCCAGTAATAAATCTGGCATATGTGACGTAACAGGATTGTTGGTTTTGGGCCTTGTATTTTGCCAGCTTTCTACAGCTGGGGTGACTGAGGTTCTTTTAATGCATGCTGTTGGTCTGGAATGGTAGGTTTATGATGTATATGAATTTCCATACAGGTAAAGTAGTAGCCTGCCTACCCAATGATACAAGTAATAAGGGATGGTAACAGTTTGTACTCGTTTGATGGCTTTGATTTTTATCATGACATTGTATTCAGTGAACAGAAGATGCTAGATGTTCTGAAGAGCATCTTTTCACTTTTATTAGATCAGTCAGTGATCTTTGATCTGTCATGTATAGTACATACATTATTTCCAATTAAAATTTGACATGTTAAATGATAATATCTGAAAACGTACATGCTGAAGTGCTGCGTGTCCCATTTGACTTCAGTAGTCTCCTTATTTACTTTACGCGTTCATTTCATTTGGGGCGAAAGGGACTGATGTGTTAGCTGCTGGCTTGTGGGAAGACTAGGGAAGCTTAGTAGCTTCTGTGAACCTTGAATTGTTGTAACAGAATGTGAACCCTGATTTTTTCAACGCATCACGGGGGTTCTCTCCTGATGCAGCGGGCACTTTTGTCCTGCTCCAGAAAAATGCTGAAGTGTGTAGTTTAATTTGATTGTTTTGCTGGATCTTGAGGATAGCTCAGTATCCTGCAGGATTAAATCCCAGAATTAAAATCTATGTTCTTGGAAAAGCAATTGGCTCTCTTCAATGTTTTTTCTTCCAAAACAGGTATTGCTTTTTACCCAGGCAAGGCTCGGCTGCTTAGCTGCAAGCATCATTACTATGATCACATTCCACCTCTGGTAAATCCAGGTCAGCCAGGAGACATTGAATGCACCACGCAGAGAATCAACTACACAGATCCTTTTACTAATCAAACTATGGTAATAATAATATAGTAGAACAGAACTTATTCAGTGGGGGTGTTCTGCTCGTAATGGTATTTGAAAGTAAAAATATTTACTAAGTGCTGCAAAAGATCGTTGCTTCTAGGTTTTTTTCAAGCCATCTGTCCTTTTGTTTTCAGAAATGTAAAAGACCCCAGTCAGTGTGTATATGTGTTATGGAAGATCAGCTGTCATGTGGGTGTGTGCAGCATGAAAACCTGAATGGGACAAAATAAGTCATTTTTCACAATGAAACTCTCGCTTCATTCCTCTCCTAAATGAACTGGCAAGCATACTCCTTGGTATAGTAAATCTAGCTTTGATTGAAAGCAGTAGCAGTTATTCCATTAAAGTAGGATAGCTTCTCTCTTTTTGTATGTTTGCTGGGAATTACATGCTATTTTTGTCACACTTGGAAAAATCTTAACTGGGCACCAAGTGTTTCATTACACTGAAATGCTGTGAGCCAATAAGATGGCTACATTGAGTGATAGTCTGTCTTAAATTGCCCCTAAAAATACAGGGAATCTAGCTTCTGTATAAATAAATTTTCAAAAAATAAAGTATTAAATATGGTCATTTGTATCTAAAGTGATTGCTCAGATTATTTAAGGAAACTAAATGTGAACAAACAAACAGTCAAGGTACCTGTTTGGTCAACTTTTTTCCTCTTCATGTTTTGCCTTTTGTCTAGTCACCATTTCTGGGAAGCAGCTCCTTAGTATATTTGAAAGTAATATTCTAGGTGCAAGTCTAATTTAATTTCTGCCACTAATATGCTCTTTCTGCATGTTTTAACAAACTAAGAACCTGCATTTTATGCTGCATGGTAGATTCATTTAGAAGTCTGCTTATCCAATAGGCTCTAGTCCTGTAGTGGAATGGAGAGGTACTGAGGCAGAGACCTCGGAACCACGCAGAGCCCTGTTCAGATTGGCTAAGTCCTTTTGCAAGCAGCAGCTTCCTGTTCAGTATAATGCCTGCACTACTTTAAGTTGTATTCTGCCTGCTAGCATTTTTTGTTGTGTTTTTTTCCTTTTAGCATCTTACTTGAGGTGCTGGGGGATGTGAAACTGTTCCTCTTTCTCAAGGAGAAGCCTGATGTTCTCCACATCAGACTCCATATTAATTTGTTTCACATAAAGTGCTGAAAGTTCCCAGACTTTAATGCTCAAAACAGTTTTGATTGTCCTTCTGCAGAATGCAGGTTACAGGGCCTTGACTGGTAATTCCACATGAATCCAAAGGACTATGATAGAACTAAAGCAGAAAACCAGGAAATCTTGATATAAAGACCTCTTTTTTAAACTAAAAGGAGGGATTCAGTTGGCATTCTTGTTAGATATTTTAATAGATGTATGCTTAGTAGCAGCCAAGAAAATCTTGGTGTGTATTAGATTTCTATAGAGTATTAGTGACAGATGGCAAATTCATGAGTGGAAAATAAGGATTCCTTTGCTACTCTCAGCATCTCTCTGTTTGCTTACAGAAGTATGCTTTGGTTGTTCAAGGCCCTCGTGATGTGAAGAAAAAGGAACTGGTGTTTTTGCAGTTTCATTTAAATGGAACAGACCAAGATTTTAGTGCCATTGACTATCTTCTGTTTTCTTCTTTCCAAGAGTTCATCAACAGGTATGTAAATGGATGAGCCTGTAACTGCATTGAACTTGCTACAACAATACTAGTGAAAGCAGGGCTTTTTTAGTAAAGATCACACAGGCTTTTATTTTATTTTATTTTATTTTATGTTTGGGTTACACTGGTGCTCTTTCATGTCTTAAGTTACTAGTATTACTTTTTAGAAAATGAATTGAGGACTTTTTCCGTGACAAAGACTACCTTTCAGCTATGCTTCAGCCATTTGTTGCTTCACTTTCTAAAAGTTTGAAGTTTGTGCTGGCTTACCGCTGTCTGCTGCTGTGGGTGATCAGGAAGTGTGCTGTCCTGGGCAGTGTGCTCAGGAAGTGCACTGAGAACACTAACATTTCTGTACCTTTGGTTTTTTGTGTTTTTTTTTTTTAAAAAGCAATTACTGTAAAGGTCAAGTCCGTAGATTGATTTGTTGTCATTTCATTGAAAGATTAACTATATTTCTGTGTATTACTAGCTTTATGTAAGATTTAACAGAATGATGTAATTTCATAGATGGGGTTTTCAAAATTGCTTCGTATTGGTTTGACATTGGTGCTGTTGGAATAACCGATCAACCTTCCTCTAATTTTAACAGAGGTGGAATTAATCCTGTCTTGAACTTTCTTGAAAGTCCCACCCTTTTTCCCACTTTGTGAGAATAAATTCCATACTTGACAGTTAAATTTTTCCTTTAATTTAAATTCAGGTTCTATTCTTCTCTCTGTGATCCAGATTAAAAGTTAGATGAGATATTAGTCACAGTGAGACCTAATAGAAAGCCTTAACTTGGTAATGGTCAGATGCTCAGTGAAAAAAGGAAAGGTGGTAAAGGCCATATGCAGAACAAAATTAGGTGAGGGAGGAGAAGAGAAATAACAGATTTTATCACAACAAAGCATTCTTGGAGGCTTGGACATGGTCATACCAGTGCTTTTCAGATGCAGCAAAGACTGGAAGTGTTCAGGCACAGTATCTCTGGGTGGCCAAACACCAATTACCTGAATTTTCTTTTTACAAAGCATTTCTACTTCAGTGAAGGAGAGCTCTTAAGTCATTAAGTACTTTCTGTAACTGTACTAAAAGGCCTCATAAAATGCTAATGTTCTGGATATTTTAGGCATTGATATTTTAGGGTGAGAAAATACCAGTTAAGAGTAGTGATATAGAAGGTGCTACTTGTTCCTTCTGTGTTGTTTTTTCTTGGGTTTTGTGGCTCATGCTGCAGTTAGCGGTATGCACAGTGGGACCAATTCCAGCAAGGTGCACAACTGTTTGTATACCGCAAGCACTGTCTGAGACCACCCCTTGTGAAACACAGAGCAGAAGGCGCAGTTGTGTTGCATCTGGTTCCTGGCTCTTTGCAGAATGAGCCAACTTACCAAGATACAACTTGGTCTATGCATCTTCCAAATCTTGGAAGCCTCATTTCTGTGCTCATTGTATCAATTTGCAGGTAAGCCATTTTAAAGAGCTGTTTCGTCCCAAGTTAACACATGTACATCCTGCTTAAGTTGGCAGTATTTCTGCAAGCAAGCTGTAAGTCTGCATGCTGCTGTCCCAAAAGCTTGTGCCACATGTTGTGCAAAGGCAGGTTAGGTGTGCAAAACAGCAATAAGTAGTATTGCAAAGGTCTTAGCTTCAAGGCTGTGTTTGTAGCAGTGTAGGTGGATCAGTAAGAATCGTCTGCAAGCTGCCTGGGAGGAACTTGGATTGCAACCTCCTGCTTCCAGGTCTGCCAGGTCAAACCGGTTAGATGGCAGACTCTATCTTCGAAGACATGGGGATGTGTCACTTCGTTCCTAGAGAAGCTGCCTTGTCTCAGTGTTGCAAGGCACCAGAACTGAAGCTGGGAGGGTGAAGGCTGAGCCTGGGTTATGTTTGGAGCAAAGTGAAAAGGTAGGAAATGGTGGTGTCTGTTTGGGGATGCATCCTTTGTGCCCGTTTGCAGCAGGCAGTAGGAACGTGAGTTAAAAATGGTTTTGAACTAACCCAGATAACGGTAAAATTGGCAAAGGTATGTAGGCCTTTAAACTTAGTAGTAAATGATCTGCATGTCTAGGTGAAATACAGTAAGAGCAGCAGTTGTGTGCAAGAGGCCAGTAGTGTCTCTTTCATAGCATCCTCCAAAGCTTGGTACAAATTGTAGGGCTTGTCTTGCTCGGTATATTGCTGTCCTGGCATCCTGGAGCATGAACTGGACAGGCTCAGGGCAGGTTGAAAGTTTTATGTTTTCTCCTGACGATGAAGTACATGTGAAACCGCGTGCATATGTGGAATGTACTCATTCTGTCCACCTTTTAGCAGAAGAGAAAATAGAAATGATTTCTGGTTCATCAGCAGATGCTAAATTTAGTGGATGGGAAGTCTGGACTAAAAAATCTGTAGAAACTGTTGTGTGTCCTTCCATATGACCTCTAGAAACTTCAATTACTGGCCACTGTTAACTACTTTTCCTGACAAAGTGTCTCACTAGTTATGAGAGCATATTATTAGCACTGTGTCCAGCAACTTGTGTAAAGTGTTACCAAAGATGCTGAGATACGTGCTAGAATTCATGAGATATCATAATTACCTTTACAGTTTTTTGCCATGGCTGCAAACAGCTTAGGTTGGGTTGGGCAGGCAAACTGCTGTAAAATGTATGTGTAGGGTATTCCATCATCTTAAATCACAATCCAAAACCCCTTGAAATTGGTGAGAAGAGTCCTGCTGTATCTACACCACAGTTTCTGAGTAGACAGTATTATTTGCAGCTCACTTTTGCTTTAAATAGCAATAATCATATCAGTGAAGGCTGCTGCAAGCATCAGCAATAAGAAAAATGGCATCTAGAGACTTGTATCTTTAACCTTTTTTTTGAGGCATAGCAAGTGGTGAGGACTCAAGGTCCAGTTGTTTCTGTCAAGGGTTTTATTGTCTGCAGCTCTTCTGTTAAAATTGGATTGACAGACTACATGAAACCGGCACTGCTTGCTAGTTTTGTTCTGGCCTTCGCAGAACACTGCTGAGCTGTGTGCTATTGTTGGACTGTGAGTTAGAGGGATACTGCCACTGGCGCTTTTTTTTTTTTGAAGGCAGTGGCAGCTGCTGTCTGTACCATATTAATTGGAGGGAAGGAAATAGTGAAACCGTTGCAATTTACCAAAAAAAGCATAGCTAAAAATACAAGTTCCTTTCCTGAACTGTCATTAGTATAATATATGGGTTTAAGAAGAAAATCCTCTGAACATATTACTGACAAAACTATTGTTAGCGTAGCATGTAAAATAACTTACAGTCATGTGAAATGATTAATACCAGTCTGAACAGATCAGAGATTATTTAAGGGTCTAAACAGAGCTCCACGTTCATGTCTCTGGTCTGGATTGCTGTGTGCTGAGAAATAAATTATAACAGAGAAGGATTGAGACTTTTGGTACCACACCATCTGACGCTTTATTGGATCCCATGGCTGTCTGAGAGTTTCCCAGTCTAGGGAAAAGCAAAAGCAATAAACACGAATTGGGTTTGACCCATCTGTGGTTTTGGCTCTTGCTGTTGTGTTGGAATCTGCTGGTGGGATGTCCTAAGCTGCTTCTGGCTCTTGTGGGTTGGTCAACAGAGATTAGTGTTAGAAGGATCCATTGCAGTGCTACAGCCCAGTTCAGAATTAGGTTAGCAGCTCCAACAGTTGGGACAAATACAATCTCTCATGGTCTGATGTTGATCAGTCTGTGCCGGGGCAATGGGTTCTCCGTTAGTAGTTTGAAATGTCAATGGTTACCAGGGAGCATTGGCTGAGAGGAGACCAGGGCTTTGTAGTTCACCTGAGTGAGACAGTGGCTTATTGCACTTCTCTCTCTCTGCTGTGATGTAGGAATTTTTGCATGGTCTTCAGGTACCATTAATATCCTGGGAGAGCCTGGTGCAGGGTATTCCAGGAATCTTACCATACATCCAAAAGACAGTGTAACAGGTAGAACTTAAAAAAAAAGTGCAGCCTTTGCAGGTTGTTTTGTCTTTGGGGTGAAGAGGGGATTAAAAGAAACTGCCTGGAGAATTGTTCTTCATCTTAAAATCCCTTGCTTGTCTTGTGTTCACTTAGTTGTGTGTGATTTTTAAGCTGCATTATTTGCCCTCTGCTATCATTTGTGCAAAGCTTGTGCCTTTCTGCTCTGCTCTCCCCTCCTTTTTTTTTTTTCTTTTTTTTTTTTTCTCCTGACTCTGGCAGTAGTCTGGGTTATGGGCACATGCAAAGAGATGCCTTCTCAGACCACTTCTCCACAGCTTCTCCTAAGATATTATTAATCTTTCTCTTTCTAGCCTACAATTACTGTCGAAGGCAAAGTATACTACTGCTGTCTGCTTACCATGTAAGTTGTGGCTGTAATGTTCAGCTCTGTGTCATAACTTCCTGCCTCAATTTTCCATGTTGGCTTGGAAAGCTTTTCTGGGATGCTGTATTTAGTCAGGCATTAGGTATATGACTGGCTGGCAGAGTGCTAATTAGGTATGTTCCTCTGAGTGGCAAAGCACCGTACTCTTCCATACTGTCCCACCAGCTGCTGCTGTACCCACATACCAAAGGGGGAAGACATCATTGTCAGGTCTCCCTATGTCATGGGTTTGTATGGTGAGGAGCAGTCAGGTAATGGGCTTTGTTCTTATGCTTTGCTCACGTCTTCCTTGGGGAGGTTAGAGAGGTACACTGCCATCCTGTTGGGATCACTGAACAAGCACCTAATGTTATAAACAGATAAAGATGTTCCTAACTCGCTAAAACGCTCTTGGAGTATCGTCTGACTTGATGGGTAGCAAAGCGTGTTAGTTTTTCTTTCCAGAAACGCTCCTCCTTTCTGTTTGTATGCACAATGGAGTTCTGTGTTTGAGCCTATCACCCGAAGCCCTGACTTGAGAGCAATGGCTTTGCTAGTTTTTGCCTTCCTACAAACATACATGTATTCATCTATTAAGCCTAAGAAGGCAGCGTAGTTCAGAGCAGCCATCAGTATGGTATTCTTTTTATCAGTGCTTGCTTTTGCTGCCTTGTAGACAAGGCATCTTGGTTTGTAGGAAGGAGCGCTGATTCTGAAAACTAAGGAAAAAGACAGGCAAAGTGCAAATCCAGTCAGTGCTGGTACAGGACAAATCTTCCTGATTCGTCTGTTCTCTGGGACAAGAGCTTGCTGCTTTAGCTCTGCTTTTCTTCTTTTACTTCTTTGCATCTTTCTCCTGAAAGACCATAATACCTTAATCTCCCAATCACCTAGTCAAGCATACCCTCTGCCGTACAAGCAAAGTATACTCTTTCCCTTCACCTAGGAAGACGGATTTAATGTGAGTCAAAACCGTTTCCCTTTCCCTTGTCTCAAGGACCAGCATACCCTGATGTATCTCTGCAACCTGAAATCTATCTTTAGTAAAAATCAGCAGTCTATGCTTTAATGATTCATGACTCCTAACAGTGGTTTACCCCTTCATTTCAAATGAAACCTTGCTGAAAAAGCAGCTGCAAGGCCAGGCTTATTTCATAGAGATGACATGAAAGTGGCTAAAATCAGAGTACTGAAGATCTCCAATAGCATGTCCTGTGCAGTTGGTAGAGAAAGGACGGAGACCAGATATGCCTTGGAGCTACCTCTTTACCACTTGCAGCAGGAGGGGTATCAGAAGCCTTAAAATGGCTTATAGTCACAGTATTAAAAAAAAGACACAAAGCAATCCTGCTATTCTGGGCCTATAAATATCTGTGATTGCATATTGGGAAAACAGCCATGTTATTGCAGTTGGGAGCCTTACACCAAAGGTATAGTGTTTCCAAAATAATAGGAATAAACTGAATGTAAATTTCAAAGCATTTTAAGTATGTCTGCATTGCAACCAGTTTCTTTGCATCCCAGAAATGGGGCGAAGCAGCCTGCCTTCAGGCTGCTCCTTCCATCTCTTGCTTCCTAGCATTGTGGTGAATTGTTTCCTGGGGTCCTGGCTCTGCTCCTTTCTGTCCCACAGATGACAGATGAGCAGAATAAAGCTCCCCTATAAGTTAGAAGAATCCTGAGGGGCAGGCAGAACTCTAGGGTGGTAGGGCACCAGGTAAGTCTTCTGCAATGAAGAACACATGAGTGCAAGTGCTACCATTAATCAAAACATCACTACTCACAATGTTTTAGATATGTTGAATTTTAGCAGTTGAAACATAAAAGGAATTGTGAATACATTTTGAAGTGCCTGTAGGTCTGACAATCTCCTGCCTATAGTGCTCAGGTACTGCTCTGAGTTTTGTCAGTAAAGTAATGGTCTTTTTCCTTTAGTCCAGAAAAAGCAGAATTCATGAAGGACTGTGAAAGTTCATACTCCAGCTGGAAATTTTCTGGAGGCTTTCGCACTTGGGTCAAGATGTCCTTGGTGAAAACAAAAGAAGAAGATGGTAGTGAGACTGTTGAATTCAAACAAGAGGTAAAAATAGAAAGAGGAGGAGTGTTTTGGGACCTCTTAGTTTATTAAGAACTATTAGTTACTGCCTCAGTTTTAATGATAACTGGCCAACAGAACCAGTTGTTAGGCAAATAGCAATATCACTTGGAAGATGGGTGGGTGGCTGGGTGGGTTGGCTGGTTGGTTAAGTGAGTGAAAGATGAGGAGCTTGTGTTCTGTTTCATTGCATCCATTATGCCACTTGCCACTGAGCAGTTTTGGCTGTAAAATTACTTGCATTCTTTCCTAACATAGAGAGGTTCTGTAAAAGTGTACATGTCTTGATGTGCTTGGCTGTTGGTATGGCCTAGTGACACATCTCAGGAAAAGATCTAATGGGGAGGCCAGAAAAGCCAGGCCTTAAATGTGTTGTAAGTGACACCTGTAGTCTGAGGTAAGGGTCTAAAGAGATGACATAGAAATATTAACAAACACAGCTACCTTTAGTTCAAGGTAGGGAACAATTGCCAAATGAATTCTCTAAATAATAGCCAGTATTGGAAAGAGGTATTGTTTAGGTTACCACAAGGGCTGATGTTAGGATGAAGAGGTAAACATAAGCCTTGTATCCTTTGTAGCATTCTCATGCCTGCTTTTTGTTTGGCTTGCTTTGGGATTTTTAGCTGTTGAGTATCCTTAGAAACATGGAGTAGTGTAACTTCTTGCATCATTTAAAACTAGAAAATATGCAGGTGGAAGATGCAAACTTAGCTAGAGATGAAATGAGTTTGACTTTCATTCCTGTTCTGTTCACACTAATGGACAGGAAAATAATTGTGTTTTGAGTTTATTATCTTGCTGCCAGTGTTGGTTGGAGAGGAAGTGTCTCATCAGTGGTGAGAAATGAGAATTTTAAGAGCAGTCCTTTCCAGAGTATATCTTTCAGAGACACTTTCTTTTAGTCCATGGTACACTTGGGAAGAGTAGAGCTGTGACTGTGAGGTGGGAACCCTCCTACTCCACTGGAGGAGGACAGGAGGCAAGTCCCAAATTAGTGCCTCAGTTTGGAGGAGAGGGAAGAACGCATCAGTCAGCTGCTGCCATGTAAGCACTAACAGCAGCTGTCTGTCTGTCCTTCATCACCTACAGCTCTGTATCACTTGCCCTTTGGTACTTACCAAGTGTAGGATTTTTGAAAGTCCTCCTTTGTGGGCCCAAGTCTAATGTCTCTAAGAGGAAACAAAAGGCTGACTCAAACTCAGAAAAAGCTGAGCTTTTTGTGATCATGAACATCCATTTAGTCCAGCAGTTACAGACTCTCTGATCATCTGGGTAGGTAAACACTGTTTTGGGGTTTTTTTGTTGTTTTGTGGGTGGGTGAGTTGGTTTGTTTTAAATAAAACCTAGGAAGTAGGAATCAGTACAAATGTGAATTCTGGGTTTCAGATCCATATTAATAATACAGCAGAAGTTGAAACAGCTCAGACATAAATTGCACTTGCTGTGTTTGACAGTACATCTGCTCAAATTGCATAAGGAAATCCATTAGCCTTTCAAATCTGAAATTGGAAGGTGGCATACCAGAAAGCTGGATACAAATATTAGGTCAAATAGCACAGTCAGTTTGCTAACTAGCCCAGTAGTCATTACTTTGTCTTTTCTTCCTTTCCCATTGCCTTCATCGAGCTTTGTGTACTGTTTATTTCCTGGTGTGCAGTTTTCTTGAATGAGTGTAGTTGGGGTGATGGTACGCTGCAGTAAGCGAGCTGTGGAAGTATAGGGCAAGTCTGTAGCAAAGGTGTCTGACCAGAAACCACCGGGTGGTGAAGCTCCAGTATGCTCTGAACGAACATGCATAGTGTTCTAGCTCCTGCTTCTATATGTTCACAGCCTAAAATCTGATCAGAGCAGGGTGTGTGGAAAAGACTGATAGAAATCTTCAAGTGTCTGTAAAGAAACTAAGCCATAGTAGATGGGAGGGTTTTGCAGTAGGCCACCCCTCATACAATGAAAAGGCTTTTAAGAAGGTGACAATAGCACACTGTTTAGGGACTTCCAATTCAGCCTTCCTCTACCTAGAAGAATAGGCTCCCAAAATACGGAAAGGGCAGTTTCCTCTATCTGTCTCATGTTCCCGTCAACCCTGAAATGAAGTTACAGTACTGCTGGATTCATTACTTACAGTACTAAACTCATATAGGAAGAGCAGCAGTACTCCCTTGTGCACACACCAAGATAAAAATACTCCTTTGAGGGCTGGAGAAGGGAGGAGTCCTTCCATCACTTGTTCAGCTGTAACTCCAGTGTGCGTTCCTGTTGGGCAACTGTCTGGCTCTTGAGCAGTTTATATTGGCTCCTAGCAGCAGGGGGGTTAGTGCAAGCTGTGTTGTTATTGCCTGTGTAGCTCCCCTCTGGGCTGGGGGTGTGTGTTACAAGACAAGATCAATGTTTTTCTGAGGCCTGATGTCTTAATACTTTTCCAGAGCGTGGTTCATAAGACTATGGTTTCAGGTGGCTGCAACATCGATCTGGTATCCTAAACTGTACCCTGGTGGGACTGTGCTAGAACTCTCTGCCCGTCAGTGCTAGTTTCAAAATGGTAATCTAGTGAATGGGCAGTACTGGGAAGTATGGTTTTAATTGTTAATATCTAGGCTTCTTTCCCTTCCATTTTCACTCTGCACGTGCTGGCATCTTCCAGTCTATTCTACAACTGATTTAAAAAAAAAAAAAAATCTTCCTGCCATCATCATGTAGTCTGGTAATTTAGCATTCATTCATAAGAACTTTCCACATGCTGTATTACTCCAAGTAAATGAGTTTTGTAAATGAAATTTCCCCCCTTAAAAGGGAAGAACTATGTAATAAAATAAAGGCCCTGGCTACCAGTGTAAAAATGGTATTGCAGTGTTTTACTAAGTGAGAAATAGGAAAAGAATATGAGCATGAGACAGATGGAAGGAACTGCCCTTTCTGTATTTTGAGAGCCTATTGTTCCAGGTAGAGGAGGGCTGAATTGGAAGTCCATGAACAGTCTGCTAATTTCACCTTCTTACAAGCCTCTTCTGTTGCACAGACTCATTTACACCACTGAAGAACATAACCTGTACATTTCTTTTTTTTCCCCTCTCCCCAGACTAGCGTGGTTAACTATATTGACCAGAGAACTAAACCAAGAAGTGACCAGCTGTTTTTTGTGGTATTTGAATGGAAAGATCCTTTTATACAGACTGTTCAAGATGTGAGTAACATGCTAGTCTCTTTTTGAATTGTTGTCTGACTGTATATGCTCATGGTTTGTGTGGGTGTGCACATGCCTCTGTTACCTCACTCCAAGCAGAAATTCAAAGGAGGAGGTAGGTTACTTCTGAAATTTCAGTCTAGGCTCTTCCTTATATCCAGTAATGCATATTCTGCAGAGGTCAAGACCATCTGCTGCCTTTCCTTGGCTTGGTGACACTCAGCATTCTGTCTGCAGCTAGAGGTACACATAGCTAAGAAAAAGCACATCCCCTGTGTTTTGGCAAAGTGTAGCTCCAGGTCAAGTCTGAACTTTTTGCTTAGGGAAGTGTGCTTGGATAAACAGATTTAATGAGTTTTTTCATTAATTGACAAGCAAGAAACCTAGGCTTAAATTAAAATAATAAAAATAGCCTAGTGTTTTTTTTTTTAGTCCATTACTAGAATACAGTTTGGTACTGCATTCAAGTGCACAAAAAGCACTTTAAAATTTAGCTCAGTATGCTGCAGCCAGAGGTGTATGATGTGCCAGACAAGACCACAGTTGGTCCCTGGAGCGCTTAAAAGGTGTGCAGGTGTTTATTGCAGGTACATGTGCCTTAAGCATGAGCTAGATCTTGTTTTCCTAGTGTTCTAGGGGAAAAGGTCACATACATTTGCCCTCTCTGGAAGAAAGTAGAATGGCAAAGTGTGCAGAGAAAAATCTGTTTAAAATTTTGCATTTAAAGTGGCCTTACCTGACAACTGAAGTCTATCACCAGCCCAATCCACAGAGTTCTTGTTTTCTTGCCCAAAACCAGAGTGTGAATGCAGACTGTGTGGGGCAGGAGTTGGTGGTTGGTCCTTTGAACTTCTGTGGTCATGTCCATGCTGGGGCCAGGCACCTCCTTAGCCTTGAGAGCCTAGTCCTATTCCTGGCACCTCTCGTTCCACTCTGCCAGATGGGGTTCGCACCTCTGCCACCTTCGAGCTGAAAGCTGCCCTTGATCCAGTGGATTGGGGGTGCTTGTTTCCTCTTGCTAAGAAGCCATAGTTCACAAGCACTCACAGCCAGCACTGCTGCTGTTAGGAGGATTAACAAATATGGAAAGCCTGTTTAAGACCTTCTGGCTCAGGTGGTGACCTAGTGACACTGTACTTATGCTGACCATCGGAGTTGCAGACTCCATGGGAAGTCCCAAAGCTGTGTGCTACCTTATTGCTGCCTAAGCCTAGCTCTGCTTGCTTCATCTGAGATCCTAGAAGTCATCCTTGTGCCTAGAGGTGCGAGGAGAATTGCAAACTATAAATAAACTTAACTGCTCTTGAACCAAATGTAGTTAAAAATAGAAATATAAAATACTTGCTGTAGGTCTGCAGAAACAGTTGCCACTGTCAAAAGTGGATTTAGCATTACAATGCTGTCTTGTTAAAGCTTCCCAGTAGTCACTTCTTTTAGCTTTGTCTTCTGGAAGATCATCTTTAATGTGCTACTTATTTTTGTAAATCTTTAAATAATGTAGTAAATTTAATCTATAATCTTGAAATTAGCAATTTAACTGTATCTCTAGTGTTTTAAACAATTGAATATCCTGAAATAGTCTAAAAGGGTGTCCTGGTTTCAGCTGGGATGTAGTTAGCTGTCTTCCTAGTAGCTGGTACAGTGCTATGTTTTGAGTTCAGTATGTGAAGAATGTTGATAACACTGATGTTTTCAGTTGTTGCTCAGTAGTGTTTAGACTACAGTCAAGGATTTTTCAGCTTCTCATGCCCAGCCAGGGCACCTGACCCAAACTGGCCAACAGTGTATTCCATACCATGTGACGTCCCATCTAGTTTAGGAACTGGGAAGTGGGGGGGCAGGGATTCGCCGCTGGGGGACTGGCTGGGTGTCGGTCGGCGGGTGGTGAGCAATTGCCCTGCGCATCATTTGTACATTTCAATCCTTTTATTACTACTGTTGTCATTTTATTAGTATTATCATTATTAGTCTCTTCTTTTCTGTTCTATTAAATCGTTCTTATCTCAACCCAGGAGTTTTACTTCTTTTCCTGATTTTCTCCCCCATCCCACTGGATGGGGGGGGAGTGAGTGAGCGGCTGCGTGGTGCTTAGTTGCTGGCTGGGGTTAAACCACGACAAAGGGATTTAGCAGCTAATACAGTGTGTTTTCTTCCTGATGGAAGGAATCGGAAAACTGCGGTGTGAGGCAGATGTGTGGACAAGGGACTACAAGCCACCTTTGCAGCATAAGGGAATATGCTGAAAAACACTTCCATTTAAAAAATGGAATTGTTTGTTGTTGAACAGGTATAATAATATATGCTAAGTCAGATGAGGGGAATAATATTTTTAATCTCTTTCAGATTATCACAGCAAACCCCTGGAACATGATTGCTCTCCTTTGTGGTATCTTTCTGGCTCTGTTTAAAGCAGCAGACTTTGCTAAGTTAAGTGTTAAGTGGATGATCAAAATCCGAAAGAGACATCTGAAGAGGAGTCGTCAAGTAATGAACCACATAAACTGAGAGTAAGACTGCCTTTTAACTCTTTGTAGCAGAAGGGGTAGAAAATAACTGGAATAAACTTTGATCAGCAATACAGCAATTAAAGATGCAAAACAGGTATGTTTTCTTCCAGAAAAACAACAGCTGGAAGAACACCTAGTGAATGGGCCTTTGAACTTCAGAAAGGAGCTAACTCTAGGACAGGTCTAACAAACTCATGCTTTCCTATTTCAAATTTAACAAGATTACCTCAATATATGGGGGGGGACTGGGGGAAAGGAAAGAATTCACTGATGTTCAAGAAGTTAACACTGTAGTGGTTAAGTTCTAAAAAAATGGACAGTGAATGCTTCTCAGAACAGGAGACCATTTAACTTCTGCATGAGCTATGACCTGCATCTGCTGCCGTAACACAGTTACTGCCTTGACTGTGGTTAGTGGAAGGTAAAGCACTCAACAAAAGTCTAGCCTCCCCTCTCTAAAGTATGTGTTAAAACAAAATACACTGGAATTTTATGATGTGTCATTTTTTGATTTAAAGTATAGTGACTTTAATATTAAAAAAATACTTCCAATAAGATATTGTGTACATTCATTGAAACTACCTGCTCTCAGATTCAGCTGGAGCTTTACAGGAGGTAGTCCGGGCAGGAGTACTACTGCAAGAGGGTAAGGTGAAAACAAAGATTTATTCCTGATCAGGCCAACTCAAAGTAAACTCAAGCAACTCTGTACCTGGGCATCTGAGCTGATAAGAGTTCAAAGTATCTCAGGCTGTTCCTCTTCCCCCCAGTCTTTGCCAAGGAAGTGAAAAATAAACTTTCATCAGCCTGGCATTTAAATGTGATTATTTTATAGAGAATGCATGCTAACTAACTGTGCTGTGGTGGTGGTGTCTTCTTCTTCCTTATAAGTAACTCAAGCCCCTTATTAGTCTAGATGCCTAGCTCAGACTTGTGGAGTCTGCAGGGCAGCAGTACACCACTGTGTTTGCTCTGAAGGCTTCGTTGCAAGGAAAGGAGGATGCCAAGTCATATTCTGCTTCTTATTTGTATTAATTAATATAATTAATGTATTAATATAGTAATAAGCATATAAAAAGTACACCCTCATTCTTTTTTTCTTTGCCTTCTAAGGAAGCATTTTGGAACACAATTTACTACTTTCAGCTGATCAGAGCAAATCAAGGCACTGTATTGACCAAACACAGCCTTAAACAAGGGAGCAACAACTCATTGTAATAAGAAAAACACAAAACAGCAGCACTGGCTGCAGGCATGGAGGCAGCATGCAGGTTCTCCTGTGTCCAGACAGGTGAGGGCACGAGGAGGTGACAGCCTACCAGTCACTTGCAGTTACTGCTCTTGCCTCTTTCCCAGGTCCTGTGTTGGTGCTTCAAACAGCTTGAAACTTGAATGGTATAGTCTGAGCTCACTTGATCACACTCTTCTGGGAAAAAAAAAAAAAGTTTAAATGGAAGGACAGGTGGTGGTCAGTCAACACTTTCTGTGCAGTATCTTGCAATGATGGTTCTGGTCCCGCAGGGCCAACATTGTACCTGCCTCAGGTGAGGTAGTTAGCATAGCGCACAGCAAGTGAATGAAGAGCAGTGAGTAACAAAGACCAAACACTGCACTGTTGAAGCAAACTGTTTGAGAGCTACTTCATCCCTAGGTGCTGGTGTGGTGGGGAATGGGACAAAGTCAGGGCCAGGGAGCGGTGGTTAGTAAAAAAAAAAAAACACACACTTAGACCATCCATAATCAAGAAAAACCCTATTCATTTTGCTATGTAACAGCCTACACTGGTAGGAAAGTATTCCACTGACTTCTCTTGTCAGCTTATAGCCCTTTGCTTTCCCAACTACACTGCCAAGGGCCTGCTCTACAGGTAAGACAGAGACAACTGAGCTTTCCTGACTCCTCACTGTCAAAGAAACAGCCAACTGTTTCTTTAACAAATGATATTACAGCAGCTATTTCTTGGATTTTACAAAAATATTTAGAAACAACAATTTGATTGGGTACTGATGCATCCTACTGCATTTTTTGTTCTTTTTTTGCTAATGATGTCAGAGAAGGTAAGTTGGAATATAACCTAGGCCCAGCTCTGGGCTAAGTAGGAGGTGTGGTTAAATAAAGGATGCAGTCCTTTCTGCAGCAGTTAGTGTATTTTTTTAAAAAATAAATTCCCACAGTAGTCAGCTTCAGTCACTACATCTCAGCTATCAAGATCTTTTGTTTTATGAGGAAATGTTACTAAAGCAGGCCAGCTGATTCCAGCCAAGAAATCTTTCTTTTATATACCTATTTATAGGAGTGATTCTAAGAGCAAGTGTTGCACAATTTGTTTGAAATGGCCTCTTATAGCTACTGTGTTGCTCTTCTAATACTTACTCTTGATGTCCATATCTGTAAATTTTTTAACAACTCATAACAATTACAAATGCCAGTAATTTGTTCTTTCTGCCACAGCAAGGTTAAGAGTTAAGATTCCCCAACATCTGTATAATTTATTTCCTTTAGACTGTACGACAGCTGAAAATTATTTTTTATCTCAAATTGGGGCTTTTATTCTATGGAAAAAAGGCACTAAAGTACTAAACCAAGGTAAGTGTCTGCATGACAGTCATTTCCCTCCTGAGCTGGCAAAGTGCACCCTTGCAGGCCCCATAGTGTTTCACATCTGGCTTCAGGGCTTCCAAGAAGCACCAGGGAAAGTAAAGGATTTTTTTCCCCCCAAATTTTGGGCAGCCACCTACCATGGCAGAGTCTGCTTTGGTCAGCTAATTATGTAGTTATTTTATACAAAACTGACATGTAGAGAGTAGCAACTAACTGGTTTTCATCAGATGGAGCTACTGGAAGCATAAACCCCTTCAGACAGTGTTATTCCCATTTCCTCTGTGAAACACAACTACTTACAGACAAAAATGAAGTAACTAACAATAAAAGCATAATAAAGTCAACTCAGTGTAGTAGAGACATCCCTCCCCCCCCCCCCCTGAAACTGCTTGAATAAAGTCAGTAAACCAGCCAAGCAATAGGTAAGAAAAGCCCAGGACACCTGCCTCAGCTATTCTGACCACCCCAGGGCAGAACAAAGCCTTCTGCCCTACCCACCAAAAATGAAACCCCAGCAGCCTGCACCTCCAACACTTTTGCCACTCAGTGAAAAGCCACAGGTTATTCAGACACATGCAGTTAAAAGGTTGTTCATAAAAGCCATCCTAATGCTCCTGGTCTTTATAAATACAAAGATGTGATATACAGCACTAAATACAAACATAAAGACTTTATTGAATGCTGCTCAATTCCCCAAAGATCTTTCATTACAAAAGTTTTCCACACAACTGCAATTTAGGAGATTGGAATGGTACTCTGATAAAAGATGTGAAAAAATACTTGATCAAGTAAACAGACAAGACTTCTATTGTCAACTTTCCACCTTTAAGAAACAGACTGCATTTTCTTTAAATAAAACAAGGAACTATTTATCAACATCCTTCCCTCCTTACTAAAAGAAAGAATAATCCCAATTTTGGTCTCATTCTTCAGTCCATGAGATGCTAAAACTAATGCAGAAACATCCAAGATAGATAGACAGATAGATAGTCTCTCAGAGACCTGCACTACTCTGCAGGGGGTCCTTAGGCTGATGAGAAGCATCATTGATGGGCTCTCCAGAGGAAGCTCCATCCTCAGCTGCAGCAGGAAGAAATCTCCAAGTAGCCCAGGACCAAGAGGCAGCGAGAATGGGGTAGAGGCACTCACCAAGTGGTAGGTCAGACGCATGGACCACCCCAACCTGTTCAAGCTGACTTTCCCTACTTTGCCTCACTCTAATGTGAACATTACATAAATCTAAATCTGAATCCAATCAGGAATTCAAGGACAGCACCTTTCAATGCTGTAAGGGGCACATACTGAGTATCTCAAGTTACTGGTAACGTACCTTGGTTTTATTTGAGAAAATACAGCACAACTAGAAGCCTCTTCTATCATCTTAACCAAAGTATGCAGCGATGTGAAAAGCACATATAAAACAAGGAAGAAATGTACATAGCAAACTATACCACCTATGTGCAACACAATCAAAAATTCAAGTCATAATTCTCACCACTCCCATAATTATTTCACTCATTAAGGATGATAATTCAGTTCTATGAAACACTGGAAATGACAGTATATCAATAATTAAACAAATTTACAATATGCCATGGTAATGTCATCACTTAACTGCTGTATTTAAATTCAAATCTTTACATTTGCCAGAGAAAAAATTGGCTGTTGCTATTATACTGATGAGGTTTCTTTTGCAAATCCTTACGTATTTCAAAAGGGTACAAAAAAGTATGTCTGCCGAGTAGAGGTGGTCATTTCTTTTATTTGGCACTTGTATTGTGTGCATTTAGCACATTGTGAGTGCTGTGCTGCTTTTCTGCCATAGCCTTCTTAAGCTTTAACTCCTCTAGCTTTCTCCACAACTCTTCACGTTCCAATTCTTTCTTCTTCTCTCTGTAGAAAAGAGTGAAGTATCAATTTCAGATGTGTTTTAAATGCAATGTGGAGATGCAGTTACTTAACAACTGTGATTTACATCTAGTAATTCCTCTTGTAAGTTTTCCTCCAAAGCTATTTTTAGAGGCAATTACAGTTTCCTCTATTAAAAGGCAAGCATACAAATTGGTAACAGTTAGTGGTAAAACTGTAACTTTGCTCCAACAAACTCAGACAATTGCTGTAGCATGGCTTTGCACAGATGACTGCAATTCTAAGGAGGTTTTTTGTCACATGCAAACAAATTAAGGGACTAAGCATCTTTGGGGGAGAAAAGCACAACTACTGAAGGGAGACTTAGCATGTGGTTTCAGCTGGCCTAGGATGATCTATGCCCTGCTTCCCTTACTGCAGGTAAGGTACTGCTTAGTAGGCTAAGAGGTGTTTTAGCCAAGCTATGAAGTACTCTCCAGCTCAGCTTGCTTCAGGCTACTCCCCCTGAAGCAGCAGAGACCTGTTCTGCCTCAGAGGAGAGCGCGCACTCCCTGCCCAGGCAGGGTGGGGAGCTGGGGCCTTCCTGCCGCCTCCCTGGGCTTCAGCTCCCACCACACCACTCACACACACCTGCGTGGGTGCTTCACTCCCGTGACACCCAGCAGCCAGTCTCTGATGAGCAGTTCCACTACAGAACCCCATAGCCACAACAGTTAAGTTTCGTTTCTTTTCAGCTGGTACATTTTAGATACGTATTCATCAATGTGCACTTGGAAGAAGAATTGGTACCTTTGCCTTTCTGCTTTATACGAGCTTGTAAGTTCATCAAAAAGCTTGCCATCCATTTCCATCAGGGTTTTCAGCACATTATATACCAGTGCCACAATAGTTCTAGAACAGAAGGAACACAACCATTAGAATTACTCAACACAAAATTAACTTCAGTAAACGTGTTCAATTTTTTGGACTCTGAGCTTCTTATTTAAGATACTACTGTAAGGTCAGGGAGTTTCTGAAACAAAATCCTTTACTATAATTTCCCCTGTAAATTCATAAAATGCATATTTAAACATTTTTTGAAATGGCTACTTAACCTTAACTTCCTGACTCTTGTAATTGCACAGGATATAATTATTAGTACTGTGGCTGTACTATAAAGCCATTCAATTATGTTAACGTTTAATAAACCAAGTTTTAACATTACTCAAATATTACAAAATTGTTGAAACATGAGAGTCTAGAAAAATAAAACTTGTGGCTAATAGCTTCAAGACTGGGCAAAAGAATGCAGCAGAGGAACCACAGGCACATGGTTTAATACAGCTACTAAACACTCTACCAGAAGCATTTCCGGATAGCAGCTAGTTTTGCTGCATATACCCCATTAGAGAACTGAATTGAGACCATCAGGTGATGGTTTCCAGTACCTTCGTTTCTTTAAAAAACTAAACAGCCTAGGCAATACTGGCTGTGTCTTACATGGCTGTCTCTATTTCCACATTAGGTATTACTCTTCTTTTTGTGAAAGCATTCATATTTCAATAAATTATCTTGAATATTATGTTGTTTATCTCCTTTAAACCCACTCTTAATTATAGAAAGAAATGCAAAAATAGCAATAAAATTAAACATTAAAAAGGTGCCTATCATTAAGCTTATCACTAATCAACAAAGCAGGTAAACTGTCTTTCCCATCTTTCCCCTCACTAGCAGTTCACCTTCACACAGCAGTATTGGTTGTAAGGTTGTAGAGCAGGGGTGCCGCAGTGTCTTGTGACCTTGAAAAATGAGTGAAAGAAAAATCTAAGGAAGTAACCAAAGGACCAGGTTTGCCTGTTCAGGACAGTTTGTCTGTTGTGGCACCAGGAAATCTCCCAGCTATTCATTGGAGACCTTATGCTCATTCAAAATGCAGAGTACACTAAGCCTGTCTACACACTTTTTTTTTTTTTTTTTTTTTTTTTTTTAAAACACTGGCTTTCACGTGGTTTGAAGGCAAAAGCTTATTCAGAGTTTTGGTGTCCGGGGAGGAAAAGCTCGATTTTGAGCTAGTAGTTAAGTCCATATCAGACAGCTAGATGGATATAAGGACATTTCTCTGCCCTCCAAAACAGATTAAAACCAAAGGGTTAGACTTTCTTCTCCAAACTTCTTGGTCCTCAAGGTACACAATTATCCTGTGCCTTTCACTTCCTTCATAAAGAGCAATTTCTGTTCTGCAGCTAGGGAAAGGGGGACATCCTTCCAATTTGTTGAGGTCCCAAGTACTGCTAATGCTCTAAGAACCAGTTCTTCGAAATGTATATTCAGTCTCAGCTGATACATTTGAAACTAGACACACCATCTAGATAAATTCAGAATAATTTCAGAGCCTCTTAAGGGCTTGTGGGAGGCTCCTGCCTACCCTGGCTTTTGCCTGTACAAGCTTTGCATTCTGCAAATTGACTTGCAACTCAATTCAGGGTGCTGGACACAAGCAAAACTTTGCTTTTTAGTATTTCAATATAATTACTGCTTCTTTCAAACATAATATAAAAATACTAATATATAACTTGAGGCATTAGTTGTAAAATTAATTAGTCACTCATTTCTCATTCCTACCATCCTTTATAGGAGTAGGCATTGCTCTTAGCTCTGGTAGTATCTTTTCCCCTTCTTACCTCACTGGGCAGCAATAACTACTTAGGAAGAGACTGACAGATTTTTGTTCATCTAAAGTAGTAAAGGACAGCAAAGCATAAATACAGCAGAAGCATCCCTTGGCAATTGTTTTGGTCTAAGCAGTATTAATTTGCATTTTTAACTAACACATAAGATCAAATGTGATTACAATATGAAGACCATCATCCAATTTCCTCAATAAATTCCAGGTCTCCATCATAACAATGCAGAACAGTGAAAGCATGATATAGCTGAAAAGGACATCCATTTTTGCACCCATAGTCTCATGGATTTCATCTGATTTAAATAAAAATGAAGTCACATTTACAAGCTACGATCCAAAATTGAAACAGTGGACAATTTATTTATGGTACTATAGATAAAGTTAAACATTACATACGGATTCCAGTGTTCTTTGGAGATCTTGTATAAACTGCCAAACATAATTGGTAGAATTTTATCAATGTTCTCCTCAATCAGGCTAAGAATATATTCATTATTCCAGAAGTACAAAGCTCTTTCTGCAACCTGAAACACAAAGTTCAGGGGTCAACAGCCACAAAATAAATTACTACAAGTTGGTGTTTTGTTGTTTTTTTTTAAAACTTTTTTTTTTACCTGAAAATGTGAACTTGACACACACTTGGATATTTGCTTAAATAAAGGCTCTTCTATTTTTTTGAATTGTGTCGGTTCTATTACATCTAAGATTTCTTCAATTTCACCTAAAAACATTACCTATTTGTATAAAAGAAATATATCAAAAAGCATGAGAATGTTTTATATCACCATTGTGAACAGAAACAAACAAAATACAGCATATACATTAGTCATGAACCCTGCACAGAACACTGCATGTAATCACAATGCATTAGACATCCACAGGTTTTTTTGCAGCCTGAAAAGTCAATCATCAGTTTCAGCTACCAGGTTACAGCTCTCATCATCTTTTGTGCAATTACCCTCAACACTTCACAGAACTGCTTCTGCAGAATATGTTGGGTTTTTTTTTTACAGTTAAAAAAACCGCTAGAACATTTTATTTCTTCAAGAATGGCTGCAAAGATTACCATTATCTGAGGTCTCTAAAGTAGCTTTTGAAGTGATAAATATAGTTAACTCCCGTTTTAAATTACAACGAGCAGAACACTAGGTAGGTTGCACAGAAAATTTTACCACCACACACAAACAGGTACAACAGCGTTAAGGGACCCCACTTTTAAAGAGCTGTCGGAGGGTGGTATCTGGTGGCATAAATTAAACTCCTGATTTTTAAACTCATTTTAACTACATGGAAGAAATGAGGAAAAAAAAAAAAGAATTTCCCAAGACCATTTAAAGTTATTTTTATACTCCAGAAAAAGAACGTATGCATGCTTTACTAGACACTTACTTGGTATTTCAAATGCTAAGTCTATGTCACACTGGCAATGACTACCTCCAGCCTGGTCTATATCTACTAAAATATTTCTCACCTCAGAAAATTGTTTATACAATATCTTAACTAGAAAGCAACTTTTAATATAGTTTTAACATAGTAACACCACAGTAAGAACAGACATACAAAACAATTGCACTGAGTTGCATGACAAAGATGAGTGCCTCAAGGAGCTTCAAGAACTGCAAGATCTCTTGAAAAGCACAGCAGAGGTAAGGTAGCCACGCTACATTTTACATCACAGCAGACACCAGAAATGAGAGACAAAACCAACCTCTTTCTGACTGCAAGTTTTTGGCCAAAATTTGAGCAGTCCTCTGATTACCTAGATTAAAAATACAAACAAGTTAAAGCAGAACAAGTTTCTATTACATACTTGGTAAGATTTAAAAAAAAGTACTAGTTAGCTTTTCCTTATCCAAAGGTTTAATGAAAACTGAATACAGCTAAATGTAGTTCCACTGAAAATAAATACTGTGCTGTCTCATTTAAATATTTATCCTGTTTAGGTTATCAGAATAATTTGGAACCTTATCACTTCACAAGTCTTTGATTATCTGTTCACACTCCACTCCCATCGCAGTACATATATTAATTGATAGGATGGTGATAACATCAAAGCATCACAAAATGAAGTTAACTCCCCTGTTGCTAGATTTCCCAGAATATTTTGTCTTCTACTCATCCATACTTTGGGGAGCACCTGTTTTGGTGTCAAGGTTTGAAGCCCGAGAGCAAGCAGTATAGGCTGACTGCACAAACAGGGCTATACAGAGGAGCCATGGCCCCCACCACTTCTGATTTTCTTCTAGAATCTGAAGTCTTAAGACTGGAAACCAAAAAAAAAAAAAAAAAAAAAAAGGATGTGAACTTAGAGAAAATATATCCCAGTATCTACACTGGAAACTATCTTACACAAGATTGGAAAAAAACATTGGGAAACTTAAAAAGTACAGCCCCCAAGAAAAAAAAAAAAAGGGGGGAAGGGGAAACACACAACAAAGGCTGGAGGCCTGTTTCCTAGAAACAAACATCTGACATGGCATCTAAATTACAAAATTAATGCTGTCTGGGGAAAAAAAAAAGCAGCTGTAACTATGTTTCAGAAGCAGAAACATTCTCAGAGCCTTATAAACTTTAATTCTTATGAACTTTCATTGTGAGGAAAGGACGTCTATTTTTATGACACAAAAGCACCTAATTGATCATATCCAGCTGTAAAACTTAACTATTTGAACACCTTCCATATGTGGTTTCTGCTATGTTGATCTTTTTTTTTTCCCCCAGCTTCTCAGCTGGCTATTTTATACACAACTATGTGCACTATCAAAAGTGATTTTCCAGAGAAAAAGTTAGTATGATTTTAAGTGCCCGCAAGCCTTTACCCTAGGATACTCACATATCCTGCTATTACAAAACTGAACGTCACTTCGAATGACACTGAGCAAACGCAGAAACCTCAGGCAGGTGGTAAAGGCCTATGCTTAAATCCACAAAACCAAAGCAAGTTACAAGGAAAGAACAGATTCCTTACAGAGCCTTGACCATACAGTTCTACCTAGCTGACTGAAAGATGCAGACAACTGAAATACTAATGTCACCATCTGACACCTGATGAAGGAGCAGGAGGTCTGGGCCAGCCCACGCAAGTGACGAGTTTGCCACCTGGCCCACAGAGGCAGAGCTCCCTCCCTGAACTGCTCAGCTGGCACTGCCCTGGCCTCCCTGCTGCCTCCATGGACAGAGCAGAAGAGCTGGGGCAGTTGGCATGGTGCGGGGGGAGGAAAAATGTTGAGCTCCCCCATTTCACTGCAATTACCTGATCTGGCAGTCCACTCACTCGCTTCTCCTCCACTCTCAAGGATGAGAATGAATTACATTTGTTTCTCTAGATTCATTCGTCTGTGTAAATACACTTTAAATCTAGGGCCATTTTCTGTTAATTAGCTCATAACTGAATGACTCAGTTATGTAGTATTAAGATTTTATATTTTTAAAGAACAAACCCGAACATCTACAGGTATAATAGGTCATTCTGCCAACACCTTCCCTTCCCCTAGAACAATGCAAGTAAGCCAAAAAACTTCAGACAAGCACATTTGCCAAAGAAAAGCTGTGAGAACCTACCACACACCCCTAATTGGAGCATGAACTTACTAGTCTCAGAAACATAAAAATGAGTTAGCTCCAAGAGTCCAGTTTCCAGCACTTGTTATTGTAAGAGTGTTGAATATACTTTGCTACAGACAATCACATTCTCAACTTGATAAAGAAATAACGTTCCTGAGTATAATGGTGCAGACCTCAACAAGATACCTATTCCTTGCTCCTCAGAGTTACCAGTTTCCAGCTTGACTATGCTTTCATGTTAAAAAGCTGATACATGCATATATATGTTCAAAGATTTTATTCAAAGAGATATTCAACATGCATGCAGATCTGAAATCTTGCTGCTCTTAGTACACCAAACTCTTAAGACTAATGTTCTTCCCTGAGCTACAAAATTCCCATAAAGTGTCTTACAACAGTAGGCACCTGTTAGAAAACTTATGTACAAGGACTGTATGTTTAGCCTGATTTCTTCAATGTAAAGGCCATTGCACTTAGCAGGGTTAGGTAACAAACTCTTCTTGTCAGCTCTGCAAACATCAGGACTGACCTAAGGCAGACTACCATAGTTACAAGAGCTTGAATTGAACGTCCTCTAAGTTGACCCTGAGTGACAATTCCTGCCAGAAAAATAACAGTAAGGTACTCGTGAAGACAGCCTTCTGATGGAGTTCTTAAAATACTACTTAACCTAAAGCCAAAAAAAAATTTCAAATGCTATCTCATCAGTTGCCCCAAATTTTAACATTTACTTTTCAAGCATTTCAGAAAGTTTCTTAAAGCTTCACTTCTTATCATCTTAGTAACCTTCACTCCTTTATAAAGCCAATTTTACTATACCTTCACGCTGACGACCAAAGCATGCACAGGCAGTGACTCTGCAGGGAGTTCTGATATCTTCTCCATTCTGAATTAATCTTTACCGATTAAGAGGCAAACAGAATTGTATATACCATAGTCCAGATGAAGTCTCAGAACTGCACTATAGCACTACTACTTCAGAAGCCCTGCTGCCTTCACTTCAAAGTTTGGCCTTGCATCCTGCATCACAGTTCTGTAAACTCATGTCACAAAGTTCTGACTTTGTTACATTGTTGTTTCATTCAACCTTGCAGGTTTTTATGTAATACTATACATTTTCTACTCACACGTCCACTTTAACTGTCAAAATGCCTGGGTTGTTTTATTGCTTGGCTTAAGGAATAAGGCTCACGCAATTGCTTTCTCCTCGCCCTATCCAACAAAATAAGCTCATTGACCAGTGTAGCTGGCAACACTGCAGTACAGGGGAAAAGAAGATGCTTCAAGCAGACAAGGCAAATTTATAGTCAAGTCAGGTTGACCACCTTCCACCACCTACAGAATAACCTGTCTTCTGATGAAGAATGTCAACACTTAAGTGGCTGTGCAGAAAACAAGCTTCCACTGAAAGACCGGTGATGATCTGTGTTGTTTCCACAAAGCTGTTTATCTTTTTTCTTTATAGAAAAATTGAGATTTTGCATAAGCTCTTCATTTTTCTGTCACAAAAAGGGATAAAGTATTTAAATATCAACATACCCCTAACGGAAAGATTTCTGATTGTCCAACTAAAACCAGTTTCTGTTCTAGCTGGTATGACATCAGTCTGTGTCCCCATAAGCTGCTATACTGCCCTGAGCCTGCATTCTTCTTTATGGGCATTGCCAAAGCCCTTGCATGAAGCACTGCAAACCCCTTTTTAGCTGAGCTGTCAATATGTATCACGGGAGATTGAGTCTGGCAAAAGCCACTGATGCCTGAAGCACCTGCATTAAAACAGCCAAGAGGCACTCCAATAACTAAAGAGACAGAGCAGAAACATTGCATTTGGAATTTCAGAGTTCTTTCTGTCTAAATAAAGTGTTGTTATTCTTTTCAACTTTTATTTGGGGATTGTTTATTCCCTAAAATATTTCAACTTTATGCAATAGCTAGGCACAAGCCATCAGCACCAGAAATACTGAAAATTTTAGTTCTTACCAGGAGGCAATACCGTTGTTACATCCTTTTTCATGTGAGGTGATTCGCATGATATCAGTAGTTCAAACTTTTATATAAATTTGTGCTCTATCTTGGTCACAGGTTAAGAGATAACTGCCCTTTCAAACCCAGAATTTTCTTAATAACTTTTCTAGATTTAAAAGTTCCACCCCCCCAAAAACTCACCTATGGATCATCAAGATGGCACAAATAACACTGCTATACAATTCTAACAAGTTACACTGAAATATTTAGTTGAAATTAAAAATAGAAAAACATTCAACTGAAAAACACTTACAGGCTCTGTTAAAGTTGTATCTTTTTCCAGGAACTGTACAACACAATAGGCGAGCTAGAATGTTAAGTCATACAATTATTTAGTTTAAACAGACACTGTTTAGACATCACAGCATAACTAAATATCACAACTTATAATGAAAGCACTTCAAATCGGGAGGGGGAACCCAACCCAAAACACCCCTACACAGCCATTTCAAAGTCTTCCAAACTAAACAAAACAGCAATTAAAGCAGCAATATATACAGGCCTACTCTACCTTACAAAAACTTCCTGCATACCAAAAATCTTCTTTTTTTTTTTTATCCTAGAAAAGAATTACTTTTAAGCATGACAGGTATTTCCCTAACTCAGATCTAGTATCCGGACAGATTTTTCTCAATATCAATTTCTGTATTAACATTACAAAGCTATCATTTTCAAACATCTATAATGGGGTAAAAAAGGTGCTATTTTCAGTCCAAAAAAAAAGTTTTAAAACAGATTTGACTGGGCACACATTGCTCAAGTTCTAGAAATCTACAGCATGCAACATTCAGTGATAAGATTAGAGGTGAAAGAATTTTAACATATTACATGGCCACAAGAGATCAGGCAGCACCTGTCCTGCTGACTATCCTGTCCCCAGCAATGGCCAACAACAAATGCCTGTGGAAGACTGTATGAAGTGGGGGAAGCATAATGTGATTAAGTCACCAGCATGCTCTCCCAGCCTCTAGTGATTTCTGTCCAGGGTCTTCTCAGGCCAAAGTGTGATATTATATAATTACTTACTGTTTAGTTACTTAGCACATAATTAAGTAACTAAACAACCATACCTCTGCCCAGTACAGAAACCATACAGTAATCCTATTACCAAAGTAGTTACAATCCTAGATTCCAGTAACACTGATTTTAAGAGGTCACAGTATTTTTCATCTCACAATATTAAGCAAAGAAAAAAATTATTTACATGCATTACATATACATTTCAGTACTTAGGATGCTTGAATTCAAGCATTACTTCTCCATTTATTTTTTTCAATCTGTTATCCCAAAGCAGATAATTACAATGCTGTGATTAAAACATGTCTAATTTATTTCTTTTACCCTTAGGCTAAGGATGTATATGTATAGATTCAAAAATGCCACACATTAATCTCATAAAATCCCATTATATATATTGTACAGTAATGCTTTATTGTTCAAAGACACAAAGACTCAAACTTAATTCAGCTTTAAGGCTTTAACTTCTAAGAGTAGGCTAAACTTGTACTCTAGCAACAAAGCAACCAGGCCACTCCTGATTGCAAAGCAGATTTAATGCTGGTTTACACCTTCAGGATAATACGAAACCAGAAATACACAGTGCCGAAACTGCACATGGCACTAGTGGTTTACGAAGGGAGAGATGAGTAGCCTGGTCAGCAAACCAAACGCTACTTTCAGGTACACAGTACTGCTGAATTAATAGGATCCTTTCAGGTACCGATGAACCAGATTAAACACATCATAGAAAAAAGGACAGCTTGCTGTACTGATCTACCAGTGAGAATACCTTTGGCAAGGGACTGGTCCCTTTCATATCACTGACTCATTCCATGGAGCAGCCTATTGCATAGCAATAAACCACAAAAACAAGTGATTTAATTAAATTAAAACTTTATAGGAGAATTAGGAATTAACTGAGCTCTTGACTTGATCCTGTTTGTAGACTATATGTCATGATGATTTCACTTTAATTAGAAACTAATTTCTTTGTATCTTTAGTCTATAAGGAGCTGTATTAGTGAGCTAAGTTAACAAAGCAAGTTTTTAATTAGCCACAGCAGAATTACTTGCAAAGTTTGCACCAAATGTATTCAATACTCAAGTGCCATATGTCTGGAAAGGATATACATTATCCCTCAAATGAAATGCTGAACGTCTGTGCAAAGTATAAGAATGGAAGTCAAATGAAGAACTACAGCATTCTGACAGCGTGTCATGGATCTACATAATTTCTAGCTGATCCAGAGAGCTACTATACATTTCTGCCATTTACACTCAACATTCTCCTCCCCTCTCCATCAGTGGTATGGTTTTAGAAATAAAAAAACCACTTCTGAAATAAGTACCTGGCCATACTCAAGGTTCCTTTACACACAGCATTTAGGTTACATAAAAGGAAGTAATAACAGCACAAGGTCCTGGGATTAAATGAAGCTTCAAGTGTGACAAGACTAGCAAGCAAAAAAGCTTCCCAGTTCAGTTGACATGACTTTGACTGTTATAGTCTTTCATTTTTAATATATGCTAAATATTATCTCAAAATTAACATTTAGACATAAGATCTGTAAGATCTTTTAAAAAAAGTGACTCAATTTGCAAATATTTTGAAATATTGATATTATAAACACATACTGCTTTAAGTTTCATTAGTTTCAAATGCAAATACAAAAAACCCCACCACTCAAAAATAGGCAAAAGCTTACCTGTGCATGAAACAAAGCTAATCCCTTTGCAGTATGCATGGGAATCAGAACTTTCATAAGGAACTGTTTGTGTTCTGCTTTCAGTGGCAGTGCAAAACCATTGATAATACTGAAAACATGAATAAGCAGGGTTTATTTTTATTAAAAAATAATTTTTTCCTAGCAAGTCAAGAATTTCTGTAAATTCAAGAGACACTCCATTTTCTGATTCAATTTCTAAACCTGATTATTTTGAAGCCATAAAATAGCTCTACGTATGTACAACCTTTAAAGCATTGGTATCATGCAAGCTTAGACTCTTGGTAGGAATACCAGAGAACCATAGAAGAAGTCAAATAATTAGATGAGCTGAAGTATTTTTATCATGACCTCTATTAAGTAAAGTCATCTACAGTAAGTCTTGCTGTCTAATTGTAAAGCTTAGACAGATGCATCAGGAAGCTGATCCACTTCATCCACAATCATTAGCAACTTGCAGAGGAAAAAAAAAGTAGATGGCATACAATTTTGGACAGTTTTAACAGTGCTGTTTGAACATTTTTTTTGAGATTGTTGAACAACGTTTCTGTCCAAAAACAAAGTTAAAAAGTTGCCTCATTGATTCAGTAATCTTATTTTTAAGAGTTGATGAGTCGTAGAACAGAAAAAAGTACTTCAGGAAGAGGTTGGGGTTTTTCCCCCCCTCGCTACATTTTAGATAAATCTGAGAAAATAATAGTATCCCTTTCACTTGATTTTCATAAAAATTTGTTCCACAACAGTTTCACAATGTTTGTATTTTTAGTTAGACCAGTAATATTTATAGAATTTTCTACTGTGAAATATATGTGAAAGTTTTGGAAAACCAATAAACTATTACCACAAAAACCATCAATGTTAAAAATTAAATTAGTGAAATAATGTCAAAAAAGATAACTAAAAAACCCTAGCACTTACAAGGCTTCCCTGAATAGAATTTAAAGAAAACCAGCCTGCTGAAGGTTAAAGCATTTCATTCAGCACGAGGGCAAAAGTTAACATTCATTTTCTGAATGTCATCAGAAACAAGATAAGCAAGAGTAGATATTCCTGACAAACAAGAACTCCTGAGAAATATTTTGCCAGTCATCTTTAAAACTTGCACCAAAAAAGAATAATTTATAATCTATATCCTAATTTGATATTCACATGGTAACCCAGACAGTATTAGATTATGCAAGTGACTGCACTTCATCGCTTGTTACTGTAACAATTCTTTCCCCCCTCCATTCCCAAAGCAAGAAAGATGAAGCGAACACCCGCAATATCATTTTGTATTTTTTCTGTGTCAGCTTAAACTTACCTTCCTAATATCTCAAGAAGTTCAGCAACACCATTGAAGTGCTCCGTTTCATATATAAACCTGTTACAAAAAGAGACAACCATCAAAAAATCAAAACACAGGATCAGAGATTCCAAAGAAATAACCCTTAATAAGCTTCAAACATTTGAAAGCCAGATCACAGACCAAACCCAGCTCTTTTATTTCAAGAATAAATCACTGCAGACCCAGACCATGAAGGCAAGATAAAATATTCCTCAACCTAGCCACACGCAGACACATACATACATATACAGCATACCTGAGGAAAATGTTGTTAATCTGTTTCCTGATGAATGCTCTTAAACCGAGGAATTTTCCATAAATTCGATGAAGAACTGTCTTTAGGAAATCACGTTCTCGTGGGTCTTCACTATCAAAGAGCTCCAACAACTTTAAAAATTGAATTGAAATGTATTACATTGGAAAGGCTTAAATTTTGTTACGTTACTAACTGATTTAAGTTTTATCGTTAATTTACAAGTTTACATTAGAAAAATTAGAATCAGTGTAACTGAAAATTTTGTTTGGATGTCAATATTATGTTTTCAAAATAAGATTTTTAATAAAGCTGATTTTCTTTTTTTTAAATAAACCCAGAAGCTTCATTCCCTTCAAAAGTCAGTATACTACTGACATTAAAGCCACTCCTGTAACTGTTATACTAGCAAAATAAAAATGAAATTGTAAGAAAGAGATTATCAAACCTTAGGTAAGTGGTTTACACTTGGTCTTTAAGAAATCAGAATGAATCAAATCAGTGTCAGATATTTACAATTTCTTAATTAAAATCCTGTACTGCTCATCTCAAAAAGCTACTTGTATCTTGAAGGTTAAGCAATAGCATTCCTATACAAGAAATTTCACATTTAATGATTTAATATGGAGAGGGTCATAAAATAAGCATAAGATATGTAATTATTAACTAATTCTCTGCTAATACAGACTAAATGCCGCAATAAGCTAGCAAGATTTTCCAAACATTTTTTTCTTGTAGAAAGATTTCCAAGGATACAGAAAAGACCACACTCACTTGAAGACATCCAAAGATATTCCAATCCCACTACAGACCATTATTTTATTTTTTTTTCTGCATGTCCAAGTAAAAGCATATTTAGAAATGCTAACTGTGCTAAACAAGTTAGTAATTTGGCTCAAGCAGTCAGTACGCTCTCCTGCTCAGTCCAGGTCTGTGAGCTTAGGTATACCTACACCAAGCAGCATAAGGGACTGGAAACAGCTGTTCAGAAACTTTGTCCAGGCTCATTTCATTTTTATATTTAGAAGGAATTTCTCAGGGTCACTACCCACTTTTTTCCGTATATAGCTAGCTGTTCATTGCATTGTCTGTCTTGTACTCTAGAGAAAGATCAAGTGAAATGTCAGGAACTGAAACTCTGCAACATGGCTCTTAAGAACCACAGCTCCATTAGTAAATTGGATACCCACAGCCAATAGCTCAGCTGCAGCTTCAGGGCTAAATTTTGTGGGAAAGTCGAATAAAACAGAGAAGAAGGAAACACCTATAAACAAAAACAGTAAAACTAAACAAGTGGAAATGAAATGCAGTCACTGAAGGTAGGGAGGGAAAGCACCTATTTATTTTTTTACTTTTCATTGCTGTACTGTGATGGCCTGCCAGCACTTGCTCTTCAGATACTGAGCTTTTCCTTGACAAACAAGTATTTTGACATGGTAAAAAAAAAAAAAAACAAAACACCAAGTTAACCTTGGACAAAAATTGTTATGATATTCTACATCCCAATTCCTTGAGAAGTTATATTTAATATGAAATCTCACATCACTTTCTTGGTTATAGTTACTTTGCATGGCTAAGTATGATTTTCCTATGTACTTCCTCACTTGATTTTCCTTCTGTGGTTAACACATCATAATAAAGAGAATGACACTATGTAGTCACAAGTTAGCAGATGTTGGAACACATTTCAAGTACAGTAAGTACGTGAATTTTTTACAGGAAAAAATGTTTGCTGTAAGTTTTCCCATGATAAAGCTACGAAAAAACAAACATATGAGCACTACAAAAATCTAATTGGCACATTGTTGATTTGACTGGAAGTAAGTTACAAATCATTAAAAACACAACTTGTATTTACAAATTACAAATATCTTGCATTGCAAAGCACTGAGGTTGATACCTGAAAACAAAGAGTTTCTGAAGTTACTAATTACATATAGCCTGTGTAGTATAATGTACTGTTTATTTAGTGTTTGGCAGAAACCACTGTTGGAACAACTAAAATTTAACCCCCTGTCAACACAAAAGCTTTAATATTCTCCATAGCTGTGCAGTCATCTGATAAGCTTGAGAGGTGATCTTTAAACCTGGGGGTGGAAAAGTTCTCTACTTACCTGCTGTACAAATTTCTGGTCAATATATCGCTTTGCAATGCTAGGCTGAAAATCCGGGCTCTCCAAAAACCTCAGAAAAAATTCATACACCAACTACAAATATTGAAATGAAAATTTTGAAGTTAGTAAGTACACCGTTACACAGACCTCAGCCCCCCCCCCCCCCCCAAAGTCAAGTGGTTCTATTCACATGTGTAAAAGGTACAAAAGGAAACCAAAGCTTAACACATCACTGCTTAATCACAGCCTCTACTGGAATCTACTGGAAGAATTACAGTAAGTATCCAGAACACTTTAATTCCCAGAAGAGTCAAAGATTAATAAATAATCTACTGAAAATATCACTGTTAGACAAAAATAAGTTCCAAGTATTACACAGATTCACATTTCCTACTATATTAAGAATTTATTATGTAGAAATAAGTTACCAAACACTTATCAACACTGAGGGTAAAATTACGTGCTCTAACATCACATAATTCCTTAAAGAGATAAAGAAAAAATCTCCTAAGTGTTCCTGAAATTAAGTTTTGGCTTCAAAGTCCAAAAATGAAAAGTCATATTAAAAAGCTGAATGAATACACAGAAACTTAAGAGTCTGGCTTAACATTAGGTTTCTATATCCTGGACGCTCAATTCAAACAACAGGACCCTCTGCAGATTTATCTTCAACATCCTTTATATTTTGTAGTATATTATTTCTATTGAGTTCAAGTCCCCATTGGCTATGATCCCACAATGCCCACAGATGAAAAAACAGACAGGAGAAAGAGCTAGCAAGGTAGCTGAGGGAGGCATGAAGAAACCAGAGCACAAGTCCCATATTTTGGGGTTTATCAAAAGTCCAAGACAAAATACTGTACTTCCATAAAAATGGCAGATTTATAAAATACATGTAAGGCATCTCTTACCTAAGACAGAATTGAGACGACAGATGTCTTAGGTTTAGATACATTCAGGGCTGCTTATGTTCTCAATGCCTATTTCTTAACTCCATGTTAGTTAAACAACTGATTAGTAATAATACTAAAATGCAATTTAGATACATAACAACATCACTGACTGGACTTCTAAATAAAACCCAAACAGAGCTGTGGTCATACTCACAGGCATGTATTTCAGTTATTACCACTAGGTGTACTTATTAAACGGAGAGCCAACACCTGAGTAATTCATAAATATAATTATGAAGTTCACTTGGGAGAAGTGCTTTTTATCTGCAACATTTGAGATGACAGTTACTTATGCATAGCCTCAAGGAGGGTATGCTGTATCTGCAAAGCAGAATCTCAGAAACACAAGTTCCCCTTCGCTCTTTTTTCCCCTCTGACAGACTGCAACAAGAGCTTTTCATATCAGCAGTTTGAAAGTATACAAATTTCATGTAACAGAACTGTATCAAAACCCAAGCTTCCCCATACAGCCTTAATTAGTCTTCTGGTGCATAAACACAACAGCACACAGTTGCACAGTAGACAACACGGGACAGAATTTTTAAAGGCTTGGTAATAGACAATCCAATAATATAATTTTAAATATTACCATACTCCATCCTCTGTCTTAGAAAGGTATCACCCATGGCTGTTTAGTAATTTCATCAGTGACACAGACAGTGGAATCGAGTGCACCCTCAGCAAGCTTGCGAATGACACCAAGCTGAGTGGTGCAATTGATGCCTGAGAGACGGGATGCCATCCAGGGGGACCTGGACAAGCTTGAGAAGTGGTCCCACGTGAACCTCAGGTTGTTCAGCAAGGCCAAGTGCAAGGTCCTGCACCTGGGTAGGGGCAACCCCTAGTATCAATACAGGCTGGAGGACAAAGGGATTGAGAGCAGCCCTGCGGAGAAGGGCTTGGGGGTACTGGTGGATGAAAAGCCGGACGTGAGCTGGCAAGGTGCACTTGCAGCCCAGAAGGCCAACCGTATCCTGGGCTGTGTCAAAAGAAGCATGACCAGCAGGTTGAGGGAGGTGATTCTGCACCTTTACTCTGCTCTGGTGAGACCCCACCTGGAATTCTGTGTTCAGCTCTGGAGCCCTCAGCACAGGAAAGACATGGACCTGTTAGAGCAGGTCCACATAAATGATCATCAGAGGGATGGAACTCCTCTCCTGTGAAGAAAGGCTGAGAGAGTTGGAGTTGTTCAACCTGCAGAAGAGAAGGCTCCAGGAAGACTTTATTGTGGCCTTTCAGTATTTAAAGGGGGCTTATAAGAAAGATGGAGACAAACTTTTTAGGAGGGCCTGTTGCAATAGGACAAGGGGTAATGGTTTTAAACTAAACCAGCATAGACTTAGATTAGATATAAAGAAGAAGTTTTTCACAATGAGGGTGGTAAAACACTGGAACAGGTTGCCCAGAGAGGTGGTAGATGCCCCATCCCCGGAAATATTTAAGTTCAGGTTGGATGGAGCTCTGAGCCACCAGCTCTAGTTGAAGGTATCCCTGACCATGGCTGGGAGGTCGGACTACATGATCTTTAAAGGTCCCTTGCAACCCAAACCATTCCATGATTCTACTGATCTTTTTCAACTTAGTACTAGCTAAATTCATTAGTGGCTTGTAATGAAATGGGAAACATATGGCTGGAGGGAGGCTACTGGCACAACTTCATAGGGATTAATTTTGGAATTAAATTTCATTAAATATTTCTGTAATAAATTCCTATATCAAATATTTCTGTCAGTGACCACGACAAAGAATAGTTATGTGTGATAACTGCTTAGACAATGACACAATATTGGAAGCTACCACAGGGGGAAGGGGGGGGGGGGGGAAGTATGTCAGGTTATCAATAGGAAAGGACCAGTTGACCCTGAAGGCTTGGAGTGATAAATACAGGATGAAACTCAAGGATTGCAAAGTCACAGTTAGAGATCCAAGAAAAAGCTCTGCTAAGCATTTGCAAGCCTTTAAGCTGAGAAAGGGTTAACCATAGGATGACTAAGATCCATCTACACAATGAAGCCATGGAAGCGACTGATGAAATCCTGGGATATTCCAGGAAGATACTGACAGTACAGATAGAGACGCACAGCCCTACACATGCTTGAGGAAATTTATTCAAACCTGAAATGATACAGAGAAGGAGCCACTAGAATTGTCCTGGGATAGAGCACCTTTTACAAGTGAAGACTAAACTGGCATATTTTGTTTTCCCTAAAGGACAAGGGGAGGAAGGACATGGCTTCTTTCCATAAATAGATACGGAAACTGTGATAGATAGACATCAAGTAGTTAAAGCATAATGCTGTAACATCTTGGCACAACCTGTCCAAGACTAAGTTTAGGGTATCAATTGGGATCCAAACCAAGGTACATCTCTTCTATAAAATAGAATGAGTCAATATTAATGCAAGATTCACAATATATATGACAAATTAATCAGTTACATGTCTCATTTCTAATATAGGGAGAGTATGCATTAGTAACCATTTGAATGCTTCATATAAACACATGCAATTCTGGAACCACAATTGTTGCTATTGTTCTTAAAGAGCTTTCAGAAAAACAAAATGTAGTGCTCAAAAATACAGTTTCTGAGATGTATCTCAGGGAAGCTATGTGCACTGAAGGAGCATTTATGCAGTTCTGATGCTTACAGAATCATGTAGCTTCCTGATAATTATTACCACTGCTCCTAGAACATGTACAGCTGGTAAAAGCATCAAATAACTTCAGAAATCCTTGGGAACCTTGGGAAATCCATGAAGCTTCAGAGGCATTTCAGGAAGCAAGCTGCAATGGCTGTTTCTGGCTAGTCAGCCTCTTAGCCTCTCCCTTCTCCTGTATGCTAATGTTTGCAAACTTAGAAGCATAACAACAACTATCAAGCAGAGGGACAAGAATGGGTTCTAGCCAACAGATACCAGATACTGGCTGCTCCTACCTTAAAACAAAACAAAACAGTATGCTCAACTTTCTTGAGTTTAACTGAAGCATTACCATTGGAAATACTAAATCATGGGAGAACTGTTGGATTTAGGCGTTCTGGTTCTCAAAATTGGTCTGCTTAGGTCAAAGAGCTATGAAATATAACTCCTATTACTTTGGTGATTCAATCTTCTTTCTTGCAGAGACCACTAGAATATTACTGGTTTAAGCTATCAATTCCACCAAGTCTGAAACTCCCCAAGCTTCAAAATACACAGTAGCTTTAACGCCAACCTGTTCAACCTAGTTGGGCTGTTACAAGCCATCTTAGGTATTTGCTTTAAAGCAATGTCTTTCAAGTGGCACTCGTTTTACTGAAGGTCTAGAGTCTTTTGTTGCGACTACACACACTGGTAGTTTACTAAGCCATTTTCTATCATGCTATTTTATAGAGAAATGCCAACAGATTCAACCAGAGAAGAGTAGAGATTCAGATTTGTTTCTTTTTCCCTCCCAGAAAACTGGCTACCTGACTGCCAGATTAGGATAAAATTCCGAATTTGTTTGTAACTGAGCAATCACAAATCACAGCCAGCAAAACATCCACACCCCCTGCCCCCAAGCAGTTCTTTAGACTACACCAAAAGTAATAATGGGTTTTCGGGGGGGGGGGGGGGGGGGGGGGGAATGGGTGTGCACACCCCCTTCCTTCATACACAAAATCTGACACTTCCAGCAGCTTTGTGCTCCTGGATGGCAATTAGCAAGTTATCAAACTCAAGTCTTCTACCATCCGGTAGCACATGAACTGTAAAATAAAGGAGAGGAAAACACAAACCGTTTCCATTGTGCTGTAATGAGCAATCTATTCCAAGGACAGGATGAACAACTGATGCAGGAGAGGGAAATCCACAATGATCAGGCAGCCTGACCAAAACTCATTTAGGAAAAGGCAAAGGAAAAAGTTGAAAGTAAAATTTCAAATAATACCAGGGGCTATGAACCTCTTTCAATTTCTCTTAGACAAGCCTAAAGCAAAAGTGAACTGGTTGCAGAAAGCACAAGTCTTTTTCTATAAAAAGAGCTATAGTTTACTTACAACCTAAAGTGAACCAAGCTAACATTTACAAATTTTACTCCTGAGAGACAGGGGCATTTTGAAGTCAGATGCTGCTGCTACTGACTATAAGAGACATTTGCACAGCCCTTGCACCCTCCCACCCCTACAAAATCAAGCTTCTCATCGAGTTCAGTTATAGCCATTTCTTCTACAAAATCAGAATCAGCCATATATAAGATTATTATTATCACAGCCTTTAACCCGCAGAGTTGTTTTTTTGTGATAACTTGTTTCTTTCTTGGTGTAAGTCTAAAATACTATCCTGAACACGTACTTTTTATAGCCAATAGAAGTACAGTTTTTAATAAGAGCATTTGTTGATACATTAGAACTGTAATATTATAGGGACAGAGTAGCATTTTAACTCTCGTAAAAGAGGGGAGAGAATGGTATGCAGATGGGCAGTAGCTATTAATCTTCTACCCACTACTAGGAGTTGCTACATAACTACTACTTACATAAATTTGGCAACAAACTACCTGAGATATGAACTTCGATGATTGTAAGTGGTTTAGGTTTGTTCAACTTTTAACAGTTAATTGAAAAAAAAAATAATTCAGCAGTATTGCAAGTCAATCACATGACTGATACAGCAATGCTATAAAAATCACGAGATTGGCACAGGAGTGCAACAACAGAATAACTAACCAACTGTTACCAAACAACGACACCTATATTGTAAAGTTTTTGCATGGAGGGAACAGGGTGGGAAGAATGAGGAGATATCTATTTCTTGCTCAAAAAACAAATAAAGGCTACTACTCCACTTTTTGTTATTGTCACAAGAAACCAAACTGTTAACATCCACTCGTATTTTATTGAAGTCAGACAAAAAAGTTGCTGAAGTGCAGAAAACAAACCTCCTAAGTAAAGAACAAAAATATATGGATTATTCAGGTGCAACCACTCTGTTAATAAGTATTTAAGCAATTTGGAAAGCTTACATTCTGCCATACTTATACACATTAAGAAAAGCACCACTTTTTTTTCCTCCCAAGTATAGAAACTCAATTGTATTATATAAGCAATTTTGACGTTCTTAGCAAAGGCACAAAATGACTTAAGTATCCATTCACAGTTCTTGCCTTACAAGAAAGCTTGAAAACAAAGGAATTGTATACCTGTATGTGGGGCCATGAGGCTTCAAGAGTTGGTTCATCTTCTTCTGGATCAAAATCTGGGTTATCACTAGGTGGAAGTGTTCTGAAAATATTAGAACTAATCTGCAAGAGAAAAAAATTGTTTAATTGTATCACTTCTTATGTTTCCACAGATCACTCTCAGCAACGTACTGCTTTTATCCTAAAATTACAAGAAATAAAACCATCTTAAAAAAAAAGTAATGTAATCATCACTTTTATTTTTTCAGAACTGCTAAATCCAAACAGCCAAAAGTCTGAAAGAGATGAATGAAAATAATAAGAAAGTAACTTTTGCCTCAACTGTTTTACAAGTTTGTAGCTAGACATGGTCATATTTAAAATTTTTCTCTGAAACTATGAAAATTGAAAGAAAATTTCAGTTTCCCCTTATAAAGACAATTTTAAAGTATGTGACACAGAGTTGAGGTTTTATATAAGACAACAAATACAGTATGACTAACCAATTATGATTTAAACAGTACTCTCTTCATGCGCAAGGCAGACAATCCCAAAAATATATCTAATTTTAGAGTTCTTCACTTTACTTAATTTCAAGATATTTCTCACTTTCAAGTAAGAACTGAAGAACTGTTTACCATTTTTCACCTCTCATGATTTCAAAATGTTTCAAGGTTTTGGGAAGTCAGAAATACATAACAATCATAACTTTTTGATCTAACACAAAGTAACTTTAAAAAACCCAAGAAAAATAGCTACCAAGTTACTTTAAGTATGATATAGTCATATCAAATCAAATTGAAAAGAGCAAGTTTAAAAAGGTTTCTTCAGGGATTTTTGAATTATATGGAAGTCTGGATAGAAGACCAATCTTTCAGATGTCAAGAGAAAAATAAATGTCATATCTTCTGCCAGATGCATCATACTGAATTTTAAATCTCTTTAACATGAACAGAAAAGAACATACAGTTAATTTCATTTCTGCATTTTCTACTGTTTTTTCAGGAACACGTTTAGCCCAACTTTTCCAATCATCTTTAAAACTCTTTAGTCTTTTCAATCAAATCTATTTCAAATAGCTGCTAACCACCCAAACCTACTAAACACAAAAGAAAACGTTTGAAAGTTGGCAGCAAGTGCTACTGCATAGCTTCCGTGGAGTCTCCAAGGTGTTTGAAGACTCTTGCAAAAGGACTTTAAAAAATCCTGAAGTCACCCAGCTGGCTCTGCATAGAAGCATCAGCTGCCTCATTAAACAAGATATAAAGCTATTGCATAAACTGACTTTTCATTTCCTCCTATGCGCTTCATTCTACGTCCTGTCACTGTCTCCTGTTGTTACACGGTAAAGCTGCAGGCACTGCTGCTCTGGAGTAGAAGGGCAATGATGTTCTGTATGGATGGGCACTACAGCAGTCTCCTAGTTTACTGCACAGCAGGAAAAAAAAAAGAAAAGAAAAAAACCACCAAAACAGTACAGTTGTCCTTTAATGTTGTAAACAGAAGGGACTTGGGATTCTGGACCACAGGAGAAACTGGCTGACGGGAGAGGGGGGGAAACAGGAGTCAAAGAATGTGAATTTTAATCAAGCCCCAAACCAAAGACTATAATCCTGGTTCTGTTACTTGATATTGTCTACTGTTATTAGGTACTCAACAATAACACCCAACATACAAATCAGTCCCCTACAGAGTCTTCCCTACCTCTGCTTACAAGTCTTCTAGTAACGTCTCTTGAAAATGCATCCTTTTATTTCTAGATGCATTTTGCCGAACTGAACCAGTCAACCCTTTAGCACAGAACCTCAGAGTACAGAATGCAAAAGTTTCAAGTCCAAAACAAAGGTACTAACTACTGAATGTACTTCTGTAGCAGAAACAAATAGCAAGCCTCTCTGCCAGATCCTTACAAAACTAATTTTATGATTTTCAGAGTATTCAGTACTTCTACTAGCATTATTGGTCTCCTGATACCATATGAAACTTAGAATAAACTGTACTATTTTTATGTACTAGCCTGACTCCCTAAAGAACTCATTCATTCACCTCATTATGTTTGCAATACTTTTGGTTCCTGTCTCATTTGTTTCTTTCTAACATCTTGCTAATAGTATTGATCAAAAATGTGGTTAAAACCCCCATTGTTTTTCTATGGGCAAATTCTTCTCTATACCCACTCATATTATTTAAAACATCATTTTTCCTTTGTAAGTGGGGTCTTATCTCAAAACTGTGGTTTGAGAAATACAAATAATAAAAGGCTTTTACAGCTGGACAGGTTTCCAGAGAAAGCCAGCATTAGCTTTCTAAACTAAATCTCAGAAAGTTTTGTAAAAGTGACATCTGAAAGTGTGCCAGTTAATGTATTAAAATGCAGCAATTGTATTTTATTAAAACAAAAAAAAGAAAAAAAAAAAGTCCCTTATTGTCTGTACACTAGGAGATACTAGATTCAATTCCAATTTCTGAGCATATAGATAGGGATACCTGATGTTTTTTGAAATTCTGAATTCATAGCTTGTGCAAGCTGCTAGGACAATCTCATTTACATTGGATTTTTATATGCTGGTGGGGAATGAGGGGAAGTTGGCAGGCACAAGGAGATGGAGGAGTAATGTGTAGTGGAGGGACACTTCTGTTGCACTCCCAAACCTGAAAGGCTAGAGCTTTCTAGCTTCCCAGGAAGCGTTAAAACATTCACAATGACGAACCCTAATTTGCTGTTAGCTTCAGAATACTTTGAACTGAGTATTTCTAAACAGAGAAGATGCTAGTTTTAGATGACCTAGAAAGGAGGTGCACAGATCACTGTGCTGCCCCTCCAAAACTCTCTGTAAGCAGAACTCGTCCTCAGTTCTTCATTCAAAGGCTTTGGCAAATAAACTATAGGAAAATCAGGTGCCTAGGGCACCAAAAAGATAACCTGCAGCATATGTCCTGCACATCTGCCTAAACAAAGATGATTTTTTTTAAATTTTTTTTTTTATGATCTTGTTCCATCCTTGGTGGCTTGAAAAAAACATCGATACCATTTCACCCAGTGCTCCCTACCTCAGGATCCAAGCAGAGCGGTGACAACTACACAAGCCATTATTGTGTGATACTGGCCCAGCAGTTATCATGGTAACAGAGACCATGTAAAGAGAAGGAATGCTAGGAGACCTCCTCACCTGCACAGACCTTGCCTATGCACTGGTCAGGAATAACATTTTTTCCCTCTTGATATCTGTAAGGGATTGTTGACTTTGCCTCTCCAAGACTCAGGTCACTCCCAGGAACCCAGGCTGCTTCCTCTACAAGCTGGAGGAAAGGTGTCCTAGGCCCAGGGAAAGACAAGGGGCTTTGGAAAGAAATAGGCTCAGCTTCTGCCACTGATACCACTCTGGCTTTTTTCAGGGAATTTTTGTAGTTTGTTCATCCTTTACTACCAGTCAGATGATAGTTGGATTTCATTAAGGATGGTTTCTACTTTTTCGTCCCAAAACCACTATCCTTCAAACCCTGCAAAAAACTCAGATGCTTTTTCTTTAAGGTACTAAACACTGAACAGTCCAAAAACAAACAAAAAAATCTTTTAAATCTCATAGAGGTTTTGCTACAAAGAAAGGCCTCAAGCCTGACACACGTGTTGTTTGGAGGGAGAGACCCATCCAGAGTTCTTTCTGAAAGCTGGTACTTCGTCCTAATTCACAGCAAAGACCTTTTCTGCTGCCAGTTGCCAGGGAGACTAGAAATACTATTCAGGCTTGGAGGGATCTTTTGTCTCAAGCTCTGAAAACGCTCTCACTGAGCATTTAAGGCCTTCTTCATTTTCTGTCATTTTAGGGGAGAAAAGGAGATGGAAATTTGTTATGGAAGGAGAAACAAGCATCCACAGGGCCCAATCATTTGCACAACAACAATGACCTCAAAAGAACAGCTCAACACCACCTTATCTTCAAGAAAAGAAAACAACTCCAATATAAAAGAAAATCTCCTTTCAACAAGTATGATAGGCTAGTTGGTATACTCTTTCTTCTAACAAGAGGCTATAGAGGGCAGAGTAAGAAAACACTGCAAGGGTTCAGGCTTGCTGCCACCAGCAGCAAAACCAAAAAAGCCAAAGAAGAGGTGGACATACTCTGTCCTTTATTTTCTTGTGTAAAAAACATTTAGGCCAGAAACACAGGTCCTTTAAAAAAACAAAACTATTAAAAAAACCAAAAACAGTGTCCTAGATCTTTTGTAAAACTTGATAAGCATCTGGTGAAACAGCCAAAATGATTAAAAGGGTTTCAATAATCCTAGCCCTTCGGTATAATAGCAAAATTTCTACACTTACTTACATTAAAGATCTGATCTTCCATATCAGCTGCTCACAGAAAAAGAAAAAAATAAAAACCACAGAACAAAAACCAAACAAAACCTTAAGAAAAAATAGCTTGCACTGTATAGAAAACTACAAAAGTCATAGGCCACATGTTTGAACTGGTCTGCTTATGTTCCCAATAGCTACTTTTAAAGTCAGCATTGTGCCTATGTAAACTTAACCGAAGTTTAGCGAACCATTAGCTTAAGTGCATGGGCACTAAACACATTCTTTTTACATCTCAAATTTCTAGAAAAAACAATTTTAAAATATTTCAGATTATTGTCAAATGTCCTTCAGTTGCGTTGCCTGTACATGGAGTATAGGCATATCTAAAACATCACTTACGTAGCATTTGAAAATGCACATAAAAAACTGGGAAAGTCAGCAGATAACCACAAATATTTTGTTGCTTATTCAATACGCTATTTGTAGAAATTGCACAGCAGAAGTCACCCTGTGGTTTACAACTGGAGCAAACCACTTAAGACTACTGTAGCACAGCTCTCCAAGGCCAAAACAGTAACAAACAGCCATATAAAGTATTTACAAAGTTGCTTTCTTACACTGATAAATCTTTCTCTTGACACTAGTACCTGCAAGAATCTTTACCAGAAAACCTCAGCCTGTCATTCCACTGCCATTCTTAAAGACAGGCAGCACTGAAGTATTGCCATTTTCTGAATGAGAACAACTTCAAAGCTTACCCAGACTGCAAGCATCTGCAATATACCAGTTCTTTCATTTTAATTAACCTCAATGCATCATATTGCAGCTAATAATTAAAACTTACAAGTTGTTTGTTTTTACAAGCCTTTCTAAACAATTCTGTAAGCCAAGTTACCATTAACGAATATTATATTGTATAAGCAGAATAACCGACAGCAATTCTGAGTTAGATGCCATCAGAGTTGTAAACTGATTAATTCATTTTATCAAAATACAAAATATAACAAGAACATTCTACTTACCATTTTCACTATGTCAGCATAAGCTGATTCAACTATCACTCCACGATTTGTTGAAACATATTCAACCAGTTCATTCAGTGTTGCTCTCTTAATTTCTTTGCTTTTCAGGTCTGAAACAGAGTCCATGAAGTCAAAGAGTACACAACACTGTTGCAACTTCTGACAAAAAAGATCTTGCTGTTCATTGAAGGTGGCATCTATAGAAGAAAACAAACAAACAAACAAAAAAACCAGAACCAACCAACACTTAAAGTCTGTAGAAGCAAACACAGGATTTCTAAATATTTTGCTGACTAAAATTTGCATAGCTATCAGGTTTTTTATTATGGGGAATAGTGTGCTCTGGAGTCAGCAAATTAATAAGCAATACTGTCAAAACTGAAAATACCTGTTCAAGCATATTAGAATGAAAGACCCACCATTCACAACTGGTGTTTTGTACAAGAAATAATGGATAAACATATGGCAGTAAATATACTTATGGAAAATGAGTGCCCGAATTAACTTTATTTGAAATACATAGACATTAGTAAGTACCAACTCTCCCTCACCAAAAGTCATATACTGAAGCAGTGCATCACACTGAACTTTCATTCATCCGATTTGTCTCATTCTGTTCCCTAATCCTTTATTATGTAACCTGCTTAAAAGCTGTAAAATCTGCTTTGAAGGAACCTTGTCGCTTTACCCCAATGCAAAATACTTCCCATACTTTTGACATCATGTGATGAATGTTTCTCTTAAGAAACACCTCCAATATTTCAAAAGGATTAATCCTGAATTTTCATGCTTTGGTCTAAATAATTTATTACAATCTTAGTCATGTAAGGTCTTCCAGCTTTTTTGGCCTATTAAGGCAACATGTTCGGCTATGACTTGGCATTTTCATCTTAGAGTGCAGTTTCTCCATAAGCTGATAAGCAAAATTCCTCCATTAGTATTTCACATTAGCTCTAAAAAGAGATGGATTATTAAGTACGGTACACTTAAATTTAATACATCCTTAAAACATTGTAACTGCTCAAAAGTTGCACAATCACAACAAAAGAAGCCATGGTTTTAACTGAAAAATTGGTTTAATGTGCCTTTCATTCTTGTTTTTAATTGTTGGGGTTCTACACCACTCCAGCAACATAGCATCACATCATCTATCAGTCAGTTGGTGTTTCAGTTGTTCTTGTGAAAAATTTTTGTTTCCAATTTTATCTGCAAATAAGGAATGCTCTCCCCCTGAAGAAATTTCAAGACCTGTCTATAGCCAGACTACTAATCCCTTTGCTTCATTCATTCACTGCAGTATTGATCTTAGCACTGCTGTTTCATCATAAGGAAATTATCAAGACAAGAAAAAGGGAACTGCCTTGTAACACTGAGTATTGAAAATCTCAAGTCTCACTTTAAAATTTGAACAAATCACAAAAAGATCTCATGCTTCTCTTTATTGTTTAAGCATTATTCTAATTAAACAAACTTCATTTTAAAGTTTAACAACTCAAACACTCTTTAATAATGCCAGTTCCTCAAGTTTCTTACCAAAACACTTTCTATTTAGTGGCTGGAACAACAGTCAACAGTGGTTTTAATGTTCAGTAATTATCTGATAGAATTCTTTTGTTTCCATAAGCAAAAAGTAATTGCTAAAATGGACTGAAACGCCTCCACTGTAATCCCAACCACTCACTCTGCCCTGAAAGTTCAAACACCAGAATATTGTATTGTATTCCCTTTCCCCCATCTAACAGTTATGATCCTATTAAATGAGCATAACAACTTCAGTGAGCTTTTGAAAAAGCTAGCAATTACTACTCCCTCATAAAGAACAATTCATACTTTTAAATGTTAATTCTGCAATTTTAACCATTTTTCTTTTGAATAAGAATCTTGCAATATGCTTATTTCACTCAGATAACTACAAAGACATGAATTGTTACACTCTGCAAAATAATGAGCATCAGCTGTAAAAACATCGGTAAGTTACATAACATTTCAGCTCAGATCTTCTAATATTCTACAGGGGACTGCATGAGTAAGTACTGTATCATAGCAACAAAGCAGTAACAGTGACATGCTGAGGCTAAAATCCAAAAAGCCTAATTTAAGGAACCGACACAGGGAGGACAGCTTTTTTTGACACTAGCCCCAAGCTGAAAGCCAGGCTCAAACAGGATTCAAACTTACTCTTATTTTTCCTCACTACAAACTTAACTATACTCCAAGTTACAAAAGCCCAGCAGTGAGGCACAACTAATACAGTGTATTTAGTTGATGCTCAATAAAATGAAGTATCATTAACTGGAATTTACCCAGAAGTTTCAAAAACCAGCAGACAGCATCTGAATACTCCTAACACTGGTTAAAACAGACCAAAGACCTAAGGTTAAAAACAAGTAACAGGAATTCAGACAACATAATCAAATCACTTATTACCTTCCCTAGAGTATCAAAGAAATCCCTGCATTAGCCACTTTTAGTTAGACATTAGAGTAACAGAGATTGTATCTCTCCTGCCATGCATCACCAGTCCATTTCATTAGCAATCTGATCTACCTCAATTAGACATGTTTTCTCAAATGAAAAACCTGCCCATTAATCTGTTTTGTTACTCTTACTATTTAAAGCAAAACCAAAGGAAGTATTTTCTTCTATGCCTACGTCCATTTTCCATACTTAAAAGGGGAATCATAAAATAAAGACATCTGCACAGGTTGAAAATTGTGTACAACCATCATAATAAATAAGGTAACAAGAAAGCCAGTTCTGTTGTACCAGCACTACCTGTCTTCATGTACTCAATCACTGCTTGACACATAGCACATTTATCCTGGGAATGTTATGAGAGGTACCATGGGAACCACCAAGTAATTTGGGAAAATTTGTTTGTCGGACAGTGTTTTTAGCTTTTTAAAGCCTTGTCTTTAACTATCTTTAGCTATCCCAGCACAACAGAAGCTAGACAACTCTACACAACAATAATATCATATTGCAATAGTTTACTCCAGTTCTATGAATAAAATAAACTGTGTCACCATAATTGCATAAATAGCAGAGCTTTTAGCTTTAGTAGTTTAACAACCTGTGGCATGATTTTTAAACCACTTTTAATTTAATATCTATCAATATTTCACATACATCTGAAGTTCAAGATAATTGCTTTTCTTCAAATACCCTAAATACCATAAGGGCCATAGAAGACAATGTAGATTCAAAGTAGAGAGCGGATGCCTCAATAAAATAACCCTGTTGACAGGCGATACTGGGGGGAGGAGTAGGACAAAAATTGAAGCCTGAATTCTGTTACCAGCCTGTCCCCGAATTGCTGCATGTTGTTGGAAAAGACACCTTGCGGGGGGGTGGGGGGGCGGCGGCAAGGAGGGAAGGAAACAAAGCATGAGGAAGCCTAAAGCAGAAAAAAAAAGGGAACAAAAGCATTTAATCCTTTTTAGAAGAATGTCAAGATACATATATTAAACCACACCCCAGAAAATGGTCTACACACCATCTGATCCAGGTGAACAAATGCAGTTGCCTCAACTTTATTTTCTAGGGGCTGCTCTACAGAAGTGCTATTTAGGAAATTCTTTAAATCCACTGTTACATTCTTTGAAAGGTTGGTTCTAAGTTGATCTGAGGTCCTTGGGAAAGTAACAATGAGATTTTTAGGCAGCCACAGAAAGGCGATTCTTAATCAGGTATGATGATGGGAAATTCTAAAGCCAAGATCTCCATCCAACACCAAAAGAATTACTGTAAGTTATGATCCACTTTAACCATAACTCTTTCTAAGGATATTAATTGCCTCTGGTCATTTCCACAATAGATGGTAAAATGTTTGTAACTGATTAAAATAGTTCATTTGATCATTGCACTTCATAGTACTGAAATTCTCAACAGGCTATTTCTACTGTTTACAAAAACCTGATCATTACAGGGGTAGCCACAATAACACAGGATAAAAAGTTACAAACAAGTTGACTTGGAAGTTCCTCCTGAGCAGAAGTTTATTAAACATTAAAACTGCATGGTTGTACAGATTTGTCTCCAAATCAAATGCTTTCAAATTTATAAAGTTGTCAATCCAAGTCTAAACATGGAATATTAAGTTAAAAGATTATTTTTTCCAGGGAGGGCCCAAATGACATATAGATAGGGAGAGTTCACAATCACAGAGCTACCTCACTAGTATGTAACTAGAGAGACAACCACCACCATATCACTAGCCAGGGCACTACAATGACGCCTTCCCACAGTATATTTATCACATATGTTTACAGGCCTTTCTTGTGGAAGGAAGAGACAGATTCTTCTCCCTTCTCAACAGAATTGTTTACATGAGACCTTCCATACAAAGCCAGAGAACCTAACATAATCCTTGCTTCCAACAGCAGCAACCAGAATCTAAGTCCACAAGAACTCCTCTCTAAACTACACAAATTGGAAATTCAAATAACATACTTTCCCTGCCAATACAAAGTAAACCCTCTCAAACATTTGCAACAAGTTTCCAATACTTTTTTAAAATATCTCTAATTAGGTAACTTCTTCCTGAAAAAGCTGCCCCAGGAAGATGCAGAAGCCAGAAAAACAACCATGAAGTTTTCCTCTGACAGCCTCTTAAAGCAGTTCACATATAGCTGTTTCAAACACTTAGAGGACAATGACATTATAGAATAAAGTACTGCATCTCTCCTTACAGTAAATTGAAGTTGGTGGGCAATCCTACATTTCTACATAATTCCCTGACAAACTGAAATACAGACAAGGATTGATACATGACAAGGATTGTGCCATAATTATGCCGTAGTCCACAGCATGAAGTTTAGCATTTAGTCTCTGTTGTCCGGTTACATTTACTGTGTTATATGTAGCTGTACTCAATGGTGGAAGGACCTGCCAGAGCAGAATAGAGCCCTAACACTGACATAGAGAGAGAAGCACAGAAGCACATGTACTACGAGACATTAAGTGTTTGGTTTGCTTTGCTTTTTGATTTACTTCTTCACATCAGTAAATTGCTAACACTGTTGTACAGCCTGCTCTTTTCAGAGATACCATTAGTCTGGAAAGGGGTTAGTCTGATAAACTTTGCCCTAGTCTACATAAATCAAGCATAAGGAGTCCTGTTTAACCTAAATTTAAGATTTATTTTTGTCCTGAGGAGTTCTTGCATGCATTGTTGTTGTGATCTCTTGTAGCATCTGGGTCAGTGTTTATGTTATAGGCATGGTAAAGCATTATTAAGAAATGGAGTTTTGATGCAATTTTGTTACAACAGAGGGAGCATGTTTCCAGGTTCTCAGAAGTCTACATCTGCAGCTTGACAGGCAGCAAAATAGCTGGCTGACAATGAAAAGGACAGAGGTCTCTCCTCGCTACCCCCTTGCCATTTATTCCTCCCTTCCCCTCCTCTGCTCCCAGTCACATCCATCCCTCAACACTGGCTCTGGAACTTGTCAGACTCTTCCGTGAGCTGCTTTAACTCAATAACATGGCCATATTAGTGAGGTTAAATGGCTTCTGGAGGGGCCTGATGTGCCTCAGCTCTGGCACAAGATTAGTGATGGGAGCAGAAACTCCTTGTAGCTGCAGTGAGCTGTTAAGTTAGTTCACCATCACCTTTGGAATCATATCATCCAACTATAGAGGTATGAGATAACTGAAAAATCCTACCTACGCATGAAGTTAGCTACTTTTTTGAATGATACTTTGAGGGGGGTGTTGGTGTGGGTTTTTTTTTTTTAAATCACTTTAAGCTCCTTTTTAAAGAAAATGTAGCCCCTGTATAAAAATCTCACAGTATATTTGGCTATACTGGTAGTCTGTAACATTCTCCAGTAACTCTGTACACCTGTAACAGAATTTCCCACAATTCCAGCTTTTGGTAGCTCAACAGCCCAACTGGAACTGGCAGGGCTACTCAGATGAGTACTTGTGCAGCACCTTAGGTATCCAAGGGATCTTGTCATCAGTATTTTCAGGTTTTCCACACAGAAAAACTTTGCCATCCTAAGTACCATTTCTTAATAGACTAGCATTGCAGATTTCGCCCCCTACCCCCTCCATTCAGAGTTCAACAGCACGCACTTTCAAATTACCTGTTACCCCAAAGTCTACAGCTGTTGCTGGAACTCTGGAAGGGGCTGAGTAAGTTCCTCCGCATGTTTACAGTAAACAGAGCTCTGACTTTCCAGGTCAGATAAGGAAATCAGACAGAACATTATATATCTTAAAAGCTAACCAGCTCCCTATACAGCAATATGTTTGTTCACTGGAGAAAGAGGTTTGGAAGACAACAAAGTAGAATGGTATTCTCAAACATTATGCTACAAGGTAATTCATACTACATACATAGGAGATAACCAAAACAAAGACTTGGCACAGAAGGCACATTGGTCAATCCCGTCTAGGACCTGTGTGCTCATACTAACACTTAACTTCTTCATTTCAGAAATCAAAAGAACTGCAGAGAAGCAATCAAGATAATGAGCTGAGCTTCTGCTGTACTTCCACTTAGAGGCAAACTATTCTGCAGATGGTCGTCAGGCAGGACTTGCACTGAGATCCACATGAACAGTACTTCAAAAATACACTGTTAGACCCTACTTGCTCAACTATCCCTATAACACATTTTGTCCCAGTTAATATACACCTTTCCCCAGCCAGTTGTGCAAAGTCAAATTAAAATTGCCAAAACCAACCAACCTGCTAAAAATTATACCACCATCCAAGTAAATCCCCATTTTCTTTTGAAATAGCTATGAAATCAGAAATTTTGCTCATTAGAATATTCTGGATTTAAGATTAATTCTACGACACATGCCAAGGAAGAAAAAGAAAGTAAAAAAAGGAAAAATAAAAAAGAAAAAAAGAAATCACACATGAGAAGTAAAACTAAATTAGGATAACGATCAACAATGACTTTTATTCACACACAGAATTGTGGTTTACGAAGTTAATTGCAAAGTCTAGGCCATAGATAATTACCAAGTCATTTACTAAAAGTACTCCTGGAAAGCTATCTTCCATCCAATAACAGACATTGTTTGTCCAGATAGTCTCCTCCGCCACTCCACAGGGCCAGCAGTTGACCTTAAATCAGTCCAGAAAATCTGAAAAGCCTATGCTCATCTAACAACATCTGTCACAAATTGTGTGACATGACTCCTGGCAGTGATGGTAAACTGCAAGTGTCTTATCTGGATTGTTTCTACTGTCTTCCAAGCTTTCTTATAATCCCATATAGTTAAGAGTCTCCAACTACTACCACGTCAAATCCCTTGATTTTACTGAAGATTTGAATCAACCAAGACACTTCAGACAGTAAGAAAGTATTCTGCTGAAGTGCTTTCATATTAATAGCCCTATTTCCTATTGTCTAATTACAGAATACAACATGCAGTCAGATGCAAAAAGTAATATAAATTATTCTCTTGGTCCCTAAAAAGTTAAATAGCAAGATTCTAGTAACCAGGTCTGCCACAATTCACCTCATTTCTACCACACTTTCTCAAAAAGGAGAATTAAAGCACCACTGATTCCTTAAACAAAAACTCACCAAACATACCAACCACTGGAACAGGAACATAAAACACCCTGAAGTTATCCTTAACAAAATGTACAACTTGAACAATACAAAGGTTTCCTCAAGAGCACACCACCAGTTCAGAATCTAACTGAAATTCAGCTCCATGCAACAACAACAAAAGCAAGCCAAAAACCCCCCCAAAAACTGCCCGATGACCTGACACAGTTGAATCAATGCTGCTTTTGAAAGTACTGAGTGTGAGAGACTGAAAGAGTTAATGTCTCAAACATTGTGGTCAGGCAAGAGAAGCTGAGCCATTTGCATATGGTTAACCGTATGCAAGCTTTTTCAGAGTGATACTATATTTATTATAAAAGGCAAAGAAGTTTCACTTCTTACACAGCTGAATTGTATGTTTTCAAAAAACAATTACACTACTCCTCTTGTGTTTGAAGCAAGCTGTCATGGTTTAACCCCAGCCAGCCACTAAGCACCACACGGCCTCTCCTTCACCTCCCTCACAGTGGGATGGGGGAGAGAATCAGAAGGGTAAAAGCGAGAAAACTCGTGGGCTGAGATAAAGGCAGTTTAATAGGTAAAGCAAAAGCCACACACACAAGCAAAGCAAAACAAGGAATCCATTCACCACTTCCCATCAGCAGGCAAGTATTCAGCCATCTCCAGGAAAGCAGGGCTCCACCACGTGTAGCAGTTACTTGGGAAGTAACGCCATCACTCCAAGCGTCCCCCCTTCCTTCTTCCCCCAGCTTTGTACGCTGATCATGACGTCATACTGTATGGAATACCCCTTGGGTCAGTTGGGGTCAGCTGTCCCAGCTGTGTCCCCTCCCAACTCCTTGTGCCCCCCCAGCCTCCTCGCTGGTGGGGTGGGGGGAGAAGCAGAAAAGGCCTTGGCTCTGGGTAAGCACTGCTCAGCAGTAACAAAAACATCTCTCAGTTATCAGTGTTATCAATGCTGTTTTCAGCACAAATCCAAAACATAGCCCTATACCAGCTACTATGAAAAAAAATCATCCCAGCCAAAACCAGCACACAAGCCTTCTTCCACCAGTAAGCCAACTATTATGTTCCCCAATGCATTCATTTATGTTTTTGGCATACACTGCTACTGTATTTGATGTCTTCATTTAAAAACCATCAAGCAGTTTTAATGACTGATCATATGCCAGGATGGGCCTAGCTTGAATATAACCAGAGGCTCTAAGAGCTTAGCATTCTCTCCTGCATGCAAGACATTAGCCCAAATAATGGTTTCACTGGCTTGACAGAGGTGTCATAGCTCGTGATTATTAAGTAATAGTGATTTTAAAATAATTTAAAATAGGAACCCTGCCTCTTTAAGGAAGATAGTGCTAAATTTAAAGGTGATAAATCCTATCACAGAATTAACATGCACAGCCAGGTCATTAAACAGGGAAAGAGGGGAGAGTAATTGATTTCTGGAACAGGAAATTGTTTCTCAGAAGATGTGAATATGGGATAAATGGCAACTTTAACTTAAAATTACAAAAGTTGAGACAAAGGCCTGAATTAAAACTGCTTTCCCAAAACAGAAAATACAACTCCTAAATAGTTTTTGTTACATTGAAATGGAACAAAAGTTTCTGTTATGGTAAAACATACACACTTTCAAGAAGTCCTCCTAACAAGAGGGCAAATAAAGGTCAAGGTAAAGTCCTGGGTATATAAAAAGATCCTCCCTCTAAAGTCTAACTCAGGTTCTATTGTATTAGCCACAAGCTGAGAGCACCCACAGAAGCTGGCACACAAGAACTCGTTACTCCTGGTAACTCACTCGTGCCAGGAAAATTAACCACCAGCAAGACCAAAGAGACTCTACAGAAAGGGAAAGAGAGAATGGACCAAGTTTGAGATTGTCAAATCAAAAAAGATCAGAAGGGACAATCGGTATGATGCTGCTTGTTCCTGACACACAAACTTCTAATTATACTTTTCCCCAAACACAAGCATTTGCCCTTAAAGAAATATTATTGAAGTGTAAAGGTTCAATACAATTTTGGATTTTCACAGGTAATTTTGAAGATGTACAACAACCCTTAGGTTGTGACAAGGTAGACTCAAGGAACCGTTTCACATCTACCCTGTAAGTATTAAAAGAATAATCTGAACAGCTATTTTACTGCCCCAACAGCTGTAGTACTCTGCATATACGTTACCAGGGGATAAAGACTGCTGAAAAGCAGGTGACAAAGTTATGTGCCACACAGACTCAGTAAAAACTTAAGCTCAATACCCATTATACAGTACTGTATTAAAAACATTCTCTATTCACAGGAACATAAACACTTTCCTTGACCAGAAGACCAAAACAAATAGATTTGCACTTTTTAAGCTTGAAAGACAGAAACTGTGTTTACAATTTGAAAGTTCCCTTTTTATTAAGTCAACTGCAAAACTCTTGTATGACTGAAATTATGGTATTTTATAATTAGTAAGCATTGATAATGAAGTATGCCATAAGTGAATCTGCTGTGGGATATTATTTTTTAAAATCTACTAACTTGTATGTTTCCCCAATCACTTCCTCACCTTATCCAAATACAAAATTAATTTTTAATAAGACACTGAAGTTCTCCAGTTTGCCATCACACTGGAAAATGCAAGTCAACATTACAAATCAATTTTGTTTGCATTTTCCCAGAAACTGAAGACACACTCATGTCGATTTCACATGGCAAAATTAGTGCTGAGTGTAATATAAAAATACCTTTTATTTGAAACCAAGGGGTAGCTGTTAAACATTACTTCACAGAAGTACAGAAACTCATTTTGCAGTGTGTGAAGGGGATGTATGGGGGAGCAATTAAATAGGAAATCTGTGCCAGGGGAAACATGCAATCTAGCTTTTCAAAAGCCAAGGAAAAACCTCTTCTTCCCTCAAATCCCTGTGTAAATCTGGGTGGAAGTTACAGGTATTGAATTAATTCCTTGGATAAATACATACTTTATGAATTGGCTAAACCAGTGTTTCTTAATTTTCAAAGTTTTCTCAGACTAATAAGATAATGAGATACTTTATAATGATAAGTGTTACAGTAGGAAGAACTAAGATTAGACTGGAAACACAGGTGAAATCATGGTTCTGCTGCATTCAGTGACCTAACTCCCACTGACCTCAATGGGAATAGATCATCCCGAGCACATGAATATTCAAAAGCACTTGCACGATCTCTTTACCCACTTCACTTAATTTAAGCATTTAGCCTCATAAATAAAAGGTTGAGCTACTTTTTTCATCAATTTTAACCATACTCTAACAGTTACATTCTTTCCATCAAAAACTGTAAACATCAAGCGTTCAGTCATGAGGGATCCTACACTTAAGTATATTCCCATTGGGCAAAATCTCTTGGCTATTTTTAAACTCAATTTACACCATTTTGATGTACTGAGTTTATTTTGCTCCTGCTTCCTACTCTGAAGGGAAAATACACAGAAATATAAATTACTAAACCTTGTCCTTCCTGACTGTACTGTGGGGCCCAGCCTATGCCTCTCTAGGGGATTCTGACATTTGGAATTTAATTTTCTTCTCAGAATAATTACTGTTTTCCTACAGAATCCAACAATGCTGAAATGCACAAATTTCACATATTTAATTCGAAGCCTAAGTTAAACTCTCATCATTTTTTGCCATTACATACGTGTGGAACCAAAATTTATGCTGCTTAACAAGACTTCAGTCTTACACATATCATATTATAAGCAAGCATAGAATTTTTAATGAAAAACATCATATACTTTTCAAAAGCTTTACCCAGTTACACTAAATTGCAACCTTTTTTTGTTAAACCCATTTTATTCTGCTACACTTTCCCATAGAATTTTACCTGGGAAGAAATTAATAAAATAAAAGCTGTGCTTTTATTTTTAAAAGACCAACCATCTACAGAAACAAAGTAACCTATTAAATCACATCTACAAGTTCACTTGTTTATGCAGTGATGCACCCTGCTAATTCTCAAATACAGCAATAGCAGAAATAAAGCTGATTCACCCTTCATATTCAGACAAATTGCTGTGACTTTTTATTCCTGCTTTTCTTCAGATCAGCATTCCTGGCCCATGCTCTATTGTCCTTCTCTAAACTCACTCACCTCACCTCTTCTTTCAGATCTTCTGAGAAAATCTACTGTGCTGCTTTTACCTCTGTTATCCACAGCTTGTCAACTCTCCAAGTGTGTGATGGTCTCAGATAAAAACTTCTAATCCGTGATTTGAAAAAGTAAACTTGTATAACATATTGAAAGTTTTGCTGTTATGGTAGGGAATAGCTTTAATGCCTTTAATTCTCAAGGGTTTAAAAATCACTTACTACAATTAGAACATCTTCCTTTTGTAGCGCTATTCTTGAATACACATGTGCAAATACAATTTTTGTTGTTACTTACACCTCGACCTCCCAGCTCCACAGCAAAACTCATGCTTCTCTTCTGAAACGTATCAATGAAGCTCACAAAACCTATAAATTTCACCAAAGCTTTGCTTGGTAAGATAGTGAGAAACAATGGCCAAGAGAGGAAACTTGAGATGAGAACAAGATAGAAATCTTTTCCCAGTGGTAGCCAGGCAACACAATAGCACAATCTTTTTTTTTTTAAAAAGAAAAATCTGTAGCCTTTTCCCTTCACCATATTCATAGCAGCAATACATACTGCTACTAAACAGGCTACAGGTCACCTACAATTCTGATCAGACTGCTCTCTCTTCCCATAGCCTCCATACCCTTAACATACTAAGGCCTAGTATCCTGCATCTACATTTCACCAGCCTTTCTCAGCTTCAGTTCCCATACCCCCCCCCCCCATATGGTAGCCAGAGCAGTACTACTAAACACAATGACTGAAAGTGAATTTCATGCTCTAATCATGGTCACTGCTGTTATGTTCTCCTCATTTTTAAATTCGCAAGACTCATTTGATGAACCAAGTCATCTGCAATCAGTTCCTGATGTACAGAACAAAACCCCTAAGCCCATGAAGTTTCAGGAAGATCATGGTTCAAAAACCATGGCTGCAATGAAAAACTATGAAGAAACTACAAGAGTATGATAAGAAACATTTCCAGAAAGTTTCACAGCCAAAAGGAATGTTGAGACTCTAAATACTAAGCTTACCACATCTACTGGAAAGGAGCTAGCTCCTGCCCTCTCTTCCCACTTAAGCTTCTCTAATCAGCCCACCACTTCCATATTACCCCCTCACCTGTAATACACTTCTGGGTTCTTGCTTGTAAAAAACTACAAGTTTTCCATATGCTTAGTTGCTGAGCCTAGCAGTACTACAGACAAGAAAGCCACAGAAAAGCCATGCATAGTAGCCCCACAGAGCATAGCAGATGAGAGTAGCATAGTAGAACCTGAAGTATCTGTACACAATAGCGCAGTACATACTGAATCATCAGTCTTGCTACTGAGCTACAATAGCTACTGAGCATGTCTTAGAATTCAGACCAAATTAGATCCACTTTCATTAGTAACTATGTCCTAAGCTCCCACGTACAGCAAACATTAAACCTCAAGACAGTAAGATTTTTTTTTTTTTTTTAATATTGACACTGTACAATTTATTTTTCCTCTAGTCTTAGGAGCAGTTTGAACTGTTTTTGCTGAAACTAAGAAAATTAGCCTGAGGAACAGTTCCAAATAAAACTGTCCATACTTGGCATGGAAAACTTCAGTCCAAACAGTTTAGCAATGCTGTAAGCAGCTGAGAATAAGGTCTTGTGAAGGAAAATTGTAGGCAACCTTAACTATGATGAGCTCTGCCTTTAAGTCAAAAGTATACTATGAAATAGGCATCTTGTAGACAACATACTTCATTAGCCACAAACTCAGCAAAATTTAACAGAAACTAGTTCAGTGATAAAAATCAGTGATTCAGACATCAAAAAGAAGCTGTCACTGCTGGTCCAGTTTCTAGTAGAGCATTTTGCCAAGGAAGTCTTATAAAACAGACATTACTTACTACCTATTCATCTAGTTTGGCTGTGGTTCCAACCTTCAAAATCCACACACTGTTACGAAACTATAAATATAATTTTAGCCTGCTAGATTAAAACAGGATTCAGGACTACAATGGCATAGAAGCTGAATTTTATACCCTTCCCAATGGAAGTGACTTTTTTGCATAAGAACACAACACATATCCCTTCTATGTTTAAACAGAATATTAATCTGTCCAGAACTGTTAGTATGACACCTTTTCAAAAGCACTGAATGATTTTAAGATATATATTTAAAAAAAATTAAAATCTGTAGATTGAAATAATCTTCTTTTGATCAGATAGCCTCGAGCAATAAGTAATTCCACTTGTATTTCCTATAGCAACCAACATTAAATGCAGCACCTGCAAAAGTAATATCTGACTAAACTAGAAAGCAACGAATATGGAAAAAGAAATCTGATACTAAGCTGGCACACAGAAGATGTGAAAGATTTAAATAGAAAAGTTCATGTGAAGACTGTCAATAGGCTCTATATTTAGGAGTTGCTCTTGATGGAAGTATATTCTAAGACCAAAAATTCAAGTCTAAGGATAAAAAAGGTCAATTTGTTAAGAATTAAAGACTAAATGTTCCACTCCATAAACTAGGAACAGTTCCTTAATATAGAAAAAAAAAAATTAAACAGCTCATTTTTCATGAAGCTACATTAGAATATTTTAAAAAATCTTAAAGTTTTTTTAGCTGTTATAGGTTCTCTATTTCTCAAGATTGTTACTTCACTAAACAGAAGTTTTGACTACTTTATAGTACGCCCTGCTGAGATTATACAGAAGAGTTAAAACTAAATTCCTCATAGAACATCCTCATTCTTCATCTGAAATAGAGATTATCTCTCTTAATGAAAAACTCACCCAAGATGACCATAGTTGCAAGGGATGTTGAATACAAAAGGTAGAGAGAGGATGGGGGACTACAGAATAGGAAATAATGATCAATCGTGAGGGATAAAAAAAAAAGTGCAAATCTGAGACAGAAAACTGTCATTTCACTTACAAATATTTATTAAGGCTGTAGTAAAAGTAACCATTCTAAAATTTTGAAGGACATTTTCCTTTGGGGAGCAAAGGCAACTTAATATGAGAAGAGGATTCCTCTCACCTGTTTTTAACTCCACTTATTTTTGTCACTCTGAAGCACACACTATATGACTACATATATGACTATATGTCCCTGCCCACGGCAGGGGGGTTGAAACTAGATGATTTTTAAGGTCCCTTCCAACCCAAACCATTCTATGATTCTATGACTCAAAACATTCAAAGTTTAAGGTTCGAACTGACCCTGATAGATTTAATAACGTTAAAATTTTACCCATAAGCAAGCTTATTAGGCCTTCCTGTAATGTTTCCACAAAAGCTTAGCTTGAACATGGTATCTTGTTTTCAGTCTAACCAAAGCTCTCTCTCTCAAGGGTTTAAGTAAAGAAAATAAAATGGTTAACACCTATTTTAGGCCCCATGTTTGATGTCGAAACTACATACTGGAAGGTCGTCTTAAAAATGTCTTATTCCAGTATACTTCACCACCATAACTCTCAGCCCCACAGAGATAGTTATAACCATCGCTAGCCTAAGGCTGAAAGATTTTTGGACCACTTTCCAGTTCTTCTGCTGTAAGCACCAGAGTTTTCTCTGTGGGGAGGCAGTTTAATTTGGAAGTAAAAACTAAGAATTTCTTTTCATATATTTGTTCTCTGAGCACAATATAGGAAATAAGCCTGCAGTGACATGTGTCTTCCCAAATGGATATTCACTATTGAGAAGATCACAGAAAGGCATCAGGAAATGTTTATTCATTCCAGCTGCACTTGACATGTTTGGTACACAGGAAAAAAGGTGTATTTGCTTTACAACCTGACAGACCACATTAACTGCGCTAAATAAAAGCAATGAGTCGTGTTTTCTATTCACCATTTTCCACCTGTATTTTACATGCTGCTTCAATGAAAAATTACAGCAACAAATATGCATACTTTTACTGTAATGAGTCAGATCAGGTTCCAAGGTCAAGTTGTATCTCTTTTTTCAAAAATGAAGGCAACTGCATGGGCTATTGCAGTCTTTTAAAAGACTTGTTATTGAGACAGAATTGCCACTTCTTAAGACCTTAAAAGTAACACTTCCTTTGCCAGTTTTCTTTAAACAACACCCTCAGAATTGTCCATGAAGTGATAAAGTCCTGCTGTTAACCAGCATGTTATTTTGGCTGCAGATTTTTCAAAGGATTTGTATTATCTAAACTATAAAGTAGCAAATGAAAAGGAGATGGGGGGGGGGGGGGAGTAACTTCAACTTCTAACAGGTTTAGCAAGCTTTTTTTTCTTTTAAATACAGTCACTGGTTCTTCAGTATTTCTTATTCAGCTTTTAAACAATACAGTAAAACGGACACTCTCCTGAATAACAAACACATAGGAAACCTGCTAACTTAACTGAAGAACACACTACTAATTCATTTTGGGTATCCTGACATCAGTCATGTTTTGCTGAGCTTTTATCTAAAAATGCCAGATATCTATCACATACAACAATAAGCTGAATTTTAATGACAACACACAATCTTGCTGCCTGTCCTCTCAATCTAACACCACCCCCCCCCAAAAAAACCAAACCAAAACAACTCCAAAGGGAAAAGTACCTACTATTTGGGACTGTTACCTACTACTTACAGATATATTTCTTCTCCTAGCAGTGATACTATATGCAACCAAATTAAGGAATTTTGGTAAAACACAGCAGCAGCACAATTAACTCCAGAAATATGTATTTTTAAGATTATCTGTCTACAAGCTTTCAAACAACGCAACTATGAAAGCACGTTACACAATCCGATCTGGCCATTTCAGTGCCAAACAAACAACAGTCCCTCGATAAAAGGAAAAAAACCCACAACACTATCTACCCAAGAAGGTACTTTTTGAAGTGGATAGGTAAATTTTATTTTTCTTCTGGAACATCTCTCCTTCCAGTAAAATAGATGCAAGTATTTTAGGCCAGTCTGACAAACCTACCGGGGAGTTTTAGAATACAGTTTATACTTATTTTAAAATATTTTTTCTTAAAAGTGATGAAACAAGGCAGTAACTATAAACAAGATGAAATATTTTACAGCAGCATAATACCAAACCGCTGTTTTTCAGCTACAAAACACTACTTTTCTCCCAATACAGGCTTCAAACACCTCAGATTTAACCATCTACTTGAAGATAACTGGAAAACCAAAAAGCGTTAATCTAATTTCGTAAGTGTACGCTAGCTAAGCGCCCTTAGGCATCAGTATAATGACTGTACTTTCCTTTTTCAGCCCCTCCCTGGGAACACTGACTACTACTCTGTAAGTGACTGGCAGCATCACAACTATTACTGAATTCTATAAAACTTTAAAGAATAAAGCAAAGCTTCATTTTCCCAAGACGTGTGATTAGAACAAAAAGTTTACAAAATTATATGTTTATAAAGAAAACACCTTCTTTCCAGAAGCTTTTTTAGTTTGGGGGGCAGGGGAGGTTCAAGACAGGAAGGAAGAGAGGGAGCCTCAAGCAGATGGAGAGAAATCATCCTATGTCCATAGCTACGTTCAGGACAAATCTAACATCACAAACCCAAGGGAGAAAACATGCAGAAGAGTGCTGCCCAACTTTCTGCTAACTGGCTAGTCGGGATACTATATTTCATAAAAGTATATTTTGCTCACAATTTATGTTCTGAAGCAGGTTTAGAGGGCAAGTCTTTAAACTGAAAATCCTAAAGACAGATATGATTTTCCTTTAAGAATTTAATGCAATTTGAACTACTACAAAACTCTGCATAACTGAAGAAATTCCTCTGATAGTTTATGGCCTCAAATTTCCGAACATCTGAGCTGCTGATGCCATGCAAAATTTCTCTGTGTTATAAGTAAAAAGCTGTAAAACTGCACTGACAAAACTGTAATATTTCAATATATAGAGTTAAAAATTTAATATTGAAGTCCAAGCTCAGCAAAGAATGTAAACTTGGACATTTTGCTGATTTAAGCTGGAATTACTCCCTGCATAAAGTATGTATGTTTAACTGTTTGCTGGATCAGGAGTCAAACTTTCTGAAGTCTGCCACCTATGTGCGATATTTACCAAGTGCTTTTACAAGGTCTCAAGTGTGATTTTATAAAAATGATCTCTGAGGAAAATATACTGTCTAAACAGTGTGTAAATAGCAGAAACTAAATACTGATTTCAAACATAATATTCCGGTTATAAATCCCTCAAATCAAACTAGTGTACTAAGACAGGACACAACTTCACAGAGAAAAAGAAAGCTCAAACCAAACAGCACAAACACCCCTGCTGTTGTTAAAACTAACAGGCAAAGCTGCTGCAACAAACATGCTAAAAAAAAAAACCCCAAACCCTCACCTTGTTACTCTCCTGCCCAAGCTTACTTGCATTTAATAACATTTCTGCCAGTTTTATTGTTCACGTACATGTGCCACTCAGGGGGAGGACAAAAAAAATTATCTTGAAATACTACAGACATGACTGTAAAAACCATGAAAATCAAACAGGAAAAAAGATAATTAGTATGCAGGAATATTTTTAAGTTTGGTGTATTTCATTCAGATTCTAGATATCTGCTGGAAATGATCAGAGATTTTCTCTACCATCACATGATGCAGCTTCAAAAACCTGAAGACTTTAAGACTAGTGGAAGTAAAATTAATATGCTAGGTCATGTTAAGGTACTATCTCTCCCTTATTTTTCAGGTCCCTGCCAAATACTTTAATAACAAGTTTATATTCTCTGCCTCGTAACTATTTCTGTAATTCTTAAAAGAAATAATATACAGAAATTTATTTTGATGCTTAAAGGTGTGGAAGGTTGCAATTAACTTTCGTTTCATTTTTCTAATCTAACGAACTGAGTCTTTTCAGATTTTAGCTCCAGTACAAAGATAAAAGCTTCACTATCTATTTTAATGTCAGCAATGCCAGCATCTACAACTTTCATTCACTTGTGAGCGTTCACATACAGCACTATGCAGGAGAAGGTCTCTGAGGCAACTTCTGATCATTAGAGAAAGCCAGGCAAAACGTCATTCAAACACCGTCCAAAGGTGATGGGAAGGAACCAAGAAGCCAGACGCAAACTCTCTCCGGTAACTCAGGATATTCTGCCACGGGCACAGAGTTCCTCTTCGCAAAATCCCCCCCGTAGGAGGAGCCACCACTCGCTCCCAGGTTTTAGTGCTCAATTCCCTGCACTCCTGAACCCAACTCACCTACGTTTTCCTCAATAAGCCCTCAAAAAGCACACCTGCCCCCCCTAACGCTCACTCCTAAATTACCCAGAAAAGGGGTGGCGAGTCAGTGGGGTCCTTCCCCGGGGCAGTAAGCGAGAACCGACCTGTACGACGCGCGTTCGTACGAGCAGAGGAGACGAGCCCATCCGCACGCAGAACTACTCCTGCCGGCTCCCTACCTGGAAAGCAGCGGGGGCGGAGGAGGACACGGCTAAAGGGCAGAGGGTGAGGGTGAAGGGGACGAGCCAGCACAGGCGGCGACAGGGCAGCGCGGGGCAGGCAAAGCGGTGTCAGAAGAGGCAGCGCAGCCCCGGGCGGCCGGGGGCACCGGCACCTGCAGCCGGAGGGCTGGGGTGTGCAGGAGAGGCGGGGGGGAGACGGCAGACGGGTACCTTTGAGCTGGGGCAGCGGCGAGAGCTCCACCTGGCTGCTCTGGCTGCGGAACTGCGAGGAGCCCTGCGAGCGCTTCTGCCTCTGAGCCTTGCGCACCGATTTCCGTGTGAAGCCATCCACTTTCTCCGCGGCAGAGATGGCCGCCGACATGGCTGGGCGATGAGGCGGCGCGGGGGGACGTCGCTCTCCAGAAGCATATATTAAAGCGGAGGGAGAAGCGGGCGGGCAAAAAAAGGGCTTAAAAAAAAACCAAAAAAACAACAAACCAAAACCAAGTCCTCCCTGCCCTCACGCACGCACACACCCCGACGGGGAGAGGGGAGGAGAGGGCTGGCGTCCTAGCGGCGAGCGGGGCGGCGGCGGTGCCGGCGCGGTCTGCTGGCTGCCGGGCGCTGGGGAGGCTCCTGGCTCCTGGGTCCGGGCTGCCGCCTCGCTCCTCTGGTTCCTGCCTCCCTCGCCGCTTCCTCTCCGCGCGGAGCCGGCTGCCGGGGAGGCGGGGGAGAGCGGCGGCCGGCGGGGGAGCGGAAGGGGGGGAGGAGGAGGAGGAAAGGGAAAAACAAACAAACAAACCCAACGACAACTTTGCCCGGCGAGGCGGGCGGGCGCCAAACTTTCCCGCGGGGGGGGGGGGAGAAGGGGACGACGACGACGACACACCGAGCTCCCACTCTCCTCAGGGCAGGCGCGACGCGAGCCGCCGCGGGCCGGGCTCGGCGGCGCCGCTGCCCCGCTCCCGCCTCGTTCGCTCCGCGTCCCCCTCAGCCGGGCTCGCCTGCGCCAGCCCGCGCCGAGCCCGCTGTCATCGGCCGGACTCGCCCCTGGGCCGAGCTCGCCGGGGAGGCGCCTTCCACTCCCCGCTCCCCAGTCGCTCGCTTCTACACGCCCCTTCTCCGCCTTCAACCGCCGCCGAGTGCTCCCCGCGCCTCCGCCGTCATCCTGCCCCCTCCCGCTCCGCCGGGGGCCGCCACGAGTGTCTCCGCCCGCCGCAGCCGCGCCGCCAGAGCCCGGGAGCCGGCGGGCGAGCGGCCGCTCAACTTGGCGGAGCGAGTGGAGTTGAGGGGAGGAAGGAGGGGAAAGGGGCGGGGCGGGGGCGACCGCGAAAGGGGCGAGAAGGGGCGAGAGGAGCGGCCGTTGCTGGCGGCGCTGGATGATTGACGGCGCAGGGCGGCCAATGACAAGAGAGAACCATGGAACACCCCCCTGCTCCGCGCAGGGCTGTGCGGACGACGCGGGAGCCGGGACGCGCGCCGGGGACGGCGTGATTGACAGCAGACTTCTCCAACCGAGAGGAGGGGAGGTGGGGTGGGCGGGGATTTCATGGCGACGTAAAGCGCGAGGGAGGAGGGAAGAGGGGAGGGAGGAGGGAAGAGGGGAGGGAGGGGGGTGGTGGGCGGTGGGCGGTGGGCGGTGGGCGGTGCGGGCACTGGCCAATCCGCGCCGGGGAGTGGGGCGGTCGCGGGTAAGCGGCGGAGTGGGGACGTTGGGCGCGCGACGCCGCCGCTACGGCGGAGCCCCGTTGCCGCAGCGGCCGCCTCCTCCTTGTGGAGCCCCAGCCCGCCTCCGCCCTTCGGGCCGGGCCGTGGGCACGCTTGAGCGAGCCGGGGACGCCGGCTCCGGCGCCTCCTGCGGGGCGAGGGCTCCGAGGCTGGGCAGGGGCTTGCCTGGCGGTGCTCGAGCTGCTGGGACAAGCAACGGCCGCGCCTGCCGCCCTCAGCGAGCCGTTAGCAGCCGCGAGCGGTACCGGGAGAGGCTCCTCTCGGGGGAAGGGGCTGAAAGGGAGTGTGACCGTGAGCGGAGCGCGCTGGGAGTCCCGGCAGCGTGCCAGTGCGTTTTATGCCATCTTCTAAGTGCTTCTGACTTCTTTTTTTCTCCCACCCTCCTGGCACCTCGACGTCTTTGGTCTTCTTCACACCTCCGGATGCGTTTGGCTCTTGGGAGTCCGCCTTACCATGGGGGTTACTTTTTCACACTGAGTCACGGGCTCGTTTTGCGGGCTGAAGGTACAAAACTGCCCGAAACAAGCACGTGTTTAACTTCCAGGGGGTGAATATTCGTCCAGTAACTAATTCTTCTGTTTTGGACAACTTGTATGGTTCAGGCTGAAGTTAGGCTATGAGAAATGAGAACCGCGACTGCTGCAGCATACGAGAATCATGATTGTGCGTGCAGTCGGTACGCGGCTGCATTAAAGTCTGACTTCTGCTCGGTCCCATTTCCGTGTACGAGCCGTCCCCCCCTTTTTGGACTGCAGGCGTGTGGGATGCCTTAGCTTGTAGTCGTTCACATAGAGATAAGTTTTATGCACATCACATTTCTTCTTACTCTATCGTTTTAGGTACCAATTCAGCAAATAAGTATTTGTAGTATTTTAAATACACACTCAAGTTTCATTAGCTGTGGTAGGACATAAGTACTGTAAGGTAACCATACTTTTTCATTAAATGCCTTCACGAGTTAGAGTTTAATCTTTTTACGTGTAAACCATAAACCAAAAGCCAAGTGTAGATTATAGCTTTACGTGAATATAAAAGACGACGACTGTGGAAGCCTGTTCAATAGAAACTGTTGCCTGTGTTTCCTTCTGTCATTCTTTCCTTTTTCCTTTCCTCTCTCAGAACAGTCTCTACTAACTTTGTAATGTATGATTACTTGTGCACCTCCCGTCTTTTTTGCTGTAGGTAAATAATCTTTAGTGTTTGGAAATAGAGAGATGGAGAGTACTCTAAGAGAATTCTTTTCTGTATACTTCAGATTCAATTCCGGATACAGCATATCTAGAAATGATAGGGGACAAGTGTAATATGCTGTTATCTTTCTTATAGGTGTGTAGGCTTTTTTTTTTTTTTTATATATATTACAAAATCCATTTTACAGACAAAATGGCAGTCTTCAGGCACTTGTCCTTTAAACTGCCAACTCATGTATTCATTGCAGTAAAGGAAATCCTTGCATTCCTTACCTGGTTAATTCGCATTTCGCTTCGTGGCCCACAGCTCCTATTGAGAGCGCGCTAAGGCCCAGACCCTGTATCGGTGTGTTCCTCTGTTCCTGCCTGCCCTCCAACAGCTGTCATTTTCTTCTGCACCCATTTTTAGAAGCTGACACTGCCCACTGTGTCCTGTATACTGTTTATTGGCAACTCAAGCCTTGCTGCCTGTTCGCAGTGTAAAAGAGTCTACCTTAAAGTTTCATCAATTAAATACTTTTGAATTTGTAAATGAAAAGGCTTATGTAAGTTCTAAGTAACGTAAAAGTATTTTCTGAGATTTAAAATGTTTTCTTCAAGGTTACTAGGCTTTGGCACGGCTGCTGCGCTGTTTAAAACTATGTTGTAAAAATCTGTTGACAGTTAAAATTCATGACGCAGAGACCTCAGTAAATAATAGGTGTAGTCTTGCGATGATGGGATTTTCATATCAAGTGGAAGGTATTTTCAGACTGTATCTTTGTGTATCAGTCATAAAAGAAACACAGGTGAAATCTGAGTCAGCCAAACAAAAAGAAACTGTTTTATTGTCTCAAATAAATGAAAAGTATTTTTATCTGTTGAGTTTTCCTGTGTCTTTTTAATATAACTCTTCTGTTTTGGAGGAGAATCAACTGTAGACCAGCTACAGTTTCCCAAACTGAAATGGTAATGTTTGAATTAATGTACACTTGAAGTCAGTGGAATTACATGGCTGTATGAAACCATTGGAACATACAGGCCTGTGGGACTGGGGTATTTGGAGAAAAAAATGAAAGCAAGAGCTCTGACTGGCAATCTGAAATAGCTACGTTTGAGAAGGCTGAAGATTGTCCTTCCCCACTTTCTGCACATACTGCTTCCTACACAGCTGTCGGAGCTGCTCTGAGTCAGCTTCTGAACCCCTTGGTTTTTAGACTGTATTTAAAGACACACAGTGATGATGCCAGGTTACAAGCTGCTGGCTCCAAATCCAATTCATAAAAGTCTGAGGTGTCCACAGAGAATGTTGTGAATAGTAATTTTATGCCAAGCTATTCCCACTCTTAAATCAGAGCCCTCAATATGTGCTGAAGCATTGATTCTGCAAAACCTCACACATGTCTCTAATTTGACTTGGAAGAAAGCTCATTATCATTTATGATCATTATTCAAAACAGAGAAGCAACATTCTGGAACAGATTTAACTAAAAGTCACATTTGCAGTTCTTTTCATTCAACGACAGAGATTTATTTCCTGCACCTTCTTAGCATCTTTTACCCAGGAGTGAAACCTTCGGAAAGGTGAATGAGAACATGATGTATCATTAACTTACAGAATCCAGACCAACTTGGCTTGGAAGCGTGGTGCTTTGAGTAGCAGGTTGCTACCAAGTTTTTGCTACAGGGAGTTCCCTGGTTGCCAGCAGATGAGGAGTTAACTATAGCTCTGCTTTCCCATTCTTCTGTACAGATGCTTAGAGGCCAAGCTACAAGAAACCTAGCTCTTCTCAGAGACAGTGGGAGGAATATTTTACTGAAGAGAATGCCCTAAGTGGGTAAACCCTCAGCCAGGAAGGTTTATGGAGAAAGGTTATGAAAACTTACTTTTATTTCCTTCTCAAAGTGAAATCTTTTAAGGAAAAGCCCTGTTGGCTGCAGCCATGCTTATATTTACTACTGCACCACCCCATCAGTTTTTTGGGGTATTTCAACTAACTTAAAACACATTCTGGGCTAAGGCTGTGCTCTTTCAAGCATGCATGGAATTAAGATTAAGCACTTGGACTGTCCCATTAAAACCAAGTGAGCTATTCATATACTTCAGCTTAAACTGTATGTTTACATGTTCTGTGGTCTGCGCTGGCTAGTCACTATCTAGCAGAAGTGTTCCCAAGTCTTCTGCTTGATAAATCCTTAAATAATATAGCATTGGTTATCTCGGAGACCATCTGCCACTTTCTTCCCAGAGCAGGATTTGAAATTCTGGGATTGGAACTCAGAGATTAGTTGGCGAGGCCTTCTTTGTAAGGGCCCAGTGTTCGATTTCCTTTGGCATACCTATGAATACATCATTATAGTCTTTCCAGGCAAAACTATGTGTATGGGTATGCACAGGCAATGGATTGTTAAAACTAGCTCTGCTTCATGTTGTTATTTTAAAAACCTTTTAATTAAATCTTCTGTCAGACAATGCAGCATGATTGTGTTGCAGATAAAAAAAGTATTTTAAGAAGTTTGTACACACAGGCACACACAAGCACAGGTACGCTGATTATCATAACTGATAGTCCAATGAAAATGTATCCCAATTTAACTCCTTAATTCTGCCTGTGTCTTGGACTGTCATTTTGGGTGGAAACAGTGCTGTTGGAGAACTCAACAGCAGTCCTTCTGGCTCAGTAAAATGCAAAGCATCCCTTAGGGATATAGGTTTACAACTAAGCTTTCAAAGTCAGTTAGCATCTTTGCCGTAATGACATTTCCTTAGCAAAAAGCTACAGAACATGAGCATATGTGTATTTATTAATCTGTTCTCTGTGCTGAAGATTTGTTTGCATTTTATGTATAAAATGGGGAAAGATTGTCAGCAAGAGGAGTGGATTCTTAGTATTTTTAAATGTAACAAATGGCACTTGTATTCACTGAAATGCAAAAAAAAAACCCAAAACCCCAACCATCAACCAGTCACCACTGCCAACAACAAAAAACACTGTAGCCTTTCCTCTACCACTTTCTAAATGCTTTTGTCTGTGGCAAACCAGACCTTTGTAAATGCCAGCGAGTGCTATCCTCAGCATTACAGTATTCTGTAAAGATTGTTCAACATGGCATTTAGAAAATAAAAGGGAACTATTTCTGTTATGAAATGTTTGGAGGCAAAAGCGAACACCTGGAAACTTGAGTTCTTTCAGAAATAATTCCTAATGCCCAGTGAAGGGAATTAAACAAACAGCAAGGTTTATTCTGTCAGCTTCTCAGCAGGCTAACAAGAATGACTGCATGCTAAGAATCAGCTGCTCTTGGAAACTTAATGAATGTGGCAGCCAGAAAAGTACAAAATGTGGCCAAGAGATGTAAACCAGATATATAGGCTGTAACAAAGAGAAATGAAGAGGGTTAGGAAATCTCTCTGTAAATCCAAGGTGGAAAGGGTTCGCTGTACCAGGGTTTCCGAGCACTTTGACAGTGTAGAATACTTTCTGTAAGGAATTGGTTTTGCGTCTCGAATTGTAATTCTATTCCCTTGTAATTCTATTCTCCTTGGAGAATAGGAGCAGAAAAGTATTTTTATATTTTCATCTGTCTCTGCTGTGATTTAGCAACTGGAAACAAAGAGCCAAGCCTGCCGAACAGCCAGTTCTCTGCAGCCCGCTAGCAAGTGGGCTAGCACCCATCATCTGCAAATCTGCCCTCTCTAAGCAGGCTCAATTTCAAACTATACCTTTTCAGGGGCATTTTTTAAACCTTTTCTGCAAAAGCAGAATGAGTGCAATTAGTAAGGGTGAGTCTTAAATATTGATTAATTATAATCAATCGTTCCACTCCCCAGTTAATGAATGAAATCAAGTCACATGCACTTGTGGATACTACTAATTTGTCTGATAGGTTATGTGGCTTTTGTGTGCAGTTGTTTCACGTTTTCAAGTTTTTCTCAACTGTTTCAAGAGCTGCAAAAGAGACTTACAGGAGACAGCTGTGGTTCTTACATAATAACATGACTCCCAGAGCTGGATATTTAGGGGAGGGGCGGGGGGAGGGGAAGAAGTAAGACTTGAGATAAAGTGGTAAGTGTGGGTAAGCACATAGAAGAGATTGACATGAGTGTTAGAGAGACATAAATAATGTTTATAGTAATTTAGGCATTTGTCTTTTTGTCTGTAACATCCAAAAAGATTTATTTTTGCCAGCAGATGGAATAAATGGTCTTACTGAGATTTCAGAAGTATGTACCTCCCCGTTAGGACTTGTTTACCTTGGGGAAATGTACTGCCTTCCTTATAGCAATAGAGCCATAGTGGTCAAATTAAAGCAGCACAGTAATGCCTGTGATTTTTCCTTATGTAGATGTGCTCTTAGTCACAACGGTAAAGGCAGCAGCGCTTGTTTCTGCCACAGTGAAATGTGACATTATAGCAAAAGCTGTCTCTCACAAGTCACTGTCTAGAGCAGGATCCCAGTTTGCCTGCTTTTGCTGAAAGATGGAGCGCCTTCGGTGACCTGACTTGCTCTCCTTCCAGTGGATCTGACACCACAGTCACTAAAGCACAGACCGTGCAGCAAGCTCACTTAATCCTACCCAGCGAACACATGAGCCACAGTTTGCGTTTCAGTCTGTAAATTGTTCTTTTGTTTTGCAGGCTTTACTGAACACAGTTTTATTTCATGTGACTGTGCTATTTATGGAGGAGTAAATATTGCCGGGGGTCTATTTAAAAAGGCCGATGACCTGGATTTTTTTCCATTTGAATTATCTCCAAGAGTCAGACATGTTTAACAACTGATTTTTTTCCCTTGTTGCTGTAGATTGCAATCATTTCTAACATCTTAGATAAACACCAACTAAAAAGACAAAAATTCTGAGAGAAATAAAACTTCATGTAGTATGAATGTGATTAGACAGTATGTGACCTTGCCGTTTTTGGAAGAGATGAATTCCATCCTGAACTACCAGTTATTAACATAGCATGTTTTTAACCTCTGAATATTTGCCTTTTCGTACTGTTATGGTAATTTCAGTTCATAACTCTGGTTTGTTTGTTGTTGTTTTTTTTTTTCTTTTTTTTCCAAGTGTGTTTCCACATATTATAAATAAATAAATAAACCATGTTTTCAGAAAGGGAAGATTTAAACAGCGCAAACAGTTGTCTTGCTGTTCTTGCAATCTAAATAGCAGTATTGCTTTACTATTTAAGAAGTGGAAAGTTAAACGTTGCCGAGAAAATAGTGCTGTATTTTTACTTTCAAGAAAGAGCTTTGTGAATGCAAACAGGTAGCCAAATGTCAGGAATATTAAATATGTTTGAGTATTCTTAAAAGATGAGCCAACCATATTTTTTTAATATATAACATTTTTAACAGTATGAGTTGATCACAGTAAGTATAATGGGCTCCAACCTGAAATTTTGCTGTAAACGTACTTATCTTTACCCAGTCATGTAAAAGCATAAAAAGGTACAATGTTTATACTCAATGCCATTCAATACGTGTTCTAAAGTTTGTGGGGTTTACCATGCCGTTACAAGGTACCCTGGCTTCAGTGCAAGTCCAGCATCAGAAGTCACAACCCATTTCACCCCTGGAGCAGTGGAGCAGGTCGGGGATGGGATTCTCTCAGGCCAAAGTCATCATCTCACCTGGCTGCATTTCTTCAAAATCTCATCTTTACTGGGGAAGAAGCATACTGGACAACACTTAGATAATTCAACACCCCTATGAAGTAAATGATGAGCACGTTTTTAATATTATTCTGGCTGGAACCACACTATGCCATGGACTAGCCGTGCTAGGCAATTTGCCTGCACGCAAGTCCTACCAGTCCTGCTTAGTCCTTCGGGAAAATGCCAAGAAGCAATGGCAGAACTTCTTGTGCTGTTGATGTCTTAGGAGACACAGTTAGTTCAAGGTGTTGGGAAAAATATTCCACATTGCTAGTCAAACTAATAGAAATTTGCATTGACATTTCTTCAACTGAAACCAAACTGAATCCTTGGAAAAGGTATTTTACAGAGAATAAAGCCTTTTTTGAAGGTTTTCCACTCAAGCCCACCACTGATTACTTTGACCTTCTCATTTTTAGTGTCCTTTTCCAAACATCAGTGTTTACCAGTAGGTTATTTCACACTTTAAAAAGACATCATCTTTCTTGAGCCAAAATTGTTACTGTGAAATGAACTGCTGTCAGTGACACCTACAGCCTCCATTAAGATGAGCCGTACAAGTGCTGTTTCATTCTCGGTTGTAACATATGTTTTCAGTTCTCATTTGTATTACTAAACAAGAGTTTTCAGATTCTAACTCAAACCATGTTTCAAAATTAAATTAGCTAAACCCTCATTAGCCAGAACTGATCAGAACAGATTGCAATGACTATATATTCTACCCCAGTCTATCTCATCATTAAAAAGCTGCCAGCTTTTAAGGGAAGAAAAAAATTCAGACTATATTCTGTCTTAATAGGCCTCAGAACTATCTGAGGTGAAGCAGAATGATTATAGTATAACCAAGCACCTCTTGTAATTCCTTTCTAGATTATTTCTCACTGATTAATAAGTTAAAACATAAAACAGGCCTTAAAGGAAAAATGCTAAACTATTTGGTAATATATGCCCTCATACAGGGGTATGTCAGAATCTTCTTCCATTTTTCCCCTTCTGTAAAAACTGGTGGCCTGATTCTTCTCTACTGTAGTTTTTGGAGGCCATAAACCCACCAAAGTTGTCAAAGTTACATTGACATAAAATGTACTAACTTGTGTCATTAAGGACCAACTCCTCAAATGAGCCTGAAGGCCAGATTTTATAATAAAAAATGTAAATATGCAGGAATGCATTTTTCTGAAATGAAAATTTATTTTAAAATATCAATTTTTCTTTAAAGTTATCGTCAAAGTGGGTGTCTGGAAAGCAAAGCTATCCATTTTCTTACAGAACATGTAGGCAGCCAAAGTACAAGCTGATCTGTAAGTAAGGCTTGATGCTGTTCTCAGAGCACTGGGTCTAAAGGCAACTCATGATCCTGATGTCCCTGCCACAGTTAAAAACATTAAATGTATACAGGGATAGGACTGGACTAAGTCTATGCATCTATACAATCTTAAATGCATATATTGGGTATATATATTTATATATTCTGAAATATGTATACTTCAGACCAGGATACCTCTGCCTCTTTGAGTACACTATTAGCTTTAGTTTGACATCTTGCTAGGCTAGCATCCACCTCCATAGCCATTGCCTGAGATTGCTTCTAGTGTCCAACCACTGCCTTATGTTAAATGACAAATTTGTATTTAATTTTATACTGTATGTCCTATTCTGGTTATTCTGTTAAGATTAAATTGAGTTCAAGACAGTCCCCCATTTGACAGAATAGAAGGGTCTGCAATGTTCCTTTGCACTGTGCCACTTCAGCAGCTCTTCGCTGGGTTATCTGCCTAATAATTGCAGAGTTTGGTGTCAGGTCTCCCAGATCCATGCAATCCTTAACACCAAATATCGCCAACAAAACCAGAGGCATTTGCTGCACCCTTCTGCAAGTTAATGAAATGATCTGCAATGATTCTGTCCCACCGTGAGCAGAGTATCACACAAAGCACTGGTTGCCAGCCTTTCTGTTGCTGGCGCCCATGGATGTTGACTCCTCACATTGTGCCCTGCTGGACTGCACACCCTGACTGCCTCCTTCCTCCCCTCCTTGCCTTCAGCATCTTTGTGCTGCTGCTTGTCTGGGGCGGGTGGTGTCTTGCTCTCCTGCCACTTCCACTGGCTGCAGCTGGCATGATTTCTGGCCCCAGCTGGAAAATTCATATGAGTCTGTCCTAAACTTTCTCTGCCCAGAGCTGGCATGAGACCCACCTCACCTGTGTTACAGGCATTCATTAGTTGGGAACCAGTGCAACGAAGTGTAGCACTGTGCCTAGGTCTACTCTGCTTGTCCTAAAATAATAATGACTGAGAGGGCTTTCATAAGAAAAATAAATGCAATTACCTTTTCCATAGGATGCTGTCACTGTGTGCACTGCCTGCTCGTTACCCCACCGCTTGTGGAAGCTTCTTGTCTTCTGGGGAGCCACCACTGGGGGCACGTCTTTGAAACAGCTTAGAAACTTATGAAAGAGAATTTCATGGCTGATAAATTAAGACAATCAAGGAAAACCATAATTGGATTTGGAAATGGATTACTTTGTAGATTAAAGACATTTAACATGTGTTCATCACAAAATAGCATCAATGCACCTGAGCTGATATGTGATAAACAGTGTGTAAAAAATAAGGCAGAAAAATGTTAGGTGTTCTTTCAACACAATCCTTGGTAAAACAGGATCTTCAGTGATCCCAAAATACTCAGTGCTGTTACAATTTCAACAGTATGAATTAAAAAAATAGACTTTGTTGCATAGACCTTGTTGCTCCTCTCTAATGTGAGAATGATTACTCTGACTTTTGGATTTGTATGGCTTTTAAGAATCATCACTAGTAAGTTTGCTAAGTGAGAGGAGAGTTTTTTAAGTACTGTTGCTGTGCCCTGAATTTCTTGTGTAGTATGTTTTCATTCTGTCCATGTCAACAGCTGTACTGTGCCATGTGTCAGGCGTTGTGCTATGAAACCTACGCCTGCTTTTCCACTGTGCAAATTGAAGTGTTCTGAAAAAGATGGGGGTATAGTTAAAAGACATATTCCAGTTTTATTCAATACAGGCATAGATGACTATTCTAGATTGCTCTAACGGATAGAAGATGGAATCACTTCTTATGACAACTTCTGTTAATATTCACTGTGTTTCCAAAATAACGTAGACAAATTGCTATAATAACAGCATATCTATAATTTCTGCGGTTGGAAATGACCCATTTGTACCTCCAAATATATGTTCTACATCAAAAATTGTTTTCTGTCTTCAGCAATTTTTACCACAGAGGTTTCAGAGGATGTATAAGTCCTTGGCTTTTTATTTTAAAAGTGTCTTCACTGTAGTCCAGTGTTGAATGTGCTGCTGTCTACACATATAATTACTAAACACCACAAAACTGTATTGTCATTTAAATGTCTTTAGTGTTTGTTTGTCCAACAGAGCAGTGGGGATTTCAAACACTGATATTTGGTTCTGCAGTTTTATTATTACCATTGACCATGTTTTCCGTAGGAAAAAAAAGGGTGACATTTCAAAATCATTGTCACCAAAGTCTAACTTAAATATTGGTGTTAATTGACTTGGCTGGTCAGCTGCTGTTTGTGGGACTAAAATAGGCTAAGAAAGGAGTGCTGCAATCTGTTTTAGAAAAATCCCTAAACCATCCCTTTTAAACAACATTTAAGCTCTGTTTGATCCCAGGCATATGGGGTGGCCAGCATGTTCTACACATCTTATGAATTTTGGACAATGTTATTATGAATGTCATATTTTTATGTGGAACAGACCGTCTGCTGACTGGGTCTATACCACATACTTGTCAGAGTGATGAAGAGCCATTAACTTTAATGGCTGTACCAGATAAAGTGGAAAGTTCTCAAACAGGAAGAAGGAACAGAAATTAAGAGAATGGTGGTCCCAGAGGGACTCACAGAGGGAACAAAGGGGAAGATTTATGAAGTCCTTCAAAGGTTTTGAATGGGAAAGAAAGGCGATTTTTTGAAGCAGGAGAAAAGAGGTGCAATTTAACTATGAGACCCTACAATGTCAAAGAAAGGAACCTTGATTTTGAGGAGAAGCAGTGAGATGCAGGAAGATTGTATATATACTAGAGGATGTCTGACATATTGCCAAATAACACTGTGGAAACTGAGGCTTAGAAAATATCATTAAAGTTTATTATTCTGTGCATGACTGTGTATTTCTTTTGGGAGCTAAGTGCAGAGTCACTTGCTTTAGAATTCAGTACAAAGTCTGCATGGCTATGAACCCTGCTTTGCACAGATACCCAGAGACTTACACACAGCCTGATCCTACCCAGATGCAGGCACCTACCTGAAGCGCCTAAAGATTCAGCCTGCTAACCAAGGCTCTCTCTAGTCAGTGGAGCGAGCTAGGCACTCTGTAGTGGAAAGTCACATCGCGGGTGGGCTGAATTGCTCTCTGGAGACCACCTGTCTCTCTACACTGACTACAGAAGTAGCTTACCATGACCATCATCCTGTGTCGGTGCTGGGTATGACTTGACCAGGCCTTTGGCTTCTAAAGGAAAATACATCTACAAAGTTGGAGCTATAGAAAAGGATTCATGAAGATCTCTGGGAACCTGAGGCTATGACTATACAAGTAAATTAAACAGTGCAGGGACTGTTCCCAGGTACCAGAACTCTCTGAACTCTATTGCTATGTTACTGGAAGAGCGCCTGGCCCAGGGGGACCTTCCCAAGCCCCTGGTATGCCATGCACAAGCACTGCCCTGGTTTTGAGGGTAAGAGTGTGTTATTAATGCCACAAGCTGGTTTCCAAAAAGTTTAATTTATCAGAATGGAAGTATATTTAATCTATGAAACACCTGGAAATCAGTTCATGCTCATTTGCATTATATATTTGCACAGCCTAGAGTTACTCCTTGGCCAAGTCACTGTGTTGTCGCAAACTGCAAAACCTGTATGCACTTTGCTTCCTTTTGTCCGACTGTTCTCACTTTAGGAAGGGACGCTTCCCAAGCATGGGCTTTTTGTTTCTCACGCCTTAGAAAGTGGGTGCCACAGCCCAACCACTTTATGCTTTCAAGGAGTAGTACTGTGTGTCTGAAGAAACTGAGAAGTCTGTGCGGATGACAAGAGTAGACTGTCAGCAGCACTTGGAGGAGTGCGGTTACTGGATTTATAACTAGAATATGAGAATGTTCTGTTCATCCGAGTAATAATAAGCATGTTATTTAAGGTATTTTTTCTTTTGCTAGATAATGCAAAGTGAAACTTGTTTTAATTAATTTATTTATTTCCCTCCCCTTGTTCTTTTATGACTGTCGTGGTTTAACCCCAGCCGGCAACTAAGCACCACGCAGCTGCTCGCTCACTTCCCCCCACCCAGTGGGATGGGGGAGAGAATCAGAAAAAAAAAAGTAAAACTCGTGGGTTGAGATAAGAACAGCTTAATAGGACAGAAAGGAATAAAATAATAATGATAGTAATAACAATAACAAAATGACAACAATAATAATAAAAGAATTAGAATATACAAAACAAGTGATGCACAATGCAATTGCTCACCACTCGTTGACTGATGCCCAGTTAGTTCCTGAGCAGCAACCTCCCCCCCTTCCCTGGCCAACTCCCCCCAGTTTATATACTGGGCATGACATCACATGGTATGGAATACACTGTTGGCCAGTTTGGGTCAGGTGCCCTGGCTGTGTCCCCTCCCAACTTCTTGTGCCCCTCCAGCTTTCTCGCTGGCTGGGCATGACAAGCTGAAAAATCCTTGACTTAGTCTAAACACTACTTAGCAACAACTGAAAACATCAGTGTGTTATCAACATTCTTCTCATACTGAACCCAAAACATAACACTATACCAGCTACTAGAAAGAAAATTAATTCTATCCCAGCTGAAACCAGGACAATGACCATCCTAATTTCTAATAACTGTTTTAGGCTATTTTCTTAGCTCCATTACATTAAATAAGTTCATCACCTTCACTGAAGATATACTGATTTACATCAGTTGAAGATCTGGCATTTTCTTTAGTCTTTTCTTAATACGTTTCTTTTGTTCTGCCTCCCCCTGCTTTATTGTATTACATTTGCTGTTTTCACTGACCATTGATCTCTTTTAACTGCAAACAATCTGTCACTGTAGGAATTGTAGCACTATGTGATTTAGTGTTGCTTTTAGCTCTGTGGACCAGAGTTTAAATTCTTTGTATTACTTTTGTAGGTCATATCATGCTGAGTGTCTTTAATCAGATTGCATGGTGCTATTATTTTGCTGTGTCTAAACATTAATTAGGCCTTCAGAGGAGTAAGTAGTTTTAATAAGTTTAGCTAAGTTTTAATAACTTGGTAGGAAAAGGGATCTTTTATGGACCAGATAACTGAAACAGTAGAAGCTGTTTTCCAATGCACAAACATATGTAGGTAAAGAGGTTTTATTGAGTATTGTTTGGTAAAGGTTTGTGGTGCTGTGAGGAAGAGCACAAAAAACAGAGAAACTGAGATAGGGCAGTAAGAAAGTGATGGCCACAGCCACAGAAGTACCAACAGTCTGGCAATGTCAAAAATAATTAAAAAAAAAAAAAAAAAAAGAGGACCTTTGTACCTTTGGGCAGAGTGCTTGCTATAAAGGGGATTGGATTTGTGATCAAAGCCTGTCTCTCCTGCTGCTTGATTCCTTTTGCATTCAGAGATGCAGGGTTTTTTTCCTTCTTTAGAACAGAACTGAACAAAGTAATATTGGTCCCAATTTCTTCTTCTACAGAAAATAAACTGTACATTCCCAATTCTAGTTAGCAAATGGTTAAGAGAAGCAGCATGCTATTCTCATCATTGCCATCCAGATTCTGAAACTTTCCATTTCCCTTCCTCAACCAATCTGACAGGAACTGGTGATTCTGGGCTTTCCCAAGGGCACAGACCACATCCTACTGTGGTCGATACCATAAGGTGTGCTGCTTTCCCGGTGATTAGGGTAGTTCTCTGCAGAAGATGCTGGTGAGGATGGGGGAAGCAAGGAAATACACATTTTTGTGATGCTTTCGAAGTTAGAGGATGGCATTGTCAACTGACTGCAAACTGGCGCTAGTATGCTCACCAGATTTCTCTTACTGCTCCCTTCAGTGCTAAGGATTAATGGCTTCCTAAGATGCTTGTTCATCTTCACAAGAGAAAACACTGGAAAACTAGTTACACTCTTCTGTTTTTATGTATTGCTGCATGTGAGTTAGAGGCCTATAAAGGTCCAGTTCAACATAAAATTCCAAATAACAGTAAGGCAGTAGGATTATTTTTTTTGACTGAAAGCTTCAGAATGGTAATCTACAGATTATGTGAGCATCAGGAGTTATTTTAGAATAGTATAATGTTGTCATGCTATAATGTCAGTGTGATGCACTTGAAACTATCAGACATTAAAATATTGGCTTCTTGACAACACTTTCTTGCAAACTTCATCTCTGTTGCTGTGACCTTTAACAAGGATCTTTCTTCTGTAGGTTAATTTAAAGAAAGGAACAAGCTGCGCAGCCTGGTTTCTATGATAGGTGTCCAATGTCCTACAGCACCTTACTAACCACAGATGTCCCCCGTGAGTCCTTATGACCTCCCCGGTGCCCAAGCGCTCCTGTGGGCAGGGTGTAGACAGTGCCATGGCTGGCTCTGAGGTTTGCTGCACGTTGACCAGCCCAAAACCCCATGGCTGTTGAGCTCTCATGGCGATCTCTTCTCATGCTGGAGTAACTGCTGTGGTCTCCCCGCCACAACCCACGTGCTGATTTGCATGACATTCGGAAGAGCCTTTATCTTTCAGACCCCCGTCCTTCTATCAGATGTGGTTAAAATTAGCCAGCAGACTCAGGATTTGTTGCAGGGGTACATCTAACGGACATACTGACAGACGGCATGATTGCTTACGTCCCATTTTCTTGAGAAAGCAGGCAAAGACGTAGCTGCCTCCAGGTTTTTCTGGGAGTAGTAACACAGCCTCCATTTTACATAACTAGCACATCAGTCAATGTGAGGCTGGAGGTGGTAGGCAGGGAGACTTTGAAAAACGCAGTGCTGGGGCGCAGCTGGTCATCGCTGCCCCGGTCAGCCCCACAGGGCCCTGGACCTTTGGCCTGACCCCCCTCTTTGTTCAACCCTGGCCTGAGCTACGCACCACCTGTGCCCAGCCCTAGCCACCATGACTGCCCTCGAGCCAAGGAGCTCCGTGGGGCCTGTCCCTCAGCTTGCACAAGATCTGCCCCCATGGCTCCCTTGCAACTCCAGGGTCACGTCAGAGGCAGGTCCCAGCTCTGTCGGCTTCTAACACTCCTTGCCCACCTCTCAAACTCTCCCATGGGGGCCAGGGGAGGTCATTAGTCATTAGTCTTTACTGGGTACCCAAGAAATATTAACTTCTCGGCAGTAATATAATCATGACTCTCAGGGATGGTCCCAGACTGGGTCACCCCCTCTATGGAGCACAGTCTCCCTCTGCTCCAGGATGGGATAGGGTCATGGTTTTCAGAATGAAAAGAGATTACCAATGGTGGGTCATAATTTGGCTACTTTGCTGTAGTGCTGTTTCTGGTCTGAGGATAGAAGAAAATGATCATGAGATATAAACAGTGCATATTGTATGAGGAAAAAAATATAGTATTGTTTGCAAAATAAACTTACAAAGCTTTGTGCTTTATTCACGTAATTAATTTAAGCAGTTAACAAATAGTTTTTTCAAATTTGCCATTACAGCTCTTTCACTTGTTATAAATTCCTAGGATTGTTATTTATCAGGTAAAGTGTTCAATTTGTAATGTACATAATTTTATTACCACTGTGATTTTTGCAGAAGTCTTCTCTAGCATGATTTGGTTTTAATGAGCTAGTAGGGCTTTTTTGTTCTCATGGTTGAAGAACCGTAAAAATATAATCATACATACTTCTTGTCAAGAAGAAGTTGCCAGCTAAATGGGATTATACCTCTCACACAAGTAAAGAGGCACCACTCCTCTGAAAAGAAGACTTGTTTCACTTCCAAGGAATATGTGCTATTAAGTCAGACCTGCTAGTTATTTTAATCAAATGCAGCTGATTTAGGAAGGTACATATGCTGGATACCCCACATAACCCTTGTTTATGGAGTTGCTTTATTTCCATTATACAGCATTGCCAAATGTGTTGTGAGACTAGCAGTATTTGGTGCAGTTTCTAAATTATGTAGTTACATGACTGTGTAGGAATCATCATTTTCCATGACTTATGGAAAAATGGATGCTTGAATTTGGCTTTATGCAGGACAGAAAACCTCACTTCCATATTGTAAGGGCTTGGTCTAGATGTCCCATAGAAACATCTTCAAGTCTAGTCAGCCTTGTCTACATAGTATATAAGCTACCTACACAAAATTTGATGCCGCCATTTATTCATAATTATTGGTTTATCTTTGAATGATATTTTTGTTAAATCAGAGTGGACAGTGTGGAACTTTATATCTTTTAGAGAAGCTGTAATATGTGTGGTAATTTTGATGTTAAAATCCACCCTTTTTTCTTTCTCTTGCTTTATCTCTATGGCTGGTAAGAAGATAGGTCTTTCACTGCTTGCTACTACCAGTGCCATTCAGCACCAAACACAGGCAGTAGTAGTGTTCCCACAGTCTTGTAGCAGGAGCCAGAAGTCACTCTTAAAAAATATTTTTAAGGAAGGAAAATTGCAAGGTAATTAACTTTTAGATTCCTGTCATCATGTCTGGGCAACACAGAAGTTACGAACTGATAACTCAGAGAAACTGTCTGCTTGAATACCTATCTATGCCAATCAGTAAGAGCTTGCATCCCATCTCTGGTACCTTCACAGTGAAACATCACCAGCTATGAACTGCTAGGATGGGCAGAAATGGGATTTTAGAAATGGGAACTGGATTGTATTTTTAGCTGTTAAGACAATTTGTTCAAAGTCCAGAAAATTTAAATACAGACAGAAACTCACTATGATTCATAGTGTGTGGCCAGCATTAGTTCCTCATGTTCTAACAAGGAGCTGCAGTCTTTAATATTAGATCTACTTTTATGAAAGAAGAAAGAAGAATAAAGCAGCTGGATGATGGTGCTGTTGTGTAGTTTCCACTGAATACTGATCCCCTTACTTGAGTATTTTTGGGGATTGAAAGAGTGGTGTGAGCTCTTGTACATTTTTTTTGCTTGCTTACGTTACCACCTTGCACTATTTTCCTTTTTGCTTTTACAGTGGCCCATTTTTCTTTGTCATCTATTTTATTTTATGATATACCTCCTTCTGGAAAGCAGTTGGCCTCACTTTTGTGGTATGTCATCCCAGAGTGTTGCTTCAGCAGTTGGAAAGAAGTGTGAATTTCAAAACCTCATGGCTGCAAACAGGTTTTAAACAAACAAAACAAAATCCTTGGGCTGTGCTTGCTGGCTTAGTGTACAATAACTGTACAGGAAAAAACAGATGTGATTCCAGGGCCCAGATGAAATACAGGTGAAGTAGTGCTCCTACTCACAGTGGTGAAAACACTCCATAATGTTGAATATTGACATCTTCTCACGATTGATAATGGTGTGTAGCGAGGACTCTTTATCGAGTGCTCACTTGTATATTCAGGATCCAAAACAGCCCCTTTTAAAGACCTGGCTTATTTTTTTTCATGAAGCCTGCATCTGATGGTGGGGTTCTGAGATGCAGATCTCACCTGAGGCTGCCAAGGACCCCTTGCTCAGGGCAGCTTTTCTACCAGGACTTGACAGTCTGCACTTCTACACTAGCCATGCAATTTCTGCACATGGCTATTTTTATCTGTATTGCAGAATAGCTCCAGGCCCATTCCTGTGGGTGCTGGATAAGTCCACAGAAATACAGTAACTATTCCAAATAAGATGCATATCGATTAACTCATATGACTGCATGGATTCATACAAACTAATCTTGGACATACAAGTAAGGTGCCTGAATTAGGGATCTATGCTCCCTCTACAGTCTGCGGAGAGAGGCAGTTGATAGATGGGCTGAAGTTGCATTCTTGCAGCCTCTCAGTGAGCAGGGGATGATTAGGCGTTGATGCTTAAGAGCCTCAATTAAATGTTTGGAGTCAAACAAAGTCAAAGTTTCCACCTCTGAAAGATGCAGTAAAAAGAGAGGGAGAAAGGTGACTGTGTCACCTTGGATGAAAGGCTATTTCGCTTGCATTGAGCAGGCTGTGTATGCACAGTCATGCTAATGGCAACCAGGAATTTCACTGGAAAACTAGGCAAGAAGTAATATAGGTAGGACAAATGGGGACATGATTGTATGAGAGGCCTCCTAGAGTCATGGTCAGATGAAGGCAAAGGAAAAGATGATACGCCAGGCTAAGATGTGGTCTGGGTTATTCAGCCGATGTCACATTTGAGCTACAAATTGTCTTTTTGTTGCTGTTTCCTGAGTTTGACTGGTAATAACTGCAAAATGGGTGGAGAGCAGCTGAGTAATGGGGATGGGAAGACAGCCTGTGGCAGAAGAGAGGAAGGGCCAACAGCACGGCCAGTTTGGGACAATATAGAAGGATAAAAAGCGGGTCTCAGTTCTGAAGCCAGGGGGTGGGGATGTGAGGGTGGGAAGCCTTCGGTTGCTGCCAGTGCTGGGACTGCTGGGACAGCTGGGGAGGCTAAAGCTTCTGAGGATGCTGGAACAGGCAAACAGCTCTAAAGTACTAGCAGGGAGGCCAACAAGACCTTGACCCGTCTTTGTTTCTGCTGCAAATACAGGCAAATACATATCATGCCTGTTTTGAATTGCCAGAGCATCCAAAATGTTTGCAAAACCCTTGCTAAAGATTGTACTAACTCAAAATAGCATGCTTGATAATTGCAAAATTGTAGGTAGACCATATGTTTTGGTTATGGTTTTGGTACAATTTGTTCTACTCAAGTTTGAAAGGATGCTATTTTTAATAAACTCCTGAGAACAAATGAGTACTATATAAACATAAGAATGAAGCAACAGATTCGTAGATTTGGAAGTTACCTTCTGCTGCTCAGGATTGCTATTGATTTTTTGTGTTCTTAAATATTTCCTCTTTTTATCTGGGCTTCTCTGCTGTGGGTGTTGAGGTCCACTCTGGCTGAGTGATTTATGGTGTCCCATGGCTTTAGACAGAATATCATCTCTGAGTGATTTTTCCGAAAGCTCAGGCTCTTTGGGTCGCTCACTGGGCCAGCTTTTATGAATAATGTAGGCTATCTCCATTTTTTATATTCCTTAATTTGAAACTCTGAGTAATGTTCCCTGAGTCTCATTTCTGAGCGGTCATTTATTTGGGTGACTTGAGACTACAATGACATTCTATTGGACATTCAAATTACATTCAGATGAAGTAGTTTTCATATCTGCCTCAGCATTTTACCTCTTAACCTCCTAAATCCAGACTGCAAGTTGTCAAGGTGAGTTGAATCCTTTCTGTATCATGTAGGTACTCTTGTAATGAATTTCTTTGGGTGCATCCAAGGTAAGGCTTCCGTCTAGAATGCCACGTTATGTTAATATTCTAATAAAATTTCCCCTGCTCAGGGATGAGCACAAACCCTATATAGCACTTATGTGCTACTTAGACCCTCAAAATTAGGTTTCTTTGCAGCTTAAGGGATACATAGGATTTGCAGAGTGATGGATTTAGTTCGTAAGTCCTTGAGGTCCATTTGTGAATCAACATATTCGCAAAGAAAAGCAGGCTGGTGCCAGCAGTGGCTGGTAGAGACCAGCCACCTTCAGAGAGTAAGTTCACTCATGAACATAAGGATGATTCTTTTAGTTTGTGGTTTCTTCTAATTCACACTCTAGTTACTCGTTAAAGCTCAGCCTTCCTTGCAGCAAGGCAATTTTGCTTTAAAATCAATCCCAATCCATTCAACTGTTACAAATACCAACCCGAACCATTGTCAACCTGCAGCTGGAGAGTAAGAAGGACCCAGAAATAGAGACCCCATGGTGCCAACAGCTCTTGAAGGTGCATTGCAGCCCCTCTGGCCATGCACTATGCTTTAAGGCATGGTATGTCTCTAAATATCACAAAGTGGAGGTTCCTCCTTAAATGGCCTTGGCAAGACACTGTCACAATGCCCATTCACTGCAGACTTTTCTGTCTTCATGTACAATAAAAAGAAAAGGTGAAATTGCTGAAAGATGAAGCCTTTTGCAATGTGACTTGCTAATTTCAGTTTCCAGACATCTCTGAGTTAGGAAATGAGTCAGATGGTTATTATTTACTCATCTGTTCTGCAGTTTCTGCTGTCTTAATCATTTCAGTTGTAGCTGGGAGTGTTACCTTCTTCAAAATAAAGGCTTGAAAGATGAGCGACTAATTGCAGTCTTCACCCCTTTGATTACAAAACACAAGTAGGTACAAGGCTGGCAGCCATACTAATGCCTAGGATGATGTTCTTTCCTGCAGTGTTTGGAGGGATCCCCCAAGTGTTTAGTCTATAAGGAGAGTTAGAAGAGATGCAGCTAGTAATACAGGGGTACCCAAGGGCAAGGCCATAGCCCAAGGCCTCCTACAGCCCCTGTGCATGGATAGACCCCAAGCCCTGCCAGCTTCTGTGCTCACGGCGCTCAGGAGGAGTCAGAGCTGGTCCACAGAAGTGCTCCGAAACTGCCATCCTGTCTCCCAAGTGTTGGACAGCCCTGCTGTAATGCATCATATTCCATGATCTGCCTCTTCCTAAACAAAAGTGAAAAAACCCAACATCCTCTTTTCTGGTCCTTTAACGTTCTCTAATTTTGACAAGCAGTCTCTCCCACTGGATGACGTCCCTTGCAGTCTAGTCCCACTTATGTGAAAATGGAAAGCGAGTTTCACAGTGGCAACCATCTATGAAGTATTTTCTAAGCATGTGTACGTCTGCGGCAGCCATCACTGTGGTGTCTGAATGCCTCACAAAACCATTGCCACAAGCTCTAGCTGCTTGCGCTCGCCTAGCCATAGGTTTAGGAAGTGTGGTATATTTTGTGTCTATCTGAAGTTTAAAGTGACTCGCAACAATGCCTGACTTGCTTGTATCATCATCCTTCTTTATGCAGCAGTTTAGTAGCTCAGTATCTTGTTTGCTTTTGTTATTAAAGCAGCATGATAGAGGTACAGGCTTTTCTACAGAGATTTCACATTCACCCACAACTGCTAGTGCTGTAACTGTTCCTTTGATAACAAGTGCTGTTAGTGCCTTGTTTGCTATCTCTATTACTGTCACATAACTGTACTAGATGCCACTTATCATTGGACTACTGCCCTTTCTATATGTGGTTTTTTTCACTAACCATTAGACTTTCTCACTGCACAGCCCTGTATGACTTTTTATTTTACCTGTTTTTATAGCAGCAGCTAATGGTCCCAGTGAAATACAGGAACTGTGAATCCAGCTTGCAAATCCATAAAAATAAGTGGTCCCTGCCCTAGTTAAACAGCTTACAGAGTAAATAATAAAAAAGGGCAGCTGATGGGAGAAAGTTAAGCCATTTCTGTACTACTACATTTCTGACGCTACTAGCATTTAGTGTCCCTCTTAGAATTGTTGGCAGGATCAAGACGCTACGAGAGTGTAAGTGCCGGTTCCAGACAGACTGAGAAAAAGGGGGAAAGAATATAAATTCATCAGTTAGCCAAAGATTTTCTGTTTATTGCAATAAGTACACAAACTGTAACCCAAGTATCAGACCGTCATTAAGTCCTAGCCCCTTACCTACTTCATTAGTGCAAGGATTGTGGTGCTTTTAATCTTTGTGATCTGGGTCATCGCAGGATTCAGGCTAATGTTGGAGTCAACGCAGGGCTTCAGTTTCCTACTCCTACCACTGTGTGTTTTGCATTCCATCTGTTCTCACTCAAGTTGAGTAAATATGAAGGAAGTCAGATTTTGAAGCGTGGCTTCAAGGTTCTTTCCTTGGTTTGTCGCTAGGTTGTTTAAATGACCGACACGAAGTAATCAGGGATTAAAAGCCCACCATACTCAGCACTGTGCAGCTCTTTGCATCCCCAGCTCCCAAAGATAAAAGCTTGAAGGTGTTTCAGACAAAAGCGAGTTTTCTTGGCTGGGTTGCAGATTAGTTCCCTGAGTGATGTTTCACAGCATCCTGGTACCTACCCCATCTGCAAGGAGGACATCAGTGAAGTGCAGGCAGCTCTCCATTGCCCTTCTCATGCTCCCCCTCTGAAAATCCAACTGCTCCTGCAGCTGACAAAACCAGCAGAGACATAATCCTCAAGTTTACCTGTCCAAAGAGTTGCAGGACGTCTCCCTGGACAGTCAGACTGTAGTTAATATAAATAGACAGTTCTTCACACTCATTTTTAATAGATGAGCCTGGGCTCTCAAACCCCACTTCAAACTACTGGTGCCAACAGTGGCATGAAGACATGTACTCAGAGGTGGCTTCAGGTGGAAGATTCTCCCCCTTTTTGCCTCCAGCTTATGATTACCTCAGAGAAGGACATGTTAATGTGTGTACAGGGGCTGAGGGGGTGCTGATTCCCTTCGGGTAGTGTGGAGTTATTCCAGTAGTGATCTCCTGTGGTCAGGAGTAATTATGTTGCTGCTACCAGAGAAGCAGTAGGGAAGATAGATGCACACATGTAGGCACCTTATGCAGTTTTGTGGGGTGGCTGTTAACTTCTAATTCAACTATCTGATAAATCTAAATGTGCAAGAGCCTCAGAGAGAACTTGCGTGGGGAAAAGTAAGGTCTGTACTTATGGAAACCTCTTTGCAATGGAAAAGAGGCTGGTGAGGCAGTCTGACAGTAAGAAGAAAAAGTATACCTTTCTCAAATTGTATTCATTCCCTATCTTCCTATATGAAAATGCAGCAATAAGCAGGCACCAGTATTGCCTAACACCCACCTGTCCTGCTGGAATAACTGGGCTCACGCTGGCTGCCTTCTGCATCTTGTTTATTAACCCATCTGATTGGAAACAAGAAGAAGTGACTGTTGGAAGGAAAACTGGAATTTAGATGATCATACCTGTAGGTTTGATCTGAAAGTGTTGCAAAAGGATTGGGAGGAGTCCAGCCTGGAATCAAACCTGGGAAGAGGTTTGGAAGCTGCAGAAGCAAACACCATGAAGACAAAGAGGGGTCGTGATAAAGAGATCCCCAAAGAAAAATCCCCAAAAAAGTGATAGAGAAATAGGCAAGTTCAAGTAAAGGTGACTTTACTTGGGACTTATACCTAGCTGACACTGAGTTTTTATTAACAAGAATATGATTTTACTGTTGAGAGATATATAAATATGTATATTCGGTAAAAACTGCACTCTGCATACAGAGCTATAAAAAAATGTATGCCAGTATACCCTGTTTTGCTGTGTGTAGCTGGACTAAACCATACCAGTATAATTGCTGCTGTGCCAGAAGAGCATTATGCTGCTCTGTGTTAGCATAATTAAAGTAGCAGAACTGGTAAGCATAGATGAATCCTTGAAGAGCTTGGAATCTTGTTTGGAGTCAGGCAGAGCTGCTGGTCTCATTTGTATTGCATTGCTTTTTAAAAATATTTTTCTGTTTTGGTTTTTGCACAGAAATATTTCCTTATTGCCATATAATCCCTCTCAGATTACTGTATGCACTTAACAGCACATGCTGGTTTGTTTCTGAAGGGGTTTCTTTTTTAACGTGCAGGGCTGCTGAAGCTTTGAATAGAAATCCTGGATCACTTTTTTAATGAGGTGTGGAAAGCGAACTGTGGGAATAAGTGGACTTGGCTGGACTGTAACTTCCCTAGATCCCCTGGGAGTTCTGAGTGTCCGAGGGATGTGAGGGTTCAATGTTAAGAATATCCCAGAAACATGAAGTTCCTGAAGGAAATACTAATCATCATCACATGCATCCTAAACCCTAGCAGCTCCTGAGATTTCAACCATTTACACTTGTACCCCTTACTTCAAAGGAAGTATGCCTGAAGGGAGTAGTTAGATGATTCACAATATAGTCCGTAAATATTATAAGGCAGTAAAAATATGTTCTAAAACAATTAATAACATTAACATTAATAAGCTGTCTGAAATACTGTAACTTCAGCAAAATGTATGGGGGAAGATTCTGACCTCCCTCATACTTTGGGAAAGACAGAAGCACCGTTCTAAATACCAGGGAAAAGAATAGCGAAGGATCGTCATGCCTCAGCCCTTGGGAAAGATAAGCTAGATCCAGAAAGTATGAGAGGCATTTCTACACACGTCAGTGCAGAGAGGGGACATTTCTCTGAAGCACTTGAAATATTTTATCTGTTTAGGAGGAGTTATAGCAACAGCAATCAATGAGATATTGGCTAAGAAACTTGTGAAGTAATTGGGAGGATTTTAGTTGGGGAAAAAAAATCCTTGGGAGCTTGCACGTATATGTGCAACCATCTTTCTTTGAAGAGAATGAGAAACAGCTTTGTTCTGAGGTCCAAACACTGCTAAAAGCAAACAGACCCTCTCTTTGCTCAAACTAAAATGATCCTGCTTCTCTAAGCAAGAATATTTGGATTCTGCCTGGGAGGCACAGTATGGCTTTGCACGCTCAGTGTCTGCTGAGTTCGCAGCTGGATACCTGTGAAATGCTGGGTGACCACAGACTCATTTCCATGTATACTACAGCATTCCTTTGGGAGGAGAGGCTCTTAATATGTCTGTTCATAATGGACGTGTAAGCATGCAAGCTTTATTACCTGCCCCTGCCAACTCACCAGGAAAGTATGCTATTCCTGCACCAATGGATATGTAACCAGGGCTGTTTAATTATCATGTGGCTGCGCTGCCAGAAACACTGGCTTGCTCTGTCCTTGGGCTTGTAGTGATATACACAAAGCAGGAACCTCTTGCTCCTCTGAATCACTGCTGGTAATATTGCAGCCACTGGAGAAAGGGAAGGGCAGACCAGGAAAGAGTTAGGCTCTCTGCTTACAAAGAAAGTTGCGGAGGCACTGATTTTAGTGCAAATCTGTGACTTACGAAGTCCGTGCCTGAAATATGTATGACATTTGAGATATAATTCTAAAAAAAAAAATTCAAGGGACTTTCTGCAAACAGTATCCATTATAATAGTTTAAATGGTAAGATTTAGACACAGAAGGTTTTTCTCTGCCTCTTCCCATGCTTGCAGACTAATGCTCTGAGACAGACCCACAGTGTTGCCATTTAAGTGCTGTGCAGAAGTCTGATTATAGAAATGCTATTACAAGCTTGAGAGGCAAAAAAATACAGCAAAAGAAAGTTGAGGGATTAAGAAGGAAAAAAGAGCGCAAACCCCAGCCAAACCAAAGCCACAGGAAATGGAGTCTGAATGTAAGAGCAGGATCTAGACAGAAAGGGATTTGGCAGGAGAGAAATCATTGCAAGGACTTCAAGGAGTAATATAAGGCCCAGTCCTATAAAACTCACGCTCGTGATAAGTCTTTATCCCTGCAAATGAACCCATTTGCATGACCATGGTTTGTAGGATATTAGTAACATACTATCTGTTAAAAAAAGGGTAGTAGCACTGAAAAGGGAACAAAAGGTAGGAGCAGTGTAATGTATAAAGAGGAGGGATTGCTTGCTTTAAGCTCTCTTTGGCTGGGCAGCAAGGCTCATATCCACAGAAACAGGTAGCGACTGTTCTTTTCCAAATGGGTAGGGTGTTTGTTGGGAAAACAGTGCCTCTGCTTGTGACAAAAAGGGGTACGTGTCACATATGCTTATTTGCCAGTTCTTCTGTTTCCATCAGGATACTCCTTGTGATGCTGGATTCCTTCCCAGCCTCCTGTAGATTTTGGAAAGCGTCCCATTTAGCTGCCATGTAGAAGGCTTTGAACTTAAAATGGGAACAGCCAAAATGCACCCAGCGCTGGGGGGACCCTCACAACCCTCTCCCCATTTCTTTCTTCCCTGTCAGGACCACCAGGAAGCTGGCAGGCACCATCCTGGGACTAGCAGTGCTGGCAGCGAGGAAAAGTGGTGTTTGCAGCACAAGGTGAAAACTTTTGAAGATGGAGGCTTGGATGTTTAATTGGAAGCCAGTGCTTGGTTAGTTTTTAGGATGGAATTAAACTTCTTTGTGGAAAGGGAGACATTTGCCCACAGGAGGGGTTTAGCTGTGTAGGGTCCGATGAACAGACACCTCTCCCAGAGCCACAAAAATGTGTGGAAAGGCTGCAGAGAGACGTACTCCATTACTGTGGAAAAACAGGTAACATTAGGATTTCTTTGTAAAAAATCAACAAACTACTTTCTCTTCAGGGAACAGAAACACTGATGAAGAAAATGCCATCTGTGCATCAGCTCCCCTCTGACTATAAATGTGTCTTGAGTCAGGAGAAACAGAATTGCAAACTACTTAGCTGATAAGCACGAGCAATTGATTTAGCTGTGGCATACAGTAGGTAAGTCTTATATCAGTGTGAGTTGCGTGCAGCTAAAGCTGGCTCATAAAACAAACATAACTTTGGGCAGCTACTCAGCAAAGTCCTATCCTGCTTCATCCCGTTTGGAAGCATAGTCTCATGGCACTGATATGTAACGTATCTATTTGTCGATATGTCTGATGTTTGCATATAGGGTCTGAACCAGAAAGACAACGAGATACCCTGGGATATGGTTAATATTGCCCTCAATATCTCTGATACACCCAGTGCTGTGTTTACCTATCATAGCATATTTGAGATCCCCTTCTCACTGGCCTGAGGAGCTGCAGAAAATTGTTGGCGTGAGAGAGCACGACAACCCACTTTCCTCACTTCCTTCCTTAAACTCTTACGTAAAGTTGTGGTCACCGGTATAGAAGAAAAAATAATGCATACTTTTTTTGTCCTTCTCTTTAAAGGCTTTCTCAGGCTTCTTCACTGACGCAACAGAATTAGGCTTCAGTTCTGCTGGAGAGACCCTCACAGTTGCACAGACACTGCAGAGCTGCAGAAGATGATGCAAAGTGCTGCGCCTCACGAGGGTAAGGTATAGCCAGTCCCATACATACCTCTCACAGTTTGCCTTGGGATGGAGGTTAGGACAGCAGATTTCAGTAGTGATGTAAAAAAGCATCCCATCAGCTTATGGGGACTAACAGGGGGTTTGAGCCACACAGGAAATTTAGACATGACAGGGCTGAGCTCTGCATTTTTGGTGGGTTTGTGGGATTTAAAACATACAAGATAAGAGCTCTGTTCCTCTACAAAATGAGTGTGAGAGAAACATCTGAGTGAACAAATGGGGCAATTTAAGAATAGTTACTTTTCCAGATTTTACACAAATATAGCTACCCACCTTTTTTTTTTCCCTCTAGTGTATTTGGGAAATAAATTCTTACAGTCTTGTTTAAAAATCTGGTTGTCCTAGCCATAAAAATGCCTTGTTACCAAAATTCTAGACCTTGCACAGAGATGTGCTAATTTACAGATGGGAGGTACTGATCTTTAAAAACTCATACTGACCCAAGTCTAGCTTAGGGAAATATGCTCTAATCTGTCTTTTCTGTCAATAATGTGGAAAAAAAGAGTAGCTTCTAGACTTTTGAAATGTTTGATTGTCTTCCTTGGTAACATCCAGTGGACCCTGTCTGAATATCTGAGTGAGGGAAGTATATTGCATAACTTGGCCAGACCCAGTGGGCTGTCCTGCTTGTATCTCCCATTGGTTCATACATGTTCCCAAAAGAGCGCACACACTCCTGGCCCCACGATGTACCACTGAGCTGACAAACACAAAGCTATCCAGGAGATTCGTGGACCCATCTCTTGCTGTGCAGCTTGAGGATGCATCTCGAGGATGCATCTCGCTCCATACCCTTTAGGGAATGTTTAGGTATTTGTTCTATCTCACCCACCCACCCAGGGGAAGCAATTTTGGCATAGTGCAGATATGCTAAAGCAACTCGGGAAAGGAATATCAAATTCAATAAAGTAATCAAATTCAGCAGATTACCTGGAATTTTTTTCCTCTGGGATGTCCTCTGCTGGTTACTTGTATTTGTGTAGGTATACAGGAGGAGAGAAAACTCTCCACTGAAGAGGTTTCTGAAAGGGAACAGTGGACAAGATAATTCACTAGGAGCAGTCATCGACAGAAGTTGCAATGTAGTACTCTACCTTACTGGTATTTAACTTTCAATAACATGCATGAGCCGGGTCCTGATAACTGTAAGGATATCCTTCTGCTACACCAAACTGGGAATTGTTTGAGTCAGCAACATGATTATGCTTTATATAAATGCAGTAGTATCACCCAATATGTCACAAGGGAGAGGATGATTTACTGAAGTAAATGATGGAACAGGAATATTTTGGTGCTATTACCCAGAGAGGAGAGCCAAGCTGCTGCTGCCTCTGGACAGATGTGCCAGAAGTGCCCTTTGCTCTTCCAGCACATCTGCCCAGGCGACAGCCATCATGCCGTAGGCCAGCTAACCTCACCCCCTCTCAAGGCTTTGTCTTAAAAACAATTATTAGTCACGTGAGAGGTTTGAATACTTGTGTTGGGAAAAGTGCATAATTAAGGATTTTCTGAAGCATGCAGTATATCCCGTTTCAAACTACAAAGCATTTGAAAGATCAGTGGTCAGGGATTTATGAAATGATTTATTGTGTCAGTGACCACTTAGATACTTCATATCAATGGATTAATTTTCTCTGTCACAGGAAGAACATTTGTTTTTATCCAGCGCCAAAACCTGAAGCCATTATTCATTTTATTACTTAGGCAAAATTCTCATTAAAGAGTTAAGCATTTGGCTCAAGGCTCAATATTTCAAAGGAGAATGTATTCAGAATAGAAAACAGAAGGAAGATCTTTGTAAACATCCGAATGTCTCTTTAAACTCATTCTACAAACACATTAAGTCCGTAGCGATGCAGAGAAAGTTAATTCAGCCATAACTCCCACCCTTCTTCCGTGCCAAGAGATGGATATGTCTACTCCTCTTGAGGACAACTTTGTTTATGCTCTCCCAAGCTAGCCTTAGCACCTCCCCTCTTACCACCTTCATCAGAGGTGAGCCCTACCAGCCTGCTTTACAAGCTGCTGCGATGCTTATCGCCTTGGCATCCGAAAAGTTCTTGGATAGCCTGTAAATAAAAGCAACTAGAGCGATAGAGCCTTTCAAGTGTGCTGTCAGTGAACAAATTATGTGGTCACTGAGGGAGCCTAAAATGAAAATAAATAGCGTGCAGATTTCTAATTGGCCTGAGGGCCCACAGAGAAATATTGAAGCAACATAGTGCAAACCTATCAGCAAGCATCACTGATGTGTACTGGGCATACATATTCTCACCTAACTCAATTAGAGAAGTCCTATCTGTATAAATACAAGGTACCAGATGATTCTGCAGGTATGTTTTCAAGTTTAATTGGATACTTTTAAAATATGGAAGTGGCTTACCTGTAATATACTTTCATCAGTCTTTAACTAGTTTTGACAATTCCTTAGGGCAGGAATTATCTTTGGTTGTGGTGCACATATGGATGACAATTAAAAATTCAGTAATGTATGTGAGGAGAACTGGAAATGACTGTAATTTGCTTTGTTTTTCTGAAGAGTCTTAAAACTTGCTTCTGTACACTGAGACTATGGTAGCTCTACGTTTGTGCAGTGGAGAGCTATCGGATTTCAGAGATCAGTTTTCAGTGTTAAGAGTTTCCTCATGTAAATTATACCACCTTCCATCCCAAAACCACATTTTCCCTCTTCATCCATATATCAAAGCCTAAGAATGACATTATTCTCTGAATTCTCAAAATTAAAGTAATGAACAGGAACAGTTTAGGAAGGAGCAACCTAAGTTTCACTTAGTCCAGCTTCTTGATAACGAAGACAGAGAATGATTTTCTTGAGTATCCAAACCAGCATGAGGATGAAGCAGCCTAATTCACCTTCACTCGATATAGCTTTAAGATTTTGAATTCACGTCGTCCAATATGATCTATTGCCTGATAGCGCAGAAAGCTGTTTTATTATTCCACGGTGTACTTCCCCTAGTCAAAACATAGTTACCTGAAATGACACTCTTGGCTGTTCAAACAGAGATAAATGTGTATAAATACTAAAATAACTTCAACTGCAGAGTGAATTTGAGCAGATCTCAAACACTGGTGCACAGATGTGAGGCAGATTCATCATTCAAATAAAATGTGCATTTGTTAGGTAACCTCCTACTTAGGACTGTGTAAAGGCCATCAGCTATGGTCAGATGAGATTTTTTTCCTCTCCCATGTTCACTGAACAGTTGTTATGCATATGGACAGTTGATTTGCCCATAATTTATTAACCTGGACAACACTTGCATATTTCAGGTATTCCAAAATAAGTCTTTTCTATGTGATCTGGGAAAAACGGGTGGCAGAGAGAGATTAATGGTCTTCAATATGCAATTGCTGTATTTAACATACATCACACATGGAATATTTAATGTCCTTTCACTCCCTTTTTTAAGTTGCAAAGGCAAGTGCTCAGTGCTGTTGAAATGCCAGATTTTTTTAAAAAACTGCCTGTAATGCGTAATTCTGCCTCTTTGTGCATCTATTAGGACAGTCTCCAACTGCTAGTTTTTGGCAAGCGATTGGACCTATTTGCAACGTCCAGATGCATGGAAAGGGATTTTCCCACTCGAGCCAAGACAAGCCTTTTGGGAACGGGGCATGTGCTGCTGGGGCTGCACAACCGCCGCGTGACGGTGCCGGGCTCTTGGCTTCGCTTGGCCTGGGAGAACACAGCTGGCGGCAAGCGGTAGGCCTCTGGATGCCGAAAAGCCAGCTGAGTTCAGTGCCATGCCGCGTCAGTTGGGTCCATACCACCATGCACAGGCAGCTCTCCTGTAGCTCCTAAGCCTGCTGTGTCCAGCCTTCTGCTTTCTGTCCTCGTTGCTGCTCGAACGTGCGTAGCCTGTGCAAGCACCACCAGCCCGGCCGGGAGCAAACACGGCTGGCATGCTCGGGCACTGGCTGTACCCCAGGTGCTTTTGCAAGCTTGCAGGAGAGATAGTAAGTGAATTTGGTTTCCAGGGCAGCCTCTAGGTCACCCATAATAGGTCACCCTTAACGAAGAGCACTGACACGGAGCTGGAACAGCGGCGAGTGAATGAAACTCAGCTCTCTCCTATTTGAGCAATGGAATTTATTCCCAGCTCTGACCTTGTGCAAACTCTGTTACCATATTTATCACATGGAAAGAATGACCGCGGCTGCTGCCAGCAGCGCGGGCAGGAGGCCTTTTCAGCAGGAGCGGCTCCCAGCCCGGTCCGGACACCAGGGAGCCCAGACACACCTGGTGGTGCTTGGGGAAGGAGGGAGGAGAGGTGTCTTCTGCTCTCCCACCTGAATGTGGGGACATCGCAAAAGGCTGCCAAACCCGAACATCACACGGGGCACAGAGCTGCGCGGGACGCTGGGCTCTGCTGCTCCCCAGTGTTTCTCTTCCCCCGTCCCCATGGTGCCTCTGGGTGCAGGAGGGCACTACCCAGAGCTTCGCCTCCGGTAAGGGGTGAGGAGACACGGCCCGAAGAGCCGGCCTGAAGAGCCGCTCTCGCCAGCGGTGCCCTTGCCGCTGAAGGTGGCAGGCCAAGGAGGCTGCAACCCTCCTTTCACCCTCCCGCTTGAAATCAACAGCTGCATCTCTGAGATACGGGTTTGCGGCGAGAGATGCTGTGCTCGCTCTGCCAGCTTCTCAGGAGGCCAGAAGGAAGGGGGATTTCTGCATGAAAAAATCTTCCCTTTGAATCCATATCTCCTTTTGTGCTGGCAAGGACTACTTCGCTACTTGTACAGAAACTGCCCGTCCTGCGCTCCCTTCTCTCCTGCGTGCCCCTCGCCGCTGGGAACGTACTTTACCGGGAACAGCGACTGACCTCCCCGAGCATACAGGAAGCATCACGCTAAAAAAAGAAAGCAGATCATGTGAACAGAGCTAAACTTCCCACAAGGTGTAATTTTTCTTCCTTTGTTACTTTTAAATGCAAATACATTAGGACAAATAGATGCAGAGGAGGTATAAGAGAGCAAGGGAAAGAGCCCCTGGGACCCATCTGCTTTGCATTCGGATATCCTGAGCCTAGAGAGACATTTGTGCCAAAGGTTATTTCAAAGTAGCTCAAAGGGGAGGCTTATTCTTACTTAAGGATTTTTGTTAATCAGCTGTGACGCACCTCAAATCATTCACCTCTTTGGGCTTTATCTGAAATAAGTCTGTGCTTTTCCAAGCCGCCGCACTGGAAGAAGGAAAGCTCCTGTTTCCGTCAAAGTATAGGTTCTGGTAATAGCAGTGAGAATAAAAGCAAAGCCCAAAGCGCAGGCACAGCAGTGCTCACAACGCTGCTTGGCAACCCGCAGGGACCCTGCCGGAGCCAGACGGCCTCCCGGGAACACCGGGATGGGATTTGCTCTGGATGAGGGCTGCAGGGAGGGATTCCCTGGCCCAAGCCTGCTTTTCTGGGTGGCTTGTGGCTGCACTGCAAGAACATGCAAAGAGCAAGAGGGGTTTTTAGTGATTAAGCACTTGTTCATTTGGACCCTACAACTTTTTCTGGGTAGCTTCAGCAAACCTGAACGAGTATAATAAAATGCCCACCATAAAGAAATCATACTGTGAAGCAAACTGCTTTTTATTGCCTTAAGGTGTTGATTGGATGAAATACTATTTAAAGGCCCTACTGTAGTGATCCTTCCCTGGGTTTCGCCGCCCCCACAGCGAGATGCCTGAATGAAGGAGAGTCCTCCGTGAAACATTTTTTTGGCATCCCCAGCTCTGAGACAGGAAGCCTGTTGTTACATTAATTCTTTGGATTTGGGGGGCAATATACTTTCTCCTCATTCCGCCAGTTACCCCAGAGCTGTAAAAGGCATCTCCGCAGATGTCCCTCTACGCAACGATTGTAAAGCGTTTTGCAAGTGGGAGATGCCACCAGCATTAGATGAAATAGAGGGGAATAACCTCATTACAAAGGAGGAGAAACAAGGACAAACAAAATGTCAAATAACCTGCAGAGAACTTGCTGCTGGCAAGAACAGGGTTCAGCTCAAGCCTCTTGTCCTGCGGGCATCCGCAGGTATATGTATGGTCACCCACCGTGCCTCGGGGTGTGCCTGGCATGCAGCGGTATACGGTGCTTGAGCTGGTGGAGCTAATGACTCATCCACAGGCTTGCTAAGCAAAAATCATTACTTGTGATAAGTCTGAACGCAGAGCATAGCTTCCTGCTATATGCGATAGATACAGAAATGTAAGATTACCAACAAATTGCAACCATGGTAGAGGAAAATTTTGCTGCGTACTATGGCCCAGTGAGCAAACCTTTCCTTTTTCTGTGGGTGTTTCAGTCTTTCTGTTTCAAGGTGGAGCTGGGTGCCACTGCAAACTGCACTTCTAGCCGGCTGCTTGCATCGTGATTGTGTCAAAGCTGCCCAGAGAAAGCAGAATTGCAGCTGAGACACAGCTGAGCAAGATTAAACTGCTCTTTTTGTTTGCACTGTTTATCTTTTCCCTTGGCAGTGCACTTCCCCTGCATTCCTCTGGTGCACTTTAGAACAAGTAAGCCTTTTGAAATGATTCTTCTAGCACACAGAGAAACCACCTCAGGCAGTCATCACAAAGCCAGGCTCAATTTAAGTGAGGCATACGGGCAAGAAAGAACAAAGGTGAAGCTTTTTGCCTTGAAAAAGTGTGAAGCTGACTGTTGCAGTCTGCTGCAGACGAGATTTTATTTAGAAACACACACACAAATACGGTCATGTAAAATACCATAGAAGACGTGCAAACTCTACTGGCAGCACTTTCTTGCTAATGATGTGGTACAAATGGTTTGAGGCTTAAATCAGACAAGAATAATATAAGAAAATTTACCTACTGCTTTTCTGCCTTTCCGTTGGCTTCACACAACACTGTCTTCATCACTCCTCTTGGCATGAGTTCCCCTCTCCACTACATGGGCCTTCTACTTGCCCTGTGCTCTGGCCCTTCAAAATGCTTTCATAAGAAGTGCTGTAGTCTCTCATATTTAAAGATGAATATTGATTGTAGAGGTATAAAAAATACATTGGTACTTACAGTTGAGCTAGAAAAACATGCTTCTAAGGTATCATTATTTTGCCATGATAGGATGCTGCAGAGACTTACGTATTAATGTTTGATTTACCACAGCATGACTTCAGTGGTGGAAAATGAGCAATGTGCAAGTGCATCAACACAGGGCACTGAGAAAGTAGCAAATGTTTTCATGCATTGATCTGTCTGACGATTTGATAAATCAGTAATTCTGCCTTTAAAATAATACAGAAGAGTTTCAGAGGCTTCAATCTGAAGATGCTAGTCTTTCCTGAGGTGAGATTTTCGTTCTCATTAACTCAACCTTCATAGTTTCCTTTGGTGAAAAAAGTTTCCAGTTTGATGACGACAATGCCTGGACTGGACGCCCGGCCAGGAAGGCAGGTGACAGCAGTGGAAACCCAGCTACAGTTACGCTAGGAACGCAATCAGTGGTACCTGGGCTTAAAAAGACCCTATGAGGAAATGATCCCTCCATGTGCTGAACCTGTTTGGAAATAAGTGTATGGAAAATAAACAGCTTTGGTTGTGCCAGGTTTGGTTGCAAGTGCTTCCCCTTTCAACAGCTATTCAAATGCCCATCTATTTTTAGCATTCCAAATATTTTTACAGCACAGTTTTGGCACGCATTTTCATAATTTGGAAGGACTAAGTTAAGGTTTTGCTTTTGCTTTTGCTTTTTAAAATGAAACCAGAGGCATAATGCAATGCCCTCTTCAGCTAAGAGTCTGCCAATGAGTGTGATTCGCCTTGTAGTGGGAGAAAGACTGAGTATAAATTAGAATCTAACACCTGAAATACAGTGGGCAACACCTTCCGTTAGTGTAAATGAGCAGAGCTGCAGTGTCAGTAAAGCCTGGCTGATTTGTATCTGTGGAAGTCTGGCCCTTTGTCTGTGCAACTCACATCAGCCGGCAGGTCCCAAAACAGCCTCATTTTCTGCTCGTGGATAGACACTTTCCCCTGGCTGCCCCATGGGACTCAGTGGATACGTCTTGCAGACCCGGAGCTCGCCCATCAGGGGAGCGCTTTCCTCTTCTGCCTGACCCCGCTCCTAGCAGGTCACCTTGGCATGAAAAATCACTTGTCTCTGCAGGTCTGTGCGGGGCCAGATCCAGATTTTGGCTCCCTACAGTTACCCCCGCTCTATTTAGTGAGTCAGGCCTTAATGTTGAAATGTTCACTGGTGCCAAAGGTCCTTGGAAGACAAGCTCCTGCTTTCAAACATCGCTGCAGAGCCTGCCTAGAAGCTCAGGGGATGAAGGCTTCTCAAGGATTCAGGCACTTCTGAAAATAAGTGGGAAGGTGGGAACCGAAAGCTCCAACTTCTGATCCCATTATGTCCTGCCCACGTTGCAGTGGCTGAAGCTCCCCTACTTTGTTCAATGGTAACACTATCATTTTGTTGTGGTTTTTTTTAATTTGCCAGGATACAACGTGAAACAGAGGTGATTTGGGCTGTGAGCTGTCAGTGGGCTGCCCATCAGCCACGATGGATGTGTTGTGCCCTGGTTGCTGTCAGTTGCTATCACAGGAGCAATTGCGATGGTTTATTTGTGCTGTATCACAGCACCTCAACACAGAATGGGAGACTCTCTTCTGGTGTTGACATATTCGGCGAGCCATAGTGATTTGATGGCAACTCTTACACCTGGTCAATGTGAGACTGAATTAATCTTGCTATGCTAGTGGGGTTCGCAGCACCTGAGTGTTGCTGAGCAATGGAAAAACTGGCAGATGTCAGAGCAGAAAGGGGTTTTTCTACAAAGGATAAATCCTTAGCAGGGTTATCTCATATTTGGCAAATAAACCAAGAAGTTGAACCAAAGCTAAAATACCGCTATACAACCGGAGGTGTTCAGGAAACCACTGTGTGCTCTAGCTTCATATAATTAAATAGCTGCCCTGTTTTGACCCAGAGGTGGTTATTCTTCAGCAGAAGATGAGCCACTTTGTTTATAATAGGCAAAGGCAGCCTGCAAAGGGCTTCGGTTAGATGCAGAAATCATATTGTCAACAAGAATAATACTTGATTACTAAGAGCTGGAGTCCTGGCCAGGAACAACACCTCTTCAAGTTTACGCCCTTATGATCAGAAGGATAATCTATTGATAATCCAGTTTTTTAGGAAGAATAACTGGAAAAGCAGTCTGTGAGCAGCTGAGACTGCATTCTGCTGGGCGCCGGTGGTGAAAGGATGTATTATCACAGTCCTCGGCACTTAATCATTGAGTGGAATACACAAAAATAGCCAGGAAAGTTGCAGGCTGTGCCGAATGGGTTGAAAGGTTGTGGGAACATGTTCTGGCACACCCTCGTGCTGTGGTGAGACACACGATGAGGGGGAAGGGGAGGGAGCATTTCGGTGGGCCCAGGCAAAGGGGAATATACTCTTGTTTCTGTATAAACCCTCTTCTCTCTTTCACTCACCATCATTTTGCTTCCTGGAGCAGAAATAATTTCCATTAGTCATTTAGGGTAATGCTTTTCTAATGCATATAATGTGGAAATGTCTCAGCTGCAAATCTATGGCCCCCGTTCAAACATCAGGAAAAAGCTTTAGTATATTACACAATAAAGTATGTGTAAAGTTTGTAAACACAGACCACTTGAGCTTAAGAGGAACTTTGGTCAGCTGAAAAATAAACCAATACAGCATTACAACATGGTAACAAATAAGCCAGGCAGGGAACCTGCCTGTGGCTTTTAATAAACCACCACCATTGCAAGAAAAACCCAAGGCCCGTCGCTGGAGCAGGTAGGAGAGCAGGTACCCCAAGGAAATTAGGATAAAGACCCACTTGGTTGGCTACCTGTGATATATATTAAGAAAAAGCCCATAAAACCCAGTCATTGTGCCACAGTTAATATCAGGTTAGCCGCCTTGCTGCCAGACCAGCCAAGGCATGAATACTAATACTGCCCTCAGCTGCCACAGAAATTGTCTCTTTGCATAAGAGCAACGAAGACCTTTTGTCCTTAACTCACTTGTGCCGGGACTAAGCCAGGAGCTCCAGCTGCATCTGCAATCAGACAAGCTCTGCTTAGCAGCGTTGAACTCGCAGCATTATATTTAAAAGTCACTCTTCTCCGCCTCCCAGGGAGAAAACGAAAAAGGAGGCTGCACACACGTTCTTCCGTAGGGGTGGCCCCAAGGTGGTGTCCCTGCTGGGTGCGCGGCAAGCATATAAAAGCACAGCCAGAACATGCTTTTCTGATCGCTTCGGCTGTGTGAGCGCAGCAGGGGACCCACAGGCCCTCCCCGAGGGGCAGCAACGGGGACGGAAGGTGGTGGGAGACTGCACAGCAGCTGCAGGGCCGTGCCCGGGCCGGCGGAGGCGTGGGGATGCAGGCACAGCCTGAGAGACCTGCTGGGGCTGGGATGCGGTGACTGCGGGCAATAACGCCCGTTACCGTGGGCCGGCGTGCGGTGGGAAAGTGGAGCAGCACCATGTTGTACAAGTCCGTAAGCGAGCGGAAGTCTTTCTCACTTGACAGGAAGGCGAGGGCTCTCCCACCGCCGCCACCACCACCACCACCACCACCACCACCACCACCACCACTACCACCAGCAGTGCCTTCAGCCGTGGATGGGCAGCAGCATGTCAACAGCCAAAACACAGGTTGTGTTACGCGCTGCTGGAGCCGTTCTCAGGGTCACTCTTTTCTACCTGATACGGCTGGCGGTGCCAAGACACGAAAATTAAGAAATTCATTTCTGTGGGGAAAAGTTTTCCCGCTGTCTTCACGCTTGAGCATATCCTTGGTTTTATGTAATACCACTCACCCAGCAGTCTCGCATCACTTTCTTGAAGGATCGCCTACGTGGTGGAGTTACTGCAGAGCTGTTAACTCAGTATAGCCGTTTCTGAACAACCCTGTGCAAAAACAGGCTTATTCTGAAACAAGAAAATCTTATTCTGGTTGATCTTAATACTCTGTTAAAACTGACTTCTTTCCAAGAGTGGATTAGGTTAAATCAGACCAGGTGGAAGAAGAGTGACCACACACAGAAGGATCAGGAACAGCCTTCAAACTCACACCCACTCTTAATTGGGGTCAATTGGCAAGCATGGACAACTGTCCAAATGCACAGAGGAAAAAAACTAGAGTACATAGATAGGAGTCTGATACAAAGGTGCAGCGTGGGCCTCCCAAGCCCTACTCTTTCTTCTAAGTATGTAACAATTGGGTGAGGATTAGTTTCTCCTGTCGGTTGCATCTCTTATGCAATGTACTTTGTTCTTTAAGTTTTATTCTCATGTTGATTATTTTTTCCCCTGCTAACTTCTGCAAACATCAACTTTCTCTTTATCACTCCAGTCCTGCTTGTTAAAACAATTGCATGTGTACAAACAGCTGATTCCTTATGATGCAACACTTCCAATTTTCACATAACCACCTTGCTGTCAACTACCTGCAGCAAATCAGAGTCCATTCAAGCAAATCAGAGCTCATTGCATTTATGTCTGTCACATGTTGTTTTCAAGAATCCAATGGATCTCTTGATCTCACAGTATGCACACTGTCACTTCCTTCATCAGTAAATCCATGAAAATTAGCAGAACAAAAATAATGGTGGCACTGAATAATTCAGTAATACACTCCGACAGTATCTGCTAAACTCCTGTCAACACAGCCCACTTTGCTGTGTACAGTGGAACTGGCTTTACAGTCCTATGGACTATTATTAGTCTGGGTTTTGGATACTTAACACCTTTTGCAAGAACAGGAATAGAATAATAAACTGAGATGATGTTACAGAAGGATAAAACCCCAACCAAACAAGAGTATACTGATATTTTGTCAGTTATAGGTAAGTCAATGTGAGAATGATCAGCTCTACTGGGTCAGCTTAGTCTTTGCTGCTCGGATTTGTGTCCATCTCCTCCTCTGCCATGCTCACAACAATACCATGTGAGAGCACGCTTACAAGGCAACCAGGCAGTTACATAATTTATGACCCAAATTAAAAAATCCAGGCATGGTACAGAAGTAGATGGTTGGAGATACTTTACCTAAGGATTCAGCCACTCTTTAGACAAGAGGGGAGAATTAAATCATAAAGCTGAGTCCCTGAGTTGAAGGAAAGACACAGAGCGGCTTTGTGTTAATATGAGTTGAGCTAGTACTGTGGCGCCTTGATGTGAAGGAATGAAGCACTTCCTTAGCTGCTTACTCAAGCTTGAGAAATATTTTGGGTTTTGTATGTAGAATCTCTTTAGTTCATGAAAGAGGAGAACAAGCGGTAGTTCAGTCTCATGCCTGGGCTTCCTACATGTTGGACAAAAAATCTATAGTAGAAATAACTTTAACCCAGACCACAAAGTTAATAATCTGAGCTAACAGGTGAAAGGCAAAGCTAAACAAATTCAAAAAGTCAGTCTTTTCACAGTATTTCACCTCTAGAATAATTTATTTACAACTGTAATGGACCTGTTATCATTTGAAGCCTTTAAATCAAGACTGAACTACTTAAAAAATAAGACCTACTGCAGCTTAAACAGTCAAAGATACCATGTTGAAATTATTAAGACAGGGTATTTGGACTTCATTATACATTATCCTTTCTGATCTTTAACTCTATGTCTAGTTGCACAAGCCTGGAGTAATGGGTCTTCCTGTTGGAATCTAGCTGTACTTTCAGTCCCTGGAATTTTTCCATAATGTGCAAATTAAGATGGAAAGTTACTTATTCTGATTAAAAAAATACATAATTGATTGAGGCTTAAAAATGAAAGGTAATCCTTGATTATAATTTTGCTTTTGCCCTTCTGAGTTCATGCTGTCCTTGTATCACTGTGTATATTTCTATAAAACAATTGACATGAATGTTTCTTCTTAAGTTATTTTAAAAGAAATTACGTATGGGCTCCTTCATGCGTGCTTTCTCCTCATCCTTGCTTTCCATCGTATTTGGCATTTTGTGCAGTGCAGATGGAGGGTACTTGGTTATGGTCAAAGCTCTTCTTTGAAGGATGACACATGGACACTGTATAGTAGCAGAATGTATTTTATTCATTGTAGGCTGGGCCATACACAAATCAGAGAGGAAAAAATGCAAGCCTTTGGGTTCTGTTTTTCTGTGTGGAGGAATAGAGGGTGATAATTTCCACTCATTTGGAAAACTGTTTAGGTCAGCTTCAGGAGGGAAAGAATGAAATTTGATTGTAACAGACCTGAAGATGAACACTATTTCCCGTGTATTGCCAAACCAGTATTGGCTCTGAAAAACTCGTAATATTTGACCTTGAGGAACCTCCTTCAGAGGCATTCTGGATGCAAGGCCTACAGGTAAACCCTTGAATAGGGTGATACCTCCAGCTAGCTACCAAATGCTTTTGGCAAATCCCTGGCCGGAAAGCATCTATTTCTAAACAAAACTTGAGAAATTACAGCACCTAGAACATTTTTCAATGCCACAATAGTGTGTTTTTCTTTAACCTCTGTAGGTCAGTTTACGGGGTGGTGTGGACACTAAAAGATAAGATGGACCATCCAGGAGATTTCAGCCATGCTCAATGGCTGCAGAAACAACGGTGCCGAAGGAAGACTTTAGCAATCCCTGACCAACAAGAAGCTACCAACTCTACACATCAAGAGATAGTTTGACAGAACAGTCCCCTCAGTGGCAATGCTCCCCCACACCCTCACTTCTGTCGCCTCAATGGTTTCGGTATAACTAGCTGCTGAGTCAGGGAATTTAGGCAATTAAATTTTTGGGTTTTTTTGTAGTTAGCTTCCCCAAGGGATTCTTAAGTCAGTGCTGTTACCAGAAGAAATGCTTGCCAAGGCTTGCTGACCATGCATCTGTACAGATCCTGGGAGTGCCTCTTCAGTTTTGCCAAGCCAGGTTAGCCCAAGTCACTGTCAAATTGTTATTAAACTAAACCGGTTGACTGCTCATAGCTGAGCAGTGAGAGGCATAACCTCCAACAAAGCAGTAACAACTATTGGAAACAGTACCATCATAAACTGCCGTGGTCATTCCCAAATCCCACTTGGCAATTAGAAGATAAACGCTGAGGACAGAGACAAGACATCCATAAGGAGTATCATCTGCATGGAAAAACCTGCAAGATACTTGAGGGGGGATTTACATATATACATAGGATTTGGGAATAATATCTCAAAAGGCTGAATTTGATTATAAAACATGGACTACAGAGTTTCTGTAAATCCTTTAGAAGGAAAGGTAATTCAGAGGTATAGCTTGCTGGCTCAAAACAAGAGCTCAGTTCTTTGAATGCATCTCAGGTAAAGACAGCACTGGTTGCATTAAACCACTTGACAGACGATTTGTATCAGCAACTCTTCTATGCTTTTGCAATCATGATTTTATCATTATAAGGTCAAGGCAAGTTGGACATAGAAAAATATAAGTTTCAGTTAATTCTCCTAGGCTCTGAACCAGGTTGACGTCAGCTTAAGATGAAAGAAATTCTGCCTGGTGGTCCATAAAACAAGCTGTTCTGCTAAACAAGTACTATTTGAAAGGAGAAAAATCTCACATCCCCACACAATATTATTCATCCAAGTAGAAACCTATTAGTGTAAATCATCTCTAGGTAGCCATTTACAAGATATAAGAGATAATGGTTTGGCTGCAGAACATTTCTGGAGGAGGAAAATATTGTGAAAGAAGTGGAGGAACATGAAATCCTATTGTTGAAATGTCTGACAACTCTCATGTACTTCAACAGGGTCCACATCTCCTTATTCTGCAGCCTGTTCTTTTCAAACTGCATGGAAGAATCCTGCATGAAAAACTGGCTGTAAGCAAGGCAGGTTGTATCCTACACAGTTGCTCTAATAACTAGAATTAAGACAGAATTCAATCCCAAACCTACTTATTTTACGTTGTTTCTACTACTTCCATCTACCGCAATATCCAGAAGTAGGTTAAAATTAAACTAACAGATTTTTTATATTCCTGTTTTGCCCAAGATACTAGATGTATTCAGATAATCACTTTTTAAAAAATCCTTTTTTTAAAAATAAGAATAGAAAAATGCCTGCAGCATTACCTTTCCCACTTTCCTAACGGCATCTCCTCAAAGCTCATGGGATGATGGCCTGTAATTCAATAAACAGGAGAAAGTTGTTCTGGCCCCTATACGTACCTGAGTTCTCCTGCTAAAAGATGCAACTTGATGATGACTACTTTTTTTTTTTAAAAGCACACTACACATTTACTTTTACTTTGTAGCTGTAAAAGACCTTTCACAGAAGCCAGTTCCTCTCAAATCATTTATTTCCTTGCAAAATACAATCTACAACATAAAATATAAGTCAGCACATTTTCCTCTAATCCCTTTCAGCTATCATACTATTCAATGCTACTGTAAAGTAGGTGTGAAAATTTCAGATGGAAAACATGAGTTCGTTGGATCACATCCCCTTCAAATACTTCAATTCTTTTGCAGTAGAAAAACTTAAGAGGGATTCAGAGGTTTGTTTTCTTTTGTTTTTAAAGTTCACAGGAACTATTATACCAGAAAATAGAGTAAATGCTCCAACCTAACATAAGGGATCTTCTACTAGCTCCCCCTGCGGAAAGCATGACTGATGAGTTAGTATCATTAGCCAGCAGGACAGTGATCTCATTTCAGTGACTTTGTTCTATCAGCATCAGTGACAACTTACAATGGCAAAGTATTTAATATTAATATGTAAACTCTGTCAAGTGCTTTCTAAAATGTCAAGTGCCCCTCCCCCAATTTAAAAGCTATTATTGTATAGATACTGTATTATAAAAGTGTTATGAAGTTATGTTATAAGCAGTGTTATTAATGCCTTTGCTACAGGCTGAATCTGTAAGAGGTGACTGAGCAACCAGCTGTTATGGGATGCCTATTTGGGATAGATCAAACTAATTTTTCTAAGGCACCTTGCCAGTCTTTTATTTCAGAGAAGTGACAAGCTGTTGGCCTCAACAGCTGTAGTCCTGATGGTTCAAGAGCCAGCTAAGTCAGTAAATACAGAAGTTTTCAGACCGGGAGAAGAAAAGGGATGGCAAGAAGAGTTACAGGCGTCATGTACTTGATTATACTTTGTCTCCTCTCAGACTATAATCACCATCAGATGGACACAGGGTGTTTAAAAGTCTTTTATATTTACTTAACACATTCATAACTTCCCTGCTGGAAGCGGATAGTCACTGCAGTACTAGAGGAATAACTGTAGAAATGCCATTCAGCACAAAGGGACTCAGATCTACCTTCAGTAAGCTTCCCTACATACATTCCAACACTTGATTTTCAGGAGGGTGTAATGATTTGCACATTATTCTTAAGGAGAGGAAGTTTCAACAGCGGATTAGTAACATAAACTGACAAACTATATGTGCCTGTCAACAATGCACAGCAGAGCTGTTGCCGTCTTTGGGACTATAACAGTTGCCATGTAAAAAATACTCTGTTTTTCTTTATTAAAAAAATCCACCATCTGAAGTCAGTAAGAGACCATGAGTAAGTATTGTGTAGATTTTCCACACTTAGCTAACTTCAACTGTTAATGGCTTTAAAAACAGATGAATAAAACCCCAAGTTTATGGATGGCTGACAACAAACTGTGTAATCTCGACGCATGATTATCGGCGTTGCTAAATCTGGTCTTGATACCACAGTGTCAACATCCATCAGGTGCAACTGCCGCATGCTGCTTCAGTCATTCTGTGGCTTTCTGTGGAAGTACGTGCAGATCTTCCTCATGGAAACTGAAGTGGTTGCAGCCTAGGCAGAAAAAAACCCAAAACCAACAAGAAATGTTTCTAGGTTAACAGTTCATACGCTGCAGGAGTCTTAAAGTCTCCCCTCCATCATTGCTCCAGTTTGTTTAGCTTCCCAACTAAGATAGTAAATGAAAGGTTCTTTACTATAATCCGTTTGTCTCACAGATAAGAGGCTTATTACCTACAGGAAACACTGGCTAAAACCTAGGGTTGTTTTACTGCCATAAGAAAAACACTCTGGCTGCAGTTTCAGCTTCCCTACAGCAGATAAGAGAGCTGCAGATTTCCAAGATATAGCAGATCAACGAATGCTGCTGGTATTCCAGGCATGTCCTCAGGCTTTGTGTACAACACAGGAGCATCCTGAAATCTGAACTAGAGCATACTGGTCAGGAAAGGTAATTGTTCTATAGTAGTCTCTCTCCAGGGCAAATCTTTCTGTCTTGTGTTTAAACATGTACAGCATAAAGCACAAGTAGTTGTAGGTTTCCTTTAACCAAGATTTCTTGGTACAACCACAATATGAAGAGTTCAGCTGCTATGCATAACTTAAGGAGTGGTGGCTTGCCCACTTCATATCTGATAGAAGTGCTGGAAGAGGTGAAATAGGGTGAGAAATGAGATACCAAAATAAGCCTTAATGATGGCAACAACTTCTAGCATCAATTGATGCTAGAACATTCAATTGAAAGTACAAATAAAATTTGATGACTGAAAATTTACCTAGCATTTACTAAAATAAGACTCAGTTAAAGACACTGTAGGACTTGGAGTCCAGTTTCAGAGACGAGTCAAGTTTGGTTTGTTTTAAAAAATGTAATTGTCATTTCTCAGTTTGCATGTTAAACCCTCATGCCCTTATGCCAACTTTTTTAGCTGCTTTACAAGCTTAACTTTCAGATCCTAGGATGAGCTCTATGTCAGGCTTCTTGTACATCAAAAGTAGGATTATGTAGGTCAAATCCTGCCCTCTCACTCTTTTACAATTCCCTTGCTTTCAGTTGAAGGAACTGAAGACATTATTTAGCCCCACAGTTTTAACATGGGTAACAAATTCTTTTGCTACCTGGGCTAGAATAGAATTTAGCTCTTACTTCCAATGCTAAAGTGGCTTTCCAGTAACATAAACAGGCAGATGTGACGGTGAACACATAAACAGTAGATCTGCCAGGAAAGGTGCTGTCATTATTGTGCTTCTCAGAGTAGAGCTATATTTCAGATGACAGCTACACCCTTCAAACATCCAGCTGGGGACTGCAAGGATCTCTCAGCTCTTGTGTGCCCTAAGTCCCTTTAAACCGAGGGACACCACCATCCTAAAAATTCTGTTCCTGCACAGAGGGGATTAGTAGATAACAGCATTAACGTATCTGGCTTATTAGGCCAGAAATAATCCCTTTTGTCCATAGTCAAAGGGATCAGATAATTCTTTGAATGCCTGAGCAGGAGAGAAGAAACAAGGGGAGAGTGGCAGCTAGGGATAACTTATTTCATGACCACTGTTGCTGACCATCCTACTTACAGTCTTTGGTGAAGTGGCTGCTGCCACAGCCTCTTGTCGTTTGGCACTGGGACTGCAAGATGACGGGGGGCTGTTTGATGCACTCTGGCTGCCAGTTCTGCCAGTCCGTAGCTTCTCTCCCAGAGCAGACAACCAATTTTTTCTTTCAGGTGAACTATTCTCTTTATCTACTACCTCAGTGTCTTTCCTGCATGGAGATCTGAAAAGATGGGGGGGAGTTTGAATGCCCAATGGATTAATACGGTTTCCAGGAAAGGAAGGCTCTTTTGGGCTGCGGCTGGAGCCTTCGCGGTCATTATCCAACTCAGCCAGGCTGAGAGAGCCTTCATCACAAGCTTTTTGGTCTGCAGCCAAGTGACATAAATTCAGCTTGGATTTCTTAGCTGCATGGTCCAGTTCAGTCACACAGCTACAGGCCTGCAGACACTTCTGCCCTGCATTGTCCTCCTTGCTGCAGTCAAGCCTTCTCTTGGCACGCTTTTCAAACTGTGAGTGTGGGGCTTTAGGAGGGCAAGCGGCTTCCAGGAGACCTTGGGTGACTTCTGCCAGGGCTTTTCTAGGAGAAGCAGCCTTTTTCCCCACTTCTGGAGGAGAAGAGCATGGTGTCCTTGTAACCCAATGTTTAATAGACATTCTGGAGGAAGGGATCAGTTTGGGAGAAGCGCATGGGCTGGCTCCACTCTGCTTGGCTGGGGTGCAGGCTGCAGCCGTCTGGGTTTTGAGAGTGCCCGTCGGAGTGTTTGTCGACAGAGGAAGGTCTCCAGAATAAATGGGAGCACAGGCAGCCGGCCTTGGTGAGGAAATGCACGGGCTGCCCACTGTGAAGGCCTTGGCAGGAGTACTCTGTGGGCTGGCTGGCGGTCCTGATAGGGGAGAAATAAGTAGTCTGATGAGGAACACAGAACAGCAGATTAAAGACAGCCCTTTTATAAACACCCCTTCCAACTAGCAGATGAGTTCAGCGCCAACCCTTCTTCCCAGATATACCCTTTTGAATTAAGAGGTTGCATAAATCCCTCTAACTTCGGTTAAACTGGTACAAGTCCTATGTAAAATCCTATATCATATTGATAAGTATAATACAGCATGTTTGTGTAGTGTCTGACATCTATCCTTTCTGTAATGAGCACTCTTATGTAAGCTACAGCCAAAGCACTGACAGACAGACAAAACAGATCTTGAATCTTCCAAGTTTATCTTGCCTTGCTGGAAGCCTTGCAGTGGCTCAGTCCAGACAGCTTTGTACAGAGACGCTGCCTGAAAGCAAGGCTGGTCCCCACCTGCACTACCATCTTTAACAGCTGCATAACTGAGTTGAGGGACAAAGGTACTGTAAGCAGGTCCCACAGCTAATTGCAATACCAAGGAAGCCTTACGCTACAATGCCCTACCATATGAATAATGCTCCTAGTCAGGCATTAATAGTTGCATACTTTAAAGATGAAAAAAAAAAAAAAGGAGTGAGAACAGGAAAGGACATACTTTCTCTTGTCTTTTTGTTGGAGGATTTTCTGCAATGCTATAGTAGTATGAAGACGGTAGTTATTTACCACACCCAGAGAAATGTGAGAAATTCTTCACCTCCTGAACAAGGACTTAAAATTCCAAAGAATATAAAATCTGTCACTGTAGTAAGTTATTTTTTTAAAACAAATGATTCCCAAACAGTATTTCACAGTGGCTTTTGAGCTCACTAGCCAAGATGTAAATCCCCCTGCTTTTAAAAAAGTGGTTCTGAATACCAGCTTCTTAAAACAGTAGTCATAGGTAGGGGCATAAGGACCTCGTTAGTAACAGTGGGAATCATATATAGCAAAGATCTTGGTCTGCAGCAATATTAGAGGGGTTTTAAATTTTTTTTTAAAATTTTTTTTATTTCTGGCACCCTCCAACAGAGAACACATTAGCGCGTTTGTTGGATGCCTGCTTTCTCATTCATTTAACTTGTGGTGATGCAATTAAATAGAATAGCACCTTTGTTACTCTATGCATTTCCACTGCTGAGCACAAGAGCTCTAAACATTTTCTGTATACCAGGTGTTTAATCTGAGCTCCTAATTCTCAGCATTAGCACTGTACTATAAAGCATTTCATTAGAACAATGAGAAGTCTAATGCGAATAACCTGCCATTTTCTTTAGGACGCTGGGCTGTCTCACAAATAACATGTCAAGTGAGCACCTACACGACTCTTTGATTATATACCATAAGCCTCTTTCGATCCTTCCTTTTACTGTATTATCTAGTATCCAAAATATAAGTACTGGTGCATCAGAGCAAAATTAAATAGGATCCCATATTAACAGATCTCACTACAAATCACTCTAACACACAGAGTTAAATGCTCCTTTCCTGATAAAATATGCTACTTCATACCAACTTGCTTCAATCTGAACTAACAGAAAGTAACTGCCGAGATGGATTGGTTCTCCTAATCTTTACTTTAATGAGCACTTACAAGACAATAATCTCTCAGCTGAGGAATTAGTTGCACTTAAAAATCTAAGCTCCTAGAGGTAGAAGAGAAGTAGCAAAAGCTCAGCAACTCTCGATACCTAATGACCATCTACAAATTCATACAGCAGAAATATTGCATGACTAGCTGGGTATAAGCACTCCCAATCTCAAGTCAGCCTGAAAGTTATACTGTGGAGACACTGGACAAGGGGAAAAAAGCTATCCTGAGAGTTGGATGGGTGTCACGGCAAGAAGCAAACCCAAACTTGAGAAACATCCCCAAACCCAAACTTGAGAAACATCCCCAAACTTGAGATAAAGAATACAAAGATCAGGCTTTTTTGTAAGACTGCATTCATTATTCAGGCTTCTACTAAGCCAGTTCCAAGCTGTTTCCATTTATGCTGCCATTGCATGTAGTACAATACTGTAAATACCTGCAGTCAACCTGCATAACACCAAAGCAGGTTATTTCAGATGTTTCCTACCTTCTCTGCTACAAGTCTTCCAGACTGATATTATCAATCTCCACATTTGAAAGTGACAAATTGTCCATGCACAGGCGTGCTCCAGAAATTTGGTTACACAAAACCACAGAGAAAGTAGTACAACTTAGGGAAAGCACTAAAATAATTTCCAAAGAAAAGGAAACTGTGCTTGCTACACTTGATGATATAGGTCAACAGTCAATACACAACCTCAATCTCACCATTTGTTCCACATAAATGGGTGGGGAACTACCTAGATCTCATCCCAGCAGGTCTGAAATAGTACTCAGCTTGCCAGCTCTCAATCAGTCTCTGCAGAAAACTCCTACGTTCTAACAGCACGTGCTTTGTGTTCAAGAGCCAAGGTCAGCAGGAAGCCTGCTGTTGTGTTTGCAGTGTCTGTGTACTTCCTCTTCCCTCCTGTGTTACTTTAATGCAGCAAGAGCAAGGAGAAATAAGTTATTTTTCTAGTATAATTGCCAAAGCTGACTTGTAAAGTTTCAGTGTACAAGCTACTTCAGGTTTCAGGCTTCTAGACTAGACCTATGCTTACTTCTCTTTTGCTGAAACTAGTACAGAAAGTTATTTTTGAGCCCTCTCTGAAGGTTTGTGCACACACAAACCATTTGCCAGCTACAGAACAGACCTGGCACTCGCCCTGCTATTGTCCTGCAAACTTCCTGCAAGACTGTTACTCACTGGCAAAAGGTTAGAGGTAATGTTATCCCATTAGTGGGATTTGGAGACCTTCAGCCTTTATTTGTGTTAGCCAAGGTGAAATTCATTTGGAGGGTGGCTAGAAAAGATAGGTGAAACACAGGAAGTCACACCAGCAGCTGCTGGGAAGCTATTGTAGTCTTAGTTTCAGAGCTACTCTACAGAGAAGCTCATCTTACTTCACTTTCAGCGGAGGGTTGTTCTCCTTTCACCTACTCTACTGTAACAAAATGCAAGTTTCAGACAATTCAAAGTAGTGCTGTGACCCAAGGCTCCTTTCTTCTGGTCTAGGGTACTGTCCAGTGAGTAGCTTCTCTATAGAGCCCAAATCTGCTTGCTAGCTGTGAGAGCATGCTGCATAGCTTGTCTGATTGCCTAGGCTTTGCAGGAAGGTATTGCATTTGTTAACTAGCCTTAACATGTGAGTAGATGATGCTACTGATTAATTCTGGAACATTATGATCGCATCATGATTGTCTACATGCATTTTTTAAGTACTTTCACTGTGTGGCATTTGTCTGTATAGACAGTCAGTACCACCGTATGAAGCTGAAGAAAGAGATGTAATATTGATAGCAGCAGCAGCAAAGAAATCTGTGCAGAATTCAACTACTGGGCAGGAGGACACAGTTCAGAGTTCCAAGGCTGTATGTGTGCTGTCAGCCCTTTACTGGGTAAACTAGTAAATTGGAAAAAGCATATGATCTTACTGCTCTCAGTTATTATTCGATATAAAAAAAAGCGTGAGTTGTTGCTACAGTGCATGCACACATGACATCTCCTTTGACTGTTCAATTATTGAACCCTGCTGATACTGAAGACCTGGCTGCCCAGATGTATTGTGTATGCCCAAGCTGTATTAATGAATATTTGCTTTGCAGTCTGGTCATACAGACTTCGGCATACTTGTAAGCTATTTCAGCCAGCTTGTCTTGTTGGTGGCCGAGGTATTTACAAGTAGAAATGTTTGTCTAGCTATATGAATTATTCCCTAACATGAAAAAAATAGAAGAATAATAAGACAAGCCAAAGGTTTTTGTTGGTACAGAAAGCAGCCAAAATTCAGAAGCCATATTGCAGAGCAAGATATCTCGGCTGAGCAGCCTTACCTGCTCCACGTTGTTCTTCTGGTTTCTTGTGAGTGACCCAGCCCACCAACTTGATTTTTCTTAATGCTGATTTGTCCTCCTCAGGACAACGTTGTAAGCGCCAAATCCTCACAGTGTTGTCATCAGAGCACGTGGCAATCTACAGTATAAATTAGTTTATAGGAGTAACCAGGAGACAAGAATCAGCAGCAAGGAAATGCTGTGGCCAAAGTTCATAGTAATCTGGATGGGAAAATGTCTCTCCTCTGACCTCTGTGACACCAATATTGTCCCTACAGAAAGTAACTTTGCCTCTCAAATTACTCCAAGCAGCTTCCTGTCCTGTCTTAGCACCACATTCTCCACTTTTCTTCATGCTTCAGCATTTGTACAATGGCTGATTATTTCTTACCTGTGTCAGTAAGGATTTTAAAGGCTATATTGGTCTGCATTTCCAACAAATCATGACCAGGATACTGGGCTACGTCTAGATCACAGATTTCATCTAAAATGCTAATTCTTATATTTTTGTGCATCGTACAGAACTAGATCAATTCCTCCTGTTTGCCTGCAAGACTCCCACCCTCCTACACTGCAACGGTTTTCTGAAGACCCAGGGCTGTAGTGCAAGCTAGGGAAAGTGGCTGACTTGCTTAATACTGTGGGGTGAAAGAAACTGGCTGTTATTAGGACTGTCTAGGATTTTTCAGGGTTATTTCTCATTTTGAGCCAGGCCAATCATTTGAACCAACCTCCTACTGCAGTTCTCTTCCTTTTAGTGATTCCTGGTGCATAATTACTGACCCAATTTCACTGTAGGTTTTTGGGTGTACACAAAAATATGTCATAAAAACAGCTCAGATTTTGAAAAAAGGTCACAATGAAGAGTCCAAGTGGTTTTCAAAGGGCATTCCAAACTTCTTGCCACTCTGTACAAGACTAGCAGATGTTATCAGTGGTCAGACAGGTAAGGAAGCTGTAAGTATGGAACGACAAAACAAGCTTTTACCTTATGAAAGCCCTGATTAAATGGTTTCACAGTTTTCTCTCTTACAGTTAGTGCCACAAGCTCTCATCAGGAGAGACCTTTGTTCATTTGCAATTTCCTAGGTCTTATCAAATAGTCTAAATTATTTGAAAATAATGACAAAGTTCTGATACATTGTACTCATGTGACAAGCTTGGTTTACTGCCCCCTCAAATGAACATTTTTAGAAATTATTGACTAAAAATTTCCTCCCAAATAAAGAAATACTGCTGCAATTTTGAAAAGCAGATGTTGCCACATCACATCTATTGTTTCATGGGAAAGGCAATTTTCCAGAAAACAAACCTTAGTGAAGTCTGAAGGACACCAAGCAATGGAGGTTACTTCTTGAGAGTGACCAAGGAGTATCCATGGAGGAAGGCTGGGCTCAGAAACCTTAAAAATTCCATAGAAAAACAAGTATACAATCAGAAGCCTCACAGCCTAATATACATCACTAAGAAAAGACCCCACAGCCCACCTGTGAAGCATGTGAATACTTTCCATCTTTCCTATATGAGACAGATAAATCAAATGCTCTCAGCCTGTCATCATCAGGCAACAACTGATGGAGCCCTAAGAATCAGTTCATGTTTCATTTCTAGAGGTGAAGCAGCTGGTCAGCACTCAGAGGTACCTATTTGCCTGGAAACACTTGTTCAATTCCTGCTATGCACAGGATTTCTGCCTCCAGAGTTGTCAGCCCAAAACATGACACAAGCATTTTACTATATTAAGTACCTCTACCTGTTCTAGGTAAGCTGCTTAAAAGTTTGGGAAGCTCATACTTTGAATTAGGATAGGCAAATATATTCTGCTGCCATTTTACAAATGTCCCAATCACAGGTCAATGGTTTATTAAAAAAATAAAAGCACCACCAGCAAAATCCTATAGATGAACCTTCACTGGATCAGAACTAGCGTTTGTGTGAGTGCCAAGTGCCTGTACCTCCTCCAACCAACCAGCTGGACCACAGACTCTCTTAACAGTTCATAAAAAAGCTCCCTAAAACACTCATGCTCATTAACCTGATCTCCACTTCTCTTACACCCTTCATAAAATTTTTCTCCTGTTCTACAGTATTACTATTAATCTTCAATTGCAGCTCAGGTAAGTGACAGATACAGCTGAAGCTAGCTTGAAGTGGCCCAAGGAAGAAAACACACACGCATACACACACAGATTATATCCAAGTTTTGCATGCTTTCTGAAGCTATGAGTCACCATTATTGATGTGACATTATAAGGGGGATTTATCAAGCGGATTTGCATAAATGACTAAGTGAATGAACAGATCCTTTACTGTGTGGGAAAAGGAATAGACATTACACATAGATTTCAAAGGAAGATGCAAGACATTGGGGAAGGCTTTTGATTTACACACAAGTTTTTCTCTTGTGGATCACCTCCTACAACAGCCTGCAAAACCGCAATTCAATATCCACCTTCAGATCTTAAAGTTGTTCTGATACAAACAGGTTCATCTTAACAGGCCGCTTTTTTTTTCCTGGCATAGCAGAGGCAATCACTTGACTAAATATCCACTAAATGCCTTGGTCAGAGTATTCCTTTCTCTGCCAAAACATGCAATACCATGGAAACTAAATCCCTATTTAGGGAATAAACAACAGGAGATCTTGGTGCAGAGAACACCTTTGTTTACATTTAATAGCAGTCTTGCTATATACACATAACAGACACAATAGCAGTCCAGTAGCCACTGATTGCTGAAAGGAAAGCAGAGGAAGAGAATTACTCTTGCTGGGACACACTGGTTTTACACTATACTAGTGTAAATTAAACGAACCACACCCAACTTATATTATCGTGAACTAAAGGAGGATGCATAGTTACAGCTGTGTCCACTGTGTTTGGCAGAAGACAGTCAGCCAGTCTGCGCATGTTAAGTCAGGATTAGCCACACGTTCATGCTACTTTTTGCCTGATTTGACAGGATATTGGTGGGGAAGTTAGAGCTATTGTGGAAAGGTTAAAAAGAGAATCCTAGGAAATGAGACTTTATTAGTTACTCCACTCACTGAAACAGCTGTTATATCAATCTTCAAGGCTCAGCATAAAATGGTGTATACAGTTTTATGCACCGTATGATACAGAAGCACTTAAATTCCAGTGCTGGGACAGACCAAAGGGTAGCTTAATATGGTCACCTCAGAGTGGTCCATACCAAAGGATTCAAAGGACAATGGAAGTATATGTCTATAAAGGATATTTTTTACTACCAGGAAGGTATCTCAGCTAGGTACCATCTTTGTGGAGAGAAACCTCTCTGCTCTCTGGCTTTTATAATCTTAGGGTTGTTCAAGAGTCAGTTAATTAATCAACGGACTAGTAATTAAAAAAAAAAACCAACACCCAACACAATAAAGAAAGTGTGCATTGCCTGGAAGTGATTTATATATGGAAACAGACTGAAATAGCGTCCTTGTCAGCAATAACTTCTAGCCACAGTGTTCCCTGGGAATTGCTGACCAAAACACAAGTTAGCAATGCTGTAAAAGTTTCTCAAAGAAATAATCTGGGTGGACAAGGTCTTGCTCTGTCCTCAACAAGGTCTTCCTCTGCCTTTTATTCCTCTCTAGATATGGAAAGCTAGCGCTCTTCATTAAGTTCTTTCCAACACTACCTGTTAATTGCTCATGCAATATCTAACCATGTTTTTTTCACAGCAAAGTAAGTCCTCATCCCAGGAAAAGATACATATGTTTCAAAGTCAGTAAAATCTGCCAATATTTAAAACAAATTAAGAAGACTCTGGATATGACAGATCTTGGAAGAGACAGTTTCGCTGGAAGTCCCACTTTCTAACAAGACTATGGGATTAAAATAAAAGTAGTCATCTGATGATTTATTTAATAATTAGGCAATACGATCTGTCACTCCTATGTGATAGCAACAGAAGCCTTCTTTACACAAATGCATTTTAAATATGCTTAAACTTTGAGATGTAATGACATCCTTGAATGCTCTTGACCCAGTCCCAGCCTGTGTTCCAAGAAGGTATCAAAACACATGAATGCAGGATGTGCAACTCAAGTTTGCACAGGCATTTTTGCTGAATTTGCACAGAACATGAGGAAGGTTAAAATTACACCACTTGGCATGGGAGTAGCCATGCTACCGCACTCCTGCTACTACTGAGTAAGCAACCTAGCTGCTTACAAGTGTTCTCCAAATCAAAGAGACTACATGCTCAAACCACAACCTCAGCAGGCTGACCCTCTGCTCTGAAAGGTTTGTATTTTACTTTCAAACACATCATGAAAGGGATAAACAAGTCAACATTCCCTAAAAATTAACCCAAACCTGAAACAGGCAGTCACTTGTGGTTTCTGTCTATTCTACTTCACTAAGAAATCTACTCTGTTCCCATATGGTTGTCAAGTATGGAGAACAGAACTTGAAGCACACCTTATTCTGAGGTCCCTGCTATTAACTTGGTGACATCTGCATTTCCTACACGTCAGTGCAAGATGCCAAGTGACGAACCCTCTCGGCTTTCAGACGGTGCTTTGGAATTTCACTGAAGGCTCTGGCTGAGCCCTTGCTGTAATACAAAGGCTTTAACTACTGTAAATTAAGCATGAGTGAAAGCTGTGTCTGAAGCAAGAGCTGGAAAAAGGAGAGGTAGGGGGCAAAAAGTTCCCTTTAAAACAATTATATTGTTAGGTTTCTGCTAATGTGCTCCATTGCTAAATATGAACCAAGAACTGTCTGTCTACTTGTCATAGCTGGCTGAATCAACAGGATTGAAAGAGGATTTTAATGCCCATTAAAACCAGATTAAGATCAGCAACTTGCAATAAGCAGCAGTGATGAGAGACATATTGATGGCAGGAGGTTAGCTCTGTTTAAACAGTTACATCTAGCCTTGACAGCAACAAACACACTCTGGGCATAACATGCCAGGAGCTAACCCCACGCTGCTTTGAGTAAGAGTGGGAGGCAGGGAGTGTCCTACATGAACATGAAAAGCAAATGAAACAAAAGAGCAGAGCAGCTCCAGGTTGCACACTCGGGTCTCTCTCAGTAGCCTCACCTTCCATATGTATGCGTTGCAGTCACTCGAGCCACTGACCAGGAACTGGTCGTCTGGGCTGGTGCTGGACTTGATGTAAAAGGTTGAATTCTGATGCCCGCTGAAAATGGCCACTGTGAAGAGAAAAGAAAAAAAAAGAAAATAAAAGCCCTACTCAATGCACAGCTGTCAGTTGCGCAAGGAGGGCTGATCTTACAGGCTTTTCCTGCCTAGCCACATACCCTCTGTAGAAAGTGGTTACACTGCTCCCTTGCTCTGGGGCTCCGGCTCTGGCAGCAGGAAGTTTTTGTTATTCAACTGGAGCCCTTCAGGCTTCCCAAACAAAGCAACAGCTCTCTCCACAGCATTAGGAAGCTGTGGCAGTTTCACTAAAGCTTTAGCCTGGCCCATATCACAAGCAGGCAGAGACATCACCTGGGCTGCCTCACTACTCTGGTTAAGGTTCCTTGTCTCTTCTTCCCTCAGTCACCATCACCAGCCCTGCTACATTAACAAGGGCAGTCGCACAGAAAACACAGCAAGGGCCTCCTTCCACCCAGGCAGTGACAAAGGCACTTGCTGCTCCTTCCTCCTGCTGCCAGCATCTTTATTTCATAAACAAAACTTGCATCGTGTCAGCCACGCTTGCCGCCTGCCTGTATTTAAAGCCTCAGGAGTGTTTGCTGAAGCCTTGAAACCATCACCCTGAATGGCTGCTGTTCCCCCTATTGCAAGGACCTGAAGAGCCGGCAGCCGGCACAAGAGCTGAGTGTGGATCTAGAGCACTCGGCTGCACCGTTTTCTGTCCTCTCCTCAGAGCAGAAAGGGTAAGTTTCCCGATGTAGCACCAGACAGGGCTGGCACCCCCACTACCAGCCCTGTTTTAATAGTGGTTTTGGCAAAGGAGGCAACCCACAGACCAGAGGACACATGGCGGTCTTTGGCGGTCTTTGAAAAGTTGCGAGAACCCCAAAATATCCCTTAATTTTTACTCATAGCTCTCTCAGCGCAGTGGCTACCAGACAGCAAATCCCTTCCTAAGCCAGACCTACCAGCAAGTCCTGCTACAGCGGGGATTTCCTCACGCCCCACTGCAAACTACAGCTGCCTCTATACTAGGTAAGCGCAGCCGCAGTTGGGATAAAAGCCGTCGAGAGGGAGAACGGCATGAACCCACGGGCAGGCGCTGCCCTCTGCGGGAACAGTGGCACACCTAGAAGCCAAACATGTTTCATCCAGCGGGATGAATCGAGATTGCTCGCTGGATTTTATCGGCTGCACACAGAAGGCAAGAGCTCCGTGAGGAGGCAGAGGGCGGGATGCCCTGTGCTTTGGAGAGCCCAGTTCTGCGGGCAGATAGGCCAGTGAGCGTATTTCCACAGCTCAGCGGTGGCACCGGGGCTTAACCTCAACAACTGACCTGTTAATATTTACTACTTGCACCATGTCTCAACTCTGGAAGTGTTCCCACCCACCAGACTGCCTTCCTGGAGAGCAGACAGAAGGACACATTGTTAATTTAATTTCAATTAACTGAAAAACTAAGAAAAGGCAATGGAAACTAAATCACATGTCTGGCTGGAAAGCATCTAGCAAGTTTTGCCGCTTTCTGAGAAGCAGCTGCTGGCCTACGACAAAGCAGCTGAGTGCACCAAAGGCTGTGGGCCATCTTGGCAATGTAAAGGTCACAGATGCAGAGCTGAAGGAATCTAAAAAGCTGAAGCATCTCCACAATATGCTGGGGATGCTTTCTCCCAGAAACTCCAGTAGAAGCTAAATTTAAAAGACACCTTAAAATATCTGAATACAACATAGCAGGTGATCACTTTACATGCATTCATATCTAAGAATTTGAAAAATCAGTGACTGCCAGTAAGCAGAAGATTCAAACTTGCTTCAGGTGGGTAGCAGCTGGACACTAGCCATTCCTCACCAGATAACTAGAGTCAACATGCAAACTACCATAACTGTCTGTCTGGGTGAACCAGTATCTGCACTTATGAAAGTTTTTGTGCTATTAGTTTTATGTGGATGGCTTAACACAAAACGTGAACAGCCCTTGTAACAGGTGCCTTCTCTCCTGGATAGCTTTAAACATAAGAGCATAGAATAGGTTTCCTAAGTGTTCAGGCTGGTCTCTGTCTCTCTAAGTCATAGGGAGAAACTCGCCTTTCTATACCCTGTAACATCTATTTTTTGCAGCTATTTTCACAGGTATCATGCTTACCTGGAGTGGTCCTTAAACTTGACATATTGAACATGTAGATACTGTCATCAGTGCAGTTAGCAAATAGATTAGCACCAGTGGAATCCAAAACCAGGCTAGAATATCCTATAGAAAAAGAGAGAAGTTCTTCATATGAAATCACTCCACAAAAAACATTTTAGAAAACAGGCATCTCAAAAAATGCCTAGAGAGGGAAATTTGGAAAGGTTCTCCATCACATACAAGATTGTCATTGGAAAGTTTATTTGTTTGGCAGAGCACTTGTTGGAGAAGGACAGTTTCTAGAATAACATCTACATTTTCTCATGAGGAGGCAGGGTGATATTTAGAAGAATCTCACCTTCAGAGAAGGCAAGTGATTTATTTGATAGTTTCAAATGGGTAACAGGAACAACCAATTGTAGAAGCAGAGACTAAAAATAAATAGAAACCCTCATGCTTTGGTAAAATAAGCCATCCTCTGATTTGCTAGTGATTTAGGTTCCAGAAAAATCTTTCCCTGCAAGGAAATTATTTCACAACCAGCTCCTCAAGGATTTCCCTCATGTTCTTGGGACTGACACTGACCATTACCACATCAAGATAGTTGATTAGACAAGTCATCAGGAATTACTGTGTTGCATCAGAGCACTGTAAGGCGTTAAGATACAAAGAAGCACAGAGCAACACAAATAAGAGAGCTATTGTTTTTGATAACAAACAACTTCGAGTATTGCTCGACTCTGAAAGGTTGTAATGTAAAAACCCAGTCCGGTCTGTTGTCTCTGCAAGATACAATGCAATACTCATGCATCAAAACAACTAGCTAAATTCTGTCTCAAGAGCTCTATTATTCCCTCATCTTCATTTCTGCAAATACACTGCTGAGGCTTATGCAAGTTTTTACCATTGGTGCAATGATACAAAAGCAGGGCAGTTTCACTCTTCAACTTGAAAATTTGGTATTGGCAATCAAAATACCCTGCCAAGCTTGTCAGTCTGATCAATAATTGGCTAAAAAGGTAAGAGATGACACTGACAGTACTTCTTAAATTCACTTTGCACTTTAACAAATACATCCTCCAATAACTTACCCAGTTTGCGAGTACTGGTCCCAGGGTAGCAAAAAGACTTGAAAGGCACCGGGTCCTGACGGTAAGTGGCATAGTTTTTGCGCAAGTCCCATACTTTGATCACACTGAAATAGGAAAGCACAAGTGTCTTCAACTTCAAAATTTCTTCTGCAATGCTGATAGGGCCTTCTAAGAGCACAGGAAGACAGGCTGCTCATTACTGAGGAGTGTCCAGTGCTAAGGAGCACAACTGGGCAGAGCAGAGACATGCTGAAAGCAAAACAATCGCTCTGCTGGGTATGGATGAGGAAGCAGCACTGTCTTCTGTAACTAACACATGATACAACAAGAGCCTGCAAGTCAACTTTCTTCAAGTAGTAAAAGGAAATACAAGGACGCCTTTATACTCCTGACTTGTAGTTTTAAAAATTAAGTCTTTTCTTGCTCTCAGGAGCAAGCCTCTCTCACTAGCCATATGCAGGAGTCAATCTATCTTATCTGCCTCAGAAAGGCTCTGACCACATGAAGCCTGCTAAAGAATTGAGTCCTGAGAGGGTAATCTCCACACTAATCAATGAGACAGTTTGCTCGAGCTCCAAGATGCTGCAACAGATCTGGCACCTAAAAGAACGCATCTTTTGTAACTCAAGGCAACATTTTCTCAAGCATGCCTACACATATCCAGGCACCAACCACCCACTTGCATCCTAAAACAGCTCACTGTCTAACAATAGTCTGTTTATGTGTGGTCCCATAGGTCCATAAGAATAGAGAGAGATGACAAGAACTGCTCTCGTTCTGCCCCATAGCTAAGACACTAAAATGAGCATTTACCATATATGCGCAATTTGTCCCAGCGCTCCAATCTCCAGTAAGGAAGAAAAGCGACATTCAGCTTTGCCAACGCAAGCTGGCAGTGTAGCTCTGCTTATTCTACCTAATAGTAACTCATTAGCCTTGTGGGCCACTGAGTGATCTTACAAAAAAAAAATCTCCCAATCTTTTTGTGCTACTAAGAAGAACACACAGAATAGACAGAAAAGCAGGCATCCTCCCTCCTTACCCATCAACAGCTCCTGCAGAGATAAGAGTATGCTCATCCTGAAGCAGCACCACAGTTACACTCTGCTGGAAATCCTTAAAAAGAAAAGAAGAAAAAAATAACTTTATTTTCTTTCAAGGTCAGCAAGATTTTGCTGCTTAGTTCAAGGCCAAGTGAATACCAAGAAAACCTCCTCATAGTCAGGCAGGAGAACCTGGAAATACTAGATGCCATTTAGGACACAACAATCCTTTGAACACTCCCATCAGTGAAATTGCCACTGAGCAATAAGTGTTTGGGCAGCAGTTTGACATTATACCTCTCAGGTCAGAGCTAACAGAGCTGCCTTCATTGCAAGGTTTAATAGATTAAATAAGATCAGGTCTTACTCCAGTAAGGCAGTAATTATTGTGGTCAAATTAGGGAGAAAAAAAAAGAAAGGAAAAAAATTACAACTCTCCCTATATCCCCCTTAAAAAAGGAATGCTGACCACTCTGTTCCTCCCCAGAAAAAAAAAATATGTATTTTCACATGGCTTTTGCACAAAGATGGCTCTGATGGCACGTGGGTTGTTAGACAACTAAACAATGTCTAAAATGAGCCATAGCAAGTGACCATGACACAAAAACCTACCTCTGCAAAGAAAACAGAAGCAGTTACCACATTCAGGACAATTATTTCTCATGATAGTTACTTAGGAAGACTTCTATGACTAACATTGTCCTCAGAAGACAGGCCTACATTTTGTTTGCTCCCCAGATACCTACAACCAAGGGAGCAAGCCCTCTTAGGTTCTGCCTCTTCTTCTTTGGTTTGGAAGGAGTCTGCTTGTCAACCACATTGTGTGCTCCACTGATCTGATTCACCTGCCTATAAAATCCATCTGAAAGAAATCAAAGACATGTCAATTAATAGTTTCTATGCAATTTTGCTATCACTTTAATAAAACAGGCATCAGCTTGGAATAAGTCCTAAAAAGTGGCTGAGACCAACCTATAAAATCATTTAAATGTGTTCTGAAAACAAAAAATGTTAGTTAGATACAAAACTGACGAGAAGAACACACTAGAAAACAGGACCATATATTGCAAAAAATTACAGAGGTCAAAGTAGCGTGGACATTGAAACTAAAACTGATCTAGGCAGGCTGCCTTTGGAAATCATTACCCCTTGGTTTGGTCTTCAGCATGGATTCTGGTCTGGAGCATTCAACCCATCTCATCTTGAGCAGAACTGCACTCACAGGAAGGTCTCCAGTGCTTTTCCACTCTATATTATAATTTTCTATTTAGCCTTTTGTCTGCTACTTCTCGCTTTATGAAACTTACTGCTTTCCTAGAGTAAAGCAACTTTTCTGCTTTTTTTCCTGTACCTTCCACTTCAATCATGTGGAGCCTCCCTTTTCCTGCACTTGCAAGTTTGAAGAGCCAGAGAACCTGAGACAGATGGAACAGTGAGACATGTCCTGGCAGCACAGGCCAGGAAACTGCTGGGACAGAGCAGGGAACTGGGAAGAGGCCTAAGGGCATGACCTGACCAGGGAATGAAAAGCTCCAGGAAACAGAAAGAGAGGAGTAGAATGAGCTCACCCTGCATTTAGTAGGTTAGGTGTTCCCACAATATATTCAGTTGCTCCCAGCGCTCACAAGCTCCTTTGCTCCTGCACTTTCTGTCTTCCTTCCTACTCTGGCAGGAGCCTTCCCAGGTTTGCTTCATCCCTCCAGGTGGCTCTGACCCAAGCACTCTCACCCAGCCCATCTATCTCTGTGCTGTCCCACAAAGGGATGTATTCTGTACCCCTTATCTCCTTACCAATACACAGGGTATTATCAGGCCAGCACCTACATCGTGCTGCAAATCTGAGACTGTTACAAAGTGGAAAAATGTATTATACATAGAAGAAATACCTATTCCATCCTATTACTGTACCAAAGCAGTACACTGTTATCTGACAATCCTTCTCTTCTTACTGAAGTGTTGCCTGTATTGTAAACGAAAGCATTACTCCAACAAGTACATCTGAGTACTACCTTTATATGAGATGCTGAGCTTTTTTGATACATATCTGAAAGTTCAGTTACCTTTCTTGTTGCATCTGGTATCCCAAACCATGATGTTTCCATCTCTGCCTCCAGTACAGAAGACAGCTGAGAGAGAGAAAAAGAGTGCTATTAGCTTCCAAAAGTGTTAATTTAATTAACTGAATGCAGCACAATGCCATCTATGTGCCTCTGGCTCCTCTGCCCCAGCACTTGGGATGCCAGTCCTAGAAATACAAAAGTCGGGCCATTGTTCTGGCATGATTTTTAACTAGTTTCCTTATTCTCCTTATTCTTTTTTTACTACTACTCTAGAGAAACCTGCTTACAAAAAGAGTATTTACACACTTATGTATGGAAGTAGGTATCTTATCTTAAACTTGCCCAAGATCAGGAATGTGCAGATGGTAGCATCAGGTTGCTCTGAAGTTCCAACAAGTTAGTTTTGCTTCACTGGCTGGGTCGCTGCTCAGTTGGACTGTGCTATTTGTAACTGTCAGTTTCCAAAGCCCTTTTTTAGCCCCCAAAGTACCAATGTGCAGGAGGAAAGAAGAAGGAAAAAACCGACAACAGGGAATATCAACATTTACCTTTCTCAAACCTAGAAAAAGCAACAGACTTGAGGCTACACTGGTGACCTTTACATATGCCAAGAAGCTCGCTGGCTCTCACATCCCACACCTTGGCTGTCTGATCTCCTGAAGCAGTGACCTTCGGAGGAAAAAATAAAAAGCTTTAGTCAGCTTCTACACACAGTTGCCAAAGCATTAAAAATAAAGTTAGATGGCAAAAGACTGCTTACAATCTGCTGTTCCCCTGGTACCCAGGCAAGGTCAAATACAGCATTTGAGTGAGCCTGCCATTCTAACAAGAAAACAAAAGCCAAGATTAGTTCAGTGCATCGCAGCATGATATTTTGCAGAAGACTAAAGAACATCAGACACTGAAACCAGAAAACTTGTCAACAGCTTGCCTTAGGCATGAAAAACAATGCAGAACAATTCACCTACTACTGCCATTTAAGAGCACACTCATGCTACTGCTTTGTAAAGAAGACTCAGTGAAGTATATGAAAGGATTTAAGTACTGCCCACATTTATGTTTAAAGGACTCGCAAAAACCTTTCTTTGGTTCTGGTAAATCATGTACTTGTCACATCAAATGAAGATCAGGTTCTATATAACATTTACCCTTAAAGATGAGTTTGCTGGTAGTTTGAGCTTCAGTATCATACAGTCTAACAAATCCTTCTTCATTTGCGACTGCCAGTATACGCTCCAAATTCGGGGCTGAAAAGAAATTGAAACGTATTTGTGTATTATGGAGCTGATTCATAATCATGCCCCTGCTCTTTGTGAAGGGCCACAGACACTTTAAATAGGGTACACAGGAAATAGATAGCTGTGAAATAAACAGTATTTACATAGCAATTTAAATGTTCAAAATGCAGAAATATTGGCCAGCATTTTTTCTAGGTGTTCCATTCAGGAACTACTATACATGGGCAATCAAATGGCTCAAGGAGCAACTTTTGAGATGACGGCCTCTTTCACCAGCTGTAATAGTTCTCTAGTTAAGAGTTTTCTGTATCTATACTACCTATCATCTACAATTTCCAGTACTTTCTATGGATCTGAGTTGGAAAAGCAGGAAGCTGCCTTGGAGAAACGTATAAGCTCACACCAAAACTAGAGTACTATAAATTAAAGAGTTTTGCCCTAAAGATCCAGAAGCTTCCACGCTTGCTTCGCTTATCATGTATTTATCATGGGGAAACGCTACATGTAACAGTCCAGTGACATCCATCCACCTCTTTGAGTTCTGCATACTATTCTCCACCCTGGTATATCTTTCACATACTTTGAACAAAGCCCAATTTTTCACCGATGTAGCCTAGCACTGTCACCAAGAGGACATACCTTGAAACAGACAAAGCTGCAACAGAGACAAAATAAATGCTTTGTAGTGCTTCTTTAAGGGAATGCTTGCCACCGGTATACCTAGGAGCACCATGACCCAATCTAGATCACATCTAGGTGCAAGTACACTATTACCAGCTCACTTTAAAACAAGAAACTCTGAAACCAAATCATGAGACACAGCTCAACAACAACAACAACAACAAAAAAGCTGACAGCGAGCGGTGCCCACACCCTGGCCCCTAAAAGGGCCTTTCGAAGGTGACTTTACCTGAAGAAAAGGTGCAGCCGAAAGGAGGGACCGGCACGCCCGTTTCCCCGTGAGAGAGGTGGTCATCTTCTTGGCTGCACTGGTAGCTATCCAGGAGGTGCTGCAGGGGCAGCGGCGAGGACCGACCTACAACGAGACAGGCGGACCGTAACCGCACCAGACACCACCGACTCGGACGCGAGGAGCCCCGAGGCCCCCACAGCGGCTGTGGAGGCGCCCGAGCCGCCCCCTCCGCCGTCGGGGGGGGTCTCACCCGGCGGCTCCGGGACCACCGCTACGGCAGCGGGCGGCCCGGGCTCAGGCCGCCGCGGTCCCGCCGCCCGGGGAAGAGGCAGGGGCGGTGCGGGACGGGACGGGGCGGTGCGGGGAGCGGCGCGGGGAGCGGCGCGGCCGCGGTACTCACGGGGCGGCGCGGCCGAGGAGCGGCGGAGCAGCGCGCGGCACAGCATGGCCGAGAACAACCTGCGCGCGCGGACCCGGCTCGTGGCGCCGACTCCCGCCACCGACCGACCCGCCAAACGCGCCTCGGCCCCTCATTGGGCAGCAGGAGCCCGCCGCGCCGCGCCCTCTTCCTCTGATTGGGCGGCGCAGAGGGGCAGGGCCTCCGGGCCACACCCACCCTCCGGCCGTTCACCGAGAGGCAGCCGCCGTGAGTGGCCGCGGCCGGTGTGGCGGCTGACGCGCGCACGCGCCCGGGCGTCGCGCCTGCGCACAAGTCGCGCGGCGATGGTGCGGCCGCCCCTGGGCTGAGGTGGCGGGAGGGTGTTTGCGCATGCGTGGCTGGCGCAGGGGCGGCGAGTGGCGGGCCGGGGTCGGGGCGGCGGCGGCGGCGGCGGCGGGGGGGTCGGTATGGCTGCCAGCGCCAAGTCCTTCCTGGCCGATGCGGGCTACGGCGAGCAGGAGCTGGACGCCAACTCCGCCCTCATGGAGCTGGACAAAGGTGAGGCCGGGCGGGCTCGAGGTTGTCGCCGGCCTGGGGAGCGGGGCTGGGGCTGCCGTTAGGGCCGTCGGCGCCCGCTCTCTGCCTGCCGCCGCGCTGTGGGGGGCGGTCTCGTCCCGTCCTTCGGTCCCCAGCGGCTGGGAGCGTTGTTTTCTTACCGCTGTACGGCGAGCGGGGGGTAGAGGGAGGACCTGGCTGTGAAGGAGCATCGGTATCTGCAGCAGTCATTGTTGTCTTGTTTAGGCCTCAGGTCTGGCAAACTCGGGGAGCAGTGCGAAGCCGTCGTTCGTTTTCCCAGGCTCTTCCAGAAATATCCTTTCCCTATTCTCATTAATTCAGCTTTCCTAAAGCTAGCTGATGTTTTCAGAGTGGGGTAAGTAGCATCAGTCAGTTTCTATCTATTCAAATCTCTTATCCGTAGTAATGCACTGTGTCTTGGAGTGTTGCTGCATCGGAGCCTGGGCAGCCGTGGGGTTTTTCTGCTTGCCTGATAATACCACAGTGGTACCTTTTCTATTGAGGACAAGTTGTGCTTGATTGGAGCTTGCTTTCCCCGTCTTTAGTGGCCTTAAGTGGCTGTGAGCGATCAACGACACAGTTCCTTTCCATCTGTCCTGATTTGAGGATTCACTTGCTGACTGGTTTAAGTTCACTGGTATAAATTCTGCTTCATAGGCACGTTCAAATTCATAATTAATAAATAGATGGATGATCATATGTGCAAATTCCATGTCTAAGGAATGTTAATAACAAAGTCCAAAGTATAGATTTTTCAAGTGCCTGATGTCTAAATGTGATGGAATTGGAGCTACTTTGTAATAGCTTACAAAGTTATCTGTTGCTGTTGTGGAATCTTCACTGTTGGCTTCAGGAAGGAAAAAAAATTCACTTACACCTGGCAATGGCAATTAGACTTTTCTGTCTTAGTCCTGGACATGGTTTTCTAGCAGAATTAGATCCCTGAGTGTGCACAAAACAGGCATCTGCTTACAGTCCTCCTCACTGGTGTCAGCAGGTTCATTTCCCTGGAGTCGGCCTAAATTCAACACTAACTGTACTAGAAAATAAAACAATAGTGCGTTAATAGTCTATATTAACTATACCAGTCTAATTAAATACTATATCAGTCTAATTAAATACGATGTTTCTAAAGCATAGACCTTTCCTTGTTTTAATTTACTCTGGGAAGCTTTTTAAATAAAGTGTTTGAATTATTATTATAAAACAGCCTGATAGAGAAATGTGTGTGTCTTCTAATAGAAACAACTTCCTGAGGCTGTGTGTGCTAAAAGTTACTCAGCAGAGTGAGAAGCACTTAGAGAAGATCCTAAATGTGGATGAGTTCGTCAAAAGAGTGTTCTCAGTAATTCATAGCAATGATCCAGTTGCTCGGGCTATTACACTTCGGTATGTATTACATAAATGAACCTAACTTAAAATGTCTAGCTCTTTATTAGTATGCTGGTCTGGAATAGCAAAATCTGCAGCTACCGTGAATGAAATGTAGGAGGCGTCTTGCACATTGCTCATAGAGTTAAAAGCAAAGACATCTGTCTTTAAAGGAGGTGAACGATAAGGCTCTGTGATCAGAAGAACCATTTATGATGGTGAGAATTTTGTGGATGGCTCTGGGCAAAACAATTTGCAGCATTGAAATTTTGTGTACTGAAGAGAAGAAACATGAATCTGTTGTATGCGTAACCCAGAGAGTTAGATCCATTTCTTTCTTCTTTTGATATTTCATTTGAGATTATGATTTCATGCTCTGGTGTCTTGAACTCTGTAAATACAATATATCTACATGTTTTCATGTAGTTCCACTTTAGTATTCTAACATAAGATTGCAGTTGTTGACCGGTATTGAGGGCTATCTTTACAGACCACTAGAAGTCCCAGGAATCTGCTCAGTTTGAAAAAATACTTAAATTACTAATCAATTCACAGGATGCATCAAGTGAAGGGTTAAAATGGCTGGTGTTTCAGCAGTTTCAGATTAAAATCTTCAGTTGATTTATTTTTGTCCTTAAGTAGTGTCAGTAAGAAAGAACATGCTGAAAGAAAGATTTGCTAAAACAAAGCTTTGTGTCTGTGAAATTTTATTGGTAGATAACTATGTGTAAATATTTGCATAGAACTCTTGCTAAAAATTACTGTCAGTGCAAATCCTGCATTCGTTCTTCTTTTAATTGGATTATGCTAAATATGTCTGAAAAGTATGTTTGAGATATTCTTAGCAGAATATAGATTGATTTGCTCTTTTTTTAGTAGTTATACAAAAGGTATTGCGCTGTTCCCAGTGATAACCTTTTCTCATATCACGAAAGATCTTAGAAACAGATGATGAAAGTCAGATATCTGTTTGCTTGATCATGGTAACACTCTAGAAACTTTGCGTTCTTGCGGTTAAAATTTATGACTGTTCAGACATTTGTCACTTATTTATTTCTGCAGTCTTAATTGGGAAGAGGGATAGAAAGGGTGGAAACAGTTCTCTAAATGCTTTTTTAATCCCCCTAAACTACCACATTTCTGAATTTATATCCCATGATGTGTACATGTGTGTCTGAAAATAGCCATCAGTACATTTAGTATTAAATCTATCGTATTGATACCAGAGCTGGAATGTAAAAGCATCTTAAATACTTGTTCCCAGTGCCATAGCACACTTGTAATTTTATAAGAATTCTTGGTACGTTTCTCACTGTGCCCATTTCAAGCTAAAAGGTATCACAATATAATTAATTTTTTATTAAACCACTGATACAACCCACATGACAAAATTTGTTACCTTTTAAATATATGCCTACTTTTAGCATTTGTTTCTGTAATAGACACGTAAGAGCACAAATTCATATAAAAATAGTCTTTTAATCAGTCCTTTTATGTTTCTATTTAGTTTCATCTTGCATTTCTTCATGATCATTGTTCTTCCTGATTTGCTGCGATTTATTTTTGTAGGATGTTGGGCAGCATGGCATCTATTATTCCAGAAAGGAAGAATGCACATCACAGTATTCGTCAGAGTTTGGATTCCCATGATAATGTGGAAGTTGAAGCTGCTATATTTGCTGCTGCCAACTTTTCTGCACAATCAAAGTAAGATGTAATTTTTTTCAGTTTTTCATGTTACAGAGAATGGAAACTCCATTGACACTGGCATTCACAAACCTTAATATTTCCTTCTGTAGTGCTAACCATGTCATTTATAGCAAAACATTTAATTATGTGTGATAGCAGTATTGTAAAGAAATCTGAATACAGGTTTAATAGATTTTAATTTTTTTCTTTCTAAAATAGTAATGAGAAGATCATAAATATGGGAACGCAAAGTGGAATAGCAGCTTTAATCAAGGATTATTTTACAGGAATTACATTAGGGAACAAAAGGTAGTGCTACTTGTCACTTCGATACTTTTTTTTTATTTAAAGCTTCCGTTTTATCATTTGGTCATGCCCATGTGCAGGGGTTCTAAAACAACTTAGGTCTTGGCAAGCACTCTTTTTTTGAAAGTTTTTATTGTTAAAACACAATGTTTGGTAGTCAGTTGATTTTTATTTTTAATTATTTATTTGTTTATTTTTCATTTCACCTGGTACTTTATCTTTTCTCTACAGGGATTTTGCTGCTGGAATATGTAATAAAATCAGTGAGATGATTCAAGGTACATATGCATATTGAATAATAAAAGGGAAAAGCTCTAATTTCTCTGAGAATTCTTTATTATCCATATGTAAATATCAGATATCAGAATGCTGTTGCCCTTATCGTCAGATGATTCCAGTTTTTAAATTAAATTAGCTAACCAATAATATAACGGCTATCTCTTGTGTCCTCTTAAATCCAAGTTTCCAAAACACGTGTTTGGTAAAGAATAAAAGCTCATCTATAGTACGATGAATAAACTTACATAGACTATCACAGGTTGCTTCGGATGAGTTAATACGTGTGTTACCTGTAATGAAGCAAGGAGCAACCTTCTCAAAGAACCATGAAAGTGCTAGATACCACTGTTGTTATGCTGCTAGCTGGTAGATGAGTTATTTGAAGTTAATGCAGGTGTCTGCACAATCTGCATTCAGCAGTGGTAGCAATGCAGATGTATTGTGTGCCTCAATACTGCCAGAAGCAGTACAAAGGACTAACACTCTGCCTAAGTTTCTCTTCCTTGTTGCAGGTTTGGCCACACCTGTGGACTTGAAATTGAAGTTGATACCTATTCTACAGCACATGCATCATGATGCTAGCCTGGCCTCCAGCTCCCGGCAACTGCTTCAGCAGCTGGTAACATCATATCCCTCTACCAAGATGGTCATTGTTACTCTGCACACCTTTACTCTGCTTGCTGCTTCTTCATTGGTTGACATTCCTAAACAGGTAATTCTTCCTAATTAATTCCTTCAACTTAAAGTACAAAGTACATTTAAAAAAACCTCAGATGCTAGCTGATGCCAAAAATAAATCACGGTGGATATGCTAGGATGGTTGGTTCTATGTGCTATAGAGAAAGAATACCCTGAAAACTGCTGCTACTTTAATTTTTTTTGCCCTCTTTGGTCCCATTTTCAGATAACTCCATCAAACACAGGAACCCTTCTTTACATATATAACCTGTCTTCCTTTAAATCAACTGGGATTGAAATCAACTAGAATCAATCAGCACTTAGGAAAGCAAATACCCTGATTTCTCCTGAAAACATTTTCTTACCTGTAGAACCCAGGCTTCACTTCTCACTGCTGTATATTCTCTTGGGTTGTGGGGTATGCCTTTTGCCTTCCTTGCATGCAAGCAAATGAGTATTTCAATAGCACAGAGTGCATTTAAAAAAGTATTTCTTGAAGAACTCTGAGGAATTTTAATCTGTTGCTATAATTTAGGACTATAAGCCAAGTTGTGGAAAAGCAGTGATGGAAAAATACAATGCTTTTATGTTCTGATAATGTGCTTTATGGACGTAATTTATATAGCAGGTCTGAACACAGTGACATTTCAGATTCATCTAACTAATCCTTGTAAAGTAGTCATGAAAATCTATTTGTTTTCTTTCAATCCTGTACAGCTATGGAAGGCTGGTGTCTGTTACTGTTAGACTAATGGCATTGATCTGTCTGAAACTTCTTTTTGCTATGGCTGATTTCTGTATTTCAGAGGATGCTTTTGATAGTACTAAATCTAAGCCAACTGAAACATTAGAACACTTGATGTGCTTTTTTTTTTTTTTTTAATGGCGGTAAGCATGGCGATTTAGGCTGTATTTCTGCAACACAACAGCCAATGCTGCTTAAAAGTGATGTAGCCAGGGTGGGGATGGAGAGCAAAACCATGGCTGGCTTGTTCATACTTTTTCATGTGCTGGCTATTCCATCTCTGTAAATTTGCAGGAAATGAACACAACAAAGGACATGCAGTTAAGTGTCACTTAATTTGAGATAAATGCTTCAGAGGGGGTGGTAAGGGTTGTTTTTGTTTGGTTGGGTTTTGGGGGTTGTTTTTGGCAACTACTGAGACATACAAGGTATCTCTGTGTTGCTATCTGTTAACTGCAGATCATGCAGACACCTGAATTAGCATCAAATGCCCAGAATACTTGCTAATAGCATAATGACAGTATAAGGTGTTTCCTGAGCTTCTTGGAGGTTTTTTTTGGCATTTCTGTGAGTGCTGAAACAGGACTGAAGGCTCTGAGGTATGCAGGGTGATGTAGAGAAGGGTACGTGAACAAGGAGAGCAGGGTGGTAGAAATAGGCTGTCAGACTGTTTTAGGTTGCCATGGCATACCAGCTTAAGTAGGGGCTTTTCCATGTGGCAAGTGATCAGACAGATAAGGCAAGATAGTTTTGGCTGAGTATGCTCAAAATTTCTTTATGAGTATTTTTGAAAAGGCTTCCTTCTAGTAGCGTCTCTCTTAAACAATGAATTTACTTTGTTGCAGATCCAGCTTTTGTTGCAGTACTTGAAGAATGACCCCAGGAAGGCTGTGAAGAGGCTTGCAATTCAAGATTTAAAGTTGTTGGCCAACAAGACACCACATACATGGAGCAGAGAAAATATTCAGGTTTATACATTTTTAAGCTAAAGTTTATTATGAAACTTTGCAATTAGTTGTAGAATTCTTTCCAGAAGAACACTTTGGGAGGTAAAGGAAGGAAGAACATACATCTCCATATCCATAAGTTAGGTTACTCTGCCATGCAGAGTAGGCAAGTATTAATGAACAGTTTATAGAATCATAGAATATCTGGAGTTGGATAGGTTGACCCATAAGGATCAAAGTTGAAGTATTATAACTGAGGAAAGGCATGTGTCATGTTGTAGGTCTTCTTACAGTAAGGAAGTAATTTTTCCATCTGACAAACTCATCTAAGATGATAGGCATGAGAGCTGAATGTTTACATTAATCTTACAATACTGAGTATGTATTAATGCTCTCATGTAACACAGAGTCTCTCTGGCATTTGTCAAAGCATGTCATCCAGCAAACTATACTTGAAAGGACAAATGTAATTTTTACTTCATTTCTTAGGATTAATGGCTCATTTTCAATAGTATCCTTGTGACTCCTGTTGTATGACTGAGACCCTAGAAGGTGTTTATAGTGCATCTGTGTTATTTGGGGAAACAGTTGTTAAATTGTAGATAGTATTACTGCTTTCTTTCAATTGCAGTTGCATATGAACATTTTTTCTTTCCCTTTTTCTGGTAGAAATGACTATAGAAAATAACTACAGGTTAGACTAATGGCAAAGTAAATTTTTCATGAATTTAATGGCACAGCTTTATAGCTCTACTTTTCTGGGTTGTCTTTGGTTTTGCTACTCTTGGAAGCTACTTTTGCTATGTGCTGTTGGAGCATAAAGTAGCTGGGAGGAAAAACTGGATTTTTGTTAATAATCGTGAGAAAAAGCACGTTTTGCTTTGTCTCCGATTCTCAGCTAAGATGATTTGGAGTGTGCAAATGTTTTTGTTTTAGTGAACTACTTTATTCTTCATAATGGATTAATACCAGAAATTCATTTTCTTTTAGGAATTTTAAGGGATTGCTTTAATGGTTTATGGATTCTTTGCAGTCAAAATGCTACTCTATACCATTATGGCATTGTCATAATGTTGGTAGTTATCTCAATACAAGTGAGAGACGTTGATAACACGGCTTTCATCGTTATGTAGTGTCTTAAAGTAGGTGTCCTTATGGTTGAAATGCATAGGAAAAAGTTCCGTTAATGTTGGAACTAAACCAGTGACTGGGTTAGAACAAAATTAATTGACTGAAGCTTGTTACTGCTTGCTGAATGGCATGCAGAAGTAACGAGAGTTTTTTTGACTTCTGAAATATAAAGTCAACAATTTGAGTTGGGCAACTCTTTCCCATATATTTAAATGACTTTGTAATGTTTATACAACAGGGACTGGAACAGACCCCCCTTTTCTCAGCCTGCTTCTTGTATCTTTTTACCAACGAGAGTTTCAGCAATGTTAACTTCTTCAGCATTTTGGGTCTGTTTGTGTAGGTCAGATAGGAGGCTTGGTCTTTCAATTGTGGAGACTTCACTGATTTCTAGACATCAGCTTGAGAAGCTGCCGCTGTTGATGCTTGGAGCAGTCTTCCTACTGACTGCGAAAGTAACAAGCAGCTGCAGTCCATCCTGCTAATTCTGTGCTCCTGGCATGCTTCATAGTTACTGTTTCAAATGTGCTCTGTGAGTGGTGACCTAATAGCACTGGAGTAAAACATCAGTGTCTTGGGAGACATCAAGACTCATTTTCAACCCTAATCATTGTATCTTCTTCTGTCTGTTGATGCCATACTATTCAGTGGATTAGCAAAATATTACGTTGGTACATGTCGTGGTTTAACCCCAGCCAGCAACCAAGCACCACGCAGCTGCTCACTCACTCCCCCCCCATCCAGTGGGATGGGGGAGAAAATCGGGAGAGGAAGTAAAACTCGTGAGTTGAGATAAGAACGGTTTAATAGAACAGAAAAGAAGAAACTAATAATGATAACACTAATAAAATGACAACAGTAGTAATAAAAGGATTGGAATGTACAAATGATGCTCAGGGCAATTGCTCACCACCCGCCGACTGACCGACACCCAGCCAGTCCCCCAGCAGCGATTCCCCGCCCCCCCCTTCCCAGTTCCTAAACTAGATGGGACGTCCCATGGTATGGAATACACTGTTGGCCAGTTTGGGTCAGGTGCCCTGGCTGGGCATGAGAAACTGAAAAATCCTTGACTATAGTCTAAACACTACTGAGCAACAACTGAAAACATCAGTGTTACCAACATTCTTCTCATACTGAACTCAAAACATAGCACTGTACCAGCTACTAGGAAGACAGTTAACTCTATCCCAGCTGAAACCAGGACAGTACAAATTACAAATTTATTTAGAATTTAACCCTTACACCATTCAAGAGCATGTATGCCTGGTAAGAACAATATATGGGGTTTTTATTTGTTCTGTGGAACTAATTCTGTGTTATTGTTTTTCTTTATTCAGTTACTGGATGTTATTGTTCAGCTTTGGCACTCTCTGAGGCAGAATTTACTTACATTTTCCATTTGTGTCTTGTATTGCTTTCTCTTGTTGACTAAAAAAGCCTCCAAAACCAGCGAATGACTAAATTGTGGACAGTGTTGGCATAGCGAATCTGAAAACAGTGTGCATTATTCCAGTCTAGATGTGATAAGGCCTGAGAAGATCTGGCAAAAGGGACAAAAGTTTGACAGGAGCTCTACTATACATGAGTTAAAAAATAAAATATGCTTTAAGATATTTATCAAGAAACTTAAACTGTATTCTGTTGGACACCAGGACTGTTAAAGGAAATGACACTTGAAACTTTGCTCTACAGAGATGTATACTTACATAAAACCCTGCATATTGTTATAAGGCAAACTAATCAGTATACCTCTAAGACTGGAGAACTGTCTTAAAATCTTTTGCAATATTTGATCAATGACACCTGGTAATATTTTTGCCACTGATTTTGTTTTAATTAGTAAATGACTTATAATTGGCTTTTCCTAGTGTATGAGACCCGCTGTCCCTTTTTTTGCAAGCCATGTACTCAAGTCTACTAAAATAGATGCTTCAGGACATGACTACTAACTTTTGATTTCAGTATAGTATTTTCTGTGGAAAAATCTTGACTCCCAAAACTTTTCACAGACAAGGGCAACTAAACATTTAATACAGATAGCTGATGGGACATCCTTCCCTCTATCTTTTCTCCTGCTAATCTTTAGGCACTCTGTGAATCTGCTCTTCACACTCCTTATGACAGCTTGAAACTGGGCATGCTATCTGTTCTTTCCACGTTATCAGGGACCATTGCCATTAAACAGTACTTCAGCAGTGCTCCAGGTAAGAAAACTAGATTAGATGATTATCTTTGACATTTATAATGGGTTGGCTACCTACTGCTAATCAGTTTCATCTAAACACTTTGTAGCATATTCTTAAACTATTTTTGAACTTCAAAACACAGCTGAGAGACTGTGTTCATCGTATGTAAACTTAAAATAGAATGCTGTATACCCATGAATAGTTATGGCCTAAGATTTTGTTCTGGATTTTTGGGGTAATATACTATATGAAAGGGTTTTTTACCTTTGGGTCTTCAACTTCTCTTCATAAAACAAAGAAATGTGATGCCTCTCAAATGGCTGACCTGCATTCTGCTTAAGGTGCTTTGAAACCATGGATTTGCATGGTTTTTGAGTAGCATGGAGAGTTAATGGGCTGGCATATTACCGTGGCACAGTGAAGCTATGCCGCGTTTGTGGGAATGACCTGCTTCAGTACCAGATGAACCTTCTGCCTTGTGACTATATTTTGGAGAAAAAGTAGACATTTTAAAGTGATTCAAGGTGTCTTGTTCTTAAAATGGTGATTATACTGTTTTCTTTTTTCTTCTTGAAAGCCACACAGCCCTAATGAGTATTATGAGCCCAACTACATGGGCTGTGGAAGTGGAGTACATCCTCTTCAGTCATTCTGGCACGTCTTAATATGCTCACCAGCTTTTTTTTAATCAGATATTAAGGCAATATTTCTCTGAGACCCTGAAACATCAGCCTTTAGACCCAAATATTCTTTCTCATGTATGTCTAACTTGTATGATGTTTAGGAATGGAGGAGAGAATCTCTGTTTGCGTGTGGAGAGAGAAAGATATGTTTCCATCCTATCCTTTAAATATATGGAAAAAAAAAGTTAATCCTAAGTCAATGTAGGTTTTTTGCAGAAATGTACATGGAAAGATCTGTGGCGTAATTATGGACTGTGCTGTTTTATGTCACGTTTGCCTTGTCTTTATTTAGGAACAGCAGCTACAACTGCAAGATCATTTGATTTAGTAAAACTGGCACAGGAGTGCTGTTACCACAATAACCGTGGCATTGCAGCTCATGGTGTGAGAATTCTGACTAATATATCAGCCTCTTGTCAGGAAAAAGGTAAATGAAAGCAAGGACAATGAAATGTGTCTGTTTACAGTCAGGCTTATGCACAACATGTATTAACTGTATTAACATGTATTGTCTGTGACCCTGTCTGTAAATCTGTCTGATCCTGCATGCTGGTTAGGGAGAATGGGGACTATAAGCTAGTAGACAATATTCTGTATGATTTTATGAATGATTGGGAAGATTCCGTATTCGTCTAATTTAGAGAAAATTACTGGGCACAGTAGAACTCGTGCTAAATAAATGCTTGTCTTAGCTTTGCTGTAAGATTAGTGAATTGTTTGTCAACCTTTGAAAACTCTTTGCACAAAGCCTGTTGCAAAAGAATAACAGGGCATTTAGAAGTCTTAGTCCAGAGATGTATGCACGCTCTACAACTGTCACAGTTGGTGTGACTGCTGAATAGTTACCTGAGACTTGGAGTGGCAGAATTGTTTCTAATCAAAATAAGGTGAGGCAGAAGTATTAGGAAGATACTTATCTGTCATGACTGCAACACCAGTGCAAGCATTACACCAATTATGGTCAGAAAACTTGACAGGGAACTAATTTACTCTGTTTTTCTTTTCTTAGATCTTCTGCCTTTGGAGCAAGATGCAGTTTTTGGCTTAGAAGCTCTTCTTGTTCTTTGTAGTCAAGATGACAGTCCAGGAGCTCAGGCAACCTTAAAGGTGATGTTACTGTTGTCTTCCCCTAGCACAGCTATAAGTTATAGTAATAGCTTCTATAACAGAAAGGCTAGTGTGCACCACATCCTTTCTGGTGCAAGTGTAATGTACTGGAAAAAAATGAAGATTTTTTTTTTTTTCTATGTTTTGCCTATAATTGGAGTTCAGAGCGGTAGAGAAGTTGAGCACAACTATAGTGCAACTCCTCAGCTCCAGAATAAGTGGAAGAAAAAATGCATTCCTCAGAGGAACAGCTGTAATAAAACATGAACTTGAACATGGGATGGAGATGTCTCTGGAGGACAAAGAGAATCTTGGCGAGAACCTGCTTTTTGGAGATGGGGATGCAATGTACATGATTACAACAATTCTATAAACTATTATTTCTATTTTCCCACTTCATAAGCTGCTACCAGTAATTTTATCTAGTTATTTACCTGTAAAGGCTGGTGGTATGAGAAAGAAGATTATAATTTCTTGAATTTGTGATGTTTTTGTGCTGTGAGCTCAGGGACAGAGCCTTGGGCTCGTAGAAAAATCTCATCTTTTGTAGAGTACATGGTTGTGAAAATACCAGATCTATATTTCTGTAATGATACTTGCAGATAAGTGTGTCTGGCTTTTTTTATTTTTAAGTAGACATTGTGTTTATTGTACCTGTTGATTGTGTGAATTGCAGATCACATTAACTTGTATGGTGAAGCTGGTCAAGTGCCGTCCTCACCTGAGCCAGTCAGTAGTTGAATCCCTGCTGACCCAGTTGCACAGTGCCCAGGATGCTGCTAGGATTCTCATGTGCCACTGTTTAGCAGCTATTGCCATGCAGCTGCCTGTCTTAGCAGATGGGATGCTAGGAGACCTAATGGACCTCTATAAATTAATTGGACGATCTGCCACAGATAAAAAACAGGAACTCTTGGTAAGACCTCCTTCTGGTGAATAGCCCTTGATGGATAAAGTCTGTATAAACTACTGTGGATGGATTTTATTTAAAAAGGCAGCTAAGCTGTTTGTTATGTCCAAGTTGATGTGCCAGTCTAGAGCCACTATTTTCAGTTTTGCTTTAACTTTTGACTACATATGTCAGTATTCAGTGTTGAAATATCTCATAGATGGAGCTGAACTATGCAGTGCATTCCATTAGATTTTCCAGTAGATGGCACTGTTTAGACAAATATAGCTATTGAAATTACTGGGATAGCTGTAAAATAATGGTTATAGAAAAACAAAATGGCAGTTAGCTCAACTTATGTATGGTACTCTGATGGCCATGACTTTTAATATACTATGAGAGATGAAAAATACTTTTATCACATCTATTTGGAAATGAATTTGAATTTTAAGAAAGAAATTACAAGCTTCCTGTTAATTCATTTGGAGCATTCAAAATATCTCAGTTAAAAGCCACAGTAAAGATTCTTAAGTAAAAGTGACTTTCATCTACAAGAAATACTTGGATTGCCATAACTACTTAAAGATATATGGCTGAGAAAAGTTCCTTAGTTAAAATGTATATATAATCTTCTACATAGCTTTGAGTCCAAAAGCAAGCACATCATTTCTGGTAGTTTAGGAAACAGAACTGGCTTTTTCTTGTTTTGTTTAGTTCCTGAAATATAGCCTTCTTCCTCACCCCTCCGCTCTTCATCAGGTTTCTCTTGCCACAGTGATATTTGTTTCCAGTCAGAAAGCTTTGTCTTCAGAAGTCAAAACTGTTATCAAACAGCAGCTTGAGAATGCCTCCAATGGATGGACAGCCTACAGGATAGCAAGGCAGGCTTCCAGAATGGTAAGTGAAAATACCTGGAGGAGAATTGGTTTATGTGGTTGGAAGGATGCTGGTGATTTCTTTGAACTGGAAAAAGAAAGTAAGGAAAATGGTAGGACTTGGGAGGAGGAAATCGGGGGGGGGGGGGGCAAAAGAAAAATTTCCCTCTTAATTCCCTGGAATGCTGATTCAGATATGTGCTGTTTAGGGCAGTCATCCCATCAGGATGGTTTTTCACTTGTCTTTTTGAAGTATTTGAGAAGGAAGTAATGACGTGATACTTTCTTAAGCACATGCCTAATCTGCATTGTCTAGCTGTTCTTTAGAAGGTGATATAGGCCCTCCTGATGTGTGCTGCTCTTTCTTCAATGTGGAGAAAGGAAGAAAAAGATCCTTTTTTTCCCCTTTTTCCCTCAGTAAAGTCACAGCTGGGGTTAGAATTACGTAGAAACCCTTGTATGAGATGCTGGGGTAAAGGTAAGTTTTGGTATTTGTTTCTCATCTTGTTGAATTATCTTGTGTAAATAAGTACTATACTTTATACAAGCTGATATTTCAATAAAATAAGCATTTGTGCTTTTCTTTATTGTTGGGATTGTCATAATCAAATGATTGGAAGAAGTTCTATGATTTGTATTTTTAAAGTAAGATTAGTTCTGGAGATGTTACTGTTCTCTTATTTGTATTTGTTTTGTAGAAACCCACAGCCTTCTTTCATGTTCCCTCTTAGAAACATTCTTCTCATTACAGGGCAACCATGACATGGCCAGAGAACTGTATCAAAGCCTGCTGACTCAAGTGGCTTCAGAACACTTCTACTTCTGGCTGAACAGCTTGAAGGAGTTCTCCCATGCAGAACAGTGTCTGACAGGTTTGCAGGAGGACAACTACAGCTCAGCGCTTTCTTGTATTGCTGAAGCTCTAAAATCCTATCACAAAGGAATAGCGTCACTGACGGTTAGCACATAATCTTCTAATTTAGTGATGATGTTTCTGTATACTGCAGCAGGTCTGTTTGGTTTCTGTTCTTTAAACCTCCGAAGAGTTTTAGAAGATGTCTGACATCTGCCAGACTCTTTTTGTGAGAGGACTGCAGGGAAGAGCCAGTTGTAACACTGCATCTTTAGAGAGAAGATCCTGTAGCTCAGTTAAGTGTGATTAGCTAAACTTCTCTTTTTTCTTTTCTTCCCTCCCCGGACTTCCTGCCTTGGTCAAATCATATGATACACGACAGATCTTTTTTAAAGTTACAGTACTTAAAAATTTTTCCACTCCTTGTCTTGGCTGAATAAATGCTACTGTAATAGTCAAGCCTGGGAATTTGTCTAAATTGGCTGCTATCTTTTCCAGCTATGGAGAAGGATTTAATTGTCTTCCTCTCTCCTGCTGAGTTCATGTTTCCTTGTATTTGACAGTGTGATCCTATGGAATCCGAACAACAAGGCAACACCAATTTAGTAAGAGGAGGGAGGACAATCCAATCTCATCAAATCAGCAGAATTCAGATAGTACCTGCTTTTATGTAAATACTTTCTGCTTCTCTGAAGTGGTAAAAATAGCAAGAAGCTGTGTGCATGATGTCTGTGAATGTAAACAAAAAAAGCATTAATGAACATGGACCTTTGGTTCTTACTGTGAATCTCCTTTTTAACAAAAGATGATCCAGCTTCACACAATACTTTCTTCTATATTTTAGTTTCCGTGAAGAAATCTTTACATACAGTTTTCTGCATGTCTTTTGAATGAAGCTGCTTTTTTTTTTTTTTTCCTTCACCCCCGCCCCCAGTTACTGGAACTGTTAGTGGCATGACAATTCAGATGTTAGTGTTTAATAAAGTTCAGATATTACTGTTTATTAATAAACTGTCCCTGAATAAGCAGGAAGGACATAAATTTTACACCCTTGTCCTCTGAGAGAAAGCTCCATTGTTCCTGAAGGATTTGTCTTTAACTTGCTAGCTGAGTGAATAAGGCTTTTAATTCAATGTTTCAAGATTTCTCTTAACATCTAGAAGACGTTGGGGGGGGGGGGGGCTCATCTAATTAGATGTGAAAATTTAATACAGGCAGGAGAATAAATTGCTTAAATAGGTCATTCTGTGATTCAGTAATTTAATTAGCCTTTCCCTTGAGTTTTTTGTTTTGTGGGTTTTTTTTTTCTTTTTTTCTTCTATTGAAGGATTCCTGTCCTCATGTCCTCTGCTGACTTCACTTCCTGCATGTTGCACATAGTGCTTTTCTGGGTGCAATACCTTCCTTGTGGTTTGTTTTGGTCCAGAAGAGTGAGTACAGGTTTTGGAGGGCTAGCTACTGGGTTTTATTGCTGGCTGTTGCTGACTTTTTGCATTGCTCTGGACAAATTCCTAATCATGCTTGAGTGTATCAGCTGTAAAAGGAGCCACTCACGGCTTGCATCTACAGAACTCGGCACCTCAAAGGGGAGCAAAGTGCCATAAAGTGCACATGATAGTCTTACTGCTGAAGACTTTTGCTGTCTCTTTCCTCTGACTTCAGCTTTACTGTTGCTGCTGTGTCAGTGTACAGCATGACTCAGCACTGTTGGTACCACAGAGTATTAGTACATATGATGAACCCTGTGTAGCTGTCAGCTTTGTAGCTGGAAGACACTGTGCTGGTAAATCTGTTGCACGTGTTCACTCGGCCCAGTTTTTAGGAATGATGAAATATTCAGACCGTTTCTGATTTTGTCAGAAGATATCTCAGTTCCTTCTTGGTATACATGCAACTGTCTGTCTTGCATTGCTGTATGCAAAATGTTCTTTCGTGTGAGTTAGTCCACTTGAGGAAAAAAGTCCCATTACTTTATGGATGAGAGGTGGGAGAGGGAGGGCAGGGACTTGTCATAGAGCGTATTGGCCACACTCCCCATCTGTCTCACGGTGTACTTGCTTGTATAAGCAGAGGTTTTGAATAGGACCTGCTCTTTCTGGCACAGAACATGCATCTCATTGGAAGCATTGTGCTTATTTTTTCACTGCTGGTAATCTAGAGACGATACAGAACTTGAAAAATGCACTAAAATAACATTGATTAAGTAGCACTAACTCCAAATATGTGGATAACCAGTGGTGGTGTTTGAAGAACTTGGCTGAGCCAAAGAACTCTTTCTGTCATTTTCAAAGAAGAATTATAACTCATTTATTGCCCACAGCTATATGGGTAGCAGATAAGGTAAATTGCAGTATTAATGAGACAAGATTGTACTTCCATTTACAAGAATCAAGTCCAATTTGTGCTACTAAAAATGTCTGGATTTTCTGATATAAGTACTGGAACTTTATAAAAGCATGTAGTCTCTGTCGAGCAATTACAGTGCAGCAAGATCTCTTCCATAGAGGGTTTTCTGAAACCACCCTTGCAGAATAAACTGAACAATTTCCATTCAAAAGGGATTTTTTTATGCCCTTGGAGAAGGGAAACCAAAGTGGTAGATAAGAGGGGCTGAATGGCTCAAGTGATGAAATAGCCTTATTTCTTTGGTTGAAATCTAGCTCAATATGTTTAAAGTGGTTGCAGTTGGCTGATGTTTCCTCACTTTAGTCAATAGTGGGCCAGTTCTCAGATGATGTGATGTTTTGTGAGAAACTAGTTTGTTGCTTTCCTGCCGGCAAAGTAATGGTTCTTAGTAAGGTTTTGGGAGGGGTTGTAACTTCTTGCTTCCGGAAGTGACCTTTTCTGTTGAAGAATAAGAAGCACTGGAGAAGACGTGCATGAGTTTAACATACTTCTATTCTCTGAGTAAGAGAAGGTCCCAGTGCTTTGTTTTGCTGATGCCTTTTTTCCCCCTTAAAGAAAAAAGTGTACTGTTCTCAAAAGCCAACAGTGTAAGAAAAATAAGTAGTGGATTTTCGGCTTAATTAGTATAAAATCTTGAATGCTGCAGTTCACCCCCTCCTGGATATCCTAAGCTGTCACAGATGCTTCTACAAGTCAGATAAGCTCTTAGGAAGCAAAGTTTCACAGAACCATAGTTTCTGAACACTAGCAGCATGTCTACCCACCTGGAGTTCTCTTATTAACTGATCTTAGTTGTCACTGAACTTTGTCTCTGCCTTCATCAAATGCAAGGTTCAGCGCCTTTGTCATGTTCCTGTCCATTTCACAGCTCCAAAAAAATCAAAGGTTATCACCCCTTCCTCTTGCTGCAGGTAACTTTAGCCAATTCTTTCTCATCTGGCTGATACAGAGAATCACTTTTTCAGTTCTTTGTGTTTCTGTTTGCCTTCCAATTCAGTGTGCGCTCTCTTATGGTAAGGACTGTCTGGACTAATGTCACTTGAAACCTAATGGCTTGGCCTTGGAAAAAGAGGAGATAGGTGCCCTAGTAGCATTGTAACAGCTTAAGTCACATTTGTTGGAAGGGTGATATGCTTGAAATATGGATTAGTAATTACCTAACTTCTGTGTTGTTTATATTCAGTATGATTTAAATTGAGCAAATCTGTTAAACGTAGTTTTAAAAAGACAGCTTTTAGAATTGAACTGAAGGGTTCACTTGTCTGATGAGACCGTTCAGTGACATTGCAAAGTTTTGTGGTTTTTTTTATCATGTTTGCTTTTGACCTAGATTGCCAACATTCCTATTGCTGTGTTTCAGGCTGCTAGTACGCCACTTAATCCTCTGAGCTTTCAGTGTGGATTTGTGAAACTCAGGATTGACCTTCTGCAAGCTTTTTCTCAACTTATTTGTACCTGCAACAGCCTAAAAACAAGTCCACCACCAGCTATTGCCACAACGATTGCTATGACATCAGGAAATGATCTCCAAAGGTGTGGACGCATCTCTAACCAGGCATGTGTTCTTGTTCCACTCTTGTGCAGTTATGTTTATGACTCTGGCACTCATTTTGCTTCTCAGTAAACATATCTGATGAAAGAAATGAAAAGTGGTAGTGAAGAGTTTTGCTAAATAGTGGGCCTTGGTTTTGCTTTAGCTATAAAAATGTCTGCCTGTAGCAGGCCGTATTTTGAAGCTGAGCATGGACGTATGTTTTATCAGACATTCACGTGCACAGCTTTCAACAATATGTGTGTAGTAAGCCACTCAGTATGCTTAAACTTGCAGCAAGACCTTTCACACCTTGTTTTGAAATACCGCAGATACTGTGATTACACTAAGGAAGAATATATACTTTAGGATCATACTGCAGCTCCTTTTGAGTGGTGGCAACTGACTTGACACGGTACAGAATGCCAACACAGTCTGCTTCTAAAGTGCACATAGTCTGCAAGAAGGAATCAGTGGGTAGTCTTTGAAAGACAGAGCAGTTTGATTTACCACTTCTCTTTTGTTTGCTTTATTTTTAACCCAAGGAGGGTATGTTAGTGCTGTGTTACAGGACAAATATCTGTTTAACGTGTGGTTAATAGTCTGTCACTTTGGTGATTTTTATCTGTGTGAAGAAGCAAGAACTTTATGTATTTTGTCAGAATATGTTGTCTTATTCCTTCAGTTGTATGTTACGGTGTAGTGGTTTTCCAGATGTGTGGGATTTTGTTTGTTTTGCTTTGATTTGTTTTTTTGACTAGTAACATTGTCTCTATAGATGAAACACTCAATGGAGGAATTCCGAAACCTGGCTACACGGTATGGAGATCTGTATCAGTCATCTTTTGATGCAGACTCGGCAACTCTAAGGAATGTAGAACTGTATCCTTTTAAAATCTTAGAATTTGTCCACTTTCCTTCTCATGTGGACAGCACGAAGCTTAACAATCCTCTTTTCTATGAAGACTGGCAAAGTCATTTTGAAGCAGTTAGTAATATAAAAATTAGGTGCCAATTGCTTAAAACCTATTTGGCAATAAACATTGCCATGCTATTGTTTGGAATTACTTTATGAACAAATTATGACACAAAAATTGCAACAGCATAAAACTTGGGATTTTCATACTTCTTGCTCTGTGTTTACTAAAGGAGTAATGACTGTAGGATTACTTCACAAAAGCTAGAGAAATAAGGAAAAGTGCCAGCAAATATACTGCGTTTCTTGATTTAGGTGCCACCTTTAAGACTTTTAACTCCTTAGTATTAATATCAGACAACAGCAGAGCTGCCTGTTGATTTCACATGCAATAGAAGCTCTGATTTTGGATCCAGAATCTACGAGGTAGGTTTGATAGTTAACTTTCTACTCCTTTGCTATTTATTTCTAAATCCTTGGGGCTTTAAGCCTAGGGAATTCAAAGAATGTTCAGAAATTTCTCAGTAGACCCTTCTAGTTCTACTCTGGGCAGGCCTGAGGACCTGTTGCTGCTGTGCTATACTTGGCAGGCTAGGGACTGTGTTTTGGGTTCTGCATCCTACACTGATGTTGGTTTTGAGAACACTATACTGGACTTGTTTTTTATTGTAATGCAAGTCTATATTTAAGACAACTTTTAATCTCTTCTTTAGCCACCTATTTTAACTTGTGTCATTCTGCACTAGCTCCCATACCTACTGTTTGCACTTGTAAGCGCACATTAGTTTCCTTCAGAGTCCTGAAAATATATGCATTAAATTAGTTTAAACTTCTAATGTAAATCTATCACCTCTGGCTCTTCTTTAACAGTGAACTTATACCCACTAGAAAATCACATTGAAGTACCTATGAATTGAATCACACTTTAAAACTCCCAGGCTGAGATTAAATGGAAGATAATGTGGATAAACATCTTCTTAAATGTGTGATTTTATAACTGGAAATAGAAGTGAACATTCTGAGTGACTGTCCTACTCATTATAAATTAAGCATTGCTTAGAAGATGTATTCATCATACTTGTAAAAAGTATGGAGCTGTTCATTTCAAAACATTAGGTATCTAGGAGATGGAATTGTATTTGAAGCATGAGATTATAAACCTCCAGATTTAGTCTTAACTCTGACTGGTGTTCTTGCTCTTCCTTGAGTTGTGAGACTTTTAAAAACATTGTAAACACTGCAGGTTTAAATAAAAGCTAGGGCAATTAAGCATGCTGAGTCTGTTAGACCTGTAAGTGCTTCAAGTAAGAGAGGGTGGGGACAGAAAGTGGTGTATAAGCTGTAGTTAAGAAAGGGTTTAAATATAAAGGACAAGTCTTATAGTGGAAAAATAATAATGAAACAGAGTAAACAGTTTGAAAGACATAGTTATTTCTTAATGGATTTCAAGTTGTCACAGAGGATGGTCTTGGACTTGTTTGGGAGTAAGCCTCCCACATTACAATGAGGAAAGTATGTTAGACACAATGAAAAGCTTTATTATTTAGTTTCCAGGAATATAGCTCAAATGGAACAGCACATGTTGAGAGTGAATATGAAAGAAGAATGATGTCTGTATTTAATCGTGTACTGGAAGAAGTGGAATCCCTCAACAGGAAGTATGCTCCTGTGTCTTACTTGGCAAGTAACAGTTTTAAATGTATGTTCTGTAGACAAAGGTTCCAAAAACTCGGCAACTCCATATATCTATGGCAGTCAAGAAATTGAAGAGCACACTGTTAATTAACATAACCTCTTACTGGCACAAATGGTCTCTATGGAGACTAACTACTTCAAAAAAGGTTTGCAAAGACATCTGTAACCTTACTGGTCTGATTAATGTTTTAAAAATTCTGATACTAAGAATATAGCAGATGCTGATAAGATACCTAAAAGCAGTGTCAAGTCTCTGTCACATCTTTCACCACATGCAAATACTGAAGCACATTCTCTTTGTTCATGCTGTTGCCATGAAAGAATTCTTCCCTGACTTCACACAATGCTGGAGGGTCCAGGACTAGCCTAGCTTTGGTCACTGAGCCGTTGGCAGTTAATATTGTGTTTTGCGAGTATAGTGTTTCTCTTATCAGTGCAGGTCATCAGAGAACACAATGTAAAGTGTGCTGAATGCAGACCGTGAGCTGATAACAAACTCCTTTACAGGGCTAGTATGGTTTAGTTTTTTACTGTTAGTGAACATCATAAAGCTGAAGTGCGTGTTGATGGGAATAAGGTAGTTCATTTGTCATGGCTGGCATCTATTTGCCTTGTTTCTAAATTCAACAGTCCTTACCGATTCCAAATAGAATAGAAGAATGAGTTGTGTAAAATGTAGCAAAGGTAGACCCTGTAAACTTAGTTGTCACTGGCTCTGTACCAATGCAGCTCAATGACTTCAGTAGCACTGCCTTTGCTCATCTGAGCCAGAAGGATGGTATAGTGCCGTGGGGAAAGGAAGAGTAGACAGGAGCCTTAAAATTAATTACTGCAGTGCATTAAGTTGTGGTAGATGTCAGCCTTGTTTGCTTGAAGGGGAATTGTTGTTTATTTGAGTTTGTGAGGGTTTTGTGTATGAGTGTTTCAAGCAGATCCTGCTCTGCTGACTCCAGTACTAGGACTGAAATGATTTGGATTTTTCTTTTTCTTGGCCTCCTTGTTCTTTTCAGAGCAGAATACCTTCTTCATAAAGGGCAGAACATAAACAGAGAGGCTGAATGTAGTCACTGTCATCATAGTGGCTGTTATCCTATGACTGTATAAATATATTTCTGGACTTCTAGTGCAAATTACTGCAGTTTCAGTATCTCAAGTACATGTCTTTTTCCTGTGCTATGAATGACATTTTTTTCTCAATAGTTTGGCTCTGTTTCTTACAGCATACAGCTTGTCTGTGTAATGCTGTCATTGCATTGTTGAAGGTACCCCTTTCATTTCAAAGGTACTTTTTTCAAAAGCTGCAGTCTACAAGTATTAAGGTAAGTACTGCTCAAATGTGGCCTAAAATTTCTCTTTATAGCATCTTTATGTCATGAGAAAAGCCTTACTGAAGGCACAAAGCTTCAGCATTTTTAGTGATGATACTTAACTGCAAATAGCATCTGGGTTTATCTGTTAGGAATAACCTGAATAATATGTACATATGATCATTAAGAATCACCAGGCTGTGACTTATGCAAGTAGGATTCAGTTCTTTGATTGCAAAGCCTTAAAGATAAAATCTAACTGGAATTTTTGTTGATTCTGCAAAGCTAAATAATGTTCTAGTCCTGGGAAGGCAACTTTTATAAACTTGTATTGTTTTCCTTTTTCCTTTAAAAAGCAATGTTTACTATCTTGGAAGAAAATTGTAATATTTATCAGCTGACTGAGGAAGAATGGCTGTATATGACCTTCAGTGGTCCTTTTTTTTTTTTTTTAACTCAAGGGCTCCTTTTTTCTGGGAAAAGTGAAAGCCTTCAGATTTTTAATATTTACTCTTACTGCATTTTACTACTTTGTTCAGCTTAATATACTTACCTGTGGATATTTTGTAGAAGACTTTTTTCTGTTCTTTTGAGGAAGCACAATTAATGAAACTGATAGAAAGACCACATCTGGTATTGCTGATGATGCTTATTAATTATTATAGTAATGAGTCTCAGATATAAGTTCTGTGTTTCTATTTGCTGGTTTCCCTACCAAACCCCTCCTTGGAAATTTTTCTATAAGAAGGTGTTCTGGTTTCATCCTTGAATTGTGTTTGCTTTTCTGGAGGCATAATACTACATTTTGGTCTGTTTTCTTGTGTTTCAGCTTGCTCTATCCCCATCTCCGAGGAACCCAGCAGAACCTATTGCAGTACAGAACAATCAGCAATTGGCCCTAAAGGTGGAAGGAGTGGTTCAGCATGGATCTAAACCAGGCCTTTTCCGTAAAATCCAATCCGTCTGTCTAAACGTCTCTTCAGTGCTGCAGAGCAAATCTGGACAAGATTATAAGGTATGGATAGAATAGAGCCAGGAAGAGCCTTAGAGCTTTATTGCTGTATTTTTGTGCTCTTTTGTTTGGCTCTGGTTAGCAGAATTTTCAGGTTGAAATGATGAATGGGTTTTTCTGTAATCCTCTCTCACTCTTAACAGCTGACATTCAGGCACTGGCCAGAGCCAGGCATAGTGCATGGAAGGGATATGGGGTTTTTAAGTCTGCTGTATCCTGATACCTTTTTAGTAACAGCTTTTCTTCCAAACAAAAGGAGCTTTGTGATGTTCAGAACAAGTCATTAGGAATCTGCTTGAGATCAGCAAAATTCTACCTAGGTGTATATCATATGAAACTCCACAGGGAAAAAAAGGCAGGAGTAGATTATTCTCTACTGCATAGTCTCTAGAACTTCTTTATCCGCATTTTAAGGTTGGGGTTTTTTTGTTTGTTTATGGAAATAGGGAGGACAGGCTGTCCAAATTAAATAACACTTAAGGAGATATGTATTAAATTCAAGTCAACAGTTTTATCAAAGATTGTGTGTCTGAAGTTCAGGTTCTGCTAATGTGTAACATTTAGTGAAAGGCCTGTTTTGGTGGTTTTTGGGGTTGGTTTTTTTGTTTGTATTGTTGTTTGGGTTTTTTTCTGAGGAGGAAAAGGAAAGAGAGTCAGTTGCTTCTAAAAGAACAGGACTAGGAGGTGTGTAATGTTTGTCTGACTCGTATTACTCTGTGGAAAACTAGAACCTCAGGGAGAAAAAGCCTTGTTAGCTACCTTGCTTCTGTGAATCGATACAAAAACTCATTCATCAATGAAAAAGCACATCAAGCAGTCTCAAACATGCACGTGCATTGGTTTAAGAAAATGGAGGACAAAGATTTTTCTCTTTTTTCTCTCCTTCAAACGGAGAGCAGAAAACTTATTTTAACAGGTTTATAAAAAATGGCATTTTAACCTTCCATGTGTTCTCAGATTCCTATTGACAACATGACCAATGAAATGGAGCAGAGGGTGGAACCACACAACGACTACTTCAGCACTCAGTTTCTGTTAAACTTTGTGATACTTGGTACCCACAACATCACAGTAGAGTCCTCTGTAATAGATTCAAATGGTATTGTCTGGAAAACTGGGCCTAAAACAACTATCTTTGTTAAATCTCTTGAGGATCCATACTCCCAGCAGGTTCGTCTTCAGCAACAGCAAGGACAGCCACCATCACAGCAGCAACAGCAAAGAACAGCATACTCACGGTTTTAATTCCCAGAAGTGACTCTATCCTGGTCAATGATATTACAGTTTTTCTTGGATGCTTTTTTTGAAAGACCTACAATTTTAACCTTCTCCTAGAAAGCCTCAGATGCCAATTTTGCTTTTTAAATTATCTGGGGTAAATTTGAACTTGATTCAGCAGAGGCAACTCTGTTCAAATTTGGAGTTGTGCTTTTAGTCTAAGAACTTCTACATGATCTCTTCACTTCTGTTTACAAACCTGTTGCAGCAGGCTCCACAGACTTTGATAGCAAGGGACACTAAGAGCTCTTTGACTAGTACTTTCTGTACTTTATTTTTTTGAAGCACATAGGTTCTAATGTTAGGCTTACAGGACATCGGTAAACACTTTGGCTAGTGATACAGAACTGAGCGTAATACCAAGTCTGTATCTTTTAATGTGAAGGAATTGGCAGGAATATCCAGAGGGGTTTTTTTCTGACATTTTAATAGCAACTTCAAATATTTGGCTGATGTATGTGTATTATTGCAATTCGTCAGTGCTACTTAATGCATGCATCTGAAAGAAAAACAAGTTGTGGCTCGCTTCTCATACCCAGTCATTGTAGAAGGAGGAGGCTGCTTGAGGGGTTGCTGTTTGGGGAGTCTTACAAGAGGCAGAATTTTACAGGTGGGAACAATAACTGTTTCTCAGATGATATGGAAAAGATTACTGTCTTGTTTTTAAATCTTCATGTATCTGTATTTTGAAAGGCCTTGGTTTGTTGGGTTTTTTTTGTTTGCCCTTTTAAGAGGGAAGTTAACTTGCAAATTGTCATTTAACTGCTTTGTTTTTTAAAAAGGAATTTTATATACCAAAGCTTTGTAATCTTGTGTACTCTTTGACCAATTTAGTAATCTTAATTGTTACTTTTACAGGATAACTTGAGGGAGGATTTTGCCAATACTAGAAATTGATTCAGAATAATTTTGGAAATATGCTGCTTCATACATAGTTTTCATGCTTCCTTTGAGGCTGAACTCTGCCTGTGTCTGGACTCTCAGCCAATAGATCACATAACATGTCCTTCACCTGGTCCTCCTAAATAATCTCTGCTTATCACTCTGCAGGAAAGTAGGACCCATTTGAATGCAGAGGAGGAAGGATGGCACTTCTTACAGACTTCAGTTTGTAAATGGTTTCATCCCTCTCATTGGAGCAGAAATTTTCGTTGTTATTTTCTCACTAAATTCCTAAGATACTGTTTTTTCTTCAAGTCGATTTCACTGTAGAAGCTGACTAGAGCTTGCAGATTCTGCTTGCTTTTTATGCAGAGAATAAGATAATGAATTGTTATAAGCCTAGGTTTTGTTGGCATAGCTGGATGAAGAATTGTTTTCGCTGTGTTTTCCTGTAAGAGTTGCTTAAGAAATCAACTTTCTTCCTCTTGGCTTGAGACCAACCCAAAAAAACCAAAGTAAGTGGTCATGGTAGATTTCATAATATCTTCGTCAGGCTATAATCCTCAGCAGAAAAGATAATTGGGATGCAAGCTGGAAATAGAAGACTCACAAAATTGAGGAAGAATTCACCAACATCCTTCTTAAATCTGATTTTTTTATTTTGTGCAGGAGACAGAAACTACGACTGCCCTTCAAGCTGGCTGAGGAAAGTAGTGGTTTCTGTCCCCACTTTTATAGTTATATACATACAGTTTTGTGTGTGTGTGTATACATACAGCTATGTATGCACGCATGCATACGTGTACCTATAGCTACCTATAGTTACATGGTCCAGAAAGAGATGATTCATCTAGTGTTGTGCATGCAGTCTGTCAGATTGACGATCTGAACTGTTTGTGGTTGGGTGGGTTTTCTCATTAAAGTCGTAGATCAGTGTCTTAACCACAAAACCCTCCTTATTGTAATTAAAAAAAAAAAAAAAAAAAGAAAAAAGACTAAGAGGTCAAACAATTTTTTTTTTTATTTTTTTTTTTTTAATCTTGCATAATGAATGTGTTTCTTGCTCTGTCATTGACCAGTATGTTGCTGGAAACCTGTGATGGCAGCATTCCAAAACAACTCAGAAATGAAACAAAATTTCTACACTGGGGAGCAGACTTTTCTCGTAAGTCAAGCAATGTTCACAGTACATAGCTAAACTTATGAGAAGCCTAGTAGAAAAAAAAAAATTATCTAGGGAAAGCCCTGGCGTGGCCCGAGGCTTAATTGTCTGCGAGCCAGTAAGATTAACCCTGCTGCAGTTGAAAAAATTGTTCCTTCTCCAAATATGTTTGTTCACCTGATCTGAGAGGCCTCTAGAACTCCAGGAACTTGTATCAATTTTGGAGGCAGGCAAATAATAACTCAAGTCTGAAAATTTGGATGCTAGGTATAGGAGATTGTGGGGTGAGAGTAAATGTCTTCTGGAAAATGGCAAGTAGTATTTATTGGAAATTAGCTTGTATAGGAAGGTGGCTTCCTGTGCAAGTATCTGAATTTCTAACAAATTCTGAAGGATTTCTCATGCTGGTTCATTTGCAGGTTAGTTACATGTGCGTGCTGATCAGGAAAGACTCTGGACCTGTTACTAAATGGTCCTTTTACATAAGCACAGTGTTTTACTTTACATGGGGTTTGTAGTGAGGTTATTCTTTGTGTGTTTGTTTTGTTTGTTTTCAAACATTGTGTATTTTTATTCCTAATACACTGTGAAATACACTCGGCAAAAAAGAACCAAGGTTTTCGTAGAAATCAATGACTCAAAATGCCCAAAGAGAAGTGAGGAAGAGTGTTACAGTTACAGCAGTGTACAGAAAGCTGCTGTTAGAGCTGTCAGCAGTGAATGTGATCCTTGACTATTAATAGAAGCAGGGAGGTTATCTTGCTTGAATCCTGTTTCTGGTGCCCATACTTGAAGATGTGCAACAAAGAATCTAGCAAGTAATTCTATGATACGGACCCAAGTTAAATCTTCTTAAACAAAGCAGTAACTTGATCACTAAGCATAGCTGCACACTGATAATGGAAGAAAATTGAGATCTTTTCCACTTACTGGCAAAAGAAAGAAAATACTCAGTGGCTAGATGTTGGTTTTGAGGCTGCTGCTAAGAATTCAAACAACAAAAAGGCTTATGCAGGCAGCTACATCATTATCTAGTCTTAATGATTAAGGTATGCTTTCTTCTAACTTTGATAAATTCTTGGGCTGGGGAAGGGTGAAGATGATCGAATTAAGATGACTGGAGGTATTCATAATACGTGCAGTTCTGCATTAAGCCAATAGTAATTAGTGCTTAGGCCTAGAATTTAACCTGACTTCTCTGTAGATGATGTAGCCAGTTACTCTCAGAAGTACTTAGTACTCACGTTCTTGTGAACCTGTGCTCAGACATACCAGAAAGTGTCATTTCTAGATTCCTGGCTGATCTCTTGCTCAAGGCAATGTGGAGCTCAACAAGGGGTAGGGAAGGAATTTCCCCTGTCAAATTCTGTCTTCCTCTGGAATTTAAGGAATTTTTCCCTGTCAAATTCTGTCTTCCTCTGGAATTTAGAGTGTAATCTTCTGCTAAGGTCATTTAAGTGTGTTTCATAAGTGATTCCTTGAAGTTGCACTCATAATAGGTATTCATGGCATCTTAGACTTCCCTTTCTTCCCATTTTTTGTTTCCTTGGATATGCATTCATTTTACCTGAGGACTGAAATGCCTTAATTTTAGCTAAGGCTTTTGTATTTGGTAGTGGATATATGTATATCTTTGACTTAAATCCTGTGAAACTGTACAAGAATTGGACAGGTCTAGAAACAAGTTCAATAGTCCTTTAAACATATGTATAAACTTTAAAATTATTTTCTTTAGTGATGTCACAACTTTAGTTTTTAAAAAAAAACTTATTGAAGGAATTTACAGGATTTGAATGAATTATATTGCATTCCTAAAATCTCTTTTGAATGATATTCAGTGTGTGTTGTGTACATAGAGAAAGAGAGTTTTCGTACAACACAGTATGGAAACATCTTGCCTTCGAAGTAGCTATATTTCTTTTCTGGCTGTTGTCTTTCTGCTGGCCTACAGTGCTTTGCTGTCTCCTTGGTCAGCATATTTACACACGTGCCTTTCTAATTTGTATCAGCATCTTCTCCAAACAATCTGTTCCTTTGTGGCAGTGCAGGTGTAGTCAGGTGTCTGCATTGTCCAAAGCAAGAGGGGGGGGGAAATAAAGGAGGGTAGAGAGGGGGGTTTAGGAGCCCTGCAAGCTTACAAAGCAGTTCTGAGTTGAGTAGGGCCCAAGAACTGGTAATTCTCTTTGCTCGACTGTTGTAAGGCAGCGTCCAGCACTATTGGAGCTGGTCTTGTGTCACCCACATAGATGCCTCCAAGGACACAACCTTAGATGCTAAGCAAAAGGAGACTTATCCAGAACCTTGGCCTATTAACCTCCAAAGCAGAGAGAGTGATAGAGACAAAAGCACTTCTTGAAAGCAAGGAAAAAACAAGTGTTACATTGCACTTCTTACAAGAATATTGTGCAGTGTTGCAGTTACCTTCTCCCCATGTGAATTTTTAAGCCAGGTCCTGTTTTGTGTTACCGGGAAGCAGGCCTATCTTAGTGGTGACCCTAGATAGCTCCTGAGTTCTTTGTAGTCCAAGGGATGTCTGACAAACAACAGCTGCTCAAACTTGCTATTGAAATCACAGGTTACATGTATTTCAGTGAGCAGTCATCCCAGTTGTTCTGCATGCTTTAGGAAAGATGTTCTACTCTCCTGATTGCCAGCATAGTGCCGAGAAATAGAAGTACGTTCTTGGTGTTCTCGTTTGCTTTTAGGATAAACTTTATCTACCTTTTGCTTGCCCACCTCAAAGGAATGCTATCGAAATTAAGGACAGCTTGGCTGTGTGTTAATGGAGTTTCCAATTAGCCTCAGCCTCATGATCCAATGATCTTAGACAAGGTTAGAAGAGTGTTCAATGAATTTTGAGAGGAAAATATTTCTCGGGCTAGAAAGAGCCTGTGGCAATGTCTTAAACTCTTTAGTCTATTGGACACCTAACTGTAGTAAAAAGCTGATTCTTCTTTTTGTCAGTACTGAACCAGTGACCCAGTAGAGCAGTCAAGGAGATACTGCAGTTCTTCTAGTGTGTAGAAATAAAACTTAGGCTGTAGCCACTTCACAGTCTTAAAAATCATCCCCCCCCCCCCCCCCCCTTTTTTTTTTCCAGTGGATAGGGAATCTTATATTCACATTCCCTCAAATTTGAGTTTGATGGGGTTTTCAAGAAGTCTTTTAAAACTCTGATTAATAAAAGCAATTGCTTGGAGTTTTTTGTGGGTATCAGTGGTGACTACAAAGCTCCAAAGAAGATAAAATAAATACTTGTGTGGGTTGGCAAAATACCTTTGCTCAACAGTTTAAGTATGTGACTTGCTGGCAGTCCATCTTACGATCCCTTCTCTGTTTACTAGAAGTACTAAATTTAGGAATGCAGTTAATTTGAAATTAATAGCTGTCCATGCTTAACACACAGCTTCTAACTACAGGGCAAAAACAATGAGTAGCGGCTGAACTAGAAGAGACTGTCTGTGATAGATGTAAACTGAATGGTATGTGGATGGGTGGACTCTGCCAAAGATGATGGGTGAATCTTCAGGGTACAGTTTCATGTTTCATTTAACACAGTCTAGGTGTGTGGTGTTGCTGAAAGGGGCTCTCTCTGCTGTTTTTTCCTGCCTCAGTCTTTGCTCTTTGTGTCAGATCATGAGTTTATCCAGTTAAAACAGTTTCATTTCGCTAGGCTGTTTTTTCAGCTGAATTGGCAGGTTTGTCTTGGCTGACTGTGGAGCAACTTGATTAACAGAGCCTATACAAGGAAGGTGCTGGGGAAGATGTATTGTGTGTCCTACAAGTAATAATCAACTATTGGAGTGACTGACTATGCATCTGTGGTATATTTCTGTATTTTACACAAGTCTGGAGGGAACAATCTGTTCACATAGATCTGAACTGTGGCATTTCTGCATGGACAGTTTGAGAGGGCAGAGATCACTGCAGTAGTTACCAGCCAGCTGTCTGGCCTTCCCATCTGCTGTGAGTCACCACCCATGAGTGAGGCAGCAGAAGAGAAGAAATACCCTTGTGGAGCAGTGGATGAGGCCAAGCCTGCAGTGAGTTGTCAGTCTTTGCTCTGGAGTGGGTGAGGTGTGCTTGAATATGTCCTGATTTGCCAGCAATGTATGTGGGCAGTAGCTAACAGTTGTGAGTGATGACAGCTGTCTGACTTGCCTTGTTTCACAAAATCGAGAAGTATGTGGATGTCAAGGTTCTGACTGCACATTTTTTTTAGTTATACTGGTGTTATTCCTACATGAACAACTTTGAAATTTTGGCTAAAGCCAGGCTTTTATCACTTAATCTTAAATCCACTGGTACTAGTTTCGTGGGTATGTATTTGCAGAAGTTGGTCTGTGCAAATGACAATGTTCAAACTAGATCATTGTCCACTGAGTAAAGTGAAAAGCTGCGTGGATGGAGACCTCTCAGAGCTAGTCACCCACTCCAGACAGATAGGAAATTCCAGGAGTTGTAATAACTCACAAAAATGTTGTCTGACCTCTTCAGAAAGTCTCTTTCCCTCATTTCATGAGGGAGGAACAAAAGCTATTCTAGTTAATTATGCTAATTGTTGTAACTCATAGTGAAGCCATCCCATTTTTTCATAAGCAGTGTGAACTGATCCTGTCTGCAATGTACAAACTCTGATAGTTTATTTCCTTTGTGTCTGTATGTCACCAGTGAAGAATTGATGTGCATTTTCATTCTTGCAGAGATTTACCTGATAGTCTTCTGTGTCCTGTGAGAGAGAGAGATGCAGAACCTTTCCTTGTTTCACCTGTTTGCATGATAGTGTGGACAAAGTCTTTGTGAGTTGGGTAGGAATTTCTGAGAGGATTAATTCTGAGTGCATCTGGGTAGTGTAACCCACATGATGGATCCCCTGGAGAGATTTGTATTTCTGTTAGCTTGTGTACACTAGGTTAAGAACAAAAATATACTCTGATTTTTATTTTGGGGGGGAGTGGGGCAATATAAGTGAAACGTATGGATAGCTTGAAGGCTTTAAGTTTAGTTGTCTTCCTGATATTTTGGCCTGACCCTAAGAAAAGCACCTAGTTATTGTGTGTTGGTTTTCCCATTTAAACAAAAAAAAACAAAACCAGCAAAACAAAACCCTAATTCCTTATGCTTTGCTCTTCAGAGTTTTAGAAATTCATTGGTCCTATGGAAGTACAAAATACTGTGCTGTTTTGTGGATGGATATTTTTTTCTTTTTGTATAGGAAAAAGGAGGTCCCAACCCATGACTGTTGTGTTGCAATACCTACAGTAGTTCAACTTGGCAAGATAACAAAACGAGTGCAGAACTTGCATGGCAATAATGCGTTTGAGAAACTATTTTAAAATGCCATGCTGATGAATCAATCTTTCTTCCTTTTTTTTTTTTTATGGAAACTTTTCTTAGCAAAAAAAGTGTGGCAGATCAGGTACTCGTGTTCAGCTCTGTCCTTTAATGATATGAGTGTACTAAATGACAGATGGGAATGTTGGTGATTCACTGAATATATTTATGTACATATGTAAACACTACCTCACCAGAAAACAGCTTACCAAGAGGGATATGGTAGCTTAAAATTTGTTTTTAGTGAAGCCCATTCTGTAGTATAAACATAGTGAGCTCTTGCTGTGACAAGACAGATGGGAGAGCCCTCTGCGGTGCCTGCCTAACCACCTGAAATGTGACTTTCTGCTTCTCTTGGGCTTTTTGCTTTCTGGGCACTACCCTTATTGTCGTGGCTAATAACAGCATTTACAGGCTAATAATCTACGGCCAAGTCAGCCACTGTTCACCCATGATGTAATGTAGTTTTTCTGATTCATGAGTTCTCATCTATGTCTGACCACTTATCTTCTGCTGGCAGAGATGAGAGTATTCTTTGATATGAAAAGCTGCTGGAAGCTTGATGCCCTCTTCCTGCTGTAAATCTTAGACTGCTTCCAGCAGTCCCAAGGCAGCCCAGGGAGAAGTTGGCATTGGCCATCTCAAATACTCTGCTATGCAATCTGAATGAGTTTTAAAAATGCCACTTTTAATCTCTTGAGCTTTTACTTTCAGCTGCTTCTCCATAATCATGATAACCATAAATCATTTTTTGCATAATATCATTCTTCATTTTTATTTTTAGTACTCAACTCCAGGAAGTGTGGCTTAAATAATAATAAAAAAAAAAAAAAGATTAAAAAATACCGAGAACCAAACGTTCAGTAAAATCTGTCCTTCCAACAGTATTGTTAGACAATTCAGGGCTTTGATTTGGCCTTCAAATGCCTGGTCTTGCTGGGCTGTGCCCGACATTTGGCCATTCAAGGAGTAAAGGAACAGTAGACTAGGAACTTAATAGAAGTTTTACAAGGCAAGCGTCTTCCACTCAAACCTGTAGAAAAGGAAGAGTGCGTGGGAGGTAGGAAGCACTTGAGTGAGACTTGCAAGTTGACAAAAGTTGATTGCGAGTTAGCAATTTAAAAATGTATCACTGTATTTATCACCTGTTTTATTTCCTCATTTCCACCTTTTGGAAGAGAAGAAAACTCAACACCCTCTGATTGTGCTCATAGAAATGATTACCACTAATAAAGTTACATATTCAGTAAATTAAAGTTTTGAAATGTTGAGATCACTGGGTATGAAAACATAACCCATTTTGTCTTTTACCTTCAAGGAAAGACTCTGACCAGTTTTCTGAAGAAGATACAGAGCCTGGGTTAGTCATAGCAGTTTAGCTGTTTGAGCACCGATTCATTTGTACCCATTCTTAGTACTAGTTGTGGTGTTGGTAATGAGAAATGGACAGCTGAAATTACAGGACAGATGGAAAGAGCCTTGTCCAGCAAGAGAGCAGAAATCTACAGCTGTGCTGCCTGAGACATAACTTGTTTGCCAGTGATTTGGTTACTTGACAGTCTAAATGGATTCACAAGCCATTCACAGGAATCAAATTGCAAAACTGACTGTAGGCACAAGTTTCCTTCAACGTAGGACAAATCCTGTTAATGCTGTAGTAGGGTTGACACAGGGCACAGGATCTCTGCTATAGTTCTGTATTGGACTTCTGTTAAAATGAGGTACATAATTCATGCTCAGCAGAGGCAGTCGAGACCATGACTCATTTGTGCCACTCTAAAATATTAAAACTTTCAGGCCACTTCAATTACAAGCCTGGCAGGACATACAGCCTGACACAGTGAAATATTTACCTGTGTTATCCAGGCAATGGCAAAGAATGCAGTCATTGCAAAGAATGCTACTTGTGATTAATGATGTAATTATTTAAATTGTTTCTTTAATCATCTAGACTACCTAGGAGTAGAAGGAGCTACAGTTGAGTGAGCATTCCACTTGCTAAAGTATGTTGGAGATGCATGAAAGCTTTGTACCTTTTTCTTAAAGAATTTAAGTCTTCAAAGTATTTTTGTGTGTGTGTGTGTAAGCAACTGCTACTCTGAAGGGGGGTGGAAGATAAAAGAAAAACTGGACAAATTTGTACTTCTGTAATAGCGAAGATTAAAGATTAATTCTAAAAGAATTTGAAAAGGACCTTGAGGTAGTTGAGTTTCTGGGGGGGAAGAGATGTTAACAGTGCATATAATAAATACACTCAAATAGCATATGTTAAGTAATTAAACTTACTGATTAAAGACTAATTTAAGTATACTTGATGATCAAGTCTAATGTAACAATTTAGAATGAGGAATAAAAAATAGGACTACTGTATAAATTCCCTGCTGTAGGTCTTTGAAGCAATAATCAATAAATACAAAGCAAACATCACGCCTGCAACAGAATACTTATAATGTGGCTTGCAAAAAGCATTAGCTGTGTTAGGGAGGCATACTGGAGAAGAGGATCCAGAATATCCTTTGATAGTATAGCTTCATTGAAGGGACAAAGAGAAAGTTGATTTTTTTTTTAAGTACTTCTGAATTGCTTGAACTAGAATCTTGTTCATAAGCATCCTTTTTAATCTAGCTGGTAGCAATAGCTAGAATTTACGTGCTCCTGTGCTCGTTTTTTGATTATTTTTTTCTTAATGACCAATCCAATGGTATTGTATCACAAATTCCAAATTTTATTTTTTTGCATTTATGTAGGCAACTCTATTGAACTCTGTTTGCAGTCAACAGATGTAGTTAGGAGTATGCTTAGCCTAGAACTGAATGCATGCAAATGTCTCTGTAAGTGAAACTGTAGACTGGACTGAAAAATCTGAGTATTCCAGCTCATGTTTCCCTGCATAATGAAGTCACTGACTAGTACAATCAGATTATATAAAAGTCTTCTCTGATGTATATATAATACCTGGGTTCACATGAACTGTTTTTAATCAGTAATTCATATTGTTTATCTTGCATGGTGAAAAGATATAAATGAATGTACATCTGTGTACATTGCGATGACCTTTGTAGAAACCCTGCAGGATTTTTATAATGATTCAACTGAAATTCACTGTGAACCAGATCAGCTATTACAGGCTTGGTAGGATCCCAGCAACATAGCTCACAGGAGGAAGAGAGCTCTGTGAACAAGGGCACAGAGACCTAGAAAGAAAGGGTTAATTAAGTAGAGATTCTACTGAAAAGCAGTGGTAGTATTTGAAAAATACAGGCTTTCAACTAAAATAACAAATATTTTTTTTTTCTGTGACACTTAATACTTTCCTATCAGAACAGAATATTAATCCATTGTATTTTGTAAGGATATTTCATTTGTCTTCTGGTTTTAAAGATAGTGACTAAAGACTGTGAGGTTTTGGCAGGTGCTGATCTCTGGACTACAGGATTGCAAGTCAACTTTTTATCTTTTTGTTTTGATTATGAAGTCAAGTAGTGGTGTTTTCTAAGGCCTTTGGTAAATACTGGTGAAGAATGACTGCTCTGACTGTGTTGGTTCAAGTAGTGATTTGCAAATCTTCCTGACTTCCTGCAGTGGTTTAGGCTTCTCCAGTGTATTATGTAACGTATTTGAGCGACCTTATATAAACACTTGATTAACATTTTTCCCTACAATCTATTGCCTTCATTCTTCAAATTCACAAGTGAATTTCTACTCTTTTGTGACTTCATCCAGCTGCTAACTTGCATCTTTTCATCCATCTCCTCAAGACATAACCCATAGCTTCTAACAGGTCATCCTGTACAACAGTGTTTGCGCCCAGTCCTTCCAAATATACCTAGTGATTCTTTTTGTCATTCTCTTAAATTATCTTTGCAAAAGTTGTGAGACTTGGGAATTTATGTTGGAGAGAAGGAAGAGCAGAGGGAGCTAGGAAATAGTGTGTGTATGTTGGGGTAACAGTAGGGATCACCCTTGCTGATTTACAGTGAGCAACACCCTCTGCCTGACCAGGCTGTGTTAGGGCTGCTTTCTTCCTTGCGTACATCTCACTGGGAAAATTTAGTAGCCAGGAGCAAGTGTTAATGTGGTTGGCAGCATAATGAATAGCAGAGATCCAAGTGCATTTCCTCACCTGGAATGTGAGCCTTTCTGCTATAGATGGGGACTCGCATAACTTAGGCTTGCTTGCAGCCATAGATACTGCCTCTGCCATCTATGAGAGTGAAGCCCAGGGAATGGTTTTGTGGCCTTATCTAATAACTCCTGTTATATTGGGGTTTTTCTTTGTTTGTTTGTAATGTGTACCCTGTCCTTAGGGGAGAGATGATCAATATTTAAGGTATGTAACAACAACTATATTACCTCCACTCGGAGATGGAAGTTACCACAATAAGAGTATATGTTGTAGGGAGTGGATTGTGCAATGTAATTTGCATATTCCAAATTACTGGTCTCCAACCCAGCGTAAGAGAGCAATAGCTGATGTAGGACTAGAAGGTGTTGAGCCTCTGCTTCTGCTCCTCTCTGCCTTCAGGAAAAAAAACTGGTTTATACCTGGGCATGGTAGATCCTCCTGCAGATTCCCATGTCCAAGACATTGCTCTAGCTAGGGGTTGCTCCCTACTAAGCTGTCAGCTGGTAATCTCAGGAACCAAGATAGTCTGGAATTAAAGTACTGCCCCCTAGTATGTCCTGTTTCTTCACCACTCAAGCTTGACAATCCTTACCAACAAGCTGTAACAAATCCAATACAATTTGTTCTTCAACTGCTGGATTTTATTTTTGTGTTTATCTTTAGTAGCTTTGCTTTAATAAGGGTCTAACTCCAGTCATCACTGAGTATTAACAATGGAAAAGAGGATGCTATTTCTCCACTATATTACTGGTTTGATCCTTACTGACAGTTTGCCAATCAAGATGCATTTTATGACAAGGTAACTTTTTACTCTTTTTATATTCTTGCTCTGACTGGAACTTTCTGCTTCTCTGTAATTTTTTGGCCTAAGAGGATTGAATTAATGTCTTCTCTTGAGACAGATGCTGCCATTTAGAAATGTTATCTAAAAGACATGCAATTAAATCTTGACCTCAATTAAGTCAGCACAAAGTTCTCACAGCTTAGTGTGATAAGCAGTTATGGTTCTATGATACTGAATTTGCTGTGATGTATTGTTTTACCACTCAGCATTAACACAAGGCACTTCTTGTTTGATAATTTTTCAGAACCTCAACACATCAGCCTGTTTCCTCTTTTCCTCTTCTTCTGCCTGCTCCCCAATCTAATTATAGTGGCTTTCACTGCTGTCTGTCAGTCTTGATGATTATCAGTGGAAGCAAGTGAAAAGACCTGAGTTATACCAATAAGCAGACTTCACTTATCAGCCTCACAACTTCATTTAACTACCATTTTTTAACCCTCAAAGCTGGGGATGCATCCCCACCTGAACATCATGGTGAGTGTCCTGGGGTAAGTGTGCTGCAGGAGCTATGTCCTACTCATATGCTGTCAGACCAGGTTGTGCTCTTCTGCCTCCTCCTGCTCTGGGCTCTTTTGGCGCCAGCTTGCATTCAAACCCTTGGGGCTGTAGAGCAGTAAGAGGTGAAAGCTGGGACTTCAGTGAAAGAAACTGTTATATTTGAGACAGTGTGAGGCACTAGGCATGAAACACTGGTAGGTTGGATCAGCCACAGCCTGGGCCAAGTGGGATCAACAAGGGTGTATGTGTGTCCAAAGGAGCTCAGTGAAACGGACTATTGAGGGCAGACTATTTGTATACAAGGAGGGGAAAGGGATAATAGTTTAGCAGATCTTTGAATGGGTTTTTTTTCTTTTCCCCTTGCATCACTTCTGTGTAGTAAAGGGAGTTTCTGTTGTGTTTTTATGTTCTTTAATCATTTTTTTCCTAAAGGCATAGTAGATCAGTAAATATAAGCAAAAGTAGCATTACAGTTATGTCTTGATCATTTTGAAACCTTAGTTTTGTTTCCCTCTGCCTTTTGTTATGAGACTTAGGCTGAGCAAATCAAGCTGTATAATCCCTCGTGGTCTGGCAGGATTCATCCGTGCCACTAGGATTGCTTTTCTTAGCCGCAGTTAACAATGGTGTAATGGCTTTTATAACATTTTATTAAGTTGAAATGCATCAATAGCACTAATGATAAACAATTGTGGTATTTTAGGAAGAACAATTTCCAGCACTTACTGCACCTGCCAACCTGCAGAGCTTTTGGGCAGCACTTGACTCTGTGGCATGAAAATATGGAGTATTTGTCCCTTATAAACATGTCTGTGCTGTGACACAGACTTAAGGAAACTGGTCTTGTATGTTTGTGGTAAGAAGTACATAAAAGCATAAATTTCACCTCTCTAGCGTTAATTTCATCTCTCTCATCATCATCCCTCTTCAACTGATGATGACTGTTGCTTAAGTCTTTGCTGCTGGCTAGTATAAATCGGGATAAAGTGGCCTAGCTTGGATTTGCTGTGGGGAGGATGGGAAGGGGCCTTGTTGATGCCAGTCGTATGACATGGCAGCTGTAATGTAGCCTCCTCCCTTCCTCTTCCTCCAATGCACGTTGGGACTGTCCCTGGCTTAGGATCATAAACTTAATGTGAAACTACAGCTAAGATGTATAAGGAATTCAACCTCCTCCTACATCTTTAACTCTGGAGGGGAAAAAAAAAAAAAGCAGGCTACCTTTTAATGTCTAATAGTATTATCTAACTTAATGATTACCGATTAACCAATGTCAACCATAGCTTTAACTGAACTTTTCCCAAGGAAATAATTAATTGCTGTTAACAACAGACAACAGTATTCTAGTACATTCAGCAGAGATGGCAGTATTGTTTTCAGCCATGAAACAAGCAGGTAGTGAGACTGCAGAGGATGTTGGTGAATGTAGCTTAAATGCAAATTATGACATGGCTTCTCCTTTTGGATTTCCCAATGCTGCGCTATTTCTTCAGTCTACTTGTGCAAAAACTGCGTAACTAGCCTGCAGCATGGACATACTCATCATTACTGTCTTTCAGTAACCACATTAAACATAGTCTTGAGGAACCTAAGTAAAAGAGTTGCAAAGCTGCATACGGCATCATAAGACAAGGAGGCTGCATGCTGTGCTAAATTGGGGGAGGGAGGATGAAGTGTGGGGTTTTGGGGGGTTTGGGGTTTTTTTAATTAGACCTTGGTTCCAATCAAATTTCAGTGATGGTATTTATTTTACAATACCTACTTCCCAGAAATGCTCAGTGGACCTTGGATCAGACCTGATTAGTTTGTCCCCAGTTCTTCAGTCAGCTGAAATGGGATGAATCTTTGCACTTTGCACAGTGCTGTTTGGAGTCACTGGAATTCAGCACACGGACAAATAGACTCCCTCATAAAGGTGGCTGTTGTTACATTGGACTCTTTACTTTCTTTTTTCAACTAGAGAAAACACCACTTTTCTGAAACATCAATATTAATTTTAGCTTGTAATGATACAGAATCCAACAAACATGAGAAGGGTAAAATAGTGTGAATTTTATAACAAGGTATTCACTAAGGATATAAGTGTAAGAATCATCTTAACAGCAATAAGTATTTATTTAGTTGTCTTGTATTTGTAGTTTGATCTACAAACATTGACTTGATGTTGATAAGAATTTACCAAAACCCAAGTCAGTCAGTCTGGTAAATATTGAAATGAACTTGAACGAGTTTGAAGAAAATAGGAGCTTCATCTGATGATTGACCTCACAGCATGTGATCTTTATGATTGGGACCATGCAGTGTAGTGCTTAATTTGCCAGTACAGATGGAGAAAAATATTAGAGATTTATTCAGTACAGTCAAGTCCCCATTTTTGCTACATTCTTTCTTTAAAATGGCTAATTGCAAAACAGTGTGATAGCTAGAAAATGTTACGAGTACCATCTGCCTAAAGATGGGTTGGCTTCATCTTTGTGTTTGTACCGTGCTTCCATATGCAAACTTTATGGGCTTATAAAAATCTTGCAAAGTGCAAGCTTATATAAAATCAGCATATCATCTTTGCCTGAAGTAACATGATTCTGTAGATATGATTGAACTAAATCAATGTTATGGATAAAAAATTTCATAACTAAGCTAACACAGAGGTTAAAGATTCAATGAGTAGTTAGAGTAACTCTAGAGCTCTTTTCTTTCAAAAAAAAACAAATAAGCCCCAGACAAACCAAAAGCAAACCTGCAGCTCAAACTCACCTTTTATGATAGTAGTGTCAATGGGTGAAAAACACCCATGTAACTGAGATGAGAACCCAGCTTTGTTGTGCTCTACTTAAGCAGCCCATTGATTGACACACACAGTATGGCAGAAACACGTTACATGCAGTAACAAATGAAAGTGCTGCTCGCTGACCATCTGGTTGCATTGTTGTGTATCTGTTATCTATCTTTAGTAAGTGGTCTCTGTCAGAGTAATCAGTTTAGTTTTAATGAGAAATTAAACACCTCAAAACTTCTGAATTATTCAGCTCACAGTTACGGGTGTTGGTATGGGAAAGTTTAGTATGGTATGAAATGGCATTGTAATAGCAGGAACATTTTTTTTCCTGTTGGGACATGTATATATTGGGTTACTGCAATGTTGAGAGTCACATCAAAATGTGTATTTTGTTGAAACAAACAAAAAGTTACAAATCTGAGACTCAAGGCATTGTCCCTCAAGTTAACTTCTGCATCTTTAAGGACATTGAAATATCTTTTGATGGGTTTAGCTGTTTAAAACATAATTTTTTTTTTTTGAGAGCTAACCTCTCCATTTTTGAAGGTGGTATTGATTTGGACAACTGTGAAATACAAGTAATCCTACTGGATCTGCGTATGAGTTACAGAACATGTAGCTGCAACAAGAGGCCTTATATTCCTGATATGCTAGACCAAAAGCAACCAAAAAAATTATAAAGATGATGTATACATTTAATGTAAAACAGATTGAGATGGAAAATCCAAGAGCGGCCTTGTTGTAAAGGCTAACAAGCTCTGCCTAGGTGGAAAATTAGGAAATTTGCATATAGCATGTAGAAGAAAGGGAGAGATGGTTATATCTACCTCACCTTCTACTAGTCTTGGCAAATTGTTCAAATGTGATGTATTCTGTTTTTTCACCTTTCATACAAATGGTGAAGGTTACTAAAAAAGATTGAGTGTCCTATTCTTAGCCAGCTCCACGCTTCCTTGACTTGGTCTTGCTATGCCGTAGAAAGAGTAAGTACATTCAGACATGAATCTACCCAAGTTCTTTTGGGACATCAGGATGGCCTCGACTGAGGCATCATATGGCTTGGTCTGCCTCTGTAGCTTATGTTTAGAGTCTCTTTAGATTCTTTGTGGTGAAAGTAGTACAGATACTGGTTATCACATGGCTTTTATGCTACATAAAATACATACTATGTATCTAAAAAATAGTTAAAAACAAATCCTTGACGAATCATAAATAACAGAGTACTTCTAAATTTTAGAATATAACCTCCACCTGAAAAAGTTTATGAATTGTCACTTTATATGTGTGCATACCCAGCAAATCTATTTTGACACTGCCTTGGCCTCAGGAAACCATTGGAAAACACATGATAAATAAGAATTAGCTATCAAACAGGACAAAAATACATTGCTGTAGAAAGCACCCAACTATGTTGGCCAATTAAATTGAGCAGCAGTAATCCAACAGTGAGCTCAATCTAAACTACAGAGCAGGGAGAGTGCAGTACACATGTTCTTGAGGTTTCTTGCTGTATAAAGATCCATTTTGCTGCAGGACTTAACTAGGCAGAGTGATGGGACTGTAGGCAGACCCAGCATTAGATGCGAGTAGTCTTCTCTCTTCCCCAGTAGCACGCTTGATAATGTGTACTTGTACTTGATTTAGTGTACCTGTGTCTTCCATGTCATGTAGCCTCCTTGGCTATGGCTCAGCTTGTTCTCCCCAGAAGCTGTGTGTTGAATTTTGATTTTTACTTTGGTGGACAGAATTTCAAGCATTGCACTGGAGTGGAAGGTGAGGGGATGCTTCCTCACTGGAGTCAGAGTTTGTTCTTCTGTCAGTGTCTAACTATATAAAACTCCCTAGAGCAAAATTACAAGTGCAATAATACCTGGTTATAAAATGTTTACTTGGTCTCATTTAGGCTTACAAAAATTTTGGAATGAAGTGTTAACTCAAACAACTATGTAACAATCCAACTTGCATAATATTTAATGATTCCTGATTAAAAAAAAACAGAAGAAATTTGGAGTCAAACAACATGACACTGCTACTTCAATGCTGTTTTTATTTACTCAAAAGAAATACCTTCTGATTGTTTAGTCTCTTTTACCTTAGCAATAACTTTTTGGTTTCTTTGGTTTCTTTGCTTTTGTGTTTATAGAAATTGTTTGTTTAAAACCGGGAAATCTTCTTTGCCAGCTTCTCCCAGGAAAAAAATTACCCTAAAATAACTCAAGGCATTAACTTGGCATCCTGTAGTCTTGCTAGAACTAACACTGTCTGAGGTCTGATGTCAACTCAAGCTAGTGGGGGGGGGGGGGGGGGAGCGTGCATTTATCATGAGCCTGAAATTTTTGGTCACACTTATGACATGTTTTCTCTGAGGCCTATAATTTTTTAATGTGAAAAAACTTAGGCTGTCATCCAAGAGCTTAAAATATTAGAGAAAATGGGCAAAAATGAAAAATCTGTATGCTAGAGCTGTAGGAACTGGCAAAGCTGACTTGTCTGCAGCTGGCTGATCTTGCTGAGGGATATTGCATGTGGGATCTGAGGGGCGGGGGCAAGGGAAGGGAGCTCGGTAGGGGACTGAGCCCTGTGTCTGTAAAGCAACTCAGAATCAGAAGTTAAAATTTAATTATACCTTTTTTTTTTTTTTAACTGCCCACAACTTCCTCGCTTTTGTTTTTGTTGTTTGGGGTTTTTTTTTCTTACCAGTTCTTTTCCCTTCTTTCTTTATGGCAGTCTATAGAAAACATAGTTGTTAAGTTCTTCTTGGTGTTTCTTTAAACTGTTATTTTTCCAAATTCAATGCTAACTACTTAACTCACTTCAGATACTTTATGGATTTATGAATATGCCCTATTTCATGTTATGCATCTTCCAACAGCCTGTGCTCTGCACATGCTCCCATCTTTGTAGTTCCTCATGGCAGTTTTGTCTACTTTCATCTTTTCTGTCATACTATTTTTTTTAAATAAAATTTTATACAATTTCCTGAGTAGCAAGTTGCTCTAAGAGGTTGGAAACAGTAGTTTTCTGCTCAGTAGAATTTCTGAGATTTCTCAGGCTACTTTCTTGCCTTTGTTCTCTGTATGACAGGCCTTTATGATTTTTAAAGGCCATTTTGGTTTTAGTGTCATCAGCACACAAGTGCATCCTCCTAACCTGTTTTTCTACAACCATATGGCATCTGTGACTTCAGTTTGCTACAAGGAAAGCAAGCAGGGAGAACTGTGGAATCTGGTTGGGACAAATGAGCAGCTTTTTGTTTCCCCATTTTTGACCCAGACAGAGGTTCAAAAGCATTCCAAAACTTGCTGTTTCTGAACTTCAGAAACAAATCTTTTAGTTGGTTTGGTGTTTACAGCTTTGAACCTGGATTTCATTATGGTTATCCGTGCCTCTGTGACTCGTGGACTACTTGAATGTCTGCAGTGCATTCCCTCCTCACAGCTATGCTTGCAGGCAGCTCTAATGTTACAGCAAGTTGGAATGCAAATATGTGCCATTGAACTGTAGCGTATGAGAATGACAGTGGCTAATCTCTTCTTGAAGTGTACCCAGAGACAAAAAACGTTATCTGCTTCAAAAGTCTCTCAAGGAGTTTTGCTAAAACCTGACTTGAATCTTGCAGCCAGATGCAGTGATCAAATCCAGCCTGTGTGAATTAAGAATCTTCCAGACTGTGCAGCTCCCTTGCAGTAACCTATATGCTATTTAGGATAACTTTTTAAAGTAACTGAATGTAACAATGTGTTTGTTCATTACTGTGTAACCTCCCCACCTCAGTAATAAAATGTTTTTCCTTCTTATAGGCAGGAATAAGTCTAACCTTTTTCTGTGGTTTTGGTCTGTAGGTTTTTTTGGAGGTGGGTGGGAGACAACTCCAATATTTAATTATCTGCTCCAGCAATCCTTGACATCAGTTGATCACCTAATATTACCAACGTTAGTATCTGTATCTACCAATTAATAAGGACATTAAAATGTATTTTTACAACGATCAGTAGTGACATCCCTGTCAGTATTTCCACAAGGCTGAAAAGACGTAGTCACAGGGGGCTATTCACTCAAAAAGTACGTAAACTTCAGAGAAATGGTTAAAAAGGCCACAAATTGAGAGTTGCTTATATTAATCTTTTGTCTTTTTTGCATTTGTGATAGTAAAATGACAATATATAATGAAAGCTTATGAAGCTCAGAGATTGAGGAATTGTTTTCAGAAGTCAGAATTAAAAAAAAAAAAAAATCAGAACCAAAAACCAGTTGCAAAACTTCTGAGCTTCAGCATTAACAGTTATTGACCAAATGAAAAAAATTTCTACTGCTTAGTTGTTTCTTTCTTTTTGTGTGCAGTAATGGCACATATATACACGTATGTGTTAGTTTATATTAGACAGGATTCTTCCTGTCAGACTACATGACAGCAGGTGTTTCAAGATCTGTAAAGGGTATTTCGTTGTGGATGCTTCCTAGGACTTGGGTTGTCCATGTGAAGACCAGGAAATGAGGAACAAGGGCGGGTCTTTGCTACTAGCTCATTCAGCAAAATGCTAAACCACAGCTTCCTAAGCTTTAAGGCAGTCACTCTGACAAAGAATGCTTTGTATGCCTGCTTCCCCATGTACAATTCCTTTTTGCAATATAAATTGCCTAATTCATTAGTTGTCTAACATAATTTCTGCAGTCCCTCATTTTGATGCATCAGATTTGAGAATATTATTCCAAATTGTACAGTGCAAATAAAATTATTATGAGATACCAAATTGTATAAAAATTAATTATAATTCATGTTTTTATCTTGGAATAATATATAAACAAGGCTTCATTTTGCTGTTGGGATGTAAAAATTAAAATGTAACTTTAATTATGGCCTAAAAATTATCCTTTTCCTACCTGAGGATTTTGGAGCAAAATTTTGCTGAGAATAAGTTCAAGTGTATTCCCAGAGTTGTTTGCATGAGGTTAAAAAAAAAAACCACCACCAAAAAAAACCAAAAACAAAAACAACCCAAGTCTTACTGAAGCTGGTACCACTTCAGAACAGCTCAAGCTGACTCCATAATGATTACTGAGTGCAACTGTCAGATTTAACCTAGTAATAAAAATAACATAGAAAAACACGCAGACTTGGAAACACTTATGTAAGACATCCTTTTTGTGAAGAAGGTCAGCAGTTTTGTTTTGCTCAAATAGAACATGATGGCAGTTTATGTTTTTAAATTCTCAAATGAAATTTATCTGCAATAACAACTTTGTTTTCTTCCTGCAATGGAGATTGGGATTTAATTTTGTTGATGGTACAGTCATCTCTGAAGACTCATTGTCTAGGAAACAGTGGACTAGCTTTACGCGTGGCATGGTTTGTATGTGAAAGCGATAGGTTTTCATTCTAAGTATTACAATTTGAAAATTCCCCCCCCCCTTTTTTTCCCCTCAGCATAAAAGATCTTCTAGCATGTCTCCTTCTAAAGTGTAGTTGATCTTTAAATCTGCTTCTCTTCCTTAAGAACCTAGCGTTAAAATCACTTGCAGAAGCCATCCTGCTTAGAGCAGGTGTTATAATAGTTAAACTAAGCTGTGGAAACTAGGCCCGGTCAGTCTGGAGAGGGCTGAAGGAGGTCTGGCAGTGCTCTTCCAAGTCCTCGACAGGAGCAGACTTGTGTCTGACAGCCACAGTGAACGAACGAGAGGCAACAGTCCTGTATTGCCACAAGGGATGATGCAGTTACGCAGAAGGCAGAAATTCCTCGCCCTGGAGCAGTTTTGTGGGGGTGCCTGCAGGTTGTCTAGAGGGGGCTGTGAAGTCTCCCCCCTCGGCTGCTTGTGGCTGGGGTCAAGTGGCACTGTAGATGGCAGACCCCCACAGGGGGGTTTCTGAAGTGGAAGACGGTGGTTGTGGCTGCAGGGGAAGGATGAGAGAGAAGGAAAAGGCTGGAAATGTTGGTCTATAAAAAGCAGGTGAAAGGGACTCAGGACTGCAGCGACGAAACAAAACGTGTTGTTGCTGTCCGGGCCAGAAGGGTCGTTCTGGTCGTGCTGAGGGGACGTGTGCCCGTGTCCCCTCTGCCACCTTCCCCCGTTACCCAACTTTAACCCAAACAGCTGCGAAGGAGGACTGAAGCAGTCGGTTGCCAAGGCGGTGGGGCGGGCTCCCGGCCCGTCCCGGGCTCCGTCCCGGCAGCGGAGGCCCCTGCTTCTGCCCTCTCCGCGGAGCGGGGGTAGGGTCGGGAGGCGCTGCCGGGGGCGAGAGGAGCCGCCAGCCGCTGCTGCCAAGCGTGAGTGTGTGTGTGTGTCTCTGAGGGGGGCGGGGGGCGCAGCCGCCCGCGCTCTCCGGCGGGGGGCGGCGCTCGCTGCAGCGCCAGCCCCGCTCCTCGGCTGCGAGCGGGCGGTCACGGCGGACACGCAGCCGGCGGGGGCGGGGAGCGCGGCCCCAGCGGCCGGCATGAACCCCGGGCGGCCGGCGCTGCCCGCAGCGGGGACGGAGGCGGCGGTGCCGAGGTACGGACCCTGTGCGGGCCGGGCCGGGCCCCCACCCCCAACAGGTGCAGGGTCCTCCCCCCGCCCGCGGCACCCGCCTGTCCTTGCGGGACCGCGGCTCGGCGCGGTCCCGCCCGCGGAGCGCCGAGCCGAGCCGGCAGAGAGGGGAGGGAAAGGGAAGGGGTGCCAGGCCCGGCCCGGCCCGGCCCGGCCGCCGGCGTGGGAGAACTGAGGTGAACCCGCGGTCTGCGCCTGCCCGCCCGGCCCGGCGCTCCCGCCTCCCCGCCCGCCGGCCCCCGCGCTCACGCCGCCCCCCTCTCTCCGCAGGGAGCCGCAGGGGGAGTAGAGCTGCCGCGGCCGGGCCAGCCACCTCCGGGTCCATGAGCCGCCGCCAGCCGCCGCCGCCGCCAGCCGGGACTGCCGCCACCGCCGGGCCCAGCTCCCCCAGCCCCGCCGCCGCTTCCGCCGCCGCTCCGCCGCCCTGCCGGAGGTGAGTCCCGCGGCCGGGCCCGCCGCCGCCCGCTCTCCTCAACGCCGCCCGCGGGGCCCGGCTCCTGTCAGCCGCTCCGGGGCGGGGGGGGGAGGCCGCCGGCAGCCGCGTTAGCGCTCGCGACCTTTTTTGGGGGGAAGATGGAGGCCGGCTGGGAGCGCGCGTGTTCCCCCGTCAGGGGAGCTGTGGGCTGGGGTCCCCCGGCGCCCGCTGAGGAGAGGGGAGGGGAGGCGGCCCCCGCCGCGGCGCCCGCGGGAGGGTCGCGCCTCTGCCTTCGTGCTCCCCTGGAGCGGGGGTAGCTTCCTTCCCCGGTGGCTAACGGCGGAGGCAGGCGCGGGCGGCTTGTGGGAGCGGGCCGGCTCTGGGGCCGGCGGGCGGGCAGGCACCCTCGCCTCGCCCCGCTCGGAAAGCGCTACCTGTGCCTTGTTTTTCCTCTCCCCGTAGGACGGTCCCGCGCCCTCCGCTGTGAAGAGAATGGCCGTGACTCTAGAGCAGGCCCAGCGGGTGGGCTATACCTGTCTGAAAGCACTCCTCAGGTTCGCTTTTATGGTCGCCAATAACCTGGTTGCTATTCCGTCCTACGTCTTGTATTTAATTATGCTGCAGCCTCTCCGAGTGTTGGATAGTAAAAGCTTCTGGTATATCGAAGGAGTATTATTTAAGTGGCTTTTAGCTATGGTGGCTTCCTGGGGCTGGTGGGCAGGATATACAGGTAAGAATGTCTTATTAATTTAAAATATACAGATACAAAGATGTAAATAAGTGTTGAAACACAGATGGTTTTGTATGGGGACATGCAGGGGAATATCTAAATACAGTGGATGTGGGGGATGTTTTCTTTTTGGGTTTCTTACACAGATGCATTGTAGTTCTGAATTGAGATGCTGAGTGTACTGAAACGTGTTTTTAAATCATAGGTACAAACTTATGGTGTGTTAAGAGTTTCTCAATCAATATTTTGTCTTAATATAATCAGAAATATGATTTTTCCTAAGTATCTCGATCACTTTATTTTAGTGTTACATGACAAAGGTACATCTTTTCAAAAGAGAGTTGATTTGTATTGTGCATGTAGCTGATAGAGCTAAACTTTTCTTTATGCATCTCTAAATCGTCTCCCCTTAAAACTATCAGGACGCAAGGCTAAGAAGTTTGATGTGAGGCTCATGTTAGAAGAGTAGGTCTTCTGTTCCTTGCAACAGTGACTGTCTTTGCTGCTGCTTCAGAATGGAGGGAAACAGAGGGAACCTCTTTCGTACAAATTGTGATACACAGTGTTTCTTGATTGTATGGCTCTTCGTTTACTATTAGCAGAGCTAATTACAGAATCTGTAGTTTTTTCCCCTCTGCATGTTTGCTTTGCAGTTATTATTGAACTTATTTTTGCTTGGTAGTAATTATAGGCTCATTGAGGTGATGGACTGAACTGAAATACAAAGGAAGGCTCCAGTTTTGTCTTCGAATGTACTGATTCTCATCCTGGCTACTGCACTTTGTGCAAGAAAACAGCCATCGATTCTTTGTACGTGCTTAGACTTTGGAAAGGGAGGAAATGAATCTACTGAGTGTAAAATATGAACAGCCTTCCTAAAATTCTTTCCCTCTCTTCTGCCCAGGCTGCATCTGCAGGTCTTGTCCATGTAAACAAGGAAAAAAAGGAATGGCAGCACACAGCTCTGGAGTCTGGTCAGACTCCTGATTAGTCAGAAAGTCAGTGTTGACCCAGATGGAGTGCTCTTTTTGTTAGGCTACAAGAGCTGAAGCCTCTGTGATAATGTTCCTTTTGGTACCCTGTCGTGTGCCTTTCCGAGATGCACAAAGTTTCTGTGGATACTCTAGGTGAGCTTCCAGTCCTTCTTAAGGAGATGGTGGCAGCAGCAAGCTAGATTCTGGTCTGTCGGGCTAGAACTGTCGCAACGTTGCACTGCTTCAAAATTGCCTTGCCTGGTACAGCTCAAGCTTTTCCAGATACGCTGTTTTAAAAATCTTTTCGTATGTTTGTATTTGCTCATTAAAAGAAGTCCACATAGTATTTGCAGTGGCAGGTATGTTTTAAAAAGTCAGCTTTATGCCGTAAAGCATAAAGGCCTTCTAGAAGGAACGATTGACTTTCAAGGTGTCGTGTGTATTATTAATTGGAAATGGGAAAGTTTATGGGTGTAATGGTAATGTTGAAGTCATATGGCATATGACCCCGGGGATTCGCTGTGTATATTGAATGTGCTAGTTAAAATTCAAGCCATTGTCCCATGATGATATGGTTGTCAATTTTCAAAAGCAGTTGCCTTGGGTTAGTTTTACTGCTGACTGCAGAACTGTGTGGTTTCTTTTGCCTATTGCTTGGAAAGTGGTCTAAGCATGATCTGCATTTCCTAGAGTCTTCCTGAAGCATCTGTTGATTGGTGTTGCTGATGTATCTTGACAATTTGAAATCATTTGTTTTATAGTCTTGAAATGTCTTAGTATGTTTGTTTGAAGTATCATTTATAAACAGCTACACAGAAGTGTTTTCTGGGATGGTGTATGGGTAAGGAGGCCCTTCTTTCTGCTTTTCACTATAAAGCATGGCTTTTGTTTTGGGGAGGATTTTAAGCAAATGTTTGTACGAAGTCTCAGTTTAAATATGTTTTATTTTATATGATTAACATGGTTTATACTGAAAGCTGCAAAATAGCAAGAATAGCTTACTTCTTTGTCTGTTCTTTCTTTACCCTCATCAGTGCTCACCACCACATGCAGAACAAACCTGGAAAGGGTATCTTTCTGGCTTCAACATACATAGAGTAATTTATGTGTCTCTTTCCAGATTGATAGGTTTATAAAAGACTGTCGCTAGTTCTCCTCTTCTTGTAGAGCATAACATAACTAATTCAGAACTGAAATACTACTTTATTAAATAGAGTTGGTGTCTAAGAATTGCAGTGGTGCATCTGAAAGAGGCAATGCTCCAGAATTCTTCTGTTTTCAATTCCAAAAATGAAGTTAAAGATAGGCTTCAATATGTTCCATCTTTGCAGAAGTAAATACAAGATAGTGGGTATATATGGGTTCATTGAGACGATTAAGGATTTTTCTTTTCTTTTGAGTAGCAGAGCAATTGGTGAGTTGTTTTTTGTTTTTCTTCTTGATTGAGAGAATAACCAGCTAAGTAAGTTTACTTATCTTTTAATTGGAGGTAGTGTTATGCTTCAGGTGTGTTTCAGTTTTTTAATTTATTTACTTTTTCCCCTTCCAAGCTTGGGTCATCTGTTGGGTGAGAAGTGACATAAACCATTTGTAATTAGGGACTTAAACTCAGCCTGCAAAGTAGATTCAGGGTGGACTTCTATTTCTTCTGTAAGTTGTATGTAAAGTGTAGGAGACAGCTCAAAAACAAATGAAGAAAATATGGTGAGTGCTAGGTTTTCCTTTTGGGCTTTGCTGCTGTTGCATAATTGTTGGTATATTTTATTGAATAAAGCTGGAAGAGCTGAGGAAAAGTCATGAACTAGGCCTGTCCTTCTCCTCCCCACCCCTACATAAATCTGTGTTTTTGTGCTAGGATCCTAGAGGATTTGTTACAGAAATTACATTATCTGTGTCTATATCGGCAGCTCTAATCTGTGCTTTTTGATAAACATAGGTGTTTCTGTTTGCAGATGTACTTGATGTTATGTAAAGAGATAGTGTATAACCGGACAAGCAAAATAAAGGAAGGAACGGGAAGAGAAATTGTAAAGGTTACTCTCCTTTCCCTAATCTTTTTATTCTTAAGATGCAAGTATGAGAGAGAACTTGGGTATAATTGGTTGTCTTTGATTTTTAAAGGGCAGAGTATGATAAATATCTATGTTCTCTTGAACTCTGTAGTGTTTCTTATGAAAAGGAAAACTGAGTGTCTTTTTATGAAGAATGTTCAGATAGTCTAGCAATGTTATTTTTATATGCTTTAAGAAGGGCCTTTATATAATTCTTTTAAGCATTTTTCTTTTTTTTTAAGGTTTTTTGTATAAATTTATTGCTCTTGTTTTAGGAGCTGTTCAGTTAGGACACTCGGAATCTGCGTATTAGTGTGATTTGAAAGGCACCTTTGAACAACACTTCTAAATATTTTCCTGCATTTGTTGGAAGATGCATTCAAAAAAAGCAAACTCGAGAGTGCTTGATCTTTTGTTGGCAAGTACCTTTTTTTCCCTACACTATAATTTGTCATTTAATATACAAGTAAACCAGAAACCGCTAAATAGTGCAGTGGATGTAATGGGAGGGAGATGGAGCATATCTCTGGTGGTGAGTTTCTGATGACCTCCTGCTTACCTCCAAAACTAGTTTTAAAGCAACCATCTTCTAGATTTGAACCTCTTTGGGCAAGTAACTATTGCAGACTGAAGTTTAATATCCCTGTATCAAATCATATCACTAAAAATAGGACTGCTAGAGAAAAGCTTGCTTTGCTTAAATACACTTAGACAAACTGTTTTGTTGATTTCTCCTGCTGTCTAAATGCAGAAGCTAGCATTAGTCTGTGATAGTGTTGTTGCAGTATTGCAATTAGGAGTCTAGGACAGCAAAGTAATTAGTTAGCAATGCAGTCCTGATACTTATGATGCTAATCTTGTGCTCCACTCTGCTCCATACAGCTCAGTCCTACTGTAGGGGAGTGGTGGTGTGTGCCCAGCCTGTACCTCTGGCTGGGGACAGGGAGGAGCTGACGGAGGGTGTGTGTCCTCTGTCTGCAGCAACCGTCAGCGCTCTTCGGCCTGTCAGAACACCAGAGGGAGAGAAGTGTTGCATGTGGTCGACAGGGTTGTGTGCATCTTGGGAAGGGGTTTCCTTGAGAGTTGTGCTTGGAGTATTTCATACTCCAGCAGTGGAGAACTCGGCAAAACCTTGTATTTCAGCCTCTTGCCAACACACGCAGTCTTGCAATAATGTTGGACAGGTTGGTGGGCTGTGGACTGATGAAAGGAAGAGTAATACACCTCTGTTACCACACACAAAAAAGTCTTAGTGGTGTGAGTGGCTTAATAAAAGGTGAACTAATCCTGTGGTATTGCCTGTTACTGTTCTGTGCCAACTGGGAAGGTGACATTTAAAGAGTGTAAGAATTGTCAAAGTTTTGTCAAGTGAGGAGAATTTCCCTTTCCTCTTTCTTTGGTATTCAGCCAAGCAGAGTAAAATTGAGATTTGGATTTTTAGTTGTGTCCCCTCTCCTCCCCCCTCAAATGATTTAAAATTTATTGGTTGATGTGTATGTATGATTAAGTAGTGACCACTCTCTTATTTTTTCAGCAGTCATACTTTTTTTTTCCTCTAACCTAAAACCTTCTTTGTTTCCATTTCATCAGTCAACAGCCTCAACTCCTCTAATCTGCTAAGAATGCGAGTATTTTTGTCTTCCAGAACTGTAAAAGATACAGGTGGAGTTGCTGTAAGAACACTTCCTTGGTGCAGACAGTGCGCTGTCTGTGCTGCTTCTCACAAGTTGGCCCCTCTCCTCAGGCAGGAAGTGCAGCAGAAGCTGGAGAAGAGCAGATGAGATAAAGTAAATTTTTGCCCCAAATAAGGCAGGAGGTGTTATTTCAGGAGACCTGTCTGTGCCTCTAACCCTTCCATTGTTTCCTACCCTCCTCTGTTCCTACAGTGTGATTTTTAACTGGCAATATTTTGTTTTCGGGACTGGTCACTACTCTAAGGACTGGGCAGGGAGGGTCGTGGGGGAAGCAACTTGTGTTTTTGAGGTCAGGCAGAATATGAAATGAAGAAACAAAATTGTTCTTGTTTTGTGTTTCCATTTAATGTGCAAAAATACCTGTTGTGACTCAGTAGATTTGAGTGGCAACATAACACACAGAAACTTTTAGCTTATGCTGTGGCTGTGTGTTTTGTTTCTAGGTAATCCTTGGCTTAAATGCAGCTTTCTCTGATGTGTATGATTTATGTGTAGGTTATGCTGAGATCAAGCAGGGATCTTTGAATTTATTTTACTGTTTGTAAGAGGAAGTTCATGTGTAATTTGTGAGCTGTCTTGATAAGAAAAGGTCAGAGTTGAATGAGTTGGGGACATTGGAGCTGTTTCTACCATGGCCTCAGAGCAAAGGCTCATTGTGCCTTTGCATAAGAGGAGGTAAGCAGTACAGTGAACTTACTGTCAACTTCTTTGTGCAAGTGATGTGTCTGTTTGTAGACAGTTCTATACAGTGACCCTTGTCCTATTTTAATAACATGTAATATCACACCAGGAAATTCCCATCTCTCCTTTTTGGAGCATGAGTTACAGGCTTCACCATACTTTTTTATAGTCCATCTAGTGTCAGCAACATGTCAAAAAGCAATAAAGCTTATCTTTAATTTTCCTATTGTACCATTTAACTATAAAGGATCATTCCAAAAGATTAGGTATTGAAATGCTCTCTGAATTTTATTTTTAGAAAGCTACTGCCTTCTGGCACAAAACTTAGAGTAAAAGCACACACTGTTGATTTTTTGCTAAGTGGTATTTTTGTTATTTGTTGCTATTTATGTTTTTGTTTTTGTTTTTTAAAGTGGGTTAGTCTCTGCTCCTGTTTCACCTACTCTGGATAATACAAAAACTATTGCAAGCATACCAAATCTGTCACATCTGCCTAAGGATAGTAAAGATGAAAGTATTGAGGAATACCTATACAGAAAGATGTGATTATTTATTTTTAAGTCCAGGAACGGCTGTGGGATGCTTCTGAATTAGCTTATGTGCTAACAGCCAAAGGAAGACAAATTTTGGGGAATTCTGGGTCCTATTCCTGCTTATGGCAGAGTTTGCTATTTTTAGGGTGTGTTTTCTTCCCTCCTAGTTCTTCTGGGCCTTTGTTTTTAGTGTATCTATTAACACTAATCATCTTCTCTGTTTGTTGCTAGTTGAGTGCCTGAAAGGATATGATTAAGAATACCTCAGAGATGTGTCTCCGTTCTCTGTAACTTTTCTTGTTCTTTTTCTTGATGGTAGGCTTTTAGGAACCATGTGAAATAATTACAGGAAGGCTCTTGTCCAGCTCTGATTTGGAGAAGCAAAATCTTAGGTAGTTAAATTCTTTGTCCACAAATTCTTTGCAGAGTGTATGAAGGAGAAATTTTTTTCCACTTTGACAGTGTGATTGTGTCTGTATTGGAACATGCTGGAGATGACGCCTTTATGTCAGAGATGCAATTTCTCATTCTCATTTAATGTAACTGTTCTAAAGCATAGAAATTTTAGAGCTTTTCAAGAAAACTGGAGAAAAAATTGGATATTTAAGGTGGATAAAACCTATTTTCTCTGTCATTTTGTACTGGGAAATTACTTTTTTAGAATGAAACTCAAACAGTTGAACAGAACATGTCACTTTCCCTTTCTCTGTTGTGTGTGTGTGTGAGGGACAGAGAAGTCTTGCCAAAGGTTAGTTTGACAAGGTTTTAAGCCACTGAAAACAGGATCTTAAAAATGGAAGAGTTGCACAAGCTTAATTAGACAGGGTAGTTAGTAAATCCTTTATGGAATATAAGCTTAGTGGTGTAACTTTCCAGCATGAACTGAGCCAAAATACAGCTCCAAGATACGTAATCTGCTTGCATTTATTATAGTGGAATATAAACTCTAATGCTTAAGATGACATGTCAAATGTGGGCTTGCGTAGGCATGTAATTGCACTGCTGTTGCAGTCACCACAGTTGAGATAATAGTCCAGCCGTTTGTATATGCAGTTACTGAAATAAATAAGGCTGATCTGTTTGCATTCCTAAAAATACTCTGTGACACCAGTGAGGGATTCTGCATATGAGGCTGGTTTCTTTTTTCTTTTTTTTTTTTTTCCTCTCCCCTCTCAACCATTTCAAGCAGGGAGTGCCACTGAAGAAAGCCAGTCCCAGCCTTTCAGACTCATCCTACCACTGCTGCTTCAGTTTTATTGGCCAAATATTTTAATGATTGTGTGGTGATCTGGATCACAGCCCTGATCCACACTAAAATGACCCACCCCCTTTTTTTGCTGAGTGACTGACAAAACACAGTCCCTAACCCAGTTCATTTTGCGGTAGTGGTGAAAGAAGAAGGTGGGTACGTATAGCAAAAGGAAAGAGGAAGGAACTGCATCTTTTCGTGACAGTACCAACTTCAATGTATTTGTTGAACTACTGCTTATGGCCCCTATTCAAAAGAGCAGTCCTGTGCAGGATAGGGCCTCTAGTATGTGAATAAAATGTCAATGAAGTAGACTTCTTCACTTTTTCTTACTATTTTGTTAACTGGTTAGTGTTGAGACTGGAAAAGTGCCTTCTGCAAAGTTCCTTTAGAGAAGAAAACTAAGCATAGGGTGAGAACAATGGGTTATCGTAAACTGAAAACAGTTGATAAAGTAATAAAAAGACCAGTGTTCATTTTGATGAAAGCTTAGCAGTGGGGTTCCTCTGAAGTTTTGTATGCGTACTGTTTGAGTTTGTCAGCTACAGAGACAACTGTAAAGAACTTCAAAAGTACTTAAGCCGTATGAATAGCCAACAAAACACAGTTGTTGTTCAGACTTGAACAATCCAAAGTAATGAACATTTAAGTAAAGTAGCAGTTTAGGAAGGAGATTAGTATCATGGTGGAGAGGGAAAGTTTTGGCTCAGTCCACATCTATACATTCTGTTATAAAATACATAAAGTACAAGATGGAGAATAATATTAAAAATATCAGTGGTTCAACTTCACACTTGCTGTTTTTGTCTCAGTTGTTTTAAAGCTATTGAAGAGTTAAGAAAGGGCTCTAAGAGGGTCAACAGCTTCATTAGTGCAAGTTGAAATAAAATCAGAACAATTTCATTTACAGCCAAACTTGAATCCTAACTGAATTCGACAACTCAGTGATTCTGTTTCCTGGGCAGAATAGAGTAGAAGAGTTGCAATCTCCCTGCCTCTATGTAAAGAAGGGGACTTTTAGTGTTGTTGGAAGGTAGAAAATTAAAGTCCTTAAGATTTAATACACACACTGTCAGCAGTGCCTGGGAGTTTTGTTTGTTTGTTTTTTCTTAAATACCTTCATTATGTCTTTTCACAAATACTGACTTTGCAGGATAGTGTCAATGGTGTTACTTCTTTTGAGTCATACAACATAATCTGAAAACTTCTTGTTTAAACTTTATAGTTCTAAAAGGTAAGGAATTGTCCCTATTTAAGGAGTCTGATAGTTTAAACTAGCTTAGAGATTCACTTCAGTTTTGTAATTTAAGGAGGAGAGGAAGGATTAATAGCTTTATTACTGCTTCTCAGTTACGTAGAACTAAAAATAGAAATGGTGTTCTAAGAGCAAGGGCCAGCATTGCTGCTGTTTGGGAGGACGCAGGTTCTGGAAAGTTGATTCATGACTATAACGGCATAAGTGCTCGTGGGTGTGGTTTTTTTGGTGGCAAAAAGGAGGATTTTGTCTGAGTTTTTTTAATTTAGTTTCATTTGTTTTCTAGCATCCCGAAGTTACAAGCACATGCAGTTTCTGTGAAAGTCTGTAGTGTCTGGGGAAAAAAACATTAACGTTAAGAATATGTGGTTTTGGTTAATTTAAGTGTCAGTTATGTTTGAGTGTGGTGTTTAGGGTGGGCCATTGAACACTATTTTAATGCAATTTGGTGACTTGGGTATTTTATTATCTATGTAGATAAATGTGACAGTGTTTTAAGCATAGTTTCCTGATGGGTTTAAGCTACTTGTTTAACAGCTTTTTTTTCTCTCACCTCTCCCATACTTCTGATTTGCCTCCTTGCAAATCTGTCTGTGATTGACCAGATGGTTGAGATTTCAGACATAATGGTGTTCTCATGAGTTTTGTGAAAATTTGCAGCTGAATGGAGAAAAGAGAGAGACCCAAGTTAGTGCCTCAGCTGAGGGTAGCGCAGGCAGATTTGGCCATCATATGTCTTGCTTGGCATCTGCTGCATGTCCAACCACTGCATCGATGGTTTGGGGTTTGCCACAGTGCTGGCACGTCTTGTCCAGCCCATTGAGGAGAAGGAGGTTAGACAACAAGTTTTTGGGAAACCAGGCTTTCTTATTTCTGCTTCTGGAGCAACGTGTTAATCTGGCAGTGGCAGACAGTGTGTGAAGCAGATTCCTTTCCTTTAGGTGATGTTTAATCCACCTTGCTTATCATAGCCTTTTAGATCCAAAAGGCATATGCAGATAACTGTTTTAGTCTTAATATTAGGAAAAAGGACAAGGTGGTAAAAGAACTTGAAGTATTGTGTTTTTTAAGAGTTTCTACTCTGTATGTAAAACAGGAGTTGGTGTAGCCTCCTAAAAGGAGGACTGGAGGGGCATCAACCTGACTGAAACTCTCAAGAAAGAGCAGTGATGCTCAGATTACTGTAGACAGGGCAGAGCTAAAGAAAAAGTCCATTATGAATCTGACCCAGGGACATGTAGAAGCATGAGGTGTATCTGAGTGTATTTGGGGAGACCTGGGAGAGAGCAACAGTGTCGGTGGTCAGCAGCATTAGAGTCTGTCAAGAAGGGTTCTGTGCCACTCTGCAGCATGTGTGAAGGCATTACATTAGAAAGGTGGCCTCTTGAGTTTTGTACCTGAACCTGGTCTATTTTGATATGCATAAATATATATAGATGGCCTGGCAGAACTCCAACTCTGGTAACTGCCAATTTCCTTTCCAAATGCATTCTTCTTTCATAATCCATTTTTATTTCCTGTGCTTGTCTCTGGCATAAAATTCAGTTGTTCCTCCTAGCAACAGCTTTACTTGGAAATAAATATAACCATAGCCTGTGTATACACTAATATAACATGAAAGATCTATAAAGTTCAGTTTACATTTGTAAATATGCTTTTGGATGCAGGTACAGTTAATATAAATGTCTGTTTAAGCCTCTTGCATGTAGTGGATTACATGAAAACAAACGTGATTAAATTTTTTTTTTTTGAGACTTCTATTTATATCATCAAACCTAATACTTCGGTCTCCTAACCTAGTAACATAGGAGGGGAATGTGACAACAGCAAGGCCTTTGCCCAGGTAATTGTATTGTCTTGGATGTATTTAAAGGTTGTTTGATGCCTACCTTGGGCTTCTGGAGTTTGACAAGATTTTTACAGGGTGGAGAAACACTTTTGTCCATCATCTATTTGAGAGGGAGAAAATACTGAAACGTGCCTCCCCCCGATCGCCTTTGCTTACATTCTTTGCGAATGTTTTAACAGCCTACTAAACTTTAAAATCTAAAATGCAGAGCTGAGTTCACATAACCATGAGTGGTGTAGCTGCGCATCACTGTAGGAAGGCTGAGGGTTATTTGGGTGGCTGCCATGATGAAGAAAGAAACGTAGTATGTGGCTTGCTCCTTTTCCAGTCTCATTACCACCCTTTCCTGATACTTTGCAAAAACAATGTGGTAAATCTGAGTGTCTGGTCACTCACTGGGTTTGCTTTGAGGCAGGCTTTCTTTGAGCAAAGTATGGAAGATTTAGTTGTATAGGGAGAATTTGATGTTTGAAGTGTATTGACCAAAGCTCTTACTCTGTGGGAGTGCTAGACTTTTGTAGCTGGAATGAATTTGTTTTTGCCTAGTTTTCTTTTTGTCTGAGGAAAGAGTAATTTATATCACTTCTGGCAAGTGCTTCATGAGTAAGCCAAGGCACTTGTAGCCACAGATCATGACAAGTTGCATGTAAAGTGCTTACAGTGCCTATTGCTACCTACAGACTTAGGATTATTCACATTAATCATGTAATTGTAAAGTGCAGTTTTGAGATTCATAGTATCTTCTTGCATTTGTGGCACACTTGCTGTATTTGAAAAGAAGTCCATTTCCACAGTCTCTTTCACAACTCTCTTGTTCAACCCCTTTACGGGTGCTCTCCAGAGAAACTGCTCTGCAGCGAAGTACTGTCTTTAATTGAAGTACTCTGAAGTCTGTTCTTTTTCTTTTTTTTGTTCCCCCAGCATTTTTCTGCTGTCATTTTTACCATTTGCTCCCAATGTATAGAAAAACTTTTTGATCTGAGATGTGGAATTTTTTTTTTAATTTGAGGAGGGAGAAGAGAGAGAAGAGAAGCCTCAATTACTGTCATTGCAGCAGCATATTTCAAAATTGGGACCTGGGTATTTCATTGAAAGGTGCATTGAATATTAGTCTTTGCGCTGAGGACGAAGGGTAGGTGTTGGAGCCAGCCATTCAGAATGTTTGAATAAATTTGTTTGTATCGAGTCCAACCATTTTATGTCAGTAAAAAGTTGCGGTTTAACCCCAGCCAGCAACTAAGCACCACGCAGCTTCTCGCTCACTTCCCCCCCCCGCAGTGGGATGGAGAGAGAATCAGAAGGAAAAAGGTAAAACTTGTGAGTTGAGATAAGCACGGTTTAATAGAACAGAAAGGAATAAAATAATAATAATAATAACAACAATAATAAAATGCCAATACTAATAAAAGGATCGGAATACACAAAACAAGTGATGTACAATGCAATTGCTCACCACTTGCCGATGGATGCCCAGGTAGTTCCTGAGCAGCGATCCCCCCCAGGCCAACTCCCTCCAGTTTATATACTGGGCATGGTGTCACATGGTATGGAATACCCCTTTGTCCAGTTTGGGGTCAGCTGTCCTGGCTGTGTCCCCTCCCAACTTCTTGTGCCCCTCCAGCCTTCTTGCTGGCTGGGCATGAGAAGCTGAAGAATCCTTGACTTAGTCTAAACACTATTTAGCAACAACTGAAAACATCAGTGTGTTATCAACATTCTTCTCATACTGAATCCAAGACATAACACTATACCAGCTACTAGAAAGAAAATTAACTCTATCCCAATAGAAACCAGGACAAAAGTACTACTGAATGTAGTACTGAAAGTCCCAGTAAGACTGTCAGCCACAAATCCAAGGTATTTTTTTGCAGTTGTCAGCAGGTGTAAGAGGATTATTTGTTTTGTAATAGTAACAGATGCCAGAGTGCTAAACTTTTTTTAAAATTAGGAACAGTAAACTTTCTACAGCTGCATTTGAGGTACATCAGCTAGAATAATCTAATGACAGAGGTTGTTTTTTCCTGCTAATTACTTCATTTGTGATAGCCTGAGAGTGCAATTAAAGGTGTTGCTTCTGATTTTATGATGATGGACTTGTGCTTACTGGCAACCTGAAACATGGCCACACACTTAATTCTTAAGAGTTGCTGAACTGGTGTAGGATAACCTGTGGTAAATTAAATACGATAAGATGCTTTGTTGGCTTGAATCATTTGCTGCATCATACCAGCAAAAGTACTAGCTTAAGTTCTGGGCTAGAATTATTGTCACACGCTTTCCAGCACACTTTTCAAACTTACTGTTGCCTCTTGTTTTAATAATGGGACTTGCATAAACAGAAACATAAAAATGAATGTAGGAATTTGCTGTTATGTTAATCTGCATAATTAGCTTCTTATTGTTTTACGATTAAATTATTTTGATTAAATTTGTGATAACTGAACATAATTTTCCCCCCGGCCTTTATAGAATCCATTATTTGAAAAAAAAAAAATGAACATAGTATCTAAAAAGTTCAAGGGGAAATGTTTTTACAGTTCTTGTTCATGTTATAACTTCTTTGTCATAAAGACTGTTGTTTGTAGCGCGGGTGAGAAGTTTAATAAAGTCCTTGAAACCTAACAGTGCAAACATTAAAGGCTTCTTTGGTTTGTCCTTCTGCTACCTTGCATCTGCATCCACTTATTTTTTGATTCTTTGCATGCCTTCCATTATTAAGTTTTCTCCTCCACACTGCAGCTTGGAAATGTCCAATGACTTGGTTCTGTTTTGTGGTATATAGCAATGCTAACCCACTGGAACTGGAGGATGGTGCAGAGTTGTATTGGGGGAAGAGAGAATAATGCTGCAGCTGTTTGATTAGTAGCCAGTTTTATTGCTTGAGGATATTGATTTTTAGATTATGCTACTTCTGCAAGCTCGAAATACACTGTTTCAATATGTATTTCTTGTTCTTATGATCATTCAGGCACTCAGTAGCTCTGTTTTTTCTGTCCAGAGTTGACTGAGTTGAAGAGGTTCAAATTGTCAGTCTCCCTCAAATGGAGACAAGCTCCTCAGTTCTGAGGTCACTGTAGCGAGACTGTAAATAAATGCACAGAATGGCCTTTTGCCTTTCCCATGTGAGCCATTTAACAGATATCTAAAAGTAAAGGGGTTTCCAGATATATCTGGCAGTACATTTATGTGGTAATTATTTGTCCTGTATCATGAGCTGGGCTGAAAAACGTCAGCTGTATAATGAGACAGTGTCAACAGCATTTTGTAGTAACTTAGGCAAGACCTGAAGAATATGAAGAGGTAACTGCGAGGTAACAGAACTTGATTTGGATAAGCAGAAGGTAGTGACCAGAGCTGGGATATCTGGGTGGTGTTACCATATACAGAATCTTGATTTCCAGTAATAGTATTGTTGGTTTTCTTGACTTGAACCTTTAGCCAGTGATTAAAGTCATGCAGTTTGATTCTGTTAGGAGGAAAAATTGATGAAGATCTGGTATTTTTTTGAATCAATAAGACTTATTTAAAGGGTATATGCAAAATCATGTTTTTCTGAGCCCAGTTGGATTTGAACACTGGGAAAACAGTTTCCTTGCTCAGTAGTGTAATTATGTTTGGTTTTTTTTAACCTAGCACGTCTTCTGAAATGTATAGTCTTAGTTCTTAACTGTATTCACTCTGGCAGCTTTTCTTGATATGTACCCTTTTGGCTGTAACCCTTGCCTGCACCCCGTTCTGGTGGTACAGTTCTAGAGCTAAGTAGAATGCTTGGGGGCCCATCAAGCTTTTTCACCATGGTATTTGATTAGGCTTGGTATGTAGGGAGAGATGAATGCAAACTCTCACTTGGAGTTTTAGGCAAGTTCCACATCTTGTTTAAAGAAAAAGTAATGTTTGTTCACTTCCAGCCCTATTAACAGTTTTCTGGTTCTTGTATTTGATAAACCTCAAGGTACTTCAGAGAATTTCATGGGTACCAGAAAACACTTGATTAGTTACCTCTCTAGCTACAATATAAGTGCACTAGAATAATATGCTTTATCAGCTTCCTATGAGAATTGGCTCTCACTCTTTGTGCAATCCAGTGCCAATTTTCTGCGTTCTGCATGTCTGTTACCTGAAAGAGCCTCTTGTATAGTGCTCTGAAAAGTTTATGGTCCCAAAATATACAGTAACTTAAAACTTGCAGTTAAAAATGGAAATGAGACTTCCAACTCATGTCTTTTCATTGCTAGCTAGCTTCTCCAGTCCCTTATGCAGTAGGTAATGACCAAATTCTGTTGAGTTCTTCTGCTGTTCCCAGAAAGACTTGATACTCCATGGCCTTGGGATATTTGTTGTAAGATTGCTGAATATCTCATGATATTTCCGCAGCTGTGTTTTTTGGGAAAAACATCTGAAAAGCTTCTAGATGCTCTGGTTTCCTTGGAATGATATAGGAAGCTTGCAATCTACAAATCTTAAAAGGAGAGGAAATGGCCATCTCTTCCTGGGGAGGTTCATTGCTATATGCCACCAGTTACTTGCTCGTTAAAGCCATATTTTCAACTGGCCTAACTTGGAAATCTAGGCTAAGTAGGAGCAGAATCTTCCATATGGCTAAAACTGTGGCTTTCCAAATACCTCACTTTTTTTTAAAGAGCTAAACAGCATTTTTTTTCAGAACGTTGTTGTAATAGAGCTTGCTCCCTCTTAAATACCAGTGCAAATTTTGTGAATTTTGTGCAGTCTTTATCAGGAGTTCATTTTGGGCAGTTCAACAGTTATCACAGAATATACTTAAACTTTCTGTAACAAGTTCCTTCAAGTTTTACTTTACCTATTTATGATAATAGATTATTCTTATTTTTATTTCTTTATAGCTATCAGACTCTGCTAGTGTCTTATTGAAACAGAATTACAGATTTTCCCCAGTTATTTATTTGAAGGCTTGCTTCTGTCCTGTGGGTGCATTTTTCTCCAGTGGAGTCTTTGTCCAGTTTCCCCAGTATTCACATTATCCTGGACTATACTGTGGAGACTCTACTTTGTTGTATAGAGAAGAAAGTTTGATTCCTAACAGAAAGTCCTTTGGTGTTGCTGTGTGCAACTCTGCATAAGTGGCCAAACAGTTGAATGGAAACAGTGGGAGTGCTGTGGTCCTGTACGATGGCTTGTTAATTATTAGTTTGTTTTAGCCAGCTTGCACTAGACCACCTAGTTTGCATCTTGCATTTCTTCTGTTTCTCTTTTGATCAAGATCCTTAGAGTTAACAGCTGAGGCTGCAAAGCAGGTTTCAACCATTCCCCCTGCTTTGAAAGAGGTAGTCCTTTCTCTGGAGGTAACAGGACTGCTATTTCACAAGTCATTTGCTTTGCATAGACCATTACCCTAATGGGATTTTTCACACAGTTGGTTTGGATATACTGTTTTTTGGTGTTGATTACACAATCTGAAAAGTATCCCTTTACTTAGGGCCATGAACCTGGCTGTGTTCTCTGGACATTGTCTGCCATGAAACCTGACTGGGAAGATCTGCTTTTGTTCTGTATCTGTTAGCTTTTTAAGGCTGTATGATACCGTAGCTGTACTTTTTGAGCCACCTTAACAGCTGCGGGAAGTGAAGTACCTTACGAATGACTCTTTGGCATCACAGGGAATTTCACATCTGGAAAGACAAGCAACAGGATCAAACTAGTAATGCATACCATTGCCAGTGACTCAAAAGGAAGCTGTAGTAATAGGATTGTAGTTTTCGATACTGCCCCTGGGTAGATTCTGCTGCCTAGGCAGTTGACTCTGCAAAGACAGCTCAGGTTATTGTTACAATGCAGTACTTCAACTGTGACAGCGGGTGTGCTTTCAGAGTGCTCTCTTAGGGAGAAAAATATTTTCTTTAACTTGCTTTCCTCAAACAAATCAGAAGTCCACTAAAATCAAACAGCTGTCACCCTGTCCCTGCCTAAATAGTTGTTCTGTAGTGTCTGTGGCACATGGCTACAACATTTTTGTAATGAGGACATTCATCTTTCTCTTTTGTACTTAAGCTTACAGGGAAGAGTGGGGGCTTACACATTTTTAACATGTTATAGTGTTCTTTAAAACAAAACTCTATGCTTGCTATGCTTGAAAGACCACAACATGCCTAACAAGTTTGTTTGTTTGTTTTAAAAAGAAATTCATAGCAATTTTGAAGGTAACTTAGGTGACTCGTGCTAGTTATGCTTTGCACCTTGGGCCAACCAGACTTGCCCAGCAGGTCTTCCAGCATAGCAAACTGCAGTTCCATAAGGATTCATTCTGCTCCAACTGGTGCTTGCTGCCCCATCATCCCATCTTCTTCTGATAGCTCTGGTTGTGCTGGCTTGCCCCTTCTGTTTTGGGTTTGGTTTAGTTTTTTTTTCCACCAGCACAGATGCTCACATGATGTTGCAGTGGCTGTCTTTTGCTTCTCAAGTATTACAGCAACTTGCCCAAAATAGGAAAAATAAGAAATATCTTAGATAAATATAGTAGGGGAAATAATTGAGACCTTCCCACTCTACACGTTGGAGTTTTTTTGTTTACTTGTTACTACTCTAATCTAAATTTTATGTTTAAGTAGGTGTCAGTAACTGTATCTGAGTGTTAAGTAGTAATTTGAATGTCTTGGTGTTTGAGTAACTAAAAGTAGCTCAATTTGAACATAGCTGCCTGCATACTTTGTGTTTGACATGCAGACAAAACAGTCTCAGTAGAGTAGTTTAATTTGCCATAATATTTTGTAACATAGCTAAAGATACAGATAAAGATAAAATTGAAGATCTGAAGATCTCTGTCTTTGGATGAAGATCTCGGGACTTCATAGCAGTGAACACAATGGCTTATTCAGGCTAAAATGCATCATTGCCTCAAGTTTGTGGTGTTGGTTACTGGTCCCACGTTTTTCCTGAGTCTGATGATCCTAGGTGAATCATATTCTGCTTCTTCCATATTAAGGTTTGAACTATCCTTCAAATTTATGTCTTTGCTGCAGTTCTGCAGCAGCAAGACAGAAAAACCTTGTCAGTTTGTATTTGCAACATGGGATTTGTGACTGTAAAGGCTGTTCCTTTTCATGCTGCAGGATGAAATTGTAGGTTTTGTTGTAGTTGAAGGTATCCACTAAGAAAGAATTCTGTTAACACTATGTTTTTTCTCCTGGTATCAGGCTGTAGATCACAGAATTGTTTAGGTTGGAAGGGGCCTCTGAGGATCATATAGTTGAACCCCCTGCTCAAAGCAAGGTCAGTTAGAGCAGGTTGCCCAGGTCCATGTCCAGTCAGGTTTTTAATAGCTCCAAGGATGGACACTCCACAACCTCACTGCAACCTGTGCCAGTGTTTGACCACTCTTACAGTAAAATATTTTTTTTTTCCCTTGTATTGATGTGGGTGTCTTGTATTTCAATTTGTGCCCGTTGCGTCTCAGTGTGTCACTGGATACTGCAGGAAAGAGTCTGGCTAAGTCATCTTTACTCTTCTCCCTGCACCCCCATGAGGTACTTACATATGAGTAAGATTCCCCCCCAGAGCCTTTTCTTCTCCAGGCTGAACAGTCCCAGCTCCTTCAGCCTCTCCTTGTATGAAAGATGCTCTGGTCACTTAAACATCTTAGTGGCCCTTTGTTGGACTCACTCCAGTAAGTCTGCGTCTTCTATTTTATGGGGGAACCCAGAACTGGACCTAGTACTCCAGATGTCGCCTCCCCAGTGTGGGGCAGAGGGAAGGACCACCTCCCTCCAGCTGCTGGCAGTGCTTTTCCTAATGCAGCCCAGGATTCTGTTTGCCATGCCATGAGGATGCATTTCTGGCCTGTGGTCAGCTTGTCTACGAGGACTCCAGGGCCTTTTCTGCAAAGCTGCTCCCCAGGTGTGGGACTCAGCACTGCCCCTTGTTGAACTCTCTGAGTTTCCTGTTGGCTCATTTCTCCAGCCTGTCTGCATCCCTCTGAATGGCAGCATGACCATCTGGTCTATCAACCAGTCCTCCCGGTTCTGCATTGTCTGCAAGCTTGCTGCAAACTTGTAGAGGGTGCACTCTGTTCTACTGTTCAGGCTGCTGCTAATGAGGATGTTAAACAGTACTGGTCCCAGTATCGACCCCCTGGGATACAACCCTAGTGACAGGCCTCCAGCTGGGCTTTGTGCTGCTGGAGGTGATGAATCTCTCTCCTACAGCTTTCCTTCTTAAAGCTCAAGTCCCAGTGTTGACATACTGGATTTCAGACTAGCTTACCCCTTTTTTTTGTGTGCTCTAAATGAATCTTCCTCTTCCCTCCTGTTTTATTTCTCATTCTTTTCAGATATATATAGCGGGAAAGCCTGCATCTGACTTCTTTGGACTTGAATCCAGGAGGGAACAAGTTCTCCAGCTTATGGAACAGATGGGAATTTTTTTAAAGATACCTGTAGTTTTTAAAGGGAAAATAAAAACAAAAACGCCATGGCACTTTTGTTGACTTGTTCCTGTCTGTTGGTGTTTGATGTGTCAGACCCTGCTTGTCAGCTCTGTTCCTGCTTGATTAGTTGCACAGCAGCAGTGATGGGGCAGACGAGTATGGGTAAAGTACTGTAGTAACCTGCTGGGTTCAAGTTGTTAAAAATACAGAGCCACAGCCAACTCTTCTTTGCCTGAAAGGGTGATAAGGGTAACAATAATAGCAAGCTCTGTATTTGTAGTGTTTTTTAGTTACCCAGCTGCACTGCTATGTTTTTTGATCAGAGAAAAGAAACTCTCTTTCCTCTTCTCACTGCTTTTCTGTGGTACTTAACCTTTTACAAAGAGAAACATGCTTGAATTGTTGTAATGGTGTTGTATTCTGAAATTCCTCTTTTTTTTAATTCTACAAAAGTCAGTCTGTTTTTCATATAGCAGTCTTGCAGATATCAATTTCTTTGAGCTTAGGATGTATTTTCAATTGTAAACATACTTAAAATACTGTAGTTTCAATATACGATACGCTGACCAGGACTTTTAAGACTGTGGTATCAACTTATGCAAATTCAATGTTAGGCTACCTTCTTGTTAAGAGTAAACATCAGTGTTACTGGTGAAACTGCAAGGGTTTGACTTTTGCATTTTAAAAAAGTGGAAAAGTGTTCTGTGGATTTAGTATATAAAGTCACGTGCTTGAGTGGTGAGAATCCTTTCTCACTTGTAAAAATTATCCTTGTAGATAAAGAGACTGAAATGTAGGACCCACAGCCTTGTCTGACAAAAAGGGTCTTTTTAGGCAATTGCTGGACCTCTTTGCATTGAGGGATTGACTGTGGTGTTTCCATTGTTGTCTCTGACCTTGGGGTTGAATGACAGAAAGTGCAAACTGGTAAAAAAACTTGTATGTCTTGGTTCTTCTCCTTAAAATTTTGAAATCTGTAGTATCTGTCTAGGGAGTAATAAAACATCTGTGGACCAAAATTTCTTGGGACATTTTTTCATACAAGCTGTCTTGTGACCCTGTGATAGTTGAAGGAGGTTTCTCGCCCTCTAAAATTGTGCCAGTCTTAGTGAGCTGCAAATCTTGTCTTGCTCCGTGTAACAACTTAGCTGAGATCCTTCTATTCAGAGTCTCTTCAATGCTTGTTTTAGGGAAATATGTTTCTTTGCTTCTGTCACTTAGGGTGTTACAGCTTTTTCGTCATCCCCACAGTCTTTAGAAGCTTTTAACCAACAAAAGGCAAGAGTTCATCTTCTAGCTTATATACCTGGTTTTGGTTTATGGTCATCTTAAAGACAGTCCTGTAAACTTTGTCTTTATTTGATGTTGGAAGTAAACATTCTTGAACATAGATTGACAGTGTTTCTTTCCACAATGTATCTAGGAATGGTGAAAATGGTACTGAGTATCAGCTTTAAATATAAACTGTAGTGATAGGAGTTAATCTGAAGTATATTTACTGTCAGTTCAGGTTCTTCTGTATTTTTAGAACCTTGTTGACAATGTGCTTCTAAATAGCTAATTTTTGTGCATACTTTGAAACTTCTTAGGATTGTTTTTAACTTTTGATTTTCAGTATCCCTTAATAAACTTTAATTATTCTGATGTTTTATTTCCTGTCTGTTAGAAGTGTAAAAAAGTATTCTTTCATAAGGAGAAAAAATTGAGACTGCCCCATTGTTTTGCTTCTCCTTCTTCTAGGCTTCAAACTGATTTGTTCTTCTGGCCATTATAACATCTGGAGTATGTAAGGTATTAGAGCATTAGGATATTAGTTCATGAATGCATTGATGTTCCTCTGGGTAGTTAATGTATTTTGTCTGTCACGGGGGAGGAATGTGCTGTACAGCTTGCTCCTTCTGCGAGTGGTCTGACTCATGAGCTCGAGGTACTTCAAAAGGATTTCAGCACTCCATCCCATTCTTCAGTCTTGCAGTTGCTTTTCTAATAATAGAAGCAGCAAAACAGACAGTGAAGTTGCTTCTCTGCTGCTACAGTGTATTACCAGTATAGTCGTGAAAGCTGACATCAGTCGCAATCTTCACATTTCACAGTCCACATTTGCCTGTGTGGCTATGAACACTGCCTGTCTTGTACCACTCCTTGGAAGCAGTAACCACCATGTACGACTGGGGTTCCAGTTTGGATGATCTCAACTGTGAGCTGTAGGACTTCAGTGCCTCTATAATTCAAACAGTGTTGTAGGAGCAGAATAAAGTAGCTGTTGGAGACCTCCAGCAAAATGTGGAGGGTAAGTCCAGTGAAAGATACGTTCTTGTAAGACTTAAGATATCTTGGAATGATTCCTTAAATATCTGTAGTGAGTATAGCTTGTCTATCCTGACAGAATTTGTTAACTTTAAAAGTTTTCTTATATAAACTGCTTGCCTAGCATAATTATGGAGAAGCTCTTGCAATGATGTTGCCTGTACTGAAATCGGTGGAAGAAGTTTGCTTCGCTGAGGGTGAACTAAGGTTTTGCTTTTATTGATTCTCAGTCACGTATGGGTAAAAGGAGCCCTCTCTTCAGCCACAAGCATCATCTCTTGTGCCAGTGAATTATAGAACTCAAGCAAAATGTACCCATGAGGTCTTGAATGTGCACTCCAGGAAAATTAAGTCAGTCTTCAAAAGCAGTCATCGCTAGGGCCTATTTCTAAAAGGAGCTGCCGTGCTTTAGGGAAAAGCATGGTTCTTGGGTTGGTGAGAAAGATGAAAGAGCCAGGGCATTTCTGTTATAAGTCTCCTGTTTTTAACACCTCTTACTATCAGTTAATTGAAGTAAGAGTGTGAGTTGACTTAGGGCATAAATATTGTGACTGCTCAAGTCCTCTTCTCCACAAAGCAGATCTGTCTGTAAACTGCGGAAAGAAAGGGTGGCAGCTAAGAAGAATGGAACTGAAAGCTAAAGGAAATGTGCATTGTTTCCTACAATGAAGTGTAGAGGTCTGCAAAATGGTTTGTCACAGAAAAATGAAGATGATGACTGGGACATCTTAAATCCAGCCATGGTTTATTAACACGTACTGTAGGAACAATCTCCTTTTATTTGCAGGCTTCTCTTCCCCAGTTGCTGCTTCTTCTCTGACTTCTCTATGATAAGCATTTTTCTTGATGGAATTAAAAGGAAAAATTTTTCAGTGCAGGTCAGTTTATTATCATCATAAAAGTCTGAATCAAGTTAGCTGTAAAAGATGCTTTTTTGGTATCAAAATCTTGTTTGAAACTGTATTTTTACCACCTTAAGATATGTATATTGTAATAGCATTGAAATTGACAATACTGTTGTTAGTAAGGGTACATTCTTTAATAGAAAAAGACAGATAACATGTTAAATGAAGCTGTGTTTAATGATATATGATGTTGTATGCATGTTCTTTCCCTCCTTTTCTGGATTGTACTTTCATTGTTCACCTGTACGTGTTTTGTGTACTTAAAGAAAATGTATGAAGGTTTCCTTGACAGTATGAATTTTTGAAGGAATGGGTGGGATAGGAAGAGCTATTTTTCTCTGTCCAATAGTATGTGTCTGATTTTATATAGGTGTTTTTAAATGTCTTCAAACTCTAAAATCTGCACTTAATAAATGTAAAAAACCTAACTGTATGCTGGTTTGCTTAGTCCATTGTTTGTTTTCCTTTTCTTCACCGTAGGCAACCAATTTACAGAGACAAATGCCTTTAACCTTTTTGTTAAGGGGGAAAAAGCACCTTTTAGCATGTCTTCTATTCATTTTTTTTTAATGTGGTCTAGGCATGCTAAGTAATATTTAACCTCTGGCATCACTTGTGGGATTTCTTAATGCCAGCTATCAAAGAATCCCATCTATAAAGGAGAGACAAATGAATTTAACAGCTGCACATAGCTACTCTAGCTGAAACATGCTTTGACAAGCCATTTGTGAATAACAGTAAAGCAGGGTTGCAACTTGCCAGACTCAAGTGCTTGAATATGAGAAGGAACATTTAAAACACAGAAACCTGGTTGTCATGAGTTGGTCACTATTGAATACCTAACAATAATGTTTGTTCTTTTAGAAAACAGGGTGGCTTTTGAGGAAGCAAAGGAGGCTTTCCATTAATAATGCCGTTTGTTACTGAAGGTTTTCAGGCGATTGACGAAAGGTGGTACTGTTCAGTTCTAAGTGTTGCCAACCTGCAACGTCTTGGAATAGGTTTTCTTGAAGTCTTGCCTCATGGATGCAAGTGGTTACAAGTGATCAGGAGAAAAATAGACTAAGGAGTGGGAGGTTCTGGAGTAAAAGTTCTTGACTTCTCCAGTTTCTAGAGAAAGTTGTGAATATTGTGTGTAGGCTCAAATCTAAATGGCAAATAAAGTGGAAATCCAAATCAATTATGTTTACATATATCATAACTTTCAGGTGATTTATCTAGCTGTTTTATGGGTTTGGGATTTTTAATAATTATGATTAGAACACTTAAGAGGTTCCCTGACCTTGCCATAAAGCATCAGTCTTTTAATGTTTTTTATTTATGGGATTAATATGATAGCTTTTAGATTTGGATGATGCTAGTATGAGAATTTCATCTAGTTCCTTCACTGCCCACTTCCTAATGGCTGTTGAAATTCTGGGAGGAGGCTTTTATTATTTTTTTTTTTTGCTTTCCAATTCAGTGGAAAAATAAGAAGTTAAACTCAATACGTTTTGAAATAACAACCCCAAGTATTCATTAGAACTTAAGTTGTTAAGATGCCAATAAAATTTATACCGATTCTTACGGCACACACTGTAGTGAAACTATTAACCATAACGAAGAGGAGACTGTCAAAAATTTTAGAACACTTTTGTGTGTTTTAAAATGCAATATCACAAGTCATTCATAGTAATTGCTAGGCAGTTGCACAGAACACTAGACTGCCATTCTTGTCAGGTATATTCAAAAGTATAAAATAAATCTACTGAATTGTTAGTTAGCTGAGTAGTCATTTGCCCAGCCTAATAACATACTGCAATTAAAGTGCTTGTATATTTATTCATAGCATCGCTTACATGAACACAGTTATGTTAAGTACATGGTTACAAAGCAGTCAAGTGTTCTGAGAACTCTTAATAGCCATGTTTAGATGTGTAATAGTTCAGGAAAAACGTGGAAAAAACTCTTTCATTGCTTTCATTTTCTTCTTTAAGGTCTGCAAGGACTAGCTCGTAAAAAGCTTGGTCTGCAGCTCGTTATATGAAATATTTTCTCGATGTTTTAGAGACTTGTGTACATCTTTGACTTATTGTTATAAGAGAAGGATAAATCTTTTCTGTTTTACGGTGCATGCAATTGCAAGTGAACTTGTCTTCATCCTTTCCTGGAGAAGCCTTTTGCTTACAGCACTAAATCTCAAATGAAGTATCTCTTACAGCTAAGCGACTTCTGTCTCAATCTTGTGGGTAAAAGATGACATTACTAATCAGGATTACTGGATTTTCTTGGTACCGAGACTACGGTGATTTCAAATTACCATGTTAAACTGATTTCCTGCTCTTTCCTTCCTATATGTTACTTCACTATGTTGAACTGCATTTGCAGAAATCTTAACTATTGCAAGGCTGTAGACACAGAACCGGTATCCTTATAAAATGTGTCCTGGCAATAGAAGAAGCCATGGAAGAATGTTTGCTGGTTTTCAGGCCCCTGAGTGACAAATACTTTTCTTTGAGCTGGTTTTTGTCTTGTCACAGTGGAGCAAAGCAGTGTGCCTGGTTCTGCTGCCATGCAGCTGAGGTTTTGATTTGAATGTTTTCAACTGCAGTGGAGGAATGTAATAGCACAAGTATTTCTTAAAGCAAAAAGTGCTCCTTTTGAAAATTTCAGTGTGGTGAGAAAATCGAAGACGAGTATTTATTCCCCCCACTGAGAGTTTAAAGGGATACTGCAAACTTAAAATTCTAGATATTTGAGGGTTTTTCTTCTTCTTTAAAAAATTGTGGTAATGGTGGTGGTTTTTCTGCACACTTTTGTGGTTTGCTGTTCTATTTCCGATCCAGAAATGCTCTGTGAAGGACTTGCACGAACTGATTCTTTTCTCCTTGATAATCAGGTCAATCAATTGACCATAAAGCGTTATTAAGCACAAGGGACAGCCTGATTGCCTGAGGAGAAATGACAGAGGGAAAAGAAACTAGAAGATGTCCAGCTGATTCACTGTGATTTAATAACTTACTACCTGTCAGCTGAGCCCTGGAAGTTGAGCTATTAGCCTGGCCAATTGATCGATAAAATGAATTGAGTAAATAAATTAAAGAATTAAATAAAACTTTTTTTTTTTACCTTGCATTTGGGGTAGGATAACAGAGCCCACCTTTTTACTACTTCTCAGCTGAAACTTGTTAGTGCATTGTAAGCTGGTTGTGTGTTTTTACCCTCTATTGTATTTAATGAGCAAGTAAAAGTGCTCTAGGTAACAGCAGAAGCTTTTTTCCTGTTTTTCTTTGGGGCCTAGCTGAAAGTTTCAAAGTCAGACGTTAGTCTTCATCTAGTATGCTAAAAATGTACTTTTTTGTAGCAAATCAAGCTTCATAAGTTCTCCTCTTTAGTTGTTTTCAATTGCATGCTACTTCTCATGGCTTACATTTTTCAGTCATGAACTTTATTTTAATCCTTTATTTTAAAATTAGATCTGTGAAACATTTTTGAAGATTAAAAACTGCTGAAGATTTTTAAACTGCTCTACAGCAGAAATTATTAGTAGTATAAATTGATAGGTCCCAGGGAAGTATCTATAGTAAAGTAATCCATTTTTTTCTCTGAGTGATCTAGAAATAAAATAATTTTATTTGGAAATAATTAGCTACTTGTGAGAAACCTTATTTTGCAGATGCTTAATGTATTTTGTACTCAGTTTTTATTACTTTTGGAAAGCCACAGTTCAGTAAGACTATTGCATATTGGCTACTTAATAAAAACAGTGAAAATAATTTCAAAATCAGTATGCGGTTGATTCATTTCCCTTTAAAACAATTCTTATTTCATCTTAGTTTCTTGCCTTGGGAGGTACTGCCATAGGTAGATATGTGAAATACTTGATAAGGAAGGTGCACAGTCAACAATGACTGCCATATCCAGGCATTTTCCAACTTCCATAGGGTCAGAGAGGGCATTGGAGGCAATCTGCACAATTGAGGAGGAGCGATAAAGGGGATCTTCCAAGTTCGCATTGAGAAAAATAAGAAAGGATCTGTGCTTAGCTTGCCCAGGGAAAGGAAAGGAGGTTGAATATTATGCAGTGAATAGTCCTCCCCACCTTCGTATCTCTAGTCTATTCTTATCTACTTGTGACCAAATACAGCATCTTTTTTTTTTTACTTTGTGTTCAAGGCTCAATTCAGTACTAATTTGGGAGCCATTAGAAAGTAATAGAAGTGGCAGTTTTCAAAGGTGTGATGCTAATTGGATTTCTGCAAGGACAGGGAAGCTATGCAGGGGTTATTGCTTCTTGTCTTCAGTGTGTAGCCTATTGCTTTTGCATCAGTTAAACCATTGCTTAAAAGACAGATAGTAGTAAAGTAATTAATTGTCCTGTGATGAGAGTTGTTCACTGTCTGGAGACCTGTTAATAACAGTATTAAAGATTCAGTAGTGGAAGTGAAATATTTCCTTTGATGTCAGAAATGAGAATAATAGCCAGTAAGAACCACTTAATATACTGAACAGAAAAATAATCATATCCTACATGCATGGGCAACACATCTTACTTTTCCTTTTCAGCTTCACAGAGCTACTTTGCCTGCCCATCTTTTCCCTTTACCCTGCATTGCAATAACCATCCCTTTTACTGAAGAGGGCCGGACTTGACTTGCTTGTCTCTTTGCCCCAGTGACAGCATTAGGTGTATTCTGCTCTTTAATTTACAACAGACTTTTTTCTAGTTTTCCACCCTGCGTTTTTCTTTGGGAGGCAGTCTTGTCTTTCTCTCTTTAGTTACTTTGTGATGATGGAACTAGCAATTTTAACTTCTTTTCCTCACCTAAGCATATTTTTGCTAGTCAGTGTAAATGTTGGATGATCAACAGCTGTAGCTTCCTCCTGACATTATTCTTGCCACTGGAGTATCTGGTCTCTGGTCTACAAAATAGTGACTAATAGTTTCTGTCATCTGAGCAGCATTTTCTGAACCCACTTTCTTGCCTATAGCCAGCTTGTTTAGATTTGAATTACTGAGCTGGTTTAATGTAGCATTTTAAACCTAATGATCCAACTACAGGATTTTTGTTTTGCGTTTACCAGAGTAGTTTAATAATAGTAAGTGTAGAAGTGAAACAAACTTGCTAAGTTTAAAAAAACAACAAAAACCTGTTTTGACAATATGCTTTTTTTTAATCTAATGAAGTGAGACAGTTGAATTTCAAAGCTGCGTCAAAAGCTTATGTAATTTTGAGACCCTAAATATAGAATAGTGTAATGACACAAAAAGATCAATCTCTGTGCATATGTTCTAGTAGAGTATTTTTGTTTTGTTCTTACTCTGTGCATGCAGTTTAAAACTAAGCTGGATACCCTCTGCTTGGAAAAATGGTCTTGCTAATATTCCTATCTTATGCTATGTGCCAATTTAAATTGACATGTAGCATGTAGGTTTCTTTATTATAATTGTCTGGGTGTGGGGGTCTTTGGGGTTTTTGTTTTGTTGCTAGTAAAATTTCCATATGGTCATTGTAAAATTTACCTTTTAATTTTACTTTTTTTTTTTAATAGTAGTGGAATGGGGTGATGATGTTAAAGCAGTGTCAGAAGATGAAGCCATGGTGCTGGTGAACCATCAAGCAACGGGTGACGTCTGCACTCTGATGATGTGCCTTCAGGATAAAGGCACGGTAGGCTACAGCCGGGGAGTGGGATAGCTTCTGTGTATGCGATCTGTTACCTTGGGTGTGCTTGCATCTATGTGTGGTACTGATGACTGACTTTTGTGTGTTAATCCACCATATAATCTCAAGGCCTTGAATAGGAAGCTTTTTGTTTAGATTTGGCTTAATGTGACAGCCAGTAGCTTGGAGCAGGTTTTAGACCATAAATGTTGCCTTTGAAGAAGGTCAAATACAAGCTGAGTTAGTGTGCATCCAGTCTAGGTTAACATAGAGTGAAGCAGATCTCCTTGCAGGTAATCATGTACTTGACTTTTTCCTCTCACCTCATGCCCTTGTGCAGCTCATGCCAGCTTTGCTCAAACCAACACAGGTCTAGCTTCTTGGTTACGACTTTATTCCAGCATGGGATTTTTCTCAAAGTTCGAAGCAAGTTCTGTGTGGGATTTTGGTAGGAGTTAAGAAACTGAAAGCGACTTCCCTATGAGGGCATGTCCAAGCTAAGGTCAAAATTGCTTGAGCTCTTATTTCACAAACTCTTAAGGATTTCTTGGTGAGAAGTGCAACTAATGTCAATTGTTTCACCCGTTGCTGTTCAGAAGATTCGCATCTAGGGAGTGTAGTGCTGAAAACCTACGAGTATGGGATCTAAACAGGAATTGAGATTTGTGTGCAAATTGGGAGGAAGGGGGTGTGTATGATTAGGCTACAAAGGGTGGGAAACATACCTGGCAAGCTGAAAAAGTGCATCAGCTGTGTGTGTCTCTTAGTGTTGTCTTCTCTCTTGAGACCATATGGTGAAGAAACAAGGAGAACAACAACTGCTTTTTGTTGCATCTGCACAACTTCTAACTGGCACTGTTTTTCTTAGTGTATATTAATATCTCTACCAGTGATGTAACTTTTTTTTTTAGAGATTTTTCCAGGTCTTTCTTACGACAGCAGAGCTGATTTAAAAAAAAATTAAAAATAATTCAAACCAAACTCAAAAGAGAAAGTATGAAAATGCCACTCAAGGTTGAGCAGAGACTAATTTCTTTCTTTCTACTGTAGCCTAGAGAAGACTGTGTTTTAAAAGTACTTTTAATTGCTTTAATTTCTTTAGGAATTGAGGAAGTTAGGTATATATGGTATTCTGTACTGTACCCCAATGAGCAGAATGACAGAATAAACACTCTTTAATTCCCTTCATCAAAATTATGCATAGGACAATCTTGTGATAAAGATAGGACTGTGAGGGTGTAGTCCTGTGGATATGTATTGCATATAATCATGACTAGTGATGTCCCAGGTGTTTCAAATATTGCAGAGCTTCATTGACTCATGTATGTATACTAGTGTATATATAAATCTAAGCCGTATTTATCCTGTTTGACTCCATAGGTAAAAAGTTTCAGTCAAGACAGAGTAAATTTCATTGAACGTAGAAGGTGTTAAAAATGGAGGAAGGCATTGAGGTGGCAAATAATCTTCACTATGGAAACTGTTAGGTTTGCGGGTCTTTCGAAAAGCAAAACATCCTTAAAATCACTGTTTTTTCCCTTAAATAATTGCAGTCATTGCTCTTGGAATATACCTGTCCAGAGCCTAGCATGGCTTTAATGTTTTTAGCTCATAAAGAAATAAAAAAATGTACAAGCTTCAACACATGCTTAAAATACAGCATGAGTAGTACAAGTGGCTAAAAATAATGAGGAAGATCAGGATAGTTTATCCTTGATAGAACTGGCTGAATCAGGTGTTTTTAAATAGCATGCTTCATATTTCTGAACAGAAGAGAATTGTCTTTATTTTGAGTGACTGTGAAACCACTAGAGAAAAAAAAACCCCAAACATACCTGTCCAAAAGAAATCATTATACAATAGGCAACTGTTTAAATTAGGTGATTTTATTTAAATACAGTTTACATTTAACATGGAGTCCTTCACAACCTTGATACTCATCTGTTAGTAACAAGATAGCAATTTCCAATAATTTTTTATTTTGTTTAGAATGGTTAAGCTGCACTAATTCCTAAACACTTTACCACTCAGACAATACTTTTTAGCTCTCAAAGTATTTTGTGAAGGTGAAAAGCTCACTTCCATTTCACATGGAAGGACATACAAAGAAGTAAAATAGCGTACCAAAGGCAGCCTTTCAGAGGTGATGGTGCAGTGGCAGAACTAGGAAAACCTTCCTCCTGTGGCAGGCTGTCATTTCTATTGCTTGCTTTTGCCAGCCATTGCAGGCTGAAACCAGATGTAATCTGCAAACACTTACTGTTTAATGCTGCTTTTTAAAAAAATGTTAAAAAAATCAAAATGTTTTCGTATCTTAAATGTTAAAATTGTATAAAAAAAATCACAAGTCTTTCATTTAAAGTTTCTGTGCAGTGAGGTAGAATACTGAAATGTTCTTGCAACTTGACAATGTTTCCTAAGGGCCATGTCAGGAAATGTGATGGTATTTTTTCTAGTATTTTATGAAATCTTATATACAAATGATCGTGTAGCCTATCTGTTTTAAGCAAATTTAATCTCACTAAGCAGTAAGCTAAAATACATGTGTTAAGACGCTTCTTGTCTTTCACATTCACTTAATGTGAATAAGGAAAACATGATCTCTTATTAGGGAGTGGAACTTAGCTAAAAGTTGTAATTTTAATGGAAGGACTGGACTGGTATTGCTCGACTAATACATGTTGCCATAAGATAAGCCACACAGAGCAAGGTTTCAGCTGAATCGGAAGTGAGCTAATTACACTTTTTATATAGTTCAAGAAATTGTTCCAATTTGTTTGTGAAAGTAAGTGTTAAAACAAACTTAGTTAGTTGGGGTCTCATAAACATTAAAGGTTATGTGTTTAACAAAGAGAAGTAGGTTAAAATGCTGCTATTACTGCTTTCTGACTGGATCAGGACTGATAAATGTGGCTATTTTTTATGATTTAGAGCAGAAAGCAGCACCAGGAAGGGTGCAGTGGAGAGGAAAAAGTAGAGCTTGCGGCTGTTTGAGTGCAAATTTCAAGACATGCGTTCCTAGGTTTCATTGTTAAGTTAGAGGTGCTTGAAAGATGTAAGTCAGTCTCTTCAGGTTGCTTTGTTATGAAATCTGTGTAGAGTGAAATGAAAGTGGGCCTGAGAATAGGAGGCACCTAGATTTTTTTATAAAATTGGTAAAAGATTTTTCTAAGTCTGAACTTCTTTAAGCAGGAAGAATGAAGCAAAAAGTACCTGAAACGGCATCCAAAATTTCTTTCAATCCATAAACAACTATGAATCTGTGCTCAAAATACTTCTGAATGTCTTTGCTTAAACCTCCTTGAAATGTAAGTGATATGAGACTCATCTGATAAGCATTGTTTTGTTCCTGAGGATACTAAATGGAAGAGCCACCACCAATATCTTGTAGTGTCATCTGTTCTGCCCTTGGTAGCAGAGCAGAATGAATATCCATTAATCTAGTTTGCCGTTTAATTGCAATTGCAAACAAGATAATTGCATCCTATTCTTTGAACTCCTCCTTTTTGATTTTGTTAGATTGTGTGTATATATTTATTAATACATAAAAATATTTCCTCTTTGTATTTCTTACCAGTGCCTAGGTTTATAGGCAAATTTGTAATCTGTGAGCTCTGGAGTTTGTCTCTTTGTAGCTCGCTTGCAGCAAACTGCCCGTATGTTTTGTCTTACTTACAACTTGTATGTCACACTGATCTTTGACATGATTGCATCACCCCTTCTCAAAAAGACTGAGGAAGTCCAGGGATGCTAGTTAGAAGCCCTGCCTGTGTCACCTAAAACATGGTGAGATGGACTTCAGAGTCTGCAGAGCAATGATCAACTTTCAGGATAAACCTACCATCATCTAAATAAAAAGACAAAAGTGGTATTGGAGGAGAGAAGCACTAGCATTGCTGGGCAAGAGTTCTTCCTCCAGCATTGCTGTAGAACATCTAGGGAACAATGTTGATTCCTCAAAAGACACAAACCTTTTCTTTTCAGGGAAGCAGATTATTAAGCTTGCTTATCTGCTGCAGTAAAATAGATTATGTTGGTTTAACTTCTGCTTGATATAATAGAACAATAATCATCAAAATGCCAAAGTAGTAGATGAACACTGACAGTCATATGGGTACTGCTGCAGGCTAAATCATCATCAGTGGAATTTTGGTGGTGTTTTTATCAAAGGATATGGTTCCCTACACTAGCCTGTCATCTTTGGGCTGGTGCGTGGGCATGAACTTGCGATATTCTAGTGCCTTGAAGAGCAATAACACCTCTCAGTGATGCTTTTTTTAACTCTTGTCCTTAGGGCATACCTTTTCTTTTTTTTCCCCTTCCCAAGGCTTTCTAATTTACTGAAATGGAAAGAATGTCAATCTCTGCAGAGAAGAATTTTTGCTTTAGGAGCCTCTTTTATTTAACAAAGGCCTGGGGATAGCTGTATGAGAAACCATTTCACCAATATTATTTTCAAGTGGTGAGTTACATCTAGGAACTAATTTTTCTTTTATCACTCACAAATACGTAATGTGTCTTTGTTCCCTTAGATGTAGCATCCAGTGAGAAATATCACTGGCAGACAGGAAAGGATACTAGCATGTCACAGAGAAGAAATGGATGCTTGTTTCCACAGCAAAACCTCCGATATCTTTGAGAGCTGTCCTTTTCTCCCAGACATGGTTTCCTTTTCCACTTCCAGTGATGCTAGAGGGTCCAGAAATGGGTGCTGTTGCATTATCCAAGATCTTCAAATAGAAAGTTTGCTAGTATGAAAAAAACACAAAAGTTGAGGTGTTCTTAATGTGCTCTTAGGCAAGGATAGCTACTTTCTAAATGTGACATTCAGATTTTGCTGGAAGATCAGCTATATGTCTAAGGCAATAAAGTATCTTAAACGTTCTTTGGCAGGTATGTTCTTGCAAGTGTGGAAAAATTTCACTTTGCTGAGCATCCGGCCACAGTTGTTTAAGAAACAGGGTATGTGACAGTTACCTTCCTCCAAATATATAACCCAGGATTCATTTATAGCTTCTGTGGTCAAAAGGGAGAATAGGTAATCAGAGCACTCCAAGAGATGATTAGATTTCTTTGGAAGAAAGACTTACTGATACATGCAATTCTAGATGCAAATTGCAAATTATCGAGCTGCTTTTACAAAACAGAATTCCTTCGTGAAATATGATCTGCTTTCTACAAATTCCACCTAGACATGTGAAGATGTGAAAAGAGGTAAAAGCCACCATCTTTCACTGTATCAAACTATTTTGTTAGAAGTATTGTTGAAAGCATGGATGTGGATTCTGAGTATTTCTGTTACTGTGCAAGCTTCTGGTGTTTGGAGAGAAGTGTAGAGTACACTTTAGCAGTAGATGTAATCAACTAATACATGAACAATATATTGTATTTTCTAGAGGAAATCTGTATTTCTTAGACTGCGTTCTTTGTGCCTTTGCCTCAAATTATGCGTCTTGGACAACTGAAAGATGCCAAGCAGAACGTGCCTGTTTAAGATTCAAAAAATGATCTTCTGACTACCAGAGAAATGTCGTGGTTCTCCATATCGTTTTTTGATAGTGATAAATGGAAGAGACACTGGATTTTCCAGCTGTAAAGAGCCAATTCCTACCCCTCTCAAAATCTACATGTAGGTGTACATGTAGAGCTATAGAGATCTCCTTGTGAGAGAAGCTTTTCCCTTCTGTTACTTACGTCTTCTGGAGTAATTCTATTTTAAATCTCAAAGAACTGAACTGCTGTAGTGTCTGCCTTCTGTCCTGTAAGAGGTGATGGTCAAAGAGAATCTAACATCTCAACCTCTGTTTTTGCCTTCTCACCGTGCTTCTTTGCCGGGACAAGGAGCATGACTTAATGAAATTCTCAGGGCTGCATGTGACTACTCTGCCATGAGAGAAATCGGTAATGGCATGTGGGCGGTAGACAGGTCTCAGTGAATGCTGCTGTTCGAAGATGGAGTAAGCATGTATGGAGCATGTGCACATCAGAAGCACAAGAACAACATGATCTCATCCCCAAAATCACCAAGTACAAAAAAATATAAGGAAACGTAGTTTTGTGGTAGACATAAACCAGCTGGAGATTTCAAATACAGATCTGTATTGTTTTGTGTACTTTAACAAACATTGAAAATGGTTTTAGTTTGCAACTGGCTTAAAATTGTGGTGGTATGTCAATAAGAAGCATTACACTACTTGTGTGAGAAGACAGAGTAGAACTTACTCTAGCATACGGCTAATAGTATAGAAGTGTGTATTATATTACAAAAAGGCAGCTATTTAATCCTACTCTTGAGGGAGAAGTGTAGCACTTGTGCCACTTTATACTTTTGGGCAAAAAAGACTTTATATTTGCTAGTTTTATTGCTGTTGCAAGGGTGACAAGAATGTGACCGGTTTGATATTTACTAAACTTTTTTTTTTTAAACTTTTCAGGTTGTCCGTCAGATGATGTGGCTCATGGATCATATTTTTAAGTATACAAATTTTGGCATTGTGTCTCTAATCCATGGAGATTTCTTTATAAGACAGGTAAATGGAAACACGAAATAGTGCTTTGATTATCCTTATATTTGGAACATTGTGGTGTTATGGGACTTACTGATTACCTCCTGGATTGTTTGCAAGATGAAATAACTATGCTGTAATGTGTGTATTTGGGTAGAGTTTTGTTCTGAAGCGGCTTTTTTTCCAAGCTTATTTTATTATTTGCCTAGACATGAATGTTTACAGAACCCAATTATGATGTGAGCCTTTTATGAGAGGTGTACAAGCAAAGTACATAAGCAGTCCTTTTTGTCTCTCCACTTCTGACTGCCCATTGTTAGCACCTCTCTTCTTTCCTTAGTGACCTTGAAACTGTGCAATGAGTCTGGTTAGGTCACTGTTCTGACTGTCAAAGTTTCAGATAAGGAAAGACAGGACCAACCCTTTTTGATGGTGACATGGTAGTAGACCAGTTTAAGGTGGTAATGGACCTGCATAATAGTAATTAATTGATTCTTGAAGGTTAATTATTATTTGAGCATCAGGAAAGAATGTGTGTTGAGCTCAGCATCTCAAATGTTAAGGAGTGAAAACCTCAGATTATTTCTTACAATTTGAGGGTTTTTTTGTTGTTTGGTAGCTGTTGATCAAACTACACTGTAAAAGTAGAAACTTGGAAGTACAATGGTAAGCGTGAACCTGCTGCCATTTATGTGAACTGTGACATCTAGCATACACATTTCTTTGCTCTCCTTGTTTTTATTTGTCTGGACTTAAAATGTATGGGCAGCCAGAGAGAATTAATGAATTTTCAGTTTACAGAGAAAGAGAAGCTAATTTACTCAGAACGAAATAAATAAATACTTAATCACAGCTATGCTCAGCTAAAGTGAGATTCCTCGCTAAGACTAGAGGCATGGTTAGAAAACCTCAGGCAAAATTAGATAATGAAATAAAGGTCCCTAGAGATACACAACTGTGTATTCTGAGAGTATGGAAAGGAACAGGGTTTGACACTTTGTAAAATATAAATTATTTCGGTATTTAAAATTCACAAGATACAAATTTTGAGGTACACACGGCTGTCAGCTTGTTAATTGTAATTTCTGAATGTGGTGTTGCAATTCCAGTTACAAAACCACACCATTACTGAGCTGCAAAAACTAAGGCTTGTCCTCATTTTTGTAAAGTGGCTGAGATATACCTCACAAATAAAATAATGTCATCATGAGTCTAAATACAAACCAACTGAAAAGAAAATGTTTCTTGGCTGTTAATTAGCCTTTGGATGTAGCAAAAACACTTAAGGTGAGTGAGTAATGATCCTTTGCCTAACTATAGAAAGGCTCTAGTAATATTTGGATGAGCAAATACTTCATTTTTTTCCCTGTAAAATAAAGTAACTTGATCATGGTACAATACATCCTATTTGTTAAAAATGTATGTTAGCCTCATTTTCATGAGCAGCACCAATGGCAGTTTCAGGAACACTTCTGAGGTCTACCAGAAGTTGACTAGTGTTTTCTCTTCTCCCATTGAAAAGTTTACTGGAAACCAAGAGTGTCAGTAACTTGCCACATTGGTGATGCAAAGTGCATGGCATGGCATCCTAAAGAATTTGTCAGCAGTCCGCTGCTACCTGTTTTCTTTCCTCTAAAGGAAAGAAGGCTGAGACCGTTCCCTGTGATAGTGATCAACTAGCCATGGTCTTCAAGAATTGGTTGTATTGGTTGTATTAAGGATCTGCTTCTGCTATGACTTACTTTCTCTTCTTTCTGGACAGTATGTTAATTGCATTTTATTTTCCAGGACTCTTCAGTATTCCGCTAGTCACAGTTGCTTTTAAACACTCCCCTCTTTCCCATTAGTCCAGTAGATTTTCCTGTATCACAGCAGCATCTTAAACCTCACGGCATTTGCTAAACGGCAATTTATCCACCAGTCGCATTCATTAGGTTTGTTTAGGTTTTGGAGAGGTTTAATATCTAATGTGTGAAAAGTTTGTTGTTGGCTGCTGGTTTTTTTAACTATTGTGCTATCCTGGAGTCCTGTGGTCTGGTGGGAAAGGACTGTTTTAACTGAGGAACTTCTGTATTGCTCTTTAATTACATTAATATGAGCAGGCAGAGGTTTTTCTTTCCCTTTCATGAGGTAAGTTGGAAGTAATTGCAATTGTGAGATTTCAAAATCTAGGAGAAACACTTTCACAAAACTTGTCTTCAGTAAAATACTGTTTCTTGTTGTCTTCCACTCAACCCCACTCTTTCCCTCTTCCCTGCCAAAAAAAACCACCAGAGTGGAAGGTTTGTGGCAGTTCTGTTGTCATTTCAGAGAATTAAAATCACCTCTGCTGAGGGATGCTTAAATTTTGGGCTCCCATGTCTTTTGAGTGATTTGGCAAAGTCACTTTGGAGCACTCAAAAATAATAATTGACGTAAACTAATTACTGTGAAAATTTGGGTAGCTTGCTCTTGCTGTGTGTGGAAGTGGGAAGATAATAGATTGTTGTTTAAGATACTGAAGATATTTCTGCAGTAATTAAGGACAGATCTTACTGTCTTAAGTGAAAAAGTTGTGCTAGTACATCAAAGAGGAGAAATGAATTAAGGTTATTGTGGGTTTTGGTGGGTTTGTTTTTTTCTCTTCCCCTTGGTCCGTCAGGTTTAATTACCACCTGGCTATATCGTATATACAGCTAATTATCAAACTAGAAGCTGGTGTCATACAATATCTTGTTGGCTAGGGCATCTCATTTTTATTGTTGTAGCTTTCTTTAAGTTTACGCAAATAAAATCACTTCCTACTCCGCAGTTTCTCTTAGAGGAAGAAAACCTGTAAATATCACAGCCCAGTACTTTCCCCCCACCCCCAAACAATAAGTATTTCCATCAGTGTGCTGATTTCAGTTGAGACTAAGCATTCAAGCAGTGCAGATTTTGGAAAAATCTGTGTTTCTGCTGTGGTAACCAAACTCAAGCCCGGTCTCGAGGTCCAGCTGTGTCTTCTGCTACCTCTGCTATTCTAATATGGGATGTGGGGAGAGATGTGTAGAAGATACATAAGCAAAGATGCTGTTTGGCTTGCAGAAATTACTGACAATATATGAACCTCCAAATCATAGCTTGACCCTTAGATTGTCTTTGCAGAATTTGGTTTAGCAAATTCAGCTTGGAACCCAGGACCAACTAGGGAATTCTGTAAATACATCCTCCTGTTACGTGGAGTTCCCGTTTACAGTCTAGATGCTGCTCTTGCAGAGAAGTCTTCAAATTGGGAGCTTCATTCTCAATTTCAAGGGCTTTTTTTCAGCCTTTCTGTAAAGTGGCATTAACTCAGCCACCAGTGGGTACTCTGGGAACATTGTTTTGTGTTGTCATAAAGGCTTATTTGTATCTCTGAAAAGAGAGAGAAGTCATAGAAATGTAATAATTATCTGTCTTAATGTCATCTCTTTTAAGCATTCATTTTATTTAGGTAATGTTTTATCCTTATAGGGAAGAGCACACCGTGACCAGCAGCTTGTGTTACTCAAGGAGCATCTAGAAAAATATTACAGGAGTCGTAATCGGAAATGGATTGTTTTATTTCCAGAGGGTGGCTTTCTTAGGAAAAGGAGAGAAACAAGCCAGGCATTTGCCAAGAAAAACAATTTGCCATTTCTTAAACATGTCACCCTGCCGAGACTTGGAGCAACACAAGTAATTCTGAAAACGCTTGTAGCACCGCAAGAAAATGGAACTCCAGCAGGTAGAGATGCTGTGATAAAAGGTAAAGACCACTTCAGTCTTGTGGATAAAAAGCAAATTGAATATCCAAGATTTGAGTTAAGCAAAACATCTTGTGTTGAATTGGACTCTTTAAATGTCAAACACATCCATAAAGCACCATCATATTTATATAAATGTTTTCATATTTGCTTTTAGTTCCATTAAGTTTTTTTTTTATGTTGAGACACACAAAAAAAGAAAACTTTAGTTTTAATTTGATTTAGTCTACAGTGTGGCTTCATGAATGTTTGTCTTGGTACATGTGATGGGTAGAGCAGGTACTGGAATGAGCACCCAGAGTGGGCAAGAAGGTGGGCTTCTCCTTTCAGCACGATTGATGAGTTGCACTGGTTTATGGTAGTATGGAACTATAGTAAAAGTATTTCTGGAATATGCACCATGTTCAAATTTTTATTCCTGGCTTTAAAAGTTTCTTTGCATTCAGTACTGTATACTTCATTCCTCTTCTTGAACTCTTTTCTATTGAGTTCTTCTATTCTCTACAGATTTTTATGATGATTGTCCCCTTTGTTGCTGGAGTTAACTGTCACTGATGACTAGATTTGAAGGATTGTTTTGGCTGTCTTATGTTAGAAGAGTTTGAAGGAGTAAGAATATTACTGTTCTGGGATGCCTGGGCTATAGGGGAGAGTATAGCTGGGATATAGATAATGCACTAGTTATGGGACTTGGTGCTTTTAGTCTCTCAATTTTTAAATTTAACTATTTCATTCATTCAGAGAGCAGGGTTAGATCTTACTTAACCTAGTTGTGGATTTCTGCTACTTAATATAGAAACAATGGATTTCAAGGGTTGTGGTGGTTTCTTATTAATGGGTGGTGCTGGTATTTCCATAGCCAAATTATTATAATCATTTAGCAGTTCAAACCAAAGATCCATCCTAATGAAGCCACATATGCAGATTACTTTGGATTTTTTCTATGCTGAAGTTCAAATTTCAGGGTTAGCAGGAAGCCTCATGCAGAAGTTGCTTCAGATTTTTAGTTCTGCAGTTAATCTTGTGAACATAGGAAATTAATGGAGATTATGTTCTTGCAGGAGTGGAGGGAAGATTTTTAAATGAACTGAAAATCAAGCTGAAGAATGCATCAGAATGTTTCCTTTCTGGCTACATTCAGAAAAGAAAGCCCCTGTTGTCTTAGGAGATTTTAGGTTTAAAAGAGAAACAGAATACCTTAGTCCTTGTTAACAGTTATTTTTTTTAAGGAGAAAAACTTGGCCTCTTCCTGTTTTATTTATTCCTGTCTCAAAGGCAAAAAGGTACGAAAAGTAAGAAGTTCCCCAAATGTGAGTTACAGGCCTTCTAATTCTGGAACGGGACCGAAAGCAGTCATCAAATACCAATTTTATATTTTCATACTCTTAGATTGCTATGAACTTAGCTGGCTTTTTTTTTTTTTTTAAGAGTGGCATGATTCAGACTCTGGAGAAATGAGCATTTGGTAGTAGTTGACCTAATTGGGTACTAAAATAAAGGAATTGTCTCAGAAATACAGTGGAACCACATCTGTCCATCCTACTCAAAAGACAGAAGGCAAGATAAGTAGGCAAAAATAGGACAGAAATGTGTGGGTTTAGCTATCATTCTTTCAGAGTAATGGACATGAAAACATAATTAAAAGGATGAAAAAGAGAAGTGAAAGTAAATTTTTTTTTTTAATGCTACAAAAGAGTAGTATTTGATACATATGAAGCTGGAGTATTTTAAAGTCCTCTCTTCTAAGCTCACAAAAATGTTTCTAGCATGGTAAAACTTCTCTTTCAGAGATGTACAAAAGGTTAATTCTTGATCTATATCTTGTAAAAAAGACTCTTCCTCTAATCTTCTGCCTTTCAAATGCTTTTACTGTACTCTTGCCACTTCAGAAAATTTTTGAAGAATGTTCAGTTAGGTATAATTGTATAAATTGATAAGGTTATATTATAAAGTTAGAAGCTTAACAAGTTAGTGATCATCTTTACTTTTTCTCTTTTATCTTTCCCTTCTTTTAACCACATGAAAAAACCTGGTTCAGCGATACTTGCCTGTGTCCTCTTTGGGTTACCATCGAGTTGTGGGTGCTAGAAGTGGTATATACAGTAAAGGTTTCACCAGTGTCTTGCATAGAGAATGCATATAAACTTTTTGTACATTGTTACTGTACTCCTTTGCTTGGGAAGTGGCTTTGTGTGTCAGTAGCATCACACTTGAACTTCATGGTTCACTGAAAACATTTTTCCTCTGCACCACTTCTTGTGCTTTATACTGTCTTATTTAACAATGTTCCTGGTGCCCTGGGTTACCAAGTTATTCAGCTTACTCTAATAAGCTTTCTTCTCCATTATTTATCATTCTCTCAATCTTTTTGTTACCACCAAGCTTTACTGATAATGATGGGGGTGCACCTCCCCCTCCCACCTGATTTTAGTTAAATTGGTTTATAGATTAAGAGTAACTCCTCATCATCAAAAATTATGTTCCCTTCCTGTTGAGTTTCCTGAGTAGCTATGTTACGATGAGTCATGATACACAGTTGCGGTGTTCTTGAGTGCTGTCATTTTATTAGTACTTAAACTGGAATGGTGTATAATACTGGGTGAAAGGAGAAAAGACAACAAAAGCAACTATAATAAAAGGTGGTTCATTCTTAATATACTGCTACGCTTCACCCTAATTTGGTACAAACCAAGTTGCATACAGTTCTTTCATCATGTCACCCCCCCTGCTTCCCAGCCCACTAACTTGCTTTTGTACATCAAATGTCACTGGAGTTACAGCATTCAAATAGTAGTTTAAGAATTGTGCAACAGCTAAATGCTACATCATCTGTCCTTCTTCTATATGGTTGCTAATCTGATTGCTGTCATCCCTTTGGTAGAGGTGGGTTCATGTTGTGAAGTGCAAGGTTCAGTAGCCTCCCCGAAATTTCATTAGCCTTAATTATGATATTAGTATTCTTAACACCAAATCCCTTTTTCAGTTTATTTTTATACTAGTTATGAATTTCCCACAGTTTATTACCCGATTCTTCTTCTGTAAAGTGACAGGAAGAAAAAATGTTCCTGAGCGAGACCATCAATACTATTTGATTATTCTTGTACTTAAACTGATCAGTTCTTCATCAGTTGCTTTTCTAAGGCAAGCAGCCTATATTTCCTTAATTTCTTCCTAACAGTTTTCCAAACCTTCTTTCATATTTCAAGTCTCAATTACTAGCCTTCATCGGGGTGAAATTTAACTTACTGCTGGTAAATACTAAATTACATGAGTAAAACAGTTGTTGCTTTTGCTGCCTTTTGAAACACTTGTTTAATTGTAATGAAATTGTACAATTTTATTCCTGAATAAATAGAAGGATGGAAAAACATATAGGAAAGGTAGTACTATGACTTGATGGCTTGAGTGCTTTTGAAGTTAGAAAGTACAGACAATGTAGTTAAGAGGTGTCTGTCCCTGAAAAGATGGTATAAGTTAATTCTGGTGGGTGATGAAAGCATCCCTCTGGTCAGATGTGCTGTGCCCCCCAAACAGAGTGCTGGTGCCAGTGCCTATGTTCCAGGAGAAGGTTTTAGTGCAGAATGGAAATATGGGCAGCATAAAAATACTTGATGCATAGGCATCATCACCTTAATCCTGTAGGTACCAGTGTGTGTTTGGGGGGGGGTGGTATTTTATGGTTTGGGTTTTTTTGTTTAATTTTGGTTTTGGTTTTGTTTGTTTAATTTTTTAATGCAACACTTAGTTTCTGACATAGTTGCAAGTACGTTTCTTCAGTTAATAAGAATTATCTTGTGAGTTTTAGAACTAGCAAAATATTCTAAGTGCTAAACAGCTGGCAATTCAAAGGAGTTTAGAGCAATCGTTCACTGAAGATATGTGTTCCAGAGCTTATTTTTGATCACCCTTGCCTCTAGTATGGTTTTTAATTCTGCTTTATTTTACCATGCAGCAATTTTTTGTCTGATAAGAGGTTGCTATGAGCTTGGTTAGAGCCATATTGAAATCTTATCTTACTGTTTTCAAATGCAGCACAGTACATTCAGTTCTGATGCTTTTTCTCAGAGAAATTCAATTTTCCCTTCTGTAGAGCTGGACATTGGGCTTCATAATTGATTTTTTTTTTTTTTAATCAAACTTTCTGATTCACTGTTATATGAGGAATGTGACTTGAATAAAATGTGGGAAGGCTTTTTTTTTTTTTTTATCCTGGAAAAGGGGCTTTTTGTTTTGTTCCAGGTGATTTGTTATGGAGACACCTTGGGATGAAGAGTGAGATGTTCAGTCTGAGAGCTAATCTTTGGGAAAAGAGTTAATTTTCAAGTCAGTGGTCCAGTTGATCACATGAGGACAAGTAGAGGACAAGTGGCAAGTTAAAAGAACCCATTGCTGTTCAGGGAGAGGTAACAGCCTCTTTTGGCTGCATTTGGAGTGATGTAAGTGTTCAGGAAACCACGCCTGAATACTAGTGAATGCTAGTAAATATTTTGGTTTTCAAGTGGAAGCTGAGGTCCTCAGGTTCATGCCTCGCTGGTGCATTCTTTTCCACTCTGGATGCAATCCGGCAGTATTACACCATCTAGAGCTTGGCTGGAGGCAAGGTTTCCTGCTGAAACCTGTCTTTGTAACTCGCTCTTTTTCTTAGTGGTAAACACTGATGGTCTGCTGGTGGGTTTGAAGAGTCCTGCGCATAGTCAGATCTGGCTTTTAGCATTGGTTGAGAGTAACCCCTGGGAGGACATAAAGGGGACAAAAAGAAGCTCTGAACCCCACAAAATTTGTAATTGTAGACAGTTAAGTATCTGATGTGAGGGGATCATAGAGGATGAAGAGCACTGAATGTCTTGAAGATGCTGATGGTAAGTTGTTTCATAACTAAGTATGAAGCAACTTACTATTGCTGAATCCACAGCTAGAACAAAAATAAGGAAAAAAATAGTTATGAAGATTTGCCTCTGGTTAAAAAAAAAACAACAAACCAACAAGTTAGGAGACTGTTTAAATTTTTTTCTTTTTTTTTTTTTTTTTTTTTTTGTCTAGGCTGGAAAACTACTGTTACATGTGATTGTTCAGTCTTGTCTTAGCACTATAAAACAAGTATGTACCATTCATACTAAGGTACATTATTACTGCATGGTTTGGATGCAGCTGTGTAGGACAGATGCCTGCAGGCCTGTTTTGAGCATTTATGCACTATTTTAAAAGAATCAGACTGCTAACATTTTGAGGCAATTTGAGAAATCAAAATCCTCCATCTGCACTGAAAGTGGCAAGCAGGCTGACATCACTGAAGAAAAACAAATCCTCTGAGAGATAGCTTAAATTTGGCCTCTGCAGAGGTTTCTTCTGCTGAAGTGTCTGGCAGCCAGGCTTCTCAATCTTTCAGCAGGTACTAGAAATGAAGGGTGAGGGTGTCTCTTAATGGTAGGTAGAAAGTTCAAAAGGGTTTGGCTGTCAGAAACATCTGTGGCTGTGTTGGCCAACCTGAACTTGGCAAAAGTTGTTCTTGAACAGGTATATGCAACTCCCTTTTTTTCAGGTACAAATGCTAGACCTGAGATTCACACCGTATTACAACTAATGCAGCAATCTTTCTGTTTTGAGTTTCTGCTAGTGTGCTCCATTTAAAAAATAATAGGGTTTATTCTTGTTCAAAGATCTGCGTCGGCTTGAAAGCAGCATCCTCGGAGATACTAAGGTCCTACCCGTTTGTGTGGTATGCAGTTGTCTGTTTCTTTTTCAGTTTCAGGATCTATTAGAGCTTCGTGGCTTTAAAATAAATATGCTTATGAGGAGGGCACAACACAGTATAACCCCCCCAAAAAGGACAACAAGATTTATTTCAAAATCAATTTTCTGAAATCCTTGGTGGCTTAGAGTTTTTTGGCAGTGTAACATCTTGTATTATTATGTAAGGCTTAATTTAAACCACAGCATGCTGAAATATGCCTATGACTGTGATTTGATAGCATGTCTTGGTAATTGCACGTGGAGGTAGCTGCACTAAGACCTGCTTGCTCTAAAGAAGGGTCTATGGAGGCTGACATTACCTTCCGAATTCTGCCCCGCCACGCTGGGGGTCCTGGTAGGCTGTCAGAGGCAGGTTTTTTTCCCCACCCTGCCCTGGAAGGGACTGGAGGTGAGTTTGGAGCTGGTTTGAGGAATCCATGCAGCAGCTCTGCTCCACAAATGCAAAAGGTAGGAAATCATCACAGAAGAGGACTGCAGGAGTCTTCCCATAATGAAGTTTGAACCATTATCCACTGAAAGAACAGTTTGAAATACTAGCTAAATATTTAATAAATTATTTTAAAACATTTTACTGTAAATAATAAGATAATGTGCCCATATTCATCTGGCACTTTTCAATTGCAATTAATGATCTTTGTTGCTTACTCACTTAGGCAATTTACTTGTCTTTATCCATTCTCACTTTACATCTGGGAAAATAATAAATTGAATGGCTTTGTTCCGAAATCCATTTCTAAATGAATACTTCTGTGGATTTACTATTAATTTCATATTGGCTTTTCTCTAATACATTGCTACTTTTAAAATGAAGGACTCTGTAGTTAGCGCTTTTCTTAAGAGAGACTTGACAAGCACTCTGTCATGATGCTGGCAAGCCTGGAGCCTCTAATGGGACTTTGTGTTCTCATTTCACGTGTCTGTTGGGGTTTTAAAATACTGCGTTTCCAAAAGGTGACACTGGACGTTTCAGCTTGACCTGTGTAGCTTGCCCTTGGTCAAATTTTGGAATATGACATTGCATGCTACTAATAACTCATAACCTAAATATTAGGAAATACTGTCTAGCCTTATTCAGGTAGTGTATGTGCATTTGTAATGAAGCAGTACAACTCCATTGTTGAGTAGATGCCATGAAAACACTAGCTGCTTGTTAAAATAATTGATAGATATATGTGATAGCATTGCTGTAATTGTCTTCTCACACTTAATTCGGATGCAAATTAAATTAAATGCAAATTAAATGCTGGTAGAAACTCCTGAGTCAGTCCTTGCATGTGTGTACTAGTTAGTGTTAATAACTTTGGCTGTTAGAGTGCACCTCAAGACTGTGTAGTGCAGATTTCTTCATGTGTGTGGTAGCTCTTCAGTAAAATTCGAGTGGCAATTCTGGGCAAGACCAAACATCTGTCTAGCTCAACATCTTGTCCATGACTCCAGGTGGGTATCAGAGGAAGAGTGTGAACACAACAAACATGCATCATACTTCTCCTGTATATGCTCCTCGCTTCTGACCGTTTCCAGTGGGGTAGGTTTCCTGAGCCAGATAGGGGTCTCTGCCTGTTTAGTTAACCCTTCAACAGATTTCTTCCATGTACTTACCCAACTTCCTCTTGAACCCAACCCTCGGTATTCTTGACAACCTTTGGCAAGGGGTTCCCCACAGCTTTATTCCCCTCTGCACAAAGAATCATTTCACTATGTTTGCTTTGAAAACTTTTCCTCCTGGTTTCATTTTGAATATGTCTATTCTTGTATTGAGAAAGATGGTGAACAGTCTATCCCTGTGCATGTTCTTCACGCTAACAGTGTTTTTTGTCAACCTCTATCATATTTCTTTCATAGCTATCTCAGCTGCAGGCTTGAAGGGTTTTGTACTTTGTACTAAGACCTAACACCTCTTACATGCTTCTGCAACAGGTGACTGGTTTTAATGGTCAACTTTCTAAATGCTTTAAGATAATTGCTGGGTGTGATGTAAGCATATTACTACACTAGTGTATTAAACATTAAGTAAGCATATTACTATACTAGCCTGAACATAACATGACTTCAGCTACAAGACAGCTCCAGTTCCCACAGAACAGATATAAAATTGACAAGCTAAACTCAAAGTGCTGTCTTGGCAATGTGCCCCTCCTTCCTGGTTTGCTTTCCAAATCTGCTGCTCTCCCTCTTTGCAAACCTGTGAATTGAAGACGTGCCAGGGAGAGGTCATGGCTAGGTTGATATCTGACCTTGACTATTGCTCGTTGTAACCTACGTTCAGGTTTAAATTTGACACTCCTGAATAATCTTCATAGCAAATATTTTCACCTTCTTTGATCCTTTTTTCATTTTCTAAATATGCTGAGCAGCATATGAACATGTACTGGTATCAGTCTTTCTGGGACCTTGTGGATGCAGTCTCCTCTTCATTGTGAAAACTGACCATCTTCTATTTGTTGCTTTCTAATACACAAAATGGTGTATTTCCTCTTTATCCTGTAACTTGGATTTTTAAGAACCTTTGAGGAATCTGCATCGCTGCTGCTTCATCAGTGAGCTGCAACTGCGAGCTCTTATGAAGGCCCAGTTGTAAATGTGCTTAAAGTGCAGACCAAGAAAATGGAACTTTTTTTCTTTGAAGTTTTCCTTTTGGTGAATGGCAGGAAGCACCTAACTTTTGGGCCATGTCCTGGTTTCAGCTGGGATAGAGTTAACTGTCTTCCTAGTAGCTGGTACGGTGCTGTGTTTTGAGTTCAGTATGTGAAGAATGTTGATAACACTGATGTTTTCAGTTGTTGCTCAGTAGTGTTTAGACTAGAGTCAAGGATTTTTCAGCTTCTCATGCCCAGCCAGGGCACCTGACCCAAACTGGCCAACAGTGTATTCCATACCATGGGACGCCCCATCTAGTTTAGGAACTGGGAAGTTGGGGGGCAGGGATTCGCCGCTCGGGGACTGGCTGGGTGTTGGTCGGTCGGTGGGTGGTGAGCAATTGCCCTGCGCATCATTTGTACATTCCAGTCCTTTTATTACTACTGTTGTCATTTTATTAGTGTTATCATTATCATTATTAGTTTCTTCTTTTCTGTTCTATTAAACCATTCTTATCTCAACCCAGGAGTTTTACTTCTTTTCCTGATTTTCTCCCCCATCCCACTGGATGGGGGGGGAGTGAGTGAGCGGCTGCGTGGTGCTTAGTTGCTGGCTGGGGTTAAACCACGACAGTCAACATGTTATGTGACTATACTCATACCCAGTGAGTGAACTTGTTTTATTCTGTGTACTACAATGTGTAAGAACAACAGAAATAACAGTGAAAGTAAAATCTTGGTCTAGCTGAAGTTTGTAAGAATACCTCTGTGCTCTGTAATGAAATCTGCATTTGATTTTTGGCTGTCTTATTTTATTTGTGCCTCATACCTCATGAAGTAATATAAAAATGGAGTAACTATCAAATAAGGGACATGCAGTTTCTGATTACTTTTTATACCATGTTTCTTTTTGTTCCTAGAGAGCAAATCAAAAAGCCTCCAGTGGGTGATAGATACAACCATTGCATATCCCAAAGGTGAACCTATCGACATCCAAACTTGGATTCTTGGCTACCGACAACCCACGGTTACACATGTACATTACAGGTAGGAAATAAATCTTCTGCTCTTAGATTGAACTAAAACGTTATAAAACAAGAATTCACAGATTAGTAACGTTCATGTTTCAGGATATGGGAAATCAGTAGCAATGTGTTTTCTGTGTGCGTTTCACACGTGGGCAACTTGTATTATCTAAACACAACATGGTTTTCTTTTGAAAAGTTCAGTGATCATTCTATATCTTAGCACATTTAGGTTTTTGACTAATGTCCTGTGGCTGAATATAGTTATGGGGAATATATTTGATGGCTAGGTCATCTTTTCCACTTTAATGTTAAGGTGCTGGTAAACCTAGCTTGATTTTTTTTTTTTTTTTTTTAAAAACAATGACAACAAATTAAAAATCACTTTGTTATTAAATAACAGGTTTCCTGAGAAATTATTATATATTGTATTTAACTTTCTGACAAAGAAATGTCAGCTTTTTCACTCAAAGCATACTCTTAATATTTCAGCAGAGCAACACTCTGGAAATAATAGCATATCTAATTGACACCTAGCATGGGATACTATTAAAACTTTTCTCGTCAGCAATTCTTTGTCTCGAGACCTAAACTAATGGAGAGAGAAGTTGCATTTTGCTTTTGTTTTGCAGTTAATTGCAAGTCTGAAATCTCCAGAAATATTTTAACATTCTTGCTATACCAAATAAGTTGATCACATTTTATCCCCAAATTGCATTATTTTGCCTTAATTCCCTTTTGCTGATTTGGGGAGCTTTTAGGCTTTTACAGTAAGCTTTTGGATATCCTTGTGTGGATCCCCTGGATGGCAGTTTAGCTGGTAATAACCTTCTCCAGCATCACTGCTGTGTCAGTATTGTGTGATGCAGAGTACAGGCTGCTCACTGGAGCTCCTTTCCATGGCCATGTTTAAATCTGTCCCTGCTTTTTATAGAAATCTTCCTTCAAGTTTTTTTGAAGGTGAACATACTTACACCCTAATTTATGTAAGATATCATAATATCTATTGTGCTTTATTCAGGTCACCTTAGTACTCGGATCTCTGGGATAATTGCAAGTTGAATGTATTTAGAATTTTACTAAAGAGTATTTCCAAAAATACTTCCTTTAAAAAAGAGAGAATGTTATCTTAAGTTGAATTAACTTCCTGCTTCTAAATGTGTATATTCAAAACCTATTTTTGAGCATGACCATAAAGATGATGTAACCTTCCTTGCATTGAACTGTAATGTTACAGTTCTTGTAGTACTAACATTCTAAACAAAATATTAGAAATTGTTTGTTGTTGGGTGTAGGTTTGTTGTTTTCTTCCAGAGGGTCTAAATCACTAGGTTTAGACAGGACAGGGGCAAGCCTCTCTCTTTGATTTTTTTTTTTTTTTTTTTTTAAATAACCTCTAGTTGTTATGGCTGACCTTGTAAAAAAATTTGAAGTATGCCCTAAATGGAAACTGATGCAGCGATATGTCTCTGAAGGCTGAGAGCTGTATGTACTACCTCTGAAATGAGAACTGAGTGTCTTGGTTTTAACTGGAGCTTTGGCTAACTTTCCAGTCCTGGTAATTCTTAAATTGGCACTTCAAGTTTAGGCACATGTCTTCTGGACTGTAAGGGCTTTAGTTGGATGCAGAGTAGCAATTCTTAAAGATGCATTTAACAAAGTACCCTGACTCTGACAGCGGGCAGTAGCAGCAAAGGCATGGGCAGGCAGCCCGCCTATGTACCTTCCCTCTGCGCATAAACACGCAGTGACTGTTAACATGTTCCGAGCAGGTGTCGCATCTGGATTGCTCTTTGGGTAGGTGCTGATGGACCTGGGCTTCGTGAAATTGTCTAATACCATTTTTAACCTGCTTATACTTGGACTTACACAATTTTCCTTGACACAATGTGCAACTGTGCTTGAGGGTGACTACCCAGAATAATAATATACCAAAAAAGTCACATTGCTTTTATATCCCTTTTTCCAGATTTAGTGTATCATCTAGCTGTGATATGCTAAGACCTTTTATTGAATCTGCAATTAGAGCTGTAGTTTGGAATGAATACGGTCAATTTTCACCTTCAGTGTTTTTGACAATAAAATTTATTTTTAGATATTTTTGTGTGGCTTTAAAAATATTTTTCTATTTTATGTAAAGGGTATATTTATCCATGGCAGGATTAGCAGAGAGCGACTGAACAGCATGTGTACATGAATTTACTCATGTTGCATCATCCTTTTCTACTGCTTATACAGAAATTTCCCTTCAGGGCATTACAGCAACTGATTTTTATTTTATTTTTCCCAGATCACCTGACTTTACTCATTAGGGGTTATTTTTTTAGCAGAATGCTATAACATGATGGGCACCTTCAGGGTTTTGACAACTTTAAATCATGTATTGATGATTTGAACAGACTTGTTGGTACCACTGAGAACCTGTGAAGATGGAGTATGTGCTTGGAAAACTAGAGGTGGCAGACAAGGAAGAGTAGGGAACAACCATTCTTTCCCGTAGGATTTCTGGTGTTATAGAAAACCTTTCATCTCTGCTGTCACTTTATTGAACTTTGTCCAGGATTGGGAAGCCAGATGATTGAAGCCCAGTGGGCTGACATCAATTTCTTAGAGCTTGTTTTTGAAATTATAGGTATGGTCAGTAGAAAACTGTCTCTCAGGAGCTTTGCATGTGTGCCTCCTAGGTGGTGTCGTCACTTGTCTGAAAACACGGTGATGTCTCAAGCCTGTTTCTGTATCAGATCTTAATCAGGAGCAGTTCTGGAAAAACCACCAAAACCCTTTATGCTGGTTAAACAGTGCATGCTAAAACAGCTGTACTTCGTGACCAGCTAGCTGATCCTTGCCATGTCAACCTCCTTCCTCTCATCCCTGGCATTTCTGTTTGGAAACGCAGAACTGCCTTTTAATGTGCTGAAAAGTGTCCTGGGAGGTTTCTGTGCAGTGTTGCTCCTGGAGAGCTGGTCAAGCCGTGGGGCGGAGGGTGATACACCAGACCTGTGTAGCTGTACAGCTTGACCAGGAAACCTAAACTACTACTTCAAGTTCATCTTCCATGTGGAGACCAAAACATTGCTGTAACAGAGCCATTAGAGTATCTGGGGTTGTTGCTGGGAAGGCCAGCGCTTATTCTGCAGGTCACAAGTTCAAGGTGGTTCTTCAATAATTCTTAATTTTTATAACAATTGGGTATTAACTACTCTTTGTCCTTAACAATGTAGGCAAGGATTAAATCAGTGACTGAGGTTTGAAAAGGCCTGTGCTGTGTTGAGCCCTGAGACGTCCCTTGTAAAGTTGGTGTTTTTCTTTAACTCTTTGAAACAAACTCAGTTAGCAAAGGAAAACCCAAAGGTAAAGTGGATTCCATCTTTAAAAAGATGGAAATGTGAAAAATGTCTTCCAAAGGTGGAAAATGTCAGAGGTGTTTTTGGTTTTCTGCGTTTGACATAGATGTCCTCTGAAATTTTCATGAAACGTATATCTAGTATGTCTAGATTGTTGTTATTCCCCCACATTTTCCTGCATTTAGTGCAATAAAATTTTGCTCGTTGTTTGTAATTTGGAATGTCTTGGGAGATTACATTTGAAATCAAATCTAAGGGTAATTTTTAAATAACTGAGGAGAGAGAAAGTTCTGCATGAGTCTGTGTGCTCTAGCACACTAGTTTCTCATCTATTATTTCTTTTAAATGAGTTATAGCAAAAAAAAAATTTAAAAAAAAAAGCGCCCCTTTGAAAAATGTAAAGAATAGTTTTGTCCAGATGCCATCTCTACTGTATGAAAGGAGAATTGGGATTTAAACATGCTTTTTTCCCTTTTAGAGTAGTCTGGAGTGAGGAATTGATGTATGACAGCAGTGGGGAAAAAAGCAACGTTTTCTGTGCTACTCAAACTGGAGCAGAGGAGACTGCAGAGCCTCTTTTGTTCTGGTCGCTCAGTCAGTCCTTTCTGCTGTTCCCCTTGGTCACAACCTGTCTCTTTATGCCTTACGATCTTTCAAATCTAGTGTTTTCTAATAGCCTGTCCTTTTACTGCAGGATTATTTCTTTTTCATCCTACTTCGGGAGCAACAGAGGAGTGTAGAGGACACAGCAAGCAGCCTTATGTTTTCATTTTTAGATTCTTTTCTACCTGATGGAAATGGCAGAGAAGGATCAGTTTAATCCAGTAATCTTTTTTTGTTTCAAAGCTCAATTTTGATAATGAGTTGAACCTTGCTTTTCAAACTTCAGTTTTCACTACAAATGACATGTTTTTCAGAAGTTCATAATTAGGCTAAGCTGTGGCCTGATTTTCCTCAGGATGTCAAAAGAAACCCCTAGAAAAAAGGACAATTACCAAGTTTCAGATTCTTCAAAACACAAAGCTTTGAGAACTTACCCTTCTATCTAGCGAATAATTTTTTGACGTTGACAGACTTGTCTTTTTGGGACATTGGAAAGTGCTGAAAAACTGGGTTTGCTCCCTGAAAGATAATACTCAAGGAAAATATCTAATTAACTTCTTCCAGGTCAAACAGCACTGGGATTTTGGGGGGGAATTTCAACCCATCTGTTAAAGCAGTCAGCACCAAAAAAAAACCGTGGAAGGTGCAAGGCATCTCTAACTAGAGGCATCACTATGAGACTTGCCTTTTAATGAGTCTGTTGGAAAGGTTTGTTTCCTCTTCTCAGAATGGTTTAGCTTTATGCTTGGGTCATTTTGTGATGTACATTGATCATAAATCCAGATTCACTGCAGTTACACTCAGCAGAAATAAGCTGAATGGTTTGGTATCTCTGTATCAAGACCATATACTGGCTACTATTCGCAGCTCCCACCATTTCCCCACAGTGAATTGAGTTTTGGGATTATTTCTTTTCTTCTTACACCAGTCACTTTCTTAGTATCACTGACGTGGTGTTTCTCAGCTGATGTCCAAGTTTCTCTAATATTAAGATTTCACGTGTACTGGAGTTCTGTCGTCAAAACGCAAGAGTTAAAAATTGGAAAAACCCTGGGTATGAAGTTTGTTTGATGCTTAGCTTCCCCTCAATCAAGAATGGCATGGGATTGGGTTTTTTTGCGTTAGCTTCCCGCTGCGTCATGCCCTTCTATGACCATATCTGGCATTTGCATTATGTGATAGTGATTGTGGTGTAGAGGCCCTGAAGTCAGAGCCAGCCAGAGTCGCCTCTGCTGCAGAGGATAGTTGCATTTATGCTGCATGAAAGTACCATGCTATTTCCAGCCAACTCAGCTGTTGTTGTGTCGTAATGCGGATAAGTACTATGTCACCTTTTTTCTCATACCAGTTTTTGTACTGTGCTGCTGTTGAAACAAGCTTTCAGCTACTGAGAAAGTTCTTTTTTTGTGTCCACATTGATACAGATTTACTGAAATAAACTAGACTCAGCTATAAGATGGAATACATTGTGGTTGCTGATGAGTTTTGCAGAAATGTCAGTGAAGGGCATCCAGTTTGGCAATATATTTTAATACGCTTTTTTACGCAAGTAACTTACGTTTGGTCATGCCTGAGATCTACCAACAAGCTATCATGCTGAGCTTATTTAAAGAGTCACTGAAACAGCAAACAGTATTATGATTTAGAAAGAGTAGGGGTTAATAAAGAACTTTTTTTTCTTTCCTGGACTGTCATTTATGCTAATATATTCTGGTTTGGGACATAAATACACATTTTTGTAGTGGTTTAAGAAAGTTGCCATCCCTCGGTCAGCTACGTGGAGTGTCCCACAGCCGTTGTCACCTTGCAGCTGCAGATAGGTAACCTCCAGCTAGAAGATAATGCTTCATTACTGAGACAGCTTTGCAGACTCCCATCGGAGTACATCTTTAATTCCACCACCACTTTTAACTTCTCAGGGTGCAGCCCATGGTGGTACTGCTTTTACTGAAGTTTAGCCCCTTCCCCACTTCCCCTTATGATAGCAAAGCAGCTGTTCCCTTGATGAGAAATGAAAGGAGGTATTTCCATTCCACTTGAATTTTCTGGTCAAGTTATCTCACTCAGTGCTATTAAATTCATTGTTTGCCACACCAAGAACAAAGACACTCTTGTTTTCATGCAATGTGAGGTTAGTTTTGTCCAAAAGCTAGAAAGATTCAAGTGCCCAAGAGAATCCAGAAGCTTCAGATATTACACGTTGACCTTGTTCCTTGTCAGGACAGTTCTTTGTGGTGATAATGTTTTATTTTCCTGAGGACATTGGCAAACTGTTCGCTTTTAGTGACGTTGCTGATGCTGGGTACCCAAAGGTGGGGTAGAGCCGAGATGATGCTCATGCTGTGACTACATTGACAACTGTTTACATATCTTATTGAAAAGAAGAAACTATTTTCTGCATCTTTTAACACTAGACTTGGCAGACCTTGTAGCCGATGGTTGAGGATGACCCTGCTCCAGTCAGAGCAATGGCTTTCCACTGTTGTTTTGGATCATCTGTGTAGAGAGTTTTGCAACAGTAGACTTTCTCAGTTACCTTTCCTGAACCCAGTCTCCTTAAAGACAGTGTTTTTTTAAAACACAGATGCCAAATGAGCCATCTGACGGGCAGAGAACGATGATATTGCAGTATGTTTAGTATAAATACAGGGGGGTTTAGCTTCACCTTATCTAGTACAGGAAGGGGTTGTTTCCAGAGTTTAAGGATTTCTTTTAAACATATCATCTCTAACTTGGCTCAGTCAGTAGTAAGAATATTCCACTTGTAAAAATAACTCTGGATAACCTAAAAATATGTTTGAAAATGCTTCTAGATACACAAGCACTTAGCATTGCTAAATTGTGACCGCCAGTGTAGCTTTATTGGAAAATCAGTTGTTTTCCACTCTACATTAATAATCATTCAAACTGGGTGTAACCGTGATGGCTTCTTAAACTTCTTAAGAAGCGGAGTTTATATCCAGAGATTCAAGTATTCTGATACTGTATTGGCTCATGCAAGAGCCTGGATGGATTCAAGACGGAAAGTGGTGTGCTGCGTTCCGTTAGTCTCTCACAATAGTGGTATCACTTACACTACTTTGCTACTCCACTAAAGTTCCAGCTCATAAATTGTTTCTAATGAGTATCTTGTAAGATCTCGTGATAATGTTTTCAGACTAGAAGGTACAATCTTGGAAAAATACCAGGCTTAACTAGGTTATTGAGCTGTAGAGTTGTTACCCATTAGGTAACTGAGAAGTGAAGGTGGAGGTGAAGAATATCTGCAGCTTACAATGGAAACTGCGTATGAAGCCAGGTAACTCTAGACTTCTGTCCTGAGCCCACACGCGCGTTCTGTTAGTTCTGAACCATCTTCAGACTTGCATAAGCAAGCATCTGTCCTTCAAAAATATACTGCGAAACACAATATTCGGTTGCTGAGTCTTTTTATCTCTTCACAGCAGATAGGCAGAAGAGAGTAAAAATAGTGCTTGGCAGCTCAGTTGTGTTTGGGGACAGAGAGTCTTTCTTAGTGTTATACCCTCAACAAAAATGGCCCTCTCTCTGTGGTGGTGTTTTTTACTTGCCTGTACATAAAATAAAATAGTTCTTTATTATCTGTCTTTGTTGTTAATAAGCACGCTCAGGACTTGAGCTATTTACTGGACCACCAGCTATTTCATAACATTTGTCTTTGGCCAAAGACTTTTCTTCAAACTGTATTTTACCTGACATAACAGTTGCTAATTTCTGGTTACCAAGACTGGCTTTACTGGAGCACAAAGAATACCGCAGTGTGAGAAAGATGTAGGTAGAGTTGCTACAAAGGCTACAGAAATATCTGAGTTCATGTTGATGCCATGGTTGGTAAATAAAACTGTTCATCTCCTTATATTGATGTTATCTCTCTTTACCGAAGCGCCATTATTTTTAATTTGCTCGTTAGAGCAATGCTTTGCTGCTTTTCTCCTCCACTTACAGCTTATTTTTTCGTGCATCAGACTGAAAGGAGGAGGTACAAATGACTTGGCAGCAAAGCAAGTGAAGATGTTGAAAACAGTAACAACAACAATAGCATTCTGCAGAAGTGTCTTATTTCTGTAGTCTGACATTCCCATATCTGTTCAGACACTGCCCACATGACTGTGGTGTTATTTCAAATTCTTTTCAGTATAATCAGTCAAGACTGTGTTGAAAATGAAATTAAATGAAAAATCCACTAACAAAAACAGAAGCATGGCATAGATGACAGGGTGAATGGGAGCTCACTTGAAAAGAGAAACATACATTAAAGGTCTTACATTTCATCGTATGCATTTTTCAGGCTAGCCTGATACACAAGTCTCTTCTGCACTGGCCTCACAGTGAAACATAGTGGATATATAAGTTCTTGTATATATCAAAAGGCACTTAGGGTCTACTGAGGAGATTTCACAATTCCTGTAAGACTTGACATTCTATTTTGAAAAAAAAATCCAGTGAGGGATATCCAGTGGGTTATTCAGGGGTTTCTGTATGTATGTATCTCAGTGAATTCTGCCCTGGATATCTGAATTTCTAAGTAGACCTAGTATTCAGTGTAGAAGTACCAAAACAGTGGTTATTCTTCCACTGGGATTTTTAAAACAGAGCAGCAATATTTGAGTACACTTAGTTACATGGTCAGTTTTCAGTGTAAAACCTGCCTTAGAAATTTCAGACAAAGATGCTGGTGTCCTTTGAAAAGCACAGAGGACGCGTTTTCTGGGATACAGAAGAGCTATTGGTACTTAGTGATGTCATCACGTGGCTTCTGCCTGTTGAAGAACTGTTTCTTTAAAACTGTGGATGAACCTTCTCAGTCTTTTATTTCTTTCTATTTTGGTGCATGAATTTTATTGCTTCTTGGTTTGTATTTTTTTTTTAAGGATAGTAATATAGTGTGGTGGTATTCTATTTTAAAAAAACCCAGCAACTTAGTAGCTTTGATCAAATGCTGTAGTAGAGCATTTGATAGAAGCTAATAATGCCTATGTCTTCTGTGTGCATCTGGCTGGTAACCTGGAATGGTCCAGTCTTGTATCCTTAATACCTATGGGATCTGTGAATCGGAGAGAGAATGAACCATGCAGTTAGATTTATACCCAACTCTTGTTCTCTTTGTTTTGGGGTGAGCTGGTGCAGAAGGGAAGAGTTTTGTTCTTCACATACAGAATGAATTTCCGAGGTTTAATTTACATTTGTTTCTTTGGTAGGATTTTTCCAGTTAAAGATGTACCTGCAGAGCCTGAAGCTCTTACACACTGGCTATACCAACGATTCATTGAAAAGGAGGATCTCCTGACACATTTCTATGAAACAGGTAGGATGGTATCTAGCAAAGAGAATTGTGCTTTGTTAATGTCTTTTCTTACAAGGATCTCAAAATGGTTTAAGAATACGTATACATTCTTCACACAGATACAGTAGATGTAATTACTACTTTTTATGTGGCAAAAAAGTATGATAAAAAATTATCTAGGACAGGTAAATTATCCAGGTAACATTAGAACAGGGTAGTGTTTGGAAGCTGGCACATTCAAAACGGATCTAAGGAAATCCTCTTTTTTTCTGCAATAACATATAGTTCAGCTGTGAAACTTGCTGCCATGGGATTTCATTGAGTGGAATAATTAAGCAAGATGCAAAGAGGTAGTGAACATTTACATGCATAGTAAAAGTATTCAGAGCTTATGTTAAGTTTGGAAGGGATAGAAAACCTTCAGGGTTTAAAATGAGCAAGTTCTTGACTGAAAGGGATTAAATAAGACTCTTACGGGAGGCAGGTTATTTTATCTGCTTAGTGTGGCTGTTTAGCCTGTTCCTCTGGCACTTGTACTATTAGAGAAAAACTGATCTAAGTAGTCTGCAGGTCTAGTCCAAAACCATAGTCCTCTTCTGTTTCCTCTTAAGCTAAACAAAGATGCTATGAGTGGAAGGATCTGCAAGAATTACATAGCATAAAGTCTCTGGAGTCTTGATGTGCAGCCCTGTGCTGTCAGTACTGGCCTCCTTGCTGTGAGGTACTGAGGATCACTTCTATCATGATATACTTTCAGTGTTAATGGATCAGAGGAATCTAAATGAACTTAGGGCATTAATAACGTTACTGAAGGGATACTGGCAAACGTGATTTAAAATATCAGGTAAATACTTTGAAACTATAGCTGGAGAAGTGTTTCCTCAAGGCTCTCGTTTTCCATCCAGTTGATAGTGAAGTATGTCATCAGCCCTCCAGTGGGGGTGGGGAGAGTGATGGGGGGTGTCTGTTCAGAACACAAAGCAGAGGAATTCATCATAATAAAAAAGAAAATCCAGAGGAAAAAACAGAGTTTTATTTTGATATACAGGAAAGGAAGTTTATCAAACATAGACTGAGTAGGAAGACTCCAGAGGAAATAATGCAACTTGTCTCTGAAGAAAAATAATCTTTTCATTAGCAAGTATCACAGTTGTTGAGTGGGGGAAAATACTCAGTGTCTCCAATCAACCAAGTTTAATATTCCAGAGTGACTATGTTAAACAAAGACGCTACTTCTGTTAGATGATTTATTGCAAAGACTGCTTTAATTTGATTTTGAGTGCTTAATTTATCAATTGTAGTGCTTAAAAAGAGTAATAGAATTCTTTAACAATGCCAAGTTGTATTTTGTTTTATGAAATACTGCTGTCACTCAGCCATCATTGATGGCAAAAGTCAGACCCTGCTATATAAATTGCATTCAAATGCATATATTGGACTTTGTTAGACTAATAACTTTGTGAATCTGTTTAAAACTACAAGTGTAGTCAATAGGAGGTAAAGAATTCATGTTATTGAGACATTATTTCACAAATACCATTAAAATAAGTCATACCCAAAAAATCTAACTAGACCAGAATTTCAGAGAGTATAGTGAATATAATGAGATTTATTCATTGAAATGTGCTTCCAATATAGGATAATGGGTTATAATTTGCCAATGTAATCAGTACAAATTAATAAGACATGTTTTAAATGTAAATGCTATGACATAGGACCTTATTAGGCATAAATTAGCATAATTCAAAGTTACTACCATTTATGCCAGTTGAGAACGTGCTTGCATTGCTTCTGTTGGCTTACTGCAGAAGTACTGTTGTGGTTTTGGGAAACCCCTGGGAGGCCTCATGTGAGGGGAATCCCTGAAGCTGCTCAAGAGCTAGCTTTGTATTGATGTGTTACATTGTCTCAAGTTGGTGTGTTCCTAAGACTTAGAGCTGTTTTAGCATTTTGATTGATTGATTCATTCATTTATTTATTTATTTAAATACACACTGCTTAGGAATTTGTCTTAGTTCCTAAAGCTTACTTCATAAAGGTGGACTAACATTCAATGCTACGTGAAACTTTAAAAGTTTGCATTGACAATATCATCAGTAGGAGTACATTCTTTTGGCATATTTTGGGGGGGGAAGAGGAAGAAACAAAGCCTAAACCACCTTTTTCCTTTTTGCTGTATTCCTAAGGGTTAAGAACTTTAACTGATCTGGGGAAAACTTGTAATATTAGACACTTTTTTGTTTAATTTTAAGGTATCTGCCTAAAATTGAATATGAAACTATCCCATCCTTTCTTACAGGTGCATTTTACACATTTCATTTATAAAATTAAAACAGTTTACACTTAATATCTGTAGGTATAAGCAACCCAAAGACTTCTATGTTAGCAGCTAGTGGAAAGCTTGTATTGGCAAGTTCGTGATTTCTCTGAAGTCTTCAGCAGGATAACCTTGAACACTGCAGTCACACAAATGAGATTACATTTAGCAGGACAAAAGCACTTGGAGACTAATTAAAAAAAACCAAACTATAAACTAGGAGCTTATCAGTTGGAAATGAGTAATTGTACACTGAAGTCATCATGCTCCTCACTCACTCTGATCATAAGCCAGCTGGTGTGGTGTAACTAAAAAAGTGAGCAGTGTCATACAGGGCAACATGAGAGGTTTTTCACCAGTGCTGCGGAAATACTCTTCATTGTACCAAATCTGAAACCTGATCTGGAAATTCTGCATACAGGTCCATCATCCCTGTTCAAGAAATAGGAACTGAACCAGGAAGAGGGACAGATAATAGATGCTAAGATGATTAAGGGGAAGGAGGAGTCATTTCTGTGAAGGACAACTAAAAGTGCTTGGCTTGTCTCAGCTAGGAAAATGAAGGATCATTTTCTCTGTAAGATACACGTTGGCTTGGGAGAGGGGGAAGAGACAGTTGCTGTCTGTACCAAGGAAGAAGGAGAGTTATTTAAACCAAAGGTCAGTGTTGGTACAGAAAAACAAATGGGCCATGGAAGAGCAAATGTAGCGTAAAGTGGACAAATAGAAGCTTAGCAGTGAGAATTATTGGGGAATAAATGGTGTGGCAAATCTGCCCATGTGTGAAAATACATATCGGTGAGAGGAGGATGGGACTCATCAAGGGGGTTTTTTTAGACACTTTTTTTTGTAATTTAAGAGCATTCATACAGGAAGAAAAGCTTTGTCTCAAATGCTTGATTGCAATTCCTCCAGTGACTGCAAATGCAAAGCATAGAGATAAGTTGCTGATGGTATCTAATTGCCCAAATTGTGTGGTTTCCAAGATTAAAAATTGACACTGCTGTATCTTTACTCTTTGTATCATTCATCTCTTGTTCTTCTATGAGTAGTTGGGACTCGATAATGCTGCAGCAAATACATCATCTTCTCTGCTATTTAGAGTTTTTATATCTACTGTTCAGGATTAACAACAACAAAACTGGTTCATATCATCTAGGTTTTCTGCATCTCAGTAAAATGTAACACAAATTATTTAATTTGCTGATGTAACTATATGCAAACAATTTGCTTATGATTATAAAGCTCTGATGTATTCAGACACATTTAATTTAGTTTTTCAAGTACAAAAAAGTCAAAATAGGGGGGAAATGAATTTTTTAATTGTCAGCTGTATCTCCTGCCAGTCTTTCTCATCTAAACAGGCATTTCAGTAAAATCTTTCTGGAAAACTACGTGGCAAATTACAATGTTTACTTAATCTATATGACTGACTGGCCAATGAATGTTTAAACATGTGGAAACTGTTGTTTAAAAAACAAGCATGTGTGTGTATATTTATATTTTCAAGAGGAAGCTTGAAGAAGGTATATATGTGTTTCTTCTTCACAGTATACAAAATCATTACCAAGTAGCTGTAAAATTTAATATGGAATTCATTCAATTTGATCATACAGATGTTAATAAATGTTCAAAAATAACACAGAAAACTCAGTTGGCAGTTGGATCTCCCTGCAAAGGTTGAATACAATGAGGAGAGCTGCTTTTAAGGAATGCTTTGAAGTTTATGCTTAAAGTTTATATCCAAATGAAATGAAAATTGTTCTTAATAATTAAGATAAGAGGTTTTGGAGTTTTTTATTTTCTTGAAGATAACTGCTAATGCTGGAGACACTTTTGGAAGTTTAACAGCATGATACAGAACTAACCAATGAATCGTTTGTGGGCACTGTTGCTGGGAGAAACAGTGATGGTAAAGAATCATGCATTAAGGCTATCGTTCCTGCTGCAGAAGCATTAAATGTGTTTTCTTTTCTGTTTTAGGAGCTTTTCCTCCACCACAGGGTCAAACAAAAGCTATTTCTCGGGAGATGACCCTCAGTAACCTGTGGCTAGTTGGCATACAATCACTTGCATTTTTGTCAGGCGGTATGTGGTACTGCATCCTTCAGTATTTTTATCATTGCCTATTTTAAAAGTGGAATGGGACCTGAGGACACAATGGGAATCCAGGCTCTTGCAAATGAGTATCATGTTGTATGTGCAAATGTGAATATTCAAGAGTAAAGGAAAATACTGGACAGACTCATACCTCTCTTTGGGGAAATTTTAACTCCACTGAAAGTGAAGATCAGTAACATAGTGACCTGATGATGTATTTTAAGAATTGTCTGTATTTTTAAAAATGTATACTCTCACCCACCCTTAAGCAAATTCAGCATTTGGACAAAAGGTGCAATTGTACAACCACCGTAGAAGAGTGTCTGTGACAAGAAAGCTCTGTCGCCACAAGTATTTCTTGGCATTGTAGTTAGAGCTCAGAAAATTCAGCAACTTGTCTCTTCAGTAGTCTGTACAGCATTGGTGTGGTAGAGATTCCTCATCTGCACAACTTGTACTTTATTGCAACTCATTGTGCTGGAGTCAAAGATACTCGACAGAGCTGGTGGCAGTATCTTTGCAGCTACGCAGTCAGCAGTTGTTGTATTAGACATGTTGATCTAAAACCAAGACCCAAATAAGATCCAGTGTCAGGTGTGTCTTGTGAGGAATCAGTCCTCAAAAAAGCATTGCAGCATCATAGTGTGATTAAAAGCTATCCACATTTGATGAATCAGCCCATCCCTGCTGTGGTCTTACCATCAGCTCTCCGAATTCTGTGTGCTGCCAGTATCTCGTATTATGAGGAAACTTGGAAAATATAAAGTCATGTGGTTAGTTTTCCCTTTTTGTTCAGAATGCATCTCAACGATCACTATCAATTTTCAAAATGCACTTTTAAAGGTGAAAATACAGTGAAGGAAAGACATAAAACTTAGGGAATAGGGGAAAGCTTTATTTGTCACGCATTGGAAGCCAGAGCAATTCTAGCTGTTTCTGAAGGTTTGCTGGTGCTGCTGGTGATTTTTAGCCACCTTTGTATTTTGTATACTGCAGTCCAACCAAGGTGACCTTTGAGTGGTTTACAGAGGCCTTTTTCTCCCCACTAGTTGCAACAGCGCTAAATATACTTGTGGGAGAGTTTAAATAATTCAATGCCAACCATCTTAATGTTTTGTTAAGGAATAATAGAAGAAAAACTAGTTTCTTAAAAAGAAAAAATAGGTATAATTGCTATCATAAATCTATAGGAAGATACTACTGCAAAAAATAAAGTATGGTAAATACTCCGAATAACTACATGGAGGGCAGTGTTAATTAGCTCACCACTGTGCTGAAATCTTACTCAAAGGGGGGTGAGTTGAATTTAAAGGCAAACTGCAACAGAAGACACTTTCAGATGTGTGACATAGGATACTTTTGAAAGGCTGTCAGTGATGCATGGTCTTACTTCTGGCAGGTCTAGTTGGCATTGTGTTTATGTGATTATACACAGATTTGAGAGAGCTGTTCCTAAAATAAAACTAATCTCTCTAAATACAAGCAGGATAGCCAGAACTTCAGATGTTGGCATACTGCCTTTTAGACAGTAATTTTACTGAGAACAAAGTAAGCCCTCAGTAGTTTCGGCTCTCAGTTAGCAATATTGATCCCCCTTCTCTCTCCCTCTCCTGCTACATGAATCGCAGTGATTGGTGTGCAGAATACAAAACCTAGCTAGCGTTCCCTTTGGGGGAGGAGCTAAGAGCATACCAAAATATGTGGCAATGCCAATTTCCCTGACGTAATGGAAAAATACCTAGCCAAATATGCCACCTCTATCCGCCCAAAAGCAGTAGTTTTTATCCTAAGATAGCTCAGTGGGGGATGGTTGCAAAATGCTACACCATAGTAAGCTCCCCTAACTGTGAGGCCCCTCATTGACTTAAAAGAACCACTAGAGCTGGGAGACAAAGGACAGTGTTTGCCTCCAGCTTCATGGTTTAGGCAAGATACTGTTTCTAAATCCCATCTCTTTACAGCCAGTCACACACCTGAATTCTGGTGTGTAACGTACAATCCATTTAGAAAGAGGTATGCCCTGAAAGGGAGGCAGTCTTGGGAGTATTTTTTTTCCTGTTGCTCTTGCTGAAGTACAGCTGATGGAATGAATGTATTTAATCTGCCACTTTACAGGAAGGTGTTGGGGCAGCCTGGCGCCATTGCCATGTAAGTGGTTATGTCTGCTGCACATGGGTGTAAACGGACTCTCAGAACTGCAAAATGCAGATGGCAAGCTACTTATTTCTGTCCTCCACCAGGTAGTTTGATCAGAATTGCAGAGATGCCCATAGTACAGCTGGTTTTATTTTGAGCTAGGACAGACTGGAGTCATATAAAAAGGGAAGTTTATATACGCAGATTGCACAGCAGTAACTCACATCAGGAGATTGTTCTTTATAGACCCCGTGAACTCCATGTAAGAGCGTATTGTTTTTTCAAATGCGGTATATTTTTTTCCAGTGGATTGCGGTCAATAACGAGTGTTCACATGCTGCCTAAAGAAATTAGTAATGCGCAATAATGTTTCAGATAATCATTTGATTTATCTGGTCCTGTTCATTTTCAGTTTGTTCCTCTGTAGTTCTTACTATCGTGAGACGTTTGTTTTCAAGCACTGATTGTTGTTTTGGTAGGGTGAGTAAATAGTATTAGGTCTTAGGCTTCTTTCCTACCTGCACTGGAAGATGTGAAGAGAGCCTGACATTGTGTCGTCTTATGGCCACGTTGCTGTAGGTGACAGTGGAATGAAACCATTGTGAAGGAACTCTGAAGTACCCTCCCAGCATGAACTTGGATGCTGCTTCATGAAAGAGAATAAATTGGATAAAAGAAGTTTTTCCATTAAGGGAAAATATAAAATGGATATGACATATAGGAAATTCTGTGCTAAAAATACGGTGCTGGTCAAGACTGTTTGGAGCTTAGCAGGCTAGTTTGTAAAACGTAAACTCCTGTCGGTTGCAGTTCGATTCTACCTTCTGGCAGTTGGCTAGTGTTAGAGATGTAGCAGGCATTTTGCTGCGCCATCCATGGGCTTCCTCTTCTGAAGAGTTCAAAATGCATTTGAGAGAAAATGATGTTAGTGAACCATGCAGTTGATCACAAAATGGTTAATTAATATAATTTTGAATTTATATTAGGGAAAATATAATGGAAGAATGTATAAAGTGATAAAGAATGAAAAATTCACAGAAAAAACGCTAACTGAAAGCTGTTGCACACAGAAGTGAGAACATAGCAATTGAAGTGTATTGCGAATAAAGATGGTTTTCTGCCAGGGTTGCACGGAAAACACCTGTACGTTTCTATATTTAATTGTTCATAAACAAGTTGTTACAACTGAAATGGTGTAAGTCCTAATGGTTTGGCATTACTGCTCTTCGAATCCCATTACGTGAAGAGTATCTGCCCATTCACAACGAGCGGTGTTTTCTTCAGCACTCTTTGGTGAGTGTGCCTTCCTTCCAGGTTCTCTTGTAGTCTGCGTACGGTTCTATCAAGTATTGCAACAATGCTGTCTCTTGCAGGAGGGATTTTTTTTTAAGTTGCTCTCACCATATTTTGAAAAGCAAGATTTCAATTTACCTTGCTCACTGGAAAATTAAAGGCTTCCTTCTCCCTCCTCCGCCCCCAGCATCAAAAATCAGATGCATCTAATTGCAGTAAAAATACAATGATCACTGTGGTACTGTTCATTATTCGCTTGTTTTGCAAATGGTATAACTTTTTTTTGTCTGACACTGCCATAAAGTGCTGTTAACTTTTTTCACCTGTTTGTACAAGATAATACAGATACCGAACACTGTGTGTGACAGAATTCAACTGCTCCACTTTGCCTTGACGTAAAATTTTTGGGACCAAAGGTACTTAAAACTGGGATTTCCAAATCATGAGACCGGGGTTGGGTGCATTCTCTTGATAGTCAGCTGGAGATTTTGTGGTGATCTGATACAATCACACAAAATAATTATACATCTGGGGTACTGTATTGTTTGGAAATAATGGAGCCATATGAAATAAAGGGTTATTTTGCAAAATTGCATATTTGATAGTTTTTACACTTTTTTAAAAAACAGAACAATTGGAAGAGCAAAATTGAAACTGTACTCTGGTTTAAAATGTCTGCATACATTATGAACACTTCTGATCAGCTTTATTTTTTCTCTAAAAACTGTAGACTACCTGGCTGTGATACAAAAGACGTCTTTAAAAGGATTCTATGCATTTTAAAGTTAAACCTTTTATTTTATCATTGGATAACGGAGTAATTATTCACTGAACGACTGTCCTATTAAAGTGAGTTAGTTCCTTAAAATTACTCTACGATGGTGTTCATTTTGTATGATAAAAATTAGTTTTCTTGATACCAGTTATTTTCACCTCAAATTTTCTCCTTCCCTCCTGTGTTACCTGCATTTTTGTTTTGTATGATAAAATGGACACAGAAGCCTGTAGAGACTCTCAGTGATTTTTGCGAAGGGCTGGTCATGTTTGGAATTATTTTACTGAATTTATTTCATTGGATTTTTTATCATATCTTTCCAGCAGCCAAGATGTCTTTCAGAAATGTAGACAGATACAAGAAGAAGCATTTCTCTACAGAGATTATTAGGTGTCTTTTCCCATTTTTTTTTTGTGTGGCAAAAATAAAGTTGATTTTTTTCAAGATTATTTCATGTGCTTCTAATCCTTAATAGATGAGATTATATTCTTTGGGTGTATTTATTGTGCTTTTATCTAATAGATACACAGTCTCTGTTGTGCTTGCCATAAACACAACAAATAGCAAAACAACACTTTGGTTCACTATACAGCAGCAGTGTTAATTTGTGATAGATAACGTTGGTTATTAGAGCTCTCATCAAGGAGGAGATAGAGACAAATGTTTCTATGCCAGTAGTGGTAAGGGGAGGAGTGGAGCAGTAAGGATGGGGGAAAGCAGCTTTGGCAGCCCTCCCTCGCTCCAGCACCGCTGGAAACTGTGCCGGCGCTCAGGCTGCAGAGTTTCTCCAGAGGTCACTGCGTAGCAATGAGTCCTCTTAAGTTTCTGAGAGTTGAGGGCACGCGAAGAGCAGAACCTGGGGCCCCATCAGCCCTGGATTGCCACCATCCTAGAAAGAGGTGAATCCAACCTTCTTGCAAGCAAGGCTGTAATCACTTTGTAGATACCTATATTTTTTTAACAGAGTGGTCTGTTTTTAAACAACTTCAGCTAGGCACAGCAATATCAAGTGAAACAGCGCTGTTCATTCTGTGGCCCTGGCATCTCTTGCTAACAATAGCTCTTAGCTATGTGTCACCTTTTGTGTTAACTGCTGGTGCAGAATATTGCAGCATATAACAAAGAAAAAAGGAACTCCTTGGAGCATAGTAAGACATCTTGCACAATTTCCAAAACAGCGCCATGGTTGTAGTTACGTCTACCTCTTTGTTTCCTTCCTGGATTTTGTCTTGTTTTTCTGTGTGGTGTTTTTCTGTGAGGGGTGGGGGGAATTGGGGAGGGGGAGGGAGAGAGTGGGAGGCAAAGCTTGAATTCTGAATATTGAAACACTGGTGGGGGATCCAGTGCTTACCAGCTGGTTGTCATACTGAAAAAGCCATTGTTTTTAATTCCTGCCTAGTATGAAATGTTTGTTTTAAAAAATCCTTCCTGCTGGAAAGAAAAATGTATTTTTAAAAAGAAAAAACATCCCTCTTTTGGCTATGAGAATGTCAGCTGTATGAGTTGTGACCATATCATGACATGCTGATCAGATATAAATAAATTTTTATCTCTCAGGACTCTGTCTTGTATTTTTACTCTTCTGGTAACTGTTACAGGTTTTCTGAAAGGATGCTCTGCATCTTTAAATATCACTAATTTCAGCTGAGGCAGTAAATAAAAAAGGTATGTGGATGTCATGTGTGCTCACTCCAGTTTACAGAGAAACATCTCTTCTTGATTAAAAAAAAAATATCAGCCTGTGAAATGTACTGAAAGGCTTGCTGCAGGTTAGCTCAGGGCACAGAGAATTGCTGCAGTGAGGTTCCAGTGCCGGGTGTTTCTCTCCCTCCCCCCCGCCTCTGAGAGCTGCTATGAGCTTCAAATATACTATAAAATAGCATGCTTAGCCCGTCGGGGATGCAGAGAGAGTACATTGCTTTCTAGCTGATTGTAAATGGGCAGCTTCTTTTAAAAGAAGTTGCAGAGTAATGGACAGGGCTGTAATAATGGGGCCCACAATGGACTGGGGGTCTGAAGCATGAGCAAAAATGGGCACCTGAGATGGTCAGACATGTGTGCTGTAGCGACCTTTTCTCTACTTTTGACATACAGTGTCTCCTCCTTCTGAAAAAAAAAAAAAAAAAAGGTTTTATTGTTATTATCTTTATATAGCCAGAATCCATTTGTACTTAAATTTCCCATATGTCCTTAGGTTCTCTGTGGAATAAGGAAGAGGCCTCTTTGGTCGGTTGTCCATTCTAATATCAATCTGGTTTTGTACCAAGTTAGCCAGTTGGTTTGATTAAGACTTCTCCATGAGGTTGGAGAAGTGATACATCAGGAAATTAAGAGCAGCTAGTGCTAGCATCTGGGGCAGCTGAATAAAGGCTGCTTATATTTTTAGTTTAAAAAAAAAAAAAAACAAACCTGTAGAATTTGTTGTAAATTACATGATTGCTCAAGTATTAAAGGCTGACAAGAATGGATAGTTGATCTATGAGCACTAAAGATGGCAAGGAGCTCACTGGATTGTGATGTACAGATTTTTAAGTTTACCTTGGAAAATTGGGAAAGTTCCAAAGAAGTGGACATTGTAACAGTGATAAACAAGATCAAACTCTAGGTCTATGCAATGAGTGAATAAGCTAGCCTTAGTAAGGCCCATCGGCATGGCTTTGGGAAAAAGCAACAATGGCTTTGCTAAACAAAACTACAAGACTAAACTTGATGAGATGGCAAATGTGGCTGATTATTGTATGACAATATAGTTGAGGTTTTGTAATCTTGCTTGAGAATCTGAAGGAGAAAAACTATAAAAGGTGAATTTATACTAAATTGCCTTTGAAGAGAAAAATTTTCCATTTGCTAGTTGACTAGTATAATTCTGCAGGTCTGTTCAGAAATGTACAATATTTTCATAAACCATATGAAATAAAATGCAATTTCTTTACCAATTTGTTACTTATGACGACAAGTCACTGAGTAGTCCCAATCACTTAGTAAAGGGTGTGTTTGACAGTAAGCAAAAGGAAGGTCATCTAGCCACAAGGAATAGATGTCTATCAGGAAGAAAAATTATCCCAGAAAACAGTGACACTGAGAAGAGTTGAGAGACTCTGGCAACTGATGGCTGCATATGAGTCTCCATTGTAAGTAAGTACGTATAAATACATAAAAGGGCAGATTTGACACTTTGAGCAGATATGCAGAGTAGGAGCAGAGGGCAGTAGGATTTCTGTCTGCAGTGTTAGCGAGACCATATATTGAATATTGACTCAAAATGGCTAGGCAATATGGAAAAGTTTCTAAACCAGTCTTTCCCTCCCCACAGTGTCCTTGTTTCTAGGCTAGGCATGGCTGGCTGGCTGACTTTGAGTTGGATTAAATGCTGCCCAGTCCCTTAGTAAGGTTTTCTTCACCTCTGAGGGGTGGCTGGCTGCTCACTGGTCCTTCCAGCTGTCTTGTCTTTGGTGGAGCTGCACACTCCCAGCTCTGAGCTATGGCTCTCTAACTCATCTGCTTGCTACACCCTGGACCTTTTTTTTTTTTTCCTTGCCCCACAATCTTGGTTGTTTTTTAGGGAAAAATCATTCCCCTTCATCCACTGTTTCTCCCCTCAGAAGCAGCAGACTCCATCACACAAGAGGTTGGAAGCTGAAACTTGAGGTTCAGATGCAATGATGTTAAATGCTCCTGCTGATTAACTTTGGTCACACCCTCAGCTGCCACCAGCCAAGTCCAGTCTACAAGCCTATTTCCTTTTTCTTGCACACATCTCCTTTTCTGAGGAGGAGGTGGGAGGTACAGCAGCACTGTGAAACCCTCAACCTGCCAGTGCTTTCCCCCAAAGTGAAGCTGCTGGGTTTTCTTCTCCCTCCACACTTTTGAAAACACTGAAAGTGCTTTTGTTATTGTTCTTGTTGTGTTCCCTTGTCTCTGTGTTTCTCTTAGGCTGACGCATTGGGTCTTCCTCAACAGAAAGTATTTGAAGGGGAGAGGCCCTAGACCTAGTAGGGGCGTCCTTCTGCACCTTTCTCTTCAAGTGCACAAGATGTTAGGCATCCTTCTGAAAAAGAAAGAAAAATCTCCACGGGACGAGACAGTAGTTTTCCTGCATTGAAAATGGCTAACTTAAAATCTGTACAACAGAATTGATGGCTTGAGGGGTATTTTTTTTTTGGCCACTGCTTTGACTAAATACTTCCTTGCAGCTGGTAGAAGTGGTGGAATATTTTATGTGCAATGCTCTGTTCTGTTACACCACAGCCAGTAACTTACGGGGCCCACACTTGACAAACACAATTTTAAGAGCCTTCAGAGCTGAACCTCATATGCTATAATTAAGGTGGGGTTGTTTTTCCAGGAAGTTTCTTAGTCAAAACTGATGACAAAAATAAGTATAAATATTATTTTAATAGACCAGTAGAGTCTTAAAATTCAGCTCTGTTCATTGCCCACAAGCCTGTAGTAATATTTGCTGAAACAATGTCAATTAACCAGTGCTGGATTAATTTCTGGCAAATAAATTTTCTCTCACTTCTGTTTATTCCAATATTCAGTATCGATTCTATTGTCACTTAAAGTTGTAGCTGGTGGGTTTTGTTACTCCAGCCATTGCCCTACGGTAATACTAGTACGGTGTGGTGTGTGTTTTATGTTTACAGTATGACAACTAAGTATTTGCTAAGCAGGCAGGAGAACATGTATGGGAGGACAGTCTCCGAAGGTTGCCTCTAACACCTACTACTGTGTGCCCCTTACACAAGTCTCAGTTCTGCTGAGGGAATGATCTAGATCAAGATCAATTTTTAGCATTAGTCATTGAATAAACCTTCTCCCCACACTGAAAATGAAGCTATACCAACCCAACCCCTAAAAGACCCTAGCCAATTAAAGCTAAAAAGGTAATCTGGAAAAACTTACTTAAGTGAAAGAATAAAGTCTAGTCTGCTTAGTTTATCCAAGGGTAAGTAAAATACAATTCTGTTATGTACAAGTACTTGGCAAGTGCTCTCAGTCATGGACTCCAGTCTGGAAGAAAGGATTTAAGATGCAGCAGTTCAGTGCAGAATATAGCCGAGTTCAGAATAAGGAAGGGGGGAAAGCCCCAACTTGGGTATGTGTTCGGTTCTCCATCCCTCAAGTCTTGAAATCAAAACTGTTGTCTTAAATATTTTATTACAGAGCTGAAATAGAAGTAGGTACTGTTTAGTCTAATTACAGTGGGAGGTTGTGACCGACAGTGTGCAGGTAACTAAACTACATAATAGTCATTATGGTTTTTGGCCCAAAAGTCCATGAAACTTAGAATTTTATTAGTAGCTAGATGGCCAATTCTTTTTTTAGGCTTTTAACTTCTCAACACAATGTTTTTTTCTGCTCCAGGCTTACAAAGACCCTGATTCTGCAAGAAACAGCAAAAAATACAACGCTAATTTTTCAGGCTACTCAATAATTTTCATATTTGGAGTAACTATTAAAATGCCTTCCTTTATTATGTAAACACAGATGATAGAAGCTGCATAAAGAATCAGGCCCCAGATATGTCTGAGCCATTATCCTCACACTCAGAATAGCTAGGACAAGTGCCTCAGGGAAAATTGTCAGGATCCCTGGAGTGGACAAGCATCGAATAACCTTGCTATATATAGGAATTTTTCTTCCTAACCTCTCCATTAGAAGCTGGCTTATGTCCTGGCCCACTGAAAATTATATTCCTATTCTGTTTTCCTTTTAGTTTGCCTCCTCAGTGTCAGTTTTGTTTTGTTGTCCTGATACATTTTTGAGCTTGGGGAGGTTAATGAGTCCTGCAGGCCACTTACAAGCTCTTTCAAAAACCCACTTTGTTTCAGAAGAAGCTTCATTCATTGCAAATGTTCTGGTTTTGCATTGGTTGTTCCTTCCCTCTTGTGTTATGAGAGGTTTAAACAAAAAAATGCCTGATGTAGCTTTTTTTCTGTGTCTTTCCTGGTTTTATATACCCCTGTCAGCTTACCATGACTGAGGATTTCTCTGGACTATTTAAATTTCTGTTCTCATTCTGGTAGATCTAGCACCTGCATAGTTAAGTTCCTTCTGCTTTTTATTGTAACATTCAGAGAATTGATTGTCATATCAGTATAATTTATTTAAATACAGTTTGATGGTGAGAGGATTAGATTTATTAATGGATTTACCATTAGTGATTTCCTGACTGCAGTGAAACATATATAAATCAAACACTAAATATGTTAGCAGCTACAGCAAAAAAACCTACTGCCAATAGTTTTTAATTTCCTGCACAAAAACAGACACATTTAATTTTAATGCATAGTAAAGAAGACTAAAAAGATAAAGCTGTTCCATAAGGTAAAGTGAGCAAGCAGGGAATTTACTTCCTTCATCCTAGTCTGTCTGTCTGTCTTTAAAAAACACTCAAATGAGGTTAAGTTTAATAAGCTTCTGCTGGTATCTCCCTGAAATCTTTGAGACCCAAGCAGTCATTTACAGAAACCAACATGCTGCTACCCTGAACCAGAGCCACTGGTTGAGAGCTCTTTGGGGAACGAACAGCTGTCTCCCTAAAGGATCTATGAAAAGTTGGCCTCTGCTTTTCATTTGTGGCCCTTTATTATATGAAAAGAAATCTAAAATATTCAGTTAAGCCAAAGGGTGAGGATGTGGAAAAACTACATACTACTGTGCAAAAAGCTCCTGACCTTTATTTTCTGGTTTGCATGTCTCTCTTCAGCACTTTGTTGTGTAAGGAGGTAGTATATATGCTGTGTATGGTAACGCAGGCAGCACAGCAAACCTCAGTGTGTTAAGGGTAGATATCACAAGGTCAGAAGTGCCAGTTGCACTAATTAGTGCAATCCTGACTAAGAACAGTTACTTGACTTTATTTTTAATGAGCACAAGGATTATGGGAATTTAGATAGAACAATAATCTATTTTTATCTCATATTTTGTAAGCTCAGAAGATGAGTCAGGAATAAGCTGCATAGTAAGATAGGCCAGAGCCATAGCTAAATGAAAAAAACTGCAGGAACAAAAAGTTCCTTGCTTCGCAGCACTGCATGGAAGTCTCCAGGTTACAGCAATAACCCTTACTTGATGTCAAAAGTATGTATTACAATGATAAAGTAATGTACAAGTGTGGCACCCACCTAGGAAATTTAGTATGACAAGATCTTTTTTTTTTTAATACGTTGGTGTTTGCAAGTCAGGAGGGAAAGAAAATATATTTTGCTAACAGTTATACTTATTTCTTCTAATTGCTGCATTATCTGCTATTGAAGGTTAAGAAGGCTAAAACTGTTAAAAGAAAAAAAACCAACAAAAAAGGAGCTGTAGAAAACTGCAGCTTTTCAACTGATCCATCTTCCTCTATATCACAATCTGACAAAAGGGGTATAAGCTTAATGTTTTAACTTCGTCAGGGATTCATTAAAGACAGTTGATGGTTGTAAGGAATTAAGAGATGCCCAGTCTAATCTCTAAAGCGGTCAATTACATTGTCATTATTGTATATGGCACTCCGTTAGAGGATGCCCCAAGGCGGCACCACACAGCAGTTTCACAGGCTACAGACTGAACGTAAACCAGAACAAACTCAAACAATAAGGCTCCTGTGCCTAAACCTGCCAACTGAATAAGCTACAACTGAGAATCCATTTCTGGCTCTTTGTAATGTGTCCTATCATGCTTGTGGTTGCATTGATGATTAATTATGATTCCTATAAAAATAATTAAAAATTAATTATTGAATAATTTTAAAGCATTGTGCTTTTGTGAAGAGACTAAATGTTGGTAATCCAAAATGCTTTATTGAACACCCATACCTTCCAGAATCAAGATGCAAGGTAGTACATAGACTTTCCTCCTAGAAGGACCGTGGTATTTCAATTAAAAAAAAAAGGAAAACCACCCCACATTTCTTTGAAATGGGAGCCTATGTTCTTAGATCACTGCTGTCAATATATGCCTCGAAGACGAAGTTGGGTGTCAGTTACTCCAGACCTGTTACTGTGATGATGACTGTTACTTAAGACTAAATTAATAAGCAAGCAATAAGGCGCATGCAGGAGTCTTGGGTATGTGTTTCCGTAAGCCGTAGGAGTTGACTCACACGCTTATGCATATGTTCTCTGTACGGAAAGGCTCCGCACTGAGATTTGCTTACTCTCTTTCCTGCCTTGTGCACTGACCGCTAGTAATTAAATCAGACAGCGAAGATGGTATCTCCTTTTTGCCAGGAAGACATTTGCATTTCTGAAAAGCTGGAGGCAGACAAAATCGAATCAGTGGGAAAAGTCAAAACAACTTTCTACACCTTGAGAGATGGGAAAGGGGACTCGAAGCTTTTAAAGGATCATTAAACCTCATTCAGAAAAGGATGGGGATAGAAAGCTAGCTTGCTTCTTCCACCTGGGGTCTCTCTGCAAATGCAAGCTAGCCTGGAAAACACATGCTAGGTTAAGTGGGTAGGCCCAGAATCTACAGTTTGTCAGCTTAATACCTGCCCTTGAATGTCTTCAGGATTAGGTTCAGAAAAGTAAAGTGTGACTCTTTCTCCTGTCCTTATAAACTTTTATAAAACTTTTTACTTTTCACACTTAATTTGCTTTTATCCTTACCTGACCAAAGTTACATATGTTTTTAGGATGACTGGATCTCATGAGGGCACCATCTGCTTGGATATGTGATTCAAAAAACTGGCACACTCTGGTAGGTCCCTGTATTCTGGTACATTTTTCTAGGGGGTTGAAAAGATAATGAAGTGCCCCCCACTATGCTGCATGAGCTGGTTGAATCATTTGCAATAGAAGCATTGGTGTGGACAAAATATTTTCTGGTGATTAATCTTAGTTGAGAAAGTAGGGTGAATCCCAGTATTCTACAGGGATTTATAATAACAGTTGATAATTCAGTCTTTTTTAGATATTAGCTTTTCAGATAAGACATAGACCAGGATTCTTCCGATATCAGAATGTGGCATTAATGTCAGCAAAAGTTAAACTGGGTCTGATTTGAATTGTTCTGCTCTTTCCTCAGTCACGCAAATCCCCATGGTACTAAAAACTGGGTGATTTAACATTTGGATTACTATTTTTTGCCCAGGATCCTGTTTTAGGCTGAAAATGAGAAGCTTAAGAGCACATGGAGAAACTAAAGTTTAGCATGAAGGATAAAATGATGGTTTCAGCTTTGCAGAAGGCTGTGGGCTGCTTGCTGGTTATTGTTTGTTCTTTGGACTCCAAACAAAATGTTGCCACAAACATAATTGCACAGGCCAGCCTGTAGGAGAGTCTTGACTTTTGGCAAAGTCCACAGTTCCTTTAAGATGATAAGTCTCTGCTAAATACTTCCCAAATGTAAAATCCTTCCAGAAATTATCTGCCGCAGCTAGAGATAAACCTGCTATTTCTGTCTAATTTTCATTTGAAAGTTGGAGAACATCTCTAAAATAACAGCTCGTAGCCACCAGCTGCACCTGGATTGCTCGATACCTTACTATCCGAATAGCGCAGACTGACAGTATTACCTCACCTGCTGTGGTCCCGCAGAGGCTCTGCTACCTCAGTCCTTCAGGACACTGAGTATCTTTGTTCCAACGTACATCATCAGTGGAAGTTTCCAGTACTGCAATGTTAGAGTCCTTCATCCCCTCCCACAGGAGATGTATAAGTAAGAGGATTATTACATCTGTGCTGAGAATTTTGGCCTGGACATGTCTGTTATTTTAAAAGATCTTTCAGACTGGTTGCTGTCATTAGTTTTCTCTGGTGATGTAGCAGGTTACTGATTATGTTACATTCACCTGATCTGTGGCAGATATCAGGTATTTTGCTAAACTGGTTATCAACCAGATTTACTAGGAAGGCCTGGGCTTCTGTGACATTGGCTTAGCATCTATACTGCTTTCTGGGCCTGCCCAAATAGGAATTTCTCAGATAATAGCTGTGGGATCTTGAGCTTGTCGTCAAGCAGTGACTGAGAGATTTTACAATAAACATTTCAGCTAAATAGCCAATGAGAAGCTGCTTTCTCATTAGCCTTACTTTGTCCCTGCCCACATGCCATCCCAGAGCTGGGGAAGAACTCTGCTGATGACATTCTCTCTGGATTTTTAGCTAAGTAATTTCTCATACTTAAGCGTCACATGAGGAGAAAGCTCACTTACTTATCTCAGGGCTGCACCATAAAACACAGAAAGAGGTGGTAAGGTACTTCTATTCAGCCATGTCACATACCTACAAGAAAGACTTGGAAGGATATTCAGAGATTGCAATTTGCTTTAACATTTGCGTAAAAGTGAAAAGAAAAGGCAGTAAGTGCATGTGTGGCAAAACGAAAATGAAGAGTGGCATTTACAGCTGCTTAGTTTAAAGTCATGAGTAAACATGATGTGAGGGACGCATTACATTTTTGCACTGTATGGGGAGGTCTTTTCTTCCAGCTTTATAAAAACATCCATTTTTATGGTTTGGGTTTTTTTAAGTCATTAGGAATCTAGGACTAGCGTTAGTTATGTATAGAGCAAATGTTAGGGCTAGCAAATGTGTTGAAGTTTAATTCCTGTTTTATATTGTGTAATGGCTTTTTCTCAACAAAAACAAAAGATGTGTCAGGGAAGGAATGAATTTCAAAGTAAATGCCTGAGGCTGAAGTTGGGACACCTGATTGCCTAACTTGGGTGAGATGCCCTGTTGAAGAGTACTGCTCAAACACAATCTCTCAAACCAAGCCAAGTCTACATCACTGGGTAATGTTTAAAACACAATCTGCAATCAGTTCCTAGTGATGCGTGCGCTCAGTGAAAAGCAGCTTCTGAAGCTGCCTGTTCACAGCAGCACCTCTCCTATCTGCAGTACTGGCTCCCCCCAGGTTCCCCAATGGATGGGAGCACTGAGGTCTTAATTCACGGTCCTTACCTGATTTATCTGTGGCAGATGAAGAACTTACTACTGCACCTTTCAGTCTCTCTGCTAGTGGTGACCGCTACATTAAAAAGTTGCAGATGGGCAGTATGCCGTCATACGTTACATTCAGAGTGTGGCATATTGGTTTCAATGGCCCTGATTTCAGTTTGTATTAACCCACCAGGCCAAGAACCGAGGCAGCAGAGGGCTGACTAACAATGCTTGTCGGATCTCACTGCACTGGTCCGAGAGCTTACCAAACACAGAGCCTGAGGAGGAAAAGAAAAGTTCCAGGAAGAAAAAAACAGACTTTAGGACATGGGTCTGGTGAGCTCACTACTGAAGACAAGGTTATGGGACAAATACTCAGTATTCACCTTTACGGGGATTGGTTGCCCATTCAGCAGCAATTAAATGCTGTACCCTGCCCTCTTCTGAACTGTTCCTTGCTAGGGGACCCATAGTGTTTGTATTAAAATGTGTCTCTTCCTGCCTTTTACTCTTTTCTGATATAAGCCCCTTACTTCCAGCTTGTTCTTTTCAAAAATCCGAAGAAAAATAATTACTTGACTGAAGCAGTTAATTTGAATGTAAGAGATAGGAAGCAGCTTTGTAGAAATAATTATGTACAAGCTTAGAGTGATTTAGTTAAACTGGCTCAAGCATGTGCAAGCACATTTATTTTGCTCTGAGACATAGCTTCCACTGTTCCTTGTAAATCTCCAGATGTACTAGTTGCATTGTTGTAAGCAGTACCTTGAACTGGTGCTGCTGCGCAGCTCTGCGTGAAGACCAATTTCTCCATTTTCTCTCCTACATCCATTACTGCAGAAGTAACACCCTGAATTAAAAGTTGTTATAATGGTAAAATAGCCTGCTCTGACAGACTGCATCAAGATGTGAAAACAGATTAACATAACTAGAGGTGAGCTCGTTCTTACTTTTAGGGAGAATGAGAACAATGTCTTAAGAAAACCAGGTCACCTGCTCCTTGGACCCATTTTCATGGGGGTGTCTGTTCCTATCTTGGATGCAATGTGTTAACAGGAACATTGATCCCTCCAAGTGTACGCCTCTCATCCTTGTTGACTAATGCACACTAACAGATTCTGTGGGTGAAGCATCGTTATGTAATTGTGCTTGTGTTGCAGACACTGAACCTCCCATGACATAACAGATCCTGTATTAAAGACAGAAGCAGCTTTATCCTAAGTATTATTGCTAATGTGAACAGACCTAAACATGAGCAGATGCACTGCTGCTACATACAATGTTATGCCACGATTCCGTTAATAATTTTCAATTTAAAAAACATATATTGTTTAATTTGTTCATAAAATAAAAACAGGTCTTCAGGTTCTGAAGATTTTGTAGTTTAACATCTGTGGTGTTATAAAGTCAGTATCAAATAATTGTAAGATGTACATTAAGCAACATATTTTGACCTTGACTACTCAGACCTCAATTATTCAACCCTTCCGGTTATTATAAAAGGGGTCAGGTCCTCTGATCTCAACTAATTAAAATTAAAAATGAAAATGTTCTGAGTTTGTCTGAAACCTCAAAATATATTTAGTATACCAGCAGAGAGAAAGAGATTAAAAATGTGGGGGGGGGGGGGGGGGGGGAGAAAATGAAGGGCCCAATTCATTAGAATAGTATTGATTTTGACACTGAAATGTTGGAGGCCATTTCAATATTTTAAACAACACATGAAGCCTTGTGGTGAGTCCACTGGACTGGCATTGGAAGCAACTCTGAAGCCATGCCCCTCTGGCCTACCAAGTGACTTTGCCTACTTGTGCTTTTGTGTTCTGCACTCAATAACACTGATTTATAAAAACCTTATGCCCACCCAAACAAAAACTAGATATTTTCTGCCAGCACAATATGCTGAATTAGCTTGCGGAGGGATCAAATGAACACCAAATTCTGTGATTCTGCCTGAAGTGAACCTACAGAGGCTAAGTAACAGGTCAGTGTTTCCCGTTGGATGTGACCAATATGACTTTCACCTCAGAAACATTGGACTAACAACTCCATTTCAAGTGAGGTTTAAACTGGGGTCCTGCATCTTGTGGTATGTCTTCTAGGCTTCCTCTTTCCTTGTTGCACATCCCATGCAACCACAAACTGTGTCCTCAGATCTTCTAGACACTGATACCTTATTTTCACTCATTACAAGTTATCTTAGTTTGATTATCACTCCAGTAAACCAGTACTATTCAATCAATGAATATTAGAGGACATAGCTATTTTTTACAACTAGTTGAATCACAGACAGCTAAAGCAGCAATCTTCAGCTGAATTTTTTATTTAAAAAATGAAACCTTTCAGGGAGCTAAGCTCTGTGTGAGCCAACAGGCAACAGCATTGATTGATTTCACAGGGACTGTGCAGAATTCGGTGATCTGTACCACTGAGAAGCAGAGAGCAAATGGTCACACCGTTACTGAAGTTACTGAATGAAAGCTGTCGGTTTAGAGCAGTGCAGGCCAGCACATCTTAAGCAGAAGAATTCAGAGCCAATTCTCATTAATTAGGAGTCACATAACAACTATATGGTATGTTTTTCTGTTAAAGACATTAGGAAAGGCCTATTGGGAAAAGAAATGTATTTTACTAGACTGAATAATAAAAATACTATCTTCCTACAATCTTGCTTGAGTCATATCCATGTAGTTGCAACAATCTATAGAAAGTTAAGAATCCATTTTTAGATTCTTTGACACAATATACAGCAGCAAAGCAAGCATGAAGCTTACAGGAAGTGTGCTGTGGCTATGTCTAAGCTGAACATGTAAGGAAGTGATTGAAAGGCAACTTCTAACAGACACATTAATGTAAGAGAAATAAGAAATTATAGTGGTTTGTACCCCCAAAAGTTCACAATAAAAGTCTAACACCCATTTAAATAGTACCCTTGCTCCTTTGTTTCTGAAGTGAGTCATTGGTAACATCCAACTGGACACAGTAACCTATCACTTAACCTCCGTAAATGACATTTGTACACTGACTAACATTAATTGACGTAACTAACACCTTTACTGCTATGGCACTTTCACAGTAACACTACACCCTTTTGGCATACATACAGCTGTAGGCCTTCCTGGGTCTCCCTGTTAGCTTAGGTAAAAGCATACTCAGAAAAAAAACCTGAACTTACCTATGACCTTCCTGTCAATGCTAACATTGTAAGCACAAATGCATTACACTATAATTCTCCTAAAGCGTAAGATGTATTAAAATAACTATTTGGACTGTCTGCAGTTAGCCAGGCCAAAGAACAGGTGGCTTCTTGTACTTTTACCTACACTTTTTTCATTAGCCTGTGGCTTAATGGAATACTGATCTTAAGACTGAAAAGCTAGATTCAATTGTGACAAAGGACAGCTCTAAAATTAGGCTCAATACTTTATATTTTCAAGGCATTAGAAATGTAGTTTATCCATATATGATATTCTTCATTATGAAATGTATAGACAAAATTACGTTCTCCATCCACCCTATCATGTTAGCAATTTGCAATAAAATATGCTTAGGAATGTTGGATTATCCCAAAACCTAAAGGTTTTAAAATCTAGAATGATTATTTTAAGATATGAGATTATTAAAGGCTTATCTAGGACATGAAAAAGGATTCAGCTCTGTCGTGGCAACATAGGGAAATTACCTTTAAAACATGAAAATGCCTTTAGAGTATTGTATTGCATTTTATTGCCATAAAACAGAATGTTGTCTGGGAGTCTCGATGTTGCATTTCCATGCCATACATTAGGGATGGGAGAAACATTCCCAGTTTCCTAAGGAGAGATTATTTTTGTGGTTGATACATCTGTTCTCACCCTGCCCCGTAGCTTTCAGGCCTATTGGCCATACTCAGTTGCATTTAAATCATGTAGAAGTCTCAAATGTGATCCTAAGAGGGTTTTTTACTGAAAAATTGATAGCTACATGGAGGGCAGACTCCCCAGCTTAATGACCCCCATGAGAAAAAAGGAGGCAGAATACAGGCATTTTATATAACCTGGTCAGCTGGCCAGTCTGTGGATGGCTGCACAGCAACTGCAGCGTGTGCTGTCTATGCCCAGTGGGCATTTCAGGGGAACATGCAGCAGAGCTACTATTATGGGGTGAGAAGCAGAGTTTAGGAGACAAAGAACTCAAATCTGTAGGAATCCAGCATTCATTGGCTCTGTTGCTCATAAAATAACTTGAGAGGATTTATCTTCTACATTTCTTTGAAGAATAATTCTTGGCTTGTGCAATAAATTACTACAGGATAAATGTATGAGAATATTAATAATAAAAGCATCTTGCTCTTCTATGCTGCAACCTGTCAAAAGATCAAAATCTTGATCACTACCTGTCTCCTGTGAGGTTAGTAGCAGAGCTCATTTCATTCCAGAGAAACAGAAGTAACACACAGCCACTGTGCCTGACTTGCTTGTGGCCACACAGGAAAACCAACAGGGAGGGTTTCAGTAAAAACAAGCCTCACCATTTTTAATAGCAGGATGTGGATAACTGACCTTCCTGTTGTCCTTGTTTAAAGGAAAGGAAGGACTTAGTCAAAACTGAAGCTACATGACTGTATTCTGGTTGTAGTCTACTGAAATAATTGCTACCTGGAAGTAGCAAATAAGTTGCTTGTTAGATCAAGTAGGAGATTCTGTTATTCTTGTAGAAGTTACGTTTACAGAAGCCCCCTGAAATCATCTAGTTTCCTGAAGCTTTTCAAGCATCATACTTAAACTGATTTTTATAGATGATGTCTTTTTATTATAGGCACTGTGATACAGCCAGTTACTAAAATAAGCCTACACTAGCTATTCAGAGTGAAGTCAGAGATGAGGCACCTAATGACTTGAATAGAGCTGATACTTTGTGTTAGTACCTTAGTACAGCATTAAGTTCTGATTTTACAAATTCAGCTGTTAAGATATCAAAAGTTAAGGAAATTTCTTTCATCAGCTGGATAGGAACCTGTCCATGTTGTTTCTAAAAATATTAATAGCCCTAAAATGTTTTCTGAGCTAACAGGAGGCTATCAGGGCAATGAGTTAGGAGCAGATCGGGCTGAGCCCTATTCTCCCCAGCCCTCTTACCTACCTCTCCCTTGCTTGTAATGCCTGTCCTCACACCTCTTGGCATTTTTGCCATGTTTGGGTTTCTTCAGTGGCCAGCTCCAGCATCAGTCTTTAGCTTGGCTCTCCACAGGAAGATCACAAAGTCATTATGTACAGCACGTTGGGATCAAGAAGAGGCCATGTCTGAGAAACTGGCAGTGAGCCTAGAGCAGCTCTGTGCTATGCTTTCTGTGGGTATTTGTAGAAGAGTGGGTGGAATAAATCTCTCTGCTGGGTAGGGGTATCTGGCATGGCAGGAGCCAAGCTCACACAAGGTAGCTTGAGATCACATTTCTTTTTAGAAAGGGGAAGAGAAGACAAAGGGAAGTGAGGCTGTTTTCAGTGAGGTATAAAGAGACTGCAGATTGGGTTTCCTCACCCTGGGCCATTCATTATTTCAGGACTTTGCCCTCATTCTCAGGGTTGCAAGACCTAAATTACCCTGTGTGTATTAATTACCCTGTGTGTATTAATACATCAAATCATTGAAGATAGGGAGAGGATCCGCTCTGATACTGTGTAGGGATTGTAGCCAGTAGTGTCTGTTTTTCTGATTATACTGGCCTCAATGCTATTCATTCTTCATTGATACCAGTGTTAGAAGGAAAGGAATTGTGCATATTTTAAATTTAACCTGTACTGTTTTTCCTAGCTATGTACACAGAATCCATCCTTTCACTGCTGGTTTGTTTTGGGCATTGTTAGTGGAAAAAGAGCCAGAAAAAAAAAAAAAAGTTTTCCTGTTTCCTGCTGGGAACAGCTAGATGTCCTATGATTTGAGCAATGTGTTAGACCACATGATCTCCAAAAATCCCTTCCAACCAAAATTAGTCTATGATTCTATGCCTGTCTCCTGTTTAGAAGGAATTGCCACTTCCCACAGACCTGTGTGTGTTATGCACTTTGTAGACCCATGCTAATCATTTTCTGTCTCCAAGCTAGAGCTGCAGTTTTGTGGGACTTTAGGGCTCTTGTATCCACAGAGGCTGCCAAGTCCAAAGTTGCTGTTCTGCCTAGACAGCAGTGTATATGCATATGCATTGTATATGGGATTGTCTGCTGTTCAGAGATTCCTTGTAACACCGAAACTTGGGGGGTGGGGGGTGAAATGAGGACAGGATGACAATATTCATAGCAGAAATACCTCACAGTAATAGTTGTCATCTCCATTACTGTCAAATTAATTCTGAATTGTTGCCCATCGTACACTGTTTAGCTTGAGGGAAGCGAAATGGTGGCTTTGCTTCTGTGGCAGAAATGAGAATAGTTCAGCCCTCTGAGGAACCTTGCAGAGTGGCAAAGGAAATGTCAAATACCATTTGGTCAAAGAGTGTTTTTAAAGTCCTCTGAGGAATAGTCCTTGCTCATCTCCACTACATATATAAAATAGAGAAACAGAGGGAGCTTTTTGTTTAGGAAGTATCAGCATTCAGACAAAGCTGGGGATGTTTGGAGATGAGGCAACGTTTGGACTGAGACACAAGTTTTACAGACTAAAACTGCACCTTCAATCAGCTATACTTTGATTTGAGAGCAGCAAAGAACAGTAGATGGGAAAACAAACTGAAATTCAGCATTTGCAGGCTCAATTTCTGGATCAACAATTAACTTGTCATGTGACACCAGGCAGGTCCATGGCGCTATCACCACTCATTCTCTAATCCAGCACAGTGAGAATCAGTGCAGCAGACCTTCTAGTCCAAACTAACTATCTCAATATTTAAACTCTTAGACAAAATCTAGATATGTGTTTAAGCACTCTGATAAATGATATTGCATGACAATGAGTGTTAAGTATCTCAATAAAGGAAAGAACATCTATTTAGATGCCTAGTTAGAATTAAAATCCCCGAAGAGGTCTGTTTCTACCTTTGTAGTGTACATATTACGTCTAGAGAAAGGAAAAGATGAGCATATGCTGAAGAGAAAACAAGGGAAACTGATCCCTCAGTGGACTTTAATCAGTTTTGCCCTGGATGCCTCTCTGTCAAGTTGATGGTTCATTTAAGTTTTTTCTTCCCTCACTTGAAGATCTACATGAGATTTCCTTGGATTCCCCAGCTTACCAAATTGAGATTTGGTGGAAACATATTGAAGGAGAAAATGGGAAAGTGCAGCACAAGTCCTGTCTCTAAAAGCCAGTTAGAAGTCTTGAGAAAGAAGCTAATGGTGCTGAATGAACTTCATGTGATGGTCTTGTCTAGAAAGCACTATGAAGCTGAGTGCTACCAAACCTGTATGTTAATACCAGAACTATCTTAGATGTATGGAGTGTGAAATAATGATTAGGCCCCTTCTGGTCTATGATGCTAGTGGTGTACCGTACTGACAGAATTAAATGTTTAAGAGTCATATACTTGGGGTGATTACACAAAACCTGGATTATTCTCTGGGGTCAGGCAACTGCTACTGTTGCTTAAGGCTTCACAGATTAATGGTCATCCTCCACCTTGTAAAGTGACTTTAAAATTGCAGTCAAAAAGGAACTTAGAAATTATGATGACAGTCTGCACTAATTACTCTGTGTGCAAGTAGGTACAAGTAGTTTGCTACATATGCATTCTACATGCCTGGCTAAAAACAATGCAAGACTCTCAGCAGGAGCTGGTGTGAAAACAGCTAACGGGAGCCCAGGTGCAACTAGTAGGCTCACCTCAAGGAGAGAGCAACCCCTGTAATTCCTGGCACAGAGTTTACAGACTGCAAATTTTGCCCTCTCCCTTGTTTTCTTCCCTGGGCTCATAATGGTGGCTGTGTGGCTCCCTGTGGCCAGAGGAAGAATCACTTTTTCTGCGGTGAGCAACTCCGGTGAAGATTTTATTTGTGGGGTCACTTTGACATAATTCTAGGAGGTGGCATTGTAACTTTTGGCTGTTAAAGGCTTCAGTCTATTCCATATAAAGCTTTGGGGCATGACTAATTAATATAATAATCACCTCTAGCAGAGAACACATTAACTGCTTGAACTCTCAGGACTTAGAAGATTACAGAGAACAAGTTGGAAGACACTGAGAAATTGAATTAGCAGATTCTCAGGATGGCAGCCAGTAAGGGACTTCATGCACTCATGTGTGCTAAGGGATAAGCTCTGTGCCCTGGGGACCCAGGCAAAGCTGCTGTCTTCTCTGGGATTACACCGTGTGGGTACTTCCCTGAGGACAAAAGGGAATGAGCTCCAGAGTGCTCTGGAGCCCTGTATTTATTCAAACTAATATTCTGTGAAACAAATGATCTAATTAACTAAACAGGCATTTGACCACAAAAATGTTATGTTATTTTTAGCTAACGTTGCAAACCTACATAAGGGTTGCTTCTTTTTCTCACTGAAACTCTGCATCTATTTTCTACAAAATTCCCCTATTTTTCTTATTTAAATCATCAGTAACCTGTGTGGCTGCTCTTGAATTTTGATCCTCAGAGCCTGTTATATCTCTTCATCCTTTCTAATGATGAGATAAGCTTCTAACAGAAAGACAGAAGTAATCAGGATCTTTGAAACAAGTTGTAACCAACAAAACAGGTACAAGTAGTCTTTTGTTTTCAAGTAGAAAAAGAGAGATCAGATCAATGTGATCCATAAAATTACATTCTAGTTTGGATTTTTATTACAGATTTCCAGGCTTCAGGCTAAGTTTGAGATGATACTGACATCACCAAAATGGAAACAAATAAAATAGTCTCAGATTCTGAACTTGAGCCCCTCCAAAACTGAATGAAGTATCGTAGAAATCAGATTTCACATTCAGAGGGAGAAAGTCATAATGGCCTTAAGTATTTGTCTGTTGCATACCACAATAATTGTTATCATCTTAATTTTGCAGACTTGGGGACTGTGGTCTGCCTGAGGTGTCAGCAGCCACTACTAAACTTTTTGTTTTATACTGTAGCCACTAACAATATTTCCCCCTACTGTGTACCATTGCTGCAACATTTTGTCCCATTCTCAGTTTCCAGAAGGATGATAGAAATCTGGAAGAAAAAAAAAACCATGATCAAAGGCTGCACAGATGGTTCTGTAACAGCTGATAGGTAGCTGCGGTTGTTGATGAGTATTTTGGAGATGACAGACAGCGAGGGCAAAGAAGAATTACCGCCAGCATTTAAAGGGACTCTGCCAGCCCACAAAATCATCCTGATGAAATTCTTAAAAAAAATTTCCAGCACCAAGATTTCTTAAACAGGAATAAACTCCCCCAAAGACAGGGTCATACCACTCTCTTTTTAAGACAATTTAAAACTGTGCTGTGCAGTAGCTTTCAGAAAACGTGACCTTGGGAATAGAAATCTCTTAAGTGTCTTGCACAAGCTATTTGCTCTGTGCTGCTGTGACCAATTACAGAATTACCTTCTGTTGTAACATGGTACGCATAGTGTCCTGGAGGAAAGAACTCAGGTTCTGACAAGTAATAACCACAGTTCCTATCAAGTTGACTTTTGACAGAGTACCAGTCATATACTACTGCAAAGTGCTGAAGGGGCTTACTATGGAGACCATTTGACACAGCAGGCAGATCTTCGGGGTCCTTTATGAAAAGCCTTGATAGGCACCATGAGGCCAAATCCATCAGCTACTCTGTTCATACCCAGGAGCACTCCTGGTCGAGGCCCAGTAGCTGAGAATGGTGCTCAAGGCACTGTGACATGTGCAGCAGAGGCTCAGGAGCCCACGGCTACCCAGACCGCTCTGGGAAGTGTTACACAACCATGGTCTGAGCCTGCAGATTGCAACTCTTTGCTACACTACCACATACAAAATCTCAGCCATGCAACTCTCCCATTTTCTGCTGCAATGCATGTCAACAGCAGCAGGAGGGAGGCTATGTACCACCTGGACATGCTAAACAGCTAGAATATCCCAAATTATTGGATGTATGATTAGACAGTTGTCATGAAAGATCAAGCATGGTTTCAGTCTTGGGTATGTGTGGAAAAAAAATGAAGTTTGTATAATTTCAACACGAGAACCTAGGGCCTGATTAACAGCAGTCAGAGAGACATTCTCTTGGACCTTGACATATCCAAGACTATGGCTTTCCCCATAACCATAACAGGTTGACAGGGTGACTGTCAGATTGAAGGACAAGAGGTTTCTGAACACGAAGGCATCCTTAAAGAATGAAAGAGGTATTGTTGCTCTACCTCCAGAAGCCTGCCATCCAGCTGATGGGCCTTGGGGTCTTTCAGGTAGGTGAGTCATTCCATCAAATTTCATCTGTCTTGGGGGAGATGGAGGAGTTCCTCCCCAGAAATGATCTCCGAGACAACATGAAGGAGTGAGAGCGAAACACTGGTGAGCCACTTTTTATGTTTCCCAGTCATCCTTAGCAGTGGGTTTAGCATGTGATATGACAACCAGACATGATTCTGAGATAATGCTCTCAAACATTAAGCAATAAATGACAAGGACTGATGTTGGTTTAGGATGCTGTCTTAGGAGCTCATCCTCACTCCAAACTTCACACAGTCATTCTGGATGCATTTAGCCTCTTCAGACAGTTCTGCTCTTTTTATAGGTGCCCTTGCTCTGTTTGAGGGTCCACTCCATGCACAGACAACTGATGCATAGCCATCTGCCAGCTGTATGAATATGTCCCTATTAGACATTTTACTTAAGCACTCTGAGATGCCTCTAATTTCTGATGGTGTAGTCCAATCTTTCCAGGAAAACCTTACAATAGATATTTTTATTTGGATATAAAACGATCCTGTGCTGCAGTGACTTTTTTTTCCCGCTGTGGTCTGTCACAGGGCTGAGGGCACATAATCCTACTGAACAGGTAATCGCCTGGAAAGCGATATCAGCCCTGAATAGAGATCTTTCATGCAGCACGTTCTCCCTCTGGTCCCAGATATTTCCAGGTAGCTTTTGACATTTTCTATTGTTGGATTTGCTGCGTGTCAAGATAACTCCTCCGAACAAGACAGGAACAGCTTCATTGACCTGGAAAACTATGACCTGTTTCTTCTCTTCCACTTGGAAGACTAACCTTGAACTTCTGATGCCTGCCACCAGCAGCTAAGCCTCACTGTTTGGCAAGTGCAGTGGGTAGCATGAGTCATACTGCTATGACTTTAGTGCTGAGCCTGCTTGATGCCTATGGCTATATAGAAACTGCAAATGTTCTCCCATGTATGGTCATAGGTGTCCTTAACTCGCTCACTGAAGAATGACAGCATTCTGAGCCTAATTTCCCAGTCCTAACCTCACACCTCTTCTCTGCAGTGAGCTTAATGTATATCTAGGCAACACATCAGTGTGGGCTCTGAGATGATAAATAAGGCTGTTGCTACAGGATGGCATTCAGGATCAGGGGTGAAGTACAGAAAAAACAACTATACTCTGAGTATTGGAGAATCCTACATTAAAGGGCTGTGCTGGTTTTAAGAAACAGCCCGACTGAATCCCACTGAAGGCAATCAAAATTTTGGTTGCACAAGACTTATATATACTTTTGTTTTGAAGTGCTCCTCCCCAAGATATTTCTGTATGAACAAAATCTGAAGAATAGGACAAGATTTCAGAACCATATTGGCTGTAACTGTCCTGCAATAGCTGGCTTCCTGTTTTCTCCAATTAAACTGAATATGTTATGTCTCTCTTTTCCATAATGAGTTCCACTCAGAACTTGGTGCTCCTTAGGCAAGAGGTCATATTAATGTCATTAAGTCTCTTCCTGGAATCCTCCTACAGAAATAAGGCTTAAAAATTGTGAGGAAAAAAATAAGGTGGCCACCTTGCTCTCTAAAGACTTATCTCTAACCACTGTATTTGTTGATTGTTTCAAATGAGGACAGCTGAAAATATTTAAACATGTTTGGGCATGAAAGCAAAATTTGTTAAACTATATCTGTGAGGTGTGAAATGTTCTACAGGCATCTAAAATAGATGGGCCCTGTCTTACCCAAAGGATATGCTGAGGCAGTGAGTTCTTTAAAGAGTTATATTCAGACACGTTATTTCCCTTCTGTTATTTCCACTGATGACAGTGGGCCTCCTCTACAAGCCTCACTGCACACCTCTTGCTTGCTTACAAAGTTTAAGCCAGAAAGAAACATGCTCTCATCTGGTCTAACTTCCTGACTAGAAGATTTCACCCTGCTACTATGGATAGAACTTAATAATCTGTATATGGTTAAAGTTTATCTTTCAAAAAGAAACACTGTCCTGATTTGTAAACATAAAAAATCAGAGAATCTCCACTCACCTTAGTTGTCTGCTCCTAAGGTTACTTGCTCTCTCAGCTAAAAATCTGTGCCTTTTCCCCTAATTTGTCTGACTTCATCTTCTGAAAATCAGTTCATGTTATGCCTTTCTCCATTAGTCTAAAGAGCTTGTAAGTACCAGGCATTTTCTCCACATGAAAGCACTTATTCACTATAATCACCTTACTGTAATATAAGTAGGACTGGATTTCAGTTTGGTTTCAGAATAATACATTACATTAAAAATATACATAGTTCAGTAAGCAGTGGAGCTAATGAAGTTTGTTTTCCTGTGGATTTGTATCTCATAGTTAGATTCTCTAGTGTCTCAAGAGCACACATTAGTCAAAAGTTTTCCCAGCAGTGAACCCATTCATCATCATTATCATCCGTGTGGATTCTTTGATCTAATAATATAGTTGAGCACTTTAGGATGTTTCTTCCCTCTCTGCTGTGTTATCTTCTTCGAACTTGTAGGAGGGGAAGGGATATAGAGACTAATGGAAATATATAGGTGATATGATCAGTTAAGTTCCACTTCCATAGGGAACTGGATCAAAAAATCAGTTCTATGCAAAGTAAACACTGGCTTTTAAACCTTTGCAATGGAAAATGCCACTCCAGATGGTTGCATTTGAACTGTCTTGTTTTCAAAATCTTTTTTTTTTTTTTTTGTGATAATATCACTGGGAAACCCACATACTAGGATCCTCACTAAGGCAATAGGTGTTACAGTTGTATAGCAGCTCAGCAGCTCAGAATTCAAATCTTCCCTGTTGAAAATCAGGCAGCCAGTTTCCTGTAATTTGAGCTTAGGGACACCAGGGAGTTCTGTACCATATGGTACCAGAATATTTTTCTTCTGCCAAAAATTTGTCTCCCCACCCTCTGCTCCAACCACATGGCCTTTTTTCCTTAACAGTCAATTACACCAGATATAACTGATATTCTTGGCACAGGAATTTATTCATCTCCTCAAAGCAAAGGATTGTTATGCAGTTTCTGTGTGTTTCTACAGGGGGCTACAGTATGTCATGTACTTGTACTGTCGAAGAGTCCCAACTGTGACAGGTGCCACCTGTTAAAACACTGCTACAGCTCTTTATGGATCTTGCTTCATGGAAAATACTGTCTCTAACCCATCTAACTAAAGCACTTGTAATATGTAACATTACAAAATCTGACTGTGTATTATGGGCAGTGCCCAAATAAGACTATGCATTGTAATCTGAGATCAGTATGGTATGCAAACTGATTCCTTTGGTATCTGCTACAAAAAAAATACCTGAAGCAGGTATTCTGCTTGTGATAACTACAGTTTTATCTTCTCCATTTGCTACTAAATAAGCAAAATGTAGGACTGATGAGAACAAAACCCTGCCTTTGTCTAAACAGAACAGGAATAGGGCTGACACTGTGTCTCTGCTGGCAGTTGGTTTTAAAAATTTGGTCAGTAAGTGCATGCTTCAGCCAAAGGAAGTGTGATGTGAATGAAGCTGGAGAGGGCTTGGCTGTCCTCCAAGCTTAAAACCTGAGTTATCAAGACTTTGCAGAAGCTGTTGTGTCATTAAAGAGTGCCCCAAAGTATACTGAAGCCTTCCATTTGAAGGCTCTCCTGCCTGTATTTCCAGGCATGGTGGCTTGTAAGGCAGGAGATATTTGGCAGCAACTGCACGCTTACAGCCTTACTACCCTCTGAGTGGGCAGAAAGGTACTGGATTCAGAGTAAGCCTGAACTGCATGACACTTTGCAGGTGTGATGACCTGGGAGAGAATGTGGAAGAGATTTTGCAAACATTACTAGTGATATCACTTTAATGTTTAATGTGATTTCTGTGCATTTTTCTCCTACAGGAGAAACAAGGCAGAGAAAAATCTATTATTCTTATCATAGCATGGGTCTATACGCATGGGGGGTTAGAGAGATAATGACTGGCCTGGTAATGAAAATATCTGTGACAATAATGGTGCATGTAGATCTGATGATGGCTGTACTGACTGTACTTTCCCAATATATCTGAAGGGACTGTATGTACAAATAAATTCACGGAAAAACATTAGAGACTGACTGTTCCACAAAAAGAAATCCTAATATTGTTGCTTTTTAAAAAATTAGACAGCTCAAGTCAGCAAAATATTTACTGTATCACTGTATCAAAATATTTATTGTATCACTTAAAGCATTTTTTGTCAAATGTTTTGAGAGGTACTATACAAACTTTAATCTGGAAGGCAAGTATACTACCTCCCTTTCAAAAGAGGAGAAATTGAGGCATAGATTATAAACATGTCTACTTTCCTAGGACTGAGTTAGTAAGCAAGCCCAGAACAGAAATCACAGATTGTCATATTAGAGTTCTTGCTTAGAGACAATTCCAATTCTTCAGGTTTGGATGAATTTAGGATTTAAAGTTACTCAGGAATTTAACTTTTGAAGTTCTATGCACCTCAAAAGATCAGTTTCTTAAGCAGTTTGAACAGTGGTCTTAAAGATCAATTCAAGCACTTTCTGTTCTTAAGGTAAATGAATACTATTTGAAAATTAGCATATATATGAAGCCATATATAATAGATAGGGCTGTTATCTCAAGAAACAGAGCTAAGTAATTATATACTTTCAAAATGTCCAGCCATGTATTGTATTTAAATATTCCTCTACAGAATATAAGGAACAGAAAAAGCAAATCTGAAGTTAGTAGAATTTATATGCTCCCCTCTCTGAATGCAAAAACATCTTTTCTACTCTCCTCAGTCTCCTCCTCATTAATTCCCATGCTGTTAGCTTTTTGTTTTTTTCAGTGCTTCATGTAAAAACTTAACCTGCTGCTGAATTTATTTCATGTGAGTTTATGTTTTCCTCATTTTAATGGTTTGTAATGCAAAACCACAAAGGTACGGCTTCTGCAACAAACTCCCTTATTGAAGGCTGCCTGCTGCACATACCGCTTTTGGAGTCCAACTTGGCTCTGAATCCTAACATTACAAAAAATGAAAAGTAGCATGGTCTTAAGCACTATAATTCATGCTTCTAAACTTTGTTCCTTTGCTGTCCTGTCCTCAGCTGTGTTGTGCAAAATTTCTTCAATGAACATGTTCTTTGTTTCCCTCCCAAACCAATAGAGGAAACATACTAGGAAATTTTACCCTCTAGTACTTTTTAGACAGTGCTTCTGTCTAATATCTCAGCATTTTACATGTTTTTGTCAATCCTAGATATGAATTTTGACATTAAAGTCAGCAACTAGAAAATTAGGGAAAAAAAAAAAAAAAGCTGTTATCTGTGTACAATAGTCCTGGGTAAATGTAAATTTCTGTGCATGCACCAAATGAGAGAAGGTGAGAAAAAACCCAGCAATGTGCATAAGGACAGGTAAGGACAAATGCAATTGAATATTAAAAAACCCAAACTACTTATGTGGTGAAAATGAACTAAAAATAAAACATTCATGTCTCAGTCACTCCAATATTTATAATTCCTCTTCTTGTCATTTAAAAGCATCCTTAAGATCTCTTACCTTGCTAATATTAGATACTCAATTGCTCCTTTTTGCTAGAAGACTTTGGCATATTTCTGAGATCCTGGAATATCATTTTACATGTCTTTCACCTCTTTGAAGAGAAAGAACAAGATTTTTCTCAGATATTTTTCCAATTATTTTTATAAAGTGCATTTATTTTTCATTGTTCATCCTCTTTCTGTGTTTATTTTCAGTATTTTTCCTACTGAGCTTCTTTTCTGTTTCTGAACCTGTATTTCCATTTTCTCTAATTCACTAACAAAGTTGCCAGAAACGTAATTTAATTTGCTGCAGTGCTTTACAATGCTTTTGCTATTAATCTGTATAATTATACTGTGTCAGACTCCCACAGCAAAGTGTTAGCCATTTATTTTTACTTATTTCCATGTGCAAAAAAGAAAATATCTAAGAGAAATATCAAATTACCTACCATGTCATTTATCTTCAGCATTTAATATTTTGTCAGATAACTAGGCCCTGGAATAAGGGAAAAGGTACTCCTTACAGCACAAATGACAGATGTCACAAAAATCGATAAACTGTGGCAGAGAACTACAGAATAAGTTTTTTGTGTGTTTGTTAAGTTTTGGGAAATTATTAGTGAAATTTGATGTAAAAAAAAAGGCAGAATAAAATATTACAAGCAATATTATAAATAGATTATTGAAAACTATTTGGTAGCTTTCAAAGACCTGAAGTCAACACATGTATTTTCAAGACTAGAAATCTAAGAGTTGCTCCTGAACTAGAGATCAGAGCTGAAAATACAGTACCTGACAGAAGGGGCCCCCATTTCAAACACGATAGATATTTTTGGAATCGTTGGACTCTGGGTTCTCTTATATGGCCAGTGTGAAAATCAGAAAGAAGGACAATGGAGTGCCTACTGAAAATTTTAATGACCAATTTTAGAAATGCATTTTTCTCAGAATTACCCAGCTCTTAAAAAATAAGTATAACCAGAAGTAAAATGACTGTGCTACTGGTTTTTGGAACTTGACATTTTGACATTTCTCTGATTCAAACCAACATTTCTAAAGAAACTTTCAAGATAGTCCCTAGACAAAACACAGTATTGAAAACCTACTCTATTTCTTTTGAAATATAAATAGAAAGACTTCCATTGATAATAGTGGGAATGCATGATGACCTTTTGCTAATTTAAAAGTACAGAAGTTTGAAACGGGCTATTTGAAACCAGAAATGAAGCTTACAGCCTGAATAATACATACTGTACTTTTTGTCATTTTTATTGCATAATGCCATAATTTATTTATTATGTTCGTCATGTATGTAAGGATTTTCTTCTAAGGTAATTAAAATCAGTGATAAAAATGAACCGTTTAGAACACCCTGTTACTCATTAACAAAAAAAAAGTCTTTACACTGTATAATTCATTTGCTCATTTTTTCCTGTAACGAATAGACATTACCTACAGATAGAAAGCTATAGGATTTTTATAATGGTTAAGAGGAGCTTTTGTGCCTCCTGATGATGAAAGTAAAGGCTTAGATTTTTCTAAAGACTCATATATTTCATAAATATTCAGTAATAGCATGATACCTATCCCCCTCAAACCTTTTTCAAAGCCTGAAATAAAATGGGGAAATTAATGAGACCATGTGCAGATGCAGTATGAGAAACTACTCTGTCATACTGCTGAATTTCTAGGTCAACAAGTACAGCTGTTCCCTTTTGCACCTGATTCAGGCATTATAGGAGCATGTTACCATTCTTTGCTGAAGAACTAGGAGTTCTTTCCGTCACAGCCACTTCCACATGGAGAGAGATTAAATTGAATCTAGAACTGCACTTCGGTATCACTCCAGAATTATTGTAAATTATGCTAGAAAATACACTACACGCTTCTTAAAATTTCTGTAATGTTATTCAGTATATTGTGGTGTCATTTAGTGCCATTTAATGTAACCGTAAGAATTACTAGCTCAACTTTTGGATATGGACCCATGCATTCCTATTTTCAAACTTACATTTTAAGCCATTATTTGGTCTATTTTCAAAAGGTGTTTGTGTATTGCATAGTACAGGTATTTGCATATGGTGTAACAGTAAAGCTGCCACGACTTTTGGCGTTTTTAACGAATAATTTCTTGAAGAATCATGAGGACTTTTCCTCATTGGTTTTAAAGGACAGTTTTCCTGAACCAATTTCTATTATTTTAAATAGCTTGAGTTTTTTTAAGCACTTCTCAATATTAAAAAACTCTGTTCGGATATTCCGATTTTCTGTCGGCATCTGTTCAACAGACGTCAGTATTTCAGGAAATGGGACAATTTGCTGTTATTTTTACTGGAAGCAACATCTCTTCCCGAGGAGCTCCGAGTACGTTACTTACACCCACCCGCAGGACGCTTCACCCAGCCCCGCCAGGTGCCGACCGCCCCTTTGGAACGGCGCTGACGGGGGTGCCGAGGGGAGGGACCGCCTCAGCCCCAACGCAGAGGCGGGTCTGGGTCGGCCGCCGGGGGGCTCGGGGCGGCGGCCCCCCGCCGTTGTAGTTAAGAGGGGAACCCCAGGAGTTGGTTTGCTGGTAATTTCAGAGCTTGTTCTCCTCAGAGTACCCGAAAGAAAGGAAACCAAAAGCCGTCGACCTGACGGAACCCCGAGAGGCCGCCTAGTGCCTCACCCGGTCCGCGCGCAAGGACGGACACCCGCTGCCCGCCTCGCTCTGGGAAATCGCCGGGGAGAGGGGCTGCCCGCCTCCGGGGCGGCCCCCGCCGCCGTGCCCTACCCGCCGGGTAGGCTGCCCCGCGGGGCGTCCCCCGGAGCCCCCGGCCGGCGAGGAGCGGCGACGCGACGCGAAGCGGAGCGGAGGGAGGGAGGGAGGGAGGAGGGGAGGCGGGAAATAGCGCAGCCCCAGCTCTCGCGAGAGCTCCCTGGCACCGCCACCCGGCAGTTGTAACGGCCGTAACCTGGCAGTCGTTGTTTACGGCGGCGTAGCCAATGGGAAGGCGAGGCACGTGGGCGGTGCTGGGGAGCCAGGCCAATGGGAGGGAGGGGCGGCGCGTTTAAACAGCGCGGGTGCCGAGGCCGGCCCTCCGGGGGTTTGTGGCGGTTGCGTCGCCATGCCCGGCCGCCCTGACGACTACGAGGTGCTGCTCACCATCGGCGCCGGGTCCTACGGCAGGTGCCGCAAGGTGCGCCGCAAGGCCGACGGCAAGGTGAGGCGGCGGCGGTAGCGGTAGCGGCGGTGGGGGCTGGGGCATCGTAGCGTGCCGGTGCTGTCCGTTTCAGCTGGGTGCTGGCGGGTCTCGGAGATAAGCGAGCGGCTTCGAAAGCCCCTCTTCCCCGCTCCCGCAGAGGTCTGGCTCGTGTATAAAAGCCTCACCCCCTAAGGTGCTTTTTCCCTCCCTAGATCTTGGTATGGAAGGAGCTTGACTACGGCTCAATGACAGAGGCAGAGAAACAAATGCTTGTTTCGGAAGTGAATTTGCTTCGCGAGCTGAGACATCCGAATATCGTCCGCTATTACGACCGGATCATCGACAGAAGCAGCACCACCCTGTACATCGTGATGGAGTACTGTGATGGTGGTGACCTGGCTAGCTTAATTGCAAGGTGCACAAAAGAAAGGCACGTGGAATCAATCTGTCTGTGGTAATGTTGGAGTATCCAGCATTAAGTATCTTGGGAAATCAAAAGAAAAGTGAAATGTATCTCCTCTTCATAACTTTAAGTTATGAGCAACTTTAAGTTTAATCCTTTGGACCGAACAACTCTTCTGAAATGTGAAAGGTTTTGTACAAATTTACAACACCAATGGGAATTGCGCCAATGAATGCACCAACTGATTGGATGTTTATGTTGAAATAGTAAAAAAACTGAGCTCTATTATGAGGCAGAAGCTGTTGAAGGGTTTCTGGATGCCATGCTATACATGGGGTTGAAAACATAAACCAGCAAGTCATAGTTCTTGCATATAGGTAGCTTGATCTGTGAGGTTCTTCTGGTTTGCCCGTCAGTAAAACCACTTGCACCCTATTTTCTGTTAGAACGCCAAAATACATGAAAGGGAAAAGTGATTCTGAACATGATGTTAAAAGCTACTTTATGTGCCTGTATATAAAGCTTGTGGAGACACCAAGTTGATGAGACTTTACCTTGGTCTAATCTTAGACTTAGCAGCCTACTTAAGTATAATACCCGTTTTCACATTCTTAGGTTAAACAAGTGCGTGACACCACATGTGTTACTTTGGAAGAATAGTCTAAAATGGTACTGCAGTTGTCCCCAAACATCAGTGTTTTCATTTAAGGAAGGCTATATTAAAAATCAGTCCTGTCTTGGCTTTGTTGTTGTTGTATGTTGCTCATTATGAACAGCTGACAATATACTGTTATAAGTGATGAGAGGGACAGATCTCATCACAAAAGCATCAAATTGATATTTGTGTTGTAAGTAATGGAAATGCTACATATTTGTTAGACTCTTTGGAGGAGGAAGGAAATATTACAGGGATGCTGCAACAAAAGTCTAGATGTCTTCCAACATATTTGGAATGATTTTTTAAAATTTCCATTTTTAAAATAGCATATGTAGGTAGGTGCCTGTTGCTGTTAGTTTTCTATAAAGGTGCCGGGGTTGATTCAGTGATGTTTTATAATAGTAGTATTTTAAAAGTTACAGAACTAGGACTGGCAGCAGCTACTTTAACTGATGTATGCTCAGAGAATATCTTTTTAAACAATGTATTCATCTTTCAGGCATTACTTGGAAGAAAGCTTTGTTCTCCGAGTATTGACTCAATTGACATTGGCCTTGAAGGAATGTCACAGACGGAGTGATGGTGGAGTCACTGTGCATCGTGACCTAAAACCAGCAAATGTCTTTCTAGATGGCAAGCAGAATGTGAAACTTGGAGATTTTGGACTGGCTAGAATATTGCACCATGACACCAGCTTTGCCAAAACATTCGTTGGAACTCCATATTATATGTCTCCAGTAAGACCTCCCTTCTGTGCCTTATCTTCCCTTTTGTCCCTCCAAGATCTGTTTTCTTCAGTGTTGGTCTCAGAGTCCATGAATGTTTGGGAGGTTTTAATGAAGAGTTCCTAGTCTTAAATGCAGGTGACTTTTTTCATGGAGTGTATATGTTCTGGAGACCAAGGTTATTTTGCAGTTATTTTCATCTTTCTTCCCCACACCGTCACTGCCTTCTAATTAAAGTTGCTCTTTGCTCTGTAAGTTTTGATGTATTCTTGCAATGTTAGAGATATGTTGGAGTATATAGTTCCTGAAAAGGAACAGGGAAGCTAGAGCACTTTTATGTTTCATAGTGTTAAGGTCAAGAGCTTATTAAATTACCTCTTGATGGTAGGATTTTAATTTGTAGTGGAAATGAGCAAGAATGAGTTATTTCCCTGATATGGTGCATTTTGTGAGGGAAAGATGAATGTTGGCTGAAATATGGTGTTGTATCAGCTGAAGATTGGTGCAACACTTCAGTCTTCTACAGCGTAGTACTGCCATAACTTGTTAAAATCCTGCTAGTAAGAGTAGCTGTGGAGATTAATTAAGTTAGAATCTTAAAACTAACTCCAGTAAGTAATGGTTTAATTTAGGTTTGAACAGTTGTTGATTATCCTGCAATAGTAGAACAATGTCTTAGTTAATAAACCTAAGATTGTTCTCTTTCTTTAGGAACAAATGAACCACATGTCATACAATGAAAAATCTGACATCTGGTCCCTAGGATGTCTCCTGTATGAACTATGTGCTCTCTCGTAAGTATAGTAGTGTGGTAGTTAATGTGGAAACTTAGCTGTTAATGCATGTATCATTAAATTTTGTATAGATGAAAGCTTAAAGGTTTCAGAGACGAGTCCTAGATTTTTATTTCTGTATTGGTCTTGACATCAAAACAAACCTTTTATTGTGGCTTTTTTTAGTCTGATACATTTTTATGGAGAATAAGTCCTGTAAAACTAGTGAAAGAATCCAAGAAAAATGTTCTTCTTCAGGCCTCCATTTAGAGCTTACAACCAAAAGGAGTTGGCAGAAAAGATAAGGGAAGGGAAGTTCAGACGAATACCATATCGTTACTCAGAGCAGTTGAATGAACTTCTCAAAGAGATGCTGAATGTAAAGGTAAGAGTCAATTACTATTTTTTCCACCTATAATTTGAACTAGTACTGAAATACTAGTTTTTCTTCTCAATTAAGAAACAAACTGATCTGGAGTTGTGGTTGCTAATCACCTTGTCATCACTGTCAATATCACTTGTAGGAGAAGGAGGAAGGAATTGTGCTTTGAGTCCATTAAACAAAGGCAGCAGATGAAGTGTTATGCTAGGTTCACAGGATGCAAAAAGACTGTCTCAGTATTGGCTTATAGAGAATTTCATAACAGCATGTTTAACAAGGTCTTATAACTTCAGGACTAAAATGGTTCCAGTGTGTTTGGAAGTTGGAAGGGGTTGTTTTGTCTCCATTTCGGGTTTTGATTCATATGGCTAATGTATAGCTCGCCCCCCATGGCTGGCATGGGGATGTTGAGAAGAATACTGCATGAGACAACAAAGCTGTAACAAGAACCCAAGTCTCCAACAGGTATGGATCCTTCAAGAATCAAGTGACAGGCAGAGATGTGGAGTGTTAGCTCCAGAACCTATGGACAATTGCCTCTGTAGGCTCCCCACCCCATTCTGGCTCTAAAAGGAGCAGGTGCCTGGGCTGGGAGACCCAGACTTTGAGCTTCTGGAGCTGAAGGCTGGTAACAGCCTTCTCCCTCAACTTTTGTCATCTGGCTGTGCTACCCTTCCTAACTCCATTTTTCTCCAACTTCTCCTTCACTGTATAGCACCTCAGCTGGTTTCTACCTGCAGTGGGTCTTGCTTGGAAATCCCTGGCCTTAACGTTTCTTGGTTACGGATGGAACCTGTTGGTAATGTCTTTCCTTTAGGATTATTGCCGACCTTCTGTTGAAGATATTCTGCAGCACCCCTTGATAGCAGATTTGGTGACAGAAGAACAAAGACAAAATTCTGATAAAAGAGGCCGGAGATCATGGGAGCCAGAAAGGCTGCAGCATTCAGATGCTGCAGTGAATGAGCTGAAACGGAAGGAACAACAATTACAGGAGCGAGAACAAGCCATTAAAGACAGAGAGCAACGTTTGGAGCGTATGATATTCCACTTTGGGAAGGGGGTGGCAATGGGATTCTGATTCAAAAGAATAAGTGCAGAGGAAGGAAAGGTAGACAGTTTTCAAAACTCTCATTTTAATGCACTAGGATATTGTACTCCTGCATTCACTACTAAAATTCAGTCTAAAGACTGAAACAAGAATGCTTGGGCTTTTACTCATAGATAGTAGTTCTTGTTTTAAGTTACTAAGATATAATTGGCAGTTTGGATAGAAGTCTGGTTTGGGAAGATTATTAAACATGAGTGACAATTAGGAAAGTATGCAGAAAAATGGAGTATGAATATAGTTCTGCACTGTGCAGTGTAGGTTGCTTTTCACCTACTCTGTGTAAGCGAACATTGGCTCTACTAATGTATAACCTAAGGTGAGCCTGATGTTGGAGCAAAATATACTTGAGTAAACTGTCAACAGCTTTTATAAAAGCTGCACCCTACAGGCAGCTTACCTGTGAAACTATAGATGGCTGGTCTTCAGGTGTTGGGATTTCCTGCCCACATAAAATACGTCTTTGTATATGCAGTAGTCTCTGTAATACAGATTTTAACCATATATATTGTTTTCTGAGCCTGAGTAACAGCTGCTGCTGCTGTAAACAGGGTGTTTAGTCATAGCTGAATTACAGTATCTGGTATCTAAATATTTAGAACTGGTGTCATGTGTGCCATGAGTTCATGTGCAGAATAGAAAGCTGCTATAGCTTCACTGTTGCAGCTATAGCAGCGTTTGGGGGGGGAAGTGTGCCTGGCATTTCAGAGTACTTGTCCAGTGCTTTATCAGTGCATTGACAAAGGTATATCTACACAGCAGTTATTCTTGTTTAGAGCCATAGAAGCAGAAATGGTGCATCTGACAGTTTATTACTGCTGTCTTTTTCTGCAAGAAAATCCATCATGCACAATCACTCTAACTTTAACATTTACATTTTAACACTGCATACTACCATATTTCTACTTCCAGAGAGAGAACGGGAACTCTGTGTTCGAGAGAGACTGGCAGAGGACAAACTTGCTAGGTATCTTACTAACCGATAATTGCCTATATTAGAAACTCTACAATCTTACAACAAAAAGCTTAAACGTCTCTTTTCAAAACAGAGCTGAAAACCTGATGAGGAACTACAATCTCTACAAACAGCAGAGGACATTAGCTTGTGCAGATGGTCCAGGTATGAAAATATGCAAGAAGCCACTTGCACTGATAAACGTAGGCTGGTATGACCAGAAGAATGCCCCTGATGCTCAGCGTGCTGTGCCTAGTCCCATTGTAGCCATACAAACCCCAATTATCTCTGCGTGGTTGGGAAGAGACTCTTGATTTTCTACTTTGCAAAAAGACTTAATGAATGATGCTCAACCATGAGTATGAGTTACCACTGTCAGCACTGTGGTCTTATGCTGTTTTGAAAATTAGGTTCTTATGGTAAGCTAATGGAAGTGCTGACTTGTAACCCAAATGTTTCTGAGCTGCACTTATTTTACTTATGAATGTCTTTTTATAGACCTTTGTTTTAGTTAATTTTAATAAAATTGCACATGTCTAATCACTTCAGCTTTAGTTCAACTTCCAAAAACTTCAGTGTGGGAAATAATATTTGTTGCCAGTGACCCAGCTGTGATTGGTGCATTGTATAAGTTCTGAAGAATACAAACTGCTATTATCATACTCCAGTTTAACTCACTAGAAAAAAAAAAAAACACAACAAAACCCCCCCCCCAAAACAAAACAGTTTTGAAAATGTGCTATAATGCTTACTGACTAGCTGTAGTCCAATCTGTTTTATAGTGGTTATTACCCCATAAGTATTTGACACTCACTTTGGCCTCAGTTGTTCAGTCCTTACTATCATAAGAGGTAGTATTGTCTGTTCATTGCACCCATCTTTTAATAGTAAAAATGATTGAAGTATCTAAATGCATTTTGAAATAGTGGTAGAATATTTAAGTGGCTGGGTCCGAAGTAGTACTCTAGAACAAAGAAATGTGAACACTCTATAACATGCAGCAACAATCTCTTCATTTAGTTTTGGTCAGATAAAACAAGATAAGCACGTCACTGCCTCTAATACAAATAAAACTGAAGTTGCATTTTTTTCAAGAAGTGCCTATCACAGCAGGAAAGAACACAAGTAAAATGCCACCAGAAGTTAGTGGTCCTTGAGCCATTTCTAACATTCCTGTCAATTTTGAGAATTCCACCTGTTTCTCAATATATTGTCTGACTTCATATTCTTTAATGTATCAAAATTAAGAATAAACTTGCCTTGGGCTTTCTGATGTTGCCTCTACCACTGGATGACTGAAGGTTAATGAGCTTCAGCATTTGCTTCTGTTCTCTTCTGCATCTCCTACCCCTTTATGTGATACTTTGACCTTAACAGGGGTATTAGTTTTTGAAGATGGGCAAAACCACTTTGAGCAGTTAATACCTCAAGACAGACAATGCAGAAAAGTGAATATAGTTATTACAAGACTAAGTCTTGCAATAGCTGTAGATTACTTGATTAAACATTTGTCACAATGTTTGCTACACTTCCAATTCATTCCATGGTACTCTTGTAATACTGTTTCTCAAATTCTCCCTGTCTGGATAGGAATGGACTAAGTGTTTCTCCAATATGTTACCAAGACCACTTGCTTCTGTTATTTTTAGTTTCTCAACTATTACTGTATTTTTCACAACTGGGTTGCATCTTGCACATCTCTTGGATCCCTAATTCTTCTCAAAGTCAGTTGTGTGGTTCACTTCACATTGAAATGGAATACCAAAAATCCTGGGTCCTAAGACAGTGTCCCTTCTTAGGGAAGGATTTAATGTTAAAACAGATATAGCTTACTGACATGAAACAACAAAATGCTGAAACATTCACTAGCCTCTTCAGTTTGGTACTGCTCACTCTTTTGTGCTTATTGCACTCTTGCTCTAGCCTAATTAATTGAAAATTAAGGCTTCAGCAGTGTTAAGATTAGGATAGTTAGACCTTTGATTAAAAATAAATAATTAAAAATCACACCTTAAGTTGAGCCTTGTGAAATTGCCTCTTATGATAGGCAACTCAGCTGTTTTAATAGCTTTTGATGGTAGTTTTTGTACCCTGAGTCATTAAAACCAAAACAAACTAACTGCCTTTTGATTGTGGCAGTTCTATACACCTAAAACATAGCTATACTATGAAAATTCCTGTTCTGGAGGCTGAAGTGAAAGTAACTTGCTAATTTTTAATGCACCTAAACTCATTAATCATGAAATCAGAGCCTAGTTTGTACCCCATTGACTTAATACAAGGATAGAGTTGGAACAACGTGGGTAATGTAGAAAGACCTCTGGACAGGTTGGGTCTGCCCCCTGCCATGAAGGAAAGACAAGGTTTTTCAGTAGCTGAGACCCTAATTCTACATTTACCTTTGGAACTAGATTATGTTACTGTTTAATTTCTGTGCTTCAGAAGAAAGGCCATGTCTTTTCTCCTTATGTAAACTAATATTTCCTTAGGTGTTGGGAGGTGCACCCTAGAAACTACAATGGCATGTATCCTTTTACCACAATCATTTAAAAGCCTTGTTTTCGATTTTTCCTCAAAAAAATGGAAAAGAATTGTTGCTTTGAACTAAAATGTATTTAATTAGATCACTTAAAGCTGTAAGTAGATAGCAAAATGGTTAATAGCTTTAAAAGACATAAGCTAAACAATGAATGCTGAAAGATGCACTAATTCAGTACTTATTTTTTGATTTCTTAAGATAATGCATTCCTGCTCCCCTTTTCTACAAACAAAAAGAAAGTACACTTTGATGGAAGTGAAGAGAATGCTGTGCCTCCTGTTAATTTGGAGAACTATCCCCTTTCTAAAGGGAAATGCTCTGATCTCAAGAAACGTCTATATGCTGCAAATCTACGGGCTCAAGCACTGTCTGAACTGGAAAAAAACTATCAACTAAAGAGCAGACAAATCTTGGGCATGCGCTGAAACTGTAACATGGATGTTAAAAATGATTAAATGTTTAGGAAGATATTTGTGCCTCCCTCTTTTAAGCTGGAACCTACTGAAAATTTATTTTAACCGTTGTTAGACAAACTCTTAGTCTATGATAGGTAGTTCATGATAAAGGCATAAGAGATTATATTACAAAAAACAGGTAGTTTTGATACCAAATGAAACAAACTGAACGAACTGTATTATTAAAGAAAAAATATTTTGGTCCTCCTGTTTACCATACATTACTCTTTTGCAAATATAAAGAATGAATATTGTAAACCAGATTTTTCTAAATCTGGTGTGAAAAACTTTTCAGATTAAATATGTACAGAGATTCATAATCTGTAGGTTAAAATGATGCTGTATGTAATGTACAGTACTTGATAAAATAAGTATTGATATTTTGTATATGTGGAAAAACTGGCTTTTTTGTCTGCGCTTGTAAATATTTTTTAACTATCAAAAGAGCAAAAAGAGATTTTATGTTATCTCTTCCTACTAACTAGGTGACCTATCAAAGCAGGCTACTTTTAGTTTAATGTCTTTGGCTAATGAGTGGGATGGGTCAGCTTAGCATAATTGATGAGTTTATACTCATTTCTGCCTGGGCAGCTGAATGGCTTGTCCATCAGCTCCTGAAAGGCCTGCTTCAGGGCATAGCATTTGAAAGATACCTTCTTTGGTTTGTCTTGAAACTGTGTTATAACCTGATCTCCTGAGACTGCTGTCTTGGAAGGGACACCATCCAGGGTATTAGCACCTGTGTTTTGGGGAGGGGCAATTGTACTTTGAATAGCAAATCCTAATTTTCTTGAGGCTTTGAGGTGTTTCCATCTTTCCCTTCACAATTCTCTGCTGGAGTAGGAGTTGCTTGCTTAAGGTGGTGTAAGTTTCATGAACTCACTCAGACTCACGAATTAAAAAAAAAATCCTTTGGAACTGTAATGTCTGGCATATATTTTACATAAAAAAATTTTCTCTCTTGGTTGAAATGCCATAAAACATACATTCTTAGAAAACAGCTAATTTTCAAAACATTTGTTTCCGTATTGGGCCATGAATGTTATCTAAGGAGGTATTCTAGATGGTTTTTACTTGAAAAAAGAGAATCTTACTTGAAACATCAATTTAATTTGGTGTATTTGCTGATAGACATGTACTTGTGTCACCAAACAATAGTTCTGCTCTAGCAGATTCTTAACCACCCAGCAGAACTTATCATATTTGCTTGTATAGTGGTTACTGTTTTCACCACATCCTTTGCTTAAAAGAATTAGAATATGACCATTTTGTTTGCTAGTCTAAAACTACCACTATTCTGGTGGCCATTAGCCAGCACTAGGTGTGGTTGAAATGTCTGGCAGGTATGCGCAGCCAAAGCAGCTGTGCCATATGGATCAGTGCAGCTTTCCTTCTGCATTCTTTCATATTGTTGAAGATTCTCACACATATTTGGAGGGTGAATCCCTGCTTTCTCACCATGTTTGTACATTCAGATTTTTCTGTTCTGTGCCTCAACCGGAAAATCTGCAATGCAGTTCTACTGGCCTTCATGTGGATCTTTATTGTATAGCCCATAAAACATCAAAGGGTAGAATATGCAGTGGTGTTAGTCTAATCTAAAAAAATATGTAGGATGCAAGAATTTTGTTGCATGCTTTGTCGTCTGCAAAATGCAAGTACTGATTAGTGAAAGGAGGAAACCAAGCAATGAAGAAAATAAATTAGTAATTGATTCAGGAAAAGACTGCATTGTGAAATGGCTGGTGTTTGCAAATGCTTTGTTTTTAACAAGACCAAACTAAGAAAATGGCTCGAGAGTCTTTTTTTTTTCTTTGCACACATAGATGGAACAAATAATTTCTGCGTTTAAAAGTAAAATACCTTCAGCGATTACCTGCAGCTTTCCTCTTCCTTTAATTCTTTATTGACCTCAAGATGGCACTGTTGCCCTGTAATTGTTGGCAATTACCTTCAGTCTATTGATATATTCATGCAAAATTTAAGATCTGACTTAAATATATTTTTACCTGTTTTGTTTCAGAAAATCATAAGTGTGTTGCTGCAAGATGCTGATTTTCTTAGGCTACAGATGCTTTAGTACTTGCTGGTGCAATTATTTGTAATTATCTCCAATTTGCCATTTTGCATCTTTTATGCATGTTTTATAAAAATAGTTGAATCAAAGTCCTCGTTAACAATTACACTATTATGAATAAGAAATGCTATGGAGAGTGCAAACTGTATCAACCACAATGGCAGTAATAAATTAGAACAGCTTAAGTTACAGCTGTAGCACCAAGCTATTTAAACTGCGTTATTCACAATGTCTTCTTGAAGTATTATCACTCTAATATGATGAATGCAGTGTTTCATGAGTTTTTTTAAATAAGAACTTCCAACCAGTATCTGTCAAACATAGGGGAAGGCATCCTGGAGATGGTCTTCTTTCAGGATTTCTGCTTTGGAATCCTGAAATTCACATTTTCCTACAAAGGCATAATTGTTTTTCCCAGAGCACGTGTGTAGCATTGGAATCACATTCAGGATGTAATTTTCAAATATATTCGGGAAAATAAATAGAACATTTATGGGAATAGTGACTGCTTATAGAGTGCTTGCAAAACATTACCATCATGCTGATGGGTATACTTATCTCTTAGAAGTGAAGGTAAATTTGTACATATGTGTATGGTACAGCCTAAGCCTTACAGGATGATAATGGTGTACACTGTTGAATGTTGTGAGATAAATTCAATGATGTTTAATATAGATATCAGGAATTTTAACAATATGTATAGTTGTGGGCACACAGATGATACATAGAAGTGACCTCTGAAATTACAGAAGTTTTATATGCATAGAATATAATTTAGCTCAAGGATAGACTGGAGGGGAAGTTGCATCGTTTTTGAAAAATGTGGAGCAGATCCCTGATTTTCAGCCTTCGTGTGTGACCTTGATCAAGAAAGACCCTGTCCTGGGCCTTAGGTTCCCTTCTGTAACAGGCTCATCACAGGGGGGTGCTCAGAGACAACACTAGGATGCTGTACAGGTCTGCACTTTGGGCAGATTTTTGGTGGCAGTGGTGCAACCACTTTGGTCTTCTGCTTTGGACAGCTGTACACGTACTGGGGAATGGAATATACTGGGAAAATAGTGGTGAGTTACCAAAGTAATTTATTTAATGATTAGCCTGGTCAACCGTCCCCTCTGCAGTCAGTTGACCAGGCCATTCTATGTGACTACAGCACTTAAATGGTGTGAAAGTGCTGGCTAGCTGGGCAGATAAAATGCTTAGAGGAAATCAGGCGTAAATATAGAGGACTATCAAGCTTCTTCCTAAACATAAATATCAATAGGTCATTTAATCCATACTATATCACTGAAGAGGTGGAGAGATAAATCCCTCCGGAACAATTATAAAATACTTTATCATAGGGAATCTCACACTTTTGCCTTTACTGTTGGTGAGTAACCCAGGAAGAAGTGATCTGGTCCTAACAGTGGCACAAGCTGCTTCACAGGCGCTCACTGCAAGACTCAGTCTCCTGCGGTTTCCCACAGGTACAAGAAACAGTGCAGAGCAGAAGCTCCCTGCTATTGCTCTTGTCTTCATCCGAAAAAGAGAGACTGCTCCTCACTTATGCTGCTCGTTATCCTAGCGCCTGTGTGTTACCCCTTGCTGTGCTGATAAAGATGAAGTCCGTTTCCCAGTAAGCAATGCTTCTTAGCATTCATAGTCCAAAATACAGCTGGACTCAGTAATGGTACAGTGACAGCCTTTGGGTCATGTCTTTGTCTTATTCTTCCCTTGTGTAATTTGTGGGAAGCCAGAGGAATCCTAATAGCTATAAAGCCGGTGTATTGGGCGTAGAAGCTGAAGCGTGCCCTGGGAGCCTGCTTAATAGGCACTTCAGCACCGTGGAAGACTTTGGCCTAATTAAGGCTACATACAGTATAATCCACATTGGGTATTAGAAGTGAGTTTTATTTATATATTTACCTTAAAAGTTAGCTGATAGTTAAATATTAATCTTTACAACTTTAAAAAGCTCCACAGACTGATAGCATAACACCACATATTGTTATACTGCTTTTCCATTTAATCTTGCTTTCAGCCAGATCAGCAATGCTGGGAAGTTACTATACCAGAGGCAACAGCGCCTTTATCTGACATACTATTTTGAAGGCAAAGTGCACTTCTGAGGCTCAGCTGCCATGAAAGGATGAAGCTTTGTTGGAAAAAAAATCCTTTGTATTCTACAAAATGGACTCATGACAGAGTTTTATGATATAAAGGGAAAAGAAAGGCTACAGAGACACCTAGAATTAGCTAGGTCCAGATAGTCTTATTTTTCAATGTAGGCTCTTTCTCGGTAAGAAAAACATAACTTATTTATGAAAACTTTTGGCTAATTAACTTTCCTTTTTGACTGCTTTAATTTTTTACTGATGGATGATGCTTGTTGCAGGTTCAAGCAGAGGTAATTTATGGGCCCAGTTATTACTGCATTGTTTTCTACTGTGAATATATGACTGGTCTCAATGCATTATGTCTACTTCCTTGACAACTGAAACTCTGACTTGGACATGACATTCAGTGAGTAATAACCAATAATGCAGCTTCCACTATCAACCTTCAGATGTAGTTCTTTGTGGTAAAATTTATGCAACATGCAGGTTTATGAGGACTATGGCAGGTACTTAGCAGGTGCTTGAATACTTGGCTAGAGCTAACGGGTTTTTTTTCCATTACTCATACTAATCTGAAAAACTTTTTTATTTGCAAAGATAGCTGCTAAATACTTTTTTACTGTTTAATCAGCTCTTCTGGCAGGTCCTGCTCTTAAAAGGTCATCAGAAGCAAGAGTATACATAATATAAATTTTTGCATGTGTTTGTGTCAGTTGAAGTCCCAAGGACACAACAGAAGCGCAGTAAAGCCAATGACAAGCTTTCCTTCAAATTCAGTGAACTCTTGGCTGGACTTCAACTTCATTAGCATTAGACATACTAGACATTTGTAAATACTTACACTTGTTTGCTATTTGGGGAGGAAGAGCATTGCCAAAGGCACAGCAGGAACAAACGATCCATCTTCCTCAACAGAAGTGAAGACACGCCACTTTAGGTAGAGCTTTCAACCTTAGCTTCTACCAAATCGGACTTTCCTTGACAAGAATTGCATCAATGGCCCTCTTGCAAGCTTGGGCATCACACAGACCTCTCTGGAGTTGTATGTAGTGTTAGGGAATAGTGAATGCATTTTTTTCTGCTCATAATGCGTTTTATCATCCAATTGCAAACAGAAGCAATATTATCTGCCTGACCTCTCAGCTCTTCCTAGACCATCAGGGAACACTCCAGTGACCCCAGAGCTAGATGGCTATTTAGGTCATCAGGTTTAGAAAATCCTTCCTGACAAATGCAAATGTTAAAGTCACTGACCGACTTGAGTCCTAATTGCCATGTAAAGTCTCTTCTGACTACTACTAATCAATCTTTAGATGCCACTAGGGAAAGATAATATGGACTTTCTGAGACATGGATGATAACATAAACAAAGCCATCAGGGCAAATGGCAGATCATGACAGACAATGATTTCCTGGGAGGTGAAGCAAATACCTCCTATGGCAATGATCCACGTAATTAGCTTGTACTGGATTATAAGTACTTTGTGGTTGCTACTAAAAGCAGAAGGAAGCATTAGCATTAAAGAAAATGATATCATCAAGGAAGTATTCAGTTGACTGGAAAAATAACATATTTTTATGAGAATTATTACAGACTTACCTTTAGGGCTCATTTAAATATTTCTCCCCAGGTAAACTGAAAGCTAGGAAAATCTCACCATTGTGCCAGTTTCTAGAGGGACAAGCGTGATCAGAGAACTGCTGCTGTATGATGTGCTCAGAGGGATCCATCTGCCTAGGCAGGCTGGGGCCTCACTCTCATCAGGTGTAAGATCATTTTTCACCAATCTTAATTCAGTCAACTTCAGCAAGGTGATGGGCATAGATCAGCAATGTGATGGGCATAGGTCAGCAATGTGATGGGCACAGATCAGCAATGTGATGAATACAGGTAAGCAACCAAGATTGCGTCACTAAATCTCTGTGTAAGATGCAATGAGTAAAATTCCCCGCTCTAAATTTCCCGCTCTTTTTCAAAGCCAAATTCCTGTCTCAGTGCTTGAGGTCTCAAGATGAAACTGGAAGCTACAGGGGGACCTCACCTCTGTGCAAAGCTGCATTCAGTGGAGCTCCATGTGTTATCAAAAGGGGAAAGGGCATGCAACTATATTTTCTAGTTACTGATCTTAAGTAAGAGACTGAAATCTAGACACTGCATTGCCTAAGTTTGAGGCATTTCTCTGGGCAGAGCCCTGGAAACCGTGTTTCAGAAGCTTAGAATGGAATTTGTGTATGAGCAACCACAGCCTTCACTTGTGCATGTTTTTAGCCTCCTTCCAGGTTCATTTTGCCGTTTCATGTTCTGGCTAAAAGAATCCATGGAAGACTCATCTTGTAACTGCTGCTAATTTGCACTTGCTGCTGGCATGGCTGTGGGTGCAAACCAGACAGTTAATTGTTGGCAAGAAGAAGTGAGTTAATCACCGCCTTGGAAGTGTGGCCCTCTGCTTGTGCTCCAGGGAATGAGCTCAACTGAATGGCAAATCCCAGCCAGGGAACTCAGCCTTGGGTTTGTGCCAGGCAGTAACCATGAGTTTTGTTTTCAAATCTGGCTCTGCAGTAACTTCTTGCATAAAATCCTAGTGCCTGGCTCAAGTTGACCAGATGGTCTAATGGTCACTTCCTTTTTTAATCCTATTTTTTTACAGTTTAGATTCCATCTTCAAAGCCACTTTATAGAAGTGGAATAGCACTTGCTACAGAGGTCAATTTTAAGCTCAGCATTATTGCAATGATTTGCAGTGTTCGCAAGTAGCCTGACATATCTGCATTGCCTCAGTTGCATGCAAAACTCTCTGTCAGAAATGGGGGTTGTTTCTAAAGGCTTGCTCCAGGTCCTGCCCCTGCACTCCTTACCAGGCTGTTTCTCCACATCTTCAGTTTGGGCAAACAGCCAACTTTCTCAAAAAAAAAAAAAAAAAAAAAAAAAATCACCCTTATAAAGTGGGATTGAAGAAATTACTATGCTGTCGTTAACTTTGGAGTTATTAGTGGACATGTAAAGATATACTGTATGTAACCAATTGGTATTGGTACAAAGTTGGAGAAGAACTATGTATGTTTTGCATGGATTTATTATTGTTATTATCATACAAATATGTACTACCAGAGATGCTGTCAGCTTTAGTCCTAATTCAGTATCCCACAATTCCAGGCTGTGAACAAATATTTTTTAGCGATCCTACAGTAAAATCACCAATTGTTCTCTTACAGGAAATCTGAAGCATCAACAAGAAAAGCACTGAATAAAATCAAATCTTTGCAATGGTAAGGACAGCTTTCACCATATGCAAACACAGAATTGCCTTCCACTCTTCTTTTTAGTAAGCAAACGCAAAACAATTAGCCTCTTCGCCCATTTACAGGCTCATTCTCCCTGGTGACTCGGCCTGGAAGAAGAGTAGCTGCTCATTTACTTAATGTCAGGAGAACTCTCTATAATGCTGTAAATCATCCTGTCCTGTTTCAGCCTCAGCAGTGCTGAGAAACAGGATATGTACCCAGTCTCAGCACTGCACGTCCCTAACTGCACGCAACACATTTAAGACCCCTGATTACTGGTGAGGTCCCTTATTGCCCTTGGTAAATAATAAATAATAATAAATGCATGAAAAGAACACTAGATATTTCTCAGCCTGGGAGTTGTTCTAAGGAAACATATTTGGAACTTGCATTACCTGGCAGTGAGGTTTTTGGTTTGTTTTAAGCATGTAGCTAGTAGAAACAAACCCACACTGAGATATTATTGTCTTGGTACAGCTATTTTGTCCTTCGCAACACACCAGCGCAGGCCACTAGGTAAACTGGAAATCCCTTCGTGGCAACTTCTACCCCTCTAATTTTATTACTTAAATTAATACCAGCCTTCTGATTGACAGCCCAGTAGCCTAACTTCCTCCCTTCACAGGAGGAAATTCACTCTGAATTAACAGGGTGAGCCTGTCCCTATATGCACTTGGTACTCTGCTTTCTCAGCGAGGTTGCTCAGAGTAGTGTCACTCTTGCTTATTGGTTTTAGGAAGTGGTTACTTCTTCAAAAAAGAAGGGTAATTTTATATACATTACTGAAGAGGTATCAAATGATAATATTTAGTATCTTTTCCCCCTTTTTTATTTTGTCTGAGCTAATCCTCCTTTGGCACTGGAGTGAGAGTGGCTGTTTAAACAACAGTAGTTTATTTACAGCTACTTGAGGTTTCATTGTCATTTGTCTGGGATGGTAGAAACATTAACCCTAATTCAGCATTGTTGGAAGCAAAGGATTTCCATGTAATTGCTTTTACAAGGTAGGTGTTACAAATGAGAATTCTCATTTAGGACCCATTTCACAATCACTTCTTCCCTGTGAGTTATGGGGAAACTTTTGCAAAATTTGGGCCAAATATCATAATAAAAAGTCCATTGACCCCTTCAGCTGTTGTTTTAGGGTCATCTATTTGCAGCATATTACTTCCAGATTTTCTCTCATATTGATCCTCATTAATATTTTATTCATCTACATCTGAAACCTTTCCAATACCTGGACCTGAGTGATTGTGGCTGCTCTTGCCAGAAGACACTGGCAGCCAGGGGATAGCCAGACTGCAGGGCTAGGATATTGGGGAATGAGATGGCTTCTCCATGATCTGAAACCTTTCCATCACTGCTGACTAGTTTTCAAGAAGACACTACACAGTTTAGGCAGGAGTCTTTAATGTGAGAATCTCTGAGTCAGGGTTTAAAGTCATATCAATGCTACAGCTCCTTATGATCAACCTTTGAGCAATAACTTGAGAACTTGTCCTTGAGATTATCAGTAAATTTTTCTTGCATCCCCCTTAGAGCATCTGTGAAGGATAGGGAATTCCCAAAGAAACTGGTCCTTCTTGGCAAAATATAACCCAATAAGAACTGTCTTACCAAAAGCTCTACATAACTGCTGAACATTTCCCCCACTGACAAGTCCTTTATGTATCAGGTCTGGGTGACATCAGAAGGATGATAGTGTGGGTACTCAGCAGCTCTGAGAGACATCTGCCATATGTCAGACACTGATGAACTGAGAGGTTTGCAAACAACTGAGGAAAGTTGCTGAAGTGAAGTATGCAAAGCTAGGGCAAGATTATTAGGCTTTGTCCTTCGATTGTAAATGCAGGAGGAATCCTGGCCCTGTGGGAGCCATTGATGCTATTGTGGCCTGGGTTGCATACAAAGTCCTGCCTTTTTGATTTAGAGTGTTTATTTGTTTCCAAACCTCTTTCCCCACCATCCCTCATTTCTACTGTCCCTGGGGATGATTCAGTGGAATAAAGCCACATGAATATAACACCCATCCAGCAAAAACACTTGAGGACAGACTTTAAACTGAGTAAGTGTTATATTACTTCCTGAAGAAGAATGTTTTTATAAAGTGATACCCTTATGCCTATTACAAATAATACATCTTACTAATAAGTTGTTTTATCTAAAGAGAAACCTGTAGAGACTGCCCCCGCTGTCCAACAATCAAGTGAAGCTGGCAGAAGGAAGCAAGAACTTTGGATTTAGTAAAAATAACTAACTCTGCCTATTATTTGCTTTTGACGTGTCCCCCCCCCGCTTGCTGTCTTTGCTCCATCTTCTCTGTCTGCTCCATTTCCTTTGTATTTTTCAGTCCCACTATTTTTTTTTTACTGGAACAAATAAAGCCCAGGATATTACACTGTTTGTCTGACCACTGTACTAATCTCCAGCACCAGGCAGCCAACAGTGTCTTCCCAGGACTTAGGAAAGCAGGAATCCTTGCTCTTAACCTTCCTCCTGAACTGTATCTATTCTGTGTGTGCACACATGTGTGCCCTAAACTGATACTTCTAACAGTCACTCAGTTAGAGGGAAGATGACCACACTTGTAATTGCCAAGATTGTGTGCAAATAGATGCCTGTGCACATTTTATGCTACAGTTGTGGTCATCTGAAATTTCCCAAACGGAGACCATCTTGGAAATGCAACTGCTTCCCCTTTTCACTTTAACGGCAACAGCCCTGTGAATTTTTAAGAGGGCCGAAGAACTCGCTGATCTCACTGAAACTGTCAGGGAAAGTAGATAGCAGCACAGAAATTAGCATGCTAAATGCAGGCCAGTATTTACCTCAGGTATCTGGATATTCTTTCGATGTAAATGAGCATTGTATTCTCCTTAGTGCTTTGCTACAGAAGCGTTTCTCCAGCAGTAACATCAAAAAAGCATGTTTAATTATTAGCTGCTTTGCCGCCTCGGTGACTTCAGCAGGCTGCGTGCAGACTTTGCAGATGATGGCACTCAGGCACGTCCGAAGGCTGCGCAGGCAGCCCTGAAAGGAAAAGCTGGAGGCGACCATTCCCCTCTGAAGGCTCCATCCCTCCCAGATAAGCAGCTGTACAGGAGCGAGTATGAGGAGCTGGTCACAGCACTGCTGCTCCTGCCAGCTTGCCGTGCGCGGGAGGGTCCCCAAGCACGCCTGCGACCCCGGCAGCCCGGAGGGACAGATCGGCGCAGGGGTCCCTTGCCGGCTGGAGCAGATAATACAGAAACATGAAACCGAGCTGCCGCCAAATTTCGGGTTACAGCGGGGCACGTCAGTCAGAGGCTGTGGCCCTGAGCTCCAGGCTCGGTAACCGGTTGCGCTGTGCCCCGGGCAGGGAGCACTGAAGTGAAGGCTGAGCGCCTGGCTGGGGCCCAGGACGGCCCAGAGCCGCTCAGCGCTGCTTGCAGCCCCCTTCGCTGCCCGTGACCCTGCCTTTTGGGCAACCCCGAGGAGGTTTCTCATAGGCTGAACGTGACCCGGGATCAACACTCACTTTTTAACCTGTGGCTGGGTTAGGCAGCATGCAAACTATTGGGTTTTGGCTGCCAGACAGCGATGTTCGTGTGTGAGGGACCTGTGTTATCATCCTGACCAGCACAAACAGGCTGCGTGACATGGTTACAGCAGGCGAGGGAGAGACTGAGGGGGTCAGGAGGACACTATGGTATGTGGGGCTAGGATGAATCACCTCAACAGAGAGAAGACTCGACTCAGCCATGCTACATGCCCTGGTAGGAAGCTCTGGGCCACGTAGCTCTGCCAGACTGTCCCAGCTGCCCCCACTGCTAGGTCAGGCCAGAATCAATGCCAGGAAACCATCGCATATGACCGTGGTGAACTATAATGACAGAGATCAAGCAGCTCCTCCTCTCCCTCCTGTAACACTCCCCAGCCGACAGGCTGCCTGCATGCTGCCACACTGAACATTTCAGGAGGGGCCACACATACGCACTCCCAATTCCTTGTTCACCCACACAGAGTGTCCTGGAGCGCAATCCACTGGTATGGTTGCCTCCCACGGAGGACTATGTCAGCCCAGCCTGTTACGACTCCTCGGGGAAACGTGAAGACATGAACGCTATCATCGGCTGCTTTTCTGTGCGCTTATAGGCTGCAATGAAGTCTCCAGGAGTCCAAAATATCATGTGGGAAACATTTTTCCCATTTAAGATTAGAAATGAAGGTGTTGGCTATCATTATTGACAAGCATAGAAGCTCTGAAGGTCAGCTTGACAAAGATCTACTAATTCATTGGTTTTTAACAGTTAGTGTCTATATATATATGTATTTTGATAGAGCTTATAGTGATTTATTATCACCACAGTGATATAAAATGCATGTAGCAGTGCATTAACAACACTGGTGTGCTGTGATGCTGCTCATCAAATAAGCACATATTTTGCTTATTTACATATTCCCTTTTTTACAAGGAGAATCTTCGTACAGGGAAATTTTCAAGAAACAGGCTCTGGTTTATCTAATTAGCAAAGGCACAAAGTATGTCTACTGTAAGTGGCTAATAAAAACCTGAATAAGCATAGTCCTAGACCTTTAGTTGGCACTGTTCACAATCCTAAGTTTATACACAGCTTAACTGCAGCTTTTTGCACAAGAGCTTGACATACGGCAGGAAAAAGACCTTTATCCCCACTGTTAACTAACCAGATAATATACATTGTTAGTCAATAGGGGAGATGGAGCATGTATTTCACAAACAGATTACATGGAAACTTGACGGACGAGTCCTTCCTGGGACAGCCGTGGTAACTGCTGTATTTAATACTTGCTTTGTCATCTTAGCAGTGGTAGAAATGGGTTCCCTTCATTGGTTCTGCAGCAACTGTGGCACATCATTTAATCTACCCATGCTGATACGAACTTTTGTTTTCCAAAACATTAAGACAGAAACATCTGGCTAGATATAAAGCAGGTCAACACAAATAAAGCTTTCAAGTAGCAATGTTCACAGTTGCTATTTTGCTATGTGAATAGCCATTCATGATGAATGGTATAGAATTAGCTTGTAAGAGATTTAGGTGAAGGTTTTTTTGAAAACTCATGCCTGAAGCGAGGCTCCTCCATGCTTAATCGCCTACATAAATGACCTGCTTTCCAAGAGCAGCCACCACTCCTGTTTGCTTCTGAGGGAACTGTTGGCTTCCCGGGACTGATTAAATCCAAACACCTCCTCTATGCCTGTGAATTTTAGCTTGAGACACAGCTTTGAACATCACATTTCTAGTATATTGGTGTAAGCATTAGTATTAACAGGATGGGCCACTGGATTCCACTCTTCCTTCTGACATTATGCAGTTTGTGGCATTAAAGAACTCGCTTAACTCATACTTTAATGTACGAATAAGAAAAACCCTTGTCTTATAATGGGCAGAACTAACACTTGGGGGCAGGAGTCACCTCATTAGCTGTTGACCTCATCTCTGAGCTATTCACACCAGGCTTTCTTTATAATCAGTGACAGAAATGGGCACTCTAAGGATGGGATTCATGTAATCAAGTACATACTACTGTAGGAGGAGATAAATCACATTGCAGGCTCCACTGACAAAGATGATTAGATCTCTGCTGACTCTAAAGGGACTCGTGATCCGAAGATGTTTGTGTGTCAGCTACCAATTCCCAGGCATGAATCCCTCCCTTATTGTCCAATTGAGACTGTGGTTTCAAGATGAGCATCAGCAAATATGGGCTGTTGCCAGTATAGGGTCACACACTTTTCCCTGCCCTAATCACATGGTACTATGTGTCAGGTCTAGCGATCCTGCAGCCCTAGGTAAATAGGATTAACTTGCTGAACTGGCTGAAAACTAATGATGAAGAAAAAGAATTTGGTTTTGGTTGCACTGGCAGGTGGAGATGATGCCCCTCATGGCATCACATGCCATAATTGCTAGATCTGAGGCCTGGTTGGGGGCAAGAATGTAATTTCTGAAGGGGAAATGTGAGTGCCCTTTTTGGCACCAGCTTTCAGTTGGACTGGCTTAGGTTGACCACAAATTGGCCTCTGTGGAAGGCAGTTCTGAAAATGAATAGATTTAGTTACAGAACATAAAGTTAATACATTTATGCTTGCTGTCTTGGGATATGATTTGACAAACATCAAATACAATTGATCTTTGAAAAGAAAAGAGGTGATGAGACATAGCACAGACCTTCATGTCTCCATCCTTATGTGAAGGCCATGTTTGGTGCCTGTGGAAAGGAGCAGTGTCCAGCAGGTCTCAGTCAGGCTCGCAGCACTTTCCAAATCCCAGCATCAGTCCTGGGAAGAGGTGATGTTAAATGATCAGGACTGAAAAAATGTTACTTCTGCTCTGTGCAAAGATGCTTTTCAAACAGGTCTGAAAACGGTTACCTGCAGAAAATGTTTATAGTGGGTCCAAATTTGCTTTTAGTAGATGACATTAATTATATGACATGATTTGCTAGAATGGCGGCGTTCTAAATATCTGCAGCTTAGAAAGGGCAGTCTTAGTCATGAGCTTGGCTAATGGCTGATGAACAGCTATTAACAGCACCTACAGACCTAAATGCAATCTACTGAAAACACTTGAAGCAGCAAAATAAATGGTGTTTTTACACCATTTTTACACAGATATATCCATTTGTGTAATAATGGGAAATTCATCCACCTCAAGCTGATATAATTAATATGTAATATATAAATGGTAAAGTGATGAGCATGCTAGAGCTCAGCCACTTGAAGGACTTTACATAAAGAAGACTGTCATCAAGACAGATGGATGCAGTTCTTGCCTGATGTGTGTTGTGGCAGCAAGAGCAGCAGGTACGTGTGGGTAGACAAGCCGGCTGGAAACACCAGGTGCACCTGGGTTGCCTGCTGAGGATGAGCCTGAGGCTGCCCTCCAGACAAGACCTGTTGGTGCTGGGTCAGAGTGGGAGCCTGTGAATGTGTGTTGCACAGAGGCCCCCATGCCCGAGCATGCCCTACTACTCCCGTGCCACCAGGCTGTTTGCCATGCTGCAGGCAGGCCTGTCTTGCAGAGCAGAAATGATAGGATGTGCCATATCCTGTGCTCACGGCTGTTACAGGAACCACCCTGTAAGCTCTGTATATATACCACCAGCGTGATGGCTTTCGTTCCAATTTGCCTGGGGATCTTCCTCTTCTGAGCCAATACTGTTCTCTTACCAAGTTCCTACATTGCCTAGTTCAGTCCCTGGCACTGAAGTCAGGTCTTTGCACAGTGTGCCCTTGATGTCACTGAGCTCTCAGGAGACACGGAGGCGTACCAGTGTGGCTCCATTTCTCAGGGTGCCACCACAGGGCATTTCTTCTTCGGCAGCATTACACAGGTGTTCTGCAGCCTCATGCAATTCAAAGCTGCACTTGTTGAACTAGTTTTGAACTGACTTTTCAAATTCCATAACATGCATGTTTATGATTTCCCTACAGTAGTAGCTGTTCCTGTAGGGACTTACCTCGAAGGACCTGAGTGACCTTCTTCCAGCAAGAGACCTTTAGAAATCCTACACCAACGAAATCCAGCATCCTATAGTGACAGTGGAAATCCTTGCCCCCAAATAACCAACTTTGATGCCAGAAAATACTGTATGTTCTTTGATGGGGTCTGATATTGTACGTAGGTGGAGCAGGCACCACAGCAATTAGCTTACACCTCTCTCAGTGTCTGTCCTCAGAAAATTCATTGATACTCATTCCCATAGGTCCAAGAGAATTGCCTTAGAGCTAGTGATCTCATGTCCTTTCTAAAGATAATAAAAGCCAGAGCTTAACAATATGATTTATTAAAAATGCCATATGAAGGATAATTTATTTCAGTAATAATTAAAAATGTTACCAACGAATCAGCTGCAAGACATGTTTTCATTCCATGAATTCCATATTTACAGAATTTTTCCATCCCTGCTGAATCATTGTTACTATCTTTCCAGCAGAGAGCCACACTGCGTGCAAAAGTGAGTAACACTACATTTTTCTTCTGACTTTTTTCCTTTAATGATTAATATAGTGGTGATTTTTCTAGTAGGATCCACTTGAGCATTGGCTGAATAAGGTATTAGCTCTAACTAACACCTTATTAATATTAACTTCACGGGTCATTAGAGCAACTATTTTGCTCGTTTACTTGTGAATTTTAAGAAAATACTAGTTGTATCATAAGCAGACAAAGTGGTAACCAGAGCAGCCAGGAAATGCTCTTAAGTCCACCAAAAAACCCCGCATGTTCATTAAAAACAGTTATAGCTTGGCTGTGCAGTTAGTTGTGCCAGAAGTTACAAAGCAGTTGCAGGCTGCCAAATGCCATTGCATCAAATGAATGGCTTGATAGTAAGAAAGCAAAATAACTAGCCTTGAAAGGAAAGATCAAAACTGGACATAAGAAAAGCATATTTTTAAAAGAGTTGTTTCGTTATAAGGGAGAAAAGATTTTGGAAGGGAAAGAAGTGGGTTTTTTAATCTGCTTTGCAAGGTTCAGGAGAAGCACAGAGGATGATACACTGACCCCCTCCACTTGTCTGGAGTCCTGCCACTGACTTCCAAAGAGCCCAGATTTCACAAACATGGTAACCAGGTAGAAGAAGAAATCTCTTTATAGAGCAAGATGTTCTTCATTTCCTGTCTTAATGCCAATTACAGCTATAGTCTTTCTTCACAGGTCACAAACAAAAGCATGTGAGCACATGCTTAACTCGCCTCTGTTCAAAGGCCTTTTAATTAACTGCAAACACATGTTTAAGTTCTTTCCTCGGTAAAGCTGCTTTCCTGAATCAGGATATAACAGTGAATTTGATGTAGAGCTATGTGAACAGTAATACTCACTTTTCATTTGTATTGTTTTTCATCACAAGGAACAAACTTGTTTATGTAGGTAACTGGACAGTGAATGCTTCTGTTGGCTTTGGTGTTGCTGACTGGATCTAATTTGAAGAAACCTTGTAAGGACAGCTACCAGAGAGAGACATTGCCTGCAAGAAACGCAGCCTAAAATGAACCCTGACAGCCTTGAAGTGGAACAGACAGATGGAGTCATGTTTGCCGGAGTCCCACAAGCCTTTATTAAAAGCAGACAGGTCTGATGACTGCACAGAAAGGGAACAAGTTAGGTGTTAAAAGGAGGCAGCGTGCTCTGTAATATGTGACTGCATTAGCAGTTTATAGACAGGGTTTCACCTTTTCCAAGTGGAAAGGCACAGAGTGATGAAGAGCCCTCCATGGAGATCTCTCCACTTGCAAACTTGCACAGAAATTCAAAGGAAAAAGCAGCGACTTTATTTATTCAGCAAACATGCTGAATAATAGTGAATCTCCCAACCAAAGTCCTATTCTTACCAGCGCTCAGCTGACTTAAGAGAGCTCAGCAGCACTCAGTGCAAAACATTTTACCTCAGAACAGGCGACAAGCAGCAGCTTTCCATTTAGCCTTTCCTCATCTTGTCACCCAGTTCTGGGGTGGTATGAAGCTGCATGCCAGAGATTCAAAGTTACTTCTCCCCTCAGAAGATGGAGCGTTTATGGTAAGTAAACAGATTTGGAGACGGGTCCTTCCCCACGTGCAAACCGGAAGCTGAGCCGCGAAAGAATTGGGTGAGTCACGAACAATGCCTGGAAGCCTAAAAAAACACCACCAAAAAACCCCGAGTCCTCCCTACTTTGAAGACATAGTACTCTCCTCAAAAGCATAAGCAGGAACAAAATGTTCTCCTGTAACACACCATTTATGGCTTCATTGGGTACCTTTATCAGTCACTTCCCATTAATCTTAAACTTTATTATGCTGCCAGATGGACAGCCCTAAATTTAGGAACTATCCCTGTTCCTCTTGGATGCTGATGTATGGTAATACAATAGAAAAGCCTGGGAACAGCAGCGTAGAACACACTGGTTTATGAGAAAAAGTCTGGGGAAGAGCTAGCAACATGAACTCTTGTGTGGTCCAGCTGCCGGTCTGTGCCTGATGTGTCCAGCAGCAGGACTGGGCTGCCGCAGGGCCATTATTCATCACAGTCCCTGTATTTAAAGCCAATTAAGGCAACGGTGGCTGCTGGGTCCCATAGGACAAAACTATACACCCAACCCTATTCATGAGGGAGCAGTAGAAGGCCTGAAGAACCATTACTTCCCGACTGGGAAGAAACCATGCCCTCCCACTCTCATGAGGTATATTGCCCATGCCTTGTGGCTTTTGGCCCCCAAGAGGAACTCAGTATTCAGCCTGGTACAGTAGGAAGAAAAGCTATCCTTGGACAAGGGCAGGATCAAGAATATGCCATCCTATAAGGGGAAGACAGCAGCAAACTGACCAATGGTACAGTACCCTTGAGCAGATTAGGTCTCATGGTGAAGAAATGTTAAAAGGATCACAAATTGATCTAGACATTGTTTACCTACCAAGAAAGAAGCCAAAAAAGCCGTAACTCCCCTCCCGTAAGTCAGTCAAAGCTCTTGACACAGTTTATGTTCAATGCTGATTAAATTTTATTCATAAGGGTGGTACTGATAATTGATATCATGTTTATTCCACTCAGGAGGGGACTGAGTACTTTTAATCAAGAAAACTATGACATCACAGGGGCAACCAGCTAACATGCAGTTTTGGTAATTCCTGAAGTCCATCCAATGCGAGACATTAAACTCCTTGTCCTCCCTTCCTTCCTATTTAAATTCCACTGGATTAAGACCAATCCCTGTAAAATGATAACCCACCCCATCTACAGGAATTAAAAAAAGGTTTGAGCTGTACCAGTTTCTTTGACCCATATATCCTAAATTTGGGTAATTCTTCCTTATTAACTGATGGCCTTGTGTGGGTGTGAGGAGGAGAGGACATGGGCATGTTCCGTTTCAGTATAATTGCTGGTCAGCTTCCTGGTTATTTACAACATCTTATTAAATGATATTATGGCATACGGGAAGCCAAGGAGATGAGGAGAATGTTACAGCAATCTAATTACTGACTCTCTTACAGTACTCTTTACGATGGTCATTAAAGCATTCCACATGGGTTCCTACTGCTAAACTAAAAACATAGCAGACCTAGATTCTGACATATGAACATCTCAGAGAAAGCAGGGTTCAGGGTCACAGGTCAGCGTGGTGCCCAAGCCGTGTCTGCAACGTAAAGAGCTTAGCACTGCAGTGTAAGTGAAGAGGGGATGGCATGCACAGATTAAAGCAATGTGGTAGACAGATGTGGACTCACTGGGACTCTGCTGAGCTTTGGAGAAGCCTGCCCTGAACTACTGGTGTCAGTTATGCTTGTTGGTAACTCTTTTCTCGTGGAAGTGTGAACACCTTCTGTCATTCTCCTAATGAAGTGAAACTAGCTGTCCAACTCCAGCTGTCACGAACCTTTGCATGGACCCTGAATCATGATGCCTTTGGAAGCTCCCAAGTATAGCAACAGGCTTTTGCATTCTTGCCAGATCTTCCTTTTCAGGACACCAGTTTTCTTACTGCCTCTATATATTCATACACACAGCTACACCTCTACAGCTACAAATAGCTATGGCTATTTGTTTCCTCTCTCGCCATTTGCTACTCATGGCATATTCTTGGACACTCTCTCTCTTGCTGCCATGTTTGTTGGCTCCCTGGCACACAGCAGGCAAAGAGGTCAACTCCACCTTTTTGTAATTTTTTTTTTTTTTGTGATTACATTTTGGTGATTTTTCTGGATGTCTCAACATATTTGCTTTCCCTTTCCTTTTTTAACTACAACAAGTTTAATACAACAACTGTATAATACAACAACTGCATTTATATATTTTTGTTATGCTACAGCTTTTCAAAACTTCCTCAAGCAAAGTTACTTTCTTCTTCTCCAAATTTTTTAACTGCTCATCAGTTATTATCGCCTCATCACTCATCCTACTGCCCTCAGTGGCACAAACAGGAGAAAAATTAAATAGAAATGCCGTTGCAAAAAGGCCAAACCTCAAAACAAGACTAGGAGTTAGAAAGGCGGTAAGAAGCAGCTGTTGGGATGTACCGTGGCATGTGTGGTAGCTGGAAAACGGGCCCATTGACTTGGCAGCTGGGGACGGGTGGCGAGTTCGTGCAGCTTGAGGGCTGGTCGCTGGTTCCTTCTCCCTCTCCAGGCAGGCAGGAGCAGAGGGGCCGTGGCTGGGCAAGGCCATTTCTGGTGCCTCAGGAGCTGCGGGGCCGGCACGCCTCCTGCGCGTCTTCGTAACCCCAACAGGCACAAAAGCCGCTCCAGCAAAAGCCAGGGCTTCAGCACGGACCGAGCCGGGAGGGGCGGACGGCCTGGGCCCGGGGAAGGCTGCCCGGCCCCCGCCGCAGCCCCTCCTCGGGCAGCTCCCCCACACCCCGGGTTCGCGGTGCCGGCGCGGGCCTCCCCCCCGGGCGCCGCGGCTGCCGGCGGCGCAGACCCCCGCGGCGAGCTCGGCGGCGCTGGCCAGCTCCCGGGGCTCACCTCCTGCCGCGCCGGCCGGAGGCGGCGGCTGTGCTGGGCCCTCGCGGCTCCCGGCCCGACCCCTGACGGCAGGGCCGTGCGCCGCGACCGACGGCCGCCAGCCCGCCCCGGCCCCCTCGGGAGGCGGCCGGTGCTGACCCTAACGCACCCCGCGTGACGTCAGAAAGCCTCCCCCGACCCCGCGCGACCCCCGACGGCGGAGCGGGCCCTTCTCCCCCGCCCCGCCCCGGCCCGCAGGGGAAGCCCCGCCCCCCAGCGCGCGCCGGGCCGGGGCCGTGTGAAGCGCACCTTTTGCACGAGTCCCGCTCGCCGCGGGGCGGGACTTGCGGGGCGGCGGGCGGGGGAGGTGGGGGGAAGCCGACGGGTCGGCCAATCGGAGCCGCCGCTCGCGCAACGTCACGCGCGGCCCCGCCCCCCTCCCCCGGCACGGCCCGGCGGGGAGGGGGGGCCGCGGCCACCGGGCCGTACTAGGGGGGCGGGGCCGCCTGTCGCGAGGGCGCGCGGGCCAATGGCGAGCGAGGCGGGGGGCGGGGGCGGGCGGGCACCGCCGGGCGGGGGGCGGTGGCCAATGGGGCGCGGGCGGGGGGGCGTGGCCTTGCCGGCTCGGGTTCCGTGTGGAAAGAGTGAGGGGGCTCGGGTGCAAAGTTTGCTCGCCCAGCGGCTGCGGAGGGAGCGGCGGTGGCCGGGCCGCCGGCGGCGGGGAAGGGGGCTGCGCTCGCCCTCGGGGCTCCGCTGCGCCCGCGGGCCGCTCGCCGCGCCGACCGCCGGCCGCTCTCCTCGCGCCTCCGCCGGGCCGGCAGCCGCTGCCCCGGCGCGATGTGCGGGGGGATGGCGGCGAAGGGGCCGGGCGGGCCGCGGTGGTGGCAGAACCGGCGGGCGCGGCTGCTGTGCATGCTGGCGCTCACCTTCCTCTTCTTCGTGGTGGAGGTGGTGGTGAGCCGGGTCACGTCGTCGCTGGCCATGCTGTCCGACTCCTTCCACATGCTCTCCGATGTCATGGCCCTGGTCGTGGCGCTGGTGGCCGTGCGCTTCGCCCAGCGCACCCGCGCCACCAAGAAGAACACCTTCGGGTGGGTGCGGGCCGAGGTGATGGGCGCCCTCGTCAACGCCGTCTTCCTCACCGCCCTCTGCTTCACCATCCTGCTGGAGGCCATCGAGCGCTTCACGGAGCCCCACGAGATCCAGCAGCCGCTGGTGGTCATCGGCGTGGGGGTGGCTGGACTCATCATCAACCTGCTGGGGCTCTGCCTCTTCAACCACCACGGCGTCGGGGGCCACGGCCATTCCCACGGCCACGGGCACTCACACAGCGGCAGGCAGCACCCCCGCAGCAGCCCCAAGCCCGAGCAGCCACCCGGGGATGGGGAGGCTGCGCTGCACCGGGAGGAGACCAGCACCTTGGTGGAGAACTGCAGCAGCTCCAACGGAGTCAGCCAGGAGAAGCTAGGTAAGCCCTGCAGCACCTCTGCTGTCCCGCCCCAGCATAGAAGTGCCAGGGAAGTGGGAGAGGTCCCTTCCCTTCCCCGAATAGGGCGGTGGGCATCCTGGTCCCACCTGGTGCAGGCTTCATGGGGACCACCTGCCCTTCCTCCTGGGGAAGAGGCAAGGCAAGAAACTTTCTTAGTGGTGTTCTCGGGCACATGGCTGTTGCGTCTTTACCTCGCACCTTTCCTTCAGGTGCTGAAAGGAGTGCCCTAAGTTCTGAGTTTGTCTTGCAGACAGGTCAGAGTGTGCAAGAGTCTTAGGGTAAAGCAGTTTGCCTTGGAAAAAGTTGGTGCTGGTAGAGAAGGCACATGACAAGTGTTTTTTGCCTAGCAACACAGGCTCTCGGGAGAAGTTGCCCTAATGCCATCTGAACTGGCTGCACATCAAATAGAGCGCAGCTCAACACCTTGGTCCTGACAGCCGGATCTGTCTGTTGGGTCGGTTATTAGCTACCTGAGAAGCTAATCTCAATCTGAATGTGACATACTGAAGTACAGTCCATTGCAATAATGTTGTACTTCTTCGTGACATATGTATTAATAGGAAGAAGTCTTGGAAACTACCAATCAGAACTGTGGAAGTCATGCAATAGGCATTGAATGTGGAGCTCACTGGTGTCAGGGTACATGCGTGGTTTCTTTGAATTAGTTTTCTTTAGCTTTCTAAAGCAGGCACCTTCCCACTCACTCGCACATAGAGATAAATATAAAATCTTCCCTTCCCAATTGTGATCAAACTGTCTATTTTGTGGGAGGAAATTTCTTGGGATTTTTTTTTAATGGATCCAGAAGCCTGGATAGTTTATTTTGAAGTCACTCGGTCGAAGCCAAGTACTGTGTGCTAGCAGAATGAAAGGTGTGTAATTGCCGTTTCTCTGCTCTAATCATATGAGATCCCCGTTACCACGAGGAAGGGGTTTCAGTCTTCAGAACCCATGTCTCTCCCTTATTTTCAGGGTGACATCAGGAGACCTCTGTTTTAGCTGAAATGGAGCTTTAATTGAGCAGAGCGAACTTTGTTACAGTTTCGGTTTTTCTGTGGTCCGAGGTTCCAATACACATTTGAGAAACTTAGCTCCTGCTCTCTCCCCCCACACCCCCGCTCCCCGTTTTGACTCCATGTTGGATTTGAAAAGACAGATTTTGCAAGAGGATAGGAAAGTTCCTCTGAACATAGTACACCATTTTCTTGACCACATAATAAGCTCTTAATGTTGGTTTAGTACCAACAAAGGTATCCTAATAATTAGTTTCAAACCATGTAAAATTCCCTTAACTGTTGATCTGATAGATATCTTGGCTTGTGAATTGTTCTTGCATGGTGAGACATGGTGAGCAGTTGTGCTTTTAGCCAAGTTTTGGGCTAGTTCTAGGCTAAAAGATTCATTTATAGCATGGATTAAAATGTATACTGTTTTGAGCTAACTTGTCTGGAATTTCTCATGGATGTCCTTCTGGCAATAACAAATAATTTGTTGTGGGTATTTAGATGGTAATAGGGCATAATTTTGGTCACAGTGAAACTATGAAATAAGCTTGTGTTTCCTTCTATGCCCTGTCATGATTATGTAATGGATGGAGTTATTCATAGTTTACCCGTGGAAATGTTACAGGTAAAGGTGCTTGGAGAGTTGTGAAAAGCTGTAAGATGTGTAGGTGAAGAGCAGGAGAATGACTGAGAGTGCTACTGTTCCTTCATTGGAAATTACAAAGAGGGGTGATTTCCTAAGGTGGAAGTGGAAAGCTAGTGATAGCCGTAGGGGCTAGTCTTGCATGGGTATCTTTGTGCATATACTTCATGTGAAGTAATCAGTTTATAGTTAGATTTAAATGAGCCTATTTCAAATGGACATGTTTTAACTTTTTGCCATTAAAAAATCTCAAGAGCTTTCTGGAACCGTGTTTCCTTTTACCCACCCTTATAGATAGATCTACTGACTTTCCAGATCTTTTCTCTGAGTACTTGGTATGCAGCAGAGTGTCAGAAAAGTTCCTCTTTCCTTGCTCTCATCATGGACCCTGAGGTCTGCACTCTGTAACATGAGATATTTTCCTCTAATTTATTGATTTCTCTGGAAAGCTACAGGTCCCATGTTCCATAACTCATAGAAGTTGTGTGGAAAACGTAGCTGGAGCTTTAGGACAGAAGAGTGATGCACGAGGTTATGAGCCTGAGGCTTGGAACTGACCTGCTCAGCTGCCTTTGTAGGAGCCCACCCCTTCTTTATGATTACAGAATTGCAGTCATGAGAGCCGAGCAGCAGAAGCTGCAGGTCATGCTAACATGTTCGTGTTTACAAAGCTCTGAACTGAATAACCACGGAAGCAATAAGCTCCTTGTTTCAGTTTGTCAGGCCAGTGGCTGTTACATTTCTCTAACACTGGAAGTTTTCTGTCCAAAGAAGAACTTCTGAAGAAAAGTAGGAGGTTAATCATGTAAAATACTTTCAATTTTGAACATTGGAAGATGTTTTTCTTTCAAAAAACATTCTTCTTTGTAATGATATGTGCATTTATTCCTATATAGCTAGTTAGGTATGGTGGAGTGGTAATATCGGAGACAGTTTTGACAAAGGAGGGCACCAAAATGTTCATTTATGCATTGCATGGTCCATGACCATGAAGGACCATGACCAGGCTTTGGGTATCAACAGCTATATGTCACTTAACAGCTGTATGTCACTTTAAAAAAAAAAAAAAAAAAAGTACGTTTTATAGGTATTCTGAAATATAAATAACACTAGTTCATAGCCTCTGAGACCTTCAGTGATAACTTATGCTGTACTATAGTCAATACTGCTGATAAATTCTGTTTTCTAGACCTAAAAGCTCAGCTCATTGTATGTCATAGTTCTGCTGACCCCATGCGCCATCTCAGGAAAACTTCCTTTTCCTTGAATTCAGAAGTCTTTTGGAAATGAACTACTAAAACTGAAAAGAAGTTGCTATAAAGCAGTATCCATAAAACTTTTTTGCTTCTGGCCTCATAAATTTTAATATAAAATAGCAATGCAGTCCTATGGTTTAAGAGAGATTTTAGCAATGTGATTAGCCTTCTGGCTTTTCAAAGGAAGGAACAAATGTAAGTTACTTAGCTACTTAACCAGCTTTTTTATATATGCTCTGTAATTCTGCATTTTGTTTAAGAAATGAACAGTGAGTAGTCAAATGGTTAAATAGCTGGAAAATGTGAAAACAGTTTTTCAGTAGAATAAATTAAAATGCAGTCATCCTCATATTTTGCCACTCTACATCTTTAAGCTCCATGTAAAAACAATTGCCATCTAGACTATTTAGATCACTTATTGGGACAACTGAATATTTCTCAGCCAGAGAAAATGTTCCTAAGTGTTAATGGGTAGAGTTTCTTGCTTTTCAGTTTTGTACTTAATGTGGCAAGCTTAATGTTGGTTATTATTTTATATGGAATTATAGTAATGCGTAGTATTATAGCATATCTCTAATCATTCTACTGTTTTCTTGTCAGGTGATATGAAAGACGACATGGCTGACCTACAAGTGAATGGGAACGCTGGTCATTATCCTCTGGACGTAGAGGAGGTTGAAGAAGACTCTAGTGCACAGCTTAATATGCGTGGAGTTTTTCTACATGTTTTTGGAGATGCCTTAGGTTCAGTAATTGTGGTAGTGAATGCCTTGCTCTTTTATGGGTTGTGGAATCCATGCCCCAAAGATGGGCCCTGCTTTAATCCATGTGTCAATAATCATTGCATGGAAAATGCTACTTTATCCCAAACACTTGGCAGAGCAAACAAATCTGAGCAAGAGAGCATTACGGTGGCTGGTCCATGCTGGTTGCTATATTTAGATCCCATTCTTTGTTTGATGATGGTTTGTATACTGCTGTACACAACTTACCCATTACTTAGGGAGTCAGCCCTTATACTTCTACAGACTGTTCCCAAACAAATAGATGTTCATTCTTTGAACTCAAAGTTACGTACCCTTGAAGGAGTTGAAGCAGTCCATGAATTACACATTTGGCAGCTAGCAGGCAGTAGGATCATTGGCACTGCTCACATAAAGTGTCCTGACCCTTCCACATACATGATGGTGGCAAAGCGCATAAAAGAGATCTTTCATGACGAAGGGATTCATGCAACTACCATTCAGCCTGAGTTTGCCAGCGTTGGCTCTGAATCAGGGAGAGGGAAATGTGAGTTTCCTTGCAGGACTCAGTGTGCTTTGAAGCAGTGTTGTGGAACAGGAGAAGATAGTACTGCAAAGAAGACAGAAAAGTCTTCGTCACTTAGTATTTCTTGTTCAGAAGTTGTCATTGAATTTCCGAAAACTAGGAGGACTAAGTCGGAGAGCATCCCTTCAGTTAAGCTAGAGGCAAACACCGATCAAAATGAGCAGTTTGAATCATCTTTGTAACTCCCTGAATGGTGCTACCTGAGTTTTGGTGACTTTGACAACAGCTATATTGCAAGAGGAAGAGACAGACGTTTGAGATGCAATTTTGCCAAGTAGTGTAATTGCTGAAGTCCTTGTTCTTGTCATATTGCTAAATCTAGAATGCTTGTTTTAAAGAACATAATGTCACTGTCATGATACAATGTGTTTGTGTGGACTTTGTACTGAGACAGACAAAAAGTGCACCAATGCTGTAACAACTTCAGAAAACCAGTTTCAACGTTTTGGCAGAGACACTTTTTGCTGTGCTTCACATTAAAATATTTTTTCTAGTGAAAAGCTATTTGAGGGATAAGCATGTAGGAACTCAATTTGTGTTACAGATTTCTTGGACCTACTCTTTCCTTTAATATTTGATTTGTAGATATTTTAATATATTGTTTATTTAGAAGCCCTAAGGAAACCAAAGTTCATAGAACATTTTTAAAGATGTAACTACTTAAAACTGGAAACCACTTTGCAATTTCACATATTTTTCTTAAATCTATGTAATAATAAATGTGAAGGCTTTTCTAATGAATTTATCATATAGCATATTTTAAAGAGAACATCATGTAATTGTTAGAAACTGTCCCCACTTTTTCTGGTAAGGTAGTGAGGTAATTAAAGTCAACTGCTTGTGAAAATACCAGATGTGGAAGGGTTTTTTTTTCTACCAGAATGGAAGTTCAAGCTACTGTATACTGCTCTGTGATCAAGACGTGAGACTGACTGATAAAGTAATGCATACTTTCATATTTTATGGATTTTCTGGTGGTTTTCCTTATTTCCAAGTTGTGTCTGGTCATAAAAATCTTCAAAGTTGAAAGAATCCTTGACTCACAGTGCTATGAATAAAGAGCTGGAGCTTCATTTTTAACATGCTCAATTTACTAAGATAAAAGAATTAGTTATGTCAGTAAGTGCTCTGTTGGGGAAAGTCTGCCAAGCACCAACAGTGTAATTCATGCTTTTAAGCATAGACAGTAGCCTCCGTAACAAGTAATTCGGTGGTGCATTTTGCTTGTAGTTGAGTGTGTGTCTGTAAGCGCTTGCAGTGACTGCGGTCCTGGTCTCCTTCATGTCCTCAGGAGCATTCTGTTGACTTTTGAGGAGGTGGGGCAGGGAGTAGGATTTAATTCACTGTATTTCACACTTTGAGATGTTATGTGTCACATAATTTCACTTATTAAGTATCCAAATGGTTTAATATGTTAACTCAGTTGACAACTGGCTCTAAAGAAGCTGTTACAGTATGCTGCCAACTTACACCTTAACAAAGGAGAAACTGGTCTATGGACTCTGTGAATTTGGCAGAGACTGGATGAGAGTTGAAGATAAAACATACAAGAAACCTAATCTAAAACCCTGACCCTTTTGATCCACCTTCAAGTTATGTATGGGAAATAATGTCTTGTGATTTAAATGACTGCTCCTATGCTCAAAACTGGAAAACAACTTGGATCTTCCATTGTTTGCTCTATGACTCTGGACATGATAAACACTCTGCCTCAGTTTCCCTGTCTTAAAATGGGGATAATACCTACCTCACAGGGGTGTTGTGAGGCTTAACTCTTGTGTGGAGAGCTCTGAGATCTGTTACTGGAAGGCACTGGAAGGAGTATAAGATACTAAATTACATGGTATTTACTTCTTTTACAAATGTATTGCAATACCTAGGCACAACAGAGGGAACTGAGGATAGTTTTGGCCTTATGAAATTCTTTGATGCTGTGGTTTTCAGGTTTTTAACAGTATTTAAATGTAGATTTTTTTTAAAAAAGAATGTTTTGTTAGCGAAGGGAATGTAGCTTTGCCTCCAGATACAGAACACCTCGCTAGTTTGCATTTCTAATATGTGTCTCATATGATAATTGCTCCTAAGTAGTTCAAAATAGTGTGCTGCTCATCAGACCTGGATTGGCCCAGGTCATGTCAGTGGTCTTACCCAACTTCTCAGCAGAGCATTGCAGTCAACTCTTGATTATCCATGGGTGGATTACCAGTGTTGTGTATTAACTGTGCAGTCTACAGGGCCAGATGAGCTCTGTATCACATGCCAATGCGTTGCCCAAATGCTATGTGCCAAAGCATCAGGGAAAGTAGAGGAGCTCAGTCCAGTTTCACGAGAGCCCCCTCTCACAAGGTTTGTGAGCTTGGGTGCAGCGCAGCACCATGCAGTTATTTTGCCTCTTGGCTGCTCAGATGCATCCGCGGGAAGCTGCAGTGTGTGTTTGGGTCGGTTCAGCTTTGTGCTAGCTTGGGGATGTTGGTGCTTCACAGCCATTGGCATCGCTCACCTTTTTCTGTGTTTGTGCTTGTTGTATAGTCTCATAAACTAACTTAAATATGTTAATATAGTATTTATATATGTTTTTGTTTTGTCTGAATTATCTTAACACTTTCTTCTGTTACCTGTACATGATCTAGAGTTGACTGTTAAATGAGATCTTGTATGAGACTACATTTGCAGAATATGCTACCACTGCTAGTATACTACAAAGTATTAACCAAGTAAATTTTGAAATGAACAAAGTACTATTTTTTTTGGAAATGTGTATCCTTGCTTTTTATGATAAACTTTGACTAATTATTTTGATCACTAGTTTAAAATTGGTCTCAGTCATTAGTATGAATTATTGAGGTCCTGCTGTATATCACTTAGGCACCATAGAACTACTGCTCTTTAGTTTATTTTAAAAAAACAAAAACAAGAAAAACCATAGTAGCACTGAGAAGCCTGACTTACTTCTCTCCTGGTGCTCTTATAAAAAGAGAGCAACTATTAAGTCTTGACAGTTGCCACCATTGGTTAACAGTCTCAGTAAATGCATCTGAATAGATGGAGTTGTAGTCACTAATTCCATTGTAACTATTTAATCCTTTTTTTGTGCCAGAAGTCATATTTTTCTATTTCTGTGTCCATTGCAGGCAATGGCTAGCTTAAAAGACAAAAATCTCTCCCCCATGTTATTTTTATTATCAAGACAGGGATGCAGATGTGACGGTGATGATGATGGGGGCAGAAGGGGGAGTTGTGTGGCCTCTCTGTCATGTGCTGTATGTGCAGCACCAGCTGGTGTTAATGGGGCCCTTTAGTCTCTTTAGCCCTTGATGGTAGATTCCCTGAAAGCATATAGTCAGGTCAAGGTGGTGGCTGTACAGCAGCAGGAACACAATTTTTGTGTTTGTTCTGGCTGTATAAGACCAGACTGTAGCCTGCTAGCTTGCGATATAGTTTGATTTTTTTTAATCTGATCTGTCTGTGGTTACACAGACTTGATTTGTTCTGAAGATCACAGTTCCAGAATACTGGGAGCATTCAAAAACACTGCACAGCCTCTTTTCTTTTTTCCACAAAGCGTGAAACTAGTGAATCTCATGTAAGTGAACACTGCAGTGGTGGGGAGCTAATTGTATTGTGTATCACATTCCTGAATTTTTAAAATAAAAAAATATGGAACACCGATTTTAAGGAAAAATAAGTTTGTATTTCAGTGTCTAGATTGTTTATGCTTTTGATTAAATGTGTCAAACATGTACCAAACATCATTGGGTGAAATATTTTACACTTAGGACATGTCTCATCCAGAAACATGCTATTTTAGAATCACTTCTTAGATTATATCTGCACCTAAGGTGCAGTGCAGAACTAATTCAGATACTCAGTGGGCTAGCCACAGTACCATGAAGCTTTACCTTTTAGCACCGTAAATTGCTTCTGTGGAACCCCTTATAATTTTAGCTCGATTGCTTTCAACATCCACTCTAGGCTTTTGGTAGTATCTGTTATTGCTGCATCATGGTATTCGGTATGGACATACGCATAGTTATGTAAAAGACAAAACTAGCTGCAACTTGTGACTCCCCAAAAGTCATGGCAAGGCCTCAGTCCTAAATTTCTGTATTCATGAATAGTTTAACTGGGCTGACGAGTAGTTACTTGCATGCAAGGAATTACTTGCAGCAGTGAGTCCAAAGGTTCTGCCAGGACAGCCTGGCTTTTGAAGAACAACTGAAACTACCTAGATTTTATGGATGTATTAAAATCAGTACTGTGGTGTTTTTAAATTTGCTGCAGAAATACTATCAGTTTGTTATAATTCCAGGATTTATTCCTTTTCCCCATTCTTAAAAAGAAAGGAAAAAAAGCCCACCAAGTGTCCTAAGACTTGTTAACAAGTTTAGCTAAACTGACATTTCTGTTTGCTTCTCAGATTGGGCCATCTGAATTTATTAAACACTGCCTAGTGGAGTTTGGGGAGGAGGGATAAAGATTCTTGCCATTCTCCTTCCCCTGCCCCCTGCTTTGACTGCACTTTCTAATCTCTTCAGCTATGGAGAGACCGAGGGGGACAGAGGGGGTGAATTTTGTAGCTAGATGTTCTAAGTTCCACGTGGAGCGAATGGGAAATACTGCTAACTATATTTAAAAGCATATAAATATGCTCTGACTATTTTAGTTTCATAGCATAGCATCAGTTACGCCCTTTTTAGGTATGCATTGAAGTTGTTCAGCTCTGTAGTAACTTTGGTTTTTTTCTTTCTCTGCTGGACGGAAAGAGGTGGATGCTCCATTTGCCTGAGCTAAAGCCAGTCTTGACAATTTTCCAAATCAAACCTAGCTTTGCTGATAACAGGAGGTCTGATTATGCCTTATGACCTTTGCTTTGTGTGGTTAGCTGCCTGTGGGGTACAATACCATGTTTTAGCAGGCTCATGTTTATATTTTTTTGCATTCACCGTGTTATCTAAGTAGTTGAAGAGCAAAGCCACAATACTGAAAAATATCTTTCATCTGTATGTCTCCAAAAAGCACATGGGATTAATTTGGCTTCTTTTTTTTCATGTCCTGGATCCTGTTTCTGAGCAATGTTAAAATATAATTGGCATAGCTAGTGTTCATTGATGATACTTCTTTTTGCTTTCTTTTAAAATAAATAATGATGTTCCTTTTTTGTTGTTTTTGTTTTGTTTTGTATTGAGTATTAAAGTCCTGAGAAAATAAATGGAGCTCTTGAATGTCAGATACTTTTAGTTGGGATTTCTTTCTCAGGTCAGTTCCTAGGAAGAAATTTGACTAGTAGAAATGCACTTTCACCGTCTCCCAGAACCTCAGGAACAAGTACAAAGAGCACAACTAGAAGAAGAAGTTAATAAATGGGTTGTAAAATGATGGCCTCCAACTGTCTGGATTCCAGGTGCAATTAAAAGAATAGTTGCTCAGTTATAGTATCACGTGAAGAGTTAATTATGCAAAATGCAATTTTTTTCCTGCATTTTTTTTTCCTGAGAAAAACAGCCTTTGAAAAGAATTAAAAAATCTTCCTGTCCTGTTAATTGGCCATGGTTAAATATCTAACATATGGTAGGTCAATAAGGTAGGCTTCCTAGTAGAAGTCTGTACTGTTTTATTTAATGTCTTTGGAAGATAGCTACTTTAGAGCAGAAGATGCTTTGGTGTTCTTCAGCTGCATTTGTTTCGATTCAGAAACACTGCAGTTTGTGAAGTTTGTTGTGAGAAAAGTACTGACTGCAGAAAAAGGTACAGCTGCCAGCAATAATACTGAGGAGGTCAGGATTGTTACTAATACCTGCCTTGAGCTGTTCGTGAGCTTGCCGTGATGAGTTCATTTTGGAGCCCTTCACTGGTCCAGCTTCAGCAGCTGCTTTTTTCTGCTTCAAGAGAGAAAAGTGATTCCGTATTGTCAGTTATGTATGTAGGAGGGTATGTTTGGTTGTGCTATAAGCATTGCACGTGAGCTTGAGTTTCACCGTTTTCCAAAGCTGCTTCTACCTCATCATGAAAAGATGTGATTTAAACTTAGTATCAACATCCTTTATGAGACATGCTAGTGCGGGAATTTTTAATTAATGGGATGGGAAGCAAAGCTTCAGGTCTATAGCTTACGTTCGCTTTTACACGTACCTTTCCCCATGCCATTCCTAGACCTCCTGCCCCAGGTGGTTGGTTGCCTGACCACCTCAAGGACCGGATCCAGCTCCCAGAACAACTCCTTCTTGCTGCTTTTGCATCGGAGGAGCTGATGCCACAGGGGAAGGGCAGGATGGGAGTGACGCTGTGTCTGACGCCAGGCAGGCGAGCACTTTTCAGCAGGAACCTTCTCGGGCTGATCCGTGCTAGCACCCCAAACCTGGTATGAGACCCTTGCCACCGAAACTTTGGTTAGCATTTATATATATGTATTTTGTATTCTCTTTTCTTTTTTTCGTGACAGTCAACAGAAACTTTAAAGTAGTGCTTAGGCCAAGATGTAATCCCCCCTCCTCTCACCCAAGCTCCATTTCTAGTCGCAGCATGGGTAGGCATCCCAGCGTTTCCCTCACACCAGCGAGTGGAGCTAAGAATAGCGGCGGCGATGCTGTGGAACAGGATGTGCAACCTGCTGTGTTTGTTCCTGTGTTTGTGCTTGTGTTGCTGGCCTGGGCTGAAGCCTGTCCTCCTCCATCTTCCCTGCTAGCGCTGCTGGGCTCGCTAGGTGAATTCGTTAAGATTTAATTTATTAGATCAGGTTTGCTGTGGGTTGGCCTACACTTGTTTCAGTTGCATTCTGCAGTATAGGCAAAACCTCAGCTGAGTGGGATATTTACTTGCTGCTAGGCTTTCTTGCTTCAGAGTATGGCTGCCGAGCGTAAGTGGTTGCTGCTGGCCCGCTGCAGACCTGGGTTGAGCTTTGCTGGTTGGTTTGATGTTACCGTGTCATCCTTCTAGCTGAGGGTGCAGCTCAGCAGGTGTGTGCAGCGAGTACAGCACGGTGAGTCTCAGCAGGTAACTAGGTCATTGGCGCTTACCTGATCTTGGTGCTCATACCCTAGTTTAGGAGTGAACAACACTCCCACAGACAAATGCTGCACATATTGCTATACCCTCGAGGTTTTTGCATTAGGCAGCGTTGGCTGGAGACACAACCCATCGTTCTTGTCCTGGGGCGCTCTAGGAGTCTCCCCCAGTCAGTTGCAGACAAGCTCATTTTCCCCTCAGAAACGGATTAGGTGAATTAACACAATTTGGGTGACAATTTTCACTCGTATTTTTGTGGCCACGTGGGAAGGTTCTGACCCAAATGGATGGGGTGGATTCTGCATGCTTCCAGCTGAGTGTAAGGAGAGGTTAGGTTAAAATACCAGGTAAAATCTAGGCTTAAACAGTTAATCTTCTAAATACTCATAGTGGCAGAGGTCTTAGACTTTTATGTCGTGCTATTTTGAAGGGATTTGGTCTTCTCACATTGCTGTTCAAAAAAAACAAAAAAAGAAAGGAAGAATTGTGTTTAATTATCACAAGAATTATTAGCCAGCCTTGGTAGCTGTGTTTCAAGTTTGTCTGAAAACCTCCCAGCATATAGTAGATGCACAGTAGAGACACTGATGAATTAGTCGGCAAGCTATCGCTAAAAAGGAGGTGTTTGGTACATATGCTTCAGCTTGGAAGTGGAATGACACTTGGCACCATAATGTCCCAGTTATCTTTTTCTGAAGGAGTAGGAAAACTACAGAACTGAATACTGAGTCAAGCTGTGTGGGCAGAGCTCCTGTCTCAGGACCGGCCTGATGTCACGGTCGCAGCGTGACATCGCTAGCCGTATGCGAAAAGCTCAGAGCATCACCCAAGCTGTATATGTTATTCAAAACCTCAGTAACATTTGCTGAAAACTTGCATGGGTTTTTTTGCCCTAACATATCCAGAGAAGTTTAGCCACACAACTTAAACATCTGACTACCAATTTAGAAGGTAAGCTGGAAGGCTTTAGACCATGCTGTGTAATTCACCTGCGTTGCAACAGTGTGTGCTGCTCTGGACAAAAATGTGCCGTTGAACCCAGAGTTTGAATGCCATTGCCCTTGTGTGCCCTTTCTAAAAGTGTCTACAAAAATGAGGTAATGTCAAAATAAAGTTTCTCTACTGAAAGCTGTTTGGATACTATAGTCTACACCTTCTGCAGTAGCCTTCTGTCAACAAGAGGCTGGCTGTCTCACTTGCAGCGCTCCTGATCACAGATGCCTTGCAAGACCAGCATCTCTGGTGCTCCTAATTGTTGCCCTCTGCCCGGACAGTTATCTTAGCTATTACTGCATGTTTGGCAGTTTCGCAACAATTAATGTGATGTGGAAAAAGGAGGGGACAGGCACTGGGGTTCTTTAGATTTTTTAAGAATGGAAAATTTGATCTGCGAGATACTTGCCAAAACTTCTTTCAGCTCTGGTAGTATCAGGAAGGCAGATTGCTTCTCCCATGGTGGTCGCTCTGGTTAGCAGAGAGCAAATGAAATTGTAGCATCAATGGAGAAAGATGAGCAATGGAGTGTGTATGGGTTTTGCTTTTGGACTGGTTCTAGTTCCCCCCCCCCCCCCCCCCCCCCGCAGCTCTTTTGGTGAGGATAATGATGTTCTTTGATCTTCCTCTATAGCTCTGCAGTGCTTATCAGCTTATTACTGTGAGACCTACACATGATGTCTGTGGAAATCAAAGTTAGTTAAAGACATGGAAAAAACCACTTAAACAGATCACAGCTGAAACTGAGACCTTAATTCTTCCGAGACTGAGAAGGTAGCCAGCACAACCTCAGCTGTTACATCAGGAAAGGATAGTGCGAAGTACCAAGCTCAGCACACTGCTATAAAAATGGTGTAGAAAATCAGGTAACAGTAGTTTTGTTTCATACCTGAGCACGTGAGAAGTAGCCTGTATTAAGAGACTGCAGCTTGGCAAAACTAATGTCTTTAGCACAGAGGCTTTGCTGCTGGCAATGGTTAAAATCCTGATAGAGCAGTATTTCTCCAAATTCCTTCAAGTCAAATGTAGAGAGTCCTTATGCAATATGGAGTTCCCCTTTCGAAACAGTGGTTTGCAGAGAAAAAGTCATTGGTCTGGGCTAGGACAAAAATTGCTTAAACAAGGTAAACAAGGATGGACTGCTGCCATCTTTCCCTTCCCCTTTTATCTCTAAACCTTAACCTTAAATTACAAATCTGAGGTTATTGCAATGCAGTGCATCTGCAACTACTGAAACCAGCTACATTTTAATAGATCTTATTTATTTTGATGATGACGAAGGTTTGAAAGTTCTTCTAGGTGACAGAAATATTTTCTATGCTTTTAAAGTTCAAATGCAAGTATTTTTTATGTTACTAAGAATGTTTTAGAATTAAATAATTAGTTTTCCCGATAAAGCGTTTCATAATCAACAAGAAAATTATTTATTAATTCTGTATCCTTGTTTCTAATCCAAGGAGTTTACAGAACATAGAAGTAAACCTCATTTTCAAAAACCTGTCCAATTTTTGTAGGCATGGTATTTTTTAAATACCAGCTAGAAAGAAAGGAGGTTTCAGTCATAAAATTTGAGCTAACTACACAATCTTGGTAGCAGGTCAGTCACCACTAACAAGTACTTTAGCACTGTGCAGAGCTCTGAGTGGCTGTAGAACATGTTGTGAGATCAGGGAGCACAGCAATAAAATAGGGTGGAAAAAATCTTTGCTTGAGCTTCACAAAGAAGAAACTACTTCAGTGGTACATAAGAAAAGGTATCTGTTCCTAAATTGCATTTTTGCTTGTATTATATATACATAGTGTCCTGCAAAACTAACCCTTCAAGATACTGGTTATGTGATGATGACTTTATTCCAGAAATACCAGATTAGGCCCTGTCCTATGCAGTGGTTTATCCAGGCAGTGAAAGTATGGTAGGGACGAGTGGAGAGCATGATAGATGCATTTCTGGACTGTACATTACTCGGCTACTCCTTGGAGTACATGCATTCCTTTTTTTAAATAATGTGAAAGCGTGTTTGGGGTTTTACTCAAATCTGATCATCCTGGTTTTCAAACAACTTTGTTCTGACAGGTTCTTTTTGAAGGAGAATATCTTAACTAAATTAGCTTCAGAGTGCCTTGCCATGACAATGCCTTCAGGTGTCACGTGCTGGCTGGCTTGAGTCAGTGACACTGTATTTTCCGGTGCTCAGTAAGAATGAAAGACTCTGAACCAAGTCATGTACTGGATGGAGAGTATTAAAGACCTGGAAATGTGGAAGAATGCACTGAAGGTGAGGCTAGATTAATTCTCAACACCTTTAACCTGTGTTAAGAAAGGGGGTTTTTCTGTAAATGTGATTAATCTCAAACAGAGCTGCTCATATTTAGGGGAAGAAAAGCTTAAGATTCACTGAAATTTCACCAAGGTGCTTTTTGTTAGGTCTAAACTGTTTACTAAGTAAATTGGGTAGGATGGCAATGGTTGTTACAGAACCCCTTAGAGCGTGTTTTCCGTCTGCTAGCATCTGTGATAAGGAGATTATGAGCCTGCCCTGGTACAGTGTTGGGAACTCTGGCAGAGGTGAAAAGCGCTCTCTGTTCATAGCGCACATGGGGCTCTGACCTCTGTCATGCTTTTCATCCATCAAATGTCGCTAGATAGTGTTTAAAGAAATATGAAGTACTCTCTGAGGCTAGAAAATGTGACCGCTTACTTTGTAGTAACCGTGGCTCTCTGAGTGGTCTCATTTGTCTTCATATTGACTTCTGTTTTCCCAAAAAGCTAAAATTTCTGTTTAAGGATGACCTTGGAAACAGGAATGGGAGGAGGCTTGTAGAAATCTCGTGGGCATCCAGCAGGACAACAGCCGTGCTAGGGAAAGAAGCCATTCTCCCTTTGACTGCACCCCAAACGGACCCAGCCTGAAGGATGGAAAACCAGCAGTCCTGGGGGAAGCCCAGATTGCCGCTGGTGAATCCCCGCTGTACTGCACTGGTTTTGGGGCCATAGCACACAGGAGAAGCGAGGGCATTGCTGCCCTGAGCTGGGATATGTGCCAGCCAGCTAACCCGTGCTCTGAGCAACTCCTGTCGCAAAACACCCATCTAATGACAAATGCACATACAGCACTGTCCCTTGACGTTTAAAACGCTTACTCTCTGTATAGGAAAGGCCTCCAAATCAAGGCCATGTATGGCGTAGGTATAAAGGGAGCGATGGGCTGGTGGAAATGGCGCCGCCAGTGATGTAGCAGCTCTGATACTGGGCTACCGGTCCAGTTTTTCCTGGGATTAACGCTGCTGCTGCTAAGTTTAGATCTGATGAAGGAGTCTCAAAACTCATTTTATGCAGAAATGACTGCTTATACCTGGTTACTACTTCTTTCCTTGTGCAGGTGGCTTTTCTAGGTTGTCTGCTTTTTCCACAATGACGTCTAGGCACTGCTTGGGCAGGGGCTGTCCCATCCCAGCATAGCACTGAACACATGGGTAGGTATCCTCCAGGTAAGGCTACTGGATGCTTGCTAATCCGGTAATGGGGAAAAACACCCACCACGAGAGTCTGCAGTGCTTCACTAAATAAGTAATAGATACTAAAGTCTCCAGGACTTTGGAATCACATGGACTCTGACTTTTCGTGCAATGCTATATAGTGTTTAGGTAAAAGGTTAAAACTATACTTACTCTAAAATAAACCTATACCGTAACATGGAGGCAGAAAGAAAGACAGAATTAGTGCTGCTTCCTTCTTTAATAGGAGTCAAGCTGAGACAGAGAAGGAGAGTTTATAAATGTTTTCTGTTTAGTTTTTTGCTTTCGCACTTTGCATGACTTCTTGTTAGAAGGCTGGAAACAGACTTCTCTTAACTTTTGGTTATTAGAAACCAAAGAGCAGTCTTGGAAAGAAATTGGGGTCTGAGAACACAGCAGGGTAATGGGAAACTTAATAAATATCCTGTTGTTATAACATCTGTCATTTTAGCATTAACAAGCTCATGACTTTAGCTGTTGTATGATCACAGCTCCACTCTGCAGATTAAGGGAAAGGCTGTTAGACCTTTCAAGTAAAAGCTTTCTGCACGGCAGGATGCTTTAACCTCTTGTATCCTGAAGCTATTTAGCTAAAGCAGCCTGAAAGTGATATTGAGACAGACTCCTGTGCAGGTCAATTAGGAGGGATACAGAAGCAGTTAGGCTCAAGGGTTTTCCTCATTTTGTTCTCTTTGATGTCCAGAAGAGCCAGGGAAAACAAACAAACAAACAAACAAACAAACAAACAAAAAACCCCAACCAAAATAACATGGGTTGGTTTTGGTTTTGGTTTTGGTTGTTTGTTTTTTTTTTTAATTTTGATTTGGCCATACTTTAGTTCTCGTAAAGGTTGTAGAGAGGAAATTTAAGAGACTGTCTTATTAAATGAATAAATATCACTGGAGCAAAACTACGGTAGATGTCCATTGCTTTTAAGGCAGAAAATGTATACCAACCACAAACACAGAGTGGTATTTTGGTTCATTTGAAACAGGCCTATGTAAGGACCAGAACAACTGTACAAATACTGAACTCCATACAGCGTCTCTTGCCACCTGTTTCTGTGATTTCTTTAGCCTGTTGACTCATATTTTTCTTTTCTGGAAGCTAAGTAAAAATGCCTGCCACGCTGAAAATGCTCCTGGTTTGGTTTTAATCTTGGACGAAGTTCATCCAAAACTGTTCCATGGTGATAATGTTTCTGACTTCTGTTTTTTTGCTTTTATGTGTCAGGTGGTGAAATCAGGGCCCTCCACGAACTGCATGCAGCCAGTGCTGCAAAGATACAACAAACAGTGCTCCCCCAGTGCATGGCTTCTTACGCAGGGAGGAGCAGAGGAGCAGAGGGGCTGAGAGAAAGAGTTTGTCTTGGTGCTCAAGAGAAGTCCGTAGCACGTCAGGTGCAAGCAAGAGCTGTGGTTATAGAAGAGACCTATAGCCATCTTGTCCCAGAGCACTCCACTGTCTTCCCTTGTCCTCCCTCAGGGCAAGGAAGCACCACATCCAGCTCACAGTTGCCTCCAGGACCAGTGTCAGTCTACAGAAGTATCGGTGGATCATGTCTCATAAGATGTAAGAACAAGCCACCGTCTTCACATACTGCTTAGATGCTTCTGAAAAGCCCAGAGGCATCAGTTTGCAGTCCCAAGTGCTTCCAAGCCCCTGCATACTTTAGGAGCCTACATGCGAAGTGATTTTTCATAGAATTTAGGCTCCTTAACACGTTTGGCTTGTTAAGGCTCCTTAAAGCATGTTTGTTTGCTTTAAACAGGATTGAGATTGTCTTGGAAATGCTACTATTCTGTTTGGGGGAAAAATCTTATGAATGAGTAAGGCCAGGTGTACAGAAGAGATGCTATGTCGTGAGGCATGACTGGAAAGCACAGGCATGATCTGGGGCACTGGGGCACGCAAAGTCCTTGCTCAGATCATTAATAAGCAGCTGGTTTACTTTGTGTGCTTTCAACTTCTATTCCTTTTAATGATGTTAAAGCAAGAGCAGGAATCTACATCCTCCCCCCAGATTTTGAAAATACCAGCACAAGCATTTCAGTAGCTGGTGGTGATTTCACTGCAGTAACAGACTTGGGGGGGGTATGTGGCCTTTTTTTTGGTAAAATCCTTTAACTTCCTGAAATAGTTAAAACCCCCACCTGATTCCAAACCACTTTTCATTTTGAAATACTTTTCCGTTTTGTAAGTGAAATTACAAGTTCAAATTCTCTCAGTGTTTTGAGTAGAACAAAACATTTGGACCCCAGTAGCTTTTGCTAAAGACTTTCAGAGCCGCTAACATCTAGAAAATCAGTTATTTGCACAGAGCTAATTAGAACCCATCGAAGAATGAGAGAAATTAATCCCAACAATGCAGTTCAATGGTGGCGCTAAGGTCTTGCAATTAAACCGTGCTGTTGGATTATGCATATTAGCACATGAATTACTCTTTAAATGATAAATGTTGAACCAGATGATTACCTAAAGCTTCTGGGTAGGGATAATCAGTAAGGTTAGGCTGGCAATGCTTTTCTTTTGCAAAATACAAATAGAAGTACAGCTTGCTGAAAACACAACAAATTGTTCCCTGTGACTGAATCTCCAGGTTAAGCCACACTTCTTTTTGAAATGCGGGTGGCACCTTAAGCTTTTTTTCCCCTTTAAAACCAGGCAAAAATTAGAATAACCAAAACCTGGAGGAACGCCTACCAGATTTCCAGAGACTGGCTGCAAAAACCTGTGGAGGTGCTAATTTACATCCTTGCTCCAGCAAAGAGAGCGCTGGGAGGATCAGAGGCCAGCTGTGTGGTGGGGAGCGTGGCTGCACGGGGGTGTTGCTCTCCACTTGATGCCAGCGTGGGCGAGCGCAGCCTTGCTGCTGAGCCTGGGCTAGCGGGAGCCAGCTGCCTCCAGAGGGGCTGCACTGCTGCAGTCCTTGTGCGTGGCTGCGGTCGCCATGCACCACTGCAGTCCTCATCCGTGGCTGCAATCCTCATGGATGGCTGCAGTCGCCTTGCACGCCTGCAGTCACCTTGCCCAGCTGCAATACTCGTGCGCAGCTGCAATCTTTGTGCACCTCTGCGATCACCACGCACGGCTGCAATCCTTGTGCACGACTGCAGGCCTTGTGCGTGACTGCGATCCTCGTGGACGGCTGCAATCACCTTGCATGGCTGCAATCCTTGTGGATAGTTGCAATCACCTTGCGTGCGGCAGTACTCACGCGCAGCCGCAGTCCTCGTGCCCGGCTGTGCCGGGGTGGCCCTGGGCAGGTGCAAGGGGATTGATTACAGGCACTTGGCCATCGGCCCTGAGGGCCGCCCCACACTTATCTTGCGAAGCAGCCTGCCACCACCCTGCCCCTCCCCTGGGCAGCGGGGCAGCCCAGGGACTGCTGCGCTTGGGTTTGAGCAGGGTCTGGCCAGCAGCGGTCTGTCACCTTGCTGGCCTCCACGTACAGTGGCAATTTACTGAGCCCTCCACCGTTGCTCGCTCACCCAGGAAGTTTTAGCCCAGCCCCCTGCCCCGTGCCGGTGACCAGCTAGGGCATTGCCTGCAGGATCAGTCCCGCTTTCTCCTGCTGGTGGGTCCCTGTCTGGAGCCGCCCCACAACTGCCCCAGAAGACGCCAGCCCCTCCGGTGCCGCTCCTCCTGAGCACAGCCCACGGTGAAACCAGCACAAGGGGTTTTGAGGCAAATGGAGCGAGTGTGAAACTTGTTGCAGGGCTGCCGCATAACCCCAATGATGTGAGCGATTGCCCTCGCGCTATAAAATGCCATTTGCCAAAATGAAACTGCTCCAGCCGCGTGCACCCAACCACAGCATCCGAGCAGCGCTGGAATCGCCGCCACCGCAAGAAAACGGGCAGCTGCCATTAGCAGGGAAATTCATCAGGCCACAATGGGCCATTAGCTTTTAACCAGATTTTAGGGGTGGGAAAGAGCTTTCCTGTTGGGCAAATCTTAACAAGGAAATAACTGACTCCAAACATCCAGGGGCGGCGGGGAGTTCAGAGCAGAGTTAGCTCTGAACTCCACAGCTTGAGCTCCTCCGTACAATGCAGCCAGCTCCTGCGCGTGGAGGAGCCGGTGGCGGAGCTGCAGGGAGCTGCCCTTATTTATTTGTTCCTACCGCACAGGCTGAGACAAGGGCTGTGTTTTATGTTCCTCTGCAGGAAGGTGATAAAGTGCCTGGGAGCTGCTGAAAACCATTCACCAATAAATTCAAAGGGAAAGGCCATTTCTCGTGCCTTGGAAACTTGCAAGAGCTGAGGGATGCTGGAATGCAGAGAAGACCGAAAGAGCGCATTGCATGGCAGCGTGGCAGGAGGCACCGGCGCAATTTTTCTGGTTCGTTTCGTTGCTTGTTTTTTTTCCCCTCAATGATTTTTACTCTGCCTGTGGCTAGGCAATCAATATCTCTTTGCCACCAATAAATATTCCGGGCTTTTAAATGATGATGTATTCCAGGGTGAAACAAATTAAGTGCAACATCGCTGCCCTCTTGTACTCAAACTAATTCTGTGGGTCTAAATGGAAACTCAGAGAGAGATTCCTGAACTGGGCTGTCCAGTGGCGGCAGATCTGAACAGGGGGGAAACTGTCAGGTCTGGCTTCAGCTGTCAACTCTGTCGCTGACCTGATCCCTCTTCTTTCATTGAGGTGAGCAGAAATTCAGGCGAGCTGTAAGCAGCTCTGCAAGCTGAATCCATCGGGGAGACGCATGCGGTTGAGCACCGGCCCACCCGGAGCACCGCAGCGCCCTCGTTTCCCTTGGCAGGAGTCTGCAGAGCTGGACACGAGTTCAACGGGCTGGCGTGCCAAGCGTAGCCCGGGCTGAGCGGCACCGGCCCAAACACCTGCCCCCCGGGGTGCCACACCGGCAGGGACTTCAGCTTTGACCTGTTGGCGCAGTGGCTGGTCAGGGAGCATCCCCTGAGGACCTGCTACTAAAAGCAATCCTTCCCTTTGGTACCCATCCTAGGGAGCCAGGTAGGAACCTGTGTGGAGCCCAAAAGGTCTGCTGTGGCTGTGACAGCAACTGATCCCGTCCCCATGTGTCCAAGGGAGAGCAGATCGGCTTAATTAAGCACTGGGGAAGCAATCTGATTTGCTTCTTAAGTGGAGTTGGGTGATTTGGTGTGAATAAATTGTTACAGGATACATTATTCTCTTTGGTTTCCTATGGTGTTTTGCTGAGGCGGTAGAGGGATTGCGTAGCAATTGCCGCTGTGTCTCTCCTCCAGTGTCACTGCTGCTTGAACCCTGCAGCAGAGAAACTTGACGAGACAGTTCAGGAAATATTTGACTCCATTTCCCAACTTCTGCTACAACAAAAGCTGTTGCTTTGCAGGATTAAGACGACCGCGGAAGATGGAGGGCAAAGACACTGGGCATCTTTGCCAGGAGCAGATATTGCGTAGTAAAACACTGCCCGCCCAGAGCAGGCGGACCCCTCATGTTGGTGACTGGCAGCCCTGCTCACTCATCCCCTAGAGCTGTCACCACTGGGTCCAGGCCTCCTGGGTGGGGGAACAGGGATCCCTGTGGAGGGTCTTCTTTCTCTCCCCCTTCCTCTTTGGGGGGAGGGTGGTGCCGTTTTAATAGTGGCAATAGTGCACTGCCTGTGCATTAATCCTCATTAGCTCGTACGTGCATACGGGCAATACATGATGGGTCTTGACATTTGCCATCAAGAAAATGAAGTCCTCCCAGTTTCAGGTCACCCTGTCCTGGTTTTGAACCAAAGCTTTTCTTATCAACAGCCATTTCATTTCAATAAACTAATAATAACCCTTGCAAAGCCTGTGTATCAGCAAAAGGCTCTCCACAGCTGTAACTGTCCACAAAACAGGACCTAATGCTGCAGAGGGGCGAGTGTTGAGGAAGTCTGAGCCCTTGCCCATGGTAAGTCTTAGGCACCATTCGGGGAGCCAGGTCCATGGCAGGGCTTTGGCTCTGTCCTAGCCTGCCTCCACCGTGCTTGCGGTTGAGTTATCACTTGGGAGAGGAGGGAGCAGCATAAGATCAGGCTCCACAAATAATTACCAAAGTCTTTACTCATCCTTTCTCTCCAAGGAGTAGCCTCTGGGTGCCAGAGGAGACCAGATAAATGCTTTGAGTCTTCCACTGCAACAGGAACCAGCTCTGAAAAAAATCTGCATTGCCATCTGGCAGGAATATTTGGAGCACCAGGACAGTGCTTCTCTGGCCCAACTCTGCTCCTGTGGCTGGCAACCCCTGCTAAAGAAAACGGGGGGTTGCTGCAGAGGGTATTTGCAGTGGGGGGTGCTGGGGAGGGGGCAGGCTGCCTGCTGGGAGGCCCTTTGGCCTGAGTTCCCCTGTAGCCCTGAGGCCTGATGTTCATTTTTCTTCTCCGTGGGTTTTGCCCAAGGCAGCCTGCGGGTTTGCTGCTGGCCAGCGTGCAGTGCGTGCAGCGTGGGGCCCTGGGGCTGAGGATGAATCAGGGAGATAAGCTATCTGTGAGCATAAACGTGCCTCTAGCCTTGCACACCTTGTAGGAAAAAGGAGAATTTCCGAAAAGGAGGACGCGCTGAGAGAGGGGCTGGGAAGTGCATGCCTTGTTTCTCACCCTCTTTCCATCAGGACCAACTGCTGAGCCCTTTTGGAGGCAGGCTACAGAATGAAAGACCCATCAGACCCAGTGTAACAATGCCTAGGTGACAAAAATACAGGCATTTATGAACTGATGAACATGGGATACTTCTGACACCGTGCAAACAGAAGAAACACTCTGCTTGGGGGCTAAGCCCTGAGATCTTCTAATGACCAGAGCACTTGTGGCTTTCTTCTTGCAGCCCCTCTATCTGGGTACGCTGATACTCATCCACATGCTGCGAGATTTGAAATGTATACCCCACAAGCCAGTGTGCTCTTCAAGAAATGGCAGTTTAGACAATTTTTCAGTCCTCCAGCAGTCTGGAGCATAACTCTCAGGGGTTCCAATGAAACTTCCAGGCAGGCGAGGTGGCTGAGCCAGCGGAGGTGTTGCAAGGTGCTGCTGAGCGCCACTGCCGCAGCAAACCCAGTGAGCAGCTGGTGACTCAGGTCTCTGCTATATTCCCTAATGACAGGCTGAAGGATCTGGTGTCTTTGTATTAATCACCACAAACTCAGCTCTCCACTGTTAGTGTCTTCCCAGGGTTTTGTGTATCTTGGCGTGTTTAGATAACGAAACAATTTTTTGAGTGCTCTGCTGAGAAAAAACACTGGTAACACACTCCTAGGAGGCAGCACCATGGGCTGAGTAAAAACTGCAGGGACGTTCTGTGTTACACTTGTTGCAAAGGGAAAAACCCAGGACCACTGCACCTCACCACATGCTGCACCGCATTTCGAAATGAGCCTGACATGGATGAGAAATAAGAGCTGGAATGGCCGAGCAAACAGATCCACAGCCAGGCAGAATCTGTTTCGACTGTGCCCCGTGGGGTTTCTGTGAGCCTGGAAGCCCACGGGATGCTTTAATAAACGAGCTGCAGTGTTCCTGCTAATTTAGCATACTAACACTCAGCACGTCCCTGAGAGGCTGTAAGGAATGAGCTGCATCTACTGCAGCCAAGGGGAGCTGCATCCTTTTGCTTGCTATGCTGCTGGTTTTGTGGTACCTTTTACACCAGGTCTGAGATGGAGGGAAGCACCTGAGCTCTGGGGATTTTACACTGTGACCCCACCATACGTGTTATGCTGTGACCCCAGTCTTCACTGCTCCCTCTTTGACCTGGGTGCTTTTAGGTCAGGTATGTAGCTCTGCCCACAACCTGTGCACCTACCTCAAGGTCTAACTTGCTGCGCTGCCTACTGCTTTTATTTGTACAAGTTTTCAGAAGTGTCGTAGTGGCCAAACTTGATGGATTGCCTGCCTGAAGTAGCTGGATGATTAGCTGAAGTGTTTATTTGGTCATATTGATTCCTACTTGTGTCCTAATATTTTAATTGCCAAGTTCAGCCTGCAAACTGTTTTGGAGAACTCTCTTTGGTATTCCCTGTTCCTGAAGTGAAAAACCTTTTGCCCGTACATTTCCTGCTTTCCTATATAAAGGAAAATAGGATTTTATGTTCGAGTAAGCAGAATGTAAAGCACTATCTAGCAGGTCAGTTTAATGCGGGGCTGCTTTCTGTTGGTGGGCAAGAATACAATTCTGTTTGTTTTTCTTAGGTTTTTGTGATATTCTCTTACTGTGAGAAACAAGCACTGCCAAGAAGAGATGAAGACATGGCTTTGCTGCTAAGGAGAAGTACAAAAGGCTGACAATCCAGAAAAAATACACTGCAAATGCAGAGCTGCTTTTCGGGCTGATTCACCTGAGCTGTGTGATCGCTGGGGTGCTCAAAGGCAGGCTCATGGTTTCCTTAAAAGGCACCCACACAGATTTCGTTTCCCTGCAATGCACACCCATGACCCTACGGTATTTCTGGCAAGTCGCTGTCACATGCCTGCCAGCAGCTGCCTGCGCAAAACATGACGGTCAGATGTGCCGCCAGCCTGAAGTTTTGCTAAGGCACGAGCCCACGGATATTGGAGGAAATGGTCAGGAAGCATCATCGCAGAAAACCATCTTAAACAAAGCTAGACTCGGAGTTGGCATTTCTCTTCTCTCCCAAAGTCACCAGACGCAATTGCAGATGCTGATGGGCTAGCCAGCATCTCCTGGCACATGGCACAGAGCTGGGATGAGAAGCGGATCCAGAGCTGCCATTAGCTCAATGGCAGCACACCAGGTATCTCTTCGTCTCCTTCTGCTGCCAAAGAGGTGGGTAATTACCGTATCCATTTTAGAAATGAAGAAACTAACGTGTGCATAGGTGGAAAGGTAGAGTTTTAAGACTATGTGGGCATCTGAGATGCAAATGCTTTAGGAAACACCACATTGCACCTGATTTGGATCTGTAGGCATCTAAATACTTGTACCGATCGGACCCAGAGGGCTGCGTGCAAGGGCGCAGGGAGCACGAGCAGCGGCACAGGGTGAGCTCCCTCGCTCCCTCGCTGGGGATCCCTCGCTCCTTGCAGCACCTGGGCCAGTCGCTCCCTGCCTTCGGACCCGCTCCAGGGACAAGTGCTTCTGGGTTCCCCCAAATGGCAGTGCTGATGGGATGGGACGGGACGGGATGAGATGGGATGGGATGGGACAGGATGGTGTCTTCCTCTTCACTCTGCAAGAGCAGTCCGCATTGGCAGCCTCGCTGATCCTCCCAGTTCCTCCTCCATGCTAGCTTTTCTATTTCAAATAGAAATCTATTTCAAAATGCAACAGATTTATTTTGCTTCAGGAGTAGGAAACCTGTTGGTTTTGCCTGCCTGAATATTGCCCCGGCCCAGGCTAGGTGCTGCATGTCACCTCCTGGGCACTGTCAGTGCTCCTGGGCAGGAGGCAGAGCGGATGCCCCATGCTCGCCTCTCCCAGTCCCCACAGGACTTTGGACACTCCTTTTTATGACGATGACAGGAGTGTTGAAAGCTATCACCCAAGTTGAACTGCGAAAGAGTGAGGGAGATTACCTCAGTGGAAAAATAGATATAATTATCTGTAATAGACTCAGTAACTGTGTATGCAATCATTTCCTCCTGAAGACCTTGGTGCACTTGAGAAGAGAAACTTCCTGGTTTCTGTGCAGAGTGTCATCATCATTTATCATTAATGAACCATCCTGTTCCTAACCTTCATTTTCCAGTTTTCAGTACACCTGTGGCATCATTTTCTGTAGAAAAACAGCCAGAGTCTAGCTCAGATTTTCTGGGGAGCTTTGAGGGACAATTTTGTTAAAGGTCAAGAAGTACTTTTTCAGCTGCAGCCAAAGGCTTTTCCTTTCTTTTTGAGTCCAACTGGTGGATTTCCTAACTTTGTCATGGTTCTGAGGTCCACCTGCAGGCATCTGCTTGACTGTTTCTGTTGTAGCGTGGTCCTGCCATTTTCCCAGAGGGCATCTAGATGGGCAGCCAGATCTAGTCCTCCCTTAGCAGTGCCCTTTCCATGCACCTTCCCACTTTCTTTTTCCATACAAGCAAGGAAACAAAGGTGTTTGCTCCCAGTGTTGAGACTTAGATTTACCTTCATGTGCCAGGAAATGTGAGGTTGCAAAACGTTGGGGTTTTTTTCCAAAGTCTTTACCATAACAGTGATAAAAATATTCCAATTGACTTCCCTGTCTTGCGTGGCCTTTGTATGATATTTGAATGAGGTTATCCTTTCACCCATGGCCACTTGCACTGGTCCACTTTTCAGGGTCCAAAATGCAAGCCCTTTTTCTGCAAGTAATACTAAGATGGTTTAAAAAAACAACCAACAACCAACCAACCAACCAACCAACCAAACCCAGAAGGAAAACCTGAGGAAAAAAATTAATTCCATTTTCCTTTTCGGGAAAAAAGTATGAAAACAAATACATGAGCAATGTGATGGAAAAACACAGCCTTTGTGTGGGATAGGCTTCTGCAGCTGAAATGCCAAATTCTGTATCAGTCTGAACTACTGCAAATTACCTCTTAACAAAAAATATTTGGTTATTTCCACAGCTGACTCAATTTTTTTTACACACACCCCCCCCTGCAACTGGCAGGGGACTAACAGCAGCAGGAGCCCAGGAGGAGGCAGGTTTGGGGAAGAGGCATGACTGTCACGGTAGCAGTGCCATAGTTGTATGAGAAATACCATGCAGAAGAAGCAAGAGCAACAAGCATTGCTGCAAATGCCTGATTGCACAAGACTGTGGTATGTGGGAGCCTCACACCAGCACTGGGGGTGAAATAAAAGGACTCCCTGGTGAAACTGGAAATTGTCAAAGAGACTGACATTCAACTGGGCAGTGGGATCAATGGGGGAGCTCTTGAGAAATGTGTGCTGCGACCTCTGACACTTCATCCCCTATCGGATTTGAGTCAGTGTCTTTTGCAGCACAGTTATGTGGTGAGGCAAGGTGGTTTTGGTGATAATGTGTTGTATTCTAGTGACCTCGTTTTTGTTGAATGTCTTGTCTTGGACCTTTTGCTATTGCTAATATGTGTACCGAGGAACAATGCTGCAATGCTAAGAAGATGCCAATTAGAAAACCAGTGAGGTCATTTCACACCACGTTCCTGAGCTCTTTGCTTAGGCTTCTCCAACCTTCAAAAATAAATAACAAATATGCTTAATTATTTACCCTCTGGGGCACTGGCCCTTTTGAAGGCTACCTGTCCTGCAGAAGCCAGTGCCCATGCTGCAAGGGTTCAGTGTCACTTTGGGAGGGTCCAGGAGAGCTGGCATTTACCTCTCCATTCACAGTGGCTGGTATGCAGAGGTGGCTGGGCAGGATGAACCATGCCCTGGGGACGCCCAGCAAGCCTTGGCTCAGAGTGGCCTTCACATATCTCAGGTCCCTGCTGCAGGCTAGAGGCCACGATGAGGCTGGAGGCAGCATGGTGGCCTGTTGGGAAAGGATGACATGGCCATAGAGAAAGGGTGCACATCCAGGTGCACATCTCTTCCTGGAGGTTTTTGGCACTGGCCCCTTGCTGTCTTAATGCCTTCATTCATGTCACTGGTAAATCTCCTGCACTGAGAGTAGAGGGTGCATCGCTGCTGCTCTTTCTCCCACCACCTCCCTCAGCAGCCCATCCTTTCCTGTAACTGTTCTTGTCTTTGGGAAGCTTTCCCCCTGCCCCACTATTTAGCTGTATTTCCCTCTTGCCTTTCATGTCTGTTGTTGCTTCTGGTCTTACTCATTTTTGCTTTGTCTTGTTTGGAGCTCTTCTGCATGGACAGAGGGGCAGAGCTAGCATCCTCCCTCTTCCTCGCCTAGGGCATGGCTCACATCATACTTTTCCTTCAGTTCCTGAATGAATTTATTGTCAGACAATAACACAACTGGGTGAAAACCCACACCCCGAGAGCAGTTATGTATAGCTTAGAATCGAACTGTCGTAAATATATTTGCTTTCAGGGTTTTCATTAAGAAGTTGATGATAGAGCAGTGAATACACTACTTGTGGGTGCTCAGGGTCAGAAGAAGTCATAACCCCCTTCTCAGGAGGAAAGGTAAGCACAAGCTGAAACACCCAAGCTGCGATCAGTGGCAGAACATCACTCCGGGAAGCATTATGCCTCTTCAGCGGGTGTTGGCTTTCTAAGGCACCTCAAGTACTCTGCCAGAGTAATTAGTAATGATCTGAATCAGACATCACTATGTACACGTCTGTCTACAATGGTGACATGTTTCATCATACATCTGCAGTCAACAGCAATTTTGAGGTGGATACACTCCCTAGCCCACAGTAATCGCCTGCCCTGTACTTGTTGTCAACCTGCGCGGGAGTGTTTGTCCTGACCATCAGTTCTTCGGGTTCCTGCTCAGGGCCAAGCTTGGGCACTTACTGCGAGCACTGGTCTCTGTGACCAAGCACTCCCAAAGCTGAGATCACCCTTCGTTTGTCTGCCTGGTCTGCAAGAAGTCCTTGCTATTTGCAGAGAGACAATCACTTTGCACAGGTCCTCGCGTTGTGACCATGTCGCTCTAGGAGTCCCAGGCTTGCTGGTGGCAGTGACTGCAAAGTGAAGGACAAAGCTGGAGGGAAATGTGTTTAATTTAGCTGGGACAAGTCAGGCATTGCCTCTACAGAAGGAAAGAGCAGGGTTTGATCCCACTGTGTTTTTATTTGTTCTGAAGGAAAAAAGATGGATAGTTTATTTAAAGATTTAAAGATGGATGCAACACGGACATTTCACTCTCATCTCCAGTGGCTAGGTAAAGACTTCCCAGTCAAACCCTTACATCTCCCATAAGAAAGCTGGAAAGTAGGGGATATAGTGTTTCCCTTTCACCAAAAAACATTAATAACATGCAGCATGGACTCTGCCTTTTCTCTGACTACCCTGTAAAATGCCACCCGTCAGGCTGTGCCACGAGTGTAACAACAGGCAGTCAGGTCCAGACACCACCTCTTGCTCTGAATGGCCAGGCTGAGGTCATGTCTCTGTTCATTTTATTTTGTTAATTTGTTTTTTAATTCTTTGCTTTCACAAAAGGCTTGCAATACGTGATGGAAGGAGGGGAAAAATTAACCGCTGGAGTTTCGCAGCTGCTTCCCTGCTGTCTGCAGGAGCCTTTTGGAAGCCAGGAAGGGGCCATGAGGGGTGCGGGTGCCCCTCGCCCCTTTGCGGTGCCAGCCAGGGACTGTCCGCGGGCCTCCTGAGGCCCACGGGAGGGTGTAGGTGGAAAGCACTCGTGGGTGGATCGGTGGCCCCGGGGCTACCCAGCTGTGGAGGCAGCAAACAGGCAGCGGAGCCGGCGGGGAGACCATGGCCTTTGGCTCTCCCCTCACCCGGAGGTTGAAAGGGAAACGCCTTGGCAGGGAAGCACAAAATGGTGGCGGGTAAAAGGAAAGCGTGCAAGGTGAAAAGGCTCATGTGTCCCTGGGGGGAGAGAAAGGTAGGAAGGGCAGAGCAGGGAGACGTGGGGAGAAGACGCTGGCATGAGGCGGAGGGGAAGGGTGGAAGCCCTCCCTTCCCAGAAGGGAGCTATGGAGACGCAAGCATTGTGGAGCCAGCAGTCAGGGCAGGACGAGGGGCGTGGGTGACAGGGAGGCAGACGCAGACCGGCGGTACCTGTTCTGTGCTACTTTACCTGTGACTGCTCGTGCAACTCTTCAGGCCTGCCTTTGTGCTTCATTCTTTTAATCAGCCCTCAAGATCTCAGTGTAAATTTGCTTGTCTTGCCCTGGCTAGGGCCAGCCCTCCTGTCTCTGTGCCCTCTCTGCCAGCCACGCTCTGTCTCCTTCCCCAGAAAGCTCACTTCTCTCTGCCAGCCTGTTATGGTCATCCACAGCAGAAGCGCCATCCAGGCTGACTTTCCCCACCTCAACCCCCTCGGATGAAACATGGGCACCCGCAGACAGTGGTGTGATTTAGATCAGCCTCCAATATCGTCACATTTCCAGGATGACTGGGGCTTTCAGACTGCTTCTGGGAGGTGGATGAATGTGTGCAATCTGTCCTGCGGCACCTCCCGAGCTTTGGACAATTGAATGGTTTGCTAGAAAGTGGAAGATGACAATCCTGCCCTCGGTGGTGCCTTGGGTTAGTGTGCTCTTCTAGACTTGAAGCTTTGAGACATGGCATCAAGGTGCAAATTTACATGTGTGATTGTGATATATGTATCCAAAGCAAATTGGGATATCAGAAGGAAGGACTAGACACCCTTATCTTCCAGAAGGCAGCTGGCATTTGATGGAGGCCCAGACAATCTCCTTTGAAACAGTACTAGTTTACAGGGCAAGTATGAGATTTGCATTATTTTGGTGTCCCATTCTCTGTTGCTTGTTCTCAGCAGGGACTGTGCTTGCCTGCAGTGGTTGTAGATCAGATTTATTCACATACCTCCTGTCTTGTGTTTCGGTTTCCTTGGCAGCTTTCTAATGCCTGGTCGTGGTGGGAAACCACTGTGGATGGGAAACCACTGTGGATGGGACACGCACACAGCATCCCAAGGAATTTCCCAGGCGTAATGTCTCGAGGCAGAGGCTGGGGATGTCTGGGCGTGGGGAAAAGGCAGTTAGTGGGAAGATGGTGATGTCCCTTGTGTGAGCCAAGAAGGCTTCTGGCTCTGTCCAACCCCCAGAAGCCACGTTGGGGATGACAGCCTGAGGTCTCTGGCCACCAGCTGGCCAAGGCTTCGCCTTTTCACATCACAGAGCATCACTTGCGGGTGAGACTGCATTGGGTGACCAGCTGATGCCCCATGGGCACCCGGCCCCGTATGGAGATGGCTGCCAACAGACAGCCGAGACACCTACTTACCAGGTGGGAGGCACTGACCTGCCACAACGTCCTGAGCTACAGTTTGCTTCAACAAAATCACAGGAAATCACTTTTGTCTACCAAATATGGCCTCGTGAGCCCAGGGAGATGTGACGCTGGTAGGCGTGCTGCCCAGCTCCCAGCCTGCCTGGCCGCCAGGATGACTGCCACGGGGGTGATAACCCGCCTTGTGTCTCAAGGGTGGCTCAGATTACAGCCAAAGAAAAGATGTTTTTGTCTGTCTGCTCCGTTGGTCTCCAGGCCCAACACTTGTATGTGACATGCTACCTGCTGGTTACTCCCATATGATTCATGACCACAAAAATAATAAAAAAACCTAATGGGGAAGCTGGCCTGCAAGGTGTTACTTGCGTGCTGTTATTGTCCAGGGCTGGTGACTGCTGCTGAAGGCCTTCTACTGTATAATTACAGCCCAGCCTTAGCAGCTCTGCCAGCCCATATGGCGCTGCCGAGTGGTGTATGTGCCTATTGCTTCCATGAACGTGGCTCCAGAGGATAATTATGTGCACAGGAGGAGGACAGGATAGAAACCTGATCGGGTGGATAAGGAGAACCTGCTCTGTGCCACCACGGGATTACATGCGAGAGTCCAGTATTGACTGAAGAAAGAACAGTTGAGATACCATCGGCTACTCCTGTTATTACACCCCAGAATTCATCAAGGGCTGAAGACAAAGAGCCAGTTAATTATTTATGACATATGCGTAAAAGAGGAAGGCAGGAACGCGCAAAGGACTATTTCATCATTTTTCAGCCTACCGAGGCTGCTCAGTTCATATTAACCAGTTCTTCTTCTTTTAAGTCTAATTTTGAAATTTGCCAACAAACTCTTCCCCTCTGGCATCGGTCAGGCCAGTGGTAAACTCAGATTTCTGCTCTGCTTGCTTAATTGGTACCTCCAAACCCGGGGTTTATTTTGCCTGCCTGCTTCAGCTTGTCTCAGGCCTTAATTGCAAGGTCTCTGGGGGAGGGCTTGTTATGTATAACGGGCTAACGTTTTTCAAATGGCACAGCTTTTCCCTTTGGAAGAAGCTGAATCATCGACATGGAAACATTTTGCACAATGGTCTCGACTTCGCTTAAATTTCCAGTTAAAAGAATGATCGAAGTGCCTCATTTTGATATGGCCAAAAGCATTTCCTCTTGTCTCATGTTGCAGTGTGGTGCACTGGACCTACCTGGTGAGTTGGGGGCCGTGCTTCTCCGGAGGACATGGGGGATTGTGCCCAAGAATGGGCAAGGGAGCTGCGGCCACTGCAGCGGCACAGTCCCATGTTGCATCTGACGCTGTGTGAAACCCCTCTGCCTTCAGCAAGGCTGGGAGCTGATGGGAACAGTGCTGAGCTTTGGGCCAGCCTCCTGCACTTGTCGGAGGTCCACCTCAAACATGGCCTTCTCCTCGGGACCCATCATATGGCCCTCAGGCACCCTTTCCATCATTTGAGGGGTGTGCACAGGTTGGTGAAATGCATGCCTGCATGTTTTCTTCTGCTCAGGAGCAGGTCTTGCTTTGCCTTTGAGCATTTTCCAGTAAGGCTGAAGCACCTCCATCCTAGTGAAGGAGTGGTGTGTATGACTGTGGATTCCTTTCTCCATCAATTAGTTGTTGTGCTCTTGACTGTACCCCTTTTTTAGACCCATTCCTCAAGAGCACTTTCATTGCAGCCTAACAGGAAGCTTTTAGTGAGCACATTGTTGTTGGGATTCACAGAGCAGGCTTTGTGCTGCTTCTGAAGAAAGTACATTTGGTAGAGACTATTTTTCTGGAATGGTTTAAGTGGGCACATGGAGAGGAAACTGGATGTGTCCCCACAGTGGTTTCCCCTCAGGATTAAGCTGCCAGAAGGGCTGGAGCCAAGGCCAGCCTGGCCCCAGCTTCTGTGAGTGCTTCAGGAAGGGCTCATGGCTGAGGCGATTGGAGAGGCTGACCTCTCCACCAGGAGAGACAGCGGCGTGCAAACGATGGTCCCTGGTCCTCGCTCCAAAGGAAGGGTGCCAGTACGTCACCATTAGTTTTCTCCTTGTGCAGCTTGCTTTGTTTATTGTTTTTTAAGCAGTTCCAGCTACGGCCTTGTGGACGGGCAAGGTGAGCGGCGTGCTATGAGATGTGGAACTGAACATGATTTCAGATGGGGAGGCTGGGGTGGCAAACCATGCTATGAATTCTGCAGTAATCATCAAAGACTGCTAGCTTTCAGAAAGGAGCCAGCTCATTCCTACCTATCTGTAGCTACTGAGAAAACAGCTAGGGGAGAAAAGTGCATTTTCAGTACGACAGATACCACGGCATGGAGCTGGGCCAGGGAGTCTTCCCTCCCAGGTCAGCCTGAGCAGAGGTTATTGGGAACTGAACACTACTGCATGTGTGATGGCTTTTTGCTCCTGTTCCTAGTGTGTATGTTGGACATGTCAGTTGGAAGTCCAAGCAAAAAGAACCAGAGGCAAAGGAGTAGGAGATACAATGTCCTCCTCATCCTTGGTGGCATCCTGTTTGTCTGAGGCCTGAAGAGATGGCTAAAGCCTCCTGCATTCCTGATGAGTGGTGAATTTGACAAAATTGGAACAGGAGCCTGTATTTTTAAGGGACTCCAAAGCCAAAAACGTCACCTGTTATTTCAGGAAGTCATGGGTTGAGCAGCTGAACTTATATGAACTTTTTTCCTCAGCAGGGGATTTTGGCAGGAAACTGTATTATTTAAAATTTGGTGATTTACCAGTACTTTGCTTCAAAAGGATCTATCCTGTTCTTAATTATGACCCTTAGATCCAGTACTTCTATTTTGTTTAGGTGAACAAGTGTTGTGAAATGCCTTTGTGAACCGAATCTAATCAAGTTGGTATTCTCCAGCTGGAGCCTGGAAACCTGCCCAGAGTGCATAGCAGGGGAGGACAGTGCAAGAGGCAAGGAGTGATGACAACCTGCCAGAGGAGAGCCGAAAAAGGTGGAGCAGTGAACTGGCCCTAGCAGACAAGGAGATTTCCGTGCTTTTCTTCTCTAAAACGCCTGAACTCCAGGACACACTGGGTGTGTGAGTTTACTCCAGCGAGCCCGAGGCAGTTTCAATTTATGCAACTGCTGTTTGCTCAGCAGATGAGAGGCCCAGGTCTCTCTGATCTTGGTGATGTTCAGAGAACAGACTCTTCTGTAGCTCTCTCCAGCATCCAGATGGGCATCTGCCCAATGCCAGGTGTGGATGTGTTTTGCGTTTTTCCAAGCCATGTTTTTGAGGAGGCTTGAAAATGAGCATCTGAGGACCCCATAGAGACTTAAGAAGAAGAAACGATTAGTATTCAAAGGACAGAGTGAGCAGAAGGAAGGGACGTATTCCTGAGTTTTCATTCTGGACATGTGATGGCGATTCACCTCCAGGGTTGGGGCGACACATACCAAGGGGTCTTGGGCGCACGGATATGCAGCCCCGTCAGCCTCAGCACTCTGACAGCGATTGCTGGTATGGTTGCAGTAGCATCTGGAAGGAGGACTGTCCTCCAGGGCCTCAGTGCATCCCCAGGCCTTCCCTGAGTGGTCTGCCAACAGCACATGAGCAGGCAGTGACACTTCTGGTCCTCTCTCCACAGCTAAAGACCTTTAACCAGGTCACTTTGGGGAAAGCCTAGGATCCGATCTCTGCAGAAGTTTGTGTCTGTGGTGCAGCTCCACAGCAGCATCATGCGCTGGCAGCATCTGCGAGCACCAGTGTACGCGTCGGAGACGCTGGCAGTCCTGGTGCATCACTCTCACGGGGCAGGCTGGCCACACAGAGGGAGCCGCAGCTGCAGATTGGCAATTTGGGATGTGTTGATATATATATTCTGTACTGATCTGCACAGCTGGAGCGACCAGCTTGGCTTGACATGTGCTAATCTGAGAGGCAGAGAGGAGTCATCTTGTCCTCCCATGTCTCCCCATGGGAGTCTGTGATGCTGGCAATACAGTGCCGTCTGGCACCAGCACTCACCACATGCTTATTAATGGGAAAATTAGGAGAAATGTACCCATCATGTCAGCCGTGCCGGGCACTGCCAGGCTGACAGCCTTCAGGAAATGCCGTGCTCCACAAAGTAAGTCAATCGAGAAGACTGCGTCAGCTCACCCCTCCTTCACAGCAGACAAACAAATGGGTGTGTCCTCTGGGTGAGCATCGTACCCACACTCTGCGTTGACGTGCCGTGCTGCGCCGGGGTCTCGGGTCTTTTGGGGAAGGTGAGGAGCCAGAGCCCTGCAGCACATGAGGCTGGAGGAATACCATTGCTCTTCAGCATTGAATCCAAAGAGCCCGACGTGACCCAGAGCAGAATGTAGGACAGCCTTGCATCAGGCCCGAAGTACACACCTGCCTTTTAAAAACAATCAGCAAGTTTGACTACAGTGCAGCGCGGCAGCCTGAACGGGGAGACAAACAGTATGACCGGTATTTATCATCGGGACTGTAATTATGCCTGCAGGTCCCACGCTGCCTGGGCCCCAGTGTGGTAAGGATCGTACGAGACATGATAAAAGATCGTCCCTGGCCTGAAGAAATTAGAATCTCATTTAAAACATCCCAGGAGGGCGAGCCAAACGGGGATGGCGTAAGGGATTGAGGTCGGGGAAAAGCGGGGTGGGTTTGATTACAGATAAGGCTGCTTCCTGGAGGCTCCCGCTGAGCCGGGAGGGTTTGCTGGCACCTTTGCCGCGCCACACCGGCCCACCGGTGGAAACGGGCACGCGGGGTGCGGAGGTGAGACACGATGGCGTTACGGGCTTTGAATCGAGGAGGCGGGAGGTGGGCTGCAGCTATATATATGTATGTGTGTGTGCGTGTATATATATATATATATATTCAGAAGGGGAGGAAGGAGAAGGCTCCTTTTCTGAAGGCTGATGGAGGATGAGGGCACACGGAGCCCACCGCCTCCGGCAGCGCAGGCACCCCCGCCGGTCGTGTGCCCGCGGCGCTCACCGGGGGCCGCGGCACAGCCCCCGTCCGCCCGGCGCCCCCGGGTTCGCCCAGGCCGGTGCCGGTGCCGGTGCCGGTGCCCGCCGCGCGGTGTCACTGCCGGCCAGGCGGCCGCCGCGGCGGAGCGGGGGGTGCGGGGCGGGGGGGGGGTGTAGGCTTGCCGCCCCGGGCAGAGCCGGCAGAGCTCTTTCTCTCCCCCGCCCGGCACCCCCCGCAAACCCCGCGGGCGGGGGGATGCTCCGGGAGAGCTCCCGGGAAGGGGCACCCCGGGAGTCTGAAGACCCGGGAGCACGGCGGGCGCCCCTCAGCCTTCCCGTGCCGCCCCGCCGGGCTGGAGCGAGCAGAAGTGGTGAGCGGAGCCGGGAACAAGCGCCGGTCCCCGCCGGGGGCTGGCAGGAGAAGCCGGCATCGATGCTGCGCGGTGGGAGGCCCGAGCGGCTCCGCTCGCCGCACAGCCCAGGGAGAGCAGCCAGAAGTGACTAACCCGAGCTCGGGGCAAAGCTGAGCTGAGTGCAGATGACTGCTCTTTGATTTATTAGTAGCGTTATTGATTTTTCACTTCTGTCTCAGCGCGGGCTTTGCAGCAGCTTCCAGCTGGCCGGCCTCCAGCACCCACAAAGGCACCTACGGCTGCTGCCGCCTCACCTGCCCGCTGCGCCCTTCCAACGCAGGAGGCGCTGGAAAGCTCCGGCCTCACGTTTCTCCCGGTGAAGATGCATCTGGCATTCCTCGGATTGCCTCCTAGTAACTATTTACACCGGACATCACGACTTTCTGGTCATAGGTAGGGCTTTTGCACTACTGGAAAGGAGTCCAGGGCAGTTAGCGCTATTTTGGCATATGCTGGATCCTCTTGTTTGGGCAGGGAGAGGCTGAATTCTGCAGCCCCCAGGCTGAACACACTCCCCTGCGTTTTACTTTCAAGAACAATCTTCTGCAGGCTGCAGATTTGGCGAGCTCTGTTTGGGAATCTAGCCACAGGGAGAAGGGAGGTCTCTCGATCCCCCAGCAATCTCTGGTATTAACCTGCTCACCGAGGAGAGCCAACTTTCCCCTTCTTGCCAGAAGCCCGTTTAGCAGGGCTGCTGCAGATGAGTCCTTCCTCCTAACAAGCAGACATATCTGAGCCAGGAACCTTGCTCTCACAACGCACAAAGGGCAGCATTTAACCACGCTACATTTTCAAGCAATCTTAATTCTCCTTTCAGCAGATTTTAATAGCTTTGTCTGCTTCCTCTGGCTTAAGAATTTGCTTTGATAATTAAAGAGCCTGAAATTTCATGTTTCTTTATGATGCCTGAAATTTCCTACAGAAATCCATTTTCTCCTCCAGTTTGAACAAGTTACCACATCTAATATGAGATGACAGGCAAGAATTTCATACAGCGGGGCATACAGTGAACAACAGTGTCTCTGCAGGCTCCTGCTCTCCAATACAGCTCACTCGCTCAGGCTACCTTTGGAAGGAAAAGCCCAGTATTTCCTGGGCATACTTAATCTCCAGCACGCCTGCATTGTTTGTATTTCTGTGCACAAGTATTTTGGCATATGCGTTCAAAGCACTTTGCAAGCAGTAGATCACCGTCTTTGGGGAGCTGGGGGTGGCAAGTAATCAACCTGCAACTGAAGTTTGCTTTGGGTGCTGGTGTGGCCAACAGTCCCCCAGGCAAGGCAGGGAGAAAACGTATCAGCACCAAACCTCCTTGCTTCCTAGGGGTTTACTCCATTCACTGGTCTTTTGCCTTTTAGGGGTGTCCCTCATTTTAAAGGGCTCCCCCCCCAGATACAGGTATGTCTCAGTGCGAGTGATATGAGCTGCAGCAATATGGGCTGTTCTCATCACTTCTGTGCAAGGTCTCATAGTTTGTTTTTCTCCCCGAGTGCCACCATCGAATTATGGAATTCCGTGACAGTCTTGCTTTTGGGTTAAAAAAAAAAAAATCAGTTCTGGCACTCATCTTTCTAGAAAGAAGCTTCACAACATAACTGGAACACACCCAAGAGGCTGAAAATCAGAAGAGAAATTAAAATATCCTGCATTCAATTTTATGTTAACTTGGCAATTTTGAAAGCACATTTTATGTGCAGGGTTGGGGAATGAGTGGATTTTGATTCACTCCTTGATTTTGGAGTTGGAAATAGCTGTCTCTGTGCAGGTGGAAGTATTTGCTTCCGCTACATGTCTAATGCAGAACTGGCCTGTGCGTAAAACTACAGAGTAAATGATGGCTGCTGAGACTTGGCAGGACAGTTCTCATCTGAATTAGTTTTAGAGACATCTGGACCCAGAGATGCAAGCTGGCACTATCCTGGTTGTGCATTATGCCATCAAACCATCTCACGCAAAGCTCCCTTCCCACAGGTGGGTATTAACAAGCACCACTTGTTTTGGTGCTTGGCGGTGCCTTTCTTTACTCCCTCCTCTTCACCAGCTGTCAGTTTGCTAGATGATTTCTGAATATGGCAGGTGGATGCAATTTCCTTTTGTGACCGTTACAGCAGCTCACACCAGATCCTACTTACCACCCTTTTGGGAGGTACAAAATTAGGCGCTGGTGGGTAGAATCCTGTGGAGCGGCACTGACTTCTTGGGGGGGGGGGCGGGGCGGTGGCAGAGGCAGAGAGAAGGAGGTTGAGGATCTGCCTCCCAGAGCACAGCTTATTGATGCTTGAGGCCAGCACCAGACCCCCAGCACTCAGGAGACTCTCTGGCTTCTGGTGAGGGTGATGTCTCTGTCACCAGCCAGCCCAGGCTGGTGCAGCGCTGCCCCGAGTGTGAGGCTGTCTGACCCCAAGGGGAAGGCTGAGCTGTGCAGAAGAAACTTTCTGGAGACAAGCATCTGGCAGGGCTCTTCCTGCCTGGAGAGAGGTGGTGAGTAATTCATGAACAGTAGGTTTCTGTAGCATGAAGGGAGTAATGCAGCATCTGGACAAAACATAAGCAATGCAGTTGTTTGAGCTGCGTTAATGCAAATGCTCCTGCTTGCTTGAGGTATTTAGGAGATGAGCAAATTCCTGCACTCCCACAAATAAATTAAATGACGCTGTGTACAACAAATATTGTAAAACAAGTTTATTAAAGGCTGGAGAAGGCTTGGGCTGCTCTGAACAAAGATGTGGGCAGAGATGTAGATTGATTTGAATCCATCTACATGATATTTTTGTATGTAGGGGTATTTTAAACCAGCTTTACAATTGGCGAAGTTGCCTTAAGTTGAAAAAAGAAGTCAGACTGGATACAAGGAAATGCTTTTTCCCCGTGAGGACAGTCGAATGCTGGAGCAGGCTGCCCAGAGGGCCTCTGCAGTCTGCATCCTCAGAAGTTTTCAAGACTCAGCTGTATAAAGTCCTGAGCAATCTGGTCTGGTCTCATCGCTGACCCTGCTGTGAGCAGGAAGTTGGCCTGAGATCTCCTGAGGTCCTTTCCAGCCTGAATTATCCCTGATCCTGTCTCCTTTCCTGGAAGGACTGGGCTTTGCCATGCAGCCATGGCTCAAACGGTCTCTGTGCACACACCCACACGGACATGGGCTCACCCCTTCCTTCCCTCCCTCCGAGAGCAGCTGGTATTTTGCTGGTGGGTGATGTCATCACATTTGCTTACTTAAGAGAGGCATCATTAGCGAGTAAGTAATTTATGTAATGCTGCTGCTAGTGCAAATTAAGGTAGAGCTGGGTTAAGCAGGCCCAGGGCAATGAGGGCATGCCCTGCATGGTGGGCTACGGAGAAAATTGCTGCAGGAGGCTAGCAGGCCAGATTACAGGAGATCAGAGGATCAAGGAATGCTGGGTTTGTTTCCTATTCCCCATGCCCTGCACGGCAGAGCAGCGATGGGAGAGGGTTTTTAGTCTGTTGCCGTAAGGGAGCTCAGTAAAGGCGTGTTCCCTGGCAGTGCCCTTTACCCAAAAAGACCTGCCTTTGGTGATCAAATGCAGGCTCAACTTTTTTAAAAAATAGCTTAAAAAATCAGTCACTGTTGTAAGATCACTTTTTCTCTCTGTCTGTGTGGATTTCCATACCAGTTTTGCCTTGTGAGGCTGTACCAAACCCCAGAGCTATGGAGGTACTGTAGCAGCTAAGGACTACAGGGTGGGGGGATGCAAGAGCCTCACAGCAACAGCAGAAGCTGCTCTGCAGACTTGAGGGAAAACTTTAAAGGCCAAACTCCGGAAAAGAGGAAAGGAGCTGCTTGGAGGTTGTTTGAGCAGTAGGTGGACCCTGGTAGTTCCTTCTCCCCTACTTGTGTACTATTTATTACTGCTTTTGCTCTAGTGGTGGTGGATCAGAAATGGTACACAACAGAGTATTTGCCACCAAGGATGTATCTCAGACCAAACAGAAAAGATGGACAAAGGAAGGACAGCAGCTAGAGAGGGCTGGCCAGGGGACATGGCACCCTAAAGCACCTGCCTCCTGACTGTACCATGCACCTCACCTTTGGAGACGTGTCAGACTCTGGATTCTCCTGAACTCAGGGAATTTGAGTGTGGAGGGCTTATACCTATCATGGCTCAGGTCAGAGTCTGACCCTCCCCACCTCATGTAATTGAGCAGATGATATTCCTGCCCAGCTTAGCCTACACGACATTGGTTTGCTCATGTTGCTCATGAAGGTCTGGTTTGGATTAGCACACAGGGCTAGGTGATCAGGAAGGAAAAGAAATGGAAACATACAGCCCTTTGGTGGGTAGGATAAAAATCATTACTCACTGGCTCACTAATAAGGATCTTGCCACTCTAAAAGCGTAAGTGTTATTGAACAACATCCTAAAAACACCATGCTCTGCAAGAAGGGAGACTGGACCCGTGGAAGAGAGGAAGAGAAAGCAGAAAGGGTGAACCACATAAACTTTATTGATTTCCAGAGTTTTAAAATGTTACTAGGAAAGATGTCAGTGTATCTTAGGTGACTGGAGAAAGGCAGGGGACAGCTTCTACTGGGGGTCGGGGCAGCACACTCTGTTCTCCTGCTGATCTGAGACCCCTTGGTGGGAATCTGGCAGCTATGAGCACTGAGTGAGTGCCGACTGCAGGCGTGAAAAGCTGCCAGTGCCAGCTGCAAGTCAGAAGAGCACTGCTGGACATGCAGCTGGGGTGCAGGGTGCAGGATGCTCTGAGATGGATGCAACATGCTGGTCCCTTCTGCCAAAGCAGCGAGTGCCACGGGAGCTAAGCTGCAAGCTCTGCAAAGAGGAATTATGGTAGTCGAGCTTGTGTCGTGAGTGCATGCGTTTCTGCTGAGAAACCCTGATGGGATTTAATGAAGGGATAATGGGAGAGGAATACCTTTGAACCACATGAGCTCTCTCGGGCTTTCCAATGAAAGGGGGGGGCTGAAAGGACTGTGGAGGCTTGCCTTCTGCACCCATCTCCACCCTCTCCCTGGCAAGAGATAGTTGGAGAGGAAAGAGGTGATTTTCACCCTGCCAGCATCTGCCAAGCACTACATCTTTGCTATAATTTGGTCTAAGGACAGAGGATCCCAGGTTCACCTGGGAGATTCCTGTTCCCAGTGTAAATCACACCACAAGAGATACACAGCTGGTTATCAGCCTAACCTGACACGTCATCCTCAGCCTAATGTAGGCATGACCCCTACTAGGAGTTTGTTTGTGCATTTAATCACAAGTTTGTTTACCACTGGGGACTGATGCTGGCACCTGAGCCTTCTGGGCATGATCCAAAGCAAGTGGGAGCACGCCTCTGTCCCTCAAGCTGGAGCCCACAGACATTGACATGCAGTAGCTCAGCTACCCTCTGTAGAGAGGATGAGCTTGGGACCTTGGGATCTGGAGAAGGACCCACCCTCTTGCACTTGTCCTGGCTGATGAACGCCATCCGCACCCCCTCCCTGGAGCAGCCTGCCTGGTTTGGGAATCCATCCCCGGGTGCTGTCCTTGGGGCCATCTGGCCAGGGAGAGCTGCTCTCTCCTTGGCTTGATTTCTGTATGTTTTGGGGCATCCCAAAGGACTACACACCAGTGTGTTCAGCCAGTCTGAGGGTGACTGAAACTGCATGGAATTTGAAAGTAAAATTGTTTGTACTATACAGACCTAACTAAATGCACACTTATTATGCTATGTATTGTTTTTAAGCAAAGCTATTCTTATAATTTATAATTCATTGACAATTAAAAGTTTATAGATGGAAATCTAGCTAAAGATATGAACGTTGCTGCTTGATTATAATGACAAATTGCAAAAAGAGAGAAAAAAAAAAGTCATTCTCTTTGTTCTGCCTTTCTTACCTGAAGTAAGAACCTGGTTAAATCAGTTAACCATTATCCTACACTTCAGAATAATGCTGCTAAAAATGAAACGTAAAATTAGCCTGTCATTTTTCTGTCACTCACATGAGATTCAAGTTGTCCTTCTGCAAAGCTTTTCATTTCCATTAAAATACCTTGTGGCAAGTGTGTGGAATTTCAGGAGCAGCAGCAGCGATCGACCCCAAACCTGTCCAGCCCTTGCCTCCTTCAAGCACACTCTTCCTGGCCAGGGCTGTCCTGCTCACTGCTCATTCAGAGGGAAATTTTGCTTCTCCTCACTGCAAAGACCCTCTTGTAGCAAATCTGGCCAGGAACACAGCCCCACTCTCCTGCCTGCATGCCTGAACCGTGTTCCATGGGATGTCCAGCCCTTCCCTGCTGTGCCAGGGAGGCTTGTGTTTACCCTGTCACCCTGGCATGGACAAGTGGGGCTGGCAGCCTGTCCCAGCACAGCCCCCTGCATCGTGCAGAGAGCCAAGGTGGCTGCATGGCTGCGCTGCTGTATGCTGGTGGTGGGAAACAGGGGGCTGCTAGGAAGGTTTTGCTGGGAGCTTTGTGAGGCCAGTGGGAAGCTGCCATGATCCTCAGGAGCGAGCCAGGGGAGGGGTCCAGATGTGAGCAAGAGCAATCTCCTCTCCTCGGCAAATCTCTGAAGCTGGACTTGGCTCAGGTGGCACAAAGACCAGCCCTGGCAAGAGCCCAAGCAGCTGCATGAGAGGGCCAGAATAAGAAAGACAGATGGGACAATGGTCTCGGCACATGCCATAAGGAGCCAGCTTACTCTGGCAAAAGCGAGAGGTGCAGGCCAGCTCTAATGCAGCACCACCCCTCCGATGCCAGCGAGAGTCCCTCCAGAGACAAGAGTGCCGGGATTTCTGCCTCAGGCAGAGAGTCCTGTCAGTTTTTGCAAGAACATCATGGGTTACCATTATGCCTTATCTAATGGATGGGAGGCAGTGCTATTTGGGTAGTAATACACATTCACATTTGGTTTGGCTGTTTTGGTGCTGGAGGAAATTTTTTCTCTACTGGATCATGAAGAGGCCTGCACTGCTCCCATCTGTTTGAATAGTGAGTGTCTTTGATCCATCAGCCAGGCAAACCGGCTAAGCACCCTCTGAGATTCTGCTCCTTCAGCGGTTTGCTTGTCCTGAGCTTCTCAGTTTTATCTTCAAGCTGTTGGGATCAAACAGAGAATTTTTTAAAAGCCTGAGGAGAGTCTAGAAGTGAATTTGTTTCTAGTTTTAGCTGGAGGACTCTGTGTGTGTTGGCTGGCACGCAGCCGATACATAAGCCCTGCCCAAAGCCAGCTGAAGCACTTCGCCTGATAGAAATTCTCAGGCTTTCAGTTTTATGTCTTCAATCCACAAGCCGCCACTCTGATTTTTCAGCAGTCACTCTGCTTAATGCTAATTTTAGGATTTCAACAGTAGTTTCTAGACCAAGCTTGGCCTTGCTTTTTGCTCCCCAGGTTGAAATGCCTATACGTTACACCGCTAGGGCCAAAAAATTTGTGCCAGCTGAAACCAGTTTTAGCCATGGTGCAGACTCCAACCAGTTCTTGTACGCAAACTTTCATGCCAGGTTGAAGCAGGCATCATCCAGTGTCAATAGCTGTGACCGTTCATAAGGACAGACCTAAGGCAAAGCTGATCAGTATTTGCTATCGCAGCAACTCCTTCCAGAGCAGTGCTCGAGGACATGACATTAGTAACCTGCTACAGACATGTTTAGGCACAGGTGGTGCCTGGTGATGAAATCTGAGTTGTTCAATTTGTTTCTAGCAGTTAAATAGCTGGTTACAGGCTTGAAGGTAACTGTGAAGCAGGGTTTTTACTGGTGGAAGAAGTAAGCTGTGGGAGGAAGGGACGTCTTAGTGTTTACACCCGCCACATTCAGAATGAGCAGTAGAAATATTAAAATAGTTGAAAGCCTGCCTGTGGTACAGAGAGTGCATGATCTTGCAGTAAAACTGCCCTTCTTCTAGTAATGCAGTCTCTATTCCTGTTCATTTAAAAGCTGGTGTGTGTGTTTGGTACTGCTGACAGTAAGTGCTGGCCAGGGCCAAATCCTTCCTCCAGCTCTACACAGGGGCTCACTTTTGACCTGTAATATTTGGTGCACTTTTTTTTTTTTCAGCAGAAACTGCCAATCACATTAAGCAATGTGGAGGACATATGCTACTAATAGGCAGAGATCATCAAGATTTGGGACTGGTTTGGTTATTGTCACCTCTAACCTGAGCTGCATCAGGAAAGGCTGCTCACTCCTGGGCCCTGTCTGGTTCCTACGTAGGAAGAGATGTCAGTGCTCCTGACAGCTCACCTCTGCTTGCAGAGATCAGCCCACGCTTGATCCCAAACTCCCTTGGAGTGCAGGGAGCTCAGCTCCTCTTTGGTTTGATAGCTATTTTCTTTTCAAAGGTGGCGGTGACTGCAGTTGAAAGACATCGGTTTCTGAAATAACCCCCCTCCTTGAAAATACAGTTTTAAACTTTCTCAGAGAGCCTTGAAACTTCTGCTAGAGTCACAGGAAGCAAAAGCAGCAATGTTAAGAATGAATGAATGAAATGTGCCTCATCCACCACTGAAGTTTGTCTGTGCTCAGAGCTGTCATGCCTGGGACTCCCCAGCCAGCCCATCGCAAGCCTTTGGGGTGAGCAGTGACGCATCCCCCTCATTCTGCTTTTTACACCTCCACACATCTGCTTGTGTTTTTAGAGTTGCGCTCCAGTGAGAATAACAGTTTGTTTACTCAGAGAAGGCAACATTACCAGTGCCTCAAAAAGCTCTGGTGGTCCTGCTATTGGTGAATGGCACTGGCATTTTCCTAAGTTATGTGAAACCATTTTGACATGCTGTCAGAAATATTATAAAGAAATAAATGGAGGATTTTTTTCAATAATTGTGGTTTTACACAGGAGGAGCTGGTATTTGCACCCCTATGGCTTGCAGGTTGCTGAGCCCCTCTGTGACCAACCTGTACTGCATCCTGTTACTCTGCAGCACCGGGATCTGGGTTAGTATGTGACCACCTCCCCCAGAAAAACATTTGGGAGGAGAGGCTTTGTGTTCACAGAACCCAGAGAGACTGAGATGCCGGAGGAAGAAGGACATTTCCTTTGCATTTCCCTGGGACTGTGATTGTGACAGCTCCCTCCCAAAGGCCAGGGAGATACAGGACAGCTTAGCGTTAACTCACGTGCCGGAGAGACTAGGGGTCACCTGCCAGCTTGGTCCAACAGGGATCCTTGCAGGAGTGATGCAGGTGACTCCCAACGTGTCAGTGGTCCCCTCACAGACCCTAGTGAGCTGGTGCTGGGCTGTCCTGTCTGCCAGGCAGCAGATGCAGCTGTGCATGGGTGCTGGTTTCCACGCAGATGGTTTCATAAGACCAAGACAAGCTCTTAATATGAAGCAGGGCAGCGGCACTGGCTCCACTGGAGTTTCAGCTGTCTGTAGCAGAGATGAGGTCTCCTCTCAGGACCGGTGCCTGGTGTAACTTCCTTGCAGCCAGCGTACAGAGTGAAAGGAGGGTTTGGCTTTCCACAACCATTTTTCTGAAGTGACCCACACGCTCACTTGGGGCAATGCCTGAGTAGATGCCTCATCTGAAAGTTGCTAGTAAAACAAGAGAAGCACTGTTTTTTTAACTTTAAAGATATTGGACCATCTTATAGCTGAGCATCTCTTACTTCAGAGTCAGCAGCTTCCTCTTTTTAAGCTTCCTAATTGCACACTTATTAAAACCAGACTCCTGTGACTCTTGTATTTTGTCCCCTTCAAGATGGCTGCTAAATACGTGTTTAAAAATCCCAGGTGTGTGTCTGCAGGTTTGTGCATGGCAGGGCAAGAAGGAGTGAGAGCTGGTAATGGAGGACAGCAGGAACTCTTGATTTCCTGCTCTTTCTATTGCTTTCAGATACTTCTAAAACAAGGTGCTCCACAGCCATGCAGTGCAATCTGCAGTGATGAGACTCCACTCTTATCTTTGTCATTTTGATTTCTTTCTTTTTTTTGCTGACCTGAAAGACTGGCTCTGTGCCTTGCTGTCATTCAATTCCTGCAGCACAACTCCTGACTCCTGTAGTGTCCAAAATACAGTTTACCCAGTGACGTGAGGTCTTATTCCTCAGCCCAAAGCCTAACTGAGAGGACAGCTAAACTTACATAATCAGCTCCTAAAACTGTTGTGTGTGATTGCCCTTTCCTAGACACATCCATCATTAAGTCATCCCAAACAATGCTAAGAGGGCACACACATTTTCCTGCTATTACAGAAGAATCGTTCATTACAGATTCCAGGACTCCACATTTCTCAGACACAAGATAAGCAACATGCTGGGTGCCAGCTGCACACATGCTGTCATCCCTCACATTGCACATCACTTGCTACACGCTGCTTGACCTCTGCCAAAACATTATCCCAGCAGTCACGCCACATTTGGCTGTGTAAGGGGTGCCAGTGCCCTCAGCCAAGCAGAAGACTGTAGCATTGCATCTGTTAAGTGCAGGCTCAGAGAAGTGGCCAGATCCTTGGCTGCCATAAATTGTTAGGGTTGTGCTAACCTCAGAGGAGCTACCTGCATTTGCGGTGCATAATCACCATTTAGGAATCTGGGCCATTAATGAGACAGATGGTCTTAATCCTCTTCTTATTGGATAGTTGTGGACATCACAAGTAAGACTTACTGGACTGTTATGGGCAATCAGCAGAGACCTCAAGGACTAAGTGTCAGTGGAAACTGAACGACTGCTGCCTCCGCAGCTGGTCCCTCCCAGCCAGGTTGGAGCAGATGGCAGGCGAGAAGCTCTCCGTATGGTACCTGTTCAGTCACTGAAAAGAAGACTAGTTCTCAGGACAGTTACAGCTTCCATAAAGAATAAATAAACCACCCACTGAGCCGAATAATAGCTCTAATAGCCAGGAAACACCTTAAAGAATAAATGTGCAGGTAAATCCTGTCACAAAGCCATCTGAATCAGGATGCTGAAACCCCAGTGAGAGTTGACCAATGTGTTTCTGCTGAAAACAGCATTCCTTGCTGGTGTTATGATTTCATTACTGTTGGTATCATAACTCAAAACCACATTTACCTGTCTTTGTCAAGCACCGGTATGGCATGATGGGAAAAACAAAGTAGTGCTGTTGTACAAGCTCGGTGAACACTTCAGCTTACTGCAACTCAATTTTTCTTTCTCCTTTCCCTTGTGCTACTGCCTCAGACATTTTTGAGTGCTGTCCCTGCTACTTTATAAAGTGTCATAGTGCCCATGGGTGCCCACCTCCACCCTCCAGCTTTCTCTTGCTAGCATACAATGAACATTAGTTCAATGCCAAGGATTGGGCCCCATGAGCCAGTGTGATTTTTTGGCCACTCTCTGTGGCCCTTTTCAAATCCATCGCAAAGCCTGTCAGTAGAGTTAATGAATTATTCTGCAGAGGCCAGGCAGTTTCTGGAACGCTGGACTCAGACATCACAGAACTAATCCTCCTGTAACCCCGTCACTGAAAACACATCAGTGTTTCTCCCCTTCAGCTTCCTTGTGTTTCAGCTACTGGTACAGGACCAGGTTCATCCTGGCTAAGCTGTGTTTCATGAATCATGGCAAGCCACTCCTTGCAGAGATGATAATCAGTCTAATCTTCTGTCATTATCTCCCAAAACATCGGGAATGTGCTGGATAAATATTTGCAGCAAAAAAGAGACCTCAACTCCCTGTGGCTGAGCTGGGTTAAAATCTGACCTTCTGCTTTGAGCTCATCTCCAGTTTAAAGCTTGAGTGTATGACAGGCACAGATGATTTGCTCAGAGCAGGGCTGAAATGAGAGTAAAGAGAGGGTGAAGTCATCCCACGCCAGAGACTGCTCTGATGTATGTATGGGTTAGCTCCCATGCTGGTGTAACAGAGTGAAGTCAACACAACTGCGGTGGTATACCTTAAGCTGAGTATCAAGTCCTTCAGGGTAATAGTTACTGAACTGCAGCCATCAGAAACGTACCTCATGGAAAGGAAAAAACCCTGAAACTTTAAGCCACCAGGTCTGCTGTTTGACCTTCTAGACTGGGACTCAGTCTCCCTCACACGCACACATGCTCTGTTTCACGACAGAGTACTAATGGCTGTTGCACTGTTTATTTTAGCCTATCTGCTCCTCCATAATCACTAGATCAGCAACAAGATGTTAAGAAGACCTTTTCTCCACTTGTTCCTTCTGCACAGGGCAGCACAGCCCTCTGTGAAATGGAGCGGCTTCACAGCTGTGCAGGGCCCATCACTCCTGCGAGGCGGCTGGTCAGGTGTGGGCACCAGGGTCCAGCCTCAGAGCCTCCCTGCACAATGTTTCATATGAGGATGTAGAGCTGAGCCCTGAGGAGAAAACAGAGCCATCCATATTGTAACAGCGCAGATCCCAAGGTCGCCCTGGTCTGTCTCCGTGTTGCTGGAAGGCCATTAATGAGTCTTAGGTTATGAAAGACCAAGATGGAGGAAGGCAGAGCAACTGAGGAGCAGTGTCCCCATACAGGCGCTGAGCAGGCTGGGGCTGGTATTTCTCTACATCAAGACTGTTATTTTGTGGTGGCAATATATTCATAAGCACATCAGAAAACCAAGGCAAAGTAGGCAGTGCCAAAGCTCATTTCTCTGGCTCAGCTGTCCTGATAGATGCAGGGACTGGCTGGGAGCCTGGGGAGGGAGATGTTCTTACACCTCTGGGCAGTGGAGGGAGGCCAGTGCCACAAGCTACATGGTGTGCACGTTCATGGGCAGCGAGGAAGACATCCCGCTTGGCAAGGAGGCAGGCTGCCAGCTGCTGGGCACCATAACCTGAGGAGTCGATCTGCCGCTGCTGAAACAGAGCCCACTCCTCAGAGCCAGCATCCCCCATGTTCATGCGGGTCTTTCAGACACTACCACCATCAGGACGGTTTGCTTTCTGGTATGACCTAACAGCATCTGGAGGGAAAGATAAGATGGCAGTCGGACCCTCTGCTTTGAATGTTGTAGCTTGTTTGCCACTAAAATCTCACTCTAGAAGTTACATTTCCCCTCAGCATTACGGCCGTGTGTGCACTTCCCTATCAAAAGCACTCAGACTGGCAAAGAAAGCTGGTCTCTGCCCGCAGGAAGCTGTGCTGGACTCTGCTCGCAAAATGAAGATGACACGAGCTGTCAGGCGTGGACAACATACTGTGCGTTTATGTCTTCCTTGCTGACAGACAATTTCATTTAGCAATAAGCAGCTGAAAGTGGAACAGGTTATTTGTTTTGCATTTTACTTTTTGTCAGCAATTTTCCAGGGAAATCTCTCTAGTTCTGCTACCTGCTGCTAAAACAGGTCCTCAGAGACAGCAGCGCCTAGCCTTCCCTTTTCAAGAGAGTAGCCTGGTCATTCAGGTTTCTGTTCTGTCTTTGCTGGCACTTGAGGCTCGTCTGCATGAAAAAAAAAAGATAGCTTTGAATATTATGGAATATATTATTTGGGAGAATTGGGAAAAACCAGTCTTACAGCAGAATTGGAGTGTCCTTGGAGTAGCTGCTCTCAAATGAGACAGTCTCTTCCTCCTGGTAGGCAAGCTCTGAGCAGGCTATCATTTCACAGTAATATCAGTATTCAGGAAAGAAAGGGGGCTTTCATTTTTAAACCATTCCTTTCCAGGTCAGGCATGAGTGAGAAAGTAACTGGTGTGAATTTAGTGCCAGTACCACTTGCAGACTGTCAGCCCTTGGTAAGCAGAGCTGCGGCATCCACCTCCAAACTGGCAGAGCCATGGGAGAAGCTGTGCAGGTTTGTGTGCTCACTGCCAGAAAGGACTTCCATCCCCCCTGAGGCACCGGGCCCCGGCATGGGAGCACAGCTCAGTCTCCATGCCCAGCTCCACGTGTGGCCTTTCTCTCCAGACCACAAGCACTGGAAACGGTGGGTGCAGAAAGCGATCCTCTCGGAGACTGGACCAGGAACAGTACCCACTGCTGCACTTCAAACCTCTTTTTCCTCTGTAAGTCCGTGGAGAGGCCAAGCGACTACGGTGGGACAGAGTCTGTCTTTTTACAGAGAATTAATTGAAGGCAATGTTGAACAGAGATGTTCGGTATTTTTTTGCTAACTTCCATGAGGGAATGGCTTGTCTTTTCTTGATATAAGGGGGTGGACAGCTTTTGCATATGAAAAGAGCTTCTTGCTTCTACATTTTCTCTCCAGACTGCCTCTGCTTTTGCTCGCAGAGCTGCCTGGTCACCCAGTCCTCAGCTTTTCAGCAGCTCCAGTCCCTTTATTTCACGAATGATCCCACCTACTAAACTGGTATTTTCCATATTGGGCCTAAGGTACTGAGATCCCTCACTTTCTGGTATTTCCTGGTAGGTAAGGGACACAGGGAGCTCAGTACCTTGCAAAATCAGAGCCTGCATATTCTGAATTTTCTTCCTGAGACACTAATCATAGAAAAGAAACAAAATTCCCTGGTACAGTGGCTGTGATTTGCCTGGCTCATCTATGGGGAGAAAATCTTCAATAAAGTCTGTATTGGTTTCCATTTGTCCCTTCAAGTTCATGCAGATAATCCAGGATCAAATCTTCCTCTGAATTCGCAAACAAGTTACAGCTTCAGCTTGGGAGGATGCATGCCACGTACTTCAGAGACTTTGTGTATATATATATATATATATATATATATATATATATCTGTCTATCTAAATGGGTGGCCTGGGAGTTACGGTTGGCCCTGACTGCCTTTGTCTCACAAAAAGGCAGTGCTTTGGGGGACATATTTCTCTGTTTTTCTTGCAACGCTGTGTGTTAACGCCGTTCCTCAAGCTAAGAATAGATAGTCTTCATCTTGATGGCTGTTGAAACAGCATGGACAAGAACAGCAAATCTTAGCAATATGCAGGCCAAATCCTGCTCTCGGCTGCACAGACTTCTGTGTAACAATTTGAAAGTTAATGATGCACTAGGGACACTGTGGTGTAGATGAAGTACCATAATGAAGAAGTGCTGGTTGAAAAACCACTCTCAGAGCTCTCTCTCGTTCCTTTATCTCAGTGTAAGAGGTAATTTCAAATAAGGTCTCACAGGGATTTGCTATGAGCCTGGCTCTACTGGATATTTTTATTAGTGTCCAGTGGGACTGACTGGAGAATATATTTATATCACTTTCCAATGACCTTCTTGCCAGAAAGGACTGAAAGCACCTGGAGTAAGGGCCTGAGTTAAAAATAATCTGGACTAACAAGGAAATAGCCCAGAATGAAATTCAGTAATGACTAAGGTGAAATGATATCTTTAGGAATGTACTATAGAACTATACAAGTATCAGAAGTACTGCAAAATATGACCCAGTGGTCACAGCAGGTCAAGAGATAAATACAAATCACAGGTATGCTACTGTGGCAGCTGTTCTCCCCATCTACTTGGTATAAGATGAGGACAAATCAGGTTAATTTGTATGAAGGAGAACTTACGCTAGATATGAAGACAAATGTTGTTACTGTGAAACTTGTGAAGCATGGCTAGTAGCCAAGAGAGGCCACAGGATCCCTGCCATCGTAAGTTTAAGAGTATATTAGATGAAGACCTGTCAGGGATGGCTGCCATGTGCTTCACATTGCCCCAGCACCGACGGTGGGTGAGGTGACCTCCCTGGCCCCTGCAGCTCTGTGCACGCTCAAGCCTGTGCAATGTCAGTCATCTCTGCATTGCAGCTTCTCCAGCGAAGTCCTTCCCCGTGCTTGGGCCAGCTGATGATCCAGAGCTGCGCAGGGGGCACGCTGGGGAGGTGACACTGCTCGTGCTGCTGCTGTGGGGCCCAGGGAGGCCACTGACACCAGCCACCGCTGCTGGGAGAAGGCTTTGCCACCAGCGGTGGCCACCTTCAACACCTGGGCTTCCATGGCATGGGGATGCACAAGTCAGCACCATTTTGCTGGTCCCTCCTTGCTGTTTCACTGCTAGGCTTGGAGCTGGTCCTGCCTTTATTTGGCAGCAAAGTGGACCTTATCCTTAAATCCTTATTTGAGGGAATACAATTTCACCACACAAATAGTCCCCGAATGTCAGTGGGCAGCAAGAGTAAGGGGTGGAGGGATAGGGTTTTTATTCTGCACAAATTGTGGGACAGTTGTGCAAACTTGCTGAATTTCTCCATGTGGAAGAAGAGGTCCTAAGAGGGCATTTCAGCCACCATGTGCCTGTAAGGTCCTACATGCACTTTACAAAAAGAAAAGGGAAAGTAACAGTCTTGTTGCCATATGTTAAGAAGAGACAAAAGAGCGCTGACCAGACTTTGAGAAAATAATTTAAGAGGATTGGATTTTGAAGCACTCATGTACACTTTGAACAGCTCCCTCTGCAAAACTGCAAGATTATTTCAGAAAGTTGCCAAGCAACACAGAGGCCATACATTGTAAAGACTATATAATCCAGATACTTGCTTCTTAAAAAACGAAAACACAATCTGAAGGACAGATCAGGAAAATCTTGCTTTTCTGAGCCTCTTTTGGTTTCTTGTCCCTCTGCTTCTTCCACACACAGGACACCTTCCCCTGCCCCCATATTCCTTCCTTGCTTCTTTTTCTGTATTGGAAAGAAGTAAAAACAATGTGATCAAAGAGGCAACAGAAAACTATAAGAAGAGGCAAAACAAGTGTGACAGCTTTGCAGTACATAAGGAAACACCAGTTAAGTTAGACATCAGCAATGCAGTTTGTATTTGAGCATTTCCAAATAGATCTTGATAAATGCAGCTCAGCTCTGCACCATTTACATACGCCCCTTTGCCGAAAGGAACAAAGGCAGTTGCTGTAACACTCACAGGAGACGAAAAGAGGGGAAAAGGGATGGATTTAATGGTGCACTTTGTCATTTTTTCCTATTTTTGGTCCTACTCTCTGAGGGAGCCAGTGAACAAATGGCTTTAAAGCAGCTGCCTGGCACTGCTATACAAATGCTGGGGAAATGCATACCTTGTGTGTGCAGAGGGGTGGCAGGGACTGTGCATAGGCCCCACCATGCTGCTCCTTCATTTCTTCTCTGCAAACTAAGTCCTAGGAGCCCCTTCCTCTACATTCTGCACCACACTCACTGTTTCCCTGTGTCACTGCAAATGCCAAGTAATAATTGGGTTACTCTCTTCTTTTTTGAAAATCTAGATGTTTTAAACTTTGTTTTTCATAAACAGGTTGTTGGAAAAGTTGTTAGCCTCTGAAATGCAGTTAATCTTTGGACAAATAGACTTCAAATAGTGCATTGTTGTCTAGCAACTATACTATAAACAGCCCTCCATTTGTCTCCTGTGGGTAATCACTGATTTCTCGGGGATTAAAGCTTAAGTAACACTCCAATCTAGGTGCGTGCATCAGACCACAGCGTATTACAGCAGATTATGCCTCCTAGTATACAGCTTGCTTAACCATTTAGAATCACAACAGAAAACCAACAGCTGCAATGATAAGAAAATGAGCACTAGCTTGTCAAATAATTAATATTTTGAGTTACGATGTAGAACATTTTACTGGCAGGCTCAAACGGATTTCTGTCATAAAGAAGGGTGGGGTGGCTGATAAGCATCAAATTAGAAGATCTCATCTAGGCTAAGCCTGAGTTATTTCAAATATATCGTGATAGCTGCTGCCCAAGAGCCTCTGCATGTTCTCTTGCATTTGCTGCCTCATGCTGCAGATATGGAGTTTTACCTTCCAGTGGTGTGCAGAACCATGCTTCAGCGAGATACTACAACTCACTCCTGGGCACAGAGGCTCGGGACTGATTGAACTGACTCTCTGCATATTGTGAATACAATTTACTAGATGCATCTGCTTCCATAGATCACTGTCTGCTTAAGAGACTGAAAACATGTGCTATTGCTAAATCACTGCATTTAACACCTTCCCCAGTGAAGTTCCCCTGCAGCATATACTGTCTTTGATTGCTGATAGTCTCAGCATAATGCTGGGTAATGGATGAATGGGGTGGCCTGGGGCTGGCCATAAGGAAAGAGCAATTGTTTGGTTGAATTTAAATGAAATTAAAAAAAAAATAATAATCACAGGCTCTAGATTTAGAATAAATCTCAGCATTTGTGGGATTAGAGTTTCCAATGTTGACCTCCCACGCTGAAAGAAATACAGGTCTGTGGGTGGGTAATGCTACAGATCTTTTGGAAAACGGGTGTTTAACTGAAGGGATCATGATCAAGACATTTATCTTAAGATTTACCTTAAGAATTCACATTTTAAAGAGAACAAGTTTGATAAGATCTGAAAAAACAAACTCATGCTGGGGTACCCCAGTTCCCCACCCTCCCCTTGTGATCCTACTTTAATGGCTTGTGTGTGACCCACAAGCAGTGACTAAAATCTCCCCTCGCCCCTGCAACACTCGGGCTCTCCAGGCTTTAAATATAAGTCAGGAAGCAGCAGAGGCAACACACTCACGTAGCCTGTCCAAAAAACTGCTGTGCAGGAATGAGTAAATCGTTGTGACTGCCCTCCACTTTTCCCAGCCCATCTGAGCTGGGGCGGCTCTTGCAGCTTCTGCAGCAGCAGACCCCTCTGTCTGCAGGCTCAAGTGGAGAAACTATGGGGAAAGCTGGGATCAGCCTCCCTGAAGTGAAAGACCTCCCCAGCACCGAGCCGATGTGAGGGTTGCAGTATGCCAACTTTTGTTTCCAGCTGTGCCAAAAGGCATTTGATGCTTATGGCCAGTGTTTGAGTGCTTGGCTGGTTGGTGGAGCAGTGCAAGGGGCACCCCAAATGCTGGGTTGAAACCTACTTAGTTACCAGTGCTTTCCACATGCTGTGTGGGTGACCTGGGAAAGAATCCGTGGATATAAGTGATAGCCCAGGGAATGTGGGCTTAATTCAAATGCCCACAGGGTGCCCCCCTCTGAAACACCACCATTTCAGAAACCTTTATTCTTAAGCAGTTGTTAGCAATGGGAAAGGGACGATCCTACTTCCCTAACTGTGGGATGTAGGCTTTAAGGTCTTAGGATATAGTGACAAAGAGATTTTGTACCCTGCATCTTTTCTTAAGTGTTTAAAAGAAGCATCTGTATTGAGGATACAGGCACGCTCCAGAGCTCTGTCTGCCTCAGAGTGGGAAGAGATGGCACAACGTTCTTTGGGAGGCACTACACAAACAGTGTGATCCCACCAGGACTTGTCTGAGTTTTCAGTTCTTGCCTCCAGAGGATCTTCCCACTGTTGTGTCCTCCAGTCTCAAATCCCCAAAGCAGTTTCATAGGTATCCTTGTCTTCTTTCTTCCTACTGATCTCTCCTGAAGGGGAGGTATCTGATAAAGTTAGTATTTCTTGCACAATACACACCATAAAGTTTCAGTGATGTAATTAGGTTATACACTGTATGGGCAACAGTTAGATTCCCTATATGTTCTGTATTTGTATTAAAAGAAACTACAGCATTATCATCTTCCTCCCTCCTGCCACTCCCCCCCCCCCCCTTTTTTTTTTTTAATTCCATTCCAAATCAGCTCAAATCCCTCCACGGACTTCAGTAGACTCTGGAACAAACTCAGACAGAGTATGGACAAAATCTTGGTCCTGTTGAATTTAATGGCAAAATTCCTGTTGTACTGAATTTTGGACAGTACAAAATTCACTTTTGGATGAAAGAGAACAAACAATGAAAATCTGTCAATTGCTGTCAGTTAGATTTGCATCAGTGTAAGATAAAATAAGACATATTTGAGTAAGACAGAGGCAAACCCCCTTCAAATATGGTGTGAAAGCAGTTACGTCTCTAGTACTAGAGTAATTTTCATCACATAATGAAAATTAAAAATTAAAAAATTATTAGCCCTGTAAAGGTGATATTATGGACTGTGTCAACTTTTGACATGGTCATTTTAAAAGCAAACAACCTTGATAATGTCCTTTGGAGATTATTGTTTGTTAATAGTGCATGTTAGGAATCGAGCAATCATAGAGAGTGCAATTAAGCACATAATCACAGATATTTTTGACATCTGTCTACTTATAGGCTCCATGGCATTTTTTTTGCATCTCCCCCCCTGCAGCATAGTGTCTTCAATTAATTTATCATGACCATCTGTGTTGTAATTTTTGCTGCTCAGCTTGCCTTTCTACATCAGTTTTTTGGCTGAATGTTTCATGACACTTCATCATTTTCACTCATAGCGCTAAAAATATGGAACTAATATTTGCTCAGTTAAGTTGCTTGGTTAAGATAATCAGCAATTACACTTCTGTTAAATGACTCTTTATAATGGTGAACAGAAAGGCAAGAAGGAAGCAACAACATTTTAAAAACTGCGTATCAGGTTTCCTGATGTTGCTTACCTCTGATGCACAGAGGTAAAACCATCAGCAGTTCTGCCAGCTACTACAGTGCATGGCCTGAATCCCCAGCTTACAGGATGTTTCAGAGAGAAAGGGGCATGTCATGGCTGGAAGGTTATTTGGTTATTGTGCTCTGGACAGTCTCCACAAGTATAAGTGTTTTTGAGGGCTGTAGCTAACCATAGTCACTGCATCAGGGTTAAGGATGCTCTGAAGTACAAAAGGATCAGTGTACATCCAGCCTTTCTTCACTGATTACAGTATATCAGAAGGAATAACTAGTTAAAGCTGACTGCACTGAGTGGGCAATGCATGCAGCAAAGAAGAAACATTTGTAGGTTTTTACTTCCTAGTGTCATCGAGGTTAGCCGTATAGTGCTCCCAGTAGGTAACTTATGCCATCTCCCTACAGTGAAGCAAATATTTTCTGTTGCTTTCCTAGAGTCCTTTGAAATGTTTAGCTTGGGGGCTCATCCACAATAAATATTTGGCCATGATACAAATCTTTTATCTGAAGTCATTGCTCCTGCCAAATTTTCTTTCCTTAAATTTCTTCCTTTACTCTAGTTAATACTCATTTTAAGCAATCTTCTTCCACTCCGGGCATTGTAGCACTCCATGATTGTGTTTTCTATGGCTTCAGGATCTCTAGTTTTTAGTAAACCATAGCAACTGTCATCTTCTCCTAAAAGAAGGAAGGAGAGCAAAAAACCAACATCAGAGCTTACTCAGATACAGTAACAGGCCTGTCACTCAGGAGCTTGTATAAGGTGACAGGAGAAAGGCTGTTCACTTTAGCAAGAGCTACCCTTGCAAGAACATTATGGTATGTTTACCTAAGACAAAAGTCCTTGATGAAGTACAACCCTCTCTGTAATAGACTTATCTAACAGGTTTTCCTGAGAAAGACCTGTATACCTTGCTCTTCATCCAGCTGTGTTCTGGAAGACAATATGGAAGTATCTACCTCTTTTATTGACCCAGGACTATTTGCTGAGTTGATTTTTTTTAACCTTCTGGATCGGTGGTCCCTAATGGCATACCTCTTGGGTGAGGTCACACCCAGCAGCAGCTGAGGTACCAAATCCAAGCATTTAAGCCTTGCTGGGCACAGCCCCATGCCCATGACCCAGCAATAGCATGTGGAGGGAGAAAGGGGCAGCCCCATAGTGAGGGGGGAGAGAAAAAGATATTGTCTGGAAAAGACGTGGTAACACTGCCAGTTTTTCTCAAATGAGCCTCAGCTACGAAAAGGCTGGGGACTGCTGCTAAAGACTGAATGAACTTTCTCTTTTTTGCTCATAGTGCACTTCTGTGTGGGTGGGCTGACTGGATTTGAAGTAAACAGCAGGAAGAAGATCTTCCCAGTGAATGAAAAACTGCTTTGCTGAGGGAAAACAAGCACTACAAAAATATGACAAATAGCTCTGAAAGTGGCACTTTTCTAAGCAAGGTTTTAAGCCTATGAAAAAGGCAATATTCCCTCTGTAAGCACCATTATATTCATTGACACACTTCACCAACTTAGCCAAAAACCAGCAGGCCCAATATAACCCTACCGCATTATATTTTATTTTTGTCAGTGATGAAGTGAGATTATTTGCTTGTGGTTGGACCCATGCAGAAGATAGCGGCAGCATGATTGCTACTGATTGAAGAAGTCCATCTTTGGTGCCAGTGTCAGAGGTCTATGACTTTGACACTGAAATAGGAAGGCTCTGCAGCTAACATCACAGGCGCTGCAGCTGCGGTGCTAGTAATGTGCTCAGGTGAGTCAGGGCAGCATCTGATAAACCATGAAAAATGGCAGTCCCAAATGGACAGCCCTACAAATTACAATACGGTGAAACTTGATTGTCATGGCATGTCCTGGAAAATGTACCACTGAATAAACCTTTACTCCATCTATGTTACCAGAGCGCTGCTACCAAGCAACTGATGATTTGAGTGCTGACTGATCAGGTAAGTCATATCAGTACAACAATGTAGGAATCCTTGGTTTCAACTGCTAAATAAGGTATAGGAGAGATGAATGATTTTTCCATTGTGAGGCTTATATATCTGCAAAGAAATGCTCCTGAAATATTCCCCAGTCATCAGTGTCTCTGATTCATGGCAGGAATTTCCCAGGAATTCACTGCATTGAAAAGATAGCAACTCATTTACTTGGTACCTAAGTATTTTCAAGATGGGCATTCTGCATTAGTCAGATTGATGACTTTTGAAATAAGTTTTAATGGATGAAAATATAAAGGTCTTTAGCCATGTAAGATGTCTTTTAATTAAAACTCAATGATCCCATGTTGAGCAGAGCATACCCAGAATGTTATAAACCTCTGCAAACTGGGTAGTATGCTGGGCTGGAGTTGAAGTTCAGGACAGGCACATAATCCTCCACAAATAATTAGAGCAGAAAATGCTTCTAATCTCTTTGTTAGTCTGGTTGTGTTATTTGATCTAATAATAAACTAGACATTAAAAAAACCCCTCCTCGTGCATTTTAATTTAGACTGCACTGGACATCTTTTAACCTGTAATTTTTTAGCTGGTCTGTTTTGATTTATGCATGTACTGTACAGACATACATGGTCTGGAAAACCACTGTCCTCTGGCTGTGTAAGTACAGCATAAATACCAAGGTGTCAGAATTTGGGCCCTAATTTATAAAAGCTTTTCAGGCGGGACTCTATTGACTTTACACACACGCTTAGGTTTCACACGTCCTTGAGCGGCGTCACCAGTCTGTGTGCTTTCCTTAACCAAGGCCGCAGCTCTGCGACCCTCTGGCGCAGCTCGACTCCCCTTCAATTTGGTGGGGGCTTGGCCAACGGCACCGGGATGTTTCTGTGCATTTTTGCACCGCGGGAAGAGGCAGGGTGAGGAGCCGTGGGCTCGCAGAGGTCGCTCCCGCTGCCCGTGGCTGGGACCACGAGCGCGGCCCCGTCCCCTGACGCGAGATGCTCCGTGAGGTGCAGGGGCCTGCTCCCTCGCTGCCCACGGCCCCATGTAATCGCCAGTCTCTCAGGCGGTCTCCGGGCCAGTTTTCACTCCTTTTCATCTCACTGACCCTTTACTAAACACGGCTCTCTTCACTGACGTCTTACTAAACGGAATCACTTCTCAGGATTTCCAAAATCCACAGGCGTCCCTCGCAGCTCCCAGTGCCCGGAACCCCTTCTTGCAACGCGCTTATTTCCTAGATGAAGCGCTACCCTCTGACACTGCCTGTCTTTCACCTTCCCAACAGCCCAGCTCTCCCTCCTCCTCGTCCTCTTCGCCTCCCCCATGCCCTTCCAGCTCCCGCGCCGACCCCTCCTCCTTCTTCGTCCTTCCAAACCCAGTGAAACCTGTGTGACTTCCGTGACTGAAGCCCCTTGGACAGCCGAAGCTATTACTGAAGGCCCTGGCGATAAATAAATCCAACAGCTCCGTTTACTGTGCCGTTATTTATCAGTGCAGGTTTGATCTACACGGGTAAGTCCCTGCGGGAGGGGGGGGGGGTGTCGACGCCGTCCCGGGGCCGGGGCCGGGGCCGGGGCCGGGCGGACGCCCCGGCGGAGCCAAGTGGCTTTAGCGTAGTCGCCATGGCAACAGCGGCTGCCGGCGGGGGAGCGGCGGGCGCGCCTCCGCCCGCCAGAAGCCGGCGGCAGCGGGCGGCCGGCGGCGGCTCCGCTCAACTTCGGCGAAGCGGCGGCGTTGAGGCGGCGTTGCCCCGGCGCGGCGCGGCCGCTCGCTCGCCTCAGCGTCGTCGGCGGGACGGGAGCGGGTGGCCGCGGTAAGGAGGAGGGGACGGCGCTGCCGGCGGCGGGCGGGGTGTTGTGGCCGTGGGGCGCCCGGCGGGACGGAGGTGGTGCCGAGCGGAGGGCGCCCGCTGCGTTTCCCGGCCCTTGCCGCCAGGAGCCCGGGGTCGGGGTTTCCCCGGAGGGCGGCCCTCCGGGCAGTTTCGGCGTTTGCCGCCGGCGTGGTTATCGCTGCCCGGCCCGAGAGGCTCCCGTGAGGGAGCGGCGGCCGCGTGCCGCCCGCCCTCCGCCGGGGCAGCGCCGGTAGAGCCGACGGCCGCCCGGGGCCCCGGGCCGTGAGGCGCGGAGCTGGGGTGGGCGACGCTGGGAGGTGGAGGCGCAGGGCGAAGGCAGTGAAGCAGCGACCCTGCTTTAACGACTTCAGAAAGTCCGAGTTCCGTGAATTACGTTCATTTCTTCCACGTATCGGCTCAGCTGCAGATTAGGAAACCCCACAAAGCTCTCAAGTTTTGGAGGGATTTTTAAACAGGTACCGAAGTCTGCCCAAGTCGAGAGGTGTCACCTTTTGACGGGTATCTTGTAGATGTACTGGACCAAGCCCTGACAGCTCAAAAGCACTGCTGTAAGCCCAGCTGTTATCCCTCGTCACCGGGGCTAATCCATACCCCAGTGTGGGTTTAAGCTTGCTGTGCCAGTTTAGAGGGCTTGACTCCAAGCCACGTCCTCTTTCTGGTACCCTCTCCGCTCACTCTGGGTCCGTCTGTCCGCGCAAGTAGCGGGAGCGCCGCTGCCAAAGGTGAGGCGGGATGGGTGGGCAGGGAAGGGGGACGGGGTGCTCCGACAGCTCTCCCAGGCTGGGCTCGGACGCGGCACCGCGGGGCTGCCTGCATGGATAAACACTCGATAACTGGTTATGTAAAGAACAGGCAGCCAGGAGGAGAGCATGGCTTATGCTGCCTCGTGCTTATGCCACTCTTGTTTAAGATCTCTTGTTTAAGATCTCTCAGGTGAGACACTTGCCCTACTAAGTGACTTCAGTGTGGAAGTCCCAACATGTAGTAACCCCAGCGTGGTAGCGCTAAGGTCAGTCAGATAGCTTTGGAGTTATGGCAGTGTAACTGAGAACAGACTACACTGTACACCTCTTAATGCTAACACATTAATTAAAATCTGTCTCAAGACAGCGCTCCTCACTGCTTGTATGGCTGCTCTCTGTGGATGGGCCGTACGTGGGTCATACAGCTATTGCAGGAAGAAAAACATGAGCTTTCCCAGAGCTGTGCTGGTTGCTCCCTATGCTGTATGTGATCTCTACAAAGAGAGGCTTAACTTTTCAAACTGTAAACTTAGCATTCTTCTTTTGGGTGCTTATTTTAAAACAATGTGTATTTTTAAGTAAGTCCTGTCACAAGGACCAAACTTTAACAGTGGTCCTACTATTCTCCAGAACAGGGAAAACTCCCACATAGGCTAATAGTTCTGCAGAACAGAGTGAGACTTTGGAGATCTCCAGTAATTATACTTTCCGATAGATACTGTAACCAGGGTTCAGTACTGAATAGAAATGTACAGGCATCTGTTAAAATGCATTCTCACCTTATGATGCAATGAGTTACTCCAGCTTTCACAGAAGAATCAGTCCTCAATCTGGATGAATGCACATCTCACCCACCCATTTTCACAGCACTTAAGCCTGGTCTACGCCACAATATATGAATAAAAAAACCAAACTTCAGTGGACCTGACAACAGGTGAAATATGCTTTTGGGTCTGAGTTTCAAGCTCTTACTTTATATAATTCTATAGATATAAGTATCTGCAGTGAATTACAGTATTAGAAACTCCAGTTTGTGACATTACTGCCCCTTTAATAATGTTGTGTAGTTACAATGACAGTAGAATAGAGAAAGATGAGCTGGGGATCTCTCCGAGTTTTAATTTTGAAAGCCTTTTGTGTTGGAGCCTTCCATCAGATGCTATTGCTGCTTTATTGCAGCAATGCTTTTTTTTGTGGTTTGAGTAGTTTTTAATAACAGGAAAGCTATGTGTCTGTGTTACCTTCTGAAGTCTCATTTACATGGCTGAATGAATGGTGAAGAATAATTTAGGTCCCTCTGTCCTGACTGGAAACCTAGCTTTGTAGTCTGCAGAGATCAAAGTAAGATACAGAATTGAAGGTGTGTTTGTTCCACCACAGCAAGATCTGAGCAAAATATAGGAGTTTTAATAACAAGTTAGGCAAACAGAGAAAATCAGTGTGTTTTAACTTCCTGGCTTCAGTAGGTTTAGGTAACAGTCCAGTATAAGTTGTGTATGATAGAGTATTTTTATAGTTGCTATTAGAAAATATTGTTTAAAGCATGACTGGGAATTTGGCATGAAAATAGTCCTGTTTCTCAGCAGATGGAACTCATTTGCTCTGATAAGTAGACAAACTGTAAAATGCTACTCTGCTTCATAAGCAGATTTGAGTAACACCCACCCTTTTGCTTCTGCAGATAACACAAAGATTATCTTCTGTAGAGAGTCCCAGCCATTAGTAGAGCTCTAGGCTATTGGGCCCTTCCTTCACTTTTTCTTTAAGATCTGTAGACTGGATTTTCATCTGGAGTTAATCAACACAGCTCTTTTATTTATTTCAGCAAGGCAAATCTGTTTTATATTAGTGCAACTCTACTGTAGATCGTGAAGCTGTACCAGTTAGGTATTTTTCAATCACTAGCCAAAACATGAGGAGAAAAGGTAGCTGATCTTTCTCATTCGTACCTGAGCTTAGAGCCCAGTTCATGCTGGTTTACCCCTCTTGCAATCAAAGTGCAGATGTAAAAGGCATCAGATAGACATGTTTTCTAAAAGACTGAAGCTCTAAGAATGTATTACAAACTACACAAATGCTGGGGAGCCAAGAGCAGTATTTTTCATGTGTTCTCAATTTTAAAGAGTTTCTTTACAAAAAATCTTTGGAGGGCTACTAGCTGTAGAAAATGTGACATACCCCTGTATACCATAACCGTTGTGGTATTTTTCAGAAGGCCACTCAAGCTTTCCTTTGGTAGAAGTGGTACCACTTTTGTATCTCTTTTGTCTTGCAGCACCTTGTGATACGCTCTGACTGTCCTTCTGTTATGCTACCTAGCGGTGATTTTTACAGTCATGCACATTTGCAAATAGCTTAAGTGACTTGTAACTCTCTGTGGCAATTACACCAGACAAAGAGCCAGCCCATTTCTATAATGCTGAGAATGCAAGATCTGCTGGAGAAAAACTGATACAGAAATTAGACTGTATGCCAAACAGCATTATGCTTCTCACACGTTTTTGAGAGTGCTTGTCCTTGAGAAGCAGTCCTGGGCAGCAGCAGGAGCTGTCAGCCTGCAGCAGGCTGGTTGCACCGTGAGCACAGCCCTGCTAGAGGCAGACAGGCATTACCTGGCATGCAAGGGCCTGCTGGGTGCCACAGTGCGCTGTCGTGGTTAGCTCACTCTTACACACCGCTGTGAGGCCCTTTTTGCTGTCCTGAAACACCTGCAGCCATGAAGACTTAACAATAAATAATGTTTCATTTAAAGTGTTGGCTTGATCCCCTACACTTCGGTTCCTCAAAACTCCGTGCTACTTCTAACAGGGTCATGTCCCTGGATATATTTTAACCACTTTTAATTTTTTTTTTTTTGGTCCAGAAATAGCATGTGACCATCACAACAAGAAAATCTGTAGGCTCATAAAGCGAAACACAAGTTCTCTGCTGTGGTCTATAAGCAGACCCCCGAGTGTCCCCAAGAGTTCTCTCTCTTTATTGTGCAGGTCAGAATGAGGAATGCTGCTGTATTAATATCATGATATTTGCATTGCTTTTAAGTTTCTTGATTGAAAAGCTCTATCTACTGCTTTTTCAGCATTAATTGCCTCATAGCAGCTTTGGGAGATAGATGTCTGAGGGTATGATGATTTCCACTGAGATTACAATCACATGGCAAGTAGCTGTAAACACCATAGACTTCCAGTCACTAAACAAGAAGGGAGATTCCAGACAGATACCAGGGTTCTTTGGGCCCTGGTAAGGTAAAAGTCTCTGTATGGAGAGGATAATGGTAAGTAACTGCAGAAAAGCAGTGTAGAACAGAGAACAGGGATTCTTTTACAAAGCTATGATGGACTATATAAATAAAATTGAGAAGGTGTTGTCAGCAGTTTCTTAATTGGAACTTGCTAAGATTCTTTGTTTGGAATAAAATTAAGATATCTTTATCACAGGAGAAATAGAATTCGGGGTTCATTTATGATGCTGTTGCTACTTAATGCTACTTCATGCAGGTATAGCTAGCAGCATGGCCGTGACTACAAATTCTGCTTAAGAAGCTGGTTAAATGTTGTATCAGTTAGCATGTACAGACTTCAGAGACTGGTGTAGCCAAACCAGCTTTAATTTACCTATGAGTTGCAGTCCAGGGAGATACTAGATACCCTTTGCTATCAGAAGGACACTGGACTTTTCTGGATAATGTAAGCCAAACTTTACTAAAGAAGCAAACTAAAAAAAAAAAAAAAAAAGTTTAATATGCTCCACAGTTTCACATCATCTGTTTTCCCTGTGACTGCATGTCTTTTAAAAAGTACAATTATGAGCACAATTTGGGAATGGAGCTTGTCCCACTTCTTTTAGAAATAATTCTCCTTGTTTGTTCCCCTCTGATCTGGCATGGGTGGAAAAAGGTTAAGTGGGTATCTTGCATGAACAAATTCTGTCCCTGTGCTCTCTGACCATAGTAGTAAGGAACTACCACCCACAAGAAGGGAGGGAAGGCATTTCCCAGCTCCTCAGCCCAGTTTGTTGCTATGCTTTGCCTGGATAACAGTGGATTTCCTGGGACTCTATCTATAGCCAGCTGAGTGACAACGTTTCCATTGACGTCACTGGACTTTGGATTAGGCTCCTACTTGTCCAACCCCTTAAGATTTTTCTCCTTCTGCTCTGACACAGCTACCATACCCCTAGGACTACTGAGAGTCACTAAGGATTGTCAGTAGTACTCCTGGACTGACAGACTGTAAAGGCAAAGGCAAACCACAGGAGACTTATCCAACTGAGGATGTACCTTTACAAATGGTCCAACTGTATTCTATCAGTTGTTGTCGTCGTCCCCCCCCCCAAATGCACATTTCCCACATTCTGCCTACTCCTTTCCTGTCCTGGAGAGTGTTGGAAGCTGGGAACCAGGAAAAGGATCAATGGAAAGGGGATTTTTATATTCTCAGAAGTTCATCTTCTACAAGGCAAACAAGTCCTGCTGATTGACTCATGGTTTATCAGAAAGCAGCCCTGCTGTAACAAGTCTTAGCAAGTGGTGATCTAGCCTGCAAGAGCCTGAAGGAGACTGGTATCTGTCGGGTTATATGAACAGCCTCCACTCCACCTGGCCAAAGAACAGCCAGAGAGCAAGCTGTGGAAATATATTCCCTTTGTTAGTAAAAGAGCTGGGAAAGGCTGAAATCCTGTTTTAGGAAGGTGAAAAAAACAAATAAGGCATATGAAGTTTGATATTTCTGATGATTCTTTGGTGCATTCATTGGACAAGAAGAGGAAATCACATGGGGAAATATGGGCGAATGTAAAAAAGCAAAAGATGAGCTGAAATTCTACAGAACAAGCCATGAGAAGAGAATGGAGAAAGCTATAAAGTACATGAGGAGAAAAATGCAGGAATTGCTGACAATGTGGAGAACAAAGATGAGATCTGGAGAGAGGCAAAAAGCTTCTTTAGAATTAAAGCTAACAGGAAACTTTTATATGAAAAAGTCTCAGAGGGACTTACTAGCAATCACTAAAAATTGAAGAAACCTCTCAGAGGCTCTGTGAGAGAGAGAGAGAAAGCGAGGTATTCCAGACCTTAATATAGTGTTGTGGTTTAACCCCAGCTGGCAACTAAGCACCAGGCAGCTGCTCACTCACTTCCCTCACAGTGGGATGGGGGAGAGAATCGGAAGGGTTAAAGTGAGAAAACTCATTGGCTGAGATAAAGACAGTTTGACAGGTAAAGCAAAAGCCGTGTGCACAAGCAAAGCAAAACAAGGAATTCATTTACCACTTCCCGTTGGCCGGCAGGTGTTCAGCCATCTCCAGGAAAGCAGGGCTCCATCGTGTGTAGCGGTTACTTGGGAAGACAAACACCATCACTCCAAACATAACCCCCTTCCTTCTTCCCCCAGCTTTATATACTGATCATGACATCATATGGTATGGAATATCCCTTTGGTCAGTTGGGGTCAGCTGTCCCAGCTGCGTCTCCTCCCAGCTTCTTGTGCACCCCCAGCCTGCTCGCTAGTAGGATGGGGTGAGAAGCAGAAAAGGCCTTGGCTCTATGCAAGTACTGCTCAGCAATAATGAAAACATCTCAGCATTATCAACACTGTTTTCAGCACAAATCAAAAATATATCCCCATACTAGCTACTATGAAGAAAATTAACTCTATCCCAGCCAAACCCAGCACACATAGATAAGGTAAATGTGTGCTTAAAACTCTGTGAGGTGGTTGGTCAGACTTGCAATCAACAGTGTGAGGGGAAGGTTTGTCTTCTAGACAAAGGTCTAGGGTCAATGAGGCAAAAGTCTTGAAACCCATATCTGCTTCTGGAGTGGAACTTACATAAACCACTTCGAAATTTTGCTTGAATAACACCAGAGTAGTTCATCAACTGGATTATGTCAGCTCCCAGGATAGCCTCTTACAAGGAATCAGAAAATAGACTAATTGTACAACATAAAGATCTGTATTCAGATGGGGCAATATCTCTTTCTTTTAATAATTTTAACGTCAATGCTTGCAAAGTGTAACTTTGTCCTTTTTCCCAATAAGAAGGTCTAGCTGAAACTTTTGCCTTTCTTTAGTTGCCCACATCCTGCTGACAGTCCTTTGAGTCTTTCCTAACAGGAAAGCCATTTTGAGTCATTTAATGATTAGCCTGCATGTGAACTTTAAATTAAAAACAGCAGCTACAATTAATGGAGCCCACAGTGTCTTCTGCTGGCTGAAAAGACCAGTAGTGGGAAGAGTAGTGGCTTGTCAAGCCTGCTAAATAGAGATGGCCAGTTTCCAGCTCTCGAAAGGAGGAGATGATGGATGAGAGATGGGGAAGGAAACAATCTCATACAAACAAGACTCCCTTAGGAACAGCTAGCACAAGCTGCCGGTGTGCATGAAATGCTCGCATGGGATTTTCCTTCACTTGAGAACAGGCCATTTCAACTGCAGGTGAGGTGCTTTTCTTAGTTTATACTCTTCTTTTGTGGAAGCAAATTTTTCAAGTAATGTATGGTAGACAAGTGGCAGCCCCTTTCAGAGTCAATGATATTCATGTTCCCATATCAAAAGCAAATCTGCCTGTTACCAGTGTTTTATGTAAGCTCTGGGATAGGGCAAAGCTCAGGTTCAGCAGGCCTTGCTCAGACAAGGTATCCAAAATATTTTTCTAATTGATGGTCCTCCACAATACTAGTGGTAGGTAAAACGGTTCTCCTCATGCAGAGCTACTTGCTTTGAGAGAGACCTGTAAGAGAAAAACATATAGGCAGTAAGAACAGCCCAGGACCATGTGAAAGCCAGGGCAGGTCAAATTAGAGCCCAGGTCTCCTTGCTCTCTTTCCCAGTTCTGACCACTAAATTCCCCTCTTGCTCCTCTTCTAATGAAACAGCTGGTGAGCTAGGAATAGCTGGAAGGACATTCCTCAACTTCACAGTTACACTGCTTTATACTGATTTACCCCTAATGCCACTGAAGTCAGCAGAGTTAAACCAACATGAGACCAGGTCATAGCCAGACTAAGCGCTAACCCTTTGCTAGTAAAATACAGAAGGGCATGCTCACCTTCATCAGATGAAGGCACAAATGGAAATAATAATGATACTTTAATTGGTCAGGTACCTGCAAAAGCTTATGAAAAATTGCTCGTCACATAAGCTGAAAAGAAACAGGAGACTTTTAAATAATTTACAACAGCTTGTGATCTGTTACGCTGCTCACTTTTGCTAGCAGGGCTCACCTATGCAATACATAAGAGGTGATTATACCAAAGAAAAGGTCTTAAGTTTTAAGGATCTTCATCCTTAATAATGTGTAATGGTGAGTGGAGGCCACCGTGTAGCAAGATCCAGGTACATGTTAGGATGGTGGGATTATGGCATTGAAGCTGTCAGCACGTGAGTTCATTCACGTGTCTTGGGCAAGTCAGCGGCAGGCAGCCAGAGTGCTGTGTGGTGATTTGAGAGCTGTTAGATGGAGTCACCCTAGTGATGAAAGCAAATGAAAGGACCTGCTGCTCCTCCTCCTACAGTGCACAGAAATGAGATAGGAGCAGGATTACTTCCAGCAGCTGCTGACTATGACTGCTATCATAAGGATAATCATAGCTGATACTCCAGGGCAAAAACAGTCACTACAGTGCTCTCTCATGTATAAGCACTGTAAACTAGCAAAGTTGTTAATGTTTATATGGTCTCAGAAGAGTACCTGAGGCCTTACACACCTAGGTAGCTAGGTCTTGTGGAAGTTTTCAGCCCTTTTATGTCTTTGTTCTGAAGAAACTGGTATTGCTGGGAGAGGTAGGGTATAGGACTAGAGAAACTAGTCCTTTGATGCAGCTTGTCAAACTTCCTGATTCTAGAAAAGCCTAAGCATTAGACCCTGAAATAATTTCAAACTTGGGACACTGTACAGACTATCCAGGTTTTTGGAGCATGTTCCTTTAATGGTGTGACATATTTACATAATATGAACATTTCTGAAAGAGAACAAGGCTACATTACAGCAAGTGATAAAGGCATGAAAGCAACTGAAGCATCCTTCTCACCTGGTGCAAACAGTGATGGTTTTCCAGGCACTCAAGGCAGAATCCTATTGACCATTCCTCTTCTAGGGAGTCTGGGAGCTCGTGGCTCTCAGTTCTAGAGGGAGTACTGGGTAGTTATGAGCTTCTGGTGATTTGCATTGTCACTAAAAGCTCTAGGCCCTAATATGACAGCTTAAATCAAAAGCATATTTTTCTCCCTTTTATGTCTCTCTTCATGTCTGTGTCTCAATAGTGAGGATTTGCTCAGGCCCTGCAGAATCAGGCTCTTTAGTGCATTGCCCTCATGTTAACTTTTGACGCCATGTCCTGATTGGGCTGTTGCCAAGAGTAGCCTTTTGGTAATCATAGCTGCAACTATTATTTGTGCCACCCCTTTTCCCTGGGGGCTAATGGAAGGGAGCAACAAGGCACGTAAGTGCGCTGTGTGAAGAAACAGATGCTGTTTTGCTCCTGTTCAGGTCCCTAGTGCCTGCTTTGGATTCCATTGTGTTTAAATACAAATACAATAGTTAATAACTTTGTTCCATGCATTGTTCTCTTGAAGTGACTACATGAAGGGATTGGCTGGGTGAGAAGTTAATTCCATCTTTTGCTGAGTTGATTGGTGCAGTCTGTTCTGCCTTCTAAGTGCTGGGTAACTCCCAGCAGCAGAAACCTCTCACTTAGAAGTAATAACAGTTTAAACCTTGGTATGGTGCTAGTTGCCTCTCAACCCAGCCTCAGTTCCCTTGGCACTGGCGGTAGCGCCTAAGGTGTGCTTTTCTAGCATAGTTAATAGTTGGACTTCAGCTTGTACAAGATGGTGTAGCCTCCCCTGCATGCAACAACACAATTACCAAATAACAGTTAAAGCTCTGCCTGACCTTGTAACTAATGCAGCTATTGCTTCTGCCAGTACTACCTAAGTATGGGTGAGCTCTACCACTTACGTTACAGCAGCAGCAAACCTACCCAGGTGCAGTGGGTTTGCGTGGCAAGGTTTTGGTAGTGGGGAGGCTACAGGGGTGGCTTCTGTGAGAAGCTGCTAGAAGCTTCCCCTATGTCCAACAGAGCCAATGCCAGCCAGCTCCAAGTCGGAACCACTGCTGGCCAAGGCTAAGCCCATCAGCAATGGTGGTAGCACCTCTGGGATAACAGATTTAAGAAGGGTGGGGGAGAAACAACCTGCACAACACCAGAAGCAGTCAGAAGAGAAGATTGGGAATATGTGAGAGAAGGAACTCTGCAGACCCCAAGGTCAGTGAAGAAGGAGGGGAGGAGGTGCTCTAGGTGCTGGAGCAGAGATTCCCCTGCAGCCCATGGTGAAGACCATGGTGAGGCAGGCTGTTCCCCTGCAGCCCAGGGAGGTCCACTGTGGAGCAGGTATCCACCTGCAGCCCGTGGAGGTTAATGGTGGAGCAGATATCAACCTGCAGCCCATGGAGGACCCCATGCCAGAGCAGGTGGGTGCCCTCAAAGGAGGCTGTGACCCTATAAGCAGCCCACGCTGGAGCAGGCTCCTGGCAGGACCTGCAGACCTGTGGACAGAGGAGCCCACACTGGAGCAGGTTTTCTGGCAGGACTTGTGACTGCAGCCCGTGGAAGATACCCACGCTGGAGCAGTTTGTGAAGAACTGCAGCCTGTGGGAAGGACTCACACTGGAGAAGTTCATGGAGGACTGCCTCTGGTGGGAGGGACCCCATGTTGGAGCAGGGGAAGAATGTGAGGAGTCCTCCCCCTGAGGAGGAAGGAGCGGCAGAGACAACGTGGGATGAACTGACCGCAACCCCCATTTCCCATCCCCCTGTGCTGCTCTGGGGGAGGAGGTAGGGAAAATCAGGAGTGAAGTTGAGCCAGGAAGAAGGGAGGGGTGGGGAGAAGGTGTTTTAAGATTTGGTTTCATTTCTCATTTTCCTATTCTGATTTGATTGATAATAAACTAATTTCTCCAAGTCAAGTCTGTTTTGCCCATGACGGTAATTGGTGAGTGATCGCTCCCTGTCCTTATCTTGACCCATGAGCCTTTTGTTATATTTTCTCTCCCCTGTCCAGCTGAGGAGGGGAGTGATAGAGCAGCTTTGGTGGGCACCTGGGGTCCAGCCAGGGTCAACCCACCACAGCAGGTCACCTATCCAGCCTTCATCCCTAAGGATCTCCTGCTAGCTAGAATGTGGCTCCCAGCAATAGTTTGACTCGTGTGTTGAGTTTTTGCACGAAGGATTGCTGCAAGGTTGTGCCCTCCCATGAGTGTTCAGACAGGCAAGACCTAGCTCCAGCTCTTCTGTGTGGGCAGAATGCTTCCCCAGCCTAACCTGGAGGAGCAAGGTATCTTTATAACTTGACTTCAGACATAAGAACTGTGACTGTCATTTTAATTATGTGGTGACTGGAAGTTCAAGGGAAACTCTGCCTCTTCACCCTTTGTCTCGCCCTCTGGCCAAGTTGGCTGCTATGGGTGAGATTTCTCAAGGTGCTCAGCACTGATCAGTTCTAAGTGGATAATCCAGTAAAACTTTTAGGTGAACAACAGACTTGAGGGGTGTGCGGGGGAGAATGTTCTCGGGTGAGGTGTGTTGATGATGGCACTGTTCTTTTTCTCTCCCTCCCTACCCTCAACCCACTCCCAGTAAAGACACACAGAGCACTATGTCACTGGCTTCCTGGTTCAGGTGGAATGAGCCCCCAACCCGCATTTCCCAGAGGAACCCAACAGAAATGGTGGTTGAGACGCTAATGATGGAGCTGAACTGGCAGACCAAGCAGGCAGAGAAGCAGCAGCGAGAGCGGGAGAATGAGTATCGCAAGATCAAGACTGGGGTGGACTACGGCTGGCTGGTCAGCTATCCAAAGCAGAGCTATGATATCAGCCCAGGAGAACGGCTGCAGCTGGAGGATATGTGTACCAAAATACATCCTTCCTACTGTGGGCCTGTCATACTCAGGTACAGTAAAAGATGTGATGATACAGAACTTTCCTTTCCCCCTCTCCTCTTTATGATATGTGAGGAGCAAGTGAGAGCTATTCAGACCAACAGAACCAAAACTTGGCATCCTTTATCATAAGTCGTGCTGGGACAGTGTCTTTGTGGAAGAAGGGAAATCTAATGTTTTAAGTCAGTTTAACATGGTATCACTTCCTGCAAAAAGTTACTAAATGCCATTTCCCTCTGAGACTGGCTTGAGTACTTTATGCTGCTGAGTAGCCAGAGAAGCTTTATCTTACCTGATGAGCAGTTATCATTTCAGTATTGTGATGGGTTTTGCTTCAGTCTTTAGAATCTTAGAATAATTGAGGTTTAAAGGGACCTCTGGAGGTATGTGCTTGAATCTCCTACTCGGAGTGGGGCCAACTTCAAAGTTGGATCAGGTTTCTCAGGGCCTTGTCCTGTCCATTGTTGAGTATCTCTGAGGGATGAGATGCCACAGCCTCTGAACAACCTGCTTTGGTGTTTATCCACTCCCATTAGAGCCTTCCTTCCTTGATTCAAGCTGTCCAGCAGGTCTATTGAGGCACTTGTCCCCAATGTCCAGACTAGCCAAAAGGTGCTACTGTGTTTTTCAGCCTGTGAGTCAGGTATTCCCAAAGAAAGGAGGGATTGCTTGCTTTTCCTTCCCTTGCCCTCCCTCCACACCCTTGACATGGAGTAGGATGCAGGTGGGGCGTGCAGTTGGCTTGAATAGCTAGGTGGTGCTTCTGCCTTCTGCAGTGTAGATGTAGACACAGCCTCTTGGACTTGCTGTTGAGCCTTTCAAGTGCTAGACATAGGATTGCTGCTTGCCAGCTGAATAGCCTTCTGTGAAAATGCCCTCAGAAATAGATCTAAGCCTGCTGTAGCATCCAGACTGGAAGGGAGGGAGGCGACTCTTCCTTTTGAGGGGGCTGTTTTAAGTTACTTGCACTTAGCACAGTGCAAGTGAGGAGTAGTGACTCTGAAGTCCACCTTAGCCAAAGCAAAGCTGAGAAATAGGCCTTTATAATCCACTTCCCCTGTTGCAACATGTTGTTCAATTGGGATCAGAAAAAAGACAGTGCTGGTAGGCCATATGCAATGGAGTTCTCAGCACTCTGCAGTCCCTCACTGCATATGCTGGCACCTGTTTTCCCTTGAATAAATGAATCTACAGCTCCTGAACTACAACTGTAAGAGGGCTGGAATAGCTGGTCCTCTGTCTTACAGTGGGGGTGGCCAGGAAAGGATGCCAAAGCGACCTCTCTAGCCCTCATCTTCCCTGGGGCTGAACCTTGGAAGCAAGCTGGCATAGGGCTTTGGCTCTTGCAAAGGTTGCCATGGTGGCAGAATCAGAGATTTGGGATCATTCAGTGGCCAAGTTCTCTCCAGTGAAAGTTTGCTGGGAACAGCACCTGCCTTGTATTTGTATAACTTCAAGCTATGCTGTAAACAAGCCGCTACAAACCCCTTGGGGTTCAGAGTTATCTTACCATCCCCAGGGCCACTGAGCAAGGCCTGGCTGGCAAACAGGTTATTTCCATGAGAACAGGCTTCAGTCGCTGGAGTTGGGAAGCCCCAAGGCTCATAATCTCCTTCAGAAAAGAGTATTAAGCTGAGCCATATACATCTTGCCGCTGCCTTTTTTTTTTTAACTGAGACAAATCATGCAAGATGCATGATTTCAGCACAGTGTGTAGTGGTTGTTCGCTGTTGTTCAGGATTCAGCATACTGCTGACAGTAGATAAACATACTCAGCAACATTGGTGGGCTCTACATGGGCAGAATGGAAAAGGATAAAACCATCCTCTTAAAAATCCTCTTATAAATTACTATTATAGGCTATCACAAATTGTATTACAGTATAATTCAAGAAGTGGCATGTTTTTGTTTGTTCCATACTGTGGAGTTTGCATGGCTAGCAGAGCCACATTAAAAAAATGAGGCTTGCATAACCTTTGTTGGTTCAATTCCATAATTGAGAAGGGAATGTCATAGCCTCAAAAATGGCAGAACTGGATTGGGTCAAAGGTCTGTTTGATCTGATGTGCAATCTGTATGTGAGAGAGTGGCCAGTAGCATCAGTGTAAGGAAAAGAGAAAAGAACAAGGCAATCGAATACAACAGTATGAACAATTACAGTATCTTGTAGATAGCCAAAACCAGCACAAGCCTCCAACTTACTGTGCCTTGTAACTTGGGAGACTTTTGGAGCCAGAAGTGGTCCTTCTGTCCACAATTGCCCTATGTGGCTTTTTCTTCCAGTATCTTGTTTAGGTTGTGGGGTTTTGCTTTTCTTTTTTGAACACATGTAAACTTCAGCATTTGTGCCATCCTGTGGCAGAGTTCCACATCTGAACTACAACTCTGCTGTAGAAAACTGTATTTTGCTTGTCTTAAACTAATATGTAGTAGTTTTATTTGATAATCCCTTTGTCTTGTGCTGGAAATGTAACAGTTGACCCCTCTCTCCTCTCTCCTCTCTCCTGAGAGCCCTGTGGTTCAGAAATCTTCATTGCCAATGTGGAAACAATGAAAAAGAATGGGGCTTGCCATGCTAGGAGCTGAAAATGTACAGAATAAAGAAGGAGCGTGCAATCTAACTAAAAGACAGCCAAAATTGGCTAAATTCTCCTCTCAGAAAGTGAGATAACATGGAGATTTTAAAAACTTCCCCCAAATTGCACAAGATTAGTATTATAGGAATTCAACTGAAATCTTCATATTTCCAGTGAATTACTTTAATCACAAGATCATTGCATTGCTGATGTTTTCTCTTGAATACTCTGTGACTTTCTATTATGCAGCAACTTCTAGAAAAATCTTCCACCAAAAAAAAATGTATGAGCTTGCATTTGGAAATTCAAATGCAGAACATGAACCTTACTGAAGGCCTTGGTTCTGTCTGAAATACTAAGGTTGATCCTTCCCCTTCCATCTTAGACATTTGAAGAGCTGAAGTCCTTTTTGATGTATTGGACAAGCATGTTAAATAACACAAGTAGCACGCATCTTGCAAGACTGCAGAGTTTGTTTTGTTTGTGTCATGCAAGGTCTCCTTCTTTGTGAGATTCTGAGCTCAGAGTCAAAGCCAGAACAAAACATTTTTGTATGAGTTGTCACAGATGTCACTTTATTCTCCAAAGGTCTAAATTATTATCCAAATTGTCCTTTTCTGTGGCTACAGTCACATCTACTGAGAGGCTGAGTTTCTGCAGATTTGTTTCTTTAGATGTGGAGGAGGCTGGAAAGGAACACTTCTTAAATGGGAGGGTTTTTTTCAGATCCAGTTTGCCTGTTTTCTGTTTTGGGTCAATAGAAACTTTTTGAGTCTTGAAATTCTGTAAGGATTCAAGTACACTGCAAATACCACCAGATATCTGGAGACTCTGATTCACCTCATACAAAGCAAGCTATTGCATGCAGGTGTAATTTAGATTTAGGTTACTGGGTTGGAGATCACTGACTACATTTAAAATTAAATCCTGGAGCCATTTGAAGGAAGTGACAGTGATTTTGGTGAGGCCCTTAGTACCTAACTGCCATGGTTAAACTGTACGAGTAGACTAGTAGCTTGCTAATACAGAATGCTAGATTTTTGCCATCTTTACTCAGAGCTTTAGCTCTAACCAGAGCTAGTTGTGGTCTATTTCATTTCTTTGAAACAGTGGGTTTCTGTCCTCCTCTGCCCAGAGAGAAACAAACAAAACCCCCTAATATGGAAATGTAAATCTGCATTTTGGTGATCTTAGATGTTATTAATACCACAGGCTAAGGACTATAATTTTCTAAGGATTGTGTATAGCTGAAGTGGACTTCCTAGTATGCTTGAATGTAAGACAAATGACTAAAATCAGAAGTGGGTTTATTTACAATTATGAGCTTAAGTTTGAGGTGATGTGACATGAATGTTGCAGTTAAGTGTGAATGCCATAGTCCTCTGGGAGTCAAATAGCCTTCTGTAGCAAAGCTGGTCATAGCTTTACAATATAACCAGAATTCCTGCTCAAAATATAGATTCAGGAGTCAGCAGCTAATTATTAGCACTAAGCACCCCACGTTTTCTTCGAATGACTAAATCTACTTAGAGCTCCCAGTTCAGACAGGCACTCAGGAATACACTGAACTATAAGCATATTAAGTCCACAGACTTCCATTGGATTTAACAGGTCTTTAAAGTTCAGGCTGTACTTAGGAAACGTACTGAACTGGGGACCTACAGAATAACATAGGCAGGTGACAGCACTTTAAAAAAAGCAGTGCCAGTATGAGCCAAGTGCAGCCAGATTCTTCAAATCTAATGCCCATATAAGGAAATAGAAGGGTCACAATTTAAAGAACAAATTTGTTTGAACTGTGATTAAAACACAGCCTGGACTGGGGGATGTGCTCATCCTTATGTGTGCATATACATGCTCCCCAGACTTCTGTGCTGGTTCAAGGTGAGTTTTGTTGACAGTCACATCTAAGACTGCGTGACTTGCGTAATATATTACAGGTTAGCTACCAGTAGTATCGTAACTTGTTTCACAAATAAGATAGATAGGTATACTTTTCCAGTGAGTAAGGAAACCCTATTGAGGGATTTCTAGATATGGTTGTGCAGTTGCCTAGTTTGAAACTATTCCATGCAAAAGTGTAAGGGTGTTAACCTGTGCTAGAACATAGGTGCACCCTGTGCAATTTTGTGTGCTTAACTGCACCAAGCAGCTTTGTGTGGAGTTTGTTTCCCAGGATAGAAGCCCACATTCCTTGATTCCAGTGGTTTTACTGTTTTATATGTTGCTTGTTTTGTGCAGAGAGCAGACTGCTGGATCATCCAGCACGTCAACTGGCTTCCATTGTAACTGGGGAAGATGGCTTCAATTATGCATAGGTGGCTGCAGCAAACATCATCTATTTTCTGATGCACAGACTGGTTTAACTAGACCACAGCCCCTGATAACCTGTCCATCCTTTCTGCTGAGAAATATTTGTGTCATGCACACCTCTTGGACTTCATATGTGGGCTGTCCCTTACACAAACATGCTGGTACTGAAGTTAGGTGGGCATTAATAAAGGGGTAAAGTTAGCTCATCCTATTAGGGGAGAGGAAAGGGCCCCCTTTCCCTTCTCCATCTGAATAAGAGTGGCCTTTCTTTGGGTGACTGGCAGACAGTCTGTTGCATTGCTTTCTGTTTGTTTCTTAGACCTGCTCAAATCCATATGAAGTAGTTTTTGTGTTGGTCCTCAAAAGTCAGAGGTAAATCTTAACAGCAAAAGCAGAGTTCACAAAATAACTCTTGCTGCCCTAGCTAAGGAGACTGCAAACAGGCAGATAGCCATGAAGGTGGAAAAGTACGCTGATTTTAGAAAACTATTTCAGCTAGATTAGTTGGGAGTGTTAGAGGCATCAGCATTAGAGCTCTGTGTTCAGGGGGTAAATTTGCTGTCGTACCACCCATTTTCTCTCTTGTTCCCAGAGCCAGTCACTGGTCCAGTAATAGCCTGACACATGCTGCTACCTGCTCTGGAGCCACAATTCAGCAGTATGACACACAGCCTCTAAAACCAGAGGCAGTGATGAGGCCTTTTTGGGTGCACAATTGCCAATACAAAAGAAGAGGATGTCCTGATAGATATATATAATATGAGAGCATCTCTCTTTAAAATACACATGGAGATAAAATAATGGAATGACTCATTTTGTTCACCTCTGCAATAGAAGTCCTTTGAAGGTGCCTTCCCTGCTACAATAATGATGTTGCAAAGACTTGGGTTTCGATGGAGTCATCTGATTCTGACTAGGATGAAGGAAAAAGTGTATTTATTGTGAAAACTTGTATTTTTTGCTCTTTGGTAACGCAACCGAAGTGCCGCCTCAGAAGGCAGAAAGGATGTTTGCAATGTACAGCAAATCTCTGTTACCGCTGTTATGTGCTAACCCTCAGTAAGACCTAGTCAACTTGCTCTTACAGGCTCTGCACAATTTGGTTTAGCATCATTGTGTAAGTACTTATGTACCAGTGTGAACTACAGTGCCTCAGAGGCTTTTTGCACCCAAATGTTCAAAGTTTAGAGTTTTTTTGGTGGGGGGGTGAAGGGAGATTAGGAATTCATCCAAAGCAACTGAAATGGATAAGGAACATCTTGGTGACTTTGGTAGGTTTTGCATCAAACTCCTTTAGCTTGACCGTGAAAGGGACTGGTGCTTCTGCTGACACCGAGTTCCCTCAGCATGCAATATTGGTGTCTCCACAGCTGTACATGTAGCTGCCAATACTTGCTGTGAAAGAAGCACACCGAAATATCTGGGATACAGCATGATGTTAAGATATATGTCCAATACCAGGCCTCCACAGTGTAAGAGTCAAAAGGCATAAGTGTACAGAGTCTTCTTGTTTTATCTCTGGTTTTCTTTCTGTCCTTATTATCTTGGGTACCCTTTGGTACACCATTAAGCAGTGCAATTCCATACTGCACTAAACTCCTTGTTACATTCCCAGGGCTTATAAAGAAAAAAAAAAAAAAACAACAAAAAAACAAAACAAGAGGCAAGATCTTTTCTATCAGCTTCTGCTGTATTAGGCTTATTTAAGTGCAATCCTACTGTTTTCCATCCTCATTCAGTTCTGTTGGAGAAAAATATCAAAATGCTTACAGACCTTATACACTTCAGCTTCCAATAAGTACAAATACCTGGATTTTAGCAAAGTTCTAGTTTAGCTCTGTGTCTGCTTGTAGATATAATTTTTATGTTAAGAACTGAATATTTATTAGAAGAGTAGCCATATTACCATCTGTCATAAATGCATACTACTATGGAACAACTACACTATCTGTGTGTGTGAGCCTTGGGAGCAGATCCCACACTCTCCAGGCTGGGAATCAAATCACCCAACAAGGTGTCAGGAATGGTATGTTCTCTTCTTGGCCCAGCCAGTGAGCCACTCAGTGACTTCAAGAAAACTATCCTGCTCTGCATCTCATCTTCCTCACCTGCGAAATAAACAGTGGTAATTCTTCCCTGGTATTAAACTAGCTTAATAAACATCAAAAAAGCATTTTGAGCTCTTTGCTGAGAAAGCACTGGATTAATTCACAGTTGTCTAATTAGATACAGCATCATGCTGCCAATGAAGGTATTATCAGCTGAGCCAGTCCATTATCCTACAGCAATCCAGAGGAAGATGAAATACCACTTCCATGAAATTTAAATATTGAGAGCCTACCAAACATACAACAAAAAAGAGTTTTACAGGATTTCTGGTTGTCTAGTAGCCATTGGGTAATGCTATGGGAAACAAGAATTGGAAACAGGGAAAGTCTAGTGAGACTTTCCCTGGTTTATCATCAGCTTCTGGTAAGCAGCAGTTCAGGGACTATTTGAGCAAGGATTCGCATTTGGACAATCACATTTAATCAGCAGTGATGGGGACGTTTTCTACAAACTTGTCTCATCATTTTGTTTCTTAAGCTATTGATAGCACTGAGTTCTGATTTAATAGGTGTTGTGTGAAAAGAGCACTTCCTTCTGTTCCAAACTTGCCACCTTCTAGTTTTGTTTGGTGCTCCCTATTATTTCTTGTGCTTATGAGAAACGGTGATTCATTGCTTCCTTACATTCTCTGGCTTGCTTGTGATTTGAGACCTTGAGCATATCTTTATGGCCCCTCCCTGTTGTTCTCTTCAGTCCAGGGAGTCCCATTATGCAGGAGAGGGCAAGTTCCAAGCCTAGCACAGTGACTTGGCAGCAATCCATAATTTGATGTTTTTAATCAAAACTGTGCCTTGACTGTGCTTTCAGATTCCGGCAACTCATTGCTGAATATGAACCAGAAGTGCAGGAAGTATCCCGGCTCTTCCGCTCTGTCCTGCAGGAAGCTGCTGAGAAGATCAAAGAGGAGGAAGAGGCCAAGAAGCTTGCCAGGCAATGGAACACAAAGAACAAAACCAGCCTCTCCTTAACAACATTTAAATCTCGGTCCAGGATTTCCCCATTCATCAGTGACATCAAGACCATCTCTGAGGATGTGGAGCGGGGCACCCAGCCCACCAGGAGGGTTTGGAGCATGCCAGAATTTCGGAATGCCAAGGATTACTGACTCTATAATAAATAAGGTTTTTAGACGGTGATCTTTCAAAATCCCAGTTAACCCTTTTTTAGCTCTACTGTTTCTTCTTTGTTCTAGCTCTCTCTTCCTGCCTGTCTCCCTCTTGGAAGCTGTGTCCATACTAACTGCTGCTGATGCCCGTGGTGCGTAACACAATTTATTACCAAACATGCTAGCCTTTCCTTTCATTTAGTAGCTATTCAGTAACCTTAAGGGCAAGGCTCACTTCACTTACTATCTATCTCATTCTTATTACTGCTTTCTTGTGGAAAATGAACTAGTTTTTTGATGTCTGTCTTCCCCCCTCCCACCCCCCCAGCCTGGATGTAGTTATCTATGAAAGCTTTTGGCCCAAGCTAGTGAGAGCTGCTGGCTGGACCAATCTTGCTGAAAGCAAGACAGCCACTTACACGAGTAAGGCTTACAGGATCAGGCCTGTGAGTTAAAGCTCTTATCTGATTTGGAACCGAACTTCCTTTTCCAACTAATAACATTCCTCAGTGCTACAAGAAACTTCACAGGCAACCTCAGCACTGCTCTTGATCAGCTTTTTGCTGACAATTCACAATCTAACCTGAGTAGAAACAGACCCAAGTTTTTTGAGAAGAAAGACCAATATTATTCCACAGCAACCAGTTTACACATGCTCAGGTTTCTTGAGTGTTTTCTCTTTTGTGCAGGCAGAACCCCCTGAACCTTGCACCTGCAGAGTAGATAGAAATATAACAACCTGCTGCGTAGATATACAGGCGCATACATCAGTGCTGTGGCAAATGCTCTTCTTGGTCCTCAGTGCTCTGTGTTGCTGAGGTAAGTGCTCCACCCCACATCCCAGTAATAAGTCAGTGGGCTGAAATTAATGTTTTTGGCTAAGCCTGAAAGAGTACTAAAGGATAGTATCAACGTACAGAGAAGGGTGAAGGGAATCAGCATTCATCTGCAGGGCTCTTTCTACAGCTGCAATAGTTGAGATCGTTTTAACAAGCTGCTGCTGTGACTGAAGGGCTCTGGCAGATGAAGGTTTGTTCTCTGTCTTCTCTCATGAGCACTCAGAAGAGAGCTTTCCATATCACAGGCTGTTGGCCAGTGAGTTGATACTATTACAAAAGAATCTTTGGTGCAAACTGAGTAGCTTGTAGGACAGCATGGTTCTGCTGAGACCTTGAAGAAACAGGAAAATGCCACTGAGGAAAAGCTACTAGGGCCCTAACTCGGCATCAGTAGGGAGAGCTCTCACCAGCAAAGGAAATAGAATGGCACACTGTGAAAGTCATGGGTCCTGTAGAGAAGCCAAGGGCGAGGATGCTTTGTAGTGACCAATGGGAATGGGTAAGGAAGAGAGGGATTTCCCTCTATGACTGGCTTTTGGGGAATCATGCCAGTGGTGTATAGCCTCCTGGAGGACCCTGTAGCTTTGTTGTTTCTTTTGTCTGTTTCCAAGTCTTTTCCCTGGGGATCTTTGCAGCAACATGTGGGTACTACAGCCAAGATAAAACCCTTTGAGGCTGCGCCACCTCCAGGAAGAATTCCAGTACATGTAATCTATCCTAGAGTAGAAATGTGCAGCTTCTTCCAGAGAGAGATAGGGGAGGGCAGCATAAAACAAAGATCAAGATCAAACCCTTAAGAGCTCTCTAAAACTGTGGGATTCTGGCTCTTCCCTTCTCCCCTCTCAGCTATCTGAGACTGAAGACAAGGCTTTCTTACTAGCACCAAGCTGTAGTTTCTAAGTCCCTGGGTAAACAGTGCTGCCAGCAGCCCTCCTAAGGACAGAAAGCAGAAGCTCACTTTTAATCAAAAACTCAGAGCTTCAGATACAGCATCCAGTTTGGGATGGGCTATTTCAACTCTAGGTCAATGAGGGAGAGTTTAAAGCCTTCTGACAATCAGCTTGGTGTTTTTCAGCTGTATGTCCTTGTGAAGTAATGTGATTGTGTATATGAAGTAAAAAACAAAGGCTTTACACACTTAGCATAGCCTTAGCTGTCTAGAAGATGTGGGATCTCTAGCAAAGGGATCACCACAATTGGCAGAACAATTCTTGTTTGGAAAAAAGCTAACCATATTTTTTTAATATATTTACAAACCACTGTATGGTACTGAAGGCTGATATGAGTTCACGAATTTCATGCTACAGCTCTGTTATTTTATTTGCACTCATGTTCTATTTGACACCTTCAGTATTGACTGTATTGATGCAATATTTGATGGACTGCTGGGAGAGATGGGACATTCAGACACACTGACATAAAGCTCTTTCTTTGTTACAGTACAGTGTCTGTAATGTGCTCACTCTTTCTTAAGGAGAATCAGGAGTAACTAACTTCCCTACACCAATGTACAAAGCCAAGGAAATCACCTAAAGGGGTGTTTGCACTGTCACAGCAGCCTGTGATCATACTGTGTCCTTCATTAACAACCTCCAGCTAGCAGATACCATTCTTGTTTAACAGCCAGCAAAGAGAGACAAATCTGACCTTTGGTCAAAGCCATGTATGTTATGGAGGCCAGGCTGTGGCAGTGCCTGCAACAGCTGTTTTGCCTCAACTTACCTATCATTTCTCCACAATAAAATGTAACCCAAACTTTTAAACAGTATCATTCTTCCTGTACCTCTTCTGCAAGTTACACTGCGCTCACAGTAGTATCTGATGATAAAGGGCTATTCAGATACCAAGCTATGAGGTTTCTGTTCTTACTACATGCTATCTAGTACTCTTAAAGGCCTGTAGCCAGCTGCTCGGAGACTGACTGTGACCTTCTGCATTGTGTATGCACCAGCAGGTACTGAAGCAGAGCTGGGGAGGTGGTTAAGATGCGCGACTGCTGCACTGTGCTTGTGGTGTTCATTTTTCTTAGGAATGCTGTAGACTGAACCATAAAAGATCCTTTGGTCACAGCATGCAGCAACAACTACCCACTCATGCTTGCCTTGTCCTAATTCCACATTTTGTGTGGCTAAATTAGCATTTTAGTTCAAATCAGAGGCATGCAACTCCTGATTGTCCCTACCTACTGTGCTATGGTCCATGGCACTGGGCAGGCATACTGGGCAAACTAGATTGCTTTTGGATGAAGCTAACCCAAATGATTGATTGCAGCTGGCGTACAGATCATAAAGTTGGACTAATGCTGGTCTGAAGTAAACCCTCATGAAACTTGTGTAGTGTGAACATCAGGTCCTCATCTACAACTGTCTGACTCCACAGCTCTGCTCCTTCTGGGCTGCCGTATTTGTTACTGTAAAAAAAAAAAAAAACAACAACAACAACCAAAAAAACCAAAACAACAAACCCAAACCACCCACATTTCTACACAGCCCTGATAAGACTCTCTGATCTGTTTTTAACCCCTCCCAAGAGCTAGTCCAGTGTCTTAACTCTTCAAGAAGAATAAAAAGTGAAATAGGAGCACAACATAATTAACAAACAAGTGAACTGAATAATTCTAAATCCTCAATCACTCTCTCAAAACTAAGCAAGGATTTTGGTATAAGCCCAGAGCATCACAGTTGCCCCACTACTGATAGCGTTATGCTGGCCAAAGGACATCGTTACAGCCAGGAAAAAGCAGTCTTAGACTTACTATACATTCTAAAAAGTAACGGCAACACCTCTATAACAGCTCAGCTGCACTGCTCAGCTTCAAGGGCCTAACACTCAGAGTCACTACTCACCTGACAGAGACTATGCAGCCCGGCTTCTATGCCTTCTGCAGATGAGCCTGGCCCACAGGCTGTGGTAGCCGGCAAAGGTGTGCAGGAAGCGAGGTTCCTCACCCATATCAGCATATAGTTCAGACAGCTATCACACCATGGGGAATTGGAGGAAGCTTCACAGGAAATACTTGTCTGCTGAGATTGCACTGTTTATACATTTCATCACAGAACCTCAGAGAATTAAAGCAAAGCTGTGAAATATAAAACAATTTTTGTACTTGTTGTCTGTAATTAAAGATCTCCTGAAATATAATCTGTCCACATCTAGCCAAACACAACAGCTGTTTCACTGCCCTACCGTGCACTGTGTATGTATCAAAGGAGGAAGGCAGGAATGGTAAAGGCACTTGATCTAAACAAAAAAAGCCATCCTCTCTCTACAGGCTACAAACACAGCCACCTACCTTCTATCTTGATACCTCTACAAACAGATCCCAAGATTTAAAATGATAAATAACCAGGATTAAACTACTAGAAAGGTCTGAAATTCTCTGAAGCTAAGTGGTTTACAGATACAACCTTGAATTGAAGTCTTCATCAACGTGTTTCCAAGCACGTCTCACATTAACCAGTATTGCCATGAAATGAGAAGATATAAGTGACAAAATGGATGCTTTGTTTCCAGATACTTGAGTCACTCCTGTTGATTCTGTACCTGATCCTGGGTACTAGAACATCTTAATATTAGCAGATGGCCCCAGATGGCTCAGGGCTCCCTGTGCTAAGCACTGTACATGTAAAGCACGCATATGTTAAACAAAAGGAAGTAATTTTTTCCCCATACGAAGTATTACTGAAGTATGGAATGCATCGCTCGGCAGATTCTGGAGATCCGATGAGTGGTTCCAAAAGGGGACTACATGAGTTCAGAGGGTCAGTAAACCACAGTGGTCAGGATACAACCTACAGCACAGGGCTTAAGCCACTCCTTGCCAAAAGCTGTGGACAAGCAAATCTCTCAGTGTTGTTGCTTACACTACTTCCCCAAACATTGCTACAGGCCTCTCCCAGGAGGAAAACTATAGACAGGTAGGCCATTCTGGATGGCCATTCTGATATTCCAGTGTTCTGCTACACCTCCCTGATAAAGAACATTGCACTGTAGTTTTACCCAACAAGCATTCTGAGAAGCACTAGACTGCACAAGTCAAAGCCTTTTTGGTTGTGCCCTGCAACACAGGAAGGGCTATTAAGCCTCCCTCAGTTCCACCCACCTGTGCCAGGCAGAGACATCATAATCTCAGCCCCTGCCTTTCCCTGGTACTGCCGACCATGCTGCAGGCTGTCAGCACAAGGGACCTCTTGTTCCCTTTGTATGATCAGACAAGCCATGTTTCAAGCTGGCTTACATCAGAAAGATACTGTGCTGGCTGTGAGAGTTGGGTTCGGGGCTCAGGTCTCCCAATGACTACCATATATTTTCTGTGCAGTTGCTGCACAAAGATATCTTCAAACTGAGGGAAAATCTTTGCAGGATGAGATCTTAAACATGACAAAGGTGAGGAAAAGGGCTACAAGAAGCACTGAGTTATGTGATGATTTATGGTTATCTGTGTATAGGGTACACTTCATAAAATTATAAATTCTTAGAGTCTTGGCTAGATAACCAGATTACTGCATCTCACTTCTGTATTTTAGTCACAGTTACATTTTTCCTCTACCAAATTAATCTAATCTGACCCAGTAGTAGATACTGCAGCAGTGTGGGAAACAGCACATGTGTTTTCTACATCAGAGTATCTACTCTCAGAATGTAATTTGTTACACCTGTTCAGTAATCACAATGCCATATTCTCAGAGGCCTCTATTAGGTCACAGTCCATGTGCATGCAGTACCTTTTCCAACCTTACTCTCTGCAGTGTCAGGCTGCCTAAAGCAACAGATTGCACCTAATTTAGTCTGAAGACTATTTAAATAACCAGATGTGGTATGAAGCAGTGACAGTGAAATACTCCTCAGGTGGGTTTTTCTTTTCCACTGTATTCTGGCACTGGAGGTCTGAAATTATTCAGAGATGAAGAGCAGGGTGCAGTTTCTGAAGAACTCAGCAGCCCCAGGTAGGGATGGTGCAAGAACACCTGGTCCTTCCAGGTCCCTGCTGGCTCTCAGCAACTTGCTCCTATTGCATTCAACTACTTAGAAGTTAAAGGCTTCCAGTTAAAGCACCAGCATGAGAGACTATTGTCTGTCCACAGCACAGGCAGGAGCAAGAAATGAACAAAGACTGGATTAAATTCATAGGACAGCAGTAACAAATGCTCCCCATAATCAACACATAATTAGGTCTTTGCAGACTAATTATAGGGTTTCAGAATAAGAAAGTGCAAAGCCAATGTCCAAAGGTAAAAAAAAAAAAAAAAAAATTAGATTTCCATGACCATCCAGCTGGACAGCAATGCCACCTGCCGGCAGATTTCCCAGCAATGATTAACCAGGAAACAGGCAGCAGCTTTGTAACCAGTCCTCTCCTGACAAACAGATTCCTCACACTACCCTTCTCTCACACCACTGTCACCCAGAGAACAGCTCATGAATGGAGAGCAAAATGAACACAACTGATGTTAGCTGTAGTATTTAGCACCTTATTGGAAGACGGCACCAGTGGCCAGCATGCTGGTATCAGAAGAGTTGTCATCTTCAATGTTGTGCCTCTGTGATTGATGTACACTTGTCAGACTGGATATTAATGATGTTCTTCACACTGCTTGAAAAGGCTCAAAACATGGTTCCTTAGACCAATTTAAGACCAAAACTGAACAGGCAGGAAAAAAATACCTGTTTGTCAACAGCCAGATAAATCATGATCTGTGCACTGGACAGTAATTCTGATGATTTGTTTTGTCCAGAGATGGAACTAGAAGGCTGGGTGTTTGCCAATAATTTTAAGCAGCAGCTCCTCAAAAGCTTATCACCCTACAGCTTCAAATACAACCAAGTAGCAGACTGGAGGATTTTCAGGTGTGCCCAGGACCTCACATCCTTCAGGAGGACCCACTATCACTTAAAATCCAGCCATTTCATGGAGGGCCCAAATGAAAGTGGAGCTCCCAACCTTGAGAGCTGAGCAATAACTTTGGAAACTTGTTTCTAAATATGCACAGCAAAGACAACGAAGAATACATTTAACTCATACAACAAAGCATATCAGAGCTCCATCCAGTGGTCAAGGCCCCCACCCACACCTCACCAGGGCAGGTTCAGCAGGTGACACCAGGGCAAGTTACTTCAGCCTCTCTGACCTCTGCTTTTCCCCTGCATATAGAGCTCACTCAGTTTTCCCTACTGCAGAGGATGACTGGGAAGCTCATATACTCCTGCAGCATGAAACATGCAAGTACACCAAAATAGCACAACTTGCCTAAGTTTAACCATACTAAATATCGAACAGGTATCAAAATTGCAGGCCCTGCTCAGCACTGCAGGATGATACATCTTACTTCAATGGAGGCAAGTACTTCCAATACAAAGTGGTATTCATATGTATTTTCTCATCTTGATCTCTTGTACATTTTTGCATGGGCAAAGGACTCAAGTTCAGGCAAATCACAAAGGAAACGAGTAACAAAGAATTGCATTGCCCATAAGAACTAGCTGAATCACTTAATTACTTGCATCACGTTCTTTCATGTTTGGGTTTTTGCCAGTTTTCCCTGCATAAGAAAAGAAACTTACATAACTATGCTCCATCCCCTTCTGATAACTTTTGCGGATACAACTAAACAGTTGTATCACTTGTGGAGAGATCTTTAGAAATACCTGGTTCCCTTCCAGCTTCGTGACAATTACTCACTAGATCCAGGAGGTCCAAATGAGCGCCCTCCACCATGGGATCAATGAAAACCACTCAGCCATTTTACATTTACGCCTGCTTAACTACAGCACTCAAGTGGGAGGTAGGACTAGTGTGGTAGCAAGGGCTTAAAGAGTAACAGACACAAATCCCAAGGGACCAAGTCTTATGAATTCTGCTGCTTGTGGCACAATTTTTGTAAATGGGATAGAATACTTAGAAAGAACAGTGCCAAGGAAGATGGGCATGGTGGCAGCAGCTCAGAGAATGTATCTTTCCTCTCCTTCCCACGCCAGTGACTTCTGTTTCTGGAATTTCTGTTGTTAAAAAAATTCAGTTGAATTCTGCATGATTGCCAGAATGGAAAATGGTGCAGGGACACAGGAAGTGCGTGTGATACGGAAGACTGTCACACACACACACAAAAAAGTAGGTTTCACATCTGAAAGACTTCTATTATTCAGCATTTTAGCAAGAATCTCAACTTGTCCAGCCAGGTAGGCTTCTGCAGCCCCTTCCTTATCACCTGACCTCTGCCCCATTCCATGACTTCTGACAGTAGCAGTCTCCATCTATCCCTACCTCACACCTCTTCTATTGTTCTATTGTACCAGCCTTCATCTTCCCCCACGATATGCACTTTTTTGAGACCTGGTAGCAAGGCTCTCTATCAGCCATTTGCATATCAGGTCAACATCCCACGCCACTTCACAGTTCCCTCATGCAAATTCCTCCATTTGTATTTCATCACATTCCTCTACATCTCTTACCTTACTGTCATAACCTTCACATCTGGTTCAGTCTTTGGTTCAGCTGCCACAACAGTAATCTGAAGCAGTATTAAGAAGCTATGCTTTAGTGAAAAGGTCAACAAAATTAACTTCTTTCCTCAGGCAGCAAGGCATGAACAATTATTCTGGCTGTATGGGTCTATGCTCACTAGGGAGACTGGAATCTGTTGGCCAGCTCCAAACAGCAGCCTCAAAGATACTCAGTCCCAAAAAGATGCACATGATCTCAGTGCCTGTGGGGAAAGATGGGGGAGGGAAGGATGCAACATGAATGCAAACCTCTTTAGAAACCCAAGAATCTACATGGAGATGGGTAAGAAAGAAAAGGCGGCTTATAAAAGCAGCAACTGCTGGAAAGTTTCAGACAGCACTTATAACTGACTGGGCAAGAGAGAATAAAACTGAATCACTGCCACAGAACTTAAGCAGCTTGGCTTTCTAAAAGAAATGACAGCTTAGAAGTAAATGCTGGCATAGAAATACTTTAAAGCGACACCAAAGCATATCCAGCATGTCAATACTGAACAGGAAAAGCTCCTCTGTCCTGAAACAATAACAACAAAGTTTTCTTTTTTTTTTTTTTTTAAAAAAAGTGGTCTGACTCATTTTTGTACAGAGTTGGCAACTACCAAAACCCTAAAAGAGGAACAGACCACATCATATTACTAAAGGTCCTTTGCCTTTTCCATACTAGCATGGAACAGTGAAGGAGTTTTTACGATCTTGACCGATCTTGAATAAGGCAGCAAAAAGCAGATTATTTCAATTAAGTCTGAACCTTCCAACCAACACAGTTCTTTACAAGTGTGATATCCGAGTTTCCCATTCCTACTTGCTTTCTATCTTCCAAATTTCTATCTTTTTTTTTCCCCCCACTAAATTTTCAGGAAATGATGCTATCTTTACGTAAAATATAACCCAGGGAATGGCAAGGACATTAGTATCTTCTAAGAGCATGTTTGGGATGAACCTTGTTAACGGAAGTCCAGAGATAAAAGCTGCTTATCTGGGCAAGACGCTTTGGCATCGCTAGCTAGACGATAACCAAAGTAGCATAAATCAAAGCATGATCCCCATGAAAAAAAATGGAGGGGTTTTTTGTTTGTTTGTTTTTAATCCTACTGACATTTCAGAACAGTGCTTCCAAAAAAAGCATCCATCACCAAGTTAGAAGCCAAGTCAACTCCAGTTCTTACCTATGTGTTTTCATGTTTTATGTTCATAAGGATGTAAGGACTTGCTCTTCTGGATCAGGGCTTTAGTCTCTAAAGAGTTGCATCTCTGCAACAATTGCAAAATGTTTCACAAGAAAAGAAAACTAGGGAAAAGACAGGATTCTAGCATCTTCACAAGGTTTCACACATCAAAACAGTTTTTAAATTATCCCTGGAGCAATGGTACAAATCTTCAGATTGACTTAAAATACCGTGGCAGACACAGATGTAAAGAGTTTTCCATTTGTTTGCTCTTTAATGAGCACCGCACACTCTGACCACTGTACACCTGATACTCTTTTCAAAGTCAACTACCCTTGACTCCTTTGTCCAGGTATTCCTAAACTGTGGTTCCCAAGGAGTGCTTGCTACACAAGGGATTCAAGTGGAATTCCCACATCAGAGTTAGGTACAGAGGGGCCTGCTGGGTAATAGAAAGTCAAGGCTCTGGAAGGAAGCGAGCAAGCACTGAGTAAACTACCACAGCTAACACACACACACACACACAAGTTATGCTGGGGTCCAGCTGCATATCCAGACCTGTCTCATCTTACAGCAGACTGTCAACACACCTGGAGGGTCACTGTCACTGCCTGCCTCAGCATCATTCCTACAGCTCTTTCTCCTTCCATTAGACTAAGATATGCGTATGTGTCTTGCCACACTTCAGACAGGGGAAGATTTGATACACAGCTCACAGGATCAGAAAGGCAGGCCAGAACTCCAGAATTTTAGGTCTAGGAACTGCAACTCCAGATGTGGGGGGTAAACTATTGTGACCTGCCTTTGAACAGCTGATCCAAATAAACAAACACACCAGAGACCTTTCCTGCTTCTATTTTAGGATAAAAATCATTCAGCTACCACTATTGCTCTAGAGTATTTTACCCTGGTGAGAGAGCAATAAACCATCCAGAGAAAGATCATATCTCATACTCTGAAAGAAAATAATATATTAGTGAACGTCAAAAAATCATTTATGTAAAAGCCTGTTCTATTTACAAAGGTCAACTTGCTCTTTAGGACAAGTAAAACCACTACTGGAAAAAATATACATAGAAACGCCTCATCTTTCAAATAGACATTTACAAATACTCTGCTTTGCTTAAACTACTAGAAACATTAAGACATTTGAAATCAAGAGTGCGTTCTGCATGCAGTTAGGATAGAAATTTCATTATTGGACTTCAGTGTGTCATTTCTTATCATTGTCAACAACACACACTCTTATAGGCTCTTCTAAAACACCACAGCCTGGCTATTACCTTAGGATCTCAAAAGGAGGACATGGATCTTCATTAACAAGTTATCAGTTACTCTTCATTTTGCCATTAAAAAAGGACATCCTGATTGTCTTCTCAGCAGGAGACTCTGGTCTTTGTCAAACTTGGTGTCCTTTTCCCTGAGTTTCCCTTTAGTGTTTTGCTAGGCATGATGATAGTTGGCTTGGTATATTTACAAGTCCTTGGTCAGCACTCTTCCCATTATAAGGCAGAGTTCAGAAATTCAAGGAGTTCTGCACGATTCCGGTCTCTCTGTAGAGCAGAAAAGCAGAAGCAGTGGTTTAACAGACCTGTACTCAGTGGACCAAGGCTGCATAACGCTGCTTTCTGTGGGGCTTTCACATATCAGGCTGCATGACCCTGCTTTCCTGTGGGGCTTTCAACATCTCAGGCTGCATAACCCTGCTTTCTGTGGGGCTTTCACATCTCAGCATGCTGCACAACAAACGCTATCACAAACAGCTGGATATGACTAGCAACCAGTTAGGTGTGAGTGCCTGGAGGAAGTGCAAGGCAATGGGTAATCAGGAGAAATGCTATAGGAGACAAGCTGTCGCTGTTGCTATTTCATGATACATTTTCTAAGTGGCTCCCCATGGAGGCTCCATTGGGCTGTCATCACGTAGCTCGTAGCCTGCTCAGGAGGGAACTCTCAAGCAGAACAGATGCAATTCTCTGGTGTCTGAGGCAACTTCCACTGTACAAACAGCAAGTCTTGTGCTTTGGGAAGTATCATTTTTTTCTATGCATAAGCAGCAGCTGGCAGCATAACAGAAAGGGAACCACGAATTTAGGTTCTCTCTTTACATAAGAGATGGCCCAAAGTCAGAATGCTTGTTTCCAGTGTTTTTAAAAATCACAATTTATAAAACAATCATTGAATCTTAAAACTGTTGCGAAGAATGGATGTTGTTCAATTCAGCATGTTCATGACAGTGGACACCAATCAGAAAAGGACCAACATCAAATATCGTAACAAGCAGGTTAATGGGATAAGACTAGCAAGCATTCAGCATCATTTAACACAAACTTCAGTTCCAGAAAGAAGATAACGTATTTTTGACCAAATTTAACTTGGAATGCTCAGGTCTGCTTTGGTAGCTATAGAATGAACTGTTACAGCTGAATCAGAATCTGCCAAACTGGATACCTCAGCAAAGTAACACTTCTAACGCATACTGACTACTACCAGAAGCCCTCTGCAGATCGCTCTAAGATGTGCAAACTGCTGAAAAGAGTGAACATATTATTTAAGTGCTGAGCCTAAACACCCACAGCAATAGCACAAAATGCTATTCATAGTATCTATGTCTCTGGGTATCTCAGCAAAAACATCTGACTGCTTTGAGAGAATGCACGAGCATGTGGTCCTAATACTATTACCATCTCTTTTTAATTCCTCTCTAAATAATGCCTAGTCTCACATGCATTAGAAAAACACAGTAAAGTAGCAATTACCACAATTGATCACAAGAGACTGGAAGAAGATGAGGACAATTAAAAACAGTGCAAATTAAATCAACAGAGAAAGCCACGGATCAGCTGAACATTGTGGACTGAAATTCTAAGAACCTGCACAAGCATCCTTTGGTTTATCTACTCATGCCTGAGCATTCCAAGCCCACTCATAACACAAAACCTGACAAAAGAATGAATTAAAATTTCTCAGATGGCATCACAGCCACATTAAAAGCTACAATCAATTTACAACCCCTAACTGTAAGATCTACTCTTCTACAAAAAGACGACTGTTCAAAAAATATTAAAAGATAGAGTATTATCCCTTAGGGATATATAGACCATTTTAACTCTTACCTCTTTATCCTTCTTAGTCTTCTTTATTTTCATCTTAATTTTCTTTCCAGTTATCATGCTGTAGTTTTCATTCTTCTTTTTGTTTTTAAAGAACTAAAATGAGATCACACATTAGAAGGACATAAGCTTTGCTTTATTTTGTAATGTTACAAATCTTAAATAAAATTACAGACAATAATCTTTTATACTTCCTAACTGGCCAGAACAATAGAGATAGGTTTCTATTTGCTGAGGACAAAACTAGTGGTGGTATAAACATTTTTATGACAGGACAGATTAAGTGTTTAGATGAGAAATATAATGGGACTTCAGACTCACACAAGCATACCTTGGAAAGCTGGACAGGTCCCGTTTTCTCTCTCTTTTTCTTCTTTTCTTTCTTTTTCTTCATTTTGTTCTCTTTTTTCCTTTTCTACAAGTATAAGACATGTACTCTAATGCTTACAGACTCACAAGGGCAAAAAAAGGAAACCCACAAGTAGCTCTTAACATCCTATCTAGTCAAGACAGCCACTACTGCTTGCCCTTGCCACTGCTGAACAGGTACTATCTGAAGTACACAGAAAGTAATGCAGCAGGGTTAGCAACCCTTGAGATCATGAGAAACAGAAATGGCCTGATCCCTGATTATCTCTCTTTTAATGTAACCCCAATATATAAGAATCACTGAACAGAAGGTCCTACTAAAACAAAAAAGAAAAATCACAACTGCAAGAATCTACCACTCTCTCTCTGACTAGAAATAGTTTCTTCTAACAGAAATACTATAAAGTTATCAAGACTCCCCACTTCCCTTTTCTTCAGAGACTACTCTAAATTCTAGCTGGACCAGCAATGACTGGCAAAAGGAACCTTTAAATTATGTCTCCTTTAGTATACAGTCCAGTACATGCCAACCTGTCAGCTCACCTGCTGTAACCCTAAAAGCATGATTCAGATTTACATAGCCACAGACAAAAGCATGACATCTTACATGATATTGAAGGTTATCGAAATACGAACAACTATTTTCTGTTTGTTAACTGCTTATTTCTCTTAGTAAATGTTTACCTTTTTGTTGTGTTTTTCTTTTTTCTTTTTCTTTGATTTAGACTTAGGAGAATCTAAAAAAACCCAAAACAAACCCCTGTAAGTTTAGTATTCTGAAAGAGGTACTTGGTTTTACAGACGAGGCATACAGAAATGTAAACCATAAGAAGAAAATGCTTTAATTCAGCTAGATATATTAAGGCTGGTTGAAACTAACCCTGAGAAAAGCAACACATTAACTTACTGCCTCTTACTGGTCTAACGTGGAAACTGAAAATACCTGATTTACTCAGTGATTACTTATACCAATGTATTACATTAACAGAGGCAATATTTCTCTCTTCTTTGCAATCTGTTGAGCACAGGTGCAGAAATACCCATTTTATAGCCAGGGATCCTGACTCACAAAGCAAGCAACAAAAAGTACTGTTGGGGCTGACAAACCACTGAAAATATTATCACTGTTCAAGGCAAATGAAAAACTTTTCGTATCTACTCAGCTCACCTTCCAACTTCAAGGTTTTTTAGTAAATTTTGTAAAGCAGAAACTCACAAGTTCTATAAGTCAATCATAGATTTTAAAGATTACACTGTGACTGGTATGTGAGGAAGTTGATTGTGAAGCACCAGCTATGACTATGGGACTGTAAACCTAGAGAGACTGTGAAACAGCTTACTAGTCTTCCAACAGACTGCCTTCAAGCTATCACCTCTGCAGCTTCTTTACAATAAATTCCAAGCAAAAGATAATATAACAGGAATATACCAGAGCACAGCCAGACTCAAAAGTGAGAAAAGTCTAAGTTAAGGCTACCCAAGCAATCTTCTTGTGGCCTCCTAATGACAAATGCAGCACAAGCACGTCAGAAGCAAGTATAAAAACAGTAATTCTGTCACAACATTCAGTCTCCTGGTAACAATGGACTGGACTAAGCACCCACAGGGGATGGTATACCTGGCCAGAGGGCTTTTACAAATGTTTGGCAACATCAGGAAAGGGGTACATTCAAGAACACTGGGTTTCCTTCCAGACTCTGAAAATCAGTACGCTATGATGAACAGACATTTGCCCAGTTTTATTCCTTTGCCCACATCTCCTTCAGACTCAGTTTTTACCTCCCACCATCCTAGCCACGGTTCTCGTGACCACAAACCCTAGAAGAACTTCTCTAGACTTCTGCGCTGAACTGTTGACTTCCTAGGCTAAGCCAGGCCACCTTTTCCTCCTGATCACTCTTTCCGAGTTGCCATCCCTCACCATCTGGCCTCCTCACTAGCTCAATCCATTTTCATACTCAGCCACCCTACCTCCTTAGTTCTAGCACTGCTTTGCCTGCTTGTCTCCTGTCTGAGAGGAACCCCCTTCCCAGCTCCACGTAACAAGCTGCATTCCCAGATTCTGTATCCCGATGTCTCTCTTTCCACAGCGAAGTGTGTCCTTTCTGCATTCAAGCTAGCTTCATTTTCCATATAACTTATGTTACCAGCAATGTTGGAGAAGGTAGGTGGGGCATACAGTTCAAGAGAGCAGAAGACAGTTTCCCCCACTCTCTTGGTTTTCCTAGCCACTGCCCAGTGTCTAACAGCCAGAGTTAAAGCTGCACTCACTAAATAAGAAAAGAGAAACACAGATAAAAAAATGCCAGAAGAACTCTCCATTTTGCTATCCCAAGGAATGTTAAATCCACTCCTGCTATACCCAACACATGAGACTGGGGCAACCTTCGTTATTCAAGGTCTTCAACTGCAGGTTAGGCAAGCTATTCCACTCTGCTGCTGTTAGAATGTATTTTTACTAGATTGAATTCTAAGCCCTCCTGTTGCAATTTTAGGTCATTATTCCTTGCTCTGAAAGTCACAGAACTATTTTCCAGTCCTTCTCCATAGTGGCAACTACCTACACCTATATCTGTCTTAGCTAAATTACCTCGTGTCTTTTCTTGTCTAGGTGGAATAAGTAGAGTTGTTTAAACATGGTGTCGTGGTTTAACCCCAGCCAGCAACCAAGCACCATGCAGCCGCTCACTCACTCCCCCCCCCCCGCCCCCGTGGGATGGGGGAGAAAATCGGGAAAAGGAGCAAAACCCATGGGTTGAGATAAGAACGGCTTAACAGAACAGACAAGAAGAAACTAATAATGATAATGATAACACTAATCAAATGACAACAGCAATAATGAAAGGATTGGAATGTACAAATGATGCGCAGTGCAATTGCTCACCACCCGCTGACCAACACCCAGCTAGTCCCTGAGCGGCAATTCCCTGCCCTCACTTCCCAGTTCCTATACTAAATGGGACGTCACAAAGTATGGAATACCCTCTTGGCCAGTTTGGGTCAGGTGCCCTGGCTGTGTCCTGTGCCAGCTTCTTGTGCCCCTCCAGCTTTCTCGCTGGCTGGGCATGAGAAGCTGAAAAATCCTTGACTTTAGACTAAACACTACTGAGCAACAACTGAAAACATCAGTGTTATCAACATTCTTTTCATACTGAACTCAAAACATAGCACTGTACCAGCTCCTAGGAAGACAGTTAACTCTATCCCAGCTGAAACCAGGACACATGGCCTTGTAGGACATTTTTGCTAGATCATCTGCTCTCCCCTGTGAACGGAAAAACTTAGGGAATTTTTAGCTGTAAAGTTTTAGCAAATCTATGAGACTGACAACTTAAGCCTAATTCAAAATGACTTTTTTCCTCAGATACATGTTTCTTGACATCCCTCCAAAAGATGAACCAAAGAGCATGCCAAGCATGTTCACACAGTCAGTGTCTGACATGACATTTTAATTGTTTTCAGAAGTTGTAGACTGTATCACATGGGATAAAATTCATTCAAGAAGAAAGGAAGACACCTTCCCCCCATCAAATGTGCAAGTTCATATATTTGAGTATTTTCAGAATATATTTATGGCAGATACATTGAATCAAGCCACTGAAGTATGAGAACAAGTAATATTTCCATACAGATGTAAATCTGCTTCAAGGGAAGCAGAACTAAGTCTCTGTTAAACTGTGGAATACACAGTCACAAATACGAATCACTTCCCAATCACAGTAAAAAAAGATAAAATACAGTTCAGTGTTTAGCCTGACACATTTTATTAAAAAATGGCAATTTGGTCACATTACCTGCAGTAATACCAAATATTTTGATACAGAATATCAAAACAATGCAGTCTTGATATAATCAGCAATACATTCCCCTCGAGGTCACAAGTTATACCCACAGAAAAAATCTGCACTGACTCCCAGATACCATCTACCCCAATTCCTCTAAGTAAGCAGCAGCTTAGTATGGGAAGTCTTAATCCTGCAATGCTTGCATACGTGTTCCCATTGAACTTGGTCATTGGTATTAATAAACTTCACGTGAATCCTCACAGTTAAATGCTTGAAATACTAAGACCAAAGTAAGACTAAATCAAACACCCCAACTCTGATCTAGATAGATAGGTGAAGTAGAAAAAGGTCTGTTTTCCTTATACATTCTAAACACAGCATTTTAAATATATACAGCATATTGTTACAAAGTAACATTTCTTTGAATGGCAGTTTCTATTTTGAAGTTATTTAAATTAACACAGGAACACTGCATATTGTGCATAAAGAGGTACCTTAACACAGCAATAGGAAAGGGTTGAGAGAAACGCTCTGAACATGCAGTACTTTTGTGGTGGTTTAGCTACATTTAAAATAAGCTTTAAACGTTTCCAGGAGCACTATCAGAACTGGTAAACATCATGAGCACGCATGGATGTAGCTTACCTCTGCTACTTGAAGACGACGACCTTGATGATGAGCGTGATGAGGAAGAAGTGGATGCAGCACTAGAAGACGATGTGGATGAAATGGATGATGATCTGCTTCTACTGCGTTTTCGTTTCCTTTTTTCTTTTCCTTAGGATAACACAAGGCAACAGTGACAAGCATGCTAGTAACTACTGTCTACAAAAATGACTCTTCACAGAACTTAAGCACAACGAACACCTATTTTGAGGGGCTGGTGGTTTTTTTCCCCCCTCTTCCAGCGCACCATGGTCTACTGCCATTAGCAAGCGACAACGCTCAACACCAGGGTCGAATGTGGTAACTGATGTAAAGGATAACATGCGCGACACCACAGCACGGAAAGAGATTAGCAGTGCCTACCTCGGACTTTCAGCTCTCCTTGTGAGGTTGCACAGAGCGTCCTATTTTTTTCGTCCTTCCCGTCATCCATATCTAGTGAGAGTCAAAAGTACGTTCAATAACATCATTTCCAAAAGACTTTGGGGGGGGAAGGAAGAGCAGTGTGGAAACCGAGAAAACCAGCGAGCACTTCTAAGTGCACTCCTATCAAACCGCATCAGGCTACGGCGAAGCGCAAGCTTGGGCTCTCGTCCTCTTGCATCAGGAATCCGAGGCCAAAACCCCGCTTCCGTGTCATCTGCGACGACTGGGCCGTTAACACGGACGCGGGATTTTGGGCCGCGGCCCCACGGCAGGCTCCGGGTGGATCACAGGGCCCCGCCGAGGCCGGCCGCAGAGGAGGCCCCCGGGGCTGCGCAGCCGCCGGGAGAGCCCCGACCTGCCCCGCACCCGCCGCGCCGGCACTCACCCGCCCGCTCACGACCGCACACAGCCCCGCCGGCGGCCCGGGAGGGGCTCTCCCCCCGCCGGCCGGCACACGGGCGCCTAGGGGCCGCGCCGCCATTTCCTGGGCGAAGATCGGCTCTCGGCTCCCAGCTCCGGCTCCCGCCCCCTCCCCGCGGCCGGGCCCCGGCCCGGCTGCCGGCAGGACCCCCTGCCCGACCCACCCGGGGAGGAGACCGGCCGCTGCCGCTCCGGCTGCCTCCCCGCCGACGCGCTTACCAAGGGGCGGCCCGGGCCCCGCCGCGCTCCGGCCGGCGCCCCGGAAATGCCGGCGCCGGCCGCCGCCGCTTCCTGTGCGGGGAGGGGGCGGCGGGGGAAGCGGTGGCGGCGGCGGCGGCGGCGGCGGCGGGGCGGTTGGCCGGGCCTCGGGCCCTGCTCGGCCGGCACCTCGCCTCGGGGCTGAGGGCTTCCAGGGGCCGAGGCGTCTCTGCCCCCCGCCTTCCCCGCGGTTGGGTGGGCGCCTCGGGCGAGGGCGCCGGGCCTCACACCGCGCGGCCACGCGAAGGGCCCTGCCAGCCCCAGAGGGGCCCTGCCAGGCCCAGAGGGCCCCTGCCGGCCCAAAGCCCCGGGGCTCCTGCAGGGTGCTGCCGACTTGGCCAGGCACCTCTTGCAAGGGGGGCCACAAGCCCAACCTGACACGCGCTGGAGCCCCTTCCCGGCCCGTGGGCTGAGCTGAGCTTAAACGGCTGTCGTGAAGCCTTTGCTGAGCCTCGCCTGCAACTGAAGCAAGTGACTTATTCCGTGTACCTGCTCAAGAAATGAACGGCTCCTGCCACAGGAACCTGTCCCGAACAAGGCTCCTTCGTGCTTCGCAGGATCTGCAGGGCCTCTCACCACACCGCCCACCTTGCCTGGCCAGCGTGGGCCATTGCCTTTGCTCGGTGCCCTCTGCAGTTAGCCCTCGTGAGCTGTGGGCCAGTGCGTGGACTTCCCCCAGCCCCCAAGGAACAGCGCTGGGTGAGCCAGGTCCAGCTGTGGCTCCTGCAATGGAGACCCCTGCAAAGCCCAAGCTTCCCCCGCCATTCTGTTGCTGTGCACCAGTACGTGGACACGGCCTTTCTGCATGTCTTTATCTCCAGGCGCACGGATGAGAGCCAAGCAGGGCTGGCTGCAAAGCAACTAAGGGAGCTTGAGTCCTGCCCTAGGACCTCGTTTCCCACTCCCTCCCACAGTGTGAAGGCAGCTCTCACGCTGCCCACAGCAGCACAGTGCCAAGGCCGTCCATCACCTCCACCCTACGTGCCGTATTTACGGAGCTGGGACACCCTGTGGCACTCAGTGGGTCTTTGAACTCTCACATAGGAATGGGAGTCAGACGCTAACATTCTTCCCAAGCTGATTTCCAATACTTTGGGCTTAAGCCTTCCAAGTTTTCCATTCCCATTTTTAAAATACCATGTTCTCAAGCACAAAGTAATCACGGGACACTGTTACTGGCCTAAACTGAAACAAATCCAGCCTCAGCTGAACCCAAACCTGCTTCAAACAGAAATAATGTCCACTTATGATTCCGATAGATCCTTGGACCTCATGGATCTTCATCTGGTCTAGCTCAGCTTAGAATTTACTGAACTTCTATGTGCAGCTGCTTTATGATACTCAAGTATAAACCAAAATATCTGTGAAGCACATTGATTCCTAATCTAAAGCAGTGTCAGGGGTTTTTTTTGATTGTAAACAAATATCCAGTACTCCATATCCTTCTAAAAAGTCTGCTTAAATCCAGCCAAAAGGAATATATGCCACACTCATTCCAGAAGGATGATAAAATTTTTTATTCTTACATTAATTTACGTATACAGTGATGACATTTGGCTAGAAAAATGCCTGTAGTAAGAGATATTCAAACAACTACAAACTGTCAATAAATACATTAAAAACATACTGTATGCTGATGTAGAAATACCCTACACTTTTTTGGTTACTTACCCAGTACAATATTATTGAAAAGTTTTTTGGTGTTTTTCATGCAACATCAAAATTCTTCCCAACAATTCATGCGATACAACATTTTTTTCTTTATTAGGAATGGGATGAAATTTAAAATCCTGTTTACAAGTAGTAAAAATCACTGAGAATTTTAACATAAATCTCTCAATTGTTGTAATAAAAAGAACAAATTTAAAGAAGGTTGTCTTTAAAAAAATTTTCTCAACTAATTCTTTATAAAACAGGCAGTATTTCAAAAGGGATGTTTCCATTACCCAGGATGAATCATTTGTGCTTCAAAATGTTAAAAGGAATATTCGTGGCAAAAACCTAAACCCAACTGGTAAGTAGAGGAGAGATTGCAGTATGGATTGGGTAAAACTGAACATGCTTTCAAAATCTGTCCAGGAACACACTAAACACTTATCCACGTCACTGCTCCATCACCTACTCGAACAATTAGAAATGGAGTTTTAATAATACTTAGCTCTTCTCATGCTCAAAATTCTTCACAAACACTTAAATAGTCCTAACACTTCTGCAAGTATTATTATCCCCATTTTACCTTGGGGTGGTGGAGGCGGAGAGGGCTGGGAATTTGACAGGATACAGACCGCATCCTTTCCCTCTTGCCTCCCTTGATTCTCCAAGTTCTTCATCGCTTTCTGTATTTCACACTCAACATACTGGAGAGTTCCAGGAAACATGAGTGGTATGTTTCCATCAGTTATTAGTGGTTATTATGCAAGTTGTGCCATTTTGAAAGTTACATGACAAATATTAAAGTAATAATTGACATGAAGTCCACGTCCGAGGCTCAGGATTGATGTCCTAGAATGCCACACCATTTTCAAACCAAGCTTGCTCCTTCTGTAATGAAGCGTTAGGGACATGAGGCCTAATTGTCTCTGTTGTACAGCCAAAATGAGACTTAAATGAGTCTTAAAGTCAGTCATGGCCATACAAGAGAATAAAATCCATTCTCCACCATCTGTCCCTGGGAACACGGAAAGCCCCTACAGTGGGCCAGTACGCCCTGACATCTTACAACAAAAAGGACATCTAAATCAAAATGAACATTTCAGATGTGCTAAGTCACCATAAGGTACCAATAATTAAGGTCTCTTCCCTCTTGTCCCTGAATTTGAAAATATTTGTGTCTGAATTATGTCCTAGAAACCCTGTGGGAAAATAAGTGCCTAGCAATGAGATTGCAGATATAAAATACAGTATTCTGCCTTTGTCTTTGTATCAATCCCAAATTGTATTATTTCAGTTGATCTCAACATCCCACACAGAAAGGGCATTTTTGATTTTGCCACATTTGCCCTCTTGAATTTTCTACCTTATACCTTGCAGTCTGTGCCCCATTTTGATTTTTATCCTGCCTAGTTTACTCTTAGTCTAAACCCAGCTTGGTTTCTTGCTGTCTCTTGACAAGCTCTGGGTTTGCTCTGCCAGTGGACTGCAGGAGCAATGGATAACGTTGCGATGTTTCACTACCTGATCTGTGAGAGATGAGAGACACACAAAATTCTGTCACTTGTAATAAAATGACCAGGTGTGCAAAATTACATCCCTCTTACAGGCACCCAAAAGGCTTTAAAAGGCACGTGTATTCTTTGTCACTTGTTCCTCAGTGCCTGATCTTGGTGGTTTTAGTGCATCTCCAATAAACCCCGCACAATGCACATGTTCCCTTGCAGTATGGAAGGAACTTGCGATAAAAATTAAGATATTCAGACGCACTTCATTATTACTTAGTGGCTGTCTCGCTCTTTAACAAACACTAGAGCTGCACTACCTGTGAGAATTGGGTTCTTACAGCAACCTCACTCCCTAACCCATTTTCCTCCTTCTTTCCCAAACATCCAAATTTCTAGCAGAGGGGAACAGTGCATGTTACGTGGACCTTTTCCCAAGCAGATATCCAAAGCTCTTCCTGTCTTTTGTAGAGCTGGTAGGCCAGAAAACATCTCTTTTGTGCAGGTGTGGGAGCACAAGTACAGGAGTTTTGCACCCCTTCTTCCAGCAGTGCAGCCAAGAGTACCCTGCTTCTGGCCATGTCCTGAGAAGTGAGAAGTGCCTGCAGCTTCTTTTGGCTTCAGATGGGGACTGTGGATGTTTACCATCAATGGAAATCAGTCCCAAGGCACTAGGCAGGAACGGAAAGGACATAACAAAGCTATTGTGACCTGGGGGTACTCTATACAGCTGAAATACCAGGCTAGAAAAGTAAGAGGCATTGGCATCTTCCTCTGGGCTTTCTGGAAAAAAAACAATTAAAACAAACAAACAAACAAACAAAAAAGATGCAAGATCCCAGGCAAATGTTTTCCCTGCCTGATTGAAGCCATTCTCTCCACTTCAAAAATCCAGGAGATGGAGGGATCAAGATACATTGATTCAAATGTGCTAATGTTGAAATGCTTCCATTTCAGACAAGTGAAATGCACTTGCACACTTGGGCATGGCTTCAGTTCTGTGTGAGGGATGGGAGCCCACAGGCCTGCTTGGGCTCCAGGGGGCTTACTGGAGGAGTTTTGTCTCCAAACACTAGTCTGGTGATGGGACACAAGCATTCCCCCCAGCCTGGACTGAGCCAAGTCTGGATCGAATGCATGTTCGCATCAAACTGGACTTCTAGCTGCCTTAAAAACGCAGTCTTGAAAAAAAGGTTAAAAAAGGAAAGGCTGATGCTTTGGCAATTCATTATCTGTTATGCAGTCCAAAAGCCTCGAAACATTATCAGTAGCTCGACTAGTGGCAATTCACTATTGCATGGCTAGTAGTCTCCAAAAAAGCATTTCGAAATGTTTAAAGCAGTCACATGGATCGGGCACGCTTTTCACAATTCCTCCAGATCGGTTAAATCCACAACCACTTTCAAAAACAGAGTGTCATCTCTGATGTAGGTGTTCTTTGTGTTCTCCAGGACCGTGTGTGGCACGAAGCGTGGACATCCAGAGGCAATATTCATTTCTCCATCCGGCCTTTTGAAACTGCTGCTGTTGGGGTCAGCTCTAAAGACTTCCACGATGTGATTTTTTTTCCCACTTTGGTCCAAAAGCATAAGTGTAACTTTTTGCTTGAAAGGCCACAGTAGCAGCGAGTCAAACTCCCCTCTCATCACCACGAAGTAGAGGGAGACGTGTGTTCCCTTTCCCGAGCCATCCCCATTCAGGTAGGCTCTTGCACATAACCTGTACCCACAACGGCTGGTGTAAAAGGGCTGGCTGAATATGGAGAGGACACGGCCTTCCACTGCTTCTTTTTTCTTCATCTTGTAGTCCGTGATTTTCCAGATTAATTTCCCATTGTAGCATGTGCCTTCCAAAAGCTTAAACCGTTCTTCATTTTTATTAAGCTGTGCTTTGTGAATATTGATCTGGCGATCGTGTTTGCTGGACTGATCTTCCAAAACAACTGGGGGGGGGGGGGGGGGGGGGAAGGAAAAAAAGAAAAAAAAAAAGGAGAGAAACATCTGGTAAAATAAAACTGTCAGAGCACTGGATACAAAGAGCAACCGGACTCGAGCTAACAATTCTGAACTACTGAGTACAGGCTGTTACTGTTAACTTTTTTTAATTGTAATTGCAGCTTGCAGTTGAATAAGGAAATTTGGTAACTACAAACCAGATTTAATGCCTGACTGCACAGTACCCCTGCCTCCACCACAGTGCACGAGCCTGACCAAGGCCAGCTCTCTGGCCCTGCAGTGTCACAGGAATTCAGGAGACATTGTGGAGCAGGGGAAGGTGGGAGTACGCAGCACACACAGCACCATGGCTTGGTCTTAGAAAGCGAGAAGAAAGTCCTTCCTGGCGAAGAGCTGCAACTGACTGACTGTAGCACCAGAGCCTCTATTAGCTACCAGTAAATCCGCAAAATCCCACACCCGTGCAGAAAAGAACTGAAAGTCCCAACACACCCAAGCGCTGATCGTATGTCTCCATCAGGGCAATCTTCTGTTTTACATGTTCAATTGTGTCAAACAGGGGTCGCAAGTCTAATTTGCTTTGTTGCTGGTTTGCCATCTGTATTAGCTGTTTCACTTGCGATTCCAGGCGCGCAGACTTATCCAGGTGACTGGCCAGAGCCTTCCCAGTTCATGCCATTGGAAGAAGGTGGAAGCAGAGACAAGAGACATTCATAAAATCAGCCATTTCATTTGAAATAAGATAAAGAAGCCTTTAGCATGTCAGCAATATCAATTGTATGGTGCATTCAAAAGTACTCTGCTGGCTTAGGAACATATCCAAATGCTCCTTCACAATTAATTTGGCATTTAGTGGCTGAGAAGCCACCCCTTACTCAGATCCATTTGCACTGCATCACTTCATTCAACTATTATTCAAATTTACACCTGCATATTTGCCATGGGGATCTGGCCATGAGGATTTATACAGTTCTTTTTGTCCAGATCAGATATCCAAACTTCTTTATTGGTTAAAATGAAAAGAAAATACTGTATTCTAAAAAAGCAAGAAGGGCTTGTGAAGTGTCTGGGAGATTGGTTATTGCTCTGCTATTAATGACAACTACTACTGGATAAACACGTTTCAGGATGCAAGAAAGCAATTGGCCAAAAAAGATAAAATTATGTCTCACCTGTGTGCTTACCATCAAGTTGCTATTTTTACCAAACAGTTGTGTAAACTGTCTGAATTCTTTCTCACACTTTTTAATGGCCTCTGCTAGCTGCTGGATTTTAATCTCTTTACATTCCAGGCTCTTATACAGGTCAGATATCTACAGATGGAAAAAAACAGAGTAAAAACGCTAAGGCACACCAAAAATATAGAACAAACAAAGTAAGACACATGTGACTACATAGGAGAAAGTGGAAAAGTTTACAATGCAAAACCTCTAACTTAGCAAGATACAGCACTACTTAATTCACAATTCGTGGATAAGCACTGGCAAGTACTGAACATAAGGTAAACATACTCTTTAATAGATCTGTGTGGCAACAGGTGCAACGAGACTTGTATCTCTCATCTCAATCATGATGATCCATTCAGCTCTATAGGGGGATAATACATCTGTTTCTGTGTGTATGTATATAGTTCCCGCTCCCCCCCATACTAGGATCTAGCCACTAAAAGAGATGAGTCAGTGAGTAGTACTAACTCCAAACCCAAGTTGTAGCATTTTGAGGCACTTATTTTTAGCATAAACAAACAGAAGAGTAAGTCAATCACCAGTTTGGATGCATACATCTTAGCAGGACTGGGCATACACCCAGTGTCACCAGCTGGGAGCCACAGAAGCGATCACAAGTGGAAAGGTGCTTACAACTGCCTCTGCACTACTCTGTGCTGCCTCTACAGAGGGGGTGACTTGGGCATCTAAAGGCTCCTTTTCGGAGTAATCTGACTGGCCACTGAAACTTTTAAATGCTTTATCTCCAACCCTCATATCAATGATAAGCAGAGACCGAAAGCAAATGGGGTGAGTGATGGCAACGAGCCTCCCACCGTGTTTGGTGGAGAATATACGTGCCTGAGCACGGAGAGGTTTCCATCTAATTGACTGACTTCACTAGAAGAGCTTATTTTGACTTCTGAGGAGTACACAGATGATAATAAACCCCCTCTTTTAAAACGTAGCTGAGCTAAACCAGGCAACAAATGCAGAATCTCATATCGTCCTCCAAGCAGCCAAGAAATGCTCAAGAGTGCTCATTAAATATGACTTACCTGTTCTTCCAACTGGGAGTTCTTGTCTAAAATCTGCAGCATGTGTTCCCTCAGGGCACCATTTTCATGTTCGGCAAGTTTCCCTCTTTTAACCTTAGTGAGGCAGAGGGGGAAGTGAAAGAATAAAATAATAAGATACACAGATTTTTGAAGCTGTTAGTAAAAAATTAATTGATGCAAGCATTTAAAACATCTCCTCTGTGCTTTGAAAGTGAGGGAATGGCAGTCCTGATTCTCTAGTACAGCATCTTAGCCAATACTAGAAATGGTTGTGAAAGAACAAAAATTGGTTATTTTGATTAGTTACTCCAATTGGTTTGGGAGACAAATTCCAGTCCCGGTACAAACAAGATCTATAAAACAGTACCTTTACAAGACAGCCATACTGCTTATATGGGCAGTCCACTTCTGCCTCAGGGCACACCGCGTGGTGCTTTTCAATCTGCGCACATTAACATAAAAGAAACTTGTAATGAAATAAATATTAAGTAACTTGCTGCACTGATAAAATCTGAATGCCTGCTTAAAGGGTGAATAAAGGCCAATGTCATGACACCACTAATCACGTAAACAGGAAAATGAGTATTCAGAGTCAATAAGCCAGCCAGATATTTTTCCATACTGCAAAATGCCAATGATTTGCAGTGACTGAACACCTCACTTGTAAGATGGGACATATATCCCTTTTAGGACCAAACAAAGAAAATACTTAGTGCAATGAAGTTTTATTGGCACAGGCCAACGTGATCTGCAACATAACTTTTAGTTTTCATAAATGTGTGTGATCTGCTGAGTCACAGTATATGAAAAAAATAATAGTACCTCCTTTTTCAGAATTATTTGTGAACAGTTTTGGAGACAAGGCACAGGATAATCAGGACAGTCATTTTTCTCATGATTCTGGGGAAGAAGAAAGAAAACAAGGCAATGGTTTGCATTTTTGTAAAGTAGTATACATAGAGGAAGCTATGCAAACAATAATCCCAAACATACATGTGCAAGTCCCATATCACATTGTTGTTCATAACAGCAACAGTAATTGGTGTTATTTAAAGCAAGCACATTTATTATACTTTCTCCTTCAGCTACTCAGCCAAATTTTGTTTCAGGAGTTGTTAAGCCCCATTGCAATGCTGGAAACCTTTCACTCAGCAACACTAAGAGGAAACACGTGCTATGGATTCCCAGGGAATGCTTTATAATCTTACCTTTATGTTAATTAACACCACATATTTATTACAGTACTGACACATTTCTTCTCGAAATTTACAGTGCCGGCTCAAATGCTCTTTCAAGTCTTTCCGAAGAATTTGATCACAACATCCATCGTTGGTGCATTGCACGCTTTCAAACAAACACTGCTGAAGGTGCTCCTGCAACACGCAACAGCAAATTAAACCCCAAAGTATTTCATTGCATCTGCAGGTGCTTAACAGACTCACAGAAACATTTAGCAGTTTGGTAACAAACAAAATTCCAAATACTCTTTCCTCCGTAAACTTTCTCCTTTTCCAACCTCAAAATTAAAGTGAACGTAAAAATTTGGAGGTTCCTTTGTATGACTTCCATTTTTCATTCAATAAAGGCCCAAATGGCCAATATGTCTTGCAAGTTTTCTTCAATCAACCATTACATGGCACCTAAGCATACAGAAGGTATGAGTAGACTCTGTGGATATATGAAAGCTACATAAAGCAAATGGTTCTTTTTAAACAAATAACCTAAGGCAAAGCTGGAACAAGCTAACAGCCATAATATTTTGAGCTTAACATCTGTTCCTTACAGTGTATAGCTAAGTCATAATCTTTGTACTTAAACCACATTGCTACAGTAACTCTGAAGTCTGAAGACAATCACTGGAATTCAGCTTATCATAAATACACAGAGTTTGCATGAAAATCAAAGGCTTCAAAACCGATCAAGCAAACTAACCTGATATCGTCCCAGAATTATTTTTGAATTGCAGTCAGGAATGTTTTTGCAGAACACATGCAAGTTGAGAACTTCTCTTTTACAGCAGTTGTCTTTGAATACCTGTAAAGGAAGCAAACCAACCTTCATACACAGTCACATAGGATGTTATAAAGAATATAAAAAAGCAAAACGTCACGACAAATCTTTTAAGCACACAAGTGTAGACTCCATAATTGCGAGTATGGTTCTTGATAATTCATATTGAAAACTTATATTAAAAATATGAATTTTCTAATAAGCATAGGTTTTTTTCCCCATATAGTTATTCCACATATGCTGATCCATCCCACAGCCAACAGGATTAGTAGCTCAGGAGCTATAAAACTGCTCCCAGAGCCTGCCTGTATCTAGAAGAAAGCAGCTGGAGCTAAAAGACCCCAAAGACCAAACCAGCTCTGTGCACACTCCTCTGATGTTCAAGCAGCGCAGCCTGCCTTTGGGATGGAGACGATGCTGAGATACCCCTTCTATAGACTCTGAGAAACAGCACTGTTCCCAGTTGCATATGCAGAAGCAAATTAAGCCCCCAGAGCTAACTTTCAGTCTTATTTAGAGATCTTCCTATAGGGAGCATAATAAAGCTGCTCACTGTTGCACTACTGCCATAAAAATTTGCACAAAGGAGAAGACAACGAGTGAAAGATGAAAATCACATAGAAAGTCTAATTGCAATTTCCTATCAGCAATAGCAGAAAGAGAGGAAGGAGACATTTGATTTCACTGAAAAATTCATTCTGGCAGGACCAAGTATCTGGCATACTTTCAAGCTGTGGCATATAAATAAGGACAAACAAAACCATTACCAAAACAAAAATAAAAATCAGTAGCTTGCAAAATAAGAAGCATGAACTTGTCTTTTCCTCTAAACAGTTACCAAAAAGTAAATTTAAGTCTGCAGGGTTAATGATATATAATGGAAATAGTTAAGGTAGCAAATTATAACCAAGTCAAAACAAAGACAATCAATAAAAAAGATTCCCCAGCAAGATGAGGCATTAAAAAGTAAGTCAATAAACTCTCCCCTAAAAAACCCCCACCCAAACATCTGAAGACTAGAGAAGATTTAAAACTTTGTGAAACTCTTCAACGCTACTGGAAATACAGAGGACTAAAATGAAATAACTTCAGAACATGAGGTATAAAATAAAGCTTTAGCTCTATAGCCATACTTCCTTTCTGGGAGAGCATCACTGAATACACTGCTTCCCTTAGCATCATTTCAAAGACAAAAACTGCTCTGCCCCTGAGGACTAACAGACTATGAGCCACCTTGTTCTCAGCTGTCTTGCTTTTTCCGTGCAGATGTTGACTGCTGGAGTAAAACTACAGCCACTTACCTCGTGCATTTTTATTGTTTCTTTGTCGACAGGACAAGTGGGTACTGCATTCAACTCTCTAGATCAAAAGAAGATTCATGTTAACCCACAGAAAATTTGATTTATTTTATGAAATTGGGCTATGCTAGAATCTGATTCTGGCAGAAGTCAGTACTAGATACCATAAAACCCAAAAAAGTGCTTTGAAAATATTTTTGTCTGGCAACTACACAGCCAAATTCTGCCCACAGCTCTAAGAGGGTATTAAGCTGCGACAGTGAATATGTAACAGAAAGCAGAGTTTGTCCTATGACTGTTGATGTTTTTTAATTAAGAGGCCTTTGTCACTCTCTGGCCATCTGCTGCTTGCAAATATCATATCTGAAAAAATCCCATCGTGTGCATTATACCCAGCCTTTGCCTTGTGCAAGCAGCACACTTCTTGCTACGCCAGTAAAAGAAGATCTAAGGGCTCCTGTCTTAAAAGGCTTCCAGAAGTCCTACGATAAAGGATGGAAAAACACTTATTGAGGCAGTGCAAAAGGGAGGCAACCCAGAGAGAGAAAGCAGCAAACACAAAGCATCTAAAATTCATAAAAGGTAAATAGCGACATCCATCCACGTAATCAGGCTTCTCTGCAGCCTTCCCAAGCCAAATCCTGCCCTCAGGTACACCAAACAGTATGTAATGTATTTCCAGACAGGTCTGCCGGGTAAACTCATTTGTACCTGCAGGTAAATCCCAAGCAGATGGATGCCAGCAGCCTTATGATTTGACTGTAATATCAGGTAATACTAACATCAGTTTTATAACTCCACTAAAATAAAAGAAATTGTACAGAAGCAAACAAAAACAGCTTAATCTAACCACCAGTGCCAGTACTGAGAGACATTAATGCAACAAATTAATCTGAACAGCACAATGCTAGACAGACAGACTGAAACAGCATCTCATGCAGTAGTGCTTAAGCTTACATCAACACTTTCTTCCCTGCAGTTACCAAAGTATTCCTCGCCAGCACTGGGTAAGGTCTTTAAAGACACCTTTAAAACACCGAGCATGCAGTCATTGAGTTCAGCAGAGCCTTTCCATTGACTCCTTCAGGGTTTTATCAGATCAGTACTATTATTATGGCACTCACTGCTGATTTATAGAAGGCATTGACTTCTTTTGAGGAAGGGGCGTACGGGGAGCTTGTAGATGCGGGAAGAATTTGCACTGACCTCAGAGAAAGAATGCACTGTTGGCAAAATCGGTGCCCGCATCCCGTCTGGTGGGGATTGCGAAGGACGAGGTGGCAGTAGGCGCACTTGTACCTGTCTTCTAAGGTTTCAACAAACTTGTAGTCGGCATCAGGCTCAAAGTCCAGAGAGATGGCGCTGGCAGAGTTCTGGCGCGTGAAGATGCCCGAGAGAGCAGCAGGTTCGTCACAGGCCATGGGAGCTGCGCTGGGAACCAGACACAGGGGGATTCCTTTCAAATATTCACTGGCAGCCACACTGCCTTGGCTACCACTTGCAGCAGGCTGCCGTTCGCGGGAGGGTTGTCATCTGCAGCAGGATGCGACAGATTTCGGAGGTAAATGCAGCGCCAGCTATGGAAGAACAACAAAATGCTCAGAGAACCACAAAACGATGGTTACACGACAAGCATCAAAGCATGCTTCTTTGGAAAAGAGTTTCACAATCTGAAAACTATTCCGCAGAATAGAGATGTTTATGTTTTTTTAAATTTTCTTGCAGCAGCTCTTAGTCTTAAAAAAATTACAAGAGTCACAGACATGGCTGGGGAAAGCAGAGGCCAAGTCTTGGCCCTAATGTCTGCCAGGGAAGTCTACACTTAAGGCAGAGCCCACCCACATGACTTCACAAGTTCATTGTACTGGTTCAAGCAGGAGACAGCTTTGTGATTCACAGCAAGGAGCATACAAAAAAAAGGCAACAAGGGGATTTTACCTTCAGTTTAGGTGTTACAGGAGTCAAAGCCTCTTAACTTGACATCTTTCTTTTTCCTGTTGATCACTCATTCATAGCAGCAAACTCTAACCCTATTTTTTCAAAATTTTACTTAATTATGTGCAAGTTCTTGGCTATATTAATCCTGCCTGAAAGAAGTGGTGGAAAAAAAAAAAGACAGAAAAGCAAGATGGCAATCAGAAGAGTGACATAAGTGTTTCTCTCAACCTACCAAAGCTCATACACAGCACAGGAATGCAATGTTAATTTTCTAATAGGAAAACCCAGCAACATTTGTTTTCAGCCCTAAGTCACAAACCTTGAGATTTGCCACCGGTCCCTCAATCTTGCAGTATTTTTTTTGCAAGTAGCTCGAGACCTAGAGCCACTCTCATTTTCATTTCTTGTGGCTTTGCATTCAGAAGACATTTTTTCCTTACAGGATGTGTACAAAAGCACAATGCACCTGAGGTCTCGCATTGTTTCACAGGGGAAGTGCTCACTTTTATAGCTGTGCTGTGGGACGCTACTTCGCCTCTGCATGCACCACCCACCTTGTCAGTCACTCGAGTCACTCTTACTGGCATCAGCACCTCTCCAAGAGCTCTGACTCAGCTCCTGCAAGGTCACCGAGGGTATCTGCTGCTTTCGTAGGGAAGCAGGGCCAATACATCACCATTAATAACCTCATGGCTTGCATGAAACAGTATGCCAAGTACCGATATACTGCCCTAGCTCCCTGCTGCCGTGGATTCCTGGCCCATGAAAGCAGCAATTAGGCTTCAGAAAGCAGCATCCATTTTCCTTTCTACTTTAATATCCCATACTGGGTGAGGAAATCCTGCAGACAGATGAAGTACCTGATTCAAAAACAAGCCAAAGCACTTAACCAACAAAAACGTATTTCACAGCAAACATTTGCGTGCTCCTGTAACTCAACACCCTTGTTCACAGTTGTACGGAGAATTTACCTGCCCAGCTTGTGAGAGCCTCCCTGCCCTCCACCAGGCTGAATGTCAGACTTACTCCAGCACAACTGGCCATCTAACGTCGGTAGCCCACAGGAATACGAGCCCTAATCATATTCCAGGCATAAAGACTTATTCCAACTGGAGTTTGCAAATTACCCTGTTTGGTCCCTCCAAATGAACAGCCTTCTGCTTCAAACCAGAGATGACTGTCCATGTCACTCCTTTCATTTTTATACAGCTGACCTTTTCTCCTCTGAAAACGGGGTTCCCGGTTCTCTGACGCTTAGTAAGGAGCAATTCTATTTTCCTCGCACGAACGAGAGATGCCCAAATGCAGCCCAAGGGATTACCAGCCTTGTGCCTGGGCTGCCTTGGTAGCTGATGCCAGCAGCAGAGCGCACCTGCTGCTTCAAAGGCAGATGGACAGCTGTCACTGTCAACTTCCACAGCATAGACCACCTACAGGACAAATTTCCTACAAACTCATTCTGTTGTTGGTTGGTGAGAATCCTGAAACATGTTTCCTTCCTCTCTCTTATTAGTGCTCTCTCCCATTTACATGGTATCCAATTTCCTGAGTCCTATTACACTCCAGGACATATATCACCTGATAGCATGGTTTAGCAAGTTAATGCCACACTGTGTAAAAACACACTAAAAAAAAAATAAAATCCACGTTTTACCTGTTTTGCCTTTAAGGTTCTACCTTAACTCCAGAAGTACTTCCAGCTGGGGTGAACAATGTTACAGATGTTTTAGGCAACGAAGTTATGGGATGTATTAAGAAGAAACACAGTCACCAGCCCAAAATCCCATCCAGAGACTCCTTCAGAGCTCTCGCTGCTCATCAAATCAAACACATTCGTTCCCATCTCTTTCTGCAAGGAGCACTACTGTGGTACAATGTCTTCCAACTACCTTGCTGAAACAAGAACCTTTATATCCTTAAACACCTTCATGACGCACCCAACCCAGATCCCATTCCTAAAAATGGAGACTCTCAGCATCTCTGTGAGAGCTCCTCCTGCACCTCAGACTCACTCAGGAGCCTTTTGCACAGCTCAGGGCACCTCAGGGCACAGGACAGAGCACTTTAGGTGAAAGGCAAGCCTGCCTGCTCAGAGGGCAGAACGGAAACCTTGGGGCGCCCAGAAGACTGGGGATGTTTGCCACCACTGCCAGCCTTGCAGGAGGTTTGCTGCAGGGTTTGCAGCTGCTTTGCTGGAGGAAACGGGCTGCCCCAGGAGAGGGCCAGTGGATGGCGATGCTTCACCCACGCTGGGGAAGCGCCTGTGTGAACCAGCTGGGGAGGTGGGCTCGGAGGAGCCGAGAAAGGCAGCCCTGTGCCAGACCTACCGCCAGACCTACCGCCGGCCAGCGCTCGGCGGGACGCAATCCAAACCATCGCAGGTGGCGCGTGATTCCCGTCCCAGTTCCCACCGGTGACTCAGGGCGGATTGCAGAAGCTCTTCGTCCACTTCTGGCTTCCAGCGCCCGTGGCCTTGGAACTGAAACCAAAGGGAAACCGTCAGGGGAAAAAGTGCTTTTTTGTGACATGGAGAGCACGCCAATGGTTAACTGAATCAATTTCCTGCTTACGCTAATGCCTGGCCCATGTAGGAGAAGAGGTATGCTTTCACTTCTGCCTGTTCACAGCTAAGAGCAATGGGAAGGCGTCCTTTATTGCACACACTACAATATTTCAGCATGCATGTGAACTGTAGTGCTGTTTTAAAAGAGAGTGGTAGGTTCATGCTGCATGACGATGCTCTTGTGGCAGACACACAACGCATGCAGCAAAGGGATTTTCATTGCAACTCCACTGCAACAGCACACACACAAAAAATACCCCAATCTATGGACACTGAAAATCTACACGTCAAAAAAATGGATTTCAAAATACTGAAATAAATAGAATTAATTCTGACTGCACATACAAAAGTAGTATGAGTCACTAGAAGCTAAGCCCAAGTCCTATGAACAGCTACCAAAGAGTGGGAGCTCAATAGCAGTGCAGTATAAAGAGCTCTCAGCTGCACCTTCCCACCATTTCAGCATCCCAGCCCTGCCTGCACCAACAGCAGCACATGCAAAACACTTCTGGAACAACTCTTTACATAACGGTGTTGTACACAGATGCTTTAACCTCACTGGAAATAATCCAAGGGGTAGAATTTTCATAACAACAATAATCTTTCTTAAATGTGGGCTATCCTGTTTTAACTACCACCACACCAAACTGCGCTCAAACATTTTCCATTAAAATGCTCCACACAGTATATCTTGCTGTTCAGAAACTGAGCAAGGCACAAGCAGAACATAATAATAATAAGAAGAAAAATCAGCATGGGCATGACTTAATATTAATATAAAATTACATTAACATTTTTAAAGCCATGTTCAAACAGTTCCCCTCCAGCAGCACTGCTGCCTATCTACGCCACCAGCAGTCAGAATTGAGAGAAGCGGCGTGCAACACCAATATCACATTGAACTATTGTGGACAGATTAACTTTTTTTTAGCCATGAAAACATACTTACTGCACATAGAGAAAACCATCTCTATAGTGCGGATGCTCTTTTTAAAGACAACGTGTTTTTCCTGTTTTCTCTCACACAAAGCTAAGCCCCTGCAAAAGGTCAGCAGATTCCCCCATGAGCTATGAGCACACCACTACAGCAGGCTGCAGCACCAAAACCTCCAGGACGGCAGACCCGAGGCACAGGCACTGAATGCCACCACATCTTTTAGACTGAGAAGGGAAAATATGTGTTGTTATCACAGCTTTGGTTATCACGCATGGACAAGTTTGGTCCTGCTGCTGCCCAGCAAATAGGGGCTGAAAGCACGGCTTCTGCCAGGTTCACTGCATGAGGGGAGGGTAATGCTCAGCTCCCCTCCAGGACTGGGGTATTGCTCAGTAAAAAACACTGTGATCAATTCCTTACTTATCATGCTTTCATGAAATACATACAACAGGGCATAGAAAAAAAGTTATATATCTATGTTCCTATACACCTAGCTCCAGTTCAGCTCTATTGCTTTGCCCTAAGGCACTTGGTAGGGACAAGTCTTAGAGGATGCCTTGTCCCTACCTCTGAAAATTATCTACCTTTTATGGTACATCAGAACTGGAAGCCTGTCTTAGTCACAGTGGGGAAAGTTTTGTCAAATTTAGAGGTCTAAGATCAATTCAGTTCATTGGGAGATGACAGGCAGAAATATGATGGAGGTGAACATACCTTGCATTAAAATGACGCCCTCCAAGCTGCCTTATAAACTAGGTAGATTAGCTGCCTCCAGTATTTTTGAGTTAAAAGAACAAAGTTATATGATTTACTACTAATATAAGGTCCTCCACAAAAACACTGCAATTTGCGGACAAGAAATATATGCCCCAACTCTTAACATACGGAGAGGAACAGGTAACAGAGTCTGCTAAAGAATGACTAAAAATATCTATACACTTTGAAATACATATTTAAGATACAGCAGATTATGTAAAAACAGAAGATGATGACATCTGACCTCACTGAGGGAACATCCTCGTCCCTTCCAACCCAGGAAGAGTTACAACGCTTTGACTGCTGACAACGAAATGCACTTACAGAGTCGCCACGGGGGAGAAGGACTCCGGCTGCATCATTTGTGGCCCCCCAGCCCAGAGGCTGCAAAGGGAAAGGATCCCCTATTGCACCAACACAGACCCACCACTGACACTCAGGGCTTGCTCCTACTTCACCTGGCAGCCAGTCAGTCTCGGGAACTGTTCTGCTGTTGTCCTAATAGCTTAAAAACCATGGTGCAGTGACCAGCTGGTAGCCAGGAGAAAATATTTCTAACTGTAATAATTTCCTATTGGATATGTGCCTGAGACCCCGCAGGGGATGTTGCTGCAGAGGCCAGCAGAACAAATTTGTTTTCTTTTGTATATAGACAATATTATCCAATTAAAATTCCAGTATTACCTTATTCTCAAAGCACAGTAAAACCTTACTAAGCAAGCATCAATTTGCTAATCTCGATAGGCAAATTTTCACTAAGCAGAGTAAGACAGTAGGGTTTCCTTTGCATAGAGTTACAGTCAAGCATTACAATAAACCCCCATAAAACTAGACTTCATTGGTTTTTTAAGGTATAGATTACAACACAGATAGTATTTAAAAAAAAAAAAAAAAAAACACTCTTACATCTAACAAAGTATGTCTGGTGCTGAAGTAGTTTTGATTTTACAGCCAGCTTGCTTATTTGCCACATCTACTCTTTTCCCTGGATCTCCTAATCATTAATTGTTTTTGTATTATCAAGAAATCTCTCTACACCTAATCAACACAATATTGTTACAGTAATATGGAAAACTTTTGCCTTAAAATAATCTCATTCACAGCTGGAAAATAACTTTGTTCCCATCACTTCTGTAGCAATACCTGGATGTTTTACCACCTTCCTGAGCACCAACAGAAATTTCAGTAAGAGGGCACCACCATTTACCCCACGACACCCTGGCACTGCTTTGCCGGTTCAGGGAGTAAACTCAGTTCCTGAGATGTTTTGAGGTCTGCAGCCTTCCCCCACTGCAGCCCTGTGCCACTGACACCCCTGTGTGCCACAGTTCACCCCTGAAGAACCCTTCAGAGATGAGGAATAATTCTAGCAACATTAGGCTCCTGCCGGCATTAACGAGACACATTTTGGTAAAGCCATACCTGAAAACTGTAGCTGGTCCTCAATGGGGAGAAAATGAGAGCGAGCGAGAGAGCTCACGCCAGCGTAAGCTTTGTGGTTAAAACAAGAGTACAAGCGTTTTAAAACAGCAAGGGAGTGGAAATCCCCCAGCGTAGCTTTGAAAAGATCATGTCTAAAAATGTTTTAAAAGTGTTAGGACTAAAAAGCAAGCCATTGAAAAGTATTTTCCCTTACTGCATTGATGCAGGGACTGCAGATTTTACCACCTGGAGCAACACAAAGTTACCAAGAACTTTTCTCACAGTTTTTGTCCAAGATACAGAGGAGTTTTCACCTTTCGCAAAAGTGGTGAGTGATGTGACCAAAGAAAAAATACATGGGCAGCACAAAACACGTAAGGACATAAGAAAAACCCAGGTCCAACCCTGTGAATCCTTCCACGGTAGCCCTGAGGAGCCCAGGTGGACCCACTTGTTGCAGGAAGCAAAGGGATGGTTCATGGAGGAAACGGCACTGGCTCCGTCACAGAGTGACTACATCAACTCACGCTACAGGCTGCGCGGGGATTTTGCATTTAAACCAGAACTCTCCAACTGAGATAAAATCCATTTTAAGAAAATAAATGTTTATATTTGGGTTTGTAATAATTTGAGTGGCCATAAACCCTAATGATTTTGTAGCCTGAACTTAATTGTGCACACAGGATTCCTGGCAGCCTTCATCTCCACTGACTCTGTGTCAGCCTCCTTCCCCAGACGAAAACGTGCTGCCCTTACGGCAGTGCCACGGGTTCCATCTCTAACCCCACTCTTTTCTTATTGTCCTCTGCCCCCTCTCCTGGCTTTCTAGTCTCTTTTTTCCCCTCTCCTAAAGTAAGGTATCTTATTTTCTATAAAGGCAATAATTTTTAAGTCTCCTGTTATTTAAAATACTAGTTTTCCAAAGAAAGCTACTATTCTATCTTGTAGTAAATGCAATACATATCCTCTTTAGCCTTTTCCCTTTAACTGAGCTTGCTCCCAGAGCATTTCTAACCTATTTCATTTTCCATCTCCCCTCCCAGGAGGCATCTCAACCTACTGCATGTTTTCCTGAACCTTCCCTGAAGCTCTGGAACAGACAAGTCATTGCTGAAGTCTGTTCAGGCAAAGGGAAAGGCATCGATTCGAAGGCATGCTGCTTCTTTATGGGATCAATTAAATTGATCCAAGTTGTATTTCTAGACGCAGCCTAAGCTCACTTCTACAGTTAAGCTTTTTAAACCAGAAGATACTCTTTTGTCCTTGCCATGAACTCACGTCCTCAGGGTGCATCCTGGTCAAGCTGTTGACTATACACAACCTCTGCACAGGTTGACATCAGAACAGCAAAAGAGCTTGTACACGGGCTTTCCTTGAACCTGGCAGCTCTGGAGGAAGGATGGATACGGCTGGTTTCGTCGGGAGGATGCAGCACTGCAGAAAGCGTAGTGCTCTGTGAGCACAGCTCCAGGAAGCACCATCTGCTTCTGGGAAGCTTTGGGGAAAACCCCAAATGAAGAAGTTGAGTAGGAGCAGGATCTTAATTTTAAACAATTTCACTCTGCAGATGAGTAGAGAGCAATAGGCCAGTGCTATTGTTTGTGGGCAGCCCTCCATCTCCTCCAGCACCAACTGCAGTGCTGAAACCCTGACCAAGTCTCAAGCATGCTCAAGGGGATGAAGGTGAGTGAAAAGACAGACAGCAACAGCATTTACGAAACAGAATGAAGAGAGGCACAAGAACAACATAAAGAAACAAAATTTACCGAAAAGAGGTAACAATAAGGGACGGAGAGCAAGACAACTAATGGGTTTTAGTATTTTTTATTTTAGTGTATTGGAGCCAAAGTGAATTCCTCACTTTTCCTAACAAATAATAGGCCATTACACATTTTGCAGAACTAGGTCTTTGGGGCTTTTAAGTTTACATCTCCTTCCCTGCCCCAAGGGGACATGCTATCCAGGACTTCAGTTGCTTTGGCCATGAATACCTATTCAAGGCATAAGAAAGTCTTGGTTTTAAATTTCCACACCCCTCACCCTCCGATTTAGCCTTAATGAAGAACTTAATCAGCATGTATACAGAAACCTATGAATCAACTCAATGGTTATTTATCCAAATTACTAGGATGAACTCAAATTTTGCTAAGGCTGGCCACGCCCTTCTTCTGATGTGTTCCCTTGTTCCAGGGGTAAACAATTCCCCCCACTGCGGCCTCAAGAATTCGTGAGTTCAGTGGATTTTGCTCTAACACACACATGTATCTGACAACATACAGACACACATTTTTCTAGTCACAGTCCTCGCTGAAAAGGTAACTGCTAATGTCAAAACCCAAATGCTATTGGGGGCCCCATGAACTTGCTGTTGGGAAAGCAGTGACAGCAAAGATTGTCACCATTTTCTTTTCCTAAAAAAACAGGGGAAAGGATATGTTCTTAAGGAGTCCTTCCCATGAGATCAAACAGGACAGGCTGGAGATTTACAGAGGTATGAACCGGGAGCAGTGCTTTCACGCGGCCCCTTCTCTAAATGCGATCTGCAGTTGACAGTTGTGCTGCTGCCCCTCCGTGCACGCTGCTGCAGCCAGGCAGCAGTGCAGCTGCACAGCAAGCCCCACCACTGCCGTGGGCCTGGATGAGTGCCAGGAGCAAGGCGCAGGGACCTGCCATGAGGGGTGAACGGCAGAACCACCCCTTTTGGCATCAGGTAAGATGCCATGTGAGAAGGATGCTAAAACACGGGCAGCATCCAATCCTGCTCTTGCCGTTGGCACCAGTTTTAGCTTTATTGCTCCCAGCAGTGAACAATGTCACAGTTTTTAGTGACCTCAAGGTGCATCTCAGGCATCACCAAGGTCCACATTCATAATTCCTCAGTAAAAAAACTGCCATCACACAAGGTTTAACATCAATGACAGTGTCCCGGTTTCAGCTGGGATGGAGTTAACTGTCTTCCTAGTAGCTGGTACAGTGCTATGTTTTGAGTTCAGTATGTGAAGAATGTTGATAACACTGATGTTTTCAGTTGTCGCTCAGTAGTGTTTAGACTAAAGTCAAGGATTTTTCAGCTTCTCATGCCCAGCCAGGGCACCTGACCCAAACCGGCCAACAGTGTATTCCATACCATGGGACGCCCCATCTAGTTTAGGAACTGGGAAGTGGGGGGGGCAGGGATTCGCCGCTCGGGGACTGGCTGGGTGTCGGTCGGCGGGTGGTGAGCAATTGCCCTGCGCATCATTTGTACATTTCAATCCTTTTATTACTACTGTTGTCATTTTATTAGTGTTATCATTATTAGTTTCTTCTTTTCTGTTCTATTAAACCATTCTTATCTCAACCCACGAGTTTTACTTCTTTTCCCGATTTTCTCCCCCATCCCCCTGGGTGGGGGGGGGAGTGAGTGAGCGGCTGCGTGGTGCTTGGTTGCTGGCTGGGGTTAAACCACGACAGACAGCAAGACAGACAAATGGACAAGTTTTTTTCTTGTATTTTTCTTTTTTCTTTATAGATAGTGCCCAGTGGCCTTCCATAATATCTTTCATTGAATATGTGATCTGGCAACTGTTTGTACCTGCTGTCTCTTAAGGCAATATTAAGAAATGAAACCCTTGATTTTTGCTTCTTTCATAGTTAGTAAGGGCCACATTCCAGTTTCAAGTGCATGGATATAGTGGACAAGACTGAAAACCATATGACTTAGCACAGGTCTGATCATTGCATGTCTCACAGCGACTACTTCAGGAAAAACTGCTTTGCAAATTGTTCCTCTCCTTGAGGTTTGGTTAGTCACTAGGTGGATTTGTGTAGCAATAATAATAATAAAAGCCCCCAACTTTTACATTTCAATATTATCTTCTGCAAAATAAGCACACAGCAACATACTTACCCTTAGAGAATCCCTATATGCAAATGTCAGTATATTACATATAAAAACTTGCTTTATCAGCCCACACCCCAAACATGCTTAACTGTAGAGCACTCAGGGCAGTCCCATATCAAAACCACTGTGGTTTAGGGCGCCGACAGTTTCTCACACACTTATTTATTTGTTGCAAGACCGAGCTGGGGAGACTACGGAAATTTTTGCAACGTTTTTATTAACAATATGCATGACTCAAGTTTCCTCACCTTCCCAAGCCCAGCCACGCACTGGGGTAGAGAAGTTCGCTTCTTTCCTGGGCTGAGGGAAGAGTGTGGAACAACCGCACATTGCAGCCCAGATTGGTACAGATAAGGGACTGACCTGATGACTTCACAGCATGAATATTAACTCTTCACAGTCATTCGCCAAGAAACTTGGACAGAAAAGGACCAGAAAGCAAAAGAAGAGATTCCAAAATCCTCACCACAACTCAGGGCCCAGACCCAAGGGCGCGCTGGCCACAAGGTACCCCAGCCAGCTGGCTGCAGTCCTGCAGCAGCACCCGCAGGTTGGCATGCTGCTCCGGGCAGGCCGCTGACCACTGCTGACAACGGCAGCAGTTTCTGTGAGACGACAGAAACTACCTGTATCACTGCAGCCACCACCAACTTTCTCAGGAAGAGCAGAAGCCCAGGAAGTTATAACTCATGCAGACCCCCTGGAGGGCCAGAGGGAGGAGCACCTCTCCATAGTCAGCTACTTACTGATGATAAATAATGTCTATTTATATAAAATCAAAGGGTCAGACAAAGAATTGAAGAAGATAGAGGGCTATAAGTTAGCTTAAAGATGGGACACAAATAATGTCCAGGAGATCAAGCACCCTGCGAGTCTGCAGCTTCCCATTGAAGGAATGTGGCAAAGTGACCCAAACGATATGCAGCACAGAATGAAGAACTCCTGACCTAGCTCGTAGCTTTGACAGCTGTGTAAAAACTATACTCCTCAGGGAGACTGGTTAGGGAGCCTGTGGGGTGAAATAAAGCACTGTCTGGTTTCTGCTCTTTGCACTCATTTGAAATTCCTTTTGTCAAAGTCTCCAACAGCAGCTTTCTAGCTTTAAAATGTTGTCCCCTCCTGGATGTCATTCCTCATCCTCTCTAAACTCTGCAATTACTCCCATGCCCTCCACAGTTTCTGTGAGTGCCACAAGCATTTCTTTCTTCCTCCCTGATGTTACTCTGAATCTAATCTTTCAGCCAAAGTTTCCTGCCAATTACTCATAGATGTGCTCTGTTGCCGCAGTCCATCTTCCTGCATAGGCTGAACTCTCAGCCTCTCCTCCAGTACCCGAGCTGTGGATGACTGCCAGCTCAGAGGTAGCCCACTGTCCCCAGCCTTCCCCAAGAGGCCTTCTTCTGCACAGCGCCTCAGTGTCCAAACCTGACACAGCCAGCCTGTATCCCACTTGGGTCCATAACCGTCATCTCTCCCGGGCTTGAAGCCTTAGATCTTCACAATATCTCACCAACTTCTCCTGCTTCATAACTCTATACGATACAGTATTTCTTGTCCACTCACACAAATAAAACATCCATCATACTCTGGTTTTCCAAGCACTCATTTCTCTTGAAATACAATATTTTACTTATTTAGCCACCCAGGGTGCTGCTGCAGGGATTATTTTTCTAAGCCACAGCTATAACCACATCACCTCTCTGTCCGTCCTTCCACTTCCCCACTGCACCAAAACTTCTTGACTTTCAAAGCCTGTTCTAGTCTCCCTCCACTTGCCCCTGCATCCCCTCCAACGATTTAAAAGGGCTGGTTTAATCTCTGGCCAAATGGTGATACCAGGCTCCACCGCCTTCTCGTTAACTATCCGAGCAAGTGTGTACTATGAGGGCAGATTTTTTGGAGGGATATTAGCAGGCTATTCTACTTCAAATCTCTTCTGTAAAATCTCCTTCACCAAGCAGCTGGGAAAAACTGGCTTCTGACTATGACACTGGTCTGGAGGGTCGCACTGTCTCCTATTGCTCTTGCACACAGGTGTGTCCCTCCCTCCCTCCCGACTTGAACTATAAACCCCCTCCAGCTGAGGGCTGCGGCTTTGCCCTCTGCTTGCACAGCTCCTGGCACACCAGGGTCCTCACCCACGGCAAACTCTTCTCCACGTGACAGAAATAAAAAGGATAATGCAGGCAAAGGAAGTTACTCTGGGTAGTTTTAGGCCGAGTATAACACATGACCACCATGGCTCACGCTAAGATCAAAAGCAACAATGCAATGCAGTCCTCAGGCAAGACAAGATGAAATGCAATACTAGCCAGGACAGTACTCCTACACGAGAGCACCCCAGAGCGCCTCAATTGTATGTGCACTGCTAAACCTGCGTGCTCTGTGTAGAATCAGCTGGGGCTGTTCAAAAATACGACCGTGTTACTGCTGCCAGTCTGGAGACATGCCTGACCTGAATACACCCAGCTATTTTTAGGACATCGTCGCACGCCTTTAGCCATCCTGTATTTATAAAACGGAAGTTATGAGGAAAGTTGTTCTTGGCTGGCACCAGGAAGGCGCTGCCAAGCTAACAATAGCCGAAGCGATTCAAGAAGTGCAACAATAGGCGCTCTCCATTTTTCCTTCTTAATCTAAAGAGTGTTGAAAGTATTTTGTCAAAGCCTGCTGCCTCGGTATGCTCCCAGAGTGCTGTTAATCAAGGAAAATCGGAGGGCTGGCTGGGTCTCCCTGCACACACGCAGAGGGGAATTCCCCCCCCCGCCCCCCAGCAGAATTCAACTGACACCAGCGGCGATACTTGCTACAGATCCCCGCAACGGAAAGCGATCGGAGCCGCTGCAAAGCCGTCCCTCCGAGCGGTCCCTGCCTCTTTGTTTCCTTCTCAGCCTCCGAAATCCCAGCCCTGCCAGCCTCCGAGGCACGCACCGGGCCTACGCTTCCCCCCAGCATCGCGGGGGAAGGCGGCGTCGGTGAGCCCGTTCGTGAGAGGGGAGCGGAGGGGAGGGGAGCTCACGCTGCCAGCCCGCAGCGGGGCACGCCGGGCCGGCGCCGGGCGCAGCTCCGGAGACCGGAGGAGACCTCCCGCGCCATCAGAGAGGGGCTCTTCCACAGCAAGGCGGAACTCCCGGGGGCACCAAGTTCAGGTTTTCTACGCGGCCCTCCTTTTTAAGCCGAAAAGCGCCGCGCAGGCTTCCCCTCCCAGTCGAGGGGGCGGGAAGAGAGAGCCTTCCCAGCGGGGGTCACCCACGCCCGGGGGCCTCCCGACAACGACCGCCGCCCGCGCAGCCCCGGCCCCGCTCCCCGACACGCCCTCGGCCTCGGCACCTGCCGGCCCCGGCCCCGGCCCCGGCCCCGGCCCCGACCCCGGCCCCGACCCCGGCCCCGACCCCGGCCCCGGCGTGACCCCCGCACTCGCGGCACCGCCCGCTCCCCCCCCCAGCCCCCCGCCGCACCTGTGCCGGCGGTCGCTGCCCCCCGCCCCGGGGCGGGGGCCGTGACGGCGCCGCGGTGGCCGCCGCCGGCGGCGGGAGGTGCGGGCCCGCCTCTGGCTGCGCGGGGCGCGGTACCGTGCGCGGCGGCGGCGGCGGCGGCGGGGCGGGGGGCGCGGCGGGGAAGCGCTAGTGGTGCCGCCGCCCCTGGCTGCCGCTGCCGCTGCCGCCGCCCCCGCGGGCGGGAACCGCTTTCGGTTTCATGGCAACCCCCGGGCGGGGAGACCCCGGCGGCGGCGCGGCCCCGCCCCGCCCGCGGAGAGCTCCGCGCCGCGCCGGGCGCCGTCGAGCGTCCCCGGGGGGGGGAAGGGAGCGGCGGTGTTTCCCCCCCGCGCCCCCCGGGACGGCGCCGCCGCCGCCGCCGCCGCTCAGCTTTAAGGTAAGACGTTAGCTCCGGGCCGCCGTGGCTCAGGAAGGCTCCCCGGCAGCCCCGCTTCACCGCCGCCGGCTCGGAGTTCAGCACCGGGCCCTGCAGCCTCCCGGACGCTCCGGGAAGATTTGATCAAGCCGGGACAAAAGTCGGCCACGGGCTGCGTAGTTAGTTTTCCGGGACGGGCTAATGAGAGTCCGTGGCGAGGAGCACCGCTGCGCTGGTAAGGATCGGCAGGCTTTGTCCACTCCTCCTTTGGGCGATACGCCCTGCTCGCATCTCGGCCTGCCTGCCTGGAATACAGTTACTCGTCTGTATTATTTACGTCCGCGGCAGTGAAACAGCAACACAAAGCCTCTGCTAAATACGCAAAGAACACAGACATTAGCTATTACCACATGCCAGTATTATTTGCTAATTACTCAAGACATCCCAAAGGATTTTTTACAAACGCAGGCAACACAGCCATCCTCCAGCCAACGGCACTGATGCAATTGTTGTACCGCTCGCTCCCCATCACCTGCTGCTGCACTTTGTTCTGTCTTTCACATTAAACCACTTCTAGGAAAACCAGTCCTTAAGGAAAATACCATACTAGCACATGAACAAAAGCTCTAAGGCTGACAAAAAATAAACCTGAAAAAGAAACAATTAGGCTGTGCTATCTGGATTGTCTTAAGATGAGCTCTAAAAATAATAGTAATAGAATGGTTTCAGAAAGATTCTTCTTTTGCTAAAATGACTCAAGACTTGCCACTCCCAAGGGTGTCAGTCCATATTACATTGATTCTGGGAGTCCAGCAAAGGTGTAGAGGCCATTACTATGACAGAGACCTTTTAAAACACTCCCTCTTGCTAGAACTGAGGACTGTTTTTTTTTTTTTTTTCCTTAGCTTTTAGGACTATCCCGATCGGTCTGGGTACTACTTGTCCAGGAATTTTGTGGGAATATCCACCAGAACAACAGGCATTATGTTTCTGTAAGTAAATATTCAAACATAAATGAATAGTTTCTTTGGAGATGGGAATCGGGTTCCCAAGAACAGACATTTGCTGCATTCGTGATCCTCCTACTGCAGAACATTATAATTCTCCAGAAATGAGCTTTGTGGTGACAAAGATCTGTCAAAAGGATCATCGAATATCAGGGTGCAGGCATTACTTTTAAAATCAAAACTCTTTTAAGATTCCGTGAGCGTAACAGGAGGTCTGGTTTGCATTAAGATAAAGTCATATCCCTGAAGCAGCAGTAGAGATCACAATCCCCGAAGCTCAGTGCTTCCTTTTGTGCCAGTCCAAGGGAAAACTTCCAAGTCAGTAACAGCAATGAGGATTTATTTTGCTGCTATAATTATTTCAGTGTACAAAACTACACTGAAAAAGAGCTTTAAGATTAAAGAATAATTGACACAACTGCAAAGTAGTAACCTTCACTAGTGGTGAAAATGAAGCAACTTTAGAAAAAAAGTTGCACTTGAGTATCAAATTTTAAGGATGTCTTATGAAAAATGGGCCAGTTGCTTGTGAAACAGTCCAGATACTCTTGCCTGTGTATTTTGCCTCTCCTCCTTTGATGCTTAATTCATCAGTAACAGACTGTAAGTTGTGTTAAAGAGTTTATATTTGCCTATCATCTCACATACAACTTCCTGTGATCTCAAAGCAAATGTCTATCACAACAGTGCCTGCCTTTAACTCGCTCAGAGAAAGGCAGACTCTGAGGTTTAGCTATTTCAATCTCAGGAAAAGCTGAAGGTTCACCACATTTATTAAACCACCTAGTTGTATTCAGCGAAATTTACAGTGCACCATTTTGCACTGGAGCTGTGACAGCTGCCAACTCCTCTACAGCTTCCTTTGCATTTTGAAACGCACCTCTACAAAAGCAATTTCAAGGTGTTTGTCTTTGCCCTGGTTTTGCTTTTGCCCGACAACCACATTTCTGCCTAGCATCAGCTGTAACTTCAGTCTATTCCTTTCTTTTGCTAGCAAGAGGCACAACATAATTCCAGTAGCCTTCATCCTAAGCTGCAATTCTGCTCTATTCATCCACAAACTCCCACATATATAAGCTATTGGTTTGTGTTCTGTTTTCTGTGAAGTTTCCAGACTAAACACTGTATGATTTAAGAAAAATCCCAACAATATAAAGAAAAACAAAAACCTAAGGACAGAGGTAACTATAATTCCTTTTGCTAACCATCAACTGTAAGACAAATTAAACTGCTTTACTATGATGTGAAATGTTTAGTGATTGTTTTATTAATGCAGAAATACCTGCTTAACTTCATACCCATTCTGATTTAAAGTGCAACAATTAAATCTGGTAGTTCTTGTACATCCATATTTTGCAAGTGTTGTTCCTAGAAGACATGTCATTCAGATTATGCCTTGCATTTGTAAAATCTGTCATTTTTTTAGTACCGTTTTGCTTTATTAACTAAAATAAACTGTACAAAAAGCTGTAGAATTACATTAGCTTTGAACAATGTAGGATACATGTTCTCTGCCAAACTTTAGTGTGCAAACATTTTACATTTTTTTAAAGTGACAAAATTAAGCCAACCTTGAAGTCAGAGTTCATTACTACATTACAAAACAGGAGACTAGATATGGCAAAAGAAATTCCCCACTGAAATCAACACCATTGTATAATTTTATTTCTAATTCTTAAAAAAATATAAATGAATTTAGAAGAGAATCACAGTATAAGGGCCCTAACATATTAGACCATTACAAGGTACATAAAAATAGAAGACACAGATTTCTTTGAAACTTTAATCCTTTGATTAAGCAGCAAGCATATCACTCTCCAGGCAAACACTGCTTAAAACAAACCCTACCCCCCAAAACAGGACGTGCAAACTGTATGCACATATTCTGCAAAGCACACAATAAAGACATTTTGCTATGTACATACTTATTTAGTACTACAAATGCTAGGAGTTCCCTACTGTGTGCTACAGTGTATGTAAATTAAGAAATACTACCTATCTCTGACCCTCCCTCCCCCCTTCAAATACAGCACCTTTGCCCAGTTATAGAATATTTAAACAAGATTAAACGGAATTACAATGTACTGAACAGTTTTATAGCAGTTGGTGGTGGCCAACTGTACTGCAACACCCAACATTCTGCATACTGAAGTCTATCGACAAGAGACAAAGACAAAAATTAGCGAAGGTACAATACATACACCTGGGAGACTCAATGCTAAAAAAAAAAAAAAAAGAAAAAAAATCCTGAAGATGTATCTTATCACTGTTAAGAATTAAACTGAAATACTTAGGATGTCAAAATGTACCAGATCGGTTTTGTATTGGTTTTAAAGTCTGGAGAGCAGCCAGATTTGTGTATAGCTGGTGAGGGAACACTTATGACTCCCAGAACACAAGTTTCAGTGACCATGAATTCCTCGGTGCTTATTTTACAACGCTGCTTTTCTTAGACGAGAGGTCATCTGATGCTCATGTAGCGGCTAAGCATCTACTCTGATGCAAAAGAGAATTTGTAAGAAAGACCTTTTGTACGAGACCTCGGCACACCAGTGAAAACTGTTCAGAAAGAAAAATCTCTCAAGTTTGATCTGAAAATATTTTTAAATGAAGAACTGAACCATAAAGGTCAACACCTTAACTGCAGTTCAGGCCACAACTATCAAACTTTAATACTAGATTTACGAATGAAATAGGATCTGATGCTGTAAGAACTTCCCTTTGCACATAAAAAAGGCCTTAGCCAGCTGCTAAACTGATTGTTAGACCATCCAATTTATCTGTGAAAAAGCCTAGGGAGAGCATATTCCATTTTCAAATAAAGTCTCATTTTAGTCAAGGGCAAATCTAGTTAATAACAGAATGGATTTAAAAGGATTTTCAAACATCATTTCAGCTATAAGCAAAACTAATTTTCTAAATAGTATGGCAGTCAACATGAATATTATTACATAGTCAAGAATGCAATATTTTTTCAATGGCTTGATTCAGATCACACAGTTTCAAACAGTGCTACTCAAATTTGCAGCCTGGTTTACTTGGAGGGTAGAGGCATCTACTTTAATAAACAAAACCCCAACCAAACTAAAAAAAAAAAACCAACCACCTCCAAAATACTGCTGGGCATAAATCAAGGTTTCAGAAAAGAATACAGTGGAAAGAAAACCTTTCAATCTCCTAAAATCTGGAAGCAATAATTAATACTCAAATGCAGATTTTACTTAGTCAATAAACAAAACAAACAAAAAACCCCACAGTAGCCTCAAACCCCAGCTAATCAACTCTGCCAGAAATAAATTATCTCTGATTTCTGCTAACAGTAAGACTGGGCTGGCAGCAGGTAACTCTACTGCCACAATATTCTACTACCTGCATCAGCCTCTATACTTTCCTCATGAATTTTAGGCAAGATATCAATGATCTAACATACACAAACTGCAGACAGCCATTCTCAGAGGAATTAAATTCTACTGTACTTAAATTAGAAGAATTAGTGGAATAACGAGTTAAATTAATGGTTCTTGCTATATGGTTCCTCTCCTGTCATCCCCCGGGGTGGTGGAAGTTGCTGCCTCTCTCTCCACCCCAGCCCACAAGAGATATTGCAGCAGGAAACCGGACTCCTGTTTTCAGCCAACTTCTAGGAGTAGAACACGCACGAGATTTAGTAAGTTTGGTACAATAGCTTATTGAGTCTTCAGAATACTCTTTCAGATGAGTATTTAATAAGACAGTACATTTTTAAACAAGAAAAAGTGTTCTGGGAAAAACATGAAGAGAAGAAACACCTACATTTTACAAGTGCGTGAAATGCTTCTACTGTTATCTAAACAGGGCCAAAAATTCTGAACCTAAGGCCATTATTTTTTTGCACTAAGTAGTAAAAAAAAAATAAAAAAAATTTCACACACACAAAAAAAACCAATGCTACATTTAAGTCTCCTACAATATTATCTATTCCTAGATTTGCCAGACTACTTTCTTGTAGTTAGATGCTTGACTACAAAGAACTGTAATAAAATAAATAGAGTAAAAATCAGTTAAACAAAATCTTGGTGTCTTGAACATTTATTCATTTAAGAAGTTAACTTCCTTCAACAGTTATTCATATAGAGGAGGGCTGTATTGTAGGCATTGTTCTGCTGTACAAGTCTTCGACATAAAAATATTTTTATACAGGTGGTCACTCACATGGTTCCATTTCTAGTTATTAGCTTGCTCCTCTGTAAAACTGGTCTGATACCTGTGAAGGCTTGCTCTTTTCTCCCCTTCATTATTTGGGGGGGGGGAAAAAAAAAAAAAAAAAAAAAGTACATTGATACAATTTTTCAAATGTAGGAGTTAGCATAATTCTGCTTTATTTCTTCAGTGCAGAGTGGACTGAGATTCTGTCTGAATTCCAATAAGCGAGGGTGGCTGCTGGCCGCTAACCGTGGTTAACACTGGCCTTGGATTTAGACGAGGAGGCATGGAATTAGCTGGGCGGATGAGCGGTGGGGGAGGCTGATTTAGAGTCGGCCTTGGCTGAATAAATCGCGCCTGCTGTTGAAGTGGTGGAGGCTGACGATGGAGAGCAGGAGCAGCAGGAAGCGCTGGACGAAGTAACGGGGGTGGTTGATTTAAAGTTGCGATGGGAGCGGTAGGTGCTGGAGCAGATGCCTGTGCTGGAGGTGAAGGGCCTAAACACTGAGTGGCCGGAGTGCTTTGTGCCTGCACAAAGGACAAAGACAAGACTGCGTGAACAGCCATCCCAGCCAGAACGTAACGCAGTTGGGCTGCCACTGTCCACTACACAGGAAACAGCATTTAAAAAACAAAACAAAAAAACTGAGAAGTTACTGAAAAGAAATCACCAACCAAAACATTATAGACAGCAGAACTAAAAATATTTACGAAGCAAGAGTCTTCTTCTAGAACAAGAACTGTATTTTAACAATTAACAGTAACATGATCGTCACTATGAAAGGTGCAGTCCTGCTCCCAGCTGGTTAACGACATTGGCTGAAGTTCTATGCAAGCTCATCATCATTCTTTAGAATGCAGTTTGCCACTCCACACCAGTTAACCTTACATTATATCACTAAATAAAATGCTGTTCCTCAACCCATGCTTACTTATTTCTGGTACACAAAACACACCTCATCTTCTTCATCAGTGCTCTTTCCTGATGGCACATTAGAAGTATTTTTTGTGTCCTCCCCTAAAGCAGAAGCATCACCATTAGAAGCCAGGGTTCCTTGTTCCGCTTCCCATTCCTGCAATACCTCCTCTAAGTTAAACCGACGCCTGTAGTTTACAAAGAAGTTCTTCACTTGGCCAACAGTCTTGTTGCCAATTACATCTGCAATAGCTTGAAAATCTTTACCATATTTTCGGACACCTGGAAGGCAAAGTAAATAACATAGCTGTGAAGAATCAGTCAGACACAGCTACGTGTGATGTATTTATAGAGAGAACCTATGGGACCTGCAAACCAAGGGCTCGCTAATTAGGAGGACTTCTCAATTAGGAGAAGGCCTCAATTTCCATTAAAACAAAATAATTTTTAATTGCACAGCTATCAGCATACAAATCAAGAACTTTATTAAAAGGTCGTTACCCGCTCTTCTTAAAGATCCTGGCTTACTCACCAAGCCTCCCAACCTAAAACCAGAGAGATCTGACCTCTGACAAATAAAGTAAATCCTTCAGTGTGCTTGCAGCAAGGGCAGAAGCCCTCGACAAGTTCAAGACAGGAGAGGGAGGGTGACCGAGCATGTGTGTATAGCTGTAAACAGGGTATAACACTAGAAATGTTAAGTGACAAACATTGACAGCTTCTATAGGTTCCCTCTGTGCCAGCTGCACACAGATGTTTCTTTGCTCACAACCTGTGCAGCAGGAGTGGTAGAATGCAGTAGCTACTGGACCAAGCACAGGGCAGAACGGGGGGCACAGTTCCGTAAGTCACAATATATTGCTCATTCCTGCACCTGTGACATGCTTTACTGAGGCTACAAAGAGCAACTGGCAAGCATTCACCTGACAAAGTCTTTTTAAAGCTTTCATTCACCATTTGAGCTGGGTAGAAGAATCTGGGGTTTTGAGACAACCACTTTGGGTAATGTAAGTAAATATAAGCTATTGGTGTCTGTTTATAAGACAGCCCAGCACAAGCCTCCAGGATCAAATCCTCCAGCAAGAAGCAGCATTACAGAAGATCTTTGCATTGGTCTTTTCATTCATTTTCATGTTGACATCAGTAGGTCACTTTTGTTTACAAGAACTTCACAAGAAAATACTTCACAAGAAAATCCCAACACATACTTTTTGAAGTTCTAAAACTACATTTGCATCTAACACCACCCCCGTCCCCTCTTGAGTACAACATTCCATCGTTTTTAACCTAAAAGTGGAATTATAACCTAAAGTTTATTGATATTCTCTCAGTTGTATTTAGGGTATGTGTCTAGTTCCACCTCAAGAAAAAAATCCTAAAACTCTCCAGCATCCTAGAACACAGCTTTTAGCTGCACAAAGTATATTTTTAATCACAAGTGTCCAAAAGTTTGGAGACTAAAAGAAATAGAGTTTTATTCCAGACTGAATAAACAGAAGACTCATTTTTTTGCTCTCAGCTATGCATGAGTGAATTACAATTTGATGACTTCTGTGAAGCTCCTTATAACTAAGCTCATTCGGAACATATTACAGTGCTTAGAGGACAGGCACTCTGTCTCATTACAGGAAAAGAAATTTATGCCTGATTTCATGCCTTACTTCAGAAAGTGAAGCAAAGGATTCAGAAAGAGAGAGCTGTTTCAAATCTGAAAGCTATGTTCCTTTTCAACTTAATTGTGAAGAGTATGACCTTCAGCTTGTTCTGCTCTTTTCTACTTTCTTCATTAATAGGCACTTCTGATGTGGTAATGTACACTCACTGTAATTTAAGAGAAAAGTTCAGCTCCAGGATAGTAACAATTTCTGTAGCTGAAGTTGATGTTTCAACTGTCAAGAGCCCAGCTACATTATTTAAGATCTTTTCTGGGGCATACAAAAGAATCCAACCATCCTGACTGCAAGAACCTTGGAAAGAAAACAAAAGGACCTAGCGGAGCCACGTGGGAGGGCATGTATCTAGGCAAAGCAAAGACAGGGATTTGGCTCTGTGCTTTATCAGTTGTACCAGGTATCAGCTATACTCCTTAAACGCTGTGTGCACCCACAGAGCACTCCCTCCAGTGTTTTAATATTCTTTGATTGCCCTACCACTACCACCCTTACTAATTTATAATGGTAATTAAATGTCCAGTGCAACATATTCAACATCCTGTACAAATTAATCAAGTGAACAAAGTGCCCAACAGAACAAAGCACATTTTTGTTTCAAACCTAATTCAGACTTCTAGTGATTTCAGCCTTTTCTGTTACTGTGCTGTCTATACTTCTTCCTTCCCCTTAATCTGCAAAGCAACTGAGCTTGTTGGCTAACTTCAACTAAAGTTGTTGAAAATAATGTCTTAAAGCCTATTTCCAAGCAAACAGCTTGAAAACAGTGTATATTGCCTTTACTGAGAGCCCAACTATAAGAAATTTCTAAAGAAAACAAAATTTCCTTAGCTACAGGCAGCACTACTCATTTTGGATTCTACAGTGTTATTTAGTGCTGCTCTAGCATCACCACAATGACTCCTACACAATGATGTAGTAAAATCCTTTTAAGCTGCATCAGAAACAGAGGAAGTTCAATACATGTTTATGAAAGTTTTATGCATAAGGTGCTGGCATATCTGTAAGAGTTGATGCCAACCCATCATCCCTTTCAAATTGGTGCACATTACTTACACATCCTTATACAAATTCTGTGCTAAACACCACCCAAATTATTTCTGAAGTGTTTAATCTGTTATTCAGTAAGAATAATTTTATTAGGTTGCTGAAAGTGAAGCTCAAAGAAGATGACTGCATAGCCTCACTTCACATGTGTGAATGTGTTTCTCCTGGCTCATTTGACAGTACCCCTGGTCATGGGAATCCTTCAAGCTCTTCAAAACTTCGCCCAGTTGCAAGGGAGCACTTGAACATGTATATGCTCACTATTACAATATTTCATCTTGAAAGTCTAACTCAGAGAAACTCATAAATGGAAGTTCGATGCTGTCTATGCCGCTGAACGTTGTGCAGCACAGCAAACACCGAGAGGCACACAAAACATTAGCCTGGGTCCAAAGCAATATAATAGAGCACCACAATGAGGCAGAAATAGTTAACAGCAACCTCTGGGTTATGAAAGCTGCAGTTTTACTGTGATGGGATTACAGTGCTCCTGGCAACTACCTTACATAGCTAGATCCTGGTCGTCCCAACTATATTCCACTGCAAAGCTATGAAAGCCATGCACTGCTTTTCAATTCAAATTTTGTTGTTTTGAACAAGTCTTAAAACATTTTTGCAATTGCAATTTTCATATGGCTGAGATCTTAGTTTGAAAAGATGATCATGCTCATACATTCCTATACATAAATAAAGTTTGTAACTTAAGAACACCTCAAGTGATGAACTGGCCCATTACATTCAATAACTATTCAGACAAAGTTGAACAGTAACCTGATAAATTATACTGCAAAAGATCGGCTCAGAGATCATAAGTCTGAGTCCACAACCCCATTGCAGGCAGCCACACTGCTTTTAAGATTACACACTCAGCTCTATTTTAATGTGGGTTTTTTCATTACCTCCTCTTTAGTTACTGCCAATTTCTTGAGATTACCCACAGATGACAAGAGGTTTTTCACATTTAGGAAAAAAAGTGCCACAATTATATTACTGCAGATCATTTTTATGATTTCCATGGTTGGATTTAATGTCTGAATTCAAGTGAACAAATCACAGAAGTGCCACCTACCTGCTTAACGCTTATGATTTCTGTAAAATTATTAAAACATGCCAAAATGTATCAATACATTTGATGAAATAAATCTGTTTTAAATGTACAAACTAAATGTCCCCATGCTTAAGTCAACTTCCAAGTTCAATCCTAACACGCATTATGGTAGCTTTTAGTATGGCAAACATGGCTACTTTCTTCTAAAAACAGAGTCAGGGCAAAAGACAGCTTGGCTCCTTCATGCATAGGTCTCCTAGCTCAAGCAAATATTTTGAAGCAAGAGATCAAGGTCCTTAGCCTGAGGGACGGGAGGTTAATACCTACAGCACTGTCATTCCAGGAGGAAGACTCTATTACCAGGCAGTAGGTAAGGACGGGCTAATAAGAATACTTTGTTCCTGGTATTAAGGTTCTCTCCCATCTCCATTTTATTATACAGTGGCAAAGGAAAGGGACTAAAAAGGAAACATAATACATAAGAAACACATGTAAATTCAATGAAAACAGGTTTCTTCCAGGATTTCTTACCCCACCCTTAAATGTTGAGGCTGACTACCTTTACAAAACACAAGACATTCCCTAGAGAAGAGACCAGAAGCCTAGAACTCCTCTCCAGGGAGTCATCACCAACCTTCATTCTCTTTTGCCCATGCTCCAGTTTTATTATTTACCTTGTCGGTCTCATAATGCCATAGCTTAACAAAAGCTAAATGCATTCTTATCGCTTCTCAAACCGACACTTAGTGAGAGCTCCAATAACTAAACTGTGAAAATGCAAGACGGTTTGAATCCTTTCATGCTAAGGCAGGCACAATGAACCTGGATTTTCCCCACTCCTCCAGCAAGCATTCTACTTACTAGACTATCATATTAAAGATAGGCATCTCCTTCAGTTGCATTTGGAAACAAAACAAAAAAAAATGAGCTCGTTAGCAGTACTGAGGATGAACTTAGGACAGAAAATGGTTTGGAGATGCAAATCCCAGTCTGAGGCATGTAAATTGAGAGTCATTACTTCAGACACACCATGCTCTTCAGCATTTCCATTCACACTTCAAAATATACCTAACTCGAGGTTCAGCCATCTGGCTAATAACTACGAGATATGGCATACCTGACAACTTTACACTGATATCCTGATCCAACTGAAAGTTTTATACTAGAATTCAGTCTTTCATTTTAAAGGTGAAGAATATAGAGAAATAAAGCAGATGTGTATAACTGAGGTAATTATATTATCTTAAAAAAGATGATCCACAGAAGTGACTCAATACATAGTGTCTTCAACAGAGCATTAGGCTCTCCAGTTATTTCTCTTGCGTGCTCCTTGATTAAGCAGTGCATGTTAAAGCAAGACAAGAGTCAGTTTTCCTTCAAACAAATGAAATAACTTCAAATTAGCTGTATCAATAGCCTATTAGAAAATGTTTTTTCTCCAATAAGAACATTAGTCAAGTATCCACATCCAGCTTCAAACTCTTAAAAGGCCTTCACTGGGTAGATATCTGCTCTTTTATTCCCTCATGAACAGAGAAAAGTAACTGTAAAGCAGTTTTACTTCTGCTTTTTCCTACTTTAAGAACACAGAGAGATGTCTTAAGTGTTTGCTTCAAATTTTATTATTTCAACTATTACTTCAGTCTTCCACTTCAGAGAAATTGACATAAGGTGATTTAGAAGATGATTGAAAGGACTTTTCGGTACTACTACAGCTGTTAAACCCAGCTAAGCTTTTCTATTCAAGATTTAACATGGGTAACTGAAAGACTAGTGTCACACTGCTTGAATGAATACCCTAAATATTCTCACTAGTTTTGCTGTTTTCCTAGTGACTTTCTTGTAAGACCAGATAAAGTTTAGCTTTTCATTAGAGAGAAATACAGAGATAAGCCTGAGTACCTCTTCAAATCCTGTGCATCAGATTTCAAGTCGCTACTACTATTAACGTACCTTGTACTGCAAGAAGCTGCTCTTCTGTGGTCCAACGGGCATTGATTTTCTGATTAGACTATTAAAATTAAAAAAATGGCACAAAGATCATTAAAATGTTTCAACAGCTACAAAATATCTGAGCATCAGAATGTGTTTTACTTGCACTACATTTTGTAACTTAGGTAAAAATCTCTTGCTTATAAGCCACAAATTTATAGTTTAAGATTGCTTTCATGAAGAGAAGTAGCATTTAAGGATCTGAGCTTAGAACTACACCAATAGTTTTGCCTCTGTTTTATTGCAGTTCTTAATATCAGCTATATAATAACTTATGCAAAAACTAATGATCTTTATACAGACAGATTTTGAATTTGTAGTTACATTTATCTAAACTATTAGGACTTGGTGTCTGGAGTGTTTCGCATTCACGTTATGTTTCATATCCAAGCCTTTAAAACAAGCAAAAAGAGAACTTCAGTAGTAATAAATCATTCACTTCGGTTGCCCAAATGTATATATAGTCATATATTTACACAGAACATAGAATTTACTGCTAGCAATCTACATGATCTACTTTTAATCAGACACCACCCCCCCATATATCAGGGCTCAATTTCAGCTCCCTATTGTTATGAACAGACATGAAATTTCATTTTTTTTCTGCTTCTTTGTTCAGCCAGTTGCTGTAAAAAAGCCTACCACTAATTTCTTATAAAGAAGCCAAACTCACCCCTGCATGTAATTCAATGGATCCTGTTTAAGCTGCTGCTGAAATGCAAACACTATGCTGCAGCAAAACACTTTTCTGCAGCTTCCTACTAATGTAAGTGCAAGGCCACAAATTCTAATATTTATTCTGATTTACCTCAGGAGGTTTGAATTCTTCAATCCCGCCTTCCATTTTCTGTTTAAGTGCACTGTTTACTTGCTTAGCATTTTGAACCTTGGTCAAAAACAACAAAGTTAATCAGCTCCACAAAGAAAGTTGGTCACTTTACACATATATCTTCACTAGGATTGCCACAAGTGTACCTCCTAAGTTAGAAAGAGAAATATTATGGTTTAAGGCTTCACTACTTTAACTGTTAAAAAAAAAAAAAACCAAACAAAAACTTAAAAAAATACAGCACAGTTTACTACAGAAAGAAAAATATTTAAGCCAGTCTTTCAAAAGAACAGTTTGTCTGCAGAAATATTAGAAGTAGGACATAACAAGCAAGTTTTGATAATGATGCATATGTTCTTGAAGAAGAATGCAGAATATTCTAGACACAAAACTTGGTTCTTAGAAATCTAAGTGAGATATACCGTATACATTAACTTCCTCCTTCTCCAAAAAGCACTTTGAAAAAACAAATAAAGATTTATGAGATGTTTTCAGTTAGTTCCTTCTGACAGACTGCTTTTTATTAACCTTAGATCTTCCTTAGATTTCCTTTAAGGGTGATTCTTGAAATGATTTAAAATATTTAAATAAAATATCTTAGTCTATAAAAAGGAGAGAGCTTCCAGATCGTACGTATACATATCTATTAACCATTTAAACCTGACAGCGATGCACATAAGGTAACATAGGTAAGAAAATAATTTTGCATACTACGGTGCACAGCTATTACAAGTGTTCTTAAGTATGGACACAAAAGCAGACAACTCAGTGGGAGATTCCAAAGGCTGCATCTCTGAGATCACTGCAAGAAAAAAAGAGAAACACAACCTCAAGGCTGTAACTCACCTACACTTAGGCTAAAGAGTGAAACCCACCTATGCTATTTAGCCCCAGAGTCCTGCTGTGACAGAAAGAAGCATATTTCTCCTGTAAAAGAATACAAGGGAGCAAAAACCCCATGAAACCCTTTATTCACTCCATGATTTTGCAACATGGCAGCTCTTAGCGGTCTATAAGGCAGCAGAAATTTCAGGAGATAAGCCTTGACTTTGTAGCCCCACCGCTCCTAGAAAGCAAGCATGCACATAATGCCGTACCCTTAGAAGCTGAATAGACTCTGTGTTTCAACTTTAAGTGCCAAAAGTTAACTTCTTCATGCAAAGAACGCAGGCAATTGTCCTCTTAAAGGTGAAGACTACAAAGCTTTTCTAAATTTAATAAGAAGTAGAAAGCTCATCAATTAAAACACAGGAGTAACTAGGCCCATGATTTCCCCCCCTCATACTTTCATGGTAGGTAGGGAAGGACATCCAGAAAAGCAGCTACAATTTTAAGCGCAACAAATGTAACTTCCTCTGCTTCATTGGTCTTATTCTCACTTGTCATACCAATACTTTTAACAAAGTTAAAAAAAAAAAAGAAAAAAAAAAATCAAATCAAATGTGACTTTCCCCAAATCTGTAACATTGTTTTCATGCCATACTCCCCCTACTCCCCCCCGCCTTTTTTTAAAGGAAGTCATCTTGTTTCATGTTATCCACAAGAGCAGACGAACATAAAAAACAAAACCGAAGAATAGCTAGTCAGCTAGTGTCCAACATTTCTGGTGATAACTGTGGAACAAAATTAGGAAGACTCACATTAAAGAAGTTTCAGAATCTTCACAGATAATCTTCAAAATCATTACAATCAGAACAATCTGAGATGAAAACAAAACAAGACCAATAACCCATGGTACCTGTCGCTTTAATGAGATTAGTTCCATATCCAGCTGTCTAAGAATTGTGTTGGCTGCATTGGGACTACAGGAAACAGCTATCACATCTTCCTGGGTCAGGTACATGCCTTTTGGTGGACGGCATTTGGAACGCTGAGAATGGTGGCGATGCTGCAAGCTCTGATACTCTCTTCTACCCAGACCTATTTTGCTGGTCTGAACAGGCTGCTCATTATTGCCCTTTAATTTACAAGAAATAAATCATTAAAGCATAACAATATCTTGTACACAACTTTATTAAAGAATAAAGAATCGCATAGCATTGTAATGTCATATTTATGACAAAGAAAACCCAAACTAATATCCTCCTCTCCATGTAGTATCCAAACTAAGTCTTGCAGATAAGCTGATGGAGCATACCAGTCATTTGCTGGATAAGCCTGCATTAGTCTTAGAAAGGTCAGTTTTCAAATTATTTTTTTTTAAATATGGCTGAAAATACAATAAATAGTATAGAAATCACAGTCTGAATACTGCGAAAGAGGGCAAAAATTGAGAACCTCTTATGTACGCAGAAGGTAAAAAATATATATATATTTTACACGTTTAAACCAAGTAATCAGTGAATTTACACATTTATTTCTGGTCAGATACGAAGAGTCCAGGTGAACATCAGGGGAGAAGAATGAGAGAAAGTAAACCAGGACAGGCAGGAATGCAAGATGACACTTTTTCCTGCTGCAAGCACTCTATGGAAAGTGATAGTGCTGTTTGTTTGGGGAGGGGATTTGAGATTTGGAAGAGAAAGGATGGATGTACTTCTGCAGTCATTGTAAAAATCCATGTAATTTAGCAAGCTTAAGCCTTTGTTGTTTGCTTTTTTGAAGTGGAAAGGGATAGCAAAGAGGAGATGAAGTCTTTGTAACTGCTGTTTCGGTATGTTTGGACACCTAAAAATTTCAGCTTTGTCTTCAATGGGCATTGCTGCACAAGAGCTAGTCTGCATGTATGTGACTCCCATAGAGCAACCGGGTAGGTTCCCTACAGACCAGGAGTACAGAAGCAAAAATTACTTTCCCTGCAAGGATTTTCCAATTCAAAGCAATGCTTAGTACCAGAACAGAGATGGGATTCAGGCTTTTTGCTACTTCAAGCAGCTCCCTACTGCTCCTCCCTGCTGGCATCCATGCAGGTTAAGAGGAGGTGGTCATCTGATCACAGTGAAGAGAAAACAAACCGCAGCAGCCATTATTATTATGTTCTGTAGCATTAGTACAGATCAGCAAACAGTACTTTGCTCTACTATGCTTGACCTTCTGCCACATTCTCTTCCCAGCTAATGTAACGTCTTAATCCAGTCCACAGACTTCATAGAGGCCATCTTAAAAGCACTTAAGATATTTGCTCTTCCTTGCAAAGTTGACATAGAGCCTTACATCTCTGACATCTAAAAATCCCAAGTTTAATTCTGGCCCATTTATTCCATTGGTCTTTTCGTTCTGCATTGCTCTTTCAGTATGAAATTGCAGTTTCTGTCTGTTCAGTCTGGATTTAAAGTGAAAATATTCTCTCAAGCTTTTGTCTTGCCAAGCTAGAGTGTTTGGCTTGTTTTATAGTTTTCTCTGGTAACAGAAAGTTTCCATTGCTCTGTGCGTTCAAGTAGCCTACTTGGTTTATATTTTGCTTAGGAAGTGAAAGTACGCAAATCCTACCAGAAATATTAGCTCACAAAATTATCTAGGTAGATTCAAATAGCTCATCAAAAACTTCAAACCTATTTGTCCTCTTCCTAGAAGACTACAAACACACTACTTTCACTCTGGACTGTGTGTAGCGATTCAAACAATAACCAAGGAAAGTAAATTGAACAGAATAGCCCTTATTTAGAAGTGGCTTAGGCAGCAACTCAAATCAGCAGATTGCAAGAACATTGTTACAACAGCAGAATGAAAAGTGAAAAGGTTCATTATTAGACCTTGTGCCATTTCAGGTTCTAAAAAACATATCCTGGCTTGTTAAAAAAAGTAAAAATCTCAAATGCTTTTACAGAAAGGGGTAATTGTAATTGTGTCCGTGTCCGTCCGTCCCCCCTCGCCCCTCAGGCAGTTAAAGTGATACATTGAAGGTCTCTGCAAAGCTGAGAATGGAATCTAAACCTATCAGTCTCTTACTCAACATGATTTTTGGTAGAACTGCAAAGTTTTATTAATAATCATAGATGCCACTTCATGGGAATGTTGAGGTTTTGCACTCTCTCTCCTCCCATATATTCTCAAGAAGCATGAACCGTCCCATTTTAGGAAAATCACAAGTATGTTAAGTTGATCAAGGAAAAAACCAAATGTTTACACACTTAACCATGTTTTTTTAGTCTTGCTCATAAATAACTTAATGTTTACCAAAAGAACCCAAAACTTGAACATACCCCAAACACAGCACTTATCTGTAAAGCTAACAGTAAATGCTCATTAGAGGAGACAAAAATGTTTTTCTCTACATTTATTAGTAGAAAGCGTCTCAATAAAGCCACATATTAGTTGAAACATATAACCTCACTGTGGCTTTGAAAGAACAAAAAAAGTTATTCTTGGAAAAATGTCATTTAATTTTAAAATGCAAAGAAAACATTTAGATTCCAATAACACGCAACCAGTAAAGCTGTAAACATATTAACAAGACAAAGGCAGGGGGAATGTTGTTGTACCAAGTAGTGATAGCATACATCTCTTAAAAAACTTGAAGATCTCTCAGTTGATAGTGAAGGTAATGAGAGATGCATTTACGTCCATGGAACAGCAAAAATATATGATAAAATTTTGTTTCAGTCAGAAGTTGTCAAGATCTTGATCACCTAAAACCCCTGTGATTTCAGCAGGCTGCCAGCTAAACCTCTTTACTACAAGTCATATTCTTCACAGTAACACATTCACAGAAAACAAACAAACTGACATTCACCATTAAGCTATCTGTTACCTCCTTTTTGGCTTCTTTTTTGGGATCATAATCACTATCATTTCCATCCATTGGATGAGCTTCTTCTACGTCATCATCACTGAGGACAGATTATAAGAAGCTGGTCATTTTATCTTTTTTAACCTCAAATATAAATATGTATCAGGGTAAGACAGAATGATCTACTCTAAAATATCTAAGTATATGGTATCTCAAAGTTATTTGTAGTTTTCAAAAGTGAGCTGTTACAACCATATTTCCTTTATTAAATTCTAACAATTATTTTGATAAACAGCAATCCTAAACTGTAGTTTGAAAATTACTTTAAGCAGTGCTGGTACTGCTGCCAAAAAATTTGGTGTCACCCTTTCTTCAATTCAACCACTTGTGCCAGCATGAACACTTACATGGTCAACTATACCAAGGCTAGAAATAATCTTTCATTTGCCATGTTAGTTTTAATAGATCAATTTTCAAACCACTGCACCAAGTGGATGAATAAACCCTTGCTGAAGTCTGTGGGGAGCAAAAGGGGACAATATAAGATGGGAAAACACAGGACTGCTTTTTCACCAAAGTGCTCAGGATCTAGCAGTTTGGGGGTGGGGAATGAAATCTGCTGAATTAAATCAAAGAAAAAAGGTTGAAAAGACAACAGTTAGTTTAGTTGAGTCCAATCCAGTCATTCACACAATGTAATTTCTGAATAAATGAATGTAAAAACACCACAAAAATTTCTAATTATTACAAAAAACCAGCAAAATGCTAAATATAGAAGCAAATTTATTTTCTTCTGCAATTTTTCAGCTATAGGGTCACTAAGTAAGCATATGAATTTTAGATTTCAGAAACTCTTTTCAATAACATATAATTAAATAGACCCTTTTGCTCTAGCTAGGCAGTTTTCTGTAGATGTAAAATCATACTTTCCAATATAAACATGATTATATTACTTATACATTCAACATATTAAATCACTTTTAAAAAAGTACAAGTTAATACCCAAGTATACTAAGTGCAATATAATTTTAACTTCATAGTAAGTAGGGGAAATGTTATTCCCTTCTATCCAAGACAATTTAAAACTATTTTGAGCTCTAATTCTCTTTGACTGATAGCAGTTCTAAGTCTCCTAAAATAAGATTTCATATGAAGTTTTGCTATAAAACAGTACTTGGGCATTCTAATTGCTATAGCTCTTTACAGTGGTTGATCCTTCAGTTTTAATTCCATCCTAGTCCAACCCCTGCCCCCCCAAACCCAAAAAAACCCAGAACAGAAACCCCACACATTCACAAAAACACTCTCCTCCCCACACGATTATATAGGGTTAGACTTCTCAAATAAAGCATTATTTCTAAACCACATTCCCAGACTTCAGGGTTTTTTAAACCCTTGTTTTTACAGTTACCCGTTAAAGCACTCCAATGTGTTATTACAACTCGCACCGACTGGAGTGATATAGTTCTTAAAGCACCAGTATCAAACCCCTCGCTAAAAGCAGAGACATCATCACAGATGCTTAAACCTAAAAAACCTGGTTCACGCTGAAACATAATGGCTGAAAATTACTCTGACATCTCTACCTAGAAAGACTTCAGTCTCTGGTTAGCTACTTAAGGATATAAAACTTACCTGTCACCTTGATTATTTCTATTAGCTAGTTTTCGAGCCTGCCGATCCATCAAACTTGTCCTAGAGCGAGTTTTTTTCCAGGAATAGTAATATTTTACAAGGCTTGCGATAGTCTTGTCTGGAAGCTAGAAGAATTCATTAACATATTAATACTTTTAAAAATTAAAATTCCACCCAAGATTATAATTCTGCTCTATTTACAACCACCTCTACCCAAGTATTTTAAATGCATGGATGAGATGAAAAGGAGGGATGTATTTCGTGTATGTTTTTAAAAAAGGGGGAGGGGGAGAAAGGCTTTTTTTATTAGACTGAAAAACCTGTAAGTCCAAGAGACATGATGAAATTAACTTAAATCTTATAGTCAAGGTTGTTCCTGAAGCTTTTACACAGAAATCAACATGAAATTTTAGCCCAACTGGAGCCTTTGCTCCTAGTGAATTCGAACTGTTTAATGCTTCTGATTAAAATATTACTTTACCATTTGCTGGATCCTGTGAAAGCTCTTTCCATGGAAGCTAAATGCTTGTTCAAATAGGACTTTATCTTCAACTGTCCATTCATCAGGGAAAGGAGTGAAGTTAGGGAGATCCGCAAGGGACTTCTCAATATTGTGTTTATGCCAGAACAACATGCCGAGAGCCTTTGAAAAGAAATAGTCCCTTTTTGGATTTAGTCAACTTTCTAAAATGTTGAGAAAAGTTAAGTAAAAAAAGACAATTTATTTATTTAAAATAAAATTTGACTATCAGAACCCCTTCTCAAAACGTATTTACAATTTTGTTGGCTAGGTACTACAGGTTACAAAATTCTCTTTGGAGATGGTATGAAGAGTGGGCACATCTGTACTTTATTAAAGGTAGGAAAGCTAGACAATTTAAGGTTGACATGGCAGCAGTAATTCTGACGTAGCATGAACTAGTCTGATAGGCTCAAATCTGACCTGCTTTCTTCCTTTACAAGCATGTATCACCTACACAGTTCCTTATAGATCTTCAGGCCTTTACTAACAGCCCACTCAAAAAAGAAAATAAAAATACTTTTCAGCAGCTAAAGGATTATCCAAAATGCAAGCCTGAAAGTTCAAAGTAAGAGTGGTCTTTCTACAACTCTCCAATCCACAAATAACAGCATGGCCACTTCCATGTCATGTGCACCCAATAAGGAATGGAAACTTAAATATACTTTCTTACATAAATTAATTTCTCAATATTCTTAAAGAATTTTATGCCAATTAGACTTTCTGCCAGAGAATCAATGACAGACTTGATGCCAAGTCTGGCATGGAAATTGGGAAACGTAATCCACTCAGTTTCAACCATACAGTGCAGACATGATCACCAGTTGTTCATCAGCTCTCCAAACCCCTGATTTCACATCTTCTAATAACCTGGACATAGCAAACCTCTTTTCTTGTTAAAATGCCAAGTGACAAGCACCTCTTGCAAAGATAATTTCTATTCTGCTGTGACCAGTCTACAATTATTTTTGTACCAGAAGTTGTTCTGAAAATTAGTCTTTTTTGTAGACTTATTTTGAGATCCCTCACTTCTCTCTCTGCCCTAACAAAAGCCAAGCCATAAACAAAAATCACCAAACTGCAGGTATTCTGGACATCGTAACATTGGCAGGCTCTTTTTCAGGTAGCAGTTGACTAGCAAGTCTCTGCTATTATGAGCTTCCATCCTCCAAAACTTGATCATGCAACTTGCTTCCATTTGTACACCAAATATTTTTTTGCAATAGTTAATCCCACTTTTACATAAATCGGTTAATTTATGAAGGAAATTCAATAGAACTAAGTGCAGTCCAGAAAAGTTTTATCCTGTACTTTTTATGGGACAGTGACTAAAGGTTATTAAAAAAAGTGAACTTGTTTGTTACTCTCAAACCTAGAATTTGATTCTGTTTTCCTGCCTCTGAAAAAACACTCACTTAAAGTTAGTTTGTCTCTTTTTTTAAAATAAGCAAGAAACCTTTCCAGTGCTGTCCGTATCACAATTAATGGCTCAAATTTGTACCATATTTGAATTCTAATATTAAACATTAAATTTGTAAGCTGCTTTCCTAAGAAATTCTTTAGCTAAATATACACACACAATTGCATGACATGCCCAGTGTATCAAGAAACATACCAAACCTTTCAAAAGTGCACATTACAAGCTGAGCATGTCATGAAAACAAAGAGCTCAATCTTTTGCAGAGAATCCAGACCACAACTGTATGCAGATCCATTTAACTGCAGTGTTTGCTGCCGTGCCTGAAGAGAAACAGCGTTAATTAATGGTAACCAAGGGAAAAAAAAAGAGTTGTGTTATACTTTTATATTAAAAAATCCTTTAAATGAGCACTCTCATTTCATAGCACTTACCTGTTCCACATTGTATCCATGTTTTTCCTTTGCTATTGCTATATATTCATCCACTGTAACAAAGCAATGTCAGAATTATTCTTTAGTACTTTTAGTTATGCTATAAGGCGACACAGAATTAGCCATCTAACATGGGAAAACAGTTTTCCCATGCTTTAATACACCGCATAGGCCCAGGTCCCCCAAAACGTTATATTCATAGTGTTATTAATAATAAATAAGCCCATTATCTTTAATCCAACATTTAATTTAATTAACTTTTTACAGAAGCTAATTCTCAGTGAAAAAAATGCTTTCTTTCACATTTTTACTGCAACAAAGCCACAGAGGCTCATCATTCATTTATTTAAATCAGAGACTAGCTGATTATTGAAAGGCTATGTCTTCTTGGAACCCATTCCTAAGAACACAGACACACTGGGGAGGTGTCCAGACACCTGGGTTAGTTTTAAATTTAACTACTTCTACTGTTTGTATTCCCAAACATGTTAAAAATTAATGTAAAAAGATCCTAGATCACTGATCATGCATATCCTCAATATTAATATAGTTTTCACTGGCCAACATTAATTTTAACCATGGCATGAAGTCAGTTTTCAATAGAGTATATGAAAATTCAATAATTAGCTCATCAAATTTGCCGATAACATATTTTTAAAATCATATTTGGCCATACTAGAGCCAGCTTTGAGTTGAACCCTTTCCATCATTTTGCAATTAAGTCCTGCTAGTTTTCACCTTCAGTGGGTACTTTTTTTAAAGAAACAGACTCTTCCCATTCACCTTCTACAGTTCACAATTAAGTGGCAACTAAATGTAGTGGAAAGGAAGCATGATTGAGAAAAGGAAATAATTATAATCTCATTATTCAAATGGACCAGGGATGTCCTTGCCATGCACTGTTACAGCAAAGAGTTAATTGTAATTTAAAGGAATGAAAAAAGTTTAATAATCATAGCTGTAGAGTATTTTATTTCTAACTGTTCTGCAGTAGTAGAAGGTATGTTCCCTCAAATGTAGAGGGATACAAATCTCTAACTACTGCTAACAGGTAGAAACTGTCCTGAGGACCAGGTTCTCATGACTGCATCCTCAAAATTTATTCCCCTATATTACATATGGGAAATTCTAGCATAGGAGGCAGGTTTAAACTAGATTAAACAGATAATTGATCACATTTAGTCAGATGACTCCTGTATTTCAGGTCACTTTTGAAGGGAGAAAATGCTCAGTTTTTCCTGATGAGACAGCAACAAGAATTCCCCATTGACCTGGGCCTCAACACATCTTTTCTGAATTTATCCACTGCAATTCCTTTTCCTAGAAATTTAGAGCAGCAAGTTCCTCACGTTTAGATGTTTTATTCTTTTATTAAAAACTAATGGTTCCACAGACACTGACAACAATACAACACAGGCAGTGTGTTTTGAAACGAAGACTTAACTATAAAATAAGAGGTGATCTTTCCTTTCCCCGGAGTTCTCTAAATAAAAAAAAAAAAAAAAAAAAAAAAGAGAAGCTTTGTGTTTAATTTACTAATTTGCAATTTCACTGTGTGTAAAATAAAGAGTGAAAAGGCACACCAGAAACAATTATTTAGTTATACTTAAGCATCCAAATTCCTAAGCAGGGAAGGACTTACACTTGGCATCTGGAATATTATGATATGGAGACCATACAAGCATCCCTCCATTATCCTTATCAGTATATTTTGTGGCACCTGTAAGGAAACAAGTAAGTCTCAGTATTTATAAATATGATCTAGAGAACAACTATACATGAGACAGTAAGTAAAAGTCAACCATATTAAGAAGTCCAGCCCAGGTACTAAGAGGAGGGAAAAAAATCATTAATTCCACATTATTTCCTTAAGACATTGAATGGCTGAACTTGAACACCGCTCTTATGAGGTTCAGTCATAACTGGATATTAGGATCCTGGTTACCACAATTGGAGCATTAAAGTGCACTGCTGAAGTTGGCATGGATGCAAAATTTAGAGCTACTTGTGTTGGAACAGTCCTCCAGAAGTTATGACTGTCTATTAGTACTACAACATTTATCACTATCCATAGGAGTATCAGGATCTACCGTGTTAAGTTAGGCTTCCTTGTAACAAAAAAACATACGAGATTGAGGGTAGAATACAGTCACCATCCCCGATCCTTTCATCAAGGAACTATACTAACAACAATGCCAGAAACAATTCTGTTCATCTCTCTCTGTAGTTTGATTTTCATATCCATGTAATTTTAATATTCATAGCCAACCAAATTGTGTAGCTGTAGAAAGTAGTGAGGTGTAAAAGTCATCTTTGTTTTGTTTTGTTTGTTTGTGCTTCATCTCCACCTCAGTGTAGCAAGGGAAGCAGTCCAAGTTACCTAACCTGTCAGGAGGACAGAGCAATACTGATGCAACTTTGTACAAAGCACTAAATCATAGAGTCTTTGATTTTTAAAAACACGCTGTAAAAGAAAAGGAAATTCCCCCATACTGGAAAAGCATTAACTAATAGTTACTTCTCATTAATATTTTACAAATGTACATAAAGCCTCTTACAATCTATTTGTTTACAACAGTTTATCTTGCTAAGATGTTGCTCAACAATTGGAGCATTTACAATATGAATTCCTTGAGGAATCACCCCCCCCCGAGGAACTTTCCTTGAATCCTTCTTGGAGAAGGACAGATTTTTTTATTCAGTGAAACAAATAACTTTTCACTCCATGTTAAGCTTCCACACTTTATATTTAGGTTCTACAGGAGACAGGAAATAAAACAAAACAAATCAATGTTCTGGAAAAGAGAACAACTTAGTGCTTTCTAATTATGTACTATGTTTTGGTGCTCTTCCCTCCTTAGTTTGGCAGTGTTTTGCATTTGCTATCATCTTTGCAATCTTCAGATCCATTATGACTGTGAACTTGAAAACCAGTTAATTAGAAAAACTAAAAGAACTCATGCATCTTCCAAAATGAGATGTGCAAGACAGATAACCTAAACGCATCATAAACTCTGTAACAAGTTAAAAATGAACATACATTTATAAAGCACCAGTTTCAAGGCATAAGCAGTACTAAACTCTGAAAGGGTTTTGGTATATAACAACAAAGCCCTTAACATAACATTTTACTTTAGAACAAAAAAGCATGCTGTTTTTAGTCATTAGGAACACAGTATTTCATGAAGAGTAACGCAAACATGTTACAGGCATATTTCTCTTGTCCACTGTTTTCATTACAAGTAAACGACCACTACCCTGTGCTCCACTCTTTAACTAAGACATGAGGAGAAAACAGGACCACTAGAGAATGCATCAGAATTTCAGGTTGTGAGCAAGAAATGTCTAAACTTAACATGAGTATACCCTCAGTTTTTCCTTCAAAAAAAGAAAACCAGACACCTGCGGACAAGTGGACATCATGAATATTACCAGATATTGAATATTCAAGTACTAAAGTGAAAAAAACTTAGTTTCAGAGTTCTGTCACTTGTGCCTGCTGGAGATCACGTATGCAGTGACACTCCCCTACTGAGGTGCCACCCTCAGGTGACTAACAAGCAGCTCCCACCAGAACACCCCTTTTTGAAGCAGTGCTGTTCCTCCAGCAGGAATCAGACAACAGTTTCTGTGTAGGTGGCATCGTCACGCTGCCACAAGGAAAGCAAGGATGACAAAGGAAGGATGGATGGGATGCATGAAGGAAGCTTGGAGGAAGGCATCCTGTCCTCAACACAGGATGTCCATAGCTACAGTACAGGGATCCCTCCACCTCCATATGCAAAACCATGATCTACCTTTGTAAGAACTGCTTCTGGTCCTTTGTGCCCCAAGTATTCAAGGGAGCAGCACTCCCCCCCTCAAAAAGTTTGTGTTTTATCTCAAGGGCAACATAATCTTTATCTGGAAGATCCATTCTTATTATGGACGGTGGCTGGAAATACCAGGCAACATGTTAACCAAAGTATGTTAGAAGAGCAGAGTTGTAAGCTAGTAAGGAAGAGAAAGACCATGAGCTATCTCTCAAATATGACAAGTCTCCCCCTGGCCAAACGCCACATTCAAACCACTTAGGAAGAGGTTCCTGTACTTCAGCTGCTGTGCTCCTCTGCCAATACCACTGAGAAAATGGGGCTAGCTGAAGATGACCAACAGGCACTCTCCACTGCTTCCAGAATAGAGAAAGTGTAGCAGCAAACTGACACTTTCTAAATTTCAGCTTCGCATTAGAAGTTAGGTACAGGCGGATGATGCTCTTCTGTACACGACTCCAAGTACTGAGAATAAAATGAAAATCTGGAAGCATACAAGACTTAATAAGGGCATTGTGGGGTAGCATGGCAATTTAAAAGTATATTGGTTTCCAACATAAAAAGTACCATCATCTGCTTAAGACTAAGTTTTGAGAGTAGGAACAGAAACACAGAAACTAACAGGAGGAACTAAATTTGTAACATAAAGGACTGGAAATCTTGAAAATAAATAAGTAAATAAACAAAAAACACCAGAGAATGTGAGGACAGATGGCATAGAATAAATGGAAAATTTTATATACTTCATCACACCATTTGATAATTTTGATTTAAGAAAGCCTGTTTTCATACACAAAGACTAGAGGGAGAAAAGGTACAAGGACGTACACAGAAATGGATTCCATAAGTGACCTTAAAAGGTATAAAACATTCTTCTTGACAGTACCCCCCCCCCCCCCCCCCCCCCCGAGAAGAGGGTAAATGGGAAACACTTATTTCAGCATTAAGTAAGCAAAATTCATACTAAAGCCTTTGGGAAGTCCAAATTTGAGTAGAATAAAACTTCTCTAGCAGTCATCTCATCTCAGGATGACACGACAGTATGGTGCATCTCCAGTGATGTCATTCTCGCACTATGCTTTCCAAGAGAAGGCAAACAGCCCAAAACATAAGGATACCAGCTTTGTAACATCCTGCTACATCTATAGGTGGGTCAGAAAGTACAAACAGAAAAAATTTCACCTCAGGAATATAAGGTACTACAGGAAAACCAGCAGGAGGAGACAAAAATCTGGAGTGCAGGAGATGGTTTATTAACTCAGTAAATGAGGTAAGGAGAGTTATGACTTTTATTTTATGAAAACCGTTTTTTGCAGTGAAAAAAGTTCTCATTGCAGTAGTTTCTAGTGACAATTAAAAATGGTATTTCTCTTACAGCTTTATCTGAAGGCTTGCTTGTAAAAGGGGGATGGTGGGGGAAAGGGTAAGAAAGAGTATGTTTAAACTAACTTCTCCTAATTGTTGCTTCCAACCACAATCCACTTCTTCAAGAGACACCGACAAACTGTTGATTCACTTTTTCTTTAAAAAAATTCTTATTTTATACATGAACTTGGATTAAAAAAAATTTTTACTACCATCACAACTTTAATCATGAACATCTTGTTCCTCAATGTATTGTCATAGGGCACTGCTTATGAATATTTTTCAACACAGGTTAAGTGAGGCCAAAGGATTGGTATTTATTCTACTCATTTTAGTATTCTGTGTGCGTACCAGAGGGCTGACTTTGTATCTTAGACTTCCATCTAGTTTAATCTGTCATCGATTCCCTTCTCCCACCTATTTGTTTTAAGGGGGTTAAAAAAAGCAGCATTCAAAGTACTGTAAATAAACACACATTCTAACATATCTGGTAACACCCCCCCAAAGGCATTAAAACAACTCCAAGAAGAAACAGCATTAAAGTTAGTTAATTAGAGATAGTGCCTATGTCCATATATGTGAACCTATAAGTATGATGGAGTGTCCGTTACATCATTTGCTACAAAAAAAAAAAAAAGTAATTTAAGTGTAGCTATGATAAGAGCACAGCTTTTTGTCCAGCATTACTTCCATCTCTAAGAAATGATGCCTCAAGACTCATCAGAAAAAAACCCAAAACAGATGAAAGCATGAGATCTTGCTGAGATCTCCTCAGGTAACCAATCTGCTAAGATTGTACTTTTACATTTTATGGACTTTTTCTAAAATTTTATAAGACTTAGGTGTTCCAAAAAATGTTACTATCTTCTTGCCCTAATAATCAAAATACACACACTAAGGATGACAATACTATACATGATACCTCTTACACAGGACTTATTAAAGAAAGATTTCCATCATTAAGGAAATTGATAAAGGAATATATGTTAATCCCAGTTATTGGGGAAAGGAGCATCAATTGAATTCCACCCCCCAGGGACACTTAGGAGCTCTAAAAAGTCTGATTATAAGAGACCATAAAATCAATTCTGTAGTTACAAACGCAATGATACTATTGCATATATAGTTTACAAAATTGCAACCACAGAACCTCAGTTGTCCTAGGAGGGGTGAAGAGTTCTTTTAATCAAAAGAAAAACAAACGCTATGTATTTTTCTAATTTAAGTGGCCTGTAGGAAAAACAAGCCCAGGCTGTATGTTAGAAACAATCATTTTTATTTATGTTTATTTTTATGCAGGCAGTGTAAAAATAAAGGGTGTAAACGGTTAGTCTTATTAACAAAGAGACCTAGACTACATGCTCCTTTCTAGGGGAAAGGCATTCCCTTATGCCAAGATCATGCATCCATTTAATCCCACCCTCCCCCTTTCTCTCCCCCGGCCTTTTCTTTGGCCTGTGGGGACTTGTGCCCATCAAGAGGGGCTCGCTCCAGCTTTAGGAGGCACTATGTGAGAAGCTCTGGCCCAATCCTCTTCCGGTAGGAAATCATCTGACACCAATGGAGCCTGTTTGGAGAACAGGAAAGTAGATAGGCTTCATCTGACCACTACAGCAGAACTGATAAACGCTCCTACGGTCTCACTGCTCCGTGTAGTAACGCCAGACAGCATTCTAGCAATTAACTTGCTAAAACCGAGTACCAGGCTATGCAAGTGTACCCAGTATTCCTCGGGGCGGGGCTGGGGGGGTCTGGGGGGGGGGTGAGGGAGGCGGAGGAGAGCAGCTCAGCCTGCAACAGCGGGGCTAGCGAGGCTACTACCGCACACAAAACCAGGGGCAGGAGTTTCCCACCAAGCGCATCTTCCACCCAGCGCCTCCAGCACGCAGCCAGGTCTGCTCGGCTTCCGGCAGGGCGCATCACTTCCCACCCTCGCCCGACTACATCCATCACCCCTCGTCAAATATTTTTAAACCCCCTTGTCAATACACTATATGCGTTACGGTTTAAGGAGGAAAAAAAGGAAACAACAAAAAAGCATCGACCTCTTTCTGCTTCTCCGCCTCCCGCCGGAGACACATAATACGGCTGATAACGAAGTGAGCATTTCCCACCGCGATGCCCCCCCCGCCCCCGGGCGCGCAGAGAGCAGACGCTGCCCCTGCCAGCCTCCCGCCGCCGGCACCGGATCGCCAACACAAAGGCTCGAAAGCAAAATAAATACAACCCCGCGGCCGCCGCCGGGGGAGCGCCGAGCCGAGCCGAGCCCACCCCAGCCCCGAAGCCATCCCTCCCGCCTCGGGAACGGCGGCGGCAAGATGTCAGGTTACAGCCGAAAAGCGATTTACCGGGCTCGAAGTCAGGAATGCGCGCCTGGTATTCCGCTCCGACCCTCATTCCTACATCTGCAACGCAAAGGGGGGAGAGAAATTAACGGCTGGGCTGTCCTCGGGCGGGCGCCGTCCCAGGCTACCGCCGTGTGGCGGGCGGGCGGGCGGGCGGGCTGGCGGACGCGCCGCCCGGGAGCCCCCGCCGCCTCGCCGCGGCCGTGCGGAATAAGCCACCTCCCCCCCCGCCACCCCGCCCGCCGCCGCCGCCGCCGCCGCCGCCGCGGATTAAGCCCCGACGACCGCCGGGGAGGGGGCCGGAGGGGGAAGGGGGAGTTTATTTCAGCGGAACAATGGGGACGGCGGCGGCGGCGGCTCCCGGGAGACACTCCCCATCGTTAAGCACCGCGGGGCCGCCCGGCAGCCGCGGGGCCGCGCCGCGCGCTCCCGCGCACCCCCTTCCCCCCCGCGGCCGCGGCGCGGCCCGGCCCGCCGCAGTACAAACGCGCGGCGGCGGCGGGGGAGTAACGGCAACGGCGGCGGCGGCGGCCGCGCCGCCCCGACACCGGCGCGGGGAAGGGGGAGGCGGCTCGGCTCGGCTCGCCGCCCCTCCCGCCGCCTCCGCCACCCCCCTCCCCCCGCTGGCGGGGCGGCCCGGGGCCGGCCCCAGGCTCGCACCGTGCTCGTCGCCACTGTCACCGCCGCCGCTCTCCGGCTCCGAGTAGTGCCCGTTGGAGGGGCTGCTGCTCTTGGTGCCGTTGGGGGCTGCCCGGCTCTTGCCCCCCAAGAGCTCCGCTCCCTTCTCCATCGTGCCCGGCATGTCAGGGCTCGGGGCGGGGGGGGGGGGGGGGGGAGCGGGGGAGAGCGGCGGCAGCGCGGGCTGCCGAGGGGGGGAAGTTAACACGGAGCCGCCATGTTGCCCCCTCCCCGCCCCCCCCCTCGGGCCGCCGCGGCGCCGGCACCTCCTCCCCCCTCACACCGCCCCCCTCCTCCCCGCCGCTCCCCCTCCCCCGGCGCCGCGCAGCCCCCGGGAATCCCTCCGCGCCGGCCCGGCCGGATCTAGCCGAGGGGGCGGGGATGCCGGCAGAGCCGCGGCGGAAGGATTCCCTCCGCGGTCCGCGCCGATACGGGGGTCTCGCCGCGGGGCTCCTCCGTCGGGCGGGGGCGGAGGGGAGGGGGGACTATTTTCCCCGGAGGCGCAGGGATCTCGGCGGGGAGGGGTTCTGCGGCTGTTGGTGGCGCTACGGCCGGCGGTGAGGCGCGGGAGAGGTGCCGGGCCGCCACGGCCGCAGCCACGGGGCTGTGTGGGCGAGGCGGGGGTCCGGGGGGGGAGGTCAGGTCCCGGCTGTGGGGCAGCGTCCGGGTGAGGCTGGGGCCGCGGAGCGGGGCCCGAGGGGAGCGGTCCCCAGTGGGGCCGGAGGGCGGTCACCCTGGGGAGCGGGGCGGGGCCCGGCTGCGAAAGCCGGTGCCGGCTGGAGCTGGGGGCCGGCGCGGTGAGCAGCCTCGGAGGGCGGGCGGTGAGGCAGCGCTGCCTTCCTAGCCCACGGCTTTTGGGAACGTTTCAAACCAGGGTCAAGTCAGGTGGAGGGGATTGTAAGAGCACAGGAAGGCCGGCACCAGAAACGGGCAGCGCTGGAGGTAGTTCCAGGTGCTGAGAGGCGTGTGTGAAATTGTCCTGATTTTTCTTGCTAAATGCACACGTTTATTTATTTATTTATTTAACGTAATTCCAGTGTGTTACCAAGTGCTCAGGTGTCACATGCAGTTCAGATCAAAATATCCGGGTTTTAAGAGAGGGGAAGAAAAAAAAGCAGCTGAGACTGGCTCCAGATAGAGGCTGAGTTACAGTATGGTAACAGTCTTGTTACTTAATCTGGAGATGCCTTAGCCTGGTTTGTTTCTATGCAAATACATTTAATGTCATTGTGGCTATGCTTTAAATATGCTTTAATGGTATTTTTAATGATGTGGTGGTAACTTGGCAGTCTGATTTCCTGATGCAGGAAAAAAGTATAAACTTAACTGTTAAAGTTACCATTGCTATATATTGTGGTCAAGTCTTGCGTTCCAACGAAGACTATCTGACAGAATTCGTTATACTTTGTGACATCTCAGCCATTCTTTCCAAACTTTGCCCTGGCAGCTGTCTGTCCCAAGTTGGCTGGTTGATTGATTGATTTAAAAGTGCTAGCTGGAATGGTACAGCTGCTTTCTTACAGTGAGATTAAGGGAAGATGAGTACTTGTGTTCCTACTTGTGACTACTAAGTGTCCGTAGTGCTTTACAGTAGGATTGTAACATGATGTAGTTTGCCATGTTTGCAGGGTGCTGTTGTTTGATAAGTGTCTTGAAATTAGCCCAATATGGTCAAATTCTATACTTTTCGAAAACCTTTGATTTACGTGTGCTCCCTAGAATATGGTGGGAGAATATCGTCAAGATTCTTCCTGCCCTGGGAATATTACGGTCTTTGAAGAACTGTTTTTGTGACAGCTTTTGGCAGCTGACCATCAAAAAATGTGAGAAAACAAGCTCTGACTCCTGTATGCTTGCTGTTCTTTCTCTCTAAAAGTTGGAAAGAAGGACTAGTAAGGAGAAGGTAGAAGCAAAAGTGGTTGACTACCTGCAAGTGCCTCAACAATTGAGTAAAAAAAGCTGTAATGCAATCTCACGTTTTAATGAACACAAAAGAATTCACGTAAGAGAAAGCACTCACAAATACCAGAACCATCGGAAAATCTTCAGCCAACATTTGCACTTTTAAAATGCAAAATCAATATGAAAACTTGCAGAAAATTGGGCTTTGTTATTTTAGTTCTAAAACTGAGTATTTGAGGCTTTTTACCTTTATTTTCTAAGGATGTGAGATTTGGGCACATGTGCAGCATTATGACTGCATATGTCTGTCAGTGCTTAACTGATAAACCTGCTGAAAATTTTAATAAGCTATTACAGCTTTCAGGAGTGCTAAGTGTTGTGAAGGTAGTCACCTGAAAGGAAGAAAGATACCTTGTCAGTATGGGTGGGAGGGGAATTGTCTTAAGAGCTTGTCCTTTTTTGTTTCTGTTACTTGCATGGCTACTGTTAAAACTGTACTTCAGAGGTTACATTAGAAGAGCGTAGGTTCACTAAGTCAAGCACTTAAGTATTAGCAAATGCATGTAGTGAGTTTTTTCCCCATGCAATCTTAAAGTTATCTTGCCTTGGAATATGCCTTCTCTTGTACGGAAGTCTTCCTTTTTAAATTTTTTTTTATTCTTTTTTTTTTTTTCCCCCCTCTCTCTCCATAGTTCCTCTGTCACATTTGGTGTCTGGGTGCTCCTGGATTAGATGTGGTATGCTAAAGCAGACTGTTGTTTGCAAGATTGGTCCTGCATTTGTTGTGGAAACTACATATAAGGAATTAGCTTAGACTAATATTACTATATTCTTAATTTTTCTTTCTAAACATAAGCCACAGAGGACAACAATGTAACCAATGCATTCAGAAGGTATGACTCCTGCCAGTCTAAAGATTCTTTTTATGATTCTGCCAGTTTTTCGTTCTTGGAGCTTATGCATTTGTTCTTAAAACTTACTTCCCAAAGTCATAGTTTCAGGGGGAAAGGTTGGGTTTTGGCAGGAGGGGAGGGGTTGCTGGAGTGCAAAGTGAATTGCAACAGAGAGGAAGGGAATTGAGGAATGGAGAGGTTGCAAACAAGGAAGGTGAAGCAGTTGCTTCTTTTTAACACAGTTACTAAAAGGCTTTAATAGAAATAGAAGCTCAAAGGGAAACAGCTTTCACTATCCATAAATTAACTGACCTTCAAACCCACGTGGCTTCTGAGGTTGCTCCATGCAGGTTTGGGGCCTCTTGCAATCATCTTTGTTAGAATAGGTTCTTGGAATTCATTGCTTAACATCAGGCTCTTAGACTGTGGACTCCTGCAATTCATTATGATTACCTTGCAGTGAGGGATAATGATAGTATTGACTGTTAAGTGGTGAACACTCAAAAAAAGTGTTCACTCAAAAAAAGTGAAAGCAAAGACAGTTCAAAACAAAATAATTTCCTAAAGCACTAGATGGTTTCATATGCCTATATTACTATAGAATCATTTAGATTGGAGAATACTCTTAAGTTCATCAAGTCTAACTGTTAACCTAACACTACCAAGTCCACCACTAAACCATGTCCCTAAGCGCCACATCTACACATCTTTTAAATACCTCTAGGGATGCTTCCCTGGGCAGCCTGTTCCAATGCTTGACAACCCTTTTGGTGAAGAAATTTTTCCTAATCTCCAATCTAAACCTCTCCTGGTGCAACTTGAGGCTGTTTCCTCTCATCCTATGGCTTGTTCCTTGGGAGAAGAGACTGACACCCACCTTGCTACAACCTCCTTTCAGGTAGTTATAGGGAGCGATAAGGTCTCCCCTCAGCCTCCTTTTATCCAGGCTAAACAACCCCAGTTCCCTCAGCTGCTCCTCATAGGACTTGTCCTCTAGACCCTTCACAAGCTTCATTGCTCTTCTTTGAATGTGCTGCAGCACCTCAATGTCTTTCTTGTGTGTTATGTTCATCTCACCTGTGAAATTTCTAGCTCATGAAAAGTAGATGCCATGCTTGGCCTTTTTATCTTATGGTGACAGTTTTACAATTTTGGGTTTTTTTGGAAAGACCGTTTTGACAGTTCCCTGGCTTGGGAATGTCACTTTCTACCATTTAAAATCTCTGTCTTTTTAGATCCGTTTAGAAACGGGTCAAATTAGTTTGTGATACTTCTTCAGAAAAATTACTAATGTCTAACGTGTGTTGTGTGAAACACAGAGAAAACGGGATGACCGTGAACCCTTTTGATAATACCCAGCCTAGAAACTTGTGCTTTAATGTGTAGATTTATAATTTCCTTTGGTATGAATGTTTTGTAAAGAAAAGTATGCTCATTGTCTTCATAAACACATTAAGAAAAGTGTGCCTGGAATCAAGGTAATTTCAGATAAATTACACTGCTTGGAGTCTGCTCACTCCTTTGCTGGAAAATATATAGGTGTCATCAGTCAAGTACTATGTTTCTTTAATACTAAATACAACTTGGTCTGCTGCGTGGTAAGTGGGAAGCTTAGAGTGGACAGGGTGAGATTTATTAGTTCTTTCATACTGATGGTTGTTGCTCTGTTCCATGCAATGTTCTCGAGTTTTCCAAAGACTCCATGTTTTAGTGGAACCAGTGGAAGATGGTGGAAGCTATGGGTTTCCTACAGCTCTGGAAAATCAGGCCATCGGTCTCAAGCTGGGCACTTACTAGTATTTCTGAATTCTAAGTCTTAATGTTTTATTAAGGCAGAAATCAGTAAAAACTTGTTCTATAACTGGTCAGTGAAATGCAACAATAAAACATTTGTTAACTGAGTTGCTGCTGTTAATATCCCCCAATGGAGAGAGATTTTTCTTTGTTTGCTTTATTTTTGTAGTGCTGTCTTCCAGTTATAGTCTTCAAGAGCTATCTGCTCTCCAAATCTGGATGGAATTCTTTTGCAATTTTGTTAGTGTCATAGAGTATAGACTGACTGAGGACAGTTAGTAACTTATTCTTGGGAAATGGAGAAAATCATGTTGCAGTTTCTTTGGGAAGTCTAAGGACTAAAGCAGTTGTAAACACTTTTCTGTATTTAAATTCCTGCCACCAGCTGATCAAATCATGCTCTTCAGAAACCTTTGCCAAAATTCGAGACTCTAGGCTGTGTTGTATGGTGTTAGTCGTTGATAAGCTGGGAATGTTAGGACTTGGCACTCTGTTAAAAATAGTATTTTGAAATGGTTTGTTGCACTGTAGGAAGGCTCATCCAAGAACTAGCATAGTGGGTTAGTACTAACATCCATCTTGTTCAGTACTTTGATCCTGACAGTTATGAACAGCAAAGGGTACAGAGGACTCATTTTGAGACAGGTGCCATAATCTCCATTCCGTCTTGGAAAGAAGCCTATTCTTGGTCTTGTAAAGATTTGTTGAAGCTCTGAAGCGTAAAGCTTGGTATCTTTTGAAAAAAATCATAATTTCGATTCCTCTAGATGTGTTATGAAAATATCTGTTCCACCTTTACCTGTGTGTAGATTCTTGTTTCAGTGACTTTCTATAGCAGTGAGTTCCACTGACACTGTATGACTTTTTTTTTTTTCTTTTAGAAGAAAAATGAGAAGTTTTCCAAATATGCTTTTTCTTGACAGGAGGGACAGGTGTTCATGATCAGCCCTTTCAGTCTCATTATTTCATTTCTCTACAATTAACTTAAATATCTGGTAAGCTGTACTGTTTACAGAAAGTAAAGAGGGCTGCTCTGTGTCCAGTTGATTGTCATGACACACTGTGGGAAAAGCCTGAGTTTAGCTGGCTTAACCTTATGTTACATAGGCAACTCGGGACAGTAGGTCATTTCAGAAAGTCAGTTTACAGACATCATTTAGCTACTTATATTTTTCCATAACCTCTTCAAAGTAAATTTTGGTAACAGCTGGCAGTATGTCTTTGAATCAGAGCATTGGCCTTCAGTATTGTCAGTGAAGATTTTCAGTCTGTCTATGAATAGCTCACGTACGTGGCTGAAATGGCAGCACCTCTTTACAAGTAATTTGGGTTTAAGGCTGGTTGTTTCCCACAGGGAAAAAAAGAAAAAGCCATTGTTATTGTTTTGGTAAGCTAGCATGCTTTTACTTTGTCCTGTCTTACTTTTGCATACAGTTACCTAAACTGCTTTTCATAGGGCTATTCAGTGGAAAGCAGATCTCACCTAATTAATACTTAAAGCTGTTGGACTTCCATAAGAAATGTAATTTTGCTTCTGCATGGCATCTGGATTTTTTGTGGTTTTGTTTGTTGGTGTTTTTTAAATGCAAAATAAGTGCTTTGATTTCATGCACTTAGTGAAATATGTGCTAAATTTGCGCTTTATTCTTTCTTGTCAGGTTGTCTATTGCTGTTGTACCTGAAGAGGTGACCATTGGCTGTGAGTTAATGATGTTTATGCTCCCTCCTATTTTTTCTCCTCCTTTTCCTTCTGTGAAGTAACATTACAAAAGGAACATACTGTGCAAGATCTTCTCCTTGCAGTTAATAATACCAAATACTCACTCCCTTGAGAAAAATATCCTTTAACACATACCAGAATAAAAAAAAATTATGTTCTGGTATGTTACTGTGTTGTGTGCCTAAAAAAAAAAAAGAGAACCTTGCCCCAAACAGCTTACTGTTTAATGAGGATCCAGTCAGTGTATGTAACCAACATTAGGAAAAACAAGGGAGAATAAGGGAAACATCAATAATACATTAATGTGAACAAACCAGGTAAAATTACTGTAACTCTGTAGTGCCCATCCATTTAAGACACAGTGTCATTGTGGGAGTAATCTTGAGGGATTTGAAAGAACCAAAGGCAGTAGTGTTAAGACCCTCATTTGAGGAAGATGATGTATCTTTGCATGTGGAAAAAAAGTATAGAGTGGTGTAGTAACCAGTAGTGGCAGCTTGTTTTGCTGTATGTCTTGGGCCTTGGACTGTAAGAACATTTTATGCTACAGCATACTGGCACCTCCTGCTAAATTTTGTTCTCAGTAGCTTATCTTACCTGGCTTCTTGTGGTTTAAGGGTGGGGTGGTATAAAGTGGAAAATAACACTGACTGTATATGACCAAAAGAAGGTTCCTGAGGTATTACAAGAGTATATATTTTTGTTTTCCATCTCATGGCTTCTGTAGAAAAGTATACACTGTTTCTTAGAAATGCCTGTGTTATGGAACTATGCTGGATTTTGGAGGTTGGTGTGGCTGGACCGTATAGATACTGAAACATTATTACTATTCAAGTACCATATCTTTTCCTACTGTAACTATTGTTTGGCTGATGTAATGATCCACAGTTCAGGAATGCAGTTTAGGAAGTATCAGCAAGAGGTTCCATTTTGAGAATATCTATAAGATGGAATTGCAAGCAATAAAAATATAATTGTTAATTAATTTTTCTGGAATGTGTAAGATTTATTTTCCTGCATGGAAATTGTTATTATAATACCATTTCACTGGATTTTTCTAGGAGTACCAATGGTTCTCTTAAGTGTGTTCTGTTAAAAACCCAATTCAACAACAAAAAAATCAGTATGGCTGTGTCTGGCTCTTAAAGTTGTGTTATATAATGCTTTTAGGAATGATGATTCTCTCTTCTCCTGTCTGAGGCAGATAGAACTACATAAATACAAAAATTGAAATCCACAATCTTGCATTTGAGGGTATGTGTGAATACATACAGTGTCAGTCTACACTAGGAAAATTCTCCTTGGGAAGATTCAGCAGTTCACAGCATTTCTGCTGGAGTGTTTGTTAAACCAAGAGGAAAAACAAAAGCTCATGCTTATATAACTTTAGGTTGAAAAGGCTGGATACCACTAGGACCTTGCTACTGTTGGTTTCCACAATAGTTTTTAGAAAAATACCCACCTCAAATTCACTCACAACCAATGGATTAAATACCGTTATGCTGGAGGTGAGTTTTTTCCTTGCTCATATATAGTTCACTATCTTTCATCTAAATCACATCCCTTTTAATGAAGGTGGCTTTTATCCTCAGTTTAAGGGTCTACCTAATTAAAACTTGAAATGTGTTGTAGTCTGGGAGCCTGTTATGAGGTCAATTTGTGTTAGACATCTAGTGTTCTGAAAAACCGAAGAGATGATCCAGGTTTCAGAGTTGCACTCCTTAGAGATACTGCAGAACTGCCAAAGGCATCTTTGATAGATGATGCTTCTGCTGATGTTTCATGTATAAACATTCACTTCTAACAAGTGTGTGTCCCAGCCCATCCACTCATTCCCTAACTTCACCTTCCTTTGTGCCATATGCTGTATTTTGTTTAGGTAGCTGGAGATAGGTTTGAATATTATGGTGCATCTTTTTTAAAGAACATATTTCACTGTACTGTGTGACTTTATCCAGAAGATTTTGTATCAATTAACTGGTAGCAGTCTTTGCTTCACAATAATCAATGGAAGCACAAAAAGGAATCCTGTTCTATTTGTTTAAACACTTTGAATTTCCTAGAGCATCTACATTCATGACTAAACATCTGTAAAATGTGAGCTTCTTATGAACATTGTACCTGGCAGTGCCTGAGCTGAATATATTGTAAAAAAAATTAACCAAAATTAGAAAAGGCGTTAAAAACCCCCACAGCAGGTATCCAAGTGTTTACAAAAATCAATAGCCCATCAGACTTTAGGGTCATGTGATATTAGTCACTAGGACTAGATATGAGCCCAGTGCCAATAAAGGCACTGGAAAAAAAATGCTATTAAGATATAATCAAACTTAGAAAATTAGGAATTTTTCTCAGTGCAACTGCAGGAGATAACAGAGATTAGTTAGAATGAGAAAATCGGTAGTCACTGTATTTAAATTTTAAATTTAAAAAAATGGTGGTACTAAGCTAGTTACGAAGTAGTGTTTGGGTTTTTTGTTTTTGTTTTTTTTTTCTTTCTTTCCAGATTTGTGCTCCTGAGTTGTTTGGCTACTGTGTATCCTTCCCACTGTCAAAGAATGCAACAAAGTTCTGTCTACATAGAAAGCAAATACTGCAAGTAATCCAGCCTGTTGACAGGAAGATCAGTAAGTGGGAAATACATGATGAAATGTTAGGCTTGGTAATACTTTGAAATGAAGTGAGAAGAGCTTGTTTTGCTTTTTTTTTTCCTTCCCTGTTGTAGGGGTTTTTTTGGAGGGGTGGTTTGTTTCTGTCTGTTGACAAACCTTCTAAAATTGAAATAGTACAAGGAGCAGATATGGTCAGTGAAGTTGTGAGGTAAGAGATCAACTTTATAAAATAACACCAAAACAGGAATTCTGAGCACATGTAAGGCAAAAGCTATGAAATACAAGCCCTGTGCAAGAAACTTATTCACTGTGTTGAGTATAGTTTTATACTGGGTACTTTTTGAGGTATGTTTCTTGGAGAGGCTACTGTAAAAGAGGCACTAGCAATGTCTTTACCACTGTCAGCCTCGCAGGTGGGATACTTCTGTCCAGAGAACAAGCAACAAGGTTTTTAAGATTCTTCTGCTTTTTAAATTTAACTACAGAGTTTAGTCTATATATTATAATTTGGGGAGTCTTGACTCCATATTATTTAGGAATTCTTCTTGTATTATTATATTCTTGGAAACTGCTGTATAGTAGAATACAAGGTTTGTTCAGAAAGCTAATCACATGGTTTAAGTCAAGGGCAGTGGTTAAAAGGGGATGTTTTAGGGCCAAAGTAGGGAAAAAAACAAACAAACCCAAAAAACAACCAAAGAGATGGAAGACCTGCTAGGTAGCACAAGCATATTCCTAACTAGGAGTTATTTTTCCAAACCTGGGCCTAAAATAGCTAGTTTTTTGTTTTATTCTTTGTACAGCATATTACGAAAATGTAGGATTAAAAGTGGCTTTTCTATATTGCTAAATCAGGGACTACTGGACCACAGTTGAGAGAGAAAAATGCAGTCAGTAGCAACACATTAATACAGCCTGAGGTGCTCCTTGCTACTTAACAAAATACTGTTACCCAAAACTATGGGTTCCTAGACTTATTGTGGACGTGGCATGCAAAGAAAAATATTTATTACAATTACTTAGTGGAGGCCCCTCCCTTCTGTTAGAATTCAAGCAAGCTCCACCTGAGTTGCTTCATTTTGCCTTGTTTTATATTGACCCAGACGCAGGAAAAATGAAGCCAACTGAAGTACATGATAAAAACATTAACAAAAAACCTACCAGACCTGGAACCAAAGAAACTGTGGTTAATTTCTTTTCCTCCTATGAGTAATAACACTTCAGTGGGTCACTGCCTGTGCTCTGAGACTGGGAGAGACCATGGGCAGGGCAGGACAGGGTTGAGCCAAGAGGGTTGGGTAGAGGTACCTGCAGTGAGGAGAATAGTGATAGTAGCTGATACCCTAGTCAGGATGTGTGTGTGGGTTTTTTGTGTGGAGTTGTGTTTTGTTTGGTTTTTGGGGTTTGTTGTGTGTTGTCCCCTCCGTCCCCCCCCAAATCTGGAAGGATAGCATGCCACCTGCTGTTGAAATAAATGGAGATGGACATGCTGTCCAAATAGGGGAAATTTTTCTATGCTCTTTTGAGCTGTTCTAAGAAGGAACAGTTCTTCCCTGTAATGTTGGATGTATAAATAAAAGACTGGCTGTGTACTCTTTCATCAGTTTTATTTTGCTATTTTTTTCTTCCATTCAGACTGTAGGATTTTTTTTTAGTTATTTTTCCATATTTGTTACCCATAAGTCTGGAGGAAATTCAGTAATTCCAGAGCTGGAAAAGTGTCCATATTTATTTTTTTGACAAATTTGTTATGGCTATTTGGGAATACTAACATTCTTCAAATCTTAGGTCTACAGTCTGCTGTGCAACTGGATATTTCTTTCAGTTAAAAGTTTCATTTCATTTTAGACTGCAGAAATAATTTGACATTTAGGAACCTCAGGCTGAACTTTGCCAATGTCTGGAGCATTTTGATTAAAATGAGTTGTAGAAATAAATTGAACAGTTTCAGTAAGATGCACAATTTTTTTTCCCAAATCCTTTCCTTTTGGTAGACATGCATGTACTTGTTAAACTATTGACTCACCTCATTTTTAAGGACTGACTTGTTTCTCATTGCTTTTTCCATAAGATAACAAATAATGTTAATCACAAGCAACTAAGTATTCATGTATGTGTGTACTTAGATGGGGGCATTAGCCTGCAAACTTTTGGGGGTAAAAATTTTTAGAATAATGACTGCTTTATTGATTTGAATGTAAAAAAAAAATAATAAATTATCATTGTTTTTCCATCTTAGTTTGAATTCAGAATCTCCTTTTTTTGTTTAGTGTCTGTATGGCAGAGTAACTTGTGCATTACCTTCTGTAACTTGTTATCTTATCAATTAATGTATTTTATTCTGACAGTTTAGCAAAAGTCATATGGTAGTATACAAATGGAACTCACTTTAAAGATCGATTGTTCTTTTTATTTTCAGAGTTGGTGGTAGTTTGTTACAACTTTGCACTATAATTCTGTTTTTTGACAGTTTGTTTTACAAAGAACTTCTTTTATAAAGAACAAAAGGTAGTGTGCAAAACAGGGTAGAAATCAGAAAGGCATTGAATAAAAACAGTGCTTTTCAATATAAATTAATTAAATTTTGAGCATATGAGACTTCCCTAACCACTGTGTTTCTTTACTGATTTGATGCTGTGAAAGGACAAGTCCCAAAGAACTAACAGAGTCTAACAGCAAAAGTCTTGTACAACTTTGGAAGAACTGGGTTTGCTCAGACTGAAAGGCAGCGAGAGCTGACAGAGGAGCGCTATAGCAACTTTTCATGCATTTGAAAACTTGCAAAAGGGTTGGTGATTTTTGTGTCTGCAGAAGAAAGAGTTTTTACTAGCTTTGAAGACCAGATGACTTAGCAATATTTTAAGAAAAGCTTTCTTATGAGATTTGTTAGATGTTGGAACAGATTACCTAGAGATGCTGTATGGCTGACTAAGGGGAAGTTTTTAAAGGAATTTACAGTAGTGTCTCTCAGGAGTGAACCTTGTGATGAGATGAAAGAAATGAGCTCTGTCCTGTTCCAACGTTTCTGTTTCATAGACGCCATGGGGTTTAGTGACATTCCCACAAATTAGTGCCTGGAACTATGTTTTTATTGATGATACAGTTTTCAACACACTTGTGTGTATCAACACTGGAAGTTACGGTCATGTTAGTAAATGGGTTGGCATAAATACAGGCTGCTGCCAAAATGGGAGGTGTCTCAGTTGCCTTTCCTCATTCGCCACCAGTGCTGGGTTTCTTTTCAGGCTCGTTTTCAATTCAAGTGGGGTGACAAATATGCACAGCTTAGATGAAGGCAAATCTGTCCTTTTTGCAGCAGCAGCTGCTCAGAGTGACTGTGGAACAGTAGCTTAAGGTTCTGCAGCCAAGGGATGGTCCCTTACTGGGGTATTACTACAAGTCCTGATCTAGGGCCTTTTTCAGGAAAAAAGAACAGGCTGAAAGAGCAGCATAATAAAATACAGGTGAAGGTCCTCTATAGCAAACTATGACCTTTTATATTAGCCTTAAGTGGAAGTGTTAGGAATTAAGTTCTGTCCGATAGGCTTTAGCAAACAAGCAAATGAAGCAATTGCAGTTTTCAACTTTAAAAAAAAATGATAGCTGGGGAGAAGTAACCATCTAATAAAGAAGTCAGGCACTGTACTTGTGCTGCTTCAGATGGAGCTTTGCTTCCAGCTTTGTATCATTTGCAAAATTTACCAGTAATGGCAAGAAAATGAGTATAGAATTTGGAATAATCACAGTGAACATTAACGCAATGTCCCTCTGCACTAGTGGTGAAAAATTCATATCACCAGCAGGAATCATATTTTGCAGGGGGGAGAAAGTTTAAAGGAGGTAGAAGATAAAGGAGAAATGTTACAGCAAATGGAAGATTTTATTCATTTGCGATGTTACAGGGTAGATGTCAACCCTGGCCTAGCTAAAAGGGTACCCTTGACATGGAACTTTTAGGATTAAGGATGATGCTCTGAAAAATCAGACAATCAGAGCTAGATAATCAGAGACCAGGGTGCACGATGCAGCACAAACTGCAGCCAGCCCACACTTTATGGAGTTCCAGAAAAAATACGGCTTTTCTTTCTTACTCTGTCCCCCCTTGCTCCCACTTCTGTGTACTTGCTGATTCAGTTTAAAATTTTCTTTAAAGGCCTCAAAGTTTCTATAATGTATGCCAGCTGCCAGATGTCTCCAAATCATAGATATTCCTGCAGAGCCCAGCAGAAGCTAAGATAGCATGCACGCACGCACTTATCTAGCCCTCTGGCACAGTGGCTTAGAGGAGTAACAGAACAGTCTTCCAGATCCCATTTTTTTCAAAACCTCACTCTTGGTTGTTAGCAGTTGTGTAAATTCATTGTCAAAGGTTACAGTTACATTTGTTCTGGGGAAATTGCTAGAGAGTTTAAGATCTCTTCAGGTTTGGCCTGTGCTGCTGAAGCTAGCAGCAACTAAATAATCTGGGGTCTTCATATGTACGGTTGTTGGGGATTGATTTAGATGTGTAAAGATGCAAATAAATGCTTCCATGGGATTTTTCAAAATCCAACAACATTTCAGGGAGAATTAGTAGCCTTTTTGCAACTTCAGGCACTTGATTTTTCTCTCCTAACCTGTGTCTCTTTGGCAGCAAATCCAGGGTTGGCCAGTATACAGTTCGTGACCAGTTTAAAAGTGGCTTCCACAGCACAGCTACTTCATACGTCTGGCAGCAGGGCTGCGCCGTGCTGGGATTTTCGATGACGCCCAGGTCTCCGGCTGTGTGAGGGGCTGCCCGACGCTAGGACGCTCTGGGACTTGATCGGTAGCTTCTGCTGCAACGAAGTCATCACCCGCCTCCGCCCCTCGACTCTCCACAATATGTAGCTTGGGTCTGGTGACTTAAAAACGCTGTGGGCAGCAGGTCGGCGGCAGGAAGATGTGGCTTTTGCGGCAGCGCATGCATACTGTCAGCATTTGGTCACAACCGTGGGCCATGCTGCGTAGCTGAATGGGACCCTGCGTGTGACTGCGCTGGGGCTGGCTGCGGTTCCTGGCTGTGCTGTGGCCCTGCCCCAAGCATTACCTGGGAGAGAGCTAGCTAGGGAGTGCCAAAATTCCATGGGAGCGGTGCTCATGCTTAAAAAGCCTGAGTGACATGGACCATCGTCTTTGCCATGCTTTATTTGCTGGTATTGTGAGAAATAGCTTTACCCCAGACATGCGATCACGCGGAAACATGTCTTGAATGTGCCCTGAGATGAGGAGCTTGAAGGTGCTGCACTTAATGAGATGCTACAGCAAGTAAAGGCCGATGCCCAGAAGAAAATCTGCCTTTTAAATTAAAAAGATGTATTTTCCATTTACTGATGGATTGGTAAAGGGGAAAGTCGTTTAATCCCTGAATGAAAAACTGTTGTAAATTAAATACTTCAAAGAGTTGAAGACCTGTCAAAGGTTATATTTAAATAGTTTGTCTCAGTGCTTCCACTGAGCTGTTAATGAGTTTGACCACGTAATACTAAGTAGCCAGCGCAGGAAAGGGTGAAACGCGAGCCGCGCCGATGGCGGCAAGGGCCGGCAGCCGGCCGGCAGGCAGAGCGCGAAGCCTCCGGCGTTTCGCGGCGGCGTCCCACCCGGGACGGCAGACGGAGGTACCTCCCGCCGCCCCGGGGAGCTGCCGCCCTGAGCTTGTGAGCGGTTCTAAAGCACTCGGGGCGCACCGGTGAGGGGCCGAGCCCCGCCGCAGCCGCCCCTGGGCGGAGGACGAGGGCGCCGCGAAGCGCCCTCTGCCCCCTGACGGGCCGAGCCCTCTCGGGGCCGCAGCCTCCCCCCGCTCCGCGGCCCTTGGGGAGCTGGCCCCTCGCGCGCCCGCCCGCCCCGCCGCCGGCCGGCGCCGCGTTTCCCCCTTGAGCTGCAGCCGTGCGGGGTGCCGGTGGCAGCTCCGAGCTCCCGGGGCGGGCGGGCTCCGCGCCCGCCGCGGCCGCCCCTCAGCGAGCGCCGCGCCGCGCCGCGCCGCCCCCAGACGATGGCGCTGCAGCACCGGCCTTGCGGCGCGGCGGCGCGGGGCGGCGGCGCCCGGCAGGGGGCGCTGCGGGGAGGTCCGGCGGCGGCGGCGGCGGCGGCCGCGGGGCTGCGGTGCGCGGGAGGCGGCGGGAGGGCTGATGCCGCACAGCCGTGCCGGTCCCGGCGGAGGCATGAGGCGCGCGGGGCGGGCGGGGAGCGGCGCGGCAGAGCGCGGGTCGGCGCGGCCCTGAGCGAAGCCTCCGCGCCGCGCTCCCGCAGAGCGACTATGGCCGGGGGAAGGCGAGGGCTGGTGGCGCCTCAGAACACGTTTCTGGAGAACATCGTGCGAAGGTCTAACGGTAAGGGGGGACCGGGGAGACGCCGCCGTGCGCCGGCGCCCCGGGGCGGAGGGCGAAGCAGCCCGCCGCCGCCTCGGCGGGGGCAGCCCCGGCGGAGGGGCGGTTGAGCCCCGGCGGCTCCCGGGCGGTTCCGCCGAAGCGGCCGCATCCAGGTGCCGGGGCCGGAGCCCGCTCCGCCCGAGTCCGGCGGAGAGCCCCCCCTCCCCGCCCCGGCCCGGCCCGGCCCGGGCAGCGCGGCGGTCGCCTCCCGGCGGGGCTCCCGGCCGCAGGTGCGCCGGCCCGGCGGGGCGCCCGGGGAGAGCTGCCGGCGGGGCCGTGCCCGCTGCGGGGCGAGACCCGCGCTCGGGGTGGGCGAGGCGGGGGCAGCGCAGGGGCCCGACCCGGCACGGGGGGCGAGGAGGGGTCGGGCCAGCGGTGGGGTCCGGCGCTCGGCGGGGGCTGCGGCTGCGGGGGCACGGCGGCTTCGGCCGGGGCGGCGGTGCGGGGATTCAAGATGGTCTCTGGGAAGGAAGAGCCCGGTGCTGGGGGACCGGCGAGGGCTGCCTGTCTGAGTTGGAAGGGGAGATTTGTCATAAGTGAGGAGAGACTTTGCCATTTTGAGGGCTGAGGGTAGATTTTTTTTTTTTTTTCCCCCTAGTGCGCTGTAACCAGGTCTTTCTCTTGGAAAACTGTGGAGTGGGAAATGCCTCGAATTTCACAATTGCGTGCAAATATGCATTAATGTTATCCAGATTCTTGCACTTAGGGACTTACCAAAAGCTGCTCCCTCAGTAAGCCTGCGACCGTGCAAGCGTTTATGTATTTGTTTAAACCTAGGCATGTGCATTTTTTTAGAGCTCTGAGCCTAAGTTCTGCCATTTTTAATGCTTCCATTGGCTTCAATGGGGTTACTTAAGGGATTAAGAACTTGTAGTATGATTGAGAATATGCAGGATCAATCTCCGTTTGAAGACGAGATGAGTTAATTAATTAAAAATATAGTCAGTTTGTTCTGATAAGGCAAAGACAATTAACCCTCTTGACAAGCAGCTAAAAACTCAAATTATCCCAAGAATGATTTTCAGTTGGTTGGTGTGGTTTTCTTTTTATTCTTTCAATTAGGCGATATTATTGGAGAAACAGCCTTTGATAAGACCATATTTTCACATAAAATTGTGAGGGTCTTTTTATAGGTTGTTTCCCTCTGCAACTTTCCTGTAGAAGGGAAGGGGCTGGAAGCTGCATTCCTGAAAAAATACTTGCCATTCTTACAGCGAATCTTGCCCTCTTTTTTTTTTTTTTTTTTAAATGAAATGTTACGTTTCGTCGCATTCAGGCTGCTTCTCAAATCTTTCAACACCAGTTATCTAAGGCTTTTCTCGAAACTGTCTTGAGTTTTTAGATTTTCTTCATTAAAAACCAATTATCTCTTTTGACTTTCAGTGCCAAAACCTTGATGCAATAAATAAGTTGAGGTTTGGAGATGGGGGGGAATCGTGCAGCAGAAGCTATGCTGTTTCTTCCTCTCTTCCCCCATTATTAAGAAGGTGTCATAACAGAGTGTGGTGCTAAACAGCAGAGGTAAAATGACAGCATTCCATTTCCAAATGCTCAGCAAGTCCTGAGGACTGTAATCAATACAAGTTTTTAGATTAAGCTTGGTAGGAAGTGATGCACAGTTCAGACATAGTAGGAGAAGCTTAGGGAAGTGACTCAGGTTTAAAAGCCAATTTCTTCTTTGATGTGCCTTCTAGTTTTTGCTGGACCCAGTCCAGCTTTGCTGTAAATGTGATGCCGTTGCAAATGAATGCTGTATGAATCAGTTCTAACATGGGACCATCAGCCTCTTCTAACCTCTGTCTCTTTCAGGAGACAAGGATAGTCTCCTTTCTCTCCTGGTCTGGCAGGGCTGTGCTGGTGGGTATGGGAGCAGCATGGAAACATGCTGGTTCCTTGTTGCCTGTCTCATCTTGGCCTGCCTACTTGGCTTTTGAAATGATTTGGGATGCCCACAGGATAAGTGCTTAAATGGGCCCATAAAGCTTGAGGTTTGGCTCTCCCTTCTTGGTTTCATTTGATTGGGTAGTAACGTGACCCACAATGAAACTATCTAGGCCATTTGGGATTTGCCAAATAAACCTTGGGCTTGTTGTCAAACTGTATTTCCTGGCACATGCAAGCAAGTTAAGTAGCGCCAACAGATACTGAGTTGATACAGATATAGGAATGTTCCTAATTTGGGGAGGATTCCCTTTGAAAGGAGAGGAACTTGGTCACAGAACAGAAATAGATACTGAATAAGTGCTTCACTTAAAGGTACTTGTATATGATGTGCATCCACAGTCACAGGTGAACTGAGGAAAACACATTCTTGCTATGTGTTATATTTTGGGGCAGAGGGTGTTAACTCAGTGAAAGAGGTCATATGGTAATAACAAAGCAGTTGGCATGCAACCTCTTTGGGAAGCGTTGGTCTAAGGACAGCCCTAATTATACCATTTTTTACCATTAGTTTAACAAGGAATTCTTTGGACAGCCTTTCATATTAGATGTGGCTCTGGTAAGCTGATGCACCTTCAATTGCTAAAGGTAATAGCAGTGTAAATAGGCATGCAAGTTTAGGGTTTTTCTGTTAGGGTTAGTGTTTTGCTTATGTTTATATCACCATCTGCAGCAAGACTCACCTCAAACACTGTTGGTCTGAATCGTTTCCTTTAGAGTTATTAGGGACAAGACCTTCTTAGGTTGCAAATCGACTGAGACAGGTTCTCATGCGCTAAATGCCAGCCAAAAGAGCTATGCTAGGGTTAGAAGCTGCACAGTATTTCCTTTCCACACATTGGAGTAAAGAAGGAATTGAGAACTTCTCAGCCCATCCTGGGATGGGATGGCTTTGTGATAGCACACACAGGAAAGAATTTATAAAGTGTCATTCACCTAGACTTGTGGACCTCATCTGGTCCTCTGTGATTTCTTCTCACATGATGACCTTTGGATGAAGTGTGAATTTAAGGCTCTTTCCTCTTTGAAATGAGGGACACCATAATCCTGCTTGTCTTGTATTTAATGTTTAAAAGCTGTGTTTCTATACTAGCCATGTAGAGCTAGAAAAATAAATGTTGCATGTAGTGCTTGGTTGACAAAAATTTGTTTGAAGCATTGAAATATTTAAAGACCAGAACACCCAATGGGACAGAAAATGAACCAATGCTGTAAAACAGTGCAGTATGTAAAGAATCACTAGCCCCTGATGGTTACTGCTAATGTGATATTAATGTTTTTCTCAGGTAATGTAATACACCCACAGTATACAAGCACTACAACAATAACAGTTATAATCTTGGTTCATGGCCAAGGCACCCAATTCGAATGGCGCGGTATGTCATAGAGACTCCTGATTCTTTGCAATATTCTAATGCTTTATCAATATCTGGAGGCAGAAATACTTTTCGGTTTATGTAAATGCCAGATAGATTCTGCAGTCCTTCCTTGGTCAAAATTCTCTCTGAGGTACATGATAATTGTGCATGTGTAAGGATGGCAAAAGCAAGCCCTGTGTTTAAATGGCTTTGGAATTTCAGTGGAAGTCACAGATGCTTTTCTGATTTATTGACAAAACGAGGAGGTTGGAAGAAGGGGAGGTTAGAGGGCGTAAGGCTTGTGTGAATTCAGTCTTGCTTTCACTAAATCCCCTGGGAACATCCTAAAGAGACGTCAGGTATAGAAGCAAACCCGCACCCTTTGATGGAGAATGCAGTGAGCTTCCTGTAGAGGGAAGGAAAAAGCACCTTCAGACACAAATCCTGAGAATAACAGACATTTCAGTGATTTATGGCATTACTTCCATTGGAGAGTATAAAGTCCCAGAACAATAACCATTCTGCAACCTAGGCATGCCAACGTTGTACCATTGCCTGAGACCTAGGAGAAAAATTAACTTTATCATAAACAGCTCTGAAACTGAAAAACCTGGTTTTGTGTTCAGCTAAAGAGAAATGCGAAGGAAACTAACAGAGTATGAAGAACTAACCTGAGTTTTATTTTCATACTTTTGCACTTGAATAAAATGTTCATTTAAATGAAATGTTTGCAAAGGATCCTTAGCCTGACAGTGCTGTGTCTGCTGCAACCTGGCCCTGCCTGCCTTCCCTTCAAAGCCTGAAGCCGTGAGCAGCATGGTATGGAGATGCAGACCTGGCTGCAGCTACAGTGCTTGGGGTCCCGAAGCAGTATAGGCGTGCTTCCCCAAAGGCAGGGTTTACTACCTTAAGTGTTGTGGGTCTAATCACTTTCAGACTGAGCTGTTACGTTGGTAGGGAACACATACATGAACATGACAAACTCTGCATCACTCTTCTGTATGTGATGTGGCAAGGGTAGTCAGGTCCTGGGCATCACTGGTGTACCTCGTACTACTGCAACACTTTTGGTAAATGGTATCAGTTATCAAGAAAGTATCAAGAAAGGACTGCTTTTGTTGAAATTAGCAAGCAAATTTTGGGGGTGAAGTATACTTTTCTGTTTCCTTTTGATAGAATATGTTTGGTTTCCTGACAGTTCATAAATTTCCATTATTTTCAATGAATCTTCAAGCAACAATGGGTGAAATTCATTATTAGCAGAGGACTAGCTCAGAAGCCTTGTGCTGCAGGTAAATTACATCCTAGTGTGACCCAATGATGTTCTATTGAATAGGGAAATGCGCTTTAGTGACTGTTCTAGACATGCAAGTACCGAGAAGGGCAAAGTTAAATGTGCACAGGGAAGAGCAATATTATGGTGTTCCTTATGAGGTGCAATGTCTGGGTTAAGCTATCCTAGTTCTTAAAGCTCCCAAATGGGCTGACTTGGAAGGCTGTAGCAGATATGCAGAAGGTTTTCTGCTCTGTGTTGCCAGTTTAAAGTCTCATCCACCTTCTGGACTTCAGTGGGTTAATGTCAGCATAAAAAAAACCCTAAATAATGGAATAGAAGGGTCTGGTCTGGAGAATGCTTCTCTTCCCTTGTATGGAAGGCTCTTTGCTAGAGTCACACCTTGGAAAAAGTGCACGGAAAAATGCTGTTTCAATAATGATATGTATAGAATGCCTTCAGCTGAAGATTTTGTTTCTCTTGCTTGCCCTGTGCAAGGCAAAGTGAATGTTATTCTCTACAAATCTGGCATTTAGTGGTTGAACTGGAGTCGTTACCATTTTGTATCTATTCCTGCAAGACTCAGTTTATTCAAGATTTCCTGTAAAATCACTTTTGGCTGAGTAAAGTCCATGAGTGTAGGTCGGTCTGTTGGCACCAACTAAAACAAGACATTTAGCCATGAAAGCAGCAAAGCTTAAAAAACCACAAGGGGATGACTTGTAGGTTCTGTGTTAAGGACATTTTCCCAAACTGAGAGTAAAACAGAGGAAAGGGTTTTGTTTCTTCCTGATCTTTCTTCTTTTCTAACTTAACAGCTGTGGAGATGCTTTTATTTTCATCCATGTTTTTCATACAATTGGTCAGTACATCAAAATATCTATTCACTATTGACAATTTTTTTTTTCTCAGTATCACCTGAGTTGAATATAAAATGTTTTTTTCCTGGCTTTTACTAGGCCAGAAGCTTCTAGTTTTTTGTGAGAATCTTTATGCATTTAGAAATGTACGACCTGATTTCCTTAAAATGACTTTTATAGATAGTAAGAAAACCAAAGTACAATGGAGAGAAGATAGATAATGTGTTTTAAGATTAACATTCTGAAAGCTCAAGAAGTTCTACTGTGATAATTCAACATATCAATCCATTTCTGTATTAAATCCTAGAACAAGATCGTAAAACAAATCTTAATGAAACCCATTCATTGGAGAATTTGTTAATGCATTTTTGTAACTCATATAGCTGAAAGTGGGCAGGGAGTTAGGTCTTGTCAAGTGCTTTTAAGGCTTTTGATGGCTGGAGCTATAATCAGTAAGTCAAATGGCTTCTTTAAACTGATGGAAGACCCATATAATCAATGCAACTAAAACATGCTTTTTCCTGGATTTCTTTTAAGATCAGATGTGGGAAAAAAACCCCTGACCAATTAAATGGTGAAGTCTCACTGCTAAACAGTATTGTTGTCCTTTATTAAGAATAGTGCAACGCATGACTTTTGCAACTGATGAACTTTCTAATTTCTGAAAATTATCTCCTTTGTCTAAATGTCTTTTTTTTTTTAATTTCTCAGTATAGACAGTACTTCAGGGATAAGTGAAGAATGATGCTATGCATAAAATACATGTGTATGTGTGCACAGCTTGTGCACTTTCAATTTCAGCTATTCTTGTTCCATTATTCTGCACTAATTTGTTTTATTTTTAAAAAATAATTATGAAGATTTTACAGCTACTAGTGTTGGAAGGATGTATTCTTTTCAATTTAAACTTTTCTCATGGTAGAAATCTACTATGAAATATTTGCTATAACAATGCAAAACAACAAATGTTGAGATGGAACCAGTAATTTTTATCTATACTGCTGGCTGAAATTAGCATTCATTTTCTGTAATGATTCAAACTGAGTCACTTGAAGTTGTTGTTTTAGTTAGTGTCTCTTTTGTTATTTGTGGTAAGTATGATTAAATATATTTTTTAATAATTCTTTTCAGCCTGTACTTGCGCTATGCTCTGGAGTACACATGACTGTGTAAGTCATGTTTGAATAAAGCATGAAATACCTGCATTTAGTGGATTGTGTTCATGCTGTAGCAGCCAAGGAGCTTTTAAATCCATTTTTGTTTCTGTAAAATAAAGAGTTACATAAAACTTTTATAAAACATGTAAGCCCAAATGAACCTATCTATAGGGTTTTATAATATGTTGTTTTGTATTAGAGTGAGGCTACAGTTTAAAATGATTTGGTCTTGATATTAAGGATGTACAGTTTTGAGGCCACTATATCATTCTTCTATAGAGAGATCAAGTTGTTCAATGGGATATTTAAACGTTGGCGCACTCCCATTCTAGGAATGAATAGAAGGAGGTACTGAGTGGATGTATCCATGTAACACCGTTGACATTTACAGGAGAGTGTGGGTGGAAGAGCAGAATTTTGTCTTATTACTTTTATTCTATGATGTGAATAGTCTTTCGGTGCTTTCAGCAGCTCTGTACTTGCTTTGAATACAGTTACAGCACTTCTATTAAGATGAAAATTTGGTTGGTTCCTGTGTCTTTCCTCCCTGAAGTGTGAGCCTTGAATCTCATGTATGCAAACGATTGAATAGGTGCTTGAAATTCAGTTTGACTTATTTGTACTGATTTAGGGCCATATTTTGATCTCAGAAGTTAAATTTGAACAATGTAACTAATCAATGTCACTAGATTCTTCTGTTTTCTTTTTTCAAAGCTAAGACTAAACATGAGCAAAAATTCATACATACCTATCCTTTGCAAAGTATTAAAGCAAAAGCATGATATGAGCTGTGTGACTGTAGCAATTTTGACAGGCCTACTTATAAAAAACATTCTATTTCCATGCATTGTGTTCCTTACCAAAAATGAAACCATCTCTTTTTTCCCCATATCCAAATGATGCTACTTGCGATGCAAACTCACAAGTTTATAAATACCAGAATTGTTTAGAAACTCATCAGTCCCTTGTACTTAAGCTCTGTGATACAGTCTTTAATCATATGACAGTTGCACATGATTTTTGCCTACCGCACATTTCTTATGCTGGCTGTGACATAGCACCTGTGCTGCTTTATGCCCAGCTAAAGGAACACTAGCTAAGGAGGCTGTATCCCCCACCCATATCCCCAGTGACCACGGTTAGGGTAAGAAACCTATTTACTAAGCAGTTGTTTTAGTTCTGCTGTAGTAGTGGTTTGCGCTTTGTAATGCTAGAGGTCCAGGTTTGCTCCACTGAAGATCCATGGGAGGAGTTTGAGACATGATAAAAAAAGATGTGCTGGTCTCAATAACCAGGGTTATGTCCTCACCCAACTTGATGAAGGCTGTGGTCTGGAATGAGGAGAGCAATTTCTGTTCAGTTGGAGACTGATGGGAGCATTAGCAAGTTTGGTGAGGAGCAGGTCTTCCTACCACGGTGAGCCTGATTCTCCTTTCACTGAGAGGGGAATAAATTAGGAGCAAATCTTTTGAGTTTTGTATTTGTGTGATGGCTGTGGGAAAAGATACTAATATATTTAAATTACATCTGTGCACTGCGCCAACCTGAGCAGACTTGTGGGGGGCTTTGACAGACCTGCACGCATATCTGAAAGCACAGTGGGCGCTAGCCTCTGTTGTTACCAAGGTCTGTGCTACAGCTCGCTGAGCAGAGGTTTCCCTTTGGTCACCTCCATGTGCTTCCTCTGTGCCGACAGCAATGTGGGAACATGTCTGGCAGCGTTGTGGGAATATGTCTGGCTGCTAGTGTCTGACCTTCTGCCAGTGTTTCCCAGAAGAGGGCCTGTGCATCACTGAAGGAACAGGGAAGCAGAACTGGTGTGCTGGCCTCTGGAAGGAGGTGGGGGCTCAGCTTGGCAAGGTCCCCCTTACAGGAGAGGCTGGGATGCTATGGGTGCGAACGTGCAGCAGTGCAGGGGGAATGGTAGGGAGGAAGCGTTTCAGTAACTTGCTCCATGCTATTGCAAGGATGTGACCTCTCCTTAGTCCGGTAGTCCTGACCAAATACACGTCTGTGAGGTGCTGCTTGTCCTCAGGCATTGTGGAGGTTTGAGCTGATGGATGGTTTTGGTTAAACCAAGCACTAAATGTAAAGCAAGATTCAGTAGATAACAGTAGTTTCGGTGAAGCTGGGTGTCCTGGAGACTTGCTGTCGCTGTTGTTAAAGTATCGCTGTTATTTGGAAAGACGTTTTCTGATTCTTCTGCGACGGTGTATTTTGTGAGTGGAGGAAAGTACTGGTTTCAGTGACTGAGCAAAATCCATTCTTACATTTTGGAAGGAGTTAGAATGTTTTTCTTATTGCTTTAAAGCAGCTGTGTCTAGTTTAAAGTGATAATCCAAAATGGGTCTGACATTTGAGTGTGTAAAGGCTGACGTGGAAATACTGCAGTAAACAGAACTGACTTGTGGAAAAAGCAGTCTAGAAAACATGAAGTGAGGCACTTCACAAAGTAACCAGTGCTGCAGACCCTCATCACAGAAGCCCACCCTACTCATGCAAGTAATTGTGCTGCCTTTGAGGTGCTACAGTTCTTACTTGTGTTTCTGCAGCATGCTGTGCTCTGTGCTGGGCTTCTACACATTTCTACGCCTCCCAATGGTCTTGCTCATACTGTGCCAAATGCAGCACACGCCAGAACCCCAGGTCGTCTTTTATATGAGCCCACCCTCTCCAGTTCCTAGCTCGGTTCTTCTTGGAGCTGATAAGAAGGGCCAATGATGCTTATAGCTTCTCCTTGGGCCAGGCAATACTGCTAACCCAATTGACATTGTGATAGAAATTGATTTCCTGGTAAGGGAGTCCTTTGAGACCTTTCAAAGAGGTGCCTCAAGTCACTAAATAGTTTGAGTACTGCAGCTATTGCATGTACCTATTAGCCCCTGTCTTTGAAGACAATTTAGCAGTGGATTTCTTCACGGTCTTCCTCTGACCAACTCCTTTCTGGCCTTGTTGACCCACTTTTGAGTCCCCAGGAGGCTTTGCCCTGTGATGCTCAAAGAGTTCAGTAGAGCATCCCTCGTGCTTGTTGTGCAACAAAGCCACAGCTGTTTCCTGGCCTCTGGGACCCTGTGTCCCTGTAGATGGAGAGGCAATATTTGCTTCAGTGGATGTTATTTAATATTTTCTTATGTTAGGAACAATTGTTTAACAGATTATGAGCTGTCTTCAAGCAGCACATTGTCAGGGTTGTCAATGCAATTGAATGTATATGATAGCAATGAGAACATCCCTTCTACCTCCTGGTTATCTGTCAGAATAAACTATGCAGGGGACTTGTAAGTGGGAGTCCTTATTTTATGCTGTGTCTTGCCAGTGTTTGCACAGGCAAAACACCATTGTCGGAGACCCTCCTTCTGAAGAAATGCAGGTGTGTTCTCCATATAGGCACGAAACCACTGCTGTGTCATTGTTTTGTCTTTAAAGAGATCTGTGAAGAGGAGTGACTGGAAAGAAATTCCTGTTTGTCTCCAAGACAATTTCTTTGCAGATGCTGGGGCTCCCACTCTGTGGGCTGTTAGGCCACAGCAAGTTAAAAAAAAAAAAAAGTGGGTACAGGAAGTTTTGAAACCACCAATGCAGATCATCTCTCCCTTTCCAACAAAATCAGAAACGAAGGACCTGATCATCCTGAGCCCGGTAACCTCCCAAGGAAAGCAGGCAGAGAGCGGTGGGTTGGAAACCTCTTTCCTGGCCTGTCAGTTTGGATGGTGCTACACCACAGCTTCTCTCAGCTGCCTGGCTGCTGTACTCGCAGGGGCCAACGGCTTCCCTGCAGCTTTCAGCTACATGGGGAGTTCCCAAGCACTGGTCCCTTCAGGGCATTTTTTTGGATCTAGGGATCACCCCAGGGCAAACACTAAAAAAGTGTGGCAATGGAGCTGGAGGAACAAGCCCAAAGATGAGTCAGGGTTGTGGTGTTGACTCCAGAGGAAGGGTCCAACTTCAGTATTTGCTTCCTGTGTGTTTGTAAGCTACGTAAGGCTTGGATCAAAGAAGGGTGAAGATGCATGAAGTGGAAACTAGCTAGAAGCGAGACACCCTTATAAAACAGTGGGATCATCAAAACCTTTGACTTGCTCTTTGAATTCATATGTGTCCAAGTTTTTGCCTTTAAAGCTTTGTAGGTACATAAAGATCTCAGCTTGGTCGTAACTCCCAACTAAACCCAACCTGGACTCTCTGATGAAGTATTCCACCTCCACCTCCTGGAGAGGCTTACCCAATGTAGACTAACAGGATTTTCTAATAGGGATGCATAAAATACAACAGCCAAGTCACACTGACTTAAAAACTCATATGGTGAGGATGTTGGCATCTGTTGCCTTAGGAAGCTTGATGATTAGAATAGTCATTCAGGAGCTGAAATGAAGGCTGAGCTTTCACTGCCCTCAGGTAGGCCCACATCTTGTAGGAGAACACCCAAACTGCTAGGCTGTCAGAGAGGAGGGAAATATGTGCATGTTTCCAAAGCATCCTTTGTAAACTGCCAGTCCAAAAAAATCAGGCTTCATTGGGCCGAAAGGTAAGCAGTGGGAATGTGATTCTTTAGCTTCTGCAATAATGGCAAAGAATCTTGGGTATTATCTATGACAACTGGGCTTATGTTAAAATATTAGGTGTTGTAAGTAATATAGGAAAGGGGAACGCCCCCCCCCCCCCCGCCTTAAAATATCCCCTTTTTTCATTGTTTTCCATATTTTAACTTGGGCAGGTTTCTATTTGCTGTGCTAATGTTTTTCAGTTCTATCGCACCAACACTGTGCATGGAGCTTCCAGCTCCCAGGTCTTTGAGAGCTGGGCATCTAGGGCCTAGGCTGTAGCAGTCTCACCTTTTGGTGCTTAGTGGACTTAGTGCTTTGTTTTTACCTGTAAAAAGATAAAAGCACTGTCATACCTCACAGAAGCGTTGCAAGGCTAGATAAAAGGCGGATTAGCATGGTAATGGTCATCAGAAAAGTGCCCTATATAGCTTTTAATAAAAAAAAAAGAGGTTATTTATCCAAAGAAAATGGTGAGCTTTAAGCGTGAAAGGAAGGCCGCTGCTTAAGTTAATAGAAGCTCTTCAAGGAGCTCTTGAGGAAGTGAAGGGAAGGGTAAGTTACCTTTTGAGAAGGGGAGACGGTGAGAAGGAATGCATGCATGAAACAACATCATTCAGGGCAGAGCCTGGCCTAACATTTGTATTTGCATATTTTTTTGTCATTTTTTTGTACTTCCTGATGAAAATTTAAAAATATCCTAACACAGTACAATGCAGTGTTTATAATAGACACTCAAAAGCACTTGCTTTAGCAATGAGAAATGACTTGGCTTACTTATTCATAGGAAGGGGTAGAAGACATGTATTGTTTTTGGAACAAAGTGCTTCAACCAAGCAAAACCCATGGTATTTAAAAGAGACTGTGAGAAACAAAGCAGTTAAAATGTCCTGAATTTATACTACTGGTGTATTTCATTCTAAAGAGTGTATAAAGATACACTTAATCATGCTCATGGGACTGGGCAATGGATTTAGACAGGTACAGGAATGTTTTATTCAAACCCACTTGAAGTTTGCAATGGGACAAAAGATTTTGAAAGGGAAAGTTAAAATAAACAAAACTCTTTGCAGTTAATAGGTAAAATGTCTTGTTTGTGTCTCTTGGTTGCAGGAAGCATTAATGACAGGTATGTATGTTTGAGCAGTTGGGGGTAGATCCTGAAAAGTAGACAGTGTAGTGGACTCCCTTAAAGGCTCCCCTTAAATATGAATGCCTCTTAATCTCATGTGGCTGCCTAGCCTTTCTTTCAGAAGCCGGGAGGTCTTTGCAGCTGTGAAAGGAGCCACCATCTCCTGCCTGCCTGCTGGTGCCCAGGCAGCAGCACTGCTGTCTGTCTTGGCGCAGGTGTAGTTAGTTGACTGCGCAAGAGGAAAGCGAGGTCTGGGCCCAGCGTTGAGTATGTTCATAATTTGAATGAGAGCGCAATCATAAAGTAGCACACACAGATCCGGTGAGAATGGAGGCATGACTCCTACTTGGTTTTTTTTCCTTACTGATTGAAACTCCTTCTGGCTTGTACAGCAAATAAAAAGTTCTTTCTACTGGTGTAAGTACTAACCCTAGTTGTCTGGTGTCTAGTTTGGAGCACTGTGCTGTACACATCCCACAAGAAGTATTTGAGCTTGTGTGGCCAGCAGTGAAGGCGATATTGAGAGGAGCCACTGTGTCTACATTTGGAGAGGAGAAATATCGCTCATGTGCTGTTTTGGCCACGTGTTAGAGGCTTCACATTCAAATTGAGTGTCGTGGTGGATCAATGCATGTCACACAGAGGGAAACAGTTTGGTGAATCTGTCCTCAGTCAAGAGATGAATTTTACCTGCTTAACCATCATGTGTTTCATTTGCATAAAACCATCCTCTTAAGCTTTGCATGAGTAATTAATATTTTTTTAATAAGTATTTACTTAAAACTAAAACCAGGAATAATCCTGTTGACTGCAGTGGGAATAGTATCTGGGAAAAACTGCGCAGGGACTGAAGCAATCAGGATTGGGTCCTCAAATGAGTATTTCCTCTAATGCAACCATAGCCTTGTCTAATGTCTAACTGATGTGCTCTTTCAAACAGATACTAATTTTGTCTTGGGTAATGCCCAGATAGTGGATTGGCCCATTGTCTACAGCAATGATGGATTTTGCAAGCTATCAGGATATCACAGAGCAGAAGTTATGCAAAAAAGCAGCACCTGCAGGTATTTGAGAACAGATTTATTTTCTGTTAAATAGCTTGTAGTGTTGTGCTTGTTGCTTGAGGAGAAAAGTAATCTGTTTATTCCAGTTTTGTCTTTTATCTCCTGGGGCTGCATCTGTCAAATATGCTTTCCAGGTGAAACAAAATCAAAGAAGGGCTATTTCCAAAGAGGTTCTTTTCACACTGTAAACAAATGGCTTTGTGTCTTTGTCTAGCATCTGACTTGAATTTCTTGCTTTATTTGCAGTTTTATGTATGGAGAGCTGACAGACAAAGATACAATTGACAAGGTCCGGCAAACATTTGAGAACTATGAGATGAACTCCTTTGAAATCTTGATGTACAAGAAGAACAGTAAGTAGTTGCTTGGTTTGTTTGTTAAAGTAGGTGTGTAAAGTTGTTTTAAATTATAGTGTAAACGGCAATTCTGCCAGCCTGGAGGACCGTGCTTTATCTAGGGCTAAATAAGCCCCAGTTCTACTAGCTGATCTACAAGGGAAAAATGAGAACACTAGGGATGAGAGTCACTCAGGGATGCAGACGAAGCTCTCTAATTTGTTCTGATGTGTAGAGCAATTTGTGTGTGATGCTTTAAGACAACATTCAAGATTCCATCAGCGATGATAATACACAAACTAGGTTTGTGCAAATGATTTCTGTTACAGAGAACATACTTTTTACCTTTTTAAAAAGTCGATATAGCAAAGCCAGTACTTGGATGTAGTTTTGGAATAAAAAAGAACCCATCTTTTGTGTTAGCAGCTGAACTACCGAAGTTTTCAGATGAAACTGTCTTTTTGTTTTGGACAAAATTTCCTTCATTGGGATATGATTTTATTCCTAGGAATTCCAGTCTGTCTGTAACTGCACGTCAACAGATGAACTACTTGCCCAAAACTTGTTGCCCCATCTAGTGTGGACTATGTCTTGGCACAGTTATTTTCATCTACTTAATGTCACCTGAAGCGTAAATACACTGAGGTCTTCAGCCTGGTCAAATGTTAAGCTGAAAGTCTGCATTCTGAAACTTATTTTGCTCTTGACAATTTCGCTTTCTAATCATGAAACTGGTAGTGTCTATTTACAGGGGAGAGTACCTTGCAGGAGCATCCTGTTAGCAGCTCCTTCCCATTACAGCTGTGATGATCAGTTTGATCAGTTCTACATTAGTAGGCATGGGGGACTTTAACCACAAAATATAACTGCTATGATGTAATTTTTGACAGTCAACCTTATTGCTGTTTTCTTTCTTGTTAGAAAGACCAGTTTTCTGGGGAAAAGTTATCCAATCTATCTGTATGTGTGAACCATTGGTATTTCTGTTGAAATGACCAGCTAGTACTGATAGAGTTTGGTGAGAGAACCACAGGCGCTTCACAAAAGCTAAAAGATAATACTTATGTATGCTAGTACTGTGGATGTGTCAAGCTGCTTGTTTTCTATCAGAATTAATCTGTTCTTGTAAGGAGTGGTGGTGCAAAGTACATGGAATTGTTTTTTATCTTTTAGAGAGGAAAAAAAAAATCCTTGAGGGATTTTTGCTTCATCTCTCTTCTAATCTTTTCCTTCTCTTTTTAGCCTGTTCAAAGCATCATGACCTCTGACACGCTGCCGTTGCTCAGGGCTCTTCTGGAGCACAGCTTTGCTGGTCCAACTCATTTGAAAAGCTATACGTGCTATCTGAATGGCCTTACTTTGTGCTTCTTTCCTTCTAGTGTTACCTGTCTCCAATGTTTACCTATTTCTTAAAGCTGATTTTCTGTTCCTAGTTCAGTTAGCGGCTGTAGGGGCCATATGTAGCTCACATCTATGCATCCAAAGCCATGTAAATAAACTGCAGTCATGGGATCTAGGAGGGTCTGGAATTCTCTCTTAGTTAAGAGTGATTTGGCACCGAGAGGCTATGCAGCTACTCTTCTGTCATTGCTGCAGCATATGGCCTGTTGTAGAGCCTGGAGCCTCTGTCTTTTATGCAGAATTAAAGCAAGGTAACTGTGGAGTGAGGAATGCTTCCTGCCCTGCTGTGTACTTCGCTGAGGAGAAGCGGTCTAGAACAAAGTCCAGCTGTGCAGAAGCTGTGTTGTGCGACATGCCAAAAAGCAGAGCTGCGATGATTCTGCTGTGTGCACAGAGGGTCACAGGCATGGGAAAAAGGAAAGCACAGAGCTTGCTTTTAACAAAACGCAGTGCTCTTATGTTTGTTAGATTTGTAGCTTTAGAGGTACATTAACTACCGTTACAGAGACTGACTAATAACACTAGAGAGTTGTAGCTGAAAAATACCAAAAAGGGAACATCCTGGAGCTTTTTCTCAGAGTAAGCCACATCATAGAAAAACAGTGTCTTGTCTACCAGTCACTTAGCACCCAGACTAAGTGGTCGTGCCTTTGTGGTCACCTTATCTCTGCCTGCAACTATGACAGTTGCCTGCTTGGGCAATGAACATGATTGGTTTCAACCTACTCTCAATTTGAAGGTTTTGGAAAGGACCCTGAATTTTTAGATATGTTTTTTCCTGCTCTTTGTTTCTTTTTTTTGTCTCTGTATTCTTCACTCATTCTGTTTTTTTTTTTTTCTTCAAATTAGCCAGTAAATTAGACAGGAAATAGATTTTTGTTGTTCTTTACCTGTCCACTCCCTCCCTATAAACTAACCGTCATGATAAATAGCAAGTTTTTCTTCCATTTTTGTGGTGTTCAATAATTGGTACATTTTCCACAGCCTGCACATTTAATGTACTTCCAGCTGTTTTAACAATACAATCTCTATCCTTTTGGTGGGGAAAAAAGGAAAACAAGCAGGAGTTCCATGTTAACTATGATGTTCCTAGTGCAGGTCCATCTTCATCTTGTATCTTTATGAGCAGCACTCATTTCTCTCTTTTTCTGTCTGAGTAACAGTTATGTCCTGATCTTACACTAGACATGTCAACAATAGATTGAGACACTTAATAATGCTACTAGAAGTGATAGGGGGGTTTTTTTTGACATGACACTCCATGGAGTGCTAGACGCTCCATGACACAGTACTAGTAAGTGCTTGCTTGTCTGATAAGAATACCCCGTCCACCAGCCTCATTGCAATCCACAGTGTCAACTCTAGAAACAACATAGGTTGCAATATTCAGAAGTATGATACAATTTTCTGCTGCCTTCATGTTTGCTTTTACGGATATTGTCTCCACCCTGGCCTCCCCTTTCTCTGTCCAGCCCTCCCTCCATCCAAAAGTGACTATCCTTCCTCTTTTCAGAACTTGAAGTTAAGATGCAATAGAGATTTGATGGTTCCTTGAGCTATGCCCTTGATTACTTAGCAGATATGTGATGATCATTGTTATTCTCTGGAAGAACTGCTTCCTAGAAATGCAGAGCTCATTCAGGATAATTGGAAGCAATTGGAGTGAGTGGGTGCACAGCCACCAGATTTTTGTCATTGTTGCTGTGATGCCATCCTGTTACATTCAGTAGGGATTCATGGTCATACCTGGAAGGAGACAAAGTGAAAGCTTTCTTTAATCTGGACTGCAAAATGACAACAGGCAAGGTTGACAGTAATTTCATGTGAGAGCTTCAGTTCCATTGTTTGATTAGACGTGAGTGTCCAGTGATGCTGGAAGTATTGTTTATTTTTATATGGGAAAATCAAAGCATTGCTAAGTCTTACTGAAATCAGTGGAGTTATGTTAACTTACACCAAGGAAGGATACGGTCTAATGTATTAGAAAATATTTTGTATCTAGTCTTAGTCATATCTTAGCTTATCTGAACTGATGCAGCTTAACCATCTAACTTTTTATGAGACTTTGACAGCCATTTACTAGGTTTTTACACTTTATGGTCAGCCTCATAAATTAAAATGGCTGAGTAAATTAAACTTGGACTTTCATTGCCTAGTTTTCCGTCTACAACATAGGTCTGGGTTACAAGCAGTGCAAAAGCAGGCTTCTAGATGCACTTGCTTCCATTACTGCTGAAGTAAATTTTTGTAAGAATATAAATTTACTTGCTTCTATCTGCCTCTGAAGAGGTGGTACCCATTTGAAATCTAATCCCCTTTTCTATGCAGTACTTGATCTGCTTCAGTGGAAGAATATCTGAAGTGGGCTGGACTCCTCAAAACTAAAATGCATGAAGAGATACAAAGAGTCTTCAATTGTCCTCTGACTGAGCAAAGACATTCCCATTGCTTATGGTCTGCAGCAGTGTTGCAGAGAGTGATAAGGCACCTTTTTTTTTTTTCCTCAGAGGTTTTCTACAGGTGGGGCCAGTGGAATGGCAGCAGCCAAAGGGTTGGCTGTACGTAATTGTTTTGCACACTGCAAAGTGGTTTGGATAAGCAGTGGTTCTTCTCTGAGTATATATATTATGGTGAGGGTCCCAAAGGCTAGTCTTCACTTTCAGTTTGTGCTGGGGTTCACTTCCCTGGTTTTCTGGGTGCTTGAATGTTTAACGAATTTAATACCATGAATATTTGTGTTGGGTTTTTTTGTTTTGTTTGTTGGATTTTTTTTTTTTTAACACACGCACTGTCCCCCTGCAGCATCTTAGAAGGCTTTTAGATGTCAAAGAATGACAAATAAGACCAAAATAGTGATTTGGCAGATTCTACTTGCACTTATCTTTGGGACCAGTGTTTGCTACAGAAGTTAAAAAACAGACAAACAGCCCCATACTAATTTATAGAGAGCAAAATTCACTTCAGGGTGGTAGACCTGTGATTGCCCACCACTGGGGAGAGTTTCTCATAATTGTTATTGGTTAAAACCATTCAAAACCATTTATATTTGTGTGAGCTGCGCCTGTAGTGTCTCCAGATGGAAACCTTTGCTAAACCAAATCATTGCATAGGACCAGAAGCAGGAAAGAACGAGGGTGTTGGAATAAAGTGGCATGTATCCTCCTGAGCCCCCCATTGAAATGTAGCTCTGTATTTGTCAAGCAGTATGCACACCTGCCTCTCCTCTTCTGTGAAATCCATCTGCATGAGTTCAGTTACCTTCAGCAAGGGCAAATCTGAGTATTTTGGATTCATAAAACTGATAATTCCCATTGATCTTGTCATCTTCAAATGTGCTGGCAAGCAAGACCTGCTGTCACCTCAAACATATACAGAGCAGTAAGACCTCCCAGTCGTAATCCTTAAATATTTTATCTGGGGTAAATGGAAAAAAGATTTCAAGACTTCCCTGTCTCTGTCCCTTCCTTATACTCACTTTCTGTTCTTCAGAGAACTCAGAATAAGGTAAACCATATCAACACTGCTGCAGTATAAGGGTGTGTGCTGAACCTTTTTCCTGCTGTGTTGTTTCAGTGTCATAGGATAACCCCTGTGCATAGTGATTCCACCTTTGGGGACTGAAATTGATTTTCCTTATCTTAGCATGTAAAGATCTGACCTTTAGAAGCATTAGGTGCCAGAGCATAGCAGCACCGGCTGCGGAAGACATGAAGGTAACAGCTTTTAAAGTGCTGGAAAAGTATTTTAAGGTCTATTAGTTTTGGCACAGAGTGGTGAGCTACCTACTGAGTTGGTTTGTTCTCATTCAGTGCGCACTCTCTGCTAGAAGGTAGAGTCTATAGGAAGACTTTTGCTCTTTGTCTTGCATGGTCAAATGTCACAGGCTCCTCTGTGCTCCTAGTTAAAATCTGTGTGGGTATAGTGGCTTGCCTAACTCCTCCTGATCACACCTCATCAGCTCTTTTGCTAGTTTGATATTGGACAAACTATTTGGTCTGTGTGGGAAAGAGAGAAACAATCTCATACTGAGTACCTAGGCATAAGGGAAACTCCAAAGGGGGTGACTGCAGTGGTCAGCCGTGCTGTTTATATAACTGAAGTCCTACTGTCTGCATTGCTCCATGTAGGAATTGGTGGAGACACAGCATGTGTCTGATGACTGATTGAGACATTATCAAGTAATGCAGAGGTTGTGCAGCTTTGAGGAAAGTTGCCCCATTCAGTAAGGGCAGTGAAGGTGTTGGCTGAATTGTCAAAATGTAGTTTTTCATTGTATTTATAAATGAATTTTGTTTTACTTTGTGGGAAGAAAAATTGTGTATTGCAGTTTTATTTAAACAATGTGCTTCTTGTAGTTTTGAAAAACAGCTGACCTCTTTGGTTAAATTGTTCAAGGTATGGGGAAAGAGCATATTTAGACAGTGATTTTGATTTTCATTATAGCCTATTTTCACTTGACAGGAGGGAAAACTGAAAGAGAGGTCATCAGTATGCTCAGGGGGAGAAGCCAGAATAGACCTTTAACATCTCATTCACTTTGATACTATGGGAGTTTCTGAAGGACCTCAACCAAAGTTAAATAGCATGTTAAATGCTGGTGTTCCTGCTCAGCAAGGGGTTGAACATGTCACTGTTGAAATACACAGGACTGAAAAAGAGGACAGGCAAGAGACAGTAGTATTTGTGTTAGAGATGGGAAATTATAAGGTGTAGAGACATTTACTGTGTGTTAGTCTGGAGAAGACTTGGGACTTGAATCACAGCTCTTAAAATAGTCTTGCCTTTAAGGCAAGATTCTAAGTACTGTGCTCAGGCCAGTGAATAATATTAAGAGCTGCATCTGGTAATTCTGGAATTAGCTACTTAACTTTGGTATCACAAGACAGGCTGGTCCTATGGCTACTGTCAGAAGTTCATTGTATATTTTAATTTGTCCCCAGTTGTTCACACTGCTTCTCTACCAGTGAAATGAAGTGACATTCCCTTTTCTAGTAGGATTGGTACTATGCCATTAGACAAACTCTGGATTCTTTCACTGTTGATTCCAAATCTAACAGAAGCCAATGTGGCTCACGAGTGTTTACTTCTTTGTTTGTGCATTGGCATTATCATTGAACTTCACCAGTGAGAGAGCTTGCCAGAACTGAACACAAAATGTAAATGAAAGTAGATGTATTGTTGGAAACACTGGTAAACAGTTTCCGTGTGGCTGTACATCAATGCAGACTGGGGGCATATGGGGAAGTTACTCTTGTTTTGCTGTGAGAGCTCTGAAATATGCTGCAGTTTCACTGCCTGAATAACCCATAGGCTGAATCTGAAAATCACCATTTTTCATTAAAATGGCTTTGTGCCTCATGCCAGTAGTGATTGTCTGGCTGAGCAGGGACATCCGCTTTGACACCAAGAGTATGAGGGCTGCCTGTAGGAGGTTGAAATTCTAGTTTCCAACTTGATTTATAAGTGGTTTATACTTTAAGCTTTCCTGTTTAATAGTTAAATAAACTGTTTAATGTTTAAAAAGTAAAATTCTTCTGATAATTAAACCAGTATGCAGGAAAAAAGCTGAGCACAGCCACATCTTGGCTGAGCCTTTCAGTATGTTCCCACAGTTCAGATCCCAGTTACGCTATGAATGAGCTCCTGGTTGCAGAGCACTGTGGAAAGCCCATGTAACCCACTACCGTGAGCACTCACCTCATGACTGTATTTTTATATCCACTTGTCTCCTATTCACAAAAGAGACTGCCAAGATGGTTGGGAACACACTGCAGGGAAAAATACTGAATAATGTTGTGGAGGCAGATACATGGCCTGGCAGAATTTTCCGTCTACTTATTTCTGCTGTTGCTGTGTTACTGTGTAGATCCAAAACTGGAAGATGATTTACACAGACCATGTGTGCCACCTTGATTTTACATTCTGCCCTGGAATACACCCTGTTTGTGACACTCTGATGCTCTGGAAATTATAATGGTACCCAAATAGTGACAGTCATCAAAACCGCCTACTTTTAGCTATCAAGGATATCTGGCTCTTTCTCACTGTCTGTGGGGCACATCACTAAGATCTACGCTTGGTTCTAGGTAAAACAGTGTTTTGTTTTCCTTTTTACTATAAATAGTGCAGCACAGGAGTGGGAGTCAAGGGAGTCAGAAAGCAAGAACCCTGCTGATACAAGCTCCTTGCCCTGCAGCAGCCTTCTACAGGTTATCAGGAAAAGTCTTTCCTCTTGCTGCATTCAGAACATGTTAGAAAAATCTTGCAACACCATATCATACCATAATCATAGAGAAGATAACAGCATGCATCTGTCAAATAGCCAGAATAAGAGGGTGAACTGCATCCATTCTGTTTCTGTGATATGTACAACATTGTTAAAAGCAGGGTAATACATTTTTATAGTAGTGAGAGGCAGAGATGAAGCTGAGTATGTAATTCAGCCTCAGTGCTATGAAGGTTAGTATTATGTGCAGCCCATAGCAGCATGGCTGTAGAATGGCTATAGCTTGAAGTAGCAAAACAATACAAAGTGGTTTTGGGGAGGGGGAGAAAATCCCTAATCAAAAAAGCAAGTACATGTAGATGGAGATCCTGGCTGATCAAAAAGTTGCAGTGTTAGTGGAAGGTGTTGAAGTGGGTAAAATAAAAAGCAATTAGTCACCAAGGAGTCTGTGTAAAAGCAAGATATGGATTTGATCAGCCTCAGAATAGTTCACGTGTGAAGATGGGAGAAACAAGTAGGCAAGAAGAAATGGTGATAGGCAATTTTAGGAGCTCCTGAGAGAGGGTAGTGTAAAGGGTGTTACTGTCTTGAAAATTGCTGTTGGCTCCTTTGTGGCAGTGTCTTCTAAGCTCATTAGCAAGTTAGTGATGATTTTACCGGCCCAGTTACTTTGCTGAACCTTTTCTTGCATTTAGCGTTTTTGTTTGCTCATACTTTATTGGAAGGGGTTGTTCAGGAATGCTAACTCTTAAAAAAAAAAAAAAAAAAAAAAAAAAAAAAAATTGACCCCCAAATACTTTCTGCCATGCAGGCATGCTCCAGAAATGGCCATCAGCGATTCCATCTGGATTTCTCTGCTTTTTGAGCAGAGGCCTCCATGCATCATATACCCTGCTGTTTATAGAGGTGGCTGTACATATGGCATGGAATCTCAGCCAGGGTTTGAAACTGCCTGTGCTATGCAGGCACAGTGGGAGCCTTAGGAATTGAACTTCATTTATGGAAGTTGTCCGTGGGTCTTGGAGATGCCTTGGCTTTCTGTGGCCAGAAAAGATTGCTGAGCACAGCGGATGAGTAACAGCCAGGTGAGGCACTGGTAGCAACAACTTCTGTTATATTAACATAGTTGGAAGAAAACTGCCTTTGCTTGCTTTGCTGAACAGTAACTTGTGAACTACCTGAGGTTTCCTTGTGACCCTTTGACAGTCAGGAAGCACAAGTGCCCCTTGTTGTAACTAACTATTGCATGAAATATACCATGTAGTACTCATGTTAAAATACTGAGCAATTCAGGTGAAAGAGAATCTGATATCTAGCCTGGAGGAGGGTCCTGTGATTGAGAAAGAAAAGAAATAGTCTTCTAAGATTACCCTTTCTACAATAGACTTTCCTGCATGAGTGACAAAAATTACGTGTGGTGCTGTTTATTCTGGCTTCCCCAGATGGTCAAAATCCTGCTGATTTTTACATCTTGTATTGGCCCCTGGTATGTAGACCCTTCTCTCCAAACATGGCTCACAAGGGACACTCAAGAGAAATGTTGCTTACAGCGAGCAAGCCTGAATCCTCTCTTTGGCTCTTACTACTTATGCCTGCAAAAGCAATGGTAAGTTTTTTCATCATCATTGAGGGTGTAGGGAAAGTCCGAAAACTCATGTACAAGCTCCCTGCAGGCCCAGGCCTGATGACCCTTGAGTGTCCTGTTTGCCATGTACCTCACAGTTGAAGGAGTCATCTTTTTATGACCAAAGTTAAGACTGCAGACTGAAAAACAGTGCCTTCAAGGAGGCCATGTTATGACATACAGGAGCCAACTGCTTTGTTCTGAGCCCTCCAATCAGTTTATACTCAAATATCACTAAAATCAGTGTGGTGACTCCTGTGAAACAAGAGTGGTAGATACTGTCTTGTTACATGGAACTTCATTGCTATCACTAGGGTCTTTTCAGCAGCCTCAGCAGAACTGCCAGAAATATAGAAAGGCAGGACTGACTGACAGTTTCTCTCCTCAAGGTGATCTGTGTGGAAAGATGTCAAGGAAAATTGACAGCAGCATCTGAAGGGTCATTATCTGCGATCATCTTTTCCTGTGATGTGCAGGCTCTAATCTCTCAAGCAGTTTTCATTAGTAGTTTATCTACTGCAGTAATTAGAAGAGTACAGTTTTATGCAGTACAACTTACTCCCATCAACAGCCCAGGGTCTGGTCCTGATGGCTTGTTCTCTCCTGAATTCAGTGGAGTCTTGCTTCACACTAGAGTGATTGTGAGCAGGCTCAGGACAAGGCAAGCTGAAAGGCGGCTTTCAAAGGATTTCCCTTGCATGGGAGGATGTGCAGACTAGACCAGAGCTCCCGGAGCCTGGCCCTTGAAGCTGATGTAGGCTGAGGTAGTTGTTAGGGAATGGTGCTCCCTGTTTGCAGAGAAGTATAAGATCAACCAAACTGGTCATGCTCTTGAGTTGAGACTCTGTATTATGGTCATGGTCTAGGCACAGCTGGTGTGTTCTCAAGTCCTGCATAGAACCAACAAGACTGTTCTGTGCACCCTTTGCAAGTACATGGGACTTTCTTTCAGGAGATCACAAAGCACTTCATAAGTTCAAGTATTTGCTTTGATAGATGAAACCTGGAAATAGTGAGTGATTCCTGAAGATTAAAAGCTGATCAGAGGCAGAGCAGAGAACTTAACTAACACTCTTGTCAGCTGCTTTGTCATTTTTCCTAATAGGTGTTTGCAAAAAAACCCAACATTAAAGTAACATTTACAGATGGCTGATTTTGAAGTATAAACATCTAAACTAGCACATTTACTGTTCTGCCTAACAGTGACCAACTTTTTGATATGTTTTTTTCTAGGAACACCTGTCTGGTTCTTTGTGAAAATTGCTCCAATTCGAAATGAGCAGGATAAAGTGGTTTTATTTCTTTGCACTTTCAATGACATAACGGCTTTCAAGCAGCCCATTGAGGATGATTCATGTAAAGGTTTGTCTTTTTCACAATTATATCTTTATGCTGCTTCTGTTTGTTTGCCCTGGTCTTGAAAGAGCTGAAGTCCTTTAAATACCAAAGCCAAAGAATTAGATGTTAAAATAGCTTGTAGCCATGCCATTGGGGACTGCATTTGTGCAAGGAATGGTTGCTGGTTTAAGTGAATTGGCTCTGGCCTGCACTGGAAAGGGTCATTGCTAATGAAACCCCCAAGTGCTTCAGGAAGCAGAGTTTACTTAGCAAATAGGTGCTGCTCTTCCTTTTAAATTCATTATTAGTGCACACTCCAGCATAGCCTTCAAGGAGTCACAATGTTGCTAAACAGTCTCTTTGATGTCAGAGGGAACTGAAGAGTTTGGGGGCCTGTACAAATTGTGCATGACACTGTATGCAAAAACTGAGGAATTAACCCTGTATGAGTCTAGCAAAGATCTGAATAATTTCATTCTGCCTGGCTTGATGTTACTTACCATTATTATGGGATTCCTTCCATTCAAGTTCTGGACTAGTTTCCTTTAACATATGTGAGAGATTCCCATTGTCTTAAGTTGAATCAGGTTTAAGCTGTCCTGGTGATTGAAGTAGCATTGCTGTGTTTTGCTGTTAACCCTTTGCTGAGTTACACCCTGGAAACCTGGAAGCAAAGTCAGCTGTGACAGCAGCATAAACTTGCACTCAGGTTCAGATCCCATCAAAAATAGACCTTTTGTACCCATATGGAGCATTACAGAGACTTGCGTCCTCTGGGGTAAAAAAAGACGTAAGTTCTCCTGTTGTTTGCATTTTTGTAGTATTTAATAATATTTGTAGTATTAAATTAAACAGGAAACTTGCTGTGAAGGTGAACTGATTTACATTTATGCTCAAAATGTTATTCTTTAAAAACATAGTTTCTCAAAGTGGAAACACCTGTTACCGTGAAAAAAGAAGTACAACCTTGACAAACATACCCTCTTCCAGGCTATGTGGGTTATTTTTTTTCTTTTTAATGCTATTTGTTTGGTTCTTCATTGCTTTAATAAAATTAAAAAATTTATCTTGTCAGAAAGGTTGGGTCTAGAGTATTTTTTTTTCTTTGCCTAGTGGTCTTCACTGTATCCTGACGAGGACTGACAGCAAAGATAAATCAGCATGATGCAGTAAAGCTGGTTCTCATTTATTTGCTGGGAGTGAAGGCCCTTGCTTCATTTAGTCAGTTGATAAGTCAGTCAGGGGTGGTAGCTGTGTCTTTTCTCTTTGCTTTCACAGAAGATCCTTAATGTGGTAGTGATATGCACTTTTGTGAAGAGTTTGTCCTTCACTTTCAACACAAGGAAACACTGTAACTGTTTTGTTTTCAAGAGAAGTATGTGAAGGAAGGGAACATTAATGTTTTTGTAAAATCTCCTTTGGATCTTGAAATCATGCTGTTCTTACAGTGATCATAGTAATTCTTAGCAGTTCCATATCTAAAGCAATGTAAGCACTAAACCTACATAAAAGTGCACTAACTTGCAGAGGAGTTAAGATGATAAGCAAAATTTCTTCTTCTGGCCCACGGAAACTGGCTAAGTGACTAACAAAAGTTGCAGACAGAAGAATTGGATGTATTATTTAGAGGCCACTCACAGCTATGTACTCCTTCCCTGAGTACTATGACTTTATGTACAGAAGAGTTTATGCACTAAATGAGTCTTCCAAATATTGTTTCCGAATCTCCTAAAATTAATGAAGTTGCATCAGATTCATGCTGGTAAAGAGTTCTCTGTCATTGTATACACAAATCAAACATGATATAAATGAAGCTGCACATTCTGTTCTAATCCTTAATTTATCCCCTATGCCTGCCTTTCTTCCATAAGTTACTTGCTATAGGCTAGCTTTGGAATTTTGTGGAATGCATCTCAGGAAGTGATATTGTATCAGTCACTTGATGGCTAGATGAGCAATTTCTTGGAAAAGAAGAGCTGATTTGTCAAACAATTAAAGAATTTTACATATGTGATGATGTCTTTAATATTAGATCTCATTGTGCAATTGTATACTGTGGTGGTGGGGGAAAGGCAGGTATGGAGTATCAGACAGTTGTCCGTAGTGGGCTCTAGGATTCACGGAGGGGAAAAACATTTCCAGAAGATCTAAAAAAGGTAAAATTGTATTAGCTTCTTCTAAGAATCATTGCTTTTACAGACCTGAGCTTTGAAGAGGGCATATACTTTGCAACATGTACAACGTTACATAGGAATTTTGTAGCATGCTTCTGAAGAATAGCAATTTTCGTAGGAATGTTTCTCATAATCTAAAACCAAATGAAGTCCCTATCTGAAAACCTAGAACGGTGAACTTAGAGATATATTGTTTAGTTGAAACAACTGAAAACTGATTGCTAAATCAATTATTTTTCCTTCTTTCACCTTCAATCAGCTTTTATCAACTACTTTTCCATTACTGTGTTTATATGTGAAATGAGTTTCCTGTGCATATGACCACTTAATATGTAATAGGCTGCCTGCAAATGCAGCTGTTTTATTAACACGTGTGCTATTTGCATAGTTGCAGAGTGGCATAGCATAAAGTATTTAGGTTTTTCAAAATCAATGCCTGTATGTCTATGTAGAGAAAAAATGTTATGTAGTACAAGAATATGATCAATTTATAGAGCAACTAATCTGTCAGACTAAACCTGCTTAGGTGTCATATATCTTAGTTTTCTATCACCTGCTGGCAATTTCAAGCATGATCGTTTAGCCACAAATGATGTAGTGACTCCCTGAGTGAAAAGTGTTGAGCTCTAATGACAGGTGTTTGACTTGTACACAAAAATGAATGGGCATCTGTTAGCCAAAGGTGTCTCAGAGAGATAGAAGGTCCCAGTACCATTTTTCATTCTTAATTTTTTTTTATTAATAATATCAGACATTGGTGATGAAACAAAAAAATATTTCTGAATTTGTGTAAAAAGTAGACTTCTAATTGTAGTCTTTGTTAATTGATTCAGATAATTTAGATGATGTTTATTTTAGGACTGCCATAGAAGTTAAGTAAATCTGCTTTTAAATGCAGCAGCTTTAAAAATAGTGCATTCTAAATAAAACAACTTAAAAATAGTGTGTCAGTGATGTTGATGATACAGTATTTTTAAACAGCCTCTTTCCACTCTTCCCTGTATGCTTGCCTCTAAAAAAAAAAAACAACCCAGGAAAAAATAGGTTTACTTGAATAGAAGTAGGCAAAATCAAGCTATAGCATAGCTAAATTTGGCTTGTGAAGTGCTAGGTCACCTTCTTAGCTGAATTTTAGACTATATGCTATATTTGGAATTCATGCATTTTGTCTGTATATGTCTTTTTTGGTTTGAAATCTAACACACCAAGTATGAGATGTTTGAGAATAGTGTATAAAGTGGAATGCATCACTTTATGAGAACAATAATTTGTGCAGACAAATAGAATCTGTGCCTGCACTCTGAGTAGCTAGTAATAAGTTTGCCTGAACAGGTTTTGCATATATGAATACAATGTGAACATATTCAGATGCATCTATGCTGCTTTATAAAAGTTTGGAAATTATGCTTTGGATCTTAATTTTTGCTTTTGATATTTTGTTTTTATACAAAAAGGTGATCAAATTCAACATCACTGAACCTTAAGAGAATGGTTGTTAGCCTCCTGTTGTAACCTCCTAAGCTTTGTAACAATCATCGGTTATCATCTCCTCTGCAGAAGAAGCTTTATTTCATTTTGCAGCTAAGCTATCCTTTGCATCACAAGCAGGCCTACACAAAAAATACTACTTTGATTGCCTCCTTCATCTTAATTCAGGGAGAACTCCAAGTGTTTCCTTTCTTTTCCCTTTTGTTTCTTTTTTTTCTTGTTGTTGCTGTCTAACTTTTTGTTCTGTTTTTAAAGATGTATTTGTATGAGCAGAGCCAGTGTTTGAAATATTTTGATTAAGTTATGCTCTTACTTTCATCTAGATGAAATATTTTCTTAAAAAAGGAAACAAATGAAAGGGAAGTGGTAAGTATGTTAAAAAACTTTGGTATGCTTTCCCAGTCCAGATGGAAAAATAAGACTATTTTAGTCATGAAGTTTCAAAGGGAATAGCTGTTAAGACTGTACAGAGGTATGATGGATGTAAGCAGGGATCTTTGATGTGCAAGAAGACAATGGTGGTTTGAGTGGAGGCAAGAACTGCTAGAATCCTGATTTAGTTGCATTTACACAGTTCTGTGTCAACAATAGACCCGTGACCAAATGAGCTTATTCTCTAGCAGGCAGTGGTTCCTTGTTCTAACTCTAGGGATTGTGTAAGTCATGGATCAGCAGCTTGATAACAAGGGTTCTGTAACTGCCACAGTTCCTAATGTTTGAATTTACAAGTCATCATGATCAAGTTGAGGAGAGTGATAGGAAACAAATAACTACCTACAAATAAATAATAAATGTTGTTGTGGATTGAGTATCAATAGATCATGCTCACCTCAAAATACAGAAAATTGGCTTCTTCAACTTAAGAGCATTGTTAAATGAAGCTTCATTCCTTAAATAAGAGAAGTCTTGATGAGTTAAACATCACATCACAAAGGTGTATTTCAATGCCATGTTACCCCATGAAACAAAGCTCAGAGGACAGTTTTTGTCCCTGTTGTAGGCACCTTGTCTTCTTGGGTGTTTTCCGAAGCAGTTTCTATTCAGCTCTTTGCAATGAAATGGTGGAAAGCTGAAAGAGCATCATGGAATGCAGGACAGCTGAAGTCAGTGCTGTTAATCTTGAAGGCTCTTCATCCTTTTGAAGCTGAAGATGTTTTAGTGCCAGCTCATTGCTTTGTCCTTGCATGATGTTTTCTGCAGAACTGAAAAAGGAGACCAAACAATGATAAAAATGGGTTAGAATCAAAGACAGAGGCACAGGCAAACACAACCATGGGGCTGGCATCTAGCTTTATGTTTGGTTCCTGAATTCCAAGCTGTCTTCTCTGCTATGTAAGCTCTTGTCTGTTTGACAAATATATACACCTATATGAGAATCACTTAGGGTCATTAGATTTCAATTTAATTTATATTTTCTCTATCTCTAGAGGAAAAGAATGGATGTAGGGATATACCAACTGCTTGTGTTAAAAGAGAATTCCTAATCCATATCATCTGGTCCCCCATCCTCGCAGGACTGACATCAATATATTCTTACACCATTATGGAACCTAGTTTCTCATCTTGGAAAGCTCCATCTTCTTCCTGTAATCAGCTCCATGACCCTTAGAATTTAATTTTTATGTTCTCTCCTGTGGCTTAAGTCCATTATTTGACCTCTCTTCACTGGATAAATATCTGACTTGCTGTAGTCTGTGTCTGTCCTTAGGCTTCTGGAGGAAAAATCGCAATAAATTCAACAGGTACTGCTGTCTTTCCAAGCAGTGTTGGAGAAGTTATCATTCAATAGGATTACTACTGGCATTCTCTCTCATTTTCATTTTATTTTTCCTATGCCACAATCTGCAGGTCTGCTATAGCTACACTTTGAAGTTCCCACGTTTTTGTCTTCCTTTCACACACACACATACACACGCACACACAAAAGGCAATGCAAGGAGGAGAGTGTTCTGTCCTAAAGATGAGATTCATACACCTGGGACATCAGCATAGTGATTCAGTGCCTGGTTTTAGGCATATCATCACACAGTGGCATGTGCAACTCCAAGCTTGGCTCCCATGTGCTGTACCCAGTGTATGGAGAGAGGTAAGGTATGTACTCCCAGTCTGCCATTTTCAGGTCAGCACTGACCAAAAAGCCAAGCCAAAAAGCCCTGCCTCTTGACACAGTCTCTTGCCCATAACAAACAGTTCTATTGTTTTCAGATCAGAGTTCAGAGTCTATGGTGAGAGATCTAATGTTCGTGGGAACAGTTCTTTCATGTACCATTTAGGCACCCACAAATGAGATTTGCAACATGTAAGGCAGGGGAGGTGCTTGTAGGGGATGCTGAGGACAGAGGAATGGGTTAAGCTGCACCTTTCAAAAGGAGATGGCTCTTGGGAAGAGGGAGAGGTACTCGAAGGTGCTCAGCAGTCATAGCCACAAATCATGCCACAGAGATGTCTGGCAGTGCTTTTGTGCAAGAAAGCTCAGGTGAGGTGCTTCCTTTTACTCCTCTCTCTGTTTATATCTGAATAGCCCAATTCTTAGAAAACTCGATGGCAGGAAGAAAATACACACTGAAAGTTTGTCCCCAGGTTTCGAACCAAATTTTGAATCTTCCAGGAAAATGCCCTACCCCGTCGGTCTGTTTTGAGTTGGTAAAAGGGGCTGTCTGTGTTAGCTGGCATTAAAAACATTACGTGTCCGGTGAGGCAGGCAGATTTCGAGTTCCCATGTGAAGCTCGAGCTCTGTCGTCTTTTTTTCTGTCTGTCGTCAGGGCTGCCGTTTGCAACGCAGCCCTGCTCGGCTGCAGCCGGCGCGGCGCGGCGGGGCGCGGCCTTCGCTTCAGCACCATGGCCAGCACCGCGGGCAGCGGCTCCCGCCGCGCCGCCCGCTCCCGGGGCACCCGTCTGCCGCGGCTGGGGAACGGGGCTGTCGTTCACAGCCTCTCGGGACAAACCCCCCTCGGGCCTCGTCCGTCTGGCTTTATGTCACTGGAAGTATACCCATGCTGATAGCCTTCTGCCACGGTCCTGTAAAACAGTAAGAAAACATCGTGGTGCTGGCGTGCAAGTTCTGCGAAAGCGAAGTTTTAGGTTGGTGTAAGTTGCTGTAGCTCTGTTGGCTTTACAAAGGCTAGTCTGATTTATATCAGCTGAAGATTAGCCATTATGAGTGGTTTCTCCCACCTGATCCGTTCTTTTAACCTCTACTGGCTTTACTCAAAGTAGTAGGGCCTTCAAGCCTTAGTTTATCAATTGTAGTTGGATTTCTTCATGTACAGTAGAGAAAGAACACTCTTTATAAATATATCTTTAAAAAAAACCCCAAACCCCACCACCTGCCATGGAAATGTATTGTGAGAAATCAAGTGCTTTGGGTCAGGTTTATAACAGATACAAACTGGCCTCGCTTGAGGTTCTGTCATGTTGATGTATTTCTCTGAGAAATACTCCTTTAGTATAGTAGCTAATCTTACATGGGTTTATCAGGAAAGATCTGGCTTCCTGGATGGAAATCGTTCAGTCTACTTGTTGCTGAATACTGCCCAAAAGTGTTGGCTAATTCTACTCAACTTGGCTATTAAATTATCACTGACAGACTTGCTTTAAGGTATAAGAAAATATTCAATTTTATTCTTGATTTTGGAGAGGTTGGATGGATTTGGTCCTCCCCTTTAATAAATGCACCATTTTGCATATTTGTAGAGGGAAAAATGCTAAACTCCCTTTTCAGGTCTGCCCTGAAAGATCTTGTTCAATACTGGATCCATGTAATTTGTTTATTTTTTGTGCTCACCTCTCAAATAACTAAATATGTTCCTGCAAACTCCATCAAAGTGAGATGCCAAGCAAAGATATGTTCAAAGTACTCGGCAATATTTTAACCACCCATATTCCTGTACTTGTCATGGATCACTTGCAGGCTAAACTTCAGACTGGTCTTTAAAACCGGTCACTGCTAATAGTATCATTTCTTTTGGTGATAAAACCATAACGTGGAGGAAACTTTTTCCAGAACCAGGTTGTTGTTAAGAACTGAATCTGCAAAGTGCTGAGCATCCTCAGCTGGAGTAGGAGGTGAGACTACTCAACAGTTCCCAGGTGGTGCTAGCATTTTCAAGACTGGGACTAAATGCACTGATACTTTCATTTCAGAGTATCAAAAATATCCAGATGTGTACTCTGCCTGACTTTCTGTTATGGCAAAGTACTGCTCGTAAAGGTTATAGCTGTAACTAGCTCTTATGACGGTCATTTGAAGTCTTCTGTTTTGAGGGTATTTGAAATGACTGTAAAAAATATTCTGAATTAAAATTCAGCATATGACTTCTCTGCCGGAAGCTGCTAAATGTTTTATTAGAGTTTGAAAAAATCTATTTGTATATTTCCCCCTTTTGTTTAGAGAGAATAAAATTAATGATTTTGTTTTGCTTTGTCTGCTCTGCTTTTTATTATCTTATGTATATTTCTCTGCTTATGCCAGATCTATGCTTGATACATCTGAGGCCAGATTCACTTCTGTTACAGGCAACTGTAATTTTTCTTGTGCGTGATTCTAGTCTTACACTGTGATTAGTCTGGAGTGCCTTCTGCAGTGCTGTGACATCCAAATCTGGCCTTTGGATTTAATAGAAGGTTATTGTAAAGTGGACATTTATCCTTACAAAAGATGCAGTTCATGTAACAGCACTCTTGTAGAGCCATTGAATACAAAGTCACTGCAGTCATGGGTTTTATTACTTTACCACCCTGACACCTATTTTGTGACTTGCTTTTATCTTGCACTTGGTTAAATTACATTCCCTTGTGGCCAATATTAAAGCAGATTGCTCTGTTGTTTTTTTTTTTGGTTTTTTTTTTTTTTTTGTTATGAGAGGCTTTGTGTGGTATACTTGCAGCTTTTTTTGGTAATGTGTATAATCTTGCATGTTTTCTCAAGGTTGGGGAAAATTTGCTCGCTTGACCCGTGCCCTCACAAGCAGCCGAGGCGTGCTGCAGCAGCTTGCTCCGAGTGTGCAGAAAGGAGAGAACGTTCACAAGCATTCACGACTTGCTGAGGTAACGTTTGCTTTCCCTGAGAGACCGTAAAGAAATGTTTTTAGCCTTTGTGGGTATGTTGCCTCTGTGTGAGCCAAGCATTGTCTGTCCCCCTTGCCCTGGGAATTTGAAGCCTGGTGCTGGCATGGGAGCTCAGAATATGGCACATGTGCTGTGAAATGTGTCCCGTGACAGTGGAATGGAAACAGGTCTCCAAAAGACTTCGTGTAACCTAATTGCAGCGTTGTTCCATATCTCAGCAAAGTCTTATAATGGCGTTGTTACTGAAGTAATAGTTTCTTGCTTAGTTTCCATTCTTCTGAGGATCTCAATGTTAGTAGGAACTTGGACTATTCGCTTGTGTAAAACTGAGGTGAGAAAAACTCAGGCTAGTACAGAAGGGAATTCTGGAGAATCCTTGACACGGTTGTTCTCTGCATTTATTTATGTCTGGTTCTTTTTCAGTGGGATCCCGATCCTGCTTTACAAACTGGTTAAAATGTATGTTTGAGCTACTGGTTTTATGGACAGAACAGCTGTAAGATACCACAAGCCACACTGCAGACAGATGAGCAAAATGAAACCTTGTGATTTAAGTAGACTCTCAAAGTTTTGAGAAAAGCTCCAGGCAGAGGCGGCTTCTTGAAGTACTTAGGGTTTTAGGGCTTTCACCACGAGGGGGAGAGACTGTCCCAAGTTTCCTGTAGGTATCTCCTGGGCCAGAGAAAGTGTTGATATGGTGTTAACGATAGCATGGCCAATATAACATGGCACTTCTGTGTCACCTATTGTTTTGAATGCCATGGCAGCAGCTGTGACTCTTGTCAAGAATTCTTAATCTTGCTGTGTAGCTGGAGGTGTAAGCCATTGGTGGGTTCCATGGGGTCTCCATATAGTCAGTACTCTGTTAATTTTGCCCTGTATACGTCTTAGCTTCTAGGCAAAATAAACAACTCCTGCCCAGGCCTGTATTATTATCACATGTGATGATGAAATTCCCACAGACAGGACGTTACCTATTCAGTATGTAACACAGATGCACTCAAGAATGGAAAACTGATTTCTGCTGGAAGTACAGAAATAACATAGATCATACTAGCACAGGGGAGGGGCAGACATTCACATGGACACTATGCTGTAGGAATACCATGTGATTATCACATGTCCACCCTGAGGTTGCTTTAGTGTCCTGGAATTTGGAATAGTCTCCCTCCTAATCCTACTCAAGGCTTAGCATCAAATAATCCTTCCTTCTCTTTTGATGTCTACCCTTGAATTTTAGTTCATGCTAAAATGTAGGCAATAGAATGCAAGACAAAGGGTCTGAGGTTATTCTCTTTGGCTCAGTGAACCTCAATCTGGACCTAAGTGACTACACATTACTGAGACTTCTTGCAAACCGATGTGCTCAACGAGTCTTTGCAAGTATTCTAACTAGCATAGCCAGTTGATTCATTAGAAATAATAAAGAGCAAGTGTATAGTTTACATATCTGAAATTAGTTTCTTTAATTGCTGACTGAATATTGCAGTCATTATTTTAAAAAGATTAGCCCCAACTGTGATGCTAGGTACCTTGTTGTATATCTGCTGTAATTCCGCTTAAGTCAATAGAACTACACTAGAGAAAAGCAGAGTGCAGATAATCATGTAGACAAGCCCACTTTTCTTCCTTTGAAGACATATGGGGTGCCAGGCTTCTTATTCTGGAAAGGTCTCTCAATAATACTGAACACGGGATCTTTAACTGTTTCCTGTTGCATTTTCAAATCCTTATTTTTTTTCTTCATCTCTGCAGTAGCCTATTTGAAATCTTAAGTTCAAATTAAAATTAATCCTTCTTCTTTTCCTTCTTACTATGACATTTCACATCAATCTTGTTTGCTCGAGAAGGCTTTTCATTTATTGGAATATTATTTGTGTTGCTCTTAGTTCTTTATCACTTATATTTTTGAATACCTGAGGAGCTAGTTGTGTCCTAGAACCTGAGTGGGGCAAGGTGTTGTACAAATACAAAACAGGAGTCTGCCACAAAAGCTTACAATTTGTTCTATTATTTATGAAATATTAGTTTAAGAAAGGTGTTAGTGACAAACAACTTTGTTTTATCCACAGGCCATGGCTAATACGAGCAGTGTCTGTTAAACCTCCTCTGTCTTTTGCCAGTATGTGTAGATTTTTTTTAGCCTGACTTCTCTGACAGCAGTCATATGAAAACGGCTTAAATTAATTATGCAATTAATGCAAGGGAGTTAGGTAACTCAGAGTATGTTTTGCAATAAGAGTGTAAAGTAATTGATACATTTCTGTGGCTTTATCACCAAGAAGCTGATTGTAGGAACCATTCTTCCTGGTCGCTGCATAGTACATGTGTCCTCTGCACCTGTGGTGTTAGCTGATGTATTCTATATATTTACCAGGCAGTTCTGCGTAAACAAGATTGTGTCATAATTTAAAAAATGTGATAGTTATAATTTTTCTGCTTTTATTTCTTATAATGGTGCTTAGCAGCACTGCTTAATAATGAAACTTGGGCCTTTTTTTTGGCAAACTTTGTTTACCAGGGACTTATAACTGCCATTAAAATCTACTTCAAGTTGAGGCTTGCCACCTAGCTCTTGGCTTGGGAGCAATTTGCGTGGATGCCTGTGAAAACAGAAGCAAGGGAGAGCGAGAGAAAGCAAATATGTGCAGTTGAAAACACAAAAGGGAGAGATTAAGCTGAAAATGAATGACTGTGTTGGGTCCCCCCCCCTCAGTCATGCAGTCTTAAAAATAAATAAATCATTTTAACCACTTGTTGATGCACTTTTATGAGTCCTGACTGGCGATATATTCACTATTTTTTAACAAATCTAGGATAAAATTCTTTTGTTATGTTAAAATAAATGAACACAGACTTGTGAAACCCATGATGAAATTTGTCATTTCTGCTCTTGAAATAATATTCTCTGGCTTTAGAGAGCTATTAAAACATCATGCGTTATTACCACAAATAATAAACGCAGATAATACAACTGTAGTGGCTGGTGAATCATAAGTAATTGGAATAACACTTTCATTAATAACTTTCTGAAACAAATGTTTCTTTTACTATGGTATAACTGCATAATAGGGAAAAATCTTCAAAAACCACAGCTGTTTTGGTTATTTAGAAAATGATAGTAATGAAAGGTTTGTTCAGTGCACATGGGTGGAGGCTCAGTATATCAGTTTATATAGTTGTGTACATTTTCTTCATGATTACTTTTATATTAATCTCTTGGGGTTTTTTTTCCTCTCCAGGAGAAGTACCTTTAAAAGCAGTTTGAATCTAGTTAGCTCATGTGGGTGGGTAACCACACCTGACTGCTTCAGCAAATATTGTGTCTCAGGTTGGCACTACTCTCCCTGGAGGCTGGAGTGCAGCCAGATCACCTTGGAATAGGGCAGAAGGTACTTCTCTTTGTATCTACCTGGCTTTGCTGTATGGTGCAGAGAATGGGGTTTATAGCTCTTAATTTCCAGACAACCCAGGGGTGGGGTGTGTGTCTGGAAGGATGATGAAGAAATAGACTGTGTGTGGCCCTTGGTGTGAAAAGTGGAGAAAAGAGCTCTCCTAACTTTCAGTGCAGCAGCCTGACAAAACCTAGATCTTTAGCCCTGAGCTCTGTGGACCTCTTTCCATTATTTCTGTACAGCACTGAGCTCTCTTACTCTACTTAATGCTAAAAGCAAATGCGTGTTCTGTGAAATAATTAAGCTTCATTATAGGTGTTTTTCTCTTCCTTCAATGAAAAGAAGAATTTGATGCCTTTGAAAGCTCTTGGCTGGCAGTCCTGAGGGCTGCAAGACCTTTGCCAATCTGTAAAGCAAGTTGCCTTTCCCGGGAGAGGTAGTGTGAGCTGGGACACTGCCCTTCTTCTATATCAAGCTGTGAAATGACAGTTCATCTCTCTACCAATGCCGGGAAGATGGAGTGGTTTTACAAGGTGCCCGCTAGTGATGTAGTGAGAGGGAGCCAGGGCTAGAACTTTTCACCCCCACCGAAATAAAAGACCTGAGACACCTCAGGCTTGCTGTAGGTGGTTTTCTCCACCTTGTGAGTGATTGATACCCTTACGTCATTCCTTGATACCCATCTCCTGCCCTGTCCCTGCCCCTCCTTTCGAGATTTACACCCACACTGCTGGTGCACATCCTTCCACTGGAGACCAGCTAAAGCCATGGCCCCTGGTCACTTTAAATAGCTGTTGGTAGAACTTAACCAGAGACTCCAAGGTGGTAACAGAAGTTCAAAGGCTTATCAGTAAGGTCCTTAGCCATTCAGATAGTTTAGAGTACATTTACTTTCTAAATAAAAAGGGAAGGAGACATCAATCCTTTTATTTTCCTGTGCTGTAGCCCTTGAACCTCAAACAAGCTAGGGGAGAGTGCTTTGTACTTGGTGATGACATTTTAAAACACTGAAGCACTAAAGTTGTTTATTTTCTTAATGAGTTGAAACTAGAAGTCTGTTTTTCTCTGCATTCAGTTCAGTTTTATGTCCCTGCAGTTCCACTGGCTTTACTGTAATTTTGTTTGATTTACAGCAAAATAACAGGCACCATAATTTGGCCCCTTTATTGCCAAACAGAGATTGTTCTTGCCTTTCTTCCTGTTATTCAGGTATATGGCAATATATTAGTACATTTTCCAGTAACTTTAGTTTGGATGATGCAGAATTTCCACAAGTTCTTGAAGTACAAAGAGACCAGCAGTGGCCAAAATGGAGTGCATTATACAATTCTCAGTCTAGAACTTTTGTATGTATATATAAGAATCAATCTGACAAGAACTAACAAAATTATTTTTTTCAGTGTTTCATGGTTGAGGTTCCTGTGACAATTAGAATGGTCACAAAAATGTTTGACTTTTTCCTATAATAACAGAGGCTAAAAAAATAAGCTCTAGGAGACATGTGATTGCAAAGAAGCAATTATGTTTTCGCCCTGCATTTAAGGGGTGATAGAATCTCCCTATGCTAGTAAGATCTCAGCATTAGAATTGAAATACAGTTAACTGACTGAAAAATGTTACTATGTGATAGAAAGTGCTTGGTTTTGCTGATCAGTTATTCCAGTGAGTGAATATTGCAGAGGACTCTCCTTGCCCAGTGAAACACATTTCAGGCTTCAGATCTTATGTTAGAGCTGCTACTCATGCAAATCCTCATAAAAGTCAGTAGTAGGTCAGTGCTTTCCAACTGATTCAGGTACAGCTGCGATGTTCAAAAGGGAGAGCAGGAGGTATTTGCAATATTGATTTTGGGCTAGAGCTTTTGTCGAGAAAAGACATCCTAACATTTGTCACTGGGACTGCAAACAAGCTCTGAAGGGAGCAATGCTCTGAGTACACCTACTAACTCAGTACACAACCTATGCGTCCTTCCAGTCACTACCAGTGACTTCTGGGGACTGCATTGGCTGGCCAGTGCCTCCTGCGGAGAAGAGACTGCTTCTGTCTTGTGCTGCTTGCAGCTCCTCTCACCATAAGGCAACTTTTAAAAAAAATCTTTTTTGGTAGAACGGAGAACCTGCATGAATCAGGGTCAGGAGTGGCAGAGTAGTTAATACTGCAGTAGACATGTCTGAGTCCTAGTTTGGTCTGCAGGCGTTCTACTTAGGGGAAAATGTTCTTTTCCCTCTTTGCTGTTATACTAGAAACTCAGTGAAACAAATATACTAAGTCCTCTTATTTTTTTTCAAACTGTTGATGCCTTTGTAACACGCAGGTCTCCCTGAGCAAGTCATGCTATTTCTCTTCTGGAGAACTTACTGGGCTCAAAGTCAGCAGGCTTGCAACTCCCACTGTCATTTACACATGTGCAAGGGACTGTGATCTGACCATGTCTGACCCCTGTTGTGCACAAGAGTAAGTGATTATATGAGGTTCAAAGCAGCAGGGAACTTGATCTGAGGCTGTTTTGTCCAAGTAGGACTCTTGTAGCTGATTGTTTTCTTTTGTCCCCTTTGGCTTAATCTGTTGGAAAAAAGCCTACCAGTTAACAAAAAACGAATAATAAAAAGCATTCAGAAAAGCCTGCAGATAAAAATCCGTGTCTAAATAATTGACGTTAAAAAAGCTGAGATAAGGAGCATGAAAGGAAGACATCCTCTTATTAAAGCTATGTTGTCTGATCTTTTCCATGGGAAGATGGCCATTTAATTTCCTTCTCTGCTCCCTTGCTCTGAACTATGTGTAAATAAATGTGGAAAAGGAACGATGCTCCTAAATAGTTCTCACAGGTTCTATGCATTTGGCATTAGCAAACACATCTCACTCAAGCAAACCTCCATCTTCCTTTCAGTTTGCTCCCATAACTCACCCAGGGTAAATTTCATTTTAAAATTTAATTTGTCTTTATTTGGAGCCAGGTCCTTCATGTTGATTTCACCCTTGTGTATATCCATAGATATAAACAAACACATTCTTGTTCATAGATATGTAAAAGAAACTTTAGTTTCCAAGAATTAAATACATGCTCATACTGTTTTTGCACTAGTTTGCAGAACTGGAGAGACAGTAGACTTAAAATGGGCAGCATTGATTGAGATTGCAGTTATACAAAACACTTGGAGCACGTGCTCAGCTTGAGGTCCAGGGTTTAAAACACATGCTGACAGATCATCTTTTGCTGTAGCGCTTTTTTTTTAATTCATACCTAACTGCATTGTAACTTGACTGTACACCATCAGATAGTGAAGACGCTGATCTCCTCTCAGTGAAAAGTTAAAGTTCAAAATGAGTTTATTGAGGCTAATGATAGTTATACATGGACTTTGGTCCTGCATGGTCCAGAGAAGAGGAATAAAAGCCTATGCATTCGTGATAGATTGTAGTATAAGACTATTTCAGATACAGTATAGTGAAGAAAATAGACAATGTTGAAAAACAATGTGGTCCAGTGGTCCCAGCGCTGGACTGGAACTCAGAAGTTGCGGTATTTTTTCCGGGTTTTGCCATTGATTTCTCTTTGTAACTGCCTTTCTTCCCATCATTTATCTGTCTCATCTGTTTAGACTGCTGAAGGAGCTGTCTCTTCTCTATATGTCTTGGAGACCCAGCACATTAGGCTTAGTGTCAAAAAATAATTAATGGCATTAAAAGAAACAACAGCTGTTCTAAGGTTGATGCTGATTTGTTTAACAGAATACTTATCCTGACTTGCTTACCATTTGGTGATGATAAAATGAGTTAATGGACATGTATTTTTATCAACTGTTGTACTGACCTTGAGAATCTACGATGTGAAAAATAACGTTAAAATTAAGCATGTTTTCTTTTTCTCCTGAAATCTCTGTGACTACAGGTATTGCAGCTGGGCTCTGAAATCCTCCCGCAGTACAAACAAGAGGCACCAAAGACTCCGCCGCATATAATTTTGCATTATTGTGTTTTCAAGACTACCTGGGACTGGATAATCTTGATTTTAACCTTCTACACTGCTATTTTGGTCCCTTACAATGTCTCCTTTAAAACCAAACAGAACAATGTAGCATGGCTAGTAGTTGACAGCATTGTAGATGTCATTTTTTTGGTAGACATTGTGCTTAATTTCCATACCACCTTTGTGGGGCCAGCAGGAGAGGTGATCTCTGACCCAAAGCTGATTCGCATGAATTACTTGAAGACCTGGTTTGTGATCGATCTGCTCTCATGCTTGCCGTATGATGTCATCAATGCATTTGAGAATGTCGATGAGGTCAGTATACTAGTTCCACTTCCACCCATTAATTATTACTTAATGGTTGGGGGGAGGTGGGGGAGAGAAGAAAGAAATGTTTGCTTTTAAATATATTGAACTAGTGTACATACGTCTCTAGTAGCTGTCCTCACTGCACATCGAAGTTTGCTTATGAGTCCTAGCCAGAAAGGTCCATCTTTAACTGCACTGGGAGAGAGGCTGAGGTTTTTGGTGTCAGAAATCCGTATTTATTTTCCTTCATTCTACATCCTCAGAGTTCAGGAGGACAGGCAGAAGCAGGCAGCAGAACCTCTGTACAGCACTGAGGAAAACTGCTTCATCTGATTTACCATGAATAGCTTGAACTGGTGTGTCAGGGTAGTTTCTTTGGGCAGGGTTCTCTTGCTTTCACTGTTGACTGAACAGGTTATGTCCACTAATGGCAATTCTTCACATGAACAATTGGAAAGTATAATACACTTTTCTCAGCTGCTTCTAATACAATATAGCAGGTGGCAAAGAGGCAGACAGTGACTCACTAAATCTTCTTAGACCGCCAGAAAGTACTGTGTGGGTATCTGGTGATACATGCAGCATTGTGTGGCAACAGTTGTTTTAGAGGAAGGTGAAGCAATTAAAGATGCTGTTTTGATGCTTGTTTGGTAATTCCATAATTAGTCAAAAGGATAGGGAGAAATCTGGAAATCTAGACTCCTCCTTAATTCTTGCTTATTTCTTTGGGAACAGGTCACAAGCCAGCAAAAGAACTAACATTCGGACACTTAAATGCGCAATACTACCCTGTTTTAACTGCTTATTCTCCTACTGGATCAGGCTGCCAAGAAAACATTCCTGAACTAAATATATTAAGGTTCCATGCCTAAATAGTTCAGAGAGTTAATGAATTGTTAACAAAATCTTAAAGAGGATTCCAGCAATCCACTTTCTAATTACATGTTACAAAATCTGTACCAACAACTAATTATGTGTCTGTATTTATCTGTGACACATACTAAACCTGTAATATACATACACATCTCATTAGTGCTTAGTATTTAATTTTTAGCCTGTAAAATTTAATTTTTATGAGTTTCTTTAAAATATGCCCATGTTATAAAGGACAACCTAGCTATTAAAAGAAAATTATGCCAAGTGAAATATCTGGGTAAAAGCATAAAACCACATTACTCTTGTAAAAATACATTACACAGGTTTTTATCAAATTTAAAGTATTTAAAGTATTTTCCTCAATGACTTGAGGACGAGTAGGCAAACTACTGAATGTAGTGGAAAAAACAAGACATTATTTGATATTTAATTCCTTAGAGAGGTTTTCATTTTATATAAAGCTACAGACTGAAATAACACAAATGAGATCAAGTAAAAAAGCCTTGTGAGACCTGTCCTGTTTGTCATAAGAAGGACCCAGACTGCAGATTACTCTGCAGGGTTTTCACATACTACTTTGCTGTGGCACTGATAAAGCAGCGGAAGGAGTGGCTATATGTCAGTTTTGGACATTTAGACTGAAAGAGGAAAAAAAAAAAATTAAAAAAAAAAAAAAAAAGGCAAGAGACAAAAAAAAAAAGGAAGGAAGCTTTTCTCACCCACTGCAGATGGTATCAATCGGCTGATGATTTTGCTGGAGGAGCGTTTCATAACTGTAGACTGGTGATGTGACCTACAGAACATCCCTGAGGAAAATGTCTATGCCACTGGCTGTGACAGCCCTTGAGCTGAGCACAGGCGCTCTCAGACTCATGGTAGCAATTCTGCAGGGAGGTTCTTGTTGTGTGAGTTTGAATTTCTCCAAGTTCTCTGTCTCAGTGTTGCCTTGTAACAATGAGAAGCTGATTGGTACTTCAGTTTTCCTATGGCTCTTCAACAGTCTCTTTAATCAGTGTAATAGTGTTTGTTTTAGTTATTCTAGCTATCGTGCCCGAGGAAAAAACCATTTTTCTTGATGCTATTCTTTAAGACTGTTTGTCCCTGTTTTCCCTAGTGGGTTCTGACATTTAGCTAGTATAAATCATTGTCGAGTCATTAGAGCAGAGTTTCCACTGGTGTAAATTGCTGTACTTCTATTAAGGGCTCATAGACTGGTTTACAGGACCTGAGGGGCTTTGCCAGCAATGTCAGCAGAATAACGTAGTGCACATCAGGTGGGGATTTATGACAGTATATGCTGATCGCTGTTTCATGAACTGCCTGTAGAGAGAAAGATAACCTTTATTAAAGAAGGGGGGGGGGGGGGGGCACATTGAAGGAGTCTTGAAAGTAGAAAGGCTTTGTGTTATATCTTCTCTGTTGCGTAGAGCATTCCCTTGTGGGTCAACTCCCTTTCTTTTGAACTTGCTGGTTTAAATTTTACCTGTCGCTCACCCTGGATTACACACCATACTACTTCACAGTTGATTGTCAGCTGCGAGGCTGCGCTGTTCCCCTTACAAGTAGCCAAACTGGATTGCTATCTGTGTGTCACTTTGATTTTGCTAAAGGGAATTCCCTTGGAGCCATGAGACTGGAGTTAGTAGGCAGCCATGGCTGCTGCAGAGATTTTTTTTTTAGTCCTATGTGAATACTCTTAAAAGAATCGCCAGAGAGTAAATGATACCTATTGTCAAAAGTGGTGATAAAATGAGATGGAGAATATGAATTGCTATTTTCCTGTTTTTATGTTTTCCATATATGATTTTAAACAGGAGGAAATAGGACCCTGGCTTTGTTGCAGTCCCTGTAGTGAAGGGGGACTGGGACAGGTGGAAGCTCACTGTTTTTTTTCTGCCTGCTGTCATTCTCTGTTAAAAGAAACTTCACTGAAGACACTGAGGATGTCATGGAGGAACTAACTTGATAAGTCAGCTTGTTTTTAAGAATACCATAATTACTGTGATGGAGATGAATTGATTTGCAAGGGACACAGGACCTGGAGCTGAAGAAGTAAAAAGCTGTGTATTGAGGCTCTTTTGGCTCTGGGTAATTTTGAGACTGTCCCATCACTTAGCTCTGGATAGATTAATAGTGAAGCTGGTTTTGTCATCTTTAAAGTGATCCACCAATATATGATTAATCATAATATATGAAACTAGAGTTGATCATTATTTCTCACAAGCAGATACTAATTTGAAAAAATTCTGATACTGGATTTTTTCCTATTTTGAAGTAACTTTTTGTTTTGCAATTTACTTCATTATTCCATTATAAGGTATAATGGAAAACATTTTCTTGAAACAAAATTGAGTGTGACTTTTGTGTTTTTCAGGCAATTTCAACATTCTTTGGGTTTGTTGCAGTTTGGAACATTGGTGTATTTTCAATTCACATTTTAAAATATAATTGAAATTCCAGTTTCCTCTCTGCACAGTTGAGAATATTTTTGTCCAGAAAAATAACTTGAATTCATTAACTATTAATCAATACAACTATTAATAACTACAATTAATACAAGAGGCACTTAAGTATGAATAGCCACATTCTACAGATGGAAGAGGAAGGAAAAAACATTAATGTCTTTGTTCAAGTCCATAGAATTAAATATGAGAATGTATGAAGCTTCTGATCTCAAGTGCTGTGCTCAAAGAGACAGTACAGTATCTCACATTCAGACATGAACAGAATTCAACAAATGAAGGAATGAATAGCTGTAGAGAAATTTCCATTGTTACCCAAATGAAAGAAAAGTTATAAATGTTTCTCCTGGCTTTTCTATATGGGAAGCTAATTATACAGTTAGATACAAATTACTTTCTTAACCTGCCATAGAACTTCAAGAAAAGAAAATATTCCACTGATTGATGAATCAACTTAATGCTAGGCTTAAACTTCCTACTGTTAAGACAATATATCATGCTGTAGTATAGTTTGAGTCACAAAAGAAAATATTGGTCTAAAATTTACACAGCCCTTAAAACATGTGGTATTAATCTCTTTTGAATTTGAATGATCACAATAACAGTTGTCAGTAATCCTTTACAGTAATTAGTATTATTCCTCACTTAAGGAAATACCACCTACTTTGGGGAATAATGTTATCTTTTTTGTGTTCAGACATCAATCAGTAGTTTTAATAAAAAACAGGCTTAAAGAAAATTCCACGATTTTTGCCAAGGACAATGCAATATAAGACTTTGAATTCCAAAGGCAAGTTGAAGCATATTTTTGCAGTGTCAGCTTGAGCAATTTTATACTGTGGTTTTCAGCCATAATACCATAAGATATAATTTATATTGGAAAAAATTTGACTTATTACATGCGACATTGTTGTTGTGAAATCTCATGGTAGGAGTGGAATCTAGTCATGTCACCACCATAGAAATCTCCAAAATAGGGAGTTTGTAGTAGTAATTGCAATCTGTATTTGAATGGAACACTGTGATCAATTGTTGGCTGATGCCAAATTGAGAACCATATATCACTCTTATTAGCTGAGGTAGAAGAGAAATAAATGCATAGTAAAAGATCATCAGGAAAGACATATTCAATATAAATGATCTAGTGTTCGCTTAAGTGGATAAGTGAGAGAGAAGCTAGCATGTAGGCAAAGAAGATATACAGCTTTGGAAGGACAAAATTTATGATGATAAAAGTCCCAGAAAAAACATAATACAGAAGTAGTAGAAGTAAATTAAGCTATTTAGTACTAAGTGAGCATGGTGTAGCTGGAAAGTAAACAGGGAGTTAAGAGAGGAAAAAATGAATGTGTTGCTGGTCAGATTGTTGGCAACCCTCTGAGGCAGTACTTTTGCAATAGATTAATTTAAACCTTATTAGTGGAATAATCTCTCATGCTAATACAAATTAGCTATCTAGGAATTACTGAAGTAGCTAAACTGGAAAGCACGCAACTTCCCTAGACTTGTTTTACCATTTGCTTGCAATAAGGGGCAAGGGAATAAATTATCATATTTATAGTTTTATGGAAGAAACAGGGGCCTATAAAGAAAGATTTTGGGTTAGATGAATTTTGCAAAAAGTCTTTTAAACTGTAAACAGCTGTATAATATGAAATCTGTTTGAAACAATGCGTCGTTCACCGCTCTTATTTGGATCTGTCCGATTAGGCAATACTGTGTTTTGCATGTGAGTCTATTGATAAATCTGGTAATGAATGAATATTTTTCTGTGACTAATTAAAATAGTCATAACCTACTTTCTTTTCAAAGCAGCTAAGTACCACAGATTATGATCCAGGCATAGAGGAAATGTCAACAAATTGGACATAATTAAAGTAGATGAGAAGGGATTAGTGAGACCCCTGGACTGGGTGACTCCTTACTGGTGCTCCTGGGGAAAAAACAAGCAATTGGGTTACTGTAGCCAGGTGGGGCAGTGGGAGTGCTAGAGCATGGGCCTTGGGTTGGGGGGTGTGCTGGTGGTGGTGGAGGTTTGCTTGGTTGGGTGTCCCCTTGTGAGAGACCCCTGGGAAATAGGGCAAAGCCCAAGGGAGGTGTGCTCTGGGCTGTAACCTGCCAGAGGCCCTTGGAGCAAGGCCAGGGGTTTGTTGTTGGGGCTCCTCGGTGGTGTTGGGACCTTCAGAAGGAGCTTGGGGGCCTTGACCTGTGGAAGAAGGGGAGTGCAGAAGAAAGGAAAGGTGGTCATGGAGGAGAAGGGCTGCTTGACTGACTTTTGTAGGTGCCTCTGTACTGCAGCACGGCCCCAAGGGGCTGTGCCAGGCAGGACTTACTCCTTAACAGGCAGGTAGGTGGAAGGAGTGTTTGGGTAAAGCAGATTCTGGGGTAAAGTGGACTGCCAGGGTATAAACCAGGTAGGCAAAGAAGCACTTGCTGTTCACAGGCTCTTGAGGATTTGATTCAGGGTGTCTCTCTTCTTTGCCTACCTTTTTTTTCCCCTCCTATTTTGTTTTCAATCAAATACGAGTTTCTCTAACTTCCCTCCTTAAAAACCCAGCCTCCATGGTACTAAGAAGTGCCTCTCTTATGCTACCCTCTGAAGGGGCAGGCTGCCTTTTCCCCCTAAATCCTCTGTTTTCCAAATTGTGTTGGTGGTGTATATAGGCACTGCAGAGTTCTTATGCCTTTAACCCATTGAGGGTTAAATTCTCTCCTCTGCTGTAAGCCTGCTTAAGGTGTTTAGTTCATTTAAATTCTGCTCGCTTCCCTGGTCTTCCCCAGGTTCGTACACCTTGGTGGCTCGGAGACATCTATGCTGTCTGCTGATGGATAGCCCCTCCCAAAAGGGAATACCAGAGCAGGATGCATTCCTGTGTCCCTGTGTTCTGTTGTGACTTTTAAGATGCCAGTTAACTCCTCTTCTGCACTACTAATGTTCAGATTAGTCTTTTTGCTAAGTCACAGATAAGCAGGGATGTTACTGGGTTTCAGGGCTGCTACTTCATAGCTTTGAAAAGCCTGACATAATTTATCATACTGTTAAAGAGAGAATAGTAGTCTACATAAGCTATTCAATCTGTATGAGGCTATAAGAATTAAAACACTGAATTACATTTTCACTGATAATATATGGTGATAGCCTTTGTCCAAGAAGAAGACCAAATTGAATACATTAGATTCTGAATTATTTCAAAAAGCTGCTGTTAGTGATACTTACACTGCATATAAAGGGAAGCATGTTTCAGAGATGGGGATCAGTACTCTGTTCTTTTTCCCCCATTCAGCATACTTGTATTGATCTGAGGCAGAAAGTCAGATGAGACAGCAAAGGGTATTTATTTGAGTAACTAAATGGTTCCTTTATAGTCTATTTCATATTAGGGATTGGATTAGAATTGGAAAGATGGAGTGGTATTAGATGCCACTAATGCTAAATCTTATTTGGGTGTTTTGCCTCTTCAAGATAAGTAAAAAGCTTCTGGAACTGATCACTTTGAATCACAAGCATTGGGAAGCAGATTGCTGTCTGTTAGGGGTAATTTTTTTATTTGATACTGTGGAAAGTGGGATTTTTTTTAGATTACTTATCTTTATCCTTGTTCTTCCTCTCAAAATGAAAAAAAGAGTTTGTTTCCTGGATTTGTTGGTTTTCTGAGTGTGCATGCATGTGTGTAAAGCAAGCATGGATATAGTTTTATAAATGAAAAAATCAGCCTTTCTATCTCTTCTCGCACCCTGTGCTCTTATAGATGAATTATTGCTGTTTCTCCCTCGATTCTAACAAAGCTCACAGATGTCTGACTAAAATAAGCTTTTTGAGTCTAGAGATCTGCTTTCTTCAGTGCTGAAAACCACAACAGTAACCAGAGGGTTTAAATATTGATTTTGACCTGTGCGCATAACGTTATCTCATCTCTTGATTGCTAAATATGGCAATCTGTAGGAAAGGTCATGTTCTCAGACCTAATTAAGAAAATCAGAAGAAGCAAATAACAGAAATGAGAAGTCCTAATAATGACCTGACAGGGCGGCCATGTTACTGCAGATAGGCAGAGCAGCACAGCTGAGTTCAGAATCAAATGTCAAGAAAGAAGGCACCGCTTTCCATGGTTGTTGCCTCACTTATGGTAGTGGTAAATTTGGTTCATTGCCTCCTTTTTTTGGATAAATAATTTATTTTTTTGTTCTGTTTCATTCTCATTCTTTTAATGGTTAGCTTTTAGTCTCCTGCATCTCCCTTTAATTGAGATGAAGCCTGAACTTCAGCAGTTCCATATGAGAGGAAAGTGGTGGAAAACTTAGAACAGATTTGTGCCAATACTGAATATTTATCTTTTTTAAAATAGATAGTAAGTAGGAAGTAAATTATACTTCCTTTGAGCCTAGAAAATATCTTAATGCTTGGGTTAAGTGCATTTTCTTTCTATACACGTGGAAAGTAAATAATGGCCTAAAAAGTGAATACTGTCATGCAGATTGAATCTATTACTAAAGTGTAGTACTACTACAGCTGTAGGAGGTGGGATGAAAGTTGCATTTTAGTTCTTTTCTAAAGTTGTTCATCCTACATCTTGTTTGGAAGGGGAAATGGATTATTTCTCACTTTTTTTAGTAGTTAAATTTTATTGCTGTTCTTCAAAAAAATTGTATTTTGTTTTTTCTAGTTAGAATTTTATTATTCGATGAATTGAGTTGAATTTAATTTTGCATGGGAAATGAACAGCAGCAACTGTTTTTTATTTGTACAGCATCTAGCACTGTTGTGTCCACTGTTACTGTTCTTGAGGACCATCGTGACACAAGTAGCTAATAATTACTCTGCTTACAGCCCTTATGTTTTCAAAACACTTCACAAAGTACTTCATCACAGTGTCTCTTCTGTATCTCTTTTTATGGATATGGAAGTAATGGCACAAATCTTACATTGTCTGATGCAAAGCTAGAGCCAAAACATGGATATCCTGGATCTTAAGTTTGGGAAGAAGACTGCTTACATGGCTGGGATACCAGTGTGAGACAAGGGGTGCACTGACGGTAGATCATACCTTGCAGAAAACAAGGAGATACAGAAGAAAATCTGTGTAAATGTGCACAGTATCTAGTGAGTAGGTCTAATTAATGACAAATTATACATGGGAATTTACTTTTGGCAGTATTTCATGAACAAACTTACAAAGTGTTCTCTTTGAATGTAAAATGTGGGTCCTGCTTTCCTCTAGGACTGAGTCTAGTCTGTTTTTCTGTTGTGTTTGAGGTGCAGTTTCACACTGCAGAGACTGCATAGGAGGAGAGGAAGGGGGAGTGGTTGTATTTATTATTTTAAGGGCATGTGGCATTCAGATTTGCTCAATCAGTGAATACAGAGTTATCTCTTCTGGCTCTCGGTGCTTTGAGCTTGCCCTTTGGTTTGGAGGGGACTCGCTACAGATTCTTCCATTTTTATGCAGCAGCCATCACTGGCAATGAAAGTAAACCTGCCAACCTATTAAATATTTGTCAACAACTGTATGCAGGTATCAGCAGTAGAATCTTTTAGTGTCATTCAGTTACTTCAAATAATTTGAAATATAAGTTTGTGTGAAATTCAGCATTTTCTGCTGTACTTGACAAAGTGCCGTGTATTTAAGTAAGTGCTGCACCCAAGTTCTCTCTGTAACAAAATACAGTAAAAATGTACTATTTGTCTACCCTGGCCATATAACAGATTTCTTAGCTTCTGTATACCCCGAGGGGAAGGCTTCTGTTGGACAGAGTACTAATAGTTGGACCTGTGTCTGAGTAAATCAGGTGTAGGTAGAACTTTGTGGGATTTTACTTAGTCTTGTCCTTACCCTGACTGCCACACAGACGTTCCTTATGGTGATACTTCAGAGCAGAGCATCTGGGGGTGCCTGCTTGGGACCTGTAGTGCAATTTCTAGCTGTTTATGAACTGAGGTTCATCTGTTTCTTTGGGCAGAAGGAGTTCTGAGCATCTCTTAATCTGACTCTCAAAGGTTATAGGAGTAGCAGAGCTAAGAGAGTGGGACATGCATCAAGAGGAGTAAATTGAGTTCAGGCTCTTTTGCGTGACATCGTGGAGCCATCTGTATGATAAAAGCATAAAATAATCTGCGCCGATAAGAGCATTAAAATGGGCAGTTATCTAAAAGTACAGTTCTATTTTGGAAAGTGGTAATCTAAAAATGTCAATTTTGAATCCAGCAGATCTATTCCTGTGAGTATTAAAATATTACTTGCTAAATTTAGTGACAAAAAGTACTGTTTAAAGTATTGGAAAATTATATGATTTTTTTCTACTGTATCATCTATGAAACAGTCTATTACGTTTCCATTGTTTATACCCATTTGAAATTCTGTCACTTAGAAATTTTTAAGAGAGTTCTATGAATAATTATTTCCCTGGCCATTCCTTTGTCTTGATATTGATCCATTTAAAATAGACAAATCTTTTCCTCTGAGGAAATCAAATAGAAAATACTGTTAATATAATAATAATATAATAATTAATATAATAATAACATAAATACTGAAATAAAAGAATTATTTTTTTTAAGCTTTTTCTGAACTTTTAGAATCTTATTGGCAATGCAGTCAGGTGAAATATTGTGACTAATTTGAATATTAAGTGCATCCTTTCAATGCAACCAAAATTTCATTCTGTGAATTTCACAAGGGAAATTAGGATAAGAGTACTCTGAAAGCAAAGTAATTTGCTGTAAATGTTTTAAATCTAATTTCAAATATTTAATTTGTATTCCAATTTTTCATATCCAATTTCTTAAACTCTCCTTCTGTGATTTTTTTTTTTTCCTAAGTATTTCTAATACTTGACTTTTTTTTTTCAATTAAGAATTAACGAAATTCCTAACTTTTAAGTCCTTCCTGAATCATTATTATTTTTGTCTTTGGTAGGACTCTTACTGACAAACAGCTTTTTTTTTTTTTAAATCCCAGTGATGAGTTTTAATTTTAAGAACAAGTTTTGCACCACTATTTTTAAGCAAAAATAAAACTGGTTTTTAGAATGTTTGGATGGAAAAATTTCTTGTCCTTGCCTGAGACTTGTAAGCACTTTGTGTTTAAAGAGCTTGGCTTTTAGACTGAAGCTAAAAGCAGGCTATTACTGGAGACCTCTCAAAATGTAAAACATTATTGTTTTGCTGTTAAAGTTTGTAAAGAGGAAAGGGAGAAATGGGCATTGGTCCTGAGAAAAAAGGCCAGAAAGCTGTTGTAATGTCAGAAGGCGGATATTTAAAAGGTAGAGACTATATGTGCTTGTCACTCAGGGACTTGCATATCCAGTTCTAAAATACAGTTATCGTGTTATACTTTTTTGTGTTTTTCCCTTTGCTTTTCCTCTCCATACTGAGTGTTCAGAAGTACCTACTTCTTCCCTCCCCTAGAAATTAAGGCCTTATGCCTTCTGTGTCATATTCCCCCAACTGGCATCAAGGCTTTGCTCCACTGTTTACAAAATGAAGCAGGGTATGGAATGAATGGGAAATGGAACTTAACTTTTACTTTGTGAAGGAAGACTTGAAAAGTTTGGCATAGATAATCAAGAAGAGAATAGATCAATTGGTCTCTTCTAGGTCCCTGCAAATATCTCTGATTTAAAGGAAGGCTGCTTTTTTTTCTTTTTGTTCTTCCTTTTTACTGCCCTCCCCCTGGTTGTATTAGATCTTGTCCAAATACTTCATAGAAATTGGTAGTGTGTTTCCACGTAACAAATTACATCTGTCTCTGAAAATGAGTCAATGTAATCATGACAAATTCATGAAATAAAGGCGAAATACATTGCTGCAGTCCTGGGCAACATGAGTCAATATGCTTTATGCAATTATTTAATAAAACATCTCTTCTAGTGCATTGAACCAGCCTAAGATACTGAAGCAGTTGTATTTATGCAGGAATAAACAAACTTCCAGTAAAAGCTGGTGACCAGAAGTATGCAATTATCCATTTCCAGAAATACTCATTAAACCAGTCTGCTTAAATTTTAATCAGACTTCTATGTATGAAACAATATTGATAAGAGGGAGTAGGAAAAAAAAAGAAAAAGTATTTTTATGAAAGGCTATTCAGATCTTCTTGTGCCCCAAATGCCTTTGGATTTTTTTTATTTAACAACTTCTGCATGGAATTGCAAATCTATCGAAAAGTTAACAATACAAAATCCTGCATGCTAGCTTAATTCTGTTTTATGGGAGCTGTATTAGTATCAGCACAGAAATACTACATGGATAACAAAGCTGTCATAAAAAGAATGTGATGTGGGGATTAGACAGTGAGATATTTCAAATAGTTAAGCTTTGTGTAGTCCATGTGAGAAGTGTCAGAGGACGGATTATCAGTGTTTGAATTCTTATATGAAAGTAAAGTCATAGAAATGTGCTGTTACACTGAAAAATTGCAAATCGCCAGGTACTTCCAGTATTTTTTGGCCTTCCTCATTTATCTTCCTGCTATGTCTGAGCTCAATACTGCAAACCATGTTACATCTGAGACATGAGAGGACGTGTGTTGCCCGGGATCATAAGGAAGTCAGGAATAGCCATAAGAGGTTCATGACTCCAGATGCTGCAGTGAATTCAATAGGTGTCTGGTTATGTTCCTCTCAACGTTAGATTTGTATAGGTTAATGGTCAGTGACTCCCACGTTTATTTTCAGTCAGCCTAAAGTAGCATCAGGATGCTCAGGGATGGTCTACTTGCACACCTGGATGTGCAATAACTAGCCTGTCATTTGAAGCCTTTACAAATGTATTTGTAGACCTATTCAAATAATCTGAAAGGAGAGTTCAGAGAGCAACCCACAAAATGTTAGTGGATGAAGACAAGAGTGCATATATCCATCCCTGAAAAGGGTCACTAACCTTTTCATGTTTCACAACCTCTCTTTTCAGGTGTTATCTGATGACCATTTATTTGTTATGGATCACCTTGTGTCTTTGGAAACCACAGTTATGAATATTGTTGCTTTAATATTAAATTCTAATGGTCGCTGTGCTTTATCTTTCTAGGGCATCAGTAGCCTCTTCAGTTCACTTAAAGTGGTCAGGCTACTTCGGCTGGGTCGCGTAGCTCGAAAGTTGGACCACTACATTGAATACGGAGCAGCAGTCTTGGTTCTGCTGGTGTGTGTGTTTGGTCTTGCAGCACACTGGTTGGCCTGCATTTGGTACAGCATAGGAGACTATGAAGTTATCGATGAGGATACAAACACGATCCGAACTGAGAGCTGGCTCTATCAGCTGGGGATGTCAATAGGAACACCTTACCGCTTTAACACATCAGGCTTTGGAAAATGGGAAGGCGGACCAAGCAAAGATTCGGTCTACATCTCCTCGTTGTATTTTACAATGACCAGCCTCACCAGTGTTGGATTTGGGAACATCGCTCCGACTACAGATGGGGAGAAGATCTTTGCTGTTGCTATGATGATGATTGGCTGTAAGTATTAGAGATTCTGTCTCTCATACACACAATGCCAAGTAGCTGCGTGTCATGAATACTGATATCATAAGAACATCTGGAATTGTGTCAAATGTTATTACGCAGCTTAAAATATTTTTGTGGCAGTATAGGTATTACTTTCTTACTGGTTAGTTTGAAAATCACAAATGGGAGTATTGTGACTAGCAAAAATTCAGTCATTTTGGAAGCAATATTCTGTCAATATCCTTTAATTATTATCTTGTAAGTAAACCTTAAAATGTGTAAAGCCTGAAATATTAAAAATTAATGCACCACAGTGGGCGCAGACAACCTTTGTGCCTCTATTTGGTATGCAGCAAAATCTTTTGTATGTCTGAGAGCTGTATATATTGGACGAGTGGGTGGGTGAGTGGGAGGAGGTCCAGGAGCATCTCATAAGGGAGAGAGAACAGTAGCTCTCTAGAGACCATACACTCCGCTGTGAACTGAACATACAGTCAGATCCTAAAGCAACTGGGATGATGCTGGCCTTGGGCACCTCTGGCTCACATTTCCTTGTCACGTCACAAGGGATTTATATTGCCAAGCTGTCCAGCTTTTGGCCATGTTGTCACTTCAATGCAGGATCTGCACTCGAAGTGCCTTGGTTGCTACTTGGAGTTAAGAACCATACAGTGGCCACCATTAAACTAGGTCATGTTTTTTTAGATAAGGGTGGAATTTGTATCAAAATAAGGAAAAAAAAAAAAATTCTACTTTGTACACGGAAGAGCATATCATTGTATGGAGAAAGAGAGAAGCTTCTGTATGGTAATATTACATCTAGAGGAAAAAAAAGTCAATCCCTGCTAAGCAGAAAATTAAAACCAAATATATAATGAAACTCAATTAGCAGCACAGTGCCTGTTATGGTAGAAATGTGAAGCTTAGATTCTGATGTGTCATTTTGCAGCAATACTGAAATCATGTACTGAGATTACTTGTGGAGTGTTAAGCAGGCTGAAGGTTAGTGAGAAGTATAAAGGCAAGCATTCTTGATTGTGTAGGGATTGGGATATTTTAGCTATAAAAATTGTTAATTTTGTTCTTCTAGCTTTTTCCACTACTAAGAGTCCCATCATCCTAATAAAACACCCGTGTAGCAGATGGGAAATTTATATAAAATTTGGAGAAAATTATGTGGTTTCCTCATGAGAAGGTACATTAGACAATGTAGCAGTGTAGTACAAAACAGGCTTCCAAACATATTTCCTGATTAAGGTACCTGTTTAAAGGAAAATATCCTGACCTTTGGCTTATTGTTCATTGAGTTATGCTTATGATACTAGCTAGACAAGAATAGCTAGTATTATTCAGTATTGTTATTTAGTACTATGAATACTGAATGAACATAACCTTCATAAAATCAAGAATGTACATGGAAATATTTTGGAGTTGTACCTGCTCCAAACTATTCATATGAAAATGTGGTGGAAAGAAACTGAATTTGTGCAAGATAAATGCTGATAGATATCTGCTCTGAATTCTAAAATGAACTTTAATTTCAGCAAGTTGTAAAAATAGCATTCTGGCAATTTTAAATCTCATGAATGCAATCACATTTCAGGGAAATGCTTTTGTTTGGATTTGGTTTTACGGAACCTTACATTTCTAACCCTATAATTGTCTGTGTATCTGAGCACCTTTATCCTGTGAACAACTGCTTGGAAACCGTTAGAACTATTCACAATATGTGTTTGCATGAATGGCAACTAAGTAATCCAATCTTTGAGTTTACCCCTCTGGATTTTGTAGGGTCTTGATTGCTTTTAATACACTGAAGTTTTGAGCTGTGGTCATTTCTTAGGATGGGAGGAACAAAATTGGTTTGTTTTGTTTGCAGCTATTTAGAGCTTAATTGTTGGTAGACATTCTTCCACTATAAAATTTTATGTTAAAATAACACTATTTTGCCTGTAGAATTAAGCTCTCAAACATTGATCTGAGCTTGAACTAGGGCTATTTAATAAGAATTTCATCTGATCTGTTGGGAACCTGAAAGGTACGTAGCAAATATATCAGGGATAGATGTAGGGGAGAGAAAAGAAGTTTCCTGGCTAAAGGAATGTCACTCAGAAAAATTAATATTTGTCCCTGACCAAGTAACATGTTTGTTAGGAGCTGAGCTCCTCACTTACAACACAGTTGGTGGTTACATGTTCCTGTTATGGTCCTCATTTTGCAGATGTCAGATCACATAGATTTGCACATGGGATGGGTAGGGGCTGTGGATGTCCAAAGCATCAGAAATAAATGATTTCAAATCAATTCTGCTAATGTGTTACTTTCCACTAATAAAAGGAAAAAGTGTATGATTTCTCGTTTATACTTTGCTATTAACACTGCATTTATTTCAGCACCTATCTACTGATGCATTCTCAAAAGCTACTGCTGTATTTTAGTAGCACAGGGAATGCCATTTTCTTTCCATGAAGGGTGCAGAGAGAGTTAATTGTTTGACTGTCTAAAACTCCAACTGAAGATCAGTGGGATTTGCTGAGTCCAACCTCAAATGTATCTCTCCACTAAATTCTTCTCTGCTAGAGGATAAGTCTCTAAAAACTGTGTGAATTTATCTTGTTTTTAAAGTGGCTAAGTATAGTCTGGGCAAAAATACATACCTGTATATTTAAATAGTCTAGTGAAACAAGTAAAGTAATTTTACAACCTTTCTGTACGAAATAGGAACAACGCTGTCACTTTTTGTTTGAGGATGTTACCGTTTTTGTTTAGTTGAGTAAGACAGTATGTTAACAAGATTGGTTTTGAGATGCCAAAACTGCCACTATAGTGTCATCAAAAAAAAAGGAGTATTTGGGGACAAATGTATAACAGCCAGCATTAATATTTCAAAGTGATTCCAGCAAAATTTTACTTTAAATAGGCTGGAAATTTTTAATAGGAGGGTAATTCTTTTTCCCCTTGGGCGAATTAACCTCCTGTGAATAAATAGTAAAACTTCCATTAGCCTGATGGGGACAGATTTAGATGAGCAGAAAGAAAATTAGAATGTTTCCTTCTCCTTGTGTGTTTTATCCTCTGCTCTTTTTGAATAGCAGTAAGCGCTGTGTCAAAGAACTAGTGGCTTGTAAAGCAACACTGTGGCCAGCTAAGCTTACAGTCAGTTTTACTAGCAAGATCACCTTTGAAATTTTGATCTTCTCTGTATTTGTGAAAGAAACTGAATTTTCTTGAAATGGAGATGGTGGTCAACATGTCTGAAAATGTCTGCTGCCCCCACCTTCCTTGCATGGGCTGTATGTGTAGCTACCCTACAGAAAGTTAGGGTGCAGGTACCACTTCGGTGCACGTTAAGCCCTTGCCTCCCACTGGTGGCTGACCGAGAAACTACAACAGTGTGGTGCTTGCTTGTTCCTGCATCCAGTTTAGAGTTACAGCACTGCCTTTGCACTCTTCCTCTGATTTTTGGTGTCAGTGGTCTTGACTTCAGTTTGCTCCATGAGCTACGCCACCATGGTTTGGTAGGGGCACTCAAGAACTGCTTCCCTGGAGCGCAGATGTTGGCATCAAGTGGAGGGAAAGGAAGAATTTACTTTTAGAAGTGCGAACTCATCCTACTCAGTGAACGTAAGAATAAATAATTTTTATATATACATGCATACATACATATGTACATAGCATATGTGTATATATACACAGAGAGAAGGCACATGTATTATGATGTTTAAAAGAAGAAAAAGACAGCATATTTTTTTTTCCTCCATGTTTGATATTCTAGACTTATTTTTAACAGAATGGATTTGATTGTGCAAAGTTCTTGTATCTCTGGGGAAGGCTGGACATGGTGTGTGCTACCCTGAGGAGCATTGCCAGGTGGCGCAGTTCTGCAAGGCTTTCTGGTTCTTATTTCTAGCAAACTTAGGTTTTAGTTTTGGTTTTGTTTACTTGATTTACTGGCCGAGTATCTGGAATAGTTTTGGGGGAGGAAAGTTGTGAATACCAGCAACACTTTTTTCTTTGATCTTGGAGTGTTGAGCCTCTCTGTTTCAGGAGAGGAGTTACTGTGTAAACGAGTGATTTTAAGGCACGTATTGCTGTCTTCTGCACTGGCAAACTGACTGAAAGGCTTGTGGTACTGTCAGCGCAAGACTATGGTGACATCCAAACAGGACATTTGTGTCAGAAGGGCTTGGAATATTACAGGTATTTGAAAGCATAAGCAGTTTTTAACTAGTGTCCTTCCATATGTGTAGTATGCTTATGCATAGAGATGGAATTAATACTCTGTATTATGTTCCATCTTCCATAAGACAAAATTTGGTTTTCTCTGCTGCTCAGCCACTGATACATCCCCTTCTTCTCACTGCTTACTCCCTCTGTAAAGCCGATCCTGTGACAGAAAGACATGTGTTACACTAACGTTTTGTAAATCCATTGACCACTAGTAATAGTACTTTGTTATAATGTCAGATAGCTGTTTAAAAAAGTAGGTAAGACCACTTCCATTTTCTTTTTTATTCAGTCTTTCATTATGGTAAATAATAAATCCAGGTAACTTTTAATTAAAAATTTAGAGATATGTTAGTGAAGCTACCTGGACCGGTGGGAATTTTGGCTGACTTGAGTGCAAATGTTGGCCTAGTAAGAAGTTTAAGGTGTGTGAGCTTGTAGAGGGAAGGGTGGGTATATCATGTTAGCAGTGTGTAGACACTGGGAAGGGCTGATGGAAGTGAATAAGCTGCGTGTGGGTATTGAGCCTGTGGGGCTGGCTGGATTGGTTGGTTTTACACTTGGGGCAAAGTATAAGAAGGCATGGCTTGGTCTCAGTGGCTCTGGTCTCTGCTTTGGGGCCCTCTTCTGCAGGGAGGCATTCTTGTGCTTTCAAATGCAATGGCTGCACATGCTGTCCTACTGATTTCATTGTGGCTGCAGTTTTCAGGGAGAAAGTGTTTTTACTGTTGGTTATTTTGACAAGAGTAGGTGGAACCCCTAATGAGATTTATGAGGGACTGCAGCATACTCATCGTGTAGCCCTAGGGATGTATGGTCTATTGGTCGGCTCCACCGAAGGGGGATGTGGGTAGGTAAAAAGCACTGTTCATTCTTGACCTCAAATAATGCACGTCTGTTTGGGAAGAACAAATTATTTTAAAATAGACATGAAGTATCCAGTGGCTGCTCTTAAGGATTTCTGTTCTGTGGAGGCTTGATGCATCTGATAAGATACACAATTCATATTACCATGTAGCTATTTTTCCTGAACATATGGTAAATTATAGTTTTGTAAAGCAAACTGTCTTCACATCTGTCAGTGAACTGACCTGCATGGTTTTGCCTCACTTTATTTACTGAGTGTTTGTGTATATATAGAGAGAAGTATGAGTGTTACTACTGGAAGTAAAAGCAATTAACTCCTCAGCTTCATTTTAAATGAATCAAAGCATATTTGCTTATCCCTTTTCACAGATGGCCACTAAACTGCTAATTAATAGGGAATATGTCTACAGACAAATCTTTCAGAGAGGCTGATGTTACATAAAACCAAGTTTAAAACCACTGTCTGGGTCTGTGGAAGGACATATATTTTCCATTTTTAATACTTGGGGGAAAGAAAGCTATTTCAATTTTTAGTTTGTTCCCTGTGGAGACATATGCCTCAAAATAACAGTTCTCGTATATTTTGTTCAGTGAAGCTGTCAGGTTGTGTTGCGCATTGTTTATTTTTCCTAAGCAATAGCAGAAACCCGAGGACTTCCATTTGCTCTTTTCATATCTGGGCACTGTGTCAGCAGTCCCCTTGCTGTGCAGGTGGAGTAGGGATGAACAGTTCTGAAAATGCTTTGCATTTTCCACTTTTAACATACCATAATACTGATGGATGCTTGCCTATCTGGATTTTGAGCAACTGAGCAAAACCTATCATTTTGGGAGCTTTTCATTAGTGTTCTCAGTTGCACTGAAAGATCCCAAGCTTTTGGTGCCTGTTCACACTAAATTGTCCTTGTTAAGTAGGAACTTCCTGGAACTACAGGGCTTGACTCATCCAAAGTATGAAGTTCACTGGGGAAAAGGCATATGTTTGAATGCTAAACTAAATCATAAATCCCCCTGTGAACACTATGATTAGACCAGATAGTGAGAGGGATCATGGAAAAAGAACAAAAGTAGGAGTTAAAAGGTCAGACTTGAGGACACGCATGCCCACATACATAAATTTTCAGCCTCCGAGTTCATTAATCAAAACAGACCAGAGACCGAAAACTCATCTTCATTGATCTTGTGCAACACAAGCATCATGCAGTCTGCAGCACTTCAGCTGTTGTCTCTGATTAAGGTAGACGCAGATCCCGGGAGCGTGGAGTAGCTGTCTCAGCTTCGTCTGTGAATAGCTTCTTTCTCATTAGACATTAAACCAGGAATGAGGATAACATTAAGTAAATTTGAAAACATAATTAGGTAGTTTTATTTACAGCGCTCTTGCTGAAAGGAACAGAAATCTGCCCTAGTAACGTGAACATCCCTCTGAACTATAAGAAAATCTTGGTGGCTGGTATCATGACACATGGGTCAGTGTTGCTCCTTCACAGCCTCACAGAGGATTAATGTGCTTTGGTGACCCGCAGCAGGGTAGAAGTGTTCAGAGGCTCTCGTGAACAAGGATAGCCAGGAACTGGTGAAAATTAGACTGTTAGCATCAAAATACCTGAACAAGATACAGATGTGTTGCAGCATCGTGTTTGATGATGTTCCTGAGGCATGATTTTCCCCTCATAATGCATCTCATCATTTGTTAGAGCAAATGGATGTGGCCCTGCTGTGTGTGTACTTGCCAAACACGTACCTAACTGTAAGAGAAGCATGTGTACTCCTAGTACCCCATTTAGGGGATGGGGGGCAGGGGCATGTTGACATAGGTTTTGCTGGAAGCTGGTGGCCTGAAACTGAGAGCCAGCCACGTGCCAAGCGCTGGCTTGGTTTGCTGAGGATATCATTCAGGGGCTGAGTACAAAGGCCTATGAGACTTCAAACTCAAAGCAACTTTTTCGGTATTCATGGTTATTGCAAGTGTGATGTTTCAATCTGGGGACATGCTAGGAAAGGAAAAAGAAACCTTGCTTTGCAGAAGTGGTCTCTTGGATACCTGCTCTTTGTCACTAACCCTGGCAAGATGACAAAAATCTCTTGGATACCACAGACTTCTCGTTAGCCGCTGAGGTTGCGGTTGGCATGCTTTCCATATGGCTGATAGGTTTGCATTGCTTTTTATTCACATCTATCTTAGCCACCAGCAGCACTACTCAAGCTAGTAATTCCTAATTTAAAGACCTGGATTTATATTATTTTTTTTAATTTTTATTTCTTTTTAGTAAGTAGGGACAGTCTTTGCAGATGTATTCCCTCACCCCTCTCTGCTATGCTTTATTACTTCTTGTTTGAAGCTAGTCATGATATTTGGGGCGCTGGTGTGTTATTGCTATAATTGTTAAGCAACTGTTTGGGATTTCAGAATGTTATTTTGCTTGGATGCTTTCTCCATTAGAATGAACCACCAGAAGTGTCATGGATGTGTTTCTCAGCTACACCAAGTTTCAGCAAAGAGGTAGGGCCAGCAGAAAATCTGGATAGAGTTTCTCTGAAGGTTAGAAGGAGGGTTTGGCTGTTAGGGTAGGATTTGGTATGGTTATCTCTAAATGTGAAAATACCTCAGTTCTTCTTGTTAAGAGTAAAGAATGGGTAAAAAAAAAAAAACAGTAAAAACGAAACGAAACCAAACCCTCCAAAAACAACAACAACCAAAAAACACCTACCAAAACCCCAAAGTCATTGTGATAAAAAAGACGGATAGGCAACATTGTTTTAGGCTTTTAGGCCACATAAACAATCCTTCAGACAGTTGAGTCCTAAGGGATGCAGTTTTTGGTGAAGAGCATCGGTATCTCTCATCAGTAAGCATGGGACTGCACCAGGTCACGATGGCATTTTCAGACCCACTGATGAGCTGGAGCGTCTGAACTGTACAGAGTTACATCACTGATATTCAGTACAGACGGGGCATGCTGGAGAGATGCGGTCAGTGCTGACAGACTTCGCAACATGGCAAGCTCCAATCCTTGAACTGTAGCTCTTAAAAGTTGCCTCCTCTTTGGATAAGGACATCCAAGGCCTGCAGATTTTTTAAGAATTGCTTCTACTGAAACATAAAACTCTGGTGTCAAAGCCAGCAAAAAGGCAGACTTTAGGTGACACATATGTAAATAGCAAACTCCTACAAAAATCATCATCTCCAGGCTAAGATGGACTGGAAGGTTTTTTCAGGTTCACAACACTAGTGCTAATGCTGTAATAAATCTGAGCTAACGACCACAGCTATATGAGGAGTGGCCCATTCATATGGGGTTAGTCATCTCCTCACCACAACATACTTCAAAGCAATATTTATGGAAGAAAGAAAATGGTTTTTGTGAGTATATTAATATGGTAGTACTTTGTTTCCTGTCCTGGTTTGGGGAAACATAAACTAACTCAGTGTGAGATGTTATTTCTTACTATGCAAAAGTGAGTAAGCAATATTCTTTTTCTTGTTATTTAAAGTGTGTATGACCAGATTAAAGCTAGATTAAATTATTGCTATTAAATTTCCCACAAAATGTAATTTGCAAATGGCAAGGGTAAATTGCTCATGTACTTTTGGTTGTGAGGGAAAAAAGAAGATAAAAATTCCAGAGCAATATCACATGTATATGCTTGATGAATTGTCTCATGATGTGTCATCTTGCCTTAATGACTTCAAAAATTTCAGGCTGTACTTCAGCCTAATGAATCTAGGGAATGGTCCTACCTCAGAATATACTAGAACTTAATTGCTAGAATAGTCCCAGGAAATTTTACTCCAAATCACTGTCAATATCATGCAATTCCAATCAGGATAATTTTTGAAGTGAGATTTCTGTGAAAATTTTTAATTCTCAAGATTCTTACAATCTGTTGTCTCCTGCAGAGCTTAATCTTGCTCTCCAAGACACTGGACAACTTTTGAAAGAACTATAAATGCAAAAGGAGAGAAAATAGTTCTGTTTGACAGGAGAGAAGATGAAAGCTATAAAGTGTTAATGGTTTGTTTTTTTCAGCATATGAGGGAGAACTCACACTACAGTAATGTTATAGGTAATTGCCTTTTTTCTCTTTGTTGCACAGCATTTCTAAATTTTTACCTTGAATTATTTAATAGTAATGAGGAGGATAAGGAAAATAAATGGGTATTCCAGCTGTGGATGTCTCTCTTTCACCTGATGTCTTTCATATCAGATGCTGCTTAGTGCAGAATTTTGCTTTCTTTAGGCCATTTCTAACATTTCTTCCTATAAGTAGATTTGACACACTGAAACGTCCTGGCTTTTTCAAACTTTCACCAGCATCTACAACCAACTTGTTTTGAATCCTGAAGGAACATCATTAAATCAAGTTAATGTTTGAGAGGGAAGTGCCTGATGCATCCAGAACATGAACTGAGAGGGCAGAGGAGCGTCAGAGGAAGAAAGAATATTTCAGGCAGGTGAACCAGGGGATAATATACAAGTGTTTTGTTCCCTAGGAAAAAAGCTTCAAGAATCTGCAAGAAACATTGTGTTTTGATATGCAGGACAGCAAACCTGGAGATTCAGTTTATAATTTTATTCTTAAATTACTGAGGCACACAAGTGTAATCTAGAACAGCATGGTTCATCTTGTTGGAATTTTATTCTCGATTCCCACCTGTGAAATTGGCTAAATACCTATAGCACACAAAAAGCTCCCGAGAGGCCTTTCCTTAAGCCCAACTCTATTGCTGAAGGAGAGAAATCCTTGACAAGGATTTGATTTTACATGAGAAAAATCTGTATTTCAAAGCCATTTCTGTCTAAGAAAAATCCAGTTAGATAGGCATAGGAAAAAATAGCAAAATAGCACATCCACTCATATGACACATTGTGCCACTTGTCATCTAGTATGTGGAATATGACAGAAGTTCTGAAGCATCTTCTAAGCACCTTTTACTTCCGCATCAGCTTCAAAAATGATATATTTATTTTAATAGCTAATTGCTACTGGACTCAGACCTGCTGTAGGTTACAAAATGTTGGAGTAGAAACAGCTTGCCTAGCTGTAGTATATAAATGGTTTATGGATCATGATATGTCCCTAACCACTCAGATGAGCTATCTCATGACATCTTGAGAATGAATAAGGATTAGCTGTGCTTGCCAGATCAGTGAGTTTTAATGCATTTGGCTGCTTTTATATTTTAGAGAAAGATTTGTCAGTTTATAAAATGATAAGTAATGTTCTAGAGGATGTGGATGCTGCTGTGGGTCATATGCAATTTATTTCTTGGAGATGAGAGCCCTGAAATATTCTAGATCAGGACTTGAGTTGCTATATGAAGACATATCCTTTCATAAGCACCAGCCTGACGGAAGAAAATCTGATCTCCTGAGAAAATATGGAATATATGTGAAAATGTCAGTATCTTTTATCCACAGTACAGCAACTCTTGCTGCAACTGGTGTGAAAAATGTGGAAGGAGACAAGTAACTTATTAATAGGTCCTCTTGCCTGGAAGAAAAGTAGAAAATTTATCCCAACTGAAGGGTTTCAACAGCCAGTAGGGTCTAAAATCCTACGTGCCTTATGGTAAAGAATGAAATAGTTCAGGTATTAAGGCCTGACTGTTCTTACTCACCTCAACATGAATGAGGAATGCTTTTTTCCTTCTGCTTTGAAATCAAACCAGTAACTTCCAGGTGGTGTGGAAGTAAATGCTTCTGGTCAGATCATAGGCAAACCTTGCTCTCCCCTGTCACCATCTCAAAAGCAAAAATGGGTTGCTTGGTAAGTGCAGGTGAAAGGAATGATTCAGGGTCACAGTTTGGTAATTCTTCAATGTTAATGGAAAGATCCTGAGGGATTTTCACTACAAAATAAGAGGGAGCTGGAGATTGGTAACATCTTCCAAGTGTTCAGAGGCCAAACTGAAGGAGAGAAAATTGGACTTAAGACAGAATTAATTTCTGTCTTTGAAATTGAACTTGAATGAGGTTTTTTGTGAGTTATTTTCTGGATCATCCTTGTCCATGGAGACCTTAAACAGTCTCAGAGCTTCTAGGCAGCTTGTTAAGTGAATTCTGAAAACCGTAAGCTTGCTTATTACAGTTGTATCACTTATTGACCGTTCGTACTTTTAGTACAACTTTTGTAAAATATGAAGTAGCACACTCGTTCCAGTTTTGAACCAACCCTATCTTAGTTTTCCTTTTTCAAAATCTTTCACCCCTTTCATACTCAGAGGGCAAATGAGTGGAATTCTACCTCCTAATGGTCAGGTCTACTGTGGCACTTTGCGAGCGTGGTTCTGGACAGCACATGTCCTTTTGCATCAAACACACAGGTTCTGCAATGATTTTGTGTAGTTGGAAACAACCCAGTATCCACTGAGAATAGTTCATAGAAGTGCACCTTAAATCTGATGTGGTCATTCTCCTATTTCCAGTTTTCTTTCCTATAATGGACCACCAGTTCCTTCCTCCTACTTTTCTCTCACTTCCCTGCCTAAACCTTCATTTCTGGGCCTGTCACTGCTCTGAGCTTCGCCATCCCACACTAGCAGCTTCATCCTGGTTTGGGTTTTTTTTTGCACAGAGAGAATTTCATAAGAAACAAGGAACTGGAAAAGATACTCAACTTGCCTTGTTCTGCCCCTAAGCAGTAATTCCTTGAACTTCTTATTCCTTAAACATTTGTTTGACTTTAAGCTTCTCATTCAGTTCGGTGCATTTAAATGCAGAGGGAGGGGAAGGAAGGTGATTTCCTGTATTGCAAAGATCCAAATAGGCTTTGATTTCTTGATTCACTTTTGTTTTGAATATTTTTGATTCTGCTTATTCTTTCTTCATAAAAGCCTGTCTTCACATGACTGGGAAAGTTATAAAATCAATTTTGTCAGGAACTAAGTATGCCAAAACTAAAATTTCTAGGAACTGGCTTTCTCGCACTCCTTGCAAATAAGTTGACTGCAGGTTAATAATGAGGTGACAGCTACAGAATGTGGGAGGGGAAAATGAGCATTTTTCTGGAAGGGAGCCTTGTTCTACACAAAGTTAGCAACCTCCTGTGAAAATCATAGAGGAATTACCAAATAGGCAAATTACTTTGAGCAAACCGCTGTGTCATGTAGGTGCCACACTGACTGTGGGCAGCTAAAAGGAGGAGAAGACCTAGCTATGTGCCACCTTTGGCCTATTATGCCGTTCTGATCTGCTCATGCGGAGAAAATAATGTCTAATACTGCTTTGAACCTTCATGTATATAGCAAACTTAGTGACAGGAAGCTGTGTGAGAACTTGAGCTTGAAGTTCTGCTAAAATGCAAATAGGTGTTATTACAGATACCCACTACAATGGCACCTGTGTTGGTGTACCCACTAATCATGACCCATAAGTTCTCGACTGGCTCCTGACCCATCCCCAGGCAGAGTTCCATGCATCCATCTGCTCTCTCAAATAAAGGGCAAGTCCCCTTCCTCGCTGTCCTTGCCTGCCCTTCCTGAAGATCCTGTGTCCATTCATTGCAGGGCTTCAGTTGCGTGAACCATCTGACCATGTCTCCGTGATCGCAATGAGGTCATCTCCCTGTAACTGTACATAGTCTTCCTAGCTCCTCCTGTTTGTTCCCCATGCTGCCTGCATTCTTGTAGGTGTTTCCGAGAGATACCAGAGCATACTATGTCCCCAGTACAAGCTGGGAATGGCACTGGAATATGCTGTCTGACCATGAGGGCAGTCTTTTGGAAAAACAGGAAAAGGGGAGAGGCAGGTGGGTCAGAATTTTCTTTTTTTCTTGCTGGTATAAGAGAAGACAGCACAGTCCTTGTGAAAACTACAACAGACAAATCAATCAAAGCTTCTCCACTTGTGTTTAGAACCATGGGAACAGCAGTACCTGCGAGGCAGAGATCTGTGTGACACTGCCAAGGATCTTCTGGGGTATGGCTTGGAGCTGCCAAGTGGGTGGATGCTCCTGTTTTCCAGAGATGGCATCAGAAGGTTGTCCGTTCAGGGCAGTACAGCTGACCATCTGGTTTTTGGGACTCCTGCTGGTCTGTTAGTAAATGCACTGATAGGTGTGAGATGGAAGCATGTAGCTACTGAGTTTCCCTTGCTTCTTTTGCTTTCATGCTGGGGTGTGTGTGGGTGGACAAAAGGGGGAACAGGCTTTGAGAGAGAGAAATAGAACCCGAAGTTGAAACTGAGGTTTCTTCTCTTTCCTTTTCAAACTTAAACTTCTTTTTTGACTGCTGTCCAAAATACACAGAATCTTACATGGTGCATGTTTAAGATGGTTGTTTCCTTGTACTAGTTACAGACCTGTAGTCCAACAGATGAGCAATATTTCTCTTCTTCGGTCTTTGCGGCTGAAAGAGCATGGTTTGAAGCATGATGCTTTGAAGCAGACAAAGACTTGAAAAAGGAATTTGAAATACTTATGTGAGGAGAGGTGCATGCTGGTAAGTATGGCCAGTTGACTGTACTGATTTTATCAGGTTTGATTATTGTACTGTACAAAGTGTATGAGATTCTGATCATGTAAAAGAAATCTCCCTTCATGAGGGTGTAGTTCAGATCCAGAATGGAGTTCTCTTTTATTCATACACAGACTTCAATAATACACAAGACTGGAGGGGACACTACTGTTTTATGGGACCATTGTGTTGTATCATTGGGCAGCCAGACAGAAGAAAATGTTCTGAGTCATTACCACTTTGGGCTGAAATGGAAAATATGATGCAGCAGACAACTGTAGCAGAAAGGTATGAATGGTTCAGTGCATGGAGTACTGGGATGATTGCAAGGGTCCACAGTGCCATGAAATGGGCAGTTCAGTAGTTCAGTGGCCAGTGAAACACTGGGTCAGAAAAGCAGGGAAGAGATGAGACCCTGAGGGCAACCACACTTCTCAAGCTGTTCGCCTTCAGTTGGGAAGCACAGCAGTCTGCGATGAAGCTTGTCTTCTGATGCATTGGGGGGAGTAACTGTGGTAGAACTGGTGAGGAACAAAACTAACTTTCTAGCCTAGCACTCTCTGCACAAGCATGGGTAAATCAGTGTTTATGACATAAATACTGTCCTCACAGTAGTAGCTATGCATTTTCCTTCCTACAGCTGTTCTGTAAGCCACATCATGGCTGTGTTCTCTTCAGCAGAGATTTAATATGAGATAGTGTCAGAAGTGGAGAGCAGTGGGGAGGGAATCTGGGAAAGCATTTGGCAGCTGCACATGAATGGGAAATGCTGTTTTCTGTAAGCTTTTGATGTTGGGTATTGGCAGATATCCCATACAATATGCAAACATAGTGTACTGGCCCTGTAGGGCTTGGGAGGTGTTGGAGCCAGGGTCTGTAGGCCCAGGCTTTAAAGTAGCACTGGAGGTGGCTGAAGAGTTTCATTAATTTGGGGTAAATGGGCAGTGAAAGAAGCTGCTTCCTAGAAGGCAGCGATATGGGTAGAGGAAAAAGAACTTAAATCTGAGACTGCTATATTTGTGCATGTATGTATGCTGCTAGCATTGCTTTCCTCCTCCATTGCTGTCTCTAACCCTATACTGCCAGAGAGTACTGCTTTATACTTTTAAGAGGAAAGTATCTGGTTCTGTACCACTTTCTATGCAGTGATGCACAAAATGGTTGATACTCAGTAATGTTTGCCTGAGGCCGCACAGCCAAATTCCCCACCAGTTGCTAACAGAAAAGCTTTGTCTTTCAACAGCTACACAGTAGTACTTCTGTTTTAACAGCTTTGGAGGATCTTGCCATCAGTTGCCGGTTGCCTGGTGGACCAAGTGCATTCTTGTAAAGCATTCCAAAATGACCTGCTGTTTGAAATGCCCATTAATTGCAGGTCATTTTAAATGCTGCAGGATTGCTTGCTTCTCACAGTTCAACAGGCTGTAGATTCATCAAAAGTGAAAGAAGAGCACTTGCTGTAATTATAGCTGAGAAACAGCAAGTTTCCTCCAGAGCCTGGGCTGAGCCTGTGTCCAGGGTGGGTAGGGAAAGCAAGCTGCTCTTCTGTGCCCCAGTTCTGAATGATCAGGTCCTCTAGGAGAGAGAGGGCAGCATATAAATGCGCCAGCTGATGGAAATAATCAACACACAATCCACAAAAATTGTTTACCCCAAGGATCAGATTTTACTTTCGCACAGATTTCTCCTCTGCTGACTCCAGCGGTGCTGTTACTGAAGTGTTCCAGGAGGTGTTTCAAAGGCTCGGACCCTGCAGGAGCTGCCAGTGTTTTGAGAGCTTTTGCAGTAAATAGGAAGGCAAAACATCTTTCATTGAAGGGTTGGATTTCTTCTCAGTTTGACTCAGAATCTCTGCATGTAAATGGATTTACTCTTCCTCATGAAATGTTATTGGGGCAGATTTTCAAATATGTCAGTTTTGAATGTTCAAACAAAAAATTGCCTGTTGACAGAATTAGAGACTATTTCATGTGCTGTCATAACATTTTTCTGTTAACCCTTGGCACGTTATTTTGACCAATATTTTCATGGGTACTTGACAATTTGTGCTTTAACTTCTGATTTTCCCCACTTGGTACATGGCAAACCAGACTTTATGTTGCTAAGCCTCTGATGCAAAATAGAGCTATGAGTACTTAGCACCTATAAAAACCAATGAACCTGGCCTTAAGAATTATAACTATCTATACTGGTGACCCAGTGGAAAACTCTGACCTTGGACAACAGGAGGCAAGACAGGCGTAAGAGTATATGATTTTTCAAGTTAACGATGTAGATACCTAGATGTCAATGGCACCTGAGCAGGATGTTCAATAGAGAAAATCTAGATGGGACTGTAAAAGTTAAAATGTGAATGAAAAACTTTAATAGAGAAGCCTAGTAGCATAGGCTAATTCTGCCACCTTAAACCCCCTAGTTATTTGTGGAAACAACTGCACTTTCAATGCTGATACTGATTTTTCTGGTCCTGTCAGCAAGGAGCTGCAACTTGCAGATATGCAGTCTTTCTAGTGAGAGAGATGACTGCACCTTCCCAGTATCAGCTGATAAGCTTAGTGCTGATACCGGTGCACAACAAAACCATGCTGTGCTTCTGTATTCCTTGCGTGATCTCTTTGCTTTTCTGTGTTGTATCATTGTGTAGTGAGTACACTGGGTATGCTGTAATTCAGATTGTGGACTTCAAAAATTACAATCAGACAAGTAAACAGAGCATAACAACTATGATCATCAATTCAAAACAGCTTGATTGGACCAGTGTCTTCCCATTAGAAAGGGAAGAAATCTCAACCCCAAAACAAAGAGCTTTTTTACTGATGGCTTTGTGCCTTCCACAGGCTGATGATGTATTTTATGTTATTGCTTGCGTTCTGAGTCCTTCCTACGATTTCTGATTTTACTGCTATTATCTGTCTGCTGCCATCATGGTAGTGTTAGAAACAAAATGTAGCAACATCTATAATTAGGGTTGTCTACACATTTTCCTTCTATTTTCCATTTGACTCATGTTCCTAACTTTCTAAATTCCTAACATTCCAAGTTGAGATAATCAAGGTCAGCCATTTCTGAGAGCAAGGGTGGTGTTTGTCCATTTAACAAAGCAAGATTTTGATCTTCAGAGCAGATACATAAGAACAGCAGGGCTGGAAATTGAAATGTGGCAGCAAGAGAATACTCACAGAGGAGAATTCTTAGAAAAAATCTGAGCCTTCTTTCAAGAAAGATACCAACAATATAAGGATCTTTAATAGTGACCCATTGGACAATGCTGACCTTGAAAGACACACAAGATTATGCAATTACTGAGCTAGCCATATACATAGTTTAATGTCAGTGGAAGTGCTGAATAGACATAAAAATTATATGTATTGCCTTCTCTGGATGAATCACAGGAGAATGAATCATGGAAGCGACAGGGAGATACCTGACTTTAGTGTGACTCAGGAAAAGATGGGCATGTTTAGCTCCTGAAAGCCACTGCTCTGAGGACAAGCTAAGACATATAGGCACCCTTTAGCTCCCAGTGCCTGTGTCCCAGCCTGGCAGGCTGACCACATCTGGGTGCTACGGGGAAGCACCCACTGGGAGAAGCAGCATGGGCTGGCCACCCAGCTGCGGCAGCAGTAGCATCTGGTGGAGGAGTGGTGCTGCCTGGAGCCCAGGGCACGTGTGAAACTTAGGAGCATCTGGGAAAAGGTGGTAGGTGAGGGACAGATTGACCTTTTAAATACTGGACAGTATGTACCTACTGGGTTAGCTAAGCTGATCTTTGGTACCTCCATCTTTGTAAGCTTGCCTCAAAGAGTACAGACACGGTTTTCTGCACAGTCAGTTCTATGCTAGACCTTGCCCAAGCTGTGTTGCTATGCGCAGGTGTTTGTTAGCATGTCTGTCTGCCAGCCAAGTGTGACTTGTTGGTGTGTTTTGTACTGTCTAAAGTTGGAGGTTTTTGCATTATTTTGTTTGCTGAGATCCTTAAAAGCATCCTCCTTTGTGTCTTCTTTTGGGGAGTAAATTCCCTTCTGCTGTGTTCCTCTCTAGCCTGCTGTGATACTGGAGAGTGCTGTGTGCTCTTCATTTCAGGCACTGATTTTTAGATATGTGGGACTGGCAATTTGTGAGTTGATTGGTGAAGACTGTGTGCTGCAATTAACCTAATTATGGGTTTGATTACATTAATTAAACTCTTGTCCTGGACAGCAGCTGTTTAATCATTTGCCTTCAGGCTCCCCCTCAGTTGGGGTCATTCTGAAACCTGCTGGTTTGGGTTGGCAGAGTTGAGTCATGAGTGTGTGATACCGACATAAGTGTGTCGGCACCAACACTGTGCTGACTTTTTTCCCCTTAATCTTAAACTTTCTCTCATTAAAACCCTATTGTAAAACTTTAAATGTCATTGATCAACTTCTATACTGCTGTTCTTTGGAAGCTCTTGAAAGTGTGACTCTTCTCCAAGGTGGTGGGAGAATCTTTTGCACCAGTTTACGCTAATTTGCCTTTTGGTGCACATGTGCACTTTGTGTTATGCTTATGGATGCTGTGCTGGATGCACAGACCCTGAGAGAAAAACTTAAGCCTGGCTTTGCTGCTGTAGCATTAATATATATATATATATATTATTTCCTCCCCCCAGTACAGTTAGCTGGTTTGCATCACAGCTTGTTTTGGAGAGCTGTTGACTTGTAAAGGGGCAGGATTTGGGAGGTGAGCTACAATGAACTCCAGAATCAGCTTTGGCAGAGCCAGCGGTGGCATAGCATGATAGGAAAGTGAAGGTACTGTTTCTGAGCTTTATGAGATATTCCCATCTTTGGTAGCCATATTGAAATGAGTGATGAATTTTGGTGTTTCTGCTCTTTAGAAAGTTGGCAGAGATCTGGTGCAGTCGGTAAGCCTGTGGATTTTCAGTGGAAAGCACTTTTAAAATTTACTTCAGGGTAGAAAAGAAATGTAGCATTTTGGCTTCTTGGAAGTAGATAATGGCAGAGGCTCACTGATTAAATCTTGCACTCTTCAGTTCTGGTTGCTTCTCCTTTATCTCCTGCACGGAGATATTGCAGTGGCTATTAATTCTCATTGCAGAAGTGTCAGTGTAGTGGTTCAGTGTTTGTCAGCTAAGGGGTACCTGCCTGATGCTCTTCCTGAAGTACCTATGAGGGAGAGAAGAACTTGGTCGGTGAAGAAACTCCTTTCCTTTCCCACTCATCGTGTTGTCTAGTTGTTTCTCTGTGCAAAAGCTCTAGCCCTTGGACTGACTTTATAGACCAGGCAACAGCAATTCAAACTCACTGCAAATATGGGGCTGTTGAATGGGAGCCTGGTGACAGACTGTATCATTTAATGACTTGGTGGTTTGTGTTAGTTCTTAAACTGAGTAGCTCTCATCAGGGGTACTCTGGCAGTAACTTAGAGGGAGCAGGAGGTGTGGACATGGGGACGTGGTACTAGTTTTAGAAATGAGATGCATTGCACATAAAGCCAATGCAAAGGATTTGTGCCTAGAAGCTGAACATCAGAGATGGCAGCTAGGTTCAGCTCAGCTGAGCACCTGTAGTCCAACCACACTTGCGTCCCCTCACAGCAATTTGTTGAACATACAGCTGCGAAGGTTGGGGTACGTTGTGGCTTTCCTGAAAGCAAGGAGGAATGTAGGTCTTCCGTATGGATTGTTAGCTGACAGAAAGCAATGAAGAAACAGATACTTCAGCAAGAAAGGACTGTAACTCTGGTGGAGTGAGTCCTATGGCAACATTGATGCTGCTACACCTTTTTCAGAATAACTCAGATCTTTTAAATTTGAGTACTTAAGCACAGGCCTAGGACTGGTTTGTCCACAGCCTTGTAGCAATTTATATATAATATATATATAAAATAAAAATTTAAATGTAATAGTTTATATGCCTATAAAAATTTCCATGCTGATTTTGTAGCATGTTTTCATCTCCAGTCTGTGCAGAACGGTTTATGTGACTGTAAATGCTGTGAAAAGGGAAACTGGGCAGTTCCATGCAAATGTATATTATATGGAAACAGACTTTCCTGATGCTGCCCACTAGCTTAGCTTTTAACGCTCAGGGAATAAGCAGAAAGAACTAATGCAGGAACTATGTTGTCTTAATGGTAGATTATTGGAATTGTTGACACACAAAAAAGAAGGAATTGGGGGGAGGGGGGGAGGTGTGTGTATAGAGCAAGTATTTCTACTTGCTGAATACTTAAGTTTGCTCCTGTTTTGGTGTTCTGGTCTTTTGGGGCACTCAGAAGCCCCATGTCATTTGGCTTGTTTCAGCTGAGGATGCTCGGCAGCTTGAAGTATCAAGCCTCAGGTTAGAAAGATTGCTTTTCAGAACTGAGAAGCATTTTAAATTGATGGCACTTTTACAGTGAATACCTTTCCAGAAGACTGAACAGCAGCAAGCCTACAGAAGCCAATTCCTTTATACGTTGCCTTATCCCTTGTGATTGCTGTGACGATTAAATAACTTCAGAGTAGAAAAAGTTTGAATGGCATTTGCCTTGAGCATTCTTGTGCAGTGCTTTTTTTAATGAGCTCTCACACTTCCAACTTGCAACTTCTAGTATTTAAAGCTTTCTCTGTGCTTTCACTCTTATTGTAATGCTGAGGAAGTGTTTTGGTTTTTTAAAGACTTTTATTAGCAGTTGTCCCTTTTGTGTGGAGTATGAAACCATGGATTAAGGCAAGTAAAGGGTTTATATTCATTACAACTTAATTCTGTTCTAACTTTAGTTTAGCTGGAAGTATATCAGACAGTACAAGGGTAGTATAATACAGGAAGGAAAAAAAACTGGATAATGAACACTCGGAAGATTCCAAGGCATTTTTCTAAATGCTTAACAAAATATTTATAGTTTTTCATTAAACTGCTGTGACAACACATTCCCACTATCACACTCCTGTTGGAAACACTAAAGGACATTGCTCCTTTTCTAAGGCTGAGGTAGAGGACACTGTATGCAAGTACCAGCAGAGGGAGTCAGGACTGGGCATTAACTGCTGGAGATTTTCAGATCACAGTGGTCATCATCTGGAAGGGGAAACATTCTTAATGTGTGGGGTGAAGTATGAAAAGACTTCCTTTAAGAATCTGCTGCTTTCTGAGTGATACACATATGTGTTTTCTCCCTCCTGCACTTTGATTAGAAACACAAAAACACAGTCCTGAGTATTCTGGTTTGGGAATCCTGATGGTGATTCCAGTCAAAAATGGTTTACCAAGCAATTTCCTTCCTTCCTGTACCCTTCTCAGACCACACTAATATGAAGCATGGAATGGGGTAACATTTAGAACTGTTCAGGATTTCACATCTCTACCTTGTCAGTGGTGGAAAAATAATGTCAAATATGAAAGGCTCCTAGCAAAATAGAGCCACACAGCTGGGGAGGAAAAATGGTTCAAGATGTTGGCAGCGTGCTCAGAAGAACCAGTAGCTCCTCTCCTTCCAACTGCGGAGCAGTGATCTCTAGACGGATGGATGCTGTCCCTGATGGCACAGTGGTTAGAAGAATTTGGGCAAGTGAAAATGCTCTGAAGAGTTTTGTGGCTGTGCAGAAGCTCTTGAAGCTCTTTTCTGCCAGTCTGCAGAGCAGCACACTGGACTTTATCCCTCCCTTTCACACCCTGGTGGTGACAACCTGTTTACTTAGGCTTTGTGTGAAGGATACTGTTAGGACCCAGCATTTTTGTTCTCTTTAGTGCCCTCGGTGATAATTTCTCTGGATTTGTTGTCTAGTCCCCTTGGCTTGTTCTAAAGTGTTTATTCTTTCATCTTTCTGGCTTATTGCCTAAGCTTTCAGCATTGAAAAAATGGAGAAAGGTAAATAAAAATAACAGAGTATTTGCTTTAAGATATAAAAAATGAGCAATTTATTTTCATTAGCCTCTAGCAAAGACAACATTCTCACCGTACTATTTGTTATTACAAGCACTGTGTTTCTATGGTCTGACTTGCACAGTCTAAAGTGTCTTGCATTGCAGCCACAATGCCGATACACTCTTCAAACAAAGCTTTTAGGAGTGCTTGTTAGCCACAGCTCAGCCTACTACTGCTGCATTTCACTTGTTGATCTTAGTGAATGTTGTCTTAACTCAAACAGTTTCTTCATTAAGCAGGCTTCTGGTACAATTTCTTTTTCCTGGAGAAATGGAGATTCACCCAGAGACAGTGTTTCTGTTTTCTCCTGGGAGCTGGTTACCAAACGTTCAGAGAGAATTGGTGCTTGTTAGCCTCTAGAAACTGCAGAAGGTTCTGGACACAGAAAATGGATGTTATGGCCTGCAAAAGAAATAAGCTGATAGGCAAAAGGCAAAGCAAAAGGTGAAAAAAACCTTGCTGCTTATCTCATCAGTGCTGAAAAATGCCACAAGCACAGTGCGGGAGCCACTGGGGGCTAGTGCACAGGGCAGAGAGAGGACCTGAGTTGGCAGGTTTGGGTCGAGTTCCCAGCTCTGTCACACACTCCCCTGTGTGACCTTATGCAAACTGCTCCGTGTCTCTGCTTTGCCTGCCTTGCCTCTCTAACTCTTCACATCTTGCAGAATGCCTTTTACTCAGTGCTCTGCACATACCGTACCACTGTGTAGCTATTCCCTCCCTCTGCAGTGCTACTGAAGTGTGTCTTTTTTAATTCAGAGGTACTGGTTTCAGTAAAGGCAAGCCTGTACAGAAAACTGGACATTTAAACTCTCTCTATATTTTTCACCAGTTCAGCTATCATCTGGTGCTTTGTGTTCTACGTTCCTAACCTCACCTACCTTCCCCTTCTGCTCCTCCATCCCCCCTCTTACTTATTTAGGCTTACATCCCTGTCCGTCCCCTTCCTCCCCTCCTCCAAGCTGTGAAGACTCCCTGTTCTCTTGACCATCTAATTTAACCTTGATTCCCTCCTAGTCATTAGGCTTCTCTATTGAGGCCAAGAAGGTCTGGCAGCCTCTTTGATGGGTCTGCTAAGCGGTTGATTTAAATTTTGCAGGCTGTGTGATGCAGAGAGACTGCTAAATCACTGCTCCCATGACAGGTTTCTGAAAGGCTGGAGGAAGACAGAGTATTGAATAGAAAATTGGAAGAGGTGAGAGAAAACAGGAGGGCAGAACTTCTGGAAGGAAGCATGAAGAGTAATTTTGGGCCAGGTAGATGACAAGAATTTGACAAGGGGAAATGGTTTAAAGAAGAGTGCGTGTGTGCACATGTGTAGATGGAGGAAGGCAGAATAGGTGGTTATCCATCAGAAGGACATTTGTCAGAGGGAGCTGAAACCATGGTTACCAGATCCTGAATGCTCAACATCGGGAGTGATATTTAGGGACAGCTTCAAGAGGTGCTTACCCAGAAAATCTAGCTGTGTGGTTTGCAGGTAGACTCTGTTATTAAAAAAAAAACAAAACAAAACAAAACACACACCCCCCCCCAAACCAAATGAACAAAACAACAAACCAAAAACATAAAAAAACCCCCCAAACCAGCACTGTGGCTGTGTACCAGTCAAAGCATGTCAAGTGAGCTTGACAGAAAAATATTTTAATAGCCTGGTGCTCATGTGCTGATTGATTACAGCAACAGATCAAAGATAAGTATTCTGTCAAGAATCATTAATATCTTTCAGCCAGTGGTAGCTATATAATATAAAAAATTTGAGCTGTTGAGAAGCATTCTATCCTTGCCTTGTGTCGTGGTTTAACCCCAGCCAGCAACCAAGCACCACGCAGCTGCTCACTCACTCCCCCCCCATCCAGTGGGATGGGGGAGAAAATCAGGAAAAGAAGTAAAACTCCTGGGTTGAGATAAGAACGGTTTAATAGAACAGAAAAGAAGAAACTAATAATGATAATGATAACACTAATAAAATGACAACAGTAGCAATAAAAGGATTGAAATGTACAAATGATGCTCAGGGCAATTGCTCACCACCCGCCGACCGACACCCAGCCAGTCCCCGAGCGGCGAATCCCTGCCCCCCAGTTCCTGAACTAGATGGGACGTCCCATGGTATGGAATACACTGTTGGCCAGTTTGGGTCAGGTGCCCTGGCTGGGCATGAGAAGCTGAAAAATCCTTGACTGTAGTCTAAACACTACTGAGCAACAACTGAAAACATCAGTGTTACCAACATTCTTCACATACTGAACTCAAAACATAGCACTGTACCAGCTACTGGGAAGACAGTTAACTCTATCCCAGCTGAAACCGGGACAACTTGTTCCTAAGACCGGTAAATGAAAATTCATGGTAGCACACACAGCTTATAAACAGTTCTTCACTTCACATAGCTTTTAAAAGGGGAGCATGCAGGTTATTACCACAATTCGTTAAGTGCTAAAATGAGTTCCTGCGTTTTTACTTCTTCATAATTTGATAACTTCTATGCCTGTGAATGACATGGAATGTATTTATGACAATTGTTTGCCCAACTCCTACTGTTAGTGTCCAGTTACTGTATGAGCTCTAAGATCTTCTTGTTGCCTCCATCAGTGGGAAGGTAGAATTTAAGAAGATCTGGTAGATGCTACTTAGGTGATAATATATGTGGCAGAGAATTACAGAAGGCAAGTTCTTCAGTGCTTACACAAGGGAAAGACTTGTGATAACTGCAAAAACTCTTCTAGAAATCCTCTGATGTTGTGAAAGTGATCCCTCATCTGAAAGAATTATCAGGGAATGCTTCCTTAATGACTGCTTTGGGACTGCTGCAGGATTAGGCTAGATCCAGTGTTGTGTCAGCAGAGAGTGGGGATCTGCACTGTCAGGACTTTTGATTTTGGAATCCAAAGATCAGGATTTAAGTTCAGGAGGAGCCATTCTTCTCATATTATGTACCCTGTATCACAGTGATGAACAGAGGATGACTACTAGGGCTAACTGAAACTGAGATTCTGGCTACTTTTACCAATTGCTACAGTCACCTTATATTCCTGTGGTTCCTAAGACTTTTGTTGCACGCATGGGAAATCACTTAAAACAATCTTAGAAATTATGTTTTTCCTATGAGCTTTGAGGATTGCTAGGATAGTAGTAGGTGTTCTCCACCTGCTGGGGCTGGTCAAGGAAAGCTTCCCAAAGCATGCCTGCCAGAAAATGCATTAGTTTGTGGGGAGATGAGAGCAGAGAGATCTGTGTTTATGGCCAGAGATATCTGCCTCTCCCATTCTAATCAATTACTTCATGGTTAAAAGGCTCCAAGGATGTGGAAATGTTGGGTACATATCCCTGCTGTATTTATGGAGACTGGAACAGGTCTAACAGTAAAACCTCTTTTCTTCTCCTTTCTCTTTCTCTCAAAATACCCAGTAACCTTCAGGTGAAGGAAAATGGGAGACCTGAGTTTAGGTCTCTACTCTTGCGCTGAGATTTGAAACGCAGTCCTGCTGTATCCCAGATGTACACTGATTGCAAGGGAGTATGGTTGCAGTCTTCCCTAAATCGTTCTTCCCTAAGCAAGGAAAAGCTTTGTGCCCCTAACTACTGGATGAGGTTTGTAGCTGCAAATTATTGACAGAGTTATTTCATTACCTTTGAGAGTCCTCTGTACCTTCTGTTGGCCAGCTTCAGCTTATTACCATCTGCAAATGCCATTCTTGTGTGCCTCACGGGTTCAGGCGCTGCACAAGCGGTATAGTTCTCTAAAAAGGTCCCAGTGGGTTATTACTACATCATTACTTCTGACTGTACAAGTTTGTATATGTGCAAATTTATTTGCATTTTGTGCTGGCTTGCTAACAAACTCACCAAAGCACAAAACGCAGCTACCTGACATTTTTTAAATGTCAAATGATTTCTTTGTAATGTTTACTTTAAAAAGAAATCAGGCAGTGTCTCTTATGTAATGACATCTACCCCTTAATATAATGATGTATCTTTTTTAGAAGTTAGGTGTGGAACTCCCAGCTGTATGCATGCTTACCTTTACTGCTGCTTTTAGTCCTGCTGAGTTCTAATAAAACAGCACAGTCAGCCTGGAAGACAAGCATCTTCAAGTTTGGAGCCAAAGGAACAGTAACGATTACCCGTTTCTGAAAGTTAGTATATAACTCTCTTCACCACTACAGAGAAGAGTATTCTTCTCACATGCAGTCATCCATGGTTTCTCATTAAAAACCCAAACAGTTGTTTTGGTTATTTTTTTGATAAGCCCTATGCATCTTCACTAACCTGTCTTTTCACTCATCAGTAAAGCAGGCCCTCTAGAGAAGCCACTGTTTTATGAGCTTTTCCCATTTCACATTCCTTTACATACTGTATGCACCTATAGATTTTGGTCTGCAAGCATATCTGTGATTGGTGTGTGGGAGGAGCATGACTCAGACCTTGTCATTCCAGTGACAGTTACTCTTTAACTGCCTCAAATTAGTCTTCATCTGTGAATGTCATCTTTATCTCAGACCTCATTGGTTTACTCAACTTAATAAAAAACTTCAGTATTCTGATTTGTGTTAAACACCATTAAATATTTGTAACTGTTTAATGACAGCAGAAAAGGGAAGCTTTTGAACCCGTTTGTCTTTAGGTTTGTTTGGGAAGCATTTGAAAACCCTGTATGGCATATAGTCACATAACTTGTTTGTACTTGTTGCACCCAGAAGTAAAAGATGTGCAAGACAGGGTTGGCAGGTCACTCAGTGTTGGCTGAAGAGCATCTTGCAGTCATTCTGTGGTTATTGAAGTAACAACATGCTGGGAGCCTGGCTTACCAAGGTTATTGCATCAGAAGCTTCAGACTGAGCTGTGGAGAAGCAAAGCAGCCAAGTACAGCACAGTCCAGTTAAGTGCAATAGCTTTAGGGGCTTCATTTCCCAGCAAAGTCAATCTGAACTGAGAATTAATTGTTGTCCTTAACTATGGTATCCATTCATCCTGTCAGGTGCGGCCATGCTCTTAACCCTAGCTGCCTGGCCTGTCAACTGAACAGGCTTGACAGCTCCTCGGTGATTAACACAACCTCTCTGTGCAGCCAATGTCTCCATCACTGGTTGCTTTGCAGTGTGACTGCTTGGAGAAAAGTCAGCTTGAAGGGTGCTAGTGAGTGTAAGCCAGGTAAGCTACAGGAGACGCAGGCTCTGACTCAATTACACACTTTCTGTTGTTTTAAGGGTTTTGCTTAACTAGTTTTTGGTTTGGGGATGATGCAGTTAATCCAGAGAAGTTACTTCTCTCTGGAATCTGTGGGATAAGGGATGTGCAATTTTTACATCAGCTGGCTGGGTGAAACCAGCACTCTACCACCCACCCCTGGTTCACTTCATCCCACCCTGCTTTTATACTGGGATAATTTTTAGGCATTAAATTTTTACCTTTTATTTTGTTCTCAGAGAAGGCAAAGCCTAAAAAAAGACTGTGATGTACTTGCTACATGGACAGCAAAAGCTTTTGTAAGTCAGTGAATGACAGTTAGTGGTGAAGAGAGCTGCTTTGTCTCAGTATTTCTCCTAACTGTGTCCTTAACTTTAATCACAGGCAGACATGCTCACACCTATGGAGTAGTGTTTAAAGCCTATGTTTAAGTGCATAGCTGAGCTGAGGTTTTAAGCCTAATGAGAAGTGAGATCACTGCAGCCTCAGGGGACGCCTTAGGTCCTTCCTCCTTGTAGTCTCACTGGTGGATTCAGATCTGAACATACTCGGCAAGAAATGCAGCCAACTACCAACTTTCCAGACAGGCGTTCTGGTAGGAGTAGAGGAATCTACCTGAATCCATTTATCATTGGGAACAAAGGATTACTCTAAATATCTCACTCGAATGTAAGATACCTTAATTAAATGAGGTCTGGAGCAATGACCAAAAGTCATCACACTGGAGAATGCTGCTTGGGCAGTAGTCAGCAAGTGACTTCAGCCATCAAACTTTTGTGTTGCATCACGATGGGGGGAAGTGCGGTCTAGAATTTAGTATGCGTAAGTGCTGGATAATGGCTTTGGTGTAGAAAATTCAGATCCAGTTCTGAACTCTCAAAGGCTACAGGTAGGTTATTGCAAAATCAGGCTTGGGAATTGCCAACAGGAATGGGCCTGAGCCAGCAGTACAAAGCCCAGGAGAATGTGTGGCAGTATTATAGGGAAAGGGCCAGAAAATTTGAGTAAAAGATGATGTCCTCGAGCCTCTCTAGATTTCCTTCCTGCAAGGCTTTGTGGAAAACATTATACAAATCATAGAGGAAATAGGGTAGACAGAGGAAACATAAAAAGTTTGTATGTAAGCAGTTTCACATGAAAAGATAACAACTTTTCATTTTTATTCACTCCTTTCTTGAATCTTTTCCTAACTTTTTTTATGTGTAGCTCTATTTCAGTAATAGATTTTTAAAAAATGAGAGTTTGCTTCTAATTGGGAGTAACCATTTCAGATAAGTTGAGATTAAAAAAACAGCTTTCAAAGTAAAAGCCTTCATATTGGTGCAAGTCAGTAAAAACCTAGAAGCAGTATCTGGAGATTTAATTTTAACCAAGTAATTGAAAATGGCCATGCATTACTCTGTATAAATTGTAGAAGAAAAATGATGCCCTTAAATGGCTCAGTCGTCATTTAAATGGTGATCTGTTCATTAGTGCTGGGAAATGAAATGGAAATCCATTTCAATTTTCTAGACAATTTAAATTTTATTGTCCATAAAATTCTACAAAACAGTAAAATAGTGTGCTTTCTTGCACATTGCAGAGGATTTAATCAGATTTTGCCATTTTAATAATTCTTGTCATGGTAAAACCCACTGGTGAATACATTGACCTGAAGTCATCCCCTGTTGATAAGTGTCCTACTGGTGAGTCTGGCCTTGTATGTTTGGAATACAAATGGCTTTTGCAGCTGTAATCTGTTTGTACAGTTAGTTTCCTCTTGATAATCAAATTGGCTTACGCTAGAGAAAGGCTTAGCATTCACTGAAGTACACATGCTTAAAACATAGAGCATCATCAAGATCCTGCTCCACATTTAAAACCCTTTATGACCCTCCTGAAATGTTCTGATAAATATCTTGTTCCTTTACAGGAATTTTAGTTGTTTTAACTAGTTGTGAAAATCAGTACGTTTCCTGGCCATTCTGTCTTACCTTACTAGAGATGAACCTATCTTGTGGAGGATAAAACATGGAGAGGTAACCAGAAAGTGCCATTTCTGTGGAATTACCTTCCTTTTTCTCCAGTCTTACCTTTGAGTAATCATGCTGATGTTTCCCCTTGCAAATCTTCTTGCCTGTTGCTCTTGCTTTCCCATATTGTTGTATTTTGACTGAAACAAAATTTGATTCCGCAAGGAGCTTTCCGTGGACTCACTGATTAAACTGTAATGGTTCTTTGAAAGTCTTTGATATCAAGGGTTAAGGCCTTAATGTCAATGAATTACTAAGCATTACTGTGTTTGCAGTTAGTCATGGCTATCTGGCAGGTTTAAGAATTTACCTGTAAGTTGACGCAAAACACGTATCTTCATATCTGGTTTATGATGTACCTTTGGATGTAAAATGATGTTGCCTCTTTGTGTCTAACCAGTCAGTGGAGGTACAGAAATATTGATGCCTTCAGATAATTTAAGTGAGAAGAGTCATGTGAACTCATTGGTCTGCAAGTGCTGTTTGTTTATAGAATATGAATGTGCAGCCCTGTTTTCCTGAAGGTGAGAGAAGCTCGTGGTTAGGGATTTCAAACTCTACCAGCCTGAAGTCTCTCTGTATCCAGGATGTTCTTAATTCCTTTCAGTGTCATGCATGTGTCATTTTCTGTTGGCTTCCCTTTACAGCACAAATGTAATGTACAACCAGACTCTTCCTTAATTTTGCAACCAGGAGCTTTCTTGCAGGGCTGATGCTGAAGCTTGTTTTATTGGCTTTTATTCACTTCGGCTCTGATTGCTCCTCTGATCAGTTTTGGTCTGTGTGTTTTCCCATGCTGTTTATCTCAGCCCAAACATGCTGAAGGCATAAGCAAAAACGGTTAGAGATTTGTGCTGCCCACAATGCCCAGGCTTGTGAAATTCTTGGGAGCCAAACACCTGCGATTGCTGCTACCAGCTGTGTGGGTGCTACCAGATCAAATCAAAATAAAAAAACTTCAGTTTTGAAGCATCCTGATGGATGCTGGAGTTCAGCATCTTTGGAAGGTTTGGTGTTTTACCAACACTTATCTCTCTTCTTCCACATTAAGCTTTAAAGTGGCAAAATGTAAATGGTTTCAAGTCCCTGAAATAACAGGAGGTTATTTGCTTGTGGGTCTGTGCTGCTGTAGTAGCAGTCTGCTTTTATTTTGTAGAGCTAGGAAAGGGTGTGAGGAGAGAAGCAGTGGGAGCTGTTTGTGCTGTTTGTTCCATAGCTGTTCTTAACTCTTCCCTTTCTGCCCTTACATACTGCAGACAGCCTATTTTAAGGTGCACAGATGTTTCTACTACTCTAGTCCTTGGTAGTTGCTTAAGTGGCTTCTTAGACCAGCTGTTCCTTTGTTTATGTCTCTGGCTTTCATTTCATTGCAGTTCCTGGGTTTTCTGGTGATGGGAAGAGGAAAAAAAAAATCACGTCTCTGATGTGCTGTTGTTTAACCCTTATCAACTGTGTCCTCACTGGTGGCCTATCCTTCTGCAGGGGAGACATTTTCATTGTAGCTGGAGCCTAGTGTGGTCCTTCTATGTCCCATCTCTTGTCACAGGACGATTTCAGCAAATGTGATGATGAGTGTGAGAAGATTTGCGGTAGGATTTGACCAAGAGTTTAGCAAAATTTGCCAGTGGTTTCTCATCTTTCATCCTAGAAGTCAAGTGGTTCTGCCACATGACTTGATGCTCATGTCCCTTAAGGCCTAGTCAGGCTTTCTACTTTGCTGTTTGCCATTGAATTGATTTTTAGACTTGCTCAGCTGATAGTAGTGTGCCAGTTCTTTGATCTTTGCCATTGCTACTGCCTTGCTTTTGCGTGTGGGGTACCTAAGCTGAGGTGCAAATTACAAGCTGGTGGAGTGAAAGAGGAGGGAGGTGGAGCAGTGTATTGGTTCAGTCTGGGAGAACAGAGAGCTGTGGGAAGAGCAGAATCTAGCAGTCACTGGAACAGCAGGGGGGACAGCTCCTCTGGGAATTTACTTTCACTTCAAAAAATGTCTTTTTCCCCAAGTTGTGAAATTCAGGAATTGATGTACATGCTAAGAAGATAGTAGCAATTGTAATTTGTTTTATACCATGTGAAAATGTTATGTAAATATATTGTGAAACTTCATAAAGTGCATAATATTAATTGACCTATCAGGTTATGGCTAAGTTGTTTCCATTTATTCTTTACTAGCTAAATGAAATGATATCTCTATACATTGTATTAATAAAAATAAAAGGTAGAGAAAAGATTAGAAATAGGAAACTTTATAATATACAATGCTTCCTAAGAAGTAGCAAATTAAGCATCTCTGCATCTGTCTTGATAGAAAATGGGGCAACCTATTTAATTCTGTACTATTCTAGAAGGTTATATAGATACTTGATAAGTAAATCTTGCTTTAGATGCTTTAGTTTCAGTTGCAAGACTACAAATAACAATTCTATCTAAACTAGTGCTGTAAACAATTCATTGATAGATACCTGTTCAGTTTGGTATTTGGTTGCAGACTGTAATTAACAGTTCAGTGTTTTTCTTTTAACTGCATGCTGTCTACCCGTAAGTAGGCATAATTATCACTAATCAAGACCCCTAATCTCAAGCAATTATAAGCCCTTACATTGTTCTATTTGCACATTTAAAAACAATGTGTTTTTCTCATATAATTGTGTTATAATCCATACAATTATTAATTTCTGCTTTTCTTTTTATCTGATCAATGTTAATTTTGTGTGACCTCACAACGTGTTATCTGAAAAATGCCTTTGAGGCATGCAATTTTTGTGGTTAATTTATGGTTATGTTTCGTCTTCAGTGAGAAGTGATATAGTGCAACAGGTTTTCAAGGCTGTGCTTTCTCTCAGCCATCTACAAACTCAATAATTTGTTGTGAACTAGGAACTTGTTAGTGAAACAAAAGTGCAGTTATACATTTAAATCATCTACTGTCTGTAAATCCAGGTGCTTGCTCTTTGAATGGTATTTAGATTAGCACAGGCTCCTCCTTAAGTACGTAAAAGGCGTTTGTCTTGGTTTTTTAATTGTTAAGTGGAATTTACATGCAGGCAGACAGACTTTCTGGATCAGCTTTCCAGAAAGTGAAAATGGAGGCAGTTCTGTTTTAGAAAGCACTGCAAGTCTTGGGGGCAAGATGTAAGTTGTTCACTAGTTGATGTTGGTCTTACTTGTTGCTGTATAGGTTTTATGCACACATTTTGTATGCAAGGCCTTTGAACGAGTGCAGTTTGAACAAATCATCATCAATCTGATGATTCATCTCAGGAACCGCATGCAGCACTTACATCTGTAATTGGGGTAATTGCAAACCTCTCATTCTTACAGATAGAAATTTTTCCTCTTATAATTCTAAAATGAGATCCCAGATCTTTTACTGTGGTAGCTGAGACCTGCACTGACTTGTATTTATGTCTCTATTCTTATTTGTTACATCATTAAAAGTAGCAGATGATTTGGTGACCTTTCCAACCTGTGTCTGACCTTCATGATTCACTTGTGCGGGTAATTGGCTATTGAAATTACTATGCTTTTATCTTTGACGTTATTTAAACACTGGTTTAAATGGGGTGACACAGACTGCATTGTAAATGGGTGGCCACATTGTTGGGGACAATGTGTTTTTCTTTATCTGTTGTCAGAAAAGAATATTAATGTAAGGGTGAGGGGCTCTATCTTTTCTGAGGGATCTTGACATTCATGGAGAGGAGATGTTGGAGATTGTGCTCTGTCATAAATTGCCCAACTGTCTTCCTGTAGTAGAGTGTGTGTTTCTGAAATCTTTCTTGGCCTGCAGTGTACTGCAGTGGGTTCATTTCATTATTCCTTTGAAAAGAAGGAAAGGCACACAGCAAGCTGTTTCTGTGCAGAAGAGGTCAATGTTTAATATGCTAAAGTGTCTACCCAATATTAGGCTGCAAAAATTGTTGGGTTTAATGTGTCTTTAATAGTAATAAAGGGGTTAGCTAATGATAAATTAAGGATTGTAAATTCGGGGATTTTTTTAAATAAAAAATTCATGTAGGCAGGAATAATTTTTCTTGCCAAAATAATTGTCATAGTGGAGCATAGTAGCTGCAATTTGCAGTGGAAATTGCTCTAGGACTGCTCGCCTCATAATAATCAAAGTGAAGAATCAAATTTCTGGTTTTTCTTTAGGCTTCATGTAGCTGGACAGTAATGGGACAGAGTAGGGACTCCATTTTACCTTTTCTGGTATAGAGCTATACATCCCAAGATACTGTACCCTCAGGTCTCACTGTTCACCAGAGAGCAAGAGATAGTTGTATGCACACAAGTATGGTTGCCCAGAAATCTGCAGACAAGAATTTGCTTGGGACCCTCTTCCTAAACTGTCACCTATTTTCAGCGCTATACTGGCTGGCAGAAGAACAACATTTGTGGATGCCTTGTGCTGCTGCAGTGTCCTGCCAGTGGGACTTTGCAGTTTTGGAGGCCCTGGGTTCATATTCTGGTAGGGTAAAAGTCCATGTAAGTAGGGCCTAAGGTAGCAATATCGTAGGGTTGTGTTTGCATCTGCATAACAGAGAGCAAAACAGGACATAGTTAGGGAAAGGTAATGCTGTTCAAATACAAAATACTCATGGATTAAGGAGCATTTATAGTAAATCTTTTTTTTAAAGCATTTCTTCATTCGTCAGTACTCATTGCATCAGACCTCCCGGTATGGTTTAGCTCAGGCACGAGTTAAGGTTAAACAGAGAAATAATCTATACATTTCTGGTCACTGTATCCCTATTCATACTCTCCACTTCTTTTTAAACTGAGTTTGCACATTTTTATATATATTTTTATACCCATCTGTACAGAGCGGTAGTTAGAAAGGGGGAGAGCTGGTCTCTACAGGAACTCATAAAAAGAAAAGAAGTTATACAGCATCAGGAGGGAATTCTATAGAGCATCAGGAGTGTAAAGGCCTTGAGTAAGTCTAAGTTTAAATTACATCTCTTGGTGATAAGGGAAAAGATAGTTCTGTAATTTTCTTTTGCACATTATCAAAGGGTTTTTTTGGTCATAAAACCTTAAAGCATTTTAGTTGGCTTAAGGTTATCTGCCTATAACACTGACATGAATAAATAGCTGCATTCTCAAAGGAATTAATGGGATGAGGGAATATATATTTTTTTTTTTTTTTTTAAGAGGGGGTGAGGGAGGAAATAAACAGCATAAAGGTGTATTTAGATAAGGCAAAATATTTTCTTATTTTTTAAAATTTCACTTCCAGAGCACTTACTGGTGGTTATCGGTGCATCTGCCATCTGACTGTTCGTCTCCCTCTACAGCTGGCCCCTCACATATCACTGACCTGATTCACAACATAGGAAAACTCCACTTGAGGCTTCCAGTCCTTCCCTTTCATTCAGGGCTGGATTGGCTGGAAGAGCTTCCGCCCCAGGCTCTGCAAGCCGTCGAAAGATGACCACTGAGGCTGCCACCAGCCTGCTGTTCTGTCTTGGGCTTCAGCAGGCGGATCTTCTCAAGTCCTGTGTGTTTTCATCTGCTTCTCTCCACACCTGGAAATACTGTCTGTTTTTTCTCTCTCGTGTTTATTCTTAAACCCATCCTGATGAACCAGCTGGCTTCATAACTGTGTTGAGTGAAGTCAGAAGGGCTGTGCAGCCGTCTGCCTTTGAGGGCTCGAGCTCTTGCCTCAGGCCTTGCTGTTCTGCCTGAAGAATATAAAACATAATGCGAGTTTTTATGTATTATTAAACTTACATCTATAAATCACTGACTATGGTAGCTGTTTATTACATATTCCATCTTCTGCTTTGATGCATTGTTGTTGTCACACTGAGGTGGGTAATGATGACTCGGCTTACTACTGTGGTAATGCACTTAAAGCTTGGAAATCTGTCACTGATGGCATTTCAACACAGGCACTATAAACCAGAGATGAAATTTTAAAGTATTTGCTGTCCAGCTATTTGTCTTAAAATTCTTGTGTCTTCTATTGTGGTTCTGTAAGGGTTTGGATACTACTGAATTGTTTGATGGACAATGACAAATAGTTGTGTTGCAGGAACTCTGTGTTGCAGGACTCGCCATCACAAAAGTAGGTGGTGGTCCTCAATTTGTAGTGCTGAAGGTGACCTATAAAATGCTTGTGCTCGTTGGGCCTTCCTAACAAAGCACTGACATTGCATGAATTTCTATGGGCCTGGCAATTTCCTGGGACACAGACTGATGATCACAACTTATTATGTATTATACCTATTGTTTTTCTTTTTTTACAGCCCTTCTGTATGCAACCATTTTTGGTAATGTGACAACCATATTTCAGCAAATGTATGCTAATACAAACAGATATCATGAAATGCTGAACAGTGTCCGGGACTTTCTAAAGCTCTACCAGGTCCCTAAAGGACTGAGTGAACGTGTGATGGATTACATTGTTTCCACCTGGTCAATGTCCAGAGGAATAGATACTGAAAAGGTAAGTTAAGTGAAACTGCAAGGAAAGAAGTCACATCCTGAAAGTATTTCATGAAAATAAACAGGAGGTACTTTCTTAGTAAAGAAGACAAATATTCTTTAAATAGTTCCATGTAGTACCTTCCCTTAATTTTAAACTTTCAAATACAGTATTTCAGCTACTCTGTCATACTGACATATGTTAGTGATAAAAGTACATATGTTTTTCTCGTGATACGGCATGAAATAGTATACAAATGATGAAGGAAAGAGCTTGGTTTTCAGTAAATAAAGAAGATAACTAAAAAAGTTCCAAGTTCTAACACAACCTCAGAATTTCTTCAAATGTTGGGGTTTTTGTGTTGGGGTTTTTTTGCAATATTTCTGTTGTGTAAGGTTGTTTGCAGCTCTGTGGGCCTGAATACAAAGTAAAATTTGTTTGTTCTTCATAGAATTTGAATGTAATATTCTGTGTGCAGGTTAAAGATACTAATTAACTACTTGCCGCTTTCATATTAGTTGCTAGCTTTTATGGAGATAGATACTGTTTTTCTTCCGACTGTAAAGAGATATGATTTGTGGGGTCGTTCATTCAGGAAATCATACCAATGCTCTGGTCACCAGCCTTCTGGTTGGCATCTTAATTTAGTATTCTAAACTGTAGATGATGCAGTTAAAGAGCAAACAATCTCACTTCTGTCTAGCTGTTAAAGTGTCATTATGAAAGAGTAGAACAGATGTGGCCTTGCGCTGGGCTGTCTGGAGACCAGTAGGTACACAGGGTACTGTTTGCTTTCCTAAATGGGCTTCAGCGTACCTGCCATTTAGATCCCAGACCATGATTCTGGTAAGCACTGTCCGTCATACTAGCTGTCAGAAAGAAATGGTGTTTTAGTACTGGATAGTGCTGATTAGAAACTGCTCTGCCTGTTTTCTCATAAAATATCTTTGTGCGGGGTTATGGGTTTGAGGTATTTGGGGAAGGTGGAGAGATAACATCTGAGGACACATAGTGTAAAGAATGCTGGTGCTTTCATTCACTCCCCCAGTGCAAGCCCCTCTCATCATTTTAACAAAGCAACAAGAAAAAATTGCTATGTAAAACATGTTTGGTTTAGCTTATCTTCAAAGTTCATTCTTGGCTTCCTCTGATAAGGAGAGAAATGCTTTAACATGCCTTTGGAGACAGCAGGATAACCAAACCAAGCACAACTCACTGTAGCCTTTGAGAATTATCTTAATAAACAGGAAAAAAGTCTCCAATTATCAGGACATCAAAGAGCTTAATATGGTGTTGTTTTCAGTAACTGGTGTGTTCATAGCTGAACTGCCAGTAGTGATGACTGTAAAACCAAGAAATCAACTTTCATCTGCATAGCAAAAGCTAGCAGATATAAGACCGACTAGCAGATATAAGACCGACTAATGGCCGTGCCAATCCATAAACTCTCAGGTCTGAGTTCCATTGGTTTGATGCCTGTGTATAACTGCTAGGATGACATGCAATAAATAAAACATGTATTGCTCCTGTGACAGAACAGTGGTAGTTGTGCTGCTGTGTAATGCAGTGCTGTTTTCTACAGATGAGGCAGATACTTAAAGATGAACTTAGCACAGAATCAGTCTTCTCACTATTTTGTAGGCGACAAATTTGGTGTTAACTGCAGGCATGCCAAGGAGTGAATAATCAGCTAAAAGCAAAGTCTGTAAGTCTAGAAAATGCCAGTATAACAAAATTTAACCAAGAGCTGTTGAAACATTCTAAAATTAAACCATGAAGATATGTTTCTTACCTCCCATACAAATGAAAGTCTTCTGCCATTTGTCTGTAACTCTCAAATGTCTTTAATCCCTTTAATTTCTGTGAAGTCTGCAGACAACTTCTCTAAATGGAGAATGGAAAATGAGTTAACTTCCTCTTAGACTGGGAAACCAAGGGGTTTTTGGCTAAGAGCCTCATTTTAAATATACTCTTGTATATTCTGGTTTCTTTACTACTATTTCTATTACAACAACCCTTTTTGTGCGTGATAATCAAGTAACTGTGAAGTGTGTGTGTGTAATTCCAGTAGCAAAGTTTGGCAAGCATCTGCAAATACAGAATGGTTTTGTTGCCAGAGTAAATAAGATAATTGCAAAGACAGCTATAGCCTCTGCCTGTGTTCCACGTTAAATGCAGGTCCTGGTGCCCCGACCCACTTCTTTGAGCCTGGAAAACTGAGAACTGGCAGGTTCGGCTGCTGCTCCCTGTGGGGCAGCCAGGAGAGATCATCCATGAGTGCCCTACACTTAAGCACTATGGAAATATATCTCTTTCAGAAGTAGTATCTGTAATAGCAGGTCTGCTTGGAGGTGGGCCAAAGATGATGATATTGGTGATAGTCATTTGCCTTTGGAGTAGCAAGCGTAATATCTGGAACCAGTGCCATGCACAGAGTTATGAGCTTGGTTCTCTGCTCAGATCTTGCAGAGAGCCCCATTGCAAGGTGTAGGCATAGCCATAGTGCTGCCTGCTTTCCAGGAGTGTTTGCATTGAAGCAACCATCTCTTTCCATCCAGGAAAATGTGTAGGAGTAACTCTGAAGCTCCCCCAGAGTGCCCATTAATTGGATGGAATAGATATTACTAACAAAAAAAAAAAAAAGAGGCAAACTTCCACTACTCAATGTTTTTCTCATATAATATGTCCTGAGATGTACTTCATCACAGACTATCCTCCAAGGATTTTGTCATCCCAAAACCCTGCTCCTGTTATGCATTTCCAGTGTTTTTGCCAGGAACTTTTAATCTGTACATGTAGTAGTAATTCTGTATTCTTTCCACTCGGCTGTTTGTATTGTATTAAAAACCTTCAGAAATGGCCCTGACGGGTACCCGCTGTGCTAAGCATCAGTTTGTGTACCCTTAGGAGCACGCATCATGAACTGCTGTGAGGAACATTGCATTTGGAAGATAAAAAGTTGCCCAACACAGTATCATACCTCAAAGTCCCTTTCTTGTGTGAACAACAAACTTGTTACTGCAAATTCACTGAGGGGTGAATTTGAATACCTGCAAATCTCAGTATTATGAGTTAATGAAACTTTTAATAACTTTTTTTTTACTAAAGGGATATGAGATTGCACTTCTCCTCTATACAATATTCTCTTACTTGCAGTGTATAATTTGTGCAGGCTTTTCATGGAATCTGCCTATCAAAAGAGTGACAATCTAGAAACAATCCTTCAGGAAGCTTTTCTCCACCACTTTCTGTACTGCTGTGCTCTCAGTTTTATTGTCTTAAAAACCTGAGGCCTTATCCTGGTAACTCAATATCCAGCAGAGCATGTTGCTGAGATGAAAACATTATTTTCCTTCAGGTATTGTAAAGTAGTCTAAGTTAGTATTGTGGCTTATGTGTATAAATAATATAAAAATAAATATACAGACTGAGATTAGAAATCTTAAAAGAAGGAGGAAATTAGTTCTTAAACCCTGTATAGTGAACTAGGGATAATAGGCACATATAAGCCATGCACAGGAACTGATTGCCTAATTTCCTTCTCAGGTTTTGCAGATATGCCCTAAGGACATGAGAGCAGATATCTGTGTGCATCTGAACCGCAAAGTTTTCAAGGAGCACCCAGCCTTCAGGCTGGCGAGCGATGGGTGCCTTCGAGCACTTGCCATGGAATTTCAGACAGTGCACTGTGCCCCCGGAGACCTGATCTACCACGCTGGCGAGAGTGTCGACAGCCTTTGCTTTGTGGTTTCGGGGTCTTTGGAAGTAATCCAGGATGATGAAGTCGTTGCTATATTGGGTGAGTTTCACAGCTGATAATATGCATTGTGCACAAATATAGATGCATAGAGCATTTTTATAGCCTCTTCTACTCAAGCACTTAACTCATTCTTTAAAAAGCTTCAGTCAAGTTAGCTTTAGCATGGCCTGGTGAGGTATATTTTATTGTCCTTCCTGTTCCACAGAGGTAAACAGGAAGGGCAAGCACCTCATCTCCAGATTGCTTCAACCCTATTTCTTCTGGTCAATGGAAACTCTACTTGAGCATTGGGATCCTGGTCATAATTGGTGTTCTCCCTGTCTCACCACATCTCTTTTCGTTAGAAATTCCATTGAGGACTTCAGAAAACTTATTTTTAAAGTGCCTGGCTTCCCTGCCTCCCTCCCATGCCCCTGATAATAATCCACTTTTGCTGGAAATTTTCCTATTAGATTTATTTAAGATCTCATGTTGAAATAATATTTCTCTCTTTTCAAGTCAAAGTAATATAAAAATTTAGAGCTGATTTGTGTTAACTTGGAATGACAGCTGGAGGCATTAAAAAGAAGCTGATAGTGGTGTGAACAACACTGAGGCAAAGCTAGGAGAAAAGAGTGTGATAATCCAATAGATGTATATGAATCATGGGGTGGCTGGAGCACTGAGGAGGTGATGCTTATCATTTGATTCTGTCAGACCCTTTTGTGATAAGGTAAATTCTCACGGTGGCTTAATCCAGTACCTGTCACTCATAACAGCCCGGAAAAAGAGAAGAAAACAGCTTGGTAATCTTACTGTTTCTGAACACATACATCCAGCTGTCCTAAGAGGAATGTCTACTGGAAAATGAGGGGGCTAATAAATATACTGAGTTCGGTTTTTCTCTACTTCTGAGCAGGATTGCATATACAGCATAGGGTGAATTTAGTGTCCTGCGGAATCCAGTTCATAATATTTTGTGCCACACAAGAAACTAAAGTGGTGAGAAGTAGGGGGATAACCGATTCTCTTTTGTTCTGGAATCACCTGTGCTGTTCAGTACTATATGATACTAGCAACTTCTGCTTTTATAAGTTGCACATGAAGAACTTACTACTTTTTGCCATGCTGAACTCTCATGAATTAACATGGCAAATGTGGAACAAACTAAAGCCTCTCAGTTTGTGTCACCTTTTATCCCATAATGCCTCCTCCTGTGTCCATCACAAGAATAAAACCTCAAAACATCTTGCTGCTCTAATCAGTATAGGTAAAAAGCACTGAAATAAATTTTTTTAACATGTCCTTTAAAGATACCAATTTTCTCCTCACCTTTACTGGTATCTTCCATGTTTTATCATAATACTCACTTTAGAAAATACTTGGCCTAGATTCCTTGAGAAATCAGTGCTAAGGAAACATGGACCCCTAATCTCTGCTGCTGCGGAGTGATAACTACAGATAAATGAGGCTGATTCCTTGGTATCTGAATGAATAGAAATATTTTGTTATTGCTGTTCTCCTGGGACAGTAACTATTGATCGTCTTCCCTCCACACCTTTATTTTTTTGGAATTTGGAGTCAGTTCTCTGGCTTGCACTAAAGTTGATGAGCTCTGTCATTTTCTTTGTGAATAGTGTAATCAGAGAGGAAAGTAAAATGAAGTGGGATCTGTTTGTCATTCTGCAAGATTTCATTTTGGATAAATGTGTATTGATTTTTGTGTTTCAGTTTCTGGACTAAGGAATCCCTTTCCTTCCACATGTGTGTGTACCTTCCTCCCCCAGGCTGTGAAGCATTCTGTTGAAGGTTTCTCTATCCTGATAAGAAATGGTGTCGTTAACTAAATTTTTCACCATTTTAATCCCTATTCTAAACCAGTTGGACTTTCTTCTCCTTCAGCATTGCATTATGTAAGCACCACATTACTGAAGAATGCTGCAGGAGATGGGTCAGGATTTCCTCCCTAACTTCTTTGTGCTCTCAGTTTTCTTAACTGTAGAATAGCAATTGTTGGGTTTTTTTAATTTCATGTTCAGCTAAACTTGTCAAGTTCTTGATAAAAGTACGGCAGATAGAACAGGGCACTACAAGCAAAAAAAAAATAACATCTATATTGTACAAGAAATGTGATTGTTGCTGATCATTCAGCCAGAACAGCCTATGCTGTAAGTTTTGTTTACCAATCACAGCTAAGCATAGCTATTAGCATCAGGCATGTAACAGCAAACCATGTGAGAAATTCTGTAGGGTAATGTCAGTTAACAGGTATGTTGGAGAGACCGTAATCTTCTCTCAGGTATTCTTGAAATAAAAATAAAAAGTAAATGCATAAATTATTCAAGGTGAATGTTTGCTCAGCTTTAGCTGTCACTTAATAAAGCAGCCTTTGCAATTTATGATGTAGCCTGTATCTTCCTTACAACAGAGAAATAAATTGCATCTCTAAATTAGTCTGTGTGACTGCTGTACAGCATTACATAAACCAAAGGCAAACTACCCTTAATCCTTAAAGGATCCAATTCATATGAAACATTTTCAAGTTCTGAAATCATTTAGTCTTGCAGACTAGCATATAAAATTTTATTGCGTAGCCCTGGAGTTTGGAGTGTGTTGTGTACACTTGCATAATATCCTTCTAGATCAGTTCTGTGTAATACGCAAGAGACGGGTATATTCTCAGTTCAGGCTTATGTTCTTATAACAAAGCACTGACTTGGATTGATACGAGTACTGAGTTGGAAGAAATTGCACACAGGCCAGCAGTGAAAGAAATGTACTTTTTTTTTTTTGTGTGTCACCTAAGATTGCCTTCCCCATTAATTTGACTTAGAGACAAACACAAAAATGAGTAAACAAATAAAAGAAGAAAATTCTTTGCAATGTTTATGGAAATTCTTTGCAAAATTTAAAGTAATTGATGCATTTTGTATGAAGTTTGATTTGTTGGGGTGAAAGACACATTTTTGAACTCTGTCCAAAATTTCTGCTGAAATAAAGAAATTAGTGATGTTCATGCAACACAATCTTTGGATTTGATGTGTCAAAGAAACAAAAATAAAAAAGTATAAAATTACCTTTAAGCCAGGTGATTTATTTATTTGTGATTCATTCTAATACAAATGGGTCAGAAAAGGAGGACATAGCAAGAAAGGCCACTGTATTACTATGGTTTTCTAAGTTAATGTGTAAGTATATGAGTGGGACTATGTAGAAGTGAAGATTAACTAGTGGAAAGGTGCTTGGATGAAATACAATTCCGTTTCCTGTAGTTCACTGTTCTTCCATTTACACCATTGCTGTTGCGTAGGGTGAAGTGCTGATGTACACTCAGCACTTTATGGAAGATAGAGACAAATCCCATAGTCCCTGCCGTGAAGAGAACTGAGCGAAGCACAGGTCGTGCAGGACTTCCATTAAGAGACTGTTTTCAACTTGGCTTTGCTTTTAACTTTTCTAAGCCTTCCCATTTGGGCCGATGGTGCTTTATTCATCTGAGACTGACATATCTCTTTGAACTACTCTTGCTTAGAAACTTACCCATTTGTCCAAATGTAATTAGAGAAAATGCGTTGTTTTGTCACTGTTAAAAACAATCAACCATTTACATGCACTTCATTTGGCAGCTCTAGTTTCTCTGCTTTGGAGCAGACCTCTCAGGCTGAGCCACTGGCCATCTGAAAACTCGACCTTATTGCAGGTCTTTGAAAAGTTAAAATTTACTCATGCTCAGGGGAGATTTGCTACATTTTAATCTAATTAATGTCTTCTTAAAAGATTCCTCCTGAATTAAATGTGTTCCAGGTAGGGACCATAAGGTCTGGCTGCAGCTTTCTTTGAAATACACAGGGGAAAAGGGATTGTAATGGAAGCATGAAATAAGCCTGCATAGCTGGTTATTGTTTCTTAATTTAGGGTAGCTTGAAGACCTAAAGTGTCTTTCAATGCACATTTTATATTTTTTACACTATGAAGGTACAAATTTCCTTAGTGCAGTATGAGAATGTAGATTGTTTGGAACTGCTTTAATCAAGAAGCTATTAGAAGTCTAGCTGAGCAGATGATACACCATTGCTGGGGCTAACAGGGTACTTCCCTGGTCCTCCAGTCTTTTAGTCGGGACCTTTTTAATTTCTCGTCACCACTGCTAGAGGAAGTGCTAGTTCTTGTGTTACACCTCCAATTGAATGTGTACGTAGATAATTTAATGAGAATTATAGAAAATAATGGCATAGTAGCAAAATTAACTTTTTGTAAGTATTTTTTGGAAGTACATGGAAGGACTGGATAGGAGGCCTTATTAGAAAAGGATTTATGTTGTGTTAATTTTTACGTACAAATGACTGAGAGAACCATTTTTGATCTTACTAGAAAATAATTGATTCTAAGTTTAGATATGACTGACATAATTGTACTCCAAGATTGAACAGAAAATCCCTCCTCTCTAGGAAATCTGAAGGAAGCAAGTGATTCTTGGACCCAGGTTGGTTCCAACCCGTTCTGCTTAAAATTGGGGTAATCTTTGAAATTTAGGAAGTTCCAGTAAAAGGCCAGAGAGAGGAAGGACCTTGAAATCAGGGTGACAGGCTTTTTTTTCTAGATAGTAGTGGGGAAAGTGGTGTCTTTCCATGAATTTTCAGACTGCTGCAAAATTTGTCAATTAATGACTCTTAGAGGGCCTGACTGAGCAGCAGATCTTCACTTATGTGAATCGTTCAGAGTTGCTGAAGTGGTCTTGATGATCCCTGCAAGGGGGCCCTGTGTGTATGGATGATAAGACTGGAGGTTAGTCTTGCGGACTTGATTAGAAACTGGGAGCCTTTAAGCCTTTATTTAGCAATTAAAAAACAAGTCCTTGAAAAGCACTGTGATCTTCAGAGCTGAGCAATGGATGAGAAAAATAACATTTACTAGAAGGTTTAGTTGAGAAAACAAAACCCCCACACAAAACAGTTTATCCCAAGAGTAAAGGAGTTTATCCCAAGTGTTGCATCCCAGCTGTTCTGCATTTATTATGTTTTTGCTATCCTTATTTGAGCTCCGAACTTTGAAAAGAATAAACTTTTTTATTGATTGTTGGTTTAGCAAAGAGTATTAATCATACAATCATAGAATATTCTTAGCTGGAAGGGACCCAGGAGAACTGTGGAGTCCAACTCCTGACTCCACAAAGGGCAGGTAAATTGAAAGAGATGGGAAGGGAAATCAAGGCAGTAATTTATTGTGAGCAAGGAAAATCATTGCCCTCCACAAGGACAGTTTGCTGTTGCTACTTCTTTTGCTGCTATCAAAGCTGAAGGGAAATAACAGAATGTAGATATTACATAAGTGTGAAAGTATGCAGTAACAGAATGTCAAGAACGGGAATTTATAGTCTAGACCTGGCTGCCTTCTTCACCATCAGGGGGAAAGTGGGATATATCAGTTCATTCTTTTTTTCTGGTGGGGGTAGGGAGGAATTGTGCAAAGGATCATATGTGAGTTGAGGAAGTGAAAATTGGATGTCCCTGAAATACAGATCTTTTATTGTTATTTACAAAGCTATAACATTGACAAGATTGGAGACTGTGGTTTTAACATGATATTGTAGGAGAGCTTGGTGTACCATGTTTTGTTTCAGCAGGATATTAAATGCTCCATTTGCTTTGTGTAGAGAAATTCCTGCTGATTTAATTTGATCTAATTGCAATCTTAAAGGAACGTTATAAGAATAATTGTTTGTTTTCTTTACAATTGCTTTAGCTTACTCATTTAGCCATAAGCATTTCATTCAGATGTAGACGCAAGGGGTTTGATTCAGATTTTGGTGGGACAGATTTGCATCCAGATAGGACAGTGCAGACTGCAAGGGCAACTGCACCACAGGCTTGGTTTATTTTAGAGGAGAGAAAATAGCAATGCAGAAGTATTGTCTGTCTTAGATGTACTCAGTGGGAAAGCATTGCATCTTCCACACAATCGTGTACAGGTTGCTTCTCGGCAGACTTGAAGATGTCAGGTAAGTTAACTGTGCTGACCCCAGGCTCAGACAGGCTATCTTTAGACTATCCCCAGTACCTGAGCTAACTCAGGTTTCCCTAAACTAAAAAGCTTTGTGTACAACTCCGTTCTGAGAATTTCATTGTGTGTTTTGGGGCCTGTTGTTATTTAATGCCAAGTCTTTGAAAAAGTCCCTTACTTCTCTACTTCATTTTTCACCTGAGTTTTAAATTTAGTTAGATCTCCCTGTGTTAAAAATGCCAAGCTGCTGTGCTCTTAGGCTTAAGAAGTGGTTGCAGGATTATGGATGGCATTAGAGTTTTGTTACTATTTTCAGAGACAGTATCTAACATCACAGCATTGTTTATGCTATTGAATAAGACTGTAACGTGACCAGCGGTGCTATGAAAAAGGAATGATTGAAATTAAAATCCAGCTTTATCTTCAGTAGCTCTGTTGTGCTTTTTCTATTTATAGTTTAAACCTTTTTTTTTTTTCCCCAGTTTTACATATATAGGCAGGTCAGACAAGTTGCGTGTTTCTATGAAGTGATTCAGCAAACATCAGGAACAATTTTAAAAGTCTGATTTCCTCAATACGTGTCCAAGCACATTGTTAGGAAGAGTATTAGAAATGGAGATCCAGCTAAACTTTTAAAAGACAGTAACATAAAGAGGTCTACATTAATAAAAAATTTTTATTTCACAGTGGATGTAGGAGCAGCACTAAAACTTTTATTGAGAAGTATAGGTTTATTCCAAGTGGTGGCTTTGGACAGAGAGTATTCTTTATTCCTATGTGTGCCAGACATCTAGAAAATGTAATGTGGGTTGACATCAGGAGTTGCCGATTTTGAGACTTCAGCCAGACATTACTTGTTCTGTGTCTAACTTCTGGTAGAGCATTAAAAGTAGGAATCACCAAGCGCTTGTCCACTGCTATCTATAGATGGTATAAGACTGTGTGGGAATTAGAGAAACAGATTTTTAAAACACTTGATTAAAGACTTGCTGGAATAACTGGGGAAGAGGGGGATTCCCTGTGAATAGAGGCCTCAGTCGTGAACTTCTTGGCACTTCAAATCAGTTGATTTTTCTTCTAGAGTTTCACATTTTATTGTTGCGAATTTATGCAACTTTGCATAATGTGCTCTTAAGTCATCTGACACCACCAGATGTGGAAGAAGTCCCCTTTGGAAGATGGTAATGTCTGGTGGCAGGCTACTGGCAACAGCGATCTGTGACGTACTGGCAGCTGAAGCTGAGATGTGGTGGAGATGAGGCTCTCTCTCCCAGTATGTTCCTTGATATCTCAGGCTGTGTTAAGAAGGCTTGCCCATCACATTTGTGTGCATACTCCAGCCAGAGATATGAAGAGGTAGAAACTATAATTTAACAAAGAAGTTGGATTTCTGTAAAGGCCCTGATTTCTGGAAGGTGAACCACTGAATTAATTTTCATTTTTGTTTTGGGTAGGGTTTTGTTTATGTCTCAGAATTTTGGAGGAAGAAGAATAATTTTTTTCACTGAAAAGCCAGGTTAAAAAAAAATCCAAAAAATAAATCTTCACGGAACACTTATTTTTCTTTGTTTTCTCCAGGTTTCAAGTTTAAAACTTTTTTCAGAGGTACGTTTCTGAAACATTGTTAAATTTATCCTCAAGATGTTGCTAGAAATATTAAATAAAATGAAGTATACTATAGCGCTGAACTTGGCGAGGTTTTCAAAATATTTACTTTATATATTTCATAAAGTAAAATCTACTATTTTAAACTCCTGTGAATCCTTTTGTCTGAAATTAAAAAAATCAAATTTGGGGGCTTTAATGTAAGCTGCAAGCAATAGCTATAACATAAAGCCTGTTTCTAAGTCATTGGAGAATAACTCTGAGGATATTGCAATTTGAGCCTCTGGTATAGGTTTTTCAATCAGAGAACTAGCACTGTCCATGCAATGACAACACAGATGGAGCAGTGTTTTTCCTATTACTTAACCAATGCAACTAAATTCAAATACATTTGTGACTAGCTATTTGAGCTGGCAACTTCCATGTCTTCAGAGTTTGTACAAACTAGCCACATATTTACATTTTTCTACAGTAACCCTTAAAAATCAAATAAGGATAAACAATTCAGATTCTGGTGAAGCCTCCTAGCTTTTTGTGAATAAGCCTGGTAGGGCCCAGTTGACATTTTAAAACTCTTCTCATCACAGTAAGTCAAGCAGTGACATATAATCCACGCTCTATTCAGTGAGACAAATAAACACATTAATTATAATAATAATAGAAATCTTAGCTGTAACTAATTCATGTTGTTGCTACTCATCTGGTGCTCTAAAATAAATGTTTTTATTTTGTCTGTACAGTAATGTGCTTCAACAGAGAACATTAATGCATTTGTATAGTAAACTGTCTGCAAAATGTTGCCAAGCTGTGTTTTAAAACATGAACAGATAAACTGTGTTTCTATTTGTGCACCAGGCGAATCACTGAAAGTGTAACTTCAGTTTATTATCGCTGTAACGCTTATTTGGGTTACTGTGGCACTGATACTCTGGCTTTTTTTCCTTAAGGTCTTACTAGAGGAAAAGAGTGATTAAAGCCTCTGGTTAATGAAAAATAGTATATTCTCTGCAGTGCAGTTGGTCATTCGCTTCTCATTACGTGTCTCAGTTTGCATTTGAGAAATCTTAAGAAAATCCAAAGCAACAAATCACCTCCATGCATCATCATCTGCCAGCTGTACTGTGTTGGAGGACCAAACTACAGGCTATTCAGTGGCTGTCAAGCTGTGCAATTTATCTGTGGGACGGGTACAGGGTGCTCTACCTTGATACCAAATGGTAGCTCTGTTTTTTTCTGGCTGGCAGATATTCATTGCCTTAAAACAATGCACCAAGAGGAAAAATTATTTTTGCTCCGGTGCCTCTGCTTTCCTTGAATCTTCCTTCTCTCTGTAAAATGGGAGAATTTAAATTGCATGCCTTTCTCAGATAAGGAGGAGATGAGGGAAGATTTTCAGTTCAAGCCAAGCAGACGTGGTGATCACAGAGGGGGTTGGACCCTGTTTTGAGTTTGTGTGGTGGGGTTTTGGTAGCAGGGGAGGGGGCTACAGGGATGGCTCCTGTGAGAAGCTGCTAGAAGATTCCCCGGCTCCAAGTCAGACCGGCCTCTGGCCAAGGCAGAGCCCATCAGCGATGATGCTAGTGCCTCTGGGAGAACAGACTGAAGAAGGGGAACCTGCAGTGGGGGAGGACACTGGAATGTGAGAGAGACCCCTCCGCAGACACCAAGGTCAGTGAGGAAGGAGGGGAGGAGGTGCGCCAGAGGAGGGGATGCCCCTGCAGCCCCTGGTGAGACGGCAGGCTGTCCCCCTGCAGCCATGGAGGGGAGCGGGGGAGCAGATGCCCACCTGCAGCCCGTGGAGGACCCCACACCAGAGCAGGTGGATGCCCCCAGAGATGGCTGTGACTCCATGGGAAAGCCTGTGCTGGAGCAGTCTGTGCCTGAAGGACTGCAGCCCGTGGAAGGGACCCATACGGGAGCAGTTCGTGAAGAACTGCAGCCTGTGGGAAGGACTCACGTTGGAGAAGTTCACGGAGGACTGTCTCTGGTGGGAGGGACCCCACGCTGGAGCAGGGGAAGAGTGTGAGGAGTTCTCCCCTGAGGAGGAAGGAGCAGCAAAGACAGCGTGAGATGGACTGACTGCAACTCCCATTCCCGTGAGGAGGTGGAGAAAACCGGGAGTGGAGTTGAGCCTGGGAAGAAGGGAGGGCTGGGGGAAGATGTTCTAAGGTTTGGTTTTACTTCTCGCTATCTTTGTTTTGATTTGATTGGTAGTAAATTACATTGATTTTGTTTTTTCCCCAAGTTGAGTCTGTTTTTTGGCCATGACCATAAGTGGTGAGTGATCCCTCCCTGTCCTTGTCTCGACCCATGAGCTTTTCTTTATATTTTCTCCTCCCCATCCCACTGGCAGGGGAGGAGTGAGGGAACAGCTTCATGGTGCTTTGTTGCCGGCTGGGCTTAAACCACAACAGACCCGAGTCTCTCATCGCTGGCTTTGAACACGAGGGGTAAATATACTGTCCTAAGTGGAATTATGCTTGAATACAATTGGTAGGTGACATGGACTAACTTCAGATCCTCTGGTTCTGTTCAAATCTGTTTAGGAGGTTAAAAATAAAAGAGAAAGATCAGGCCAATTTTTTTTGTTTGTTTTTAAATTTCAGCAGCATTTTAACTGAGCAAAATAGAAACCAACGCACAAAGAATCTGTGTTTGCCTTTACAGCAGTTGGTGTCTCTGTCTGCTTGGAGGTGGAGAACAAATCCTGAGGGCACAGGCCAGTGTGGGTGCCTCAGGGAGCTGTGATGGGAAAGTCGTTGTGCAGGTGTGGCAGCAGCTGTGGATCAGCATCACAGATAACTGTATTTGCTAACACCTGATTTCCAAGATGTGCTTAGTGCTGCCTTGCTACTGAGGTATCATCAAGCAGTGTTTGGTCATTCTAGCTTATCTTTGGGTTTGCTGAGACTATGTCGGATCACAGTACTTCTATAGTTCAAACGTGCAGATGAAGGCAGATCTGGAAGGGGCCTCAGCTAGATTCTGGTGTTGGCTGCTGTAACAACTATTACTATTGATTTAAGAATGATTCTAACATGAATATTTTGTCTGATATACTGAAAATCCATGGATTCATGTGAATCCCATCAAAGTCCATACTGACTTGGAAGACCTTTAGCACATGAATCCATGGCCTCATCTTCTCACCCAGCTGCTATCACACCAAAACTGCACCATGACCCCCAGATACCCAGAACCCAAAAGTGAACTGAGTAGCTTATCAGTCAAAATATTGCACATAGAGTCATATTTTTTCAGAGTAGGGTGGAATATCTTCTGTCTGAGAGCTCTTCAATACTTCCTGTTTGTAAAAGTGAAAAAAACTAAGCGTTGTTCTGGTAGGCACATCAAGGCAATACAGCTGTAATGTGCAAGCATGTTTTTTTTCTCAAGCAGAATCAGCAAAACACTTGGCTAAGTTGCAATAATCAGATCTTCATTACTGGTGTTGCTTTCAGGAGACAGAATGGATGTGGCTTGACCTTTTGGCTGACTCAGGCTGAATTTGCAGTGGTAACAGAGAAATCTTTTCACTTATAAGATGAATAGCAAATTTGTTATGGAGAAAAGGTTGGGAAAGAAAAAATACAGAAACAGAAGGTGCTGGTTTTATAAAATAATTCTTTAGTGTTTAAATATATCAGGGTTTGGGGACTTGTTATTATAATTAAAACAAACAAGCAAACATAAAAGGCAGAAAACTATTTGGCTTTCCAGTGCATACTGAGCTGATGGTGGAAAAGGTCCTCAGCCCACAAATCCAGCAGGGAATACAAATGATTGATGGTGAAAGCTTAGATCATCCACTTTAAGTGTGATTGGCGGTGTTCCTGGCAAATGTCTGGAACTCAGCAAGCTGGGAATGAGAAATGCAAAGTACTGACAAATGGCCATCTGCATTTCTCTAGTTTTTTAATCTTTCTTCAGAGGTAAGGTGAAATATATAAAGCCTGGAGTTATATGTAAAAAGAGGCTTTTGACTCAGTTTCTCTAATGCAGCCATTACACTTTGCCAACCACCTTCTGACACACCTGTAAGTCTCATCTTACTCTTCTTGCTTCCCAGTTACAGATGTTTTTGATAAAACACCCACTTAATCTGCCTTTTTTTTTTCCTTCCTTTTTCCTGAGTGATTGATCTTACTTTATGGAGAACATATAAACGAAGGGAGATGGTATGCAGTTCCTTGTTATGTTTAAGATTATTGTTCTAATCCAGTGCAGGTACTCCTGGGTGGAATTTTAATTCCTGCTTGCTATAAAGACTTGCTACTGCTCCTTTTTTTCCCCCATTTTTCTGTGAATGCCAAACACAAATTTTTTAAAATCTGACAATCTAGATTGATAGTTTTGGTGTGCATCATTTAGAAAATGCACTTGACAGAAAGCAACCAGTGTGATGCTTGCACGTGTGCCTTGCTTTGGAAATCGAACTGTAATGTAGGATTGACTTTTTACTAGATACTGGCTGTTAACTCAATGAACTTCAAGAAATTCTTAATGATAGAAAACAGTACAACTTCTTGTTTTAGCCTGGTTTGTCTTTTTTAAAAAAAATTGAGGCTTCTGTGGTCTGACTCAGTCTGTGGTTCATGTGTTGCTTTTCTCTGTTTTGGTTTGTCTCAGTGGGCACCCGCAGACGTAGCTCCTTCATGGGCTGCTCTTGTCACCAGAGGGAAGCGGCTCCCTGGGGTGGCAGGAAACTGCAGGAGGGGGAGTTTTTCAGGAGTTACAAATAACAAGGGAAAAACGGGGTTGCTGCCACAGGTGAAGAACACAGTTGTGTCTTTCTGTGTTATGTTGAAAGCAGAATTATATGTTAAAAAGAGTGAGATGTAACTAACTTCTGCTGTATGCCATTTCATATGCAGGCAAAGCAGCACCATGCTGTTTGTACTTGCATTCTACTGATTATTCTTCATGTTACTGTGGGGCAGTAAAATAATTGTTGTCATTTTAAGGTAGGGAAACTTGTCTGGAGATGTTAAGAAACACGCTTAGAAACGAGCTAGAATTCCTCTCCCTTACGCTTGGACTAGCAGCTCTAACTGTTGCTCATCAGTGATGGCACATTTCAATGCTTGATAGATTCCAGAACGTTAATTAAAACAGTTGTTTAGCTAATTGCCTGGAAGATTGCAAGTAAAAGCATATTTATTCCAAAGGCAAACAATCCATTTTTACCCAGTGAAGCATATCAGTTTTTATGGTGCATAAAAATTGTTTTACTTCAATTTTGAATATATTGTGCGTTTGTCTGTCTAAAGGCCTTGTAGATGATGATCTATTTTAAGTGCATGGAAGCCTTTTTTCTTAGGCCATTTTTAATGTGTCTACTAAAAAAGTGTATGTTTAAATAAATGAAAGTGTGAAAAGTCATTACCATTAAAATGAAAAGTTGCTTACTGCATGGGGCTATTGGACTACCACCATGCTTACTGATATGCAGCCTTTGCAGTATTTCTGGATGTTGGTACTGTCCTATATAAAGAGACTAGAGGTGGAAGGAAGGGTATCATTATGGTGCCTTTGCCTAACTTTGTGGGGAAAAAATGTGCATATCGAGCAGGTGGTTTCAGTGTATATATGCATTTAAAATGGAAATATAGTCTATGCTCCTCCAAAGTGTTCAGGGACTAAACTGGTCCCTAGCAGGTGGACTGCAATAGGGCTTTTGTGGAAGACTGGGGGCACATCAGTCTGAACCACAACTTACTGCACTACGGCATAGATTACCATCAGGCTGATAGCTTCTCCTCAAAGAGAAAATGCTTATCATCTAATGGAAGAGATTACATAATGGTGGAAGTGCAGCTCAAGGGCTGAAATGGGAGTTCTGGGTTTAATTTAGAAGTTTTCTTGATCTCTTTACTCATGATGGTTGTCTTGACTTTCATATAGACTCTCATACATGACTATTTATTTATTTATTTAGGGAATGAAATCTAAAAGGGCCTGGGTGAAGTCAATAAACTAATATATATTTTGATGCTTTGGCTTTAAGAATTGCTACGGGCAAAGTATTACTTGTAAGACAAGGGACCATCTTGTCCATCCCTACCACAACTTGATAGACACTGTGAACGTATTTCTTCGTTGTTTGTGTTAAAAGTGATGTGCAGTGGTGATATAACACAGCAGAGGTTTAAGAGGAAAATACCATTCAAAACAAAAACAGTGCAGTTTTTCATTATCTAAGGTAACAACTAAATATTCTTATCTTGTTATCATTATATGTCAGAAAACAGAAAAAAAAAAAAAGACCATTACTCCTTAAAGGAGCTTGTAACTTTCTCCTAAACACTCCCTTTGGTGCCCAGCCTAAGCTGGAATATAACCAGTGAAATCCTGACTGGGGGCTGCTCCTCAGGCAGATTTTGGTATACTTGTTCTGTGTTGTAGTGCCTAGACTGGTGTAAATGCCTTCATTTCAATATTCCTCAGTAGGGACTTCACTGGCTGCCCCAAGCTCATAGACGCAGGCACATGGGAAGGTTGTAAAGAAATGGCCATGTTTTCTTTCTTCCAGGGTGTAACAGCTAAATATTCTTGCCTTGTCAGTATTATCTTGGTGATAACTAGCATGTACTCTTCTTGTTTTGGACTATGTTGTTACCTTAAACCTCTGCTGTATTATATTGGGACACACACGCACAACTACTAAAGATTTTCTTGAGAATCTTACCAGCTGAAAAGCATTAGAGCCACCAGAGTTGAGAGATCTGCTCTTTCGTACTGTTGTAAAGACAGACTTTTCTGGCAATGATCTAGCAAACTAGGGCAAACTTACTTTAATATTGATGTATGGTAGTGTTTCATTACACTCTGTAACTGCACTGATATATTATACAAGATGGTTTTATTGACACAATGGTGGGTAATTGTTACCCAGATTAAGAAAACTCAACAACATAGATGTGAGAAACAAATCCTTTGCATGCCAGTTAAAAGAAGAAAGGGAAAAAGCATTTCCTCTTAATTAATCTCTTTGAAAGGGATCAGAACAGAACATGAACCAAGAATGAACTGTTTGTCTTGATTTTTTTAGAGGAAAACCTTTACTGATATTTAAAGGGGACTTGTCACATGAAACACTTTTGATTGTGGTTTATTCTTATGAAATTTTACTGGGCTGTTGTAATTAAGAAAGAGATAGTGGAAAAGGTTATCAATGACATATTTCAAAGATTATTTTTTTTCCAGACAGAATTTTTTTCTGACTACATAAAATAGAAGAACCTTGACTGCGTAAATGAGATATATGTTCTTTTATATTTTTGGTGGAAATAGTACCATTATTGAAAGCAATGCTGCTGCTTTTCTCTAGGCAAAGGAGACGTTTTTGGTGATGTGTTCTGGAAGGAGTCTACCCTCGCCCAGTCCTGTGCTAATGTAAGGGCTCTGACTTACTGTGATCTTCATGTGATTAAGAGAGATGCCTTGCAGAAAGTGCTGGAGTTCTATACGGCCTTTTCACACTCCTTCTCCAGAAATCTCATTTTGACCTACAACTTGAGAAAAAGGGTAAGTAGCTTTGATTTTAACATGCACCATACAAATGATCACTTTTAAGGACCGTCTGTATGAAAAAACAGAATTGCTTGAATTTTGGCATTCTTCATAGCCTCTCTTATAAGAAGGTTTTTCAGAGCTTGCCTAAAAGACACTGCTAGCATGTAGGTTTAAAAAGCTATAAGTATTTCTTTCAGTGCTAGTTTTATAGAGAGCTGGATTGAGTATATGTGAAAGTATTTTACATTTCTATGAAGTGGACAGATTCCAGCATATTTGCGAACTGTCATGCACTTGTGATAAACAGCGTTCACTACTTTCTGCAACTTTAGTTTGTAAAGCAGCTAAAAAGATGTTAGGGGCGTTGCCCGAAGTTACAAGGAAAGTGGAGGGAAAGGTATGAAATCTAATATATGGAACAAAAGTCTACAACAGTAGTCACAATGGAAAAGTAATATGAACATGACTGATTCTATCAAGAGTTGTTTCTTTTAGTATCAATCACATTTTGGAATTACTTTGCTTATCTATAATGTTTCCATTTTCTTATCCTTGATTTTTTTGGCTCTTTTAATTTCTTCCTGCGTGCCAGTTCAAGTTATTTTGTCAAATGCGAATCATCATAACCTAATATCCCATTTTAAATTCTCTGTGTAATCTTCAGTGAACCACCTCTGCAGATATTTATTAAAACTGTAGTAGGTATAATTCAGTTGATATGATTTTAAGATGCAATGTAGAAGACAATAATATTACATTGAAAGTAAATACATGGGAGCACCAATATTTGCTTGAAAATATTATGATATAAAGATACTTGAGATCAGCTAAAGAAACACTTTTATAGATTTTTTAAATTTTTTTGTTGTTGTTGTTGTTCCTAAAAACAGTTCTCCATGGTAACTTCTAGGTGCCAAGTAAGTCCTAGATAATTACACCTGAAAAAATAGAAACCTTTTCATCTTTGAAGTCTGTTTTGTAAAATTAGGCTTTAAGCCTAGAGTATTGATATTTTTTATTATTATTAATTTTTGTACCTAGAATTGGCACACTGAAATTAAAATAGTGTGATGATATTTTCTATCTGCATATGTTATCAATATCAAAGAATTCAGCTTTTCAGTATTGGGCAAAGAAGAATGTGCTATCCACACTTTGGTCAAATAAATCAAAGCTCTAGTAGAAAATAAAGGTAATTAAAAACTAAGAAGCAAATTTGTACTTGAGGATTTTCTCATAGGACATTTTTTTCAAATGACATTATGTTCCTGAAGGACAAGGAAAAGATATACAGCTGCAAGAAGATTAGGAGAAATGTCCTGTTAAAAACTAAGTTTAAAAACCAGCTACTTACCTGGTGTTAATTAATGTAAGAAATAAAATAAATTAAAGAATTTGGTATTGAGATCACCTAAAGCATCGGTATAACTGACTGACATTTGTTAAAGTAAGACTGTGGGTAATGTGGTAAGATGGTCTAACTACTTTTGTTTTTTTAACATCAGTAGAAATGACAAACTTTGAGGCATAGAAGGACCAACTCTCTTAAAGCTCACAGTAACGCTAGCAGAGTCGCATCATTTTGGATCTGCTCTGAGCCAAAAGTCCAGATTTTAGAATCAAATGGCTGCTCCAGAAGTGACACTCTTTCCCTCCATGTTCATCAGTGTAGTTTTTCCCAGCCCAGGTTACAAAACACTTTTTAACCACAGTATTGTAATTCCTGTGCTGTCAATTTTCTACACAAAATGTTCCTAATAAAAAGGTGCGTTTTATGATAGCAATTTTCATACAGATATTCAAATAATTGGATTTTAATTGAGTTGCAGTCAGCAGAAAATTGGCGTTGATTGATAATGGAAGTAACGGTTTGATGGTTCTAGGTTAACAGACTGTAATTTTATTTATTTTGTTGAAAGAAGGCTGATTACAATCTGAATGCAAATGCTAAATAATGTAAATACTATATACTTTCAGAAATGCATAGAAGGTATGGTACTTTAGAGATTGGAGATAATGCACATTAAAAGGCAACTCTTTGGAGTTTGGAATTTAATCTGGTTTAAATATCTGTGAATCTTTTATAGAAATAGCTCCTCGGCCTGTCACTTCTAACACTTCTAGTCTATTTCTGCAAATGGAATTTTGTAGAATTCAGATGAACCGGTACCTTCTGTGAGTTACGTTTGTAATGTATTGCATATCCTTTGGAATATAAATACCAGAATTGCACTTCTCACTTCAATAAACAGTTTCATCTCTGGCTCCAAACTTGTTCAACTAGTTGAAGTGTAGATACTGTATATTCATCCCAAATATATCCATACAGATTCCAAATACATGAAAAAGCAGCTTTGGGGATTTTTTTGCCTGAAGGATCTCATGGGTATATTTTTAGACTTGGTTATTCCTCTGAGGTGTCCCCAACTCCAGGGTGCATGTGCCTTCACTTGGCCATGGTACTGAGTCTCACTGCATAGTGCAAGGCGCTTTCTAGCCAGGTTTCCCTCCGCTTAAGCGACCTTTAGCGTTGGTCCTCTCTTTCACCATGTTCACGTATTCCTTGGCTGCTGGGTCTCCTCCAGTGATCCCTTCCCTGGTGGATATGGGACTCCCTGTCCCAGACCCTTCGGTGCCAGAGAGCAGTGCTCATCGCAGAGATGTCCCCCACGCTTGCTGGAGCCTGGATCCACTTGCTAATGACTGTGACAGAGATAAGCAGACATGCAGATGCCTTGTAAGGTACCAAACCCAATTGGTCTTGACCTTAGGTAACTCTAGAGCTGGATTTAGGCAAAGTAAAAAGCATCTTCCCTCTGTTCCTTGTGCTGCTCTTCCTACCAGTCTTGAATGTGCTTTAAGCTGAGCTGGGAGGGAAGGACGCTTCTGTCTGCGTGTCCCCCTTATGCCCTCTCTAGAACAGGGCCACAGTTATGAAATGTTACTGCCTGTGACATCTGAGGACGTCGTGGCCAAGGGAGCTACTTCCAGTCCTCTGTTCCTGGCATGCCATGGCTGGCTGGCTGTGCTGTGAAAACAGTTTCCTTTCATTCACTTTCTCCACAAACTGGTGAAATATCCTCTTTTCTAAAATTGTCAGCTCACTGTTAGGTGACTCCCCGAGCAGTTCCTCCAGCTACTAAAATCCCTCCTGAAGTAATTAGCTGTCTAGTTGCCTCTGGCTGGAGCTCAGACTTGGAAAACTTTTTATTTTTCCTAAAGGTGAAGAGAACGGAGATCTTTTAATTAACTCTTTCTGCTGCTAGTCATTGAAATCTTCATCTAACTGGAAGCAGGGGGAGAATCAGCTGCCGCATCTCTCTCTCTAACATCTTAAGAAACCAGAACTGCAGTCTGTGGCTGCAGGTGGCTGTATGTCAGACTCGAGGGCTTTGCAGCTGAAAGGAAGCTGACAGAGGGTTTCTCAGAGCACTTCCTTCTGTAACAATGTTGTGAAATTAAAGCAGGTTGACTTGATGTTTCTCTCCATTTTTGGAATCTCAGAGAGGAACCAAAGTGTAGACACTGGGGGTATGTGGGATGGTCAAGTGACAAACTCACCCCTATGGAAGGTGTGCTAGATGAAAGAGAATATTGCAGGTTTGGAGGGCAGCAAGATTCACAGGCTGGATGGAGGTCTATTTTTTTCCCAACAGATATTTAAACATTTCTGGGTTTCCAGCCTGGACTTCATAGCTCCAGGATGGTAGAAGGGTAATAAGAGAGAAGCTTGCGTGATAGATCTTTAGTTGTCTTTTGCTTGTGATGAGGTGCAAGTTTGCTGGCACCTTCTTTATGAACGTGAAAGGCCTTGGGCAGCGCTTGCAAGTGTTCTGGTTTTGCCAGTTGCTTCTTTCCATGTGTGTGAGCTTTGTGACCAACACTAACTTACACTGTTGTACCACAGTGTATTTGCTCAGTTCATTCTGCTGCAGCCATAAATGATGTAGCTCAAATGGTCGCACACGCTACATAAAAGAGAGAATTCTCATACGTAATTTATTAAGCTGAGATTTCTCTAGTAAGCCATTTTAGCCTGGATAGAGATTAAATGACTAATTCTGAATACTTTGGAGTATCATGATAGAAAGTGCAAGTAGCTTTTCCAGAAGCTGAAATTTGTGCCCTGGAATAAAAGAAGTAATGCAGTAGGATGTAGAAATGTTATTTGGGATTTTGTAAGACTGAAAAAAATGGCAAAGAACACCCTGCATTTTTACAAAGCAAGCATGATTTAGTGATTTAAAGCCAAAGCTCCTAGTCAGAACCTATTTCTTGAGAGAGCAGCGATTGCAACAAAGTAGTCTGTCTCCCTGCCTGTGTAGGATTGCTTGCTTTTGGACGTGTAGTGGTATGCTTATTCTATGCCATTCCAACTGTGCCAGTGGACATGGCTTCCACCACCTCTTTGTAAAAGCAATTTAAAAATATAATTGTGCTTTCCTCTTCAGCATTAGCTTCACCTTTTTTCTTTTTATACTGTAAGCTCTAACTAGAGAGAGAACCTCTCTCAGATCAAACATTTCAGTTAGGAGTGCTTCCAGCCTTGATTTTAAATCTCGGAGGGCTTGGCAGCAGGTTGCTTTCAGAGAGGCAATCCATAGCCTTGTATTCGGCCTTTCCACATGACAAGTTTTCCAATTCTTTTTCATGATACAGGTTCAAAATGGTATTCCAGAATTCTTTCTGATATGGAAGGCTGAATTGCTGGAAGATTTTAACAAAACTTTCTTAAAATAAGAAGAGTGAAAGGTTTTAATTTTAGAATATTGGCCCATTTGATGATAGATTTCAGAATGGTCAAACTGACAGCCTGTTTCTTTCTCCTGTGCTTGTACTCACCAAAACAATGCCACAAGTCATGTGGGAAGAGGGTTTTAATGCTTGACTGGCATGCATCTTACAGCACTGAAAACCCAGGACACTGGGCATGACTGAGATGTCTGGACGGGTCTGTGGCTTGGAAGTTATGCCATATTAGCTGGCAAGGAGGCAAAGCTGTCATTTTCCAAAAAACCTTCCAAATGTAAATAAGCACTTAAGTAATCAACTCTGTTCTTTCCCATGCTGCCTTTTAAAAGCTGTTCAGGTAGTTGAATGTTCCTATATTCCCTGTTTCTCTGTGTCAATCTAAGCAAGATGTATTTTATTCTGTTTCCTCATTGGTAGGTTCCATATTGCATTTTTGCATCTTCTCTCTGGCCTTAGACAACTTAACTTTTACCTGTCTCTAACAGATGACTGTTTATCTAGCTCACAGATTTTTATGCAAATTGTCTTTGCACCCTGGACTGAAAGTGCTCTGAGGCATGTTGCGTGTTGTTAGGTTTGCATGTCTGCTATGGATAATTTAAGTGATGGGACTGGTTGACACCCCATGCTCTGAGGAGCATGTGCCCTTGGATTTCTTCCTTCTCCTCTCGTGCAGCTTGTTGCACCCCTTCAGTTAAAGCCTTAAAACCCAGACTTGGAGAGGATTTGACCAACTGCAAGCTTTTAACATTCATATTTCTACAGTGATTGTTAAGTGTTCAGCCCAGAGTAACTCCATTACCTTTCAGAGACATCATCTTGATGTGACGATGTCTCAACTAATTCCAAAACTTTGGAGGTTAAAAGTTATTTCTGTTCCATTTAAATCTATATGGCCTTGAGCCTTAGGGTCCTATGCTTATACAGAGGAAGATCTGGCTGCAGACAAATAGTTTACATAGTGGGGATGTAGATTTGCAATAGAAGACATAATTAACTAAGAAGTTCTAAGACAATGTGGCAGGTTGACCCTGGCTGTTTGCCATGTGCCCACCAAGCTGCTTTATTTCTCCCCCTTCTTGACAGGACAGGGGGAGAAAAATAAGATGAAAAGCTCATGGGTTGAGATAAGGACAAGGAGATGACTTACCAATTACTGTCACAGGCAAAACAAACTTGATGTAGGGAAATTAATTTCATTTATTACCAATTAATCACAGTATGATATTGACACATAAGAACAAATCTAAAAAACACCTTCCCCACCCCCCTTCCTTCTTCCCAGACTCAAATTCACTCCCAACTCTTCTACCTCCTCCCCCTGAGCAGTGCAGGGAGTTGGGGAATGGGGATTGCAGTCAGTTCATAATGCTTGCTCTCTGCCATTCCTTCCTCCTCACACTCTTCCCCTGCTCCAGCATGGGGTCCTTCTCACAGCAGACAGTCCTTCACAAACTTCTCCAATGCGGATTCTTCCCATGGGCAGAAATTCTTCAAGAACTGCTCCAGCATGGGTCCTTTCCGTGGGCTGCAGTCCTTCAGGAACAGACTGCTCCAGCATGTGTCCCCTATGGGACCACAGATCCTGCCAGAAGACCTGCTCTGGCATGGGCTCCCTTCAGCGGGCTGCAGGGTGCGTATCTGCTCCACTGTGGGCCTCCATGAGCTGTAGGGAGACAACCTGCATCGCCATGGTCTTCACCACGGCCTGCAGGGAAATCTCTGCTCCAGTGCTTGAAGCACTTCCACTCCTTCACTGACCATGGTGTCTGAAGAGTTGTTTCTCTCACATATTCTCACTTCTCTCTGCTGCTGTTGTGCAGTGTTTTTTACCCTTTCTTAAATACATTATCACAGAGGTGCTACTAACATCGCTGATGGGCTCAGTTTTGGCCAGGGGTGGGTCTGTCTTGGAGCCTGTTAGAACTGGCTCTGTCCAACATGACTACAGCTTCTGGTGCCTGCCTTCACAGAAGCCACCCCTGCAGCCCCCCTGCTGCCAAATCCTTGCCACATAAACCCAACACAGACAACAAAGCTATTCTGTTGCTTGTATTCAGTACATGATACATTTTCATGTAAATTTTAGCTGTAACTTAGATTAATCTATGTGGTAAGTAGTGAAATGCTTCTTTAAGATGCTCTTAAATGACTAATCCATTCTAAACTGATGTGATGAATTCATCACTTGTTTGAGATGCCGCCTTCTACTATGAATAATGAGCAATTTTTCATACATTTAGATGGTGTAGTATAATGTCTGTACAATTGTTATAAAGAAGTAACTTAGTATACCATACAAAATAATGTGTATTTCCCCAAATGGATATTAAGTTGTTGAAATTCTGATAGGTCATTGACTAATAAATCACTTTAAAAGTAACCTAGTGAGCAATAGATATTAATAACCATCAATAAAATAAATTGATGGAAGAACTGGTAAGGGTGAATTTTGAATTACAATTCATCTTAAAATGGAAGACTATGATTCTTTTATGACGCTGATACTAAAACTATAACTGCCTTGAAGTAACTTCAGTAAGAGAGTTATTGCCTGTTCTGTGCTATCGTAGATTTATAGATATTCCCACATTGGTCACTAAATACTTAATGATCATTTGCATTCTGATCACTGAATTAGAAATTAAATTTGTACAGACTGAATTTATAGAATCAGAATTTTAGCTATTTCCCAATGTGTTTTCTAAGTATGGAAAACTATGTCAATGATATGTCAATGAAAGGCATTCCAATTATATGTCAGTACCTGGAAAAAAGATGTGGTAAATGGAACAAATTCTGGTCGTCCTGAAATTGAGGTTAAGCACTTCATTCATTAATCCAGAAACAGGATTGATTTTTTTGTTTGTTTTATCACATTTTGAGTAGACCCACTTGAATTTTTTTGGAAAGGGGTTTTTTTCCTCAATGACCCATAAAATACTCAGCCTTAAATATAAAAGAAGAATATTCTGACCTTTCCAAAATCTGTAGAGTGTTCATAAAGTCTTTCCATATATGGTAAAGCTATTACGAGTAGATGAAAAATACAGTTAACAAGGTTGATGGTGAATTAAAATAAAATTTGTTTTCAGACTATTTTAATCCTTAAAAAAAAAAAAAGGCACAACATTTGGCTTTTGTGAAGCTGTTTTCAGATGAGTAATAGAAAGTTAACATTAAAAAGGGGTCTTCTCGCATTTTTAACATGCACAACCACCCACACCAGCTTGTTTATCCCAACAGAAGAAAATGCATTACTTTGATTTTTACCCTTCTCCACCCACATAGATTAAAGCGTAGAAATAATTTTAATATAGATAAAGGTTACTCAGTGTGAATGAGGATTCCCCAGAATAGCTCCCCCAAGCCTTTTTAAAATAGAAAATGAATTTCCTAGGAACTGGGGAAAGTCTAAGTAAGTGTTGGCCCACCACCAGGGACAGAAGACAATAATCCAGAAGACTGTAACTGCTGTTACGCAGTCTGGGAATCTGGTCTTCGTTGTGAAAACAGTGAAATGCTCACTAGTATTTTTACAGTAGGAAGGATCAGTCCTTAGTTTAAACTCATATTTTTCTTACTATTGTGTTGACTTAGATAAATAGAAGTTTAATACAGATACACAAGGGAGGCTGAACAGCAACCTGTCTGTGTAGCGTGTTATTCTCATTTTCAGTACATGCATGGCACACTACCACCTGCTTATAGTTAAGTGTACTGAAGTGCGTTAGTTTTGGACCATGCTGGCAAAGAGGAAGGGGACGTTCCATGGGAATTCAAAGAGTTCCTAACCTTTCTCCAAAGCTTGAAGTCTATCTTCCACTGCTTACCATGACTGAACGGCCAGAGTTTAAAAATCTCTCTGTATTTCTAATTTAAAAAGTAAAATATATTTTTTTTATTGGTGCCTGTCATCCCTGTGTGTGTACCTGTGTATATATATGTGTAATGACTGGCCTGTTGCTGAATCTCTCAAGTAATTAAAATATTATGCACTTTCTGTAATACACGAATGCTGTTGCCCAGGCTTTTTTGCCTGTATGTGCCATGTTCTATCATGTATTATAGCTGCACTAATTAAGTCATGCCTCTGGTGCCCTAGTGATTGTATTTTCTGATATACCCTGGTGCTTCATATACTGTGGAGCATTAGTGACCAAGCAAAAGACAGAACAGTGACCTAATACCCTCCTGTATTATTTTTTTTTCAACCCTAGAAATTATCTCTGGTGTCTGTGGTCTAGGAAGCAGGTGACTCTAGGACAAACTCTTACTAAAAGGGTGTGATTTCCTGCCATAACAGCTTTAATCTTTTGGTCTTCTCTAAGGTCACTAAAAGCCGAACTCCTAGGACTGCAAATCCAAACACTCAACCTGTTCAAGGCATTCCATGAAGGAGAGAGAGTGTAGATAGCTGTGCAATATGAAAGCTGAGTTGCAATGGCAAACCTACATCCTTGAGCAATCAAACTTTATAATCTAAGTGATCAGACTGGTCCTTTCTTCAGCTCTCCAATGAAAGCTGAAATGATTACCCCCTATTAAAAAAGGAATAAAATTCTGGAGGCTATTGCTAATGTGTAGACTTTGTGATCCCTGCTCCAGACCAAACCCTACCTACAGGTCCTCTGTTTTCTTGCTTAAATGTTGAGACTTTTATTGTAACTGCGAGCTCTTGGACAGCGAGACAAAGGAGGTCTTTTTCCTCTTGGTGTACCTGAGCCAGGTGTCCACAGCTTTTCCAAGGACTCCATTTGATATGCACCATGATGGGCATAAAACAAGTAGCTCACCTTAAACGTGACAAATGCTGTTAAGATTTTGCGTGAAACAAAGCAGTTTTCCAGCTTGATTTATGAACACTGGGAGGTGCCCATAGTATTTGTGTCAAACTATGTTTAGACAACTTATGATTTTCCTGTATCTATGCTTGAGAATCAGCCTTCTAGTTACCTTTGGACAAGTATCTTGCTGGGGGGATACAGCCAGGAGCGTACCACATTCCTCAGTCTCAAGCCTGCTCAAAATAGTCACACAGGTAGCGTGGTGTCTGATGTCAGCCTGCTTTACAGGCTGCTGCTCATTCCAGTGTGACACTGAAGTGTTTGACTGCTGAACGTGAAGTGGAGTAACTGCTAGGTGTGGCCTTGTGAAAGTTTTTGAATTTGAAATTCAGTAAGATTTACCATCATGGGAATGAACCAATTGCAAACAAAACTTGATAGGGTACCTTGCCAATCACCTGCTATGACCGTAGCTACTGACTATTGCCACAGCTAAAGTCAAGTAGTAAGGAGGGTGTTGTGTTGGGCTGTGGCTCAGTATAAGAACTTACTGAAATATTTTGAGAGTAGAATCATGAATCAACCCCTTTCTATTTGGTATTATTTTTGCAGCAGGTAACTGGGTTTTTCCTCAAACTGTGTATGATTCCTTCCTCAAAAAGTAGTGCGTTATTCTGTCAAACAATCTGTTTGGATTCAGATTTTCAAACAGAAATGTGGTACCTGACACTGATGTAAAATATTAAAGCCCTATGCAAATGAATGTACTAAGTGTTTTTAGAGTAATTTTTCTAAATTAGCAAACTGCAGAAGGGCCTTACACTCAGCTCCACTTGAAAACACTGTCAGTATTCTCCCTCTTGCTATCACTTTTTTCTTGTTCCCATTCATTTTCTCTTTCTACCTATTACATCCCAAAATGCGGTGTGAACTTCAGTATCTTGTGTAAGGGCACTGATATATACCGAGTTCAGTAATATCTCCCTCAACTGAAGCAGGAGCATACAGTGGTAGGCTACTCTGAGTATACTCTGTGTCCCAAAATACTGCCCATATAGGACTTGGAGTGGGAATAGCACTATCCATGAACAACTGCGCAGCTGGACATGAAGTAATCTTAATTAACCACAGGTCCAAATCCATTGTCTCTCTATGCAGCTGTGAGACTGCATAATGCTTTCACCAGATTTTTATCAGGAGCTGAGTCTGCTAAATCCATTTTTAATTAGTACAGCATTATGAGTGTGAAAACCTGACACCCAATTAAAGTAATATTTGAGACTTGAATACTATGTGCTTTTGTTACCATATACGTACGTGTTTCTTCTTTTCATCACCATCTTCTGGGGTCGTTTCCAAATACAGGAAGGAAAATGCTCAACACATGCCTTGTTCCAAGTCTCTGTGACTTTGGCAAACCACATCTACACCAGGTCCCCAGCATGTGTCCCCAGGAACCATGCAGCCAGCCCAACCTGGCCTTTCCTTGCAATTCATCTAAAGGTATTATGCCTTCATCTTAGAATTTCAGAGCATGTGCTTCTACCATCCAATAAACTTTATGCTTGATAATTTCTCCCATATGCTCTGTAATAAATATACCACACAACAAAATTATTTTGTGATTAATTTACACAGCTGACATCAGAGAATCCAAGAAAATTTCTGCCAAAATAATTTTGTAACACATTGGATGATTTACTTTGTAAACTACCATAAGCATTGTCTTTGTGTGAAAATGCAGAATTATGTTCCCCTTCTGGAAATATTTTTTTCCTTTATTCTTACACCACCCCACCCCCCCACACCCCCCCCGCCAAATCTCTCTAATAAGAGCTAATAGTATACCCAGGTTGACAAGAATACGTAAATCTGTGCCTCCAGTCTTCAGGGTTGATGCCTTGTTTTTGTATGAAATTTGAATAAATCATGTAAACTCCAGCATTCTTTGCACTGTTGCGGAAGTGAGGCATCTTACAGTTTTCCTCTAAGTAAGGGGATGGGCAATTTGTTAATTGTTTTCCAACGTTTCACTGTTATTTCACAGTAACAGGAAAGATATTATTTATGGCCAGTTATTATCCTGATGAATGAAAACAAAATTGCTGTTGACTTTCATCACATACTTGATCAGATGGTTTAGGTTGGAAATGAAATATGAGGATGCTGTAATCTTTGCTAACGTTAAGATACAAAGCAATAGCAGAGGAAGAAAATAGTGTTAGCTCTAACAAATGGATATTGGCTTTGCTATTAGAACTTTGGTGTAGTCTAGAAACATATTATTAGCTTTTGATTTCCCTTGCCTGCATTTTTCAAATTGCTCAAGGAGCAAGTTGTGTAGGAGTAAAAGTTGTATTGGGTAGTTCAGTGGCTTACATGCTTTCAGTGATTATCCTGTACCCTTTCCGAAAGAGGAGATTCACGTTTAGTCCAATGACAAATTCATTGGAGTAAGTGGAAGAAGTAATAATGAAAAGCTTTTATTTGGGATGTCATTTGGGAACAGTTCTATCCTTTAACATAAAAGCATTATGATGTTCTCTGTCAGTAGCATTCAGAAATATAATTTGCTTTTGACAGTCAAGACAGTTCATAAATGACCTTCATCATTCATACCCAAACCATCCTGTAACACAGATGCAGCCATGAAGGGAGTTAGAAAAACTTGTGGCTTCTGGTTTGTAATATATTTCAGAGATTTAGCATAGTTTGTCTAAATTTGTTATTGCTCTGTTATTTTTATGATATCTAGCATATTTTTTAGTGTTATGACGGCATAACTTCAAAAATACTGAGGGGGTGTTTCTTCTTGTGCTCTCTGAAAATCTGTCATAAAATATTGCATATTGCTTGGTTCACCACATTTTCCAGTCAGTAAGATTTTCCAAAATTGGTGACACCATTGTCACCACAGAGCTGTTCAGAAAGGCTTACTTTGTGGAATTATAAGGCCCCTACCAGATTACCTTTAATAATATTGTCATTTCCTTACATGTTGGAATTTCCTTACTGAACAATTTAAGGTATGCAAATGGAGCACTTCATCCAAAGATCTGATGTGGGGTTTTATTTCTTTATTTTTTTATAAGATATTGAATAATTTCTTGTCCTTATATGAAGGGAAACTCAAATGTAGAGGATTCAGTGACTTGCTGGATTGTACAGCATCTGTCAGTGATGATGAGGAACAGAACCAGGATTTTCTAGCCATATGCTCTACACAGTGTAGAAGAACTTTGAAGGGCTGCAGCATGTAGTATAGCGTGTTGAATTATGCCGTGTGTAGTGGAAGAGCAGACTCTGATTTTGTGCTGCAGTCTTGTAAAAGGCCTTTGTGTCTGCTCTCTGTCTGAGAGACAAGCCACCCTATGAATAATAAGTATTTAATAGTACATACAAAGTGTTCTAAAGGAAGCAACTGAGTGAGCAAAAACAAGGACAAGGTTGCCAAGAGAGACTAGAAGAATGGTACTTGGAACACAAGCTTGTCCCGCTTCCCCTATTAAATACTGCATGTACAAAGAGAGCCTCTCAGTAGATAAGCAAGGTAAACAGAGAAAGGGGCAGGAGAGAAAAGGAGTGGATCGTGTGGTATCTCTCCATGGAGATGGGTGGAAAAAGCTGGATGAAGGGAGCAGCTGGTAGTATGTAACCCACAAGGCTATAGGACAGCAGTAGGTGACTGGGGACAGAGGCAGCTCATTCTCTTTCAGTGTTTTCCTAGACCAAGTAGACACAATAAAAGCAATAAAGGGCAACTTCAGATTGTCTTATTCACCAACTTCTCCCTAGCTGGCCACCCAGGAAACCCTTCTGATTACACCATTTGACAGCCTATCTGCCACCCCTTCCAGCCAACGGAAGCTGCAATACAGCAACATCTGTGCTCTCATGATCTCTTGGGAATATTATTAAAGCAGCCAACAGAAGGAGATGGAGAAGTCAGGAGCACCTTCTAGTGACATTACTGCACTTGAGGTGCTTTCTCAGCTATCTGGATGACCTAGTATCCGAGGTTGCTCTAGTACCCAAGTCTAACCCTACCAATACAAAACAGTGTCTTCTAGAAAGTCTGACATGAGACCGTGGTGGTGCAGGCTGCATCACATCTTACCACTACCACGAAGTGTCCTAGAACCAGGGATACCTAACACGCTTCTTCAAAAGCTGTGTGGCATGGATATGGAGCCCACCTCTCCCACTGGGCAGGTCATGCTGCTGGGCCTATGCCATGGTGATCGTCAAAAGCAATCTTAATTGGTATTTCCACGTGGTAACCCCAATGGTGCATGATTGATCCTGCTTCTCCTGCTCCTCTCATGTGAACATGAGTGACAAAGCTGCTTTAGGGACCAAAAGAGATATAAAATTTGCATCCTGCAGCCCTCCCACCTTAGAGAAACAACATGTGATCAAGCTGGAGGCTGCTGCTCCACAGTTGCTGGATGAGAGCCAAATGTGGGTTTGTCAGACTACCCAGACTCACTTAGCAACTGCCTGTGTGCTTGGGATGTGCCGAGCCAGTCTCAGCACACCACGCTGTCTACCCCTGCTTGAGCATGCCACCAGGTCACGTTTTCCCTTGAGATTTACTCTGCATGGGTGTTTTGCTCTGTTCTGCCCACCAGCAGGTGAGCCTCACGCCTTCTGAGCAGCTTTTGAAGGTGACCTGGGCCAGCTGCGTCCATTCAAACAGGTACACCTCATGCTCTGTAAGCTGTCTTATTGCTGAGTTGTGAGAGCACCTTCTCAGCAGACAGTGCTGGAGCCAAGAGCCTGAGGAAGGGGGAGAATGGGTGTTCTGCCCCATGTGAGCAAACAGGTCTGTTGGGACAAGCACCTAGAGCTCAGTGGTGGTTGGCTTTTCAGGTATGGCCCCTGATGGGCCTAGGGAGGTGGATGAGAAAGGCTGATTTCTCAGAGATCTGGATCTTTCCTGGTTCTGATTTCTTTCTCCATTCCCCTCACATTGCCTGAAGAGATGCTGGCAGGTAGCAGAGCTAGGCAGGACCCCTTCCATAGGACTGGGTTGTATTATGGGAGTGTGTATGGTGTGGACAAACAATGTATGTATTAAAGACTAAACTGGCTTAGCTACAAGGGATGGTGGTATCTATGGCAGTAGGTGCCCTCTCAGAGATGCACTGAAGAATGGCTAGAGCCTGCTGGAGACACCAGGCTGGGCAGCAGCAAAGAAGATAATATTCATGGTCCAGCCTGAGGTCATCTTGCATGCACAGTACTCAGGAATGTTCTGAAAGGGAAGTGTGACACAGATTATTGTTAATTTTACTGTAGGAGTGTCAGCGTTAATTGATCTGGAAGAAAACAAACTTTTTAAAAAGGATTACTCTTCTTCTGAGCTATTCAGAGGTTTCTAGCGCAAACTGTTCAAAGCATAAACTGTTGCTTACAAATCCAGCACGGTTCAGTGCAGGGTATTTCATGGTTCGTGGAGTTGTACAACAAACAAATAGGAATAGTTCTTATGGCTGGGAGCCTCCTCAAATGGATCTGACATCAGCAGAGACCGCTTCTATCAAAGAACTTCATGATCCTTCTTTAACCAGAGGTTTCTAGTCCCTTTATTTTTGTACATGCTGAATCAACTCTTTGCATGGTCAGTAAGGCAAGAGTGAGCAGATAGGAGTAGAGTGGGAAGAAGTCTATAATACAATAATAATAAGCTAAACAAATTACCTTTGTAATGGGTGCAGTGTAAATGTAGCTAATGTTAGTCGCTATTTGGCTGTTGCTGGATCGGTGGCTCTTTTGTTCCTGCATGCTTATGTTAGGACATTCTAATCATCATTGCATTAGAAGGCTTCCCATTTTATTTTTTCTTTAGGGTACAGGTATTGTAACTTGCACTTAATGCAGAGAGTGAACAAGAAAAGATTTCAGAAAGACTTTCTCTAATAGCATATTAATTGGTAAAGATTGTTTTGCAATACAAATATTCTTTGTTTACTATTAAAAAGCTTCAGTTGCCTTTAGACATCCTAAGTGATTTAGAGAAACAGACAAATGATTTAATTTTGATTTTGTTTTATACTCCAATGAAGCAAACAACAGATTTGGAACAAGCTGCTTGCTAGACCTTGGAAATTAAACTGCTCGTTTTATTGGGCACTGGTAAAGTGTGTCTGCCTTTCCTGATGGCAGACAAGCCTGCAATACGTTGACTCATGCTTGTTAGGGTTCCATCAAGCTCCTTTTATTTCCTTGATTATGATTCTAGTGCTGCTGCCCAGGCAGGAGCTCCCGGTTTGATTTCCCTTGGAACCTGTGCTTTCCAGAGAACATCTGCCCCCTACAACCTGGAGTGAGTTACATTGTGAGAGCCTGAGTTACAAGGCTATGACTTGTCTCCAGAAAGCTATTTAATGCAGAACGCTGAAGCTTTTTCTTACCTCCTTTAAGTGGGGATCTGCGTGCATGAAGCATTAGGTGAGATTGGAGCAGGGGCTTTGGAAGACAATAATAGTCTAATTTGAACTTATAAATCTAACTGTTTCGATAAGGCTATTGTTGAAATCAGTGTTTTGATGACTGAATGTGATACTTGAAGCACTCTTGTTCATGTTATTCTTGGTCCTTAGTAAGTTTTCTCAGATCTCGAAGCCAGTAGTCAGCAGCTTTTTGCAGAAGCATGGGAGCTCCAGGTGAGTGAACCACTAACCTAAGTACCTTCAGTAATCGTGAGTGCTTCTTATCTGGCTTGCTTAAGGCACTCTAAGATAAGACATTTGAAGGCAGACTTCTTGCTTGCATGACACTTTCTCAGGCTCTAGAAGTGCTATTAAATAACCTGTTTTCACCTAATTAGTTCTAGTACTTGTACCACTAAAATAGCAAGAGTGTATTTACTTTTCTTTTTTTCTTTAACTTTAGTTCTGTTCAGGTTTACGCAGGCTCTCATTCTGCCTTTATCACCATGTTATCCCAGTGTCTTCTGGTGAGCCACAAAGCAAAAGCACTAACATCTGAACTTCCCACACATGTAGTTTATTCTTTCTCATCTCTTTTCCTTGGAGAAGTAAATGTATGTTCAGTATACTGGTTTATTTTGGTAGGGTTTCTTAGTTTGTCTGTGTTGAAGAAGGTGGAGTCTATGCACTGAGAACAGCAAATGGTAATAGCTTCTTAAAAGCAAGGTGAAGTAGAGCCCCATCTAATATTATACATAATTACATTTTCTTGATGAGATGCATCTTGCAGGCAGTACAGTTTTTTTCCCTAGGAGTGAAGGGCTAAAAAGTTGTTCACTGGAATTACTTCTGTCTTTTAAAAGACAAGCTATGTTTCCTCTTTTACGTGTTTCAAGAGTGCTACAAATAGGACTATATAAAGATCAGCAGTCAACACAGCAGCAATCCAATGGGTTTTCTTGTCTTGTTTTAAGAAAAACATACAATAAAAGAATATTCCAATCTTGGTATTTCACAGGACATGTTATTTGGTATTTCTCTTGATTTTACAAAATTTGAGTGAAATCCCAGACTCTGCTAAATCTAATTTATGTTCTTCATATTAATGTTGCTTAAAAAAAAAAAAAAAAAAAAAAAGGTGTATTTTCTGACATGAGAAAATTAATTGTTGGATGGTCTCTTCAGTTACTGGTGAGAAAAGAAAACTGTTAACTTGTTCCAAAGTTGCACAGTTTTTTAAGATCCAGTTGTCACAGTTACTGTATCTTGGTAATGAACTGAGCACTGCCTAAATCTGTGGGGCTTTTTAACTAACTCATGTGCTTTTAACTTCCCTCTTTTTTGCTCTGACTCACATCTTGGATGTTAAATTGTGTAACCTGCCAGCCAATTGCCTGCTATGAAAAATGTTGTAGCTGCAGGGATTATTATTAAGTATGTCTAATAATTTTCATACTTTAGTGATCTATTTCTGGATCATTATGCAACCCACTACTCAGTGGGACTAGGCAGAAAGGGATAGAGCAGGACTGGGTGCTGATAAACATAAACCGTTTGGTGTGTTCAGCCAAGCTGTGGGGGTCCTCTGGGCACAGGTGGTCTGTTTAAAGCTGTCTTGCTTTGTAGCAAGTTGCCATGGTCTTCCCCAAAATACAAAGCCATTTCTTCCCACTTAAATTTCTGGGCACTGGGGACAGGAGGGCTTTCAGCAGCTGCTATATGGCTATTGGCAGGACTCTTCTGCTATCAGGTAGACATGCCCCTAAACATAAACCACATGTATTTATGTTTGTGTGTGTAGTAGAGAAGGATGTAAGTGCAATTCAAAACAGTGTCAATACATGCTGGAAACTGCATAGTAAATCACCATATGTTCCAGAGGAAATGCCAAAGTCATGATCGCTTTATATGTGCACAGCTGACTGGCAAGCAGAAAGGTAGACTCATGATGGGGGATGCCATCATATGCTTTTCATCTTCTTCGCTGTATCAGAGCATGATTAGAGCCCATCTGTTTCCCTTAGTGCTGGGGCAGGGTAGGAAAACATTCAGCCCAAAGTTTTGCTGCTGGAGCACACACACCAGCAAAAAGGAAGCTAAACCCAAGGAGCTCTCTCAGATGTGTTTGTTTCCCATTTCTTTTGAAGTACGGAATTTTAAAAATTTCTTTGAAATTCTCTTCCTTCTGCAACTGGCTTTACGTTTGTATTGTGACAGCCTGACATTTGCTGGCTGTAGTTTGCAGACCAGGCATGTCTGGGAAGAAACCTCAGCCCTACGTGCCAGTTCGGTTGGATAATACAACTGGGGAGGGGGCAGTAAGCATCTCTGTTCTTTTTACCTGTGCCAGCATGGAGTATTTAATGCCTCACTAAAGCCCTAAGTGCAGGCGTAAGAGTGGTGGTATTTGCTGACATGTTTGGCAATCTGTTTGGTTTGCGTTTTTTCCAAGCTCTTTAAGGATACTTGAAACGTCTGATAGAAAATCATAGAAATGAATAATGACTACTTCTTTTTTTTTTTTTTAAATTAAACCCGATTTATTTTAACTAATGTAATTTAGCTTTCTTCAAACTAGATCCCTATGTGGATTCAAAACTGCTGTACAACGATAACGTTGACTGCTGTGACACCTACTGGTCGAGCTGAGCTGAACAAGGGAAAGCCTGTGGGTACTTGCTCTTTCCTCTTCCTAATAATAATTCCAGTTAATGAGTTTGGCTCTTGGCGCAAACACAGCAAGGATGGTGTCTCTTGGAAAGATTGACACATCTTCTTTCAATACATCTCCCAGTACTTTGTGCATGAAGAAATTTAGATAATCACTTTCTTTTTGCTTTTAACTTCTGTCCTTTCCATTCCTAGTAGCTCTTTAATCTTCACCCTCTTTGTTTCATCTGTCTTATCTTTATCCAAGTTTCTTTTTTATCATCTCTTAATAGTATTGGGAACTGCAAGGAAATCACTTTGAAGTCTTCTCTGGATTGCCTTCCTCACCTAGAACAGTTCTTCTTCATTATCTGTGATCATTTCTTTAGTGCTGGAGACCTATTATCATTCTTATTGCCCTGTTAGGCATTCCACTTTTCTGGGAAAGATAAGGAGCCATTCATGCGACTCCTTCCATAAGATCTCATACCTAAGGAGGTTTTGTGATTATTGAGAAAAATGGAGCTTTTCTGTATACATAGAAATAAAGATATTAGTAATTCACAATAAAGTAACAGCTTTGCATCTCCATTGAACAATGAAGAATGGGTAACATCTCATAACTGTAGGAAAATTTTCTGTATGCTTTGTCAGGGGGATAGTTTTTCTGCACTCAAGTAGTGCGGCAATCTTCTAAAAATGCATTCCCCTGTGTGTGATTCTGGAACATACCATCAATCCAAAAAGTTACACAGAGGGCTTCTCAGGTTGTTCTTCCTTTGAGAGACTCGCTTTGAAAGACAGTTTATATTCTAGAAGTTTGAGTAGCTTCAAGTAACTTAAAGTTGCATGAGGTGACTTGACCTGATCTAGTAGTCCTCAGTGGCTGATAGGGAGAAATTCCTGCTGTTTCCTCTTCCCCGTTTCTGGCTGCATACTTCTGTCACTTATTTTGTGCCCGGCAACTCTGACACTGTTCAGACCCCGTCTGCAGGCCCATTCAGTTCACTGGCCTGGCAAAAAGAGAGAAGATGGGTCATGGGAATTCCAGTCTGATGAGCACCATTGGGTAGCAGCAAGGCACCACAGGTGGCTGTGAAGCAGGAGTGAGAAAGGAGCTGGAGTTGAAAGCAGGTTAGTGAGGTCTTCCCCATTTTGGCAGCAACAAGCTGATAGCTTCAACTGTTGCATGGAATTTCCCCTATGAAAAAAAGGTTTGTTATCTCTTGCTGCCTTTTTCCCCTCCCTGGTCTGCCAGCTCTATGGACTCTTGCAGTGAGCTGTAGGTCATGCTGCCCTTCCTCCGTCCCTTTCATTCTCTCTGATTCTGGGCAGGTTCTTGCATTACAATTTTAGTGTATGGTCTGCCCCCCTGTCTAGGGCATCTGGCAACTTGACCAACATGTCTTCTCTCTCTCTCCTCCCTTGGGGGAGAGTTGTGTATGCTCACTTTTCACTGTGTATTTACATTAATTTTTTTTGCACATGTGGCATTATTTTTGTTAGGAAAGGCCAGGAAAAGATCTATCAACTTTAGACTGAAAGTTGAAAGGTTTGTGAGGGTACTTTTTCTATTGGTATTTCTGACCCTTAAGAGACCTTTGTGTACTGCACAAGTAGGCTTTGCCTTTACAGTACGAAGTGATTCCATCCTGATGGACAGAAGATTTTACAAGGATTTTCCCCTAGAACTTAAATGGTTTTAACATACCCCTGAAAGTTATGGAGCTGAGGAGAAAATGGGAAACTGAGCAAGATTTTACATTCCTTGGCAATTCAGTGAAAAGTTGAGGTTGTATATACTATTATCACAAAAGATGATGGTACTGAGGGTTCACATTGGTCATCTACAGTAATTAGAAATTGTGCATTGTGTATCAGTCTGTAGTCTAATTAAGAATGAATCGAGATGAGTAAATAAGCTCAGCATCGGAGAGGAAGGGATAGAATCTCTATCAGACAGCTGAGATGGTCAAAGTGTTGCTCACGGTACAGGCTACTCCTAAGCATAGGAATTGACTTTGCTATGCCAACCAGAATAAGCTTATTTTGTTCTTCAATTTGAAGAGATCTGGCTCAGAACACAAAATAGGCCAGTGATCACTATTTACTTGTCTGACAATATTCCGACCTCAGACTTCATTTTAAAAAGTTGGGTTTGGACAGCAGTAAGTGTTACTGCAAGGTGCTGAAAAGTTCCTGGTTACCTGTGCCCTCACTGAGGGTTGAGGGCAGTGGCTGCGATGGTGATATTTCATTATTTCAATTCAGTAACAGTAAAATGTCCTTAGCAAATCGAGACCCTCAGACTTGGCTACTGCTGCCTGCAGGGAGCAGTCAGCATGTCAAAGATACTGGTCTGAAGCAAAACAGGTTAAGGCAGAGGATGCATGATTCCTGTTGTAGTGACAGGGAATTAATCTCTTTTTGTCTGAAGGGTTGGAAGTTACAAAAGAGTTCAGTACCTTCTGGGATTTCCTAAGCCTGTCAGGGTCCAGTCGCCCATAATAGTCACTTAACCTTATAATAATTTTACTCCACATCTTTCTTATTTTTGATCCCTTGACATTAAATGACTTGCCCAAGTTCACACAGGAAATCTGTGACAGGGTTAGGATTTAAACCCAGATGGCCAGACTTCTAGTCCAGGTCCTTAGGAACTTTCCGGGGTGGCTTTTCTGTAAGCTAGATCCTGAAAAAGAGCCCGTCAGTCAAGTGGCACTTCCAGCAAGCCATAACACCTTTTAGACTAGAAACCTACAGAGTAAGTCTGCATTTTGTAGCCATTTTTACACAGTGTTGGTGTATCTTTTAGTGACGCATTGCTAAAAACTGTCATTTGAAATCTTGAATTACAGAAATCTCTGAGTCTTACTTTAAACATAATCCTATGCTTAGCTAGAGAACCCTATGCAGAGACAACTCACCTTGACTTAATTATATACGTCCACAGTGCCTAATTTGTGGTGATGTCATTTATCTAATGGCAAAGTTTCAGAGAGCGAGGGACTGCAATTTAATTTCACTGTTGCCTTGTGCTGTTATGGCAGTTTGACTTTGGCCTCGAGATGTAGTGGGGCACTGTGTCCTTTAGAGGTTTCTCCATGGGCTGGCTGGAACTAGAGTCTCCTGCCAGGTTTGGGTACAGCCCAGACAGTGAGGCAGAGCTCTGTCACCCTAAAGGAGCTCCAAGCCACACAGTTCTGCTGTCTCCAGTGCAGCCACTGTATTAAAATACTTTCTATTTCTTTTGAATTCTTGCTGTGAGATTGAAAATTAATTACCTAGAGGACAGGTGTCCAATCTGTGAACCTCCAAGGACAGTTTGGTTGGTGCCGTACCCAGCTGTGGTACCCTGTTTCCCGAGGGCCCCTCAGGAGCAGGGCAAGGGCTGGCTGGGTTTTCCCACAGTGAGCTTCCACTCACCACCTTTCTCTGGGATGTGAAAATACCTGCAGCCTCATATATGACAACAGGCTCAGATACAGCATACAGGAATGTGCTGGCATCCCTCGTACCTTGGTGAGTCTTCTCTCAGTTCAGTTGTTCATTGAATCACAGACTGGTTGGGGGTGGAAGGGACTTCTGGGGGTCATCTTTACAACCTCCCCATGCTTCAGCAGTGTCATGTAGAGCAAGTTGCTCAGGACCTTTTCATTAAACCTTAGTGACAATGACAGCCAGGAGCCCACAGCAAGTTCCCAAGTCGTGTCCAAGAAGGGAGCAGTTGGAACAGACTGCACAGAATCCCTTGCTGGCTGCAGCCCATCGCAGCTTCCCACCTTCCTGGGACGCTGACAGGACCCCATGTCGCGTGTAGCCCTCTCTGCCCTGAGAATGAGCTGTGAGACCCAAGTGGCTGGTGCGATGGGGCTGCTCAGCGGGCATGGCACCTGCTCACGGTTTGAGGAGGTAGGCAGCTTTTCCTTCTCACGCTAAGTCTCCTTCATGGCATTGTCTCTGCAGAGCTACAATGAAGACTTTCTGAGCATGCCTGCTAAATGTTTGCAATCAGTAAATGGTAGCTGTTAGGTTTACATGCATCCCATGTACTCAACGTCACAGAGGCCAGAAATAGAAATGTGATTTTCTTTCTAACCTTGTGCGTCAGCCTGAATAGTAAGAGATTCTGTGGCTTTGTGTTGCGTTCTTCTTTCGCATTACTGTAAAGATATCTGATTGAATACTAAGTATTACTTATTCTATCAAAAATCACAATGGGATGCTCCTGCAATCTTTTATTGTTATGTTGAGCCTCTTTTTTTTGTAGTGCAAATAACAATCACTTGTATAAAATTTGTGCCTGTCACAGCATCTTTCTGCTTTCCTCTCAGATCTTTGTATGATGGCAGTGCGTTGCCTATAAGCAATGAATTAAGGAAGGATTTTGATAAAGTCTAGGAGACTGCACATAGCTTTTCAGGTCATGTGTTTGCTTAGTAATAATTAATAGATCTGTAAACTGTTAAAAATAAATAAATCACATCTCTTTCTGGCTTCTGCTCTTGCGCAGAAGGTTTGGAGTAAAGTCCAAAGAGCTTGCAGGGACATATGCTGCCTGCTTCCAGCTCTTGTCCAGGGTTTGTATCATCGTATTAGAATTTCAAGATCACAGAACAACATGACAGTAGCCATTTTACATGTCAATATAGAGTCTGTTAAGTCTAAATCCCTGACTTTGGGTTCCTTTCTCTTTCTTTCCTCACTGAGACTCTTTGGAATTTTCAATTTACACTGCTGCTGAAACTGATGTCTGTGGGTTTTGTGTTAGTTACCTTTTTTAAAAGCTTTTATCAAGTTCTTAGGAAATATGTACTCTTCCTTATTAAGTCCAAAGTATATTGTCAGTCTGCTGAACTTCTGATGTTAAGCAAAATAAATTGTGCCTGAACACAGTAAGTGCAAATAATTATTTGTTTTAACATTTAAAGATGTTTTAACATTTAAAGATACACAAACTTGGACCTGATGAAAGCCTGACTTACAATGTTGTAATTCACACTTAGTGGCAGAGGCAGCTCCAGAGTTACCCTGTATTCATTTCTGCCTGCCAGCATTAGCATGCATGGCTTTGGTGCAGTTGTGCTCCAGAACTGTGCATGCAATCATTCAGTTTGTCCTGATAAATGAGAGTGCTTGTGCTTGCAATTTTACCAGCACATCTTTTGAGAATTTATTTGAATGCTGTGGTTTCTAAACCACCTTCATCTGAGGGGAATGCAGTTTTGCAAAGCCAGTGAAATTACTTGGTGAAGATAAAAGTGAGACCCCTGCTTTTCTGTCAGTTATGTAAAACAGGAAAAAAAGAAAAAGAGTGTGGTCTGGGATAGTAACTGTGGACTACACGGTTATGTGGCTCTAGCTGGGTTGGTATCTTGCAACAGCTATTTACTCAACGTCCTTAAGAGCACAGGTGCAAGCATAAAGAGATTGCTTCTCTCAGAGGTCCATCTAACCAGGTGTCCAGTGTTGGACAGTGTCCAGTGGACAGCACAAGCGCAGGATGAAAACATCAGAGTACTTTTTGGAATAATCTCCTGGCACCCAACCAATTAGGGGAAAGGATCAGAAGCAGTTTGTTGGTATTTAATAACCCTTTGTGTATTTTTCGTCTATGGTTATGTCCTGGTACCTTTTGAATCTCCTCAAAGCTAAAATTAAAAAATTCATAAGGCCCATGACAAGGAGATCCAAAGGTTAGTAACCAGCTGCGTGAGAAGAGCTGTCTTTCTTGTTTTGAACGTGCTAATATAATTTCATAACCCTTAATTCTTTTATCAGAAGACAGGGTGAGCAACTGTTCCCTGTCCTCTACTGTGACACTAGTGATTTTATAGCTCTCTGTAGACACCTTCATGTTTTCCTTATTCTGCCATGCCTGTCTCCCATCAGAGGTCTAAAATGGACTTGGTCAAAATAGTGATCTCTTAGGAAATGTTGACTGAACTTTCTCAGACTCAGTTTACAAACAGGTGAAATAGGAAAATGATGCTATCTGTTCCACAGCAAAGTAACTGTTCTGATCCTTAATTATGTTTTAGATAGCAATAGCAAACATAATGAGGGTGGTGAGAATTTTTTAGTTAGTGACTCTCAACAGACTTTATCCATTTAGAACATTGTGGAGGTACATGGAGGCTGAACATTTGAGAAAATTATATGGGGATTGATAATGAGTGATTTGTTAAGCTGTTACTGCTCAGTTTTCTTTGTAATGGAGAAAAGTGTGAAACCCGATTGAGAGGAAAAATATCTCAAGCCAACTGGCATCTAGATGATTAGCACAAACCCTGGAAGAAGTAGAATGAAGACAAGTCACATTTTATCCTTTTACAGTTTCTTCAATGATGTGGCATATCAAAAAGCTTAAAGTGGCAAGTTAGAGCCCCCCATTAAAAAAAAAAAAAAAGTGCTCTGCAAACTCTAGAGCAGTTAGTGTAATAAAAATGGTGAGGAAAATCTGGAAATAGTGCTAGATGGGGGGATACAGAGATGAAAATTAATATGCTTTTTTATATGCAACTTGTATATGGGCTGAACTTAAGTATTGCTTTTAGTTGCTGGCATCTTCATATTAGAAAGATGTAGGAAGACAAACTGGAGGAAGCTCAACAGAAACTCAGTATATGAATTGGATGGAATGTGGCATATGATTAAATAACTTTAAACATTTTCTGTTTAAAAATACAGTCTTTCAATCCACTGTACATTAAAATGCAAATAGTAAACAGGAGTCAAGAAAGAAAAAAAAATTCAATCGGCAGAAAACGAGCAAAAGAAGCTGCAGCTTTTAATATGTTTTTGCTGTGGAGAAATGGCACAGAGCAGCATAATGTTTGGTGTTTTATTCTAAGTACCACAAAGTAAAACTGGAGAGATTAGATGAGTCTTTGAAGGAAGGGGAGTATTTTACAAACTGACGATATGCAGCAAGGTGAATTGGCTAGGTGGGTAAGTGGCTACAAGCCTGGATTATGCCGCATTATATGTCGTCCCCTTCTCAAAAAGCAAGGAAGTTAGATTTCAGTTCTTGTAACCCAAGAGGGAAAAAAAGGTGCAAGTACATAAATGTGCATGTTCATGACACACTGTTCCTGCGCCTGAGTGTTCAGCGGGTTCAGCTTAGATGCCAGCTGTATTTTGGAGGCTCTGGCCCAGGCTGCTGTCCCCAGCCTCACTCACGCGCAATTCTCCGAGAGGAACAGAGATGGAAGGGTGCTGCATGGCGTTGCGGTGTGGTGGAAGGGGTTGATGTCTTTGGATGTCAGTGTGCTCTGGAGCTGAGTGTGGTGTCTTGCAGAGCTGTCTCCATCTTCTGCTCTCCTCCCTGGAGACAGCAGGTTTCCGTGTTTGAGCCCAAGTGGACCAAGCTGAGCAAGGGGGGGAAGAGGAGTAAGTGGTGCTGCTGGGCTGAGCCAGGCTCTGCCTCCTTTACTTCTGCAGAGTAATACCTTGCTCTGTTAAAGCGAATGGAAATATTTGCAGAGTAAGGTACCACGTACTAGTAATAAAAAAGCCTGAGTCTAGTCTTACATTAATATTTATTTAACACCACAATGTTAAGTGAATAGCAGTGTAGAGGAGGGAAGCTATTTATTTTTCACACAGCAGAGGCATTTTGAAAAACAGGAGATGGTAATGCAAAGTTGCTCAGAGGAGTGAGCGGCATGAATGCTGGACATGCATATAAGAAATTCTGGAAGACCGTACTGCTTTCAGCTCACTGGGCGGAAATTAAAAACAAATAATCTGTGTGTCAGTGGGATAGCAGAGAACAATTTTGGAGCCTGCTGTTGTTTTCAGATTTATGTTTTTATTAATTTACTTCTTGACTTTAAACTCAAAACATAGCTACTACAACTGCAGGGCTAATAATAATTTACAGTACTGCCCGGGATCTTTAAATGGGTGAAAAGACAGAGGGATATTGTAATCTGGTTTTGGATTACGCTGCCTGACTGATCTTCGGTCATTGTTTTCCTAACTCTCAATGGAAGGATGAAGTGTCTGGGTGGGATGTGTGAGTAGCTATGTCAAAGCAGGGACCTTGCTTTATATTTCAGAAGAATTTCTTGTAGTCCTTCTTCCTTTCTGGAACATTTGGATTTCTTTTCTTTTAAAATATTGGAATTGCTTTTCCAGTTAAAAACCGTTTTCACTATTGCCTTGAAACCTTCATAACCAGTATGTTTTTCGCAACATGGTTGAGACTGCATGGCTGGTTTTGCCCATGAAACAAATGTATAGAATCAGATCTGTTTGCTATAGCTGAGGAAGGCTGACAAACTTCCTGGAAAGTACCTTTTAACCAAACCCTTTTTACTTTTTTCATCATGAGGTGGTTTGCAGAGAATCCACTGGCTGTAGGGACAGCAGAGAGGGTGGAGTGTTGCTTGCAATAATTTGGTGAGTGTTCAGTAAAAGCAATGTGATCAAACTAAGCAAGCAACATTTGATGCACACACTAAATTTTGAAATGCTTCTGCCTTGGAAAAGTCATCTTTCATGTGGCTGTGATTCAGCCCGGAGATGAGTTCCAGGGAGAAATGAGAAATAGAAATGCACATACTGGCTGGTAATTGTGTGAATAGCAATGAGTGGGTAGTTCAAAGCCAGTAGATTTCAACTGTTGGGTTTCTCCCAGTTTGCTTTTTCACAAGTAGCAATAGTGGCAAGGGACAAGCACTTTTGCTTGTTACTTTGTGGGGTATGAATTATTTCCTAGATGGATAGATGTTCCTCTGCAACATGCTAGATGATGAGATTTTCTGTGTGCCATATTTCACCACAGGTTCAACAAGAAAAAAATTCTCCTGTTTTATTATTCTATGCAAATTATTTCCTGTAGCAAGAAGAATTTCAAGCACTATCTAGGTCATTACTGGTAGAATTAATTAGTTCATTAAAAAGTACCACAAAAGAAATGTAAATCACAGTGCCCATCTATTCTGGGCAGATCATTGAAGTATACACTTTAAAAAAAACCCCAAACCCCACAAACAAAAACCTTTCCTTGGCTTAGAAATGGAATAGATGGTTGGGCAGTTCTTTCCCTTTTCTGTTTTTAACAACATGATGGCAGCCAATGTAACTCATTTGATATATGTGAAGACCAAAGTGGGAATATCACAGCTCTATACCATTCAGAATTGTATTTGCAGAGAGTTAAAATTATACCGAAGGCGTGGACTTCAATTTCCATGGCATGGTGATGAAATATGTGAGATGATCAATGTAGATAAAATTCTTGTTTCCTTGCTGCTGTTAAGCATTTTCTTATCCATGGTGAATACCTTTACCTGTGTTTAAAGTTTAGCACTCTCATTTGCTTTTGATACAAAAGTATGGTCAATAGTGATCATGCTTAGCAGCCATTTGACTCTTCTTGCTGCATTTATAGGAGCCATGTGTACTTTTGGCAGTTCACCCATGGTGGTAGCAATGGAAAATGGTATGCTTCCCCCAGATCATGCTACCCGTGTGCTTCTTACGGGCAGGACCTGAGTCGACCACCTCTCCTCCTTGCAGTGGATCTGCACTCCTCCTTGACGGAGAGACAAGGTGGCTCAGCCACCATTGCAGTGACCTTCATTTATGATTCCACATAATTTTTCTTAGGGCAACATTATGCTTTTTTGAACAACGTATAGTGAAGAGCATATACTGAAGAACTTAAGTGTACAGACGTTCTACCTCCTTCAACACAAACCTTTCATTTATTGCTTTTTAAAATTAGAAACATATTTTACTTTAAGGTAACCATTCATTAAACTGAAAGCTTAATCAGCACTTTGAGAAATCTGTGAGATGATGAACAGTGTAATATTAAGCAGTGGTCTCTTCTGGGAAGTTAGTGCTTTATCAGCAGATACCAGAAATCAGACTTGGTCTGAGCTGTGAGAGTAGTTGCAGCTATAACCTAATATTTTCTTCTTAGATTCAATACTGCAAATGACCAAAAAGGTTACTTATCACCTTGGAAGTTTTCAAAGGAAAAAAAAATATTTCTAGCTGAAAACGTCCTTTTGAGAATTATCTTGTAATAGAAAACAAACAAACAGACAGAAATGGTGAAAAAAAAAGAATTTGGAAGGAGGAAAAAAAGTGTCCTTTACTCAGTTTCAGTTGTTTTTCAGTCAGTAAAATTAGGGAGCTAGCCAGTTTGGAAAAGTAACCCTTAAAAATAAATCTTGATGCTAAAGTTAGCACTCAGAAGTGCAAGACAGTGCTATGTATATTAGTTATTCTTCCTTTTGTCCTAAAACCCCAGCAACCCAAACTCCTTCTGTAAATCTTATGAGGAGCAGGGCAGAAATTTTAAAAGAAATTACTACCGGGGCACATCTTCTGAAACTACAAAAAAAATTATTTGAAGTTACAGGGGTTTTTTTCCAAACATACTCATTATTATGTCTTCTAAATGCAAAAAATTATTTCCCTCCTTCCCCGAATTAATTCTGGGCTAATTAAATCTTTTAACAATATTTTTTAACATCTCTGATGTATTTAATTTGTCCAATTCTGAAAAGTACATGGCCCGTAACATGACACAAAATTCAAATGATCATAAAATGTTCATGATGGGCAAATTTATTTCCTGTGTTTCTCTTGGTTGTATCTGACTTATGCCATTGAGAGTTTCAGAAACAAAAGCATCAGGTTAGATTTCTGCTGGTATTACTTTGTGCTGGGAATCTAAGCATGCTGCAGATAGATGTCAACTTCTTTGAGGTGATTTTTAGAAGTCTTTCATATAGAAGCATATTCGATATAGAGGAATAAGTTTAACAGCCAAGTTCAACCTCAGTTCTTTGAGAATATGAAAATACTTGTCTGAAAGAATCTGGAAACTGATGCAGAGAACAAGGGGCTCAAATGTAAATACTTCAGTATAACCTGATGATGCCGTTTTGCAGGGCTCTCCTCCCTGCGTGGGCTGTTTCAAGTCATCTGGGCTTACCTATAAAAAGGCAAAGTCTGCTTATTTTCCCTCCAGTTTAGAGTGTTTGGGTTACAGTTTTTCTACCTCTGATCCCAAAGAAAAAATATTTTATGTTGCTCAAATGTGAATATCCATTTTGCTATGAGATACAAATGTCCTTCTAGAATCACGTTACTTACCCCAGTGTTTGCAAATCAACATTTCCAGACAGAATAAGGCACACAGTTGTTTCATAGTTACGCATACATTGTAATTGAATTGCCTATTTATTGCTGTTCTTACCAATTTTTCTAACAACTTGCTTACAATTTTTTGGCCAATTTATATGTTCTGTGATTTCCCATCAGAACACTCTAGTAAAGAACAAAGATATTTGTTCAGAAAAAGAAAGTAGAATTATTAAAACATAGAGAATGAAATAAAACCAATCTGATAACAAGTTGCCTTTTTTTTCTCATTTCTTTCAGAATAACTGGTCACACCAGGGATAATTTTCAACTTTTTTTTTTTTTTCTCAAATGTAAACACAGTGTCGTAGTGCAAACATTAAACTGGAATTAAGGGTGATGGTTGGGTATTTATTATGCAGAGTATGCCTACTAGTTCAATGATAGACTTTGACATCTAAAATTAACAAAATTTGTACCTTGTCAACACTGAAAAAGAAAAGCCACTTGCTGTGATTATTAATTGATTTATTACTTCTAAAAGCATCTAATAATGCAAGAGCAAAGTGGTTATTTATGAAATGAAATCTGTAATGAATTCATTACATTTGGTTGCAATCAGTAGCATTAGAATCAGAGTTATTTTGTCAACAATACTGAAAAAAATTGTACAAAATGAACGGTGATGTGGACCATCTTTTGCTGTTAAACTAGAGGTTTGGTGAGCTGCTGAACACAGGGAAGGGAGTGACCTGAAGTGAACGAGCAGCTTCAAGAATTTTTGGAGAATATTCTGAGTAAAATAGTTTTTGTGATGGAAAATGGTCAGGTCCCAGGTCACACAGGGCCGTGCGGAGTAGGGGCTTGTTAACACCTTGCTGTACAACCAGTAGTGATAAGGAAGCTGGCTGTAAGACTTTGGCTGATGAGTCCTTTAGTGTTTCCCCCACAGTATCATTGGAATACATTCTTTATTCAGATGCTCCAGGCTTCAGATCCTGGGGGTGGTGACCACCCTACGTTACTCATTGTGGCCTGACCCTGCTCCCCCTCCTTCTGTCAGAATGACAGCGACTCCAGCACTGGCTCCCCCCTCCTCCATTCCCAGCCCCTTTTCCCTTCTTGCACGTCTGTCTTCGAAATGACATTCTCCATGGTGTCCTCTAGATATGTTAGAGATACGCTGATTAGTCTTGGGGAACGTGGATGGGTAACTTGTCTGAGTAATTCCTGTAGAAGTGAAGTCATTGATGTTAGTAGAAATGGCTTTAATTTGTTTCTTTTCCGAATGTACCTCATCATGGTATTTAAAATTGTGTAGCGACCTGCTTTTCTCCATTCCACTCATTGTGCAGTTTAGTATTTCAGCATTCAGTTCAGTCTTCAGGTGCTTAATTGACTTAATTTTTCTACAGTGAAGCCCATGATTTTGCTTATATCGTCATAATTCTCTTTGATATTACTTTAAAAGCCTCAGTGCTGAGAATCTTCCAAAGTAGAGAAAGGTAAAATGAAAATATTGCAATATGAATGGTTTGCTTTTGGGTATTAGCTTTAAAATTTTAATTTGTAGAAAAGGTAAAACATACTTGGAATTATAGAAAAGTCTAATCCTAGCTGAGATCTGCCAAATAAACAGCCAGGCAGCCAGACACTGACAGCAGCACACCAGTGACATGGGATAAAGCTCTTCCTCTTTTTCTGCTCTTCCTTCCCCCATTTGCTTCTGCTGTCTGCTGCCATTTAGCCTCCGGGTTATGCTGAGATGTGAATGCTGCATGAAATCTAATCCTAATGCAGAACTGCATTTTGCTCTGAATGGTCTTTACATCCAAGGTGTATTTTTCTTTTCTAAACCCACTTGAGGCTGGCTTCGTTGCTTGAATGAGGTGTAACGGATCTGCAGACATACTCCCCAAGCTATTTCCTTTTTTCCCTTTGGTTGCTTTGAATTTTTCAGATTCTGAAGCTGTGATAATTCTCAATGGTTTTTCAATTTTCTGATGGACTTCTACTGTTTGCCTCTGCTAAAAAAGCATGTATTCTTTTTTACTTCTTAATTTTCAGCACTGTTTCTGACACAGACTCCGGATGATGAACGGCTTGTATTTGACTGGTTTTCTACCTTTACTACAGTGTTAGGAAGATGAGAGATAGTAACGAAAGAGTCAGAGAAGAAAAAAGTGCACTTGCCCAATGTTCAGCAGCATGCATCTCTTCTGCCTCTCTAGAGGTCGAAGGTGGGGGCAGAGCTGCCTTCACAAGACAGAAGAGGTAGAGCAGATGGTGTAAGATGAAGGGTTCAGGATGGGCCAGAAATCTCATTTCACATGAAGCTGAAGAATTTTTTAACCGCACATTAAACTAACCCTTCTGAGTGCTAGCCAACCTACCGTTGTAGACCAACAGCTAGTTCTTTCTTTTTGCATATTGAAAGTATTTTCATTTGCAGGCACCATTTGGTTCTGAGAACTAGGCCATTAAAAAAAACCCACACCACTTTATAGTTTAAGATTCACAATAAAATAGCAAGAGTCACAGCACTTGCCAGCACCTGTAATTTCATGAAAAGACTCCATTTGGTGCTTTTTTCCCTGATGGCACAATTCCTGGAGACAAGCATCTATGCAAGAAACCCAACTCATACATTTAGGAATCCCACAATTATAAACCTTTGGAAACGTGTGTGATACAAAACCTAAAAAGCAGGGTATTTTTGGTTTTTGATCTTGTGAATTCCAAATCTACTCTCATGGCCTTTTAATGATGATAAGCAATAATATTGTTGATAACATGGTTTTCTCCCTATTATGAAGAAAAGAGGAAAAAAGCAGCAAGGTTATTTTATACCCTTCTTAGCATTACTTTTCAAGGTCTTTTATTGATCCTGTGTTTTATAGATAACCAACATATTTTAAATCAACAATTTTATTTTTATTTAAATTAGGCTGTAATTTTAAAAGCACTGAAATAATAATAAAGCTTTTATATTTGTTTGCTATAACATTTATTTATTTATAAAATAGCTGCTTAAATATGAAATAAGGGAAAGGAAGAAGAATCTAGTCACAAGCCATAGGACTTTCATTAAAGATTTTGAGTATGAGAAGGTTTTCACAGAAATGCATTTTGTTCTTCTGTTGTAAAGATGTAGGCATACACTCTTATAGCATAACTGCATTTTACTTCACACAGAAGTATAACATATATATATATATTTATGCATGTGCAGTTAACTTTTGTAGGCATCTGATGAAAGCGCGAAGTAGAAATTCTACTAGACGTACTGATATATTAATACTCAATAAAATGCCCTAAACCTTTTTTTGAATTCCAGCTACTATATTTATTTGAATAAGAAACAAACATATTGTGACGAAATGTTTTTAGGAACATGGTCCTTCTTTTACAACTAATAAATATGAATAGTAAAAAAAAAAAAAAGCTACCTGGAGAAACTGTGGAGAATTCCTAACAATTTCCAAGTAATAGGAAACAGGGTACTGCTTCTTAACAGATACGGAGTAACCTCACTGCCAGCTGGGAGCCTGCCCTTGCTGCCAAAATTGGCTTTTTGAAAACGTTTTCCTGGCCACAATGAATGTTTCACAGGCTTATTCAAGGTCAATATGGCATTCATCAGAAATCTTTGTTTTTCTTGTGCTGGTCTTTTCTTCCAACCCTTTTAGAGTTGGTGGTCAAATAATTTTCTGCCAATGTGTTTTCTTTAATTTGAAAGCAGACAATGGCACAGCATTGCTTTTGATATAAAATATAGTGGTGAACTCCAAGAGGAAATAAAATGGGACTTCAGGACCATTACTTACTAAAGAAAGAGTAAGGCTTATGCCAAATAGACCTACATTGATCACGGATAGATTTAGATGGAATTCAAAATAAGTTTTCTAATTATTGAAAGGATGAGATGTTGAAACTGGCTTTTAAAGAGTTAAAAACAGTCAAATTAGGTCCAAGACAGAACTTGTTAAGATGATGGAGAGGATGCAGTTGTCTGTGACAGCACAGGATTGGACTTGGAGGAACTGTCATTGCCCTCCAAGCCTATGTTCCCCTGTCCTGCTGGCAAGAATTGTTTTATTGATCTGTTTATTCCATGTAATTGGAGGAATCGCATGGGCCCTTAGGACCATGCCTATGTGAGGGTGTTTATGCTTGAGGTGCAAAGTCTGAAACCTGCTGAGTCAGTTCCATGTTTCACAGTATTTCTGAGCCACAGGTGCTGGCAGAGCCAGAAGGGACCAAAAAGTATGTTTGGCATTTCCCTTCTTCACACTCCCTTCCTTGGCCCTCTCAAATCTTACTGTTATTACACAGACAGGTCTGTGTGTACAAATGTTCACACACACTTGTGAAAGAGTCTTTGACTTGAGGTGTCTATAAGGCCTCCGCTTTCAGCGTTTATCCCAGCATGGCTTCTTTCTGTGTACCTCTAATCACTTGGGTTTGTCAGTCTTGAGACATCAAGTCAAGTAACTTATGCAGCAAATGTCCTTCCTGTGTTTTTGCATCCGTCAACCCTCAATTATTACATAAATGCATCTACCAACTGCAATAAATGCAACTATTCTGCTCTCAGTTATAATTGCTTCCACAAATAAGCAATTTGAGCTGAAGCCACTGCATCTTCTCCTGCATGATTATGCAATAGTGGGGTGTCTATGAGTCACTGAAATCACCCCCCGTGCTAAATCTGCCACTTGCCAAGGGACTGCCTTGCCTGTGCAATGAAAATAGATTGAGAAGGTAACAGTGATTTGTATCTACCTCTAATGTGATTCCTTACCACAAGAAGGTTAAGCTAAGGGATTTGTTTTGTTTTGTTTTAATTTAAGACAATTTTAAAAGGCAAAATCTTTTTCTTACAGAGTAGAAAGATAAATTAATATGTTTTTAGTCTGTGACATTTTGCTGTCAGATGGTGTATTCTATATCCTGGGCTAGATTCTCATTTGATTATAACTTAATAAATTCTCTGAAGCAGCATTTTAAAATGCAAAAATAAGGTATGTTGTATTTAAATGGTGGTATTAATGGATTTCAAAAAGTAAAAATAACAGCTTAGTAAGAATTAGCTTTGTTAATAAGGTTGCAATATTGCAATACAGGAAGTCTTTCTAACTCCTCTCGAGAGAAAAGAGTTAGCTTCATGACAGAGTTGTGTTGATAGCTAATTTTAAGCATGGCTTTATTGCAGTGGGATTCAAACATGTCTCAGAGAACACAACTACCCCAGCTCACATTTTAAGAAAGCTGGCATTTAAAAGGCAAAATGATTCTCTGTCACTTACCCATGACTGGAAAAATCAATGTGAAGGGTATCTCTGATTTATACTGTGACTGCCACAACAGTAACAGTGTCTTTGTCTTGGTGATTTTGCCCTGCTAAAAAGCAATCTTGGCACAACGTTCATTAAACATGGCAGGTTTTGTTTGCTAATTTTGAATGTATGCTGTAATGTTTTGGCGATGCAGAAGTATTCCTGACAAAGAGATGATAAAAAGATGTTTTGTGATTTAACTCTCCGTTGATTGCAAAATGAATTTATTTTTATTTAGCATATTTAAAGCATGACCCAGCAAAGAAAAGTGATGTTGTTCCTAATCCATTTTTAACAGTGGTCTTCTTAGTGCCCCTCAAAGCATTGCCAGTGTGTTATAGATAGAAAAGCACAGAAGTGTATCTATATGAACTGTTCACTATAGGGAACACTTCTCCCTATTCCCTCCTGCATTCCTGCCTCCAAATCTGTTCTTCGTTTCCATTCATTTTACAGAACCTGTGCTCTGCCTTGGAAGCAAAACATTGCAGGAACTTGCTAGTGCTGGGAATGGACAGGCATTGAATGCAACAAAGAGCTGATGTTTAGAATAGCATTCACGACCAAGAAAAGGCACTGTGGACAATTAAATGTCAGAGGGAAACTGAAATATTCCTTAATCGCAAATGTCATCTCTCCTTCCATTGCTTCCTGTGGTGGGCCACTGTCGAGGAACCTCAGTTGAGGACCATGCACCAGCAGCCCCAAAGTGTGCAGTCCCTGCTCCCTGGGCTCACCGACGGCATTTGCCAGGGAGAGCATGAAAGATGAACAGAACTGGGGAGAGGCCATGAGCTTCTCAGAGGGATTTTGGAAGATCTGTGCTGCTTTGTGTTTGAAATGTTCCTTTTCCTCTGAAAGAAGGGGAAGAGTGTGTTCCTGTTCAAACTGGGCACTGGAAGCGAGTGGTGGTTTCAGGGAATTGCCACTGCAGAAGGGCCCATGGCTGACATGAAGGGAAGGGATGGGGGAGAGGAGGAGAAGCTTTCTGAACTCTCCATAAAGAATATAAAGGTGGAGGTAGCACCTGTGCTTAGCTAACCATAGGTGGAATCTACTTCAAATGTACATGCACGTTTTGCATAGGGTAATGACACTACAGTACTCTTCACTTGTGGCTGAGTTTGCCTTTATGTTAAAATCACATTGAGTTACTTTTGCCTTCTGCTGCCCCACAGCCCACTGGCTTGCCCTTGTTATACTGTACAAACCTTCCTGTATAAGTCTAAAGGCTGCAGCACAGACTGATGATAATGCAGATCTCAGTGTTGAGCTGTTATGACAGGGTAAGGCCCAATATTTGTAGGGTGTGTTTAGCCAAAATGGACTTTTAGAACAGAAAAGGTACCTTTATAGAATTATTCGGGAAATCTATTTTTAGGTTTTTATTGATTCTCTGTGTAATCATTAGGAAAGGTCCAACTTTGTCCTCTGACAGCATCATAAGTCTGATGTAATTCCAACAGGAGGAAAAAAGCAGGGAAGAATGCTTGCTTTGTGTCACATAACCAGAGAGGATCAGCACAGGTGATGGTGTGGGCAGTAAGTAAGTATAAGTTTTGAATGGCTCTAATGGATAGGAGGATGAGTAGGGAATTGTACATAGAAGAAGAGCAGAAGTCAAGATCTTGGCTTAAAAGAGTGAAAAACATAATCCCAGAAACCCTAAAGAGTAAGATCTTTCTGGCTCCATATTGGACAGAGAAGCAGATAAGGTAAATCCTTAAATCTACAACAACTGAAATATTTCTATTACCCCATTCCAGGTGTTCCATTCAGGATCAAAGTAATAATTTATAAACTGTAGTACAGATAGGTATAAAGAATAACATTCCAGCCCAAATGAACTATCAGTCTAAGCAACTTTAAATATTGAGAACTCCAACAAATTCAGTGAACGATAGAAAATGTCACCCTCATCAAGAGTTCATTTGCTAGAAGGGTGCTTTAGTTCAGCTAATCAAAAATGTTTTCTATTACTGTGTAGGACTGTCAGCAGTCAAGCAAAATAAATGGCTCGATCCTGGGTGCATTGGAAATAAATGTGCTTGGATCTTAGTGCAGTTGTATCAGCTATTTGAAGATTATGAATGATAAAAGGATAAATTTGATGGTGCTGACTTCAATAAAGAATAACATTAAGGTAGCTGCAGGCACACAGCTTTTAAGATGTTGCAGTATAAAAATTCGCCTTCATGCCTTTATAGTGTATGCCTGCAGGAAAACTAGTTAAAAGGCAAATAAGCATTATAAAAGAACTAAGAGAAAAGCTTTTTCTCATAGTAATTGAGAGAAATCTGTTATGAACTGTTGAACCTGCAATGTAATTTAAATATATTATTTCCTTCTCAGATTAGAGTCTAGGAGCTGCTGGCAAATTATCCTTGTTGATGACTGTGACGCTGTTGCTGGTCTATACTTTCGCATTGATACATCAGAAGTTTTACTTCTAGAAGAGAAGTAGTCACAGGGAGAATCTTAATTTCATTAAAACTTGCTTCTAGAAGGAAGTATACTGTCTGCTGACTTAGCGTAGGTAGGGTCAAATCTTCTTCCACCCTCAAGTAGTTCAGGACAGACTGATCTGGGGACTAGGCAGTAGGCACAAGATCGTCAACAAGATCACTCACAAGATCAGCAACAGCTTTTGCCTTTTTTCATGTGTGATCGGCACCCCTGACCAGCCCTGCTCCACTTTGGACATCTGCTCCATCATGCAACTAAATTCATGGCAGATTCATGCCATTTGTTCCAACCTTTTGATGAAACCTGAACAGGACTTGTAGATTACGCAAAGTTTTCCCCTTCAGTATCGCACCTCGCAGATCACAGCCTCCTCTTTTAAAGGACTAGCAGAACAATACCAACAGCCCCTTTTTCAAGTGAAGTGTACATCACAAAACCAGAACTATTAGTTGGTTGTCATCTTCACATAGAGACACTTGATGGTTTTAATGGATGTAGTTTGTTTACACACAGCTTGAGCAGACAGAAATATTACATACCATACTTCCGAGTCAACTTTAAGTCACACTGGGAGGGCAGTAAAGGAAAAAGCATGGCCATCCCATGAATTATACCATAAATCATAAAATACAAAAGGAGCAAGTGCTTCTTTACTAGAGAACAAGCTGTTGAGTAGAAGGACGTAGTGCCGCAGATTTCTAAGTGTTGTTAAAAGGGAATTGTCTAGTCAAACGGGGCAATTATCTCTTTCAAAGACATCTTTGTAAACGGAAATCAATATGGTTGTTAATGGTAATAGGTTTCCAACAGTGGTATGAATGTACCTGGTAATTTCTAGGCAATTGAGTGATAAAAACAAGTTCCATTATACTTGATTGCATTTATTTTTTTATCCTCTTCATAGAAGTGGCTCTAGGAAACTCTTGTGTATCTTGGATTAGCCAGCCAGTCTGGTTTCAACCCTCAGGTTAAGACTAAGGTAGAAAGCTGCTAGTTCATTATGTATATAATCTGCTTCTGCCTTTTTCTTTTTGAGTATTGGCAAAATCTGTAATTCAGGCTCTGCCGATGTGTATCACTAATTTCTGGAACTTTGCACCAAGTTTACTTTGTCACCAGGAGCAAAACAAAATTTCTGTGGGACTTCATCAAGCAAACGGTGGAAAACAGCTGTTTCCAGTTAAATGCTGTGACAGTACTGTGAGGTTCCTACAAGCCTGAATTTTACTTCAAAGAACAAAGGGACTGAACAACATCAACCAAGATCTTTAAATGCAATTTCTGTGTATATACCTTTATATAAATTTATTTATTTATTTATAAAATCTCTGCAATAAATGCTGTAACAAAGTATTTACATGCTCCTTTTTGATACCCAGATCAGCCTCAACAGTGTTTACAAAATACTGCCAGTAAAGGTGTCACTCGAAATTGGATTTTGACACTGTTGTCTTCCATTCATCGGAGCATAGCACCAGTAAATTGGTATGAGTTTTTACAGACAATGGCATTTAAAACAGTTCTTGACTCAGCCAACAGCTATGATTTATTGTCAGTTAGTTGGAGCTGCCAAAGCACCAGACGCAAAAAATTGCTTTGGAAAAGGTCTGTATGGGTGGTATGCCTGCTTTTTGCCTCTGTGGCTGGTGTCAACTCCAGTAAATTCCAGGAAAGAATTTACAGGAGAGTGATGAGGCCCAGGTAGAAAACCAACCATCAGTGAGATGGGGTTTCATTTACATGCTGCAGATTGGTAGATAGATGATTGGCAATGCTGTTGCTTATCAGCCGTGTTCTGCATTACCGTAGGCTGTCCACTCTCTCTCTCGCCCTGTATATGGCTAGTATTTGTTCTTTCTGACCACCTGTGTAGGGGGAGGGGATGAACTTCTTTAACTTGGTGTGTCTTGTAGCACTGAGATACTGTTTTCTCACTGTGAGGAAAAAATTATGAAAGTGAGGCTGTATTTTTCCTGTTCTTCCACAAAAGATATCGGCATTTTTCTCTACGGCACTGTGTTCATACTAAATGTTCACTGGTAGTCCTACAGGCATCCTCACTGCTGAATTGGTTGATTGTAATATTCAGAGCATTAAGGAAAAAGACCCAGCAAATGGAGTTTTCACCGTAACTGTCTTGCATGATTATTGCTATAGACGTCTTGCAGTGATTTAATCTGTTTACTAGAGACAGAAATGTGTAGCCATTGCAAACTGTCTATAGTAATTAGTTCATGATAACAAAGTTATGCCTGGATGAGTGCAATGCAGACTCCTGAGTGCATTTTATGGAAAAATATTAACAGTGCTGAGTTAGATGAAACTGTACTAATCCTGTTGTTATCTGTTCTATTTATATTTTATAAGCAAGAGCTGTCAGCTTGATAAATGCAATAGAAGTTACGTATACACAGTTATTCATGAAATTATTTGAATGAAATCTCAGTGACAGGTAATGACCCTGTGCTGAGGTATGTGTCAGTGGGTGTTTCCTCTCGACCTTTCAAACAGGGGTACCCCAATTTCTCCAACGAGTCTACTTCTTGTCTTCCTTGAGGACTGCACTAAAGGTGGCTAAAGGGATAGCCACAGTTTCTCACGCAAATGGATCTTGCCTATTGTGGAAGGTTATCTACTGTGGCTTTTTTCCACTAACACCCTTTTTCCTGACATTTTGCCCTTCTGATGCAAGCTCACTGTGAGCAGCTTTGCCATCCTAGTGTGATGGTTCTGAAAATGCCTCCTGTGAGAAGCAGAAACTGGTTTTCATCAGAATTTTCCATTCATTTTTTGAAGGGAAATAAATTGATCCTCAGTTGTTAAGACTATCTCTGTAGCATATATTTGAGAAGCCAGCACATGGAGAAGGGTACTGATGGTCCTTTCTGTGGTACAAAAGCAATGTCTAAAGCCTTTTCATACTCTAAAACCCAGCCACTGAGATGAGAGAATAGTTGCTGCTCCTTGCATGTTCTATGGGAAGGCTGGAAAGCGTCTTACCAGTGCCTGCAGAATGGTTTGCTAGAAAGCAGGGACATGTTTCAAGTTTTTTGAGGGGACACACTGAACGAAGTGTGTTGCCTAACAGTTAGATGCTGCATGCTTACACAGGTGGCTTGCTCATTTCTGAGTGAGACTTGCCTCTGATTTTCTACAGACATGGGTGGTGTTTGCCACTGTCTAATTTGATCATTGATATTGCCTTCATCAGAAATGGAGTGAGGCTTTCGTGCTTTCTGAAGAGGTAGAAGGAGATGTTCAGTTGGTAGCTGACATGACAAACTGCACAGACGTTTTAATGCTGTTTGGGACAGCGATGGTGACTGAAGCCACGTTTCCTAACCTGAAGTTCACTGAGCATTTTCCCTGAAAAGGTGCCTTCTGGAGAAAATTGCATGTATGCATGTCATAGACTTATCCTTGCACATGTACAGGTCCCAAAAGAAGGACACAGTAAATACAGCAATACGTGGACCAGGGCTTTACAAATCAGATTGAGCTGAGTTCCTCTTTTCTGCCTGCTCTTTTCCTGCTGTCCCTTTGAGATTTTCCTAAATGGTTCCCCAATCCAGTAACAGTTTCTATTGTAGAAGTGGTAGCCAACTGCTCAGTGGTTTCTTACTGAGAAGGGTACCTGGGCTATTTAGGGCTTTGTCTGACAACTGTGTGGGAGGTGGGTGTTCCCTAATTCAGGAGAGCAGTACACGTTCCAGGGGAGGAGTTGACTCTGCTCCAAGACTGGAGCTGTGGAACTGGAAGGAGAAATAAAGGACAAGGACCACCTCTTCCAGCAAGTGGCTCATAGGACAGGCGGGTGGTACAGGGTGGCTGGGGCTGGAAGGAGCAGGGAGAGCTCCGGGGGCCGTAGAGCTGCCACTTAATGCAGCAGATGTTCAGCTTTGGTCTCTGCTCCTCCTTTTGCTGCAGCTCTGCTCCTCTTGGAGCTGGTGCCAGGGGAAGGGATTTGCATGTCTGACATCTTTCAGCCAGTTTTAAAGCAAAGCCAGAAACAACTGTTGGGGAGGCAAAGGGAGCTTAAAAAGGTTTCATTTGCCCTTCGCTAAAACTGCCCCTTTCTGACTGATTATTTTTCTTTAATAATTCCTTTACTATGGAAAATGTAAGTGCCAGTGGATCATCAGGCACTTATTGCTTACATGTGGTTTAGCTGCATGGCACTTTTAGTCTTAATAGAGAAAACAGAGATCAGGCACCGCCTTTGTGAGAGCATGTGCCTCCAAGCCAGCTGTGTGCGTGGGGTGTGCCATGTAAGACCATTTAGTTTTCTTTTAAATTAGGGTTTTAACAGCAAGATAGATTTAAGCAAAATGTTCAATTGTGGTTACAATGACTCATTCCATCTCTTTCTTCAATTTTTGTTTAGAAAATACATTAATAATACCGTTCCTTATAATAAAGAAGCAGTGGATTCCCAATACTGTAATGTTTCAGCAAAGTTCAACTGATCTGGTATCTTCAGTTTCACAAGTCACTACAGAAATATTAACTGGGTAGCCTAGCCATGCATTTTAGGCCAAGTGAAGTCTCTCTCCAGTGACTTGCCCTGTGACTGTGTGCCTGTTATCAGCTAGGTTTGAAAAAAGAACGTGAATCCCAGGTGTTCAAATGGACTGTCCACTCAGCTAAGCAGTTAACTGCTGTAGTTTTTACATTCATTGGTGTGATTTCTCATTCACTGGTTGCAGCTGCAGCTGATTAGAGGTGACAGAGGATTTACCTTTGTCTTCTGAAGTACTTTAAAATGTCAGAAAATTAGATCTCCTTTGAAATTGAAGCAGTGGATGTGACCGTTACATCCTTCCATTGCCGTGTGTTTTGCACAAAGTAGGCTTTTCTATTTTACATATTGCTATGATAGTTTATCTCTGTATAACTCTGTTTTTGTGGAGTAAGAGATATCTGTAGCTATGGCTAGTTAGTTGTTATTTAATGTTGCAATTGCAGTTCTGCCCCTCCTGGGGGTCACACTTGTCTGTGCTGACCTGAAGCCACAGTTGTCTTTGGAGAATGATGACAAGAAGCTGCAACGGAAGTCCTCGAGTCAAATTTTGTCCCGTGCTGTGGGATCTCGGGGAATGTACTGTTTGCTCTCGCACCATTTCTGTAGTGGATGGAAGGGGCAATGTCTTTGCAGCTGGGTCGCTGGATAAGCGAGATGTTTGGCTCTCTAAGGCAAACCCAACTACCATGCAGGCTACTATGAACACAGGAAGCTTTCCTGTTCCCCAAATCATGTGTTAAGGGTACATGTGCACAAAGCTTTTCATACAGGATGGATGTACAGGTTGTGTCCCTTTATGCTCCTCTCCTGTGCCTCTGGAAGGAGGCTTGGCCAGGGCTGCAAGAGTAGGCGTTTGGCACAGGGCACCGCGAGGAGAAAGCCTCCTGGAAAGCCTCACACCTGCACGCAGTCCACGAACCACTCTGTGCTGCTGTCACTGCTGCCGTCCGCTGAACTCTTCTCAGTGGTCAGCGCTTTTTAGCTGCTTGCTGGGCATTGCAATCACCTTTACTTTGGCCAATCTCTGGTGTGTGGCAGCAGCCAAGGAGACAGGGCGGGCTGTTGGCACGACGCTTTGTGCTTAGCATCCCTTGCTGTGCCTTCCCTGGGCAGCCGTGCTCTCCCTGGCTCTGCCCTGCTACCTTGGCGGGGCTCCTTTGGTATCACTCATTTGAACTATGTGTCCATCCCCACGCCATCACTCATATGACACAAGACTCCTGTTGATTGAATTACCTAATAGCCTTTACAACAAATGGTGCAAAGCTGAGGTACCACAGGGCTCTTGAATCACTTAACGTATTTTTGCTTGCTGGTGTGTGCGTGTGTAACATATGCGAGGATTCAAAGCTTAGTTCTGATCCTACTAAAGTAACATAAGACCTAATCCTGTTCCTACCATGGCAGATTTATCGGAGCATGACTGTTAATGCTCTAAAGCTGACAGAGACAGCTACGTGCTGCGGACAGACAGCAGCTGAGAGTTCACTCCTACAGCTACCGTGGGAGCAGGAAAATAGCGATGAGTAATAAGAGTGAGTGGGGAATTTACAGCAATTTAACAGCAAGCAAAATGAATGTAAATTGATAATGTGCTCCCTGCATTAATATTAATTATTTCTCTCACCAAAATAAAATGAAAAAAACATTGTAAGCATTCATTTTAAAGTTTTAAGACGATATTATTAAGGCACTTATATAATGCATTTTGGACCTGCTTTCCTGTTTTGTATCAGAAACAAGAATTTTGGCACAAGATGAACAAGTGAAAAGGAAGAATAATACTCAGAAAACAAAAGTCATGACAACTTCTCCTTGTGTTCTTTTTTTTCTTCTCCTATTTGAGATGCTGCTCTGCCGCTCTATGTTCTGCAGTTCTTATTCTCTGAGAATGTGATTGATTGCAGTAGGTCTCTGGTAGAATTCAGTCCTGTAGAAGGAGTGATTTAACTTGGGGAGTATAGGCTTCGGTCACAGTTCATAATCTTTCTGTAAATTGCAGTATATAGCTGTGCTGCTCCTCACAGCACCTTAGAAAGGATTTGCCATCCAAAAAAATTATCACTTCTTCACTTTGTTCCAAGAAAACTGTAATTTGCAGCCTTCAGGAGAAGCACTGCATTTGTTACCTTTCCTGATTAGTGGGGTTTTTCCCCCTGTGCTGTGTGGCTGGTTCATCAGGGTAGAAGGTGAGGGCTGGCTCCCTTGTGTTTTGCCCCTGATCAGGTAGGCAGGCGCCTTGCTTCTCCACACGTGTGCTCAAAGATGTGAGAAAGCTATTCAAGGCTGTCTCTGCATGGTAGCCATATAATATTGGACAGCATAGCTCCCTTTAAGCCAAGGATTTTTCTTTTTACACGCCTGTATAGCACATAGTGTGCTTTGGGCTCATATTTAAACAATCAGCAATGATAGTGACATATTCAGATAATAATATTGCAGATCCATCCCAGTCAGCTGTCAGAAATGGATCATGGCTCCCCTCCATCTCCCCCATTCCTACTGATAAGTGTTCTTAAGTGCTGGGCTGCATCTTAGGTGCATCATAACCCCATGCCTGCCACCAAAGTGGGTGATGTGCCTGTAGTTTGGGGTGTAGGTACAGACACAGGCAGAGACATTCATCTGTCAGTGCTGAGCAGTCATTCTCTGCAGCTGTTCCCAATCTCTTCTGAGGAAAAGATAGTTGCACAGGTAGAAAAAAATCCTAAAGGATCAATTTGGCCTACAGAATTGCCAGCTGGACCATACAGATCTAGTGTAAGGTCATCTAAGCATGCTGAAGTCATTTTCAATTTTCCATTGCAGTGGAGGAAAAAAAGCTGGAAAATCAATATAATTTCTGTTTTCCATAGGAGACAATGGACAGATTGTATGCTTTAAGGTCAAACAGATGTTTCTTCTTGAAGCATTTTTTTTAATCCATAAAAACAGTGGGAAAATATATAAAGAAGAAAAATGGTTCAAACAGATTAAGGGTATATTTTTGCTTTATTGCAAATATTTTAAAATGTCATCTAGAAAGAAAAACATTTAGCTTTGATTTATCTAATAAAGTCCAGTCATTTTCAAAGCCATCTCTTTCCTTCTTTGTTTTATACAGAAGCAGAATGAACTTTCTAAGCCACAAGTAAGGAAAAGAAAAAAGAAGATGATTTAATTCTTGTTAATAATTGTCAGAAGATGAGATTCAAAAATGGCTGGCGTTTTGGTATTTAACATCAGGTCTGCTTTAACAAGTTGAAAAGCCATATGCTAAAATACTTGGAATAGTTGTAAAAACAAAAATTCCAATACTACTCTTTAAAATCTCTCTACTAAGAGAAATAGAGAAAGCAAGCTGCACGTTACATGAACACGGCAACGTATGGATAGCAGCATCAGAGCTGTCACCAGAATGTATTCACATTTTTGGCACATTTAAGTTTGCAGGTGCAGCAATGTATGGGTTTAGAGTATGGAAGTATGGAGTCAGTGTTATCTTGACTTCTGATAAGTATCTGTGTTTGCACTGGGGTAATACAAAGCATATCTTTTCCTCCTGAGCAGTTAGACCAAAGCTCACTGTGGAAAACGTCGGCTATTATTTTGTGCTTGTACAAAGTCTAGTGTGAAAGAGCCCACATGCAAATCAATGGTTTCTTTCTAGCTTCTGAGCCCAGAGTAGCCTGTGCGCTCAGCCTTCGAGTCAGGAGCTGAGGTAGCTAAACTTCTTTGCAATGTATCTTCCCAGGGAACTTGTGCAGACAGTCTCAGGGACCTGCCAGTGACATATGATGTAGGCTAAGGGAATAATGCATCCTTCTTCAGGGTTGTGGTAAAGGTTTAACATACTCTGATCTGTAACGTTTATGAAGACTTTATTCAAAAAGCACTCTTGTGTGCCTTCTGCATGTTCAACATCAGATAAGAAGCTTTATAACCCTGAATTATTTATAGATTGGTCATACAGTATAGCTGACCTTTTTATAGAGTAGCATCGTGCAGAAGGGAATGAAGTATTTTAGCACAAGGGTAATGCACACAAGGCACAATCTTGTTGTTTCAATTGTGATGTTCCCTAGCTTTGCTCTCTCCTAGCCATTTTTTTGCAATGGCATTTTTTGAGTCTTATGTGTGAACTGATGGCAAATCATGCAAAAAACATCTCTTAGATTTTGTAGGAGAGCTTTCCGTTTCAGCTGTGACTGATCAAATGCAGTGTTATAAAACCAGTTTAAAAGTTGTATCCATTCTGCTCATCTGATAAGGATGAGCAATAAGGCCTGTATTTCCCAGTTTACTGAGCCTGAGCAATATCTTTTACCTGCTCTAATGCAAAAGCATTGAATTGAAGAAAACTGGCATTGTACTCCCATGAGTCACCACAACAGTAGTGGAATAAGATTTTATCTACGGCATAGGAAATCCAGTGTGTATCTCTAAAAAGTGTATTAATATGGTCTTTTGGATTCTGAACCCACAAGCACATGATAAATCCACATGCCTCTCGAGTGCTGTATTTTGGTTTTGGATCCAATTTGCACAGATACTAGTTTGTAAAAAAAAAACCAACAAAACAAACCGAAACCAAAACCAAATAAAAACCTCAACGTATGTGCTTCTAAAAACTCCCAGGAAACTCTCATATGGGGTAGCTCATGCAAGTACAAGTTCTACTATTTATCATTGGCATTAATGTATTAAAATCTTTCTCCTCTGGTCAGTAATTGCTATTTTTTACATCTGTTGGCTTTAGAATGTGCCATGTAATTGCTGCTTAGTCCCACTTCAGGTCAACCAATTTCTTCATTTCATCTTCCAACATAAATGTGAAAAACACATGGTCTGGAAATTTGCCTACTCTTCATTGTAAGAGGCACACAGAGCAATACACAGAGATTGCTGATAGCTCACTAAAAGCCAAATTTTGAACATCTGTATCTGTACTTTGGAGCAGCCCAACCCAGAAGAGCTCCTTTCTAGAATGCGAAGAGGGACTGGAGACCCTGAACAGTAAGTGTGTGCATGTACTTGCCTTCCTCTCAACCTTTGATAGGATTTGAAAAGCAGGACAAAATGGTAATGTGTTAGCTGGGTTCTTGACTATTTCTCACTTCCTAGAGTTACATCTCTCAAAAATGCAGGCTTGGGCTGCACACTTGCATTTAACCATAGTGCATTAAATTTGTAGTGGGTTTGCACTGCAAATCTGACAGTAGATTGATGCTTTAAAGCATACCTCAGGTGAGGGAAGCAGAGATAAATCTAAGAGGCAGTAGTATTACTCATTTGTGCACTGCTATTCAGTAGGACATTTTACTTATCTAGGATGGTAAAATAGGGACATTAAAGATTCAGACTGAGCAAAAAGTGAATGTGAAATGGCTATACTCTCATTGGCTTTAACATCGTAGCACAGTAAGGAAGTGATGTGGGTCAGTGAATAAAGGCAGAATAATTGACTGCATGTAGGCAACTTTCGAACATCGCTGTAAGATGCTGTTATATACTTGAAATTTTTAATCTTTTAATTTGTCACAAAGCCTTTTTTCCTGTAAAAGCTTATGCTATAAAAGTATGTAGCACTTCAAGAGAGGTGCTGGTGACTTGTAGGGAACTTAGGCCTGTAAGCAAGCTGTGGCTCAGGTGTCCTAAGAGCTCTAACTACACCCGCTTGCAGCACTTGGCCTCCCAATTTCAGCTTGCTGTGGAAGTTACTTCAGCTAAAGCTTTAAAGATGTTTTGTAACAGTTATGTTTGTGATCACCAAAAATGTTATGAATCTTCCTCAGAGAAATTGGTAAGAGAAATAAGATGCCAAGCTCTGAAGTGAGACAAGGGTTGAATGTCTTCCAAAATTACTCAGATGTTTTTTTCATTTGCTGGATTTTTGTATAGCTTTATTCTTACTACAGAAACCAGGGGTTTCAGTGATTGGGTAACTGCTTTTCTCTTTAGGCAGTTCAGTAACTTCAGTGAAGCTATGCTGAACTTGCACCTCTGAAGGATGTGATCGGAAGGATTTTTGTGTGCTCCTCAATTGGGCTATTTTAAGGGCAGGAATGGCCATAGTGAAGTTTAGCAGAACTATTGCCCTATCTGTGTTATGGCAACCTCCCAGGGCTTGTACCACCTGTAGCAGTATTGTGTCCTTCACAGACGTTTGTGTCCAGAATAGTTTTCTTAACGCAAGTGTCTGCAAGTGGCCGTGCACAAAGACAGCCTGTAGCTTCTGTCCACAGCACTGTCACCAGCGGAGACCTTGCTCTGCTGGCAATAGGTTTATAAGGCACCTTTTCAGCACCCTTATCCTCTCCTGCAGAATAAAAGAAGTGAAGCCAAGGCAAAATAATCTCCTCTAAGATTTTCATTGTAAAGGGTGATTGAGCCAATGGAGAGTAAGTTATGTTTTGGACAAAATAATTAAAGAGGTATGAGATAACTGATTCCAGTGTAGCTGGAAAACCAAAACAAAGCAATGAAATCTCTGAGGGATTTAATAGACTTCTGAAAATGTAATTCTAGTGCACCAGACAAACAATGAAGTTGCCTTCTTGATATGCTGAGGATTAGGTATCTTGCTTCAGCCATTTGTTGGACATTTAATTTCACTCTGGGTTAAGAAGCTTGGCTTCTGCTCCATACCCACCTTACAGTTTTCTTCTAGGACCATCACAATCATGTTGTGGCACTTCAGAGACATTCAAACTACGTTTTCCTAAAAATAAGAATAGGAGAAAATGAATAGGGGTTTATAAGAAAGATGGGGACAGACTTTTTAGTAGGGCCTGTAACAATAGGACAAGGGGTAAGGGTTTTAAACTAAAAGAGGGTAGATTCAGACTAGTTATAAGGAAGAAATTTTTTACAATGAGAGTGGTGAAACACTGGAACAGGTTGCCCAGAGGTGGTAGATGCCCAATCCCTGGAGACATTCAAGGTCAGGTTGGACGGGGGTCTGAGCAACGTGATCCTCACTGAGGATGTCCCTGCTCATTGCAGGGAGGTTGGATTAGATGACCCTTAAAGGTCCCTTCCAACCCAAACTATTCTATGATTCTATGAATGCAACTAGTGGTGAAACAAATCTGGAGACTGAGAAAACCTGTAACGTTTTGGATTCTGTGTGGCCATTCTCAGAAGTCTGGTCTTTTTGTACTGTCTAAAATGAGCTACCTACAGTTATTCCACATGGATACATGATGAAACAAACTTTTAACTGGGAGATTTTTCTCAAAATTTTTCTGTCCAGAATACGTTTCCATTACACTGTCATCAGCAGTAGAAGCAGCTCCTTGCTGGAGCTCAGTGGTATCTTGCTGCCTGTTTTTAATGAAATCCCCATTAGCTGAGGCATCTCATCTCCATTGTGCAGAGTTACAGAGGGCATCAGTTGGAAAGCTGACAATTCCTTCTTTTCAGGGTGAGGGTGGCTTTGCACAGTGTGCACATTGCAGACCGTTCTTTGCTTGGTGTCAGTTGTATTAAAGTAGAATACAAATGACATTTTTTCAGTGTAGGAAGCACTTTCTTGTTCTGGTCGCATGAAATCTTTGCATATAATGCAAATATATTGTAGCATATAAATATGATATAAAGATTTCCATACACATATGCTGTATAAGAACAACATAGCACCAGTCATCTCACTATGACTGCAGGGCTTTTGCAAAACACCCATTAGTTCTGTCCAACCAGTCCCCATTGTATAGATTGAAAAAAGTATAATGTTCCTCAAGTTGCTTGCTTCTGAATGCTTCTATGTTTCAGAGGTTCTTCAAGCTCTTGTAAATCAAATGAAAGATGGATCCTGTCCTATTGCTGACTCATGCCTCTTAGGTTTTTTTTTCCATTGCATGGGTTTTTTGACATTTTTCAATGAAAATGTATCATATGGATAAACCAGACATTTCAGAAGATACATTTTCTTGAGTCATAGCTATTCTCTTTCTCAATTTTCCTTAGACTTAAGAAAAATTTCTACTGCCCTAGCATACAAAGGTCTTTGGAGAGTTTTTTTTATTATTTTGTTTTCACAGCACTGATTCTCATTACAAAAAAATTCAATGCACGTACAGTTTTATTTCTTTTGTATTTTTTTTTAAATTACTTGAAAACAGACTTTTTGTTTTCAGGAAATCCTTTGCTTTCAACTGCTGTTTCTTCATTGTATCTGTCTCTTCCTTAAAGAGCTGCCTAGAAAAAAATTACAAACTACTATCTTACAGGAAGATAGATCACAGTATAGTTTGAAGGGTTCTCCCTAAATTCGCACTTATATAAAGGAGTATGGGTTGAGGTGTGTGTGTAAGTGTTGCATTGCAGTATGCTTTAAATATTTCCACAATCCTACTTAGTTTCTGGCATTCCTGAGAGACACACTTGCACTGATGCTAGCCGATGACATTTTCCTCCTTTTCTGACTATTTGAAAACGTGCAACTTTCCATGCTTCTGACAAAGTCATCCTTCAGGCTCCACAAAATCCATAGCTATTTACAAACTGCCTCAAGCCTTTTTGTATGCATAGAAGTCATAACCTGTTTTGATCCTTATTGATTTAAGTTAAAGGATGAACTACATGCATTGATATTAAAGAAACAATCTGGCTTGATTATAAAGCACGAGCCTGTACTAGGAGCAGTCGTGCAATCTTTCTTCTGCGGGTAAATGGGTAGTAAAGTCACAGGGCATTGCAAAGAGGAATTCATTAATCTTTGGAAAGGATAAAGCTACTGCAACAAGAAAAGCCCATGAGGAAATTACTCTGTTGGCTGTGCAGGGTTTGGATGCTGCGTATGCTAGCGGTTGATAGACCAGGTCATGCAAAATGCTGCGAAAAATAGCACCTGCTGAACTCAGCACTGCTCATAGCGCAGGAGCCCTGGGTTAGAGGGCAGAGCTTTCATAAATAATGACCATGGCATAACAGGGGAGTTGTCAGAGGCAACCAGAGCTTGGGGTTTCTTAACACTCCAGCCCTGCCTGAGCCTTGTGCCAGTGCAGTTGGTTTCTGAGCGTGCGTGCATGTGTGCGTGAGGGAGGGCTACCTGTGGAGGTTTCGTGGAGGCTGAGAAGCAGTGCTTGAGGTCAGCGCTGGTGCTGAGCACTCTGTGTAGCCACTGAGCTATGGGGAGGTCTAGGGCGTTCAGCTCCATTAAGAATCTGGTTGTTTAAGCTTGTTTAGGCTTTTAAATCAAACTGGTTTTGATTTTGAATTTGCTAAAATCCCCCAGCATTCAGAAGCTGAAGTATCATCCTCTGGTGATTGAAAGATATGCAAATTACAGACTTTATGTTTGCAGTATTTTCTACCTGAGAAACTTAACCTGGCAATGTGAACTTCTTTACAGTAATGCAAATTCATGGGACCTGCACACCACTATGGGAGTGAGATCAATTTGCATTTACCTGAAGTGAATTTTTTTATCTGTACATAAGTCTAGGAGAGCATGGTCAAATTAATGCCCTTGGATAAACTAACTCCTCTCATTTCCATTATGGTTGTAGCAGTTAGAATCTCTGCTTTACCACTATGTCTTCCGTTTTGCCTGAAAGCATCATATCATGGGGAACTAAAAGTAGGGACCACTTATTCCTGTTGCGTTACACAAGTCCAAACAATTTATTTACAGCACTGGCAATTAAATGCACTGTGTATAACTGTTCTGCAAGCATATATAACTCCTTGGAATATTTAGTCTTACAATGAACATCCTGTATTGCTGGGAAAATTAGGATTGCTTTTCTTTCTACTGCAGTCACCTAGTATAAGGACTAGACTGATTATTCACTCTCTTCACTCTCCATCCAGGCAGCAAAAGCAATTATGTTTTCCTTGCCTCAGAAGCTGTTACAAAGCTGAATCTACTTAAGATTCCCAGGTAAAAGGTGGTATTGAAGTGGACAGATACTATTTGAGGGACTAAAGCTTATGGCACAACCTAGATAAGTAGTCAAAAAAAAAAAAAAAGTGAAGCTGACTATTATTGTTTATAAACTTTGGATCAAATCCTAACGTACTTATTTTTACTGGGATTTTTTACCGATTCTTATGTGTGCAGCAAGACTGATGTTTTGACAGTGCTTATTAGTTTTCCGGTTGAAATGAAAGACTTCACATACACCTCCTGTCTTCCTCCTCAATGTCATTACACCAGCGGGAACTTTTGAATCCTTTTGTCTTGGAGCCTCCTGTGAGGCTGCTGGAGCTCCTGGAGCATGTGAAAACATCTTTAGTGACCTAAAGACTATCGCTGGAGCTTTTTATTCTAAACGTAAAAAGATCTCTTAGGATAGGGGGAAAAGGCCTAAAAAGTTAAAAGACATGTTCAGTAACTGTCCTGTGGAGGGGTTTAAGTATGGTGATTCATGTTAATACCAAACTACCTGTAAAATTCCAAAACTTACTTTAATTGAAATATTTGTGGGTTGGTTTGGGTTTTTTTTCCCTTCTGATTGTTATTTTTCTGTTGATTCTGGGTCTGTTTCCTGTATAGGACAGAGTGCAGGAGACATTTCGATTGCCAGATATTTACAGAATTGATAGAAAGTGGCCAGGAAATGAAACAGTATGGATGATTCCTGCTTCTTCAGCTGAGGCCAGGATTTGATTTTCTGAGCCTTTTGCTTGTGACACATACTTCCTGCATGTTATGAAGCAGAATTTGTTATCTGTTAAACACTATGAACTTTGTCTCTATTCTAGTTGTTTGGGCTTGTAATACCAATACAAACTGGAAATGTTTTCAACAAAATTATGATGCTTTAAAGCTATGTCCAGCAATGTGTTAGAGGCCATAGTGACATCTGCTTGTTGCTTAAAACTGCCAGTGCTAAGAGGGTGCCATCAGCTATAGTTAGACACAAAATTTAGGCTTCAATCTGGCAGTGAAGTGTAGGAAGAGGGAAGACATACATTTGAGTCCAGACCCTATCTCAGCTTTGACAAAGTAAAGGAGAAAGTAGAGCTGTCACTCTCACCTGTTCGGGCATTTAGGTTTCTTTTTATAAACATCTGACTTTAAAAGATCGAATTGGAGCGATGGCCTCATCAAAGATAATGAATTTTCCCATTGCATCTTCCACTGCCCGGGAGTGCTTGACCTTCCCAGCAGCAAGCGCAGCTCAGTCCTGACTCCTGACCCTAGTTCCTTTGGTCAGGCCAGATTAGCAAGCAACAAAAATAGCCGAGCTGTTGCCATCAGCCACAGGGAGTCAGAACTATCCTAGTCCTGGTTGCCTTATATGCAAAACACATCTCAATGCAGTGTATGATGCATTTGCAAATTTGTTGTCTGGTTTCTTCTTGGAATTAAAGTGAGGACATAGGCCAGTCAATATTCCCTTTGGGTATTTGGTCTGTGAATTGTTGCTGTGTTGGGAGCCATTTTGGTTAGTCAGAAGCCTTCTGAGTTTAGCTTCTGTGTGTGTGGCTACTACAAATCCAGCAAGGAGTAGCTGGATCATCATATTCCTACATCAGCCTATTGACGTTATGCAGCACTATGCAGCATTTAGGTCCTGCAGGACCTCTGCAGTGGCTGGTATTATTACTAAGCTGCATAGAAAGCTTCTGATCAGTTAGTCCCAAGCCTACAAGAGGAAGAGGGACCTTTGTGTGGTGTATTAATCTGAGACTTGGGAGATACTAGTCCACTTCTCTGCTCTGCAGAAAGATTTCTCTGGTGGCATCTAACGAATAATTTATTTTCTTCTGTCTTCTGTTCCCTGTCTGTAAAACAGATATGGCATCATCATGCCAGACTGCGGCTAGGAGAATTAATGGTCTGCGTGTATAGAAAGGATAACGTGGTCTGTTCGGAGTTTTGATTTCGTCTGTTTGGCAGGTGTCCCCACAGTCATCAGGAGGCTAGTTTGCATCTCCTGAGGTACCCAAAGGGGAAACGGAGCAGCCTTGCCATCGGACTCCCGTTTCGTTGGGGTTGAGCTAGAGGCTGCAGAGCAGCCAGGTCACATCTGTGCTGTGTGATTGGTCTGTGAATTGCTGCATGAAGCTGGCAGGGGAGTAGCTGGGCTGCTTCCTCACCCTGCTGCCTGTTAGGCGTTGTAAGCACAGCTAAAGTTCTGGACACAGCAGTAACGGGGTGACAGTGTGAAAAAACAGAAACAACTACAAAGCCAACAGCAACAACAAATTTTGGAGTGCCTCAGCAAAGAATGGCATGTTTCCTTGTCATTCGCTTTGCTGTCAATAATTGCTTGTTGTAGCTTTGTCCTTGAACAAGTTTTGAATGTGAAGAAGCCTCTCTGTGAACAAGAACAGCATGTTGTATTGAAGCATGTAAACGCCTTGGAAATTCTCAGGCAATTGAGAGTGACTCACTGCTTTAGCAGCAGTGCCGGGGATCATTTGGCAAGATGCAATTTCAATAACCAATACAGGCACAAGGGCCAAGTGTTTTCAGAGACTGGAGGCTTCACCTAACCCAGTGTAGCTGGATGTGGTGCAGAGATGAACCTAGCTTCTCCCTGCCCCCAAGGTAAGGGGTAAAAGTATTCTCACATTTAACTAAGTCGTCTTGTCTGCCTGATAATTGCTTCTTCAAAGCTTTGATGTGGTGGACGCATCCAGCGAATGATGGATTCAGGAAGATAGTCAAATGCAACATGACACGTCAAACATCTATTAAGACAGAAAAACTTCTGCCTTCCCTCTCAGATATCCTGTTCTCTTGAGTTAGGCAAAGATGAGGCTTGTATGCTTATTAGTTACAATATGCCCTGTGAAGTAACTTGACTCAGCTAACGGAGTCATTGCAGCATCTTGTGCCTCTGCTAAATCCTTCTGGGTCTGCATGCTACAGCAGCAGCAGGCAGCCAGCCGTTCATGGCCAGCTCTTTACCCTTTAATGGCAAACCTGAGGCTCTTCCAGGGGAGAAGTTGGGATAACAAAGTTAAAAAGATCATCTTTTAATCACCACTGCACCTGAAAAAGGTTGGAAGGTTGGATGCAGGTAATATAAGTGTAAAAAAAAGCAAAGAAAGAAAAATCAGATCATGCTGTTGTAACTCGTATTTTCAGCAAACTCAGTTCCAGACAGCATGTGCTATGGGCAGCTGGCTTGCAGAACAGGTGATGATACATAGCCATATTTAAGATAAATGCTGAAAAATTGCGTGACTTACTAAAGTAACAGCTTTTCAACTTATAGTATTCTAAGGATGATGATTTTGAAGAGCAGCAGTTTGAATTTTAGCTGGTTTAACCCAAGCTAATGTTCTAGAAAAAATCCTTTTTATTAATAAACCAGATGCTTTATTCTCTAAGAAGTCATGTATGAAATTACAAATGCTAAGTAAAAGAAATACAAAAGACAAAATCTGTTTAAAATGTTGGATCTGGCAAACTTTCCTGTTAGAGAAATGTCTAAAATAGAGTCTGGACTGGGCTTTTCCTAACTGGGTAAGAAAGATTGTTTGAGGGGAAAAAGTGAATTTGGAAGCACAATTGAAAAGATTCCTGGGCACTGCTTCTTCAAAGGATGTTTTCAATTAGTCTAGCATCACAAGTGAAACCTACTTTATACCTTGGAGCTGCTGTGGAAGTTACTGCATCTGTCTATGCAGGAATGCCTATTAGCAGCTGCGCTCATGTTCTGCCATGGTCTGCAACCAAGCACCACACATCTGCCTGCAGACCTTCCACTGCCCTGCACATCACGCCTGTCCAGGCAGCAGGTGTTAGTGACACATCTCCCACTCCTCGCAATGCCCATGTTCAGCCTGCACAGTACATTTCTGACAAATCTTCCCAAGGGCCTTCTAAGAGTTGAGACGTCAAATATATATGATTCGCCCCGCCCCCCCGAAATCTCTTTTAAAAAGTTTAGAGTCTGGCACTGTGTTAGAGATAAATGGACTTCAGTTGAAACTGGTGATACCCAGCACTTCCCAGTGTCTGTCCATGAGAGAGGGGCCTCGTGGGTCCAGCTTTGTGCAGTGGAAAAGGATTTTTGTCCCCTGCTTGTTCTGCTGCTGAGCTTTGGGGAGCAGGGAGAGGAGGGGGCAGTTTGCAAGTATTTTAATTCTTCACCTCTTCTGACGCAAGACCTGGCTTTGAGATAGCAAAGGCAGGCAGTGTATTTGCTGTTCTCACCCACTTTTCAGAGGCAGTGAGAGCACTCGAGAGTGCTGCCTCCTCCCCATGCTGCCCTGCAGCAAGGACACCCCACCTGCCCTGTGTGCCACTGTGCCACCCTCTGCTTGCAGGGCTAGTGGTCCTGAGGGCTCTCCTCTGAGCACGGGGACAGCCGCCCAGGCGAGGCACACAGTGGGGCAGCTCATTTATCCACCACTGAGCTAGAGGACAGCTTTTCCACGTAAAGAAATCATGAGGCACATCAAGAGATGCTCCAGTACTGGCATCCTGCTGGGGGACTCTTGTCCTGAGGGCTGGCATCAGATCCAAGTTACAAGCGAGCAGGTTTCGGAGTTCAGGGGGATTAAACAATCTCTGCTGGCATTGCTGTGCACTCCTTGACGGCATTTTCTAGAGCCTTCTGTCACCAAAGTACAAAAGCTGGATCCAGGCAGTTGCCTGGTGCTCCCATCCACTTCAGCCAAACAGGCGTTTTGGGCTGGATGCCCCTGTAGCACAATGAGAACAATGGAAATTACAGCTGATTTACTAAGCAGCGATGCCTCTGAGCCAAATGGTTTCCATCTGAATATGAAGCAAATTTGCCAGCATGCTGGTGTAACGCATGCATGATCTCTTTGTGCCTTCTGTGCCTTTGTAGTCAAGTGTTTGCTAGAAAGTCCAGCATTAGATAAAAATCAGGAAGGGAGGGGTAGAAGTCAGAACTTTAAAAAATAAGTTTCTCTGGGCTTTACTTAGTATGTAATAGTAGCTCAAAGTGTTGGGAAATGGGTAAATTAGAAGAATGCAAACCCGCTTTGTGCAGACTAGCCTAGGTGTGTGCACGTGTCCTAGGCTTGCTTCAGCAGGGGCAACGTGGAGTCCCCATGCCCAGAGTTGTAGGAGTTCTGTGGTTTCATCTCGGGTTAAAATGTTTGCTCCTGTGGCCTTTTGAAAAACCTGCTTGAAATCTGAAAGCGCTGTAACTCCTTTTTATGAACCTGGTGCCAAAACCTCTGCAGCGAGGCCCCTGTGCTGTCAGTAGCAGAGAGCCAGATTAAGTCCTTTTAAGGACTTAATTTTGTAGCCTGATAAAAATCTATGCTGTGGGCAGACTGGTGATAAAAAATGCATTTTGGGACAGTTAGGGGCATTTGAGAGGACAGCAGGGGTGGGGGAGGAGATGCATTCTTGACGAGCCTCTGAGTTCTCTAAAATCTGTTAGTCCTTCCCAGCCCCCGGATAGCCTGTGATTAGAAAGACACGATGATGGCTCGTGTCCACCTGCTCTTGAGCTGTGATTTCAGTACGACTTCTCTTAGAGAAGTGGGCGTACAGAAGAAGTTAGGTGTCAAATCCTAACTGGGGGATGAGTGCCCGTGAGAAACTGCGTTATTATGTAGGAAGGGAGATGGTCCTAAAAGCAGTTCATTTGATTAGGATGTCATTACGTGAAAAATGAAGAGCACTTTTCCTTTACGTGGAATGCTGAAACTATTGCCAAAATCCAGCTTTTGGTCGCTGGTGCTGGTTGTGTAATGATGACTGCTTTGTGTTTCTGAGGATTATAACCTCGTAGCTGAAAACAATGTCACGAAGAGGTTCTTCAGTGTTGTTTGCTGTATGTGCAAACACTTTTATTTTCTCTGAGCTTTCTTTTCTCTGAGCTTTCTGTTAAATTGTCCAGCTGTGTCATTGTCAGATATGCACACATAACAGGTCGATCTAACTATTGCTTACTCAGATTCAGAGTGGTACACTGGGCCATACCTGCTGTTTTCTTTGCTTGAGTTTAGCTCCATGGCCAACGTTATTTTGGATAATAATGTCTTTTTTTGTGTACTTAACTGCTGAAGTGCCTGCTGCACTCTTCAGTCGCTAAAGAAATAGTTTCCTTTTCCTGATACATATTTTTCATGTCTCAGCTTATGCCTGTGGTATGAGATCATCCATCTTGTCACCTGAACATATTTAAGTGAGTTTTGGGACTAGTAATTCTTGCAGACTAGAGGTCTTACAAAGGCATAACAAAGAGCAGAAAGGAGAGGAGAGCTCTCATGGAGGCAGGAAGAGAGCAATTTTTGGTTTTGTTTGCTTAATTGTGAACAGTTAAATTAATTTGTACACTGTAGTCAAGTACAATCATTGTCATAACAGAAAAATTTTACAGCACCATTGAAGTGTCCACTCTTAGGTTATGCTTTGCATTGGGAGCTGTTCCCAAGTGGATCTCAAGTGCTTGAGGCCCTGGTTCTGTCCCCCAAGTTGTGTGAGGTACATGGCAAACCTTTATTTCCGCTCCCCATGCACAACAGTGCAATGTGATGGTGACAAAGCAGAATGTCCCAGCACCTGCCGATGGTCTGTGGCAGCGTGAAACCCACTGGGCTTCCAGCAGCTTCTCCAACGTTTCTGTGTCTGCAGTTCTTCCCATTTTCAGGAAGATGAGAGTATAGCATGCTGCTCACAGCCTTTATTTCTGATCAGGATGATGGTGTTTTGTATTCCTACACTTGGGATAAGAATCAGTTTGTGTGAAATATGAGAGTAGAAAATGGGTGACATAAAACATAGTATGACAACCTCCTTGAAAATGCCTTTCTCTTGTTTAAAAATAAGGAAATTATCCTTTGTAAATATAAACTGTAAATACACACGGAGAATGAAAGAGCCTGTGGCGCAGTGTGAAGGGGGAGTTAAACTGAGATTACAAGGCTTCACTGCACTCCTAACCTGAGATACGGCTTTGGTGATGGCTTCTTCTGGATACTGGTACAACTCTGAAACTCAAAATATGCCATGTTTCAGTGAGGCTTAGAGGTTAAGAGTTACCATCCCAGTGTTACCAGTGGAAGAGAGGCAGCTTGCTCAAGGGCAAGCTCTGTGTCACGTCTCCCTCTTTCCTCACCTCAGAACAGTGGATCAAGGAGAAAACTGTTTTACAGTGCCCCTTAAGAGGAAGCAAGGAGACATCACCCCAGGTATTTAAGTTTAGCCCAATGTGACGTTAGAACGTGGAAGAGGTAGAGATGGCAAAGCACGATAGTTTAAACAATCAATATTTTATTGATCACTAAAAAGCACGTAACCACGCTGATGTACAGTCTGTGCTTTGCCTCACTTAAGCTACAGCTGAACTCTTCAAACCGGCCTCTCAGATGAAAATCAAATGTTTTGCATTGCCTCAGTGAAGTGGAAAAACAGGAGAAGAAGAGAAAGCTTAAATGAAAAGCTGCCTGTAAGATGAAATGAAACATTTTAGTTTGGGGAAATGAAGGGTTAGAGTTGCAAAGCAGAAGGAGGTGGCTATTAGATAAAACTGGGCTAACTTTCAGGTCCAGGAAGTTCATTTTTCTCATTGATTCGAGAAGATGAAGAGAATGGTAAAACTGCTGTCCAGGCGGGTTTCTGGGATTAGGTGTTGTAGTGTCTACGGCTGAGACTTTCTGTTTTGAACCAACGGCGAGGGTGTTTGCTAAAGCAGGAGCCAGAACGTGGGGATCCCACCTCCTGGTGAGGGCCTGTGTCTCCAGGCTGGAGCACCATTTCTGTCACCTGCCTGAGGGAAGTGGGGGACCTCAGTTCCAACCCCTGCTTTCGAAAGCAGGAGGACTTCCTTCAACCCTTCCTATCGGACTCGTTTCACTTGTTTGGAAACACGACAGCCTGGCTCTGTAGCCTTGAAGACAGGGTGCCCCGTTGTGTATGTACCTGAAGTGAAATGGCAGGGGAGGCTGAGAGCAGCTCTCCCCAGCGTAACCTCAGCCATTCTGGCCTGTGTCTTTCTTGCAGCGAGCGGGCATCTCTTGTCACAGTTGCCTCGTCACAGTGCAGAGCTCTGGGGAGGGAGGGAAGGAGGGGGAGAGCTTCCCTCATTGCGTCTCTGTGCACCTCGGAGTTTGAACTGAGTTTCTGTGCTGGCTGGGCAGCCCTGCCCATAATGTGGTGACTGGAGCGTGCTCCTGAAAGGGGCGTTCAGATCCTTTTGGCAGAGGGGAAAAGGGAATTCGCTTTCAGCTGTCTATGGGTGCTCTCAACTACTCAGGAAAAGGGAGACAACACCATGACCGTGTAGTCCAAGAGTCAGATGCAAGCTCATTTTTTCTAAACAAAACGTTTTAACAAAAGCAGTTGCAAATGCAGTCTGAATTTATGATGACTGAAATGGCATTTGGGGATGAATGAACCATTGTGAATACATACTGCCCATATCTGTATGCAAGAGGGAGAGGTGTGATACAAATGAAGGCTGGGCCAAAGGCAGCTTTTAGGCTTCCATTTGGTGGTGCCAGGGAATCTTGAGTTTGTGGTTCCTACTGCTCCTGGTAATAGACGTCGGCATGTAGAGGTTTTCAATATTCAGATTTAACTTTGTCATTTTTTGAATACACATGATCATAAATATTTTTAAAATGAGTGTTTCAGTCTATTTGTGAGGAAACAATATGCTGGTGCTGAATTATCCTGGTTTTCCTCTTCTAGAGCAGTCGTTTTCTTCAGGAGAAATTTGAGAATGTTTTAACTTCAGTGTGTTTGAAATCACAACTCTCTTGACAAATTGTATTCAGGATCTCTTATCTGGACCTTGTAAGGATGAACCTTTACCAGTCATAACAGAAAGGGACATCTTACACAAGTAACATTTCAAACTGCTCATAAATTTTTGTGTGGCTGACATCAGACATTGGAGTATGTGCTGGGCCTGTGATGTCTTCCCATGAAATAGGCCATTTTGTCTCATTGAATAGTGCCATTTTGCTCTGTGTGTGTGTGTGTGTATAAACTGAAAGCCTAATACAGCCCTACGCATCGCTGCTATGTAATTAATAAATAAAAATAATGGCATTGGTGATATTCAGAGGATTGAGGAATTGCTGTAAAACACTTGGAGATGTGTGAGTGAAATACACCGATAAGACAGAAAGCATCTACATCTGTCAGTATTTGAATCTGTATTTGCCATGGGACCTAAGTGTCTGCTTTCACACAATAAAAATACCTGAAACAAAATCAAGAAGTACAGCTCTAAAGGATTCGCTGTGAAGTTATTTGGAGCGATCTGTCAGTTCTTGGCTATTTTAATTAGTTCACGTGTGCATTTACCACACAGGAGACAGCTATCAGTTTTGACACTTGACAAGGAAGACAGGGCCATCACTTACCACCAGCTGCAACTGGTCTGTGGCAAACTGGTGGAGACCTATTCCTAGCTTAGAGGAGCTCCTTGTAATGAGAAGATCTGAGACAGCTCACTACAGTCAACTGTTTTCTTCCCTTCAAGGTTTTAAGCTCCTGGCTGTTAGTTAGGGCTGAAGAGATTTGACAGCTGCTTTGGGAAATAGCAAGCGATGTACTTTTTATTGCTGTTTCTCATCCAGTTATTAACAGTTTGTTTCCTTCTCACATAATGTTATCCAAGCAGTGCTCTGAACAGGGAAAGGACAGACTGGTTGAGTGACACTGGGCTACCTAGTCTGGTAGAAGATTTATTCCTTTTTTATGCAGAGCTGCAGGTTAGTTTGTTTTTCTTCAATACTATAGCTGAACTTTAAGCCTGTTAACTCAGAGAGACACATGAAGAAGAGTTCATGCTATCATAGGCAATTTATGCAAGGAAATTTCAGCTGAGCTTAATGTAATTCTCAGTTTATAATTTCAAGAGCTGCACAAGCCTTGTACATCAGTGACACTGAGTGTTGTGTTTGTGTGGATTCGTTTGCGAGTGGGCATTCAAAGGTAGCTGAATGACTCGTAAGCTCTTGGGACTGATGGTGCCTGATTGATTTGAATATATTTGAAAATACATTTGATACCCTCTTGGAACAAAAGATACCTGTCAACCACTATAAGCCTAATGACAGAAAGCAGATAAATGAAAGCAGGAAAAAAAAGTGCATGAAAGAAAGACACTGGCTAAGAGGAAATTATCTTAAGGGCAAGCTAGTGTCCAAAATGTAATCACTGAAAATAAACTATATAATTTAACTATTATCTCAACACATCATTGCTTTCCTGAGCTCTACAACCTGTGCATCCGCTTCAGATCTCAAGTGAAATTGTCTCGGGGGGGGGGAATCCCAAATCCTTGGCTCACACAAATTGCCTAATTTCTTTCAGGAAACACTTGGTAAATGGCAGCAAACCACGGGGAGCTTGGGGAAACGGACTCTGACTCTTGAGAAGGCATGTTGTACAGATCATATGACATTTTGTATAGTTCTAATTTAGGTGACAGAGAGGTAAGATCCTGCTGTGCCTTGGGCTCTCCTTAAAGCATTTTTTGAGGCAGCATTTTCTGCCCAAGAATGAGGGTAGTATGTTGATCTGGAGTAGAAGATGAGTCTACATGGGCTGTTTGTGTGTCTGATGTGTGTACACAGATACAAAAGCTCCCTATGTGCTAAAAAAATGCAAAGAAAAAGGCAAAAAAAGCCCCAAACAAACATGGAAATATTTTTTTATAGGTGGTGCTGCTAGAAACTGCTGACATTCGGCAGGCAGGAAGGAAAAACATTCTTTTCTCCTCATTAACTACAAACAAGAAGTTCCTACAGAGCATTTCACGTTTTGACAGACATAGTAGTTCTCAAGCGGTACAACATTCCCCCACTCAGATCTGGCATAATTTCCGCAAAGCCCTTGCCTACATGTTAGGTATTTGCTTGTCACAGCTACTTTTCCTCTCAGAAATAATGAAGTTCTAGTAGATCTTTAGCAATATGTATGTCAGTGTTTTTTCATATTATTCTTTTATTCTTTTTGTAAGTTACTGAAGAAGGTTGCCAAATGAGCTATAGTGTACTGTAATTGTCAATGTCTATCCAAACTGTTGACCAGTGTCAATGATGTGGTTTTTAGTTTTAATTGTGTGGTTGTCTCACTTTACTATTGACAATGTTTTAGAGCCTATTTGGGGGAATAGACATCTCCTGTTGCCTCAAAACTTGCTAGTAAGCCTGTTGTAGATCAGGCAGGTTTTGTCTATTATTTCCACTAATTGCTCTGGACATATAATTCTGTCTTATTTTCAGTAGTATTTTTGAAAAATCTTTTCCCTTTTCTTTCAACATTAGCCTAGCCTGTAAACATGAGTCAGGATGAGGAGTGTGACATAAAGGAGTAGAGTCTTGAGTTGTGCAGAACTTCTAAGTAAATGATAGTGACATGACTAAACACTAATATTCAAGTCAGTATTTCTAGAATTTGTAATTAGGCTACAAAATATGCTGTCACAGAGAAGAGCTTCAGTACTGTTGAAGCCAGTGGTGCTCATGACAGTTACAGTTAGCCCAGATGTTGTTCTGTATAGACTAAAAACCTTGTTACCTTTATTCATCTGGAGAGCATGGATGCTCATTAAATTATGAAGTCGTGTTTCTTCCAAGCACTTGTATATTAATGATCCAGTAGTGCACAGAAGTCTGATTTAAAAGTAAGCAGGTACTGCTCTGTCTGAAGGGCAGGGTTGACTCCCCCCCCAGAGCAAAGACTTCTTGGAGATGCAAAAGGGCTGTGCCCATCCACATGTTGGGGCTCAGGCTGTGTGTGCCCAGGTATATACCTGAGGTTTCCTGATACCAGCACTCCTGATACCAGCAGTCCTTTGCAGCCCCACTGCCAGGACCTTCCAAATCTTAGTTTGCTTTGAGTTTTCAGATTATTACTCAAAACTAGAAAAGTTTGGGAGTGCCCTGGAGGGATGTGACATTAACTGGGGAGAAACCTGTTCCTCTTCAGAAGGAGAAACCAAATGTTGCTGTTGTAGCCAGCAAATCTAGAGAAAACTTATTGATATCTGCAGCATTATTGTAGACTTGTGCTTTTTTGTGTGGCCCCAAGTCCCATGCACAACTCATTTGCTGAAACCCAGGGTCAAAGCCAAACAACGTGGGACTACAAACTGGGTAATTTGCATCAGCTTTTTAACAGGTGTGTGGACTTTGAGGATTGTGCCTTCAAACTTAAACTGCATAATGGGATCTGCACTCTCACCTGTCATAAATGTGACCTGTGTACTTATATACCTTCTCACACATCTACACCTCTACATACCAGAGGTGCAACTGAGCCTAGCATTAAACCCAGGAATTGTCTGTGGTAATAGATAATGGAAGTGAAACCCATTGTAGATTTTGGTGGGAAGCTTCATGAACCTGCACTGTTGATCTATATTTTGTGAGAAGGTGGGACCAGTAATTCCCTTCTTTCTGACAAACCATCCCATGTAATTGCAAAAGACATAGTCTCATTTTTCCACCGTTTTCCCTGACACCTGCTAATACGCTGCTATAGGGATTCTTCATCATTATAGTCTACGTTGATTGCATGCAGCTTTGGTTTCTTTGACATCGGTGTCAAAAGCATTTTTCTTGTCAAGCCTTCTGTCTCTCTCCTTTTTTTTTCCCTCTTGCTTTCTTCTTTAAAAAACAAAAAGAAAGAAAGATTGGATCCAATTTTCATCAGACTAACATCAGCCTGAAGATATTTTCATCAGTTCTGGGCAGATGCTAGATGGACTGCGTACTAATAAATGCCTTTTTGTGATTGTTTCCCTCACACTTGAGTCCATTTTCTGTGAGCACCGTATGAAGTAATTTTAAGCTTTTAATTGTTTATGATATCTGGCGCTTCCAGACTCTGTGAATGTTTCTGTATCTGTGAAAGACAATTATTAAGCACCAGAAAAAAACGTTGCCATGCTACTTGCTGTTAATGCTGAGGAAGACCTGCCAAACCTTGCAGTATTTGTGCATGCTATAGAGGTGGAAAGAAGGGGAGCTTGCAGAGCTAATAATAGCAGCAGCTGTGTGGCTAGGAGCCTCATAATTGTAACTCCATGATGACAGTCTGATTCAAAACATGATGAAATCCTTATTTCTATCTATTCCTGTGGGTCTTGGATCAGTTCTTACAAATCAAAGTTGAAAAGAAGTTTGGATGGTTTTGCATAAGACCAAAAGATCCTGTCCTCTTCAGATGCAGGCAGGTCTTTTTTAGCATTTGACAGGATAAGGTTTTCAATTTATTCATAACGTGTTTTAAATGAAGCATCCCCTGATCTTTAAGACCGACTCATGCAGTGTTGGCACAGTGGTTGCATTTACAATCAGATAACAACAAGACCAGAATACGGTTGCTAATATGTTGGTTCTGCCTTGCCCTTCTGTTGGTTACCTTTGTGGGAGTGTGCAGAGTGTTAAAGAACATGACTTGCTACGGTTTGGCAGGCAGCATCGTTCTAGTGCATTTTGTGGGCTATCAACAGTTCAGAGATGGTGAAACTCTTCAGTGAGCTGTTTGTTACAAGAGCAACTAGAGACAGTGGACTTCTGAATTCCTCATGTGCACCAAGTGGTCTTCCCTACTGTGACAAAACAACATGCCATTTTTAGCTGTTTCATTCAAACCCGGGCAAGTTCCAAAGCGATGTCAAATCTACGTAGCACTACACTCTAACGGCTCATTGGGTCCTGCCTCTCCCTATATGCAAGTGAACGGTGCAATGGGAATAAACCTTTCTCTGAAATAGGTGAACAGCCTGCTGAGAAGTTTAAGGCTCAAATCTTTGAGCCTTTATTATAGTTTCTTCTGATGTTTTTCCCTCTGGCACTTCTTCTATCACACTCATTTGGAATGTTTCCTCAGTAGTGATTGAGGCAGCAGTTCCAGATTTGGCCTATATAATTATTTAGTGTTGCCTAGGGATGCCTAAGGAAGCAATAAGAACAAAGCTTTCCTATGTGGCAGTTTCTACAAATACTTTTGCAGCTTCCAACTAATTTTACCTCAGGAGATATCCTGAGCAGGATACCAGTTTTGTCTGTTTGGTAGCCCTCTATGGCTTTCTCTACCAAGTACTTGCCCAGTCTATTGAATCCGTGACGACTTTTTGCATTCAGAGCATCCTTTATTAACACCTTAGTCATGTCTAACACGTTCAGGTAGAGAACCATGAACTTGTCTTTGGTTTGTATGTGACTCCTCCTGCTGTCATTTGATGCTGTAGTTTTCATATTAGATAAGACACTGTATAATCAATCCCTGCCTACTCCTGTTCATACCATGTCTGATTTTATATACGACTGTCATATTCTTCACTCACCTGCCCCCATCTTGTGTAAAGGAAGCAGGCGCTTAAATTACTGCCTCTGTATTTGCATCTGGTCAGATGAGATAGCGCTGTTGTTGAGCGTGTCAGCTTTTTGTCTTGTTGCACAGCAGTCTTCAGTTTTAATGGCCAACTTAGCATAGGTTCTCTGAAATGTCTTTATGAAACAAAGTGAGTACCCCTGTGCCCGTTCCCCTCTTATTACTGCTCAGTAAAAACAACTTGGAGCTATGCTGGATAGTTCTACAGAAACATCAGCAAGTAGGGAGATGGGGAAAGCAGTGGGTAGCAGTGAGCCAGCAGAGGGAAACAACTTGAAGACTCATTGTAGGATTAGTTGTTTTGCTTGACTTCTTAAAAGGAACCTTGTATTTAACTAAATGAACTGCATATTCTAGCTCTGGGCAAGAGTGAGAATTTAAGCACTGAGCACTGCCTGTTAAAGATGCTGGAAGCTAGGAAATAATTCAAACATCTCCAAAGAGTTAAAATTGGAAAGCTTAGAGTTAAATTGAAAATTCTAAAAGTGTGAACTTTGCCTGTTTCATATCAATAAAACTACTGTCTAAATCCTTCACAGTAGTAACTGACTAGATGTAATACTTCTGCAGAGATTCTTAAACATAAGACTCTAGAATCAGTGTCTAAAAGTGAATTTTTAAGCGTCTGAGGGAGCAAGGAACAGAAACATCACTGATGTCGGACAAACTCAGTCTTGAAGCAAAAATTGCAGGAATCTTTTATCAAGATGTGATGATGGATTCTTTATTACTGTCAAACTGGATGTTTTTCTAAAAGATGCAATCTAGTTGTAACAAGATTCCCTTCAGAGAAGGGCCCTTCAGAGCAATTTTATGTCCTGCCTTATGCTGGAGGTCACATTGCAGTCTGTTCTTCTGGTCTTAAAATAAAGAAATTATGGAAGTCATATTCATGAAAAATGTCCATGTTGTGTTATTTAAATGGTGCTTGGGTTTCAGTGCTGAGCACAGGAAAATCCAAGTAACAGTTGCTGGGCACTCCACATTTGACAACCAAATAAGATATTTCAAGTATTCATTTATGTCCACCTAATTTTTTAATACTTTTGGGAGAAGTCTTGACCTTAATCTCTAAAGACATTGATTCTACAAATACAGCTTGAAAATTCTTTGAAGATTAAGAAGAGGCAGGGTCTTTCCTCAAAACTTACTAAAGACTTCACAACTAGTTAATACTGAGTAAAGGGAAACATGCTGGGTGTAACCCTGTCTTTCTTCCTTGGACACAGCTCATGCACGGGCAGCACTGTGGCCACAGGGTGTGTGCTCTCACAGGTCAGCGGGACATACGGGTGCATGCCTGCACACAGACATGTCAGTGCATTTCTTCACTCCTCTGGGTGCATTGTCCAAAAATAAAATTGTTATTGAGTCATCATAATGGCCGGCATCAGTTAAATATTTATATGATTGCAGCAATCTGTGCCTAACATAGCTATTTTTCAAGTTTTTGGCAAACCTAGGCTGATACCCCCACAATATTCACATTTCTGGCAGCTTGGGAGGCTTTCCCGTGGAGCTACAAGATTCAGCACCTTTTTAATAAAAGTGGAATTATGAAACGAGACTTGAGATTGGATGTGTGAACTATGCACTTTTAGGCCTGGTGTTTAAATTTCTTGTTATTTCATCTCAGTTCAGGTTCTTTGTCCATATTTTGGTCTTCACATACTGTTAAAATGCTCCCACTAGATTTGTTTCTGTGTGTTTAGGTCTTGAAGAGGATGATGTTATGGAGAACTACATAGCTTGTGAAGTAGAGGTCTCCTGTGTTTGTGTGGTGTGTAACACACAGTCTAGGAGATTTTGAGGGTACAAAGCACTATCCCTTCCGAGACAAAAATGAATGCTTGGAGAGAGAGATAAAGAGGAACTGCTCTAAAAACTATCTTTGGATCTTTGCCATAATATTTTGGGTTTAATTTTGATTAAGGTCCATGATTGTAACCCTATCAAATTCCACATGAAAAATGCTGTGTAGGCTCAGACTTCTCTTCCTTATAACAAATGAAACCTATTTTCTTTCCCTTTGTATTCTGACTGGTTGTGGGAGCAGGTGTACATACATCAACATAACAACCACATTTTCTGAATACCTTGGATGCTGCTGAAGCTGTTTAACCACTTAAAATTGTTTTTTTCCTCAACAATTATAAGAAAACAGTCCATTCAAAACAGTTATTTGTATTTTTATTTCTAAGGACTTGCACTTAATCGTAAAAAAGACAGCAACAAAAAAAAAAATCCAAAATACAGTTATGTAAAGTCTTTTCAGTTACTGCTGAGCTTTGCATACTTATAACACTTATGCTTAATACATACATTTGGAGCTGTCTTGAGAAAATACAGCATTGGGGAGCTTGCAAAAAAGGAAACCAGTGACAGCTTTGCGTGGGTTTCCCAAAGACAAGTTGTTCTCTAACAGGTATTTATCCAGTGTCTTAGGAGTTAGTTAAAAGAAGCCAACCCAAGAGTCAGAGGCTGTGTCCTCTGGCAAATGTGCGTAAGTTTGATTTGCACCGCATGAGTGCAGCTTGTCACATAAATGTATGTGTATAAAAGTTCTTGAACAGGATGGGAGACCTGAGGATTGCATTTCTGCATTCACGCAGGTGATTGCTGTTGTGGTGTACTTGCCTTGTAGGTGGTGTAAGGCCTCGTGTGGAAAATGGAAATTAAGGGTCTCATTAGTGTGGTAGCAGTTACCCGTAGCAAAGGCAGTATTTATGTAATTGCTCCCTCCACATACGTTCCTGTTCCTGTTGCAGTCTGATCTCCTGAAGGTAAAGGAGTGAAGGTATGTTCAGGGCCCTGAGGCTGACCACCACACAGCAAGAAAGCTGATGGCAGCTCCTCCACGGCTGATGTACTTAGTAGCATCAACAGGGCTCATCTAGGCAGTGCAACGGAAAGCAGCGGTGGCTGTGGGGAGATAAGCACTGCCAACAACTTGTCTCTCAGTGTTCACCTTTTTGCATTTGCTAGTAAATTTGCTTCTCATGTACTCCAGCATGGAGACCACACTACCAGCTGCGTGAGATGCAGTGGCTAGTACAAGTATGGGTTGGGCTAGGCTGTTAATAAGTTATTGCTTGAGACTTGCTCCATTGCCCTCTTATATGTGTGGTGCTATAGCAGAGGCAGCTTCTGTCAAATAACTTACCCATTTATGTTACAAAAGCCAATCATTAAATAGTGAGAGGTACTCCAGTGCTTACCAGACAAGGTGCTGAGCAGGCTGCGTGGAGAAGGGGTTGGACTAGACAAGGACTCTGTGAGGTAGCCCAGCCTCTAGCTCTTTCAAGCACCCAAGTGCCTTCCCTGATGACCCCTGTGAGGGTGACCATTGTACCACCCAGTCATACGTCCCTTCTGAGCATTTAAGGAAAACACACAGTCCAGATTCACAGGTCAGACTGAGACCGCTCACGTACAAAGACATGCTCATGTACCAGTGAGCCCCATTAACTGCATGACCTTCTAGCACAGCGCCGTGCGGAATGTGGATGTCCACGCCAGCGCCAAACATGCAGACTCCGGGAAAGGGAGGGCTTGGGGACACCGAATTTTGCAGAGACAAGTTGACCTGGCTTATAGCTGCCTTGGTTTGCTGGGGCTTTGTGCCACCAGAGCCAGCCTCAGCCCGCTGCTGGGATGACCCCCTGAGACCCTGCCTGGCATCGCCAGGCTCCGGCTGACTGTGCCGGGCAGCCGCTCTAACGCTGGGCTGACACTCTTCCTTCAATTAAAGTGGGGGACTGCCAGCGTGTGGGAAGCCATTAGCCTGGAGCATTGTATTGATTCTCCCTTCCCAGTGAGTAAGTGCTTTTCTTTCACTTCTAAGGATTACGCTGCTTTGTCCACTTTCTACTGAGCTCACTGCAGACCGAGTTTCCTGGGGAAAAAAAAATACTGTCAAGAACCCTGTTTTCTTATTCTTATCTCACAATTACTTTCCTAATTGCAGCTTGGAAATAAAGTATCCTTCCTGCTAATTTTATTCTTTTGTATTTGGGAAACGCTGCCAAGTCTGACAAGTTTTTCCTTCCAAAAAATGCAGAGTTAAGATGTGTTTTTTCTGCTTCACAATGACAAAACTGTCAAGAAGCATTGGAGTCAGGAGAAACATGCATTTTGTGTGTGCCAGTGAAGCAGTGCTTATTATGTTTAGTTTAATTTAAATCTGTCTGCAACAGAGGGATGGGTTTATTTACACATTTCCTAATAATGATTTGAATCTGAAAGTTATTTCTGCATTGGAATGTAAGGACTTTGAGTGGATTTTCCCCAAAGCAGCTAAAGAGATCAGGTCTCAGCATTCAGTAGAAGCTGGGGGCTACATCTTTTATACTCCATATTGAAAACTTCAGCTTAGGGGACTTCCCATTTTCAAACCAGAATACTTATTCGTTCTCCTTTAATACCACACTGGAGGTTTTTTGCTTGGAAAATACCAATACCAGTGTAAAACACATGGAGTTTTTGAAGAGAATGTGTTGCCATCAAGTCCAGGGAAGAAACATTGCCTGGCTGCACTTTGGGGTTGTGTGGGAGCACTGTGAAGCTTTCATCAGTACCTTGAGACCCTTGGGCTGCTCCACAGAGATCACTTAGCCTACAGGCTCAGGAAGATATAATTAGAAGGGTAGATGGCAAGTTAATGTTTCTGTGTCCAAAATGTCCCCCTTTCCATAGAAATAAAGAAATAAATCAAGACATGAAGCTCTTCAAGCTTCTGTAGTAATCAAGCCACAAACAGCTTCCCCATGTCTTGCAGAGCCCATTCCCCACTGTCCTTGTACCCTTGACTATGGGACTGACTTGAGCTTTGCCTCATCCCTAAACTGCAAGTTGCTTCCAGAAGAGGGTATGGGAAGGGAGGGAGGGCATGAAGCACTTTTCAAACTGCTGTTGGAGAGTCCGGAGTAGTCTCTGCTGTACTGACCCCGTTAGCAGCCAAGCTGCACTAAAATAGTTATAATAAATCGCATGGCACGTAGTGAGCAAGCTCTGGGATGAGACTGATATAAGACATGGGAATGGCTCTTTGTAGTATTAGAAACCTGGTGCTAAACCATAGAGTCAGGAAAACAAATGTAAGAAGTCACTTTTAACACAAAATATAACAAGTTACTTCTTGGGATCATTATATTTACAATGGCGCTGCCCTGCTGACCTCTCGTAACTGGAGAAATCTTTTTCTTCTTTTTTTTTTTCCTTTCTGGTGTTATAAGACAGATGGTGTATGCTCTTAAATAATGAAATAAGCCACGTTCCACACAAGATAAGACACTTGACAATGTTGCTATAAATGTGCAGAGGTTGTGCATTTGTCAGTTAAAATAAATTCTTTCAAATAATTCTTTCTCTATAACTTTTCTCCCTTAATGGATGTGCAGTTAATCACAGAGTGAAATCTCTTTCCCCTTGTAGATCGTGTTCCGGAAAATCAGCGATGTCAAACGTGAAGAAGAGGAGAGAATGAAGAGGAAGAACGAAGCACCTCTGATCTTACCGCCGGACCACCCCGTCCGCCGGCTGTTCCAGAGGTTCAGGCAGCAGAAGGAAGCGCGGCTCGCAGCAGAGAGGGGCAGAGATCCGGATGACCTGGACGTGGAGAAGGGGAACGTTTTAGGGGAGCACTCCTCCACCCGCTCGGTGGTCAAAGCCAGCGTTGTGACTGTACGGGAGAGTCCGGCGACCCCTGTGTCATACCAGTCCGCTTCAACATCTGGGGCATCTGACCAGGCAAAGCTGCAGGCCCCAACATCGGACTACGCAGGATGTAAAGCATCGGGGGACTACCCCCGACGAAAAGGCTGGGCCAAATTCAGAGACGCCTGTGGGAAGGGTGAAGACTGGAACAAGGTCTCTAAAGCAGAGTCCATGGAGACTTTACCAGAGAGAACTAAAGCTTCAGGAGAAGCTACCCTGAAGAAGACAGACTCTTGTGATAGTGGCATTACGAAAAGTGACTTGCGCTTGGATAACGTTGGGGAGACAAGAAGCCCGCAGGACCGCAGCCCCGTCCTCACCGAGGTCAAGCATTCTTTTTATCCCATCCCAGAACAGACTCTTCAGGCCACCATGCTAGAAGTGAAACACGAGTTGAAAGAGGACATCAAGGCTTTAAACACAAAAATGACCAATATAGAAAAACAGCTTGCTGAGATACTTAGGATATTAACCTCAAGAAGAAGCTCCCAGTCGCCACAGGAGTTGTTTGAAATATCAAGGCCCCAGTCTCCAGAATCAGAAAAAGACATGTTTGGAGCTAGCTGAGGTGTTTCTTTTTAAAAAACAACCAACCAACCAACCAACAGCCCCCTAATATTTTAAATTTAATCTTTCTTGAAAACGAGTGAGGGACCAGTTCATTAAGCATGTTCCCTGTGTCTAAAAAGGTACGGTAACAGGAATTGCAACCTCATGTCAAGATGGCAGCTGACTCTGAAGCCTTTTTGACAGCAAGGGTACAGTTTCTAAAGTTTTTCTTTTCTCCATTGGTGCCCATTCCCCCCTGCTCCCCCTGTCTCCCTCGGGATGTTGGAATAAGAATCCTGACAGCAGCAGCCGTCCCCATGAGCCCCAGGTGACCTCTGAGGGTTTTGGAGCATGCCTTATGTCATTAGCTTGGGTTTTGCCTATATGAATATATGAATAAGCACTTGCCAGGGTGCTTACATTTTCAGCGTTTGGGGGGGGGGGGGGTGTTTGCTGCTGCTGTCACTGTCTCAGTCACCTGTACAGCATGTTAAATGTCACAGTATATTTTCATATATCTGAAATAATGCACAGAGCAGTAGGAGACATATTTCATTTCAGTAGACTGTGTGCTGCTTGGTACTGAAGTTACTTTTGGGTAGTCAAGGAAGGGCTAAAAAGATGAAAAAAATTGTACTTTTTAATTACAAACTGATATATTGCTAAAGCAATTATATTTAGCAACATCCTCAACAATAGCCACAGTATTTCAGGTCTGTTAATAAATGGGATCTTCCACATTCTCATTCACTGAGTCAAGGATACTGATTTTCAAAAACTTAACTTCTGTCTCAGATGTCTTTGAATATTTGTTACCTTTGCTTTTAATTCCAGCCACTGGAGGACAGAGGGTTGGGTGTGCAGCATACCTGAGCACAGCCTGCTGCACAACGTATTGTGAACATCAATAACGGGTCATGCAGATTTGCCTCCCCATGAAAATATACTGTGGCATTTATGTCCTGGTTTTGCTATGAATCTGCTCTTTTAATTCTTGTTAAATCATTATTCAGAAGTTTCTGGTTTGATAACGTTCATTGTAGCCAAAGGCTTTCACAGAACTTTTAAAGATTTTAGATTGTGGCATTTTCCTCTACATCCAGATGTATTGTTCCTGATCTAATCTACCTAGTAAGCAAATGGATAGTAGAGGTAGAAATACAGTGCTTACTGTATACAAGTGCTATTGTAGCAAGGAAACAAAAAGATCTGCTTCTTAAAGAAGGAGATGTTTCCAAAACTTATATTTTCATAACTTTTTTTGGAGGAAGATTGAAGCACTTTACCAAAACTACTCTTCATTATTCATTAGATAGGGTAGCATAGCTGGTTATCATGGCTTGGGTTATCACCTTGGGATATAGGTATATAGTCACAGTGCAGTCTCTCCACTGATCCGGTATGTTCACTGTTTAACAGTAGGTTAGAGCTCAGAAGCATGGTGCAATACTTTTTTGGGTTTTCATTTTTAATGGCAATAGGTCTTAACACAGTGTGGCAGTAGTTAAGTCTCATTCTTTTTCCATGCTACTAAGTCATTTACAAAAAACCACATGATTTTTTGGGGAAGATTTTTGTTCATGTTAAGTAAGGAAGAGGCAAGGAAAATGACCCATTTGAAAGGATTTCTGCTGGCCTGATGCTTGCACTGTGCAATGCAGAACTGTGTCAGACATCCCTGGGGAAGTGTGAGGTCCACTGATGAACCGGCACAGTGGTGAGGCCATGCCGTGCAAAGCTACCAGCTCAGGTTTTGAAGTCGGTATATTTGTTTGTATCTGTTCCTGCAGTAACTGCCCTTGCTCTCAAAGATGCTGATTATTCTGAGCGCAGCACCACCATTTCCAGGTCCAGAGGCAGCTGGTTTGGGATTTGCTTTCAAGGGTCTTGGTTTGATATAGAAGTGCCCACAGATTGTGAATTCTTACCCAAGGACTGAAATATTCCCAGGAAACACCTATTGGGATCAAATCTCTAGGTTACCTTTTCCATCCCACAAGAAAAGGCAGTAGGGAGGTGACTTGCTCTGAAACCAAGGTCCCATTTATTTATGGTTCCATGTTTAGGATTTTTCCAGTGGTAACTGGTGTCTTTTACAGTTGCACGCTGCAGACATGCAGTACCGAAGAAGGCTCTCTTTGACCAAAGTCACGCTGTGTGTTTGGTGCTTTAGTTGCTATAAGTGGCAACAGTTACCTGTAATAGCTATGGCATGATTGCCGTAAGAAATCCATACATCAATGTTTTCAGTTAGAAACCGTTGAATGATTTTTTTCTTTCTAGTCTCCTCAGTCAGTAAATTCATTGGATAATGAAATTATGCCTAAGTAGAACACAGGTGTACTGATATACAAGGATTTATAATTGATGCCCAAAAATTCCAGCAAGTTTTTAGAGATTGGCTTGGAGCCAATTTCCTAATCCAGGCAAATTGCTCATCGGTGTTATGTTCCTGATACTAGGTTTTCTTTGTAAAATTTTTGAAAGGCTGAAAGTCTTGCTGAACTTAGGAAACATTTTGTGAAAGTGTCACTCATTTACCTGCAATTGGATAAACACGGAAATTAGCTTATGCAAGGTGGGTGAGGGAGGAACTGCTTATAACCTTCAAAGTGTGTGCCTAGTATCTCCAGAACTGCAGTGCAGACGTGGAATTAAATGTGCAGTTGCAGGTTACCCAGCCCTTCCTTGCTGATACGGAGTTGAAGTATCTCAGTGTTATTTTTATGTGCCCTCAGGAATATGCTAAAGGTTATTCGGCAGGGTCAGTGCTAGAAGCCCCATAATTAGCCACACCCGTGAATAAAGGAAGACAAGTCCCCATTTGCTGGGGGTACTTCTTGCGTAGCCTGACGTTCAGTACGATACTGTACTCTTGCACACCCTGTATGACAATGGGTGGGTGCAGCACGGAGTCCTTTTTTAAGGCTTTTATGAGGCTCTTATAATGGCCTATAAAGCCATTTATAATCCATTTGTATAGCCTTCAAAGATTGTAATATACTCATGAATTATGGCCAAATCTGATTTTGTTATGGTCATGAAACTCCAGAGAAACTCTACTCCTTACGATGACACCTTCAGGGTGACTGCTCCGGGTCAGCACTGACAGCGGTCAATGTCATTCAGATTTGCAGAGCTGTAACTGAGATTAGACCCATTTTATTATGATTTTATGAACTGGGAGGCACTAAAACGAGTTCTAGGAGACTGCATCATCCCTCAGTAACCTGTATATGTTGTAAGAGAATTTGAAAAAAATATACTATCATCTAGAATGAACTTTGGTCTTTGGATTCCCTGGGCTACCGAGTGGTTAAAATGAGCAAAACCTTGCCTGCTATGGAACTAGTCACTCCTTTGAACCTCGGACTAATTTGGACCTGTGTTGTGGTGCCCATGCTCTGCCAATGCAGCACTTCTGCTTTAGAGAGCGGTTGAAAGCATCAGTGTTACAAATCTGTCTTTCTCCATTGAGCCTTACACTTAGATGCCTACGGCTGGATGGTGTGCATACCCAGTGTAATTGTTACTTGTTCTTTCATTTTATTTGTCAGCTTTTCCGTTTTCTTTTGTTTCTCTCTACATGTCGGCTAAGCCTTTTCACTTAAATCATTTTCCAGCTTAGAAATGAATGCTCTCTGAACATGAGACTCTGCCCCTTAACAAGCAAATGCTTGTACATACTATAAGAAAAAAAGAAAAAACAAAAAGCCTCAGTTTTAACTGTGTTCTGGCATAGTGCTTCTGCTATTTAACAACCTGCTAAATAACCGCATTAATCTAAAAGAGATGGTGTGTTGCATTTTTACTATATGATGGAATTAGATTTCAGGCAGAAGAAGATAGTTGAGTGAAAGAGCCTGGGTTATGATTTGGTAAAATGGGAACTTCTGAAAATTCATGCTTAAACTGTTAGAAAGAATACCAATATGCAGCACGGGATTAAAAAAGCAAAACCCAACCCTAACCCCTACCATGTTCAGATACATTTACTTCTGCCTGGTATTACATGTGTACTTTTAAAAACACCATTCTTGTTTTAAATCTCTTTCACAGTGCTGCCCTGAATCCCAGCGAACACCCTGTTTAACAGCTTCGAAGGTGATGTTCTGTTTCTACAGTACTTCACTTTAATGAACCGAACAAGATATTTACTGTGAATATCTGGTGATATATTTTCAATCACTCTTAACCAGTCTGTGAAAGAATTGAATACATAATTTGTCTTTACTATATAAACAGCAATGTGTATGATTACACTTGTGCAGATGCGTGTACATACACACATATATATAATATCTCTGTATAGATAAGTCTATGGATTGCGTTTCTGTTGCATAAAAGCACATCCCTCATTTAATGATTCCAGTTCAAGAAGGGAGCCTAAATCTTCCCAGTAGACATCCACCGAATGTCCTAGTTAGTATCTTGTTTGTTAACTGTTGAACTTCTAAGGCCATGACTTTTGGTTTCTCTAGTTGGCCTCAACTTTATACTGTTAGTCTGGCAAGTATTGTGACTGAGAAGATCTGGCAAGCATTGTGATAGTCAGGAAACAGAAATACATGTGAAACTGGAAAAATGCTGTATCATAGTTGGTGGGAATAAGGCTCATAAGCCACTATTTGTTCCTCACAGTATCTCTGAAGCTAAGCTGCCCTGGTAGTGCTTCTCATGGCTTTTCCTGCAAAAGAGATGATGGAATAAATGGATTTCTTTTTCCTGGTACCAGGGTCTGTCTCAAAGGTACCGAGCCTATCCTTCTTCTCGTGGGCAGAGTTAACACATGGTTGCTGCACCTCTGCTTTCTTGTCCTGATGTTAGGTGGTGAAAAGCATCTTCTACTGAAGTCTTCATTTCAACATAGTCTCCTGTGGGTGTATTCGCAATAACAAAGTCTGTGTTTCAGCTGCACTTCTGATTCATTAAGACAAACCTCTCAGAGAGAGTCCCGCGCAGGGGAAGCTCCAGAAATTTGAGGTGAGGCACAGTAGGATACTGTATCTTCCAATCGGACATAGTTTTGACCACATTGTTGTGGCAAGCATTGATTCAATTAAATAAAAATAAAGCTTTTTGCAATAAGATATATCCAACATTTAGCCTTAAGACCCTTTCATAAGTGATATAATTCAAACTGTGATTCCATTCTCCTTCCTTTGTAATGTTCTGTAGTATTTACAGTGTTGCCTAAAGATGAAGCACTTTGATTAGCTTTCTAAATCTAATGGAAATCACTTGCTGGTAATCACATTTCTTTCTCCACTTATTGCCTTCTTATTAGGATAATGAATTACTCCAACAGCCCTCTCCCTTCACAAAACAAAGAGACATAACTATTGTCTAAACACTTTTGTATATCAGGGAGCCAACCCGTCATATCGCGAAAGTGTTTCAAAATTTTTTTTACAGTTTGACAAAGCTAATGTGAATTTACCTGCAACTGTAATTTGTTTCAAGCTGATTGTTGAGTGTTGTGTAAACATATTTGATGTGTAATCCCAGAACATCTCTGTAACTGGATCTAAATGCCTAGTGTTAACAAAACTGTTTGGGGTTTTCACTAACTGTTCTGAAAGGCTCATGGTTTTTTTTTCTTCTTCCCACTGAATCTGTGACCACTAACATAGAAAAAGAATCATTTTAGCTGTAGATGAAAGAAGTTCAATAATCTTGTATCAGGATGAACTGCTATATAAAGAAATACCAAGTTTTCTAATGAATGTGTTATATTATTGTACCTACATACAATCAATATTTGTACATCTGTTGGAGACCTGTCTGCGTTTCAATATTTAGCCACCACTGCATGGACACTTTATTGATATGCAGTTAATGCAGTTGCTTTGGCGCTTTTCAATGTACTTCACTTGTTTTTATCCTTTCAGAAATCCACCAAATACTCTTGGTTCTTTTTCTTTGCATTTGTCACTTTGTTCAATGAAGCATGACTAGAAAAAAGAGAACGAGTAGATACTATTTTTGTGGTCAGCAAAGCAGCTGCCAGTAGATAAGACAGTGTGTGTATGTATGTATACACACTGTCTGGGATTGTTTCAGTTACAAATGCAGCCACCTACATTAACAATATCCCTATTCAACATTTTTAAACAAGCACAAATAATATTTGTAAAAAAAAAGTTTAATTTTATTTATTATAGTAATAAACTATTTTATACATTACATTAGTTGCTTTGGTGTGCTTTTCTATGTGTTGAATACGTGCTTATAAGATCAATGAGGGGGTTTTAAGTAACTCTTTAGAACTTCTGGCTAGCCATTTTGTTGCTGTTGTTTTGTATCTTGAGTGCTGTCAGTAGAGAAGTTTGATATTACTGTTTTGGTTGTAAACAATTCCGGTTGTTTCCTCAGATTTCTGTCTGCTGTGTATCAGTACAATCAGGATTTACACTTCCAGGGCACTGTAAACTGAACTCCGGTGTTCTGTAAAGTGAATATCCTGGCACCCCAGGCAGCGTCCTGCACTGTGGACTCCAGTCTGGGCCAGGTGTTTGCTGAGCAGGAACAAGAACACCGGAGGACTGGCTGCGATCTGTCTGAAATGATCGTTTGATAACCTGAGGGTACACATGTCTGTCATCGGTCTGTTTTAGACTGTGTTCACTACTGCAGTATCTGAGAACTATTACGAAACTTCTGGAAACCAGAGGACTAGAGATGGAACAGGCTTATGCTGTGCTGCAGAAGAAGGTGAACTTACCACAGACTTACATGAAGACATAAACAACAGGAATGAAGCCCCTAGTACTGTGTCGCCTGCCAGTGACACTACTGCAGCAGACAGCAATGAGTATTATTTTGTTGGCTACCTTGGCGAAGAAATCGATAACCAAAGGTGACGGGGAGATCCTTTCAGGTCAGGACGGGCATACATGACAGGATCAGGCACCACAGCTGTTCCTGCAGGCCAGCAGCCGCTCTGCATGTGTAAACAAAGTTTTAGTCTTCAGGATGTCAGCCTGGACCCCGTGAGCTTCGCACCCATTTTTGTGGTTCATTCTCCATCCTCTTGCTTGAGGGTCTAGTGAACGTGCCTGCCACCTGTATTAAGACACTTCATGGGATTCTGAATCTCATCTTCAAAAGAACAGCAATAAAGCCTAAGCTTTCAGACTGCACAGCTGAGGCTAAACTGTACTGAAAGCAGCCAGGGAACACAATGAGGAGCTATTTTTAACACCATTTCTGCATCCACTGTAGTATGTGACAGGATCTCCAGTCGCTAGCATTGTTTCACTGGCCAGAATGAAAATCCAGCTTTTCTTTCCCTAATGTTATACAGTGTTCCCTGTACTTACTAGAAGAGGGTAAATTACCATAGTGAAGGCATGTACTTGGCGGGGGGGGGGGGGAGTGTTGAGGTCTCTAGAGGTGGTTCTTCTCATTTTTTGAACTCTCCGTTATTGTCTTTGCTCTGCCTTTGCCTGCATTCTTAGCAGCCTCCCTGGTTGTGCTGCAAGCTTAAATTAGTACAAAGAGGGATAGCATTGCCCACACAATGTGCCCCGTCCCAGCTTCCCCACCCTTGTCAGCCCCCAGCATTGCAAGCCAAGGGTTATTAACTGCAGCACTTTTTGCCCAGCTTTGTGTGCCACATTGCAAAGCTCATGTTCCACCTGCTGGCCCGTCAGGCCTGGGCTCAGCCGAGCAGCGAGCACCCCCCCCGGCCCACCTGTGCCAGCCCCCGCTGCTCATTCACTGCACCTGGGAGCATGTTCGGAGCAGGGACTAAAGGTTCCTAGACCACGGGGTGTGTGCTGCAGCTTCTGACTTCTCTCAAAAATAGCTGCAGGTGTTGCTGCTTCTGTTTTCTTATCGGTTAGCATGCAAAGGGCAGCACCTACAAGATACCTGAAGGTGTGTAGTCTTGGGGTGGGAGCCTGTGTAACACCGTACAGCCTCCTCGGGGCTGTAAAGGAGCCCCTTGCCAGTAGTACCGTCTGGCAGAGGGCCGGACCCCACGGAGCCTTCCTCGCCTCTACGCTGCCGTGTGTGTGGCAGCTGCTGGGGACCCCTCCCAGGGATGTGGGGGCTTTACCTGGCTGGGTCTGCAGCCCTGGAGGGACAGCAGCAACAACTCCTGGAGCGGTCTGCGGTGCGTCGGCTTGCGGGGAGGTGAGCGTTGCTTACGCGGTTGTGAATTTTGCATTTGGTAACGGGAGTTCTTTAATTGTCTGGTGGTGCATTTTAGTATCTCTGTTGAGGTGAGAAGCACTCAGGCTCCAATGCATTTTTGCATTGCAGCAAGTACAACCAGCATAAACCAGCTCTTCTGTGCTGTGAGAACCTGTGGGACTGAATTGTAGCAAATTTACCCCTTCTCGCACATGTGTGCAATACCAATGTCTTTTATTTGCCCCCCTCCATCACTAAAGGAACATCAAAACTTTTCCTGTTCAGTCCGCGCCAGCAGTGCGTCTGCCTGCTGTGGGAGGATGCTGGGGACAGCCCACCAAAACCTGGGGGAGCGATGAGGCCAGCGCCTGTCCGCGCCCTCGCTTTGTGAGAGGTGGCCGCTACGCTCCAACCTGCCCACCCACGGCGGGCACTGAGACTTGAGGAGATCTTGGCTGATGAGCTGCTTTCCATGCTTGCCTTGTGCTCCACTGAGGTGGGGTGGTTAGTAAGGCTGCCTATCCAGCCAGCTGGAAAATGCTGAGAAGGATGCAGTGTTGCTATGGTATTTACTAATGCCAGTGGTGTGAGGGGTTTAACTGCAACAGGCATATAGCATATAAAGAATATCAGCAAATACAAATATCGTTCACAGAGGAAAATGCATTTTTGCTCCTTTCATTCTAATTCACCACAACCTCAGTGACAGTATGTGGAAGCTGGGGGGAATAACCTGTCCTGTTCTTGAAAGGCAGAATGAGTAAAAACCTGTGAGACATCCAAAAGCGGCATTAGAGTAACTGAACTCCTAAGGTGTCTGTCAGAAGTGGATATGGAGACACCTTGCTTTTGAGACAACACGCTTTTGTTGTTCTCCAAAGTGTTTCTTTTGTTGAGTTTTTTAAGCTTTGTTCACTTTTAGAGTTTTCCTCGAACATATTTCTGTTCACGCGGATGAGGACTGAGGCAATGGTACTTTGGCTTTGCTGTTAAAGTCTGCCTGGGGGGACACGCAGCCCCTGCGAATGTCACTCCAGTTTGTACGTGCAAATCTGAGGGGGATGTGCTTTAGCACGGGTGTTTGCCTCCACATCCCCCATTCTCCTAGCTGAAATACAGAACTCGGGGAGAAAGTAACTGTGCTGGAATATCTATTACATGTGTGGATTTCCTATAAAAGGAGGACTATGGCCTCTTCTTCAGCAGGGGCTGCCACGGGGGGGAAACGCTAAGCAGCGGTAGCACAGCGAGTGTGGTATTAAACCTGGGAGCTACTGTGTGCTCAGTAATGGGACCAAGACAGCTCAACAAGAAATGGTTCCCTGCAAGCAGTGGCTTACAGTGAACAGAAATACAGATTGCTTTCAAACCTCTCCGGCAATCTTTTTTTGGAGAGTTTTACAGTTAAGCAGAAGGTATTTTAGAAGAACTAACGATAACAGGAAAATTTCTTGAACATTCTCAGCTGTGGTGTGAGGATAGGAAAGAGAGCTAAGATAATCCATATGTAGCCCCAAGTCAAAATAAAGTATTTGTTTTGGTTTTCCTTTAGAATGATAACACTGCACATGCAACCACATTGAACCTGGCTATTGGAAGTGTGGAGACAGAAATACAAACTACAGCAGTTCAGCTGAAAGCTAAATTGAAAAAAGCATCCTTTAGGAAAGTGTGCAGAAATTGTGCATGAAATTACAGCTCTGGCCACAGGAATTGTAAATAGCTCTGGAAAAAGGGGGTGGGCATGTCTCATTTGTGAGCAGCAAATAAAGCAGCTGTAGTCAGGTGTGCTGAGAAGCTGCAGGCTGGTTGCTCTGACCTCAGTGGTAGACCAGGTGTTGGGAGAAGACAGTAAGGTCATGGCACTAGGTGGAAGGTGCATATAATGTAGCCAAAGTACAGCCTTGGATACCTGTCCTGGTGGGTTGAATCTACTGCATTCCTTTGTCCGGGAAAATCAGTTATGGAGGAAACCTAGCTGTGTCTCGGGAAAGCCTCTGAGGAAAGCCTAGGACAACAAAGGGTGAGAGGGTGAGTGCAGTCTGCAAACCCACCAAGGGGGCAGACAATGGAAGCACAGTACTGGCACGAGAGCAAATGGGACTGAGTGCCCGGGAAGCTCCTTAGGCTGAGGTTATAAAGGGCTGTAGCCCGCTGAGTTACCATCTGCCCAGCAGCTGCTGTAGTTTCATTAGTGGAGTGTGGCTGCCTTCTGGAAGCAGCTGTGAGATGCTTCACCCTGCCTAGGTTGCCTCTGCCAGTGTCATAGGGTACCCTTGTGTTACTGTCAGCAGCCTTAAAGTTTCAAAGATTTAGCTTGGAAACCTTATTATAATGAAAACGTAATTTTTCTTAAAATGGAAGTTTCTTCAACCAGCATGAAGTAATAAGTAGTTCATAACCTCCAAGTACTCCAGAAGCAGTACACTATTGTATTTTGAATGCTCGTCATGCTTTTTAAACCCTTATACCATGTCAGGACTCATACTAAACTTGCAGTTGTTCTTGGTGTCAATGGTTATTGGTGTAACCATTCAAGGCAAGCAGGACATCTTCAGAGACTGAAGACCTTTTGTAGGTCTCGTATTTTTACCAAGCAATGTTTGGCAGGATTTGATCAGATTGAGGAACTCTGAGAATAAGCAACCTGAACAAAGGGTGCTGAAGTCTGGGCAGACGGCACCAGCAGTGGAGTGCAAAGTGTGGGTCAAGAGAGATGGGCAGTTGACAAGCTTTGGGCTCAGGACCCAGAGCTCACTTGCTCACACATCCCTGGTGACCACCTGGGATATCGCTGTCTGGGGTGCCGGGGGCTCAGAACCTGCCTGGGGCTTGAAGGGGTTAAAACCACATAGTTTCCCCAAAACCTTACAGTCAGAGGCTCCTGTGCTGAAGGGTTCCTGAGGCTCCAAGTCCTGTAGAAGGCTTTCTCCATAGTTTGTTCTTCTCTGTGTTTTACCATTTCATAGCACGATTGGCGATGGGTCTGTGGCAACGGGCTGGTGGAGCCCAGGGTGGGCTGGGTGTCGAGGCTGGTGTGTGGTGTTTTAGCGTGGGGCCTCCAGTAAGGCCATGTGTGGGGAGGGTACTGAAGGGGAGTTATTTACCTCCCCAAGCCACAGCTCTGCGTATGCCCAAGGCCCTGGCAGGCAGCAGTGGGACTGGGCAAGCGCTGGGCTCGCTCTTTAGGCAGCCTGGTTCTGGGCAGATGTTTGCCAAGACGGGACCTAGGCCATGCCCTTACTGTGTCTGCAGCACCATCATGAGAACAGAACCTGATCAAGGGGTGGCCTTGAGGCAGGATGCCAGGAGGTGGGGGAAGGCAGCTGAGAAATCGCTGAAGTAGACTGGAGCAGAGATGTGACCAAGTGAATGTTATTAGCCTGTAATTTCAGCATAAACTACCACCTCAGCACAAAACTACTACCACAAGAGTAAGGAAACCCATAACTATAAATTAGCTGTAACATCATTTAAAGAACTGTCTCATAAATGCTTATTTTTATCTCTGCAATTTGGCTTACTACAAGGTAATCCTCCCACATACCTGAGCCCTTAAAACAACCTTAACTCTTCCAGCAGTGGTCTGAAAAAAGTCACCTAGATCTTTTTTCCTACGACTTGCTATTTAAATTCTTTTACCAACAGTGTAGATGTTTCTGGTCTTCCTAGTATCATTTGCAGTTGTTCTATTTTTGCCACCTAATTTTGGAAGCTCAAATGCACTAGTGCAGGGATGGAAGTTCCACAGTCCATAAAAATTAATTAATTTTGTCAAGAAAGATCAGCTCTAGAGGGAGTGCTAATACAATTTAAACTTCACAGGTCATAACTGAAGTTATGTTTCTATATTATTTCTTCAGTAAACTTTAATTTTTCAGTGGCTGGCTCAGGTACCTGTCAGCAACAACTGACCTCAGCTACCCAACCATATGTATAGTTTTTCTTAAATCCCTGTGGATAGAGATGCACTTTTTTTGCCTGTAGACTGGCTGTTGCTGGGGAAGTCATATGCCACAGGTAGCCTGTTTCATTTGACCCGTTTCTGAAAGGCACTGGTATGCAGGTACCTAAGGTTATTTACACTTAGACCAAACTGACCCTGGATATGATGAAAGGTGGTGCAGCCTAGCTTGTGGTCAAAATTTGCCTGTTAAATACTGAAGACAGCTTAACTTGCGCTCACCCAGACCTTTGTGACTCCCAGCATAAGGAACGAGGAGTTTTTTTGAGTATCTGTAAGTGTGTTTGATTCCCCTAACTGCGTAGCTTTCGTTCTGTCGTCATCAGTGTTGGGTACTGAGTGCACATGCTTGTTTCCTCCCAGAGCAGTAGTTTCCAAGGCCAGCGATGCTGCACGAGGCTGGAGGACTGACTTTTACCCTGCTAAAGCTCGTGGGAGTGGCACTGAGGCTGCCTTGGAAGTCGGGCCTTGACACTCTTGCTCAGTCTCTTGCATGGTGTCTAAAGTACATGGGTCAGATCCATTAGACATTTTCTTTTCCTTTTCTTCTCCTCCTGGGCATTAGTGGCATCCCTGAAAGCCTCTCAAGCTTGGAGCTGGCAGTGCTTGCCCCCCAGGCTGGAGATGCCCAAGCTGAGCTGGTCCATCTGCAGTAAGCTCAGGCGTAGGTCACTCGTGCCGTGGGCAGCTGGGACTCTTCTCATTCTCTGATGCTCTGGCAGCACCTGTGCTTGACATGACTGCATTTGTTGAAAGTGGAAATCTCAAATAAAATAGTTGTCTTCATCTTTTCTTCCTTTTACATGCAACTAATGAACGAACTGCCCACAGGCAGCTACTGGTGAAACTACTGAATTCGGTGCACATGCACACAACACCACTGTGCATCCCATGTCTGCAGGGGGTTGGCAGAGACTCCCACTCCAGAGGGTCACTCTCAGAGGTCGCTTAAGATGAGAAACAATCATCTATTGCATGCAGATTTTCCCTCATTTCTCAGAGGTGTTACAGCCTCAGAGTTCTTCACAGGCTTTGTGGAGAGCAGGGTTTCAGCTGTCCCTGTGGGATTAAAATACATGCCTTGACTAACAAGTGGTTGTGCGCGGAGAGAGTTATTTTGCAAAGCAATAATGGGCAGTGCTATTCAGGGAAGTGGGGGACGGACTATAAAGCGCAGGCAGGAGAAGCTGTGACAGACCATGCATAGCAATCTCCTTGCTCTTCACAGCTCCTTGAGGAAAATCATGCCAGCATGCCTGAGGAAGGCAAGCCTCTCCTTAGCAAGTGCGAGCTGCAACCAGCTCAAGGGTTAGCAGTGACAGAGGAAATTAAGCGGATGTGTGAGAAAAAGGACAGGCCCTATGTTATTGCTATGACTAGTAACAAAACTGCTGCAGGTTTTCATAGTTAAGCTGTTTTTCTCCTGACCTGTGGTAAGCTGGTTATTGCAACTAAGCTGCTTTTAGCTCTCAGATGTGAAAGAGATACGTGAGCAAAGCATTGCTCACCCTCTAATCAATGAAGAATTAAAGAAAGAGCCACTTACTTAGCATAATCTTACTGTCCCCAGTAATAATGATGGCTGGGAGGGCTTTGTTAGCCAAAGAGGGGGTTAGGGGAAGGCTGTATATGTGTGCAAGAGACTTGATTACTACGGCTTTGTGGTAGCCATTAAAGCCATATATTATGATATGCTATGCTTGCTAGTCTCTTAAGCAGCTTTTCAAAATCACTTGTAAACTGTTTTTGTCAGTAGCCATCCCGTGTCTGTCCAGCTCAGTTTCAGAGCCACCACCTTGGGGTTTTTTTTTGTCATTGCACTCTTGCGGCTTTTAGGGTCTATCAGTAGTAGTGTACCCACACCCAACTACAAGTGCCTCCCCTTTGGTTCAAAATGGCCAATGTCTTTGGCAATTTCTGTCTTTGTCAGCTGTTTCCTAGGTCCTTCAACTAGCTTTTCCTTAGTGTTTGGAAGTCTTTCTCCCCCTCCCCTCACCTATTTTTTCCTTTGGTAAGAGGGGTGTCTACTTCAGTCTCTTCCTGGTCTCTGCAAACCTTCACTTCTCTAGGACTGTCACAGAGGACTTGCTTGGAGGATGGCACTTCTGGCTACTACGCAATTACACCAGGTGCCACGTGATAATGAAGAGCAAATTCTCAGGTCATGCTGAGGAATGTGTCTCCAAGCTGAAAGTATAACTGACTACACTGAAGCACTTTACAGAGCTGGGTGTCTGACCAAGTGTGCCCCATGCCTTGCCTACTGGTGCTGTATAAGCAGGATAGAACAGAAACTTTGTGAGTAGGCTTGTTCTTGAGACATATATTTCAAAGTAGCAGGACAAAGAACCTCTGGAAAGACTGAGAGTGAAGCAAATCTATTTATTTCTCATATGATAAATATCTAAACTATAGGAAATAATAGTATCTATTTCTTAAATGGTGCAAGCACACATCATACTGCTGACTTGGGACCAGGATAGCAAGCGTTTGAAGGGAAGCAGCATTTTACTTGCATACTACTCTTGGTGACCATTCTCAGAAGCTTCACATGCTGAAGTCTCACCTTAACTGATCTGCAAAAGGTGCATTTGCTTTTTAAACTCACACCATTAGGGAATGCATTTTCTATGCAGTGTACAATAGGGATAACCAGCCTGTATTGCACCCATCCTGCAGGCTTAAGGTGCATAGTAGTGTTTCTTCACAAAAGTGGAGCACCTATTTTTCTTGCACCAAACCGTAGTTCTCTAAGACACAGTTCTCAAGCCAAAAGTCAGTTGCAGCTTTATTTATAGAAACAGAAAAGGATACAAAACTATGAAAGATGTATAAAGCACTGAAAAAAAATATAAAACAACATTAGTTCAGAAATAAGCATACTCTAGATGACCTTCAAGGTCATTTCCACATTGGAGTAGGAAGTTTTGCATGCATACAAATTGGAATCTAATCACTTTAGTAGCTGCTTGTTTCATATAATAACAGTAATCGATAAGACTGAAGAACAGACTCATGACTTTTTGCTCCAATGCTAATTCCACTTAATTACAATGTTGCAGTTAAGTTTGAGAAAGTTCTTGCCCTTAGCTCAGTTCTATTCCAAAATGAAAGGCCAATCTCAGATCCTTTTAGTAAATTCAGAGGCTGAGAGCAACATACTTTGTGGCTGAGAGAATTCCTTCAGTCATAGTAAGTCAATCAGGAGGGCCATGTCTCTGGCCAGGCAGCATTCAAGGTAAGTCTTATTTTCAACAGTCCACAGTATCTCTTAGAAATGACTTCCAGGGGAAATCACAGCTTTCTCACAGGGGATGGGGGAATCTTTCCCTAAACATAAAGGGCTGGAGCTTCTGCTTTGAAAAGGCAAGAGATGGGCTTTGTCTCTGGATGGGTAGAGAGCTGAAGCCTCTGCCCTTATTTCTTCAGGAATAAATGAAGGGGAAAAAGGCAGCTGCCATAGTTCTGAGCAGCAGAGACATCAGAAATGCAGGCACTAAGCGGAAGCCTGTCTCAGGGACTGAATTTCTTTTTGAAGGGATAAGCTATATCAGACTTGGCTGAAGCTGCAGGAGTGATGGATGGTAGGATGCTAACTGTGCCTCCCAACAGGCTGGAATGGCTGCCAGGGGGTACAGAACAAGTTTTGACAGGAGTCCTTCTTCTTTGGCTACAGGAGACTGCTCTTGGAAGAAGCCCTCTCCAGGACTGGTGGCCTTTTGCCAGGCCTAGGGGGAATGTCTAACTTTATAGAAAGACTGAAGGTCTCCTGGCTGCTCTTCAATATCAGTTTAAAAAATAACAGCTTGGGAGACACCCCTTGAGACCCCACTCCTGGCTGGCACCCCTTCCCTCAGAAAATGGCATGTGCTGAACCACTCCCACAGCCCTGATGCTTGCAGGCAGGCAGGATCTTCCCAGCTCTGGGCAACCTAGTCTTTTGGCAAAGATGCTGCTGTAACAGGTCTGGCTGTGGGCACAGGACATGGAGCTCAGGCTAATTTGGTGCTACTGTATTGGACCATTCTGTTTTTTTTTAAAGTTCTTAAAATGCTACTCCTAGGGTGACTAATATCGCAGGAGCTGATTGCCTGGACACCAGAGAATGAAGTGAACTGAACAGATTTACCATTCAGCCAGACCTGGGTTATCTCCCTTCATAACAGAAAAAATGCAGAAGGCAGACTGAACAGTTCCCTTGAAGGTGGGAGTTGCCCCGTAATAAAATTAGTATTATATGCTTTATCTCTAACACAAGGCAGAGACCACTTAAAGCCCAAGGGGCTGTAAGGTCATATTTGATTAAAAAGAAAAGCTGTTCCTTAAGAAAAGACCTGCCTCCCTACTCCCTGTTTTTAAAGAAACAAATAAAACCATTCCCAAGACTACCAAAAAAGGCCAGTGTTTTAAAGGTGAAGTTTTAAATGAAGACATTGAAGAGAAATAGCAGACTTTTCTACAGTAGGTAGAAAAGTAGCTTAAGGCTGAACTACTGCAGTCAGTGAGAGTAGCAAAAATGTTCTAACTTGTATCAGAAAGCAATCAAGAAGAACTGATGAGCATCATGCCCTTTGTTAAGCACAGGGCACAGCCCTGTATGCCCCTGGACAGAGGCTGTGAGAGATCAGGCTTTTTGAATTCTGCAAGGTAGGAATTTTTTTGTTCAATATCTCAAAATAGGCAGGAAAACATTGGAAGAAACAAAACCAATCTTCAACATACATAAAATACCTATTCTGAGATGCTTGCAATGTACATAGTCACAGAGATACTGTTTTACAAAAATAACATAATTAAAAATGCTTCCATAATTTCTCCCCACCCTCAGCCACAGCCCCTCAGTGTTTCTGGTTCAATTCCTGCATTCACAATCCAGAATCCATTAAATGAGCTTTTGGTTTTAGCACACTGGCCAAAGGCTTGGTCTAGCCCATCCTTCTGCAGATAGGATATCCAGTGTAGAAAAGCCATCAACCTGTCTTAAAAATCATTGGTTTTGCGTCATTCCTAATTCACAGCATACGTTTGCTCCCATTCAATTCCAACGTGAGAATAGCAGTACAGGAACCCAAGAACAGTCAGTGTAGCCCACGGCCAGCCTATAAATAGAAAGACAGACAATCTTAGTCAGAATAATTAATGACTGCTTCAAGTAGAAAAACTCTTGGGATGACCAAGTTATGATGCTTCTAATTAATTTTATTAGCAATTCAGTCTCATAGGAAAGTAGAGCCAACCCACAGAATTTGAAAGGGGAAATCTGGATTGTCTAAGCTTCAGGGATGCCTCATCCCCTGCAGCCCCAGTCTTTTCCATTTTCAGGGAACTGGACTAGGTTTATTCCTGCTCTGCACCTCCAAATGATACTTGCCATTTAAAAAGGTCTGTTTCAATCCTCTCCTTTGTAGTGGGTTTGTCTGTCAAGCAGATCCCCGAAAGAACCCTGATGCTTTAAGCTGGCTTATGGCACTTCCTAGGCTCAAAGGGATGCATAGCCACAATGCAGGTGATTAAAAATCAGAACAAATCCAGTTATCTGTTCTGCAAAAAGAGTCTGGGGAAACCTCTGATTAAGGCTGGTTTGGATACCGTGCAGCTGGGTGTAAAAATTGATGTACACACTCTACAGCCCCACATCAACTAATGGGGTCAGAACACCATTGTGCCAGTGCAAAACAGACAGCCCTATTTGCCTGATGTATTCCCACTAGATGCTTTTTTTAACTAAATAGACTGACTTCTCCAATATACAAAACTTTTGCTGGGGAAATGACATGATTTGTTATTATTTCAAATTCTTTTTAGTGAAAGTCACCATCTTTTCGCTTGAACTTTTAACAGCTAAAAGCAGTAAGCAGGAGGTCACAAGCCCAAAGGACTACTGCTTTCCAATGGAGTTGTAAATCACTTGAAAAATCCATAATCAGGTAAATGATTTTGCTTTTCTTGATACCTTTCCTGGCAGCTCTGTTCCCTTTCTCCATCTTCCTCCTCTCCTTAGAATTTATGAAATTTAGAGTTTATAGGTTGAAATCCTCAGCATTAGGCCCTAATGTTTTTCAGTGTGCTTTGTCTGGGTGAAGGGGGGAGGGAGAAATGTGTTTGAGGGGGTTTGGGCAGCTTTTTTGTTGCCATTGTTGACAGAAGAATTTTGGTTATGTTTATGACTGGTTTTCTGCATGCTGTCCTTGAACTACCAGCACCTGCTCCTGAAAGAAAAGCTTCAGTGCTCCCTCTTGGGGAAAACTCTGGTCTGAAGGAACCTGCTGGCAGACATGAGATTCCCCATTGGCCTGGAGAACGGATGGAAAGAAGCTGTAACCGCCCCACAACACGATACTTCAGGAAGAGCTCTTTCTGAAGGTATGTTTACAAGGTATTTTATTTTGCAGGCTGCTTTTGTCCAGGCTTCAAGCTGATTCCAGTCTGGAGGCTGTTTAATTGTGCTAATGTCCAGCTGAGCCTTAGCTTAATACCCTGCCCTCAGCAGGGCCGATGGCCTCAGGCTTGGTCCTGTACTTTTGGGCACTGCGTGTGCTGGGACCCTTCCATGTGCTCTGAGAACCTGGGCCGTGTAACACTTCACCCTGGAACAGGTTCAGAAAAAGTTATTTCTGCCCCCCTCTCCTGTGAATAGCTGTATGTTTGCTTCACAAATCTCTAATTGTTCTGGACTTGTTTAGTGGTGAAACACATACAGTCTTGTAACTGGAATGATTTTCATGGAGTAATTTACAAATATTAATCACTTGTCCTCACAACACCCTAAAGCAAAATTATACATTTTGTTTAATTATTTGTTCTACAAAACAGAATTGCTGAGGTATCTCCAAAGGGATTTTTAACAGTAAAATAGTCTTGGGGTTTTTTTCAGTGAAATTAGGCTACTGTACATTGGGTTTCATCTTCAACAGCAAGTTAAAGCCCAGCTGTGCTTTGTCTCTGATAAAATTGCATGTGAAAGTATGTCAATAGATGTAATAAAAACATACCTCTTCTGGCAGCAATATTGTGGTGGCTGCTTTACTGCTTTATACAGACAGAGCCAGAAAGTTAAAAAAAGACTAAGTCCAGAATTGCGCCCTTTTTTTTTTTTAAGAGGCACTTTTGGAAACTTTGCTAAATATATATTTCACATTTTTAAATACTTTAAAGCTCTGGCACACAGAAAATGTGCCAACAGTAGCCTTTAGTCTGATCTGCTCGTTATCCCCAGCCAATGTATAAGAGATCTTGTCAGAATACATAGGTATGCCCTGGAAATCATTTCTAGATGCCTTAGACTTATGATAAGATTCCTCCATGGTGCCCATGACCTGGGTTCACGGGGCTCTCATGCTGCTGTAATCAGGCTTGTGGTAATCCTCCTGGAACATAGGGAGTGTCTCCTGTACAGTAACAGGTGTTAGGGGTTGCATTCAGCAGATTACCTCCTCCTGATCTAATTAAGATTAAAAGGAAGGGGGAAGACTAAGTGACCCACTATTGGTGAGAGAAAAGGGGACTTTTTAAAAATTTGTGTTGCAGCTATTCTAGGAGGAGCTGCACAGATCCCAAAGCATTTCTTTCTGCACAGGTGGGAGGTAGCCAGCTCCGAGGAGGGGTGGAAGAGGGGGCACCTCTGCCTTGCTGGCCCTTCCTTGCCATACAGGAACCATGTGCACTGCTGCTGGGCAGGAGGAAATGCATGTGATGCTTTCACTGTAAGTGAGCATGGCAAAGGTATTGTGTTCTGCTCCTGCGCAATCCCAGATTAACTCCAGTCCCCTCAAGGCAGACTTGCACAAGTGCATCCACATCTGAGAAGCGGCCCAAGGACAGCCTGAAGCAAGCAGGGGATCTTTAAACTGTTTTCACTCATCTCTTCCATTTTAGGATTGGATATAAAATAAACTTGTTGAAAAGACTGAAGAACTTGGTCTCCAGAAGGTGATGTTGTAGGGAAGGACACATTGAGTAATGCTAATCCAGCAAGGATGCAATTTCAAATTCTGCCTAGTGTGTAAATGACCTGTGTGTTGTCCTTGTATGTGACCTCTAAAATCAAACAGCAGCAGGAGCTGCTCTCTTGCAAGGTAAGTTCACAGGAGCCTTTTCCTTGCTTAAACAGTTTCTCCTTGTAAACCCAAACAACCAAACAGTACTGACAGTCTTGGATCCGCAGTTCCAAGGAAATTCCTCTTTTCGCCCTGGGCCAGCAGCATAAGGTACGTCTTCCCTCAGGCCTTTTGCTGACTTCCATTCTGCTCCTACTCTCAAACATCATTCAAGGGGCTCTTCTTTCTGGTGGCTCCCCAGCTTTGCCTTATCACCCTAAAACACTGGATCCTCCCCTATGCTGTACCATTCTCCAAGCTCTGCTTGGAAGGGTACATGCCTGTGTTCTAGATCGGTATGCCTCCACAAAGTCATATATATAAAATGTACTTTTAGAAATGTTACTGGGGTCAAATCGAGCACTAAGCTGTTGGGAAATGACTGAGTTAATTTTGTCTATTCAAAAACATGTCACATACCACCTTAAATCTTACAATTTCTTGACTGTCTTCAGTAATTTGATTTTAGGCTTGAGGGCCAAGTTTCACATGACAACTCATTTTCCTTATCTTTTTTTATGGAAAGATGACCTAGTATTCATTAACTATTCATTTGTAAATCCAAGAACAAATTCATATGCTGTTTGCAAATTCAGCAATATTTATGAGCTTTATCTGCACAAATGTCTCTTAAGACAGCTGGACTTCCCTTTTAGCAAAAGGAACGCTGGGTGAGAAACATTAATTGAATCATGACCAAATTCTCTGCTTATACAGGTATGCTGCTCCACAAAAACCAAACACAAACTCCTTTGTGAAGAGCACTGCAAATTCTGTGGCAAGGTGACATCGGTGCTTTATCCATCTATCACACAATGTCGTTCCAAAGAAGTCTCCAGTCCCAACCAGGCATGAGGCAACACTCTGTTGCACACAGCTGATCTACTGTCCAGTAGTCTTGCTGGTTTAAAACCGCATTTTGATACGTTATGTACTCAGCTTTCAGCATAATGAATAGGAAAGTTGTTTTTATTACGTGGTCGAGACAGAATTAATACAAACTAGCTGCAACAGGAACAGCTTTTGGAGTTACTCCTTCCTTTGAACCTCCCATCTCCTCTTCGAGAACGCTTCTGGATACTTTGCAAAGGTCATGTTTCTGGCACACTCTGGATTTTGAAGGGAGTGAAGTAAAACTAAGCTTTCAACTCAGACATAACAGCCTGGATCACAGCCCTCAAAAGACCAGTTATGTCCTCATTACCTCAGTTCAAATCATTTGAACCAACATTTAATCATGTATCCATAAGGAAGCTCTTTCAAATTTCCTAATCACCTACAGTAATGACAAAGAATCACACCAGCAATGTTTTGGGCATACCCAGGTTTCACATTGTAATCAAAACACTCGGAAACAGCCCTTTGTTCCTTCCAACCTGTGAGATGCAAGAGAAAGGGACCATAGTTGCATTTTGCATTTTACAAAACTGCCTTAGTAGCTTTGGGACCTTAATGCTACTTTCAGATGTGACTTGGCCACACAGTCCTCAGAAGTCTTCAAGTACAGAGTAGTAATAAATCAACAGAAGTCAGAAAAAGTCATCTCTCTTTGAAAACCTTGACTTCAGGAGTGTACATCTTACTCTGACTTTGATTTGGCAGTATCTAAGTTGCTGTAAGACTTAGCACTCAGGAAAATTTATCCTTAAACAAAAGGTCATGTGACAAGACACTGAAGTAATGCCTCTGTAAAGTGGAATTAAGGAGGTGCAACAGTGGGGAGGAGGAGGAACAAGCACCGATTTGTCAAGCAGGAGAAAAAGCCAAAGCAAACCAGCACTTGAGGCCAAGACCTTTCTTGCCTACAATTACTAACATCCTTAAAAGATCAGTAAAATTGCTGCATTTTCAGGAAAAATAACACATTCAAAACTAAAGACCAGTTGGAAGAAACCTATTATCTAGCTCAACATTTGAAGCAGAGGATAAACTCTGGATTTTTAAATTTTAATTTCAGGTCTGTTTGTCACTTCCAGATGGACCCCTGCTGACCATTATAGCAGGGTATGTCCAACAGCATGTATTGCAAACACTGTGCAGTCTGATACCTAATTACTCTTTAGCTATTTGGAAAAGGAAATCCTATATATTTTCAGCTGTGTTAGCATTCAGCATGTAGATGTGGGACTGGATAACTTCAAAGCACATTAGAGGTGATCTAATTGGTTTATACAAAATTGCTCTATGCATTGTGCGTCAAGTTTTCCAGCTGCTCTGCACACACAGACATGATACACGCAACTCTACTTAATGCTGGGTCTGGGTAACACTGCATTATGCAGTATGCACTGTATTTGCACAGCTGAACAGAAAACCAGCATTCACTGTACTATCTTTCCACAGATACTGTTGTTCTTCCAACAGACCAAGCTCAGTGTTTCAATGAAGAGAAATGGAAAGGACTTCTGTTTCTCCTGGAGTTTATTCCTCTTCTGAAGGTACTAAACCAGAGTATGAAAGAAATTATAATTTTCAAATCTTGGCTTTAAGTTATTTCTGAAGGATATTCTTGTCCTTATAATACACCCTTCAAAATACAGCACTCAGATGGTAAGTAGCAGAATCACCCTTTATAGAGAGGAGTTTCCTACAAATGCCTTTAAAGTGCCTCTAGATGCTAATTCCTTCCTATCTGCCTTGCCTTACTCAATTATAACTAACACAGACAGGAAACCAAGTATTTTCAATTATCATGTGAAGAAAAAGAGCCAAGCACAGCCTTTGTTTTCTAGATGAAGTAATTTTCTAGCTTAAGTAACTTTACCGTTCATTTACCATTAAGAAATCCCTATGAAACTGGAACCTATAATAGTAAACAACTCTATTTCCAGCTGTAAAGAAAACAAAACAGAAGCAATTACGGAAGTATTAGATCTATTTGGAATTCAGTAAAGTTAGCTTTCATATATATATATCTATATTTCTCTCTCTCTATAGCCCACTTCTTCAGTTTCTAATAAAATTCTGTCATTGCCTCGCATTGCTGGACTCACCCTTAGCAAGCTGTGGAGTTGTTTATTAGTGGCTGAAAGCATTGCCCTAAGCACTTTTGTTTTACAGCTCATCCCAAGAACAAAATTTAGAGATGGGAAGACGCAAGCAGAGCTGGTAGGAAGCTGGCAAAAGCTCTTGTATATGTTGAATTATACCCTCTCTGCGATAAAGTAAAATTACTGCAGTATCATGTAGTAGGGCCAAAAGCAGAGAAGAATCATGTAAAATATTAAATGAAGACATGTAATTCACCTTTTGGGTGGCTGCTGCATATCTGCATTGTTTGCTATACTGTAGGTACAGCAACACAATTACATTGACAGAAAATTTAATGTATCTCAATCACCCAGCTGTACCCCATCCCAATCACATCTGCCCCACCTCCACTGATCTCTCTATACTCTGCTTGAGCTGATGAGAGTAGGCAGTGATCTAAAGCTGATTTAAAGAATTTTTCCCCATTTTATCCTCCCACTGCTCTGCAAGCTCTATACCACCTAGAGAATTTGATTAGAAATGCAGTTTCTCACCAGTCTGTATTTTATTGAGCAGTGCTATTACAAGACTTTTTCTGTGTGCATGAAGTGATGTAGAAAAAGATTTGGTCAGGAAAGCAGTCTTCTAACTATTTAAATTCTTCCTAATCTGGCATTGGTGATTTTTTATTTTTTTTTTTTGGTATAATCCATATTTGAGGATAGGCCCTTAAAAATACAAGTGTGCACATTACTTGCTGTAGCTGCTCCTCTTCAAATCCAGCAGAATTTTTAATACTTGAAATCTTAGCCTAAAGGCTAATTAAGGCTCCCAGTTTCTGGGTTTAAAATGTAGAATGAAGAGGCTACTAGTTTGTATTATTCAAGTGCTTAAATTCAACTCTGGTGATTTTCTAAATTAATGGCTAACTTAGGCATTACTGTCTGTGAACAGCCTGTATCCTTGTGTAGAAGCTTTTACTAATAAGCATTTTATTTTTGCATACTTCCAGTTCAGCTACTGATACATAAACTGCTGCCGCTAACAAACAGGCCTGGATAAAAGAGCTGATGCAGAGAATTTAACTTCCATTTAACTGGCTGCTTGGCTGTCACATGGGAGCACTCAAACCAGGGATATCAAATCACCTCCAGCCATTCATTCAGGGATAACTGCAAGGATGGTGAGGCAAGATGCAGTACATGGAGCATAATGAATTCAGTTGTAAAAGAATACATACGGAAAGCAAAGCCTTAACCTGAGCCACAGCAGGGTTTTTTTGCTGCTACTTTCGGCCTCCATGCTGCACGCATTGTGAAGGACAGGCAATAAACTCTGCCAGCAAATGCACAGCCCTCGAAGTCCCAGCTGGGCATCTTCATCCTCCCACCCCATGTAAAGCAGCACACAGATTCACAGGGTCTGTATATTCAAGATGCCACCTTGTCCCATTATCAGCCCCCAGCAAACAGCTCCCGCATCTTTCCCTTCTATCCACTGCATAGCCTGGGAGCAGAGCAGCACAGTGGCTCAGCCAAGGGGAAGCAGCCCGGGAGACTCCAGGCTGACCTTACTTACTGCTGTAGATTTCCAGGTGTTGAAGATACTTAAGCTTCAAGTGTGGGTAAGGTCTAAATATTCAGAAAAAGTATTACTGTACAAGAGGAGGTATTTAAAAGGAAAACCAGGGAAATTCTATAAGGATAACTCAAAAGCTGTCCCATGCAGCATCTGGAAACAAGACTGAAAAGGACAAAATCCTTAGCTGCCAGGTCTAGACCTGAACCTCAGCCAGGTACACTGGCAGTAACTGCAAAAGCTTCCTCTTCAGAAGACCTGAAGTAGTTTCCAGTTAAAGACATTAACAAATGTATAGCATAGTAGTCTACTTATGTGAATTCTGAATTATACCATCCTGGAGAATGCTTACATCTGTGGCTTTTTGAGGAGTACTTATTACTGCTGAGAAAAACTGAAAATGGATAGATAACAGTCCAAGACCATCATCTCCAACACAGGATGACTGCAACTCACCCAGGTCAGCACTGAGAGCAGAAAGCCATAATCTCTTAGTGCTTTCATAATGCAAACAGGATTTATTTTGCAGACATAGGTCACAAAAGTTGTGGCTCTTCTGTGTTCTTACTGTGTGTGGAACCACACTTTACCATAGCTAAAATAATTTTACTTTTATGCCTGATGGCACTGAAGAAAGTTGCATGCTGACAAGGACTTTCTTAAACAACAAGAAATCAATTCAACCTATGTCAGGGCTAAGGATACCGAACATACTTTTTCCTATTAATTAGATAAGCTGCAAATAAACAATTTCATAGGTAGAGCTCAAAAGATAGGCCCATCCTAGAGCTTTTATAAAGCACCCCTTGACACAATTCAATAATGATGCCAAAACTATTTGCATGGCATTATATATGTACATGAAAGAAAAAAAAACAACCTGCTGTGTTATTTACAAATGCCAGTAAGTAAGTGCTCTGTGGATGCAGGTATCCATACAGGACAGGCCTGCCTGCATGGATTCTCCATTTTGTCTTTGGAGCCAGAATCTCATTTAATGCTACCTAACCATCATACTAGCAGCTCTCCAGATGCTGTACAATGTAGATCAGAAGCATTATTTCCCCTGTATGTGTCACATGATGTGAGCAGGACGATGCTGGTAACTTCACTCTATATTTCTTGGGGGGGGGGTTGTGATATTATCTGACCATAATTCTACCTTAAGTATTTTTGCTTCTAAACGTTGTATAAAGCACAGAAGAATCATAAGAGTTATGTCTTCTGCTTCATGTTTTAAAAAAAAGCTTCACCCTTTACCCAAGTTTTTCCCGCAGATCTAGTCAGTGGAAAGAAACCTGAGATTTTAGGCAGTAATCCTGGTCTCATGCATATCAAGTTGACTCTGGAGTAATTCAACTAAAATCAAAAGAACCATATTTGTGCTACTGCTGAATTTGAATTAACAGTAAGAAAGACTGCTTAAAACTACCTGGCAGAATCATTCTGTCACAACTGCTAATAGGAAAGGAGAAGAAAACCAAACAGTTAGCTTTAGTTTTCAGATTAAGGAGGAGTGAATCTGTAAATCAGAAGCAACCTTCCTTCTCCTCCCAGGTCTTCAGTTGAGAGCTACGCACAGCTAACGTGAAATCAAAGCCCACAAACTATGAAATCTCAATGTTTGTTCATTTGTTTTTAGAACAGAGACAAAAGCTTTCAAAAGCATTATTGTAAATAAAGATGCATCTTCACCCAGAAGCAAGGCAAAAGAGTTACCTCTTCAAATTGTTATGCAAAGAAAACATTTCAGAGTAATATATCTGGCTTGGCATGCATGAGGACAGCACTAGCCTTATCATTAAATGTCTACTCAGGTATTCCCAGCACAACCTCTTTAAATATGGTATGAACAATTATGGAAAGATAACACTTGCAAAGATTTTAGGGCATTTCCCACTTGTAATTATTTGCTGAGACCATTATAGATGCCAATCAAAACATCAGAGCCAGGAGCCTCCTTTCATTACAATTGCAAGATGAAACAGCAGAATAAACAGCTAACTCCCCAGAAGAACACGAACATCCCAAAGGCAGAACTGGGAACACTGCTGCTGCCTGGCAGGATCCTGAGGTGAGCATCTGTCTCTTATTGAGCAGAGAGATACCCATGTTATATTATAGAAAGCCATGCTGAGCAGAAGGGTGAATTAACCTCCCTCCTACTAGAGCTTGAATTTCAGGAAGATTTCTGTATTAATCTAATAGGGGTTCTTGGATTTAGGTTTGTATGTCAGCCTTTCTGCATACAACAAAACTCCTTCTCTAAGCTTTTAGTGCTAGGGAGCTCTTGAGAAATCAAGGCTATACACTCTCAAAAGCAGAGGATTTAAACCAGGGATTCAGACAACTATCATCAATCACCAGAAAGCAAACATTTAGGTAAAAAGGTGAAGTATTATAATTTATTTCCCCAACCTGATTTCTGGCTAAGGTACCCTGGAATAGTCATGAATATGAGATGCTTAAATTACCATAAAATAATTAATTTTTAAACATGAAGAATTACTTAAGGATGAATTATTCACAGTCCCCTTCCTATCTGCAACACACTTTTTAATCTACAATTTTTCCTTGTCATCCTCAAAAACACTTATGTTCCCAGACTGTTGCAGCAATTCTATGGTGCTGCTTTGTCCCTTCACAGCATTAAGAGCAAGAAAAAAAGCAGTGTAACAAATTATTAACAACTATTTACAACCAGCTACACTAGCAATAAACAAACTGCAACTTCTTATCACAGAGCTCTCCTACCTGAAATGCTCTGTGTAATGAAAATTATATTACCTGTTAGAGCTTAATGCAGTAAGAGAAGGGCTGAGAGCACATAAGCAATTTACAGGAACACTGCATTTGGCATAATTGCTGTATCAGTGTAAAGCTAGCACTACAACTGAGGCCATTGAACCGAGTTCTCACTTAACAGAAATCCAAACATCTTGAGGGATGGAAGTGCATAGATAAGGTAACGAGGCAATCTTGCAATCGCTTACTGAGCCGTAGCAATCGATTCAGGACTAAGACATCTTTAACGCTGCTGGTCTCAGGTTCTATGAACTTATTCCCCTTCTGCTTGTGTCTTGTTTTCACAGCATGGCCAAAGGGCAAAGAAAAGGGCTGATGTGGAGTTAAGGCAGGCAGCCCCAGAAGGACAGTGGCGCCTGAAGGTGGTGATCAGCCAACAGAAAACATTGACAATGAACAATATCTCCATCACACTGGTGGCATATCACGTGAAATGTAATTGTTGCATGCAAGTTATCTGGAGGAAAAGGGCCGTACAGGGTTTGACCTTGGTTTACCAGTTTTTGATAAAAAAAATTGTTTCACTTCTCACCTGCACAAGCTGACCTGACCCTGCTGCAGCCCATATAATCATAGCAACTAAATACAAAAATTATCAGTAAAATAGTTCAATTACAGATAGTTTGCGGGAAAGATTAAATTTGTTTTAACGTGGGGGAAAAAAAAGAGCCTGTATGAGTCCACCATCAAGACCATTTGAAACAAATTAAAAAGAAATAACTTAAAATTCCTTGAAAGAGATTAATATTTAATTCATCTCAAGGTCAAAATTAGAAAATTTGCTTGTATATTCTCAGAAAACACATTCTGGATTTCACAAGTACATCTAGTGAGTTTCGGGAAGCAATACCTTATTCCCTGCTTTCTGTGTGAACTGGAAGTGCACTCTCTGCAACACAGAGCCCAGAGAGTACCTGAAAATACAGGTCTACCTACGTAAGCTGTGGAAGCATGGAGCTCACCTGAAGCAAAAGCTAGCAAACCATTTATCACCTACATCAGAAAACAGGGATTAGAAATACCCAGGCAGCTACCTCAACTCGCAAAATCTGCCAGCATTGCCAAGTACAGGGAACTCGTCTCCTGAGCCGTGCTCCGCTTTCCTGGGATCCGGTCTCAGGCCATTAAGGAGCCACCCGAGAGGAGGAAGTTTGATCAGCGCAAATCTGAGTGAGTTATCTACCAGTGTGGTAACCAAGATGAAAATGATTCTGTCAGCCCAAGCCCCTTCATCCGCACACTGAGAGTAACAACATTTCTTTGCCTTGTAGCTGGCTCAGAGGAATGCACATGGAAAGATTTAAATGTTGTTAAAACAGCCTAGCTGCTCTCCTTGCTTTCCTGTTTGAAGAAAGCTCCCTGAACAGCTGCTGAATGGGATCACTCAGGGTCTTCCTTTCAGGTAAGATGGCTGCACTGGTGGAGCAAAGCATATACGGGAACAAGCCTGAGACTGCAAAAATATTTTAAAAAAACCCAACCCAAACCAAAACAAAACCAAACCCCATTTTTTAAAAATATCTTAAATATCTTTAACAGCGTATTTGCTTTTCTAGAAGAAAAAAACACCCGCAAACACCACCTCCTTTACATTATATCAAGCTATAACCAAGTAAAACAGTATTACTATGCCTTGCCAGAAAGTTAGTGCCTATATTTAAATTGTCTTATTTATAACAAAGTACAGCTTAGTGCAATGAGATATAATCTTTCCATGTGCTTCCCTGGCCCACTAAGATTAGCAAGGAGCATGATCCGATACACGGCTGTTATACCCTCTGTCCCACCTGTGCTCTGCTATTCAACGTAATAAAAGCAACGCTGCAAACCTTTAACAAGACTGATGGTAGTGCTAATCTATGTATCTTGCTCAAAACAACACACACATGCACCTCTGTGGAGGCAACTAGTGACCCCTTTATATACATTAACCCTGTAGCGTTCAACTAGTTTCTTGTCTCCTTGCCCAGGTGTGCAATGAAGTGACACTTCAGTGATTCGCAGCCTTGATCCTGTTTGCTGTTGATGTAAAGCAGGAACAGAGTAACTGAAGCCAGCTGTACAACCCCAGATTAAGCAACACAGCATTATCCCTGAGGGCAGCGAGGCATGGATTTGCTCTACTCCCTCACCAGAAGATGGCTGGGCCCTACGTGGATGTCAGGGACACGAGGGCACCAGCAGGCTCTCGTTGCCCTGACCAGACTTAGCAGGGGCCTCCACATTGCCCCTGTATTTAACTGTATAAAAGTATATTGTGTACGCATATACTGTACGCACGCTGTACCTGACTGTGACTTGAATTCCCAGCTCCACCTCGGCCCTGCCTTGTCACCGCCGCCTTGCCCAGCCCTGGCTGGCCCCTTGGCCGACCCTGGCTGACGCCAGCGGGGTGTCTCCTTGCTGAGGCACGCTGGCAAGGGCAGGGTGCTGCCGGCCCTGCTGCCTCCCTGCTCCCCCCTCCTGGTGGAGCAGCTTCGATGGCAGAGACTAGGCTTCAGCCTCAGCCACGGTGGGATTTCTCCTAGTCCTAATTTCACATCTCATGGGAGAGAAATAGAATGAGAACTGGCTATGAAGCAGTCATTTCCATTTGTAAATGGGATAGCACAAAGGAAGAAATGAGAACAAATTTCCATATGTACAGTCCCTGCTGAACAATCATCTCTGCAAATCTCTCCACGGCATGTGTGGTGCATTCTGCCTTTACAGGATCAGCCACACAACCAGAATAATGAATTAATCTACGCACCATAACATCGGCTCAGAGGATCTGATATAACGGAGCTGGATCTGACTTGTTTTATTTCAAAGATCACAGTTCACGCGCAATGGTGTGGCCACACAGATCAATCGTATTAAATATAATCTGGGGCTAATTAATGAGTGCCAGACCTCAAGCAGGCCCAGACCACGATCAAACATCTTTGTTTACAATCTCTACATGCCAAAACAACACTTCCTCATATCCCCATTTTTAAACTAAAACACCAAGGTGGAGAAGTAACCCACCGGAGGAAGAGAGCACGGTGGGTACGGAGGGCTGGCTGGGCACAGGTGAAGCTGATGTTGGAGCGGGATGGAGCACTGGGCTTGCTGAGCAGCACAAAGCCCGGCCACGTGGGCACGCAGTGCCTTGGAGTGGGATGGAGGGTGCGCTGGGAAGAACAAGGCATGAGGAACAGCTCTACAGGTGATAGACCAAAGATCCTGTTTCTCTGTTAGTGTCATTCCTCATGTCACTGTTACAGTCAATAAATGACCCAATGGTAATTGGGCTATGCAACTAATACTTTTACCACGGCATAAGAAATGTGAAAATGGTAGATTTTAAAGCCTGAAGTAAACAAAATACTTATTAGATCTGATCCATTTAGATGGGTATGGTAAGATGGCAGAAGGAAAGACAGCCATAGAAAACAAGCTACCAAGAAAGGTAGCTGTGATTTTGTAGGGGTTGCAGTAAAAATGTGAATGGGGTTAATTGGACTGGGAGTGGCTTCATTTTAGTTAGGATTGCCAAAGCTAGAGGCTGTCAACCCTTGGTATGTTGGTGAAGGCATGTTGCCAAATGAAGATGTCAAGGTGTCCATCATTTACACTGACTAGCTAGAAAAGATCCAAAAGATGCCATGTTTGGGAGGCACGGGAAGACAGGGAATATGGCTCACCCTGCTGAAATAGGCTATTTCTGTTCTGAAGGCAGTATCACTCCTGATCTTGACAAGGAGATTAATGCCAATTTCTTTGGCAATAATCAGGATATCTAATAGGGAGGGCTAGAGGGTTCATCTTCTTGCCTCCTCCTTTATTTTCAGTTGGATCTTCTGGTTCTACATGCTGAACTACATATTCTGGATGAAATGGAAGGGCTTCTCAAAAATTTATGCATGGTCACTGAATGCAGCTGAGTTTTGCACAGGAAAATGGATATTTAAAGAGAAAAGTATTCATTTATTTTATCAGTTCTTTACTCTGGAAATTTTAAATGCACAGTCTGGTTGTCCAGCCACCATATATCGCCTCATTTATTCCAAAGAATCTTTTGAATGGATACTGGCACAACCCAGTATAGATTTTGAAAGTTCTGCGTTTTGGATCAAATTTTCTGACACAAGTATTAGCATACTTCATGTCTGCTCACAGTGTATTCATCATATGGGCCAAGGCTGCTCAGATGACCCTCTGTTTCTCCTTTGAATAATTATTTTGCATTGGGATTTGTCTCCGTGTTCACTTTACTGCAGAACTGCAAGATTACTATGGATAAAAGACCTTCCTCTGTCCTTTAGAGTTTCAGTGAGGACTGGACTGAAGAGCTCAGCTGCAGTCAAAGTTTGTCATAACAAAGAAGCCTGATTAAATAAGAGAAATTTACCATTTGGCAGAATCCTTCAGCTGTTCATAAAAGAAAAAGTCAAACACAATACTTAATGTTTTGATCAGAAACTCTGCTTAAGTCTTTTACTTGCATCCTTGATGACCTTTAAATTGCATTTGAATAAATTTCAATTACTAAGGCAGGAAAATTACCCTGGCAGATGGACCAAGGTCATTACCAATTTACTAACATCTCTCCCTTCCCTTTTGCTGAAGCCTCTGTTATCTTCTATGGCTTTAGAATAACAAATTATTTTTTATTCTTTAGAGAGTGATGTAGCTTAATTTGTTTTAAATCCTAACCCAAACTGCAACAGATGTTATAATTGTTGGGCAGAATACTTGAGAGGCTGTGGCATGTCTCCATTTTGATTTGCTATTGGAGGCCACAAAACACAATAAATGAAAGTACAAAGAAGGACAGAAGCAGAAGGGCGACTCAAATGTGTTGGCATCACTCTAGACAAAGACTGAAAAAATAAAGCTCAAAGGGTTAAAGTGATTGAGTGAATCTCCAGTAAGAAGGAAGAAATGTCAGAGGTAGACTGAGCTGAACTAGGGAAACAGTGACAGAGAAAAGATGGGAAGCAAGAAGCAATCTCACAGATTTGAAAAAATGAACTCTTCACTAAAAAAGAAGCCATAAGAGGCTTCCTCAACTCATTAATACTGATCTAACAGTCCAGTTAGAAAATGGGCAAAGAATGGGCACTATACGCTACATTAGACAACAAACAGTCTTAATTAAGTATGTTATGAGAGTAAAACATTCCAGTTCTCTTGTTAAAGAATACTTGTTTTTAGAAAAGGAAACAGGACAAAAGATTCAATAACAATTTTTTTTTTTTTTTTCAAATCTTAGGTGGTTATTCTTAGTCTTACAAGTAAAAGCAAACAAAGCTCTTATGTCAACATAAATTTCCCCCACTGCTCCTGAGTGTGCCTCAGCAGGGACACTAGTTAGCTCAACTTGTCTTATGCTTTTGGTGCATACATGCATCCTGTACGTGCAGAATGGATGCCGAAGGTCATTTGGCAAAAGGCACCCCCAAAAATGATCAGTTTGTAAATTGTGGTTACTGCTAACTAGGGTGGCCTTTACCTGGTAAAAATGGGTCCAGTCTTTCAAGCCGCCTTTGAGAGCTAATTATGCCAATTTTGTTTCAGACTGAAGACTTAAGTTACTCTACAGTGAAGAGTTGTAGGCTTGATAGAGGTTGACCAGCAGCTTAATTATAGCTGTAATCCTACTAATGCAGAAAAAATTTATTGTCTTCCCTCTTGGAGATATAAGCGGACTTAATCTTGTATCTCAATCAAGCTTAACAGAACTTTAAATACAAGTGCTGTCAGTAGCCAACTTTAATGAAGGCAGCAGTACATAAAGCTGAATTGAATTATTAATTAAATTACTCCTGCAGAACTCACATGATGGTGGAAACACTCTGTAAGAAGTGTTGAGTAAATGTTAACATTTTCTAACAAAATAACCACTATCTTTGATTAACAGAGATCTAATCAGACTATACATTAATTTTGAATCATCTATAAATTGTCATGGAATTAATTTGTGTCATCTTTTAAAACCAGTACAAATTTGGCAAAGCACTACATGTAATACAGGGTCTCGATGTAATTAACTTCAGTGACTAAAACGCTCATAAAGTGTGTGTCCTTGGCGAAGTACAGCACTGCCACAGTCTCAGTTTCAGGAGAACTGATGGGTCAGCACTCACTATTGTAACAGAAGTACAGGAAGGTTACTGTAGGCAGACCTTTACAGTTGGTTTATATACTACTGTGCCTGCACTGAACTGAAATCATGGATATTTTATGTAACACTGTAGACAGCGTGAAGATACAGAAAGTGCAAAGTGTAAGCAGGACAAAAAAACCCCAAGCTCACCCTTATTTTCTCATGCTGAAGACTCAGCATTTTAAGATGGAATATCTGGGTATGCAGTGGGTTTTCTTGTTTGTTTTTTTACTTTGTTAGTGGCCAAGCTCATAGTAGCGCCTGCACACCATGTGGGAGCAGCAATGCCTATTGCATTTGCTGGGGTAATAATGACCTTGGACTAGATTCCCAAAAGGAAACATGCTTTGCCCTGGGAAGCTTCTGCTGTAGGCTTGCACTGGAGCTGCCCCCGATGCTGGGCTCAGCTCTCTGCCTCCTTTGGAAGCTGCTCCATGGCTCAGTTAGAGAGTCATGAAATAAAAATCCCAGGATTTTCTGTATCCTTGTGGCTTGCACACTCCCCTATAGCAGAATGGAAGAGAGAGGTTCCCTCCCTGCTCCACAGACTACATTTTGTTTCTATCCAGTAACTGTTTAAAGTACATCAGACTTTCCAGTATGGCCTAACTGGCAGAAGCTAATCCAATCACATCCTACAGATACTTCCAGCTTGTCTTTAGCATTCCCTAGGAGGTACCAAAAGCCCAGACCATGTGGAAGACATCTCATTACTCCACTTTACCTGAGCAGTGGGCAGTAAAGGCAAGGGCAGATTTTCAGAGGAAGAAGAAGAAAAAAATCCCACAAATAAAGATGAGAACATCATAAAGGACCTTGAACCTATGCATGACAGACACATACACTAAGACAGACAATCCTGGAGGGAAAAAGGGGGACGACAGGACAGAAGGAGATATTTGGTCTCACAAGATACATTTGGCCATTTTTTCTAGACTGTCAAAGCAGGTAAACGCTGACTCTCTCTCCTAGTTTCTCCTGTCCTCATCTGACAACCTTTTAACAGCAATAATGTTAGTTAAGAAAAGGACGAGATAAAGCTTGTGTATTTGACTGTAATGCAGGAGCCACCTTCACTGAGAGACAGATCAGCAATGCTTATGCCAATGTAAAGAAGACACCTTCACGTTAGTGAGCGATCATGACTTTTTAAACAAGGACATGACCTCTCTAAACTTGGCATAGGTCAAACAAATTGAGACATGCCTAATTCATGGCAACCCCTTCTATACACAATACAGTGGATTTTTCATGCACTGCTATCACTGAAGAATTTACTGTCAGCTCAAGAAGCACAGAAACCAATCAAGGCACTGAAAGGATCTTCTAATACTATACTGTGTTTCTGCTTGTGGCTCTACCTTCTGTGCTACTAAGCTCCATTCACAAACCCCAAAGAACTTGGTGTCTAAGCCAGGCTGTGAGAAAGCACATCACAGGGAGGAATGAATGCTGAACTATTACTGACTGACAGCAGGCATGACAACCAAGATCTATTCCCAGTTCTGCTACTGACTTGCTACTTCTTTCTGTGCCTCTGTTTCCCTTTGTTATTTGTAAAGCAACTGGAATCACAAAATTCTTCAAATGTTTAGGTCAAAAATGCAATACAGGACAACAGAAGGATATACCCATCTACTGCCCTATTTTACTGCTCAGAACCTGGCAACCTACTGCAACCTGGCCAAAGCAGATTCAAATGACATTAGGAGAACACTCCATGCTCTCTCTCTTCAGGAGTTGCAATTAGAAACAATGAAGGTTTACAAGGATAGGTGTTTTGGGACATTTTTGAGCAATTTTGTGCAACACGTTGCCAGCGCAACACAGGTTTTATTGCAATAAAGGCAGGTGCAATTTAATTAATTTTTTTCGATAAATGCATCATCATGTAAAATTTGCATCTTATCAAACAGGTTAGCTCATACAGCAATGTGCATAGAGCTCCATGACAACGTGTGAGAGACTGAAAGAGTTAATGTCTCAAACATTGTGGTGGGGCAAGTTCTGCTTAAAGACAAACCCTGCACAGCAAGGAACCAAGGTGAAAAGCCCATCAGCTCAGACATCAGCAACAGGAGGGGGAGGGCGTGCTGGAAGGTGTGCAGCTCCCTGTTCTGATAAGCTGTTCTGATACAAAGATCAAACAATGGCCATGTCTGCAGGGAAGGAGAATTTACTCTACAAAGGACCCCCAAGCCCAAAGGCTCCCAAACTGCTCATTAACCAATGACGGAGGGGCAAGGATGATAAAAGGACACAAACTGAAGCCCTGGATGCAAGCCCACCGGGACTGGTCCCCTTGGCTGACTGCACCCCTCGGCTGACTGAACCAACGCTGGACCCAGGACCGGTGAAATCTTTCTCTCTTCCTTTCTCTCTGTCTTCTTCTCTCTTTCCTTTTCCACAATCCCTACACCTCATCCATTTCAAGATATAAACCGTTGACCAAGTCTGAGACTAAGAGTAGATCCAGCCGCCCCTAGACCCTTCTCTGACGAGGAGTCTGGAAAGCAAGGGGGTCTGCTCTGAACCTTGTGACTCAACAGGAGGGATCTCCTTATTCCCTGAATTGATGTATATGGTTACACGGTTTACAGAAGTAGTCTTATGCCAACTCCTGTTGTGAGAAACCCTGCCACCTACTACCAGGCCTCCCCAGTTCCGTTTGCTTCTGTCATAAATAAAATCTTTAACTGATCATTTGGTGTCATTTCACCTTAATTTAGCCAGAGGGAATTTTGAATTAAACACGACTCCCTGGTCTGTCCAGTCTGGTTCGTGACACTGTGTCACCATCAGGCTCATTGGAAAGGATGCCTTAGAAAACACAGAATGATCTTGCTGCTACTAGGAAAGGCCTTTAACCCTGGCTGCTGTGATAGGGTCTTGGATTTTACTGTTCAGCATAAAGCAGCAAGATGATATCAAATGCTCTAGCAAAGTTGTATGTCCCTTACAACTAAGCTGCACACATCAGGTAACAGTACAATAAAGTTCAGTCCCTGTTCTACATAATTTTGCTCATAGAAGTTACAACAGTATTTCTGCCATTATATGCTCTTTCAACAGAGAAGAGTTTTACTGAACTGGTACAAAGTGTGGATTTATGTGATATGTCCTACTGGTACAGCCTGTGGGTATTCCTGTACTTGCAAAGGTGCCCTCTGCATAGGTATGGCCCCAAGCATATGAATTGAGAATACAGAACCAAGCATCAGCTGGACAGAAATCCCTCCGTGGTTTTTCCCTCTTTGAAAAGTGGTCCTCCAAAGAAAACCCGGACTAGCTCCAGACATTATTTAGGAAGTCATTAGTCCTTGAGAAATTTGGCATCTTGAAGTTACTCTGCATCCTCAGGGCTTACCTCTCCTAAATGCAGTGGATGAGAGCTTAATTACTATCGCTCTCACTCTAACTAGAGCTAGCCTCTGTCCCTTACACCAAGAGGGAGCCATTAGTAATTTTCCCTCAGGAAGCACAGTTCATTATATGCTGCTGTCAAGTATAAAATAGCTTTTGGCTCCTTCAGATTGTTTTGTTTTGTTTTGCAGCATGACAGAATAAAAGGCACTGTGCATTGAACTGTTGATGTGATAAAAGGCACGACTGCCACTACATAAGCTGAAGCAGCTCAATAGCTGAAAACAGCCACTTCCTGCAGAGAATTGATGTGACAAACTTGGACTCATTTTTTGAGTCAGGCAATAGATCTTCAGCCCAGGACAGAGCAGCAAGTGTATCGAACACAGGCTGTGTAAAATTCAGCATGCAGCTTACCCCAAATCAGTGTTCTGTGAGATAGCCTCACCGCTTGGAGAAGATTTCTTACGAACAATACCTTGACGGTGTTTTCTAAGGCTATGAAAGTGTATGTCAAAGAAAGAAGGCTGACTGCAGTAAATGTGAGGTTTAATGTATCTGGGATAAGCTCCTACTAAAATTTTCATATGACATATAAGGTTCAGATTTAAATACTGTGGTCTTTGTAGAAAATGGGTTTACCTGAGAAAAGAAGATCTGGACATTTAAACCTGGTACTCACAAAATGGTGGGGATTTTGCCACTAACCTTAAAGGAAATAGGACCGGGTTGCTGGGGCACGGTGCTCTTTGTTGTATGGTGACGACCACTCCCAGCAACTAAGGCAGAATTTAAAAGCATTCAATAATTTGGCGGACTTGGCTTGAAAGTAGCTGAAATATTGATGCCTATCTCACCTTGGAGATATACCGTTTGCTTGTGACAGTTATTGGGGGACTTCACATCTATGAACACGCAACAGGACTTTCTCTCGCAATCCCCGCCCCCTAAACTATCCCCCACACCTTCCCATCTGAGAAAAGAAGTACATTGAGTATTTTAAGAAACAGCAACACTTGAGTATTAAAATTAGGTATCTCTCTAGTAATATAGTTGGAGTAGAGGACAGGAAAATAAACAGAATTTTTTATCTACTTCAGTGGAAAAAAGAAGACACAATTTTGCATAGACAGATCAAAATACTTCCGCGAAATGAAATTGCTTAACAAATAACTACCAGACTTCTGTAGAATGTTAGATCTCCTACTCTTAACTTTCATGAAAAGCATTTAGAAAACAGAAGGCGACACCTGTGTCTGCTCTGAATGTGTAAATTTCACTTGAACACTTTTTGCTACGATACCTCCATCTATCAACTTTTTCACTGCAGCATTTGGTTACCTTACAGCTACCAACTCATTTACCTGCATCATCATTCTGTGCATGGGAACTATCCCACCCTTTCATCATCCCCACTGTTCTTCTCCAAAACCTGTCAAGCTCTGCTACATGCTTTCTTGTATGGGTGGGAAGTCTGCAGGGACTGCAGAGCTCAGCAGTAGCCTCAATGTAAATACCAGAGGGTTTAACAATTGCCTGTATGTGAATATTGTGGTGTGTAAAAGAATCCCCATCCAGGACTGATAAACACGGCAGGGTAAAGCAGAAGGAAGTCCAAATAAAGTAACAGGCTGTCAAAGGAATAAATTGTGGCAGGGATAGGAACAAATGCAGGTGGAACTGTCTATAGAGCAGATATCCCAAGAGGAACAACTGTCTGAAAAGCAGGACCATATAGCAAAGCTGTCATGTTGAAATCAATGAAAAAGACTAGTGCAAAGTAACACATCAGAGTGGGGAAAGCAGAAGTGCAAATGCTACTTTCCATATTGTACAGACAGAAGCTATGCAATAAATCCATACATGCTTGAGCCTTAGGCTTATGACGGATAAATACTTATATGCAGTGCATTTATGAACTTGCATATGGTAGGCTCAGGCACCACAGAAACCCAACCTAGAATGAGGTGAGTCTCCAAGCCAGATGCTACTTTTGAAGCTTTTTGCACCTACTTCCAAATCAAGTCATAGACAAGTTTATATCTGTCAAGATGTGGGCACAGCACAGCCTTGTACCATGGGAAAATGGCATTTCCAAGATGGACAATGCTCACGTTTGGTTTTTTTTCTGCTGCTGAGCTGATGTTTTCATTGGACTGTCATTGAGATAATGCCAGGCTCTCTCCTGGATGGTAACAGTCAGCTCAGAGATATGAAGATTGGATTTTGTTCCCTCCCTCTCCTCTGTCAACATACAGTTAACATGTAAGTGAACTGTAGTCAACATGTAAGTGAAATAATTTCATCTGCCATTTTATTGCTACACCACTGAAGCCTTGTAAGATCCTTCTGCACCTATTCATGCTTGCCCCATGTCTTTTTTACCATTAATACTCAGTATCATCAGCAAAGTTGACCACCTAGCTCAGGATGTAAGCAGACAAGTAATATGTGCCTCCCAGGCACCTGGCAAAGATTTCTTCTTCCCTAGAAGCAGAGAGAGAACAGGACAAAGTCAGAGTCATGTTTCCTTTATAGTCCAGTTCAGCTCTTCCAGAAGCCCAGTGCCGCCTGCTCCGGGCTGCATCTCTGCCTAGACCAGAGCACACAACCAGCACACACTAACAAGCAAGACAGAAGGATGCAAAGAAGCCATAGCATATACCAACATTAACGCTCTGTCCTGCAGTCCTGACACAGTTTCAGATCAGACTCCATAAATAACTTACGTACCAAAAAAAGCACAACTGCCCTTGTTAGCTTGAGCGGGAGTTTCTGAGTAAGAAAAGAGTGACTGGTCAATTCCCATATGACAAAAGGCCAAATCCTGACAGAGGCAGTTGTTCCTCACCTCTGGGGCACAAACCTAAGTCCTGCCTACAGTTCCCTTCTCCTTTTCCTCATCTCTGACCAAATGCCAAGTCTTGCCTCTACCCTTTCAAAGAAAACTGCCAACCTGCTCATATGTACTTCAGCCCCACACTAGGAGATGCCTGAAGTGTTTTGTCTGAGTCTTTTCTTCTGGGAATTGGCCTGAGGAAAATATGCTCTTGGAATTTCCATTAAGACTTTTTTCTTTCCTGATCTTTCCAATCTTCTTTCCACTTTAAAAAAACCTCTGGAGGTGGCAGGAGCAATCACTGTCAGACTCTCCTAAATAAGCAGCTCCAGGCTTTCAACATTTTGCTGAGCACAGAAATACACCAACACAAACAGCCCTGGGAAGCCAGACAGAGCTAAAAGATGGCTCCTCACAAAGAAAAAACGGCTTTTCAGGAAATACCACAGAAGTGTACAAAACAACTTCTACCCAAGACTGTTTCCCAAGACTTCGCATTGCAATAGTAACGTAACAGTCAAAACAGAAACTGTATTTTCTATTCCTGAGAAGAAAAGTCATTTCTGTTGGCAGAAGAGTTCTTCCAGTCCCACGCTAGGAGGGCTTTTCCTCCATGTGATTTTACACAGCAAGTCCAGATTGTTCATCAGCCACCCACGCTTGATAGTCACCTTTCCAAAATCCTCTTTAATGTTTAATTCTGCATTTTATAATTTTAAGCCAAGTCCGTGCAGCAGGAGACCACGTGTGAAGAAGATAAAGCAGAAAGCTTAACAAAAACCAGCCTCCCCATGTCCACAAGAACTCTTAACCTGAAAGATTCAAAACAATAATGCCTGACACTTAAATACAGCTCCAACATCAAAGCGCTTTGCAGACCCCATGTACACTGCAATAAAAGACTTGGGGAATATAAAATGCTCCTCTGTCCAGATGACCAAGTCAGTAATTCCATTTTAAATATGCCACGTCAGGAGACTTCCACTAGCTTCCCTGAGGGCTTACTCCTAATCTCACCGATTTCCCTGTAAAAATCTTTCAGATTCTGTAACTAATTGAGCAATTGTTGTGTGTAAACCTTAGCATCACAGAGATTTAGGCAGAGTATCCAAACGGACAATGAACACTTATAATACATACATCCATTGGAAGAAAGCAGCACAGGTACAAGGTGTAATGTAGCAGAAGAGTTAAATAGAGCAGTGGAAGGAGACAAAACGGAGAGGCAGTTCAGATTTAGGACTGGAGATGCCGATGGAGCAAAAACAGTGGACATGAGCATATGCTAGTGTAAATGGTGTGGCACAGGGCAGGGTTAGACTTGGGAGCTGAGGCACAGCTGGCAAGAGGAAAGATACAGTCCAACACTCAATGAAAATTATTTTTAATAGTTGCATCCATGATTGCATGGAGATTAAGAAATTTATTTCAAATGCATTTTTAGCATGTAAATTACATTTTAATGCATTTCGCTTTTTAAACAAACTTGTTTAAAATTTACTAAGAACCAATGATGACTTTCCTGAATATCTGATTTTTTTTTGTAATCTATTCAAATCATTTATATAATAAATATTGCATTACTGAATCATGCTGTGAAGTTTAGTAAGTTAAAAGGTGACAATTTTATATGAACATAGAAATGGAATAAATAAGACCTGTAGCTGTGGATGTCAATTCAAGTTCTATAAATAATGTAGCAAATAATACTGTGACAGAAGTATCCAAGTGAACTCCTGCCCTGTTTTAAGTACTCTTCTACCACAAAAGCAAGTATATTTTATTCTGAGCATGAAAATTAGGAAGTTTTGTCCTAATTAATTTTAAGTTTCCATTTTCTTCAGAGATATGCAGGAAGATTTTCTTTAAAGTAGCTAAAAGTTAGAAACACAATGTGAATCTAAACCCAGTATTCTTTATCTTCCCCTTCTCACCTACAAAAGAAAACTGGCAGAGAGTGAAAGAGCTTGGTGCTAAAGGACTCAGTATGGGCCAGACTTTCTGAAGGTCTTAGATATCCAAAGGTACTGACAGGCTCTTCAGTGCTACTGAAAATCCTCCTAAACACCAAGTCTCCTACTGTCATTACATTATTATTTGTTTGGGAAGAAAAACATGAATTTTTGTACTGACCATCAGAAATATATCTTCTTTTTTTTTTTTTTAATGAAAATAACAAATGCAACCAAAAATTAAGATTGAAATTAATTCCTCGAGTTTCTTCCTCATCTGTAAACACAAAGTCAAGCAAGGATGTGGAAACTCTCCGATTTTGATTAATTCACTTTGGACTGAAGTAGACTTACCACTCTCCCTTTGTTTTCCTACTCGTTAAAACCCATGAAAACTTAATGACTATTAGACATAACAGTACTCTAGAAACATTCATGTTTCAAAGAGATCTCTCCCTGAATTTCACACTCTTCATCCCAAGCAGAGCCACTTACCACTCATTGCCAGCACATATCTTCGAGGCACCTCTGCCTACTCCTGTCCTCCTCCCTGCTGAGGTCTTCTCCTTCCTGCCAGGGCTGCTGTGACCCCGCACCTCCCCATCTTTGCACAAGTGATTGCCAGTCAAATAAACCAAGATCACAGCAGCCCTGTGCTGCCAAGATGTAGCATTTCCTATGACTTTCAAGGGGCTGCCTGAAGGCAGCCTTTTCTGCACTCTGCTCACACATACAGCCAATGTGCCAAATCACTACTACTGTGACAATGCAGAGCAATACTAAATCCATTTAAAAACCCAGCCTTTAGGGGTATATCCATACCTCCTTTTTTAAAAAAATGGGACCTCAGTTCTGTCCTTACTCTACTTTGTACCAAGAAAAATCTCTATCAAACTGGTTCTGCCACAGACCATGCATGGTGTATAAACCCACTATCTACTGTTGCTGTCCCCCACTCTTCAATTAAATCCATTCATGATAACAGGACACACTACGTTTTCTGCTAAATTTCATTAAAAAGGTAATGCAACAAGAGCACTGAAAACCAAAATCAATATCTACACATAGAGGAAAGGCGATGTAGTTTTATTTAAACCAAGGAACAGCAACTTGGTTGGATCACAGTATCAGAAGGTTACGTTTAGGGAACAGGCATGAACTACAGCATCAGGCAGAAAGCTGTACAATTTAAATCTGAGAGGAAGACCCGTGCAGCTTGTCAGCACTGAACAGCAGACTTTGATATTCTCCTACAGCATACTTGAAAACATTAAGTCAATTTCCCAATGTAACAGTATTCATATTTACAGAGTTTTAACATATTAGAAGCTTTTCATAGAAGTAACCTCCTTTTGCCAAGCATAAGAACCATAAATAAAAATGAATTTCCTCCCCCTCCTTCCCATATTCTGAAAAGCACTTAGATCAGGAATTTCCTAAATCTTTAATGCATCTTTTCTCTTTGTGATTTCAGGAAAGAGTAACAAAGCTCCGAGTGTTGACACTAAGTAAAATCTTTGTTTGCTTCACGCAATCTGTCTTATGACTTGCATGGGTATAGTAATCTTTCCATATTCAAATCAGAAGCAGTGTCCAAACATTGTTTTGACCTTGAAGCTACTAAAAATCAGAAAGCTCATGTCCTCTTTCCAGTGGTAAAAAGCATCTGTCCTACTTCTATTGGATTACAAGATGCTAAACAACAAAAATCACACCATTTTTAACATCTGGTATCCGCTTATCACTACATTAGAATTACAAGAAGGTTTTAGAAGGTAAAAAAAAAAAGATGATCTCAAAATCCTGAAGATAAGCAAACCCTCCTCTCACTGCACAGACCTCTGGCATGACGAGACAGTAACATTAAAATTATGTAAGTAATAATGTAACGAAGGGGATTAGGAGACGGTTAAATATAAATAGTGTTCAGACTTCACAACATTTATCCAAGTGCTCATAAGAATAACATTAGATGATATAAAACTTCTGCCTTTTTTGTGTGATTGCTCAAATTTTCTTACAAAACAGCTGAAGCTTTTTCATAAAATCATTTCAAAGAGAAGTTTTGTTTCCGTGAGGAGGTATAAATATGACAAAATACAACTTGTTTATCCATCTTCTAGGAAGTGATAGGTGATATTTCTTAATTCAGTTATGGAAAAGAAGTGTACTGTTTACTTAATCAGAATCTAATTATGAGTTTTAAATTAAACAGCCCAAGAATTTAAACATAGCACTCAGACACCCATAACTTTTAAGAACGTTGCTTCAAAATATTTTAAATCAAACTTAGTAAAGACTATTTTCTTCAATAATGAGTGGATCTCCACAATCAATGCTTAATGCTTATGTTTGTTTGACCAAATTCATACAATTCAATGCAGTCTCTGCATGAAATGCATGACACTGGCTTGTGAGAAAAGTATAGCTAGAAAGCTGAATCTCAGCATTTCATTTCCAAAAGCCCAAGTTCCCATGTCAGACAGAAAGTCTGAAGCAAATCTGAAGAATTCTGTTTATAATAAATGGAGGCAACTGATAAATATTACTGCAACTAGTCAATTGTGTGACTGGAATGTCAAACTTCATAGAATACTGGTAGTTAAATTGCCTCACTGAACAGGAATCATGTGGATTTGGAAGGATTATAAAAGAATAAATTACCCCAGCTGTTCTCATTCTCTTAAGGCACTTTAATAAAAGTATTTACTGGAGGCAGTGTTGTCCTGATGCTTAATTTTCACAGACACTTTACAGCCACGTATATCAGTAGAGGTCTTATTGAGTAGATACTGTTTATGTATGGCAGCAAATACAGACAATCAGCATTATCATTTTTTTCTCTTTTTCAGGAATCAAATCAAGGGGTTACTGGTCTTAAAGTTGATTTTTAAAAAAATATATTATTGGTAAGTAGGCACGCAACTCATTTCTGTCCCGTTTGAGAAGCAATGTACTGTACTGATTGCTAGTTATTATGCACTTGCAATGTTAATCTTTTTATTACTTTAGTTCATCTATTTAAACTGAGAGTTTCATTAACACCACTAGAAATGAACTACCGAAAAAAGGGCAGGAACAGAAGTGAGAGAGGTGCTGATACTCTGACCTTCAGCACTAGCACACACAGAAGGAAATAAAAGGGCAGTACCTTGTGATGCTACACATACTTGCATTTCTTCCCTTACACCATTCTCTAGATAAAACTGTGTTCTAGACTTCTATCGGATTAAAAAAAAAAAAAAAAAGACAAAGAAGCAGCTGGATCAAGAACTTTTTTTTCTTTTTTCTCTTATGAGCTTGTGCAAAAGCTTATTACCATCTACCAGCTATTTTTGTAGGGAATAAGCTACGAATGCTCTCCAGTTCTTAAAGGAAAAGTCTACCTGGCATTAATCAGTATTACCTGGAATGAGATCTCATCACAAATAACAGCTGAAAGAACAACAATGAACTGCTTTCTCATTAGTGGAGAAAGCCTCTGCCAGCTGAGTTTGAAACAGGTGAGCATGTGCCTGCACTGTTCCACCTCTTGGGTTGACAAACAGCTTTTCCATCTCCAAATCAGATGCTGCATCTAATTTGCCATAACACCAAATTCTTTCAAATGTGTGCACACGTCCGCATACATCTGCATGTGGAGATTTTCTTTTAAACCTGAACAGCTAGATACACTCTGTTGTAAGAGAGCATTTAACCATGTTTACTGATTTTAAAACATGCCCAGCAATGCTGAAGAGTGAAAACAGTCTTGCTTTTCCTTCTCTGATAAGGTAAGACACTCTATTTTAAAGTGAGAACTGTAACAAAATTTTTTTCTGTATTCACTACTACATTAAGAAAAAAAATATGCTCAAACACACAACAGCAGGGTGGAATGGTAAGGCAAGAGACAGGATAAAAAAGCCCCCTCCTTCTCAGTTTAGATCTTTTGTTATATTAACAACATTCAGGGATTTTAATGGATGCCAGACCAAGAGAAATAACTTCAATTACTTTAATTAGTTTTCCTTCACTACTACATATAAAAATGACAAATAGGAATGATGAAACCTATTTCCATATACTTGCCTCTTAGTCCTCAATGAGTGTGGGTTTCTCTCTCCCTGTTTTCTTTTTCCTTTCAGTTTTATTTTATTTTTTGTTTTATTAAATCTGCAGCATGGAACAGATTGTCCCAAACAGAACTATCATTCTTGTTTGTCACTGTCAGGGATATTGCATTCTGGTAAAACCAACTGATTAATTAGTGAACTGGCAATTCATTCTCCAACTATGGCTCTTCTTCACCTGCTGGCAAGTTAATGAATTAGTAAATATACATTTACTAGGGAACACCTGCTTTTAACTGGGACGCTTCTTATGGTCAAAAAACCCAAGATCAAACCAGGAAGACAGGCTTTTCTTCCCCAACGCTTTCCTCTCCGCAGCTGTATATTTTCAATCTTTTCTGTGATAATTATACTAATCTTTCTCATGTATAAATACACCAAGTTTTGATTATAACTCAGAGAAAATGGATCTCATTATTAAATAAAAATACACCATGTGTCTTTTTAAAAATGTCCTACTTTTGAATATCCTGCCTGGATGCTTGTGGGAGGAACAGGTCAAGGAAACTGTTCAACATCCTTTCATGAGATATTTAATGAGAAAGGTAGCAGTCAATGCAATGCTGTCGCCTTAACACACCAAAACTACTTCTGCTGCATCAAAAAAAAAAAATTGAAGTTTTTGCCTTCAGTTTTCAGTGTGCTGCTTTCTGGTAAAGCAAAACTGCACTTTGATGCCAGTTAGCACCATGGTGCTGATGAGTGTGCTGGTTCATCAAAGGGGCCTGAGGGGCAGCTGAAGGCTGCAGCAGAGCCAGCAGACTGATTTTGCCCCCTGAAATACTCACTAGTGAGTGATCACAGCTCCTCTGCTTTGAGACTCACACCCAGCCAGCCTCACAGCATCTCCAAATTCTTTGTTTCTTTAAAAGCCTGATGCCTTCGTGAACATTTTGCTCTCCAGCAGGTACAGCTCTGGCTGCCGCTGTGTGATCCTGAGGCAGGCTGCAGCCAGCTGTGCTGCCAAATGCACTGATGGACACATGCTGCTTGTGGTCCTTCCTTGATCTGCTGCACATTCACCTGCTGCCAGCATGGACTTACTGACCAAGTCACTGCTTGTTTTCAGGCATTTTGAAGCCATTTTTAAACTGACTCTCTGCATTTGGAGGTGGGGACAACAGCTGCCTCTGAGAAGTGTCACCACTTTCTCTTTTAAATATTTATATGTGGACAGCAACAAAAGAACACATCTGTCTGCCAGAAAATTAGCAAAGTGTGGATAACAAGATCTAAGAACCAGAGAGAGTGCAGTGAGATTCAGACCTGCTGAAATCCTTCCTCATCGGATGATCATTTAATGTCTTAATGTCATGTCCCAATTTCTCAGGACGATGACTCAGGTTTGCTGATTGCCAGGTCAGGATTAAGGTGAAACAACACCAGGGATCCTTTAACTCACAAAGCTCAACTTTTATTTGCTCACAAGAACTGGCATGCTCACAACAAAAACTGGCGCGAAACCATGTCAGTAAACTGTGTAACGTGTGCTAACCCTACATCACCACCCATACGCTACAGGCCTTGCTTATCTGGGAATCAGTTCAGGGAGGACACTAAGAAGAGCCCTCCCGCCGAGTCCCGAGGTTCAGAGCAGCCCCCCTTGCTTTCTAGACTCCTTCTCAGAGAGGAGCCTGGGGGTGGCTGAATCCGCTCTTAGTCCCAGACTTGGTCAACGGTTTTATGTCTAACGGGATGAGGTGTAGGGATTACGGAGAAAAAAGAGAGAGAGAGAAGAGAAAGATTTCACCAGTCCTGGGTCCAGCATTGGTCCAGTCAGCCGAGGGGCCCCATTCCGGTGGGCGCGCAGGCGTGGGTGTTTGTGTCCTTTTATCATCCTTGCCCCTCCTTCGGGCAGGCAAACTCATTAGGCTAATTAGGTAGCCTTTGGGAATTAGGTTCGTGGGCTTGGGGGTCGTTTGGGGAGTAATTTCCCCTTCCCGGCAGACGTGGTCTTTTGCCACGCACGGTGAGCTGCCCTGCTCGGCACATCAGAAGAGGGAGCTGTGCACCCTCCGGCACGGCCCCCCCTCCAGTAGCTGATGGGCTTCTTTTCACCTGCTAGGCAGAGTTCGCTGTTATGCAGAGGTAGTCGTTAAGCATAACTTGCCCCACCACAATGTCTGAGCCATTAACTCTTTCAGTCTCTCACACTTAAGCGGCTAAGGAATGATCCAGCTACTTGAGTCAGAGCTGAGGGCACGCAGTGGAGACTCACCAGCCACACGGAGCATTGCGGACTATGAGATTGTAAAAAAACAGTTATGGACAGATATATTTGTATTACACTATATGCCTCTAACTGGACCAATGTCTAATCTTGTGTCTTCTATAGAGCTACTAGAAATTGGTACATTTTGTTACAGACTGAATACAACCAGCTGTAAAACACTGAATTGATTGCCAGTAGTTAAAGAGGCAAAGCTTGCTGAAGGACTGCAATTGGAGGAGCGCTTCAGGTGACCCGCTGTTTTTGCAGTCTGCTCTCTCCATCCAGGACTCCTAATTCTTTGTAATCCTGACCGAACTTCTCTCCCTTTGAAGAATCTGATGCTGAACTTGCAGGAAGAAATGTTCAAACCTAACATGCACAAGTATGTTGCAGTAGGAGCCCACTGAATGTCCTGGATTCAATGCCTGGATTCTAAATCCTGGTATTTAGATACTTGTAGCTGGCTGAGAACTTTTCTGACCCAAAATATACTGTCATGTTGACTCTGCAACTTTAGAGAGGGAAAGCCAAATTTTTATGAACCTTCTGAGTGTGGTTTCTCATAAAAAACCACAATGAAACAGAACCTTTTACCATTTCCTACAGGAGGTGAAAAAATATAATCCCTGCCCCAAAAATCTTGTTTTGAAATGCAAGCTAAGGTTTTCTTTTTCAAAAATTCAAGTCTAAATGAAATTTAAGCCTAAGGCAAACAGACCTTCCTGGACCCTATCTGACAGGTCAGGAAAACTGTTTTTTGACTGGGTTTATCCCACATTATGACAGGAAATTTTTTGGAGACTCAATACCTCCCCAAGACAGGAAAACCATTTCCCGTCCTGCTCTGGCTTCCAAGAAAGACTTGCTGGATCAGGACAAGGCTAACACAGGATGCTGCCCAAAGATCATCCCTTTGAATTGAAAGAGTGCCCACTGCCTATCAGGAGGAGGAAAATTCAGGACCGTTACCTCCAGCCTTATGCTATCCTGTCCAGATAACCGCTACAAATCTGGCTGGCTGCGTCCAGGCCAAAGCATTTGCTGTTGCAGCGAAGGTGGCTCCAAGAAGCCAAGCAGTCAGTGCTTGCCAAAACAGAGAGAATGAAGTGTTGCAACTGTCCTGTCTGATTGATCATGCAGCTCTTTCAAAGCTGTTGCTTACTCACTTCTCTTACATTGCAGCCCTAGTAGAGAAGCTTTTGCTGTGCTCGCTTCCGTCAAGGATATAAATAAATGTGACAAGCTTTTAGAAGCAACCTGTTAGCACTGCCTTGCATTAGCGGACTATCATGAAGAAATGGCCTCGAGCTTTTAAAGATGAACTAAGAAGTGCCTCTTCAAAGAACTAAACTGTTCAAATGTGAGAATTTAATTCCTGCTTAGTGACGTTCACAACACTATGTGTTAAGCATGAATTGAAAAAGGCCTTCAGTTTGCAGCTATGCCATTTCCACTCCATCCCCCAGCAGAAGTTTGGGAGTGAGGATTCCTCACAAAGGACTGAAAATCCTTCAAGTTCTTTTACATGGCTCTAGCAGCAAAAGGAAAAAAGAAGAATAATAAAAACGAAATTTTACAATAGGTGTAGAGTCTTGCAGTTTTAACAGGTCTTCTATATTTATAGGCCTTTAGACTCTAGCACTGTATTTTCATGGGGACAAGACTTAGGAGGACTTGCTCCCACTAGCTGCAGTGCAGCGACAAAAGCAGAGCAACAAGGCAATGCACTAACTCCCAGCTTTACTTTGTTTCCAGAAGGTGAGGCTGCCTCGCTGCATGGCGTGATTGACTGTATAAACAATCACCTACGTGCACACTGAACTGAGCTCTGATGAACAGGTGGGTACCAGCACATGAGGGAACCGCTGATACAGTCCATAATTACAGTGCAGGCCCAGTACTGCAATCCACAAGCATGCAGGTGCACGCACGATCGACGTGCTCATCACCTGAAGCTTTTCTCATTCCTGTCTTGAAGATGCACTTTGATCACCTTAACAGAAGAGCTGACCTTAAGAGAAAACAAGAACAGAAACTGCTATGAAAGACATCCACAAGCGCACAAAAGCTTCCTGTGCAGCAGTGTTACTCATAGCCAGCTGCCTATGATGAGCATGAGCACTCTCATCGGCTCGTGAGTCAGCAGCACCTGCTCCCCATCACCTTCCTGGAGGATACGTAACACAGCAGCACCATGCTCAGCAGCCCTCTTCGGCATCCAGCTGTTTGTGGTAGGACCTAGCCCCCAGGATATATATTGCATGTCAGCAAGTATGCGCTGCTAAATATAAGCATGCCTTATACTAGTGTCTATACTGTTCATTTTGCATATGTGCAGGAGACACTAAACAGTTATCTCACTAGAGCATCACATCTAAACAGAATCACATTTGAGCAGAATTAGTAAAGAAAACTGAGGATAGTTTAGGAATTTTTAGTTTTTAAGGATTCAGTAGGTAATACTTTAATCTCTGTGTAGTCCTGAACCATTGTTTCAGTTTAAGTGCATGCCTACAAAAGCGCATACAGAGAAACCGCATACCACTCTGCTATTCAACCCCAAAGTTTCTCTTATTTCAATTGTAAGACAATGCGATACTATTGAACCTGGTGTTCAGCTGAAGCAAATGGGAATAATTCAAGAATCCCAGGTGGGAATTCCTCAAAATAATTACTCGTGTGCATATTACAGTTCCTAAGGAGTGCTCTTTTTGATACATCAATGGCTGCAATTCCTATAGATGCGAAAAGTCTTGACAGATAACAGGTTTACTGTACTTTCTGACTACCTCCAGTGATAAGTAATTTACCATCCACCCAGTAAATTTATGATAAACCTAATGTCCTGTTGCTTATTAATTATCAGCTCAACAAGCCATTTAAGCAGGAAAGAAATGCACAGCAAGCTGCTTCCTGCCATCCCGCTTATGTGCTGTAACAAATGGCTGTAGAGTTTACAACACATCACACAGAGCAAACCGGGCAGGATTCCTGAATGCAGCATTGTTCGAAACACATCCCTGCATCTAACTTATGCATATTTGTTGTGGCACTGTGAAGTCTTCCTTCCTTCACCACAGGAAGCGGGATTGTCTGAGGAAGTCATTTTAGGTGACTGAAAGAAACCCTCCCACCCCTGTGCAGCCCTCCCCAAAGTAACTCCCTGTACCAACAAAGCCAGAGCTGAGCCCCCAACCTCAAACGAAAGTAACTTTGCCTTTTAATGTGAACTGACTCCACTGGATGAATTTTTTTAAACTGGCCTCATATTTGCCTATTTCACAGACCATAGTTTTAGGTGGAGTCCTGACATCACTGAAAACAGTGGAAATTTCTCTCATTCCCATCATTCAACCTTGTAATTTTAGGCACCGCCGCACAAACTACTTATCTGCCTACCTGACCTGCGGACAGAGTCAGATACTTGTGTATCCAGGTTGACATAGACTACACCTGCACAACTTTAAAGCTAAATTGAGCTCAAATAAGTACAGCCCGCTTAGCTTTATTTGTTTCAAAGTTGCCCTGCAGAATTTGAGTACTGCAAAGAGGAAAACCAGAACAGGCAACCCATGTCCTCTTTCTGGCTCTGCAGCAGCCACACCAAGGAGCAGAAACCTTCCGATACCTCATTCTTTCCTCTTCTATGAAATGAAAAAAAAAAAAAAAAAATCCATTTCACCAGATATTTTAAGAATTTCTGCACCAGCCTCAAGTTTTGTGTTCTTGGTATAGACAGTGAATGGAAATGTAAGATATAAACGTCACGCTACAGTCAGTCACAGATGCTGTGGTCCATACACAGACTGCTATTCCTGGAAGACATCCCAAGTTACCATTGCTCCTATTCACTTTGACAGCTCTAATTTGATTTTTGTTCTGGAGCTCTCTTTCTAGAGGAGAAAAAGGCAATGATCACAAAACATTGATAATGTGCATTATAAAAAGCAGACCTCATTATCATTCTCATTTGTATGGCAGTATATTGGCATTTTGATTTGCCCTGTTTGCAACACCAGTCTGTAGACCAGCCCTGGAAGTCTCCTTTTCTATTCAAAAAGTTGAGTGTGTGGTGCCATGCATGCAACAGCTCCCTCACTGCTCCAGTGAGGGCTTCCTAATTTCTCATTTCTAGTGATTATGGAACTTCTGTTCTGCAGCATAGACAACTCCTTGGATACCTTTAGGAATGAGAAAAAACTAAAATTGTGCCTATTCTTTTCCTCTGCTTCATTAAGTGCACTAGGATTTAAATACTGGGAACTACACACTACAGACAACACAACAGAGGTTTTCCTACTCTCTAAGAAGCCACTCTTTCACAGATGTGGTCTTTATTTGACAAGCTCTCTACTGAGCATGAGATCAAGCAGACCACAGTCAACTTTCAATTAAACTCAACAGCTTTTCTTGATTGATGTAGGACTTGACTCCAAGCATAAGACATCTGGCACAAGCTTTGGATGCTAGGATGTCATGCTTACTTATTTCTTTCCTTTGGATTCACATAGATACATGCATATGGAAGTGGCATGAGATAATTTTGTTAAAACCCCATTTATTTATTTAGTGCATTCACTTCCCACCATTCATTACTGCTGCTTAAAGTACTTCATCTCAGGAGGAACTTTATTAGAACCCAGCAATATAACATATGGTCATGTTTGCTGCTCTGTACACCGACTACTTTGACAAAAGAGCAGAATCATCACGAGGTATAAAAAGCACAGGTTCAGAAGGTGAGTTTTGTTATGCACATATGAGAACCTGTTTTTTTTTTATACTCACCCTATAAAGAGTATTTTGCTCAGAATGACTGCAGCTTGTGCCATAACTGTATCATGCATTTTCTTATAATATGGCTATGCAACCAAAGCCAAGGGATGAATGCAGGGTAGTCTCCATCTTACATGTGACAATGAGAGCCCCTAATGTTGTGCATGAGCCTATTTTCTACATAGTTCCCTATAGTTTAGGGACCACAAGACAGCGAAGTCCCTCCCACTGGAAGAGAAGATCAGGTTTGTGACCACCTGAGGAAACTGAACATACATAAGTCTATGGGACCTGATGAAATGCATCCCAAAATCCTGACAGAATTGGCTGATGTAGTTGCCGAGCCATTCTCCATGATATTTGAAAAGTCATGGCAGTCAGGTGAAGTCCCTGGTGACTGGAAAAAGGGAAACATTGCACCCGTTTTTAAGGACCCTGGGAACTACTGACCTGTCAGCCTCACCTCTGTGCCTGGGAAGATCATGGGACAGATCCTCCTAGAAGCTATGCTAAGGCACATGGAGAACAAGGAGATGATTCACGACAGCCAGCATGGCTTCACCCAGGACAAGTCCTGCCTGACAACCTAGTCGCCTTCTGTGATGGAGTGACTACATCAGTGGACAAGGGAAGAGCTACAGATGTCATCTATCTGGATTGCCGTAAGGCCTTTGATGCGGTCCCCCATAACATCCTTCTCTCTAAATTGAAGAGATATGAGACTGTTTGGTGGATGAGGAATTGGTTGGATGGTTGCATCCAGAAGGTAGTGGTCAATGGCTCAATGTCCAGATGGAGATCGGTGACAAGTGGTGTCCCTCAGGGGCCTGTATTGGGACCAGTACTGTTTAGTAATTTCATCAGTGACACAGACAGTGGAATCGAGTGCACCCTCAGCAAGCTTGCGAATGACACCAAGCTGAGTGGTGCAATTGATGCCTGAGAGACGGGATGCCATCCAGGGGGACCTGGACAAGCTTGAGAAGTGGTCCCACGTGAACCTCAGGTTGTTCAGCAAGGCCAAGTGCAAGGTCCTGCACCTGGGTAGGGGCAACCCCTAGTATCAATACAGGCTGGAGGACAAAGGGATTGAGAGCAGCCCTGCGGAGAAGGGCTTGGGGGTACTGGTGGATGAAAAGCCGGACGTGAGCTGGCAAGGTGCACTTGCAGCCCAGAAGGCCAACCGTATCCTGGGCTGTGTCAAAAGAAGCATGACCAGCAGGTTGAGGGAGGTGATTCTGCACCTTTACTCTGCTCTGGTGAGACCCCACCTGGAATTCTGTGTTCAGCTCTGGAGCCCTCAGCACAGGAAAGACATGGACCTGTTAGAGCAGGTCCACATAAATGATCATCAGAGGGATGGAACTCCTCTCCTGTGAAGAAAGGCTGAGAGAGTTGGAGTTGTTCAACCTGCAGAAGAGAAGGCTCCAGGAAGACTTTATTGTGGCCTTTCAGTATTTAAAGGGGGCTTATAAGAAAGATGGAGACAAACTTTTTAGGAGGGCCTGTTGCGATAGGACAAGGGGTAATGGTTTTAAACTAAACCAGCATAGATTTAGATTAGATACAAGGAAGAAGTTTTTCACAATGAGGGTGGTGAAACACTGGAACAGGTTGCCCAGAGAGGTGGTAGATGCCCCATCCCTGGAAACATTCAAGGTCAGGTTGGACGGGTCTCTGAGCAACCTGATCTAGTTGAGGATGTTCCTGCTCATTGCAGGGAGGTTGGGCTAGATGACCTTTAAAGGTCCCTTCCAACCCAAACTATTCTATGATTCTGTAAAAAGGTCTCATCAGAATCAACAGCTTACATGATCAGCAAAAGGTTTTGTGCTGTACTGTGCATGTACTACTTTTAACTGCAAAATTCAAACCAGGATAAAAGGATGGAGCATTAGACCAGAATCAGAGAATCTGATTTCCATTTGTGGCTCCACTACAGTCACGATAGGCAACACAAGACAAATCATTTACCTCTGTGTGAAGTCTACTGAAAGCAAGAGTTCTCTGCAGGAGGGGAAAAAAACAGAAAGTTCACGTAAGTAACATCTGCAAAATGCAGGAAGGTAATGGCCTAAAGGCTCTCAAGCCTTTCAAACAAATAAAGGTGATGGCCAGAGCCCACTTTCATTAAATATTTTTTCTTATCTCATGAAATGACCAGACTGAAAATCCTGAAACATTTTTGGCAAAGCAGAATTTTCAGGACATATTTGTCATAAAAAAGCCCAAAACAAAGAAACCCTACCACTCTTAAAAAAGCACTACGGATCAAATAAGAAATTATGTACTTAGGAAAGAGAGAACTTAACACTGGCATGTAGAAAGGAATACATTTCCTCTACAGCCTCTGCAAGTCCATTTGAGTGTTCCTGATATGACTACTCACACCTTCAATTTGATATTTCCTTTCCTTCTTTCTTTCTTGAGCTGGAAATCAGCTCCAAGATGGAGACAAAAAGAAATAGTAATGCTCAACTTTTAGCTGAACCTATCAGAATCAAAATTTCTGTCTTGGGAAAATCAGATCTTTTTTAAAAAGCCCCAGATGCTGGAGCTGCATAAAAATTTCAGCTTTTCATTGAAACTAGAGTTTGTATTCAGCCTTCGTATTTGTTGCAAGCTACCTGAAACACAATTGGACTGCAGCCAAAGACCAAGAAATCAAAATTATGATAGAAAATGCAAATGAAACAAAGCTCTAAAATTAATTTTAAGGCATTAACACATTTTTTGTGATGAGACTTCTGATATTTCGATAGTCACATTTGGCAGTGCTCAGGAGGAGATCCAAGTGACACGAGTTCACAGTCCACTGTAAAATGAGACTGTCTTAATCTGTGGCCAAATTAGCTCTTTTGTGACATTTTCCCTTGAACATTTAGTAGTGCTTGCTAAGGTAAGGAGGGGAAGGTAGATGAAGACTGCCTCAGCCATTTGAAATAATCCCTGCAATTTTAGTCTTTATTTTGAATCACCACTCTGAAAATTCAAGGTGGCTACTTCAGAAAGTTAATACCATAAAAAAAAGGAGAGGCTGTTCTTCAGGAAAACCAGGCTAGTACATATAGCAGGCAAACCCCTTAACAACAACAACAGAAGAAGGGGAACTGTATAATTTTGTCTTACATTGCATCATGTTTCCAGTCAAATTCATAATTAGCTACAATTTATTCAAATTTGGCCTTTACTGGATTTAATAAACTACAATGTTCCCTACTGCCCTTTAACAAGACTGCATGGCAAAAAGAAGTAATGGAGTTAGTGAGGGACATCATGAAAATAATACTAGACAAGCTCATAAACTCATCTGTACATCATGATACAGCTATTTTTTTCCCGATGCCTGATTTTGCTCAATTAGAGGAGGACTGGGAGATGTGCTGAATGTTACTGGGAAGCCATTGTCAGATACTGTAAAATAAGATACAACATTTGGCTCACTAACACAGTTTGCATCCCAAAATCAAATGATAGGGAAGCAAGGGTTTCAGCAGGGTCAGCTGCTACACCTGAGTTGGCAGAGAAGTGCTAGGACAGCAGTCACTGCTTTTTAAGCTCCAGTTCTGCTAAGTGGCATGGCTATCTGCCCATCACTGCCTGCCAAATGTATGCCGCTACTAATTATAACTAGTTCAAATACGAATGAGTAAAGAGAAGCAGGGAACCCATTATTACAGGGAAATACTGCAAAGTGCGGCCTTATTTTACCTACATGAAAGACAGATTTTTGTTACTCGACAGCAGTGTGAACAGAATCCCACTAATTTCCATGTAGCAAATCCAGTGACTCTCAGCAACAAAATTCCTCTGGCTCCTGCTCTTTCTCTCAGAATAGATTTATTAGTTCGGTGCTACCATGAAGTCTCCTATTCCTTGCTTTTTATCAGCTGTATAATTTGGGTTCAATATCCTTAATATTGGGTGGCCTTGTTCTGTTTTACCCAGTAACTTGCTGAATTCTGTAATAAATGAGCAACTGTTTGGACTCCAAGTTTTATGGATCTAAATCTTCGACCTAGGTGCCAGCCACTAAAACACTTGCCAGTGTTTCCAAGTATTCAATTTCTGCTCGTCTGTAGCTTCTGCAGTTTGAGTCTCATTTTGAGTCTCATTTGAGGATGACAGTGCCAGTCTCCTGTCTAGCTAGGGACAGAGAAGGAAGACACTCAATGTGCTGTGTGCACACTGTCAATACATCTTTTTGTTTGCTTTTCTACAAATAAGGAACAATTTCTACAAGGCTCATTTCCTCCGTCAGACTCAAAACTATGGAACAGCCCTTACGACCTTGCTTGCAATTGTGTCTCGCAGGCAAGACACAATCAAGATGGGGACAAAGGACTCCTCAAAGAAATGTTTCCAGGGCGATACCACGCTCTATAGTCCTGCAGTACAGTAATCATCCATTCTGTTGACTCTAAGCACAGAAACAGAGCATTCCCACCAATTATTTGCAGCAGTACAGACATACAGTGTTGAGACACTTGGTGTCACTGCCACCATTTTTCTCCTTGTCCTCAGCATCTGACTTCATATGACCATCAGGAGCTGTCACCACCTGTCATAACAGGACCTGCATTTCGCTGATCCCCCCCCGCCCCATCTCTCACAGCTTCTTAGAACTACTTTAGCCCTTAAAAGAAGTCTGCACAAGCCCAGGATCCAAACCCAAGATGTATGTATTGGGTTTGCTTGGCAAGGTTTTGGTAGCAGGGGGGGTTGAGGGATGGCTTCTGTGAGAAGCTGCTAGAAGATCCCCCTATGTCTGATAAAGCCAATGTCAGCCGGCTCCCAGACAGATCTGCCACTGGCAGCGTCTCTAGGATAACATATTTAAGAAGGGGAAAAAAAAACCCCACCTGAGCAATTGCAGCCAGGAGAGAGGAGTGGGAATATGTGAGAGAAACAACCCTGCAGACCCCCAGGTCAGTGAAGAAGGAGGGGGAGGAGGTGCTCCAGGCACCGGAGCAGAGATTCCCCTGCAGCCCGTGGTGAAGACCATGGTGAGGCAGGCTGTCCCCCTGCAGCCTAGGGAGGTCCACGGTGGAGCAGATATCCACCTGCAGCCCAGGGAGGACCCCACACCAGAGCAGGTGGGTGCCCAAAATGAGGCTGTGACCCTGTGGGAAGCCCACACTGGAGCAGGCTCCTGCAGGACCTGTGGATCCATGGAGAGAGGAGCCCATGCTGGAGCAGGCTTGCTGGCAGGACTTGTGACCCCATGGGGGACCCAGCCTGAAGGACTGCACCCCATGGAAGGGACCCACGCTGGAGCAGTTTGTGAAGAACTGCAGCCCGTGGGAAGGACTCACATTGGAGAAGTTCATGGAGGACTGTCTCTGGTGGGAGGGACCCCACGCTGGAGCAGTGGAAGAGGGTGAGCAGCCCTCCCCCTGAGGAGGAAGGAGCGGCAGAGACATGAGATGAACTGACTGCAACTCCCATTCCCCATCCCCCTGTGCTGCTGTGGGGGAGGAGTTAGAAAAATCAGGAGTGGAGTTGTGCCTAGGAAGAAGATTTGTGTAAGGGGAAGGTGTTTTAAGATTTGGGTTTATTTCTCATTATCCTACTCTGACTTGATTGGTAATAAATTAAATGAATTTCCCCAAGTCAAGTCTGTTTTGCCCGTGACAGTAATTGGTGAGTGATCGCTCCCTGTCCTTATCTCAACCCATAAGCCTTTCATTATATTTTCTCTCCCCTGTGCAGCTGAGGAGGGGGAGTGATAGAGTGGCTTTGGTGGGCACCTGGCATCCAGCCAGCATTAACCCACCACAGTGTACAGCTTGTTTTCTTCCCTAGAACCCTGCCTGTGCAACAAGCTCCAGGCATACACACCAACGCTGATCAATACCCATCAATGAAATGGGCCATTTCATCAGCAGCAGAGCTCTGGAGGCAGCCTCTCTCACTGTGAGCTGGCTGGACGCCACCATGAGCTGCTCTCAGTTTCATCCCCTGTAACTTGACACATCATTGGCAGACAAAGATGAAAAAGGCAGGTAGACTGTGTTCATTCCATCATTGATTTTACTGTTAAAAAAAAAAGCCAACTTGGGAAATAAAATATTTCCTCAATTTTTCCTTTTAATATGTGAAATTCAAGTTGAAAGCTAGAAGGTTTTCTAGCATACAAAGCCATAACTCACAATGAAGATGACAAGCACTGTTGACAATAGGACTCTGGCAACTTTCAGTATCACTGCATTGGCTTTGGACCTGACACTGACTCAGCCCATACTGTGGCTGAAGCTATAGCCAGTAAAACCAGGAGCTGAACACACTATGCTTCTCTGGTTCCATCTTTCTAAGTACCAGGTTCAGGAGCCAAAGCCATAACTCATTTAAGGTCTACCACTAACCTGTCATTTAGACAACTACCCCAAGCAAAGTATATCAGATAATGAAAAATTGCAGGGGGAAGCAGTGATTTATAGAACTAAGTTAATTAATGTGCAAAACCGAAGCTGAGCAATTAAACTTTAAAGAGGCTGCCATTGATCAGAATCAATCATAGAATCATAGAATGAATCATAGAATGGTTTGGGTTGGAAGGGACCTTAAAGATCATCTGGTTCCAAATCCCCTGCCATGGGCAGGGACACCTTCCACTAGACCATGTTGCTCAAAGTCCCATCTGACCTGGCCTTGAACACTTCCAGGGATGGGGCATCCACAACCTCTCTGGGCAACCTGTCCCAGTGCCTCACCACCCTCACAGTGAAGAACTTCTTCCTTACCTCTAATCTAAGTCTACCCTCTTTCAGTTTAAAGCCATTACCCCTTCTCCTATCACTACACGCCCTTGTAAAAACTCCCTCCAGCTTTCTTGTAGACCCCCTTTAGGTACTGGAAGGCTGCTATAAGGTCTTGCTGGAGCCTTCTCTCCTCCAGGCTGAACAACCCCAACTCTCTCAGCCTGTCTTCATAAGAGAGGCGCTCCAGCCCTCTGATCATCTTTGCAGCCCTCCTCTGGACTCCAGGTGGGATCTCACAAGAACAGAGTAGAGGGGGAGAATCATCTCCCTCGACCTGCTGGCCACACTTCTTTTGATGCAGCCCAGAATGTGACTGGCTTTCTCGGCTGCAGACGCACATTAGTGGGTCATGTTGAGCTTCTTGTCAGCCAACACCCCCAAGACCTTCTCTGCAGGGCTGCTCTCAATCCACTCATCGCCCAGTCTGTATTTGTGCTTGGGATGCCCCCAACCCATATGCAGGACCTTGCACTTGGCCTTGCTGAACTTCACGAGCTTCACACGGGCCGACCTCTCAAGGTCCCTCTGGATGGCATCCCTTCCCTCCAGCGTGTCGACTGCACCATGCAGCTTGGTGTTGTTGGCAAACTTGCTAAAGGCACACTCAATCCCACTGTCCATGTCACTGACAAAGATGTTAAATGATACCCAGCGTCCCAGTACTGACCCCTGAGGAATGCCACTCATCGCTGGTCTCCACTTGGACATCGAGCCGTTGACTGCAACGAGTGCGAGCATCCAGCCAATCCCTTAACCACTAAGTGGTTCATCTGTCAAATCCATGTCTCTCCAATTCAGAGACAAGGATGTTGTGCGGGACAGCATCAATCGCTTTAGACAAGTCCAGGTAGATGACATCAGTTGCTCTTCCCTTATCTACCAACACTGTAACCCTGTGGTAGAAGGCCATCAGATTTGTCAGGCACGATTTTGCCCTTAGTGGCAGTCAGAAGAGTGAACAAACACCTTTTCATATCAGGCTAATCGGAGGTGACAAAGAAGAGAAACCTGCTTTGCAAAGGCCTCCTGCAACAGGTCACCCTTGACAGCCACAAGAGAAAGCCTACAAAGGCATTAGCACAGCACTTTGCTGCATGGCAAGGGCATGCTAAGGAAAGCTCAGCCACACAAACCTCCTGGCTCCGAAGACTCCTCAATCTCTGCAGACCCCCAGAATCCACACCCAGTTATGTGCTTGTTGCTAGTTCAGTACTATCCTGGAGTCAGGAGGCCTGAGGTCTGTGTGATGATTACTGTTAGCAAACACCCATTTCAGTGGACTGCTGGGGATTTTACTTTTCTGCAGAAGAAAAATCACATCCTTACATACTTGAAAACGGAATAAGGAAGAGAATATACAATTGTATAACAATAACTAAGGGTACAAATGAAACTGGACTGGTGCACGGCTGATGCTGAGGATAGTTAAAAAAACTGGCAGAGATTATCAGGAAAAAGGTAGCAAAAAAGAAATAAAGAAGGGAAAGGATGAAAGACCTGCAGGATAAGCAGGCAAGGACATAGCAAAACAAATTCTGGGGACAGAATATGAGAAAATAGTATGTGCAAAGGGAAAAGGAAAATGAGAATGGAAATAGAAAGGAGACAAAAAAATAAAAATGAAATAAAAAACCAAAAGAGCAGGTATTTGGGCCAGAATAAAAAGGTACATTGAACTGTGTGTCAGCATCCTTACACTGCACCCACCTTTGAGGTACCTCAAACAGTAAGAGTTTCAGCCTGGATGCCTTTGCATGTCATTTGCACTGTTTTGTTGCATTTGTTAAGACAAAGCTAATCCTCTCTGTATTGTTCCCATTTGAAATTAGAAGCAACTTTTTTAAAATGTTGAACAATACCGTAGAAGAGAGATAAGCGTTTTATCTGCCATACTCAGCTGCAAGCTTCACCAAAGAACAACCACATTTCATTGTTACGGCAGCTCAAGTAAATCTAAAAGCTAAACTGAAATCTCAGAAACCAAAAACCTATCACAGTACCAGAGAACATGAAAACATATGAATATCAGAAGTGACTTGGAGCTTTTCCAATCTGCTGCAGACCGCTGACTCTTCCAGACTGTTAACACAGAGTGGTTCTGCAACAACAGGTTTTCACCTGTGATTCATTTTAAACAATAGATCTGATCCTGAGTAAGTGTTACGTATCTAGTTCGTGCTGAATGTTCCTGACACAGTGTGTTAGGGAGAGTTTAAAAAATAATAATAAAACCCCACTTTAATAAAGAAAAGATACACTTTGGAAGTGAATCCTCTGATTGCCTCTGCTTACAGCACTTTGATTTGCATCAGAGAGCAACACAATCTGCCTAGACTGTATTCCTCTCTGCTGAAATTAAAACCTTAAAATGTTACCCAACATACCCAGTCCGAAGTAACCTCTTCTCTTCATGAAGCACATGGACATGTGGATGTAGGCTAGACTATAGACTAATTTAGATCAGAAGGTACCTCTAGAGGTCATCTGCTTCAGATGCCAACAGCACCAGCTTAGGTTGCTCAGGGCTTTGTTCAGCTAAGCTCCACAACCTCTCTGGCCAATCTGTTCCAGTGTTTAAATATCCTAATTCTGAAACCTTTTTCCATGATAATTAATTGGATATTCCTTTGTTGCAACTTATGACTGCTGCCTCATCCTGTTACCATGCAACTCTAAGACAACTCTGTTCCCACCTTCTCCATACCCTCCCCTTAGACAGCTAAAGAGAGCAGAAATATCCCCTTCAGCCTTCCCTCCTTAAGCCTGAATTTTTTATGTGCACCTATGTTACAGTATCCACTCTGAGTCTGTTATACTGTTAACATTTTCATTTTTCTTGTCAAAAGCATTTTGTAATCAGCAGACCCTCAGTATCGACTGCCACTTGTACGGATCTGCTCCTGCCACACAAAGCTACTTGCTGATGCAGACACAGACATACCCTGCCAGTTTTCATACAGTGAGCGCAAGGACAGCATGCCCAGGAGCACCACAGCGTACTTAAACAGGTATTTTTTTGGCTCAGCTATAAGCCATAAGAAGCTTAATTACATTAGCCCAAATAAGTCATTCAGCAAAACCTTTCCAGCAGACGGCCAACAAACACACCCTTGAATACAAACTCATCCCTTCAGTATTGGTTCTGGATAGGAATTAAGGAGAATTAAAAATATTTCAGCTCTTACAAATGTCAGTCTGAAATGGCAGTTGTCTAGATAGCCGGTGGGATTTTGCCACTGTCACAGTTTCATGGTCATTCTCAACCTCAACACTAATACAAAGCTAATGTGATACAGTTCTGAGTCATCGCTACTTTTTTTTTATGTTTAAAATCTCAGTTGCTTCCAGCAGCAGCTAATCATTTATTAATTCCACCACAGAAGATGCTGTAAGGGATTTACAGGAATTAATAGAAGCTAATCTGCTTTCTGCCCTGAACTGTCACTCCTGCACATGAACTAATGAAGCAGTGACTGTCCCCAAACTCCAGAGCTGCAAATATGAAGCTGAGTTCTGTGCTACCTTTTCCCTGGTACTTGGGAAAGGTATTGGCTTTTTGCAAGACGGTAATATAAAACAATTCTTTCCCTTTTTTTTTAAAGCAACCAAGAGAAGAACAACTGCATCCCTCAGCTTTCCATCCATCACCTTCCAGTCATCTTTCAATTTATTTGTCACTCTTTGTGGGAGGAAAGGTGTGTAAATGCAGCTCACAATTATGAACCCTGGTGACTATTTATAACTGCAATCCACTCCCGTGCTGATCCTTTACAATGCTTGTTCTGGATTTATTTACCTTTGCAAGAGATTTACAGAATTGGCTGCATTTGCAGGGCATTCTTTACTCTGTACTGATAAATATCATGAGCAGAGAGATATATGGGGAAAAACTCCTGTAAATCAGAAAGTCGGAATCAGCTCAACTTCATGTTTTAGGTATGCAGACAACATACATCCCACCGTTCATCAGATACTGCATTACTTAGATATACCCATGATCAGTAAGACAGGAAAGAATAAAAGGAAGCCCTCCTTGCTCTGCTTGACCCAGCCTGTCATCCAAGAGACATATCCTTGCTAACATACCCGAAAGCTTCTCCATTGACACTATCCCAGAGTTTCCAAAGAGCTAGACAATGCACTTGCTGGGGTGTGCCAAGTGAATAGATCCCCCTTCCAAATCACAAACCAATTTTTCTTAAAAGGTAGCTGCAGAGCGGTTAGGCTCATTTTAATGGAGAGCAGCTGTAAATGCTGGCATGTATAACTAGTAAAAGAATGCCACAAATATTTAGATAACAAAAACTACAAACAACCTCTGTGATGACAAAGGTAAGAGTGATAAGCAGCCATGATTTAAAACAAACTAATTATGTCCAATAAATCTATTCTCTTTCTGGATAAAGAACATAGGAAATTTACTAAATCTGGTCATGAGCAAAACATAGTGGGATGGAGTGCAGCTGCAGAAATGTCAAACTATCCTCACAAGGTTATACATGACATTCTGGGAGAAATGCAAACAACAGAAACTTGGAAGAAGAATTCCTAAGTGTCCTTAAAGAACTATAATTAGTTATTGCAGGTCAAAACTATCCCAAATGTGATGTGAGCAAAAGGAAAAAAAGGAAAGCAGATTTTGCCTCTTATTTCTTTTACTTAATAGCAAAGTTTAAATGACAGGCACCCCAAAATTCAGATGCTAATACAGTATTCTAGAGCAATCCTAATGTGGTAATGATAATTTTGGTATGCAAAGCTGTACAACTGATTTTTGCTTCTTCTTTTAAGTTATGGAATGAAATCTTGTTCTTCAATGCAAATTCTACTTCACCTTCAATTCAATTTCATCTATGCATTTTAACTTGAATGGCCAGGACAAAAAATACCAATTTTTTACATAGTAACTTTAAAAAATCATCTAACACTAAGTGTTGCCTGCTTTAAAAGTAAAAAAAAAAAACAACAAACAAACACCAACAAAACCCCCCACCCCCCCCCAAACAACCAACCACAGAATATTATTTTTGCTATGAGCTTCCTGTCTTTTTTTTTGCAGCAACACAGACTGGATTACAAATATGAAGATACAGTGAAAGCATGGCCTCAGTGAATGATTTCCACATACACACTCTTGTATACAGTCGCTTTCTTAACATACATTTAGCATAATGACAAAAACGCATTTTCCCATCCCCTAGCAAGTTTTTCTTTCTGCCCTACAAGGATAGACAGAACCTGAAGTTCATACCACAACTAGTGGGGAGCAGTTTCAATGCCTTAAGGTTCTACTGTTGACTGTCTACATGCTTGACAGATGTGCCACAGGTAAACAGAAACTATTTTAAAAGAAACAAACCCTTTGTAATTATGGGTTAAATTGATGTTAAACTCATATTCTGAAAAGAACTACTGTATGCTTGCAAGTCTATAGGGAAAAAAGCCCCAACCAAACCAACCTGCTGCATTACCATGGGCATCTATTTATGGTATAGCTATAGGACTTCTTCAATATTGCTCCAAAAGTCAGCACATAACTTTGTTTTACAAGAAAAATGTACTTGTCCTCTGCCTGAAGTGACAAAGATGACTATTTCTAATGAAATATATTTTAAAATATATGGGTTTTAGCAGAAAGAACTCACTCAAGAGTCCCCACAAATTCCCACTTACCTGTCCCTCACTCCCATCTAACACTGTTGAGCTATTTTTTACTAGCCATAATCCAGGTTGTCTAAGACATAGCAGTTCTGTGCGGCCTTCAGTTTCATGGGGTATCAAACACTTCGTTGGGATAAAAAGCTCCATGCCACATCTCCAGCAAACTTTTTCCCCCTCCTTTTTCAAGGGAAAAATGCCATGCTACTAGAACTAGATTAGAAGAAACCAGAGCTCAATTGCCAGACAAGCAGTTTACATTTATGATCTGGAGGCCAAACAATGTCTGTGCTTCACATGAAATATAATAAAGAATGTAGAGGCTGTCTGCTCAGTAGCATTGACCAGGAATATGCTATTGTATAGTAACTCTGGCACTTTAAATTGAGGACTTCTTAGTTTGGAATTTGGTCATTACTTTTCTACACAGGTGAGCTGGAAGAACAACTGAAATTAAAAACATTGCAACAGAATGATTATTTTAAGAAACAGAAATTGGTAGCATGACAAATGAAGAGATAAACCCAGAAAACTAATTACTGTCATAAAGGAAAGAGATGAAATTCTAGAGTAAGCCCATAACATTTCAGATAAATTATGTGGAAACAGCAAGAAGCACAGTGAATTCACCATTGGCCACTACTCCCTGTGAGACTTGGAGAGTACCGATAAGGCAGGAGGTTAGAACTACCAGAAAGAAACCAAACACAAAAATTACAAAATGTAAAAAGCAATGCCAGCACATCAAGTTAAAGCAGTTACATGTAAGAAGGTTTCCTCAGGACATCTCATAAAACACATTTAGCATTTTAACTAACTCCTTTTCTCTGTTTGAAAACTTGAACATTAAAAAATTTGTCAAGACTGTTCAAGGCAAACTGCTACCTGACTTGAGCACACAGGTAATCTCAGACACTTGATCAACTCTTAAAAGCTGCTGTGTATAAATTAGCATGTGATACTTACCTCGTGGGTTTTCCCTCAGTTTATGGTAAGTAAAAGGAAAAATGGCAGAGCCATTTCAGTTTAAGGTTTTGTGTATTTATAAACACATGCATCTATTTGGATCAGTTACATCAGTGCTGATATTCAATGCCTATCTAATGTTCTGCTTTTACCTAAACAAAACTGTAGCTTAATATTGGTCTATTGAAAAGGTATGTTTTCAGCTCATTTTAATCAAGCAAATGCAGTAATGACCATGTGAGCACTCCTACTCTAGCTCAGTAAAACTGATACCAACAATGGCATAAACAAACCTGTTTCTAATCTGCTCAGGGTAAACTGAAATAGTCAGCCTCTCTTTACAACAGCTCTGGGACTGTGATTAAAGCTTCTTCAAAACCAAGTATCTGACTACACTCGTAAAATAAAGATGGTTTATCTTCATTACCTGAAATTAGCATATGGTAAAATGATGCCAGGCAAGCATTTTACCCTTCTCCTTTAGTCAACAGGAAGACAGTTGTCTTCAAACCAATTCTGTGTAAGTAGAGACTTCAGTGAATTTGAAATGGTAGCTTTGAACTTGAAATTACCCCATTGTAACTGGAGTCGGACTGAGATTTTAATGAAATATAAATACTGCATTTCTGCAGCATCACTAGGTTATCTAACCTGAGCATGTGGGTGTACTGAGAAGCAGCCAGTAAGAATTATGAGACCTGGAGACAACATAAAAGAAAGACTGATTGAAAGACACATGGAAAAAATAATGGAGGGATGCCATCAAATCTGTAAAAGGCCACCTAAAACCAGAAGGAAATAATCTGTCCCATCATCCTATAGCAGCCAGGGAAGAAGAAGGGTTCCTTGTGTCAGCAAAGCTCAGGTTGCCTGACGGGGTTGCTAGAAAGGGTGGGCTGCAGCAACCTGAAGAGCAGTCTGGAAGCCCAGCGCTGGAGGGCTGTGGGAGTACTTTGTACAAGTACCTGTTCCAAGTTACACAGATATAGGATGCGTATGCTGCCTTGGGGCAGCAGGTAGCAACAAGATCTGCTTGAAGGTCCTGCCTGGGCCTACTTAGCCAACTCCACCTGTGACACAGAGAAGGCACACACAGTTACAACCATCTACTCAATGCATGTTTTCAATTATATTTTCCAGTGCATGATGGAGTGTCTGCACTCAATTCAGGTCTCCCTCTCTTCACCTGACACGTTCATGTATAACAAGTATGAAAATAACACGTGCAATCTGCAGAGTCACAGACTGATAAATCCTATATACACACCCAGCGAACGCATGAAATGATCCTATTGGTTCACTGTTTTCCAGAGATTTTCAGTGATTAGGGCAGCATAGTTTCACACAGGAAAAATTGTCGTAACTATTGCAACAAGACAATGAATGAAGGAAACCCAATTACCATGCTTCACATGTATAGGCTTCCAGTAGTCTTTTAGTCAGGGGATTCACAAGAAGGTACTGAAGAACACCAAGTAGTCCAGTAGAAAAACAAAATATCTTGAAAATGGAAAGAACTGCCCAGAGACAGAATGCAAAGAGGGAAGATCAATCCCTTTCTTGAAAACTAGCAAGTTGGGGGCCTTGAAGATTTCACACTGGTGAAATAAAACAAACTGGAAATTCAGTGAGGAGTGAGACAGATAATTACAAGTGCTGTGAAGTTACCAGCTTCTTCATGGAACCACCAAAGGACTAATGAAGATTTGGTATTCCTTACACAGTAGGGAAACCTACTCAGTTCCCTACAGAAGTAGAGTGAATGATGAAAGTCATGCAAAGCACTAATGCCATCTTCAAGCAATTCAGTGTTCAACAGAGTTAAAAATTTGAGTATGCTGTTTGCAGTTCACACAAAAATCCTCCCTGCTCCTATAATATTATAGACCTTTGTGAACGTAATTCATTATACTGAAATCTCCTTTTGTGCTGCTTAAATCCCATTACTGATTTACTTCCTCCTGAATACATTATCCAAAACATAATGCTTGCAGTGCCAAATACATCACTTCATTAATCATTTGTATGCTACTCAGTCTCCTCAGGTAGTCGTCTGCTCTTCGATGTCCTCAAACTATTCTTATTCTCCTATATCAAGACACATTCAGGGTGATATTGCGATTGGGGGCAGGGGGCAGTTACCCACAAAACCCATGATATCCTAAATGGTCACTCACCTGTGACTGTTATTGCAGAGCAATATTACTGTCAGTTTGCCAGTCAGCCAAGAGTTATAGACCACCCATAGCACATCCTCTAGCCCAGAGTGAATTCTGATGTCTTTCAACAACCACCAGTAAAATTCAAAACTGTGAAAAGGAACAATCTGACAAAGAATTAATACAAATAAAAGTAGTCACAAAAACAGTCAAGCATTTAATTCTTCCCTAGAAAAGACTAAGAACAAGGATTTAAAAGGATTAAAATATGAACAAAAGAACAAAATAAGGGCAACGTGCCTGCTTTCATGCCTTGCAAGTACACTGTCTGCTAAACACAAAGCCTCACTAATGTCTTATGGGATTGCAGCAAAACGTAAGTGTTGATGAAGTCAAATTTGTGTATGTTTTCCTGAAACCACTTCTGCTAATAATACCGATAATAAAGGCTCACCTCACCGGTTGGTTGGTTTGTTTGTTGAAGGAATTAGGGAAAGAACATATAGAAAGAGATATTGCCAGGGACAGTATATATTTGTAAAAATTTGAGATGGCTGAATATGGTTTTGGTTTTATTCCAGATGACACTATTTTGTAGGAAAGGACATAATTTTTGATGCTAAGTGTTTTGTATTCTTTTTAAGGTAAATGAAAGAGAAATACAGCCAAAAGGTGTTATATTTTATGATGTTTCACTTCAAAATGGTGGACATAGAAGAGAAACAAATCACCCTACGTGTGATAAATAAGTATTTTTTGCTTTAGAAATAAAGTAAAAGAACAAACAGTCAGGGTAGCACAGCCAGAGTAGGTGGGCTTTACATCTTTGCTAGACCTTAGCTGGACTTATTAAACTACAGTAGATCCTACTGCATTCTGCAGTCTCTAGCCTTCTGACAGCTGTTGTAGGTTATCAATTTCAGCAGAAAGTGGAAAAGCTTTACAGCTGCTCTAACCTCTACCAGCAATGTAAAAGCTGTCTTCACTACTGGAGAGTCCAAAGAGCTGTTTCTCTCCTGTCCACCCAACTTTTTTTTGAGAGAATCAACTTTGACGTGAAAAAACCCTATCTGTTTTCAGCTGTAATGGACATGAGAGCTTTGATTGCTGAAGCAAATTTTGCAGGCTGGGTATGTTTCTATAGGTGACATTAACAGTGATCAGAAGAGATTCAGTTTACACTTCAAATAAAAATCAGCATACATGCAGTACATAAGCCACACAAATGCACCCTGTGCTTTGGCCTCTCAGTACTTAAAACACAAACAAGAGCTATAGTCCAACATCAAACCCAATATTAACCCAAACAAAAGCTTTTATCACAAAAAGTGGTCTTTCAAATGAAGTGTTCTTGGATATCTATTGGATTTGTTAACTGGAATTCATGGGAATGTGCTCTTACACATAGTGAAAAGGATTAAAAAAAATTAACTGCCTTGATGCACTTCCTTAACACCGGCCCCACGATCCTGCAGCCTCAGGAGATGCCCTTTCCAGGTGACTGTCAGCTATCAAAAGAGCTGCCAGCAAAGCCAGTCAGAACAGCCACAAGAAGAAAAAAAAAGAATCCTTCTAAAACTTGGAGGACGGGATGAACAAGAATTTGGGCAAAGTCAGAACAGCACTTCCTTGGATATATTATTATCTCAGATGGCAGATGCCAATAATTTCACAGGTTTAGATCTTCACCTGAGTCTCTGAACTGCTCCTGGTGCTGCAGAACCTGGTTTATATCTAACCCTTTGTATTGGGTTTGTGTGGTGGGGTTTTGGTAGCAGGGGAGGGGGCTACAGGGATGGCTCCTGTGAGAAGCTGCTAGAAGATTCCCCGGCTCCAAGTCAGACCGGCCTCTGGCCAAGGCAGAGCCCATCAGCGATGATGCTAGTGCCTCTGGGAGAACAGACTGAAGAAGGGGAACCTGCAGTGGGGGAGGACACTGGAATGTGAGAGAGACCCCTCCGCAGACACCAAGGTCAGTGAGGAAGGAGGGGAGGAGGTGCGCCAGAGGAGGGGATGCCCCTGCAGCCCCTGGTGAGACGGCAGGCTGTCCCCCTGCAGCCATGGAGGGGAGCGGGGGAGCAGATGCCCACCTGCAGCCCGTGGAGGACCCCACACCAGAGCAGGTGGATGCCCCCAGAGATGGCTGTGACTCCATGGGAAAGCCTGTGCTGGAGCAGTCTGTGCCTGAAGGACTGCAGCCCGTGGAAGGGACCCATACGGGAGCAGTTCGTGAAGAACTGCAGCCTGTGGGAAGGACTCACATTGGAGAAGTTCACAGAGGACTGTCTCTGGTGGGAGGGACCCCACGCTGGAGCAGGGGAAGAGTGTGAGGAGTTCTCCCCTGAGGAGGAAGGAGCAGCAAAGACAGCGTGAGATGAACTGACTGCAACTCCCATTCCCCATCCCCCTGTGCTGCTGGGGGGAGGAGGTGGAGAAAACCGGGAGTGGAGTTGAGCCTGGGAAGAAGGGACGGCTGGGGGAAGATGTTCTAAGGTTTGGTTTTACTTCTCGCTATCTTTGTTTTGATTTGATTGGTAGTAAATTACATTGATTTTGTTTTTTCCCCAAGTTGAGTCTGTTTTTTGGCCATGACCATAAGTGGTGAGTGATCCCTCCCTGTCCTTGTCTCGACCCACGAGCTTTTCTTTATATTTTCTTCTCCCCATCCCGCTGGGGAAGGGGGAGGAGCAAGCAGCCTCATGGTGCTTTGTCACCAACTGGGCTTAAACCATGACACCCTCTACAGAGCATTAAAAAAAAAGAAGAAGAAAAACGTCCCTAACTCTACAGTTCGTACTAGCTGCATTACAGTGCCAAGGTCAGTTACCTTGCTCAGATTATCCTTGCCAGTTCTGTCAGTGCCAGCCACGCAAGCCAAAGCAGCCACCCGTGAGATGTGAATCTGCACTCTGCTTTTATAGATTGAAAGTGTTGGTCCGTATTACATTTTTAAGTAGGTGTAACTTATTCATTCAATGGAACGTGCTCTTGCAGCAAGTTGCCGATTCCACTGGTATCTTGGACTGCACGATACACTGTCCATGTTCCTTGTGCTACTTCACAGTGGGACTGTCTGCTCCACAATCCAGTCCAGTAAAAGGAACTGGACAACAGCTTTTCTCCAAGCAGAGAAAGAATGAGAGCCTATGCAAAAGCCATGGAGGAAATCTGCAAAGAGAGAGTAGGCTTCAATGCAGGTCTTTCTTCAAGGTTTATTTTGCATGAATTTGCAGTGTGAAGAAATGCTTAGGCCAGAACTTTTTCTTGGCTGGATCTGCCTTGTTTCCATTTCTTTTTTTCTATCCTCCCTTGTAGTCATTTTCTTCTTTTAATCTCCACTGGAGTTTAAGAAGGAGCTGAGAATACAGCTCCATTCCTTCAGAGCAGCAGTCAAAAGAATACTAATTAGCTTTTGTCTTTTGCTGTTCTCATGCTTTAGTTGTAGTTAAGCCAAAATATCTGACCCCTCTGTCAATAGCAGAAGAGTGCAGAGACCAAACACACACTTGTAAGATAAAGAAATAATGACTGCTTCCTCAGTTCTATAAGAGAAATTAAATCCTGCTGTTTCAGGCAGGTGTAACATTATGTACTGCCCTATGCAATTATGCAGTACTGCCCAGCAATTATGTCCTGCCCTGTGCATGAGGGTATTCACTGTAGTCAAAGTCAGCAACCCATTCACTGACCAGACTTTCAATGAGGCCCAAGTAGCTTTCATCCCTGCCAAGAGCTTCCCCGGTCCTACTAAAAGAGAAGCAAAAGGGCCATGTTTTTACACAACCCTGCCCCTCCTAGCTTGCACTGCTCAGACTGAGCTGTGTACTGGCTCTCACTGTAACAAAAGCTTTTGCTGTTACAGACCTGGTCCTTACACATTTTCTCCCTGAGCACCTGGTACTGGGTGCTAGCATAATACATGATACCACAGAAGACAGACCTTCAAGTGTGCCAGGACTGGCCAATGTAATAAAACTTGGTCCACATGACAGTCTGCCAGCATGTTGAAGGATATATTTGCATTTTTTAAAAGACTTTTGAGGGTCTTTAGCCACAGCTTGTTTGTAATACCTGAATTAGTCCCATTTAACTAGCGAATACTGCCTTCTCTATTTCTCCTGCATGCTAATCCAAGAAAAATGAAGACAGACCCTCAATGCCTAGCATCAAACCCCTCCTCTCCCCTGGCAAGGTTAGCCATTATCAGTATATCACATGGCTGGCCTGCAACAAGATATTAATTATAGAGCTCAAGTTATAACCATTAAGTTTTCATGGAAAGAGAATTTAGTGAACAGGACTCATGATTCCAATTTCTCCATCTACTTGTGCCCCTGACTTAATATGCAACATTGGCCAAATCAGATTATAAGAGTTGTATTAAACTGGGCACAATACTGTTTACATGCCTCAGTGAGCACTATAAGGGCTTTTGGCACGTGGACAAAAAAAAAAAAGTGCTAAATGCAGTAATCTGCTCTCATAGAATTACAAGTCAAATAATGTTAAAAGGCTCTTTGGGGGATACTGATGGTTTTCCATCAGGGCTCTAGTGATGGTTTTCCCCTGAGGGTCTTGATGATCCTTCTTTTTGCTCTGCATGCCAATTCACAGGGGCACTTCCCTGTATTAGTCATGCAGATCTGTTATTTCTGATGAAGCGGTAACCAAGCTGGGTAAGAAAATGCTGGAAGAGAGAATCTCATTCTGCTACGACATCTTTAGTAAGGCTAGGAATAAGATCAGCAAGAGTAAGTCTAATTTTGCTACTGGAAGTAATATCCAAACCACCATGCAAATACTCCTAGCACACCTAGGGTGTGACAAAAACTGAACCCCTAACTTTTTTCATAGCTTTTATGCAATAGCTGTGGTCTCAAACGGCCAAACTATTGACAAGAGAAGTTCAGTCTCCAAGCTTATTCCACTGCTAGAGTAATCTGCAGACCCGCCAGGAAGTAGTACTGCTGAGCTACTGCTAAACATCAGCAACTATCTGAACGCTTCTTCCCAGTTTGTATTCCAGAGACACAGAAAAAACTATCAGGTGGTACAAACTCTCAGTTTCTCCTGACTGCGAAAAAATTTGAACTTAAGCTAAGGCAAAAAACTGTACACGCCATTAGCAATTCTCTAGAGTTTTTCAGCCATTTCATTTTCCACATTTGTACAGGTTGACTGTTCTTAACATTTAAACATGCTATTTGGGCAGGACTAAGCTTATTGTCTCCTGTCTCAATACTGGAGGAAAAAATAAGATATCCACATGCTAGACTTCATCTGTAATGGATGGTGCCCATGTCTTGAAGATTACCTTGTTCCACATGTATGTTTTAACTTCTGATTTGCTACACTAAAAACATAACTGAGGCAGTTTTTATAGACAGCAATGAAGGAATATATAAAACATTCTTAACTGCATACAACAGACATGCTAGAACAACGACCACTGTTTTAGGCATTTTAAATCAAAGGTAATAGCAACTGGGACAAAATTAAGATTCTCTGATAAGCTGGTTTTCAACTATTTACATACAAACTATTTGTTAAATAAAAGATGCCTTCACTGTAAATATTACTAACAGAGGGGCTAGCAAGGCATTATAGTCACAAGATTCAAGTTTAAAAGACTTTCAATTATTTGCAAATTATTCCTCACTGCAGGATGCATATTAACCTGCAAGTAATGGAATAATATACTTACACTTTTCTTTCAATATTAATAAGTACTAAAGATGTTTTTCCTTCTGAATAATGCAACTACTTCAGTAACACTTTACTACTATTTCTAAAGAGAAACAACCCTCTCCCACAACAATACTCCACACAAGTACTAAGACTTGAGTTTCTGTTCAATCTAGATGCAAGACAAATATTTATTCAGACATAAAAGTCCCACCATTGGGAGAATTTTTATGGATAATTTGTATTATAATACACAAGTCACTCTTCTCCCAGGATTGCTTCAAAGTCTAAGTTAGAATTTGCAGAAGGATTATTGTATTTGATAGAAGGCTTAGCTGTGGGTCTAATAAAAGCCACATGAAAGAAGGCAGAAGTAATAAAAATCAATAGTCCAACATTGTTATATAGTTAGGAGCATGGATGTTAACAACACAAAAAACCTACCATGTTATTTATCAGTTTTCGCATGCAAGCTGCAAAAATAAGGAAATAGCTTTAAAAAAAAATCAAAATAACTAAATCAGTTATTAACAGCAGAGCATATTTTCTACTTAAGACACTTAAATATTGGTGTGCTACTCAGTAGCTACAAATTACTTGCACCATTTACTGCCAACTAGTAGAATGAGCAGGAATACACAGGTCTGGCAGCTTGACAGATTTGTGGAAAAAAAAGACTCCGGTATCTCAACAACTGTCAGAAATAAAACTGAACTTGTTAAAGCACACAGGGCTTTAAGCTAACCTACTAACAGTGAAAATTCAACACCTAGGAAGATATCCACAACCTAACAAGTCACAACTGGGTGTCAGTACATACCCTCCTTGTATTAGGAAATTTAGAAATAATATGTGAGAAAAGGGAAAGATAAAATGGAAGACAGTTTATTAAATTAAAACTACCCTAATATTAGAAGTCCACTACTTTCTTGGAAGAAACATTCTTGAGGAATTTCCCTGCTCTGAAATTTATAATTATTTCACTACAGAATAAACAGCAAGCATCTGATATAATTTGTAACAATAACTGGGAATGCTTATGATGATCTCTGACTTTACAACTGGATTTCAGACATTAATATTTCTTGCATTTATTTAGTCTAGTATCTCAGCTATATTCTGTTACTTACACACATGCATACATGCACTAACAGAAAAATGTAACATTTCCAGGATTATTGAGGTTAAGTCTAGGTACTGTGCCATTTAGTACTCTAATTCTATCTGTTCTCACAGAGCTTAGGCAGACCTGGACCATGCACTTCAAAACCATGTATTCAAATGGTCATCAGAAGTCACACACGATAGCACTGGAGAGCACTGTATCCCAGGGGTGCAGCCTCTGTGGCAGACAGAACTAAGGTTTTAGGAGTTAGAGAGAGATATCTCTCCATTTTCTCAAGGAAAGACAGTGCCCAAAGAGATCAAAAAAGTCATAGACCCACATGTTTCCCTCCTCATCCATCCTTTACAGGTGCCACACTAAACAGCAACATTATATCAATGGAGTGGTATAACACTGAACAAAAAAATCCCAGCTGTTTAGGAAGGAGATACACTTCTGCCCTCATGGTGCTTCTTTAGGGACATCAGAGCAAAGTTTGCTCCACCATATGGTGCTGTTTCTCATAGGGCTTGATCAAGTCCACATGAAGTTTGATATATTCCAAGTTGGGCATGAACTTAAATCCCAACTCTGCACAGTTTCAGATCTTTGAGTTGGGACCAAGCGCACTAAGAAAAAGTGCCACAGCATACAATTTAGTAAGGAACATAAAGATGGGAGCTGGAAGACATTTCACAGAACTGTCAGCATTTATGATGGTGTAAGTGTATAAGTTTTATCAACTATGGATACAATGTTTTGCTCTCTCCCTCTCAAAAAAAACCCCAAACCCAAAACCCTACCCACAACCCCAACAGTCAAGACAATGAGACGAGGCCTAATCAAATCATTCAGTTTTTTGCAGGATTCATGTACTTTTAGTTTTCCTATTCTGCAAAGCAGTGGCTATTTAAGGATGGTTGAAATAAATGCATTCAGAGATAGAAAGAGAAGCTAAAATAATGTGAAACAACTAACTTTGGTTGTGAACCTAGAACAGAATTATAGGCAAAACAACATTAGTGTAAAAATGTTGCCTACTTATGCAGCAGAACTGTGCTACAGCGTAGTAAAAACTCCTGTCAAGCTTCCTCGGTGAGAAAAATAAGCTCTGAACTGCTTTTCATTCCTGTTACACAGGCAACACAGCTTTTAGAAAAGGATCAGCCTCCTCTGTGGCCCATGCCCCTTCACAACAGAATTCTTAAGAACATCTCTGACTTTGCTGCTAGAGATGCAAGAGCCAGACTGAACACAGCTTGAATTTCCAATCACAAGCTGATATGCAGGGCTGGCATTTGGGGAAAAAAAAGTGTCTTTTTTCCTGTAAGCTGGGAAAATTTGATCTAGCAGGCTCCAAGTGGCAGTAATTGTGGAGCCCCACAATGCTGTTTTAACATCAATTTCAGGAGATAAACAACTTAGAAAGTTGTCATGAAAGTCTCAATGATTGCAAAGCTAAATACAGCTGGTGTTCCAGTTCCTGCTGTTAAATGGTTACTTTCTGTATTTGGGAACTGTTCTCTCAATGAGCATTAGAAAAAAAAGTGAGAGTCAGGACTAGTTCAAATCTGAAGACAGATGAAAGGAGCTGACAGAAGGCAGAAACAGGATTCAATGATGAGAAAGAAGTAACAGCTACAAGGCTCCTGGAAATTTCTGAATAAGGGAAAAGAAAAAGATTGCATCATTCTTCAGAGAACTTTTCTCAATGGTTGCAAGTCTTAGCTGAAATTATGGCTTTTACTAATCAGTTACATACATGTCACCACATCCATGAGTTCATTTATGTATAAATTTCCCAATAAGCATAGTGACACAGTAAGTATAAAACAGCAATTCAAGTACTTTATACCAGGCTAAGTCATTGTGAGACTTTTGCTGTGTATGGCAAAAATACAGGGGAATGAGAAGGCAAAACTGTGAGTGTCCTCTGCCCTCCTAAGGTTCTTGGCTGGGCTATTTTGCATGGCAAGAGCCAACAAGTACAATTGCAGGGAAAAGAAATAGCCATGGTCAGTGTGGGTCACTACATTTCTTCCTCTGCAAGATAGGCCAAAATTATCTCTCCCCCCTCAACACTGAGGACAAGCAGGACCTGGAGTGGAAAAGAAAGCTAATGGTCCTCAAAAATTACTCTTGCTGGTAATGTGTGACACAAGATCTGGCATAACCACAGCCACACTCCCATCTTCCAGTGTCGCTTCTGGAAGCAACAACACTGCTCCCTCCGGCAGCCCTCAGCCCCAGTTAATCCACAACTCACAGGGGAAATGAGGAGCGCTATTCCTATCTTGTCAGCAATTCCCAAAGAACAGTTTCAAGAAAACGTGGTTCCAAGGGTATTCCTACATGGCTATTTGATGTGTCTGTCATTTTACATTATGTGCATAAGGACCCAAAAGAGAAAGAGATTTTACAGGTGTTACACAATTTTTTTTTTTTAAAAGTTCTCTGATGAATTTTAAAACCATTCCCACCCTCTTACTTCTTTGCTGACCTCTGCTATAGGAATTATAAGCTGAATTACATGTTGACAAGCAGTCATGAGGTCATGGCAATTTTAAGCTTTTTGAGACAAAAACTAGTTTCATTTTTCATGTTCACGCTATGTTCAAGACAAAGAGTACGCACATTGAAACTGCTTCAGTCTCTGAAAGACTACACTAGAACAGCACAGACTGATCTGCTACACCAGCAGAACATGCATGTTTAGCAGTATCATTCATCCCAGCTTCCAGACTAAGCACATTGCTACCAGCAAGGTTACATCTGTAAGATGGACTTGGCCAACCCACTACACCAACTGCTCATCATACCATCCTCTGCTTTACTGGCATCATTACAATGATAAGAAAATGTTGTATGAATCTTGCCCAAGTCGTTGAAAATCTGGGGGCATTTTGCCTGTGATGAGCAAAGCTCATTAAGTAGCAAACTTCTTGTCTTTTTATAAAAGAACTGCAGATTGCCAAGAAGGCAGCATGATGTAGGAACAACTCCCCATTTTCTGTGTGCAATGTAGTTTACTTAGTTCTATAAGTTACGTACCACATAATGCACAACAGTGAACTCTGTACATTCATAGTGTAGACTCTCCTACATTTTTGTACCTGTACATGCCATAACTAAAATAAAGGTTTCTGACCCTACAATCATACTGATCCCAGCAGACGTGTCTGCACATGTTCTGGGACTTTCTAGATAGAAGGATCTTTCTGCATTGATATGATTGTAGGATCAGGTCCGAAGACTGTGACAACAAATGGTAAACTATTGAGATTCAACAGCAACAGTTGAATTTAAACACAGCAATGCTCCAACAGTTTTCACATAGAACAGAGGCTCAAACCAGTGTGATTCAGCAGAAAATGGCAGAACATGCTTTATTGGTTCAACTCTGAAGAACCCCCCTCAAAACCCATGCGAATATTTGCTTTTATACAGCTCTCATCCTTTGGGAGGTGAAGGGGAAAAAAAACCCCAAACCACTGCCTCCTTATTACTGCAGACCAAAATTCATTTTTCTTAGTATTTTGCCAGTTCACTTCCCAAAAAACAGCACCCACCAAGCAAGGTCACAGAAATTATTGTAAAAACAAGTTTCCTTTGTGCATGAAGAAGAATGAATAATTTGGAAAAATGTGACATCTTCAGTACTATTCCTACCACTATGCAATATTTCTCTAAATTATGCAATCCATCAATATAGCATTCAAATGTATTTTTGGAAAAAATGACCTTAAGTAAGTTTCTGCATAACAGCAGCAAGTGCGATTTCTCAGTGACAGTGAAAATTTGGAGAAACAGGAACACTGGAAGACCACAGGCCAGCTACTCTACAGTAGAAGCTTCCAAACCAAAACAAGGGCGATCTGAAAACCCAAACAGTGGCAACTCTGAACAGTAAATCATTGAAGTAGCCCTCCTTTTTTCTTTCAGCTGCAAAGAAATTTGAATGAAAGTTTTGCAGAATGGACAGCAAAGTATCACGCAGTCACAGGGACACCTCAGCTGACAGGTCTTGTGGCCTCCTTTGATGTCCTTCGCTACATGATTTCATTCCTCCTGCACCTTTAAGCCCCTTCATAGCTAGGTATTTACAGATATCACTGTTACCAATCTCAGAAGTTGAAGTGCAATATGGCTCCTAATACATCATTATATGTTATCTGGCAACACCTCAGAGTTAAAAAGTCCAACAAAACCCTGTTCAGTAACAAGTTCTAACTACTTTGCTCCAACTCTTTTAATTAGCTTCCCTCAGCCCTTAAAATGTGCTAAATCTGTTAACTAAGCTAACTGGCAATATTAACATAGTTTTTGAAGGGAGAGATGCTGTTATATGAACTGCTGATCATCCTGAGACATTTTTCCCATGCATGTTATTGCAGCAGATGAGGCATGCAAACAGCGACATATCTAATGGGTAGACATAATCCTACATAAGCCAGACTAGAGCATACAACCACCGATACAGGAATCTCATCTTTTTTTGTTATTGAAATCTCACACGGCAGTGGAGCTACTCAATAAGTAACTCATGGTTTTTAAATGATTTAGCTGTTGAACACAGAAAGTCATCTCAACCACTAATATATAAGTGATTTTTTTGTAGAAAAAGGACCTAATTTCACTGTCTCCAAAATCAAGGGCAAAACTTGTAAAGGTAACAGCAGTCCAGGATGACATCTTGAAGGATCCTGATACCCTTTCGATTCTCAATTAATTCACTACATGATTTACATAAAATGAAACCAATATAAATTCTGAGAATAATCTTCAATACTGTGATATAGTGTAATTAGCAAACAGCATCATTTTAATCTAACATCATAAGATAATGGTCTACTGTTTCTGCCAAAGCAAGCTAAAAATTCAATGTTTCCACATGTTACACCAAACTCTTTGGTTCACTCAAACCCCTGAATCTTGTATGCCATTACCATGGTAATTCCCACTTGCAAATCAATGTCTAAGATGTCCTGTGAAACAATCTGAGATAGTGCTCCACAGCTGTAAGTCCAAAGGCTTTCTGCCTCCATAAAGTAGGTCAGGTAATCACCTAGTAGTGAGTGATGAGAAAAATCTTTTCTTTTCCCTATAAATTAACCAAATAACTGAACTCTGATGAGCACAAAACCTTATTTTGCTTCAAAGCAAGCTGAAAGGGTGTCCTGGTTTCAGCTGGGATAGAGTTAACTGTCTTCCTAGTAGCTGGTACAGTGCTGTGTTTTGAGTTCAGTATGAGAAGAATGTTGATAACACTGATGTTTTCAGTTGTTGCTCAGTAGTGTTTAGACTATAGTCAAGGATTTTTCAGCTTCTCATGCCCAGCCAGGGCACAAGAAGTTGGCACAGGACACAACCAGGGCACCCGACCCAAACTGGCCAACGGTGTATTCCATACCATGGGACGTCCCATCTAGTTTAGGAACTGGGAAGTGGGGGGCAGGGATTCGCGGCTCGGGGACTGGCTGGGTGTCGGTCGGCGGGTGGTGAGCAATTGCCCTGCGCATCATTTGTACATTCCAATCCTTTTATTACTACTGTTGTCATTTTATTAGTGTTATCATTATTAGTTTCTTCTTTTCTGTTCTATTAAACCGTTCTTATCTCAACCCACGAGTTTTACTTCTTTTTCACGATTTTCTCCCCCATCCCACTGGATGGGGGGGGAGTGAGTGAGCGGCTGCGTGGTGCTTAGTTGCTGGCTGGGGTTAAACCACGACAAAGGGAAAACTGGAGCAAAATAAAGGCTTCACCATCTTCAATTAGTGAACAAATATTAGATATTGAGAAATCAGTTTTAGTTTTGCATAGTACAATTGGTTTTAAATGCTCTCAGAAATTTATCTAACGAAATGTTCATATACAGGACTATGCATTTCATCCTAAAAGCTAGAAGAAAAGAGCAAGTATGAAACAGCAAATAATTTTAGACTTCTCCATGAGAGTATTCGTCAGTAGTTTAAAATTGCACCACGACTTCCACTAAGCTGCACCTCAGCCACAGCACAATGGGCTTTTTTTCCCTCATCAGACCATTATACTTCAAAAAGAAACAGTTACAAAATGTTACTGAAACTGTGTTTTTGTACATTACCATGGTCCTTAACTTACTGAAGAAATATATAAATCCAAACAAAAATCCTACTGTGCTATACACAGATTTCTCTTCCATGTAAACAGCTGTACCTGCTGATGAACCACCTAGAGAAACAGGACTTGGAATGGGTCTGGAGGCTCTTCAGAGGTTCCTCCTACACCACAATGAAATCAAGATTTTCTACATTGCTTGCTAGATTTTTGTCTACCTGGAGACTGCCCTCCAAAGATGGAAATCCAACAGCTTACCTAGGTAATGTGTTTCAATACTTTCCATGCCTCACAGTTTGAAAGTTTCTCCTACCTCAACTAAAGCTTCCTTGCTACGTTTTATAGGTTTGTTTTTTTTTTTCTTTTCCTGACCTCACTGGTGATACAGAATAGCTTGTTAACATTTTCTTTGCAGATACTTCTATGTACCCATTTCTCCCCTCAATACTTCCCTCTCAAAACAAAACAATGCCATTTATTTCAGGGTCACGGCTCCTAGACTTCCAATCATGTTGCTGTATTTCCCTCTCCCTGTCAGATGATTTTTTTTTTTTTTTAACTGCAGTAACCAAAACTGGACTTTTTTTTAACTTTAACCTTCAGAACATCATGTAGGAGAAGAGGTTATTTTGTGCATTTTACACTGGTGTCAGTGCATCTCGGCGTAAGGTCTATTTCTGCTGCAAGCGGTGTGATGCTGCACAAAGTTTGCAATCTGGTAGAACAGTCAGATACTCTTCATTGCAGGACTTCTGCCCAGCCAGCCATTCTGTACTCCTGTGGTAAATATAACCAAGGGTGAAATGCACTCTTAGCTGGATATCTACCGAAGGCACCTTCTCAAAGGTTGGATGTCCAATCTAATCTAAACTAGTCTGTACAAAGTGCCTCTGAACTCAGTGAAGAGTGACAATGCATCTCATCCAATGCTAAGATAGATGTATGTGGGATGAACTGCCCTCAAGAGAGGCACTCCTCACAATTTAGCAAGGTAAACTGGAGAGTTAAAGTACTGGTTTATAGTTAAGTTAAATGATGGCTGTCCAATTTTCAGACAGCTATTCAAAGTAAAATACACCTGACATGCACCGTGCGCTTTCATCATTGATCTGGGCTCTGTCCCTCACAAACCAGAGAAAGAGCAGGAAGCATTTTATACTTTTATCACCCAATATACTTGTGTCCCCACCCAGCTTAATGCCTTTGGCCATGCTTGCTAAGGTAATTCAGCCTCTTAACCAAAAGCACTGCACAGTGCGAGTCCCAGGAGAGAGCCCTTCCAAAGAGAACCCCCCTCGTTGGAGGCTCTCATTTTCAAGTGAAGTAGCAATTAATTACTCTGAATACAGGATTAAACCCAGTTTGTTATGTAGAAGACATTTCTCCTGCTTTCTTATTAGAACAACACTGTTTCCCATGAGAAAAGCCTTACTAAAAAAAGTCAAATGCTTGCTGTAGGAACTTTTTTTCTTTGTAAATAACTTATGGTGCCAAGTTAAGTTTTAGAAAAAAGCAGTAAGGCTGGTTCAAACAGTTTGAGAACAAATTTAAGAATACTCATACATATAAGACACACACACCCCTGCTCTCATAATTTTGACAACGGTGATTTCAATGATGCACAGAAATTCATTCTGAAGCCAGATAAATTTTATTTGTTTTTCACAAGAGGAAAGCAAACACTAAAAAACACTGCAACCTGGCACGCTCAAATATAAATTCTCCTTGACAGTGGTATGGGAGCTGTGGAAAGCACTGCCAAGGCACTGCAAACCAGTTCAAATATCAGTCAAGCAAGACTTCCAGGAAAAGAAAAGGTGTAACTATGGCATGGCAAGAGGCATTGCAGCATCCAAAGCTTACCACATGTGAGAAACCACCTCATCTAAATCTTGTTCCTAGAAAGCAATCCACAAAGCTTTGATGACAAAGGTAGCTCACTTACATGGTCCTCCTTGCACTGACTATGCTGTCCTGGGGTTTAACTTTCATACCCATGTCCTCTCCTCCCCACTCTCAGACAACTGTATAGATTTTTGATAATACTCGGTCTTTGCAAAAGATGACAGTAGATCCTCTTCAGTAACCAAAGAGCAAAACTAGAAGTGCATTTTGTACCTCTTCAACCTCAGTAAAACTTCCTTTTAAGAGTTAACCATTTCAAATTTGCTTCTCTGTCACACACATGCTAATGGAAAGCTGCTCTCCAAGCACCGTTTTTAGATATTATACAATAGGACTTGATTTCTGACTACAAAAAGTGCTATATGTTGGGCATTTAGGGTTTTAAAATACTAATATTCTCAGGTTCATTTACTTGCCAGACCTGAAAATGCCATGCACAACACCTAAAAGCTGCACCTAAACCTGGACATTTGATTTCTGCTCTGAGGTGCATTTTATTGCTTGAGTTTAACACATATGTTCTTGACTAATTTTGTTAGTGATCTACAAATGCCAATTATATTTACAAACTGTGAAATGCACATCTATTCTCCTATTTGCTTCCTACTTGTATACATACAAGTCTTTTTAGACATAATTCTGTGGGATTTGAACACAGGAAAGGAACTGAATATTCTTTGCAGCTGATGTGCAGGTGGACAGCTTTGTTTCCACAGCGCTCTATTCCTTACCTGATCTCTACTCCTTACCTCAGAGGGGTTTTATGTCACACTGTTGCTGCAGAGCCCTCTGCCACCTCGGTCAACCAATCTCAAGTCCTGCTGCCCAGGTTGCTGAGAATGTAGAGGTGTCCTCCAAATGCAAATGTCTACTCTCTAGATTTGGTTTTAGAGTCGTGCAAAACCCTGCTTAGGTTTCCTAAACTAAGATGAATTTCGAACAGATCAAAAAGGTTTTAAATAGAGCAAGAATATTATTTTTAATATTGTAACCTGAAATTCACCAAGTATCTTCTCTCTTCTCGACCCAAAGCTAACAATTATTGACTCAAAGTAACCAGATAAATATCTAGCAGATCTTAGTAATGTACTGGACATTATAACATTGTTTTGCACTACAAAGTGCAAGGACACAGATTTGGATATTACATAGAGAAGAGGTTTGGGGGTCCCTTGCCAGATTTCTTGACTACTTTTCACAAGATACTGATGGGAGGTCAACATCTGTTCTAATCAAAGCTCTTCAACATCATAATGCACAAGAGAAAGTCTTCATGCATGGGAACTTTATATTGCTTGCATCACACCAGAAAAAGTGTAAAAATAGAAACCCCAAACAAACACCCTCCTGCCCCACAGAACATTCACCCATTACCACCACCCCTACTTCTTCAAACATATCCCCATTTAATTTTTTATGAAGGTAACGACAAAAACTTCAGTTGAAGACAAGCAGCTAGATCATCTCATCTGTCCTTGGGCTGACAAAGGAATGATCAAAGAGTATATATTGTAGTATTTAGTTTGGTCTGAATATATTGATGAATTGGATTCACCAGAACAGTGCAGATGATACACAAATTTATTTATCTTTACCTTTCAGCATTGCATTCTCCTAATATATGTGTAGACTTTTGCTACATCTCTTACAGATCAGCACTTAAATTTACCTTAAATTGAAGACCATAGTACTGAACAATCCTTCTGGATTTGACTGGCCTTAAATGCTCAGCATTTGTTCCAGAGTAGGAAAACCACAATGGAGCAGGAGTGTTGATGCAATAAAGTCTTAGCGGATGTTTCAGCTTGTACACGTGAGTTGTCAGAATCATAATGCAGTAATAGCATATGCTCAGTCATGTGTGTGATCTAAGGATACAGGCATATAAAGCTTAACACTGAGATTTCTACTACTAGAATATGAGCTACACTAAGCAAAAGCTTTTATGCTCTAAAAGTGAAGTTAATTTGATTAACACATCATAGAAACAAAGTTGCAAATGACTCAACTAATTTGCTATTCTTATCTTAGACACCTGGTACCCAATACTGAAGTAACTGTATGTACTCAAGTTATGTGCAAAACAACAGACCAAAGGAAAAAAAAACCACACACCAAATCATACCTAGAAAAACAATCAATAATTGATCTGGTTTAATTAAATATTATTCTACTTGTTAAAACATTGTCCTTCATCAGATGCAAACCCCAGCATTCTGCCAACTGCTAATCCTTCTGAAGTGGAAGGCATACTTTCTCCATTTATAATATACAGATTGCATTAAGAAAATAATTTGCACAAAGCTATAAGCCTGAAGTGGACAATTTCACTAGTGCTTTTTTTTACTACATAAGAAGTGATGTCTAACTTTACTTCCAAACTTACTCTCTCAGCTATTTTTTTTCTACTGAAACTACTAGCCAACTAACCAGGAGGAAACAATTTAAGAGAAAAAGAAGCCTTTTTAAGAAAACAGAAAACAAATCTTTCATGTTTTAAGAGCAAAAACCAAACATAAGCAACTATTTCACCCCATCTTCCCTGCCCGGTATTAACAAAAAGCTTTTCTATATTTTATGCTAAAAATGTACCTTTCTTAGGGCTGTTCAAATATTTTTTTTTGCTTGAGCTCAGAAGATAAATCGTTCCATTTATGTACATAACTTACTCTTTAATAGTGTCATTATTTTGGGATGCTTAACTAGGACCATGGAACTCCAGAGCTGACTCTAAACCATTGCAAGGAACAAGAGGAGAAAACACTGCATGAAGGAGCAATAGACAGTGGTGGTCTTTGTAGGAGAGCGCTTCTAGGCACAGAAGCCTATTAGTACTTCCCTCATGAGGAAGAAAAATTTGTCTACAAGACCTTTATTTGGCAATGTGGGCCTCTGGCAGCAATAAGAACCTAAGAAGAAAACTGGTCCTGCTTACATTGAGCTCTGGCAAAAAAATTAAAGCTGAATTTGTCTCCTGAGTCAGCTCACAGCACAACACTGCATACTGCTTATTCAGCAACACCACAGGCTGATACTGTCACCCAAGTTCTCTGTCCTCAAACCTTGTCCACAAGTCAGAAGGCCCCTACCCTGACAACAGATCCACTACAATAAAACCTTAATTGCTCAATTATGCTGTATCATGCAGATCTGTCCTGGTTTCAGCTAGGATAGAGTTAATTATCTTTCTAGTAGCTGGTATTGTGTTATGTTTTGGATTTAGTATGAGAATGATGTTGATAACACACTGATGTTTTCAGTTGTTGCTAAGTAGTGTTTAGACTAAGTCAAGGATTTTTCAGCTTCTCCTGCCCAGCCAGCAAGAAGGCTGGAGGGGCACAAGAAGTTGGGAGGGGACCCAGCTAAGACAGCTGACCCAAACTGGCCAAAGGGGTATTCCGTACCATGTGACATCATGCCCAGTATATAAACTGGGGGGAGTTGGCCTGGGGAGGGGATCGCTGCTCAGGAACTAACTGGGCATCGGTTAGCAAGTGGTGAGCAACTGCATTGTGCATCACTTTTTTGTGTATTCCAATTCTATCATTATTATTATTGTCATTTTATTATTATTACTATCATTATTATTTTCTTCCTTTCCATTCTATTAAACTGTTGTCTCAACCCACGAGTTTTACTACTTTTTCCCAATTCTCTTCCCCATCCCACTGGGTGGGGGGGAAGTGAGTGAGCAGATGCATGGTGCTTAGTTGCTGGCTGGGGTTAAACCACGACAAGATCTCATTCACTAACCTTCCACAGAATCTATGGGGTTGGCTTACTATTCTTACTGATGTACATGAAATGCAGAGCTGAAAAAAAAAAAAATCCAACCTGCCCAACTTGTCACATATTTATTACGTTCATTTATTATGTCAGTGATTTCACTGACACAGATGTCTGATAACTCTCTTTCTAGACTTGATGGGAGAAAGGCAATGTTTCTTTGTAGTCACACAGACTGCACAGTTATTTAGATTTTGTCAGAAAGATTTTTGATGGTTTTGAACAGGAACGAAAAGTTAATCCCAGTTAGTGCAGCAAGAGAAGAACCTGGCTCAGCCCACCCAAGGTAATATTTGGAAAGTTCTGTTATCTAGAAAGCACATAAAAATAAACTTGCCTTCCATAAAGATCCTGTTCCAGTAGATTTTTCCAACGTGACTTCCTCCAAGAAATATGAGATTTGATAAAATCAGCATTGAAGTGCTAACAGATGCTAAGACAGCATGAAGTCGACGACGAATTCTTGGTGAGAATAAACGGTCCTGAGGGGCAAAACAAAAGGTGCAGATGAAGTTAACAACCACTACAATTTTTCAAGCAATGTTAGAAAAACACATTGTAGTTACAACAAACAACTTTTATCCAGAAGTTGAAATCCTTATGGAAGAGATCCCAAAGCTTTTAAAATATCTAGCAGAACTTCCACCAATGTCATTTAAGTTTGGGTAAGACTTTGCGACGAAAGCAGTGTTGAATCGTAGTTGAGGTTGAAAGGTACCTCCGGAGGTTACCTAGAAAGGTCACCAAAGCAGGGTCAGCTACAAGAGGCTGCTCAGCACTGTGTCCAGTCGAGTTTTGAACATCTGCAATGATAGAGACTGCACAACCTCTCTGGGCAGCCTGTGCCATACCCTCATAGTAAAAAAGATTTTCTTATGTTTAAATGGAATTTCTTGTATTTCCGTTTGTGTCTGTTGCCTTTTGTCCTGTCACTAAATACCACCAAGTAGAGTCTGGCTTTGTCTTCTTCCTTCCTACAATTAGGTATTTATTCATATGGATAAGATCCCCCCTGAGTCTTCTCCTCTCCAGGCTGAACAGTCCCAGCTCTCTCAGCCTCTCCTCTTATGGCAGATGCTCCAATCCCTTCACCATCTTTGTGGCCCTTTGCTGGACTCACTCCAGCATGTCCATGTTTGTCTTGTAGTGGGGAGACCAGAACTGGACACAGTCATACACATTCTATGTCTTAATTCTTTTCTTATTAAATGTACTCCTTGATGAATTTTTGCTGATGGACGTAAACACTAAGGACATGCTTCTGGGGTGGATAATACTATCCAGTGGCTTGCAATATGAGGTAAAGCACTTCAGTACAAAACAAACAGCATCAAACAACTTCAGAAGTCATTAAATGCTTTGTTTGATTAATAAGACTTCACCGAAAGATTCTAGAGTCAGATCAGAACTGATTGATCTTAATAAAGAGATACTTCCATAGAAAAAAAGATTTAAATACACATGCAATCCCAAATTTTTTCTCAGCGCAAATATTACTGCTCATATTTGAGAAGTATAAGTATCTGTTACAAAGTTTTTGCTACTAATATTCTAATAATACAAATTAAGTATGTCTCTCTCCACCATATACTGGTTCACATATTTTGTAATCTATATTTTGCACTATCATCTGAGGTATGAGTGCAGCACAGAGGCTGCAAAAAGATGGTGAAAAAAGGATAAGAAAGTTTTAGCTTCCTCCAATATTCAGTTGTTAGAATGAGTTTAAAAGCATTACAGCACTTCACAAGGAAACATTGTCTCATTACTGCATAAGGAAAAGTATCTTGTTCATCATGACCCTAGGCTGAAAGCCTCTTTACATAGTGCCTCAACCTGCAAAAGACTGAATGCTTCGTGTGAAGTGATGAGCATTTGCCAGGGCATGGGAACCAAGGAAAATTTCAGGAGCTGCTCAGCCTTCACATCATAAATGGTTATGTTACAGAAAAAGTCTTTTGACCGCAGCATCAAAAAAAAAAAAAAAAAAAAAAAAAAGAGCAGTAATTAATCTTTAATAGTTGCAGCCAGACCAGAATTCACGCTCAGATACCTGAAACAACATAAACACATACTCAAAACAGACCTAAAAAATATACTCCTAGATGATTAAATTGCTAGTTCTGTAAGCATCAAAACAAATGTTTCAACTGCTAGATTATAAAGTGACAAAACTTCAAATAAATGACAGTTACAAGCATAAAAATACAATTTTAACATATTACTGCAAAGTAGATTTGTGGTAAATTGAATGTTAGCCCCAGTCAGAACTATATCTAGTGTATGAGTCAGTCTGAGTCAGCACAAAAATGGGGATAGATAAGCTTCAGTGGAAAGTACTCTGTATCAGCCTGTATGCGCAATACAGCAATACTCAATCTTCCACACACCGCTATGAAGAACATTCATGTATAAGAACAGACAGATTTTTCTCTGAAAATTCTGGATGAAAACTAGGGCATCACAGGAGAAGGGTAGAGAAGATAATTACATAAATATTCACAGACACTGACAGTTACTTAGTGAAACAACTTTTTCCCTTTCTAGTACTTTGCATCTCCAAAGCTGCCCAAGGACTTCCAAAACATTCTCTTTCAGTTCACACACAGGTAGAGGATATCTTAAGTTTTCTTCTCCTGAAATGCATAGTATGAATGTGTGGTCCGACATATAAAAAATGTATGCCCTTTCAGAATGCGTAAGTGTATGCACACAGAGAAAAAGTTTGAAATCTTACTACTAAATCAATGTTAACAACCAACTTTAAATAAGTTTACGATCATGCTAGCTTGAACTTTTGTGTTAAGAGTCACCAAACTTACCCTCTTCTTACACCATGCTAATTAATTCTAATTGAGCTGTAGCTTATCTATAGAGCATAGCCTATCATCTGATCTACCTTTCACTCTCCCTTTGTCTATCAAACTTATTCATCAACTCTATAGAGAAACAGTTTTAATTAGGGAAGAGAAAAACAGAAAAAGCTTCTGGTAAAGCTGTAGAAAGAGTTAGAGATGGACAACCCATCAGACAGCTGGTGTTGGACTGCATTTTCCACCAAGGCACTGATTAGACCTGGTGAGTTTGTGAGGTCTGCCTGTTTTACAATCCAAAGCAGTACAGCCAAGACAAACAACATGAATAGCTAAAAAAGCTCTGCCACTTTAAAAAAAAAAGTTACTAAAAAAACGAAATAAACCTGTCACATATAATACATCACCTTCTTCAAAAGTGCTGTATGATAAACAATACCAGTTAACTATAGTACAGACCAAAAAAGTGTTTGCTCATTTATAAGGGAGTAGTTTAGGACAGAAACAGTTGAGACAAACACTGAACCCTTTCTGGGTTTTGCTGGAGCTAATTTCCATTAGCTTCCCTAGGCATTGATCCAAAAAGCTGTACACGTTTTCCTGAGAGTCTTTGATGTCAATGCAGCTTTTACCCAGCTGCAATGAAGGTAAAAAAATAAAATGTTCTTTAAACATCTCATGTCAGCTAGAAAAAGCTAACTATGGCAGTACCTGAGCAGCTATTGTGCTCAAATTAATACAATGGAAGCATTAATTTACGCATGAAAAAGGACTGAGGCTGATCTGCATAATCCATAATAACATTTGTGATCTAAATATCTACCAGCACATGGATTTTTCTGAATATACAGCAAGATGTTTTCATCAGACAAAATTAAAAAGCCTCCACACCCACAACTCTTCATTATGCTATTTAATGCTTTTACCAGTATGTTCCATTGCAACAATACAAGCAGCTGATGTGAATTTGTGGTGTTTCTCTGGATTTTACTGCTGTCTCTTTCTATCTCCTCTTGTCCTGGAAATACAGTTAGAACATAGAGGGGCAAAAGAGTGCTTAGTGTTAAAACGACAATGAAATCCTGGATGCCTGGCTGCAACCCTTGTATTTGCGTCCTTCCTCGATGCTCCATCTTACTTGTAACCTCACATCAATACTTCATCATACTTTACTTCTAGTAATCACCACCACCACCACACACTGTGAAATAAATGGACTGTAGCATTTAAACTACACAAAATAAATATATATATATTGTCAAGATACTCAGTCCAAAGGCATGCAGCATGACATAGGAGGTGACTTAAAGGTTGCCTCAGGCCACCTTCCTGGAACTGAACAGTTTGGGTTAATATTCCAATCCAATTTCTGCTGTAAATGAAGACCAGCCTCAGCCATTTTTGTCAAATGTTGGGAAAAACCTCTCTGCACATTGTTGGGTCTAGCAAAATTTCCTACCATCAGATCTCTCTCAGCTGGGCCTTCTCAGTCATCTTACAAAAATAAATGACACTATCATGTAGTGGGGTGCCTTGAAAAGTAAATCTGTGTATGTGTTCGAGAGGGGTGGAAGACTACAGGCGTGAAAAGGATTTGCATGGTCCAAACATTCCCATTCCTAAATCCACTTCCAGTTACACACGCATGTCACATTTAGCCCCTAAGCTAAAACCAAGCCAGAAATAGGAAGCTTGTATAATGGTTGTTTCTTGAGAAAGATAGCTTATGAAGAACAACCTGCACCAGAATAGATCATTTAGGTTAGAATTAAGAGTCCATTTGAAGGACAAGTTGGAAGTTTGAAGTTATAGAGGATGTAAGAGAAAATACTCATTTCACTTACTTTACAAGATAATTACACCACTACGAGCATGAAACAAACGTGGCAGGAGAAGTGGCTTCAGACAGCAGAGCATCATTTAAAAGAACTTCTCTCTAAGGCAAGTTAGAGATAATCAACAATAAGTTTGCATTTTCACTGATTTACAGGACTGTGTACAACGATATTACTGAATGGGACGGAGAGATGAAATTGAGGGTCCAGAGGTATGTTTCCTAAATGCATTTACACCTTCTAGCTAGCCAACAACAGAGAAAATAGGCTGGTCAATATTCCCCAAGGTAAGTCATCCACCCTCCCATGTGGAAGCTCAGGAGACACTCAAGACTGAATTCTGTACAGCAGTTAAAACTAGGCAGAGTCCTATACAAAACATCATGCTGAAGTCATCTTTTATAGAAATATATTCCCCAGTATTTTATCAGTGACCCAATCCTACACCTTCCTACAGCAACCATTCTTAATTTTTTTCTAGCAACAGTGGTGGCACCATGGTGATTTGGCATGTCCCAAATGCTCATTATTCAGAGGGCTGCTGAATCCATTTGCAGTAGCTTGTTCTGGAAGCAGGTCACATGCATCATGCTGTTTTAGGGAGGGCTCAGGAGCTGGGTGCATGTTTTCCACCACACTGCAAACCCAGCCTGATGACAGGGTTACATGTGGCAAGAAGCCTACCCTGACAGACTTTAGCTGGTAACTTCTTGGCAAGGGCTCAGAAGATGGAAAATATATACACGTGCTGCATTTGCAACCATCTCATTTATATAGCTGCTCTGGGACAGAGTAAAGAAGACTTCTACATAAAGTCAGTGACGTTATCAAGCTTGCTTATACTAAAAATACTTTAACAAGTCCCATGTAAGGGAATTAAATTCACTGCAATTTAAACAAGCATCCATCTTCATGGAGTAAAACAGATTCACAACACTTATTTCTTTTTGAACTACCCTTCCAGAGACTTGATAATCCAAGCATGTGGCAAAATAAGAGCGTATGGTAAAATTGGAGAAGCAGTTGAATATTTCTTATGGGAACATATGCACTATGGAATAAGACTGTCAGATACTATTGGCCAGAGTGACATGAAACATGTGCTTGATACTACAAACTGCAACACTACAGATCACATTATTCTATTTTCATCTGCCTTTGGTTTTTAAAGGGTTGAAATAATCTAGTACACTTTTTAGAAGAGTTGGGTTTTTTTAACCATTTAATTACTAACTGTTCTACAGATTTCATCCTCTCCCACTTAAACCTATCAGCCAACTTATCCATAATAATTTTAAAATAAGATACACAAACTGCACTATTTGTTATGTTGAAGAAATCAAGCAAATTAACTACCATGAATATAACACCTAGTCCTGCATTATCTTTCAGTGCCTCCCCTAATACATGAGAGGGGAGTAAGCATGCTTTCTACATTTATTAAAGCTCCATCCTTTCAATTTTTTGAAGGTTTTCACTAGAGAAGCAATGCTTAAAAGCTAATGTAATGTTGACTCATCTTTACGTCACAAAAACTAAATTAAATATTCTTTGCAATGGTCTGTTATATAGGGTTTGCAAGGATTTGAGGGGGGGTGACAGATAGGTAAACAAGTTTGTGGGTAAAGTTGCTGCAGTACAGGAGGGGCAAAGGTGGTGCCATTATCCCTATCAGGAAAACACTTGGGAAAAAACCTCAGATTGCTTGCTGGAGTTCCTTTTACCAGCGCAATTTAAGGACGTGAACTTCGGTTTTCACCCCCTATTGCATCACAACTGAAGAGTAAGGCCCAAATTTGTTTCCTTCTCTACAGAAGCAACAGAGACCACCCGGTCAATCTTAAAAGTCCTTTTAGGTGCTTTCTTTTAGAAAATGTTCTTAGATAAATAAATGACAGGCCAACTCTTCATTGTCTATCCCTGGACTCTGGTAATCAACCCATTACCACAAGAGTGAACACCTCAATGCATCCCTTGAATCTGGGTCATCTGCAATGCAGCCATTTGCCAAAAATAACAGGACAGCATAAAAACAAGTGCATGGGTGAAAAGCTGAAAGAGAGCGAGGAACAGATGGGATGGTGGGAAGGGAAGCAACACATCCTGACTAACAGTTACGGCTATTTTATCTATCTGCAGTTAGGTGCACTGAAAATGGAGGGCAGGGTGTGACTGAGCAGCTGGGGGAGCAGATGGGATGGAGGAAAGGCTGAAAATTGTGACAAAGCTCTGCCAAACAGAATGTCAATTTATTTGATTTTTAAAGCGGGCAGTAGAAATGAAGATGGGTTGGGTCCAAGCAGTGGGGCAACTTCTGAAAATGTTTGTTAATACACATTGTCAATGGGTAATAGTGACAAGTGTGTTTGGGAGACTGCAGAAATGAAGGGAGGGACTATACGTGTTCATTAATGTTGGTAGAAGTTAGGCTCAAAGAGCAGCAGGAGCAAGGGAAAGGCAGCTGATGAAAGGCTGACATGTCAGTACCTGCTCCTGCACTCTGAAGCAGAGGGACAGATGTTGAATAGGATAAGAGTGGAGACTGTACCACAGAACAGAAAAGCAACAAAAATAAAGAATTCTAGTTGAATACACATGCAAAATATCCATTTATGAAATAATCCAAAAGAAATTGTGGAATACCCAGAGCTAGAACAGTTACAAGATAAGGAACGGGCCTGCAAGTGGAAAGTGAATGAGATGTGCTACCAGATCTTATTCATCAACAACTGCCACACCAAATGGAAGAATAAATTAAATCTCCAATCAACATATACTGTAGCCCTCAGTAATCATGGCAATCTTTCCTTTTGCTCCATTCTTCATCTAGCTCTAACCCAGAACCAGTCCCCCTTACTTTGCTTTATTTTTCTGGCATTTTCTTTTTCTTGCAGTTGTTCCCTCCCTTCTCCCCAAGCTGAACTGTGGCCTGAGGTCACCTCCTGTTTCTTTTCAAGGTATATACTTTCCTTCCAAAGCAAAGGTAAAAATTAGCTCCTGGAAGGTTCACACATGAAGGTGGGAACTGACATTTTTTCAAGAGACAGGATGATGCAAATGACCTATAATTCCCTACATTGCTCCTGTAAAAAGAGGACCACACAATTACAATCAAGCAGCTGTCAGTTAAGATCTATTTTCACATACAGAACTTGTTTCTGAATTTAGGAATAAATGCTATATATAGTATGAGAAGATACTCATCTTCTCTATTGATGTCTTACTAAATATTCACTCAACAAAATGTTGTCTTGCACTAGCACCAGTTCATTTTTAGATTTTTCCAAAAGATCTACATTTATAGCATCTCTCAGCAAACAGCCAACCCCCACTTCTGTTTGAAGAAAGCTTTCTACCAGCTTGTATGTATGCACTACACTTACAGATGCATGTGTGAAACTTTCACATACACAGAAGTAAATTTCTGTACTTGCTCCTACACTTACTCTTCACCCTCAAAGAACCTGCCCAAACATTTTTATTTTTTTTTAAAAAGTGGCAGCTTGTGAAAAGTGCAAAATGAACAGCATTGAAATGCACCATCCTCTTTTCTGTTTTATGTTTACAGCAGGGAATTTAACCAAGTAATGGCAGCGTATATAGTCCTATAAATGTGTCTCAGCTCTCACCAAGGAGGACAGGTCAAGAAAGCCATGCACTTTCCTCTGTGTCCAGGTCCTTGACATCCTTATTTTTGTTCTTCTGGTTCCCTCATCCACATTTTTAATGTTTTTACCTTTTACATTGCAATCAAATTAGGAAAAGATCTAACTTCACCAATCATTAGTGCTGCATTTTGGTCCTGCCTTTATGGCCCTCCCACATTGCCACTGTGAACCTGCTAACAAATAAATAATACACAGTAATAATCCCCATGGAGACATCTGATAAACACTCTCAGGAAATACAGACCTGGCTTTCCCTGTGGCAAGCTTCTGTAGCTCAAGGCATAGTGGAAAGACAAGAGTACAACCACTCCTCAGTACTTTAACTTGTATTTCCATAACTGCTGACATCTATTGTCTGGACTAATTTTTGAGGTAAACAACAGAGGGAGGCTGTATTCATATAACAGTAACAAAGCAGCGCATAAGCAGCATCACTTTTTACCTTGTTTTCACCCCGTAGCATGATTTCCTTGCTTTTCAAACTGCATTATGGCCTGAGCACCAGAAAACTGCCTGATGTCTCCAAAACAGAAGAGGAAGTAATGCTGGTAGGTGGAAGAAACATTTTTTTGTTATGACAACTGAGCAGCTATGCAACAAGCTTCCCAGCTGACACTGTGGTCTGAAGCAGAGCAGCAATCATCTGGTTAAAGACAGATGGAAAATCACAACAGTTTCTGCACTGCTGGCATCAAAAATATTTCTTGCATGGATGTGACAAAAAATGGATGCTTGTACTCAAAAGGTACGAAACAATAGAATGTAATCTCTGAAATCTTACTGCAGCCACTTTTGTCATTCACCATATAAAAGCCTGTATCATATTGCATATGCTTGTCCCTCACACAAAACAACACCTCCTAGATTTTCAGTCTTTGTTACTGAGTCTGAGACAAGAAGTTCCCTCAGTAAAGAAAACCAGAGTCAGAGTGCAAGTGTGTGTCTGTGTGTGTGCATTTTTAGCAGGTCTCTCAAAATATTTTGGGATCCACTTCCGTGAAGACAAATGAACCCTTAACAAGAAGAGTGTGGAGAAGAGAGAAAAAAATAAAATCAAGCAAAAGCCGAAACATGGCAAGAATTACTTGACTCAGAATTATTGTTGGCAAAGCTAAAAGTCAGTGGAAAAACCCTAGGATGCATCAGCCAGCCCATATTCACCTTTGATGGTCATTCAGCAGCTCAGTACAAAACAGCACCTCAATAACTAAGCTTGCTTCTTCTAGGTACCATACACAAAGACCAGTTGTCACAAGTCTGCCCTGACTAATGTTCACATCTAGGGAAAGGAGTTTCCATTAATTTTTGAGTCAGAGTACATCTACTGTGGATAGTAGAGATTTCTGGTTAGAGCAATGATATGGCTGAACTCAAGGTTGGGGCAGGGGATAGGGGGCGAGTCCCATCCACTGGTCTGGGCTTTGACATTATGGGTGATACTTATATATCAAAAACCAATTCTGCACTAGAGAGTAAGTCTCAATAAGGGACTTTGTTCAGCTACCCCACCATACGTTCTTACAGATTCTCAGAGAGTGAAGTGACAAACCCAACAGCAGTCTACAGCAAGCATATAAAAAGGTTATGAAGAAACTATCATTGGCAATGCTTACCACTTAATTGAATCACCATGTTGCAATAAAAATATGTATGAATTACAGAAAACTATTATTAAAAAATAAAAGGCCAGACAGGCTTGACATTAGCAAACCAGTGATATAAATACTCTTTCCACCAAATGAAGCAAAATAAAGATCAAAGCCTAGTGTGTGCTGAAGAACAGCTGAGAAGAATCTTTATTTATTACAGAGATCTTATTAAAGGTCTAATCTTGCAAGGTGGTCAACAAACATACTTTCCTTGAACGAGTTCCTAACATTTGGTCTGATCTTGCCTCAGCTGCAGAAGGAAGTTTTACAGTTATCTCACAGCAGTTTAAAGTGAGTTATACTTGCAAAAAGAAATTCTGTCATTAAAGCAGATAGTTGTACATTTGCTTGATGTATATAGGGCATGGTTGTGAAATTCACATGAATCTTTATCTTGGCTAGGCTGAATTTGGGCCCTAACATAGGGCTGAGTAATTACTGCAGAAGAACCCAATTGGTTTCTACTGCTTTGGGTGCTTTTCAGATTCCTCTCCATGAGACAAATCATCTAGCAATAAAATAAACAGTGGAAGTAAAGCTTTCTGCTGGGGTAAAGAGCTAGGTCAGCGCAGCAAAGATTCCAGCAGGAAGGCATGCAGAAGACAAAGTGGTGAGACTGCAAGGAAGGGAGGAAAGGAAAATTAAACCTTTCCCCCTTCAACAGCAGTGAGCTGTTAGATCAGCTTAATTCCCCGTCGAACCACAGCCCAGAGGTCAGGCTGACCAGTCAGTACCTTTCCAAGCTCCACACTAGCTGTCTGCAGGATCATTGCATAATGCCTAACCTACTTATAATAACTGTAGAAATTTTAATGCACCTAGCAGAAGAAACAGGGCAAACAAAGTTAAACAGAGAAAAAAAATGGGTAAAAACCCCTCACCACACTCAACTTTCTGAAATACGTCTAAAATTCTGTTCTCTGTGAAGCTGAGGATGCCAATTACCATTGACCTCATCTCTGGTACCCAAAACAATGGCGATATTTTAACTATAGAGACAAACATATGAAGTTCATTCTTTTTTGGAGGAAAAAAAAAAAAAAAAGAAAATATCTAAGACACCAACCAAACCTAATCTAACACACTAACAAAACCACGGACATCATACAAAATATTTCCCCTTTTGCAAAGGGTGGTTGGGAAGGCAATTACAGTGTACTGAAACGGACCTAATTAGTGCACCTCGTTACAGTCATAAATGAAAATGTAGAAATCAAACTATTTTATACTTTAAAAAAACAAAACACTTACAAGGATAGTACAAATTACTTTAAAATAAGCCATGTTTAAAAGTAGTTGGTTTCTCAAATTGAATTGTTTATAGTATATTTAGTTTCTTACTAAATAAAGCTAGAAATAAGATCTTAAACTAGAAATTCATCATAGCATGATTTTTAGAAGAGAGACCTTTATGTCTCAATTTAAAAAATTCTTACTAGACTCAATGATAAGTTTTCACTTTACAAAAGAATAAGAAGATAAATGTTGCTGTTTCAATTGAGATTAAAACATTAATTTTAACAATCTGCCAACTTTACCCCCTTTGCTACATCTTCTTTTGGATGATTTCCAAATCTTTCTTTTTTAAAAATCCATTGATTTAAAGATGTTGTCAGCTATTCTAAGGTTTAAATCTATCTATTTTTATACCAAGATCTAATTTCTTGTATAGATCTACATCTTGTTTTCCTTAAGGAAAAATGAGGAGGAAAAATATTTATATCACTGGAAGAATGATAGCCATTAGCATTTTCTTTCAGAAATCTGACACATTATTTATTAAAAGTCAATACAAATTCTGTCATTGATCTTGAACAAGTTACTACTGGAGTCTCTGTTCATTTGTAAGAAATTAATACAGAATCAGTGAAACAAAGCACTACTTTGCTCAGAATGGGCCTAAATATCTCCTGAAAAAGTAAAAAAAACCCTGACAAAAACACAATGAAACTTCTCCAGTTTAATATAAAGTTCCCAGATTGCCCTAGCTTATGATGCATAGCATTTATTGTTGTTTTATATACAATGTTTTAATGAAAAGACAGTATTACTTAATTCAGTTCTAATTTACTGATATCTAACAAGTAACCTCTAGGGGGAAAAAGATACATAGATAACTTCTCACAACACAGTTCACTGAAACATGAAAGTTCAGAGCAGTGTAAGCTGAAAAGTACATAAGAAGGAGCATCAGCTCTTTTAGAGCTGAAATCAGGAAGCCATACTGGTTTGCAACCAGTACAAATGAAAAGTTTCAGATCCAGTTTTTTGAGTCAGGAAATTTACTGATTTCAGTACATATTTGTTTATATGCTGATTTTACTTCTCACAAGTAATGCTTCTTTGTTCATTTTAGTTCAATATGCCTGAGACAACATTTAAAACCTCTCAGACTGCTACAAAAGCGTTATTTACCCATATTGCGCTTAGGTTTCAAGTGCTGAGAATTAAACTACCATAAAATCCGCTTTCTTTTTATATATATTCTTAGTCAGCACAAGGATTCAATGAAGGATGAGAGTCAAATGTGCTTTATTTAGATTTCTAAACCTTTGTTTTGCAAGGGAATTTAGACAATATAGTGGGGGGAGAAAAGGGGAACAGTTTTGATATAATTCTTATTCTTTGTGATCAATTCAATTTTAAAAACAGAGCAGAATTAAAATTCAACTTATTCTTCAAGGGGTTTTTTACTATTTTACTAATTAAACACCCTCTGCTCAACTGAATTATATAACTCAACTTTAACAACAATATATGAAGAGGTTGGGTAAATAGAATGGGTAAAAAAAACCATAAACCTATGCTTTGTATTTTTTCAGAAACTCATCTGCTATTCTGAGGACAAAAATAAACTTTCCTTTTCAAAAATAGCCTTCAAGAGCCAACATAGCAAGTGAGTGAAGTACAAGAATGCAAAGGATTTCAGCTTGTCAACAGATGAAATTTAAGTGAAAAAACCCATCCCCCAGAACAGGGTTCTCAAGGCTACGGTGACAAGGCTTACAGCACACCTCTCGCTGAGGCAGGATTATAGGAATGCTTCCAAAAGCCAGATTACAAGGGAAATAGGGAAGTTTATACAGGGCATTAGGGAATTTGCACTTCATTTTAAATGTAAGTGATAACTCAGAGAATATCACATCACCCCACCCCTTGATCAGGAAGGATCAAAGTCCAAATACTCGTCTGCTCTCCAGTATCAGTGTTCAAGAAGAAAATGGAAGTTTATTAGAAGAGTGAGGAGACAACAATGAGGGGTGGTTTGCAAAGACTGAAGCTCATGTTGTTGTAGAGAAACCTTCAAGGCACAAGGCAAAGCATGACTCAGCCATAACCAAATGCAGCAAGATCTGTCTAATGCACTAATTCAGATGCCAAAACTATTCATATTAAAAATGTTGGCTTCAGAAATATTTTAGGGGAAGATGTGAAAGTGTCTTCTAAGGAAGGTCTACAGCCATGTTTCCAAAGAGGAATGGAAAACAAGGGAGACATGAAAGACATTGGATAGGCCTTTAAAAACACTAGATGAAAACAAAGGGGAGGAAAGGGGTAAAATGCACTTTGTTCATTGATAGGGAGTTAATTTATGCAAAAAAGTACCCTACTGCCAGCATTGGTTAACTATAATTAGAACTACATGTTAGAAATTAATCCAACACATATAACCCACCTTCATAATGCTATGTCCTTATCATTTCTAGGGTATTTAAGCACTTAATTCCTTAAGAGTTCTTTTAAAATTTCTAATACAGTGACAGCAAATACAAAAAGCCCCTACACTTATATTTCCTCATACAGCTGGATGCCTAAACAAATATGTTGTCTTCCAGTCCAGAGACAAATATATGCAGCTGGTCAGATAGTGAAGCTCAGTTTCACCCTAGAGGAAGGATTAATGGATCTGATAAACTCATTCTCTAGGAAGGAAAAAAGCTGCTTCCAGACTGTCAGTGAATTCACAGTTGGATGATATAAGGTAGCACTGGCTGTTATTGGCTGCTAAATTACTTAGCTGTATTAGTTGCCACACATGGGATGCCACAACAGTGAAAATTGAGATGGGTGGGATGAAGAACAAACATAATTACTTGAGCATCAGGACTTCATCAGGCTGCAGACTGAGTCACCACCACCACAACATTATATAGGAGTACAAATTCTGTGCGCTCATCACTATTAAGGAAGCAAGACATCAGAATTATTTGTTCTTACAAACAGTTATTAGAAGATTTAGGATTTAATAGCGAGCAAACCTGCAGACTAAAATGACCATCACAATTAAAATAGTGCTTTTTGCATATGATTGCATGTCAAAGAATTTTGTCCTTTGGAAATTACAGTATGAAGGTCAAAAGTATAAGGTCTTCAAAGCAAGAGGGTATTTTCTTTACTTGGCTCTTTAGTGGCATAAAATTTCCCAGTGTAAACTCGTTCCCAGATGCAAGCAGCTGCTACACATGGATTTGTCCAGGAAACACGTGGTTAGAAATATACACTCCTAATTTTAGCGAAGATTAATATTTTAAGGCCATCCTGAGTGAAATCAGAACACAAATGTTAAAACTGGCTTCTGTTCAGGCATATACAACATGACAAGCAGTTGCTTACTCTAGGACTGCAGAGGAAGCTTTTAGGACCATGCATATTTCAGTGTTTGCTTTCCTGATACTTTGCAAAATTCTAGTTGTATGGCTTACCTCAAATACTGGAGGGTGGGCAAGGGAATGCTAACTGTTATCTGTTATCCACAACTTTCAATCTAGATTAAACCAAATTAGTAACCAGGAACTTCAGATGAGCATGGAGCCAGGAAATAAGAACATGAAATGAAGACAGATTCCACTTACAATTAACTCTTGAATAAGTGAAACAGAAAGTATCCTCTTGACGCCATTTTCCGTAATTACTCCAAGCCAATTAAGTGCACCCCAGTACCACAGATAACTCTGTCCTCCATGCCAATAGCTTACAAAGGCAAAAGTGAGGGCTGTGGAAAAGAGTGTTCCCAGCAGACTGGACTGAGATCCTCCCATCGGAACATAAATGTACCTGTAGGTGAAATGACAGATAAGCAACGTTATTAGAGATTTCACAGAAATCTCAGAAAAACATCCACTACAGAACAAATTTTTTATTTTTTGGCATAAAAAAGAGTTTGAATAATTACCCGACATTCTCTATTTACAGAGCTTGCCCTGGTTTCTGAAAAGCTGTACGCTACTTCATGAAGTATGTGCATATACCATTTGGCAAGAAGATAATTTTGTGGTCATGGGAACTCTGCATTAGGCAAATATACAGCATAAACTATATTCTCAAAATTGCTGAAGTCAAATATTCAGGTTTTTTTAAACTGCAGTAGTTGTAAGTCAACTTATATACACAGAAATGACATGTAATCTTCATGTGAATTTAAATTATAAGACTCAAAAAAATTTAAAACATTATATAAAGGCATACATAGTCATAACCCATAGAATGTTTTCCATTTGTCAAAATGTAGACACATGCAAACATGTTTTATTTTTAAAAAGCTTATAATTTCTTTCTTTTTAAATCTTTCATTAAAAATTACATGAACTGAAAATATTTCCTATCTGGTTCTTGTATTATACTCTCAGGATCATGTCTGCCTAATGACCTTCAGAGCACACGTACCAAAAAACTCCCCAAAGCCTATATGAAGGACCCTGCATGCAATGATATTCTGTATTTAAACTGAATCCAGGAGTCAGAACCTTAGTCTTTAATTGATGCTTATAAGTGTCCAGAAAGCAGTGCTTGTTCAGTAAAAATACCAGAAGCAATGGGATTCTGAAAACTGACACTGTTTTCTGGGTCACTTCACTTCCTTCCTGCCTAGAGAGTTACACCCACTCCTGGCATTTTCCAAGTCAGGCATGGCCAGTGGCCAGCCTTTATCTGAAAAAGGCACCTATTCCTGTCAACACTTTGAAGAAGCTCATCAGGCAACAGAGTCACCATCCAGTTCATGGGTACCAGTGAGGAGAAGTGGTATATGAGAACTGCCGGTGACAGTTCTCCTCAGCTGTCATTCCTTCGACATGACGCACTGTACTCATATTTGAGACCATTCCTACTTGCAAAGATAATTCACAGAAATTTTTTGCAGTGAAGTTTTTCTCTCTGGTGATCAGTTTTTACATTCAGAGATAAATACTAGCTTAAAGATTTTAAAGGGAAATTAACATAATGCTTTATTCCTAATCCTAGGAAGTAAGAAAACACGGTAATGGGGTAACATAAACTGATGAAAGTAATTAAATGGTAAACAGAAAAGTTGTTAAAATAACAACTGTCAAATGCTCCAAATTCTCTCTAAGCATAACATCAATACACCTTTTTACTTCAACCTGCTACAGGACACATCCGATTACATTTGTAGTAACTTTCAGTATAAGTGTGCTTTTTACTAAGCATATGAAAATAAACAGAAATTAAGAGCAATAGTTTTTATTTACTTTTTTTTTCTTCTCTCTCCCCTTTCTATGTTTTTCTTGGGTCTAGTCTTTTCTCCTCACATATATAAAGAAATAGCGCGGCACTAATGGATACTTGCAATTGCAATCAATTAGTCTAATAGCAGAGAAGTACATCTTGGCAGTCTGTAACCTGGGGGATCCCCTGCAGGGCTCTGGCACAGAGGGTGAGGAGAGCAGAGCCACAGACCCCACTGCTTCGGAAAAATTCCTTCTACGCAAAAGAGTACAGAAATGAAAGACCAAAGCAGATCATCCTTTCTTAGGGCATACTTTCCCAACACCCTCCCTCTGCCTTTTTAAAGGCTGATTGCTGTATGTTTTTAGGCAGGGCCCATTGTCATTACCAGTTTCCCTGGCAGGCTGGCTGGAGGAGGGCTGGCAGCCCTGCTCTGCAGCCGACAAACCGCAATGCTGAGAGCAGCACCTCCGTGCCCCTGTCAGCACGGCAGTACCTTGTTTTGCAAAGCTTCACCCAGAGGAGCCTGAAACAGGATATTGCCAGCCCCGCCACTCTCAGCAATGCTCACTCTGGCGTACATTTACTGAAGCAGCATTTAAAAGTAACCCAGACACCATCAGAGACACATCTCCGTGACGAGACCTTACTCTAAGCCCTAAGGAAACATTTCTGCTGACCTTATAGGGTCCTGGGTTGAATCCACGGCACAAAAGGTAGCTTTTACTGCAGAAGTAGCTCTGGGTTTCCATACAGTCCCTTTCCCTGCACTGAGACAGACCTGTTGTATAGGCATCAGCCATCTTGTCAGCACCGGCAGCCTCTATGGGCACCCGCATTGCCAGGAATTGCCCAGCAGCACCAGCTTGTTCATTTGCAATCGCAGCTCAGTTTAGTTTGGCCTGAACGGCTTTCAGATTACTGTGCAGAAAAAACAGGCTATTTTCTGATTTTTAGTGTTTAACAGCAGCAGCTAGATAATTGAGCAGCAATAACTCATAATTCTGATGAATGTTCAGGGCCAGTGAAGTTTTAGCTCCTAGTGAGGCCCATGGCAATTGTGCAACTGAAAATGGACTTGTGTTATCTTTGTGAAGACCTACCTGAAGAAGGACAGAAACCAAAAGGAGCCACATAATCTTTAGTAACCCTTCTACCTTCCCCTCCAGTACTGTGGAGAGTCTGCCTCCTTGCCCAGAGGAGAAATGCAAAGCAAAAAGCAACACCTCTTTCCTTCCCTGCTAGCTACCATAAGAAAACAGAAAGAAGGCTGGCTGCCATTTTTTGTCACGAGGGCATTAACTGCCCTTAGACTGCATGGTCTTGCCTTCCCTTGTCAGGGCGTTCCCGCTGGCAATTTTAAAGTAAGTATAAAGGACTGATGGATGTCGAGTCATTTCTCTCAAACAGTGTGAAGAGCAATTCTGTATGTTCCTGTGTTTTTTTGTGCAGAAAAATTCGTGAAAAATCCATTATTACATTACAGACACACCAGGAAAAAAAGAAATATTTGCTACCTCATCATCCATGTGCACATCATATCCACGTGCATACACTCTTAAACTGGCAGGCCTGCGTACAAGCAATAGGCAACTCAGATCCAGCCGGGGCAGATCCTGGCTCCATGCCAGGCACTTTGTCCTCTCTGATATAACCAAAATTGTCTCGCAAAAGAACCACCACAAGAGCCCTCATCATTGCAAAAATGCATTTTGCTTATTTTTGAGCATCGTGGTAGTTTAGAATCTAATTTCCCAATACTTTCCATGTGTATTTACACAGAAAAGTACTCATTTGATTACAGAAAGCTACATTTACACTGAAGTGTGAGGGAGAATAAACCAGTGAATAGTATTATTAAGCCAGACGATAGAAGAAACATATTACTTCTGTATTATCATTTACAACACAAACACACACTTCGTAACTAACGATTTGTTGTGGTTTAACCCTGGCCAACAGCTAAGCCCCACACAGCCTCTCTCTCGCTCCCCGCAGCAGTATGGGGAAGGAAAGGAGCCTCTTCCAGTACATTAGGGAAGTTGTTCTGTCCTCCAGTTCACTAACAAAATCCATGAGGAGGGAAGGAGGGAGGCAAGGAGAGAGAGAGATTAAGGGGAAATGGCTACTACAATTTGATGTCTTGCATATCTGCATGCTTCCCAACTTTTTTCCTTCTTACCAATACTACCGTTTACCTGCAATCTATCCTACAAGGCCCTCTGTACTGCGATTAGAAACTCAGGATTTACACAGACGGAGAGGTTGCTGTACAGCATGCTGATCTGCTGCGCCATATGCAGAATAGCATTATATAAATATCTCATTTTAAGCTTCCATGCAGCTTTTAAGACTATTCCCATCTCTAATCACAGAAAATCCACAAAGAAGCTCAAAACCCCCAGTTCAGGGACTACTAGCACATAAAAGTAATCATGGGTCCTCATGGCAGACTAACACAACTCAAAGGAACACCCTCATAGCAGAATTTCTTAATAGCTCATAAGCAGGTTACACATTTACCGTAGATGGGCAAGGAAGGCAGACTTAGCTGAAAAACATAGTGCTAACGTGCAACAACTTCATCTTAATTCACATACTCACAGAAAAAGAAAACTCAACAGTTATTTGGCGTCAGTGAGCCAGACAGATAAATGAAGGAAAGCAACAAAGTATTTTGCAAAGAGAAAAGGATATTAAGGCAAGTAGATTTGAGGACAGTAATTGGTCATGTCCCTCCAGGTTATTTTAGAGGGATGGGTAATACTGGTCACCCTTAAGATCCATGAAAATTACAGCCAGGAAGATTAGACCTGTGGAAAATGCTTAGTATCAAAAAATGCAGGCTCGGTCAGTATTTGAAAATAAAACATCAGCTTAGGGGATCAAACATCAATCCCTGCCAAACTTCAAAGTTGGAATTTGAAGGTGAAAGAACAGAGAAGATTTCTAGGCAGGCTGTCAAAGACGAGCTCGTGAATGCCACAGGCCAGGCTTTGCCAACCATTCCTAGACTGGCTAGACCTCTCTTAATGACAACAAGGAAAAGCACTTCATTTTGTCAGAAGAAAAAGTTGTGCATATTAGTTGGAGAGAAGAGAAGGGGGAAGAGAACTCCATGTAGATTAAATATCCCAAAACATCTGCAGGGGCATTTGAGGCACATAAATACAAATAAATATTGAGAGAATGTTATATAGAAAAAATTATTTGAACACACCCCTGACATGACTAAACATACATTCTTAGCCTTCCCCTCCCAAGCCAAAGATGCTGTGTATGTGTCTTCTGAACAACCAAGTGCCTTACTTTTAGTCCCACTTACAGTTGCTTAAATCAGCTTATCTACAGCCAGCAAGCTGTTCCATTTACACAACTTATCTTAATTTTAACTCACTAAGTGAACATTAGAGAATTGGATAAAATATCTAAATGGTACCATTTAAATCCCTAAAGTAATGCAAACACAAACATAATAGCTGAGGTATTTAAAAGTGACATTTGCTTACAGAGAATAACTTTTAAATCCAATACCCATTTTGTTAGTTTTCCTGAAGTGATAATCTACAGAACAATCATAAGAGTTCTGACAATCATTCCCTTGGAAAACACGTTGTTTCTTTTCTTTTAATGGCATCTACATTACAAAGTTTTTATTCTGATAAATTTAGAAAACCACCAAGAAGAGCATTTGCAATCAGTTAAGAATCACTCTGAAGGCTTTTACTCCTTGAGGCCTCAATACACTGCTCTTACTTCCACATGCATGTAATTTTAAACATACTTAAATCTTGAAGTAAGTGCATGTAAAGCACCTCTTTAAATGCTGTTCTGTCTAGGGGCTTTCTTCAACATGTGCTTAAATTTCTTCTTGAAGTAAGGCCATACAGCAGGATGCATGCTGCCCATGATTTTTCTTCCCCTCTCCTTAGCTATTGGCCTTGAAATGTCTTATCCAGAAACAGATGAAATGTAAATTTAAAAAAAAAAAAAAAATGTTAATTTGCTTGTAATGGCAAATATCTTGTGAATACATTTATGAGATTTTTGGGGTTTATTTCAGGGAATATTTCACATTCAATATTCCAGTACCTCTCTAAATTTCAAAGCATTCAGGAGTTAACCATACTGTTTTGAGTTGGACTGTTACATCGCTAACACAGTAAAAGTTTCAAAAGCAATAATAAAGTCTACCATCTTATATGCCGACAACAGAAATCACTTGAGGTTCTGTATAGTGATGGTGGCCATTTGTGGAGATGTATACAAAGTTTCATCCACGTAGTATTATGCCTGGAGAATTTGACATTTTAAGTCAATAAAAAGTTCTTCATCATTAGTTACAAAATCAATGCTCAATGTGAGCCTGAAAAATTTTGAGGATAAACTTAAACAGCCAAGTTACCATGCATTCTGCTTCTAAGTTATCCCAAGGATTGTCACCACAAAAGAGATTTGATTATAATGAAAAGTGTGGCAGGATATAGGGTGAGAACTAGAGGGGAATTCCCTCTAGAACTAGGGCTGGGCTTCCTTAATTTATTTATTTTTAATCCTGAGTTTTCTTTTTGTGGCCTTAGATCACTGATTTCAAACTTCTTTTCTACTGCATAATGAAAGGATTTCAGGCCCAGTTCTGCAGATTCTTACTTCTGGGCGAGCTCTTACAATTCCTGTTATGTCAGTTCAAGCTACCACTGACTTGGATGGAGCTACACAGAGTGGATAAGCACACCTGTATGTCTTTGCAAGACTGTGTCCTACATGAATAAATCTGTTTTAAATCACAGAAACATCTGTAAACAAGACTTTGAAGGCTGAGCCCCACATATTTGCACCCGAAATAAAAAAAAAAACAAAAAAACAAACAGAGGTATGTGGAATACCATTTGGCAAAATTTCCATTAGGAGACATAAGCCTTGTTCTTACTGTGAAACTCAATTTTTTACACGGTCTAATAATTTTGCTGGGCTGTTGGCAAAGCTTTTAAAGCTCCATAAGATTCTCTCACCTCACCAGCCTAATGCAATGTTTAGGGAGATCTTGACAAATGCAGACCCTTTGAAATATTTAAGCTAATGCTGGCTCCAGGCAAGCCTTGTTAAATTACCACAAAAATATTTAATGAGAAATTAAGTCCATTTGGGTTACAAAGCATTAATGAGAATATTCATATGCAAGAACACTCGGCTTTACAAATATGACCTGAATTTTGGTTCACTTTCCAGTTGTTAGCATGTTTCCCAGCAAAGACTGAATATGCAGTTTCCTACTAAAAAAAGCCTGAAAAATGTTTAATGTATTTTTCTTCCTTTGCATTCAACACAAAAAGATCTGAGTCAAGTCCATATGTCAAAGGGCAGATAATTGGGGAATACTGAACAAATCATTCTGAATTCACTCTTCCAAGGAAGCTCATGTTTTCAAAGAGATTCTTTTATTTCAAATGAAATTTTAATCTAAATCATAATACGTCCTTTTAATAGAAAAGGTTTCATTACTGGTGGACCGCTGTGTTTAGTTTTCTCACAGCCACATCTAGGAAAAAAAGAAACCCTGCCTGCTTGCAATCAAACACAAAACTACCAGTCAACTACCTTTGATTGCAATGGAAATAGAAGAGGTTCCAGGTGACTAAAGCACCAAAAGACTGGTTAAATCACTAAGTCCAAACCAGAGCCCCAACCTTTTTGCTGACGGTAGGAGCCTGTATGTTATTGCCAAAACAACCTAGAGTTAAGTGCCTACAGCTCAGCTACTGGGCAGGAGGGGGCTGTGTCCCCAGCTGGCTGATGGAGCCAGGAAGCAGGCACCACCTCCCAGGTAGAGTTTACAGAGCTCCCTGAAGCTGTTCTGAACTTAACTGCCCTCAGGGGCCCAATTCATTCCTGATACTCACAATACACCTACCATGTGCTGATAATATCCAGGCTCAGCACGAAGCACAGCAATCAGGCTATACTTCTTTGAAAACCTGGCTGGAGGAGGGATCTATTAATAGCACTGTCAGTCTTTGCTTATAAAATGGTAGAGGTCAGGTTCTTTGCCAAGGAGACCGACATATCTTGTCTCCCAGAGGAGTGCTCCAGCTGTCTGTTACCAGGCTGCCACCAGGCAGAACAGAAAATGAGATTCAGAGAGTGAATATGCAAGAAAAAACAAGTCTGTGGCTAGAGCATTACCCAGAGAGAAACAGAGATCCCAGTCCTGCTTTCTGCACCAGGAATTGCTCACTGTGCCCTAAAGAATCATTAGACAAAACACACAAGCAACACCATGAACAGAAGAATTATTTTTTTTCCTCATTTTCTTTACTTCTCCCGACTCTGACACTGGAGGTCCCAGCTCAAAATTCAGAGTTCTGCAAATCTGCACCAGAGGCTGGCTGAATAGGCAGAATTTTCCCACACAAATAAACCCTCTGCAGCAAATCTCTTCCCTTGCCATCTCCCCTCTCACTGTAAGTTTGCATTCACAACAGCACGTTTTATAGTAGTTTTCAACTACAGCTAAAGCAGCAGAGACCAATTCTTCCTGTGTGTCTGTACATATCAAACTATCTGTGGTTCAGTTAGTGAAAAACTGTTAAGTATGTGTCATTTGTTGCTTTGACCATGCCAGGAATGAAGGACTACATCTCCTTTCCCTGCCCTGCCCCCGAAAGCCACTTTAAATGCCATAGGTGTAAACACAAGCTATTTAGCCATCCTGCTAATCTTAGTACGCCAGGTACATCAGCCAAAATGCAGATCCATCCACACCTGTGGATTCAGATGTTTAAAATACACTCATCATTGTCTACTTAACAGCTACCTTTTCCAGCATGCCTCTGCCAAAGGAGTGCATGAAATGTTAGTCACTACAATAGAACCTGTATTATTTTCCTTATTAAAATATTTTTGCTGAGAGACAAGGTGATACAGTTGAACAGCCCTCTGCAATTTGCTAGGTAGCAGAAAAGATTGTTTAATCTTCACAGATCCTTTTGTGCAGAGCTTGATGATTCTTTTGCATTTATATATCACTTTGTACAGATCAACGTGAAAGGGCTTTGTTAGTATCCACAGACCACACAGCAGTTTCACCAAACCATGCAATATCTTTGCCTCACTGGGCTGTATAATTCTATAGACAAGCAGAAACCAAGGCATCAGAAGACTTCCACTTGGTACATCAGAAATAAAAATTTTTGTGTGACCAGAATAATGTTCAAGATCCAAAGTTCCAAAGTCAGTGAAGATTCCGTAAGCGTTAGAACGTTCAGATTATAAACCAACGCCAACAAGATGTACTTCAAATGCACCGCTGAAACAAAGTGAAGGCATGTAATTAATGAAAAGCAGAAATAAAGAAAAGATATTGGTTAAGTGTTGCAGGAAACTTGATGAATATCAATGTATCTGCCTAAATATTGAGTAGCATTACATATTCCTCCCAAGTTGCATGTGCACAAAGTTTGAAGAGTTAGACTTCTGACATTATTCCAAGCTGAGTAATTCACTCAGCTCTCATGAGTTCACATTTCTTAGAATATACTGTCTGCAGTTCTGGGAAAGACTATTTATAAAATACAGCCAAGTCATTGAGATGTCTAGGCAAAGCTGAGGTGACTTAAGATTATACAGCACCTTCCACACTAGAGGACTTCTATACGCTCTCCAGCCTGTGTCAAAAACCCTTCAAACACCAGTAGAGTTAAATCCTCTCTGACAGAGTACAATCCCTATTTATCAGCCCAAATTGACATTGCCTAATTGTTATATAAGTGAGAATGAATATCAAATTTAATTAAGCAGAGTGAAGCAAAATATTTGCTTTTCTTGAAGCAGCACCCTTAAATAATGATGATCTCATTTTTTTTCTCATTTGTAGAGAAAGCATAGACACACTCTAACACCAGTCAGGAACATGGTTCAATCCAGATAAAAACTTAAGCGGGAAATGTCAGTTCCTGTGAAGTCACCAGCGACGGGGGACCAGAGCTAAACAAACCAGTAAGTTCTAAACACACAGCAACAAAATGTCCCAACGCAAAGGTAATACTTGAGTAAGAAATGCTGTAGCTACAGCCAGAAATTTAAATATATGTGTAAGAAGGGGAAGAAATGGGGGAGCTGCATGCTCAAGGAAAAAGGAACAGTAAAAGCTTGTCAGGAAAAAAAAGATAGGGTATCACAGAAAAGTAAGTAGAAAATGTACCATAAATCTTCTTAGCCTCCTACAACACTTAGCTGTATACCTGCCCAGTTGTCTAAGGGTAGCCTGTTTGGTAGAAAGAGAGAACAAATAAGGATTGGTAAAAGAATGACTTCTCTGCATTGATCTTCACAAAAAGCCCAAAGACAATCAATCAACAAAACTGGTTTTAACTGGGAAGTACAAATGTAGGCCAGAAAAGGTAGAAAACAGGTTAAAGACCATTAAGACTGTCAGCAGCATTCCAGTTGGTGTGCCTTCATGAACTTCTCTGAAAGGTATTCAAGGAAGCATCTGGTTGACACATTGGATCACCAGTGATTGTTTCTCCTGTTTTCTGCTTCTTGAGATTTCAACAGACTGTGAAAAGCAAACAAACTCCTTTTCTTTCCTCAAAAGTGGGGGGAACCACGCAGGAGCAAGAAAACCCCACACAGCTTAGGAACTGCTTAACAAATTCCTGGTGGTGCTTAGGAAGAGACTATGAAACAGCAGCTTGCACTCACACCATCCTTAGTACTTGAGACTAACCAGCTAAGAAATAGCACATAGCTTCAAAGAGTTAAACAGAAACAACACCACCAAATTGGCATGTTTTCCCTGAAAAACCTCAACTAAAACCAAGTTAAAGTCTAAACAGGAATCTAAAGAACGTCATGGTAGCATAGCTATGGTTTAGCTTTGAAAGTTGAGAAGGAAGGATGCAGGAGTATGGCATTTACATGGCTACTAGGCATCCATCTGCTCCTGGCTGAAACCAAAAGCTAAGAGGCAATGAAAAGGAACCTGAATTTCAGGTGCACCCTCACCAGTGATTTGACTGTTTGCCCTGAAGTAGCCTAGAAATGCTCAGCCAGGTTAAGGAGGAGTCTCCCATTCTCCCCCAGCTTTTACCTAAAACTCACAAATTCTCAATTATGAGCTCATACAGTGGCAGAGCATAGCCATATGGACAGAATTCTTGCATACCAAAAAGTCAAATACAATTGTCTGGGGTCAAGTGTGTTGGCGATGTCCTGGAACATCTTCCATTTACATTGCAAATGTTTTGTTTAACAGCACCACTGCAGAGATTGATAATGATGATCCATCTCTACAGTACTGTTTACTGACATTCAGTGAGAATTAATGTGAAGTTGAGTGGCCGTAAAATGATACATTCTCCTTTATACTTGCTCACCCATTTGATTATTGGTGATGCTAGCCTTCTTCATTTGTGTTTCTCAACTTTTTCTAAAGTGCCCTCAGTACCACAACAGCAGCCCACTCCATCCCCTCTTCATGACCATCTGGCAAGTCTATTATTTCCTCAGTCTCCATTCTACTCTGTACACTTTAACACTGTAGAAAAGAAATTAAATAATGTGATAGTTCAGAGCAGATTCACTAGCATAGAGACAGTAACAGGCTGAAACTGCTGGCTAAAACACATGAAAGATGATTAATGGCTACGAACACTTCACCAGATACCCAAATCATTAGTTCATATTGCTAGGTTATTCCTAAGACAAAGGGAAAATGCATGTGTTCTGTTGATGCATATGCACCAATTACCAAGGTGAGCACTGGATTTTTTGGGGACAGTGATAACTAAGATCAGTTTATTTGCTCCTAAGAGAAAAGGCCAGACCATATTTTCTTTTATTGCCAGCAATATTGTTTTCATCAGTTTCAGATGGATAGGGATCTGGGTTCTGTGCTCGTTTTCATTGCCAACTACCTTTTGCACCAAGCCTCCTCTGCTCTACCCCTAAAATTAGCCAAATCAAGCCTTTCCGATATTTGAGGACTGAAGAATCAGAAAGATTTCTTGACCATAGTTACAGAGATGATGCTACAACTCATTGCTATTTCAAGAGAAAAAAATTATTGAATAATTGTGCATTTATATTTCTTTTTCAGCATGTATTCACACAAATGCTTCAGCTGGATGCTTGCATGTTTTGTGGGGTTTGTGAATGCAAGGATGGGGTTCATTAAGCAAAGCATACATTTAGCAGAGCAGCAAGACAAAAATTAATTCTTTCACCACTAACATAGTCTAGAGATTGGATTTAGCAGAGTGAACTTGACAGATATTTCTTCCAATTTGAATGTTACTTCAGTTTGTTCAATTTCTGGAGTATACGCATTAAAGGATTTCCATTTTAATGTTAAAAACAATGTTTCCTACATTAAAAATTCTTTATTACAAAAACCTGATACTACATGCAAGATGCAATGATTTTCTTGTCTTATATGCTGGGCAGAATAGCTGCACATAATTATGACCTGGCTGTCCAGTTTTAATCTAAGCATTCTTGTATGAGAACTCTTACTATGCTTCCATGACCTATTGATATTTTTACTTGCATATTGATTGAGAAGTAATTATCTCCATAAAGTGGAGAAACCATCAAGAAAACATAGTGCAAACTAAACTGCAGTCCTTAACATCAAGCCTGCCATTTAAATCTTTTTCTGAGCACATGCACAGTACTAACGTTGCAGCTAAGCTGTGAGGTATCAGTGTTAAGATCAAATTTTATTTAAAGAACAAACATACAAACGCTTGTCTCTATATCTCAGACTCTTTTCTGTGCCTTTATGGGATAAGCTAAGCGTATGACACAGCCTCCTGAGGTAATTCCTCTTGGACAGCCATTGTTCCCTCACTCCCTCATCACCTCTCCTCTGAGCTGGGAAGCACAAACTGCTGGAGCTACTCCTGAGATCCCAATAGGTAATGGCATTTCTGCTCCTGCCTGGCATAATGAGAAAGCAGTAAGGTTGGAAGTCAAAGGATCCCATCACAGACTCATTTAAGCAAGCTCCAACATCCCTTTAAAGCTACAGGGGACAGCATAAAGCCAACTGTAACAGTTGGTGTTAAAACCTTTAAAGCATCCACTACCGGCAGAAGGTTAAGGATTTTAGGTGGGGCTGCTGCCATTCAGAACAGCAGGTGATTTTTAGTTCCTATTGTGACAAGAACAGAGTGGACAAAAGTGAGCACAGGCAAAATTTAAGTTGTAAATGGAGTTTTAGACTCAATTCTAGTTCTGAAATACACATTTCTTAACAATAGCCCCTGTGATCAACAGGATCTTTGCACAGGATATTTTTCTTAGCTAGCTGTATCTGTGCAAGAAAAACCTGGTCTTAGTTATCATGCACCATTTTTTAACCTGGTTAACAGAGTTCAATATTAAATATCAGTACATTCTGTGAAGGAAGCCTAGCTGTGATTCCTGTGGCTCTTGGTTTGCTGAGTAGGTTTTAAATCAATAGCAAGGACATTCTTCTCCATCTTTCAGCCACATTTCCTATGCTTTTTCACTTTCTAAAGAATAGCAATACAAAAAGCCACCATGCTTTTCCATTTTAACTCAGAATTTTTGAAAGGTAAGGTTATCAAGAAAATATCTTTATGACCAATCTTTGGTTTTGTGAATAAAACATATATCAAATACTTTTTGTATGCTTCAAAGACAAAGGAAATACAGGCTGAGTCCACCATTCAAGAAAGAGAGAGAAAAGGACAACAAAAGTACCAACCATTGGTGCTTGACAAGCCGTAACACCACTCAGACCACTGCAGGAAAGAGCCTGGTTGGCAGTATGACACAAGTACACTGATTATCTTATGTTAGCCTGCTGGAAAAGAGGCAAAGAAGTCTTACACCATGCAGGCTTGATTCCTGCCTCTTGAGGTTTTTTGCACTGGGTGCAAACAAGATAAACAAATGGACTGCATCACCCGTTTACTATGTAATCTATTAACAGCACCTGATCCACTCCAGCCCTGTTCTAGTCAAAAATGAAGTGCAATACTAAAAATCAACATTTCAGCATTATTTCAGTACCAATTCTAGTCTAGTCATTTTGATGCAGTAATTAAGAAAGTGTTCTCTTTCCATGTTCCTTATAGCAAGAAATAAAGCAGCAAAGAACCTTTTTCTGAATCCAAGTATCTTATCTTTTCTGTACATAATCCTGCAAGGATCAATGATACCACACAGCTGTGTCAGTCTGAGGACGACTGGCTGCAGATAGCATCCAACATCAGGCAGCAGCCTGTACAGAGTGCTTGACATGTAAGACAAGCCTGTGCTGTCCAAGTTTCAGAATTTTCTAGATGATAATGCTACTTACATTTAACATTTTGCCAGTTTAGACAAAATCATTATAGTACAAATACTGTTCTGCTGTTACTGTCTCTGAAAGCCATTATGTGAATGAACAAGACAAGGCAAGAGATGTAAGTACATAGCAATGGCATATTTAAACTCTGCTGATCCCATGTTAGGCATAGACCTAACTGTCTTGCTTAATTGGGACAGTATGTACATGCTTAACATCAGGCATGTACTTAACATGTAGAACCCAAACACTTTAAAGTGATCCAAAAAGCTTTCGATTTATATATTCACTCTCTTTTCAAATTAGTAGTAACTAACACTGACCACTTTTCCTGTTTCTTACAGGCTCCTGGACTACACACAGTATTTTTTCCAACATTTTCCATGCTGCAAATTTGTCTCTTAGTTACTATGCCTAGAGGATTCTCTCAAAAACCAAACCCCCTCAGGATTACCTGTCCAAATATAGAGAACACACACTGATCCAACACCTAGTGCAAAGTATTCAACTCTCCCATCTCTGCTTCCCAAAAGGGCCACAAACTAGGATAATATCGTGACTTGCACAGTGAAGCTCTATCATCCTCAACAGAATATCCAGCGTTCCTGGCTCAACGCTTACCATCTCTCATGCTTTGGCAGGAAATCAGCAAGCCCTGGGTGGGATTTTACAATGCTATCCTGGTTTCGTTTCTGAGGAAGACTTAATAGCTTACTGCCAGGTAATGCTGTACTGGGCTTATTAGAGCACTAAGGAGCACAGTCTGTACCCCTACAGCTATCATTCAGCTAACTCAATGTGGATTTTCGCATGCACAGGTGAGAGAGAAAAAGAAGGCCAAGGAGAAAGAAGAGAATGTTTTACAGACAGCACTTGCCCAGTCCGCAGGTAGGCACGAATCAGTATCTCTCATTTATGTTTGCTGCTGGCAAGAAATGATCAAGTATGCAAAATATTCAAGCTGTCAAACATGACCATGAGCTGTATTACAGTAAGAAAATAATTGCTTGACATTTTCACCTTCAAATTCTAGGTTTTCTTAAGTTATTATGATTCAGACATTAATAACAGATAAAACATGACTAAACAGACTCCCAAAACCATTTTACATAGACCCAAAGTTTTAACCCCTGCTACGTTGCATTGGGATCAGCTTCATCTAATAGCCAAGTGATTTAACACATATGCTTCAAAGCAAACACAGATAAGGATCTAGCTAACTGTGTTGGCACTATTTGCAAGCACCCTACTTCTTGTTTTCATAAGCAGGTCTGCAGAAGCGGAGGAAAGATCATGAAAAGAAATCTATGTAGAAAGGAACTGCAAGAAGGGAACAAAACCACCATGCTTTTTGTTCCTTTTCAGCATCTTTTTCTTCCTATGCAACTAAAATACAAGACTCAATTTATGAAAATTAAAGCAGAGCTGAAGAAGGAATGAGAGACAGAAATTAAGCGTATCTTAGAAATTTGCCATTTGACTGATAATGACAGAAATTGTTTTACTGCCCAGATGCTAATCATGTTTTCAAATTATATCATAATTATTCAAATGCAAGTGACCTTGCCATGTGTAAGTCTTAGGAACTGCTTGTACACTACAAAGAACAGATTTTTAGACTGTTTGCAAGCTGAAATTTGATTATGCTGAAATATTGCATACCAAGGAATAATGTGTTCTGACTTAGTGAGAATGAGCTGACTGGAAGCAAGGTGAGACACTAATTAAAATCTGTGCAGCACCTGGAAATTATCAAGTGGTTTAAGTATAAAGTGTTGTTATTATTAATGTACAAATATGCATCTCTTCATGACTGAAAGAACATACAGAAAGAACACAGCTAGTAGTCCTTTATTCTCTAGACCCTTCAGCTTGCTTATGAATTCTGTACTGATGTGTCTGACGTTAAAGATTGTTTTTAATAAGTTTCTCATTACTTTTCTAAAAAGATACTCTTTCCTTCTGTGTACTTGGGAAGGGAGAGTTGCTTTCAAGGTAGGTAAAATATCATGTTGCAATCACTTAAAATTCATAGGAAAATACCTTTAAAATATATGATCTGATCTAATACGGTTCAGCTGGTCCACATTCTCTCAGTAGGGTTCAGTAACACTTCCCATACTTTGTCTGCATGAAATACATACATGGAAAGCCATATCAAATCAGATAGAGGTAAACAAAAGAAGACTTGTCATAACTGTAATGGTTAAAAATGCAGATTCCATTCTTTCTACTTATTCCACTCGGACAAGAAAGTTACATTGAATGTCATCTTAACATACTGTTTATCCTCTGCATGTCATGTGTGATCCAGGACAGTATATCTATTCAAAATTATATTAAAAAGATTTCTTGGTTGTTCCAAAGTTATTTTCAGGCACTGGTAAGTGTTCTGTATTTTATTTGGAACACTCTGTGCTTGTCAAATCACATTTTTGCTTGTTCTATAATAATGCTTACCCTATCTGCATCACTACATCATCTGAAAGCATTCTGGTACTATATTAAAACCAAAACAAAACCCACCATATTCTGTGGTTTATTCACTCATCACAGAGGGGAAAACATTTGTGCAATACAGCATAGCAGTATGGCATGGAGGGAGACAGTGCATACATTTTTCAAAGTGCATCTGAAAATGAAGTAAGTAAGGTTTGAGAACCCTGCTCTGCCTATGGACTAAAAGGTGATACCATGGCTCTTAGTTTGGGTAGGTGCTCACTACAAAATCATGGGCTGTATTACCAGACAGAATAAACTCCTGAAAAGATCATCTTTAACCTGCATGTAGGAGGACTCATTACCCTTGAGGATTAGGGTTACTGACCCTGATCTGCCTTCTAGATCTTCACAATGAAATCTTTTGGGTGCCTGAGCCCCACAGGGCCCAAATCTTGAGCTTCATTAGTACTTCATAGGGCAGCAGTATAGAAAATGCAGATTAGTTTTCCTGTGTTAGTAGTGGCCCACAGTAGTGAAAAAAACCCACATTATTCAGTGCCAACTGGACCATTCGATGTACATCATCGCACCGTGGCACTCTATCTAGGAACAACAGAAGTTTCTCAGCAACAAAAGTTATAAGAGACAGAGCACTCTCTGAACATAACAATACCGTTTCAGGGGCATACTACATTGTGCTGCTGAAGATAGCTAAGCTAGAGACTATCTGCACAGTACAAAAAGCAATTAGTGGGGGAAAAAAAACAAAACAAAACAAAACAAAAACCAAAACAACCTATACAAAATCAAGCAGTGTTGCCCTAGAATCCAGTTCCAAATCCTGTCCTGTCCTCCCCTGACACTTGAGTTGTATGTGCTAGTACTCGACTGCACCAAAGAAGGAAATTGCTTATTATATTACCCATTATACTTCTGTAACTATGTATGAAAATAGGGAAGCCATCTATAGATATGAAACTTTGCATAATGACAGCCTACAAACATACTATGTCACCAGAGAAAAAAAACAAAGATGACAAGGAGGTTGTAAACAACCTAAATCAATCCATTGCAGGGATTATAAGAACCATCTTCAAAGTCACCCTTCCAGGGGTAAAACCAATTGTTAATAATTTGTAACCAGGTCTAAAACACTCACTCTGGAGGCAGGAAAACATGTGAAACACCGTCTGCTGACAAAGTGAGCCGAGCTTGCCCCCATTATCCCACCCAAACAAGCCACTGCACTGAGTACAGTGAACAACCTGTATAAACCATATGGAGCCTAGTTTACATTTTCAGTGTTTCCATATGCGCTGGATATATATATATTACTCAACACAGATAGTTTTAGAGAAACCTTGAATTGTTCCGTCAGGATACAGGAACACTTCCCATAGGACATCGTGGAAACGCAGGGATGTAACAAATGCTTCCAGGACAGCTGCAATGCCACGTATGCTGTCCATCAGTGCTATGTCTGCTCCAGCTACCTACACAGGAGTTAAGGAGACCGACTTCTGAAAAGTAAGAAAACAGACTGGGAAGAATGCAGGGTAGGGCTGATTGACAGGAAGCAGACACTGTAATTAGCTGGAATTACTGGTCATGCTTCTACTATTGATTTTTTTTTTAATCATTATCATCGAGAACTATTTTGAGACAGTGGCTAGATAAGGGCACCACAGCACTAAGCAGGCTAACTGAAGCAGCAAAACCAAAAGTTTAGAGTGGTAGAAATGATAAAGGCTAGAAAAAACCCAGCTGACTAAGAATGAGAAAAAGAGAAAGGCAAAGATAACATGAATAGATGTTTTAAAGAGACAAAGTAAACTTACCCATAACCCTCAAAATTCCAAACCCTTAAATGCACCTAACAGAAAAGGTTATGCTAAAGAGTTAAAATTGCTTTAAGAGACAGAGAGAGCATGGCTACCAGAAGAACACAAGCTACAAAAACAACTTAAAGAGAGACTGCACTGCAACAGAAAAGTCAGCTCAGGTGCAAAGATACAAAAATGTAATTTTCAGCAATTTTCAGTAGTTTTCATGAGCAGTTTTCATTTTTTTAGGCAAAAAGCCTCAAAAACCTGTGAGAAATCTCAGGAAAAATTTGGGATTGACAGCAAGGAGGTATAAGATGATAATGTTTGGCTGTCTAGAATTCTCTATCAGGTATCATCTAAACATGGTGTAATGCTATTTTTTTTCCACAATCAAAACCTTCAGTTTCTACAGATCTATTCATTAGATGTACACACTACAAACAAGATGTTAGAAAATTTTAGTGTTGTACCAGAAAAATATGACTGGGACAAAATGTTATGTACCTAGTAAGTGGCTAAGTGAAAATAGCCTACTTATTTCAACGTTAAGAATTTCAGATATTTATTTTATATAAACACCTCAAAAAGTAGGATATTGAACCTACAGTTCCTAAACTCAGGGTAAGGTACTTAATAGGTATCTCCAGTTACAGTGTACACATGCAGGTTTTTTTGAAAAGTCTAAGAAAAGGAAGGATAATTATAAAAAAAAACGCATACCACATTTACATACATGCTTCACAACACAGTCACATTTAAAACGTCCTTCACCTTAAAGATAGATATCTTTCATCACAGTCTTTGATATAGACCACAAAAACTTCAAGGGCCAAGCCAGAGCAATCTGAGCTTGAATTCAGTGTAATTACCTAGAGAGCAGGCAAACATCATGTTAGCGATTTCTTCACCTTTTCTCACAGTGGTTGCTGCATTGTAGTGATTGAACTTCCCTTTTTGTGCAAGTTGCTGGGCAAACAAGGAGAGGGTCCACCAATGACCAAAGGAAAACTGGTCATTGGAGGACTTCCCAGATAGTTTAAGACAAACAGCTGTAAAGGCAGTGAAAGACAATGAAAGTTTCACCCTCAGCTTCAGTTATGTATACAGTTCGTAGCAAAAGTAACTGGTATGAACACTAAGTTAAAGTAGCACAGGCTAATGCAGTGATCTGTTTAGAAGCTACCTTCTTTAGGATACAATGAGAGGTTTTAAATTATTAATGTTACAAGTAATTAATGGATTGAGATCCTAAAACTAAAAGTAACCAAGTAATACAAGATCTGGCTGTAGAAAAATTCCTAAATCAACTTATGAATCCTACACAATTCTTTTGGAGCATCCACAGTAGCTGGGAATGTTTGGACAAGGGGACCCTATCGGCTTTTCATGTTTCTTTGTCCAGAAGATAGTTACACAGGCCAGTACACTGGCCTTGTCATACAGGAATTCTGGCTCAAAACAAGGGTTTAGGGAGGAGACACACAAGATGGCCTAAAGAGCTATAATAATACATAGGATGAATTAAGCACCAGGAGGATGGACGAACAGAGTTTAACAGCCAGGCTGCTGAAAAATGGACACCAGAGCCAAGTGTTCCTGACACAAAACTGTCCCATGGCACCTATTTGAGACGAGGATTCACAGCCAAAAAGATGGTTTAGATTCAGATGCAAATTCATGGCCTTCGGTGTGTTGTGTTAGAAAAAAGAACATCTATAAGCAACTAAGTAAAGCAGATATTGCGTCTATAGGTAACATATTACGGAGTACTTTTACCTTCACACACAGACACCCATTACTACAATATTCAGTAGGCCCATCAGTTTGGGTAATATGTAAATAATGCACCCAGGAACACAGACAGCTAAGACTCAGCACACAGTGCTTATCCACTGTTTTTATAAGATAAAAGCAACACATTTCTCTCAATATAGTACTTTACTGGCCAGCCTGTATGATTTACCAGGATTGCAGAATCCAGACGTTAGCAGAATACTGAAGCAAAATATATGAACCCCATTCTTAGAGAGTGGGTTTTTTCATCTTTGAGGACCAGGAAAACAGATGGTCCTGCTGTAACAGCAAATGGTGCAAAGATGCTGGACATCAGCTGAGGAGAATACTCTTACCTAAAATAATCAATAGGAACCTATTTCAGAGCAGCTCTTGAATAACTTGGAAAGAGACTTTCTGGAGACCTTTTCCAAGCAAAGAAGGTTTTCCTTTCCCAGATCAGAAAGGCAGGATTGGAAGATTCATTCATTTGTGCCTTTATTTAAATAACTGAGAGTCTGTTAACTAAAGTGGTTGTGGCAGTCTCCTGCCTGGGCTGAAAGACAGGGCGATAAGCCTAACATAGCTAATTACAGCAGCAACCATCCTAAATCCTCTCAGAATCTGTTTCATAGAAATATCACTTTTCTGTGAAATAATTACCTCTTACATGCCAAATCATATTCCTGACATGCATATTTTAATGCTCTGACATTTTAATGCCATCTGCTGCCAAGAAGCCCAGCCTGCCACGCTGTCAGAACTCAATCCCTGCACCATCTTCCTACTCCCCATTATTCCACTCTTCCCCTGAATCAGAGGAATTGTTTCTCCAATGCCCAGTGTTATGATTTACCCTTTGGCAGCATGGGTAGGAGACACCACCAAAAGCAAATGACAGCAATTTTCAGCCTATTTGTACATTTTGTGGCTACAGTTTCTGTAAAGTGAAGAGGAATCAAAGCCCATTGCTCTTGGAAGCACCAACTGCCTTTAGATCATGTGTTCCGAGGCATTTGTGTACGCAATAGAAATAACGAACAGTCCCGTTTCCTCTTCCTCGACCTATGGCAATGGAGGAAAAAACTTCCTCTCGTGTCATTTACCTCAAATCAGTGAAGGGGCAGGTATGATGAAATTATAAAGTACCTTCAGTCAGATAGGATTAGCTAAGGCTTTTATCTTCACTTTCCAATATCTTAAACATTGGCAATGCAACCTTGCACACAAAAAAAGCAAAGAGAACAACCACATACACCACAGACAAAGTTGTCTTGGACAACTTGCATAGTAGAAACAGATTTTATTCCCCCCCCCCCCCCCCCCCCGATTTAGGAAGTCTAAACAGTGTGGCTTTACATTTCAGATTAAATCAATAACACACTAATAGTATTTAGGAAAGAGTTACAGTCACCAAATAATATTTTCCGCTATGTTCAGGCATTTCAGCAGAACTGGGACTGTGTGCTGTACACTGAGCATGTACAGGTAAATGTTCAGAAACAAGGAGAAACAATACTTATGTCCTTATGTGTAGTAAACAGTGATTTTAAAACCAGTGGACTCAATCCTGATTCCAGTTATGTCAGTTGTGAGATAAGAGTGCTTCTACAAAGAAGAGGGACGACAAATAATCATTAATCATGAAGTCACTGAAAATACAGGAACATTTTCCAACACAACTATATTGCCAGTACTAAATATAAGACAACAAGTAAAACTGTGCTACTTTCCTCTGTTCTCCCTTATTGTTCCCCCACCATTATGTATTCCATACTTACTTTTCTAGGTCTAGTGACTGACAACATGTATTATCCATTCCTATCGGGACTGGAAGATCATTGGCACTGCCATGTCAGTGCACCCCTCCTTGCAGGCTGCCACTAATAACTTTTCTGACCTGAGATTTCTCACAAGTCAGCAACTGGTTGCCAGATGCTCATATATAAATATTTCATTGATACCTTTTTGTTTAGTAGCAACAACTCAAAAAAGCACAGATGGATTGATATTAAACCCAAAATAAATTAATAGACAGATTGCAAACTGGTTTATTACATCTAAAAGAAAGCAAACCATCTTTTTTTAGAGCTCCCTTTCATTTCTTTGTATTAAAATCATGTTGATTAATTAGACATCTTTCAAAAAAAAAAAACCAAAACACCCAACACTGCTCTTTGAAAATTACAACCAAGATAAACCAGCAAAACAGAGGAAGCCATGTTCACCATCCAATGTACATCTAAATGGAGTCATTTGGGAGCTTTCTTCATTAATTTCATAAGGGCTAGTAGTAAACTGATTACACAGAAAAACAACCCCATATTGCCTTTAATGTTGATCATAAATTAAAACCAAATCAAAACGTAGGAAAAATAAACATGCCCAACAAAGGATACTGGCTCGAAAAACTTCTGTCATTTGTTTCAGGACTACTAACGTACATCTCTATACTTTACAGAACATTTTGTTCAAAAGACAACAGTAACAACATGGAACAGTCTTATGTGGAAAGCTCTCAAGCCTGCTCTGGGGACTCAGCATACTCTGGTGGCCTTCTGAAACACCTCTGCACTAATGCAGGCAGCATAGGGAACAATCAGGAGGAGCTAGAAGTCTCTGTGCAGTTACATGACTGGAGTGCTGCGACAGGCTCTTCAGGAAGGACAGCATGGGAAGGCCAGGAGGGGGACTTGCCAAATATGTGAGAGAGCAGCTGGAATGCATGGAGCTTTGCCAGGGATGGGTGTCACTGTACTGGGTATCTGCTATAGACCTCCTGATCATGAAGAAGGAGATAAGGCCTTCTTCAAACAACCAGAATAACCCTCATGTTCAGACCCTGGTCCTCATGGGGGACTTCAACCACGCCAATATCTGCTAGAAGGACAACACAGCAGCCCTCAAGTAATCTAGCAGACTTGTGGAATGCATTAACAACAACTTCCCAACACAAATGATCACAGAACCAACAAGGAAAGGTGCTCTGCTGGACCTTGTACTTACAAAGAACTGGCAACAGATGGGAAAGTCAGAGGCAGCCTTGGCTGCAGTAACCATGAAGTGATGGGCTTGAGGATCCTGAGAAGAGGGAGCAGGGCAGAAAGCAGGACCACAGCCTTGGCTTTCAGGAGAGTAGAGACCATCTTCTTCAGAGATCTGTTTAAAAGAACTCCATGGGATATGGCTCTGGAGAGAAGAGGGGTCCAGGAAAGCTGGTTGATATTCAGGCATCACCTCCTCCAAGCTCAAGAAAGGTCCATCCTGACAAATAAGAAATCAAGCAAACGCAGCAAGAGGCCTGCATGGATGAGCAAGGAGCTCCTAACTGAACTCAGACATCAAAAGGAAGCTTACAAGGGGTGAAAATACTAATTTCACTGTTAGTCTTCCAGGGCCTTATGAGTCTGAACTACGGGACATTTTGATTGCTGATTTATTTTTAAATGATCCTTCCGACAAAACTAGGACCTACTGCATGCGCCTCTGGGCAGACTTCTGCATCAGTTCTTAGGGGCAGCATCAGGACCTAAAGTCACATAGTTCTTCAGAGAGAAACAAAATCTTTATTTCTATAAAACATATAAAACCAGAACAAAAAGTCTGTTGATCTCAACACAAACATGAGGATCTTTTTCAAGATAATTGTATGCATTTTCAAGGTCTGAAGCTGTATGTTACAAGGACGCAAACAACAAAGGACAAAATGCTGACCCAATATCAAGGCATTAACAACTTTGTTGTTTAATAATGAGAAGAAAAAAAATAAATCACTTTACTCTTGTGGAAAGTGGCCTAACATTTATTCACACATATGCACAGTTATTCACATGTTACTACACTTTAAAAAAGTTCTCCTCTTGCTATAAGCTGGCATAAAATGTCAAGTCAGCAATTCTGTGCACTGATGCTATAAATATTTGATATCTACAAAATAAGTCATAACAATGTTTCCTACATACTGCCCTCAAGAGATTCCATAGGATACAAGAGGAGTCAGCATGCTGTGACCACTCTGCACAGGTTCCGAAGGGTCTATGCTACTTCAGTGAAATGATAAACACCCAGTCAAGATGTATGCTGACTCTAAGACACTGATCATAACCAGCACAAAGATATGTTGGCTTTCTGTGATTAAATGATTTGTCAGTCTGATCCCAAAAATTATTTGTGCATCTACAGCTCTAGCGAAAGCGTGTAACTCCAACGCATTTGCTTCCACAGCTGAAGCATCTTAATGAAAGCAATCATTATTTTTGTAATTTACTTCTGAACTCTTCAGAGACACCATCAGCTGAAACGAGGCACTTCTGCCTGAATATTGCTTTCTGAGCCTTTTGTTATAAGCTGTACTTAAGGTGAAAGAAATTTGAGAAAAATAATTTCAGACTTTCCCCATTGATTTGGTCTGTGCACTTGACAGCACTTCATAAACCTTTTGTCACTGCTGCTTGTTTGAGGTGGATCAAGTTTTCATCTTTCCTCAGTTCAACAGAAGAGGAGGAAAAAAACATTTAAAACAGCAATGTGAGGTACAAAAATAATTTGGAGAGGATCTAAGGGCATGTATGGTACTAGACACTTTTTGAAAATTACTTCCGAGCACTATGCCTCTGACCTGCACATCATTCTCTAAGCACTGTCCAAAAAGCAACAAAGGTTAATGTTCTGTAATACAGATACTTGCCTCCTAGCACCAAGTATCTTTTAACTCAGTAACATTATGCAAATAAGACCATGTCTACTTTGAGCAATCTATATATCACTGTACAACATCTGCAGTTTTGTTGGCACATACCGTAACATTTCTTCACAGATTGTGCCCAGAAATTCAACCACAGACAATTCAATCACAACTTTTCACTTAGTTATAGCTATACAAACTTGCCTACTATTAATTTTTGAGAATCAAAACCCAGATGAGCGAGCTTGATACCACATCTACAGGAGAGTACAAAAAACAGAATATTGGCCTGCAGGAGCAATTTTTGCCTGCTGTATTCAACACTTTGTCCCTATTAAGGCTATTTTTTATACAGAAGTGAAATACTGATGGCTTCTATACAATTTCTTTACTTGAAGTCGGGGCTTAATTCCTACCTGTTATAACAATTCCTGTAGGCAACAGGAAACCTGCATAAGACAGAATGGCCTGCAGTACCATAAACCAAAAACCGAGGTAAAACCATGAATAAGAAATCACAAAATTATTCATTATAAGTTCTGTTCCTTAACCACTGTTCTCAAGTCATGCAAAGCTCTCATCAGTTTAAAACCAACATAACTTCAGTTCTGGAATCAGGAATCAGAGGAGACGGGGAAAATCTTGCAAAGGTGTGTATCTCAATTAACTAGAATTGTTGCCCATAGAAGCAGGGATAAGAAGTGATGGAAATCCTGGCAACAGTAATTCTTAAAACCAGACTGAGTGCAGTACAACCAGTACTGTAATAAACAACAGAGTAATGCTCCAGACCACTGGAGGACCAACAAGAAGTTATTCTCCAACTCTAAATTACAGAAGTCAAGGGACAATAAAAGCTTTCAGGTAATAGATGTCTCATTGTATCTAATCACTGAAACTAAGTTAATCCAAGAAATAAAATTTGGTTTTATATTACCGAAATCGTTTGTCTGACAAAAATTAAAGACCACTAACCCTTTCTATCGAGTTTAAGCTTAATTACTGTCATGCCAACATACAGAGAATAATCTTGAAATAATAATCCAGAATTAAAATATGAATCCAAAGCATTGTCATCAAATTTTTACATAGGTGTTTCTTAAAATTGTCTCAGAATATGTAAAATATGTATTTTGTATTTGCAATTGTTACTTTGTGAGGAATTAATTAGAAAGATAAATTATACCTAATATTGGTTGTTTTTCTTTCGGCACTTCCAATGCAAAAGCCTAACGATTTCTAAACATAAAACATTATTTCCTTTCACATTCCTTTGTGTCAGTTCTGTAGATTCAGCAATGATCAGCTCTGTGAAACCTGCCTGTATTTTGACAATAGGCTATATGATCCAAAAAGTAAGCCACACACCCCCCGCATTTAAAAACGGCTCAGTGACTGCAAATGCCAAGAGAGCGCGGCTCCTACTCCGAGAGTTCAAAAAGAACAAAGTGCTGCAGGTAGCCCCCCCTCAGAGGGCATTTCACCTACATGGCGGTAATTCCAGTCTAAGCCCATGGAATCCAAAAGCCAGTGCATGCTACAAACCATCACACATGAAGATGCCACTCCTGACTCCAAAAGTTCATGAACCACAAACTGAAGACAGTTTACTACCTACAAGGCTTGACACGGCTGTACACACCTCCTCACTAGGTGTGCATTGCTGACTGCTAGCAAAGACAGAGTGCTTGGCTAGGGAGAGCTCTGCTCTGACCCCACATGGTTGCTCTTGTAGTTAACTTTTGCTCTAACCTATGAGGTTCCCCAGCGGAAGGCCTCCCAAAATCTGAGGAACTAAACAAGACTCCAGGTGACCTTCATTTCTTCAAAGTGGAGGCACTGCCTCCCCTTTAAGAATCTCCTCCCTGAAAGGTACAGTAATTTTCTCTAATGATGCTTTGATCTTACGCAAGTTAGCACTCATATACTTGAAATATCAATAAAAAAATCAAATGACTGCTTATCTGTCTTCCTCATCCAGCATTTCACAATGAAAAAAAGCCATTGCAAATTCGAAGATTCCATTCCTCAGAAATGCAAAGATGTATTTAGTCCAGTCATGGCTTGCTACTAGTGTTACATACAGTTATTTGATACCACTTTATTCTTGCAGTGCTACCCCAAATAAAGAGTATGAATGCAAACTCTCTCTTTACACTGATCATACAAATATTAGTCTATTGGTTGTGACTAGATAACCAACAACTTAAAATACGATTGTTATGGGTTATTTTGTTGGTTCAGTTCAAATCACAGTGAGGGAAAGAAATCAAATATCATCAAAAACATTTCCAGAGAGAGGGAGAGAAAGAGGATAAAGCAGGTTTCCATGGTTACTTTGTTAACCATCTCCATTTTGCTGTTTACATAGTTTAAAAGCTACAAGACACTATAAACAAGAAGAAATTAAATATTTATTAAGATCTACATTACAGAAAGCTCCCACCATATGTCATGTTTGTTTCAACAGCTGACTGTCCAATGAAGCTGTAAAAGATGCACTGACATCTACTAGTTGCTGGTGCTATCAACTATATTATATAGGACAAACCCTTATTGAACATGCACAGAGGAAGCCCTTGACTCAAGTTCATTTACTAATATTTCACCTGTAATTTATTTGCAGTAGAAGATGATCCCTTGCCTTGAGAGCAATGATAAAATTTCAGGTGTCTCACTTGTAAGTAAAAGCTCTTGCTTAGCTGTCAGCTAAAACTAACCGACCACCAAAGGCTGCTCTCAAGCTCTATCCATTTTAACAGCTGCAGTTTTAATCATTTACTTCTAAAGCAAAAGAAGTTCCTCTTATCTTGAGTCATCACCCTAAATGAAAAGTTAATTGTGTATAACAGCACTTTTCAGCAAAAGTCATCTAAATCAGGTCATTTTTATTTTGATTTCCTGGAAACTTTTATTTTAGCTAGGCTTCTTATTGTTTGGGGGAGGAAAGACAAGTAACTCTGTGATACCACTAGTAGTGGGAAGACTTCAGACTCACACTCAAAAGCCCAGAAGTTCTATATGGAGTTCCCAGGGCAGGAAAGTCTGGAGATATTTTGAAAGTCCTGGGTATTTGGATATCAACTTCATTCAGTTAAGAGGCAGCACTCAGCCTTAGGTCCTGTATGCATAGTCATCACACAGCAACAAAGTTAACTCCCAACACTGAAAGCAGTCCTGCAGTACTCATTTCAGTAGAAGATGGTAAGTAGAATCATAGAATCATTTAGGCTGGAAAAGACCCTTAAGATCATGGAGTCCAACTGTTAACCTAACCCTACCAAGTCCACCACTAAACCATGTCCCTAAGCACCACATCTACATGTCTTTTAAATACCTCCAGGGATGGTGATTCAAGTAGTACAGTACAGTCTATTTAAGTAGCACATGGAGACCAAGACAGACATATTTTTCTAAGAAGCAATGTTTTTCCTGCTGTGTCCTAGCCAAAAAGTGTCCTGGAAACTGTTGTGCAGCTTGAACACTATCAGCCTGTCCATCATCCTCCAGGCAAACTTCTACATTTCACTGTTGCTGTGTGTTTGCAAAAATTTCTTCATTGTACACATTTATTTTTCTTTTAGACAATCTGTGAATCTTGCAGAGGTCAGTTATCTCTTCTCCATGGCAGGATCAACTCTACTTAGGTTACTCTTGAACAAGATTTGTTCCTGAGTTGTTGCTATACTCTGAGGGCATTCAAATGAGAAAATTTATCTGAGCAACCCATGGCCCGTTTTGGCTCCCCTTTTCCATCCATTCAGAAAAGATATTTTATATATTTAATATATATGAGATATATATTTGAGTTTGGCATAATTCAAAGAAAACCACTACTGAAGTTTACATTCTAATCTTAACTCCCTATCACTGGTCAAAAAACTACGGTCAGTATTTGAAACTACTCTGCCTCACTAGCACATTGTAAACGTCTAACACTTAATATTTTCAGAGCAATAGTCTAATCCAGATTTGAAAAGCAATTCATTGTACCAAAATGCTAGATACATTTTGAAATAATCTCTAAATCTACCAGAACTGTCTCTGAAAAGCACTAGCACATGGAATACTATATGCTCTAGCTATAAGGATAATGATGTTCATTATGTAACATCAGTATTCACAAAAAATAGTAGGGCAATACTTATCACTTATACATCCTGATTGTCTTTACATCAGTCAAGGTGGAATTCTGCTTTATTTAATGTTTTTTGGGTTTGGGGTAACATCACATAACTCAGGCAAGCAAACTGCATTTTACTCTTCACATAGAACATAACAGCAGAGGCTGGCTGGAAAGTGGAGTTAATTTTCAAGCGTCCAGCTATGTTGCTTGCAAGAAATGCTAAAACTTCTCCAGGAGAAAGCAAACAAGAACTGTATAACAGCTGATAAAAAGTATTATCTTTTGGTTGCCATGACCTTAGCTTGTTCTTCAGCATGGCATGGAGGTACTGCAATTACATTTTTGGGACATATTAGGAAGCCTACAGCATCTTACTTCTTATTTCAGACAGTAAGATAGAGGTCTGAAGGTTTTGACCCCTCATTCCTTCAAAAATATGAGTTCTACCCAACTATTTACTTGTGACCTTCAAGATGGAAGTCTGCATGGGATTGATTCACATGGCCCAATTTCTTCAGGAGCTACAGAAGGAGTGTTTCCCTTTACACTGCATAACATAAACAACATATATTTGCAAAGATGCTAAGTGACATAGTTTATACATGCTTTATTGATTTTTTACCTTAGCTGCTTAAAAGACCAGTTTTTACTACAGTTCCCTATTTACATTTATAATCTGGTCAAGTAAATGCAATTAAGAGCACATACAGACTGCAAAAAATCACTTTTTTTTTTTTACCCTAAATTTATATCTGTAATAAAATTATTCCAAATCCAATAGTTACTTCCTGTCCTGTTTTATCATCTGTTCTTGGTGTTACATAAAGAGCTTATACTAAATATCAACGTTGAGCTCTTATATAGCATTCTTAATCCATAGATCTCAAGCATTTTACAAAGGATGATCATCATCCTGCTTCATCTATTGAAAGAAAAAAACATTAAGATCTTCAGAGTGAAATTTGGATCTCACTGAATTCCCACAGTCCACAGTAAAGCTAGGATTATACTTTACATTCCAGTACCACTGGTCAGCCAGAACAGCACCCATATCTGCAGATGGATCCCAGAACCTTCCGTAACACTGGGGGCCTGTGATTTGCACTCAGCAATCCCACATGCCACTTCAGCACCAATTCAGAGAGAATATAGCTTTCAACACATATCTTATTCAGCTTGACATTCACTAAAATGCTTCCCATCCCACACAGGCAGCACTTTTTTAACAGTGCACTCTACCTTCTCCCGGGTGTCCTGCTTACAGCTCTAAACACACTAACATTGCCATCAGTGCTGTAAATAACTGTAGTCAAGTCCTCTACTCAGGCTTTACTACTGAAATCAATACTGCTGCAGACAGACAGACACAGATATCGAGGTCTAATGCTGCTGCTCAGGTGTCTCAAAGTATTTTTACCTCCACACCAAAACCCTCAAATCATCTGATCTGTGGGTAATTAGGTATGAGTTACCAGGCCTCCTGCCTTCATCCTTTTCTGCCCTATTTTAGATGTTTCTCATGCCCACTCTTTGCACCTTGCTCTAAGCTAGATGTTTAAACTTACAGACTTCCTTAACTCTATAAACTCTCCTGGACTATTCAGAGGACCTAGAACCAAGTATTGGAGCTTGGAGGGACAAGGACTGAAAGCAGACAGGGTACTAACAACCACACAGGTTACTGGAGTATGGATCTGACTGAAACTGCTGCATGGTACTGCACAGCCATAAAATAAACAGTAATGCGATCTACTTCAGTATGGCATCTGATCACGTACTATGCAGACGTGACGATCTGAGAAAATTTTGTAATTTAGGACTTCAGATTAAAGCTAGGGGGTTATTGTTTTGACATGCTGTATCACAACCACCTCAAAAACATTTTGGACCCGGGCAAAGTCAAGAAAGCACAAAGATGAACCAAAGAGCCGTGACCTTCAGGAGAGGATTCAGAACACTTCAGTCCCCAGAACACTCCACACAATAAAGTAGCCAAGGAAGAGAAGCGCACGCAAGCTTTCCTGCACACGAAGGGAGTCGTTCTGTATTCCACCGTGCTAACCCGGACAGGTTATTCTGAGCAGCTGTTCCTAGAATCCCATGTTACAAGAACTACCTACTGTCGGAACCGGTACTTTCAGGAACAGAAGGCACAAAAGCAGAGGAGGTCACAAAACAGACTGCATCTTCTGGGACGCACGTTTCCTAGAACGGGACCTTCGGCCTCACAGACTCCCCTGCCACTCCCCGAAACATTTGCCATGCAGAGAAAGCCGTTACAGAGAAAGCACAGCTTAGACGTGCAACCCGTCATCCGTTCCCAAGCGTAGCCAGGTCCCAGTGAAGTACAAGCGCAGAAAGACAGACCGCAGCTCTGCGGATGTCGCCAGGCAGCTCCTCGTGCCTGCATTTAGGTCGAGTACACTCGAGCGGGCTCCAGGTGCCACCGGTTTCTGGCCGGCCCGGGGCCCACCGCCGGCCCGGGGCCCACCGCCGGCCCGGGGCCCACCGCCGGCCCGGGGCCCACCGCCGGCCCGGCAATCCCCCAGGGCGAGACGGCCGCCCCGCAGGCAGCGCCAGGGCGAGGCCGCCCCCTGGCGGCGGCCAGGGGCCGCGCCGGCGCAGCCGCCCGGCCGCGGCCTGGGGCGGGCCCGGCTGAACCCGGCGGCAGGGGCGGGAAACGCGAGCGCCCTTTGGGAAGGCCGGCTCCCCGGGGCCGGCTCTGGCGCTGAAGCAGCAGGCCGCCGGCAGTAAAGCCCTCGTAATTTAACGGTTTATTTTCTCCCGCATGCGGCGGGGAAAACAGGGCAGCAGGCTCGCAACACGTTCCTTTTTAAGGGGGAGGATGCGAGGTAAGTAACCTCAGAGCAGCGGTGATTCAGATGGATAAAGGTTTAGTCTGAATCATGTGCTGGCTAAGATGTAATTTACAGCAGCTGTGCTGCATACAACTCATTTACCAGAAGCTGGGAGTAGCAAAGAATGCTCTTTTCATCCTATTTTTTCCACGTTTTTTTCCAGCACCGGTCTACATCTTAATTCCAACATACTCCCACGCAAAAATAGCACGCGGCTTACTGAAACACATCTAAAACATAAAACATGAAATAACTTTGAGATTGAAGTTTATACCAACCACATCCTACTGTTTGGAAGTTGTGACCGTGTCTCTTAGCACGCCAAAGTACAAGTGTGGGTCACAACACATGGAAGAAAGAAAGACAACATTACAAGCAAGAAAGACAAACTAATAGAAAAGAAAACAAACTTAAGCAGAAATCTGTAAATTTATACTCCAGGTCATATAAAATCCTTACACGTGTGTTTAGCTTTAACTACAAGTGTTTGGTGGAACTGGAAGCACTACATAAATAATACTTTTTTAATATAAATAACATCTTACATATTCAGTTTTGTGACTCTGAAATACAGGTTGCTGCAGTTACAAAAGACACAAAGTCCCTCGGACTGAAATCACGTGTAAACTCCAGCCAAATTCTGGCCCTTATAGTCAAAGTCAGGGACAAAAATGTTCCTGTGATATAATTTCCTGGACTTCAAAGAATAAATTCAGAATCTTTACAATCTCAGGTGGTTCAACACTCCTGGGCACATAGTTACTTCTATTATATTGAAATACAACCTTTGATCCAGCTCCATTAAACTACTCAATAAAATTATTTAAAAGCAGCCTGAACTGAATCTCAAAATCCTTCAGGTTCCACAAACAGCACATTTCTTGCTCATAGATAGTAACTCAAACACCCTGCAACAAAAATAACAAACTGTTTTAATTCACAGTTGCAACACATAAACATGATGAGATCTGTACCTTGTTAATCCCGACTTCCCCACTCCAACAGTTTAAGTTAAATGTCACATTTACATAATATTTACATAAAGATTCGGTTTTGTTTATACAAAACCCAGCCTTATTTTTGCAACATGCTGAATGCTAATTCATTATGTAACAACAGATTGTTTGCTCTATTAAAAAAAAGGTTTAATTCTGAGAAGGTGTTTGAGAGACAGCAGTTGCTCTGAAGCAATTCAGCATCATTCTTCATTACTGTCTGATCAAGTTTTTTGGGTTTGTTTTTGTTTTGCTTGTTTTTTTTCTTTAAAACAAACTTGGGTTTTTGGACTCTGTCCCACCCTAAGAAAGACACCCTAACTGATTTTATACACCATGGTCACTTGTACAGTTCATACTTAGCCCTGTACACACACAGCAGAACATTGACAGAGCCTCCCACCGCAACACATGGGAGTTTAACTATGGACTTTAACAGCGGTAAGGCTGGATCTTGTAGTTGGGAACATTTTAGAAGCTTCCAAGCACTGTCCAGTTTGATTTATTTATTTTTTTTTAGTATCACTTCAGTGTTATCACTGCTTTCAACAGGAGCACAATTATACTGGTGCCGACCCCTGCAAAAATTGCCAACACCAGCAAACATTGCAAAACTTCCAGCACATCTGAAAGCAGAGCTCACAGCAGTCTGTGATGCAGATGGATGTAACTGCAGTATTTTGTAAAAAGAGCTACAGCTTTCAGCTCCTTCACGCTGGGGTCTCTATGGATAGATTGGTTGCTGTTCTCTTCTGTATTTTAGAGCTTTAAAATGATTTTTGCAGAAATCCTAAGGCCCTATATTGAAAGTAAATTTAAACAAGAAATAATTCCTAAGCCAATACCACTACCTCTTCACAGTAATAAACACTTTAACCTTAAAACTACTTATAGATTAGACACAAAGCCAGTCAATCACATCTAGTGATTACTACAATTGCTTTTATTAGCAATAAGACTACATACTTGGGTTTTCAATGTGCTAACTTAATCACAAAATTTCAAATAAGTCTCTACAAGGGCTGTCTCCAGCATATCACAAGATGTACAAAAGATGGCAAGAATCACCTTTTGTTCTTCCTAGCTCTCTGGCTAAGGAGGTATTGTTACAGTGGGGCTTGTTTTGTCCGAAAGGATGTTTTTGTAATGTAACTTGGAAACAGCCTGTTTCTGCATTAGTCTGCTCTAGAAGCTTGTTTCACAGCTGAACACCCTTGACTGAAAACGCTGCTTCTGCTACTTCCACTGGCTTTATCTGCACTGCTCTAGAAAAGTACAGTCATCCAAGGGAGTCAAGACTGGTGAATACTTGCTAGAGCCTCGTGCCCTACTAGTCCTTGCCTGGTTTAAAGGCTAGGGATTGGAGGCAGAAAGGACCCCAAAGAGAATGCAAGTACAGCAGTTGCATATATCCTACACACAGTGGTCCCACCTGCACGTGACAAACTAAGTACCAGCATCACTGGATCCTTCCCCAGGAAGCATATCAGTAGATTTAAGTAGAATAATGCAGTGCATCACTTGTCTTTTGCAGTTTTTACTCTGTACATTACTTTGATTATTGCTGATAGATATAAATTATTTTCCTTCATCCAGATACGTTGCTGCTTAATCAATACAGCACCTTTGTGCCAGCACTGATCCAAGTGAGAAAAATGAGATAAAGACATAAAGTTGTCATAAGACATACCACAGGTAACGCTAAAGAAGACAGCATTGACCATTCAGTGGGTCTCCCATAGATGCACAGGCCACACATAGAAGTCAAACACATCTGCTCCAACCAGTCCTGCAGGACTCCCAGGCAAAGCAGTACAAAGATTGGCAAAATTGTTTAGGATTAACCTCATTTGGAATAGATCAGCCAAATCCATGCAATGTGGAAATTGCCCCTTGGGGCGCTGTGTTTTTCTCAAGGTGCCTGAAGGAAGGAGAGGGCAGCACCGTGGCCATTGTTTATGGCAAAAGACTAAGGTTACATGCTGACTAAAAGCATGGCTTGTAAAAGAGAAGGGAAGTCCCAAGGGTAAAAGCTACTGGGGAAATACTAGGGGACTCCATATGGCACAGGAAGACCAAAGTTGGTGTACTCGCATCCACACCACCTATCAGAAAGGGTCTGTGGTGTGAACGATCCCCAGAACCATGCTCAGATTTTAAGCAGGGGCATAGGTCTCTTCAGCTTGGGATAGCTTGAATATTTTTGAGCTTTTCAGTAAGTCTACACTTCCCATAGGGGTTAATGCTTAGATAGTGAGTGACTTCTCACCATCTCAGTAAAGCGTCATGATGTCTTTCAGGGGGAAGTGTCTGCAGCTTTAAAAAATTTGACCTCACAGGAACTGATCTCAGTGGTACCTTTCTGAACAGAGTAGAACAACAAGGAAATAAATAAATTTTACTTAAACCAGTTATCAGATAAGTTAATTAACATTCTTTTGGGTAGCATGGAAACATGTAGGGTCCTACGGTATTCCACAGAGAATGAAAACAGGAGTTGAGCCAGCTGATGAGCAGACTTTTCCTTACCTTCTTTCATGAATGTACCTTACTTAAAACCATAATCCCTCTTTTGCCATGGAACCATTCTGCCCTTACATGGAGGTGCCCCATTTCTAACTAAAAATCAACAGAGGTGGCAACACATACTAAACTTTGATCCAGAGGTAAACTATGCCTTGCTTCACTTAAGAACACTAGAAAAGGGGAAGATTTTCAAGTGTTGCATTTGGAGAACCTTTGCACAAGGTAGTAAGCTAAACCTAAATAACCTGCAACTTGAAACAAGCTAAAGTAATTGCAAACCATGGGGTGAGCTGTGAGCACTGCTAACAGATGGACACCTTTGGGAGACACTGGGGGTGCACAGTCCTGCGGCTCTTTTCACAGCCAGATCTGTACTGAAATGAGTATGATTCACACTTTTTCCACAGCACAGCAGTGCTGAAAGCGTGGAGATTTTTCAAAAGGATCATGCCTCCAGAAACTGTCATTCTTCTCCACTGCCCTCATCAGCATTGCCCTAAAGGAAGCACTGTTTGGCATTAGAACAGTAAATATTCTCATGTGTTCACAATTTTATTTCATCCAATGCCCTGTTCTCAGCACTGGATGAAATGCCTGGATAAAATAGCTTCAGTGAGCAAACAGCACCAGGCAGCCTCTCTCTTGCTCTTTACCCTCTAAACTGCTACCCCAAAGGCTATTTTTATGCATCTTGAACTCTGAAAATATACCCATTGCTCCATTCTGAGGATACTTAGATTTAGGAGGAACAGGGTTGTTTTTCCTGTAGTCACAATGAAAAAAATATTACTATGTTTGTATAGTGCTTGTGTGACAAATAACATGGATCAATAATTTTGCTGATCTTAAAAGAAGTAACAAATACTTTCTTTTATATCATTGTGTGAAAACAGTGGGCAAATAACCTTCCAAGTATGGTAGTACATTTTTAATGGATAGTATCAAAACTCAGTTTTCATCATGAAATTACTGATCTTTCCCCCATGAACTTCCAGGATCCCTGCTTCAAACATTATGGTATAGCTAACAAATGTTCAAGGCCCAGACCCTGACGTACTCAACTGCACTTTAGTTTCACAGTAGTTCCATGATGCCACCATATTTCAGCATGCAAGTTAAGTGATCAGAAATCTAGTCCTACAATCCAGTTCAGCCCAAGCCAGTAAACACCACATAATTAGCCATTTCAGTATAATACACACTTTTCATTAACAAATACATTTTAAAAGATGGGATTTTTAAACCTAAGCTATCTTAAAAACCATATCAGAAGCATAGTTCAAGCCACAGCTAGATGGATGGACAGAAATTATTTTATATTTATTTTTGCTAAGAACACAGAAGCAGCTGTGCGGCTGTAATTTGTAAAAGGAACTAGGCCTTAAGCCTCATTGTTTTAAGACTATTCGCCTTATGGTTTTAAGACTATTCATATTAGACATATAACTAATGATTAGATATTGGTTGAGATATGATTAATAGAATGCAGGTGCATATAAAACAATATCTATGAGCTGCATAATTGTTCTATGAGACTCCCTCTTCATGGCTGGCTTAGAATCCAGTCAGGCTGAATCAACAGAGGAAGGATCATACATCTTAGACCTAAGACACAGGAGTAAGTGATTAACTTTAGAACAAGATAAATTAATAAAATAACCTGAGTAGTTTCTTTAGAAATTCATAGGTACCTTTGAAGTGTAAGAAGATATGTGATGATGGCAACCGGAGACTTTCTGCCTGTGACCACCAATCTCAGAAGAACAGAGACATGAGAATGGAGAATGGATGAGGTAAGATGATGAATGATAACAATATGAGAATAGAGAATCGGCTGGAAAATTACAGAGACTTTGGATTGGGACAATGGGTGGCAAAAGGGTATATAAGATTTGGAAACTTTTGGAAGTGTGCCATTCACTGCGGTGGTGGCCCAACTCTGAGTTGTTAATAAAGCAAACCTAGAGAAACCCATGGTTGAAAATTCTTTAACATAATTCCCTATCATACTTCGTGTCATGCTTCCCTTTGGCAAGCCATTGACTGTGTATGCCAGGCTATGTACAGCCCTAGTCCCTTCAATCAGCATTTTAATAAGTAATTGGGCACAGATTGTCCTTTTAGCAGAGACTGGTTTTAGTTTTGTTGACCTTGCATTTTATATCTGAAAGCATCATACTGGGTTCCCTGTTCCACTGCAGGGTGGCGTCCTTATATTTAAATCAATATAACATCTCTTGAACATTTTAAATCTCAATTCATAGATTTTCAACACTTCCTACAACTCTGGTTTGTTTGAGTTTTGATTGGGTTTGGGGTTTTTTTGCCCCCACTGTTGGTATTTCACACATAGAAACCCAAACTGTGAAGAGGACCATGTATGACAGATACTATATGAACACAGAAGAAGAATATAGAATCATAGAATCATTTAGGTTGGAAAAGACCTTCAAGATCATCGAGTCCAACCATCAACCATGCCCACTAAACCATGTCCTGAAGTACCCCATGTACTCACTTTTTGAATACCTCCAGGGATGGTGACTCAACCACTTACCTGGGCAGCCTATTCCAATGTCTGACAGCCCTCTCAGTAAAAAAAATTTTTCCTAATATCTAACCTAAATCTCCCTTGCCGCAACTTGAGGCCATGTACTCTCATCCTATCTCCAGCCACCTGACAGAAGAGACCAGCACCCACCTCACTACAACCCCCCTTCAGGTAGTTGTAGAGAGCGATAAGGTCTCCCCTCAGCCTCCTCTTCTCCAGACTAAACAGCCCCAGTTCCCTCAGCTGCTCCTCATAAGACTTGTGCTCCAGGCCCCTCACCAACTTGGTTGCCCTCCTCTGAACACGCTCCAGCACCTCAATGTCTTTCCTGTAGTGAGGGGCCCAAAACTGAACACAGGACTCAAGGTGGAGCCTCACCAGTGCCAAGTACAGGGGAACAATCACATATCTGCAAGTTCTCGGGAGCATAGGCTGTCTAAACAGGCAAAACCAAAGGCAATAACTTTCTAAAGGTCATGTGGCAGACCAACAGCAGAGATGTAACACCAAGTCCTCTGTTTTCTAGTCCAAAATACATCTACTAAACAAAGGATTTTTTTTTTTTTTTCAGTTAAGGAAACCTAAGCAAACTCATACTGCTACAACAGAAGGGAACAGTTTTTCCTCCTTAGCAGTAGAGTTAGAGGGGAAAGTATCTGATGGCTCCCCAAGTTGTTAACAGGGGTAGGCGACAGACTGAGAATGAAGTATTAAAGCTGTCGAAGGTTAGAACGCCACAATGCATTGAACCCACAGTTGGCTTTGAAAAAATGACACATTAGTCAAAGACGACATTCAACTCATTCAAATTCAACGGCTATTTACAGTCCAGGGATTGCATGAGTGTAAAACTCCAATACTGCATCTTCACAGGATGTAAAACAATGCAGTATAAGAGAATAGTATGTTATTACATTCTTTGTATGAAGCAAGTGAAAGCACGTTTTGTGGCAGAAGCATTACCAGGGGCTCAAACTTAGTACATCAATGCTTACCATGATTCTATTCTTGGTTAAGTAGTTGTCCACATTCCCAGGGGACTTTCTTGTGACTGTATTCCCTTTACAACAGTAGCATATTTTTAAACCATTTCTTAATATGATGATTTCCATTTCTTATATGATTATTTAAAAAAAAAAAATCAATCCGCTGGTCAAAATATAGATGAGACTGATTTTGTAGAACTGATAGCAGAACTTAAATACATTCAGTAGTCTAAAAACTGTATCTACACACTGAAATACATATATCTTCAGCAATATTGACGCTACGGCTTTAGTGACGAGAGCTGTCATGTTACATGCAAAGAAATACATAAAATAATCCTAATGTTACAAAGCCTACTGCTCAAGGGTTATGAGATGTCAGGTTGGAGGTTTGCCTGTGCAACCTTAGAACAAACCTAATTTTCCCCATGACATAGGCTTTGTGTGATCTTGTATCTTTCATGGGTTTTGTATTTAGTTTAAACCACAAAAGCATGGTGTTCAATATGATACTACTCAGTATTCTTCCCTTTACAATACACCCTTTGTAAAGGTGTATTATTGTGCAACTGGCACCCAGACTTTGGACACAGAATTACCGCTTTTTCCTGGATTTAGCCATAGCACTGATAATCTAGAGGAGCTGAATCTGAAAGGGATATACTTAGATACTTGAGACGACAAAGTGAAAAGAACACTTACAAGCAACGCTGAGCCTAAGGCAGAGAAATGCTTCTAGACATTTATCATTCTGTCTGGAGCTGTATGCTTCTTTTACTAGCTACAGTCAAGAGCAATTAGCAGGGTTCTGAAAATATTAGAAAATACATGCTTCAAGTGAGTGACCAGAGGAGCAAAAAGCAATCAGGAGCAAGCAACTTGCTTGAGCTCTGGGAGCCTGTGAATCAGTGCCAAAAACCTCTGCATTAAGGCCACAAGGACTCATGAGCATGAAGGCTTAACAGAGTCTTTATCCAGAAAATATGACAAAGTAGCCTAAATGAGTTCAGTAGCAAGGCCAAATCAAGGGAAGCCTAACATCACCTGATCCTTACGGTGGGACCCAAACAGCATGCTCTGGCTCACATACTGGGTTCCTTCTTCCAAGGTAAAAGTTCTTCACAGATGGATATTGCAACATTTTAGTGGGATGAAATAACTGAGAGAATGAACTCTCTAAGGGCCTAAAGATCATGGCAAATTTAATCTTTCATGGTACATATCGCACTTCTTTGTAAAGATCAGTAGATAGTGATAGGTATGTTATTAAAAATGATTGCAAACACATCTTAGTGAACACCTCTGTCTTTGCTCACACAAAAGAACTCCAAACAGCAAAAACAGTTCCTCAGTGTAGCATTCAAATGCATTAACCTCCCTTTTCTTGTTGAAGTGGTCTGCTTTAATCACTGCATTCCTCTAAATGTCAGACAAAACACAACAATTATTCCATTTTTCTTATTCATCTTCAGAACATAGTCCAACCCGTGCATCAAATCAATCAAGTTTTCTGTTGAGAAGATAAAACTCCCCTCCACAGTCACAGTTTTCTATAAAATTCAAGCCTTTATTAGAAGGTATGAAGGTACTTGAGTTACCAGTGCAAAAACTTGAAAAAGTTTTTCTTCAGTACAAGAAAAATTAAGATTTCCTCAGGAATGAGTGGAACACTGCCACTGAAATTTCCTGAATCAAGGTTTTCCTGAAGGACACCTGAGGAGGTTCCTTAGAGAATAACATTGGGTAGATATCCAAGCCAAATAGTTAAAGTTTCTCAAACTAATATTTAAATGGAAGATGAAGGAGGATCTTGCCATAGAAAACATCAAGTAGTATTGAGTTCACATGGCTATCTCTACTGATAACAACGGAAATGCTTTTTAATATGGAATTGCAATTCAATGTAAGTATTAGCTTACCTGACAAGAAAGCGATGTAGCCCAACGTCAAAACTTCTGTAAGAAAAAAGATTGACCATATTTTAATTATTTAAAAAAAACCTACTCTGTTGGGTATTGTACAAACACTGTATTTCAAAACAGCCAATAATACCGAAGATAAATATAAAACTACTGCAATTGATAAAACTGAAGCTAAAGTGTAATACACAACTTCCTTTCTGTAATAACATGTGAAATTTAAGATCATCATCATATAGAAAGATTTAGATGCATGTTAAAAAGATCACAAATTCCTTGTTTGAGTATTTCTTCAACAAAGCAGTAACATTCAGAGTAGTATAATGCACATAAAGCATAAATTGTGTGTATTCTGTTACTGGAAATAATTTTTTAAGCATCCTGATGACCAGTGAGTTTGCATGTTTCCTGTCATATGCAGGGAGGTCCTCTAAGCAAAACTACTGTGAAATCCTTTCTTTCTCCTTTTCTGCTCTGTACTGCATTAAAATGCAAGTGATTGCTGTGAATTGTCTCCATGATACAGAATAATCAAAGAACCCCCTTATGTCTCCTTCAGATAGACAAAATACACCGAAAAGTGGGCTTTGCAAAGGTGTTCCACTCAGATCTGGTGAGGAAAAGAACTTTGAGGACTTTTGACAGCAAGCACAAGTTAGATCACACTAAATTACAAGAACCATGCCCCAAAACTTCAGCGTTAACAACATACATTGACAGTGCCAGTGTTTTCCTTTTCTGTTTCCTCCATCCCTCAGCCAGCCGAGGAGAATCAAGCTCATGAACAATGTACTAGCAAATCCTTGACACTACAGGAAGGTATCTGCTGATTTGAGACATCTACCTAATACCTGAACTATATGCCAGTTTTACAGGACTATCAATATAATCCCAGATTAACTGTGTACATAACAGCACAATTAGAAAACGGAAATGTCTTATTTCCAGCGCTAGGCTTGCTCTGAAATGGGCTTACATTAGGTACACGGAATATATTTTGGTATATACTAAGCTCTTGAGCATCCTGTTCCAAAAAAAACTAATTGATCATTTGAGTACAACATGATTTTAACAATATTGCTTGCAGCATGCTGCCTTCTACCTGAAACAGCAAGAGAAGTCATCAGATAGTTAACACCATCCTGATAACAGCAGCTAGATAAGAAGCTGTAGAAATTCTAGGAGTTAACGGAGGTAAAGTCCACTGGTTCAGCAGGGTGGAGAGGAGGGGAGTGAATTTCTCACTCAAAAGACGCCTTACAACAGAAAAAATATTCTGCCAGGAACATGCACGTGGTCATCATTAAACCCATATTTTCACATTCCTTTCCTAAAATCATTCCCCATTTTACATTATTGTTATGTTACTGTGTAATTATACTGCATGAAGTGTATGCAGTTATCTTTCTGCATTCCTCCTGCCTAGACTCATACTGTAATTTGGCTCCCTTCTCACTAAAATATTAATATCTGTGTCATACAGACAGTCCTTTGTATCAGAGCTGCCCACAGTCTGTATTTATAGCTCTGAAACCCTTTTATTCCTACAACCAAGCACTTCAGTATGTTTGTGCTGGGATGGGGAGAAGAAATTTGTACAGTTCCAGGGAACAGCTGTATGCTAAACAACCATCTTGCACATCTTCAGCCAAGCTCATCTTTTCAAGTTCTCCTAGCTACTCTCTGATGGCAATGACTGAATCTGCTATCATCTCTGAAGGGACGCAACAACAGAGCTTCTCGTGGACAGGGACATGGACCATAAAAGTATCACCACTTTTGACAGAGAACCAAAAGCCAAAGGACTTGGGTCTACAATGAGCATGGAAACTGAATGGTTCTGCTAACTTCAGATGATCAGAGCTGAAGGAGGCCAAGTTGGACAAAGATAAGGCAGAGTGGATTCAGACAGGGAGGGAAAGCGAGACAGTTTGCTGTGGACTTACATGCCATCTTTTCTCTCATTTTTCACTCTTTCCAAAACATAATGCACTTGCTATTAAAAAAATATTTATAACTATTTCATATCGGCTTTAGCTATTAAAATATTTCCACAAAATATTCAATAAATATTGAAAATGAACATGCATTGAACCAATTTATTAGAATAAATAAAAGGAGGAAAAAAGATCAGAGCCGCACTAGGTATATCTCCGCATAGATAAACAGGCCCCATTATTCCTGTTTGATGCTATACTGATACATTGCAACTGACTACTTAAGATCCTGAATTCTCAACAGTGTAAGCAGTCACTTAAAGATGTAACTACACTATGACCAGCAGAATTACAAGAATATGCAGTAGCATCAGAGTGTGCACCTAGATCTTAAAGACACCTCAGGACAGCATCATTGAATAGTTCTAAAAGCAAGAACAACAAGGCCAAACAATTTCAAACTGTAAATGGGAGAAATAGTTGCGTTACTTAAGGCTATGGACATTGAGTACATATACTTCTAAGCACCTAGGATAATGAATAGAGACATTGTGCAAGGCAAAAATACTGAAAAGCTAGGATAATGAGAGGCTGGTTTTGACAAAACACTACCACATACACTTTCAGCCATTCTGCTTGTTCATATTTAAATACATACTGCATTGCAGTCTACAAGTGAAGTGAAAATACAGTAAAGTAGCAATGCAAACAGATCTGGTAGATGTAATTAATCCCTCCATTCTCAGATGGAAAAGTTAACAAGGGGTAAAGAGGGTTTACATAGCAGTGTTCAGACTGCAACTTGGGGCTAGAATAAGCAACTTCATTAAATGAAAAAAGAGAACAAGTAATTGCACTGCATTTGTATTAAAAATTTCATAGTGATCCCTTCAATGTTACAGGAATCTACCCATCAGGCATGACAGGGTGCCCCCCCAATTAACTCAGATTTACAGCTGCCATATGCACATGGACATGATTATCTACTGCCTATAAAGTACACCCATATTTACTTGATATTGCAATATAATTTATAATCAACTTCATTCAGCTTGTTCAATCCTGAGCTTCTCTGCAAAATACAGGTTTTATGTGGTAGCCCTTGCCATTTAGGGTGCCTCAGTTACATAAAAGTTTCACAAATGCTTTTTGAAATCCTGTAACAAGTACAATTTTTTGAAATGAAGGTTTTAATTAACATCTAAAACAACAAGGGAAAAGATATCCGTAGCAATATGAGTAAAAAATTATTTGCCAGTTAAGTTCTCTGTACTGCTCAAATGTCAGAAGCAATATAATGGTGGGGTTTTGGTTTCTTTTTTTGAGAAACAATGGGTAAAATCTAGTTTATCAGATAGTAATGGTAGTCTTTGAAGAAGGCAAAATCTTGACTAGTGAGTGGAACAATAAAGGGGAGATATATTTAACCTCCATTTTATAATCATGTTACTCACTGCAGACAATTTAATATCTTTTCTTTATAAAAAGTCTCAATTCTGTTCCTCTGAACAGCAGTTTTGAATCACAGTTCTGTATGCAACTTCAATGCTTTTGTTAAGCATAGAAGTTCTAGTTTCTGATACATTTCAACAAAAGATTATACATATAATTCTTCCTAACCAAATTCATCTTTTCCCAGTACATCAACTAGAAAGATGACCAACAATATCATATACTAAATGAACAAGGACCTTTTCCAAAATATAATCTTTAAAATCTCTGCCTGCAAGCACAAATCTCTCTCCTCAAGGTGCATTTTCAAAATTATTTCAGACATGCAGTTTCTGCTTTGAAAGCTAACTGCATAATGCAACAATCTGCCTCCAATTTGGGGGAGAGCAGAAAGAGTCCTCTTGTATAGAAAAGCTATGAGAAGGCAGAAACATGCTGGTATGAACCACAGTCAGTACCAACAGCACATGCACTGAAATTTTAATCCTGATGATTCCCAGAAAAAAATTACAAAACCCCTCTTTTTGTCCTCAGGATGCAAAAAGGCATATATACATATCTGAAAGCCAAATGAGCAAAACTGTGACAAGTTTCTATTCACGCTGCAATTAGTATCAGAGAAGCCAGTCATCTGTTTCCCCCCTGTCATGGGTACTTTCGACTCCCTCTGAGATTCCCATCTGTCCAATTTCCTTATAGTTGGACCTTATTTTGAAATCCTGTGCCTACCACTTGCCACTTAAGAGTGCTGTAGTGCATCGTTCTTGAATTGTATCTTCCTATTGCAGGCTGACACATACCGACATAAATCAGGATCAAAAACTGCTCGACATTCTCCTAGGAGCTGGTTTGCGCTTTCCTGGCCACATGCCCTGAGCTCAGCACAGGTCAGCAGACACGGTGGCTCCCAAGTGGAGCTACAGATTGACATGCAGCGACAGACTCTTGTTTCCCGAGCGTCACTACCCAAATGCCCACCCTGGTCAGCACTCTTTATAAGCACATGTTATCCAATGGATCGTTTATGCTCCCGCTTTCCAAAAAGCTGTGCCTTCCTTAAACTGAGGTCTAAACTCTGGCTCTTCAACAGAGGAGTTGTGTGAGCCTTTAGTATGCAACTTTTAAATTCAGTGAAGTTATGCCAGCCTATGTTACTGAAGTACCTGACCCCACACCTACCTAGATGAAAACTGCCACACTCATTAGCTGTTAGGGACTATAATTCATGATTCCCACATCATAGCTAAAGGACCACGATCTCACAACAAGGTTTGATTGTGAGACCTCATTCCCAATGACTTGCAACATAAAAAAAACCCAAAACTGCTGAGCACGTCAGGATCATGTGAATCAATTTAAAGTTAAGCTCATTACCAGAACTATTTTTTATGAAACTAATTGCAGTAATTTGCGTTGCCAAACCCTGATTTTGTATATCCATATTTTTAAACCATGTGCTGAAGAGAAACCAGCACAGCTTTGTTTTCTGTTAGTTCCTCCCCAGGACTGCTGGGCTGCACGCTATTCCTGGAAACGAAGTACAACAAATCATGCAACGTGTGGCATAATCTGGGAAACATTTGGCTAACCATGGACTTCAGCAAAGATGCCCACTGCAAGCAGACGGTACATTACCACTCTGAAAAGCAGATAGTGGCACGATTATAACTTTGGGCCCTACTTTCAGGGGAGTAGATCTAGGTAGGTAGTTTTCCATTTGTAAAGAGTTCAAAATCAGTAACATAGATGGAGACAGGTAAATGTGATGCTATGTGCACAGAGACTGTATTGCATTGTAGACAGAAATATCCCAGGCACCTTAAAAACAGTCACGCTGCCACTGGTATGTGAACACTTTTGAACACAGAAGGGAATAGTGTAATTTCTATATGCAGGAAAGGAGTTAGAGCAGCAACAATACCCCGCATTTTGCTGGAGCAAACAGTATAATAATTGCACTTAAACCTTTTTAAATCAGTTAGTCTAGTTGCCATTTATGGTGGTGATGAAATCCAACAAGTGCGTTATTATAGCTTTGGTACCCTCTACCCTGTGGGTATTCACCATCTCTTACAAGAAGCATTGTAGTTGCTGCAATGTTTCAACACCAGTTCTCGGCCCTTCCTTTTACAAATGTGGCTAAACTTGACATTAGAAAGTCTAACTCATTCACATATCCTCAGAGTAGCCCATCCTATTTAACTGTAGAACAGTGTTTGCAAGACCGAAACTTCCATTAGCAGTCTTTGCAAATAAATCTAGCATTTTGCCAGTGAGCTGCTGGCTAAGAATCTCTCCCACATCAGAACATTTTGCACTGGAGACTGAGAGGTCACTGAATGACAGCTGCTTTCACTGACACAATGCTCTCAAGTTGCTTCATTGTCCCTCTTTTTCAAGCAATGTCTTACAACAGGGATGCCCAAAAGACAGTGTGAATCAGAATTCCCCTGACAGATGCCCCACCATTTAGCAGCTCTATACTACTTTTCTGGATCCTCCTGCTCATCTTTCTTCCAATGCTGCCTGTGGCAACTTCCCCATCTGGCAATCCCTCAAAGATGAAAGCTTCCAAATCACAAATAATTGCAAGTGTGCAACGTAAGTCTGAAACATGTTTTAGAGTCTAGTCTGAAGAATAAGATTACTATAGGGAAAGAAGATAGCAAAGTCTATATGCAGGTTTTGTAAGTGCTATTATTTAATGTCTTGGTGAACTATAAAACTTTGCTAAATCCCCTAGAGGGGGTATGCCTACCAAGTAGAATAAGTATTTTTCAAGTAGTGACTGCTACCAATTGATTCATCATCATCCTCATTATTAAAGATCTGGGAAAGCCATCCATATTTTTAAAAGACACTTTTGCCTGTCTATAGCTTGCATGGATTCATACATACTGTTTTCTGCAAGTTTACTTGAAACATACACCTTCAGAGCACAGCTTGTCTCTTCAGTGACAATCAGCACACTTCTTCCTAAATAATATAACTGCCATCATGCTCAGATACACTATTTAGAAAGCAGATGCACAACTTAAACTCAACAAACAACAATTAAATTGTCACAGAAGATATTTTACAGCAGAAATAAATATAGCAAGCAAACTGAAAACATTCATCTAAAAAGCCCAGACTCTTTAGTGTTGTTAGTTTTTTAAAATGAAGATGGGAAGATGCATGATAAAAAATGAGATCCAATCCAATCCAACCACCCATTTGGACTTATTTATTACCCAAACTATGGAATATAGTTTTGGACACTGAGCCTTGAAAGTCACTGTCCTGATTTCAGCTAGGATAGAGTTAATTTTCTTTCTATTAGCTGGTATTGTGTTATGTTTTGGATTTAGTATGAGAAGAATGTTCATAACACATTGATGTTTTCAGTTGTTGCTAAGTAGTGTTTAGACTAAGTCAAGGATTTTTCAGCTTCTCCTGCCCAGCCAGCAAGAAGGCTGGAGGGGCACAAGAAGTTAGGAGGGGACCCAGCCAAGACAGCTGACCCAAACTGGCCAAAGGGGTATTCCATACCATGTGCCGTCATGCCCCATATATAAACTGGGGGCAGTTGGCCTGAGGGGATAGCTGCTCATGAACTAACTGGGCATCGGTTAGCAAGTGGCGAGCAACTGCATTGGGCATGACTTGTTTTTTTACATTCCAATTCTTTTATTATTATTGTCTTTTTATTGTTGTTATTACTATCATTATTATTTTCTTCCTTTCCATTCTATTAAACTGTTCTTATCTCAGCCCACAAGTTCTACTTTTTTTTTTTTTTCCTCCAGTTCTCTCCCCCATCCCGCTGGGTGGGGGGGAAGCAAGCGAGCACCTGCGTGGTGCTTAGTTGCTGGCTGGGGTTAAACCATGACAGTCACTTTGCAATGTTTTCTGGGACTCTTTTGCCACATACAAGCATGTTCTTGGAGGTCTCATTTTTCACTTCAGCCTTTCAATTAGTGCAAGACACTTGGTAAATTCCACCCACATACAGATTTTACAGTCTGCCCACTGATACAGTATTGAAATCAGGAACAAATACATATATGGAGCTCTTTTGGCATTCCTTCAAGATAAACAGTAACAAATTCTATCATTTCCTATGCAAAAATAAAACAGCTCCATTCTTACCATGCAACATACAATGAAGCAAACCCTGGCTCAACGCAATGAGAAAATTCCTGTTTAAGTGAATTCAGTGATCTTTTAAACATCAAGATCTTAAGAACCTGCTTAAGCCTAGATCTCATGCTTCAGTTGACTGTCTTTGTTTTTTTGCAAGCGTTGATTTTAAGTTTTAACCATCTGCAATGCAGCTAACCAGTAGTAGCAGCTTTCTTTCATCTCAATGTAAAAATGTAGCTAAGAGTAAAAAAGGAAAGTCTATGTTATTTGAAAGAAAAAAATATGAAGACTGTCAAATGCTTTCATATCATGACTTTGACAAGCAATTTCTTGTTACAGTAATAATAAGCTGGGCTTATATATACATGAAGATATCTTTATCATATTCTCTTGACATTTGCTTAAGGACATACTGGAATTTTAACACTTCATGCTTAGATAAAACACTTTGAATTTCTGTTCTGTTTCTTCCTGGAATGATTCAGCAGTACCAAGTTGCCTTTTGGTTTCCTCCATTATTAGGATAACCAAAGCCACCACTGCATTCAGCCTGTGCTGGATGCCTCCATCCAGAGTTCCTGCTCAGTGCTGTAGAGCTCTTCAGCACCTATACAACCCATGCATAAACATTCACCTTACTTCACAAAAAGAGGACTTTGTAAATATGTGATTACTTTAAGGTTGAACAGAGCAAACCCTAAACATTTTACTTGCAACGTATTTCCTGCATAGCATCAGAGAGAAGCTAGGGCTTCCCATACTTATGAGAATGGTAGAAACCCACAATGAAATCCTGACCCAGTCAAAATCAGCAGCAAAACCCTCACTGATTTCAACAGACGCAGAAATACCTGGACTGAGTCTGGACAGCCTGTATAATGCAAGATACAGTCCAACTTCGGTATACATTTTGTTAGACACACCTTAACCTCCAGGTAAAAAATATCGATAAGTCCCAAAGCTTCATCTGTGGAGTTTCAGTTATTAGCTGGGAGCTCAGGCTGGAGACCTGCATAGCAAAAATAATCTACAATAAGATAGCCATAAGGAGAGAGTTCTTTTGTGAACCACATAAAAAGACTTCACAAACTGCTAGTGGCCTCCAACCTATAAATTGGATCTGTGATCTAGTGTGTTTTGTTGTTTCATTTCAATTTAAACACACAACTTGTATTATATCAGAAAGCCTGAGGAAAGTTTTAATGATTCTAGGCAGTGACTTCCCCCCATCCCCACAATCTCCTGGCCAGAGAGACAAGCAGAACTTTAAGCAGGCATCAGTCATTGCCAGTGTTAATATAAGATCACACACAGGTCTGCCTATTTAGGAGGCTTTAAGACAAGAAATTAGTTCTGTTTCTCACATATCCATCACATTGGATCTTGGTGATACAGTTCAGCAGACACTTTCTTAAAAAGAGCAAATCTCATTTGTATTCTGTTAATCTTTCCTAGAACCCTTCAGAAGAAATATTACTTTAATTTTATACCTTCCTGATACTTTAAAAGCCTGTGGTAGCTCATGGTGAGTGGATGAAACCTAATGCCCATTAGTGGCAAACTCTCATAGGGTAAGTTCTCCTTGAGTCTTCCTCAAGTAAAACTCTTGCAATGCAGTGCAATTGTCCAATTACCATAAGAACCCTATCCTTACTGCAAGCAGAACAATGAAGTTTATTAAAAGCCATTACTCATTTTCTACACTGGTTGTGAGCAGGCAGAGTGCTGTTTGCCACGTGTGAGCAGCAATAATAGTTTGTATCTATGCAGAGCTCAGGTCAAATACTGTGAAGAATGGGCTTCACAGGTGATCAGCAGTAGGTGGGCTTAGCTTGCAATTTCAAATTACAGTAACAAAGCAGTCACTACACAAATAAATTTCCAATAATTATGCAGTTTAGACCCAAGAAGGACTAGGGTGCTTCATTATTGCCTCTTTTTACACTCCAAAGAGACAAATAATAGATCTTTTTTTCTCTACTGAAGAGATTTAAGGAACCTTTTAAAGCTTTAATATAACCAGCAAATTGAGCTGTACAGTAGATAAGAACTATAGCATGCACTAATTTGGCTGATGTTAAAAGCAATTAAATATTTTCTCTCTGTCAGTGAGAGAATGACTAACCAGTCCAGAACTAAAGCATCTTTCATATATTCAGGTGACATGTTAGCTAAAAATAACTTGTCACAGATCAATGCTCAGATTTAACCATCGCAACAGTTAACAAAAAATACAACAAGTAAGTAAATTAGGAAAAATGTTATTTTTCAACTTGGAAACAAGTTATTCCAGTACTAAAAAATGTGCACTAATTGTGCAATTAAATGCCCAACTTTGGGGCAAGAGGCTTAAGTATTCTGATATTGGCAAGCAGGTGTAACACATAAAGGTTACATATAACTCATAGCCTAAGGAGGGCTCGCCTCTTCGAGGCCACCCTGACTCCAGCTGTTACTCCGCACAGTAGCTGTGTGTTTCACACAGGAGCATACTACTGCTTAGAAGTACCACAGGGGTTGTAGGTGGCAAGGACATACAGCGAGACCTGCCTTACGTTCAACCCTCGTCCTCAGCGTGGCAGTGTGCTCTGCCCCCCCTACCCCAGCCTGACCTTTATTCAAGTGGTAACCACCAGCGGCAGTCATAATGGATGCATCTGGTCATGACAGCCGCATCCAGCCCAAAGTGGATTTGGGGGAGACAGATTACAACACAACAGCCAAGGGCTAATTTGAACAACACACCCACCTAACCACAGTGCTGGTCAATGTCTGACTCAAGCCAAGTTTGGAAGAAGCCAACATCTGTAGTCAGTATGCAAATAGGACTATGAGTCAATTGTTTTACTCCATAAATAGTGGACAGCCCAGGGCCCAATGAGCTCTCCTGCACAGCAGCAGGCTGCACACCAGGATCTCCCCTTGAGTAGGGATGCCTTTCAAGGTTACTCCTGGAGGCTGAGAGATTCCTTGCTACAACAGATTCTCTGTGATTAAAAACATGCTAAACTTTGAAATCTTAGCTAAGTGACATGAAGGATCGATTGCGCATATATAATCCTTTAGACATAAACTGTTAACCAAGTCTGGGACTAGGAGTGGATCCAGCCACACCTAGACTCCTCTCTGAGGAGTTTAGAAAGCAAGCGGGTCCATTCTGAACCTCGTGACTCAACGGAAGGGTCTCCCGGAGAGTTTTTTCTGATCCTGTCCTCTATGCAGTAAATATCAAGTGAACCTTGCCATCAAATAAATCTTGTTAAACCACTGTCACATTTACTATCAAACTTTGTTAAATCACTGTTTTATATCAATAAACATATCGCTACTTCTCGCTGAGTGAAGTGCACCACTCCATCTGCAACACCAACAGAAGGAAAAAGAGCCCTTTCCTTTCTGACACTCTCACCCAGCATCTTCAAAGACACATAAAAAGCTTCTCAAGAATGAAAACTAATATTCTTTAAGCCTTTTAAAGCACATGATCCACAAATACAAGCAAACAGAAGCTTTCCATGACAAAACTGTTCTTTTGCATGTTATTTTTACTAGTGATTTGGGATCCAATTCAATGTAGTTGTCCAGACAGGACACACAAACCAGATCTTATGACTTCAGGGTGCTGAAGTTTGCAAAAGGCAGCTTAATGTGGCCCAGGGGCATTGATGTGTTTGGACTTCTGCACACTTTGGCAATCTTGATTTCTTTATTCTTAAGATTTCAATACAATTTCCCCTTACTCATGAGCACTAGGCCATTTCAACACTGTGGGTGTAATTCAATTTAATCCAACTATACTTTTAAATAATCTTTTTTACACATTTAAGAGATCATCTCTAGAAATATAGGGTGGGGAAAAGATGCTTTTTGATTTTTTTAAATAGAAATGCTGCAGCATTTACTTTTTTTAAGATTAAAACCAGTGAGAAGCTAGATCATTAAAAGACATTTTTGTTTTACCCGATACACTGTCCAAAACACACTAGACAATTTTTTCTTTTAAAATATCAAAGGCTGGAAATATACCAGAAGTGACACTCCTTATCTCCAGAGGAAAGGGAAACATGCACAAGCCTGTCTTTCCTTTCCTAGTCAGTTCCAGCTGCTGGGTAAGTCCCATCAGGGGCATGGAGTAGAGAGCTTTTGAAAACATCGCTATCTAAAACTATAGGATAGAGACAAAACAAATCACCTCAAAATCCCTGATCCTCTTGAAGCTGACTGCTAGGCCATTTATAGCACTTAAAATAAGATTCTCTGTTCATAGCCCAAGTAGGCTTGGCCTAGCGTCCCTGCTCTGATCTCCAGAAAGCATTCTCTCCCCAGGCACCGAATCGCATTGAAGGTCCTCCTGCAGCTTTGGGAAGCAGCTGCTGCTGCTGCTGCAACCTCTTCCACAGCAAGGTGGGCAGCAGGTCTGAGCCACAGATCTGGATGTGCCACTCAGATTTCTACCAGCCTCTGGGTGATTCACACTGAATCCCTTCTTCACACTGCCACAGAGATGTGGAGTTCCTTTTCACTGCCTTCCTCTCCTTCCCTCATGCAAATTTTTCAAGGATTTGTAACTTAACTGACTCCTGATGATACCTGCCACGGGAAGGAGTTTACAACCCATCATTTAGCATCCTTCCACACCCCCCCCCCCCTCGTAATTACCTCCAAATGACAGGCTGCACGACAGCAATTTGCTGTTATTACTAGCATATAATCAGAGGACCAAACTCATAGGAAGGAGAAATTTAGGGAGTAAATCTGCTATCTCAAACTTCAGACCATCCACCAACTTATCTAGAAACACCACAACAAAAGAGCACTACAATACTCAAACAGAAAGCAAGAGCCTTCCACAGGAGTTTAAGAGTACAAGCCCCTAAACTTGTAAAGGCATCTTTTTCTGAGCCCAGAGGCAGGGAGGTGATCCTGACTACACATGGCTGTAGCACAGTTACAATCAGATAATTATGTTTTTGTTAACTTTTGCCAGACATTGGCTATTTGGGAATTTCAGGAGGCAAGCTTCCCAAATCAAGCATTGACAGAAACACCATTTCTGATCTTATTTAAATTTCCTTAATGGTATCTTATAACATAAAGCCTTTCAGCAGCTTAATCAACTTGATATATTTAATAAGTTAACACCCAAAATGATTTATTCCAATAAAAAAATCAGAAGCCCGGAGAAGGGAAGTACATGATAAACTGAGCTGAGACCATGAGAAGTGCAGGAGAAAATGGACTTTAATTACTTTTTTCCCCCTACAGGTCAGAAAATCCATCTTCCTTCTTTAAAAAAAATCTATTCCAGTCCTCACCACAAACTAAGAATAGGCAATTAGATGTAAATACTATCAAGTGTTTAAGCAGAAATAAGACACGGTAAGTTTTTGCTTGCTATTCATCATTCCGAAATGACTGCATGTGGTCACAGTGATCTCTTGTGCTCACACTCACACATAACATCAGCATCAGACTTGTCTTTTCCCAGAAAGAAAAGGAAGAGAAAATACCCTGTATGGTCCTTTCTGATAGACATACACAAGGAACTGTTTCCAGATGGGGGAAGGTTTCACGAACAACAGTGAAGGTAGACAAAAAGTATCAGGATGAAGAAGAAGCAGATGCAGATGAGATTACATTTTCATTTATAGATTAATTTTCTATGGCATTGTTAGAGCTGAGAATGTGATTAGCCTAGAGCAAAATTCTAATCCATGACTTGGAGCAATTTCACTGAGACCTTGCATATAGACCACTTCTCTCATATAAGGCAAGCAATGCTTTTGCAATAATGTGGCAGGTAAACCAGACTGAATTGCAGACAACTTCTTTCAAATCATAACCCAGACATCACTTCTGGATGTCACCAAAACATTTGTGGGATAAACCCAATGTGTTCATACAAAAGCACAGATATGTGTCTGTACATGCAAAATACAGCCCTCCTTAGTCCACCCATAAGCACGCAAGAAAATGGGGCTTGACTTATGTCAGACTCCTGTCTGGTCAAGAATCAGGGTGTTAAATACAAGGTGCAATTTAGAACTTACAGCACAGTAGTTGAAAATGGCCAGATCTTTCTCCATCATTGCATTATTTTATTTTTATCTGGCAGCATTTCTTCAACTACTCCATTTTAGTTATTCTGGATGAAATTCTGTTTCCTGAGAAATCCACCTTTCAAATAGTACTTCTTACTGCCTTCCTGAAGGACCTCTATCCTTCCTGAGGCTAACCTATATTAAACATGCATAACGTTTTAGAACAATATGTCTCCAACATATTTGTCTCCAAATTATTTTGGGGTAAGACATTTGGGAATGTGCAAATTTTAAGGTGGAAAGGCAGAGAAGAGGAGTTGTGCTTCTGTGCACTTCATACCAATCTACGACCAGAGATAACTGATTTCTTATGCCATGCTGTTCCCACAGCATGTCAAAACACACCTGATCAATGTGTCCAACATCTTCATAGAAGAGCACTCACCATACTCAGTAACATAGTATGGAAACATAAAAATGGAAGCATGACTTCTCCCCCCCCACCCCCCCCGAACAGCATCTCTGCAAAGTGTTGTCCTAATTTACAAACTAACAAGTTTCTTTGTGGTATACATTGCAAAGTCATTTACCGATATGTCAAAATTGATATAGGATTTAGTTACCTGCTATCTGTTGTTTCTGTAGTTTCCACACACTTACTCCTCCACTAGAATATTTTTCCATATTGAACTAATTTGCAAGCTTCAGCAGTAGGATAACTTTTTCCAGTTGCACTACACAATTTGCCCCCCACCGCCTGAGAAGCTGTATGGCAGACATCATCAGCGTTGACCAATTCTTTAAAATCACTTACAAGTTTCCAACAACATTTGTTGCTCTCACATGATTCATTACCTTTCTTTTAACCTTGGTAACAAAACTCAAGTTTTAATTCCTCATGACTTAAGAAGGAGCAGACATTAAAAATTCTAAGCTGGTGTGTCTGTGGTGAACTGCTGCCCTATCCGGAAATCAGGAGCTCAGAAACTCCTTTTCACAGCTATAATCAAGCTTTTGAATAATAATAAATTTATCATGCATTTATTAGCTATGCAGCTGCGTATTTAACAAGATAGTATCCTGGTAGAAGGCAACCACAGTAACACATTCAACACCTGTATTTGTCTTGAGACAGTAAACAAGATTGCTGATTTTTGGACTCAAGAGATTGTCTTGATTAAATAAAATGTAAATTAGGGAGAATCTACTATAAAGTTGATAACTCCTTTTTAATTAAAGCCTTTTATTTTTAAGTTTGAATGGGCACAGTTTGGTTTATTGTTTAGCACCATAAATAGGGAGGCAAAGTACCTGATTTGTTTTTCTAATACCTGGTTTGCTTTTCACCTCTAGAGAGATTTTGGACACACTGTGGAATCTTTCTTACCTTTCTGATTGAAAGCTCTTCCACCTGTGTCGTGGTTTAACCCCAGCCAGCAACTAAGCACCACGCAGCCGCTCACTCACTCCCCCCCCCGCCCCAGTGGGATGGGGGAGAAAATCAGGAAAAGAAGTAAAACTCGTGGGTTGAGATAAGAACGGTTTAACAGAACAGAAGACAGAAGAAACTAATAATGATAACACTAATAAAATGACAACAGCAATAATAAAAGGATTGGAATGTACAAATGATGCACAGTGCAACTGCTCACCACCTGCCGATCAACACCCAGTTAGTCCCCAAGCGGCGATCCCCCGCCCCCACTCCTCCCAGTTTCTATACTAGATGTGACGTCACATGGCATGGAATACCCTCTTGGCCAGTTTGGGTCAGCTGCCCTGGCTGTGTCCTGTGCCAACTTCTTGTGCCCCTCCAGCTTTCTTGCTGGCTGGGCATGAGAAGCTGAACAATCCTTGACTTTAGACTAAACACTACTGAGCAACAACTGAAAACATCAGTGTTATCAACATTCTTCGCATACTGAACTCAAAATACAGCACTGTACCAGCTACTAGGAAGACAATTAACTCTGTCCCAGCTGAAACCAGGACAACCTGCTGTATCACATAGTGAATTATGTCAGCATGTACTGATTATAAGTGACACTGCTCTGGATGTATCAGATCAAAAGCTTTGTTGTTATGCTCAAAGGACACCAGGGGGTGGTGGAAGACTCCTTAGTAGCATAGTTGTATTTCTTACATTGTGACAATCACGTTGTCTTTGTCTTCAGGCTACCTTCTCTCCTTCAAAATCTGCACTACTAATAGCTTTGAGACAAAAATAGCAATACTGGGTCTTCTGAAAGCCTACGTAACATAATACCCTGTTTCTGAGAGTACACTAAAGCGGACACCAGCAAGAAGGGTAAGAGCAAGCCAAGCATACACAAGCACTTTTTTTCCAAGCAGCCTCCCCAGTGCTAGCCAGCAGGTAACAGGGGTGTACTCCATGTCACCCAGCTCATTCCACCCCACTCCATTTCCCAACCTGGCCCTAGGACCCTTTAATAAGCTTTACCAGGCTACCATTTTATGAAAACAGTCTGATACAAATCTCCTCACTCTACCAGCTTAAAACTAGGCGCTGTTATTAACATTTACATTTGACCCGCTCTGATAAAGTTGTTAGGAACATTCACTTAGAAGGCTATGTATTCACAAACTACAAAAAAGTATTTAGCACTTTAAGGAAAAACAGTGTCACCATTCGTTAGGCTTCACAATACAAGCAATTTCTTTTCACCATTTTTTGCTAGCTTTTATGTTAAACCCATCATTTCCACACTTCATCCTGTTCAGTTTAGAAACAAAGGCTATTCCCACTTCTATCACTGACATTCCTATATAACATACCAAAACACATAAAAAGACTGCAAAGCCTCTGGGCAGTAGTGATTGAAGAGTTTAAGTGTAAAGGCATAAGGGCATCATAATTCATGGATTCAGAGGGCAAGCTACATGAGTTTTCTTAATTGAGAATGACTCATAATTCACTAGCAGCCATAGGAAATTCTACTATCCACACAGCTTTGAGAGCAAGAAATCAAGTCAGCTGTACATGAACTGATTTCTTCAGCCTTCAAAGCAAACAAACAGATTCCATCTATGAGATAATTTTATTATTTCTGGCAGTGAATGTTTGATACATATATGAATGAAATACTTGGGCAAATGGTAAATATCAGCAGTTGACATTTTTTCCTTCTGTAATAAAAATAATTAAACTTTCTGCTTAGATACTAGTTTCAATTTTCTTCTGAGACAAGCGTTATGAACTTTTTTTTTAATGAATACCCAATGTTTTTACTGTGATACACCACACATCTTTGCAGGTGCAGAGTACCTTTTCATGGTCCATTACAACCACCTGACACAGCAGTGTCATTAGTATTTGTGCTGAAGTTCAGTTTCATTTGGCACCTTCAGAACAATACACAGATTCCCTGGAATAGTAACTGGGAGAGGAGGCAAAAAACCACTGCTGCTTGCAACTCTGTTTGCAAGGGCTAGCAGGCCAAGAGATGCTGCTCTCAGGAGAGCGCCTAGTAAAAACCACAGATTTCTATATTAACTCCATAGGTCGTAAGTTCACTTTAAACTCTGAAAGAGAATTTAAACCAAGGCATTTGCTAGTAGCTCAATTTTTAACAGTTCATCTGTTTTGTGCACTCTATTTCTGCTGCATTTCTTTGAATACTATATAGCTACAGTTGCCAACGATTATAAACTATAAAGCCTTCTTGTTACAACTAGCTTCAAGCCGAAAACAAAATTAAAATTTCATCCAATAAAGCTCTGATAAGACCAGGCCTGCTGTTTTTATGACTAAAATAAAAAAGCTTTATTCATATTACAAAGCAGTCAGAGACCAAACAGGGTAAGGACCATTGTGCTAGGCTCTGCACTAAAAAGCAGAGAAGTCTAAATAATTTTAAGTAATGTTTCTAGAAGTCTGGGGCACAGCATTCCATAGACTGAAGGAACTAAAGAGAGTGCAGAGGAGAACAAGGGAAGGGAGAAGTCAAGTGGATCCACTGTTACACACAGGCTAAACAGCAAGCAGAATCCACCTGGGAGAGTTTTTAGGGAAAATACTTCAGTGAACACTGATTTAAAGCAACCATAAGATTCAAAATTGATACTTTTTTTGTGAAATATTGTGCTGAAACTCTTTAAAAGCAAAGGGGATCCAAAAATTCAAGCTACATTATAAACAATTACCATTTCTCACAGTATTTTTAATGTGTTGAAGACTTTCTCTACTGCATGACTCTACGTATTAAAGTGTTACAGCTACAGCTTTCCTCATAGGGTGATTAATCAAGCATTTCTTTTCCTTCTCTAGATGAATACCTAGCTGAAATGTGGGTTTTAGACCAAGACTGAAAAATGAACCATTTAATAGATATCTGGAAAAAATAATTGCTAACTTAGTGAAGCTAAGTAGGCAGAGTCTAATTGTAATAATTAAGAGGATGAAAATGCTGAAAGGGATGCTTGCCCCTACCCTCTGCAGTGTGAAAAAAGTAACCATCAAATTGAAGTTCATTTAGAAAGCGCTGAAGATGAATCATGGAGGTGAGAGAAAAAGACAAGGACATGAAAGCAAGAATGTATGTGACCATGAACACACACATGCATGTTCTTATACACAGACTGCCATATATCAGTAATAAACTGAAAAGTAATAATGACTAACCTCCACATTTTAGTGAAACTGTGCATCAGGCTCACACAGCAAGGCAGAGCTGGAGGTTTGAGTCCATCCATTTGAAGGAGGAGAGCAGGAACACCATATAGAACCAGGTATTTTACATAAAAAAATAGTACTTGTGCTAAAGCCAGGCCACCTAGAAAAATAAAAAGAAAAAAATCATACCTTAAACAAGTCCTGAAACACTTTTGAAACCTGTTAATACTGATTACTTTCAAACAGCCATTATTCAAAGAACTCAAGCAAGTACCATCAGTTGATGGGAAATACAATACCTACTTTTGTAACAGCTATAGGACACAAGCAATTATGACTTTAGGCACACACACAAAATAGTACCATCATTCCAATATGAAGGCATAAGTAAGCATCTGTAGTTCTGCTTTCAAAAATCTTTGGACTGTGGGTATTGACTGCTATGAAAAACAAATACTGACTTTATTTATACTAATATTCTAATATTTTCTGCTGAACAAAATAGTGTTTGACCAATAATCATAGGAAAAAGTTCAGTAAAAAGCAGAGGCCAACACCTATATAGAAACTGGTAAGAGTTCACTCCTAAAAGTTCCACTGACTTTGGTGAACTTTTCCATCTCACTGACAGTTGACGTAAGTAAAATCTAATCCCAAAGGAAGGAAAGTAAAGTTATTATAATTTAGAAGAGTAAAAAAAATTATAAAATGCAATTGTTACATCTCCTTCCTTTCCTGTGTTTTGCTTTCCCTCACTGATATTAACTAACTTGTGATTTGACTGGAATACTTTAGATATTTAATATAATATCTATATTATAATAATAAGATAAAACCTTCCAGCAGACTTTCCTTGGAGACAAAGCAATCTGACTCCAGCAGTACAAGTTCACGAACATCTAAATAATCTGCCTTTTTTTTTTTTTGGCAAAACAACCCTTTTGCATTCTGCTGACTAACAAGTCTACTATGGATGACAACTAGAAGTTGAACATTAAAAATTCATCTCATATGTAACAACCCAGGGTGAAATTCTGGCACTAATAGTGTAAATTGCAAAACTCCTGCTGGCCTACACATGGCCAGCCTTTTACTGCTACAATCCAACATTTTTAGTTTTAATATCGTGATCCACATGCATGATGTAAGAAACAGTTGTGCCACACAAGATAAAAATTTATGTTAGAACAAAATACCTAGAAATGAAGCTTACAGTATCTTCCTTCAGGGAAGCAGTCATCTAGTATTCAATAACATTCTTCCCCAGAGGAAAACAAACAATCAGAGGCACAATTTGGATACTAGCCAATTAGCTACACATTAGATTACTGCTAAATCATCTATACAGCCAACTTTCTTCTTTAATTCCCATCTCATTCAGTTTCTCATTTCTTTTCTGACAAATTTCATTGGAGAGCTGAATGCTGACACCCACACAAACCAATTATGAAGATCACAGCTGTCTGTGCACTGGTAAAATCCAAAATCCTTTGGCTATGCATAATGGAAAGAGATTTAGAGACACAGACTACCACTCTCCTGAGACCCCAAAAAACAATACCTTTGATTTTAAATACAACGATGAAAGATTCTGAGTTCTCAGAGTTATAATAAGCAAGTTTCAGAAAAAGTAAAAGCATTTTCACCATCTCTAATAACATACATCTAAGCTATCATTACTGTTAACTAGAAGACAGCTCAATAGCACTGGTATCTTAAATAAATGTAGACATCACATCACCAATCATTACCTAGCACACACTAACTACTCTGCATGGGAATTTCTAAGACTCACAATAACAGCAATATGAAGGTTCTCATTGGTCTTCAACTCAGCCCAGCTGTGTGAGAGTTCTGGCCACACATGGAAAACTAAGGGCAAGACTCACAGCCACACAACAGCTGGGCTGTATTAGCAACAGACACAGGCTTTAAACTTTCTTACATAGCTGAGACATTCCAGCTGCTTTGCATTTGCCCCATTGTAACACAAAGCAGCCAGAAGTACACTACTTCACCTGATTTAAAAAAATGAAATTTAAAAAGAAATTTAAGACAAATGCTGAACTTCTCAAATTCATTAACAATATCACATAATTTGTTCTCTAGTGTTTGATTTAAAGCTTAAAAAGAACTTGCACACAAGCATTATCTTAAATTGGAAACAAGTTATATCAAGTGTGTATTTAAAAACATACCTAAGGGAAAAAGTATTGCAAAAATGCTATCTTTTCCCCAGAATAATTAATTCAAAGGATGCAGAGTCAAAGTTAATTTTTTCTAAAACTGAAGTATGTTAAGGGATAAGAAAAACACCAATTTAAAGTACCCATACAATCTTAAACCCATGTGCTTCAACAGTCAAGCTGTTTGAAGTCCCAGATTAAATTAACTGACTTTTATAGAAATTGATATTTTCAATTTATCATCTTGCAATCCTTAAAACATTCTAACTTCTCCTATGCTTTAAAAATGCATTTATAGACCTTCAAATATTTACCTTCCTTAAATTTACTACAAAACCGCATTTTGTAAGTTTCAATAGCTTTGTTTCAAGAATAATTAGAACATTCACAGACTTTTAAATGTTTGGGGTTTTTTCATATTTGCAAAACTGCCCGATACTTTTTGACAAGTTAAACAGAACATTTTCATAAGTAAGCAACAAAAGATTTGGATCCAAGTATTAGAAACCACACTTGGCATTTTTCTGTCCATAAACCATCACCAAAACTCATGGTCAAGAATTATAACTTAGCAGGCAATTTTATCATGAGCACAACAGCACAAATTTACCCTTTTTGCAGCTACATTGACCCTATGGCATTAATGATCATAGATGCTTGTTTCTGTCAAGTACCAGGGCAGGTTCAGCTAGAAAACACATAGCAGACATAAATATGCAGCCATATTTCAAAAGGGTTACTGACACATGGCACAAGTCTAATAGGAAACAGACATTTAAAACCACTCAGAATTTAGGGCCATATAATCTAGTTCAAAATATCAGGCTTTAGGGGTTCATTTACCCTTTCTCTTATTTTTACATGCCTCCTCTCCTACAGGAAAAAAATTTAAAATCTCCGTGAAAGAACATGGGTCTGCACTGGAGCAGATAGGCTACAGATGTATCTTGGCAACAATGCCAACAACAGTAAGGTGCATCAGGAGTTTCCAGCTCCATTAATCAACCAACAAGAGCACAACTGCCGAGCTTTACACACTGGGCTACAGCATTTTCTTCACAGCAGGACACTCCTCCCTGACAAGAGCGCCAAGACTGGATCTACTATGACCTTCTTAGTTTGGTATTGACCCCAGCAGGAGGCTACACCTCATACTGGGGGAAGCTTTCATATGAACATATGACTACCACAGCACCAAGTCAACTCAGCACAAGCTGCCAGGTAAGCAGAGCTCTGCAGCCATTGCCAGCAATCCCACGTACATCATGCTGTGCTGCCCTGTCCCCCAGTCAGGGCTAACTGTCCACTCATACCTGCTACACTAACGCAAAAGTGACAACTCAATTGTGTTATTGCTGTCTCTAGCCATTGAAAAAGAGCATCATGCAAGAAACATGAAGCACGGTCATTTCACTACTTAAACAGAAGACAATGCAATTAATAATTAGGCTTATATTGCTTAGCAGTGTTTTTCACTGCTGCTTGGCAGTGCTTTCAAAGAGGTGCTGGCTCACAAAATTAAAAGGAATTATGAAAGAAAAAAGTACTACAGGGACTCATGCAGCCTGGCTTCATATCCCAGCCATCCAGCAGCACACAAGCAGCAAGAAAAATCCTAAAACATATGGAGCAGTGGCAGAGAAGTACATAACACAGTGTTTGCCCTGGAGGCTAAGTGCTTCTTTTTAGACAAAGTTGAATGAACATAAAAATCCCAAAGTGAACCTAAACAAGGCTAAACAGAGCTGCCGAGGGACTCTTGGTCAAGGCATAGACAGGTCCTTCCAGGTTAAAGAAAACCAGAAGTTTTCAAGGATACACATGCCTTAAAGCCCCCTACATTGAATATTCCTCAAACACCTACAGTAAGCATTATGTTCATTAGTAAACACTTGCAGGAAAGAACTCTCTAAATAAATCGACAGTTATGACATTGCACTCGTTTTGGCTGGGATAGAGTTAATTTTCTTCACAGCAGCTGGTATGGGGCTATGTTTTAGATTTGTGCTAAAACAGCGTTGATAACAAAGGGATGTTTTCATTATTGCTGAGCATTGCTTACACAGAGTCAAGGCCTTTACTGCTTCTCATACCACCCCACCAGTGAGGAGGCTGTGGGTGCACAAGGAGGTGGGAGGGGACACAGCTGGGACAGCTGACCCCAACTGACCCAAGGGGTATTCCAGACCATAGGACGTCATGTTCAGTATATAAAGCTGGGGGAAGAAGGAAGGGGGACACACATTCAGAGTGATGGTGTTTGTCTTCCCAAGTAACCATTATACATGATGGAGGCCTGCTTTCCAGGAGATGGCTGAACACCTGCCTGCCAATGAGAAGTAGTGAATTAATTTCTTATTTTGCTTTGCTTGCTTTTGCTTTACCTGTTAAATTGTCTTTATCTCAACCCACAAGTTTTCTCACTTTTACCCTCCTGATTCTCTCCCTGATCCCACTGGGGGTGTGAGTGAGCAGCTGTGTGGTGCTCAGTTGCCAGCTGGGGTTAAGCCACAACACACAAGTTAAAAAACAAGTAGTCATAAAAGTAGGTTAATTGCCAATGCTATCTGGAAGTTTAGCCTGGAGGAAAGCTTACAAAAAATTTACCTTCACACACACACACACTTCTTTATAGAAAGCGGTGAACTACCCAATGTTTTAGGGACTAAAATCTTACTGAGTTTTCTGATTCACGTTTGTGTTTCCAGTGTTCAAAACGGACATCAAGATGCCAAATATTTTATCAGATTCTCCTTATCATTATCTTGTAGGATGGAAAAAAAAATCTCAGATTATTCTGTTGGTATTTCATTACCATTAAGACAGATGCACAGACACCGTAATTTCAATAGCAAAACACTGCGTGCTTCTTAAAATTAACTCAGAAATCCATTTCCTATCTATGGGTTTATTAGAAAAAGAACTGCAACACATCAAAACCACCACCCTACATCCAACTTACATAGACTACTCTGTAGGTCTCACTTTCAAAGATTTTGGAGTACTAGAACCTAGTTAATTCAAACAATGATGCTAACACACACTAACGTGCATGCTTCGCTAGAACAAACAAATGGCACATGGTTAAGACCAATACATTAAACCCACAGAACACTCAGGACATTGTATCATACATGCATACATCTCAGATGTACGTGTCTACATCAGAGGCACACCTCTGATAAAGCACATACATACAGATTCCTAGTCAAATATATTTTCACAATTACAGTATCTATTAGTATACTAGATTAATCCAGTGCAATAATTGTATTAGACAACACGTTTTTATGCAGAATTCTGGCTTTCATCATTCCCTATACCTTGTGAGACTGACATGAAGCTCTGTTAAGATGAGCAGAGATGGGTAAATGGTGCTGAATCCCCAGGCTAAATGTGAAGACTCATAAGGAAAATATAGGCAGTGGTTTTTTTAACCTTTGCATTTACAGAATCAGACTTAACACACAAATGAATTAGCAATACTCAACATTCATTCCAGTTTCTATATAACAGAATGTACCCCATCAGAGTGAATTTTACCATTGATATTCTATGTTGCCATAATGAAGAAAAAAAAAAATCACTTATTTCCATTTAAGATCTTTCAACTAGGGCTGTTGAGCTCCCTATTACTACGTAAGTCAGTGAATTTGTTATTCAGCTACAGAAGCCTGAAGAACGTATGTCAGAAAGGATCACGAATCTATATGCCCTTTTTTTTTTAATTTCTTTTCCCAGGATTCATTACATACCACATCCAAACATTACTCACCACAGCAGATGAACCTCTGATCTGGCCCAGTGTGGCTATTCTGGTACGCTGCAGTTCACCAGGATACTGGATTACTGGGATCCAGAGTGGCTTTTATCATCAGTGCCTGCAAATCTTCATTTTACAGTGTAAAATGTAAAGGCAGCAAATTAATCCCAATTAACTAAAAACTGAGAAGAATGAATTAGCAGGGTTTCCATTACCATGGAATACAGGTCTTCCTGCTGTGTCATTAATTCTGAAAGCGCCCAATTCTTTCAATCTGACCGATGCTACCAGAATGAGATGGAGCACTGACAAAAACATGGAATTGCTCAGAGTTAAATAAGCACAAATGCCCTGATGCTGTTCAATATGCCAATAGCTAGTTATTGATAGATACAACAAGTATTTGTGAATATAGACACAATGATTCATGAATTCTAGAAAATGCTTTCATTCTCCAAACAATGGCTTCCTGGGATCAATAAATAACAGCACTGTGCTGCCCAGCTGACATCTTTAAATTAATTCTGTGTTCAGACGCTAACATCCCTCCCACAAACCAAAGGGCTGTACGTATATGGCAAACAGGTACACACAGTTCAAAAACCAAACACTATGGTTACATCATATTCTTCATTCTATTCCTGATGTGGGACCTAAATATTTGGCCACTGGAAAACCATATTGCTTGCTGTCACCTGGCTTTTCATGTAATTCCTACCAGAGAAAATCAGCATTGCTGAGAAGGATTTGAAGCCAAGGTTTGCTGCAAGGACAGGGGTGTCAGGATAAGCAGTTCTGAGAAATGAGCCATTCAGAGGACAGCAGGGAAGCCCAGCCCATGAGCAACCCTTAGTACTGTGCTGTCAGGTGCTCACCATGCCTGGTGGGTCTTTGAGAGCAGTAACATCTGCTGGGAGAGTGGAGTGCCACTGGAGCCCATCACATTAAAGGAATACACAAGCCAGTACAAGAGTCACTGAAGAAACAACTGCAAGATTTCACATGGGTTTTGTGTTCTCTATCTCATACTGTCCAGTGAGTACAGCCAAATGCCTGCCTTCCCCAACATCCACAGGGAGCAAGATTCCCACTGCCCTATACAGAGAAGAATAAAGTCTCTGTGGGGGCTGGAGCTATGGGCGGTGAGGGGAAATCATTTATACCTAAAGTTACCCAAAAGAGTTAATACTTTGATATCTAAAAGCACCTCTGCCCAAAGCTAGCTCTCACTATCTGCTCTTCTTCCACACCAGAGACTGATTTTTCCTCTTGTAGGTTATTCTTGCTACCAAACACAGGCCACTGACAAAACAATACGACTGTGCACTCAGCATGAAATTGCACTTTTTTCAAACCCATATTATGCAGCTTTTTGTTAATGCACAAGGCATTTGGTCTTCAGTACTACAGCCACAGCTTGGTGCGATATAAGCATGCAAGTTAAAGAAATATGTGCAGAATGCTAAAGGAAATAATTTCAATGTGAGGAGGAATATGTGGTAGAAGAAATTCTGACATCTACTTCGCACGTAGGGATTGTAGTATTGAGCAGGGGAGGGGATACAATAGAAAAATATTATGGATCTCTTTTCAGGGTATTTAGGCCATGGAAGATGTGGATGCAACCAGCTTTTTCTCATCTCAGGGACAGAAATCCAGCTAAAAGTCTTCAACATGGAAAAAAAGGAATTAAACAATAGATTTTGTACTGCCTAGCTGAAGAGCTTAAACAATCAATGTCTGTTTTCTCTTTTAGTAGACAAGTTCTTCAAAATAATATGAAGAATAGTTTTAAGAAAGCTGCTGTTCTTCAGAGGACTGTCCAGCTAGGACTCCAACCATTTTTCATTTAACCCCCCCAAAATCCAGGAACCACAGTGCAACAAAACACTTACATTCCTACCCATTAAAGGATTGATGTCCAGAGGTTAGGGAGTATTTTGATTGTGCAGAGCTCCACGGTTGTGATAAGGTCAAGTGCTTACGGGTAAGGATGAGGGGGAAGGCCAACAAGGCAGATATTGTGCTGGGAGTCTGTTATAGACCACCCAACCAGGTTGAAGAGGCAGATGAAACATTCTACAAGCAGCTGGCAGTAGTCTCACAATCGTGTGCCCTTGTTCTCGTGGGGGACTTCAACTTTCCGGACTTCTGCTGGAAATACAACACAGCAGAGAGGAAACAGTCCAGGAGTTTCCTGGAGTGTGTGGAAGATAACTTCCTGACACAGCTGGCAGGTGAGCCAGCCAGGGGAGGAGCCTTGCTAGATCTATTGTTTACGAACAGGGAAGGACTGGTGGGAGGTGTGGTGGTCAGAGGCCATCATGGGCTTAGAGACCATTGAATGATTGAATTCCTGGTGATGTAAGGAAAGGGGTCACCAAAACCACTATGGCCTTCTGGAGGGCAAACTTTGGCCTGTTCAGGAAACTGGTTGAGAGAGTCCCTTGGGAGACAGTCCTGAAGGGCAAAGGGGTCCAGGAACGCTGGATGTTCTTCAGGAAGGAAGTCTTAAAGGCTCAGGAGCAGGCTATTCCCATGCACCGCAAGACAAACCATCGGTGAAGACGATCGGCCTGGCTGAACAGGGAGCTTTTGCTGGGACTCAGGAAAAAACAGGAGAGTTTACCATCTTTGGAAGAAAGGGCAGGCAACTCAGGAAGAGTACAGGGATCTTGCTAGGTCACACAGAGAGAAAATTAGAAAGGCAGAAGCTCAGCTAGAACTCAATCTGGCCACTGTCATCAAGAATTTAAAAAAACTGCTTTTACAAATACGTTAACAACAAAAAGAGAGCCAAGGAGAATATCCATCCTTTATTGGATGCAGAGGGGAACATTGCCACCAAAGATGAGGAAAAGGCTGAGGTACTTAATGTCTTCTTTGCCCCAGTCTTTAATAGTGAAACCAGTCATCCTCAGGGTGCTCAGCCCCCTGAGCTGGAAGACAGGGACCGAGAGCAGAATATACCCCCCATAATTCAGGAGGAAGCAATTAATGATCTCCTACACCACCTGGACACTCACAAGTCTATGGGACCAGATGGGATCCATCGGAGAGTACCAAAGGAGCTGGCAGAGGTGCTTGCCAAGCCACTCTCCCTCATTTATCAGTAGTTGTGGTCAACAGGGGAGGTCCCAGATGACTGGAGGCTTGACAATGTGATGCCCATTTACAAGAAGGGTTGGAGAGAGGATCTGGGGAACTACAGGCCTGTCAGCCTGACCTCAGTACCAGGGAAGATTATGAGGCAGTTCATCTTGAGTGTAGTCACATAGCATATGCAGGACAACCAGGGGATCGGGGTCAGCCAGCATGGGCTCATGAAAGGCAGGTCCTGTTTGACCAACCTGATCTCCTTCTATGACCAGGTGACCCGCCTAGTGGATGAGGGGAAGGCTGTGGATGTTGTCTGCCTTGACTTCAGCAAGGCCTTTGACACTGTCTCTCATGGCATACTCCTTGAGAAGCTAGTGGCTCATGGCTTAGACAAATGTACTCTTCACTGGGTAAAAAAACTGGCTGGATGGCCAAGACCAGAGAGTTGTGGTCAACAGAGTTAAATCCAGTTGGCAGCCAGTCACAAGTGGTGTTCCCCAGGGCTCAGTTTTGGGGTCAGTTCTGTTTAATATCTTTATCAATGATCTGGATGAGGGGATCAAGTGCACCCTCAGTGAGTTTGCAGATGACACCAAGTTAGGAGGGAGTGTTGATCTGCTTGAGGGTAGGAAGGCTGTACAGAGGGATCTGGACAGGCTGGATCGATGGGCAGAGGCCAATTGTACAAGGTTCAACAAGGCCAAGTGCTAGGTCCTGCACTTGGGTCACAGCAACCCCATGCAGCGCTACAGGCTTGGGGAAGAGTGGCTGGAAAGCTGCCCGGCAGAGAAAGACCTGGGGGTGCTGGTTGACAGCAGGCTGAATATGAGCCAGCAGTGTGCCCAGGTGGCCAAGAAGGCCAAGAGCATACTGGCCTGCATCAATAATAGTGGGGCCAGGAGGAGCAGGGAAGTGATTGTTCCTCTGTACTCAGCACTGGTGAGGCCACACCTCAAGTACTGTGTTCAGTTTTCAGCCCCTCACTACAGGAAAGACATTGAGGTGCTGGAGCATGTCCAGAGAAGGGCAACCAAGTTGGTGAAGGGCCTGGAGCACAACTCTTATGAGGAGCCGCTGAGGGAACTGGGGTGGTTTAGTCTGGAGAAAAGGAGGCTGAGGGGAGACCTTATCACTCTCTACAACTACCTGAAAGGAGGTTGTAGTGAGGTGGGTACTGGCCTCTTCTATCAAGTAACTAGTGATAGGACAAGAAGAAATGGCCTCAAGTTGCACCAGGGGAGGTTTAGATTGGATATTAGGAAAGATTTCTTTACTGAAGGGGTTGTCAGGCATTGGCACAGGCTGCCCAGGGAAGTAGTGGAATCACCATCCCTGGAGGTGTTCAGAAAGCATGCAGACATCACACTTCAGGACATAGTTTAGTGGACATGGTAGTGTTGGGTTGATGGTTGAACTCAATGATCTTACGGGTCTTTTCCAACCTAAACAATTCTATGATTCTATGATGCAACCTGCCCTCTCTCAGAGCAGGTTGTTGACTATGTACTTCCATAGCTCGTTGACCCACAGGGCAGGCACATAAGCTGCCTTTACTGGTGGCTGCCAGGCACAAGTTAGGAAACATAGGGAGAGGAGCGATCCAGGAAAACAGGGGTGACCAGGAGAGAATTGAAGGTTCTACCTTTATGTGAACTACACATACACTGTTTTTAGCCTTCTGCTCACAATTCCCAACACTCTTATCACCCAGTTAATGACCCTGAAATTGCCAGTTACAAACATAACCTGCATCTAACAGCAATTAGAGATTACACAGATATTTCAATTACAGCAGTTCTTCCACCTATAGCACAACAACAATGCAGGAAAGCATGTGCCACATCATTGTTTATTCAAGAGACAGGCTTCATCTACACAGCTTGCATTGCCAATAAAGAGACTGGAGGATATTCAACAAGCAAGGCTACAATGTTCTCTCAGCCTTTAAGACACCATGGTAACACATGTCACAAGAAACAGACAGCCAAGCTGGCGTATCTAGGACAGAAGGTGGCTTCCTCTAGAAGGGGAGAAACTCTGTGCTGACATGCTCCCATTCAGAAGAGTAGAAGAATATACAGAACTAGGCATTTGCAGATGAATTGGAAGGAATGAGGTAACACAACCTATAGGCAAGAGTGCTGCTACACTAATCCAGGTACTGGCTTGTAAAGGGCATGGAGAAAAGAAGAATCTGAACATTTGACTTAAGAGGATCATTGGTTTAGTTGCAAGAGGACACAAGTTTAAAAATTTAAAAAGTTTAAAAAACCATACAATTCAAAGTGTACTAACAGTAGCTAATGCACACAAACATTAATATTTAAGGCAGCTTGCACCTGTTACAGTTAAATACACAGGCATCAAAAAAACATACATGCACCATTTTGTATATTGCTTCTTGTAGAAACTTATTTGCCTAATTCCCTCCACACAAGAGAAAATACTTCTCTTACTGCTGGGTAACACATTCTCCCAGGTACTATTTTTTTCTTAATTTTATACCTGCATACACTCAGTAATGTTACTTTAGGTAACTTTAGCATTTCTGCTTTACATGGCCATAAACGACAGTGTTATACAGGGGCATATTTAAAACAAGCATTGCAACTCATGCAGGATTGGTTGTGGGTTTTTTTATTTCTTTGCTGTCTCACCTCACAGGAACACCACATGAAGTAATGCATGACACAGTGTAGCTTCACACTGAGTTGTAGACTGACCATCATCATTGCCTTTAAGATGCCGACAGCAAAATTGCATAGCACCATTGTCTTTACCAGCACTGCTGGCATTTATTGCCCATCATTCAAAGATATCCCAGAAGAAAAATGGAGGAGCAGTTATCTCCCTAATTAGAGCTGACTGCAAAACAGCACCACAGCCTTTCCCCTAAGTTTACCAGGCTTCTGGGACAGCCAGGCATCACAATGTAAGTAGATGCTCCATGCTGGTTTGAAGCTGCTGTAGTTAAATAGGAAACACAAAATGAATAGAAAACCCAGCAGTGCAGAAAGGCTAATATACTATGTGGTTAATCCTCCTGAGTCAACAACAAGCTGCTTCCTCAGTCTCAAGACTCAGTTATCTGATGTAATTAGTTTTAATAACACAGAACGCTGAATAACAGAGGGGATTGTTTGGCTCTGTACAAGAAGTGGTATAGAAGCATGGTAAGATTCTTATGGATCCAGTAAGGATCAATAGAAAAATATTACCAGTACCCTTACTCATATATTGGTGGCTCCCTAAATGGACTGTCACTGATTTGAGTTTAAGGAAACTTGTATAATAATTGTGATAAAACCTATAGAGAAAACATTTTAAGAAGTGACAAACTTCTGCCTCAATCTCATTTGAAGTATATTTTACACACCTGCTATCATTACTACAAAGACAAAGCTCAACAAGAATAGGGTTACACTTTGAACACACCTCTCCTAAAAGCCAGGTCTCCACAGAGGACTTGTTTCAATTCAAATTATATCTTAATCAGGCAGCTTTACAGTCCAAACTTGCTTTAACACTGGCTTTCATCACCTGTTGCTTTGAGGCATTTTAGCCTTTTCTAATCGTCTGTTCAAAATGCATTTTAATTCTTAGGATGCAAGACTTGATTTCATCAGATATACAGCCTACTTGGCTATTGTAACTTTTTCCCCTCTTTTTAAAAATCAGCACTGGTAATCTTGAAGGGAGGAATCCACCAGTAACACCAAAGATGGAATATCTCATCTCTAATTCTGTAGCCTTGCCTGCCTTATCCAGTGGCCAGCTTTTTGTCAGACATACAGACAACACCAGGAGCTAACATTTAATCCATCAATGAATTGACATTTAGAACAGGAGCAAAAACTCAGAATCCACTTTCTAAACAGTGACTGAGTGAAGAGAGGTAGAATGAACCATGGAGACAAACCTCTCACTTTCTGCTCTTCATCTGCTCTCACTCTTTTTTTATATATAAAAATTATATATTGAAACATACATTAAGTGTGTGTATATATATGCACATACAAAGACAGAGCACACACATTGCCCTCTGCTGACCAGAGTCCAATATGCAAGTGTCCTCCAACACACACACTGCTCATCATACATGATCTCCAATGAATTCTTGACAGGACCATACCAGTATGCATATCAATTCCTGTTACTTGCTGGTACAGTAGGAGATACCTCCTTCAATTCAGCAATCACCAAGGCTTTTTCTGAACCCAGTCTTAAGGCCTGGGGTTTCTGTTTCTGGGGTTTCCTCCTACCTGGTGATACACATAGCAAGGGAGAGGGGGGAGGGCGGCAGGGAAATCAAGTCAAACCAACCACATATGCCAGTTGGTTACAGGTTAGTCTACATCTACCTACGGCCCAGCACACCAAGCTCTTGCCATTTTATGCTACATCTGTCAGAGCTCATTTTCCTGCCCCCACAGTTTGGCATTTTAATGAAATACCAGGGAGCTGGAAGGGGGCAGAAGAGGGGGAAGTCAAGCAGGAAAACAGAGCTGAGAGGCACTGACTGCTACTTTCTGACCACCTCGTTTGCAATTCCTTCCCTCTGCTCTTTTCATGAGTACTGTCATTTTACCTTTCAACATGAATACACACTAGAAACATCAAAACAGAAGGAGATCAATAAGCACTTTAATTCTTAACATCTCCCCTCCTCCATCCCTACACTAAACAAACTCTTTTTTGTTTTAAGTGTCCACTACCATGACTTGGAGGGGGAAAAACACTTAGACCAAAGTTTAGACACACATTTTAGACTGGAAAAAAACCCAGAATATTTTTTAATTTAGGAAGCAGCTCAATACGTTCATCTGTAAGCTTCTTAGAGGATCTACACGTTATATTAAGAGTCTGCAGACCACCTTTCTGACAGTGACTGGCCATAATGTACTATTCATAAGTACCTACAGATGATGAAGTAGACTGGGGTTCTTGAAGTGGGGGGAGGAGGATTTCTGCTATTGTTTCTATACTCACCCAAGGCCCAGTATGATGCAGCTTCCAAAGGTGGAGCACTGCTGTAGAGAGCATGGATATACATGAGGTGAATCATCAACTCAGCCAGGCACCACCAAAAGAAAATACGAATTATGCCCATGATTAAGATGCTGAGATTGGTCTTCAAACTGAAGGCTTCTTGTCTCCTCATCTAAAGAAGAAATCCAAAGAGGTTATATGGCACACAACTGAATGTTTTACTCAAATACTCAACCTGAGAACTTTTTAAAATTTCATTTGCTATTCATTACTATTACTAAGGGGACCATTTGACTACACCATTTAGAAATTCCTGACGTACACTGAGGGAGACTGGTCTCTCCATTCTCAATCTCAGTAAGCAGTAGAAATCAACAAGAGGCCAAACGTGAATATACACTGCACTAAACTTGTAGAAAAGGCCAGGCGCTGTTTACCTGAACAGAATCCAGATATGAGACTTTTTTAAATTCCTGTAACTTAATCAACCTCTAGAGATAATCAAAAAAGTTTAAAGAAACTACAGCTATGAAGGAGAAGGTTTTCCAAGCAACAGCCCTACCAAACACAGAAAAAAAGGACTGTTTGCTCTTAAAATACCTCCAACTTCTACCAGCTGCATAGGAATGGTTATCTGAGGACAGTTCTTCATTTTTCTCCTGTAGCACTGCCAAGGTCAGCAAGACCTACAACATGCTGAGCAAATGGCAGTTAAGTGCAAGTTAAATATCAGATAAGACAAGTTTTGCAGTTGACAGGCTTCTCAAGATGCCCCAAACTCTTACACTGCTAACTATAGTAAACACATTGGTATACTATTATTTTACCTTCTTTCCACAGTAAAAGAGAGTATGGTCAAATAACAGAAACATAGGATTGCCTAAAAATTTAGTCATGTTTTGTACATCTATCATTGTATAGATATGCAACATTTCCTTTTCCAGTCTTTAACTGGCCACCAAAAATGCATGTACAAGATAAGCAACCAACCCATCTGCACAGACAAAACCCCCTCATAATTGCTAGCACACACAGTACAGCTAACATGCTGTTAGCTCTGCTCACTTACAAATGAAGCACAACACTCATTTTGAAGATTAATTTGTACCAGATATATGAAAGCTTGGAGACTACTATTTAAATCACAGGGATTTGCACAACAGGCCTTCAAACCCATGCCTAGAACTGCTATGCCCTGCTTCAACCCAGAAATTCAACAAGGCCATTGATGAAGTGTCAGCCTCTCATTTTTGCCTGGCAATGGATACCAATTGCCAGCACTAGTATTACACTCTTCAGGCCATACAGCAGGTTCTATCTCCATCTCCAGGACTTCTGCTTTCCTGTGTGCTCAGCAGAAGCCTTCATCTCAGTTTCAGCTTCAGTTAAGGGGTTCTGCACACTCTTTGTATTGTGCACTTTGAATCAACTGCTGGGCACTGCAAACTTTGAAACCCTCCTCCAACCTCACCTGTCAAGACAATATCCTCTGCTCAGGTAAGAGCTCCGACAACGCACTTCAAACACCAACAAGAAACACATTAAGGTTGTTCAATTTGTTCCACCTTCTTCATGGCTTTAACCAAACAGGTCTGTGCATATTTAAATGAGAACCTACTGCAAATACAGGCATATCATTCTCAATTTTCCTTTTTCTCCTCACACCAAGAATACAGGTGGTCTTTGCACAGGTCTTTGCTGAGCCATATCAGATGAGCCTGGTTTCAATGCAAGACCCACCCCCAACTTTCCTACCAGCTATCCCCAAGCTGCTCTCAACTTGGAGTCTCGCAGGTCTTCCGAAACATTCCTTAAAAAAAACCCAAAACTAACAAAACAATCACCTCTCCCTCTGCTAGGGGTACAAGAATATAGGTGGAATTTAACACACTTCAGAAGCTACAAAACAATAAACAGTAAAAAAATAAATTACCTCAGTTTCTATGCAAGTCTATGCAGACTTTTCCTACAACATCCAGCCCAGGATAACAACATTCAGCCTTGCATCTTCCAAGCTACTGAAGACAAATGAGCATAGGACTTGTCACTCAGGGGTCCACCAAAATCTCAGTTTTCACTTTCATAAAGCCCAGCCTATTTGCTGTGGCTTCAACAGAAATTTTTCCAAATATAAACAGAAGCAAGAAATGCCTAGGCTTCTATACATAAACTGAAACAGTAGTTTTATGGTTTGAAGTGTCTGCTCATCCACTTCATCCCAATGACCTTAGCTATAGACATCACAGGTGGTGATCTCGCTTCTTATTCAAGTATGCAAGAAAATATGGAAAGCAATAAAGCATGGAAGTGTGGGGGTTTCCCCTGTCATGTAGAAGCAGGCTTGAAAAGCAGCCTGCAAGACACTAGGAAAAACATTCAGTAAGATAGGTAGGTCTTTTACATGACAAGAGCTGCTCAGCTTGCTAAAGTTTGAAGAAAAGTGTTCTAAGTAAATCATCAGCTGTTTTTACACCAACATGAGGGGAAACTGGAGTCTTCAGGAATTCCCAATACAAACCAGCACCTTTCTGCGACTCCAAAATCTGTTTCAGAGTTATAGCCAGCTGCTGCTGAAAATGTTGCTTTATTCCACCTGATGGAGGAGAAGAAAAAAAAAATCCAGTCCAGCAGCTACAGGCGAAAATTACAAACGCTCTCCAAATGTAACATGTGTCATTGGCTCCCTGGTCAAAGGGATGAATCTAATGTCAGACAAGAAAACATCCTGTAAAGTAGAACAACTCAGGGATGAAGGTTTGTCCTAAAGTTGTTATCCAGGACACTGTCAAATTCCCAATGCTACACTCAAAATTGTCCAGTCTTCACATTCCTATAACATTATTTGATATTTTCAAAGTTATGTGGAAGGCGGCTTTAGACACCCAATCAATTCTTAATCTCCAAGAAAACTTAAGTAAAAACTGAAATCCTTCAAATCACTAGTAAGGAGGAAAAATATTACAGAATCAGTAATAGATGCTTCTGCTGAAGTCAAAACATGCATTAATGAAAATTCCTTTTCTGTAGGGGTTTGGTTTTTTTTCCTCCCCCTCAAAGTACCTCATTGAGGGAAAAATGTTTATTTCAGAATGAAATAGAGTTCAGAGTCTGATAGAGAAGATTAATCATCCAGCCTTCAAAAACTATTTTCCTTTCTTTCCACCTTCTCTAACACTGGAATCTAATCAATCTCTCCCCACCCAAGCACCAGACAAAAAGACTTATTCTGACAATATATTTTGACTAAATATATTCTCAATGTTAGTTACCAGCCTTACCTAAGTTTAGTATTATGCCATGGCTAGCAGACAAGCATGAATACCCAAGACTGGTTTCTAACTACAGCCTTCCCTTTTGCATGCAGGCTACTTCAACACTTAGAGAAGAGGACAGGAGATACAGACTAACATTAGGAACACCTTCTGTTTGAAAGTCATCAGTATCAAATTTTGTCAAGTAGGTAACTAGAAAATAGGAACTCAGGCTTACCTGTAAACTACCTATGAAACACACCATTAAAACAACATCAAGGAAAATGGGATGAAATTGTCTACCTAACATTTTCTCATGATTGGTATTAAAATCTCTCAAGATTGGAGGGGAGGCAGGGATCAACCTATCATGCTTTAATCTGTTCCTCAAAGTACAGGGTCTTAGTCTAGATTTGGCATCTGAAAAGAGATCATCACCCACTTCAACAGTTCTTCACCCAATTCATGTGAGGCACAGATGCACTGAAAATCTTGAACTGCATGATCTTAAAAAGCACTGTTACCTGCTTACTGAATTCATCAAAATTCAGAAGGGGTCCATTGTGGAACGTGGGATAATAAAACACATATGCCAGCATCCACAGGAATGAGTGGGATGACTTCTGGGCAGGTCCATGCCAGCAGTACTCCAGGCTGAAGCTAGTGCAGAAGAGACAGCGGACAGACACAGTGAAGAGCAGCAGATAATACTCATTTTCTGTGTCGTACCACTTTCTCTGCAAGACAAAAAGCCAGATCACAATGGTGCAGTGTTGTGTTTTCTACACAGCTGGACAGCGATATCCACCCAGAACCTAACTTTCAGGGTCACCAGCAGCAGGAAGCAACTAAAGCAAGCAGCAGCTGGAACAAGCACCTGAAGTAAACAGCACTACTTAACACATGAACAAGCCCTGGCTGTTGCAGAAAAGGCCTCCAGAGCTACTGCAACCTGCATGAAGAGACAACAGCTTGATTTCAGAAATGTATTAGGTTATGAAGAACTATGACAGCAGGAGAACTTTTCTTACAGGAATGCCATTATCTCCCTCAGATTTGGTCCAGTAATATAAAATCCAAACCAGTGTGTAACACTGACAGCCAAGGGACTGCTACAGCTGAAGCCAAGGCTGCATTTCAGATCTGAAGAGAATCAGTCACTCCTGAGAAAGCTGGAGGCTGGAAAAATGTTATCGAACCTTTATCAAGTTTGACACTCACTGTCACACCTGTTTCCAACAACAAAAACATCATCACAAAAAACTTGAAAACATCAGCAAATGTAGTTTGGCTGATTACATTTGTACTGCAGGAGGTCCTTTCCTCCTCTCAAATCTATCTACACCACATGAAGAGACCCTATCCACTCATCTCCCTTCTGCCCTCCCCCTAAACATCAGGGCAACAAGCCTTGTAACATATGCCCTGTTTTTCCTCTTAGTCCAAGCAAATACAATGACATTTGCTCACAACTGAGCAGCAGTTTCTCTAAAATCTGTACTGCCCAGCAAAAGTCATTAGAGAAAGAGCAAAACTGAGCTTGCACCAACCAGTTCCAAGCAAGCAACTCATTTGGTACAAATCAGTGTTGGAGAAACAGTCCCCCTTTCCATGCAGAAGTCTGCAGTCACCAATAACATATGATCAGACTTTACAAAGCAACTCTTGAACATGAACCCAAAAAACAGCACCTTAAATTGGTACGATTACTGCTCCAAAGAACAAGAAATGTGTTTACTAGAGCACTAGTAAAGTATCATCATATTCCAGCTCTACTGAACACCATTTAAAGGCACATACTTTCATCTCAATGCACCAGCCAGCACAATTGAGAAATACAACTTTTCTAACTGGAGAAGCTCCAGCATGAGCCACTGCAGCTCTATTGCCTGAGGTTTTTCAAGCCAACCTCTGCTTACATCAACTGAAGGGATGGTACTCCATCATAAAGATAGCTGCCATAATGAACAAATGCCACCATAATTTATTTGATGCTTAATTAGTCCTTCTCACATTACCTTGGCTTCTTCCACAGCTGGTATGCGTAAAGTGAATAGCAGGATAAGGGAGCACAACCATGTCAGGAGTGACAGCTGGAACTGAGCCACAGCAAATGAAATAGTTGCATGGAACAAAATGACAGCAAAGCCCTTGACTCCCAATAACAACCAGCAGGCAGCCATCCCATAAACCATCAAGCACCATGGTTTATACTGTTAGAAAAAGAAAAATGAACAATTTTTAGTGTTGTTATTTCTAAAGAAAAGCAAAGCACTCGATATCTGTGCTGTCCTACACGGAGTCTGTAGTAGAAACAAATGCAGTCAACAAGGTTAAGAACACATATGAAACAATACAGGGAAACCCAACTGTATCCATTAAGACTGAAGGGAAGGGGTTTCTGTAGCAGCATATGTGAAATCCAGAGCCTCCCTGATCTGGGGTAGAGCATAACTTCCTCCTTTCCTTCCCCAAACTAGCAGGTGTGACACCACACACCTGTCATTTCCCACAATCACACAATCATTTAGCAATCACACCAAAACCCAGGCAGTCATCACTTCACAGTCTTGGAAAGGAATAACTATACCCTTCTTGTGTACAGGTCACACAACACTAGTTGATGGTTCACAACAAAACACAGGCTTTCATGGGTTGGAGGGAGGCTGAAGTCTCCAAACACTAAGACAACCTACATACTCACTCTCACTTGTGCATCATTACAGACGCACTCACACAATTCACCCCACAGAACAGTATTTCCCACACTCAGTAGCCTCAGTGCCAAGTTCCCATGCCCAGAGTAAACTGAAACCCACAGAAACTCCCTGCTGTGAAGAAAAAACTATACATACCTTCTCCACCAGGAGCCTGGACACTTGTGATACCAGGAGGTGACCAGCCAGAAGCCACAGTATACGTTCCCTTCCCCATTCAATCCAGTAGCTCCACTCAAAGTCCATGGGGTCCTGGGGTATCAAGGGAACTGGTCAGTATGTGTAGCCAGCCATAAAAGCTTGTTCTTACATGACAAGGAAAGATCTCTAACACACTAGGTCTGTTACCCAACACCACAGAACTCTGCATCTGAGGAATGTCATTTCAGCAATCCAGCTGGATCGCTTACAGCAGTGAGCTCGGACAGCACCATTTTGACTTCCAATGGTGTGAAATTCAGAAAAAGAGCTTTAGATGGTGTTGTGACTCCTAAGCCCAACACTGGTGCTGAACCTGACAGAGCAGCAATCACTGCTTTTCACCATGAACACCAGGGAGCTTTCTAACCACAAAGCTGGTAGGGAGGCACCCATGCACACCCTCGCTCCTCCCCAGGACATAGGGAGCAGGCTGGTGACTACACAGAGATGCAGCCTGGAACTAGGGTCCCACTTCTCAGGGCTTCTCAGTCCAACACAGCCTTGCTTTGGTTCCCTGTCAGGAAGCTTCTCAGGAAACAAATTAGTCTGCTACTACTGTTCCTGACCAGCTCTTCAAACCCAACAAATTCATACCTCTGCTTGCCCTGATCCTTTTAATTTTAGGGGTTTTTTTTTCATTTAGAAAGAAAAAACAAAACAGTTTTGGACTACACTTAACCCATGCAAAGTTTAGCCAGGAATTTCTTTTTTTCAATTTCTGTCAGCTTTTTAAGCAAGTCAACTGCAAAGCAGAGCACTGCTTTCCCTGTGTGTACCCCTCACCTCTCCTGAGGGATTCAGAGAGCAACTCTGCTCTGCCTTGGAAAACCAAAAGCTTGGGTGAAAAGGCACCTTGCTAGAAGAGAAGTTTCACTCCCTGTTTCAACAAAGTCTACACAGGATCAGATGAAGTCAGGTCAGCTGGAGATTCCTGTGACATGGGGTTTTCATCTAAATTGGGTAAGAGGAATCAGCCAGTAGCTATCCCCCATACAGAGCCCCACTAAAAATTCATCTCCACAATTGCTTTATATCTTTCTTGAAAGCACATCAAGGGTCCCTTACCAGCAGCGATGGTAGGCCCAAACACCAAAATACTTCCACAGACATGCACTCCTAGTCTTGTGTAAGTCATCCTCAATATTAGTTGCATGCATTAGTTGCACTTCTTGAAAAGGATGTGAGGTCGAAAGCAAGCAGAGGGTGGGGAAGGGTGTTGGTTTTTTGTTTGGGGTAGAGTGGTGCTAGTGTTCATATTAATTTTTTTAAGACCAACCATGTTTCTTTAAGCCCTTGCACCTCAGAAATCTCTTTTCCTCTATGCTGGACTACAGGCCAACCAAGAGGAAAATGCATGTTCACTGATGTTAAGCATTAACCAAACCACCCAGTCACAGGAAAAAGGCTGAAGAAAATGTCAAGAGTAGTCACAGCTTTTAAGGCCAAACAGTTAATCAGAAGGCTAAGTGACATAATGAAGGAGAAACACTTAGGCCAGGGATCAGGAAAAGAAACAAAACTTTGGTTATGATTCTTAGATCTAGACACACCCAGCAAGTCCCTCGTCCTCACTAGAAACAGACTAAAATTAGCTATGAATATCCAAATCTGCAAAGTTACCACGAATCTCTGAAGCTACATCAGAAGCTTGGGTGAGCAAAGCGCATGGAAACACGATATCCGCGCTATTGCCACAAAATAAAAGATGGTGGTATCGGTCACCCACCCTACCTTTTTGAGGCCTCGAAAGAGAGTCCCTGGTTCCAGCCCAAATCGTCTGTCCATCGCAGCTTCATATTCTGCAGAGAAGAGCAAACCTTTACTAAGAACACCACAGCCAGAGCAGGAACAGTCAGGGATATGGCCTCTGCTGCTCAAGAGCAACACATTACCACATTGCCTCTGCTGATGGGGACACTCAGAGCCAGGGAAGGGCACATCACAATGTCACCACTCACCAGGTAAGCTGTCCATCCAGGCCACAGTTCTGCCCCACAGAAAAGTCACTGAGTTGCCCAGAAACTATCCCCCCTTTGATTCCCCCCTTGCAACAGGGGCAGTAGCAGACAGCAACCAACCTTTTACCACACAGGACCTGCACTAATCCTTATTTCCCCTCTTTCAGGGCTGGCTGGTTTCTCCTACCAGAGCAGAAGGACACACCAACCTGACAGTGACCACTACAGCCAGAACAGGGCCAGGCTGCTCAGAGAAGCCACCTCCAGAGCCCAGTCCCATGCAGCGTTTTGCCATCTCCACAGATGATGTGCTGTACACATGGGTGCACAGCCCTATACCCCTTTACCCAGCACTTCCTTCACTGCCCTGCAAGTGCCTTTCTGGCACTCCTGTTCTTCCGAGAGCCAGCTAGGGTCATTAATGTAGAACACCTTGCTGATCAAAGCCTAACAAGATGCAGCGTACATTTCCTTAACAAACCTCTCTAACTAACTACACTTCTACTAGATTATACCACCTTCATTTCCCACCATCTTTGCTGACGTGCTAGAACACAGCTTCTTTCCATCTACAAATTGTATTTAAATTGTGTAAGACCCCACCCCTGCTCTGCACTACTCAGCCCCACTGAACCAAAGCCAAGCCACCATACCAGCTACCAAGACATTACGCAAAGCACAGGCAAATATTTGGAACCAAACTGACCCCAAAGCTGCACAGACAACCCAGACATTGCTCTGAGCCCACAACAGGAGCCCCAGAGCTCCAGGCAGGGCAGCACTCACCTGCCCTGCGACCTCCCCAGGGTTCAATACCCAGCAAGCACCATCAGGAGGCACAGCTGCTTCTGAACCACCCACTTCCAAGGGGCTGCAGGTGAGAAGGCTCTAGACTAGCCAGGAAAAAAAACAGTTCAGAGCCAACATTCATACACTTCCCCCATTTGAGTAGCTAAGCTTCAGAGGTCTCCCTCATCTCTTCCCTGACAGTTGAGTGCCAGGACACCATTGCCAAGGGCCCTCCCAGCACTAGAGGCAGAAAAGCATTGGGAAAAGCCCTCTGCCCAGCTAGCACCGGGCTACCACTTCCTCGCACAGGGCTAGTTTGCAGCCAGAAAGAGCACAGGCACTCCTTGCAGAAGAGCAAAGTAGAAGCCAACCCAGAGAGAACAAGACAAGCCCAGCAGCCTCACCTGCCACAGGCAGGAAGCACTGCAAGAGCGAGCACGTTCGCATCACAGACTTACTTTGAGACACTTGGTGCACTTCGTAGAAAGCATAGAGGTGAGAGCCCACGGCAAGGACCCCATAGACACACATCTCCCAAGCCGGCAGCAGCATCGGCCTAGGAGCCGCTCCCCCGCAGACCCCGCCGGCAGCCTCCCTGCGGGGAAAGAGAGGACGGGAGAGGTTTCCCCGCGCAAGAAGGACGGGCACCGAGCAGCGGGACGACCCGCACCGGGCGCCGCAGCGGCCGATCGCCGGGCCCTCGGCACGGCAGCGGCCACCGAGCGCGCTTCAGGCCCCCGCGCTGCCGGGGCCCTACGGCGGGGCGGGCTCGGGGCAAGGAGGCGGGCGGGCTCCGCCGGCAGCTGCCAGGAGGGGTGGCGAGCCCTGCCCGGCCGCGACGGCTTGGGAGGCCCCGGCGCCGAGGGCTCGGTGCGGCCCGGGCCCGGCGGGGCCCTCGGGGCAAGCCTAGGGCCAAGGCCGGACCCCGGCTGCTCTCGCCGACCTGGGACTGCGGGGACTAGACGAGGGGACCCCGCTCCGCTCCTTACCTGAGGGGGGGGCTCCGCCAGCGGGAGGGGCCGCCGCAGCTCCAGGCGGGCCGGGCCGGGCCGGGCCGAGCCGAGCCGAGCCGAGCCGAGCCTCCAGCCCCGCGGCGGGCAGGCGGGGCCCCGGCGAGGCGCAGCTCCGGGCCAAGACGCCCCCGCCGCTCCCCAGAACACCCGGCCCCGGCCCCGCCCGCCCCCTTAAGAGCTGCGGCCACCCCCCGCGGAGGGAGGGCGGGAGCGGGGCGGAGCTCCCCGCCCCTGCGCGCCCCCCTCCCGGCCGCCAGGCGGCGCCGCAGCCCTCCCGCCGCGGCAGAGCGAACGCCGCGGCGTGCGCCGGTCCCGCCGGGTTCCCCACGGAGAGGGGGCTCGGGCAGGCCCCGCTCCCGCTTCCTCGCCGGCTGCGGCCCGGCCGGCGCGTACCTGCAGAGCTGCGGCAGAACTCGTTCGCTGAAAACCAGCCTTGTCTTCGGGCATGAAACGCGCAGTGCAGGTCTGCGTAGATCTGCCGAGAACCTGTCAGTTGGCTTACATCAAACGCGTGAGCCGTTCGGGTAAGAAGTTAGCGTTCTGGTCTGTGTTTCCATGGCATTTATCACGACCCGACTGCGGATGCAGGCACCCCCACGGCTGAGGGATCATGAGGGAGTATCACTTGTATAAAGGTGTCCTGGGAAGAGAAGCGCCAGCTTCAGTCTTTTACAGGAGCTGGGACAAGCTGGGGGCACGGCACTGGGAGACAGTCAAGTGCCGCAAGGAAGAGTGAAAACACAGACGTCTTCTTCAACATATCGGCCTCTGAAAAGTTGTTCTAAGAGATGTTGTGTAAATTAACCGTGAAGTAGAAATGGAGGATTGTAGTCAGACCAAAAGGCTGTCCGTAACAGCCTCTCACAGACTTTTTTCCCCTTGCTGGAGTGCAGGGTACACTGATGCAGGGACGCTGTTCTTACAGTCATCATGACATACCTTGAGAAATTAGCAGGTCTGAAGAGCACCACCAGAGCAGGAACATGGGGCTGGAAGTACTGGTGCTGACAACCACCTCATGGATCAACCTGCATTTTAGCAAGGGGAGGGGGTTCCCTCCTCTTGGCACTTCAGACATAGCTAATGAGCCTCACTGCTCTTAGTGCTAAAAATACAGTGACTTTCCAGCCCAAAAGGTTTGGGCAATTTATGCTCATCTGATCTTGCATCATGTGACTTTTATCCTGCTCTGTTGTTGACATCAGTGATATTTTTTAGTGGGGGAAACGTTTCATATCCTTTTGCATGTTGCCTTGCTGTATCTTTAAATTGCTCTTATAAAATAGTATTTCAGTTCCCTTGATCACCTTGAGGCCTTCTTTGCCTATTCAAATTCCTGTTTCCTGATCTTTGAAAGCCAGGCTTGTGTCTGATACTCCAGGTGAAGTCTCACTGGTACAAGGGGTTGTCTTTCCTGTCTGAACCAGACATGCATCTCGCAGTGTCTCCAAGAATCACATCTGTCCATCAAAGCCAAGTGGTGGTCTTTAATCACTTTGCCTTTTGCCTCCAGTTTTTCTTCCTTCTCTCTTTGCCAGGCAATGACTCACCTCCAGTTTTCAGCGTCAATTTTGATAGCCCCTAGATGCAAGATATTGTATTTGCTCTGTGGAACTGCCGTAAAATCTCAAGGTCGGGTATATTCTCCTCTATGATGCCCAGATCCTCTTCTCTGCTGACAGTGCTTCCCCAGTATTTGCCCCCAGCAGGTTAGTCAGTACCTTTTCCCCGCAAGAAATATGACAACACCTGCAAAACAGCACCAGAACAGCAGTACTGAATTTGTAAAAACATTCCCACAGGACTGCAGCCGAGTTACGGCCACTAAGGGTCAGCAGAGCTTGTATTTTCCTGCAGTTTTGTGGTTTCTGGTCAACAGTGTAAAGTCGGTACAGGCAGCAGGCCCTCTAGGTGGCTGCATAACACAAACAGTATGCACGCAGGAGCTGTACTGCGGCTTCTAAAAGGGAAGAAGTATAACAAGTTACAGCTTTTACATCAGCTTACACTGAAAAGGACATCTCTGTCATTAGTTATATGGTGACATCCAGGAGCCCATGTATGCTCTGTGACCAGGTGAGCAGCTACCCTTCCACAAAGGTCACTGCCAAGTCCTTGGAGCAGGAACACTGACAAACTCTGACAACGGTCCCGGCTGGAAGATCTCACTGCCTGGACTTCTACATTAGATGACTTTTTTTTTTCTTCCCCACCCTTACTCAAAGGATTTTATATAGTAAAACATGACAAGAATCTCAGTGAATGACTTTGCAAGACTAGCTGTAAACTAAGCTGCTGAACGTTGCTGGCACAAACAACTATGCATTGACACAGCCCTCACTATTTTAGATGCCACGAATAAAAAGCGGGTTCTGCTGCTGCTATACTCACTGACAGGCAGTGGAGGAACCTGAGAGCAAAAACTCTAGAAAGGCCACAGTAGAAAGCCCCACTTCTCATTTGCACAGGCCTGGCAGCCTCATCAAGGCATCTGCCCTTTGGGAAGAAAGTGGTATGATGCTGTGTACATGTGTGGCAGGTTTCTCCGAGGCCAAAAAAAGCAATCTACCTTGGGCAGAATGATGATTTGTGATGGTTGAGGTGTTTCCCTGGGACAAATTCAGAGCATCACTTCTGCTTGAAAGTTTGCACCACTCTTACTCACCTCCAAAATTGCTAGAGTGCAAGAGGCAACAACCTGCCAAAGAGGTCCATGTCTGTCTTTGCTACTGGGAGCCAGCAGGAAGGCATCCAGTCCCCATCATGGCTTTGATGAACAGTGGAAGATGCAGTGCCAGCCTCCTGCAGATCGGTTCAAGCATCGCTAGAAGAGAGTACGTCTCTAGCAGATGTTCAAGTCCCCCTTTTTTATTTCTATCTCTTCTGAAGCTGGTATGGCACTTGAGTTGGAAGTGTTGGGTTTTGCCTGTAAAGTTCAAATGCCATTTGGTTAGAGTCTCACTTGCTTATGTGATCAGCTGTAGGTGTGATCATCAGAAACTCAAGCAAACAATTCCAGAATCAATGAGGACAGTGGTAGTGAGAGGCCTTTTAAAAGAGCCCTTGCTATTGCCTTTCTGTGCAAGTTCTGCTGAGGTGAGATCATTACAGAACTCTTAATTTCTAGGGCCTAGTCATGTCCATGGGGACAAGGCAGGGTGGGGGTGTAAAAGGCAATGAGGTGGGCAACTGAGGCATTTTGCAGCTGGGAAAGTAAACTGAAGCTTGTGTTTTTGAGGAAGTCCTTTTGTTCAACTTGTCATTTGTTTTGCATGCAGCTGAGCCAAAATGTGTATTTATGAATCCACCAGTAGAGTCCTCAGACAGGATAAAGCATAGGGCTTCTCACTGCTTTTCTGAATGTAAAGTTCCCCTGGGAATTACAAGCAGTGCCCTAGAGCTTTCCCTCACAGGTTGATACCTCACAGCATTGAACCAAGCCTCTTGTTTTCATTCACCCTCTGGAAATCACAGAGTAATGCCCCCTGCATGCAACATCTGAATGACAGGACACAATCAGCACCCATTGAGAGTCTGCAGATTAGAAGTTCAGCAGCAGACAGGAGGATGAGCCATGTATATTTAGAAGAAATCACAAGTATGACAAGAAATATCCATGTAGCAAAACAACAGTATTAAAATGGGGAGAGTCATAAATATAAAAGGTGTGGTATTTAGGAAGAGAGCCAAGTGAGTCTTCCAATTGTCAAGCTAAATACGACACAACTGAGGTTAACATGAACCCTCCCTCCAGAGATCTCAAGCACGGAGTTATGGACTCTAGAGAGATAACATGCAAGTTTGCCCTTTTCGTCTTGTTTGGCTTTGCTTAATGAAAAGCAAACATTACATGAAGTTGGTTAGCATTGCAGATAGCCCCATCTTTACAGGTTCCTCTCTCTGACCCCCAGCCCTGAAACTGGCTGTTTGTGAAGTGCCAAGCATTTTTTTTCCCCATCGTCTTTAGCTGTATCTATGTAGACATTGTTTATAAAGAGATCCTTGCAATCACAAAGTCAGTATTTCTGTGCATGCAGATATAATCATTTTCCTGGCTTCCTTTTAATGAATCCCTTGCATCTTTGAGAACTTGTTTCATGCTCTGAGGCTGGAAAATTACCATCAGGCTTCTGACTGGGGATTCATAAAATTACTTTTGGAAAAAATACAGTAAATTAATACAGTATTGTAACTAAGAAGCTCACTGTTGGATTCATGCTGAACATCTCAGAGGCTTCCTCGTCAATACACTACCTGCTTTGCTTAACTAAAGCCCTGAAAACCATGGCTCCTGGTCAGAGCCTTTTAACAGATTTCTTTACTGATTACCCATTCTTTCCTCCAATGAAAACAGTATTCTAAGTGAAGTCATACAGCCTTGCTCTCACCATGGATGTAGAGTCCACTTGTGCACAGTTACTGTAGCTGGGGTGAGGTTCACCTGTGCTACCTTGATCATGTCTGAGTCTTAGTTAATCATGCTTAAGTCTGAGTTTCTAAGTAGTCAGCTATTAAACACAAAGGTTTTTCTTCTTTTTCCACAATATTCCTTAGAAGTTGTCTAGCTTTAAGTATGAAATGATGGGAGTTAAGGGGATGGTGAGTCAACTCCTACATAACCTAGCCATCATATTCAAACCTCCTGTGATTCTTAGCAAGGAAGTGGATAATCCACTACTGGAGTATTTAAACACCTCAGTATTTCAGTATCTCAGTCATCCTTGGGCAGAACGGATAGACAGTCCAAACATGGGAGAAGGGATTCTTCAAAAAATCCCTACGTCAGGTATTACTTTTCTTACCATTTTTAAGTAATAGTGGAATGAAATTCAGAAAAAAGGCCATATCACAGCCAGTTTAGTCAATTATAATTTAAATTATTACAAACAATGGCAAGACTCCCACCTGACCTCCAACAGGGCAAGGAGCTGACAAAATGTAAGTGATCCAAAAGGTGTTTTAAATTTAGTTATACTGAGGTTGTAAATCAGATGCAAATCTCATTCTATTATGCCACATTATACACATCTTTTCCAGTGGTGTAAGAAATTACTCCTATCTGTGCACATCTATGTTTAATCCATAGCTATATTCCTGAAAACATTGCTTTTTTAATCAGTTCAGTGAATGGAATAAATGTAGCAAAAAAATACATCTCAGATTACTGTGTGATAATTGACAAAAAATATTCAGACAGAATAGTCTCTCTCACTGCCTTCTAAGCAAATTTTATAAACTTTCCATCTCTTCACATTGCTTTGCTATATGAACAGCCAATCATATCAGCTACCACAACCACCTGTATTTTACTGACTTATCCCTTACTTCCTATCATTTTCCATGTCCTTGTAAAAGGGCGGGAATACATTCCAGGTTGATTACTTCTATTTGGCAGAATATTTTTCTTTTGTCTTTTTAAGGTCTGTGAAACTAAGAGGAGTCAGTGGACCTGACTGCTTACAGCATCACAAATGGAACAAATACAGCCTTGTTGAGTAGCCAGCTGTTCAGACAGAACCAGCAGAGCACTCAGAAACTTCTCCCTCATAGCAATCTGGCAAAGATACAGACCTCACTCTTTTATGTCAACTTTCTGGTAGAAATATTATTTCTTACAAACATTTCTAAGTGGATTGGATACATTCCGATATCTTTTATGAACGGATTTTGCTACATCTTAATTTCATAAGCAATGCCAATATTTCCCGTATTATTCAGGCTGCCCTCTCTTCAAGGACTGTGTTTTTGTTCCACGAGTGTGTGGGGCCTAGTCGATGATGCCTTAATTGCCAGTTGTTCCTTCTAACCTCTACCACAATACAGATATCAAAAATTCCCTGAATACCCAAGTCAATGCAATTATATTCATGGCCACAGTCATGCCTGCTCCTTGGCTACCTGGCACATTTGTGGCCTTATGGCTGCAGGGTCCTGTTCCCTTTACACATATGCACACTTAGATCAGTCTGCACCTGCCTCCACATTGTGTTGTATATAAAAAGCTTATAGCTGGTTTCCTACCTGAATGCATGGAAGACATCTTAAGAACTAAGGTAACATTATATTACTGGTCAGGAGGAGTCTTCCTGTAAGGCTATTTCAGAAAACAAATGCTTTTTTATGTTTTATCTGAGAAGCTTTCTTGCTTTGTGCATTGACTTCCCCCTAATTTGTCTCCATTTTACGTTTCACCTTTCCATGAAGAGAGAGTAGTACTGCAGGATGGGCTTCAAAGTCATAAAAAACCTGACTTTAGGATGCAGGTATCTTCTATTTTGCTTCTGTGTTTATGTAACAGGCCATAAATGTATATAAATGATAAGAAGTGCTCTGTCATACTTGAAGCATTTTTTAGATTGTTCTTGAGATTATGCCTTTCAATAGGAAAAAGAATTCAAAAGCTCTCTTGGTGCCTGTGCAAAATGCCAGCAACATCTCACCCTTTGCAGATAATCTCTTCATATAATGGTGCTAAAATATTAGCAAAAATTGCATTTAACTCATAAATATTTACAGCTATTTGAAATGCCAAAATTTTGCTCTGCGACTAGCACAAATCAACTGAGTAACATTGTGTACAATAAAAAAGTGGGTCATTGCCAACTGTGGCTTATAACTGCAACATGATTTGCAAATACATCAAATTGCTGCCTCAGGACAAGGTGTTGCTTTCAGTGCACAATGTCTTCATTGACTACTGTAGATTTGGAATAGGTTTCAAACTTCACATCTACCATAAACTGCCGTAATCTTCCTGCTTTATTTAGTCCGAGTTGATAGCTTTTTACTGGAAAATGAGAAGAGGATTCACCTCTTTAAAATAGCACCTTGACATGGAAAATGAACTGAATAAGGACAAGCCCATACAAATGATGCAAGCCCTACAAGACAGATCATCCTCTAGGCTGCCTGAAGGAGACAATTGAGAGTCATCATCTCTGGACAGTGGTTTACACAGCTGAGTCAATGGAGATGTAGTGCAAAATACAAAGACAATTGTATGGAAGACCGAAAACCAGAAAAATCCTTTCCCTTGTGAGTTTCCCAGATACTAGGCACAGCACCACATGTCCACTTTTTTCTCTTTTTGGCCCCAGGTATCCTGCATTCTTGTTTTGCCAGGTGACAGCCTTTCCATGGAAAAGTGGAGAGCTGTCTTTCCCCACCACATTGTTTTTCGTGAGCTCGCTTCTGTTATGGAGAAAAGTGGAAACTCTGAGGCTAAAGAGAACACAAGATCTGTCACTCTCACATTCTGAGGTTTGCTCTGAGCTTTAGGTTGTGCCAAAGGGGCCTAACCATTTGTATTTTAACTAGGAAGTGATGATGGCTGCCTTGAGGGTGTGGAGAGCTGGACCTGCTCTGGCTGCTGGGGCAAGCGTACTCCTAGCAGCCCTTGGGGAGCACAGAGAGACCGTCACTGAACTCAGAGGTGACCTACAAGTTTTCACAGCACTCCCTGGGACACAGGGAGTCTGCAAAGGAAATAAAGCAGAGCTCCAGGTGCCTGAAGATATTTTGGGTCAAAGAAGGAAATGTCAGAGCATTTCAGCACCACTGGCATTAAGTGGTTTTAAGTGGCAGCGTTCAGTTAGGTACCTCCAGTTTACCCAATTTCTGTTTAGATGCTGGTCCTTCTTTGGATTTAGCCCACCATTCACCTGGCTATTCACAGACTTTTCTCCAGAACGGAGTTTCCAGAGGAAGGGTCAGACAATACACCTGGCTCAACTAGTCTCATCATTCAGAGTTGCAGCACATATATAGAGAACAAGGCTAAAAAATGAAGGTCTTCCATTCCACTCATGGTTGAAATTGCTTTTTGTTTTGAAGTGTGGTCTTTGAGAAAACTCTGCCTTTAAATGCCATTTTTTGCTACTCACGTGGTCTGCTTTGTTCTGCTCCAGGCTTGCTGCCACCTGATCTATGGCTACTTTGGAACACAAAAGAAAGACACTTCTGCTGCAGTACTCCTGCTGACCTACTGTCAGAGGCAACTGCATGCCCGGTACAACTCTCCACTGAGTTGTCAGTTTGTTTGCAGCTGAAACACTCTGTGGACATTTTGAGTAAAATATATTGAACAAGTGTCTCTTCACCGTTTCTGTTGCAACATTCTTACCACAAGGAAACAGCGGGGAGCATTTTTGGTTTCCACTTTCTATAGCTCTTTCTAAGGAAATGCTGTTGTGGGTTGCTCTAAAAACACAGTTGTAGGTACTGTGGTATGATTTAAGCATTTAATCTGTCCCGATTACTTTATAACAGAGTGCAGAACACCATTCTTATGAGCTGTTTGTATTAAATCTCACACTTAAAGTGCACTTTTTATCATCAAAGTGTTTTCCAAGCATTATTTTTCCAACATCTTATAAAATTACTTGGCAAAACAAAGTGATATTATCACCATTTTACAGATAAAGAAACTAAGGTGAAGAGAATCATAGTCAGAGCTGGGACTGGGAGTTTCAGGTTTTGTCTTGTGCTCAGAACAATACTTCATGCTTCCCCTCTAAAGACTAACTATTGCCAATAATAGTCTGACTTTATCATCCTTCAGGGCATGCTGCAAGGCACATTTGCTTTCCCAAACTGAGAGAAGCTGGGAGAACAGCTCTGGTAAGAAAGCCAACAAGCCTTCAGCTACTGGGTTATTAATGCCTGGGCGATGCCTGCTCTTGGAGTAGTCTATTTGGATAATTGTGTTTTAAGAATGTGCTGAGAAGTGCTTTGAGAAAAGTGTTCCTTTTTAACTAATGAATGTTTACAGAGAATAAATATGTTAAAATAATGCATCAGTATTCTTCACATCAATAGCTACTCTCATTTATGTCCATTTTCTGAAACGGGGGGAATCAACAGAAAAGAGGCAGATGAAACAATTGTAAGTATGACATATACCTTCTTGAAGGGCATAAATGAAGAAATTGCTAAGTTATTATAGCTTGAAAGCAAGTAATTCTTTTTTGGTATTTTCTGAAGAGCAGAGAAAATAGGTAGACAAGTATGATATTATGGTAAAAACTGCTTCTGGAGGGTACTTATGTTCCCCTTCTGAGGTGCCTGCTATCTGTGATTCCTCAAAACATTATTGTAAAGATGAAAAACATTCACTACAGCCTCTGAAGAATTTTAAAATTTGCACAACGTTTCAAGAGAATAAATGTGACCTATTAGCGAAGAATACTTTTCAACAGTAATTTTCAACAAATTGGTTTGTTTTCCACTACTGTATAACATCAGCGTCTTCTCTTTTTCATTAGACCTAGTCAATTTTTGAGGCTCTGAGTGGGAAAAAAAAAAAAGAAAAAAGAACATAATTGTTAAAAGCAGCTTAAGTGCACACAGCACAAATTTTGATCATTTTCTACTCTGTTACCATTTTTATTCTTGGTATTGCTCTTTCTGTAGAAGAAACCAGCAAAATCTTGTTTACTGCCAAAACCTTTCTCTAGTGTCCTCTGTGAATCCCAGATGTTTACTCACAAACTGTGCAGGAGCAAATGTTGTCTGTTTCCAAATGACCTTTTTTGATTCCCATTCAAAAACCTGCAGTCACTTAAACCTCGCCTGCTTGACAGTGCACACACCCACACAAACAGGACATTGTTTTCTATTCATCATGCTTGAAAACCATGTCTGAACTTGTGTGTTAAAAAAAAAATCATGTGGACTTAGCTGTGGGATACATATTTCTTTGGTATGGCCCGCAGCATATTTTTTGTTAACAGCACACAGAATAGGTGCAGTGTAGTTTTAAAAATTAGGACAGGATAATGCTACTTTCCCAGGGCAATGCAGTTCTTTGCTAACATTGTTTCAGGATTTGGCTGACAGCATGTATTGACCATGTAGCAATTCAAGTGTCTGAATCAGAGAATCTCAAAGTGCCACAGTCTCTAATGCCTTACTTAGACTAGATAGTAGCTCTATTAGAAAATTAGATTGCGAGTAAGTCAGCCTGAAAAAGGATGTAGATCAAAAGGAAAAGGTATCATTCCAGTTTTGATAGGTAACACTAGCTGTAACCCAGAACAACTCACAGAGGACGCGGCGGTGGCAGTCCAAGGCTTCACATCTGATACCCACAGAGACAAACTCCAAGGCTGGGAGTAGAATGAGCTACTGAGAAGTCCTGCATCTGAGGGACAGCAGATAGCAGGAGCCAATGGCAGCAGGGCAGGGAAGCATGTTTAAAACATTGGCATGTTGTTCAGGGGGCTTTGGTCAAACTGGTACAAGACCATTTAGTCGTACAGCTGCCCTCATATAACCGGTATAAGCCTACAAGCACAGTACCACCAAAATTGGATATGATCTTCTCTGGGACATTTTCTGCCCCTCAGTAACACTTTGGCAGGCAAACAGGCCTGGAGAAGTACATAACCATTCCCTACTTCAGACTACACTTCTCCAGATTAATTACTTCCCAGCTGAGACAAGTTTTCCTAGGTATGAGAGGGAAGGTTTTTTTCACATCTTCAGGTAGGAACGTCATACGGGTCCAAATTACACTGTTTCATATATATAAATAGATCTGCTAAGTGTGGAGCTGCTTTTCTTCATTTGGACAGACACTCCTTAACTAAGGAAAAGGTATTTCTTCACCTGGCAGCCAAAAGGTGTGTTTTGTCACACGCACTTATATGATGGTCTTCCAGGAATGATGAAATTACTCTTTGAGAGAAAAAGTCCAGGTTCATAATGGTCCACAGGAGCCTCATTTGACCATGTCTACCTTCTTAAGGGACTCCACCTTTCAATTGGCATAGTACCAGAACAATTTGATTTTGAAGGTGTTAAACTGCTCTCTGTCCTCCACAAGCGGTAACTCTCATTCACCCAGCAGTCTGTTCTCCCACAGATATCAACACACATTGCTCTCACAGTGAAATCTGAACTGTGTATACACAGCTACCAAGGAAAGCATTCCCATCCAGTTTCACCCCAACACACACTGTACCCAAATCATCTGGTCCTACTGCAAAGAATGAAAGCAAAAGCCGTGTGTGACTACCAGGGACCCTTTAGTCTCCAGGTCAGAAAATCATTCGATTTAATGGAACCTGAGAGCATGTTCAAGTAGTTTGCTGAATAGGACTGATTTGCTCAATTGAGACCTCTGTCTTTGAGGAAAGAATCAATGCTACCAGCCCAGCTCTCCCAGGCAGCCTTACAATAACAAAACACAGAGTGTGTTCGTTAAGTAAGAACATGAAAATACCACCAGGTGAGTAAGCAGATTGCAGTTTCAGTAGTCTTTTCATCACAAACATTGTGATTTTTTTTTAATTATTATGAAAAGCTCTTTGACAGTGTAATTTTAACTAAATCATTCTCTACAAAGCTTTTTTTATTTATTCTTTACAATTTCCATCATTAGATATTAGTCTCTTCAAAGGAAGAGCAACTTGTCAGAAAAAAATGCCTGTTTCAGAATTTAATGAGAACATTTATTCTTTCTTTGCTCTGAAGAGGATTATAATGTGATGGGTGAAATATAGAGAATAATTAGTCCCATTGGAGAGTAAACTCCAAACAATATTTTCTCTTTTCACAATCTGAACTGGGTGCGCAGGATTTGGTTTTGGTTCATCAACCAAGGAAAGTATTAGCTAACTCTAATTGCAAAATCTTTACCCTGGTAGATGTGTGAACCTTAAAACAACCAGTTTGGCTTCCAGATCCTCCGATCTGCTTCTAAGAAATTGTTTATAAAAATCCTCCTTCCACTATTGGGTTCTGGATATCATTGTTATTTTACAGCCAAAACATTCAGGGCTAAAACCAGCTCTACAGCTGGATGGGCAAGTTATCCGTATGTGAAATGTCACTTGATTAGCCTGCGAAAGGGTTTTTAGCACACACAAATTCAGATGCTCAGCTGGTATAAACTGGCACAGCACTACAGACATGAACTAGCTAATACTTTTGTCCTTTAATCTCAGAATCCCTAAATTAGACATAACATGGCCAAGGCATCACAACAGACCAAGGATGAAAAAAAGATGCGTTTACAATAATGAAAAAAGCAGAACAGATGCTCCTCACACTGTTTGTTTCAGTATATTCTCATTTTTCATTAAGAGCAAATCCTTTAAAGTGCTGAGGGGATTTTTTCAGGGCACAATCTGTGGGAACCAGCAGAGCTGTTCAGGAGAAGGGACAGAGCAATGACCAAGGCTAAGGGAGTCAAACATCACTGGCACCACGGGCATGAGAGCAAGAAGATGCGGTTGGCGTCAACATAAAATGAATTGGTATGGGCTGAAAAAACAGCTGATCAGCTCTGCAAGGGAACTGATCTCCATGTCAGGGGTCTCATGTTATCTTGGCTTACAGCTACATTTGGCCAAAGTTTATGCTGGTCTTCAAGGCCACTGGTAAGTCAGCTAGTGTAATCAAGTGGGATTTCAGATATGCTCTCCGACTGTTCAGCATACTGATGAGGCTAATGTGACACAAGCAGCACACAGACATAGATACCTGTGACACTATCCAGAGCCCTTCCACGCAGGCCTTTGGGGAAGGGCTGGGGAAACCACACAGGAATTTCTGAGTGTCATTGTCCTGATTCACAGTCCAGGACTCAGTGCCAGACTTCCAGGTTTGTCTGGCTCCCAAAGAAGCCTCTGTCATCCTTGGTGTATTTTGAAGTAATCTATAAGGAAATGCAGTAATAGATTTTTTTTTCAGAGTGGGTATTGATGTGGAAAAATATCTGGGTAGGGCATTAGTCCCCTGGGAAATTATATTCTGGACATTATATTCCTGAGATGATCCCATTTTGTTATCAGACTTGGGCCCTTTGCCTTAAGCCTGTGGAGGCTGGTTACAACATGAGAAAAGATGACTTATGTCTTCCCCTCCCCGCCCCCCCCCCCCCAAAAAAAAAAAAATTTAAAAAAATCAGAAAACAAACAACTTTCTACTCCCAGTTCTAGAGGACAGGGGGCTGGGAAAGTGAGAGAGTTTCAAGATAGCTGCTCATTTCCCTCTGTGACTGGAAACTAATTGCTGCAACCACAGAATACAAAATGAAAGGGAAGCAAGACATAAAAATGCAGGCAGTAACAGTCCTGGCTGCTAAATTAACAGAATTATATTATCTGTCTGCAAGACCATGCTGAAAACTTGCTGTATTCCAAATCATACTCTTTTTTATGATGGGTTGAGGCAGCATCTTGCTTTAGTTTTTCACCACAAACGTCAAAAAATAAATGATTTAAACCAGACATATGGTATTTGTGCACATTTTAGGGCAGCTCCGATTTAGCAGATGCCTTGTATTAATAATATACAGTTGTGACAGGAAATGTGGTTTAGGTTCCTGGAAAAACATAAAAGCTAATTCCATTACTCCATTTCATGGTGCTTTTCCTCAAATGCTAAACTGGTTTTGATTATACTGAAACCTTATAGTGAGAAAACTTTGTCAAGAGTATTAACTTATCGGTGCTTATCCTCCTTACACGTGTCCTCCTGCTGACCTACATTCTGGGCTACCTGTGAACAAGCCTAAAACACACAGACAAAATTGTCCTACAAGACCTGGTAATGTTGCAGAGTCCTTTTACTAAGACTATTTCAATTATTATTTTTCCTTAGAGATACTGTGTTCTGCTTCCCATTCTCTATTTATTCTGCCTGAATAAAAGCATTGAAGACTTTCAGTTTAACAAAACATTTCAACAACAGCAACCACCCCCCAAAACCTCTTATCCATAGTAACTAGACAAATCATGGTAATTGATCTCTAGAGGGAGTTTATTAAAAGCCTAAGCACAAACACTTTCCAGAACACTGCTGTAATAAGCATGAACTCAAACAAATGCTCAGTTTGCTATCTGCAGTTCGTCACTTGATACATTTTGAGCAACTGTCTTGAAAAGGTTTTTTTCCTGGGAAAAGGGAAGCACATTCTGGTGGATTAAGAAATAATACTGAAGTGAATTCACTTCAACTAAGTTTGTCTTGAATGCCAGAAAACTTACGCATCTTATGGATCATTGTATGTGAACTAAAGTTATAGTAAGAACATGTTACTTCCAATGTATCTAAATGCATATATTTTTCACCAGTAAACCTCAATTAAGTCCTGAATTCAAGAGCGTTAGTCTGATGATTAGCAAGCTATTTTATAGTCAAAGAAGGATCAAATATTTAATTGGTACCTGACCATAGAAAAGGATAATCCAGATGACAACAACAAGCAATGAAACAACCCACACCACAAACACAGACAAACATCTACAGCTAATGTTGTGTTTGGAGCAAAAGCAAATGTCTGGAGGTGAATTACAAAATTAGAAAAATCTGTGTTTTGTAAGAGCTTAGCTGAGCTGCCCACAATGGAAAGAAAGTGCTTTGAGGTTTCACAGGGCTCAACCCCTCCCCTCCAAAAATCTCTCCATCAGGGTATCAAATGACAGCACACTTAACCAATGAAAAAACTAATCAGAAGCATTACATCAAGTTTTCATTATTTCATCATGGTGCAGCGACACAACACTGGGATCTTCTGAAAACTAGTGTGTAGCTCCCACCCCCCACTGAGGTATGACATCCATGTGTGGATTTCTCCTTACCCCCTCAGCATTATAGTATTTGTCATGGCACAGCTGATTCCTGTCAGTCTAAGTGTTTGTTGTGGCTTGTGGGATCTTAAAAGGCTCCAGTATTGTAGCCTTAGGTTTGACCTGCACCTTAGCTTAGGTGTTAGGTGAACAAATGTGTGAGATGATACCCTCCACAAACCTAAGGCTAGCTTTAGAAATCTGGGGATGAATCTACTGTACAGCTGACCAGTTTTCAGACGTGGCTATGGTAGTCCTCACAATAGTAATATTTGGGAATATCATTTGAATCACATGAGGAATTATGTTTACATACATTTTGGTTCAGGCAGATTAAGAATGCCACAAAAAAGATCCCCCCTCTGAACTCGTTGAGCAAATGGGGAATGAAAAATCTGTTTATCATTCTGAAATGTTTCCTCTACTGTTAATTTCATTGCGTACATTTACTAATCTATAATAATCAATAAGAGTTTTCTGAATCATCCTTAAGATTTTCCTCTGCAAACCATACTTATCTATCTTGTAGCACCTGAAAGGGCAGCAAGTGATTTCATAAGTAAACAAGAGTCATGCTCTTTGCTATGAAGAGGTTTTGGTCTAAAAGGGAATGTCAATAGCTGAGGACTACAATTTAACCTTGCTCAATGTGAACAGCAGAAAATGAATTAAACTGATGATTTGTTCTGAAGAATGTACCCTGAAGTCTCTGGTGAGGCCACAGCTGTTTGACATACACATATAGATATATATATATAAATGCTTTTTCAAGAATTCTGCTCTACTGCTTCATAGCAGAGCAGCAGACAGAAACAATGTCCCTCAGCTATCCTTCTGCAGGCCTGCATCAATACGGATCATAACAGATCCCTGGATCCTGTACCCACCTTAAAATCATATAGTAAAAAAATGAAGATTCTTATAGTAAGAAATTAATGGCATTAAATGTACTAAACAACTTCTTAATCCTGATGGTAGACATTGCAGAGGAAGATTGTATCAGATGCTGGAGAAACAAATGCACAAAAGTTGAAACTGGAAAAATTCAGGCAACAAACCGCAAATTAGCAGCTCTAAGGATAGTTATCTCTTGGGTCAACCCTCTGCATTACTGGGGCATGCACTACCACGTGAAATCCTTAAAGCAAGACTGAATTGCTTCCTTACAGTGTACATTGTCAGTCAACTACAAGACAGCTTTCACCAGGAAATCCTGGTGAATTTCTGCAGTCTGTGTAATGCAGATGATTAGACTAAATTATTGCACTGGTCTACTCTGGTCTTAAACTACATGAAATATCAAAAATGATAGTATATAAACATTGAGGGAAAAAACAAGTATTTTGTATTAAGAAAATAGAAAACACCAGTGGAATGGAAGGCAGTATTTCAGCAGAGCCATAGCTTTGCCTCGTCAAGTCTTGAAAAGTTTCAAGTAAGCAGATTTCAGCACCTCTCTGGATAACCTATTCCAGAGATATAATACCTGCCTAATGGAGTTTTTTCCTAACATCCCATGTGAAAAATGATATTCCAAATACCAACAGATTTAATTAATTCACTAATCAAGGCCTCCAAGAAAGAAGCTAGGAAAACCTAAATGAAGAGCAGTTTGTGAAGAGCATCTAGGGAGGCTGAATGGCTCAGAGGGATCTACACTGTACATACATATTCACACGGTTGACCTGTGACAAATTGCGGTGAGAAATTTCTGAGGATTTTCAAACTTACATCCCAGCACTTTTCAGAGTGTGGTCTTTTGGGGAAAGAGATGTCAAATGGACTTCTACATTACCATTCTGAGCACTATATACGTTAATGAGTGCTTTTACATACATATATACATATACACACTCTCCAACACACACACACAAAGATTTTCAGTAGCAAGAAAATGTCTGTAAAAGCATTATAGTTCTGTATTGATAACAGAAATAATTTAACAGAAACATTTTGAGTACTTTATAAATTTTGGTAGCCCTTACTACACTATATATGTTTGCCTAACTAGAATTAAATAAACCATTGTGGAAATACTCATTTGTATGTATTTGAGTGCATGGGCATATGGTTGCAGCCAGTATTTTTAAATATGGAAAGGTATTCTTACAACTTCAGACAGTGTTACTAAGGGAAAAAATATCCTGAAAAGGCACCATAAGCAATTTGATAGGTAAGTGTTCATAATACACGTCCATGCAACTAAAGGATTGAATACCTGTGTTTGGCATGACATCAGATATTTTTCTCTGATTCCCACTCCATACTCCCCTGTATGTGGAAAGATATGTGTCCACCATAAGACTGAAACTGGATAGACAAGGATTTCCTAAATGTTGTAGGCATGTTTCCATAGCTGCACTGCTTTAATAATATAGCTAGAGAAAACCAGACACCCTCCTGGGCCTGACTACAGCTGCTTTTGGTATGACACTGAAAGCACAGAATAAAGCAGAAAAGTTTATGATGAAGACCCCACTCATACTTCCTTTGGTGCAAGATACTCCCTCAGCAGGCTTAGTGAATAAGCATATGAGCAAAGGATCAAGCACCACTAAACCTCTGAGGTGCGCGTCTGCACTACAACTGTAGCATAATGCAGAGATGGCTAAGCTGGCTTTAAATGAGCTTGCTCAAGTGCTGGACATAGTCAAACTGCAGACTAACCTGCCAAGAAGTAGGGTAAGCCCTCTGCTCATCTCCAGGCCACTGCAATTAAACTGATCCCAGTATGTGAGTCAGCTCAGGTCTTTCCACAACACACTGCAGACTGAAGTGTGAACATGTCCTTTAAAGTGAAGAACCAGTCAAAGCTAAAAGAAGCTGAGAACCTCATCAGTGCAAACATGGAAAAGAGCTGACTTGACTAATTTATGTACAGTTGTACTAATGAAAGCCTAATTAAATCTAACACTTTGGAAAGGTCAATAAACACTGTTGCAGTTGGTGGATTTCCACCCATGACTACTGAGATTTATTAAGAAGCTTAGTTTTTCCGAGAAAGGATTACCAAGGAGAGAATACTGCCAATTTTTTATGTTTTACAAAAATAGTGAGTCTAAATCATTAGATCATAGCATTACATTTCTTCTGAAAATTCTGCTTTTCTATAAACGACCAAATTATATTTCGAGCATGAACAGAGCTTATGCTAATACAGAGGCTGAGGATTTTCAATGGAATCTGATCACACGATCTGATTTGAAAGGAAATCTCTGGGAATTTGGCAAGGGTACAAGCACAGTGGGCTCCTGTACCATAATAATGACAGTGTACAAACAATCCCCTAAGAATCACCTGAGGAGTTTATGAACTTGAAAAGACCCATATCAGAGCTGGGGGGAGGGGTGGCTTTGGAACATATGTAGGACTATCTGATTTTTTTTTCTGGGTACATGCAGAATTATGTATAAGATGCGGCCAAAAAGAAAGTTTGCATAATTAAGGAATATAAAATGTTGCTTCTCCTTGCATTTGGCTTTGTGGAATTATTTGACTATTCTATCAAAATTGATTAAAGTCTCTCCCTTTAGAAAGGGTAAATGAACTAAGCAGATATACTTCTGGTAAGAAGTCTTGTACATGCATACTGGGTGAGTACTAGCACTACAAAATGTTGTTTCCTTTGCAGATTTTTTCTTCCATTGAATCCTTGGTCAGGAGAAGTACCAGAAGCTGCCATTTAGGAAGTGATGCAAAGTGCACTTCATCCTCCTTTCGTACCAATTACAGACTTCATATGCAGTCTTCAGGAGCTTTTCATTTTAATTTAGTTTCTGAAAAAATTTATGGTTAACAGGTGGAGGCTAATAGCTTCTGATGAAAAAAACAACATATGATAAATCTAAAGGTTTTGCTGTGTGCACAGGCATTGCTTGTTAAATGACATACAATATACTGAAAAGGCCCGATTTTTGCATCTGTAGGAGTTATGAGTAACACTGAAGAAGTGAGAGTCATGAGTAACACCAAAGAAGTAAACTCATTTCCACAACACAGAGTTGGTAAGTACCAACTCTTGGTGAACTGATCATTTGTACTTCTACAGCCTTTCCGTGTCCCATCCTCAAGAGCAGACAGCTATGTGAATGAAGTGACTTTGAGCCCTGCAAAACTCCATGAAAAACTGTTCAGCATGGAGATGTGGATACAATCTCTGGCTGAAGAAACCCCTAGCTGCGGATTGCTAGAAACTGAAAGGGTAAACTGAGACAAACAAGACTGTACGCTTGTCTAGTATTTAAACTTTTTACCCTGGGCTCTGTTATTAGCCCACATCATGCACAAGACATTCGAACAGGCAAATCTCTGGTCTGACTCATGACAGCTGTTCTTAGGTTCAAAGGGAAGAGAACATGGCCCGACTTTTACTCAATCAGATTTGCAGCAAACGTGAGAAAATGAACAATTGCCTTTCATTCTGGTCTCATTCACTATTTCAATCCTTCACCTTTCTGCCTGTGTGAAGCTTAATTAATTCTCTTATAGAGGCAAAGTGAATGTGACATCAACGCCACTGACCTCTAGCTCCTTGCTCCCCTGAACACATACTCACCGTTTAGCCTCCTAAATCTAAGATTTTGGACAAAACAGCAGTCACAGTCTGCCACAGCATGCAGCTCTGAAATTAAAGGCACAACTTAGCAATAATGTCATTTTGTATTTTAGTTTTGTATTATTCATTTAGTTTAACTTTCCAGAGTTAAGCAATGGGATATAAAGGACCTGGGAAACAGAGAACAAAAAGGCATAGGGAGCTCCATGTACAGAGTTGATGATGAAGATCTCACCATAAATCCTAGGCAGACTGGGTGCTCTCTAGCCACATCTTCATTCTGGATGATGGTGGGTGAGTACCTCAGAGCACTATGTCATACAAATATAAACAGTCTGTCCTTTAATATGAGGCCTCATGGTATAGGTACATCCCCAAACACAGCAGTATGAAGTGAGAAGCAGGCTCCTGCATACACATGCCATGCCTCCCAGGTCTCTGCTCCCCCCACAGAGCCCCTCCCTACTCCACAGTACAAAAAGAGTGTGCATATAGTCCTCTTCATTTAGCCCTGTGCCTTGCATTCACTGTCACTTTACAAGATTTGGCAGGCAATGTCCTACACCAACTTCCACCCTCTCATCTGAAATGGAGCAGGCAAACATCACTCAACCAGGTGAGAATGGGAGAAAAAGCTTTGATACACCGATTTAGTAAAACCCAATGTCCTGGTTGCAAATCCACTGTAATCCCATGTTATCAGAAAGAATTCCGACTTGTTTGAGAATCAGGAAGCTTTCTGCTATGCTGTTATCCTCCCTAACATGTACGGTCCCCTTGCTGCTTTGCTTTTCTTGTACAGTAATGCAGCACGTGATAAATCATGAAACTGAACTGCCGATAACATCACACCTTTAACAAACTTGCCGACTGATGGATTCCTACCAGAGACTGTGTTCACTGAGCAAGCTTTAAATTTAGAAAGGCAAGCATGTAGCTTGACTGAAGGGAATGTCATCCAAGAACTGATGATATTGTTAGATAAATGCCTGAAAGGACCAGCTGTAGTAAAGAATAAGCTCTCAGCATCTTTGCTAATGGATTGTGGTTCTTTCTAAGAAAGAAAGAAAAAAAAAAGTTTTTTTATTATTCCAGTCTATTACCAGAACGTGCTATCATAGCATAGCATCAGGATATGCATGAAGAAACAGGAAAAGCATATGCATGGCAGGATACACAGGATACACATATGCATGGTAATGTAAATTTAAAATATAAGGGGAAAAGTACTTCTAGGATTTCAAACGTGTCCATTAAGTTAAAGTATCATCTGATATTTGAATAAAACTCTGCTGGAGTGAAACTGTACAACTGCCACAGATCACAAACCCTAAATGCAGCATTTAACAATGGAAACTGTAACCCTGTTGGGAAAAACAAATGAACAAACACGTGCCACCATAAATGTTTTTAGAAGTCTCTCTCCCTGCAAATATTGTACAGTTTCCTGATCTCCAGAAAAATGGAAATGGTGCTTTCTTTACAGAAGGCTCTTCAGTGTTCGGGTCAGCAGATAAAAAAGACCAGATCTCTGAGAAGGATCAAAGTTTGCCAGCCAGACCTCTGGTTTGGATTTATTCTCCTTCATTTCACCCATGTCCCAGCTGCTTGTTCAGTAAAAGTGACTCCCTCTTCTCTCATTACACTACCCATTTTCACAGGAGTCACTCTCTTAGCCTAGATTCTCTGCATTTTGTGCCAAACATCTCTTTTTTCCTTCCTCTCTCATTTTTCCATTCCAGTCTTCAACGTGGACTCTCCCCTGCTGGCATGGCATGTCCCCCTCGGGTAGCCTCACTCTGCAGGGCTGCCATGGGGGCCTCTAGCTACACCATCCCCTCTGGGTGCTGCCAAATGCAGCCCCGCTGTTTCATTGCTGCCACAGCCACGGGCAGCAATGCAAGAGGCAACAGTGCCCAAAAGAATGCCAGGTTCCCTCCCGCTCTCTCCCTTGCTAGCAGCCATCCTGGCCAGGGGCTGGGGGGGCCAGGAGTAACGTCAAGCAGCCCAATGTGCCCCCACCACCTCTGCCGCAGCCTGCAAGTGCTGGCGGTGGGCAGGCCTGCCTGCTGTGGGAGATGCCGTCCAGGCTCTACCTACGCGTTTCTGTGAGCCACCCCTTGCATCGCATTGAGCTGCAACTGTTGTGACTGAAATGTCATCTCAAAGCCCCATCTTTGTGGCCCTGGGGATGACTCTGCCGGGGGCCACTGGGTACCCTCACCCTGGGCCGCCCCTCCAGTGTGGCTGCGTGGGGCAAGGGAGGCCACGTATCGCCCATTTTGTCACCACCAACTATGCTACTCTCTCTCCTGTGACTTTCAGTTTCTCTGGGAGATGTCTGGAAGTGTATTTGCACTGAGGGAAATTCCTGCTTTGCTAAGTGGCCCGCAGTTTTATCATGCTTATTCTAAGAGGAATTAACACTAAATTCCCAAGCCCATTGTATTTCACATTGCCTGGGGAGAGAACCCCCAAACAAGCTTATTTGAAGCCCTTGTTTTGTCTATTACTTATTTAGCTGCCAGTGACAGAGACAAGTCTCCAGGGAAAATGGTATTTTGCAGGAACTTGTATTTTACTTTAGCCAGTTGTGACAAAGTATCTGAGTGAATTTTAGCCTATTAAGAGTTTTGGGTCTCCCTTCCATATAAAAAGAACTAAGCTTATTAAAAGAAAATAGTTTTAAAGTATGGTCACATAACAATCCATGTATAAAGACTATATAAAAAAAATTCCAGACATCCTTTAGTTGTGGTGGTTTAATTTCTGGAAAAGTGTTTTTTGGTGGTTTTTTTTTTTTTAGTTTCCAATTACAAGCCAAAAATCCACATTTCCACACTCAGGATATAACAAAGGCCCCTGAAATTGAAACAAAGGGACAAAAGTGACTTTCTTTTTAAGGATTTGGTAGTTGACAGGGAACTACTATGGGAAACAGATGAGAAACGCAGACTCCAACTGAGCTGTGTGAAACAGCCAGTCCCTGTTTGTTACTAGACAAAATGGCAGGCACGTAGAGCTTCTCTTTATTTTTGCTGCTTTTTCTGTTATGCTCTATTTTATGTTTCTGTTTATTGCAAGGAATTCTTTTGTCTGGGAGGGCTATCCTGTCCATACCTACCCAAGGTCCACACACCCCTAGGAGAAGCATGGCTGGCCCCACAGACTGGCAGAGTTAATGGGCACTCAGCCCCGCGCCCAGCCCAAGCACATGGGAGAGATGAAGTACACACAGCTTGGCTGCAACTCGTGTGCAAGACAGCACAAGCACACAAGGGAGGATAGTTGCAATGATACAAAAAATAAGCTGGCCCATGGAGAACTTAGAGTCATTGACAACCAGCTGGTCACTGCAAGCTGGGTGGGACCAGTTCCCACAGAGTTCCTGAACAGTTTTTTTTAACAGGAAAGCAAAGTTAATATCTATTTTTGCCAAACTGTTTAATTGAAAAAGGAAGAAACATCAGTTTTACAGATTGTTCATCCAAATATGTTCTTCCCTGAAAAGCACGTATTATCTGCAGGCTTTAAGATGAGTCACCAGTGTCCTGCTATGTCTGGAGAGCGAACAAATTGAAGAGCCAAACCTGTTTCAGAGCAATGGGGAGCAGGCAGTTACTGAAGAGATAGCTTAGTACTGGCACAGGTTACTAAAGGAGTCTGTGCAATTCCCATCCTTGTAGATTTTTAGGAACAAATTAGACAAACAGCTGCCAGAAATGATAGGTGGGTATAAATCAGAAGGAGGGAAGGCCTGTATCTCGCAATCTCTTATGGTTCTACATAGCTATGGAGAGACCCTTCAGGAAGACACTTTGCATTTCATTATCGGCCACAAGTGAAAGGAAAAAACCCAAACCACTTTCTATTAATTTACTATCAGTCAGAGCACACAGCAGTAACTCTGATTTTGAGTAATTATTTCTGCTGTTACCCAGAACTTACATTTGTGGGACAAGTTTACAGCCAGGATTTGCCTACATTAGAGTATGCTGCTACCTGCCTATGTAGTAACTCACTCTAACAGAGGAACATAATGTGTGTTAGCAGAACTGGCCTCCACCTAGTCTGGAGCTGAGCATTTGAGGGCTCTGGGCAATTACAGCAATTCAAATAGAAAAAAAATTTGAATCCTTGAGAGCCTAATTGATAAGGGAGCCTTATTAGCTGGTATGAATAGGTATGAAGATTTACCTTCTGTACAGAAAAAGGTCCTTGGTTTTGCCTTTGGACCTTGGCTTATTTATGTAGTAGCTGGACAGTTACAACATCAAAGATTTTGATGAATATTTGCAGGATCACTTGACCCTACAGATGTTGTTAATATTCAAATGCTGTAATTATAAACTAATTGACATTTAAGCAATGGAATAAGTTGACCCCAGTGCATGTGGGATGTATGACCATATATGACTTACAATAACTATAAAGCAGCTTGAGTTATAAATGGCTTGCTTAAGGAATTGTTTTATGGGACTTCATCCCAAAGTATTTTTTTCTTTGCATTTCTTGGTCACCTGTTTCTGCCAGGGTAATGAAATTACGCAAAAAAACCATGATGAGCTGCTAGAAAGATGTTGCTTTGCATAAAGATTTTAGCAATAAAAAATTATTGATGTTGCACCCTGGCTTCTGCAGAAATAAACCAGTGGGGTTTTTCATCATAACTTCTGTAATAGCTTAAATGCGAGTAGCAAGAGATGAAACTAGCAAAAAGTCACAAATATTATTTGCGTTTTATCTAGTCTCAGTCTAATCTGAGAGTCCACGTGCTGTGTTAATGGCTTCTAACAGAGACCAACACTGCGTTTTCATGAAGGAGTTGTAAAAACAGGTGATATTCTGTTGTAGTTCAGAACTGGGTGGCAGATATGCCTGGAAAGCATAGCTGGAGAAGCCTTCATATGGACTTGGATTGCTCTATTGACCTACTTACCAGCTTACTGTGGACATACTGTGACCTGCTTCAGAATTTGTACCATGCTTACTTAATAATTTCGCACTTTGCAATACAGGAAAAGCCCATGCAGCGTGATATAGTGTATAACAGGTAACTGATGAAATTTAACAGGAAGTCTACAGGGAAGACCTGCAAGCCAGATGGGAAGGAACAGAGACATCCAAGAACACAGCCAGATTGCTGAGATAGCCTAGTGGCACAAAAGAGCAACCTTAGTTCATTTCTTCCTTCATCTGCATAAGTCTTCATGTCTGCTTGACTTTGAGAAATCCTCATTCCCAGTGGTTGAACCTGTTCACAGTATGTGGCATATGGTTTTTATGCAGAGGTATATGATCTCTGTTATGGAATGCCATAAATTCCTTGTCACAGGAGGAGTGGCAAGTTGGAGGTGCAGGGGACCATACTTCCCCGAGGGTAAAGAAAAAAGCCAAAAGATCTCAGCTATCCTATGGCTCCTGCCCTAGAAAATATCCTCTCATCTCAAGGGAGAAGCTAGGAGACTGAAATGGTCCAACTAAACAAAGAATTGTATCGTGAGTAAAACCTAAAAGAGTGGCTGTGTTTGCCAGCCATTGCTGAACTAAAGATAGAAGGCTTTGCTTATGCATTGACCCAGAAGATCTGAATACATGAAAAGAAGGCATTTTCCACTGTCTACAAATACAGAAATTCTGGAATAAGGGCTTGATGCCAAATATTTTTCTAAGCTTGGTGTGTCAGAAGGGCTCTGGCAAGTGCCTTTAGAAAAACAACTCATGTTTGCACATATTCACCAACCTTTTTGGGAGACAGTTTCTTCAGACTGCCAGTTGGGTTGTGCTTGGCACCTGAGACGTTTTACTGGAAAATACAACATGTTTTTGTTGCTGTAGAAGGTAGTAAGGTTTTCAAAGATTATGTTTTGGTCTGAGGAAAAACAGTAGAAGTGCATGACTGGGGACTTCAAGTAGAAAGGGCTGACGTTTCTGGCTAAAGCTAAACAAGCAAAAGTATAAACTCTCTCTAATCAAAATAACATACCTGGGAGAAAAATTAACACAGTGAGGAATACAAGCAGACCACAGTACAGCTGAGGGCATCACAAACTTGCCTGGTCCAACTAACAAGGAAATGGAACAAAGATTTTATGGAATCATGAACTACGTAAGGATATTTGTGCGTAATTTAGCTAAAAAAAAAAGATGTTTCTGATTCTCTTAGGAGTACATCTCTTGCAGCTTTGGTATCAGGATTTCAGGCAGCTATACAAGACTGGCCCATAGCCTATCAAACATACAGTGATTTTTGAAAAGGTGGGGATGTTTGCCTGTGAGTATGTGAATATTTCTCTACCAGGCTGCAACTTTGCACTAGGAAACTTTGTGGCTTTTTTTAATAAATGAGAAGCTGTAAAGCAGTACAAATGCCAGTCTGCTTTGACTGTAAGCAATGATCTCAAGTATGTCTTTCAGCAGCATGGTGGCCCTAAGGTCATCATACAATGGCCTTCCTAGTCCTTGCAGTGTGTTCAGTTACCCCACATATCTCCAGGATGGACCATGCCCTTGAGCTGTAACTTTGTGTCAGCTGTGCCAGTAGGCAAGTTTGAAGGGTTTACCTGTTGCTGTAATTTTTATGGTGGGCTACTTAGATTTAAGGATTACACTGGCTGATAAAGCCTTGTTATGAACTATGAGGCCTTGTTATGAACTATGAGGCCTTGGTATGAGACCTGCCTGGATTTGGACAGTGAAGCGGCTCAGGGCTATTGCAGAACAAAGAACAGGAGAAGTAGGAAAAGTCAACAGAAGGGAAAGTTCTTCTCTATTAAGATCACTACAAGGACCTATTGTCATGTGAAACTCAGTTTAACCGAGCTGCAGATTTTTATACATAATGTGGCATCTGTCTTCACTGATCTCCTCATTTCCAATTTCACTTAAAAACACATGTCTAATCAGTTTGAATTCTCAGTTGCACAATCCTTGTGATCTGTCTGGCAGACTGCTCCTGAGAAAGCCAAAAGCCCAAGTATCGCCTGCATGGCGCCTGCATGTTCCTCATGCAGTGCCCAAGGACAGTGCCACGGGTAACGCCAAAGCAAATAGCTGTGGAAGGGCTTTGACGCTCTTTGTATAGATCAGCAACAGATCTTTTGGTATAATTTGCTGTGGTTGCAATTGCAACATTCTTTTTTTATGCAATTGTAACACAATTGATCTTTTGAATTTCAGGCTGGTGAGGAGGGATCCCCTCACAAGCAAAGGGGAAGAGAACTGTGCAAACATTGAACTGCAAAGGAATGAGTCAGTGGTGATTTTTCATGTAAACTAAGTAATAGTGAAAACTTGAACCAGACATCTGATATCTATGTTTTCTAAAATGGGTTCCTTTCCCTAAGGGAGGAAAAACCCTAAATGTGAGGAAAAACCCTAAATGGGAGGACCAAATCTTTCACAGTCATATATTTAACAGCAGGAACCAAATTTACATATACGTTGTGCATCAGTGATGCTTATTGCCTAATTCTCCAAGTTGAGCACACAAAACAATACCCAGTCATCAGATATCTCAAGACCTGGGCTCCCATCCCCAAGACTAGATTAGAAATGTGCACTGTTAAATAAAAGACGCTTACATGTCCCATAGACAAAAAAATGCTTACCACTAGAAGACCATATATAGGAGCAAGGCTATGGAACAAGATGGAAACAGGCAGAGGCTGGGGATCACGGCTCGGCAGCAGAAGGCTGCAGCTGTCTGCTGTAAGCCTTAGTCTCCAGCAGTACTTACTCATCTGTAATGACTGGGAAGCTCCAGACATTTTCAGAGTTTCTCCAGTATATGATCTTCCTACATCATCATCACAAGCCGATCATCACAGATACTGCATTAACATCAAGTTCTTAATGAGGGAATCAGATGGCTTAAATCAACGAAACTCTAGGGACTTTGCCCACCCCCCAACCCTCCACCTTGGCTGTGAAAAGTCTTGCTTTTTGCTTCCCTGTCTGTCTGACCACTGCCATCCCGGGTACACATGAGCAATTTGTACAACAGGTACACGAACAGGTCCTCACAATGCAACTGACTTCAAAGGCCTTGTCACAATATTGGCCTGATATTAAAACCTCGCCACCAAAGGTAGGATTTCTGGCCTTCAGCTCACAGTTGAGAATAAGACTGTACTAATGGGATTCTCCTTGGGTTTTCCTTGCCAAAGCTGAAGTCAGCCCACAAGACCTGCCTTGACACATGCTCCACCAAGTACACCCATGAGACTAGCTAGCACCACTAAAATAGGCTCTCCAGTGGGAGGCACACTTGTTTGCCTGACACACAGCAAATACTCGCAGAGCTTTCCTCCCAACCTTCAAAATGTAATACACCGCTCATACTGAAGTGCCACATTTTCTATTTCTTTCCATTTGGAGATCCTCCTGTGTTTTTTTCAAACACGGCCTTTGTTTGCTGTACCTCAATATTAAAAATTTTGGAAGCATTGCTACAACACAACAACATCCCCCAAATTAATATGTCTTCTTGTTCTCAGATTCTTCCTGTGCCCTGTAATCCTACTGTTAATCAGGTTTTTTTTTTTCTTTTTTTTTTTTTTTTTTTGCCTATATAAGGATCTTTAGACATTAATAGATACTGCATGCTTTGCCCATGAGTAATTTTGCAAGGCGGATTGAAAATCTTGGGACAAACTATTCTCCGTTAGTAGATGTTACTATGACATGTTCTTTATGACAGGTACATTTCCAGTGTCCATGTCTTTCATCTTAGCAGATTATCAGATTCTGTTTAAGGAATTATTCTGAAAAAAGGTGTAGTGGTAGGTAAAATATATCAACAGAGAAAGTAAATGGAGAGTTTACTTTTTCATAATATTTTCCCTTATAGCATAAGAGCAAAAACTTCACACCAGTTAGGTCAGCATTTCCCATAGGGCCAAAACACAATCCTGAAAATTCTGTGAATTGCTGAGGATATTAAACACTGAGGATAAGATTACAGAGAAACAATGCAGCCATTTTGAGCTGAGCTTTCCCACAGTGAAAGGTTCAGTGAGGCCCAGCTGGTTGTTTTGACTTCAGACACTGACTCAGGGATTGGAAAGTTGGACACCAAGGGTGGAGTAGAGAAATGATTTGGCAGGCAAAAGGAAAAAATTAACCTTTTTCAGTCCACATGCTGCGTACTGCACCTACCAGTCACTGCAGGGTCTAAAACCAGATTAGCTTCTGTATATATTTGGGTTTAATAGCATGCAAGTGATTATAATTCTTCCTTTCTCCTCCTTCATTTGTGTTCTGTCTTAAGCTGGAGGCCTGGAAGCGGTTTATGCACACTGTATATCTTAGAGGGGCCCGATCCTGTCTAACTGTCTCAGTAGTGTCACGACACAAACAACTGCAAGTTATGACTACAGAATAAAATTACAGAGAACCATCTGAGGTTCTAAAAATTCACCTTCAGTTTTCAGAAGCCTTTTCTTTATTTCCTTGCATTTGAAGTTTATTCTGAATGTTTGGGGGGGTTGGTTTGGTTTTTTTTGAAGAAAAGTGAATATGCTTTCTGCTAGTACCCTACCAGAAGAACAGCTATTTTCATTGTTTTCCTCCTTACACGGTATAACATTTGCTCACTTCTGCTGCTTTGCTGAACAAAACACGGTCGATAACATATACAGAGGTGCACTCAGAAACGCAGGCACATTCCTTGCAGATAAATTGAATGTTGCTTCTGACTTGCTCTGGAGTGAGAGATGAGGGCACAAGGCGAAGTGCCCCCACCGGGGAGGGCTGCGACGGCAGGGCTGCTGTGCAGCAGGGAGCCCTGGCAGCCATCAGGAGAATGGGGTGGCTGCTCAAGCCTGGCTGGGTCTGCTGGGGCGAGACTTGAGTGTGGGCTGCTGTGAAGATGAGCCGCAAACTCTGCCATGCCCTCTTGCTGGCTAGAGAGCAGCTGGGTTTTACATCTGTGTGCAGGGCTGCTGTTGTACCCGCAGCACATACCAGTAAGCAGAAAGCGAGTAGACACCTTGTTGCCGATTTATAGGCATCACTTTGTTGTGCATTCCTGATGCCTGTAGGATTCTGCTGACTTTACGCTTGCTTAACTCCCAGTAAGATCAGCGGCAACTTTGCCTTCATTGAGATCATAATCCTGGAGCCTCCAAGAGGGAATATCGACAGACAGTGCCAAACCACTTGGTATTCTGTATTTAGAAGGCTGTGCAGGCTGGTGGGTACACCAGAGGAGAGTAATTCAGGGTGTATTTATTGCTGTAGCATGACTCTGACAGGACCATCTAACCTCCTAGTGCATCAGCTTGCCCAGCTGGGGAACACAGGCTATGATGGGTGTGAATTCCCATTTGCAAAGCGTGTTGAAATGCTTCAGAGGGGCAAACAATTGTTTCTACAGAGTTATTGTTCTCTGAAGAGAATTATTACTTTTACAATTGAGAACGATCAGCTTTAAAAAGAGCTTTCTGTCTTAGCCTCTCTCTTCTTGCAAGTGAAGTATTTTTTTTATACTGAGGAAGCCTCAAAGGCATTATTAGTAACATGTTTTCTTTCCTCTTTCTAAAATCCCACTTCTCAGTTTTCTTTCACTATCCAGTCTCAGGTTAGTGAGTACTGACAAATACTATCAACACATCTCGACAAAGAATAAAGTTCTGTCTAGAGCCATTTCACTCCCTCAAACATGTTGAACTAAGAAAGCTAAAGAAGAAGCGGGGGTGGGGGAAGAAAGAGAGAAATGAGAAACATTTCCAAACATAACATAAAAGGTCTTGCCTTAAGACCATGGATTTCCTTTTTGGTACTTTCAAAGAATGCGTCTTTAGTTCTCTTTGGCTGTGTGACCAACAGTTGTGGGGTGTGTCTGTGGTTTTCTTCTCTTCACAGTAACTCTATTGTTCAGAAACTGCAGCCAATTTATGGAAAGAGGTGGAATGTTTATGTAACTTACTTTGCTTTAGACAAGAAATAAAAAAAAAAAAAAAAAAAGACTGGTGGAGGAAGGCCAGTCAAAACAGGATTTTTCTTCCTTTCTGGACACAGATGTTGGGAGAAAAAAAAGCCAGCTCTGTCTTCACGTTAAGCTAAACAGCATTTCCATTTTTAGACACTTTTTTAATTAAGTAGGTCAGAAAAACAAAATCGCCCATTAGATTAGTGCTGTAATTTACTTGTTTCAAAATGTGTCATGTTTGAGAGCTGCTCTGTTGACATGCTTACAACACCATAAACTGAGAAATAGATATATTAGGGTCAGATGATACCACTTTTGCCTAGACTGCTGTGTCCCAAACATACAGTTGGCAAGTACTGCTAGACTGCAGATGGCGAGTGTCTCTTCATAACTAGACTCGAGTTTCCTGCCATTTCCAAATTAGCTGAGCTACAAATATGATTTGCAAATTGCAAACCAAAACAAGGTAGCCAAAAGAACAAATCTTATTTATGTGTCCCCCACTGTCTGTATTGCAAAAGTGGACAAGTTGGGATCACTGAATTTCTGCTTTATCTATACAGTGCCCTAACGCCTTGCTTGAACTCTTCTTTAACTGCAGTATCTATCTAAAAACTTTACGTCAAATTCAGCTTTTCTAATCGGACAATCTTTGTTTTACTGCGAAGTTTTTGATTAAATAAGAAGAATGATCTTTAAAGCTTAGGGTGTCCTCAGGTGGGCTCTCATGAGCTTGCATTTGTTAGGTTGGACCTGACCTGAACTAGACAGGTGCAACTCACCTGAAGCAAGCACATTTGCATCAAAAATATCTCAAAATGAGGTTTTGAATGTAAGAAACAATTTCCAGCCATCACTCAACACCATCACAAAACATATCCTACTCATATCGTAGGGCCTCCAGCGTGAAACCAAGCGGGCATGGAGCCAGGCTGTGCAGACACCAGTACCAGCAAGACTGGGTTGCAGAGTCTCAATTCAAATTTTGGTCTTTGTTTCAGACGTACACACAGAAGTCTCACAAAAAAACAACATGGAAAATATTATAAATAGAAAACAGAATGGAGTTTGGTGGCTCAAAACCTCTAATGAATGCAGTGTTCTCTTAAGCCACAAAAAATACAGAGCTTGAGAGACACTGAGGAAGCTGCCCCTGCCAAAATATTTCAGCCTTGACAGGGAGAACAGTTTCTGGAGGAAGATTCTGTTTCTATAATTATCTGGTCCTTTGCCTCACTAAGACCACCAGTTTATTGCATAGGGCCAATAAAGGCTTCTCAGGTGCCAGGAACATCCAAGAGTTTCCACCCTACCCCAGCACTCAGGTGGCAGACAACTCTTAACCTACTACCAAACCCGTAAGCCTTTCAAGTGCTTTGAAAGGCGGGGCTGCACCAGCGTGAGGGCTGGAAACTGTTCCAGCAACATTATACAGCTTGAAACCCCTACTCAAGTGTGCAGAGAGTTTATTTGACCCAACGGGCCAGATCGAGCTGTGATTGTCTTACCTCCTCGCCAACTGCAACAGAATTGCACAAGCATGAGCAGAGTCTGGTCCAATAACAAGTAATTTGCCATATGGAAGCTACTGAGCAGACATCTGCAGGACACTGAAAGTGCTTTTCTATATACAGTGCCGAGTGCTACAGTTGTGCATTCCACAGAGACTCAGTTTGCAAAGGGATAGAAATGAAACATTATTTAGGGTTTTGGTTTCTTGGCCTTGAAAACTGAAATCTGAAAACAATTAAAGCCCAGTGCCATACCAAATCAGTTATGCAGTCATTCCTGGATTTTCCCATGGAATTTTTACATAAGAATTAGGCTGTATTTGATGCAAACTAACAAACACACAAAGAATTGTGCTGGTCAGAGGCAGGCCAGCTTATAGACGAGTTTCAGGAGCTTTTGCAAATGCATGTAAAAATCAGTCAGAGGCATACTGAAATGCGCAGCTAAAGATTACTATAAATTTGATGACAGGTCACCCATTAAAAGTTCTATCATGCCTTACATCTTGTCCCTGAGAGATGGTTTTCTGCACCCTCCCATTCGGGCATTGCTTATCTTCTCTGTCACTGCAGATTTCCCTCTCCAGCCCACCTTGTACACTCTGTCCCACAAACTAGGACACTGGAAATACCCTTCCCATCTCTCTTTGGACACCTTTCAGTCATGGCATTGCTGGGGGATGGAGCAAGCCCTCTGCTTTTTCAAGGAATGAGCAACCTTTGATGGTAGGTTGGCTGCTGTCCAGGAACACACAACGAAGAGGCTCCCTGCAGCTTTCTCAGCTCTTTGTGTACCCGTGTAGCAGCTGGGCAAAATCTGGCCTCACAATGGTGTGTCTGTAATGACACAACCAAATCCAGTCCTAGCATGGAAGGGAAACACCGTCCAACTGGAGGTCAAGCTTTGAATTATAATGGTGCTCTCCAGAGTCCAGATATCTGAATCAGCTTCTTCTCCCTTCACTCAGAGCACTGTAGTTAATGTTTCTTTATCCCATTAGAAGTCCAATTGCCCTAAGAGGAGGGGATTTCTGCGCTTCTTTCAGAAAAGTGAAACTTTTGCTGTGCAAAAGAATGAAAAAGACAGCATATTCACCAGGCAATCAAGTGTCTTTAGTTTGCCTTCATTGCAGAGGACCTGGTGCAAACTTCTAATGAGCACGGCTGTGCAAGAGTGGGTCTCTGATTATTTTCTAGTACCCTGTTAGTGCATTTGATTCTCTTCTCCAGCCTATTCATGAGTACCAAACCCACTATAAAACTCACTAGATTAGTGACAGGTATTACAACTGACCTGTAGAAGAGTCCTGGAGGCAGCCTTACCCAGATCCGAGATGTGGACACAATGGCATGGAACAGAGTCATCATGGTGGTCTGGCACAAAAAAACCCCAAACCCCCAAACAAAGCAAAAGGTTTTCCATTTTGAGCCTTTTATGGTTAACTCAAAGCTTTTCTTTCATTGAGCCAAATGTTGTCATAATTTTCACTGCATTAATCTCTAGAGTTCAAATCCCTTTTTTAACATGACACTTTGGATGTGAGTTGACAAGTGTTAATATTCATTATTCTACAAAGCTATAAATATCCTGAGGTATAGCAACTCACTGGAAAGGACACGACCAAAATTATTTCCTCAGCCCTATGCTTACGTTCAGATCTTCATCACAGACACTGTTTTTCACATACTGAAATGCTTTCGTTGCACTTATTTTGGCACTAAAGTTCACTCATGTACTTTTATTTTAATGGGTACTTGTAAAGTTAAATTAAAATATTCAGTCAAACTTTCCAGTTCACAGTAGGCTACTTGCACACACACATTGACATTCAGCCTATACAACATTATCCTGTTGCAGTGCATGAAGAAAAGCAGTCATTTCAGAAGCTACTGGAGTTTCCCTACTGAATTTTTCCTACAGATTCTCCTTCTAGCAAGATCTTACTTGCAAAGTGTTTTCCCATCAGAGGCTTGCCAGATTTTTGGGGCAATGCTGAACAAAGGTCTTACCATCTTTGCAACACTAAACAGCATTTAGACTCTTTCATAAGCTTGATAGCCTGTAAATCTGAGATGGTCCACACCCTCTGCATTCCTATGTCGCATACTAACAGCCTCTTCTTTAATTACAAGGTGTGGCATTTCTGGACAAGAGACAGCTAATCCTCCAGACCTGTGTGTTATTTACATTTACCCTAGAATTTCTCCTTTATGCAAAGCTTTGGCTCTGAAATTGCAAAGGTTAAACCTCACTGACAAAATCTCTAGCTTATGGCCACACTTTGAAGCCATTTAATATTCTGGCTTACTAATGATTAAGGGGAAGTGTTCTGAACATATAGGATTCAGATCTAAAAGCTGGGAGGTATTTGGATCTAGGAGTTTGGTTCATGCTGGTATGTTACAAAACGCAACCATCTGCAAAACTAAAACTTCAACAGCAGCCCATATTAGCATGTTACTTTAAACCATGCTCAACTGCAGTTGTCTTGATGAATCCTTGATTAGAAAGAAAAGAGCTAAAGCTCTGTGTTTCTTACATAAAAGACAGTCAGAAGACATGCTGGCGAACAGTTAGTGATTTTGGTTCCCGCAGCTGTGAAAGCAGCATTGCCTGGGTGTGCATGCCAACGCCGGGCTGCGCAGCCCCTGAGGACTCCCTGGCAGGAGGCTGCGAGCCCCCAGCTCTGTGGGCCAGGCTGCACTGGGCTGCAAACGGGAGACTGCCAGGGCCCCGCTGTGCGGGAACGATGGGACTGGCCCTGCAAAGCCAGCAGAGCTTGGTGCTAGCTTTGCTGGAGCTGGTAGCTGAAGCACACCTCGCCCGTGACTGCCCAGCGCAGGGGAGGACCACTTCCTGCAGAAGGGCGGCCAACACTCCTCCTGGGCCAGTGCCCACCGCTTGCCGGGCCGTTTCCTCACCTCCGTCCAAGTCTGTCACCCACGGTGCTTCCCACATCCCACAGCTTCAGGAAATCCAAAAAGCCTCAGCCCCAGCCTTCCTCCAGCCGCACATGCCTCCTCCCTGCCTTTCCCTGAAATACTTCTCCTGTTCAAGAGCTTCTCTCTTGCTGCCATCTTTTCAGCCTGGGGAGAAAACCACCCTCACCTCTTTCCTCTCAGCTCTGAGAAATCCTCGCTAAGCCTCACTCTTCCCTGGGGTGCAACAGCGTGGGCAACACTTGACCAACAGCGAGTGTCAGAGAGGGACTTACTTGGTGGCAACTTGTGACTTCTAAAGGAAGAAGATTTCTGACCCTGGCCATGCACACAAGTGAAAAAGATCCCCAGTCTGTAACAAAGCCTTAAAAGGCAAAAAAAAAATTCAGGACGGAAGCGCTCTGAGGCCGAGTCAAAAATTTTGCCATGGCATAGCACACGCTGCGCACTCAGCGTCCACACCTCCGTGCGCCCCCGTGCAGCAGCGCCCGCACCACAAAGGAGCTGCAGCCCCGGGATTCGCGTCGCCAACGGCCCACCGCTATCCCCCTCAAACATCCTTCTCCCTCCACCAGAGACACCCTGTTACCATACCTCTGGCTGCCTCTGCCACAAGCCCTGCTTGGCAGCGTCTGCCCTGGTGCGTGCCCACACGCCATGCTTGGTGTCTCCGACCACAGCTCCCTCGGCAGCATGCACTGGAGGCAGCCGCTGTCACCCCCAGGCACCCCCAACACATCACCGCTGGTTACAGAGAGCAAAAACGTGACTGCAGCCCCTCAGAAAGGACTGGGTGTCTGTGGCAAGGTGCTGGCAGGAAGGGCTGCAGGAGCAGCCTCTGTGAGGAGAGGCCGGGGCTGCCCCATACCGGACAGGGCCGGTTCCAGCCGGCTCCAACCGAACCACTGCAGGGCACAGCTGAGCCCCGCAGCCACTGGTGGGCACCTCAGGGAAAGCCTGTGAGGAAAAATGTGAGAAAGAGCCCTGCAGACACCCAGGTCAGAGGAGGAGGTGCTGCAGGCGCTGAAGCAGAGATTCCCCTGGAGAGGACCACTGTGGAGCAGGGTGTGCCCCTGCAGCCCGTGGACAGACCATGGTGGAGAAGTTCATGAAGGACTGCAGCTCATGGAGAGGACCCACGCTGGAGCAGGGAAAACAGCATGAGGAGGAAGGAGAGGCAGAGAAGAACTGTTACGGACTGACAGCAACCCCCATTTCCCATCCCCTGCGCCACTCTAGGGGGAAGAGGTAGAGGAGTTGGGAGTGAAGTTGTGCCTGAAAAAAAGGAGTGAGGGAAGGTGCTGTTTTGTCTTTTTTTTCCTCACTATCCAATCCATTTTAATTGGTTATAAATTATTTTTCCCCAAGTCGAGCCTGCTTTGCCCATAAAAGTAATTGGTAAGTGATCTCCCTATCTTTATCTTGACCCATGAGCTTTTCTTCATCTTATTTTCTCCCCCTGACCTGTTGAGGAGGGAGAGTGAGAGCATGGCTAGCTGGGCGTCTGGCAGCTGGCCATGATCAACCCACTGCAATCGTAAATTGTACCAACCACAGGAGAGAAAGAAGAGAGAGGAGGACAAGAAGGGAGCAGAGTTACCCTGACACCGTAGTCCAGACCTGGTGCTCATGATGCTTCCTGATGAATTGAGCCATTATCTGAGGATTGCCCTGGACACAGAGCCCCACTTCAACACATGCTCATCATGAGGTTGACTTTGTGGGTTTGGAAGTTAGTTATGTGCAAGGGCAAGGCTATCCCTGCCTCCTGCCCAGAGACAGTGTTCTTAAGTAGGACAGGATCTTTCCTGAAGCAGTCCAGGAAAAGTCCACTGAAGGGAAGGATCATGAAAGAAATCAGGAAAGGCACAGATCAGTAATCCGCAGCACAAGTGGAAAGACAGTGAAAAGTCATCCCTTTTGGGGGCCACTAAGAAAGCTAGTACAAAATATTAGGGTGGGTTTTAGCTTATAACTTTTGGTAACCAGTGTGTCTGCTGGCAGATGCAGCACTACTATGCTAATGCACTCCTCTGCCCTTTCTACCTAGGACTCCTTTAGCCTGACTTCCAACTCCACTGCTTGAGAATGCCAGGCAAGCACATAAACTGCCTCTGCTCTGTGGCTGAATGCAGCAGAAAATTTATTAATGGAAAAAGGAGAAATGCAAAAGGAAGATCATCTCTGGACATAGCCCATGCAAAATGTAACTTGCCATAACACAGCCCCGAAAAGGCAGTACTAGCAAAACACCCTGGCATGTTACAGCATCCTCCCAACTTGTATAAAAGCTGCTTTATTGCTGATCTCAGTTTACTCTATTCCCAGGCATAACTGAATTGTGGTTTTTTTATGGGTCGTCTGGCCTCCCCAGTAAGTGTTCTGGGCCATCATTAAGTCTGGGTAAGGCAAAGCTATACTTTTTTTTCTTCTTCTTCTTTTGCAGAGCTTCTTTCTAGCCTTTTTTCAGCAGAAGCTGCAGAATGATATGCAGTCCCTTTCCTGAAGCAGTCTGTGGATAACCAACTGCTTCTTCTTCCTCCTGAAGCCACCAGCAACAAGTCAGGGGCTGGGGAGTATGGACAGTATTACCAGCATTGCACTGTCTCCCAACTGCCTCAGTTCCTCCAAGCCTCCCCTTTGCAGCCCAAAAGCAACATTGGGAAGAAAATGAACTCACATACAAAACCCACTTGCAAACTTCTGATCATGAAGAAGTTTCTGGGTGAAAAAAACCCCCATTCAAACTCAGAATGACAGTCTTTGTAAGCAAAACTGCTTCCTTCCAGTTCCTCCAGCTTCACCTGCTTCCCATGCTTGACACAGCGAAAAATCCCATGAGAAGCTCATCTATTCATACCCAGGAACTGCTCATGTTACTAATGTGCATAATCTGGATGCAAAAAATCATCAAGACATTAGTGCATTCTTGAACTATATCCTGTCATATTCACTGCAGGAAGCACAGAAAAAAAGTATCAACTTTTATGCAAAAAACCTGACTTCTTTTATCTGTGCTGCATGTAGTGAGCATGGAATACTAAGTTTGCAAGGGAAGTCAGAGTTACCCAATTTGTTTGTCAGGACCCTCTGGCAATGTGGCAAGGAAAGCGGAATTATTAATAAAAATGTTCAGAAAGTTGTGGTTAAGGTAAGGACAGGGCAGACCTCTCTGCTTCTGCAGCTGTAAATGGACTAGCCCATATGTATGGAAAAGCACCATCAGGGAGAAGACCAGCTTAAAGAAAACCAAAGGAAGAGTGATGTGAAACTGATGGTGAAATAAAGGAGGGAAATGGAAACTAATGAGAAGCTACTTGTCTATAACTGGAGTCAGAGGAGGGAGGCAGCACATTTCAGGGAAATATATTTCAGTCCATGACCCAGTTACAGTACATTTCTCTCCCCTCTCTGTGTCCTTCCAGTCCACTGGTGGTGGCCCTTTTGCCATCACCACATTCTCCCATTTACAGACAACATCCAGCAACGAGCCTTTGATTGGGGAGGGGTCGCTAGTGCTGTTTGCTTTCGTTTGCACCTGCTCCACAACTGAGGAAGAGCAACAGGCTACAGCTCATCTGACTGTTCATTGCTTGGCAACCCATCAGCCCAAAACTCAATATTATTTCTGGGATACTTAAAGTTTACAACCGGCAGGGTGATGTAGAAGTAATTGCAGGGGTAATTGCTGTGCAAGCCTACATAGTGTCGGGGTGTTATTAACAGATCTCTAATCATCTTTCAGAGTGAAAAAAACAAATTTTTGCATCATAGCTGCCCCTGCCACCTCGATGTTTTGCAGCTCACAAACCAGAGGAAGTGCTTCCTGTAGCTACAGGAAGGCAGCTTTATCATACAAATGGTCTGGACTCTCTTCTGGCCACCTCTGTCTTCATCGCACCCAAGTCCCAACCTCTGCACTTGTAAAGAAATGGTGGGGGAGGATGCAAGGGAAAAATAGCGTAAGGAAAAAACAGCCTCCATTCATGCCCTTACATTCAAAAGGTCCAAAGCTATTTGTAATTGCTAGTTGCTGTCACTGCTCTGGAAAAGAACCTGGTTTTGATTCACTCTATCTCTTGGCAGCAGCTTCTACAGAGGCACAAGGCAGAAACAAAGAAGCTGCGTTTCAGATCTGCCCACGGTAGAGATACAAAGTTTGGACCTGGATCCAAATTTCTGCCTGCAAAATCGTGGTGCCAAGCCTACTGGCTGGTGTAATTTTGGATTAAAACTCCTAGGTTTGTCCTCTTCTAGAGGATATAAAGTTTCACTAGTTAGATAGAGGCTTAACAAATGGTCTGAGCAGGGATTTCACAATGAATATGTGATGATTAACTGCAGGATCACAGAGATTAAAGGTGGGAAAGAACTATTAGGTCATTGCAGCCCTATGCAGAGTTGTTCTCTGTAGTGTATGTCTCCCAGCACCTTGTTCAGGCTAGTTTTGAGTGGCTCAGTCAAAGGCTATCCCAGTTTCTTTCTGTAGGCTGTCCCACACTCAAGCAGATCTTGCTGATATTTAACTGATATTTAATTTCACCTTGCTCCATTCTATAGCCAAGAGCCATCTTAAATAGTCCTCTTTCCCACTGGTGTCTTCGTGTTGCAGTTTTCTGCCCTTATGTCACTTCGTAAATTCACATCTATTTTTCTGTTTGCCATCATTTCCCGTGATCAAGATCAGCAGAGAGTAAACAGCATACTTCCATGTATGCTATGCCCTTTCCAACCTCCATTAAATCAATCTAGTCTTTCTTTGGACAGATGACATTGAATTTCTGTGGTTTGACTCATCATGTCATTTCCTGCTCCCGCTTTTGACTCTCCATGAGGTGCCATCATGACAGAGAGCAGGACCCACCAATTAATGAGATGTAAAGATACAAGAAAGGCTTTCTTGAGATAATTGTTTTTGACAGCTTAGTACGACAGGAGATAGATGCAGACTTGACCTGAGACCATGTGGATGGCTTCAGGTCAGTTCCTGCTCTGACTTGCATCCCTAGGTTTTTTACTCTGCATCCTGGTTTAGGCGTAAAGTGCTGCAGCTGGTGCCGATGAAAAGGAAGTTTGACATGGTCGTAATGTACAAAGCAGCACACTGCAACTAACTTCACAGACTGAGGCCGGGAAAAATACATTCCTCTCTTCAAGTCACGTTAATGGAATATTTTCTCCTGGATCAGGATCAAACATTGTAAGGTAGACATTGTCTAATACAGAGAAGGATGTGGGATGAACAAATGCCAGAGCGAACAGTCCTAATGACCCTTGCTTTAAAGAGCCCAGAGACAAGACAGAACAAGGCCAGGGCTCCAGGAAACAGCCCAGTGAATGTGCGCACACATGTGCGTGTCCTCCAACAAGCTACGCCCAGCCTCCCTCCAGCATGTCGAACAGCCTTCCCCTGCCTGCAGGCAGCCAACTTCGAAGAGGTTTCAGGTTCCCATTCAGAGAAAATGACAGCTAGCAGCTACATGGCTACACACACAGTTTTAACTCCAAGAGCTATCACAAATGCGAGCGCCTGGTGTTGATCCCAGCACTTCTAAATTTTCTGAATTCCCTGCTTACTGAAGGGTGAAATTAGACTCACGCTCACAACTTCCAGCTTGCGGAAAGCAGCTCGGAGCAGGTAGCGGAGGGTATGGCGCACAGAGGATAAAAAAAGATGATTGTGGGTGCAGAGAAATATATTCCAGCAACACAGACTTTGTTGTAGCAAAGTTCAGACTGGGAATTTGCATATGGAAATTCTTTATGAAGGTACTCATATTAACAATCTGAATTGCACTCTTAAGAGATTACAGCAGTTAGGGAGAGGTAAATGAGCTCTGTCAAAACAGGAACAGCTCTAAGTGATTCCCCAAAGCAGGATCAGGGCATGCACCATGGCAGACTTCCTCCATATTCTGGCACTGGCTAGGGAAATTATGGAGGTGTTTCTCTTCTGCTTCAAAGCACGGGGTCTGGCAGCAGTTCTTGTCCAACAATGTGGAGTTTGAAAGAATTTGAGTCAAAGCACTGTTGATGCAAAGAAAAAAAAAAGAAAAGGAGTTAAGGTTGTACTTCAGACACCACCGAATCACCTCCAATTTCCCACGTTCAAAGGCACAGGAGGTGATGTGGTCATGTCCCTTCAACAGCCTCTGAGCATCCTTTAGGAGGAACAGAGCAGGGACAGGAGGGCAGACCCATGGGGTCACCTACAGTGGAGCGCTGCACCCAAGATGCATCTTCCTGTAGGAGCACCTTTGGGTGCTGTGTAGCCACACTTCTGGGAGCCTTAGCAAAACTGCAGTGCTTCTCCAGGCAACCATACGACAGCCATAAGGCAGCTGTTTCTTCCCAGTATGTCTCAAACATCAGCAGATCTTTTGAGCAGAATCCGCATGTCCCAGGTAAGTCAGGACCCAGGACAAATGCAAGGACAAGCAGACAGTCAGAGAAGACTACTTAGCCACACAGAGGGCTGGGGCATGCAGGCCCTTCATATTGTGCAGAGTTGGCTGTCACCGAACAGTTCCAAATATTTGCCATTCCTTGAAGGTGTCCGAAGTTGCATACAGATATACCTACGGATAGTCCACACACAGAGCTCTCTGATCTTTCTAATCTTCTCCTGTTTCTCAGGGAAGGTTATGTCTTACAGACCTCTGCAGTATACTTTCGGCCCAAAGGAAGTACAGTGGGTCTGGCAAGCATCAAGGGTTTAAAGCGCTGCAGCCAGCTGCTCTCACTGACCCCAAAAACTTCTCAATCCTGCCTGATTTCTGTTTCCTCAGTCCAGATCTGTGAGGAGGAGAAAATAATGACTCCATGGGTGTCCTGCTATGGTATGTGCCCAGCAGATCTTCTCTGACGAGCCTTGCCCAGGGGTCTGTCCCCATGCCAGGTTACTGATCTCACTGGAGGTGTACCAGAGTGGATTATGTGCCCGTCCTCTGCTAAGTCTGGCATGCTTTGCTTAAATTGACCATAATTCTTATGAAAGAGTGCAATGAGGATGAGAGAAGTAGTAGAGCCTATTTTTCCATGTAAGTAGCATGAGCTGTAGAAAATGGACACTGGCAATGGCTATGGTTGATGAAGCCATATCATTGTTATAGAAAGGAACAACCCATTTTCTGAAGCCATGGTAGAAACAGGCTCAGAGAGAACAGCCCTGATGGTCCCTCTGCAAGACCCAGAGTAAGCGCCATTGCAGATCCTAAGAAAGATATTTTTCACACATGGGGCGTTTGCTGTGCACAGAGGAGACCATCTCAGGGTCTGTAGCTGTGCACTGTGAGGACAGGATTAAAGCACTGTGGGCTGGCACTGCCCCACACTCCCAAACCTGCAGGGAGCTTACCCAAGATTCTTGTTCTTTCAGCTCTTGCTTTTAAAAATTTCATCAGTGCTCTTGTGTGGTGTTTTATGCTCTCAGGCTGCAAAGAAGCATTCTCTGCTGTAAAAAGTCTGTTTAAATTTTTCACATCCCCCCCCGAAATAAATGAATGTAAAGCATCACCCAATGACACTCCCTACTGCCGATTCCATCGACACCCTTTGTGTTTTCATGGACATATTTTCCTTATAAAAACCAGTTCCACCTTCTCCGCTGCTATGTGAAAGGCTCAAACAAATGTCAGAAAACTGACTGACAGACCGTACAGGCAAAGCAGAGAACCTGACTGTGTTCAGGGGCTGTCAAGTGCACAAAGTAAACAAAAGAATAGATCTATGTAATTTTTCCTCGCCAATCTCAGCTACAACTCTTATTTTAGACATTACTTGTGAAGGAAAGTGCAACACAATGTCAGTGTGTGTTAAATGTAAAAAGTCTCATTAGTTTTCACAAATATGTTTCTCTGATAAATTTTGTTATAACTATCAGAGGCATAAAGCCTAAACAGCATTGTGTTTTTAGCAACCGTTTGAAAGTTATGGCTTCTTAAAACTACCACAACCATTTAAGAAACAAAGTGTTATGGTAATGCCCTGGGTTTTTCCTTCCTCAAAGCTTACCTCTGGCTCTTCCCCCAGGTTATCTCTGTTAGAGGCTCAGCAGCATTCCTATCCCATGCACCACCAGGACGGAGCAGTAGGATCTTCCATGCTCTTTGCTCAACTTGCATCTCCCTGCTTGATGAGGTTGTGCTGAATACAAATATCTAGGTGAAATATATTCAGGTTTTGCAGAAATCACCACCACCATGGATGACAGAGCTTACACAGCTCCCTGCTGCAATACAGACTGCCTGCAGGGCTGACAGAGCCGCCCTCCTAAGCTGGGATTTACTTTCCTGCCCTGCCAGGGACTCTCAATCCAAGGGAGCAAGAGAAAGAGTTGCATATGCAGGTTAGATTCTAAATCCCTTTTTCTGACAGCATGATGCAGCTGCGTGCTCCAAGCACGTCTGACAGACATTGGACCCAGGGGAGGATCAGCTTTGAAAAACCTTCCCTGGGATATTTTTGCTCCTTTTACTTCATTCTCTGCATTTCTTCTAACTCCTGGGGTCGGTAATTTTCCTCAGCCAAAAATGAGACAAAAGGGGGAAAAAAGGGAAGAGAGAAGTACACTGCAATGAGTGGGCAGCCAGACTGCAGGTGGGCATAGCACACATAAGCAGCACAAAGCAGCTTATTTCACACAAGCCAGGGAAGAGACCACAGGTTTTGCAAACACCACAGGCTGTAGCAGGCTCTGTCCAGCCTCAGCTGTGGGGCAGGAGCAGACGTGTAGGGCAGCTTTGTTGTGGGTGAGGTGGGAGAGGAGCGCACCATGCCAGGGATTGCCCAGGAGAAGGCACCCTGGCAGGGAAAGAAGCGTTTCACAGAGTTCATAACCTCTTGTGCAACTAAACCAGTACAAATTGCCAATGCCCCCACAGTGCGGCTTTTCCATTTGCTAATGATGAAAACAGAGCAAAATACAAAGTGCCTGCACCCACAGCCTTCTCCTTGTTAACCCACTGCCCATGCATGGCCCTTCCACCTCTGGGCCAAGAGGTGCAGAAAGCAGCTGCCAGGGAGGATGGGGCCATCCATCTCCTCTCCGCTGGCCTGAGACCACGTGCCCCATGCACCCCACGTCCCCCTTGGACCCTTCTGCCAGCTGTGGAGAACTGTGCTCCTTTACCACACGTGCCGGGCAGCCACGCCGATGGCCACTGGCACCTGGTTTTAGATGAATGCACTTGCAGCGTGGCTACACTCAAAACACTGGGGATTTCTATATTTGCAATTAGAGTATTCAAATTGTTTTAACTTTAAAGGTGGGAGGATCTATTTATTTTCATTTTATTTTGTGTTTTTTCGGTTCTACCTGGAATTCAGATTTAGGTAACGTGCAACTGAATGTGTCAAGGTATCTGAAGGCTCAAAATGCACAATGCAATACTATAATATAGCTCTTTGTTATGCTAATTATTTCTTCCCAGCTGCTCCAGCAATGAGCACCAGCTCGACCTATCAAAGGGGAACAAAACCTCTAGGCGAGCTTTCTGCTGCAAGGTCCCTTACCTCAGCGCTTGAGGGGCTGGGGCTGTGTCTCTTCCGGCACCTGTAAACCAAGCTGAGAGGTAAAACAATTTAATATTGCAGCTCTACTGCCGCTGGGAACATGAGCTAGGAATTAAAAAGTGATACCCTCTTGACAGTCAGGTTGCCATGATTTACATTTTTCTCTTGGGTCCCCTCCCCCTCCACATGCATCTTCTCAGCACTTCTGAGCAAAGGGGAAAAATGAGGCAGTGTGGGAAAACATCCAGTCAAACCTCAGAGGCTCTGCCGAGATTCTGATTTTGGCACCCACCAGAGTAGTGCTATGTGATCATGAAGGATTTTTAGTGCGCGGGTGTCAGATTCATGACAGCCAGAAAATGCTGTGGTTGCATTATTTAAATGAAAATTAACTTTCCAAATAATAATAATAATAATAAAGGTTTCATATATTCAAAATTAAAAGACTAAAACTATCGGCCTGGTTGCCTTTCTATTATTTATGCTGATATTCAGTTAAAAGAGAGTTTGTCTTGTTCCTGTGTTTCTAGAGCCTAGAAAGATATTTTATTGATAGCACATGGAAATATTAAAAGGGAAAAAGGAGCTTTGGCAGCTGGAAAGGGACTACTGGGGGCCACCGGCAGCTTGAGAGGCTCAGAAGACCACTGGGAATGTGGGGCAAGCTTGTTAGCCGAATGCCTTATTTATAATGGTCACTAGTGAAATACCTCAAAAGCTGACATTACACTGTCATCTTTAAGCCTCAGAATTAGCAAATAGGCGCTTTCAATGGGTGGATCAATTCATACAGTAAAAATCCTTGTCTCAGCCTTCAGGCAGAATAACAAAAATGATCTGACAGTAGCTTATGCCCTACTCATATTTTTAAGATTTTCTTCATGACCGTGATGACTATACAGGTTATTTTAAAGTTTCAGTATTGGAACAATTCTGCAATGAAGGTACATTTCAGGATTGCGTTAACACACCTTACTTCTCATAGCAAACACAAAATGAAATTTGCCACTATTACGCTATTTAGTCTGCTGGTAAACCAGAATCCAATCTGTCACACAGAGGAAGGGGTCAAAGAAGGAACAATATGTATTCAGCCTCCACAGGTAAAATGTAGGCTGCTCAAGATTTAAAAATTAGTCAAACTGTATTTTCACGATAATAATAATAATATTAATAGAAATTGAGAAATGTAGGTCGCTTTGGTCATACTTGTTGAGACTCACAGATGATAAGTTTGAGGAAAACATAACATTGAAAGTACATTACACTTATGGGGTAGCAACACTTAATGTATGTGCAGTGTCTGATGATTTGTAATATAAAGGGCAATTGTGTTTTGAGCCAAAACCACACTGCTTTATTCAAAGGAATAAATGGCCCCATGGCAGCTGTATGGCTAAGAGGATGTGGCTGGTAAGTGGGGCCTACTCACAGAAGTAAGTACAGAGGATTTCACCCTGAAAGAGCAATGGATGGAGAGAAAAAAAAAAATTTACAAGGGTTTTTAGGGTCAATGAAGGAATAGAGCACAGATTTTACACATATACAGAGACAGCAATTATTTTGGAGTGAGGGAATAAAACCGGATTTGAAAATAATCTGCTGCTTGACTCTACTCCCACTGGCAGAGACTCTCCCTAACTAAAGGGGTAAATATGGATTAGCTGGTCCCACACTGCATGGGGTGGAAGAGAAGGATTGCCCTTTGAAACTTTTCTGATTAAGAGAATGAGGCGGGGGGAAAGACAAAACCAACAATAACCAAAGGTGTGGGTCGTCAGCTGATACGACCAGGCACAACTTCTCCAAAAATCAATGGCACAGCTTCACCTCATGCCAGCCGAGAGACTGATCGCTCATCACCTGGCTGCAAAAAGTCTCTGGAACATCAGCCTGCAAATGGCCAGAAAGCATTTGACAGCAGTCATAGTTACCAAGTGAAAATGCTGTATCAGAAATACAGGGTGGTGAGGGGACAGTGGAAGCGATGTTGTGGGGTCCCTCTGCACTTGCTGAAGACACACAGCTGTGACAGTTATGGGCCAGTTTTTTATGGAGGAGGCACAGCCATCAACTGCTGCCACCCCACCACCCTCCTTCGCAATGGCCAGAGCCTTTAGTTGTTTCAGGAGGCAGCCACAGGCCACGGTAGGGAAAGGCGAGCCTGGCGGGGTATTCCACGCGGAAAGTACCACTGCAGGAGGTAGCACTACACGGACTGACCTTGAGCAGACAGACCATTTATCTCCTTTCTACAGTCCCAATATGACAGATTAGATGCTCTCTGCAGTAAATTGGAGAATGATGCTGTATTAATTGAGAAGAATTACTAGCCATGGAAGAGAAGTTATTTTTCAAATTCAGTATCTCCCTGTTTTGGGGTCTTTGCTGGGTTTGGGGTTTTTTTTGTTCATCACGCATACTGCATACTTCTGAGTGTAAACAGACCACCCATCTGTGAATTCTCCTCGCACTCCCTGCACTCCTCCGCCAGGGAACTTGAGCACAGAGATTAAAAGAAGTTAACGTACTTGCCTACCTGGCCTCCCAGCTAGATCTGGTGAGAAAGCTTTGCGTACCTTGCAGTCTGCACCACTTTTGCAAAACCAAGGAACTGAAACTCTACCTCACCCAAGGTGCGCTCGCTTCCTTGCTATGACTTAAAGACTGGGGAGAGCAACAACAGGCCAACTGCAGCCCCAAATGCAACTGTTTTCACATGATTACTCCCCTGGAGTTTAATCTAACCTTCCACACCTGACCCGAGGCGCCCTGACATAGAAAGCCACTGACCCCGAATGGTAAATTCAGTCTGGTCTTAACAGCCACAGCTGCTTTGCTTCATGCTCTCTGTGGAGAGCCAAGAGGAGTGAAGGTCTCATCCGAACACCCCTCAGCCCCAGGGCTGCTTTGCGTTCAGTTCCCCAGTGCAGACCCGGCTGGCCGGGTACACCTCGCATTAGCAGTCTTAAACTGAGCAGGATTAACTGCTGCAAAGGCACTCGGCACCCTGCCATGGCTGTGTTTACATTAGAAAAAATGGACCTCACAGAGACAGTTTGCAAACACCACAAGACGAACTTTTGTAAACTCCCTCGGTTTAGTCATCTTTCCCCATCTGTCAGAGAAGTTAAAGTGAGATTGAAAAAACACAGGAAATTACTGTGTATTCCAAGCCGTCGTGACTGAGCGGCTTGGCTGTTACATGGGATGCCTTGTGGAAGATTCACATCTCCTAACATTTCCAGCAAGATCCTTTGCAGCGCTTCCCCGGCTGCGATCTTTCAGCAGGCTCTGCACACCCTGCCAGGAAAAGCCTCTGGAGTGCTTTGTGCAGCTGCAGAAAAACTCATACCAGCACTGAGGAGCCCAAAAGGTTACCTCCAGAAAGCCAGGGCAGCCCCTTTCTTTCAGGTTGCAAAGCAAGGGACAGGCAATGAAAAAGGTTAGGTCCCTCTGGGAGGCTTCTGTGTGAGAGTTCATTCACTGAATAAAATGCCAGATGAAATCCTTTACCCCACAGCAGTTTAAACCTTTCTCTGATGTGACTGACTGGCTCTTTTTGTGATAAAACTTAAGAAACTTCTTTTATCATGCTAGGTTCCTAGCATGAGTAAGCAGGAATTGCATTTGCTATACCTCTGGCTATAGCCTTTATCTCAAGAAGGCAATGAAAGGGCACGAGTCGAACACGGGCTAGAAATCACCTTCACGTCTGCTTTGGCCATAGCCCTTTCATCACCAGATCACTACCATTGTGGCAATCTGAGCTACCAGCAGCTGGAAAGGCCATTTAGCTGGGTGGGTTGCAACTGGCATGGACCTCCAGAAGGGCCACGAAGCAGCCGAGACACACTGCATGCTGGTTAGTTTGTTTAAATTCCCCTTTAGATCATGCTGCACCTCTGAACCAGCTCCCCACCTCCCCTGCACAAACCCAAAGAGCGGTGGCACCCCACGTACCGCCCCCGCGGCGTGTCCTGGTCTTCGGCGAAAGGACAGTTGGTAGATGAGAGGCGTAAAAGGAGGATGGAGGCCGCACAAGAAGATGAAACATGAAAAAAAGTCTCTTTACCACAACTTTGCTTTGGGGTGTAACATCTTCAGGGCTGAAAGAAGCACTTCATCTCTGCGGCTCAGCCTGCATTTGTTTTCTCTGCGGAGCCAGCTGCTACGCTGGCATTGCAAATCGGTGCCAGCTGAGGCTATGAGTGCTGGGGATGCTTAAGTAACTGTGCTAAACTGTTTCAACAGATTAGCTAATGCAGTAAAAATATAAAATTTTACCAAAAGTATTAAGTATATATGAAGCACAATGATATTATGCCACATTTTGAAAAAGGAACATAATTTTTTCAACTCAAATGAACTATGCATTTCCAAGGGAAATGTATTACCTGGTGGAAAGCAATCCTGAAGATAAAATGACATTTCAGCTCTTAGTGACAGTAAAATAGATCTGACAACAGAAACATCTTTTTCTGTTGCTGTTTTCCATGTTTTATTGAAGTACCATTATTAGTCTGCTGAAAGGCACAGTACTTTATAGTTTTACACTCTAGGAGCAAAGTGTCTTATGATAGAGAGTAAAACAGTCTCCACAGAGAGCAGCTCTACTGCTCAGTTCTTCCAGGCAGGTAGGCCAGGATCAAGTTCAGGAGCATTCATTTAGCAGTTATGCGTGGGACATACGGATGAAAGGCATTAATCTTGGAAAAGAACTATTTCTTGAAAATTTGTGATACTAGCAAAACGTCCTTAGTACTGGAGCGTGCAATGGGGAAAAGGCCTATCAGGTTTACACTCTTCACGTGCCCTAAATCAAACCAAATTTAAACCATGAAATCCATTCAGCCTAGCCCTGGTTGGAAATCCTATCAAGGTCTACTGCATTTCTGGCAATTGGACAAGGGTGTTTCCAACTGCCTTTTCTAACATGAAATACCTCTATCTCTTTTGTAGCAAAGCGGATGACTCAGTGGACTCCTGAGTCCAATACATCTACTTTCAGTATCTGCCATTTTTTTTGTGAGGCAGGGTCCAGAGAAAGGCATAAAAGACCACTTATCCTTAGGCCAACCTTCATTAGATGACATTTCACCCCTTACAGACCCTGATGACAGTCAGCAAGACTGTCCAAGAGCTGTAACAGGTTAATTTCTAGGTGTCCCTGGAACTAAAGAAGCTGTTAGAGAGGCCTGAGTAGACAGAGAGTTCTGCTGATCTGTCACTTCAGCCAGTACAAATTCAACTCAGGAGACTGCAATGGGTTATATATGCAGGCTTGCTCTGGAATACCAAGGAGCCCCTTAGGGTCAAAAAGCTTTCATTCCCCCCAAAAGTGTTACCTGATTTGTGGTTTGGGCAGCATTTGGCCAGGCGTTTTCCTTGGCCGTACGTGCAAGTCTGCAGAGAAGTTTGCTGCTTCACAGTGCACCTTCAGACTGTCGTAAAGGCTCCTGAAACCCTGTGAAGGCTGAGCTCCATCTTGGACTCAGCTTGAGGTGCACAGTCAACTGCAGTGTAACCTCTTCAGCAGGGAACAGCTTGATTAAATAGCATTTCCTTGGGTGAGGGAGGGGAACATGGGGGAAAGGACCCAGTAGCCATTGGAAATGTAAAAATAAAATGAATTTTGGTCATTTTAATAAATATATATCAAGGAAATTTCACTTTACTACAACAACACATTAGTATACAAGCATCTAATATTTAAGCTTAAAACATCAAGTGTTTATCAAATATTGGAAAAGAGCAGACATTACTAGACTATCTGGGTATAACACAAGAAAAATCAGGTTTTTAAAAAAATTGGTCCTTGTGGACAAATGTCTAAATGATGATCCTACTCATACACTGTATGAATGAGATCTATATTTAATATTATTATTATTATTATTAATAAAAAAAGCTTCTGTCTTGGAGAAATCAGGTGGGACTTATACTTTCTTTATTTGTTGTTCTTCACAATGATAACCCTTACAAACTTATCAGTTCCAACTCGCCTGACTGCATAAAGGTTATCATTGATTTACATCCTATTGTCTTTTGGCTGGGGGGGAGCTTTTTCCCGTGACCGCTCGGCTTAGTCACGAAAACTGTCCAGTTCACAAACATGACTGTGGGGTGCGCACACTACCCAAAACAACCGTGGCCCAGGAGGAGTCAGGCTGAACCCACGAAACCCAGAGCAGGAGTTCTTTGACCCAGAGACCCGGCTGACTCCAGCACCAAATTGGGGGCAGCCCGGGGCGGTGTGCCGCCGGGGACCCTCGTGCCCTGCGCTGAGCTGGCCGCTCCCTCAGCACAGGGGCGAATTTCACCCTTTGGACAAGAACCAAGCGGAGAAGATGTCGCTTGAGCGCTTGATGCTGTGGGAACAGGCAGCTATTATGAGTCAGCCGTGGCTTGGAGGTGGCTATTTTGCCGAGCACACCCTGCCAGTTGTTACGGGGACTGTGGGAACTAATTAATTTGGTGGATCTAAGACTCACAATACTCTTAGGCCAACCCTGACTAATGTCTTCTCGGCATTTTAAACAGAACACTTTTGCAAACAGTCTACCTAGGGATGACTAAATTTTGTCCTTAGCCACTGAAATCTCAGCTCATTTCTCCAAAATGTTCTTTTTTAAAATTAAACCCCTTACATTCATTCAGATAAAATCATGTTTATCGCCACATTATTGATTAACATTGTGCTTTTTGCTTTCTTTTCTTGTCTTTTTTAAATCAACAGCAAAAGTCATAGAAAACTCCCGCATGCTTTTGCAATCTAAAAGAGAAAAATTATGCGAAACAGAATAAAGTATAAAACATGCCACTGGTTCATGAACTTCATTATACGAAGAAGGAAAAAAAGAGCCCCAGCAACAGACAGTTGCCATAGAAACACTCAAGCATCGAATGCTTGTTTACAAGAGACATCTCTCTATTGTTTCTTAAATCCCTTCCTAAGGATGGCAAATCAAAAAGCAATTGAGCATCAAAAAGGAAGAACAGAGATGTTTGAATAGGAAGTTGAACTCAGTACTTCAAAGGTTAAAGGTTTCTAATAATTTGATCCACCCTGTGGGTGGTTGTTTTTTTTTTATCTGTTTAGGTTAAATCCCTGCTGTATCACTGATTTATACTTAATTTTCACGCTGGCAAAAATTAAGACAAAAAGTAAGGCACCAAAAAAAAACCTGCCCTGTATAACAACAAGCCTCATTAGTTATTACAGCCGAGGTGAAAACATGCAAGTACTTGAGCTGCATGTTGTGTTTCTGATTAAGATCCCATAAACAGGTTATTTCTTTATGCTATGTCCTATTTTGTCAGTTGAACAAGATGCTGAATCCAGGAATTCAAGAGTATCAGTACGAAATGTAAAGATGGTTTATTCCCAGTCCATGAAGACAGTCCTTTGTCAGAACAAATACTGAGTTACAAGGAGCACATCACCCTTGCTGGTAGCAAAAATTTGTTTACCAGACTTCTAATTCCTTGGTAAACATAATGGAGGTTCTTCTTAATTAATGGCAGACTTCTTGGGGGTGGGGATATATAAAACGATATGTTTTCCCCATCTGGCTGATTGGTATTTTCAGTAACGAAAGCCACACCATAGCTGTAGAGACTATAGTGCTAAGCAGTAACGCAACTGCGTTCTTTATGAAGTCTCCATATTTATAAATAGCCCACTGATGCAGATCATAGAGACGCTTTACGCAATCTGCACTCCAGTCACTTAAAACTACACGTACTGTTTGTGGCATGATTGTATCATTTGTAGAAAACTATAAAAAATCCATTCAAAATAAAAATTTGATAGACAAACAAACATGCTGCGCATGCTTCAACAGAGCAAGAAAGATGCCTCATATTTTACTTCCTTTGCTGCAGCACATTTTATTACTTGGTAAAGATTCCTTCTTCCTTAAGGATTTTTTCCAAGATTCACTTACGTTGCTCTTGTCATTACATCCAGTCTCAAAATAGTCATAAAACTTGCCTTTACATTCAAGAGCATGGGTGCCTCTTACAGATTCACAGTTTAGGGCGATGCTCTCTCGCTCAGGTTCATTACCTCCTTTCTCGTCATTAAATTTTGCCTTTTCCTGATTACTGTGAGACCTGGCATTAGTGATGAATATTTCATTAGCAGGTATCTGGTCATCACTCCTGTAAGACGGGGCACTGCCAATGTCATAATCTCCCTGCTGGGAACAGCTTGGCAAAGAAATGGGGGAGGAGGAGGAGGAAGTATTTTCTGTACTAGCAGTAACAGAGTAGGGTAGATTTAAATAGTGACTGCCACACTCTTGATAGAAGCAGCACGTGTGGAGCTTCTCGTACTCCTCCTTTGCCATCCGAAGGCGTTTTCTATACGGACAGTCCTGAGGCACAAACCATTCTTGTGGTGAGGTGCCACTGAAGGAGCAGGCGGAGAAGCACCAGTTGTTCTGCATGATGATTTCTCCATGGATTCTCTTCATTAGATTGTTGATGAGGACAGATCTCCGCAGGTAGACTTCAGGATCATCAATGAATTTCAGCTTTTCCAAAGACATGTAAAGAATATGGGCCCGCTCCTCAAACACAGAGATTGTCTGCAAATGCAAAAGACAGAAGATACGGAACTGAAGGCAACCGGTTTTGTTCCAGGCAAGGAGAAAGAAAATGAAGCAAAGTATTCCCCCCGTGCCACTACTTTTCTCATTCTCTTTCTGAGGTGCCTAAAACTGTTTTTTTTGTTTTGCACACCCATGTAGCTGGGCTTTTTCTTGGCCACAGCATTCACCCAGGTTTAGGAGGCAAGTAGCTGAGCATTACACCACAAAGGCAATCGCAGGGCACGAATCCAGGATGGGAGAGTAAAATCCAGATGCGCACATCTGGCTCTTTATTTGCATTTGGGGTTAGAACATAAAATTGTTGTGCAGTTTTGCTCCAGTGATGGCTGGGGGCTTTTTGATGTGAATGGACCCAATTCCACCACCCCCTGCGGGGCTTCTACAAAGCTCTGAAGCCAAGCGAAGGTCCCCTCCTGCAGCCTCAAGGTTTGCAAGACGCAGCCAGCAGCCATCGCCTCACGCAGCAAGTGTCGGAGCATTTCATCCACTGCCAGTGGAAGAGGCCCTCCAGCAAGGAGGGCTCCATTTGCCAAGCTCCCTTATACTGCTGTTGTGTACAAAAGCGCATGCAGGGAGGGAGGCAGGGAGAAACCCATCTCAAAGCATCACAGCATCTGGAGAGCAGCTGTTGGCCTGCATACTACACCCTGCGCTCTACAGGACCGGTGGGAACGCAGATAGGCAGGGACAAGGTCAGGAAACGAAGAGAGGATAGGGATTTGCAGAAATCCTGGCTCGACGCCCACAGATTTGTTCTCCCTTCCATGGTCCTTCCAGGACTCCCTTTCTCAGCACTGGCAGCATGAGCAGGTTACTGCCCCCGGGAGGCCCCGGATTCTGCGCTGTAATCACTACCCTGGGAATCAAAATAAGAGAGGGGGCAATGCATGCTACTGTAAGCACTATTAACTAATTTTCATTTTTAGTAAGAATTTGGTTTGCGTAGGAGGAGAGCAGCACAGCACAAAGGGAGACTGCTCTAAATCCCCCCCATCTGTGGCTTGATCATTCTTCCCTTTCCCACATGGTTACAGCATTTTTGCAGAGTGGAAGTCGTAGCTATGAAGACTGAAAGAGCTTAAAGCACAGCTGCTTTTCACATCCATTCAGCTCTCCTCAGCCCTCTAGCTCTTTCCACAGCCTGGTCCTGTCTGCAGGGCTTAGAAGCAGCACAGTGCCTCGTAAAAAGAAAAATTGGCTGTGTTTTCATGTGAGTTCACAGCTGAAGGTCTTCTTTGTTAGAGAGAGTAATTTTCTATAATAAATGACTCATTTTAAATCGTATTAAGCCTATAGGTTAATTTGCATCCTTTATACCTGCTGCAGCAATAGTCAGTGAAGCCATAAAAGCCTGGAGCAAACCAGTAAGCCTTGAACTGTGATCCTCCTGGAGATACGTCCTGGAGGGCCACCAGTAGGAACAAGTTGTCAAAGGCTTTCTACTACAAATGTTTGCCAACAGCCCTCTGGAGAGAGGCTCTGGGCCCTACCGTCATACCCTCTACAGGACAAGTAATCTCAGAACATAACTCTGTCTTTACTGGGCAGCAAAGGTATAAAAACGTGTAAGATATTAGAAGAAACCTGGTGGGCATCCTCCCTCCCCCAGAGCTCAGTGCTGCAAAGTAGAAAACACATTCGTGCTGAACAGAAGAAAACGGTGACCCAGGGTTTCTGCCATGATACACCTCTACAACAGCACAAAACAATGTCTGGGACAGGTCTCTTACCAATACCTCTACAACTGGTTCTTATGCTGTTCAAAAAGGATGAGTAACTATTCCTCCTCTTTGCAAGGAAAATAATCACTGATACAAAAATCCAACAAACTAGCCAAGAAAAAACCTGGCTGAAATCAGAGACCGATGCGACATGTGGGAGACACACTCACTAACTAGAGCACATTTTTCAACACCCTCGGTGCTATTTATTCATTGCTCTGGCAGCAGACTGGACGCCTTCTGGAATTAATGGTGGGGCAGTTTTTCACCTTCCCAGTCAGGTACTTACTTCCAGCCAACACTATTTGTAGCTGAAAATTCCTTCAGCTACTCTAAGGTCCTTGGGAAGCGAGCTCGGCGTTACTGCTCGCTTCTCCTCTGTGGAAATCCGTCCAGGGAAAAAGAAGCCCACTGGGCAGACCTCCCTGCCCAGTGTCCCTTGTAGGGATGAGGCACTCGGTTCCCCTCGCGTCTCAGAAGCCTGCCTCTGCGATGCAGGTAAAGATAACACATAAACTTGCTCTGCATCTTGATCTGTTTTAGCTTTCTGTCGCTGGGGCTCTTGTGGTACTATTGCCTCCCATAAGCTGTGCTTTAATCAGATTATATTGTGTCCTCTCTGCTGCCAACAGTACATGAGTAGCACTGGACTACCATGGACCAGGTATGATCCCAGCAAGGTAAGGATGGTGTCTCAAGGCATGAGCTATCCTTAAGCACATCACTCCAGGCATTCAGTTCCTTACAGGACTGAGTCCTTAATGAACAAGACCCTAAAATCTCTCATTAAAAAAAAAAAAGTTAGATTTCAATTTATGTATTCATTGGCCTGGGAAATGTTTGCTCTAATCCCTCCCCTGACAGCTTTCATAAGAGAAAAAAAAATAATAATCTTTCATTTACTAACCTGTTCTTTTGGAGTTATGAGCTTTTTAATAAACAGGATTAAATACTGAAGGAGCTTGTACTCACTTTCCAAGTCATTGTGTTTTTCTAGCAGATCTGTAACCCATTTGGGGTACATGGAACTTATTACTGTCTTCTCCCCTGGAAAAAGTTTTGAATGAGCGGGGGAGTCATGGGCCCTTTTTATTTATGTTCTTCCTTTCTGCTGTTCAAATGCTGCTATGGAGCTGTTTCTGTAGGCATGACATAAACTAGCTAAGAACAAAACAATCTGAAAAAAAGTTATTCTCAGCGTTTCCATTTACAGTTGTTATAAATGAAGAAACGCCTTTGCTTCTTAAGCAATTCGATGACAATAAAACAATAAATGTGAACAAGTGACAACTATTTGTTTCTGAGCAAACAGCTGGATCACTCTCTTAATTCAGCAGAGTATTTCAGCCTCGTGGAAATGGGTCAATCGAGTGTTACTAAGCATCTGAAACTCGGGGTAAAAAATAATGACTATTAGAAAACATACTTTATGTGTACAGCTGCTGAGCGGTGGATGAAAATCCTCCTCTTCCACATATTTCCTTTTAAAGTATGTGATCTTGGATGTTGTTACAGGATTCGAAATTCCCCTGTAATGTGATCCTGTGGGTAATAAATCAGATATGACAAATGACATGCGGTTTGCCGGAGGTTCTCCAAACAAAATACTTTTCGTTTCCCTTCGCGCTACGGGAGAACTCCACCGCGCACCTTCACGTATATTTGCAGCCATCAGAAATAAACCCTCACCTGCCTAGCGCGTTCACTCGCCGGACGCTCCCGGCCGAGGGCCGACGGGACAGGCAGCGCGGCGAGCCGCTGCCGTCCTCTGGCCGCTCGCCTTCGGGAAAACTTTCGCTCCGGCCGCCGGGCGGGCAGCCGGGCGGGCAGCCGCCTTCCCCAGCGCGGCACCCACCCGGCGCAACCCGGGGCCGCCGGCTCCCGCCGAGCCCCGCGCACCTGCGGCCCCGCCGCCGCGCCGCGCTCGCCCCGGGGCAGAGCCCCCTGCCGCCGCCCGCCGCCCGCCGCGCCCGGGCCCGCCGCCGCGCCGCGCCCCCCCTCCGCGGACTACACCTCCGTCCCCCCGCCCGCCGCCGCGGCGGATCGGCGCGGTGCCTACCTGCGGCGGGGGGCCCGGGGGCCGGCGGCGGCGGCGGCGGCGGCGGCGGGGGGGCTGCGGCGGCGGCGGCGGGGCCGGGGCCGGGGCCGGGGCCGGGGCGGCCGCAGCAGGGCGGCTCCCAGAGGGCGCGGTAGGCGGCGAGGTCGGCGGCTCCGTCGGCGGCGATGGGGCGGCCCAGCCGCTGCATGGGCAGCACCAGGGTCATCGCGGGCGCCGGCACCTGGAAGCGAAGCAGCGCGGTGAGCGCCCGGCACCCCCTTCACCTGACACCCCCCCGGCCCCGCGGTGTTCCGCGCCCCCTTGGCAGTCATGCCTCTGTATGCACGTATATAAAAACCACACGCACGTATATCTCACATAGACACACTTTCCCCCCCCCCCCCCCCCTTCTTACGGCAGGAAAAAGACCGGAGCCCTCTCCCACAAAGGGCGCGGGGTCCCCGGCCGCGGGAGTTTGTCGCGCTCTCCCCCCCGCCGCCCCCCGGCCCCGCTCCCGCCCCGCTCCCGCCGCCCCGGCCCCGGCCCCGGCCCCGGCCCCGGCCCCGCCGGCGCTCACACACCGGCACGGATCCGCTCACTCGCTTCCCATTCTCTCCCGGCGGTGCTGGCACGGCGCGCTCGGCACCGACGGGCGTGCGAGTCGGTGTGCGTGTGTGTGTGCGCGCGTGTGCCTGCGGTGCGTGTGTGTGTGTGTGTGTGTGTGTGTGTGCAGTGGGGTGTGCGTGTGAGAGAGCGCGCGCCCAGCAGTTCGGGATCGCGTTCCTTTCTTCTCTCTTCCCTCCCGAACGAAGCAGACAGCAGAGACTTAGGTAGTTGTTTCCACTAGCCCCGATCGGACTGAACTGGATCTGCCTCCAGTCAAAACACTGCGAGACTAAGACAGAAAATTGGCTCCGGTTTCAAGCCGTGAGTTGCAGTCCCACCGGAGCCAAGCACAACATCGGCGGAGCGGGCGGAATATTAAGCAGGAGCGGGGACTCCAGGGCCAGCGCCAGGCTGCGAGCTGCCTCCTGCCGCGACAGCAGGCGGGAGGGGAGGGGAGGGGAGGGAGCAAACTTTCTGCGAGGGGCAAGGGATGAGTTCATAGTCACCTACTTCTTGGCAGAGGAGCGCCGAACAATGCGCCCGGGCCCGGCCCGGCCCCTCCCTCTCCTTCCTCCTCCTCCTCCTCCTCCTCTCTCCAGGAAAGCGGGATGTCGTTTCCCCTCGGTGCAGCCCTCCCGGAGGAAGACGAGGGCCCGAGCGAGCGGCGGGAAGGAGGGGCCGCAGGTGGGCAGGTGGAATTTCAGCAATTGTTTGTGTTAGCGGCTGAGCGCTCGCTAACAAGAGGAAAAAATAAACCGCAGCAGAAGAGGGAGGAAAAATAAATCATTCACATCTGCCAGTTGTTTTCTTAAATCCTGGAAGACTGCACAAGGCTGCTACTTGATTAAGAAGAAACGGGCTCCCAGCATGCGCTCCCTGTTCGTTAGATGCACGCACGCAGGCGTGCCGTGGGTCTGCCCTACGCTGCTCACCGGGGCAGAAAAGGGGAGGTGAAGGGGAAATCCCTGAGCAGTTTGGCCCAGTGAAGGCCACCAGACCTCGCCGCAAGCGGACCGAAGGGTGCCTAAACCCCTTCCTCAGAATCCGTTAAGTGATCACGCACTGCATATGGCCCTCAGTCATTTTCTGGCAGTAGCCCATTAATGCCATCTTGCTTTTCCTGGGCAAAGGAACAACGACGTGGGGAACGGCAAGCCACTAGACTGGCCCATTGGAAGTTATCCCTGACACAGACTATATATTATTTATTCCCCGCACCTTTTGTTACCAGCTGAGTACCGACGCACGGAAAGACTGGTCCAAACAACAAGTGGGTCAATCTGCTGACCTAAGAGCAGGGCCAAAAAGCGGCCCAAGAACCCGCTAAAAAGTCATCTATTTTGTGGCTGAAAAGATTACACCATCATTAGAAAGCACCCGTGGACTCTTCTCGTTAATCTGCACCGAGGAATCACTCACAGGGAGACATCAATCTTTTCACGTTGGCATGATGTCAACACTCAGTGTTTGTCCTTAGAGAATACGGTTGGAAGAAACTTGCTGCTGCTTTGGGAAAGTCAGGATTTCTTTGCTCGTAATAAATTCAGCATCTCTTTGTGGAATTTTTTTATGAGAATCAGAGATTTCGACTGTGCTTTTTTTTTTTACCGTATTTCATCACAAATAGGTCTTTCTATGCTTAAGCAGAGAAAGGAAGGAAGGAAGGAAGGAAGGAAAGAAGGAAGGAGTTGAGATGCCTTCTGCACCGTGCTGCTGATTTATCTTGAAAAACTGAGTTCTCTGGACAGCCGGTAAAGTAAATGGACTGCTGCTGGTATTTACAATACACAAAATTAATAGAGGCAGGCCAGTTAATTTCTATAAACAGCTACTGTCCATGCACATTCAACCATGTTTCCAAACTGTATAAAAACAAGGCATAAATAATAGAGCTTCCCTAGGGAAAAAAACCCCAACAAAACCAACCAGCAAACGAAAGCCCCAAACCAAGCTTGTAGGTCTCAGCATGCCTTACAAAGCTGTATAGGTGGCACTCAGCTACAAAATGATCCCCATTTTGTAGCAAAGTAATTGCTTCAGCACACAGAAGCTGAGAACCAGGCTTTTAAACGGGGCTTGTGACTCTGGGCACGCTATTTGTTCCCGTTTGATTTTCAGACGCGCTGATTTCCAGCTGCTGCAAATGAGTGGGAAGGGAGCTGCGAGTACTCAGCACATGGGAAAAGTCAGCCTCCTCGAAGGTGAAGTTGGACACGGCAAAACTGAAAGCCTGAAGTACGAGGTGGTATTTACTGAAAAAGCGCTACCGGACCTAGCTCCATAAACAGGACCTTTGGCGTTGCTCCTGAAGAGCCAGCCTACTGTTTTTCCCCATTAAGGATGGCAAAATCCACTCCTGAGTATCTTGCCAGAAGTCATGCAGCAAAGCAGTGTCAGAGCCAGAAATAGAACCAGATCTCATCGTCCTTCAGCTGTAAGCCCAACCCATTTATATTACATTATTGTGTGCAATGGAGGGATTTAATCCAAAATCCTGTTCATTTCAATGAGACTTTGCAGAACCGCACACACATTGTTACATTTCCATTAACGCCACTGGAAATAAAGGATGAAAGATGTACATTTGAGCATACATTACATTTACTATACAAAATTACAGCAAAAGGTTGACACTTAGGGCTGGATTCAATTTTGAACAATCCATTTGGGAGCCTTGTGTGGGCTTTGGTGGCATGGAAGCCAGGCACAGTTTTTTTATTGAACCCAGCCCTCCATCCTTAGGCTACCACAATTTTTCCATTTTGTCAGCCAACTGCATGCAGTGTGAGGACACCCCGAGGCATCTACAGCAGCCTGAAGGTTAAAATGTCAAAGTTTTTCCATGTGCAGTTTTACGCAGTAAGACTACTATACATTGCTACGCTACTCCATTTGCTGGGGTTTTCACTCACTATTCCTCCAGAGCCATTATAATGTTAATGAGAGAACTGTAATGATGCCATTCACATTATAACAAGCCTGATGCGATGTCAGTGAAAAGGGCTCTTTATACAGTTCCAGAATGCCTCTAAAAACCCAAACTTAAATATAAAATGCCTGTGACAATAATGCTGCAGGTCTCACCAAGATCAATAAAGACAAGAGAATAGACTTAAGATGGCTATTCCTTTCCTAACTCCTGGGTTTGTACCCAAGTACTGCAGCGGTTTCAGTCTTTATTGTATATTCTGGAGTGTTTCCATTGCATAACAACATGACTTGAGGAGAGAATAGCGTTTCTTAACTGTACTATACCATTGTTAACATCTGGATTGCAGTGCTTAGAAAATACCATTGCCATCATTTTGGTAGCTGTTACCTTTCTGGCGTTATAGAAAATTTACGCTGCAGAAGCAGTCAGAAATCCCACTGCACGAGCACTGCACGCAGGCTGTGCAGACCCACAGTCTAAGAAAGCAAGTGACAGCCGGAGAGGGGAAGGGGAGAGGCACAATCACATACCCCGACTGGTGTACACATACATTAAAACCAACGAAACCCAACTATATCACATGTAAACAATTCCAGGCTAACCTCACAAACTATCTGCTCTTTATGGTTGCTGCAACAAAGTGTGGCATCACCCACTTGGCTGAGGGAGGCAGGGCATCCTGTGGGCAAGAGCGTCATGGAAGAGGGCATAAAGGCTCCCCTGGGAGCAGCAGATCAATGCACGAGGACGCCAGCATCACTGGCGAAGAGAGCAGAGCCACCCAGTAGAGACAATGGTGGAGCGGTGACAGCTGAGGCGGAGCTGTGACAACCTAGCACGTGAAAAGAAAAGACTAGAGGCAGGCAAATAAGGAGGAAAGGCAGGAGGTGGATTGGCTCTGACCGCAGCAGTGGACAGGGAAGAGGATGTTGGGAGCTTGTGTTTAAATAGATCAAACTGGCTGATATGTCACAAGTTCAAGGAGGAGGAAGTTACAAACAGAGATGGGAGATAACAATTGATTAAAATGTTTATTGTCCGGATAGCTGTGCGTTGAGTTGTAGTAACATTATGAATGAAGCAGTGGAAACACTGGGGACACTGAATCGCAGCACACTGGGGCAGCCCAGTCACAGTAAATGAAAGCGGAGTCAAAGATGATCCCTGCGCTCAGGGCTCTGGAGACAAGGCGAGCAGCAAGGCTGCAAGAAGTGGAAAAGCATCTAGAATTGGCCATGCTGGGTTTAAGCTGAAAATTGGACTTCCAAGAGGCAGGCCATGGGTTGGGAGCAGACAGGGAGATCTCTGCCTTCTCTTGTGATAGAAAATAGCTGAGAAGAACTGCAGTATCTCATCACACCAGTGCAGAGTGGTCCCTGGTCTGCGGTGAGGGAGACGCTGAGCCACAAGCCGGAGACTGCAGGGAGGAGGCGAGGGAAGAGGGGAATGGGGACAGGTGGCAGCAAGGCAGTGTGGGCCCCGGGCAATGATGATTTTCTGTTCCTTCAGCTGCACTTTGTATCAGAAATGTGTGTAACACCATCTAACATAAGCATGATACAAGGGCGAAATGAAATGGTTAAGGCTGGCTGAAATAACTAGACTGGTAGAACAACAGGTCTGTGTGCCAACGGGGTCAATTCAGCTCTTCATCCTTCAGAGGTATAGAGAAACTATAGACCTGCCAAGTCTAGTGTTTTTCCCTGTATTTCTTGGCCCTCATTTCAGGGAATTTCAAGGAATCCACTGGTTTTTTCTTTTTTTCCCTTCTTTTTCTAGAGCTGGACTTACTGTTTGGTGGAAAAGGAATTAACTTGAAACGAGAAATTGATTTCTGTGTCAAGATACAGCCCTTCTGTGAAAGCATTTCAAAGGTATCTTCACTTAACTTCTGTCCTAATTTAGATTATACAACTCCAGATGCTTGAGTGTCTCTTTCTCAAGACAGAATTCCAAGCAAATATTTCTCTAACTTTCCTAATTCCCACATGCTAATTTTTTTCCTGTCATACTTTTCAGTTGAATTCTTCCCAGACAGACTTTTTGGAGTTACTCTGTCAGGGTCCCCTGCTTTTCTTAGCAAGCATTTTTTCAGAGAAAAAAAAAACCATTAAAAAAGAAAATGTTCTTTTGAATTCTTAACAGTTGTGCTTTCTCCTGCTTCTGGTTTCTGTGAAGCAGAACTAGAGGAGGTTTCTGTACTGAAAGGTTTACTCTTTTACTTCTTTGTAAATAGATGTCACCTATCAGTACTCATGGTAGCCTATATGCAATGAACGTTTAAATGGTGGTTCTAACGGAGTTTACCCCAGAATTTATGCAAATATATGAAAATACAAGCAAATCTGCAATCTTCTTGCAGAACCACAGGGCTCTGGCAGATACGAGAAAAGGTGACATCAAGTTTATTGCAGCCATCTCCCAAAGGCTGCTTTGCCTGCCTGCTCTGGGAGAACAATAAAGCCCCATGATATTTATTTCAGTAAGCATAAATATTTTTTCCAGTGTTCTTAGCCAAAATGTCTCATGTGTTCTCTGCCTCCACCCCACTGGTGGCTGCGTGGCCCTGCTAGACATATAAAGCTTGGTCCAGGACCACTCAGCTCAGTGGGAATTCAGTTTGCAAAACACTTCAGTATCCTGAGGGTAAAAGGTGCTCCTATTGCTGCAAACTATAACTGACAGTATTTCTGATTAGTTAACCTTTGTAATGGGTTTTGACACTGAATAGGTGCTAGATGTTGTTATTGGGACTGAAGTCAGAGAGAAAAAGGCGTCCCAGCAGTCAGGCAGGGCTGAGAAAAAGCAAAGCCCTTCTGTTACAGAAGGAGACTTCCCAAATCACAAGGCAGTTCTCGTCACTCGTTCTTTAAAAGAGGTGCCAATTAAAACAGCTTCCCCGTTTAACTTTCACTCCGGTGCAGCAGTGCATGCATATCACCGGCACCATAAATTAGATGGTTTATGGGGTTAATTATATTGCCTTCTTAACTTTTTGCCTGCTGAAGAAAGTAAACAAAACAAACAAAAAAGTGTTTTGGAACAAAGAGTGAGTTGTCTCCCACTTTGCTGTGCGCTACTTTCCACGAAGAATGAGAGCTATTATTATTCTTTTACAAGTTTCCTTCTAAGGGAAATAAACACCAAAGGTAGGATTCCAAGGAAATGACTCACAAATATTGGCAGCAGGCTCCGAAAATTGGATCCAGTCTTTGCAAAAGCCTTTAGCAGAATACTAACCCCTCTTATTGCAAAATAAACTTTTCCCAGACGAGCTGCACATCAGCTCTGCGCGTGTGTGTGCGCATGTGTGTGTGTGTTAGGAAGCGGAGACAGGAACAGAACCCATTTCTCATGTCTCCCCCTCCTCCCTCCGGGGCACCGCTTCTGATGCCATTTTTAGCTGGAAGCTGGAAATCTTTAATAACCGACTGAGTCATCCTCAGGAGAGGGAGGGAAAGGGATGCGCCTCACCTTGCCGAGCAGCGTGCTGCCCGCCGGCCGTCCCTGCCCGCAGAGACCCCCGGCAGAGCTGGGCTGGGCGGCCGTTTTACTACAAGCCAATCTACAAGAACTGGCAAGAACCTTCATGCTACAGCTGTAAAAATGAGGGGCAGAGTGGGGAAGGGATTTTTTTTTTTTCCTAATCCCCTGACGTTGCATTGAATTCAGCAGGGCAAGATCAGCCTCTAATAATCTGTTTTCAGTCACCGAGTTACCCTTTCAGATGTGCAGAAGGTAACCATGCACCGTGACTCATATTTTATTTCTTAATCAGGAACCCAGGAACCAGGAATGCAGACATTGAAAAATCAGACAGCTGAGCAAAATCAGTGTGGCAGGATTACCATCTGCAAACAGAACAATCTACTTTGCATATTTATTTCTCAGCTGTTTAAATTTTGAATCATAAATGCATATTCTGTATCATTTGTAATGCACACGTTTTAAAACGCTCGTGCTCTCTCATGTTGGTTTGGGGGGTTTGTTTGTTTGTTTTGTTTTTGACGATGTAAATCTGGTTAGACAAGAGCGACAAAAATTGCAAACCTTACACTGAATTCCTTTGTTGCTTGGTGCTACTTAGACGAGCCTTTTAAATGAAAGAAGCAGGTCCCCTTACTCATTTCCTTTGTAAAATCCTATTTAACCACTCCAAATCGAGATGAAACAAATGGAGATGCTGGGCCAAAGTCAGATTATTTTTTTTTTTTAGAAAGGCACTTTACGGCGTGCCTAAAACCAATTGGCAGCCAAGTACCTACTTGAGACGCTAAAGGTTGCATTAGTGGAAGTTTTGCGTCTGGTTCAAGGTCTCCAGCATTGCCAGGTAGTTTCTAAAGCCTGTAATTCACTAAGTGCCCAACAGACACCTCTTCCAATAGGACCTCTAAGGAGGAACAATGTTTATATAGACTGTCTGAGACATCTGAATTGTGCTGAACTCCAGCCATTGCTCAACCAGTTATAACCAGCTGTCAGGGCTGGGAAGAAGACCAGGATAAACCAGTGTGGTGTCGCCTTCCTGAATCTGCTGGCAGCGTGGCACAGCAAGCTGGGGGGTAGGAGCTCCTCGGACCCCACCTCGCTGCAGTGTTAATGGGTGAATTTTAAGATCCACAATTGCATGGCTGGCTGCTTTAGTGACACGAAGAAGCGGTCAGCTGGGAAGTGACGGCTGCTGCGGGGAAGGAGAGGCAGAGGGACCAACACCAAGCCAAGGAGAGGGAGAAACGGGAGCAAGAGTGGAAAGAGGGAAGAAAGGCAAAAGGCAGCAGAGTCTTGTTACTCCCCGGGCTTTTCATCCTCTAATCTATGGACTTCTTAAAGAAGACGAAATGACCTATCGCTAGGAATAAATTCGTTATGCTAGCACATGATGGAAAACATTCAGTTATCCACAAGTCAAAAATCACTGGAATCGCATTGGCTACACCCCTGCTCGGCATCCTGCCGGTGCTCAGCTTTTCCCACTTTCCAGAAGCTCCCCCCGAAGCAGCCGGAGCAGCCGGAGCCGCACAAGGCCAGCCAGGATCTGATCCCACCCGGGCACTGCCACCTCTCCCCCTCGCTGCTCTGCAAAGACCGAACGAGGGGAAATAGCACCGAGCTGCTGTCTGGGTGCAGGCGCCCGCAGGAAGCACCTTCCCAGGGAGAGATACTGGGAATCACTCGCGCATGTTTTGTAAAGGTTACGAAGAGTAAGTTTAGTTACAGGATAAAGGTCTCCCAGCCGCAACAGCACGTCATGTCTGCGGTGAGGAGCTGGGAGGGGAAGAGATGGGAGAGACCCCACTGTTGTATAAGATATAAGGGGCTGATTTAAAAACTTAATTTAAAATGCTTTCTTTCCATAATAAATGTTTGCAATAAATGAATTGCATAAAATGAATTCGGAAAAGAGAAATGTCTAAATAATGAAAAGATTATAAAATTATGACACCAGTGTTGAGTATCCATTTTTTTATGCATGACATAGCTCACGAGGCAACTGGGCAGCACAAATGACCTGTAATTGGTAAGAGATACTTTTAGCAGGAATGGATTAGTCATTCACCTCTGAGCACTGGGGACATCTTCCCAAAATCAGGCTTACTGGGGTAGCATCACAAATTACAGTGCTAAAATGAAATGTTATATTTTGATGCAGAACTTCATATTTGACTCAAGTCTTTTCTTTTTTGAGACTTATGGCATGCAGATTGACTCTTACTAACATGGCTTTGTCCATTCATTTCTCAGTCTCCTTGTCTGTGTCCCTGTTTTCAGACTTCAACTTTTGTAATCTAGAAAAGCAAGCAAACAAAAAAAGATCAATTTTATCAAAACTTAAAAGGCTTTATTCATGTTTTGGTTAACAATGCAGACTCAAAAAGACTAAGTTTTTAAAAAATAAAACATTTTAAGTTCAGTTTTCATTTTAAGTCCAACCTATTGATTTAATAGCTAAGGAAAAAGTCATCTCTTAGAACCAGGGAAAAGTGACATAAAATACTTACATCATAAAAAATAATTATGCAACTAAGGAAAGTGAGGGGAAAAAAGAAATCTTGTACAGATAAAATTGAGGTGACAAAAGCAGCTGAGGTAATGAGAGAGTTAATATAAGTAGATCACAGACATTTATAAGAAAATAATTCCTCTGCACAATTTGTCATTGCAAAAGCGGAGATGTAGATTCTATGATTCTACGATTTCCACTGTCCTTGGATGATAATATTCTGCTAGGATCTGCATTGCATTATTTAGCTGATACTACAGAAAGTTATTATTCCTTTTACTTGAAGAGTAGCATAAAAACCTTGAAGTTATTCTGAGAATTAATTCTCATTCAGAGAACTGTTTTGAGGCCTATGTCCTCATCAAGGCTGGGACTCGTAGCTCTCTGATCCACACAAGTGGTTCTTCCTCTAGCACTGGACGTTGGTCTTACTAGCACTTCATTTTTCAGGAGTACTTTTACTGCCATGAATAGGGACTATTTATAAGGAGACCGCAGTCCAATGTGGATGACGTACCCAGGGACCAGGAAGGACCATGTGTCCTGGCAGAGTCTCCTGTGGATGCTCCTGGCAGAAGCAGCAGATAAGGGTGTGGGAAAGGGGAAAACATTGGTATGTTCAAGTTGGAGCCCCCCAGCTCTCTGCAGGAAATCACCCCCTCCTCGACACAGAGGCAGCTTCAGGCAAAAGGAGGGTAGATAACCAAAGGCTGGACCCAGCACGGATGAAGAGGATTTACTTTCCTCTGTCATGGACCTGGGTAGTCTCTAAAGTCCAGAAAGGAAGACAGTGTTGAAGTGTGGGAGGGACGGCATTTTAAGAGCAGGATCTGGTGCAATGGCAATTACCCAAAGCCATTCCCGCTTGCCTGCTCCAAAACCTCCATGTAGCTACTGCACAGCTGTGTCAACCCTCTTGTTTATCCATATGGTGTGTCTTGGACTACCTCTAAGCTCCAGGGACTGGGGAGATGCCCAAGCTAAGTCCTATGAAGTTTTCTAACTGGTATGAGTAATGGCTGGGGACATGCAATTGCTTTAGTTTAAACAAACCTGTGCAGCAATACTCATTATTGCAATGGAATACACTGTTCCCCAAATTTCAAAAAACAGGAGGAGGAAGATACGGGGAAGCGCTTGTGTATTCCTTTATAGTCACACGTTGTGCACAGTATATTGATGCTCACTCCAGTGCCAATATCCACTTTCACCTTCATCTCCAGCAGCAATAGTTAAGACACTGTATATCCAGTCCTTCTGAAGCATGCACTCTGGAGCTGAACAGTGACCTTTTATTTTTTTGCTAAAAGGAGACAGATTTTTAAACTTCACTATCAGTTCATCCATCAAACCACCAAGAAAAAATGAATAACTATCAACTTCAGTTCAATTATTCAGTTGATTCATTTTTGTCATTGCAATGAAATTGCAATATGAAGTCTAAAATAAAATCTAGATCTCATGTTAAATCTCTGAAGTATTTTTTAGCTCCAGCTAGCTGCTGTTCCATGATAATGAATTAAAGATTCACTTCCTTCCCATGTCTACTTCTGCTTGACACATTCCTGTTCACCGTCCCTCCCAGTTACACATGCTTTCTGCTTTTCACAAAAGGAGGAAAAGACTTTTCTCTCCCTGCTTCCAAGGACTAGACGGTGCCAGCCCAGCTCCCATTGCATAGTTCCTCAAACTCACCTCACTCCATGAATAGTTTCACTGAGCGCAGTGGGACTCCTCAGCCTGAATAAAGCTGGCAGAACCTGGCCCCAAGAAGAAAGATCCAATCAGTCCAAAGACAAAAACAAACTCGCAGCAACGTCGGGGGGCGCAGCTCCGAGAGGCACCAGCCCAACTTGAGGACAGCCAGACACAAGGTGCCAAGTTTCTGTTACAGCCTGGGAGAAGTTTGCACAAGGTTCCCGGAGGATTATGCAGAGCTGGAAGGGCGATTTGCTGGCGAGTCTGCTCAAGCAATTTATTATTATGAGCTAGGGAAATACACCCCAGTTGTCTTTAATGGGAGTACATCGCAACCTGTGAAGGATATATCATCTTAAAAAAGAAATCCCAACAGCTAAAAATTTGGATGCTGAGAAATGTACCATTCAATTACAAAGTAAATTATATGAGCCTCCTGTGTGTGGTTCTGCTCTCAAAAAGCATTAGCAGCTTCCCACTACTTTACAGCAATGAGAGCAATTTCTTTACTCAGAGAAACACAGTAAATCAGAAATAAAAGGTCCTCAAGAAAAATATCTCAGCAGCAATTCCTAATCTGAGGGGCACAAAAGGAGTTAAAAAACAGCAAAGCATAGCCAATGATTGAGAAATAAATTGGTAAGAGAAATTATTCTGGGAGCCAGAGTGGGTCATAGTAAGTTAAAAGTAGACTGTTTGTTGTCTGAAATTATTCCAAAAGCAAAATTATTCCAAGAGAGAAGGATAAATATCCTTAAATAATCCAAACCAAAATCAAATATAAAAGCAAGAATATTATTTAGTTGGATTCCAAGTCCATGTCATCTTGAAGGAATTAACCACTCACCCAGGTTTTGCTCTCTATTTGTTTCTAAGTATGGACGCTGGAGAGGAAAGCATTAGGGGAATGCAGGGAATCTCAGGCAGGGCACTAAAATTGTCTTATTCAGTTTACATACTGTGTGTGTTTTCAAATATAGTTAATTTTGTCTTCCAAAATCTGATCCAGGTAATAAGGAACACATACTATGTTTCCAAGTATACTTGTACAAAGGAAGTAATCACTTTAATAAAAGCCCAAAGTTAAATATATAAGTTTGAATGCAGATTTTAGAATTGGGGTTCACTCTCAGGGCCACTACACTCTGCAGCAGGGTACTGGTTAGCTTAAGTCTGATTCACTTGGTACCACTTTAGCAACTCCACACACAGGTGTAAATGTTAAGACTTTTAATAATTCCTGAGTATGTAATGATACTTGGTATGTCAGGTCCTTCTGTGTCTGTGTGCTAGGAACTACACACCCACTATGAGGTTAAACCCAAAAGTAAACCCATAGTTAAAGAACAGACAAGCAAACCATTAGCTCTGCTACTTTAGCAAGAATTTAGCTTTAACAGATAGCGTTACAAAACCTAAATGAATGGATTTGCTCCTTACTCATTCTCATCAATGAAAGCAACCAAGCTAGTTACCTATCACTGCTGGTCTGGGGCCGTCCTGGTGGAAGGCAGTATAATGCATACACATTTCCAATTCCTTATTGAAGGATTTAAGCACTCATATAAGGTTTGACATATATTTTTTTTAATCTCTGAAGTAAATATCTTCATATGCATTTTAGAGGCTATTTATTTTAAAGGGACTTCTATTTCAGCTAATAAAGTATCATGCACTAAAGGTGGTTTAAAATAACAAAAGGTAATCCTCTCTGTGTATACAGTAACTTAACATTTTGGGCTTCAGGAGGCTGACACTTCCTTTCACCCAGAGACCTTCAAATGCAAACAATTCTAGTATCTATAAAGCATCAGTTTTCCTTCATTTTTATGCTGCCAAGGACTCTGCCAGGCATGCTTCTTTTTCCAACCATTAGCTATATTTAGAAATAAATAAGTATAAGAAATCCAAAAGAACTGATGGATATGGGAATACCTATCTATGGAAAGCAGCAAGTTGGGAGACCTTCCTCTTGTCCAGTCTATCTGAAGAGCTTAATAAACTTGTTTGAAATTGTTCTGCAAATCAGCAGGATTTTTGTCACAAAAAAAAAGGGGGAAAAAAACCCAACTTAGTTGAATTCAATGTAAGTCGATTCAGTTTAGTTAAGGATTTCTTTACTTCCTTAGTGGCTACTTCTCAGTATTGATGTGAAGGTTATTACTAAAATACATGAGCCAGCTACTCCTCCTACAGGTCAACACATTGAAATCTCTGTTGATGAGAAAACGGTTGGTTCTGGTGTTTCAGAAGGTGGCATATTTTTTCAATGCCCCAGCCTGATTACAGGCAGCATAGTATTTCTGGAGGGAAACAAGCATTTTCTGCTATCCCTTGCAGAAGAGGTGAAACTGTGATCTCAATTCTTTGCATTCATTAAAGATCCTCTAATACATTTCATGAGAGTAGGTTCTTTAACCTCCAGGCTTTGGCCAAATTCCAACTCAATTACTGTCTACCTGAAAATTCTCCTATTAAATTAGGATTGATGTATTTGACTCCTCCCTTAAACTGGCGAGCAGCAGTGGCTTGAACTGCCAAGAGCTTTCTAGGCATCATCTTCAAACTGGCTCATTTCAGGGGTAGGTTAAGAACATCACTCCTTGACACAGGACTATATACTGCAATTAGTATTTGTTAAATGTTTCAATATCCACTTACAAGAGGAAATATTAAAGTGAAACGCATAGCTCCACGTTGTATCCAGAAAAGAAACCAGGTAAGATCCTGTGCAATGACTCACTGAGAAATCCAGTGACAAATAGAGTTAGTGGATACAAGCAAAGGCTGAAGATCTAACTGTAGACCACCATGATGTGTTCGTGTTTTTTCAGATCCACACCTCACATAAACGACAACATTTCTACTTTTTGTACAAGGCAGAAATGTTTGTCATCCAGTGGTTACACGGACCATAAATTCATTGAATCATTTTACAGCTTTTGTTCTTTTGATTGCAGCATGTACTGGGGATGCTTAATTTGGATTGCCCAGAATGACAATGAACAGCTTAATTGTATTCTGTATTTCAGGCCGTTGACGTAATAGAGCTTACGCCGCATGTCTACCTTTTGAGAAAGCTTTCAGTGAAATATTATGCCTAATTAGAGAGGGTGGGATATGCACTCAGAGAAGAACAATTCCTTGAAATATTTCTGGCAGTGAAATGCTTGCCTAAAGGTGGATCACCCTGTTCCATGGAAAAGCCAAGAAGGAAGTGGAGGAGCAAATCTGCACGCGAGATGTGCAGCGGCGTGGGTACCAGCATCCTTGGATCTTTACAGATTGTCTGGAAACACCTGCTTGCAAATTACCTTCAGAAATTCTCGCTCTCAGCTTCCTAGTGGTGCTGGTGCTCCCACATCAGTCACGCACCAGCACCCTTCCTCTCAAAGGGCTCCCTGGGGTGCAAGCACCGACAGTGACAATCCTTCTACAGCGGCTCTTGTGTCAGATAACAAGGGCAACCTATGTCCTTGAGGTCCCATAGGTCCTGCTGTGCGACAAGGGTTGTGGGGGTGGAAGGAGGGGAAAAAAAAAAAAAAGAGCGATTGGTGGTGGTAGTAGTTTAGGAGAACCCCAAAAGAACATCAGCTGTATTAAATGTACAGAATTTTAAATTATGACATTGCTATACGTATTCTAATTGATTTTTTTGAAAGGATGCATTATACCAGAACCAAGCAGCAATTTCTGTCCCATCAAAATGACTCTCTATGGTGTTTCGAAAGTATTTAGATTTGTTACTGCCTGCCCCTATGGATTTCACTTGCTACAATTTTTACAAGATTTTTTTCAAAATAAGATGAGAAGTGGTTGGATAGATTCCTCACAGGCAGGAGTCAGCAATGTAAAATGCCCCCATATTCATAACAATTTTCTCAGGTAGTGGTTTCAGCATCAGATTTAGCTGAGCTAAGTGTGGATTGCCAGGGAAAGGACAGCAGAGCTCCAGCTGTGCGCTTCCACTCCCCTCCTTGCGCTGGCAGCGGCACTCATTTAGGCTCTAATTCAGTCACGCTGGGGAACTGATCCCACTGAAAACTTTTAAAAAATCTTCTTAGGCTTTATCCTGATCCTTCAGTGACTCATGTTGATAGCAAGAATCACAAGAAGACTGCCTAACTAAGGTATTCAGCATACATACATATTTGGCATGTTTAAGCATAAGCAGAAAAGCATTCGTCTGAATATAATACCACATGCAGCAATTCCTACACAGTAATGCTTTAGAGAGAATATTTCATACTGCCTTTCAACAGAAGGAAAGATGTGCGTCAGTTTTACTGATTAATTTAATAGTATGACAGGTCATTTACTACCTGGATATACCAATGACAGGGAAGAAAATGGGTATTTTGCCAATAAGGGCCAAGTAAATCAGCTAAGGCTACAAAGCCAGCCTGCATCAAACATGGAATTAGAGGGTATTCCTGATTCCCAGTCCCATGCTTAGACCAATAAATACCACCACACCCTTGCCTTGCTTTATTAACAGGTATGCTCAAGAGTCTGGAAACAGCCCGATTGCCATTTCCCAATCAATGCTACTACTGTACACTATACACCGGTGCCGTCAATGACAGTAGTTTGTATTCACTGGCAAGCCTTCTGTGGAGAAGTTCAGTTAAGAACTTTCCATGTGCTTGGAAAGAACGAAACATACAGAACGGCTTCGTCCCAACTGTCGGCTTGGCTGTATGCATAACAGATGGTGAAGGCTGAATGGTTAATGCTATTACTTAGCCTATTGGCCTGGCCCGTGTGCTCCAGAGTGTTTTATACTGTCTCAGGAAACTGCAACGAGCTTGTGCGATGATTTACCACTGAGTCTTACTTAGATCTAGCTATGTTTTCATGACCTTTAGCCTAGCTGATTGATTTGGAGCTTTTAAAAATAGCTGATTAGATAGCTTTTTCTTTTTCCTGCCTTTTTTTTTTTTTTTTTTAATATATAAATACGAATGATCTCTATGTTCTGTATCTCCCTGGTTTCCTAAGAATGCCAGACATTTTCTGGTGAAGGCATTAATTAGCAAAGGTTTGTGTGACTGACATTTCAGTCTATTGGTACTTTAGGTCTCTGCATAGGCAGGTGAAAATGCTGTGATGTCATGGAAAATGTGTACTTAACACTAATAAACAAGTGGGGTACAAACCTGCTCTACTTCGGTGTGTTTAAGCCTGCTCCCTTTCTGAACTGTTGAACTACTGCAACAAGAACTGATACGACAGGATGTAACTTAAGCTTTGATTACTGACCATTACCTTTTATACTTTTATTCATTACATTTATAAAGCTGGGTTGGCCTGATATTCTGAATTTCTCTTTACAGTTAACCTTTAATTGTAAACATGGAACTACCATGAAGAAGAAATGGAACTACCTTCATCGCAGTTCTTGAAACCAGGACTTTCTCAACCAAGAATGAAAGATGATTTGAAGTTTTCTTATTTCCCACTAGCAAAATTAAAAGCAGAATGTCATTTTTGCATAATGCAATGAAATAATATGAAAGGCTATGAAGAGAGATTTTATTCTACCTCTAAAATATACATACTAGTTCAACATGCTCTTACAATTTGACAAGAGGATTTTCATTATTAATAAGATGAAATGTAAGGCTTCTAATTAAGTAGAAAACAAATCAGTGTAAACTACACTTAGAACACACAAACCTATTAGGTTTTGAATCTAATAATAAATCATTTATCTAAAGTGCAGCTGATTTGTTGCATGATCTTACCTGATAAGACTTTATTTCATTTCTGCATTTTTTGCTTCCTTCTGTCCTTACTACTCTCAATGGTGATACAAGAGCAAATTTCTTTTTTCGAATCCCTATGCTGAAATATAGCTACTCAAAATGATTAGCAGGTAACAAAATGCCTTAGTAATGGTCTCATTAATTTTGGGGAAATAGAGTAATTTACGAGTAAAATGAAATGTCTAATATGAATCAAACACTAAATTAGAACTGCTCTGCTGGACTGTAAAAACAAAAATACTAGAGAAAGAAAATGCATGCTACAAATTTCAGCAGGAAAAATGCTAAATAGCCCTTACCCAGAGGAGTTTTTGGAAACAATTAACTAGTGACTTCAAAGTGATTTTAAATACTACCTAATGTGGAATTTGCCACATGAAGACAACTATTCAGAGAAAACCTTTGACAGGTAAAGATGTATCTGCATAGAAGTCATGTAACTGGGCTCTACCGGTCTGAAGCAATTACTGTTGCACAACAAACTATTTAACAACTATGAGCATTATATGTAACACTGCTCAGCTACATGCATGAAACATGGGTGACTGAAAGGTGTGACACATGCAGTTGAAACCTGAATTTGATTCCCATGTATATTAACTCTTTTCTGTGGTCTGAGTAGAAAATGGCTGTTCGTACATGGTGAACAACTATCGCCCTACAGATAATGTACCTATTTCACTTATTCTGCCATGTTTTCACAGCTTCATAAATCCTCAATTTTTAAACAAATATTTAATAGTTCATATTATCACTTTTTAATAGATCTCATATAATCTGGAGAAAAACATTTGTGGTTTGGGGTTGGTTTTTTTTCTGATAGACAAAACGGTATGAAATGTCTTGCGACATCTTCTAAAGAATTTGGTGGACACAACTTAAGTGCTCCTCTCGAAATTTCTCAAGTACCAAATATGTATCAGTCTCCATATGGAACGACAAGTTATTTTTAAGTGTATAGCCTTTTGAAAATGCCAGCCTTAACAGTAGCAAGTACCACGTTATCTTATTTGTAGAAGTCCTAGGATTTGCACAGATGATGAGGATGGGTCCAGATGATCAGGATCGTATAGCAAAGAAATGTACCCCTCTCTCCACTTTCATCTGGTGAAAGTCACTGGGCTATGCTCCTTTCATCTGCAGAAATGGGAAGAAATGAGACAAGCTTTTTATACTAAGTCTTCCTACCTTTAGGATAGGGAAAAAATGCCTTAATTGTTGTAACAATTCTTTTTTTTCATGTATGCTAATATGTATTAAAATGTCCATCTTAAAGCAGAGCTGCCCTGAGAGCCCAGAAAGCTTTTTTCTAATATGTACCACAAAAATCATTAGAGGATAATATAGAAGATCTAAGCTGGGTCATAGTAAAAATTATAACTGTTACTTACAGAAAGTGTTCTTTCATGTTTAAATCAAACCTCAATTATTCAGCCTACTTATTCCTTAGAAAGTGGAAGTGAAGAATAAATACGTTAGATGAGACCTTTTCTGAGAAATATATGTGCGACAAAGAAGCAGAGGGAATCGCAGATGACCCCAGAAGAAAACTGCATAAAGTCAATCAGAATGATCACCTGAGTGTGTCTTTATTTGCCTGTACACACATCATATTTGTCAGAACATTATCACACTGGTTAATTTAAAATTCTCTAAGTAGAAGATTCATGACATTAACAAAGACTGTGAGGAACAGAAAGAGAACTGGGGTTGGAAACGGAGCCAAAAAGTGTGCAAGGGCTAGGATTAGTTAGCTTGCCAAGATAAAAAAGTTTTTCTTTTTAACACAGACAGCAGTTCAAATGGTTGACCAAGTGTTACTATCTTCTAAACAATGAAGTCTATTACATTTGTTTACAATCTAATGAATTCCAAAGTAAAGTGACAACAACCGGTTTTAAAAGTGATTTTTCCTTTTTTTTTCCGAGTACTTTCCAGCAATTAAGTTCACATGCAAAAAGCTGATTCCATGTACAGAAAATACTTTGAAATAACCAAAGGATACCCATTCCAGTCCTCAAACTGACAAAAATACACTTCACAGAGTAATCAATACAAATAGAGCAAACAAAATACAAAGCTGCAAAGCTTCAGATATGCAAAATGACGATTTTAATGTTGTGACAGATCCATGATTTGAAAACATACTATAGCATGTTTTAAGCAAACTAACATGGGATTATAGTTACCTGTGCTGTACAGGTAAATATAACTAAAACCAGCTGGTGGCATTCTGCCTCTCCCCAAAATCAGGGGGTGTGTAATGGGATGCATATGCTGGAAGTCCAGCTTTTTTTACAAAAAGAGAACTGACAACATTAAACTAACCTTGCATACTGGAAACCCTCAAGATTAATATACAGTAGCACAAAATGATAAAAGTAGGTTTTTGCTAGGTAATAATAAAGAAAACAAAATAAGTATCTGACAACACACAACTGGAGATACTGTAGATACAATGTGACACTTAATTATAAACCCCTCTGGGGATTTACAATCTGACACCCAATATGCAGATCTGCACATTCATCGCCAGAACTCCCGTCTTCACCTGCTGTGGACTGAAATGCCATGAAACATATGTCTTCATCTGGATTATAATGACAGTTTCAAAGTCCTAAGACTTTAATAAGCTGCATAAACAGTTGCAAACAGTCATTTGCTCTAATTATGCTACTGTCAAAATGTAAAAAAAAAATTTTAGAGAATTTTAATTACTGCTTATTCAACTTAAAAATGTAGAGAAAAGAAAAGCAGCTCAAGGAATTCTGAAAATAGGGGTAAATTCAGTCACGGACATGAGTTAGGGGCTCCAAGGTTCTGTACAGAAATGAAAGTATGAAAACAAAATAAGCAAATTCAAGAACGGAAACAAGCACTGATATTTCACCTCTAAAAACTTTAGTAAAAATGCTTTTTTTAAAATGCATATAATTAGAAGCATGGTTGATAACATGACTGCAATATAGCCATTTTCTACAATCTTTGATTGATATATAAAAATAATTCTCTGAGTTCTGCGCCAAACAGGACTTGCAAATATAACCTATTCCCATTAAAACTGTGCTTGGTGTCTTAAATGTTTAAGGCTATACATGCACTGAAATTTAAGGAATTTCAAGTTGGAACAGTAGTTGAAAACTGTGTTATATTACATAAATTACACAATGAAGGGATACGGGTAGGAAATGTACATACAATGCAGCATGAGTTGGTTTCTGTAAGACCAGCATACACTAGACAGTTATTATATAATATCAGAACTTCAGACACAGAAAAGCCAAATCTGTTCCCAAAGTTGCACACTTCAGATATAGGTATAAAATGGGTAAAACAAGCTAACTGGACAGCACTGCCATATTTTTGCTTGTGATGGGATTTTGATTAAAATGCACAGAGAAATACAACTCAAACACTTTGCTACTGATAACAACAATGCACAATCAGTCAGAAAAGAGGTATCTTGAGTTCTCAGCTGTGAGTCACATTTACAGAAGCCTATTTTGTATTTATTCAAAGAGATCCAGCACATCATTTCTGTCTTTAAGTAATAGCAAGTCCAAACATTATTTGTCCAAAGAATTAGAAACAGACTTGGTTCTTTGGTTAACACCATGTGACTTACATCAAACACAGGAATCAATTAAGAATAAACAGTCATATGAGGAGGTTTCTTGGAAAGGGGGTGAGGAAGGAAAGGGGAAAACTTCAAATTCAAAGAAATGCATTGTGTTAAACTGAACTGCCATTTGAAACCTCCTGTACTAGGAATAATCAGGTTAAGATATCTCTCCAGTTGTAGTGACATTGCTTACACACCATAACTTTAGTTTCTCTATGTTAGTTTTATACAAAAGAAAGAAGGCACCGACTGCATCGGTGGCATACAGGCAGTATAAAAGTATGCAAGAAAATGCTACATACTGTGTATTTCATACTTTTTAAAAATGTGGTGAATGTGTGCTATCTCTATGCACTATGATGCTTCACAAATCCAGTTTCTTATATCCCAATGAAAGAGTGAATTAAAATGTGAAACACATTTTAATAATCTTGCTGATAACAGCGCAATTCAATAGTTGTATTCACTAAGATCAGTTATTAGCTTATAGTCACCAGAAAACAAGTTCAAAATTACTGAAGATCAAGGGAACTATAATCTATAACTATACTTTTGGGACAGAGCTAGCAGCCTTTACTCATGACAGATGTCCCACTAAGGATGGAGAGGAGGCTCAGTTTTACCACTGTTATTCATGTTAATAGTGCCTATCTCTGAGTCATCCTGGAGAAATAGATGGAATTGCTTATAGGGAAAGGTACTACACAACATGAAAGATGTGTGGTTAAACCAGGACCTGGGTAAAAGGCAGTAGGTTCAGGCCCTTAGTCATTGTATTAGCACTTTAGATTGTGTAACAGTGATATAGCTTGCTCATAGAGCATTTAATTTTACATTGTTAAATAATCTTATATAAAAATAGGTAAGAAAGCTCTGTAAGAAAGTATATATACTATAGAAGGAGAAATCTCTCCTTAAAAAAAGCAAAGAAAGGGAAAAATTGAATAAAAGGTTTCACTAGTTACGCTTTGTCATGAAAATCACATTAAAAATAGTTACCGTAAATGAAACAGTACTGAGCACTAATCAACCTTGTGGTTTGCTGGAAAGGACAGCAAACTAGCTGTATAGTAAAAAAAAAATAATTGCTCTATATCCTTTTTTTGTAAATATTCCCTAATACATTCAAAATTTTCTTAAAATGTCATAATAAGCCATTTGCAAAATTTACTATCAAAACTTGTTCAAAGCCCTGCCCCTTGCTTGCACTACATCTCAAAGCTATAATGCTTCTGGTTAATTCCGTAAATTCATTCAAACTCATGCTTTGGAAATGAACCAAAAGTTATGAAGCAATCCACTTTAGACCCTCGGCATGCACTGAACGTCCACAGGATTTGCAAAACACAGGAAAAAAATTAACTTGATAGAATGGGCAAAACTCTTGTCCTCAGATATAAGAGAAAAAGGATGACATCAATTACATCTCTGAATGTCCATGAGGTATTCCTTCAGTGGTATGGTATTACTGCTTCTGCTCTCCTGAGTAGGGTCCTCAGAGACAGGCAGCTTTTGGAGGCTTTACGCCAGCTCAACCAGTAGATGCTTCCAAGGAAGTGAATGAATTCTTCTTGCTATTAGGCTAGCCCTGCCTATTTTCTGGGCATAGCTGTTTCCTGGTCTTCATTCCTACAGGAGTAGGAGCACTACTACCCACTTTCCTGACTCCTGGCACATTCCTCTGCAAAAGGATGTGATTTCTATACTATACCAGCATAAGCCTGCACAGCAAAACCTGATCCAGTGTGTATCAGACCAATTTATTAATTCAGTCACATCATGTTACATTTGAATTAATCAAGCTTGCTAGCATTAATATAATTGTGCCGTATTCAGGTAGGCATAATATAAGCAGATACGTTGGACGTGGAAGATTTCTGCATAGTCTGCAGAAAGGAAGAAATCCTGTTTGAACTTAAGGAGGGGCAGTGATAAGTTCTTAAGGCTAAACTAATCTGTGTCACTGTGGGGCAGTTGGTACTCGCCCTACTCGCACTCGGCAAAGAAACACCGTCTGCCCTGCTTACATCTGTAAAATACACTAGGTTAGAAGCCACAGAATGCCCACACAGACCGGTGCTGCTTTGAACGTATAAAGTCCCACAATTCAGATGTCACAGTTTCTCTGAGTAGGGCCCTCTGAGCGCCGCAAGGCTCCAAGAGTGGAATCTGAGTCACTGTCGCTGCTACTGCATGAAGCCGTCTCTTGTTTTAATGCTCTCACTCTCAGATGACATCTCTTCATCAGGCGTTGATTCACTGACAAGCAAACGCTCCTGTGACTTTCCCCTCAAAAACTACCATCAGAACAAAGTAGTCTGAAATCCAGCTGTGATGCACTACAAATCTGGCAGTTGAGTTAAACAGACCAAAAATACAGAACATTCTTGATGGCTCATTCTAACAATAAAGTTCGCTGAATGTTCCAGTTAAAATGATCAAGATGTTTGGGGACTGCTTTAACATTTTTAATATTAAGTTTTAAAAATATTTCAGAAGCTGAGGAAAAGAAGAAATGGAAATAAGAGATGATTAAATAACAAGTTTGTTATCTGGACAGTATCCAGATATTTGGTTTTTTACCTCCATTCATCATTGAAATCACATTTGATTGTGTTACGGGTGCCATGCTGTACCACTGCTCCAACCTACTGATCCTATTGCACTTCATACTTTCAGGATCAGGCCTACTCTCCTGTCGATGCCCATGGGCTCCTCTCATTAACATTAATGGCAAGCAGACATGCACATCAGTGGGAGAATGAAGTGGATGTTTAGCTGTTACTGAGAATTCAGCTTCAGGAGGAAGTCAGTCTGCCCTACAAGTGACAAACCATAATTTTAAAGTCTGCTTTAAACAGGACAGCTTTTTTTCCCTCCAGAAAAGTGTGATGAGTAAGTAAAGGGCTCAATACAACTCTCAGTTAAATGAAAGGCCATTCTGCTGTTAAGTTTCAAGATGGAACAGCTCAGGCCAAAAGGCTTCCCCTCAAACCTCTTTCTTTGATTTTACCGCAGACTTTTCGTTAGAACTGTATGTGTAATAGCGATCTGTGTTCAATTCCTACATGAAAATGTCTCCTTCAAAGAAAAAAGTTTTCTTCTTCTGCTTCACCACATTAAAACTGATGGTTTGCATTTCAGAACTCTTAGGGAGTTGGACAGGTCCCAGAAATTTTGCACCAGTACCTTACTGTAACAGGTGCAGAGTGCCCGTGACTTCTAAGGTCCAGAGACTGCCACAGACAGCTTCTCAGGGTGCTGGGGAGTTTGCAGGAGCAAGTTAGAGAGAAGAGAGAATAAATCAGTAACACAAACACAAACTTTAGACAACAAAAAAAATTGCTCCAAAGGTATGAAAAATGGGAAGCTACTGATGCTGGCACTGCATGTGCCTTCAGGAACGGTTGCAAAAATTTACAGGTGAAAATATCTCCTACAGTAAATGCCATAAAATCTGTTTTCAGCTCAAGTATTCTCTTAATTGATAAACAATGTTCAGCTCCCGTAAGACCATATATATTCACCCCAAGGGCTCACCGTATTTCGAAATCTAATTACTAATGAGGTTAGAGGATCTCAATCAGATTTAGAAATTACGTCGTATTTCTCCAGGAGCAGATCTTACGCCTTGCCTAACTTCTGCCTTTGCAGCCAGACCTCGCAGTGTGGTTATGACATGGATGTCTTAAGTCCTGAGCATGAGGCAGCACCATGGGGACCAAGCTTTGCATCTTACCAGTATTATCCTCCTTCCTTGTGCCACCTGGCTGAATGGGGAACAGAAGCATGGCTGTGTTGACTCCTTGCCTCCATGCATGTGGGAGGCAGCGATGTCCTGCAGGTGCTGTACCACCTCTCATCCTTATGCACAGTGATTTCATGCTTGTCTGTACTGCCCTTCACCATCTTGCCCTTACCACAGAAAGGAACTAACCAACTTTTTCGTATTTATAATACTTCAAGAAGACCTATGTGGAATGTTCTAAATATTAAAACAAACAGATTATATGCAGAAAGGATGCAGTATTTTCAAGAATAGAATCTGTAAGAACATCACTGTTCTATAATTATTTAAGGCTACACTGACAGGAAACAGATTCAGTTCAAGAACTGTAATCTCTACATGGTATATTGGCACACAGAAAAGTAATTTGATAAACTCTTCCAAGTACTTACTGTACTTTTGAACAAAGGTAAACACAAAAAGCTATAAAAAAACCCACAGACAACTCTGAGGAAAATACAAATGCCTCTAATTTGTTTCCAATACTTTGTTCTTTAGAAATTCTGTTCCATGCTTAAGACCTAACTGAATGCACAAAACCACACTGTATGTATAAGCCCTTATGCAGGGTTTAAAAAACCCCAGTATCTAAAGGCAGATTTCAAATACAAAAGTAAAGGTTTGCATAAAGCAATAAGAAAAAACAAAATTACAAACAAATCCTAAGAATGGGATCTAGGAAGAAAAAACAACATGACAGCTATTGATACTACAACTATTTCATAAAAATCCCAGGGTGAATCCAATTATTGGTGTGACTGGTTTTGCACGGCAAATCCATATTCTGCTGCCTCAAAATTACACATTCATTTCCATTCTTTATACATTCATTTCCCACCCTTTTTACAGTACAAAACCAAGTAAGCCAAACCTGCTTCTGTGAAGCACAGGCTGGACCTGCACATCTTGGGAAAAGTCACATGATCTAGAAAGAGATTCCTCTTCCCAAATGTGCCCAACACAGACTACTATAAAACTCTGCTGCGTCTAAATTAAGATTTCAGTGTCTTAGAAATCTGAATGATTTGATGTAAAGCTGAAACAATGGAACCTACAAACAGAAACCCAAGTCATGACACAATTTAGTTTAGTTTGGTTCTGTAAGAGGTTATTTGCTGCACCTTCCAAACTGACTTCTTCATCTGTTCGATGGTGATGTTAAGTATATTCTCCACTGGAATTAATTAGCTCAGTTCTTGCTGTTAAATACTGTACCTTATTTTATAAAGCAAAACCTGTACAAAGAGACAACCATCAAGAGAAACTTTCAGCTTTAGGAAAGAGCATCCAAATATCCACAAACAGAATGAGTAAAAACACTTCCACATCCATTGCAAAATTGCTTTTGAACAGCTTCTAAGTCAGTGTTTCTATTATATGGAAAGTTGAAAGGATTGGGAAAATCTGGGCATTTTCCTTATGCATATAAAATTAATGTTGATTTTTTATTAAATTCTACACTCAACATTACATTTCACAACAAAAAGGACTGAAAGAGACAACCTGTATTGTATTACTGCAAGACCATTCCTGTTTAAAGAAAGTTTTTGTATAATTTGTATTTAGTAAATAAAGCTTCTGTAAGGGAAGCAGCAGCGCAATACCAGAAAAAAAAAAAGGCCTGTAATAACATTTTAAATCTTTAAATCAATAAAAACTGAAAGCCTGGCTCTCCAAATAAACCCCTCAAATGACACCAAATAAACCAAGAAGTGGAATTACAATATCATTTAAAAAGGACTTAATGATATTGTTAAATAGTGTGAGAATTTGAGAACCATGTGAAATATCTTTATTACAGCATACTCACTGTCTCCAGTCTCACTGTACTTGACTGTCTGTATACCCTAAAGCCAGGATTGTTCACAGGTATTATAAATAAATTCAAGAGAAAAACATTTGTCCTAATGAGAACGCTCTAGACTACCACTAATTCTCTCAACAAAACCCAGAACATCACTATTCTACCCACCAAGTGATACAACAGTCAGTGAAGTCCTACATTAGTAAGACATCACAATCATTTGTAAGAAAAAAACCGCTTGCTTCCATACAGCAACAATTAAAAGTAAATGAAACTTATAATTAGAGGCAAAAAGAATATTTGAATTGTGAAGCTTTTTGAAAATATGTTTACTCAATAATCCACAATTTCAGTAATATGAGCTAGATTCAGAAGTCAGTAAGCTAGAGCGATTCCAGTTAAAGTATTTGGGACAAATAGGAATCTCAGAAGCACAGATACTTCCTTAATTTCGGTGGAAGCCATGAATGTTTATCTGATGGCAAACTTTCTTGTGATACTGTGGCTTCTCAATTGTGTCGTTAGAAAGCTGTGTTTCCCAACTTGAATGTAAGCAAAGCAAAGTTCTATTTTGGGTGTGAACATTCATTCAATTGTTGGCAAATCACTAGAAAAATAACTTACTGATGTTCTCTTCTGCAAGAAGAAAGGTAAAAACTCCTGGTCTGCTCTCTACTTCCAAACAACAGCATACGGTAATCCCTAAAACAGCTCAGAAGAGACTCAGATACCTTTTTCAACCAAAGCCACAGTATTTCACATTCATTCAGAGTAGTTCAACTGCTTCCACTTTGTTCACAGTTTTTCAACCTAACTTCCAACTGCTGATGTTTTAAAGAAATTCGTATCAATTTGTTTAATGAAAATATATTTTAGTAAAGTCGTGCTCTATGAGCTTCCTACATTGGAATACATGAATACAGGAAGTGCTTTCAACAGAAAGTTACATAGTTCTACAGTACAACCTGTCTAAGGAGATTTGGAAGGGACCAAACTAATGATCTGGTCTCTTTGGATTAGGCAGAAGTACAGGCAAGAGGGAAAAACCCAATTTATGCCATATATAGAGCTCGTTCCTGTCACAGATTGAAGAAACATTAGTTTGATGCCAAGGTTCACCCGATGCCCAAATGCTAGTATTTTTCAAACCAACTGCATATCAAAAAATGAAAACTTACTTGTACTAGGCTCCTGGAAAGAAACTCAATGTAAATCAACAGTATATACATATTAGCTATATTAATAAGTGTTCTCCACCGGTAGTTTTTTTTTTCTTTTGCTCTACAGATCATTAACTTTTTCTCAAAGTGCAAATTATCGACCTTTAATCTGAATGCAGGCAGGTCAGAAGCTACAGTATTAGAGCAATACAAAAAAGTACACAAGGAGGAGCTTACATTAATTTGGAGAACCTTACATAAAATGTTTCTAAATTGAAAACCACAAAACAAACCCGAACAAATACAGCATCAGGTGGATGGGGGAGAGACCACTAACATATCTGTGTACAGCAAGGCTTCTCTGACACTAAGGAAGTGTCTGACACTAAGTGAAGATTAAATATTAAATCCTGCCATTTTGCATGTTGTGCGTTCTTTACGATGGAATGTTGACCTCAATTTTCGTTTTTTACTTCCACAACAAATCTGTTGATTGTGACTGGGGATGATCATCTTCTTGAGAGACCAAACTCCCTTAAAACCATGACTGCACTTTGTACTGTCCATTAGGATTCTAGTAAAGTATGCCATCTACATACTTGCTGTCCTTTAGATTCTTTCATTTCAGTCCAGTGATTGAGTTCATCTTCTCCTGAGCTGTTGAGACCTAAGGAAATCCACCCTATCATCTCTTTTCGTTTCATGCTGCGCTTATTATATACAGACAGTATGAGCGTCACATCTGAAAGCTGAAACAGTGCCACTTGGAAAACGAAGGTTTCTTTATATACTGGATTTGGCTGCCCTCGGCGGATTGAAGTTTTGCATTTGGACATCTCTTGCCCCATCGAGTTCAACAGTGTTAACTTAACATAGGTATCTACAAAATAAATCATATTTTGGAATGTCAGATATCTTAGAACAAAAGTTCCTGAGAATGAGATATTTACAAGATAGAAGGATATGGAGTATACCAGGCTGACTGAACACAGCTTAGTTTAGACACATGGAAAGATGACAAGTAAGCAAAATTATAACAAACACACTAACAAATTAACTAGCTTCAGTACTATGTAAATGGATTAAGTTAAAGCTATACCTCATAATCCTCTACCCCTCGACCCCCCTTATTTGTTCTAAACAAACTTAAATTTCATTAACACTTAGCAAGCTCCAACTAGCCACAACACTGTAAAGCATACCACTGAATTTTCAGAGAATGAGAATAAACGAAGTGGAATGAAGGCAACTAATGAAGAGAAAAATATAACGCTGATACGCAGTGATGATATCAAAACAGCCAGAATGAAATGTTTAAGAATAATCTCTGCATGGATGTGGTTCTCACTTTGGGCTTTTCAATTTTATTTATTTTAAAGACCAAAATGTAGCAAAGTGCATTCAAAGGTGGAAGTTTACAGAATACAAAAACCCTCTGAATTCCTAGATTCATGAAGGAATAAATTTAATACACCTTTAAAGAGAAGTATGTTTTTGCATAATTCAGGATGGTTGTTTAAAGTACAGCTTGTACAGTGCTCTTAGGAAGTACGTTTAAGAACCTGATTCAAGTAAATGTGGTTAGCACACACTGGGTGTTAGTATTTGGGTAGAAACCCTTATTTTTAAAGCTCTGTTTTCATTTGACTAGAAGCAGCAAGCCATTCTCCTGCAGAAGGATGCGCATTTCATGAAGTTAACTGATTTTAAGAAATATTAAACTGTATAAAACAATCTGGTGTTTCACTCTTTATTCCTGTAATATTCATGTTAATGAATAATATTATTAAAAGATTGGAGTTTATGTAATAGAAACACATTGAATATTTTCACTTTGCAGGTACACTGAAATCCCAACATCCATAATCAGAGATAAATGCAACTTCTGCATTAGAGAGTGCCACAAATATTAAACATATAGTTTTATAAACCAGTATGGTAGGCAGCTGTGGATAGCTTTACTGCTGGCAAGTTTTCTTTTGCATGAAAAAGACAACATCCAATTAGTTTCTGCAGGAACTCACCTCGGATTATATAAACCTGTCCACCTATCAAGTGTTTTAGACAACAGAACAGTCCATCTGACAACAGGGGGTGGAAAGCAGTAAAAGAAATAATGACCAGATGTCAATAGTTGGGTGAGAGAGGATCAAAGGTTAAAGTTTAAGAGGAAACACTATTCACTGGAGTGGAAGAACACAAAACCTTAGCAGCATAGATCAGAAAAAGGATTGAACAAAAGGATTGTTGGGTAAAATTTAATGAAATGAAAATTTTGTGCAGTTTTTGCGTAATCTTTAACAAAAATTACACCACTTACATAATGAGTTATCTTAGCACTAATAGCTACTGGGTTCTACAGCACACTCAACATAGAAAGAACCATGCAAACGATTAGATTATAGAAGACTGGGTAAAAATCACTGTATGCTTTTTATCAAACCTTATGCTTTTTCATGCAAACTCCAGCATATTAAGAAAAACTGCACAGAGTAATTATACTTCATATATTAAAAGCAATAAAATGAAAAATCACCGAACTGAAAACTAAGCTGGTTTTGCCCTTAGCTTTTATAGTTACAGATATTTGATTGTAATGCTTTAGTTTTTGAGTACTGATGGACTTGGGCATGAGAATGACTCTGATCTGATCTCTAAAAGTAGCTGAGGGATGCTTGCATCTGAAATTCAACTATGGGTCTCTATTTAAAATGCAAAGATCTCACTTGTCAAAATCCATGTGTTTATGGATTTAATGTGTGTGTGTGCATGCATACACACACATGCATTTAATGTGCAAAAGCTTGTACCCTGTTTCAATAAAATTTTAAAGAATACTAAGCACCACCTTTTTCTCAGACAAAATATTAATTGTCACACAGAGAAACAATGACATGTTCTAACACCAACTGCTGTTGCCTGCAGGATTTGGCCTATTTGCCTGTACTTGGTTGCTAAATGAGTTACTATATAACATATAAATATGCAGCAGAGGAGTATATACTGCCAAGAATCAGAAATGTAGGACTCAATCCATATTTGCTGCAGAAGCATTTCACAAAAATTGCATAGGTTCACAACCCCAGGACTACAGAAAGGATCGCTTGTGGGAAAGAATAATTGCTTCCATTTATATCATAGTTTCTCAAGACCTGAATGAAAACTGACCTGTGCATGTACTTTGCAGCACTTCTCAGGATTTTGGATCACTGACGGTACAAACAACAAATTTGATCAGAGCATTTCATCATCATCCCTATGGGCCTTAGTTTTCATTTTGTGGAAATGATGGCATAGAAAGAGGCTGGTATGTGTCCACGATGTTCTTGACAGGGAGTTAGGAAATGGCAGTGGTATGTACCTGGGTCCAAGAGTTTACAAGAAGATGCTACCACTGCTGGGGGGCAGGGAGAGACACACAGCACAAAACAGCCCACAGAAGAAATCTGGATTCCACAATATTCTGTGCATGGTCTTACCAGACCCAAAAAGTGCATTAGTTTCCAGATTTCTACAAACAACAGAACTCCAAACCTGCATTTGCCTAAACAGAACTGGACTATTATCATTATGAATATCAAAACTTCCTCCTATCCTTCACAAGGTATGACAAAAGCTAACACACAAGATCTTCCCTCCAAAAAGGTTAGACAGAACATGGTATTACAGGGCTATGTGCCATGTTCTATGCTGCTTTCTTGCAATCTGAAACAGATTTTTGACCCCAGTGACACACACACACGTGTTAGCTAGACAGCATGGGCCCCCAGAACCCATTTTGGGAATTAACATACCAGGGAATGAACATAACTGTCTTCAAAACAAGTACTGAACCCACATCTAACTTGCATATTCTAAATATTAAGAAAAACTTGGCTTTCTCTAGAGATTTCAGAATGATAAGCATAAGCCACCTACTGTTTTTGCTTTAAGGGAACACATGGCCCCTTCTCTCCAAGTCTTCCCTCCCATTCATTCCTTCCCCACCCCAGTGTCCTTGGGCCTTCTTGGCTTTCCCCATCTATTTCAATGCTTTGTCTCCAAATAGGTGACTCTGGGGCAGCTACCTAAGTATATAAAAGTATGAGAGATTCTTCTTCTGCCTTCCTTCTTTGGCCATGTTAACAAAGTCTGGCTCCATCAGCGTGAAAAGTATAGAGAAAGCAAAGCAGAGTAAGGCTCAGCCAAATGTAATTAATGAATAGAATAAAACATGGGTCAAGAAAGAGAGAGGAGAGCATCAGTCTCAAGTTGTTTGGCTTACTTCCTAAACTCTGAAGACAAAGTGAGATGTGCAAACCATTTATAAAATGTTGGCAGCCTGCTACAAAATCTAGTAGTGCCAGTTAACCTGCTAGTGCCATAAAATCTGGGGATTAAAAAACAGAAAGAGGGACTAAAACCTGAGCCTCCAGACAAAATCAAGACAAACAGGTAAGGTATGTCTACAAGTTACATAAATCAGACTCATCATCTAAAAAACAATTTAAAAAAAATTTTTAAAGTTCATTACTGAATTTTCTCAAGCTATATCAAAGAATTAGAGACAGTAAAAACATTCTGTATGTGTGACATTCCATCTGCCTCCAATTTAGAAGTACATAAAGTTCACAGATATTTCAGACAAATATATTTTTGAACAAATGCTTGAACGCACAGTTCAAGTCCTTTCCGATGAGCATTCCTTCTGCACAGTAAACATGCCAAAGGTCTCAATTCATTTCTCTGTTGTCTTTACTGACATTCCCAAGTTACATATATTACTGCCATATATACACAGGCATATAAGCAATTAAAGACTGCAGTATCAACCCCTCTAGGAACAGCAATAACTGTTCAGAGTGTTTATATTAATATGAGCTGGCATGTACTTTCTCTTTAAACACTAACTTTTTATTCTTGGCCTGTGATGTGAGGCATCAGTAATTTAGCAATTAATCATTATGATAAAGGTAATTTATTAGTCAGTCATCATGAAAAATTAAAGTCTTGTCAACTTACAATTAATATTTTGAATTTTAGATTTTTGCTATTTCCCGACTGACTAGAAATATAAAACATGAAACAGATTAGTTGATGATTGCTCTATTTCATTTTGATTGGGTAAGACTAAATGATAGGATTGAAGTCCTTGCTACTGAGAGCCCCACCAGTACAGAAGCATTAGGATGAAAAAAGATTTTCACTCACTGGGTGGTCTGTTTGCTGCCAAGTTTTTGAAGTGGCTGCCTTTTATCACTTCTGCTGATAATCTTCCAGTTGTAGCATTATAAAGGAGGCCAATGAGGATTTCTGGAGCTGAGCCATGTACCAGAGACTGACAAGAGGAGGTACTTTCACTGCAGGACACTTCTGACATGCTCATTTGAGAGTCACAACCCTATAAAACAGATAAAAAGTTCTATGTATTTTATGGAACAATGTTACTGGGAAGTAAATTTTTAGAATAATGCATAGAAAATTAGGAAAGCAACTTACTGACAATAACGGAAGTTCCATTCAATCACCCAATAAGAAATGTACATCCTTAATATATACTTAGTTTGCATATGTTAAAAGGTTACAAAGACTAAAGCAGTCTGGAATTAAAACAATTCTTAATTTTGTGTTTCCATTGCTTCATAATTCAGGAGAAATAATAGCAGAAGATGAAGAGCAGCCTTTATGGTCCCTATTTACTTCAGTTGCTAAGATAAGACCTGTAACGTAATTTGTCAGCATCCTGGAGAACATTAAACTTTGGATCTTTTACTTTCCAAAAATGGAAAACACTAGTGGAACTCTGAAGATAATAAAATGCAGGAAATTCTTATTCATCCTTTGTAAAGGTTATTCTCTAGACTGAGAATTTATGAGTAGCAAAATAACAGAATACATGCAAATAGAAAAATGCACTCTGTCTAGAATAAATTAGATTACAAGGAATTTAACTGATCCAGGGATACAGAACTGCAATAGACCCTTTGTCTTGGGTGGGAAAGGAAGAATGCCATCCTAAAGCTCAGCAAGTGATGCTTTAATTTCCACCCTGCAAGCTTCCAAAAAATTCAGCTCTGTCATGCAATTCTCACCACATTGCATCTTTGATGGGAACTTCCAATATTAATTTTTATCATTTTAACCCCTCATTATTGGCCTTAAAAAATGAAAAAAAAATTATACTTTCTTTACACTGCCATGCTGATCATACCATAGTTGTTCCTAGTTTCATTTCTTGCTTTCATGCACTGGCACATAGAGTTGTACCACTGAAAATAAGAAACTGGACTGAATCTAGCCAACAGCATGGCAATTTGCCTGGTAGCCGAGAACAGACTTTTGAATTACCAGTATATCCCTTTATGATTCTCTCAGGAAAAAAATGTAAATTGGATCCACAGATCTTTCAGATATGGCTTGACTCATTTGGGAATCTGGCAGCACTCTTTCAAGAAGTCATGATGATTTTGTGAAGCTGATTCTTCCAGATTCCAAATGTCTCTATCATTTCCAGCAACAGCTGACATGGGTGCAAGATCAGTCCTAAAACCTAAATAGCACAAATCTTCATCAAGATAAAAGTTAACTTTAAAAGCAGGTAACTTGATCTGACGTATAAAGCCCAAATGCATTACAGAATCTCAAATTATAGAAGACATGATACCTACAAGAAGAAATTATGAACCTACAATAACATCCTCCATATTGATGTTTTAATTAGTTCTTCTCTATAGAACATTTCCAAGAAGTCTGGCAGAATTTTCAAATAGCAATCTAGTTCCTCACTAACAAACATTCACTGTAGCTGGCAAATGTATTCTTACTACTAAAGAAGGACCTCAACAAAATTCCCTGACTTCCATCCCCCAAGCTGCAAATTCTGAATTTTAAGTCTCTGGTTATTTCTCCAGTAGTTCTCTATTCAATTCCAAGAATAAATTTCAAATGGGTTGCAAATTGTAAATTGCTGAAATTGAACTACAAGTATACATTCATTCTCCAATTCTTGGCACTCACAAAACAGGGAACTTTTGATTCCTAACTTCAACAGCAGAATACAAAATGGAAAATTTAAAAGAAAGATGAGTTGATTCAGCAGTCAGTATACACTGCTCACTTGAAAGCCTCAGACTGTCAAAACTGCAGCTATTAAGTTTTCTGGTCTTTTAAAATTGTAACACATTATCCCTGTCATGCTTATCCGTCTTACTATTTTGTTGGGCCAGGAATTTAACCACAGTCAACGTGATACTGTTCAAAGCTTAGGTCTCAAATTTGATTGTGATCGTGCTGCAAATCCCCAAAAAAGGCATAACACGAAGTGAGCAGCTGGGTAACACTCCCTCCCAAACCCTCAAAGGGCTTTGACATCTGTACTGAGAGAAGGTGATGATACCACTTTTTTCCTAATTGTGACTTATTTGTACAGTTTACTAATGTTCTTATAGGGACTCAGTCTAATTCAGTTTATGACAGAGTTAAACTGATTACAACGGGTATCAGAATAACATTTGGAATGCTAGAAATAGTAAATAGTAAATGAGTGATGACTGAGTGGGAATGAGTCCTGAAGTACCTTGAAAAGGAAGACAAGTAGCTTCTGCGTGATATATTAGAGAAGGGGGAAAACAACTGAAAAATGAAACAAGTGTGATATTACAAAGTTACCTAAAGGATGGGCTAGAAATATCATTCCTTTACAACAGAATCCTGAGTGGATGTGAGAAGGGCAAGACTGCATTTGTCAAGGCCAGAGAAAAGGATCTCATCAGCTGAATGGTGGGATGAGAAGACCCAGGTGATGCTTCAGATCTGTAAGTGGATGGAAATGCAACTAAGCGGCTGTACCTTCGAACTGTTGCACAGATAGAATTGGTAGATGTAGCTTAAAACCAGGAGAGAGGGTCTAACTTAAATGCATTGCTACAATATTTTCTAAAACAAAATATTTTGCCTTTTGTTTTCAGACAGGTGGCAGGTTTGAAACAAACAAAAGCATGGTGTTTAATCCCTCATGTATAATAAACTTATGAATCTCCTTCCTACAAAATGCTGCGGTGACAGAAGTTTAAAGACATTAAAATAAAAAAGCAACCAAATTCACTGAAGAAACAATCTAAACAATATTTTGTTTTCCATTTCACATAAAAAAAAAAGACTCCAATCCATTTTATTTCATGCTGACCCAAATACTCTGCTTTTCAATTATGAACTGGAAAATCCTAATATAAAAGAAAGTGAGATGGTTAAGAAGAAAAATGAAGCAGTGAGGAATGAAGCAGATTAGAAGACAGACTGATGTTACTGGGTTAACAACATAAACCAAAGTATAATTTCTGTGTCTATGATAAGGGAGAAAACAGAGAATTTGGGGGGCAAGTAGGTAAAAGAGATGAGAAAAAGGGGAAGGTGAGGTTGTATTTTGTCAGTTTTCTTTTGAAAGAAAACAGAAAGATCCTATGAGGAAGAAAAGAAGAAACAGGAATCAGGGAAGGTAAAGAGACAGCTCGGATCAACAGGGCTCAGATCAACAACTGGAGAAAGACTTTTCATTGCAGGACAAAGGTAAAATCAGGGATACTGAGAATTATTAGATGTCTTCTCAAAAGTATTTTCTCCACCACACAGTTTATTGTTCACATTGTGGAAACCCATTCATTGTTTTCAGTAAGGTATTCCATGATAATCACAGCTGCTGGTAAGTAACCTGACTTTGTGTTAAGTCCATAAGCTGCACTAGAATTGAAAATAACAGTTTTCCAAGTCCCTGTATAGAGGGTTTTTTTCTGTTTACATAGTCAAAATTCAAGAAGAGTGCTAACAAACTCATCAAGAAAAAAGCAAGACAAGAAGTTACATTTTTACCTGCTCAAAATGTAACCTTCATGATGACATGCCAAACTGTAAAATATTAACACTGAAATTGCTAATTGGTACAACATAAATATAAACTTAGCTACAACAAAGCTTTCATCTCATGACATTACAGTGCTACCAGATGCTTTTCATTCCATACAGATCTGCATTCAATGTATCTGTAGGCCACTTTGATACTGTAGCTCCACTGTGGGAAACGTAATATTTAGACCAAAAGTTACCATTTGTTTGAAATAATCTGTCTACGTAAGTTTATTTTTGTAACTCTTCTCTCTCTTCCTCTATAAACACTGTGTGTATTTTAATAAGGGAAAAAAAGGACTAAGGTTCCATAATAGCAAAAGCCTTTCAAGGTCAGTGAAGCACCAGAATAGCCTAGTAAGAACTGTTGTAAAATCTTAAATGCAGATTTTTAAGAACTTGGATGAATTGTCAAGGTATTGATGATCTGGCCACAGTGCAAGAAGCTGTCTCTTGAGTTTGTCTCCAGGATATTAATGCTAAATCTCTAACCTATTTTTGTCAATTTAGCCATAACAAGAATGTATTATTAACAGTAAACACAAGCAAAAAAATATTAGGTAAAGTCTATTCCAAATATTTGGTTCAAAGGTCTGTCTTACTACAGTAAATTATAAATTTTCAGCTTTTCAATGTTATAACACAGAGCTTTGTGCAAAGGACCTAAACCTTCCCATAGACACCACAGGATAGTACTTTACTACAAAGTTAGGCAGATTTTATTTGATCATCACTTACAAGAATCAGTGCCTTTCACTAGATTATAAGAGTAATGTGTGTTATATTCTACAAAAAAATTACTAATTCTCCAAGCTATTGTCCTTGATGACTTCTATGCATATATTATCTAGGGAAGAAACATCACTTTTTAATAAATATATAACAAAAACATTCCCATTAAGCGGTATTTGTATTTCACAAAATACGAATTTGTATTTGTACAACAGTTGGCAATCAAAAAAAGAACACTCTTTCTTCCCTCATGCCAATGAACGTGAATACATACAATGCATGATGTCAGACCTGAACCCCTAAGAAGTATTTTCATTAATCTTTTTCTCTGCTCTCTTACAACATAGAGAATCCTCTATTTGCAACTATGGTAATATATGTAAAATGTATTTATTTGTCTTCCTTCACCATAATTCCATGGAAACAGGATATTTGTTACTTACATATTCATCTCCTACTGTTATTTTTCTACACCCTGAAGTTCTGCTTATAAATTCTGCTCTTAAGCCAACTGGAGTTAATGACAGGGAATAATGCAGCCATGTTCTGAGGGCAGTTAAAAGTTCATTTTCCTCCACACACAGGTTAAAATCATGCCTCTGTAGGCTTACAAAACAAGAACATCTGATTCTCTTGGCTTTTCAAAATATACACAGGAAAGATGAAACCTTGCTGACAATCCTTCAGCAACAAAAATCTGATTCACAGCATGTTACTTGTCAAAATGTCTCTCTCAAATTTTAAATGTTAATGTTATACCAGTAATGTCTTAAAGAACTTTTTTGCACATTACTTTCTTCTACTGCTATATCAATACAACTGAGGGGTTAGGGAAGGAAATTTGAATCCTAGCAGGCAAAAGAAGGAACTGAATCCAGGTCTCCAACATTTTAGATAAAAGTATTCATCTCTCTTAATCACCAGCCCAGTGCTGAACCCTGAAGCTACTGTTCCACTTTCAGGCAAAAGCTTGCTGGGGTGATGAGAGCACCCAGGCACCAAACAAGCTCCAGACCAGCTCTTAGCCTGGAGCCCATCCCCTACTTCAGCTCTGAGAGGCAGAGAGGAGGAGAAAACTGAACCTAGAGGCTCCACATCCCTCATTAGTGGCTTAAGCACAAGGTACTTTATAAAAACGTGTTTCAAAGCTAAAATACTTTTGAAAAAATATCAAGATCATTCCTGGGAAAGAGAACTTAAACCACCTGAAGAACTCAGCCCTTTAAAACACAGGGATGTAAAATAATTAGGGAAGTCAAAGAATGGAGCCTTATAATTTTGAATTCTGGCATCTAAATCCCACTTACGTGCTATACTGGACACTTGGATGCTTTTGCGGAGATGTTTGCCTCAGTTCCTCATCACTTCTGCTTCTGTTTCCTCTAACTCATGAAAAACTGTGACGATCGATATGCTTGAAAAAAGGAAGTCCTCAAAAATACAATACTCATAACAAAACACTTCCTTAAACGAAACAATCAATACTCTTTCTGTATAACTAATAGCTGCAGGAAGTATCAACTTTTTGTTTCTAAAGGTAGAACTCAGGTGTTACATGATGCTCAAAACAATATTAAATATTTGAAATAATAAGATTCTTCTTGATAAGATTAATAATAATAGAAGTTTGCAAAGATGTTGCAAAATAAGAATTAAGAAGCAAGTGCCAAGAAAGTTTGCAGGTGGGGTTTGTTTTTGTTTTTGTTTGTTTGGTTTTGGTTTTGGGTTTTGTTTTTTTTTTTTTTTTACACATTTCTTTCTGTACTGTATACCATTGTCATTTTGAGGCTTTGGCGATTTTAAAAAATACCTGAATTTAAATGGTGTCAATCTGGATATTCTAGCTTTTTTGTTTGGTTGGCTGGGTTTTGGTTTTTTGTTGGTTGGTTTGTTTTTTAAAGAAAACCAACACTTCTGAAATTGTACAAAGCTACCTATCTTCACAACATGTTAGGGAGGAAATTCCAATTCCTATTGTAGCTGGCTGTCCTGTATAGTAAGATTAAGAGAACATAGAGTTATCAGTATTTTGCTTTAAACTAGTTACCTGAACTTGCAAATGCTGAAACATATAGTTTTAGGCACCTCTCAAAGATTCAAACTTTAGGAAAGCTTCATTATTTATGACAGGTAATTATTTGGGATTTTTTTGCTTAATAGCTTCCTTGAAGCACGTTCCAATTAAGTATAATATGCATTTTTATTCATGTACTTAACACTTTACAGTATTCATATCTAAGTCAACTTAAATCACAAACATGAAAGTAAATATTCTAATAATATATCCATTATGCAAGCTGATTTTAGGAAATAAAACATATTAATTTGGGTAGAATGGCAAGCTTTAAAAATTACCAGGATTTCCTATTCACAAATTCCAATTAAAAAAAACCTTTAGCAAATAAATACATTCAACATTGACGGTATTCACATCAAATATGGAATTGTTTTAATTATTAAGCTACTATTAATGTAGTTGAAAATCAGATTATCTGAAGTGGTAAAATTCACATTTCTCATCAAATGCTTCTGTTCTACCTTCTTTTTTACCCTCAAGAGAAAAAAAAACTTCTAGATGCAGAATTTTACAAAACACATTGTTTTCTCACAGATGAAACACTGGAAAATGGAGATCAAATGAAAAATAATAATTCTTTCATTCATTACAGCCAAAGGACTAAAATCTTAAAAATTCTATGCACAGCTTTAATTTACAATAGATACTATAATGTACAGAGCTATAAAACCTCCTTAGATACATGATGATACTACACAAATTTCAATTTTGAAGTAATTTAAAATTAATTAATTTTAATAAAAATTAAAACCCTTGTGGGTTTTCTAGTAAGAATACAGCATTATTAAAATAAGGTTTGTTTTCAAACTTTAGGGTACCATAATTTAGTCATAAAATGAAAATGACAAAATAAAATGTATATATTCTTAATAATGGCAAAACAACGTTCCACTTTTCTGAAAGATTTTGAACAAGTTCACAGCGAGATTTCTGTGTTGCTGTTAGTATTTCATGAGAATTTGCTATTAGTACTTTGTGTCTAAAAGTTTTGAAAATTATCAGCTCTGCAGAACAAAACATTAATTCTCTACAGAAAGGGAAGCATTTTAAGTTTTCTATAACTTCTATTCATCTGCATTTAAATTACACCTTTGGCTTCCTTGCCAGATTATGAAAGGTCACCTAGTTGTTCCATAGCCTTAATGGGCTTGAAATTTGCACAGCAAGCCCGAGCAGCGGTGGAGGCAATTGGAAATGAATGTACAATGGAATTTACAGCATTTACAAAAGTCTACTGGCTTTTTATACACTCATGGGCAAGGGGAGGAAAAGAGGCAAGAGGCCTTTTATTACCGAATTCTGTTTTCTGAGATAAGACATGTAGCATAAAGAAACACTCAAGCACTAAAAGCTGTTAGATGTTTGTGCTAGCAATTTAGTTAAGAACATCTGACACAAAGTGCAGACATTTTACCTGCACCTGATGAAGCTATGCTAACAGCTCCTACCCAGACTCACTCACACCTCCCCCTCTCTTTACTCCCTGTCAAACTTGTAAGACCATGGAGATGTTACTGTGGGACAGCTTCCAAGACCACAGACTTCTTTAAATGACAATACTCTGTCCAGATGGAGTTATTCTCTATGCTCACTGGGGAGACCAATGGCAAATAATTTCATTTTTTCTCTTTTCTCTCTTGAGTATACTCTTTCAAACTGGGAAAAGAGAAAGATTCAGTGATCAAACAGTAAGCATAATTTATGAGTAGTCAATCTATAGACTAGTATTTGATGGCATAAACATTCATGCAATTAATTTTCACAATGAAAAAATCCATAACATTAAAGTACATTTATAATGCATTTGTCAGTTAAATTATCTGCGATTAACAGTTCACCCAGCTCCAATTTAATCTGCTAGTGGTACCCCTTTTGATTTGTTCAGGTCATGTTTAATCTCATGATCAGAAGATCACCAGGTGTTTGCAGTTATAAGGGATCTGCTTCAGTTCTTAGAGCTATCATACACACCACAAAGAAGGGCAAGAGGTGGAGATAAACTGGATTCTCCTGGGGCCAGCTGACAGCTGATTAAGCCCAACAGAAAGACAGGAGCTGTGGAAGATCCAGCTCAAGGTCAGACAATGAGGGCCAAGCCTGCCAAGAGGCTAACACACTAAGACTAGAAGGATCCTTTGCTAAAGGCACCCTATGAACAGAAATGCTTATCTGACACCAAATACAGGATGCTTGAATATACAAAAGAAGTGATTACCTGGATATCCTCAAGTCTGAAATGAAGAATGCTAACGAAGAACACTTACATTACACTGCAAAGCCCAGGAGAAGAATAATTACCCAGTAAATAAACCAAAACCTAAAACTAAAAGTTCCACAAATATGTAAGTTATAAATTTACAGACTAGGCAACTTCATCTGTTTGTGCAATGTCTCTGATTAGGATTTCCCCCAGTGGAGATGGAGGAAAACTGCACATGCTTTTGCTGAAGGGTGCTCAAACCTGCAAACAGAACTGTGTTCTCCCTTTTTCTTGTTTCCTTGAAAGACAGTAACAGAAGTGAGAAGATATTTGTGTGTACGCATACATGAAAACAAGAAAGAATTCAAATTATAAGAAAATAGAATAGTTGGGAAACTCAGTATCTCTAAGGGAAACAGAAATTTCACTTGGATTCATAAGTTAAAGAATATAGCTCCACTGAAAGAGTTGCTTGAGGAAGATTTGAGCAGCAGCTTGTACTCTTCAAAAGTGGAAATTTCATGCAATGTGACAACCTTGTTAGTCTTTACTTGTAACTCCTACAAAGACACTTCTGGGAAATTTACAGTTGTTTTTACAGTATGATTATTTTCCTTACTGCTCTTTGAAATTGCAGTCCAGGTTGGGAGATCATACTTAACGCCACAGAGAATGATAGTCTGAGAATCTCACAGATACCTGATGAAATTCTCATTTTTCTAGCTTTATGTATTGATGAGCTTTTTCTTTTTTTTTTTTTTTGTTAAAGATGATCAAAACTAGACATACAATTCTAGACAATGTGTTTGTCACTGACGGACTGGCTTTCTGGGGCAGCAAGAGTATTGCTCAAGAGGATTACTTCGATTTAATACAGAACAGTCATTCACAGTCTGTCATTTGACTGGGCGCATTTTAGAGACTGAAAAGCATCATCATATACTCAAAATAGTAATACCATGTCTAAAACATATTTGTGGACCCAAATATCAAAGATTGTGGGGATCAAACTGAGTAAATAACTTTTTTCAAGCAACTCATTGATTAAAGGCAAAAGATCCCAGTATTTATTTATTTTACTCAGTACACAGATACTAACATGGAGAGACAACAAACAATCTTTATTCTGGCTACATGGCCAACTGATGATTTTGACAAATAGATGAAATTCTTTACATTGCTGACATCAAAGAATTCTCCCAGTATCCTACATTCAGGGTCATGGTAACAGATCAGTTACTAAAGTAGGAACTTGCCTCCCATCTGGGTATCAGCAAGGTAGTTGAAAGTTAATGTTAAATTCACGGTCTGGTTTTGCTAATGTGTTGAAGAAAGCTCTGGTGTTATGCTGGCATTTTTTTTAAAACCTCTAAAAACCTGAAGGCCAGGTGGACTTTGTTAACTCCGCCATGGCAGTGGCATGTACATTCAGAGTACTTTGACAATCCACATTGGCCAGCACATCCCAGAAATAGTATAGAAATACCATTTTGATAGCATATTTATTAGCTCTATTATCCATGACTGTCAGGGGTAACTGGAATCAAATTATTATTCTTGTATCTTACAAAAAAGTCCAGCAATAAAGGCTAGAAATGCAAACTAATTGAGAAATGTGGTAGATGTACAAGATTCAACTAAGGGCTCTCAGAACCTCATAAGTAGTCAGAAGCTTGTTTCCAGAGAATTAGGGTTTTTCATTTGGAAAAGCTTTAGACTCTTTGAATTGCTGATAGAACAGGAATCACAACCCTAGCTAGCCTAGACATGACAGAATGACAAACCCTGAATCGTTGCTTTGTGAAAACCTTCCTGAACTGATCTTGGACTTGATCTTCAATGGACGAATAGCAGCAATATGGCCCATGCCTACGATGGTATAAGGCAGAGCATCCTAATGACAAAGATCCTTCTCGTAATCACAGCGGAGATAGCCAACAACCCATGAAAGGGCTGAAGTACTAAATTTAGTTATAGAGTTTAAAGCAGTTTGCAGGGACTATTGCCTCTTACTCTAGATTCATTCAAATAACTGGATATGAATTTCTGTAGAGCTTTAGGAAACATTCTAGTGTTTCTGGATAGCTCACTCGAGAGCTATCTCGAATGTTCAACTTATGTTCAGAAATAACCGTATCACCCTCCACGACAGTAATCAATTATCAAAAACAAGTGGCATATGTTGAAACTGGTCAACCATTTTGCTCCTGAGATGACAGAATGGCTGCAGTTACCTGAGACAAGTTGTGACTGTAAAAAAAAATTAAATCTTGAAAACTACATAAAAGTGTTCTACAAAGCATCAAGGTTATTCTATGCGGGACTGAAACAGTCTCACAGTCTCAATGCCTAGGCCAGTGCTTCTTGGATGAACAGACTAATATATGACAAAAATTGCCATGAATGATTAGACATATTTACATAAGAAAAAATCCGGAGAAAATAGTACTGATTTGGAAAGCCAATTAATTTTTAATTGTGACGACTGAACTTAGCTAGCGGGAGGTCCTTATCATCTGGTCAGATTCTATTTGAGTTCTTGAAACTTGCATCTGTCAGAAGAGTGCAGACACACCACTGGCTTTAAAGCACAGTAGCCACAGCTGTCTTTGTGGTTTTCCCCCTGTATCCTGATGAAGACCCAAGCAGAGAGAGAGACATGGGTTAGCACTTATCTTCTCAGCTGCCAGGAGCAGTGCTCAGTCACCACCACACAAAGGCACACAAGGTGAGGCAGCCACGACACTGGAAAGACAACGGCTGTTACTTGCCGATACTGCCACGAAATGTTGCACAACCAGCCAAACACAGGGAGACTGCTTCATTTGCCAAGTACTGTCAAGTTCTCCTGCAGCCTCAGTAACATGACCACCATTTTCCAGTCACCTAATAATTTTCTTCAAAGAAATCGCAGGAGTCATCTTTCTTATTGTGTCAAAGGATTAATTCTGATTTTCCATGTTTTACACCACTAACTCAAATGAATTCAGCAAGCTATTCCCAAGATAAGAATGTGCTCAGTGTTTAAAGATAATTGCTCCTTACTTTGATGAACATAATTTTTACAAGCTAACTGAAAGCATTTATGCACCATCACACAGGAACTGATCCTTTTAGGTAGAATTCTAGTTAAATAAAATACTATGAACAAAATCTTTTGAGTATTTTTTTTCCCCCTAGACAAGTTTTAGTCATTTTTTCATTAACTGTTTTAAAGTATCATACTGGTATTTAGTAAAGATCTGTTTATACATATGTATTTTAGTATTTAGCCTTCCAAATATAATCCTGAATAGACCATGCCATAAGAACACAATAGTAGAGTCACCAATAAGTTTAAAGTGTAAGAATTTTCACAAAACCTGACAGCTCGACTCCAAAATGGACAAGAATTCCCAAGAAAGAAATGCCTCTCTGAAAGCTTTTTTTCTGAGAAGTTTATAAACACACAAATATCCATTATAAAGAATACTGAAGATATACCACACATAAAGGGCAACATGGAACAAATGCCTTAAGCACAATGCATAAACCAACATATACTAGATGATTAACCATTGTCAAACTGGAGAGAGTGCGCACGTGTGTGTGCAAGAGCGAGCATTTTTATACACTGCATGCACAAATGCCTTCACTCAAAAAACCTGTAATTAAAATAATTCTCAGACACTCTGGATATTTATAGTAAAGATATACAAAATAATCCTTTAAGCACATATGATTGCCCACACCATCCAGTCTTCCTTATGGGGATCACATTTGGGAGTTCAATATGTTAGAAGTGTTATAGAAATAAAGAAAAATTTAATTCTCCACAGTAAACACCTTGTTATTGACAATACATAATGAACAATTACTAGATTGGCTTAGCAAGAAGAGGCATGTTTTGGTCATCCAAATTGTATTTCCAAAATCAATCAAAAAATAAAAACATGACTGATTGTTGTTATTCTACACCAAATGCAACCTATGGGATGGTGAAGAGGATTACGCTTGGGTTTTTTATCTTTTCCAAACAGATTTCACTCAATAAACTGCTTATATGTTTTTATAATCACATCATACTGGAGACTGTTGTTCACTGTCAGGATAATTTCTTTGGGTGAGAAGAACGAAGAGCAACTAAAAACAGGTCCACAGGGATTTCCTGAAGAAAAATAAACAGCATTGCAATAGATTCTAAACTTCAAGATGGGTGAATAAAAATTTGTCTACAATTCTATTAAAAGGAAAATTTCTCTAAAAGCATCAACAAAGGTCTTTCTAAGCAAACTATACGCAGACAAAACCACAATGTACACCCCTGCTTATTAACTTCTGATGCAATGTCCAATTTCTATCAAATCTTGAAAGGGGAACAGTCTCAGATAACAGTGACAACTGCACTCTGGCTAGCCCATATTGGTTCTGTTGCTTCCTCCTCACTCAAAAGTATGCTGAACTTGGAAGGAAGTGTGTGATACATAAGGGGGCTGAGGAGGAATTCCCTGTTACGTGGGAGAACTGCAGCAATGCAGGACTGTTAAAGACAAATGGCAATAGGACTGGGGATAATAGCTCCCAATGTAAGACATTGTATGCAATGTAGGAAGGTGAGGAACAGGGTGAAATTTTGAGTGAGAAAGATAGTTTGTGAATGTATTTGTAAATTTGAAGCCATGTGTAGCTTTGAAACCTAATTTAAGGAACATCCTAGTATCACATACTCACCATGACATGCACTTGTCCACATTTTAACAATAACCAGAGAGTTGCAGGCCCCACTCATGTGAGTGTGCCACCATGTCTGAAAGGCACTGAACTTGCTGGTCTACCTTTAACCAGATTCCCTGATAGCTTTAAGGTATAACTGAAAATATACTAAACTTCACAGGACACAAACTGTTCTTATACAATCAGAAAGCAGATGACTAGCTAATGAAATACATTCATATAATATCAGTCACAGACAGAAACAAATAAAATATGTTTCTGCAGAAGAGACTGGCAAGATGTTTTAATGGATTATGAAGTTTCAGTGACAGAAGATGTACTTAATATATAAAGTCCACATAATGAGAAGCAGTGGAAAAAATAGGACAACTGTCATGTGTCCAAGAAATATTTTCATTAAAAAGCTGTCAAATATAAACACTTGTCAGCAACAAAACACTCTGCAACTGAACAAGACAAATTTAACTCAGAATTTACAATGTACCTCATCATGGATTTTATAATTAGAAATATCCCTGAACAACTGGATATCTCCAAATTGAAACAACACTTACCTTCTGTTAAATAACTCCTGCCTGGCATTTATGATTAATTGGGCATAAAGATTGTTGTTGGCTTATTCTAGCAAAAGGACAGTTGAGAAGCAATACAACCAGTGTGTACAGATAGACCCAGAGGCAAACACCTGAGAAGGGTAAGAACTAATTAAGTTCAAGGACCATGCTGGTATAAGAACAAATGGTAATAAATTGGCCTTGAAGAAATTCAGGTTGGAAGTGAAACAACCTGATATTTTCAGATGAAAATTTGCAAATTTGTGATCAGGATGACCTGGCTGTCTGCAATAATAAGGGCTTCAACTCAAGTGACCCAGGATGCCCCCCACTTCCAGCCATACATCCTAAAAACTCGGTAAAACTTAACACTCTTGCAAAATAACTATATGTTAAATCCTGTAATAAATCTGCTCACTGAAAAAAAAAAATCATATAGGCTATAAATAACAATAGAAAAATATCTGTAAACTCAGATGTCAATGAATTTCCAAAGGTTTAAACCCTGATTTGCATAGTTCCAAAAAACCATGGATCCTCATTCAAGCAATCAAGACTATGAAGGTTCCTTTCCAGCAACAGGTAGGGGTAAGATAAATCTACCTAAATCCCATTACAGCAACAAACTCTGGAAGATCCTTTCACTTCCTACCAATATTCCTTATTCTTGTTCCTTCTCCCAAAAAATGAGGAGAGAAAAATGTAGACATGGCATCCCTTACCATCACAGAAAATAAGTAACGATCTTCTTATCTTTGATGCCTTCTGGAATTTGTTTTTACTCTCCCTGTCACAAAAACTCAAGAAAATAAGACAGAAAAATAACCAATGCACATATGGGATATACCAGTTAATAAAAAGCCTGGTCCATTCATTGGCGCCTTTCACTGACTTTGGTAAATTTTATACAAGAACCTACCGAAAACACACACAAATTTAGCCAGTAACATTTCGAATATTCAGTGTTTTGTTTCATGGGGTGCTTTTTTTCCCAGCTGTGAAACTAGCAAACTCTGTGTTAGGGAAGTTCACACTATGTAGGTGAACCACTTCATCCTTGGAATAGACTGATCTGTACTTCTTAAGGAATCGTAAAAAAGCTGTTCTATTATCTGTTGATCCTCCATCAGATTGAAGTTTTAGTCTCAGCTTTTACGAATTCTGATTAATATTTTTAGTCATTAAATACAATGGCATTTTGAGTGTCTTTTGTAATATTCATGTTCAACAGAAATGCCAATTCAATTGATCCAAACTTTTTTTGAAAATGTAGAACAAATTAACGGCATTGTTTCACCTGAAAAAACCCTTTTCCTTTCTTACCCTTCTCCTCCTCTTTTTCTTTTATTGATAGTCTAAAAAACCCACAGAATACATAGAATGTGCAAATAAGGATGCCCTTGCTAAAACACCTTCTGTTTCCCCCATAAGTCCATTATTTAGCACATATGCAGCTCTTAAGCAATGAGCATTCAAGCACTCCTAGTCTAGGAAGCCTTGACCACAACATCACAAACATTCTCTTTCTGGACAAAAGCATACTTAAATTCTTATAAAAAAGAAAAAGGAGATGCTGATCACTGCCCATATAGTGATCTCCTGTGTTTTTTGACAGTGATACCTAAGTTTACCCTTAATTACTGTTGCTTTGCTTTATTAAAAATATTAAGGTTAAATTATTTTGGGGGACAAAAAATTTTGTTCATCAGATAGGTAGGAGTTTTTTTCAGCAAACAAAAATCCTTTTCAGTTTGAACTACTTTTCACACTATTTTTCACTTCAGACTGAACCAGAAATCAACTATTTACAAGGTTCTAATCTAAAGTTACTAATAATGGCTTTGTGCTCTCAAATTTCTTCTTTCCTGTCTTTCTTTCTTGAAAGGAAAATACCTTTTGCAACCAAGATTTAACTGCAACAGATGAAGGACACTCGCTAGTATAGTTTTTTTTTCCCCCTCCTTTTTCTTTTTTTAGTTGAAATGTTGTGGGTAGCAGAGTAAAGATTATACTATTAAATACATATATATGTATTTTCATGTATACATATATACATATATTCACCACTATATCCCTATTTATAGACTGGAAATTTCTAAGTAATTAGAAGGAAAAATATGGGCAGCTTTTGCAGGTGGAAAGTGAACGTACTTACAGAAGCTCTAAGGAAATTATCATTGTGCTAATACGGCGCTATGACTGTTGAAAACAAGTCAAGTGGATGTGATGACTCTATAAATATACACACTATTCTTACAAAATTCAGGACACTGTATATCACTGTATTCTTATTCTGCCTCATTTAATACTCACAGACAGACTGTAAGAAGGTTCCAGTATCACTGGCACTGACATCTTCCCTTGAAGATTCAATTTTGTTAAGTAAAATATCTTTTCTCCCACAACCCTCTCTTTTTTCATGCGACGTACGCTGTACAGTCTAAAGCGAACTGCATAATTCCCAATCATCTCAGACTCAACGTGATTAAATTTGAATGTCTCTGTGAAGACAGGGCACGGTCCCCGCTGGATGCTGGTTTTTGCTCTTTGCTTCTTTATAGGGAGAAGAACTAGGTGTACTTGCCACGAGCTTCCACCTGTCCTGCTGTATGTGGGAATGTCTGTAACAGCTGTCACTGTCACCAAAAGCTTCTGTTCCTGTGAGTCATAGTCAAAAGTCACATCCAGTGTGCCATATTTAGCTACTGGCTCAGGATCAAAAGGTTTAGGAAGCTGTGAAGACGATCCTCGAGCTGACATATCCTGAAGAAGAAGAAAAAAAGCTATTTATTTATTTATTTATTGTACTCTATTATTAAAACTAGTGTGGAAATATATGGTTTTCTCTAAGCAATATGAAGGCACTATGATCTTTTTGTTCATTTCATAAACAAGGTAATTAAACACCGAAAGCCTGAGGAGATGGCTGACTAGCAGCCAAGAAGAAATCAAAAGACTTTACCTAGCCAATACCACCAAAAGCCAGGAGTCAATCAGACAGAGCTCAGATTAAATTAGGCCTCTTCTTCTGTGCCTCACATGTTAAAATGTATATATATTTGTTACAAGATAGAACTATCTTATTTCAGTGTGAAAATACACACATTTTTAAGGTAACATATTACAGTGCTTTAAGGGCCGGCTAGTGATTGAGAGCACGGTGAGATGCCAGCAAAGAATACAGGAATCACAACACCTGCTTGCACATGCAGCTCTTGTTGCAGTCCACAAGGGTTCCATGAATGTGCCAAAAATTATCATGGCTTTATTAATGTAATTTTACTAGAACTGTGTAAGATGCATCTGTTTTGAACACACCTTCTTAACTTTCTGTAAACAGCACCAGTCCTAAAACTGTATTTTAAACTTAATTTTGTTTATCGTCACTTCAAATTTTGAACAAAATATTGATCCCCCATATTGCTACAACAGCTAGTTTGATAGTGATACTGAAACACAAAATATTTACAAGTACAGGTCCACCTAGTGTTCATACAGTAAGTTATTCCAAGTATGTAAAACAAATGTATTTCCTGTGTATTTTCATATTATCAAAGATACGTTTGTTCATGTAAATTAATAGATGCCACAATAAAGAGTTTTGCATGAGAAAACATTATGTTCTTATTTTAAACTGGTTGCTACATAGCTGTTGGAATTCATTCCTCTGAAAGCTTCATTCTTCAAGTTGTTGAGTGGCTATAAAAAAAGCTGGCAGTATTCTCAGTTCTTATTGAGTATGCTTACCTTAATGACTGGTGTGACACAAAAGGGGAAGAACTAGGATTAGATTTGCTGCAATCTGATAGGGTTTGAGGACCATATGTACACACTATGTCTTTACTAGCAGTGAAGTCCATAAAGATTGTGGTCCTAGCTGATCATCAGGTATACGTAGACAGCTAGCTACTGGAGGACCTTGCAGCTGGGCCTTCCAGATGTGGCACCAACACCCCAGCTATGTAACATCAAATTACCAAGAGGTCTACCAAGACAGAAACAGCTGTTGGCACATCAGGACTGAGCCCTAATATGCACTTCAAAACTTCAGGTAGAGACAAAAGACAAAGTTGTACCAAACAGAGCCTCTTCTGCACACGACATCACTAATGCAGACTTACCCATAGATGTCAGTGCAGTAAGCGGTTGTTAAAGACACTTCAAGGAAATACATATCAGAAAAGATGATTTCTTCATAGTAAAAATAAACAGATGCCATTACAGTTTATAGCAGAAAAAAGGGAAATTAAGTGGATGAAATCTCTATACTACCATCAACAATTTAAAAAAATTCTTTGTAGTAATTTTTTTTCATAAAGGATGTTTTACATTATGGGGTGTTCAGTTTGAAAGGCGTTAACAGATTCTTTTTCTTTATTTGGGTTGCTTGAAAAAGTATGTGGAAGAAAAAGAATTTTGACTACAGTCCTTATTGTGTGATGAAGTTTTCTGACTGGTTTAAAAAATAATTCACTCTTACTAGGAGCTTGTTTGAAAGTCAAGATGCCATAAAGATAACTATAAAGAAAAATCTGAAATCCTATTGTAATGCTTTCTGATGAACTAATATTTTAAAAAATGAATGAGCTTCAATGTTAGTGTTCATATAACTGTGCATTGGTCTTAAGATAAAAAAAGGTCTCAAAAGGTTGCACTGCATGACACTTCAGAACACTCAACTGTTTTCATTTACCTCTGGACTAAGGACAGCTGTGCTATCACTTGGTACATCCTCTTCGTATCCTTTGTTATGAAAGCTTTCTATTTCGTGTCCCGTGCTTCCCTCACTTGGGCATTTATATGAACATCTTGGACTGTTGCTACACTGGGAAAATTCACATTTACTGTCTCCGACTTCAGAAGGCGTGCATGAAAGATGAGGAGAACCACTATCATCCTGGTATGGAGGCGGCTGCAGTTCATCTAGTGGAGGTGTTCTTCTCATCCTCTGAATGCAGTTTGCTGAGAATAAGTGAAAATTCTTTACTTACTTTCTGATTATTTACTGTTGAAACAGTTCTGTGGAAAATGGTAAGTCTAAATATCTGGGCAGAATATTTAAAAAAATCTGTAAATGTCTTTTTTTACTTTACATTTCAAATTAGATAACAAATACTACTGAAAAATATTTGTTAAAAATGGAAATTAATGATCTCTCAGATGAGATTTAGATAAAAGCAAAGTATTAAGTATATAGTCACAATGGATTGTGTAAACCATATATAAATGAATATAGCACAAATATGACATGACAAAAATTCTAGGCTTGAATTTCAGGGATGCTTACCTTGCAAAAACCTTTGGATACCTTAAATCAGATTCTGCGCAGGTGGAATGTAGACCAATTAAGGAAACAAAATGCACTCCCTAAAGCCATGATATCAAACCTCTGATTACCTCCCATACAGTTGCTCACCCAGGGAGATACTAAATTAAAGTCTGAAGACAAATAAGGTACTAATAAAAGCAGACACAAGCCTTTTCACACAAGCGAACTCTGCTCACCAGTGAATTTAGCAAGTGAAGCAGTGTCTCAGATTCTAATTACTTGTTAAGGACAGCTAAAGGGTACGCATCTGGTGGCTAAAAGTTAGACACTAGATTCAGTCACTAAAGACAGTGGAAAAAGGATCATGAGAAATCTTGTGCTCGGGATGAATACTTGATGCTGACCATCTTTGCTTCTCACACTAGACAGATAGATAGAAACGTGGTTATATATCTCCTCAGAAAATAAACCTGATACAAGTTTATGGATATAGAAAGTTAATTCAAAAAATTTACATTTATTACACAGCATTACACAGCTGACTAGAATTGGGAAAAGACAGCAAGGTGTGCAGTAGCTGAAATGAAAGGAATACCAAGGATAGGTAAAAACCTGTATCACATTTTGTTTACATCTTCTGTAGAGATTTTAATGAAGATTTCGATGCCCCTCACACATAGAATTAACTTATACACAAAAATTTCAAAGCAACTATGTTTTCTGGTGTCAGACATACCACTTTCACTCATAGAAAAAACTACCAAACAAGGAAGTTAAGGAAAGTATTAACATTAGAACAATAAAAGCTTTGATTTCAGATTCATCTAAGAAAAAACCCAATCTTGGTGGTACATTTTAGTTTCGTCATCAAATTTTTGTATACAGGATTGCCCTGCCTGTGTCCTAAATTCTCACCAAGTATATCAACCTTTTAACTGCTTCAGAGGCAATTACCAGTTGTTCAACATATCACATAAACAGAGTATGCGTAAGAGTTACCCTTTATGGAACAAGGCTGAAAACACAGTAATGTGGCTCTCTTGGGAAACAAACGGTCTTAGCGAAAGGCTCCCTTTTGTTCTCCTTTCCTTTGGAAGTCTGGGCTGTATCTGACTGTGGCATGCTGGATAATTTCACAGCATCTGGGACTTCACATAAGCCCAAAGCACTGTGGTTTTGGTGCACACTGTCCATGGGAGGCAAACCCAGACACGTTGTCTGGAGGGGAGCCAACATGCATTGCAGATCCCCAAAGCTGGGCAACTGAAGGACAGGGACACGACAGCTCATTATGGAGCATATCTACTGCACAAATAAATATAGGCCTCAAAGGTAACTGGGGAATGCAGGGCTCTTCTCTATTTCACTGGGCTCCTAATGGAACTCCTCTTAGATTTAGCTAAGAGAAATGAGTAAGTAAAACACTCCAACCAGATGATACCACCGTCAGGAATCCTCTCTTCTCTGATAAACCCATCAGAGCCAGCCTACCATTCACAGTGATTCCAAATTACTGTTACAGCACTCCTGCAAAAGGTCTTCTGCTGTTAGTTATCCCAGTGCCACTAACTCTTGAAACTCCAGTCCCACATGGAAAGGAAAACAGAGCAGGCAGGGAATCCTATACTCGAAACGTAGTCATCAGTCTAGCAGATACACATAAAACCTTACATACAAAACAGAGTTAAGTGCAACAGTTAGAATCATGAAATCGCCATGCAGGAATATTAAGAAAGCTTTTTTGCAAAACACAGAGAGATACGGGAAAGCACTTCTTTTTTTTTGTTAAATATTAGATAACTTGTGCCCATGAAAACAGATATAATTTTAGAATCTAACCTGATATTTTAATCATAATAAAATAATAATAAATATCCTTTGACTCTCTATGCCATGAAAACAGGACTTCCTTTTCATAATTTATATAAATAAATATTCTAGCAAATTTAGAGCAACAACATTTTTGCTCATTGTTGCTAAAAGGCAACAAACAGCATTAAATGACACAGTAACCAACATGTAGCTATGACTTAATTTCTTTCTTTTTGCTTGTAGTCAAGTCTGCAAAGACTTTTTAACTCCCAGCTTTTCCACAATCTAACGAAATGAAAGTCTATCCAGGTAACTAGCAACACCATTATTGTCTTACATGAGTAAATAAATGACTGTGTGACTCATTTTTTTCACTTTGATGAACTGCATTATATGTCCCTATGGGAAAACTGCACAGGCTGTGTGACAGAAAAGGTACTTTTAATGTAGGCGGGGAAGAAGTGAAAAAAAGAAAATCCTTATTAACCAGCTGTGACTCAAAAATCTCAGAAAATACTGAAACACTGAGGCAGGTTTTAACTATTTATTTTTGAAAGTTTAGTTTACCAAAGAGAAAAAGCGTGTAAATTCTGAAAACAAATATCCAGGTTTAAAAATCTAAGGACACCTCTGTCTAAACAGGTATAAACTGGTTTTGAACAAAAGGTTTCTCTACATAAAAAGATATTGAAGTTTTCAAATTAATTTTTAAAGTGAAAATGTCTCATTTTAAATTAATTTCCCCCTCCCCACAGTAAATGATGCAATAAAATGATGATTTCATGTTATAGGTCTCTGAAAATACTGCAAATTTGAATTACGTGAAGACATTCTAATGACTGATGATATCAAAGACAAATGATATCACAGACAGAAGTGAATACAGCAACATTAAATACCTGATACTGGGTATTTTCCTTAAAAATTACACAGAAGTAACAACTAACTCCAACAATCAATCCATCAACAAAATTTTGCATAAGTATCAAAGGTTAAAATAAAAAAACACTGCTAATGCATGCAGGCCTATCACTGATCGTATTGGAGAAAAAAGTTTGGAGGTGAAAGGAAAGCACATTCTGAAGTGTTTGCACGTTTACATGTAAAACCACTGTCTCTAACATACCCCATACCTTTCATTTAAGGTGTAAACTTAGACACAGTTACACTTGTGCATACTTGTATATTGTGACAAAGCCAGAGAATACATTCCAAAGACCACTGAAATGTGGCTTATAACTTCTGCTAAATAGTTACTCTTAACAAGCAAATGGTTACAGTGAAAATCTAAAATTAATTGTTGCATCGTTTCTAGGCAAGTTTCCCAAGAAACTTTCCGCTCTCAAACCAGATAGAAAATAAATTTTGCCAATTCCCCCAGTGAAATTAATCATATTAAATTACCATACCAGTTTGGACTAGACAGGGTAAAAAAACAAGCCAACATATATCCCAGACCTGGAAGAAATAAATAGTCACAGAGAAACCAAATTGGTTTGGCTTGAGGTTCCTACCAGCCAGAAAATGCCAGAATGGAGGAAAGACAAATAGAAAGAAAGATCCCACATCCAGTTTTCCACCCAAAGTATGTGAAATAACTTTGCATTCTCATAACATGAGTGAAACTAAGTTGTTTAGTAACAAATATTTAGTAAACTCTAAACTGAGTATACAGTGTATTGCTGTCAATAGGCAGATTTGAATAATCAATCTTTTAAGGGTTAACTGCTTTAATTAAAATTTGCATCCTTCTCTAGTAGGCTGGCAAAACATTCATATAGTGTTAATAATAAAGTCCTTGCTCAACAGTTGAAGAAACCAGAATTGTAAGTGAAATACCTGACAAATGCAAGCAGATTAGCATTTTGCTGGTACACTCAGGAAATTACAGCGTGTAAACTGTCATTAGCACCTTTAAGTCAGAAGTAAATAAATACCTTCTTCTTAGTACCGTTTGTTATACAATGAAGGTTAATTTGTTTTCATAAATCCCTGTACAGGGGACTGATTGAAAGCCAAAGGGAGATGATACATATCTTGCCATCAACCTCAAGGGACTGCCAGTAAAACCTGACACAGCAACTTAGGCCAAAATGAGCATTCCTGAACATACAATTGATAACTATGAGAAAATACACAAACTTCTTCAGTCATTTTTCTGAGTGGAATCACAGTTTAAAGATATATGAGCTTACTATAAGAAATGCTTTTTCTTTAGGTTTTCAGTTACTACTTGAACTTTCTACTTCCAATGCTTCTCATTTCTCTTCTCTGTCCTGGTCCCTTGTGGACCGTGCTAGGCTGTACAACATTTCACCACGAAGCTGGTGATGTTCCTTTCCATGTTTACAATGTTTAGACTTTGCTATCTTAATTAATTTTCCCAAAGGTTGTCAGCAGCAGCACAACCCTAGCTTTCTTTAGCCCATATTTCCTGAGTAATTCCAAGAACATCCATCTCTTAACATAAGGGAAAAGAAACTATCCTTGTGATTTTAATTCCCCTGTCTCATAAGCAGTAATTAACTACACTTCTGCAACTTGTAGTTTCTCATATATATTACTTCTTTAAATATTCATTCTATTGTGAGAGGCAGCATTACTGCAAAACTTCTTTGGGAATTTGGTTTCCAGTTCCTTTAAAACAAATAATCACTATATAAATTAATAATTTTTGCAAGTCATATTTTGTAATTATCAGAATATCTTCATACTCAAAAAGTACCTTTTATTCCTCTAATATATCTCCACATACACTATGCTTCATAATTATTTATTTTTTTAATCTAACATAAATTTCAAGTTTTCAAGCCTTCAAGGGGTTCTATGTAAATGTTAAGACAATTTAAATAAAACATAAAATGAAATACATGTTTAAAAATTAAAGAAACCTTTCTTATTCTGAATGATTAAATACCCTTAGAGATTTCTGATATGCAGCACAGACAGTCCAAATAGAATTTTCATGTTTGAACTTTTCTACCATCCAAAAATATTCTGTTGACTGAATTACCCCACATTACGAGGAGTATAAAATACAAACATTAAATATTGAATGAAACCTCGGGGCTCTCCTTCCTTTAAAATGAAAAGCTTACATGCATTTTTGTAAGGAAAAAACCCATATTATTTCACAATAAAACAAATTATCTTGGCATTATTCTACGTCTTTTCAAAAGAGTTATGGCACGAGTCTTGCTTAATGAAAAAAGAGAAATACAGCAATGGTATGGGGTCATTACGGACAACAGAAAAAAAAAATCTTTTATCAGCTTTCTTTTTGCATTTGCCACATTTTAGACTTTTATTCACAGTTGAACTATTTTCTACGTTATGCAATTCACCAGTAAACAAGATAAGTAATCGTATCTGTTTGGGGGTTTTTTTCAGTAAAAAATAGTTGTTTCCTAATATTTAGAAAATTCCATACACTATTAGCTTAATCCCAGACTTCTGGAAATCAAAACAGTGTTGCTGCCATTTACATCTGATGTCACATGAAGTTCTCAGCACTGCATTTTCCTTACCTTCCAAGGCTAAGTCTACTGGTAATTCATGTAATAAAAAGATTCTCTTGTTTTCTAATAGAACTAATCCAAAATTAATGAATTATCTTTCATGTCCAGTCCTTAAAGCTTCAATTTTCTTCCTCAGGAAAGGTCTAAGACCAACTGAAGTTGCTGATACTCACACAGTAATTTTTTTTTTTTTTTTTTTTGTCTGTTTACATCATAAGCCTGCAGAACTACAGCTTGGTTTTGTCTGCTGACAAAAGAAATTTGCTCTTTTCTCTGCTTATTAGAGCACTTCTGATTTGTAAGAATTTATGGTCTGTTTTACAGAGCAATACAGAAAAGCGCTGCACTGGTGAAAAATTCAAGCTTTCTCTTTCCAAAATTAGCCCAAATTAGAACATTTAAACTACAAATACATTATTAAAGCATTATAGTGAACTAACTGTCAAAGACATTCTTTTGTTTCCTTCCCAAATATTTTGGTCGTCTTTCAATGAAAATTATACATTAGCATCTCTTGAATTAATTTTCTTTCAAGTATCATTCTCTGATTCCTTATACAGTATTTCTATTAATTTGAATAGGAAGGAGTTCTGCTACCTAGTTCTGTATTTATACTTTCCAGCTGTCCAAAATACATCTAAATACAGCTTAAACCTATTGGTTCAATATTTTAATATCTTATTGATGCAAATATCAATAAATCAAGCTTTCCAGAATTTTTTTTTTTTTTTTTTACTTTTAAAAGGAGAGCAGAAACTCTTCTTTTCTGAGACTACATCCAGCTTTATAACTTTTTGGAAGCAGTGATCTTTAAGAAGTGAAATTTTAAAACTGTTTGCCTTCCTTTCCATAATTATATTTCCTTAGGTAAAGCATTTGTACTAAGTATGTTCATTCAAGTTCTTAGGTAGAAAAACTTATTTTCTATTCCATTTAGATGCTGGTTTCACTTTTACTGTTTTTATAAGCAGCCAACTTTCCTTTACACTACTTTTCAGATCACTATGTTGGCTACATTTATAAATGAACAGGTATTCCTTTGTACCTCTGTTCACTGTTCATTTTTTCCAAGTTATCAAAATTGTTACAAAAATACCACTTCTAAAATGATAGTAAGTTAAATGAATTCATAGAATCTTCCCCCCCCCCCCCCTTTTAAAATACACTACAAGTCCTGCTTGCTGAAGGTGATTGACAACTAGCTTTGAAATCTTAAAGAGTGTCTTGGTGACAAGGAAATGCCTTTTATCATCTCTGTGAAAATTCACCCAAATTTGGCTATCTCACCAGCATTTACAGATGCTTAACAGCTAAAAGCTTTGAAAACTCCACCCTGTAAACCATCTCAGGCCCCTGAAAATCCCCATTTCTCCCCAGTTTGTGCTTAGTAGCATCCCTTCATACCTCTGGACCATAGCAGCTGGATATGGGCTTAGAAAATATTTTCCCGCCATTGCTATACTTCATTTGAATATAATTTTCACTTTAAATTATAGTTCAAATACAGCTACAGTATTAAGCACAGGAATTGAGTAGCAGGATAAAGTGCTGAAAAGGTGAAAAAGATCCCACAGAGGTCTAAAATCAATTCCCAGTAAAGTACTGTAACACACAGCTAATATTCCTGTAATGTTCCTGCTCTCATTCTATTTGGTCTCAAATGAGGAAAGAAAGTGTGATTAGAAAGCAAGATCAATGTGTTATGTGTATCATTTTCTTGAACATTTTAGTATTTTTGCAGCTCATTTCAGGCACGTTCATTTTTATTTGACAAAAAAAAAAAATACAAAGTTTTCTAAGTGATACAGAACACCCCTTTAAGATCTCAATAATTATTCATTAGATGATATAATCAAGATCCATTCAGCAGTATATACTACACTTAAATGTGTTCCTTAATGATCAGAATTCCATCATTCTTTTTCCATACTTTTAAGTAAGATACAACTACTTCCTTTGGTGAGAACTCCTTCTGCACTTAAAATGCAGTAAGTCCATGGTTTCTTAAAAACAGCTTCGCCTTGGTAGCTGCATTTTGTAATTTGTTTTCAAAAAACTGTGTAAAATTCCCTAGTATTTTAGCTCTCTGTTTATTACTACCTTAACTGGTGAAAATGAACCAGGAAAGATATTTTCCATCAAGAACTGCTTCCAGAACAGGAACACAAAAGCTTGCTTTGATTCCTTTGCCTTATTTTCACAGCAATTTTGAGTGCAAAGGATACTGTGTTGGAGCAAGTCACTAACAGAGCAGTACTACAATGATTCTGCATGAACCATTTCAGTAGGGCATGAGTTTAAATTTTCTGCCCATCTACTTAAGATATCTATATGATCCCAGTTTGGGTATCTCGTAACTGTTAATATATATAAGTGAAATATATATTATGGTGAATAATAGTACTACCACAATAGTATAAGTTAACATGTTTGGCATTTTACAGATGGAGAACTAAAGTACAGGTTTAAATAAGAGGCAATAAAGATTGCTGTGAATCTAGCTCAGAAGTGCTCATAATCACAGAAAGCTTCCCATGAAGCGAGGAACTGAAACCAAGTCTTTTAAGACTAGTACCCTAGCCATTTCTTCAGTTTGGTTTTTTTTGTTTGTTTGTTTGTTTTACTTCAAGCCTTGTAAATTATTATTATTAATCTAAAATTCACCTGCAGTGTGTACCACCACCAACATGGAAACCTCCAAGCCACTAGCTTCTTAAGAGATATACCCCCACAGAATTTTCCATTATCATCAGCTCTGTAGTGGAAGAGAAGGAAGAGAAAACAAAAAATACAATATTAGGGTGGGGGAAAAAAGTAAACGGAAGGGAAAAAAAAAGGGGGGGGGCAAAAGGAGAAAGTAGGTGTAATGATTCAGAAAAAAAGTGATAAGTTGTTGGTAAATGAACAAAGGAAAGAAATAAAGGGAGAGAAGTTTAGTACATCTGTATAGAAAACTAGGAAAAGAGCAAAGAGAGGAATAAAGAACAGACAAGATGCAGACAGGAATGAAAAATTACAAACAGCTAAAATAACAAAGCAAAAGTGACAGAGGAAGAAAGGTGAAGGAATAGGGAAAAGAAAACAACACATGACATGCAAAAAAAGTGGTTCAGATCTGAGAAAAAAGCAATGTCAACAGAGCAGAGAGATAAAAGAGAAATCAGTGATGTCTGATAGGTGGGAATAACCATATTTGTAGGTGAAAATCTGCACAACCTAGAGAACGCAGCTAGTTACATTCCAGGAGAGGCAAGACACTTCCCAGAATAAGCATTTATATTTATATTTTAGATTTATTATTATTTTTCCTTTTGAGTAGGGAGACAGTGGTAATTATTTATTCAGATCCTGAGATTCCAAAGGACCTTGATTTCTCTTATCTATTTGGGCACTTTTTCTCCTTTTTTCCTTGACAAACTGGTTCAGTGACTTGCTTTAGTAAAATGGACGGTATTTCCTACAGTATATTAGAGTATTCCCGTAAAAAGGATTCTAGAAAATTCAGATTTTTTAAACTTTTGAAACAGCTCTCATGACTTTACCAAATAAAAAGCAGCTAGAAACCAGAAAAATCAAAGACAATCTCAGTTTGCAGGAGTACCTAATAGGTCAACAATAGAAGAAAATTGTCTATATATGCTTAAGAACTCCAAAACCTTTCAGATATTAATGCCTGTAGAAAGTATGCTTAGGAATAATGGAACTAGTACCACTGTGGGGGCCAACTGTCCAGAAAAAGAAAGGCAAAATAGACAGTGTGAAATCACAGGAAATGGATATGCTTCAAAACCAAGGTATCTTTCCTTCACACACCCAGTAAGAGGGCTACGAATTCACAAAAAAGGCACAGATTAAGCAGCAGGGAGCATGTCAGTCTGTTCCACTCACTCCAGCAAGGCCTCAGACAAGTTCCTCCAGGCATAAAGAAACACAATTACTCAAAACTAAATTTCTTGCACTTCTTTGCGGCACTTCTGAGACAACCCACTGTCACAGACGAGCTGCTTTACTAGGCTTATATGTAATATATGATGTAGTTGTTGCTACGTGTCCATAGCTGTCGTATAATTCACAAAACAGGTAATTTTCTGCATTTTGACAGGACCAGATGAACATGAGTCTGGCTGGTGAAGATATTTTCATTCAGCCATAGCACCAGTTTTAAGAGCTATGCAAGAGCTTATGAGGACGAGAACAGTGGCCAAGCTATATATTGGTTACAGAGAGCTCATAAGGTTTACAGAATGATGCTTCAGCCCTCAACAAACAGTAGGAGAGGAACTGGTCTTCCATATCATCCATCCAAAGAAACAATAGCACTGAACAATCAAGGATCAGAGTGCAGCATACCATTCTCAACCCATTTAACTTCCCAAAACAGTACTGGAAATTGTGTTGTCATGAATGTGGTGTTATACCTACAATATTAAACTTACTAGCCGTTGTGACAGAGTAAAACATGCATATCCATCAAAATTTGTTTCTCATGGACTTTTCTTATACTAGCAAAAATTTATGTATCTCATTTGAAATTACCATTTGATGCTCCTTGTTGAATAAGAGACTTAAAGGTGGTGCACAGCAGTTAATTAGTAATCAAAGTCTGACAGCTACAGCTGCAAAATGTTTGTATGATAATTTCAAAATTGAAAATTATTTATTTCACTCTACATGAAATTAGTGTACACTCATTAGAAAGTCAGTGATTATCTTGAAAAGTACTACTGGAACATTTCAGCAGCTTTGCTACAACATTAGAAAGTATACAACATATATCTCCAGACCTATAACCATCTACTCTTTCTCATAATTTGGTGTCAGCAAAGTTTTTAGATCTTAACATTATAACTGAAAACATACTCAGCAGAATGTTTAACATGGTTCATAATCAGAATGCTAATTTTTTCAAATCTCAGCACTAAGAGTTTAAACTACTTTATTAATAAACTACTTTATTAAGCTATATATAAAACAGATATATAACTAATATACGTGCACATTGCAACAAAGGAAATTCTGATTAAATATAAGGAAAAAACTTTGAAATTATGGTGGCTATAGACTGGAAGAGGTTACCCACAGAGCCTGTATAATTGACAGCCTTGAAGGTTTTAAAAGCTGTCCTGGCTAGGGCCCTGAGCAACCTGGTCTAACTTTGAAGTTAGCTCTCCTTCAATCAGGAGATCAGACTAGATGACCTCCACAGGTCCTTTTCAACCTGTTATTCACTGATTCTACAATATATATTGAAAAACTCAATTCAATATATAATAATCAAGGATGGGGATCATCTCGAATACAGGTATCTCAAGTATCTTATAAAGCTCCTTCTGTAATACAGCAGTTCAACAATTCAGAGGCAAGCACAGCTCCTCTGCACGTACCAGTTCCATTGCTGCATCCTGCATTAAATACATATACCTACCAGCACAGTACTCTCACTGTTAAAAACAAAGAAAAAAACAACCAAAAAAACCCAAACCACCACCACCACAAAAAAAAACCCCTCACCCCAAACCCAAACTCAAAGAAACAAATCGTACACGGAGCAAAAGAGATTCAGAATACTTTGTTAACTGGTGAGATTCTACTGCAGTATACCTTGTGGCTGACTAGTTTTAGATAATGTAGTATCACTGAATATTCCAAGATACAGACTTTTAAGTTAAAAACACCCTAAAAATTGTTTACACACATACATAGACATATATGTAAACACATATATACATATAGGCACCCTATGGCCACATATCAGTAACAGGAACAATTTAAGGTTTATGAAATATTAAATATAATTAAGATTACATTGAGGAAGTAATATCCATTACAAAATGCTGATGTTAGACAGCAAATATTGACCTTTATAATTTATTAAGTGAAAAAGCCTTAATTTGCTTGTTATTCAAACTTTAACAATAAGTATGATAGCTTAGATGGCAGAAAGAAAAAAAAAAACAAACCAGCATTTGCTATCACTTTGCATTAACATTTTGACCAGTCAACAATTCAGCAGTGATGAAATGTGCAGTTTGATTCAAAGTAAGACAAGGCTATTTAAATAACTCAAAATAAGAAATGGGTATTGAAACATTAGAATTTTGATAAGCGATCACAGCTGCACTAGAATTAGTTTCTATAGCAACAGAGGAAATAATGTGGAGAATTGCACTGCAATACAAGATGGATTCCTTACAAACACTGCTGTTCAAATAGAAAACTTTAAAATTATTCACTGTATTAAAATATTTCTATTAAAATGGTTATTCAAATATCCTATACCTTGTATTTCATACATTGTTCTATTTTCATTCTCCAGGATTCAATTCTAGTCCATCCATTCAAGTTTCGTATTACGTTTTCACATTTTCCCCCACTGCTTACCTTCCTCTTTTAAAATTAATTAAAGTGACCTATTCTGAAAAATACTGTATCTTCAATCTCAAACTAATCTGCATTGTCAATCATTTTTTTAATTATCCCTACATAGAAGCACTCATTACATTTATTTTTCCAGCAGTGCACTTGTAAAACATAAGCAAACGCTTTGCACATGCTATTCATAAGAAGCTGCATCACAGCTATGAGAATTAACATCACTATGGAACTTCTGAAACTTGTAGTCATGAGACTTGCACTAGCTTTTATCAGTGTGCGCTCTCATGTCCTAAGCATGATTAAGAAACCATAGCAAATCTATTAGTATTCACAGACCGAATACCCATAAGATGGTAAGATAAAAGCCTTTCAGTTGAGCATATCTTTAGATTTCAAATGTTGCTCATTTCTAACACTAAGAATTATTGTTTCATTGCATCATCTCTGATTCTAGCTATTTTTGGCAGCTAATTAAAAGCATATGCCTGAACCTTTTATGTATTTTGCCCTTATAATGAGACCTATTACTCTGGCTTATTCTATCCTTTTGAGTTCCAAAGTATCTTTCGAGTTACCATGGATACAAGTGATATGCTTTCTCCCACAACTGCTTTGTGTGCCTTATCAAACACCAGAAAAACTGACACAGTCGGAATCTGAGCCATCTATACAGGATGAATATCTAACCCCTTGGAAGTGTTCCTCTTCCCAATACCCCCCAACACCCCCCCAAAAAACTGAGGTATGCCATATACTAACATTTGTAATGAAATAAACAAGCAGGTTCTTTTCTACCTGAAATCTAGTACTTTTGCTCAAGGAAAACAAAATGAAAAAAGGTGCAGATATAAAACAATTTAATCTGATCAGCCCTGAAACAGTGTTAAAATGAAAACTGGAGCACACAGAATCATTCTGAGTCTGCCGTTTATTTTGAGTTGACAGAGTTTAAGTGTTTCTAGATGAACATATCCACTGGAGATGTAAAACGCAGCAGATTTCAGCAAGCATTTCAGAAAGGAGTTGCAGAAACATTGTATGCAACTCCAAGATTATGCATTAACTAGCGTAAATAAAACTCCCTTAAACAGAAATTGTTAGACCTCTTTATACCAATTTATTATGGGCATTTTCAAATGCAAATTGCATTCCAACAAGCTGGGAATAATTTGTACTAATCAGTCAAGAAGAGGGCAGTTAGGAAACTGATTTTTCCATTATGTTTCTGTATTCTGACCTCTTCTTAAAAATAAAAGACTCTCTCCCACTCAGAGAGCAAAATTTACATAGGATTCAAAAACCAAGTGCTGATACTAACATAATCTGAATTAATGTATGAGAAGTAAAGGGGAATAACCAGAAGAAAAAATAAATTATTGTAATATGAACTCAATATATACTCATTCAAGAACCGTCTCCCAACTTTCAAGCATTAAATCAATGGAAAGACATCAGTTACATAAATGAGTGCCACAAAGGCAACTAATAGCTAGAGAGCCAGAGAAGAATGGGTAGGCAAATGCTGCTTTTGCCCCTTTTCCTCCATTATCTAAAATTCCCTAAATATTACAGCAAAACACTTGACAAAAAATTTACCTGACTTGCTCATGTCCACAAGCTCAGACTTGCTTTAAAATACAGAGATGTTGACGCATAATGTCTGAGCTACAGACACTGAAGCATAAAAACCCAACTCTTACCCTTGTTTGTATTAACATTATGAAATAACTATAATTCTGGTAAGTTTTGCACAAGCACATATGAACTAAAGACATTAAATATTTTCATTTTTCTAACAGTGTCACTGTAGGTTAGATTTACATGTGCATGGATTTCATAAGATGCATTTCTGTCAACTTTGAAATTTAGCTTTGAACTGTCTCAGGTTATGATACTTTCTTTTGGGGATGAAAAACATCCACATAATGTTTTTACTGTGAACATTCAACTAGAATTAAACCTCACTTTTTTTTCCTGGAAATTTCTTTTAAAAGTAACTGAAAGCTGGAGAACAATGAAAAGGAACTCTCAGTTGACTGCTACATAGTGGTATTTATGGTTAGTCATCTGTATTATCAAAACATTACTAGTTCTGTAGTTTAATGTTGGAATCACTCTCAAAAAAATGAGCATCTGGAGCAGTGGAGATATTTACACAATGGCTCTGTACTCCTGCCATTACATTCACCATTACATATGCTATCGTTTCTCCTCTGTGTAATATTCTCCTGGATTATCCGCACTGTGCACAAAAGCACACAAGAGATCCCCCATTCCTCTCTGACTAGAATTCAAGTGCAAACTAGTATATTTTAAGAAATAACTACCATTGTTACCATCCTTCATAAAAAGGGTTAAGTTCTTCCTTTGCAGAATCTCACAGTTGTCTGGAAATTGTCACTGTTGTTCCCTACACCTCTGAGGCCAACAGATTGCCTTTAGCACTAATAACAACTACAGGTTTTATTTCCAAAGATTTTCTTCTTTTAAAGCCCCTTCTTGTTAACAGGAAGGAAATGGCACAAGGAAAGCAGATGATTCAGAACAGTGGTTCACATTGCCAGTGAAAGGAATTTTGCTCTGAAAACAGTCAAAGATAACAGCCATTATCAAACAGGATGATGAATTTCTCTGAAGGAGAGCATTAGATGCTAGTCTCTTAAAAGATTAATTATTCCTCAGTTACAAGGGAAAATGACTATCAACTCAAAACACCTTTTCAAATTTTACCAGATCTACTCAAGAGTTAGCTATTGGCCAAATTTTGTGTGGACATACAATTCATGATCCAAGATTTGACAGGAAAACAAAAAAAGATATCAGAGCAGTACATCAACTTCATCTTCAAGAAGAGCTTTTAAATCATACATTTACTTGCAAATTTTCATGTGATTATTTCTATACTAAGATGTAAGCAAATAAACACTGTAAAGTCCGAGGAAAATACATCATTATTCTCTCTTGTTATTCTCATAATCTAAAGATAGTTCCATTCTGGCATTATGTAGAGAATTTAACATAGCCAAATATGAAGGACTCCAAGCAAAATAATTTTGAGAAGGTAGTTATAAATTAATGCAAAATTAGACTAGTTTTTTGTTTTGTATCCATCAGATCTTGAATATAAGGGCAATAGTTTTTTGATTTTCACTCAACTCATCAAATTGCCACAAATGCTACATATGCAACAGAAACACTTTGAAGTATAATAAATCTTAGTAAAATGTAAGATAGATGGCATTGCACTTTTCATTTCAGAGTTGTCTTTTTTTCTATTAAAATTCACAGGAACTTGGACAAAATTCTAAAGATACTATCTGTTTTAAATCTTACTAACACAGTGTTTTTAGTGCTGAGGATTTAAAAACAAAAGTTCCAGAAGTCATTACATGGACTACCAAACTACAGACTGCTAAAATACAGGGAAAACCAAACAACAGATCAGATACAACAAAAAGAGAAACTATGATATACTGGAAGCCACAGAAAGTTTGAGGAAAATCAAATAACATTCAAAACAAGATTCCTTGAAGATAGGAAGAAATTAGTCTAATAACTAGTGTTAATCTCGACCAATTTAAACAAGAACAGACGCTGCCCCTCTGTTTTGCCAAAAGATGCAGAGTTGGCCCTGACCTTTCAGTTACGATTGTGTTTTCTGGTACAGATGTCAACTCTTTGCAGTAAACAACAGCAATCATGTCACCTGTTCAAGTCATATACATAAGCTGCATTTGTTCGGGCTGAGCATTTTCAAAGAAAAGAAAATCACACCTGAAGTCAGCCTCTTGAAGAGATGAACCTTTTGTAGTTGCATTCTCCAAGATTTGGATTTTTCAGATACACATGCTCTTATCAGCTCTATTTTTAACCTGCCGCTCATATAGGATACTTAAAATTCTGAACATGTTTACATTATCCATCCAGCAGGCTAATGGAACTGCATACCAGACAGTCATGCATAATTCAAATCAATATCCTCAGGCTTGCAACTCTAAGTCAAAGCTGCCTTTAAATAAGCTGGGTGTGACTTTAACATGAATAAAATGTATCTAATTTTTAACCTTTATCTGACAAATTGATATATTTGCAAAGGAATGTCATAAATCTTCTTTAAAAATTAAAACAAATAGAAAATAATGATAACTGAAAATCTTTTAAGAAACACTTCTAAGGACAAAATTCAGAATGGTTCAACAAGACTGAGCGCAAAGGTTTCAAATAGGGAGCTGGGTAATTTTTTCTTTATTATTTTAAGCAAAATATACAAATATATACATAAAACCACATGCTGGCAGAATATTAAGTGGTGTGGAAGGTGAACGTAGCAGGATTTCCTATTTACAAATTTAAAGATCAAGCTTTAATTGAATTGGGCATAGGTGACTACACACAGAAAATCTTATACCCAGTTAAGCATGTCTGCTAGCTTCTCTCTAAGGACCGGAATCAGAATTTCCATAATAAAATAATTTTCCCTTTGAGTTTTCCTATGTGCTTTCATGAGACCATGATGCCATCACAGCAGATAACCTTCAGCCATACTGAAATGACCAGAAGCGTGGCAATTACACTAGTTACGGATCTATTTCCAGCTTACTTGTAAATACAGTGGATGAAAGGTAATTACAAACAAAGCCCCCCCCAGCCCCCCCAAACCCCTGCCCCAAACCAAAAGAACACAAAACAAACAAAACAAAGGACTTCAAGTTGTATAATATATCATGCCTTCCCTTTCCCCCAAGGAAAATATTCCAATAATTCCTAAAAGTTAGGATAACTTTATAACACAAAAGTGTTCTAAGTAGTATGTCAGAGCTTATTTTAACAAGAAAAAAAAATACAGATCTTTGCCTCCACAGAAGCTATAGACACAATTTCTTGTTTACTCAGATACAATACAGTCCCAATAAATAATATACATGATTAAAATAGCTATGAGAATAGTCATCCTAACAATAAAATACCTGTTATTAGATAAAAATGGTAACACTGTTCATCTTGTTCAAAGACAAAATATTCATTAAATAATTCCAAGAGAACACTTATGATATAGCTATAGCATGTCTATGAAATTGATACAAATATATAAGGAAATTAATCTACACTGACTAGGTAACAAAAGAACAAGAGTTCAGTTACAAAAATAACCTGTTGTTCTTCTTTTAGCAAAGAGATGGTTAAAACATAATGTGATCAGATTGTAAAAACCAGTCCTAATGGCAACTGGTCTTTAACCTAGGGGAAAAAAGCACAACCCGGAGGCAAGCATTAGTCTCAGACTAGAGATAAAAATCTTTTTGTTTTTAACCTTTAAGCATAAGAAGAATGATCCATTTATCCACAGGCGCTATGGAGCAAGAACTGATAAACTGTTCTTTTGTAATAATTTTATGTAAAGTTGTAATAGTGTTTTCAGTTCTTGTATTTATGTAACAAGTACCACTCCATTCTGCTGACCAAGTAGCATGACTATTCCCAGCAGGTTGAGTACTGGGTCTACGCAGGGTAAAATTCCTTTTTCCAATGCACCCAATAAATGTCTACACAGATATTTCCAGTCTACTGTTCAATCCTGTTTCTTAGTCACTCATTCCAAGATAGAGCCATGGGATCTCTGCAATTAGGGCTAAGATTAATGAAAACTGTACCTTCTTTTGTCTATTCTGTGGGAGTCTTTCAGAACAAGACATGTCTCATGGTATACATGCATAAAGATCAAATAAACTGCTCCCCTGTATCACTAGATATTACGATAATACCAAGAAAAAAGAATGCCCATACCCAATAGCTTTTAGATCATATTAGTACAAGAAATACCTAGTCTTCAATGTGAACTCTCAGAATCACCAAAAGCACTAGGTTCATCAAGGAAGCAATCTTTTCTGCTGATATAGTACTACATCTTGTGTTTATATAACAAATCAGTTCTACATTTTATTAATGTAGAAGATCTATATCAAATACAATGCCACAAGGAACTATTTCAGCCACAAGTATCTATGTGAACTTTTCCCAGTTAATGACAGATCTTGATCCTTTCATAAATTCCAGATTCAAACAGAAGAGAGACTTATTCAAACAGTAAGTTTACAATAAATTGGAAACTTTCCTGTAATTATTAATGTATGATTTACAACGCTTCAGAGACATCACATTGCTAAGGGTGACTTTCTTCAAAGCCTTCACATCAATGCAAAGGGTATTTCTTCAAAGACTTCAAAATGCTGGCAGGAGAAACCTAATTTGTGAGATTGCTTTGCTCACTTGAGTGCATCAGGAAAAAAAGCCCTTTCCCATTGGAGAACAGTTTTTCCTTCTCTTTGGAGTTGGTCTAGCTGGAAAAGGGATTTTCCTGTTGAAAAACTTATCATTATCACTGACTTTGAGTATTGTTACTAGTTTTCTTCTCTCAGCAGCAGATGACATGCATGCTTTAACGTCTTTTTCCAGCATCTCTGCTGCTAATCACGGGATAAATCCATGATTTCAGAATTATTCAAATTCATTCTATCAAGCACTTTCATGTGTGTCCTTTGGTTGACAAGATTGTGCACAACTTTGATATCATCTGTCTGGCTTTTAATCTCAAAAGTTCTCAATGTAAATCCATTCTGTTCCAAACTGTGTTTAAACTCAGACACAGATCTCCTTTGCATTTAAATCCGATGTTTACATCTTGCCACTTCCGTAATAGTCCTCAAGAAAATTACAAGAATAATATTGAATTACACATGTATTTTCTACCCCTGTCTGTGAATTCTGCCCATTCCAGGTCTCCAGACTTCGTAAACACTATGCTTGTCTGCCATTCATGCAGGTAAAGAACCATAACCACAACACGATCACAGCCTAATACATGAATTACTTACACAAAAAGTTCCTTGCTATTGGGAACTTTTCAGAATACAAAGGATAACACTTTCTTGGGAAGTAAAAAAGATCTGAATTCTGTAAAACTGAATAAAATACAGAGCAAATGTTAATCTTTAAATCACCTTAGCCTCTGCAATGCTCAGTTGACTATATTTTTGGGAAACATGCATCATAATTTCAAATACTTAACAAAACTGACTGTCTTCCACTATTATAGAAGAACAATAGGGGACTGTCATAATGCCCTAGGAAGCTACTTTTAAACTCTTAAAAAAAACCCCAACAAAACAAAACAAAAAAACCCACAGCATCAGAGAAATTAAGTAGAAAGCAACAAAAATCAAGTTAGGTCTGGACACTATTCTGCAGATCCTTGAATTACAAAAGTATCTTTTGTATTACACAAAACTATCCCTAAAACATTCCCTTAATATTGCTATGGATTGCACTGCCACACTCCCCAGAGGCTTTAAAACCACAAAAAATTCCTTTCTCCAATTTTTAAGGGCTTGGAGCCAATGAAAAGTCACTCCAATTTACCAATAAATAGGAGGCAGATACACATAATCAGGGATCAGAACTTTGTATCATTAGTATTGCATCATTGCACTTTCTCCTGTACTACGTGAAGATTTTTAATTACTCTTAAAGTGTCAAGAGTAGATGCCCACATAGTAGAACATAAGCATAAGGAAGCTGGATCAACTAAAGAAATGTTGTAATTAAAAAATCCCCCTTTTCTCTCCCCCCAAAATTCTAAGTGCATCAAGAATTATATCAATTGATAGTACACAAGTACTATCAGCTGAGATACATGAGTATGAATATCTGGAATATCTCATAGCTGTAACATGACTCAGCCTTCAAAATACACTCTGAAACATTTGGGAAATATTGCTCTGAAGATTACTTAAGACTTGTCTTAAGTGTCTTTACTGAAGACCCTTTCAAAGTATCTTGATGAATGTACTATTTGAAGCCCTAGGTCTATCCAAAGCTGCTGGCCAAAAAGAGTATTTTCTTCCAATAGGTGTTACGCCAGAGAAATCTCACAGGTGATCTGATAAAAACACATCAGAGAAAAATGGGTGGCCACCTTCTTCCTAAATACTCTTTCCATTGTATTTCTAATTCACTTCTTTAAAGCACATTAGAGGAAAAAGAAGACAAATAACTATTTTAAGTTATGATCTAGTATTCAACTGAACTTCCAGTCTCCCAGCCTGAATACTAGTTCATAGCTCTTATTCCACATAAGCCATCTTCTTGGCCTGTAATTCTTAGCATCTGAAATGTACAGATAGATAGATCGATTTTGAGAGAACTTTGTGGCCTTATTTTGCTGAACGCAATACAACCATACTGAGGCTCTCACTCTATACTTTTGAAACAGTAAGTCTTCATTCACACTTGACTTGAAAATAGATCTGCTTATATGAAAGGAATAATGATAGAAACTAAACTGGAAAACATATGGTTATCATGGGATTCACTGAGTGATCCATTGTTCCTCTCTTAGCCTGTCCACTGGCTTTCACCTTAGCTTGACAAGTCTGAAGAGGTAAGGTCCTGCTTTACAGAAGGTATTTACCAAGGAAAACTACCCCCGAGTTGCTTTAACAAACTGGGGAGCTTCACCTGTATACCAGTTTTGAGGTGCTTATGTTGGGAAGATGCTGAAAGAAAATCTCTCTTTGTACTTCAAGTAGTCCAGTGAAAAGGCTCTTCCCAAGACATGAAAACTAACAAAAGAGAAAGAAAAGGCAAAAAGCTGCATACAGAATCAGATCCAAGAGATTCCAGAAGAACAGTCGCCTTCACGTGCAAAGATTGACACTGAGGAGCAAGGCAAACATATGTCCAACAGACACATCAACATAAAGTGCCGAAAGCCTAGAGAAGAATAAAAGTGGAGAAGATAAACTACAAAAATAACATCATACTCTACCTTCACAATATGGAAAAGATGGATAAAATCCAGTAGCATATGCCTGCTAGAGCAGCAGATTCTCATTTAAGAGAACTTATGTTTTCTCACTGCAGTCTTTTAGTGCTTCCATATGTTTCCAAAAAACCTTGTGAAATGTAAGGCACTTGGGCCAATCTCAGAAACAGAGCCTCTGAACAAACATGTCTTCAGCTGTGGGGCTTTATCAATTGAGAAGTTAGAAAAAGACTTTAAAATAGGCTGGAGATGGAACCTGTGGTTGTACTGATCTGGTAAACTATAGCTAAATAAAGTACATCTAAGCATGCTAAGTAAGCAAGCAAGCTTACTACTTTCTTCCATCATGATGCCACTTTGCCTCAGAATTGGGATCAATCCCCCTTGCTTGCTTCCTGATTTTGCACAGCTGTTAAAGAGGTAATTTGGGCAACACGTGCTTTAAGAACATCACAAATTAACTATAAAAAGACTGTTTTCTTCCCCTCTTCTACCCTTCTCATCTCAAGGGATTCAGAGAATTTTGATTTCAAAAGCAAAGAAGAACCTACAACTTTTGACATCTGCCTGCAAAACTGTAATTTCAATATATTTACCCTAACATTTCTAAGTTTAAAAACTTCCATTTTTATGAATTTATGGGACTTCTTCCTTAAAAAAAATATATTGTACTTGCCTGTGAAGCTTATAGAGATAACAAAGACATAACTTGCCTGTATAATGTTTGAGTTTTTAAAGTTCAGAAAGTACTCACTATTGGAGACAGAGGCTACTTTAATGTCATATTGTACATTTTTTTGAAATTGAAGTTACTAAGAACGTATGGTCCATGTAAGATCACAACAATATAGATACTAAAAAATATTTCCAATTACCAAAGTACAAAGAATAATGCCCATTTTAAATTTAAAGTTTGTACACTTCCTTGTTTAGACCACTAGTTCAACTCATACTCTCCTTATTAGCAGAAATATCTTACAGTGTTATTTTTGTGGGTTTTTTTTTCCTTATTTTTTGTTCTTTATTTTCTGAAACAGATGTGTAATATCACAGCCTGTATTAATCCCCTCTTCCAAAATATTACAAATAATTGGAGCACATAAAGGCAATAGTACATATTCAACAGGGTAGTAACAGCATTTGAAATGGTAGGGAATAATACAAGAAGTAGGATGCACACTATAAAAAATGAAAAGGAAGTTTTATCAGGATATGTATCAAGAAGGAAAAAAGGTCACTTCAGGAAGTATCCATACTTTACTGGATAACATGAGAAAGGACACAAAGAATATTACTGGCAAAAATTAGATTTCAGACTTTGAGCTGACCCTAGAACTCTGGGCCTAAGCACAGAGACTGGCTTAAGTCCACACATATATATCAAGAAATACTGTAGTTATACAGGTTTGTCCTTTCTGTGATTAAGAGTTTTGGGTCATTTGTGCAAGAATTGGAAATTTCAGGTGTAAACCTATCTTCTGTACCATTTTACTTTGCCATCTGTACCACTTACTTTGCCATTCCGTACCATTTTACTTTTGATAATGACATTTGTCATCATCTTGATTTTCCAATGAATTAGGTTTTCCTTTAGAGATACTCTGGAATTAAGCCTGTCCATGAGGAGTTCACTGCAAAAGTTATATATTTATAATAGCTTGGAGTCTGTAGAAATACTTGCATCTAAGCACAATTTTTTTGGTTTTTTTTTTTTCATTTAAAATATACACTATAACTCATCAAAATCGAAGTGCATCAAATGCACTACACAAACATATAAAGTGGATCAGACACTGGTCACAAGCAGGTATTTGTGAACTAAAATTTAAAAACCTAAATTTCATAGAATGAACTAAAGTACTAGTAGAACATTCTATCACTAGAATACACCAACACAACTCACAAAATATATTGTTTTCTTCATTTAACTATTAAAAACATTATACAAAATGCCATGTCAGTTCTATATAAATATGCTGAAAAGAAAGATTAATATGGCCATCTAGAGGACAAAGAATGATGTGAAAACATACCACACACATTTTCAGGCTTCAGAATAAAACATTTTTAGAGGCATGCAGCCAGAAAATAGATGTAATAAACTAATTACGTAATTGATAATAAGTGAACCTTAAAATATGATCAGACATTTTGATGGTCTTAGTATTGTAAACATTAATATTATACATGTTTTTAGCAATGTAACTAAAGCTTACAGGGTGTATTAATAAAGACAAGATTATATTTTTGTCTCATTAAATTTTGTGTGTGCACTTAAGAATGCACACATATCTAAACAAACAAATATAAGAAGTGAAGACTGAAGTGTAAAGAGTTATTAGTAAAACTGTTTATTGACTCCTTTGAAAACACACAGCAAGATGTGTTGCAAGATACAACATGTGATAGAGATTAACTGCGGAGGAGAAATTAACACAGAACTTTCCGAAAATGAAATATCATTTTCTTTGCTTGTATTAAGCTACCTCTGATGGAATTTTTAACGATATCATCAGAGGCTGATTTATAAGCAATGAGAAGGGGGGAAACAGAGATGAGACAAAAATGACTTCTGTCGTCTCATCACTTCACTGTAACAACTATCAAGCCCTGCTCAACATACGGACTGATTGGTGCCTGAAGCTGGAAGTACAGCTGAAATGTTTAAGTCTTAAAAGCAGAAATGATAAAGTATATATGAGGAAACAGAAGCACACAAAGTCAGATATATTGACAATTTGTTTTCGTATTAAATAAAGTGCATAGGAACACATTGCTTGCTCCCCATCCACTACAAAGAATCAAGAAATGGTCCTATCATTTGCCTTTACCCTTCTTATAAAAATAATTCAAAAGCCATAAAAAACAAGTATTTAATGAAAAATTTCAGGATTCATAAGGCATCAAGTCTTCTACAGATTTATTTTGCAAGTTTAAGGAACAGTAAAGCTTTGAATTTTTAAAAACTTTACTGAAACACCTAGAATGTTGATGGTCTCCACTTGGAATCAGAGATTTTTAACCACATCTGTTCAGTGAACTGTTTCTCTGAACACACATGAACTGTTTGGTAGTGACAGCCAGTTTCTGGTTTATTTCTGCCTGCAGGCTTTCTTCATGAGGTTTCCACCTTCTCTTTTCATCAAAGTTCTAGGTTGGGCAGCTTTGTCTCTGTAATGATCATAACGTAATGACGCATACTCTGCCTTTTATGCTATTCTAACACATTTTTATCATTATGCAAAGATTCTTTCTTTTATGTTTGAAATAATTTAGGAAGAACATAAAAAGTAGTAACACTAATTATTCTAGTGTGCCACCTTCAGGTCACTGAAAAGTGAAAAATACTAGGTTGTTTATCTGTTGCTATGTCCAGTATCACAAAACTCTTTTTAATAGTATTGAACATAATTTTGTTGAGACTAATGGATTGCAAAAATGAGACAAAATCATCACTCTAATTTGCAAGCATTTTGCCAAAAATGATAGAATGACTGCAGGCTATCAAATAAATAACGTTGCTGATTCTCCACTCCTTTTAAAATGTAGGAAGAGAATGCTCTCACAAGCAGCAACAAAAGCAAAATACTGACAGTATTAGAGCTTTTTTTGCAAGTTGAAATATGTGGTTAAAAATTTACAATTTTCTAAGTTAGAATGTTTTGATAGCTTTTGGTTTAAAAGTTTTTTTCCAAACCCTGAATGTTCTTTCATTATAATAAATTCAACTTGCATACTAATTTTAGAGTGAATATGTGTGTGCATATATAAAAATGGGGTTTACATCCAGTCGGCTTCCTGAATGGCAAGAGCATTGAGAAAGGATAGCAGCTGGTGACAGATATCTTTAGCAATAGAAGAAAAAACTGAAAAGGAGGAGGGAGGAAAACAATTGTAACTTTCCTGATGCAGTACTTGGACTTGCCAACAGGGTTCTTTTGTCTTAGATTCTAACCATAATACAGATTTCCAGGCTGGAGTTCTCATTCCCCAGAAGAGCATAAAAGTCAGTGACTATGAATTTTGATGATCTGATAAGGTGATAAGGAAGACAATTATTTAAAAAAAACAAACGAAAACAAAAAACCTGGATACAGGCTAGCACAATGCCTTTGGAGCTTAAGTCTTATAGGGGCAAAGTAAAAAGCTCACATGAACTGAGAACTTTTCACTGAGAAGATGAACTAGATAGGATAAAAAAAACCTGAACAACTGTGAAATAGAAAGAGGAATGTCACAGGTTCCAACATGAATTATTCTATGACTGTTTCAACAGCCAGCCTCAATAGTTTGAAAAGAGACAAATACATTATTCTGGGTATCTGAAAGTTGTCGTCTTGCATAATTTGTATCTGGTATTATTTGCTAATAAATAGAATTGAGTTTTCCATCTTCTGTTAATATACATCACCAATCTTTCCCAACAGTCACATAAGCCGTACAAAAAAAATTTGTATCTAATCTTTTATATCTCCCCCACCAATGCTGTTGATAGATCTAAGTAGATATAAAAATCAAACATGATACTTTCACTATCCCTCTTCCTTGTTGTCCTCCATCACAGTGCCCAAAGGTGGGTTCTTACCACCTGACCTCACCTCTGCATCTCCTTCCCTATTTGCTGGAACTCAGACTCCCAGCCTTCCTACAATTTAACAGCAAAGGAAAGAATAAAAATTTCTGATGATCAGAAAAGAATCCTCTTACTCTGCAACTTACTTCAATTATGGCTTTCATGTCCTTTGTGTCTTAACTTGGAATCATGAATGAGCATGCACTAATTTCAAATTTCAGTGGCAAACAGACTTTTCTATATTTGAATTACATCACATAGTAGAAAATTTACATTTTTTTCAAGCAATTCTGGACTGTATAGAACATTTAAGGACAGATATCTTTTAATTACATGTATCCACTTTTTTTAGACAGTATCAATCACTAGAAAACCTTTGCATTTTAACATATTAGAGGGAGATCAATAAATACGTTACTATAACACAGCATCTATATTAGAATCTGACTTTTATGTAACTTCAACAAAAGCTCACTTTTCATGCTAGAAAATGGCTATGGACACAGTTCTCACATATAGCTATTTTCAAGCACAAAAATTATATTGACAAAATTGACAGCAGAATTCTCAGCCTCTGTGTCAGGTTGTCACCCTAACTTAAAATCAAGAAATGTATACCACAAAAGAAAATATCCATTGTTTACATCCAACTTTTAATGCCATGGAAAAATTATATTAATCTAAACTTTGTAATATATTCTTTCTGTGATTTCAAGAGAAGAAAAGATACAGAACATTCCAGTAATGCACACTGCAATGACCATATGCACCATTAACCAATAACTAATACTTTGCTGCTATGACAGCTTATCAGTAAAGGAACAACAGCTCTTCTTTGTATTTATAACACCACAGTATTTATCAAGAGTTGCCATGCTTCCTTCCTAAATCAAAACAGTTTAAATTCCCCCCAAAATAAAATTACTAATGATAAAACTGTATGAAACTTAATATAACAAGATATTGTATCATTTGCAGTATTTCTGGAAGAATGCTCACAAGCCTGTGCCATTTTTTTTGAGCATGCACAAATATAAAAGATATCTGGATATTTCTTGCAGACATTGACTATTTGCAAGTCCAGCTGTCTTTGTCTAGGACTTAACTTATCCAGAACATAATTCTGAAATTTGGAATAAAAGGAATGCTTTTAAATCACTCTTACCTTCATCTATTGAGGCTTCACTACTGTATCCATCATATTCAGCAGACAGGGGACTATATTTTTGTCTGGTTTCCCATATATAGTTTTTTTGCTGTCTGCCATCCACCACTGGCAGCCTGGAACTCTGGGTTCTAGACAAGGCCTCATGATATTTACCCAGTGCTTCATCTTCACTCTCAGATGATGAACCATGCTGGTCTTTACTCATATAAGAGTTGTCTGTTTGAATAAAATAAAGCAAATCGACTACAGCTCAAAATAGAATACAACAAAATAACCATAAGAGGTTATCACTGAAGATATTTAACCTATTTCAATTAAAACTTCTGTAATATTTTAAAAATATCATCTCCTTGTAATTATAAGTATTATGTGATTTTGTAATTGGTTAGAGCTATTTTTATTTTCTAGAAAAACTGGAAGATCATTAAGCCCCCCAAAACCATTCTAAAACTTATTCAACAGAAAATGGATCAATTTATGTAAGGCAGCACACACTGAAGTTCTTCAAACCCTTCATTAAGTAAGAAAATGCTTAAAATAATTTATGTAAAGTAAGTCCAACACTGCTGCAATATTACATTTGGATATGTAACATATCAAAAAGGCAGCTCCTGATCCTCCATTCCCAGCTGATTTTTGCTGTGAGCATGCAGTGTAACATAGAAACGAAAGTGATTTACAAAGAGAAACCTACAACAAAATCGTCTTAAGATATTTATGTCAGTAGTGCTTAAACTCACAATAACAAATGGGGAAAAAGCTAGTGAAAGATGTTTGCATGCACAATTTTATTTAACTTACAATAAACAGCCACTTGTTCAATAACTGAAATTAATGCAGATTCTCACTGCAGACATCTGGCAACAGCAAAAATTGTGCAGAAGAATCTATCTAGTTAATTCTTTTATACCAGTTCTTCTATAATGCCCAATACTGTGGCCAACTTTTTCCAACTATATCTCAAGTATGACTTCCTCCCACAAGTCAAAGATTCAGCTCCATTTCTATTTTGGTAAAAAGAAAGCTTCCTCCTCCCTTTTCCAAAACTCACATGGATTCTGTCCAAATTTAACATGCCATGCAGAAGTTCTGCAGATTTCAAACTCTAATAGGCATTAAAAGAATTCATGTAAACTCAGTAAAGGTCAGCATTACCACTACTCTGTGAGCAAGCCTATGGTATATGATTTGCCAATGGATTTCCATTACCAGCAGAGCTACGAGATGCCCATAATGCTGTTTTTCAGCTCTTGATTCTGCAAGGGAATATTGTCTAACACGCTATCTAGCCACATTCAACCGCTTCTCCCCTCCCTGCTTTTATGCCCTCCTCCCAGTCCCCTATCCTTAGCTCTAGTTCTGCATTTCCACTCCCATTAGTCTGTCTTCATGCACCAGTCTCACTCCTCTGCCTAGGTATTCCAACTAAAGGAGGGTTTTGGCTTACCCAAAATTCAGCCATTTAAAATTAAAGTAACTCAACCTATTCCAGCCACCTAGGCCCTCTTTCACAGTCAAGTGTTTGCTTCTTCCTACTTCCTTCCCTCTTTTAGGTAAGCCTCTAGAGCAGATGAGTAAAATCACTTCCCATAGAGGTCTATTTCTCCCTGATACTCATACAAAAAGCCTATGCCGCAAGTTTAGGTAAGACATCTTTTGCAAAATTACATTTATATGAGTAGAAAATCCTAAATTCCTGTCTCCTGGCCCCATATTCCAGGTTCCTGCTCCAAGCACCCACTTGTGGTCTCTTATGGGGATTTCCTCTTCATTCTCTTTATCTATTCAATCCCAAATTCTTTTTACTTGCACCTAACCAACTACTGATGTAAGCTCAGTCTTTCACCCTTAGTTTCTCCACCTTCATGTAATGTTATCAGTTCTCTCCATAGCTGTCACTCATCCTACTTCAAATCCCAGTCTACCACTTGCACTGTGTCATATTCCTCACATAAGTCATGTTTATTCTCAATTCTTCTGTTCAAACTTCCAGTGTTCTTCAGTAACCGTAAGTATCAAAAGCAGGATAAGACCTGCTCTGTTCTTAAACCCCTACAATGAAGCATATGAGTGCAAATGGGATAGTTAGTGAATTTAGCAAATTATAAGAAGTGTTTACCATGCCTTTTCAAAAGGCAGAGTTTCTGAAGATTTACAAACTTGGTCAAACTTACATGTTTTTTCATAGAAGAACATGGGCATATGTGACATGGGAAAAGTGCTCTCCGACATTTCCACTACATACTCCAATATACAAAGGTGCTGAAGCATATTAGTGAAGCAGATGTGAAATCTACCTATTTTTTGCACAGATAACCAGCATGTTTTTCCCATACTCTATTCCAGGAAACAGCTAAAGATTTTAAAACTATAGCTTAAAAAAACCCCAAACAACAACAACAACAACAAAACCCAAAAAACCAACCCCCAAACCCCAAACCATCTCAGATAGAAAGCATGCCAAATTTCATCCCAAGTATTTCAAATTTGGCACACAGTTTTAGGAAACTGAAAATAAGGTCTTGAAATGGAAAATGTCAGGAAACCTTAACTGCAGATGGTGCTGCCAGCTCTACATGTAATGTGTACGTAATCTTAGTTTAGTATTTATAGGAAAACTGGTGCCTTAAAAAGAGTGCTAATGAGCAACGAGATCTTTCAAATCCAGGCTATCAATTTTAATTCAAGTCTAACAGATATGGTTCTTCCCATTGTATGGATGGCTACAAAGCAAGTTCAATTATTTCACTGATCACTTATTGAAAATACCATACCAAGCAGGATATATTCTGGCCAGCAGATTCACTCCAAGAGGCTGCCCAGAAAAAGAAGCCTCCTTTGCTGGTACACAGAGTAAAATTTTGTATCTCATATGGCACCCAACAGGTTGAAACCTGCCGCCTAGGAAACTTTTACAGATTTCCAGAACTATAATTAAAGTAGGGCATACCAGGACTAAAATATAGTGCCAGATATCAGTATTAGATACATCATTTATCATTACAAGAAATGTATTCACAAATGTGAAACTAAGTTCATTAATCAGTCTATATAAAGAATGGAATACTATAAAACATGGTAGCAACATGTTTGAAAGAAGTACTGAAAGTTATGCCTCTAATAATACACTGACATTTGTAAGCATCCAGAAGTTCTCAGTGATACCAGATATTTTTTCTCCAGTTCCTAGCATAAAAGAAAAAGAACAAGGATGTATACTATTACTACAAGTCATGAAACAAGAACTCTTCAGAGGACTTAAAAACCTCATTAAAGTTAAAACACAAGCTATCCATGCAAACATTTTTAAAATGAACAATACAAATCTGTTTCAGTTTCTTGGGGAAAAATAGCTTCCTGCACATTAAAAAAAATCCTCAGGGTTTTATGCCTCTACTTGCCACTTCTCTTTGGATTTTTATATCTTAGTTGGAAACTTGCCTACAAGAATTCAGGTTCTTATTAAAAACTTTCTTCTATTTGGCTAACACAAGTCATATGTAATTATTAACTATTGAAAGCTACTAATTTGCTTATTATGGGACCTAAAATGCCATTTTTGATAGAGAACATACTTTACAAATATTGTATTACGTGAAGAAATAACAGATAAGATCACAGTTTACCATACAAACACAGAAACCACTTCCTAAATAAAATAAAAAAACCAAACTGAAACAAAACAAAAAACCACCAAAACCCAACAAAAAAAAAACCCTGAAATTTTCAGACAAGGGAAAACACACACACTGAAAAAAACCCAAACCTATTTCTATTATGAAATCATTCATTTCTCTACAGAAACAGCATCTCCAGAAAAGCCCATGTTGCTTTATAAAAATTCGCTACACAGCCTGCAAAACAGTTGTGTAAAAATGCAAGGTTTTAATTCTTACTCACAAACTATTATTGTAATTTCACTGTCACATTGTTTAAGACTGGATGCTAAGGACAGCACACATAGCATCCATATCAAAAATACATAGGTTTTCTTTGTAACACTACAACTTTAGTTCTTTCTATACTTAAAATCACTTAATTGCCACTTCTCATTGAGTTTTGTGTCTTGAAATTATCTTACATATCCCAGAAATACATTCTGAAGATCTACTATAATGTAAATGTAGCCGAAGTTATTTTTTTTCTTTATCATCACATTTTATGCAATGCTTTTAAAATACATAAAAAAACCCCACTTTCACAGAACAAGTGTTAATTTCCAGTATTAATTAATTCATCGTTTTTAACAGAAACCACACAAGGCACTGCAGACAAGGTAAGAAAAACTGTATATAGAAAAAAGAAAAGTTAGAACATAGGAAAGGCATTTATTAATCTGTTCCTTTAGGTAATACTTTAAAAAGTAATTAACTTCCAAGAAATATCAACATAATTAGAGAATGAAGCACTGACAACACAGACATCCACAGGAAATGCTATTATTAAATATGCAAATTAGGTGAAAAAAGTAGGAAGTATCATAAGTTTCAGGAAAGGTTGAAGAATGGAGTTTGCTGATAGACTCCTCACCTTTTCCTGCTGTCTTCCTATTACATAGCTCTCTTTCTGATTTCTTTGAGTTTTTCTTTTTACCCATTTTTGCAATTGTAGTTGACACATATTCTTCATCCTTTGATATGAATTCTCCTTTTCTGTCAAAAAAGGCTTCAGATTTCTTTTCTTTTATTTCATTAATGCAATTGGGGTGGTCATTGTGCATCTTCTTCAAGCTGGAATCTGATAATTTTTGCTTCTGTACTTCAACAAGTTTTGTTTCTAAATCTTGGGGAACGTTCATACTGTGCACTTCTTCAGAACCCTTAAAATCACCTCCAGGTGACCGCGGTTTGATTTTTCTATGCAAGCGATTCCCAGATTTAGCTGATACTGCACACAGGCAATTGTCTTGTTCCTCAATAGAGTGCTCCATTGTAAATTTATTACTTTTCAGGTTACTATCCTTAAAGAACTTATCATTGACAAAACACTCATTTCCTCCTACTCCTTCCCTTTTAAAAGGTCCTCCTACAGTCTTCAAATCCTGAGGTACTTCTGTATCACTTGAATGATTATTACTATCTGTGCTTTTTAACCGGCACTGGTTTTTGTCAACAACATGGTCGGATACTCCATCTTGACTTGTATCTTTTTTTACAAAATCTAACGAATGAGTCTCTCTCTGTTCTGCAATACCTGTCTTCGCTTTCATATTAATTTCCTGAGAATGAGTTAATGATGGTGTATGTTCCTCTCTCCCTTCCAGGGGTTTATCATTCTGTATTTTGGAGCTTTCATCTTCTGCTCGAAGGCCATTTATCATGCTTGTTACTTGTTCTGTCACTGAATCAGCTACACTGTAGCCAACCTCTCCAACAGCACTGGTCAGATCATCCACAGCACTGCTAAGCGTGTTGACCAGTGAAGACACAGAGGGAAGGCTCAGATTCTGGTGGAGGTTTCTGAAAAACGCCATTTGTCCAACCTATGCAGCAACAACTTTTAATACCGAAAGGTCCTCTGCTTCACAAACAGATCAACTCCATTTCTCCAAGTTCAATTTGAGAGCTATTTGCTTTTGCTACCTCAAACTCAATACATTTACCAGGGGAAGTTGTAGCTTTGCTCTTTCCATTCAATATGCATTGAAAATAGTAAGAAAGCAGCTAAGTAAATATCTTGAAATGAAGCCACAATCAACCAGCAAAACCATAGTCTTTCATCAACTGCAGCATCAACTAGCCATAATAAAATTCATTCTTTTCAAAAATAAGACAACTGTGTGAGGTGGAAACATGGTTTTTTTATTCTAACCTGCAAAGAAGAAGTTATGAGACATTTAAATTATGTCCTTTCATCAATGTCACACTAAAACAAGCTTTTAACATAATAGCTGCACAAAACCACGCATCATGGAGACTTCTTCAGCCCAAAATATTTGTTGTCTTTTACATAAGGTAAGATATTTTGAAACATGAAGACTTCTTTTGTGGCAAAAGAAAGTTAAGATGACAGACTTAATTTCCAGCGAGGAGAACTTTTTCTGTCTCCAAAGAAATTGAAAATAAAAATTTAGCTGCACCTTTCAAAGAGGTAGAAGGGAAGAAAACCTCCCAAATTTCCCATTCCGTTCTCTGGTGCCTGCCTCTTCCTCTCAAGTCAGCTAACTAACAAAGCCCATTCAATTTCCACAGCCCAAAAGTAGAAAGGGGTTATTTTAGCAACCCTCAATATCTTTTTAAAGGTCTATTTTTTTAATTTCACATTATCCTTAAAGACCTTCTTCTATTAAAAAAGTATAGAAATAATTTGTTAGTCAGAGATAAGATGTCTTTAGTTTCTAATGTTTTACTTCTTTAAAATTATTTTCCAGGTGAGTAAATGCAAGACCTTCTCCAACAGGTCAGTGAAGGATTTTAACAGGCTGAGTGAAAATCCAATAATCCCATTCATAAATTTACTTGAGAAGATTTAATTATACACAATTATGGAACATTTAAGGTATATTAAAGAGTATTCTCATAGTGCAAGAGAAATATCTTCCCATAAGCAAATGTCAACTCTTCAGTTATATATAGCTGTTGAATTTCTGTGGCTTGTGAATACAAAGGTTTCTTCCTTTCCACATACTGCACAGTCATGGTAAAAGTCAACATTGTGAGTTTTCATCACTTGAGTCAAGCAATTATTTGTGTATTTCTACACATCGTTGTAAAAATGTGCATTCTTATAATTAAGTTTAGTACACTGTATTTCAGATACTTACAAAGTTTATCTTGTGAATTCTTTCTTGTAGTGTATCCTGAATCAAGATCTGGGAAACCACTAACATTTTCGAAACACATCTTCTTATTAATATATAGGAAAAGTAGCAACATGAGAATAATGAACACCCCAACAGCAGACAGGAATCCAATTGCTTCAGGAGATACTAAAAAGAAACAGAGAGAAACACGTTTTTAAAAGTCTTGTAAAAGTTTAACTCGTAAAAGTTATAATATTTATCAGAATTCATCATTAATAAATACTACTAAATTTCAAAATATATATGCAAATATAACCAAAAAAACACCATTTAAATTTGAGTTAATGTTTAATCATCTTTTCAAAGAATAGAAAAGTATCTGGTCCTAATCTAAGGGATGACTGACATTGTGAGCAAGAGGTTCTGCTGGAGTACTGGACCCCAAAACAAGACAGGGTCTCCGAAGAAAATGGGGAGATTATCAGCAGATGCCAAGGCCGATGATTTTTGATGGAACATCTGAGACAGCGCTGGAGCACTGGAAGGGAGCTAAGAGCATTCCCCTCTCCTGGAAGGGGCTGGATGTTTGGCTACCTGGACCCAGGGCCAAGTCTAAGACAGTGCTGCTGGGGAGGGACTGAGCCCTTGCTGGTGATGCCATTGCCTCTGCCAGCCATGTTCTGCTGAGCTCCCAGCTCCTTTTTCCTTAGGGACCAGCTGGCCCTTGCTGCTCTCTGACAAGTAGTATGCTGTGTGAGCAAAAAACAGAATGAGAAAAAGCAAATAATGGTATGTTCCTTGCCCTGGTACATGTGCCACTTGCATATTAACCAAGAAAGAGCTAAGTGAAATAGAGATAAAGCATACTTAATCAAAACCAGGTAGAGGAAAAAGGCTGAAGTAGACTGACATGTCTTAGAAAGTGCATAAAATAAAGAATATGTAATTGCTATTAAGCAGATAACTGAAAGGGAGTATTGGGCATCTTTTGCAGAGGTAGAATCTTGCAAGTCCATCACTATCCAAGTAACAACATCAGTAATACCATTTAAGGCCAAGAGTGGAAACGGTTTTAGAAATATGAAATCTGGGAATAGATGTAGCAAATTGGACCAATGGGGAAAGAGTAATTAAGAGGCAGCTTGTTTATCTGAAGGGAGACTGGGCAGAGAAAGGGATACAGAAAGGCAGCAAAAAAGAGGGCCTAGAAACGTAAGAAATAATGAACAAGTTATAAAAGCAGTTCAAGAACAAGAGAGGGCAGATGTTTTGACAGGAGGAGTGCAGATGCCCACAGACTATAATGAAGCTCACATGCTTCATTAATCAAGGTTGCCAGGATGTCAGAGGGAAGACCCTTGGGCAACCCACTGGACTCTCCATTGGGTTTACACATCCAAAAGACTTGATGTGATACGTTAAAGGGCGACAGAATTGCAAATTTGTTGCTAAGTAGTGTGGGAGGTTAAAGAACTATAATCCAATAATATTTAGGTGCAATTTATAAGAAAAAAGTGATAGAACTCAATAACTGCATGCAATTAACAATGGTGTAAAGCATTATAGAACTACTAAGTGATTCAGTCGTATGTTTATTAGTTAATTAATCTGTTAATTGGTTTATTAGTAGTGTGCTGATCAACTAATAAACATTATAGCCTCTTATATCAGTTATGTCTCAAACCTGCATTCTAAAGAGGGAGAGTAGGACCTTGAGGTAACAGACACCTTAACACTCCAAGTGGTTTTTGTGGCCTAAATACACAGACATGCATCTTTCAGGATTGAACATGGCTGCATTCATCTGTATGAAAGCTAGGATTTCACATATCCCTTTCTTTCAGCTGCTTTTGCTAGATTCTAAGTGTCCCTCTACTCACTACCATAAATCCCACTCTTGGGGGTTGATTTTTTTCTATTTATAAAAGATTTATGAAGATTTATCAGACTTATGAATTCCATTTGCCAAGATCTTGGCACTTCACTTTAGGAGTATAATGCTGTGTGGCAACATCTTTCACTATGTAAAAGGAGTGGGATTAAAGAAAAGTTGGCAACAGACGCTGCATTCTCAAGATATGCAATACAAAAGGACAAGAGGCAACAGTTCACAGTAGCAACAACAAAAAATCCAGTTGGAGATGAGGGGAAAAAAATTACAGAATAAGAGGGGTTTTTCACTGGAACAGACTGCCTAGATCAGTTATAAAATCCAACTTTAATGTTAGCCCTGCTTTGAACAGGGGGCTGAACTGGGAATTACTTTCCCAGGAGCCTTCCAAATTAAATTACTCTTTGGTCTACATATGTCCTTTGTAAATGTGGGCTCATACATCTATGTAAAAGTGCTGACTGAGAAACACACACAGTTCCACAACCTCCTCAGTTTGTTTTGCGGGATGACAAGGAACATTTGTGGTCCTGTTCTTAAATAATTATACAGGTGTGTTTTAAAAACTGGAAAAAAAAGATCAAAAGCAATGCACCTTACACCATCTAAAAGGAATTGGTCAGATTTGCACGTTTACTTTGAGCTGGACATCCAGACCTATCTGAAACTGTGAAAATTATTTTTGCTTCACTTTTTACCTCTGACCAGAAGAGATCATGTAACATTGTGCCTAGAACCCTGAAAATTTTCACATGAAAAGGAACCTGCCAACAACTTTGAACCACCCATCCTGACAATACTACTAAAAAAAATACCAGAATGGCAACCAAAGAACTCCCAAAATGATAAAACAGAAACCCCAATTACACTAGAACCTCTATTTAGTCAATATCAAACTTGAGTAAAATTTTTTCTTGTTTTATTAGATCGTACCAGAAAAGCTAGGAAAAAATTGAGCAACTGTCAACTGAGTTAAGTTGGGAACAGTCTTCTGAAGAACTGAAGGCAAAGCTAGAAATACTTGGAAACCTTCAAAATCTGACCTCCACCTTCCAACCCACTAAAGTCCAAGAAAGAACAAGAAATACAAGAACACAGTATAACTGCTTAATAGGGCCAAAATAAAACAAACAGGGCAACAGGGAGGAGCAGGCATGTGGTATTTTCAATTTCAGACAGTACAACAGAAATGCAAAGACCCGTAGAGTTACGGAGTTTCTCATCAGTTCTTTAGGATGAGATGTCCTGCTGCATCAAGCAGAGCAACAAGGTGATAAAAGTGGAATTCCGTTCTGGGACAGAGAGGAAAGGAAGCTAAAACTTTTAAAAAAATATTTTCATTATCATGAACAAATAGGGAAAAAAAAAAATCCCTTTGTTCACGAAAGACCTTGGTTGCACATCCTGCTAAGATTACCTGATATTCCCTTCAAAAGTCTGCTTGGAGTTGCTCATCATTTCATTAAAATCACTTGTTACAGCTGAAGTATATGGCAACTCTGCCTCACACTAAAGGGTTTTTGTTTGTTTTTAAGTTCCCCCAAAAATAGTGAAGCCATGATCAAGAATGAGGTGAAGGAAAAAAAATTACTGCTATAGTGGTGACTAATTTTTTTTTTTTAAAAGCCCTAGTGTTCCCTGATTAAGAGCAAGGAAAATTTGGCATGTCAGGTGTTCATTTATCATTTGTCAGGCATCCATTTACGATTTTCATGCAATCTTCCTAAACATGGGAAAGGTCTGAGATTTGACAAAACCCTCAGTTTCTGTATATTCATTTTTGACCTCAAAGTTTAACAGCTGAAATTTCCTAAGGTTCTGCTGGCAGTAAGCATGCTCCCTCCCAAGACTGCATATGGATAACTGAGAATGTCTGGGGTTATTGGAACAACATCAAGTTTTCTTTGAATTATTGATCTTGACCCAAATGAGACTAGAGACCGGCCAAGAGCAGAAAATCTTCATTTTTCAATAACTTCCAGTTCTAACACCTATCAAACACAGAGGCAGTGGCAGAAAAGGCAGGAAGAAGAAATGCAATTCACCACACACAGGGACCAACAGAAGTGAGAGTGAAATGGAAGATGGCAGTTAGGCACAAGATAATGATGAAATGGGAAGTACGAGTCATGAAGAAGGTGCAACATTGGGATAGATTACACAGAACAAGTTGGAAACTTAAGAGAAGGCAGAAAAATAAGACAGATTAGGAAGACTAGACAGGTAAAGATAACGGAACCACAGAAATTTATCTATGAGGATAATTGCTTTGCTATTGGAGCAGGCTGTCCTAAGCAACTTTGCCTGAATTCAGTGTCAACACTGCTTTGAGCCGGAGACTGAACTGAATTCCAATCATTCTATGATTCACAACAAAGGACAGTGAATGTTTTCTTTTAATAGGATAGATTAACTGTACAACACCTTCAGAGAAAAGTAGTGCTGGCCAAGGGCAAGTATTTCCCATTTGATCTTTTGAAACCGTTGGTTTAAATTTTGGGGTTTTGTTTTTGGTTTTTTTTTTTACTTATGCTTATATTGTTCAGTAGTCAAAGCTGCTTTGATCCATCAAAATATGTGCTTAAGGAAGTTAACCACAACCTAAAAGTAACTTGAAAACACAATGCTTTTGGTTTTTTCTCAAGTACTTCCTGGATACTAATTAGTTAAAAAAGGCACTGTATGCAAACTGTATAGTTCTCTACGGAAACACAGTATCTGATGACATCTTTCTGGAGTGAAAAAAAACATTGGCTGATACCTTACAAAAAGAATGAAACTTTAGCTGCAGCAAGACTGCTTAATTATTTATGTAATTAAGTGTGAACATAGGGCTTGAAAATTATATTCCCGTATCAATTTGCATCCATGTAAAGAATCTTAGAATGCTTGTTCACAGATTAAGTATCTTATCAAGTTAAAATCCTTTAATGTATTACCATTGTAAAGCCAGAAAAAAACCAAATAAAATTGTACTTCAATTTTGCACATGTAAATGTGTACAGATTCCCATCTATGAATAAAGGTTTTATACATCACACTAATCCTTCAATTAGTTTCTCACAGCTGAAATGCCAAGCAGTTATACTTCGTAGACAGAAAAAAAAAAAAGTTCTTTTTTGCATGTAAAATACATCTGTGTCACATTCAGCACCAGAATTATTTTGATTCAAAACACACTGTCATAAATTCTTATTGGTTTGGACATTAATTGTACCATTAAAAGCAGTTTAAAAACTCTCAGAGGTTCCCAGTGGTTTCTTCTACAATCACAAACCAGTAGAAAGACAATATTTTCTCATAGTCACATTTCAAATTCAAACATCCTACTTTTATAAACTTCATAATTATCCTCAGTTCTTAAGAAAAACAACAATGAATGTTTGAAATTCATACTAATACAACACACTTTTAGAAATACTAAAAGAACAAATGTCTTGCTACAAAGTTATGACTAATTGAATTGCTGGCTATGGAAATGGCATAGAAAGTTATACTTATTACAGAAGTATTACATTAACATCACTAATTCACTTTTACTATTATTATCACTAGAATTAGAATTATTAGAACACATAAACTTACCATCTCTTCATCTTAAATATCAAATTAGGATCTCTTTCTCAAATAACTTCCTTATTATTAAACAATTTTTCTTTTCCAAAAGATGTTTCAAACTCTTCAGAAAATAATGGCATCTTTAAATAAGTATCACCAAAACAACAAAAATCCTCAGACATATTAAAAAGCATTTAATGTTTTTAATACGTATCTAAACCCCCAATTATATTTAATATCCAGTCATTATTTTTGGAGCTCTCACACTCCACATCATACTGCTCACTTAGCTAGTAATGTAAAAAGCCACATAGTTACCTTAGTGATGTTTTAATTATTCATTTACAAAGCAATACTATCTGTTCTGTGCACAAATTAACTACGGGTGTGATCCAAAGAACCTCAATTAACTTTAAGATCCTAGCACAAAAACATTTGAAATGAAAAATGTAAGCTTGTTTTTATTTATAACCCGTTTTGTTTTATTTTTTTTACAACTTGATCTAAAATATTTTAGCCTTTAAAATTCTTTTAAATAAACAGGACTGTTGTTTTGTATTTAGTCCTGAAGACGAATTATTTATTGTTATTAGTTTTTACACCATTACATCTTGACATTACATGAAAATAACCTGTGCTGTCCAGCTCAAAAGTATTTTATCCAAATGCTATTCACTGGTGCTTGTCACTTCATACCAACTTTCCGACTTGCACAAGAAATTAACATATTTTCAGAAAGCTAAACAGGTTACTGAACCAAAAAATAAGACTCATGCCTTGATTGCCTTTTCTCCATGCTTAAATTATTTATCTCCAAAAAGCACATATTTATTTCTCACAGACAACTCATGTCATAATGGAAAAAAACAAATAAAACCCTCTATACCTCAGAGTCAGCTCAGAAGTAAAATACTTTGGTCTGACTGATTACTCAACAGGAATCAGAACTGTACTTTTGTATGTGTCAGTTTACATGTAAATATTTTTTTCTTTTATGACTAATTATATAGGATAGTCTCTTCTCTAAAAGTAAGTAACTGAATTTGAAGGCTACCTACGATTTTGTGCTCTTTCTAAACAGTTTTTCTCTGACAAGGTAAACTCAATACACAAAGTTCCACAATAATTTAGCAGAATTATTGTCTTCCTGTTTGCTGGAGTAGTTGAAGAAGCAATCACAAGTGAATAGAACCTAGTTTACCTAGACAAAATGCTACACCTACAGGGGGCAATATTTTATCCAGTGTTGTGTTAGAAGACTTAAAAAATTGAATTCTTGACTAGCTACAGTTTTACAAACAAGATAAACTCTATGTGGCAGCTGACATTACTATTAGAATGCTTTCCCATAGAAAAAAACAGAAGCAACTTTGCCATAAAAATTGACTAGCTGATGTTTCTGCTAAAAATCAATGACAGACAACGAAGTCAGAATTCCCTCTAAACATTTTATTAAATGTGCAAAAAACAAAATTCCAAACGTATTTCCTATGCTTCCTGTTTTATTCTGTATTCATCTTTCTTCTTTCTCTCATATAAAACACCAGAACTATGTAATTCCTTTCTACAAATTTACCCATATCTTTTATATTTTGCCAAAACAAGCATCAGAAGTGTTTTAGCTCAACTTAATACATGCAATTAATTCTCATCTATTAATGTTTTTAAATTTTTAGCTACATTTAGGTAACATTAAAACTGAAACTTTCCTGTATAAAGATGCTGTCCCCTTCAATTAAAACTTGTATTCTGCCTTTCTTCTCCAGCACAGACTTCTTAACTTAGCCCACCGCTAATGGCTATGTTTGTCAGTGTATTATGTTAAATACACGTTATACTGCTAGTCTTATGATGTTCCTTCCTACATGTTTTTCTCCTGCATCTCGCACTTTGTTATACAGCAAGTTTACATGTTCCCCAGTACAAATTACAAGCATGTGCAACGAGCTACCTGTATTTCAACACTTCAAATTTCTATATTGAATATATTACCCTGAGTAAAATGCAATTTTAAATGAACATAAACCTTGAATGACAATTGAATTTCAATGCAGAACTGAAAAGAGCACTGCATTTCCTAAATAAGAAAATTATTAACAATTTTGAGTAACATGAACCTTTCAGAAGTTTTGAAAGACTGACAGAATGAAATTGGGATGGAAGTGCTTATTTAACTTTCTATTTGGAACAACAATGCCCTTTAAAAATTCTATTTATAAACCTTTCAAAGTAATACTGGGGAAAACAGAAAACTTACATTATCTGAAGTGATACACAATGCCATTTAAAGGTTAATTTATTAAAAAATGACATACACCTAACATTAAGTAAAAAATATATGTCCTTGTTTACATAAAAAAAAATTTACTGCAATTACTGTATCACAACGGCTACACTGGTCTAATTCCACCACCACTTTTATTGCAGTGAAAAGTTATCAGGAATGATATCAACTTTTTTCACCATTTGGTTTATGTCACTTCATACTTGCTGAAGGATAATCTGCACTGCTACAGAGATAAACCAGAACTTCTTTTCCCCCTCGTTTTCTTAATATCTAATTACAGGGACTAATAAGAAAAAATACATTTTAACATCTAGATTCCAGGACTTCCTTCACACAGGAATGTATTTTAATTAAAAGTCTAGAATGTATTTTAATTAAAAAAAAATTATTTAATTTTATTATGAGCAATTAAATTATTTGACTAAATATTTACATCAAATAAGAGTTCAATATATTTCATAAATTATAGTTTGTGTTAAAAAGGGCTTGGTTCAGCAAGTTAACTAATCACATACATAACTGCACAAAAATACTTCTAGCAACACTAGTACTGCCTCTGCAGATCATCATTTACAGGATTCCTTTCCCTTTCTTTTAAAATACCATACTGAAACTGTCTTTTGGAGATAAATTTAATTATAGGAAAAAGAGGACCCTGGACTCCAAAATATCACTGATGTAAGAAAGAATTTAGGAATAACAGAAGCCATAGTCTGAGATGGAGATTTAAACTTTTGACAGAAATCTTTTAATTCCTAAACCCTTATGGGCTGAGGAAGTTGTCAGCCTGCCACCCCTGCTGATTTACCAGTCCCTCAATGCCTTTTCTCTCTAACATGGAATTCATCTCCTATTAAGTAGTATCTCACAACAGAAATCTCTGAAAAGAAACAGTGAAGGAAGCATCTCATTGCTACTTGGAGTAGACATAGATCATGGAATCATTTTCATTACCTCCAAATCCCAATAATCTGCTGCAATTACATAGCATATTACAAGACTGTATTCTCAACACAGTGGGTAAGAAAACAGCTGTGATTATAGATTTTTAATGGCACTCTCAAATAATCCTCCCAGTGCAAAAGTATTGAAGACCTGCAGGGGTCTAGAGACTTGTGGTTTGAAAGTTCATAGCTACTACAAAGTAGCTCTCCACTACTGGGGAAAAAAAATCTATGTAATAAAAATCTCTTAAAACCACATTTTTCCTATCAGCCGCTACAATTAATAATGAAGTGTGAAACAAGCCAGGATGCAGATTTCTGAACAGCACAGTGATTAACTAGGATACATAGTAAAGTACTGTGCAGTAAAAAATGATTATATGAACATTTTAAGTGAAGAAATGACAGGGTTTGGATATAGCAAAGTTCTTACATACAAAACTTGCTACAGAAGAAAAGGTACTCTGATAGTTGCAATTAAGTGATCCCAGTAGCTGCTGCTTCCCAGAAGACTCCAAACACAGGAGAACACACAGAAACATAACTTTGCTTCCTGTACGGACATCAACAATCTCAAAGAAAAATACTTACTTCGTATTAAATTTTCTCTAGTCCAAAATGTATGAATACAGATTAGCTTTCCAACAGAGTGCAAAATTTAGTATATATCCCGGTGTTGTTAATTCTAAAATTATTACTTTCATTTTTTTTAATATGTAGTCATACTTTTATAATATCTCCCAGATCTATTAAATTTAGCATTCATGGGATAAAGGACACAAAATTTCTTCTAGCCTGGAAAAAAATACGTATTTGTCTATTAAAAATTAACTAGTGCACAGTTATGAACAGATACTTACTATTTTCTGTGTATATTACAAAAGTAGCTTTAATTGTGTATACTTTTTAATGAAGAGGTTTTATTTCTATCTCTGTAAAAAGAGGAAATGCACTGCACTTTGTACTGTCCACATCTGAACTCTTAAATGAGTAGAAACAATTTATATTTATAATGTTTTACATTAATGTGGGGTTACCTAATTTAAAGAAATTTGCTACCATCTGTGGTATCACCTTTCTCTTGAAGAATAAGAAGTTCTACCAACTGGATGACAGCAGAAAGGGGAAAAAATATTTTGTTTCTTTTTCAGAGGCACTTAGTGTAGATTATCATAAAAACTGTAATATAACTTGAATATCAGACACAGTTGACTTTCAGTAAAATAATGTTTCTACTTGTAAAATGAAATTCATGAATAAATATGATTTTTTTCCATTTGAATTAAATGCAGTTGGCAACTTAACATTCAGATACATGCAAATGGATAAGGATAGTTGACCAGAACATTAAAGAGGACATAGTTCTACTTAAAATATACTTCTGACAAAAGAAAAATTCATACCTTCTTATCTTTTCAAAATTATTATTACAAGTGACATTTTTCATTGTCAGCCAAAGACGTTGCTCTTTTTGCAACTTCTTTCTTTTGCATATTAAAGAGCACTTCTTTTCCATTATTAGTCACAAAGGCAGTTTGCTGAATAATTTCCTTTGTTTGCAAGACTGCCACAACAATAGAAAGAAAAGAACATTTGGAAAAGAAAAAAAGGCTTAAAAAATAATTTTTAAAAATCTGTACAACTCAGACCTTACTCAGATACTCAGTCTACATTTCCATGAATTAAATACCAAATAAATTGCTGAGTTAGAACTATCACTTTGCATTACTTCAAAAATACACAAATGAACAATGAAAGGTGAAAGAGACCTAAAAATAATATGGCCATACATTTTCTGCTTTAATGTCACCTCCATGTCGCACAGTGAATATTACACATATCAGAATATATTAAAGAGGGTTTTTCTTCAGTTACAGCTCAATATCATAAACACTCATCACAAGTCTGTCTCGGCTGTATAAACAGAACCTCAAAACAGCCTTAATTAAAACATTAGTACATCTAACAACAGTCAATTCCCAGTTAGACTAGCAGCCTAGCTACAGTGCATTACACAGACAAAAAAAGAAATATTTTTCTGAAGTCTGATGTCAGGTTCCCTAGATTCTTTTATGTCCATAGCAAATAACCAAAGGAACAATTTAATGTAACCTCACAACTCTCTCAAAAACATGTTAGGAAAGTAGCCAGCAAAAAGGGAAACCTTTAACTGAGTAATTTCAGAAAAATCCTGTCACCTTCTGCTGTTGTCAAAAACCCTAAGTGACTGAATGAAATGACTCAGTCACTACTAACTAAACTATGCATGACTCTTCTTTCCTTAGCCAAGCCTTCAATTTGTATTGTCAGACAAGAAGAATTTGAATATGTGTGCGTACATAAAATAAACTTGCATTAAATAACAGAAGTAAACAAGAAGTTAATTTATACCAAAAGCAAAAATACCTCCTTCCTTTTTCCAATTTCCAGAATTTGACAAAGCGTAAATACAAAATCACACAAACAGTTCAATCACTTAGCTATGTTAAACACAGGAGACACAAATTTCAGTCCTGTATTACTGAACTTCTGTAATAACTAATCATACTTTAAAGTTCTTTTCTATAGCTGGAAAGTGACTTGTTCTCTATTTTGCAGCTATTAGATGTTACATAATGGCCACAAAAATATGCACGTTTTCAGGACACACACCCCCTATAAGTACGCATATAGAAAAAGCCTCTATTTAAAAATACATACAAATTAGTTTTTAAGGCTTTCCAGAAAAGCCTATCAGTCTTCTTACTCCTGGCCAGCTCTTTGCAGATTCTTCTCAAAAATGTATGAATCTGCTAAAAGGAAACTGAACAAGCAAAACACTATAAAAGTACTTTAATCCTTCTTGTGCAGACTAGAAGTGGACCCACCACATTCTATCTTGGGCAACGATGAAGCTGTAACAACATTATGTGACGTGGGGGCAGGCCCTGTGCTAGACAATTGCTACACCTTTGGTTAGCAAATCTGAGTTCTGTATTGATACTGTATTGGTATCATATTTACACTAGAATTCAGATAATCTCAGATATTCAATAAGCATTATAACCGGTACTTGCAAATCTTTGAGTCTTAGAAAGCTAAAAATAAATCTACAAACCAACTTAGTTGTATTTATTTCAGTGGAAGCATTGTTAACATCAAAGAAGTTTTAATGATGCTTTTAAATGAAAATGCAACTGTTTGCAGTCCCAGTACGGCAGCCTAGAGTACCTAAAAAAATTGATAATGAACGTAAAAACACCCTTCCATTGTTTTGGCTAATTTGAGAAATGCAAAACCTCACAAAAAATGAAAAGTGAGGTTTCAGATTATTTTCATTTTAACAACTGAATATGGTCAGAGCAGATATTTCCTTTTTAAGCTTTGGTTTGGTTTTTTTGTTGGTTTTTTTTTTTTTTACAGTTATGCCTTCATACATAGATAAGAAGTTTTCATTAAATAATTCGAGCTAAATGGTGTGGTCACACATAGCCTTGCAGACCTTTCTGGTCCATTTCCACATTTCATCATCTGATACACCAAGGTTCCTATTTTCCTAGAAAAAATGAATGGGCAGGCAAGAACAAGACAATTTAGGAATGTGTTATTTTGCTAACCAGAAAGAAAAATTAATCACCAGCAACAGGTGTTCTTCAAGTCGTATAATCCCCATATAAATTCTAACTACACTCCATCACTTGAAACCGGAAAGTTTTCCTGTGCGTTATTCATAGAAGACACAAGCTTGCTTGCTTGCTTTTCCCTTTTCCGTATTCAGTAGAGGACAAATAAGATGGAACATCACTGTTTATCATATTAGTTGCTTCTCAACAACAACGTACTTGGAGAGACTATGAGAAAGATGGACAGACAAGCAAAGCACAAATGTGCACTGGACATCTCTAAGAATTCTAGTTACTTATGCTGGCTATTTACTACTAATCTTTCTTTCAGAGGTTCCACACAGGCACTCTAACTACAGTCACCTGGCAGAGTTACCTACCATCACCTGGCAGAAAGCATGGGAAGCTTTCGGGCAAACAGCAAACGCAGAACCATTCTGTCAAACACTGCACCAACTCTCAAAGCCTCATAGATAGCATGTGGTAAAAAATGAAAGAATGATAGGAGTGCCGGGGTGCACTCTCCTGGTGCCACAGTCGCACAGACGCCAGTGAAAAAGGAGAGGGGGACAGTGCAATCTTGCCTAACACCAGGCAAGACTACAGGGGATTATCCATGTGTCAATGTGAATACTTAATTTGGCTATCAAACTTCCACCGTGAGCTCACAGACCAAAAAATGCTTGGCTTTTCACAGCGCAGCCAAGAGATGGTGAAGAGGAAGACCTCTATGCCATGAAACTTTTCAACTTGATCCTATATAAGCTTGAAATGAGTACCCAGTGGCACTAAAGACAGAGCTGGAAGGTCTGATTTGACTAGCTCCAGACTGCTGGTAGCCAGGAATTCTCTGCTTGGAAAGGCCTTCCTATTCTGAGGAGGTCAATACAGATCTTGAGCATGCACTCTGATCCTGGCAAACAAGCAGGCCTGGACAACTGGCAAATAAAGTAATCCTTTGGAGCCTGGCCATTGGTCAGACAATAAAAACATCCTGAATGCGTATCAGATGATGTGAAGTCTTAGATAAAGTAATCAAAACACTACACGACTGGAAGACTTGAAGTATGATGGCAAGCATCTTCTGCTTTATATGTACACCTCAAATAGGGAGAGAGGACAGACAAGTATGCACCCGGCTCCACACACTGCAAGGAGAAATTTGTCAGTGACATGGCTGGGCGTAGGGGCACACAAGGTTAGAATACACATAGAAACTCATATGAAGAAAAAAGGAACCCAACATGTGGCAGGTATAAACGGCACTAAGAGGATACTTCTCTTTTAATCATGCTTATCCCTAAGCTAATTTATAACCACCAATGCTAAAACACAGGTTCCATGCAACTGTTTCTAAAAAAAAAATGTTTATAATATCATATCAATGGCAAATGCAGCCTAGAATCTAGTGTTCAAACATAACATAGAACCTTAAAAAACAATGCACGTCTTTTCAATTTAGCTTCCCAGCAATAACATTAAAAAACATACAGCACTGCCTCCAAGAACGTAGAAAAATTGTTTTTCTTAAAATCACTACAGTACCCTGAAATAAATAGAGATTAGCAAGATTAATAGATTTTGAAACTTTATCAGTAGGCTTCCTGAACTTCCAATGAGTTTCATAATTCAGAAAGAAAAACAGAGCCTATTACAGAAGGAATACAGAACACTGTGTACCAACTTATACACCAACAGAAAAACAGAGATAGCAATAAAGAAGTTTTAAAAAAAACCAACAAAACAAAACCCCCTCCCGAAAACATAAAAAGGAAAAAGTACACCCCCAAGTGAAAACGAAGTAATTAAAAAAGCAAGAATGAAACAATTTACAGTTTAAAAAAGCATAAAATTGTTTTTAATTACAGTACTGTCAAACCACATACAACACCCAATTATTCTTTTAATAGATATTTGGAAAAGATGACTTGTGATGATAAAGCTATTTTTCACCTTAACTGGTAGACTTAATTCTGAGGTTAGGAGATATTAAGTAAATGTTTAAAAAAAAACTCATTTTACTAAAACCTTTAAGTGAATGCAATAGAAACTAAGCTCTATTCAGAAGCCAAACAAAATTTCTTGCCACCAAGCACGACATGGTTTGACAATACTATTAAGCCAGTGTAACACTTAGTTGTCAACAGTCTTGCAGCCCTCCTCCTCTCCCGCCACACTTTATTACTCCTTTCCGTTTGAAAGCACTGAGACTCTTCTAACAGTGAGTCAATGCAAGGAACTAATCCTTGAAGAAACTTTTCAGGTTTTTTAGGTTAAGATTAGCTTTCACATCAGAACACAGATGTTCAATAGCAATGCCACAGAAAGAAGCGTAGGCCTGGCAAAAGGGACAAGAAAACAGAACTATATCTAGTCATTGTATCAGCTGAGCTGTACTGTCAAACTTCAACTTCTGTCATTGTAACTCAGCTTTAAACCTATAAAAGTCCTCTCTTGAGCACAGCTCTGTTTCAGGCTCTATTAATTACTGGTTTCATTACTAATACAGTCATTTTCAAAGAAGTTTGAGTCATTAGGGTCTCAACTGAAAACATAGGCAGAGATTGCCAGTCCATTACATCAGTTGTTTAAAATACCCTCACAACTTTCTATTACTACTAAAAATAAAATCATCCTACAAATATCTGAACAAGGCAAAGATCAAAGTTTTTGTGGCTTCCTATCACAGCTGAACAACATTAACAACTTCCATGTAACTCAGTGAATATTGGAAGAGCACATTTTTCCTTCTTGAGAAAATTCAAATTTTATTTTGGAACTTCACATTTTATTTCTTTTTTTCATTGACAGCATCAGCATCAAAAGATTTTGCAACACAAAGATGCAATGCTAAGATCCAGAAAACCCAAGATTGTAACATTAGGTAGCAGATTTCTCACCAGTACTATTCACAAGCTCAGAAGTTCACTTTCACAAATCATTGCTTACCTTTTCTAATGCAGATTAGCTCATGTACACCGCAAGTTCGTTCTCCACCTATGTGGAAATAAATCATTAGAAAATATTAACAAATAAAGTGTATTTGGCTTCTTAAAAAGGCTTATAAACAGTGTAAAAGAAAAAGCTGTAAAACCATGTCATTTAATAAAAATGCAAAAGCTTGATTCAACAATTTTTCAATTTATGTATGATATTCTTTGGAAAAAACAATAAATGTACCTTTGGCTTAATACTACTAATGATGGCGCAGTTTGAAAACTCTTACATAGAATTTTTACACAAACACAAGCAAACTAACTGAAGCCACACTAATATTTCCCAAGTATAAAACATTATTTCCTGTTCTGAGGGAACTAGCATCTACAGAAGAATTCTCAAAATATCAAAAATATTTGTAACATAATAGAATGCCAAAATAATGTTGTTATTATCTTCCATGGTAAGAAAAGAAAAAAAAAAAAAAAGAGAAAGCCTGTTACTAAAGGCTGGGTTTACCTGGTATTTTTAATAAAAAACATTTTAGTGTTAGAATTACAGGAGTAAACAAAACATCAACACATAATATACCTAGTGAGGGCAATGAAGGAATCCACAAAGCAAGGAGAATACATTCAGTCAACCATGTTGAAAGAGGAAGGTGTGATACAGGGACAGGACATGAAACAAGCTACTGTTAAGCCTTGCAGAAGGAGGAACAAGCAGGTACAAACTGTTGAAGAGATTCTTTTAATGGTATCTAGAAATTATTGGAAGAGTTGATTTTTTTATTATGATTACTTTATACCGAATGCATTTACAGCATTCATGATCCTCTTCACTTTTAAATTAATGTAGTTTGGAATGACAGGTCCTGCGGTCAAACCTTAACATCCAAGCTACACCAAGCCATGGCCTATCTTAACCATACCCTAACGCTCACTAGGCCTTTTTCCACTGACAACAAAAGACTGCATGTATATGAATACAGAACTGAAGGGAACTGCCTAGGTCTTCACACCCAGTTCCCCGCAACCTCATGAAAATACAAAACAGACAGCTCCAAAAACTCACAAAACATCTATTCCATAAGCATTAATCACTACCATCCTCCAAAGACTTCACTAGACTCTGATAACAAAATTCTTTCCATCTCAAGAATGTGGAAATACATTATATAGCACTTATTACTCTCCTTCATTCCATAATAAAGGAATTAAGCCATATAATAAAGGATATTATGATATAATATAAACTGATCTTTAAAACTCATCATTGATAACACTAACAGATGGTGTAAAAGCTTTAAGAAGATACCTGTATTTGTAGTTAAATTTACATTTAAAAGAAATAACTGTAGGAAACGCATATATTAGGAGGAAAAAAAGGATAAAAGGAATAAAAAAATGGAGTAAAACATAACTCTTCTAAAATAAAATTAAATGTCTGTGAGGTATGAAGTTAAAAAGAATCTTCATTTTATGTCAACATACTTTTTTTCGTATTCAGTAATATGAAATACAAGCCTCAAAGATACTCTTGAATGGGAAATCAAGTATCAATGAGTCTGATGATCCCATGAGTTTTGTATAGTCATCACCATTACAAAACCCAGCTATAATAGCAATAAAATAACTACTTCTTTTCAGTGCATTCTAGAAGCTGGCCAATATCGTTTTCATTCAGAAAACATTTTGGAAGGAAAACATAACAAAATGTTATGTAAAAAAAAATAATCTGGTTTTATGACAACAAGGCTTTTTAAAATAACAAACTTTGGGAGAAGATTACCATCTTCTTTAAAGTCATTGCAATCATCTTCAGGCTACAAAAGAGTGACTGAAACTCTTCTCCTTAGATTTTCTTCCCCCAATAGACTTAAATTCAGCAGTGAAGAAGAATAAAAATTACTGAAACAAATAAAAGAATTTCTCATTACACAGATGCTAGACAGTTAGTTAAAAATAAAGATTCACCTAGAAATGACCGAGAGAAGAACAGTGAGCAGCATTAGATTTTAATTATATACTGTCCTCAGTTAAATCAACCAGCTTGAAATCTCATCATAAAATACTAGTTTTAAGTTTGGATTTTGCATTGCTACCTACTGTTTTCTAAAGAAAGCTATCTTTTCTCAATCATGTAGAAGCTAAAATACGATGGTGCTCCACTAAATAATGCCTCTACATTAATCTTCATGTTACTTTTTATTGACCACAAGGCTATATAGTAAATTTATACAATTTAACGTGCATTCATTCAGGATTCTTATTTTTTCCTTTTTATTTTGTTAGAAAATGCTGAATTATATTTCTTACTTAATAGGTGATTAATCTACTACTCTTTTTCCAAACTGCTTTTGGATGGAAATCAACTTAAATAAAAATACATCAAATTACCTACGTGTTTTGAAAATAAAGTTGAAGCAAGCATCTTTTATATTTTAAATTAACCAATTTATTAAACACATGAAATATTATCCTCAAGTCACCTGGGCAGATTCTTCTTTTCTCTAGTGCTCTTCAAAACTGTGGAACTAATACACTACTGACACCTTGCTTTTACTCACAGATCAACAAAGGAACACAAGTTTTCTGTCTTTCCAACTCCCAAGAAGTCTCTCAGCTTTGAATAACCTAGTCATTGGAAGAAATTAAACTGAAAATATGAAAACATTCTGCATGATGGCAAGATGTCAATTGCTAATTTAGCACTTCAGTCTGAAAGACTAGTTTTGTGTTGGTTAACCCACAAATCCGAAAGGTTCGGTGGTATGACCTGCTTAAATTTTACAGTCTTTGGATGTTAAAGTACTTGATTTTAATATAGTGGTAGGTCACCATACTTTTACAGTTAAATAAAATTTAAGTTTGATTTAGATATAAATTATTATTAATTCTATTTCATCTTGACTATGAACATGATCTCCTATTTAACAGTTTAAAGTGAGCTTGCATATGAAACTACATAATACTTTGTGCAAAATGAAATCTGAGAATACAAAAAACCCATCTGGGGACATAAAGCTTTCCATAATTTCAGACAATGGAAGTAAAATGAGAAATAATGAAAGATGAAGTAATTTTAGAACTGCACATTCAACAAAACATTTAAGGTTTCTTCAGCAAGGACCACCACCTCGTGGCCCTAAAATCTAAATCATTCAAACATTTAGCACAAACAGAATGCCCAGATGTTTTAGAGGCAGCTGAAACACCTGATGAAGTTTAATTTTCTCAATTTAGGATAGAGATTTTGTATACGAAGTCTCTATTTACCAAGATGACTATCACAGCAAAAAGATTAAATGTTGTACATCAAAGAAGATAAAGCACTACCTGAATTCTGTATTGATTAAATATTATGTCTTTCTAAAACTAGTACAATTCAAAACTCAAAGTTCTACTATGTTTGGACTTTAGCTGAAACTCCACTACTAGGTGCTGAAAATAATTGTCTAGGAAATTTAACATAGCAATTATCATAGAGTGATTTAGGTTGGGAACAACCTCTGGCGCTCTGAGAGACTTCAGAACAGGACCACCTTTACAGGAGGTTGCTCTGGGCCTCAACCAACTACGTTCTGCAAGGACGGAGATTCCATGACCTCTCCAGGCACTACTGGTTCCAAGGGGAAGGCAGGGAAGGTGTCAGCCCTCTCACGGTGAGCACTTCTTTCTTATAGCCTGTCAGGATCTCCCTTGATGCAGCTCACACCCATTGCCTCATGGGCTTTCTCTGTGCACCTGAAGAACCCATCTCCATTTCTTAGACTCCCTTACACAATGAAAGGCTGCAGTAAAGGCCCCCCTTCAGGCTTCCCCAGACTACACGAACATATCTCCCAAGCCTCTCCTCATGTGCCATGCACTCCAGTCCCCCACCACCTCAGCGGCACTCTGCTGGAGTCTCTCCAGTTTGTCAGTCTCTCTCATACTGGGTTAACACAGCTGGATACAGGTCAGAGGCACATGGCTGGTCCATGTTCAACATGCTGTTCACCAGGACCCTCAGGTTCTTTCATGCAGAGTTGCTCCTGGCCAGTCTGTCCACAGCTTGTAGTGCTGCATGGACTTGGACTTTTCATTTGTCCTTGTTGAAGTTCATGCAGTTCCCTTCAGCCCATTCTTTCAGCTTGCTGAGCACCTGCCAGGTAGCAGCCCTGCCCTCCAGCTTATTAACTGCTCCCTTATCTGGCATCACCCACAAACTCGGTGAGGGTCCATCCATTCCATCCCTTCAACAAACATGCCACACAGTCTCAGTTCCAGTATCAATACCATGGTGCAACTTAGGCTATATAAGACACGTTATTCTTCAATTCAGCAACAAATCCATGTTAGTAGCTGCAGCAGAACATCACATCGTATCACGAAGTCTTTGTCATTGGGTGTAAGTTTTGGGACATACTCTTTATATGATAAACTACTTTCCTGCTGAGGATTGTATTTTAATTAGCATTTTGCTAAGTTTGGACTACATTCAACAAACATTCACTTAATATTTTATTCAACATTAGACAACTATTTTTTCCATGGAATTCCAGTGCAGAATGACAATACCATGCAGGCTGAGTAGCAGGAACAGGGTGAGGGGCACAGCATCCATTACAGCCCTTGAGAGCCCACCTTGCCAAATTACAGAGGAGTAGCTGCTGCTCACGCACAGCAACAGCAAGGGACGTGCATTTCAGCAGAGCTCCTTCACTCCTGCTCTGTAACCCCAGGTCAGACAGTCATTGTCAATCTACAGATCACAGGTAAGGCTGGCCAGCTGCCTCGAGCATGCAGGATTGTCAAACGAGAAGGAAACAACAGTGCTGTGCAGCAAATGCATAAAATAGCGGTGTTACAGTGCAGAAACGTAAAATGGGATACAAGTGATAAAGCCTAACACATTGTTAACGTTAACGTGTCTGAAGCATGTGGAAATACTAATGCTTTTGCTTCAAATACAAGATAGTTAGGAAACCCATTCTTATGCTAATCTGTTTCATATAACATACTACAAATTTATTCTAAAAGGCAACTATAATGAAAGTGTTCTGGCTCACATATACCAACAAATCCAGTCCTTGAAAAATTGCCTCATACCATGAACTGAATTTAAGGAAGAATCTGGTTTTATTGGAACACACAGCTAACTGCAAAGGAAAATAAACAAAGCTGAAAAGACTTTCACAGAACAGCAACTCTACAGCTGGCATCAGTATGATGTTTTTCCTAAACAGGTTATGTATACCCATTAGTCCATCCTCACCCATGGTGTAAAATCACCTCTGCATTCCTTTAGTACCCTTTTTACCATTTTAGTCTACAAACAATATTGCATATGTAAAAAATGAAATTTTTAAAGTTGAATGCTTGGAAGTAGTGAAAAAGCAAACTAAAAAGCAAACAATATTGAATTTATTAGGACAGAGACAGCAAGTTAAAAAAAAAAACTCAAATATGCTATTTTAGATCCTTATTATGCGCCCACATCTTGTATATTTTCTGCAGTTTTGGTCTCCTCTCTGTCCCACCAACTCAAAGAATAAAATAGAACCACAGAAGTCACAGAGAAAGGCAAAAAAAGTCAATAAAATGGTTAAAACACAGTTTCCATTTGAGGAGTGATTTAATAGACTAAGACTCTTGGACCTGGAAAAAAGACACAGCAGATGGTGGATGTAAGCAGGTGAATAAAGAACAATTATTTACTGTCTAACCCACTAATAAAAGAAATAAGTATCAGATTAAACTAGCAGCAGATGTGTTCAAGATCAGAAGTTTTCAAGAGTAAAAGTTAGAAATCAATGTTCTGATTTTATAATACAAACTCCTACTGTACACACTGTCTTCTCTGCTAGCACCATTTAAAAAAACTGCTTATTTCAGACTACAAAACAAAAATACCTGTAAGATGTGTGTCAATCATACGGAACCTACCACTTTTCACATCAAAGAATATGCTCCTCTGCAGAATGTAACCTATTAGTTCACAAACTCAACACTCATTTGCTGTCTTACAATTAACTTTCAAAACCATCCCAAAGTTTCTCCATCTCACTCTAGAGACAGGTTTACACAGAAATCAGAAAACATCTCCCACCTTCAAAAGTTAAATACTCAAAAATCAGGAAGTGCGAGGATTAAATGCTGACTTGAAATCCACTTCAATCTCCAGGTGCACATTTACTTTTATATACAACATAGGACCTTTGCCTTATGCAGTTCAAAACCTGACAATATTCAGGAAAAGCCTGAAAGTATCAGCTGTGGATCCCTCGCACCATTCACTACAAAAGCTGCAAGAAGTGTAATTGAATCAGGCTGGGAATAAGGCGAAGAGAAAATATGACCTAATGGTTAAAACAGTTGAAAGTTCTCTAGAAGATAGCAAGACTCTCCTCTCTTACAGATCCCCTGTACTTTGATAGGCAGTAATATAAGCCAACATTTTTAATCAGGTAGCGACTGTGCGTTTGCTTTCCTGCATGCCCATCTTGAACGCCAAGAGTTCCAATTTGCAAAAGTGCTAAGCACTAAAAATGAACAGAATTCAAGAAGAATTTCACTCTGAATGCATCAACTGTTCTTATATGCAGCATGATAGTTTCATCTTGGCCCGTGGCGAGCTTGTCAAAAAGAAGTCTGTAGAGCATTAGAGGTTAGATTTTTTTTTTTTTTTTTTTTAAAAAGGTAGTCCACTCTTACCTAAAAGGCAAGAGAGACCTAACAGCTGTCTATTTCAATAGATCCATAACACCACAGTGATGATGGTGTAACACAAATCCAACCCGGAAATTGGTAATTTTGCATACAGCATAAGGTTTTACTGCCATCAGCAAATAATGCAGGGAATCATCCTCACAATGACAATAAAAAAATTAATACTGGGTAACATTTGCTGAATAGTTTCCACTACAGACAGTGAATGAGCATAAGACAGCATTAAACAGATTCTGTGTGGCTGATCAAATCTGATAACCTGACATTTGATCCACCCCACATTTAACAAAAGTGTTTAAAAGTGGGCCTAAGTACAAAATACGGCTTCTTATGTTTAGGCTTTATTTAATACTTCTGCTGCTGCTCAACCCCTGCCCTGGCTGCACCAACTTGGATTCACAAGCACTATGGCCAATTCAGATCAGTGCTAACTTAAGGATCTCTGTGTCATCTTACACCCTTCTAGTACACACTGCAGCAACACCTGAATATCCCAGGTAACTTGGCAGTTAAGATAAAACTGTTCCCTGGGCCAGATTCAACCTATGAGCCATGTGTATGATACTCCTACCTAAGCACTGTACGCAGCTCATTGCTCTTTTGTTTTCTGTTCTGGTTTCTGGCAATTTGCAACTAGGCATAGTTTTCATGTAACGTATATGAAGTAGTGTTCTAAATCCTCTCTCTTCTTATATCCATAGAAAAAAAGTAGGTTCATTTCGTAATTTTTGTCTTTGTTTCCCAAGGAAATGAGGGTTATATAATGAAACAGTTTGCTTCCTGCCCCATCCTTCTATTGCTTACAAATTCACTGGCTAATTTAAGCCAAAATTGACAGAAAGTTTTAAGAACTTAATACTTTTAGGATTCTATGTTTCATAAAAAATCAGCAATCAAATACGACATAAACACAGACCCCATCAAACACAGGGACAGCCAAACAGCTGAGAAATCCACGCACAGCACACACAGCTGCAGCTGCCTGCTCCCAACCAAACAGCTGGCAGATGAGGAAAGAGAGGGAGGACAATCTTGTCAGAAACATCAGAGAGCTCAGGATACTTCAGAGACACTCAGGAGGTATTCACAAGCCTAGATACATGACGAGGACCTTGGCATACTACATCCGGAACAGCAAGTGTTACACTAGTAGAATCACAGGGGAAAAATATGGGAAGCCATGTTCATTAGTCTCATTACTCTAGCAATAACTTATTAGATGACAGCACCACCCTGTAATTCTTTCTTCTCTAGTAGATTCCTTTTACCTGTACGGCTCATTATTCTCTTTAATACTACTTCTCAGTTCTTAACACCAAACTCCTCACAATGAAAACCATAGGAAAGAGTTTAAATTCAAAAAGAATTAACTCCATCTGAAAAGGTTCATCTCTAAATGTATTCCCCTCCTTGAGAGATGTACACTTTTGTATAGCCTATACCATGTTAAAGCACATTCAAGTGCAGCCCAAGAACCTGGTAAAAGTAAATTCATAAGGATATGCAAGATGTGCAATTCTGCCTTAGGTTACAAAGCATCCCACTGCGACCTTTACATTTCTTTTCCCTCCTTCATGCAACACAATGTGATTTCTGCTGCTAGCTCCTCACCCAGCCCTCAATTCAACAGAACTCTTAAGGCAGGTGCCAAAGTTTTGCTATTGCTCAAAAAAGGAAAAGCAGCTTAAAGAAATCAAATTAATGCTGCCATGAGAAACATTACCATGGCAATGCTGAAGGATTCTCAGAAGTGACTCCTCAACACTCTCTCTTCCCAATCCCAGCAAACCATCACAAGACCCGAGGCCTGGGCACCTGCAGGTGAGAGAATCTTAAATCTCAGACTGCCTGCCAGTCTGGGCTTACTACTGCTTTCAGTTTGGCCTTACTCTCTACCATATTTGCAATCCTCCCCATTCTGATACTCTCTGCATTAGATTAATTTAACCTTTCCCTATGAAAAAGTGGAAATATTAAGCAATAAAAAACTTTGCATCATAAAATAGAGCTCCTACTTAATACTAAGACTGATTTTGTTTTGGAAGAGAAATATACTGAAATAACTGTAAATACAAGTCTCTCAACTCATTTGAGCCAAAAGTTTTCCAGTTGGGTTACCCTCTGCTGTTTCCTAGCAAATCCAAGATTGCCCGACCTATGCTAACTATATATCTGATGTCTTTATAAAGATATAAAAAAGAACATGTTTTACCATGACATTAACTTTATAAAGAAAAAGATGTAACTGTTCCCTCAATCACTAAATTAGGGCTTTGAACTTGATCACATGAAGGATACTTCTCTTTTAAAAGTCTGTCAGTGATCATAATGCAAAAAAGTAACAAAGCATTGTCACTGAACAAAATGACAATGGTCATTCGCCATGGCCAATGGCTCCCTGGTTCTATATAACACTTGATACAAAAGCCTCACTTTTAAAAAAATTTGGGGTTTTAGTGTTAGAATCAACGTAAACTGGTACCTTTTCCAGTGTTGCTTTGTCAGCATACTTACAGATTTTTTAAGAACAACCAAAAGCACTTAATTTCTTGCAGCTAACAAATCCTATTTTAATTTGAGCTCTTTTAATTTTGCACACTCTTCACATATAACTGTATATGTCCTGCTTTGAAGGAGTTTTGAGCTATTTTATATTTATTCTTCAATCAGAAATTTTCAGTCTTGCTTATTTCCCATGCCTTTACCAAAAAAAACCTGGACAACTGCAGTGTCTTTAAAACAGAGCAAAGTATTTTCTCTGTTTACTTAATTAAATACATTTACAAATTTACATGGACACAATGTAAATTCTGTATTTTGACACTTTACACAGGAAGCCCTGTGGTTTGATCCTGACTTCAAGAGTTAGTATTCGCCCAAATCAAACTCATATTTTTAAACACTGCTGGCCAGGAAATAGTACTGCTAAACAGTCAAGGCAAGGTACTGTTGCATAAACAGGAGGGAGAGAACACCAAGATGAGGAATAAAAATTGTAACACCTACTAACAAATCTACAGCATTCAGCTATTCAGTTGAAAACAAAGAGGATGCTGCACACCGGCTACAGATTACAGCAGAAAAATAGATTGCATTTTCTGTCTTTGGGAAGAGTACTAAATCAAAACCTAGCAGATCGCTTTCATGATTGGATTTTTCTTTTATGCTGCCTCACATTTAACTGTAAACTATGCACCCAATTTTCTCAAGAGCTTCAGTCCCATTTTGGCAATTTCACAGAAGTATCCACAAGACGGGCTATTTCTAAAGTCTGGCCCTAATGAGAAGTGTTGCATTCTTTTCAAAGGCTAGATTGCTTAATTCATTCATGAGTATTTGCTTTAAGAAGTAATGCCCTAAATCCTCTGAAAATATTAAACATGAACTTCACATTATGTGAATATTTTCAGATCTAACAAATTCTCACAGATTTCTGGGATAACGCAGCCTAAAATGAAAACAGAGACAGATTTTGAAGGACTGATGTATTTTTTTTTCCCAAGCTTGAGTTACGTAAAAAGTCCAGACCCAGCAGAAATTTTTGCTATCTTCTTGATAATATTAAGAGGGCTCTTCAGCAGAAAAGAACCTAGCCAACTTAAAGCTGGCCAGCTTAGACTCCTGGTGTGCACAGCTTCCAAGACAGGGTGAACACGCAGCTTTGCTTGCGCAGTGCAACTTCTTACAGAGGCCTGAATTACTAATTCAAGGAAACCGACAGCACAGAAGCATCCCACATGCAAAACAAACCAGAACAGTTTGGGTTTTGCCCCTCACTGTTTTCCTGAATTCTTTAAGTTACAACAACAGATGCTTTCAGAAAGAAACACCAGGGTCGAGGAAGCAGCATACCTTAGGACCTTCTTTTGCTGGAAATAAAGTTCTGGGATCTATTATTTTTGTTAAAAGTATTTTTAACGAGGTGTAAAGTTACTCTCCGAATCGAGGGAAGGTTTCAAAAAAAAGCTCGGAAGCCCTGCCTTTTAAGATGATCACCTCCAAACAAACCCAACAAGTGTCTAGTACATCTCGCTCCTCTGTTGTTGTTGTTAAGTGATGACTAGAAAGATCTGCGGACGCAGGCTTCTGTGCAGCCTGTTAGCTCTCAGCAGCCGGGCCACCGGCAGGGCGCAGGGAACCTCCCTCGCCTGGGGAATCAGTTTTCAGAGACTTCAGGGCCGGGAGGGACGATTACTTTTAAAGCAGTTGCCAAAGTCTCTCCGGGGAGGACGGATAAGGCTGCGCACGTTCAGCGGCTGACATTTACAACCAGGGTGCGGGCTGTTCTGACACACCCCCTCGCTCCGGCGGTCTCGGACCCGGCGGACCCGGCGGCGGGCAGAGGCGGCACAGCCCCGGCCCCTCCGCCGGCCCCGGGGGGAGCCCGCCCGCCCCCGCCTCCCCACCAGAGCAAGGGCGGCTCACGGCACGGAGAGGATGCCTTCGTCCTCCTCAGGTCCCCTCCGCGGCGCCCACAGGCGCACGCCCGGCAGCCTTGGGGCAGGCGGCGGCGGAGGAGGAGGAGGAAGGATGCCGGCCACCGCGCCAGGGATTATTTACCCCTGCCCGGCTCCCAGGCACGGAGACGGGAGGAGGCAGCAGCGACACTCACCTCTCCCCCACGCACGGAACAGCCCCTCCGCGGCAGCCCCCGCCGCGGGGCCGGCCCGGGTTGGGGGAGGAAGGGGAGAGGAGAGAAGAGGCGTCCCCCCGCCGCCCTCCTCAGCCCGGCTCCGGGCACCGCCGGGCGGGGGTGCCGCTCGGCTTCGGCGCGCCCCCGCCTCACGCCGCGGTGGCAGCCCTCTCCCCCCCCCCCCCCCGAGCCGCCCCCCTCCCCGTGCCCGGGGGAGGAGAGGGAGAGGAGGGGGCTGGGGGAGGGGAGCGATTCGGGGCGAGAGGAGCCCGTTATTGGCCTACTTACCATCAATCGCCATGATCCCCGGGGTGGGCCGTACCAAGTGGAGCGCACGCAGGAGAGGCGCTGGCAGGCGCCGCGGCTGCGAGACGGGAGCGCCGCGCGGGGCCGGGCGGGGGCGGCGGGGCGGGGAAGGGGGGGCGGGCCAGCGGAGCGTGCCGGGGCGCGTGACTCCTCCCCCCGCCGCCACCGCCCTGCGCGCGCGCCCGCCCGCGTCCGAGCGGCGGCGGCGGCGGCGGCCGTCGAAGCGGCGGGGCTCGCCGGCTGGGCCGCGCGCCCGCCCGCAGCGGGCTGGAGGCGCTCCGCCCCGCCCCGCCCCGCCCCTCACCTCCCCTCAGCGGCCGGCGGCGCGGGCAGTCCTGGCGCCCTCCGGGTTTGGGGAGAGAACGCTGATATTCGGCAAGGGAAGAGCTCCTCACTTTCCATGGTTCTGTTCCGTGGGGTTTCTTCCCAAAGCTAGTGGCTGAAACGGAAAACAAAGCTGTTAAACCGCGAGCGTCAGTCAGGCTGTGGTTCCCTAAACGCCTCCGGAGCTTCGCCCGCCCAGCACCTGCAGTCAGGTGGGCGCAGCTTCCCCGTGTTCACACAGGTACGGCCGCGCTGAGGGCCCATGCAGCCCTGTAAAAAGTCGTACTTTAGCTACGTAGAGCAGCTGAAAGACAGGAAATGTCAGCTTTAAAATTACCCACGCAGCCTTCACTTGCTCCACAGCGCAAGTAATACATCACGACAGGGCGCCACTGCACAATCACAGACCTTTTTTTTTTTCTTCCTCCCATTGTACCTCTGACTGACTTGGTACACAAGACAGGTGGCATTTAAGAGTGAATCAGGATCCTGTGGTGAACAGATACCATAAATCTCAGGTTTGATGGCTTCCGTTTCTCACCGTAACGTTCTGTAGTCGCAGCATCCAATTTCCTATAGATTTGGAGGTGTAAAACTGAAATAACATTCTGTCACGTGGAGCCACATTCACAAGCACGCTACGTATCTTCAGAAGGGCTTGACGCCTTCAAATTTACAGCAACCTTCAACAAATGCTTGAAGTGAATTTGATGCTAAAAGGGATTTGAAGAAATTAGAAAGGGTTAATGGATCTGCAGTAGTTTACACAGGGGGGGTTTGGCGTGGAGGTGTTTTCTTCTTGAAACTTGGCTATGGCAGGCACTTCCCTGTGGCTACACCCTCTGTGTGCTCCTCCTTTCCCCCCTCAGGTGCTGCTTCAGTTGTTACCCTTTCCTCTGTCCTGCCTGCCACCGGTCCTTCCTCTCCCTTCCTTGCCTTTCCCTCAGCTCCCTCACACTGGGACCAGCCTCTCTTCCCCCAGGGGTCTGGAGTTGCTGTCCCACGCGGGACATCCTTCTGCACTCTCCTCCTCGCCTCCCAGAAGCTCCATGCAAAAGGAGCAGCATGGCGAGCGAAGAGGACAGGATTTTGCGAGGCCCCACAGCATTTACCACGGGGATCCTGGGAGCCAGAAGGACGTCTGAGCTGGGCCGTGCATGGCTCCTGCGACTAACAAACAGCCAAGCAGTTCGGTTGTATTATGGATTTTATATTGTGAAAGACAACGGGATATATGTAAAACTCTTCTTGCTCTGTGGGAAAGTCCCGCTAACATTTGGAGCTATAAGGAAACGGAACACATCAGTACATACGAACAGGTTTTTCGGACACGGTCTGGCAGAACATAGGAAGATTTTCACAAGATCATCAGGAGGAATATCTTTGGTACCAACATATTCTTTCTGCCAAATGTAAGTCACTGTTCAAATCCTGGAAGCATTAATCTCCTTCAGTCTAGCAGCCTTCAGAAATGTTTTGTCATATGGAAAAATCAATGTGTTTTCTCAATTTCATTCTTCACCTCAGTTAGAAAAAGCAACTTCAAAGTGAGGAGTTTAAAAGCAAAGTCAGCTTGAGCAAAATGGCCATCTTGGAAAACACGAGTCCCAAATGACAGACATTTGTCCAGACAAGAAGCAACTGTAAAAAGGATCTTAAAAGAGAAAATGTCAGCAGAGCTTAATGGCAAATACATTTCTCTGTACCGGCACTGACATTTACCTCAGATACCCTGATGATTTTCTGTTCATTCCTAGAAAGTGTTCCAGCCCTGAAGTTTTCTGTACAGTTTATCTTGATAGCCACCTTTCTGACGATATTACTGTATTGAGCACAGGAATGAAGACTCCTGTGGGATCAAGTACATAGTTAGAGTTATTATTTTTCTTGACATTATTTTATTTCTCCCCCTGCTTTTGGCAGCATCCCCGTACAAAGGAAGTACCAGTCACTGACGTCAGCAAAACTTCCCAGAGCACAGACATCAACCCATACAGAATCCAGGATTCAGGCTGTGAGATGTTTAAAAAGTAATCTAAAATTTTTGGAGAGCCTCACATGCCATCACATTTCTGTGATTCATGTATGCAATTAACATAGTGGGATACAGAAGTTCCTATCATTGGACAAACTCTTTTTGAGGGTGAGGAATGAATACGTGGTTGTGATGTAGTAACATTACAACTGGAACTCTTAGTCCAGGCTTTTGGTTTTCAGAACACAAAAGAAACACATACCTTCTACCAAAGTAGTGATTTGCTCAGTTTGGAAAAACAATTTCAGGACACGAGGAACAAACATGGTTCCATGTCAACAAAGAGATGGTATGAAAAGCATCTGTCAAGAACCGAAACATGACTTTTTAGAGCTAAATCATTTAGAATCAAATCAGTTCTATTTGTGCTTTAGTTTCACAAGCACATGTTTAAAATTTCTAAGCTTTATTCAAACATCAGATACTCCTGCCCACCACCTAAGAGTCTCATGTTTCAGTGTTACCAGGAGCGACAAATCTTGAACAAACTTCCAAAATTCAACTATTTTTGTTTTTTCCTGTGGTATAATTGTAACAGTATAAGCTATAGCTTCATCCATTCCCTGCATGAAAGGAGCACAGCTGATCAGTTTGGATGTGTCAGAGGCTTTCTACTAAATCCAATGGGCAATTCTTTCTGCTGAAAGCATTTCCATGTGATCCTATCAGTCTGCCATTTGCAAAAAAGGACAGCTGCACACGAACCTGACTACAGCGCAACATGAGACCTTAAGTAATGGTGATAAATCAGTAATGTACAAACAATTCACAGGTTATCAAGAGTTTCCTATCAAAGGGAAGAACTACCACCTGTTGTGACAACAAATTTGCCGACAGCAATATAACTAACTGACACGTATAGGGTAAATTTTATCCCGTAAGCCCTAAAGTTTTCAACAAACTACCTACACAGGAGAAACTTCTCCCACTGCACTGATGTGAAACCCCTTTGGCAATTAAAATTGAAAGCTGCTGGAAACTTTGCCATGAGGGCCATAGAAAGGTAAATACATTAAAGATCATGAAGGTCTCAGTTACTGGGAAAACAAGTACAGTAACAGCATATTATGTAAGTATATATATGAGATATAGTACAGTTATATATAGCATGGGAAATAATTCTGTTTTAAGACCATGTCTGTTTAACATATCTTGGTGCCATTGTTTATATACATTCCTTGTGTGTGTTCAGGATGTAAAATATTTGCTTTTTCTGAGTAGAACTCTGCAATGATTTTTCTCAAAACCAGCAAATATTTTATGTGAGATTACCTCTTAATCCTAAATTATCTGATCCTTGTTATAAACTGATTCTTTGCACATTTAAAGCATGATCCACTCCAAACCTATTTGGATTTTCTCTTCCACCTTAGCCATAACCTTAGTATTAAAACAGATATGATTAAAGAGCCTATGCTTAATGAAGACATAGAATATATGAAAACCATAGCGTATATGAATGAAAAGACTAACTGAAGAGTTAGAAAACAAAGGCTATCAGTAACCAGAAAGATTGAAGTCCTAGATTAGTAATCTGCTAATTAAGATGCCAGACAGATAAGCTATCTCTAATTGTCATGATGTGAACAAAATGTGTTCACAATTAAACAAACAGTGGAAGAAAGCTTCAAACAGCTGGATGTAAATTTTCCAGTGGAATGTTGCCATTTCATTCAGATGTAGGTACTTTGCAGAAACATAATGATTTCATTGAAATGCCATTGGGGAAGGGGCTGAAATTAAGAGCATATGCAAGGTCTTTCATTTCAGAAAAAAACTTTTAATCTCAAGCCTTTTACTTCATATTATATTTTAACATAATATTGACATTTAAATGAACCATCTTGATTTTATCAATATAAAATCTTTCAGCTGGAAAACTCAACCCTTTGTTGAAATTTCACTTAATGGGGTGTTCCAAGAGTGTGTGTGTGTGCACATGCACCTGCACCTCCCTGTGTGTGCATGTGCCTTTTCTCTGCTTGTATGTCAATCCGGAATGAAAACAGATTTTGAAAGAATAGATCAAAACTCCCACAAACCTGAAATTCTGGGTTTTTTTAATCTGGAGCCTTACAAAAGTCCCAGCAAGAAGCAGAATGATGTACAGTTCTATGGTATTCTACCCTTGCAGATTATTTATAGGAACGCAAAAAAAAATCTGGTGCGGCAATGTTGAAACAAAGAGACAAACAGACAAACACAAAAGCTCTAACCCCTAATGTTGAAGTTAAAACATGACCTCTGAAACGTCATCAAGAGATATCTCCCAAAGATATTGTTGCTCAAGCAGAAGAAAAGATGGCTAAGAATTATAATACGGTGCTGTGCTCTAATTGATTTGGGATATCAATTTACAACTTCCCCTAACAATTTTTGGCAGCTATTTTGTGAACACTGCCAATCAGATTTGCAACTTAACGTCCATCCAGGTTAGTTTCTCACACAAAATGTTCTTTATTAGGAAATTAAATACCTGACCTTTCAATATTAAGGTTTGCATTACCAAGTTGTTGGCACTAAGTAAATAATCTGTGACTCTTACTTAGCTTCTCATAGTTTTTGAAAGCTAGGAAAGACAGCCTGGGCCCTCTGACAGAAATTGCATAGCTACATCTGGTAAGAGCGATCTAGCAGATACCCTCAAGTCTGCAGTTGTTGGAAAAGGATCATAAACCTGACTCTTGAAGCAAATGATTTGGCCAGATACCACTCAGTGTGTAACTTCGTCTTCATGAATAAATGATTGAGAAACTGAGAAGAATATTTCCAGCAGCACCTTCCTTCTGCCAAATTTGGGACTCCACAAGGTCAGATTTCTAACTAGGATACAGTTGGAAAAGGTCCCGTGAGCTAAGGCAAAGAGCAAAGATTTTTGTTCAGTTTCACATTGTTAATCTATGGGCAATGCATCTGCTACAGAAGTAAAAACTGAAAACATAAATAAAAACGTGATTTATGGTGCCTAATTATTCTAGCTGGTGTTCAGCTAGCCACAAGTCTCATGCAAACTTCAGAGCTGGATAGATTAGATAATGACTCTCAGTGGTACAGTTGTAAAAAACTTAACTGGCTCAAGTTACTAAAGTAAACATTATTCCGCTGTGTTGCCTTGCACTGTTCCAAAACAAAAGTGTCATGAAGATACAGCTAGGACTTTTAAATGCAATTCCAAAGAAACGTGCCTATCAATGAGCACAAGTACTCATACAAACCACAGAAATCATAAACTAAAACTATGCCAAAAAATCCTGTGCCAAATTAATCCAAAATCCATGTGGACATGCCAGTTTTTCCATGAGCAGCTGAACTAATGAAGCGGGTTTCCTGCAGACATAGTTTTTCACCACTTATCTCCATCCCTCCTCAGTGGGATAACCCTAGCTCACCCCCATCACATCCTCTGTTATATTCCCAGCGATAACAGTACATGTTGCAATTATTCCAGAGCTTTGCACATGCTGTTTGAACAGTCAAGAAGCTGTTGAACAAAAAGTATAAATGATGAATTGTCTTAACTGATTAATTCTCCTGGCCTTTTTTCAATGGGGGCACTAATTTCATTCTCTTTCCTCTACACAGAAGTTAGTTTCCATGAAACTAGAAGGAACTTAATTATTTCTGGGATCTTGATGAACTTGACCAACCGTTTCGAAGCTGAAGCTTCCTTCAGCTTTGACAGGTAAAAGCATTTGACAAAGAGAGCATGTTCACATAAGCCTCATTTGCTTGGGAAATCAGGCTAAAAATCTCAAAGCCCAGCAAACAGCCTACACAACTGCAGCAAAATATGAAAAATTAGCCATTCAGCTACACTTGCAGAACAAAACATACAACTTAATACAAATTAACAGCAACTAAAGCCCTTGCTTTTTCAAAGACAGGTATCACATATGAATCTCCCAACATACAAGTGGATAGCAATTACCGTGCTTTCTTACAGAACAGTTATGTGGACTTCTAACTGGAGAAACCATAGCATACAACAATGGTATGAAAATAGGCCAATACGTAGTATGAAGGAATAGCCATTCAGAAAGTCATGTCTATTTTTTTTATGGAATAAACCTTCTTCATCAAAAAGCCATCAAAGGTAATACCAGGGAATAAAACCAAATTCGATTTCCGTTACTCATACTTAAAATATTAAAAGGGAATGGGAAGATAGGATCCAGCTCTCCTGGAGGGCTATTTTTAGAAAGAACAAGATCCTGGATGCTAACAGAGCCTACTGGTCTGGTTCATGCCAGCACAAAATGAATGACCTTGCTCTCATGACCTGATCTGATAGAGATGAGAGCCTGCAAATAGTTTGAATGGAGACTGATCTGCATCAAGCTGTAAAACCATAGCATACACAAAGGCAGAGTTAAAAGTTGTCCCCATGTTGGTTACAAAAACATTTTAATCTCAAATGGCTTGAACGGTACAAAGGTTTTTCTGTCAAGGTGTTCTTAAAGCTGATTGCTCACCAACTGGCACTGAGAATACGAGAGTGGGAGAGATTCACCTCCCTGTGCCCCAGGTAGCTCGTAAAAGTGGTGCGTGCATAGGCGGTGGTGGTAGTGCAAGGAGTTAATTGTCCTCCCGAGGAAGGGGAAATGATAACAGATTCACAAAGTGGTTTGCAGTGCTAGTTACTTACAGCATGTATGCCAGTCCTGTTTTATTGACTAGCCCTGGCCAAATCTACCCACAGTTGCTGTTCTTGGCTAACCTTGATGAAGTCATTCCCGTTGCCATGAAACAGCTTCCTTTGCTCTCACTCTTCATCTCCCTCTAATTGCCTTTAGTGCACTCTCTGATCCTCTGCTTTGTTTCTCTGCCCTCCCACCTGTAACCTGGTTAGCTAGAAGCCGCCACTTCTGGATTGCACAGAGTACTTTTGTGTAGCTGCTCTGCATGTAAAGGAGGGGAAAGTGGTCTCTGTAGAGAAGGATGACAGTATCTATTAACAAAAGAAAGTGCTTGACAAACACTGTCCCCTTAGCAACCAGATAAGGCTGTAGCTGCAGCCAGACCTCTTAGGGTCTCTCTGGAATGAACTGGTATCCTTAACCATTCCTACCGGGAGGCTTTTGCAGAGTATATAAAATGCATTTCATTTCTTTCTAATTGCAGTGACTTATTTTGTTTATGCTCCCGCACAGCTGAGAGCTCAAGCCTGCGGAGTACTCAGTATTTTCCTTTCCCATTGGACTTAGCCCCTAGGAGCAGTATTGTAAAAATTATTTTAAAAGTACTAAGGGTTCAAAAGGCTGCATCCATCTAATTCCATGCCTTCTTTTTACTGATAAAAGCTTTACCGTGCCTTTTAATTATTTCAAATATTCCAAAGGTATACAGCAACATATGATCTGCTCTGATTTTTGGACTTAGCAGAGCTGTTCTTAATGCTGTTTCTGAACATATGTTCTGTTCTTACTTTTAAAATAACTACCAGAATATGTCATTCACTCTGATGGCACCACAAATATTCTATTGATGCATTAATGACACTACTGAACCTAAAGAAACATTTTTACTAAAAATATATGCAACCTGCAGAATTGTTAAAACCACTGTTAAATGCAGGAACCTATTTAAATACATTTTTTGATTAACATTTCTATTGCCTTATTAAAAGAGTTCCTTTCATGAAAATAACACATTATATGTACACTGGAAGTATAGTCCTGTTTTTTTTAAAGATTACTCCTGTGTACAATAACAGCAAGATTAAGAATTCTGCAGAAGAGCTGTAGAATCACAAAGTTAAAGTATTATTTGTATAAAGTGCTCAGGCTTTATCTACATCTTTTAAGGTAATTAATAAAAAGCTACTGAATTAGTTCATTAAAACCATTTTATATTTGCTAGCTTAAGCCTGTGATTTTGAAGATTGCCCAGCTTCTAGCCTGGCTGTTATTTAGCAGAAAATTCCACAAAGACTTCTGAAATGCAATATTCACCAATTGGGAACTTCACAGAGGCAGAAATGATAAAAAAGAGAAAACTTAGTAACAAACTAATCTGAGGTTAGTTTGCAACTGAAGTATGTAAAACAAGCTGTTTGAAAGCCAATCAACTAATCTGCTTTCTCCTTCCCCAAGACCCAGCCTCTTCCATTAGAAGAAGCAAAGTGATACATACTCTAGTCTGACCTCTGTAATTCCCTTCCAGCCTGAATTATCCTCTGATCCTACCAATACCCTACAGTAATAAAGAATTCAAATACTGCAAACTTACATTTAACTGAGGAGGTTGCCTACGGAGAACTTGCTCCAACCCTAGCACAGCAGATAAGTAAACATGATTCCCCAGGGATGCTGGCACTAGGCAGAGCCGCCAGGGCATGATGGCCCTAGAGCAGGATTGGTTTGGTAGGGGAATGGATGAGGTGTGTTCGTAATGTATGGAAACATATGACAGGGGCAGTAATGCATTAGCCATATAGCTTTAAAACCTTTATTTCTGCTTGATGTGAATCTGACTTTGGCATAAGTTTACTTCAGCGGTCTAGATGTTTTTCACAAAAAGATGTATCTTAATTTCTCTGCTTTTCAAAAAGCTTAAGGTAGACATACTGAAATAAAACAGTGTTTAATTTCAGGTGTATTAAATATCCATCTAGTGCTCACATCTTTTCTAAGGGAGGTAGATACACAAGTACCTTTGGGAAAAAACATAATGGAAAATTCAGAGGAAATGTGAAAAATAATCACAAATGCACTACAAAACTTGAAAAAATTTATCCTAAAAAACGAGTTACTGTGCTGGGGTGTTTTTATTACAATATTGTTAAAACTGTGAGGCAACAGCTGCCTAGAATGGTGCTTTCTAACTTTCTGCCTTCTTTGTCCCTTTCCAATATTAAACTTATTTTTCATTCTTTCCAGCTACATGTTACCCCACATCTGGAACCTCTCCACTACTGATCTCAATCTACACAATTACTTTGCCTTGGCAGTTCTTGTTGGCTCCCAAAATTGTTTTCAGTCCAAGAGGTGGTCCAAGTGAAAGCTGTATTCTCCACCACCATTTTCTTTGCCAATTCTCCCAAAGTCATTGGTCCTTGTTGCCAGTTATCATCTGTGTGCTTAATTCCCTCTCCTCTGCACACACTTAGTGTCCTTGGTAGGTCATTCTTTGGCACTGCATTTCATTTGAACCTGCTCCCAAGCCTCACCTTTAATATTCTTCCAACTGCAGCCTGTGTGATGCTCCAAAAGAGAAAAGTACTCCACTGGAACTATATCACTATAGTTTAGGACAGGATCTGGCCCTCCTTTAAATTATTTGATGAGATTAATCATTTGTTGCATAATAGAATATTTTAGTTGAAGAGAAATCAAGTTCCTTTGGTTACATCTTCCTTGTATTGATCCCCACAATACTATTGCAAGGTAAGGAAATGAAATTTCCCTTATTTTACAGATAAATAACAGTGATATAGAAGCTGTAACCACATTGCTCAATAAAATAGGACCAGGGACCATCCTGTGGCTCTGGCGTGAGTTGGCACAGCCTGGATATCTCCACACTGTGCATGGCCCTGGGTTCCTTTTTGGTCTCAAGAAGTGCCTCTGTGTTCCTAAGACTTTATTACTGTATACGTGATTTTTTTCCTACTCAGAATGTCTCAAGTAATGTAAGAGCTACATGCAGTCCATCAGAGTGTATGTTCATGGCATTTATTGATATGTGGGTATGTGCTGCATGACACTGGGCATGTTGTGATGGTACAAAGAGGTAGTTAAGGGTGAAAAATCTGCTGGGGATGTGTTGGAGAACTATGTAGGGTATAGGGACCTGGTACAGGTTTTTCTGTACCACCCAGTGAGAGGAATTTCAGTGGGACAAATGGCTTACAAGCTTTTTATGAGGCTAAGGAGCAGTCTTCCCTGAAGCATGGCTCTGTATCCCTTAAAATAAACTTACTGGGTGGTCTAGATGTACTATGGTCACTTTGCCCAGCCATAAAAATCCAATGCAGTAGAATTTCTTGCACTAATTAAATGCAAGGCACATCTCTAGGATGTAAACTTACACATTACAAGTTGTATTTCAGGGTATGGATAACACAATGATGCTGATACCAGGCAATTCATAACATGCAACATGACACCTTTGTAAAACAATTTGGCTTTGCTCATTCTCTCTATGGAAAAGTTTCCTCCATAAGCCATTAGGGAATTTATTTTCAAACAGACCTCATCTTCGTCAATGTTTCTCTGGTGGCTGAGTTCCCTTGGGTTAGTATTTTTTTTTATGAAAAGCGCACTGGTATTTCTATTATATGTCTCTAGCCTAAAATATGGTTTGAAACAGAAACAAATACTTATTTAGCTATTAAATTGATAAGATTCACAATTCATGAACTGCGTTTACATACACACTGAATTAATGAACTTACACAAATTCATAGACTTATGTTAAACGAATTAATATACAAACTGTAAAAGGAGATAGTATATGGGGCCTGATGTTGCATGGAAACACTCTGCCACTCAACTATATGTTAACATTGCTGTCAGACACAGACAAACAGAAATCCAGCATGTTCAATCAAGCAGAACAGTGCCATCATTTAATCCATCCAAATGACTAGTACTACCAGACCTTCTCCTTGGCACAGAGTACAATTCTTTTAGTTAAGGCAGATCTGCCTAAGTCGAGACAGCCAGCATTCAAGGGGAAGCTTTTTGCTACCATGATAGCACAGCAAACAGAGGTTAGAGGTTACATTCTGACAACATGGTGGGTTATAGACCACAAAATATTCTTGCTTGATGAAAAGAATAATATGTAGCTAGGGTACCTGCTGATTATTGAAGCATAAGCAGTGGGGGGTTTTTTGTCTTCTCATCCTTCCTCAGTTATAAAACATGCCCATTAGGATTATTTCTTCCTATTGGTCACCAGCTTTATAAAACTACCCTGCTTCGTTTTATCAGCATACTAAAACTACAGCTCACTGAAGTCAATGCTGTTGCACCAAATGAGAATTAGGAAACTAATTGCCTTTTGCAATAGTGACACAATAGAGGACAACCGGTCACAGCAAAATCACGACATACCTTCCTGCCACTCATAAGTAATTTTTCCTTGGAATGAGAAGAACATGCTGTCCTGTTGCAAAAATAACAGTGTGCTTGGTTGTGAGCCAGAGTCAGTGATAAATATATTTCTGATTACAGCCAGCAACTTAATTTACAAGCATCTGATTAAAAACAAAAACAAACCCCAGAAACCAACCTTTCAGAAAATACAGTGATATAAACAAGGCAATTGTGATCTAATCCACTGAGCACAAGGTTGGAGTCATAAGACTTAGTATTCCCACTGGTGCCAATAACCTGCGGTATGACCATGAGCAAGTCATTGGATGTCTCTATCTCAGTTACTTTGAGCTGGCAATTAGCTACCTTTGGACACAGCTTAGAGATCAAGGCTTCAACTGTGATCTATGGATAAAGTGTCCTGTTTATACAGAAAAAATTTCCATAATTTTAAGGAGAGATTTACATTTTCAACAGTTGAAAGTCCATAACTGAACTATACCTCATTTGCAGGTATTTATACTGGGAATTTTAGCAGAATTATGTGCCCACATGATATGATTAAGGCCAGAGGAGGCAGAGATAATCCAGCTTTATGCAAAATAAGATCCATGCTGTACAAGTCCCACTCATAGGTTTTGCCACAAAATATACTGGTCTTCTAAAAGTCTGCATTTCTTTCAAGCCAGCATATTACAACTGTATTAGACCAGTCAGATCAGCAAAATTAATATAATTTATCTTCTGAGTTAATGATCAGACATTTATTTTTAAAGACAATATACTGCTCTGTGTCCTAAATGAGCCGGCAATATGTGATTGAACAGAAAGTATGCAATTGCATGCTGATGTTCAGTAGGCTGACAGTAGTCTTGAGTGACTCAAGTGATAAATATATCATTGTATAAAAAAATGCACCGAGCCATAACATCAAAGTTAAATGCCAAACCTCTAAAACTTTCTGCTTCTGGAAAGGAAATAGGCAAACATTTGCCATTGTTGCCTGAGAATGACCATATAGCCTTTTTAGTAATAACTAATGGGGTGAGTCTTTTAGCACTCCATTATTTTGGTCACCCAATTTTACCTATAATATCTTGTTTTCAATTGCCTATAGAGTTGCCAAATTTAAAACATTTGCCCAACATTTTCCATCTTTAGTATCAGCTTTAAGAGTAACATTTTAGAAAGTTTAGACAAACTTTTTGCTGTTTGCGAGAGTGTGCTTAGGGAAAAAGATTGTTTCGATAACGTTAACCGATTAATGCTTACCTTTCCCCTGTCTATTGTCTCTACTACTTCCCTGATTCAGTACAGGGATTTGTAACAAGTCAAAATCCGACATACTTTTGTGGTTCCCTGTGGAAGCCACAGTAAACTACCATTTGCACAGAAGCAGCAGAAACTGGAAGTTTGCTCTGAAAATGTCAGTGCATTTCATTAAATGTGCCCACATTGTTCTGAAGTAACCAAAGGCACCAAAACACATGGGCAATGGATCTTTGCTTTCCTGGTGCATGCTTTTTTTCTTTGGAGCCTTCTCTGATTCAGAGCACAGACTGAACAGAGCTCTTAAATCAGAATCACACTTATTTTTTTAAGGAAAGTCTTCCCTGTAAAACTCATGTCCTTTCTTCTAGAAACTGTAAGATGCACACTGTAATAGATGAGGAGCGGTAGGGAGAGAAAGAATAGTTTTCTCAATAAAGAACTGGGCAGGCATTGGAGACCTGTGTTTTATTGCCAGCTCTACCACACGGTGCTCATGCTATGCTAGACAAATCAACATTTTTTAGACAGATATTCCTTATACAGATGATATGGGAAAGAAAAAATAAAACTCATGGTTGCTTTTAAAATTGTTTGTCAGAACAGTTTTTCATGGGTTATCTTTCCAAATTTTCTCAATTTCAAAAACAATTTTTAAAACATTATTGGAAAAGATTGATTTTTGTTGATGCTTTGGATAGGGAATAGACAAGGAGAGAAAGAAAAAAGCCATGTTTCACTTTCATATGTGCATAAATTAAGATCATAAAGCAAAAAAATTCAAAGGATCTGACTTTCAAGCTTTCAAACGCATTATCCCATCTGGCTTACATTTTGCCCAAAGAAATAGATTCTGCTATCTGGGGACAGGGAGAGAACAACACTTAGGAAGCGTGTTCAGCAGAGTCTAACCAGGCTTTGACCTGTGAAGCTGCGCTCCTACACTGATCCGTGGTGACAGTACAAAAGAGTGTGTAGGAAGCGAGAGGAGGCGTATGGTTGATGAATCCATGCCAGTGTCATTCCACTGGCAAAATCCCCTCTTGGGGAAGGGAAGCTGCTGCAGAAGCTCCTGCACGCTGAAGGCTGCAGCTGTGTGCATAGAGTACTTACGCTAATTTTGCCCAACCTAGAAAAGGATCGGGGGCGGCTCTGTCACCAACACAGTATACCTCTGCTAAACACTCTCATTTTTGCTTGGGGCAGTGAACAGAATTAAGCTCTGAGAACAGAATCTATTAATATGAATGGAGAGAAATAATCAGTTCATTTGCTACTGTGCAACTTGGAGATACCAGAGTTTTTCCACTCCATTTTAAGGTCCTGTTGCCATAGTAGGCATAGAAGTTCAGAACAGTGAGCTGCTGTTCATGGAAGGGACTGGCTCTGAGGAGTTACAGAACAGCGGTTCAAAAAAGGACACAAAGGCAATTACAGAAGCTGCAGGGAAATGAAATAATTTTTCTTTTATCACAATGCTTGCAGTTTCTGTTTTGACACTGGTGGCACAAGAATAAATGCCAAGAAAAGAAATTTAATGTGCATTCAAAGAAATGTGATTTTAAAGAGACGGATCAAACCATATTCTCAATACATGGTGACAGCGTTCTTGAAATCAAGGACTGCTTCATGTGAAAATAGTCATGGATTAGACCTATCTACTGAATTTTATCCTAGGATCAATATCTGGTAGAACTAGTAAAACTGATGTATTTTTATCTAAAAAAGAAAAAACTATTTACCTGATAGTCAGTTCTTGTTGGAGGTAATTAATGCACATAACAAGACACTATGTTTTTAGATACTGCTTTCTTTTGAATCATCTGTTACATAGCTTTATAGAGTTAACTTCAATGCCTGGCAAGCCAAGAGAAACTGCTATTGTGGGACCCTTTTACAGCTTGGGAAGACAAAGTTAACAAACATATAACTTCCAAGTACTTACACAGGGAGTCCATTTGCAAAAGAATTTCATAATCTACATTTGACTGCAGTTATTCTTAATAACATGGGAGGGGGGAGGGGGGGGGTTTAGACATTGGTGCCCTTCTACAGCCCAGGCCAAAAGATCTTGTTCATCCAATGCTCAATAAAATTTTGAATCTTTAACAGAAACAGGATGGGATCATTACTATAAAATGTTACAAAAACATACAGAGCTTTGATTCTGGATATATTCCATTTTGCATCACTGAAGGTAAATCTATTTTGCAAATGCAGAATGAATATGTCTTTATATTTCTGCCAACATCCACCTTAGTTTACTGCTGCTAACAAAGAGGCTATCGCAAATGCTGTGGTTTGTAATATAAGAACAAAAATCTCCTGGGTCTCTGGGGTGGGGAATTACAGTAACAATTATCAGCTTCCAATCTTTGTTCTTGTGAATTGATGCAGTGACACATATTTGCATTTCTCTGATAGCAAATGATAGGGCATGCTAATAGCTATTTAATAGTTGAACAATTATTTAAATTCAGGTTAACCCTAATTACATTTTGTATTAAATCCAGGGAGTGATTTCCCCACCTCCAATGGAAAGAACCGCGTGGTGAGGCTTACACGCAAAGAAGGGTCTCTAAAGCTTTTCTCATACCGGTTCCTGAGGGGCAAGTCCTGCGGAAGCTGTGGCTTTTGAGTTCTTGCCTCTTTCCCCAGTCCTAGGAAGCTGGAGGATCAGAAAGCGTTTGGGCAGGAACTGTCCTAAAGCAACATTATTTAGCTTTGCTGGTCCTCTTTGGCCTGATAACCCACTGGACATATCCACCCTACCCAACCAATAAAAATAACCCAGGGCCCAAACTCTTCTGTAAAAGCTGGGTGCAGGGCAATTAGCAAGGCTGCAGGAGAGGGCATACCACTATCTTTTTTTGTGGAAACTGATATGACCCTTCAGCGGAGGGCTGCCCAGGCAATACCACATTACCCAGATGCAGAAGACACCTGTAGAAGCATTATCTCCTAAATGGCATGAGGAAGCAAACAGACCCAGAGGACCTCATTTGCTGAGCAAAAAAAAAAAAGTGAGGGGGGATTTGCTTTTCAGACTCTCTTGCTTATTTTTGTTCAGCAAAGAAGAAACAAAAGCATGTAAGTTAAACCAAATTCCCTCTGCATCCCAAAAAAAGATTAAATGATTCCCTCACATCTTCTGGAATGTCAGCCCTGGTTCTTCTTTACCCTCTAATTAGTCTATTACTAAATGGATAGTTATTGAAATCCACATGTAGTCCATCTCTATTATGTAAGTGAAAGTTTTGTTTGGGAAACCTTGAGACAGTGTAATCAGAAATGCAGCCATTGTTCATTCTCGCTGTTGACTAATTTCATTTAGCTTTAAACATGTGATTAATTTTAATACTATGGGAAATTAATTATGTTTGTGTTCTAATGATCGGTATTAACCTCATTAGTGACCATGAAAATTCCCAAGCAAAGCACTTAATTATATTAGAATTAAGATTGTAAATATTTTCCTAGTGGAAAGCTTCCAGTAAAACACTAATGCGCTCAAAGGCTACAACCACAAGAAAACATGCCACATTTGCAAAATGACTTCCATAATGAGTGTCTGATTGCTAACTCTGCTACACAAGGTAACAGTGTTTGTAATACGATGTTAGAAGCATATCCATACATCACAAGTAAGCTGTGAAATACTTAAATCAATGCTTTTAAGCTTCAGTTCACCAGATATATATATCTATATATCTATCTATATCTATATATCTATATAGATATATCTCAGAAATCCTTTTCAAGAATCTCTCTCTAATTCCCAGGCACAAGTGGTACCCTGCTCCTATCCCAAGGCCACTGAAAACTGTTTTGGGGACAGGAACAAAGCCTTCCCTCAATCTACGTATCCGTCATGTGCAATCATTTTCCTGCTGATAACCCCTGGGTGTCCACTTCCAGCCCATTCACTCTGTTTTCCACTCTTCACATTTTCTGTAGCATTTTTATGAACGGCAAGTAACTCAGAAAGGAGCTGCTGCACCCTGGAAAACACAGGCCAGCGATGCAAATTAGATAGGTAGAATAGAGAATGCCACTGCCAAATCACAGGACAACTGTTTTTGCAAATAAAAGGACAATCTCCCAAAAAGCAGCATTATCTTCTGTCTTCCAGGAGACAGATAGCCTTCCTAACCTAAGCACAAGTCTATATTAAAGAGCTTGCATATACAGTGCCCACAGAGAACGTCTTAAGTCCACTTTTTTTGTTAAAGAAGTTATGCTCTGCTATGTTATTCTACACAGTCCTTCTTATAATTAAATGACTGAAAGAATCATTATACTCCCCTGGGATAATATAGTTATTCATGCCTGAATCTGACCCTCCTTTCATTTACTTTGTTATAAAAAGCTTCCTTTTACATTGCTTGTTGCAAGCACTGTCCCAGATTTAAGCCACTTTGTAACACAGGGAACGTATTTGTCAATGCAATCCCCACAGGCTACATCTCATTCCCAGGTACCGAGATGATTACAATTAAAGTATTTATTTAAGATAAAAGCTTTGTATTGAATTAGAAATCGATCTTCCACTTAACCAGATAGTATTGTCTTATGTATTCGTGTACAGGTCTCTTTTGAAAGGTTTTCTATCTGTGTGCTGCTCAGAGTGAGCAAGTGAATCTTCCCCAGACTTGCAGAAATAATACTTGGAAATAAAATTCCCAGCTTTTGTAGGGCTCAGGGTGAACCGGGCAGGCACTAATTCTCTTGTCACCTCCCAGCTCTTGGTTAAACAATTTATCTCAGTTACCAACGGTATGCAAAGAGTGCCAGGAATATATCAAGTTGGTATTATATCTTATCAATTATGTATTGTCTCTAAACACAGTACAGTTCATAAAGTCTAAAACACAAAACAGAAAAATAGAGAATGTGTGCTTCCAGAGCTGCATCATATCACTCACGCATAAGATAAAGATTTTCACTCTGAAGTTAATTCTTCTCTTTCCTTGCAACGTTTCCCCTTTTTATCTTATCCTATAGTTTCTAATCCAAGTTACATGTTAGAAACATAGAGACAACTAATTCATTAAAGAATTAGTAGAGGTAAGATCCTGAGGAAATGCTGGCTCCAGTAAGCTGATGGTTTACCCTATGAAAGAATTTGTGAGAAAGATTTTTATTTCCCTATTCTTCTACATCTACACTACCTGTGTTACATATGCATTTGTGCCTCAGCTCCCCTCTCCTGGGTAGTAAACACACCTGCATCTCCCAGTGTTATTGAAGGTGTTTATGTATGTGGATTCATTAATGGATGGCTGCATTCCAGCATATGCCATGGGCTGTTTACGGTTTTGTCTTTCTCTCTACTAGCTTCAGTACCTTGTGACAGCATATCATTGATGGTAACATTAATGATAGAACTGTCCCAGGCTGAAAAGATCTCTGGTAAATGCTTTATGGAGAGCAAGAAATAAACAAGTCTTAAAATAATATTCCAGTACTGATTTTTGGGGACTGATGTCTTAAAAATCTGTATCAGTTTTCAATATCCCAAAGTATCCTTCAAAATATATTTATTTCCAGAGACTTGTATCACATTAATCTCTACATACATGGAGTTTTTTTCAGTCAACTTTAGGTACTAATGGTTGAAATCCATGCTTTGGAAATCAATTTACCCTGACATGGAAAGCCTGGGTTGGTTTTTTTTCAAAAATGCAGAACACAAAAAGCTGCAGGTATTGTGTAGGCAATTCATTCATGCAATAAATGTGTTTGCTATCCTGGCTTTTTGAAAATCAACAGGTTAGGTCATTAATCATTTTTAAAACTCATTATCATGATGAGAAATAAAGCAAAGCCAACTTTTTTGATTGATGGAGATTTATTAATGGAAAGCTTTTAGTGCTATATACTTAATTTTGAAGCTACTGATGTGAAATGTTGTAAGTACAATATATGACCAAATTAAAATTTCATTTTAGATAGTGCCAATCCCTAAAACCTCAGTCTGTCTCCTTCAATCACGCTCTACAAGTTCAAACATCAGTTTGGCACCAGCACAGCATTTGTATCAAGCTTACATGCACAGGTCTAAAAAAAAAATCCTCTAAACTCATGTAAGAAAATGGTTTCATGTTTGCAGACACTAAACTTACACAATTGATTAAGACTGCATTGAAGATATTAGTAATTACCTCACAATTACACCTCAGAAAAGTAACTATAGTATATCAATTTTGGTATTATTTATCATTATGAAACACTTCTCACTTCATTTTTCCTCAGCCACAAAAAACGTAATATCTAGGCTTTAACATTTGTCATTCAACTTACTTATATGTCCAAAAATGGATGAATTCCACATGAATAATTAAATGCACAAACAGAAAATGGGAGTGCTAAAGGCATTACAGAGCAATGCAAACACAAAGTACAACTATGATACAGGACGTGACCTACCATCTTTGTTCAAACAAATTTTCCAGAGGGAAACAGGGTTAATACAATAAACACACCACAGCCTCAAAGGAGTGTATCCTTCATCTGGACATCAGTGTATCTACTCTGATATACTAAAATAAACCTCTGCTTGCTACTGAACACAAAATTGAGCAAAAACACGCAAAGAAAGCCTTGTATTATCCTGCTAGCAGAGAGGGAAGGAAAGGAGACACGTTCAGGGACACAGCTAGTATATTTTTGGGCCCCACCAGACCAACTACTTGTTTCCCTTTTCAAGGCTGTTTGCAATGTGAGTAACTTAAAACATCTCTAAATTATTCAGGGAGACTAGACCTGCATGCAGCTGACAAACAACTAGGGAGCATTAAGTTTACCTTTGGAGGCTTTCCATAGCTCTCCAGTGAGGTGTCTAGCAGGACTGGATCACCAGGACCATCAAGCTGCTCCTCAAGAAGTCCATGGGCAAATTCAGAGAGGAAGCTGAATGCTTTCCTGCACAGCAAGAGTTTCAAAACTAGTTTTGCACTGCACAAATTAAAGCACTGGGGAGTTTTATATTTCTAACTGTAAGAAATGAGTATTTGCCAATGCCAAAGAAAGGCAACAAGCTGAAGATGTTTTTCAATGTTTTTGTTCTTTCATCCAGATAGAAAGAGCAGCTTTTTAAATTCACTCCACCATTATTTGGAACAAATCCAAACAAATATAATGGTATATATAAATTCACCTTTGAGTCAGCATCTCGTGTTTCAGCACTTCTAGTCACAGCATCTTTCAGAACAGTACATCATCCATATGCTTCATAGACATCTTTTACCTTCTCAGTAAATCAGAAGATGGATGCTAAAATCCAGAATGCAACCTTAAAAATTCTCTTGTTTTTTTAGCAGATTTTATTGATACTGCTGGTTGAGCATATTTTGTAGTGGGAGATGGCAACCTCTCCTTTATAATTCAGACAAACAAGTAATTGGAAATGAGAAAGAGGTTATCAAGCAAGGAACATCTGCAGTAGCTAAACAGGAATATTGTAAACTAATGGTGAAAAACAAAATATATGCAGATACAATAAAGAAGAATAAACTCCTTTTCACTATAATTTGTATGAGGTGTGAGAGAGACATAAAAGCATCATATGGGTCCCAGTCCTACAAGAACCTCAAAATGATGCTTTTGTTTTAAGGAAAATGGGTGGGGTTGGTTGGGGGGGGTTATGGTTTTTTTTTTTGGTCAGGATTTTTGCCACTGATAAATAATCTCAAGATCAGGTTTCCATTAAACAGATTTACTTGATCAGGAGCTAGAAGAAAATAGAGACCGGCCAGGAATCATTATGGATGTACATGGTAACTGGTATCTTTGTGAGGTTTTTAATCAATCTCATCCTTGCAACTTTTCTTCAGATTAATTTCTTCAGATTAAAAGAGTATAACTGACAAAGTTTACTAAACGTCATATGGTGCATGATCAAGCCTCTTTTCTTCTGTAACACTCAAAGAACAAACATTTGTGGTTTTTAGGCCTGTTGCCGCCATTTTACCTGCGTGTACTATGATCCACGCATATTAATAATGCATAATAACTGCATTATTGCATGTCTCAGTGTCCGCCAACCAAGTGATGACATTGAGTCCTAAACCACCCTCACATCCCACTAATATGATGACCCCTCACTTTTACTATAAGAACATAGTTAACTGATAAAATAAAATTAAGAGAGTGAGAGCACAGAGTCATTTACATCTGGAGCTTGATAAGAAAGTTGTGCTAGGTAATTCTGTATGCTTGTTTGGGGTTTTGTTACAAAATTGGGATAAGCATCACCAGCTGAGTTAGTGTGCTAATCATGCCACCACTCCCACTGACTTTCAACTGAGTTTGAGTATCCACAGCCCTCCCAGACCCTCAGAATCACAACTTAATGCCATAAACATACTTTTCCAGCTGTACTCTTACTCAAAAATCATCTGCTTTGTACTCACAGCTTGTCCTCTTCCCTATCTGCATCTAAGCACCCTGGTATAAACCTGACCATTTCTGTTAATGTTTTCTGGATAGCGAATGCTTTATATTTGGCATTTTCAAGCCTTCCAGAGGTCAGGAAGGAAGGAGGATTTGCTGTATTTCCAAACAATCCTTCTGATGACAGTTGTACCTGTTCTTGCCGAGGATTTTGATTGTAATTGGATTTCTTCCTTCCATTAGGTTAGGGAGAAAATTAATCCTATAATTCATCTGGTGAATATGAACTTTAGGAGCGCTGTCAATTTGCAGCTCGTGACTGAGCTAAAGGGTTGCCAGTTTTGAAATGTTTGTTCTTATCCAGTCCAGTCCAGTCCTCCTTATTTGACTTTGAGCTTTTACATTAAACAAATGTGTTTTTCAAGGTGCATTTTATAAATTAAACAAGTAAATGAATCTGAGGTATGTGATCTAAGTCGATTTATCTTATGTTTTGAAATGCAGCTGTGGGTCTCAGTACTCAAGTAAGTTTCTTCATCATGTCATTCCTTCAGTTCAAGAGCAGGGAGGGCATAAATTGGCAATGATTCCAACCTCCTGGCCTGGTTGTAGTAATAAGATACTTAAAAAAATAATAATAGCAGTAATTACCAGAAGACCCTAAAATTATGCATTTATTAAGCTATGTAATATTTTGTAAGATAAACAGGAGTAGATTGGAATAATTTCTCCCAGCAATGGAATTTAATCACTTAGAAGAACAAAGCAACTGCTTAGCACAAGAGGCAATTATTATACTAACAGTTTAGGACAGGAATCGAAGAACATAATTTCCAAATAAAGGTTCACCCAGAAATCTGGGAGGCAGAAGGTGTCTTCAGGAGTAGCACCTGGTCTCTACACTAGACACCTGAGCAGCAAAAGGTTCTGCAAACTTTAGGAGGAGGCAAATCAGTCTTGAGCTGAGCTGTGAGTTGCACAGTGGAAGGCTCCATCAATCCTCTTGCATTAAAAGCAGTGTCTTCCTCCTTACCAATACATATTTGTAAAAGCATGATTTCTTTTTATATTACTTTTGGTTGACACTCTACTTTCACACAATACAAATATTTTGTGTTTGTTCATAGAAATTAAAATAATTAACTATAGGATTTTTAATAAAATATCTTTCAGAGAACTTAATATAGATTTACTGGATTGTTTTAATATCACTTTTGAATGCTTGCTCTCTAAAGAAGCAAAAGAACATCAAGAAATTTGTTTTCCAAGTGTAATCTCTGAGGGGACCCATTGACATAAGCATTTCTTGTATAGTTTGGTTTTGCAGCACATTGACACAGAAATACTAAACTTTTTTCTTCAGATAGATGCTGGAGTGAGAATGTACATCCTCTCAAGATGCTCCAGGAGCACTGTTGCTCTTCCTTCAGTGTGAGCCCACTGTAGCAGAGGTCATGAACTGCTTCCCCCAGGTCAATTTTACCATGACTGTTCTCAAACATAAAATTTTAATCCTCACCTTCAGGACCGCCAGCAGCAAGGAAAACATTAATTTCACAGCGAAACAAGAAAATGAGATTTACTAGCTTTGTGGGACTCTACCTGGACATTGTAAGACACTAGAGCTGCAGCACTGGGGACATCCCGAAGACTACTCTGGAGACAGCACTAACACTTAGAGGGTAGGAGATAACTTCTTTCATTTCTTTCATTTTTATTCCTGGTGGAGGTACACCACCATCCAAAGTCTCAGACCCCCGAACCTGCAAGGTACTATGGCAACTTTCCGCCTGCACCCTGGCTGGTGATTACATGGCTGCCAAAGATACTGCTCTCAGTTTAGTCAGCACTAACGTTTTACAGGATAGTGATTTCTTAGTGGGACAACTTCTTTCTTTTTTATTCACAGAAGGTCTCCAAAGACCCAGAATAGATAACAGGACTTAGAGAGGAGGATGAGTAATTCAGTGGGTTGTATTTAGTTGGTGAATAATGATTTCCTTGCTGAGAGAAGCATGTTTTCTATGTTTATTCCTCAGTTGACAGCAAACTGCCTGTAATTATTGTTTTTGTTCAATTACAGAACAGGGGGACAGGCAGGGGTAGAGTTGATAAGATTAACTAATTAGACTTCTGGTGGACATGTAAACAAACTGTGAAGGCAAAGAGCTATTCAGATGGACACGGTGGCTGAAAAGCAGCCTTCAGTCCTCCTGCTAGTCCTCATTGCCCTGGCTATCTGAGGTCATCCGTTTTCGTCTAAACACTGATCTGTGCCACATATTAAGTCGTTTGTTCGCACCAATGCTTGAGTAGATCCCACACTGGGTATGATGGGTTGCCTGGCAACTTAAATTCGTTTAGCAAAATTTAATTTCCTTTATATTATTACTTCTATTCTGTAACATGCAGGGCCGAGTAACAAATTCTCACATTTTGCTACCAAGAAAGGATTTAATTTCTGTTAAAACTTTCCTTTGGAGTGAATACAAAAGCAACCAGAAGAAAGAAAGGAGGGAGGGAGGCACAGTAGAGACCAACATTTTGACCTAGCTTTAAGTTACAGTGAAGCAATAGAATGTCACAGTATGCTAATTATTTAATCAACCCACATCTTCTCTGCTGTTCATGTATTATTCTGACTATCAATCGAACACCATCTGCCCTCACAGAAAAATGTTCCTGCAACATACAGAATATTTAGTTGGCAAGCAACTAGCACCATGTTCACACTAGAAAGTCATGAACCTGAAAAAACTTGAGGAGCTTTGGGACATTCAAAACATCTCTGGCTCTCTCTTGGCCTTCCTCTGCAGAAATTTATCATTTCCATTTAAATTTCAAATAATGAAATAGTTTCATTAATGGATTTGAATGCAAATAGGAAGCTGAGCTTTGGAATCCAGTGTTCCTTTTAATGAAAAATTTCTGTCACTTGGAGAAGCGTGGGAAGCAGCAGCAGTGAGGAGAGGGAGAGGAGAGGAGGCGGCTCCAGCTCTTCTCTCCCACTCTGCTCGAGCGGTGCTTCCCCCCTGGGGGCTCCTGGCTGCCCCCCTGGACTGGGCTCAGGTTGGCACCCAGTGCTCTCCTCCAGGGTCCCAGGCAGGGACTCTTCAGGGACCTTCCTCATATACCCTGGGAGAAGGAGCCTCTGGCTGTATTGATGCTCATGCCTTGCCTGGACAGCAAGTCCTGGCAGGGTGTGCATTTTATAAGGTAAAGAGATAATTCCAAGTCTCAGACAGGAGAGCAACTGGCTTTGTCAATGAGATCCTGGTAAAATACTCAAGGGAAAGGATTTTGGAAAAGTTGTTTAGTAAGTGTAGATTATAAACGGACGTTTACCTCAAATAGATAAAATGAAGTATAAAACCTTGCTAAGTACAATGAATAACACAAAACCTGTGCCAAAGGAGGATAATACTACTTAATTAGTTACTTTTTTTTTTTTTAGCTACTAAAATAGATAGGCAATTGTGAAACTTCATCCTAAATTGCTCAAGTTGGAAGTGCAGCACAGTTGGCCTCTTCATCATTTTCCAATCAAGCACCACCTGTTAAGGAATCCCAGCAAGCTCTCCAAATAAACAGGTACAAGGATTGCATGTGCCATAAGAAATACCAAGTGCAGAAGCAGCCAAAATGTCTTTGGGTGCTATTTAGAACCAGTTTTTGGAAAAAAGCCACCATTTTTAGTTACTAGATCAGTTAGTAGGCTAGTTACTAGATGTTGAGTCTCTCCCTCATCCCCTTCTGTCTCAAAGTCTGGCATGGAGCATCTAAGTAAGTCCACACCTGACCTGCCAGGACAGCCAACAGCTTTAAAGCTACACCTCGTACACTGGTGAAGAGCTGTCGATAAGGCACAGATGGATCCACCTACCAGAATAAAAACACTGGGCCCTGACATCTCTGTTGTCCTTATCCTGGATTCCTTGGAGCAGGACCAGGGATTTCCAGTGGGACTGGAATTTGGCCCAGTGTGCCACAATCCCATAAAACACAACTGTCTATTGGTTAAACAATGCCAGGCACGTCTCAGCCAGATGCCTGTTTACTGACTACTGAGAGAGGGAAAAAAAAAAAAGCTCTCAGATGCTATTGCTTGGGTTTGCAGGATGTAGGACATATTAATTATGAACAACTGAAATGATCACAAAACAGAGATGAGCCATGTAACTCAGTCTGGCTGCAATTCTTGGTATATGAGAAAAATGACGGCATAGGGCTGGATGAACATAACAAAAGAATTTATTTTTAATGCAGAATTTATCTAGTATCTATTTGCTTAAGATTGTAGTTCATTTTGTTCTACTATATAGGATAATGGACCATAAAATTGGTTAAATTATTGTCCATTCAGCACAGTGAAGGAAGAACCCTGGTTCACTTGGTCAACAAAAAGCTGTTCTTCTGAAAATTTATCTTCTTTCCTAGAAACAGAGAACTCCAGCAATGTCAGGTGGTGTTCACTTGGGAAACATTGCTGAGGGAATTGTGGCAGGACGGTGGGTAGGTAAGCACTTTAAAGAGCAGCCTTTCCTGGGACTTCACACACCTGACTCAATTCAAAGCCCAAACCCAAGCTCTTCAGGTGCCCCTTGACAAACCACAGAGCAAGCCCAGCTCTGCCAGGCAGCGCCAAGCCAGGGCACCCCCACACCTTGGGCCCCGGGGGTCTGTCCATCCCTCCCCCGGGGCACCCATGGAGGAGAGCAAGCAGCAGGATGGGGCAGAGGTGGTAGAACCTGCTGGTGCCCTCAGGGCCCGAACCACTCTCCCATTTCAAAACACAAAGACACCCCCCCTCCCATTTCTCCCACCCCTTGGCACAGATGTGCAGCTTCTCTGTCTGTGGCAATGCACACAGCAGCGGTTTTGCTTCCATTTATGCCAAGAAGGCAGCAAAGTTCACACAAATGCCACCTCCCTGAGCGATCAGTTCCCATGCCTTCCTATCATCTCCATTAAAATGTTTCTCCTAATTTTGAACCTTAATTTCCCTTGTTTACCCTATCCACCATAAAGAGCAGATGTTCCTGGTCTCTGCAATAGGATTTTATGCATTTGAAGACCTAAGCATTTCACCTTTCAGTTGCCTCTTTTGTTTTCCAGTCTTCCCCAGACTAATTGGCCCACCCCTGCTCTGAATGCAGTGTCCCAGATTATACGGATACTCCAGGCCAAACAAAGTCTGATGTTTTTGAGTAGAAGGGATGGATTACTTCAAAAGTCCTAAAAGTTATACTCATATAAAGGTAAACAACTCTGATATTTTATTTTTTTTATCAGTATCATCTTACTGTAGACTCCTGTTTAATCTGTGGTCCACAATACCACCTTATTGTGTTTTTGCAGATCTTTTTGTTAAGCAGCATATTTGATACCTTTTATCGGGCATTTGATTATCCCAGCCTAAGACCATGAACTTGTCCTAGTTGAATTTTTTTTTTCTTTCCCAGGCCATTTTTCCTATTTGTTGATAACATCTTGAATTCAAATCCCGCTCTTTAAAGACCTTGAAGCTTCTTATCATTTGCAAATGTAATAAGCATAGGCCTTTGTCCAGCAGTGGCTATTAACAAACCCATTAACAGAAGTGCGCCAGAACAGACTATAATAGAAACCTTGTAGTGTAATATATGCTGCCACTGCTGCCCTCCAGGGATGCTACCCATCCAGCTTGGCATCAAACCCCTCCCTCAGGCCTTTCAGTGTTTTCCTAGCTTTTCTAATGGGAATGTTGTGCCACACTGCCATAGCCTTGCAAATCAAGATAGAAAGCATCTATGGCTCCTTCTCTGGCCACTCTTTTCTGGAAGGAACTAAGTTTGGTGTGATGTAGTTTCTTTTTTTTTTTTTTTTTTAATCAGTCACTTCTCTTGCAGGTGCTTTTAAACTGTTTGGGGAATTTGTCCTAAAAGTTTTGAGCTGATGCATACTGCTTTATCATTCCCTAACTTTGCTCTACCTGCCCCCAGATATACCTCTTAAAGACAGGCGTTGTCTTAGCTTTTCTCAATCTGCTGGTATCTTGCCTGTCCACAAGAAGTTTTCAGAAATCCTGCATCACATCTCTGTGTATTCAGGGACGCAGTCCACCAGGCCTGGTCAATCTTAAAACATTCTGCTTAAGTCTTCTTTTAAGTCTTCCCTGTCTTAGGCTCACCTTATCCCTTTGCCTGTAGCGTTAGCTGCACTAGCCATCTGTTCCTTGTAACTCTCTTTCAGTGAGCACAAATGTAGAATAGGCATCAAACACCCAATTCCTCTGCATCATCTGTAGATAGCGCTTCTTCTCCATTGAGAGACAGGCCAAAACTTTCCCTGGTCTTCCTACTACCAAGGAGATAATTACTTTTTCTTGTAGAAGGTATCTTTTAATAATTGCAGAGGATGAAACATGACCTACAAGAGAACTCTTGAAAACCCTCCTGAAAGCTGCTTTCAAGGGAGACTATTTCTTGAAGCCCTCAGTTCAAGGAAGCAGCCTACAGAGATGAACAGAGCAAGGGAGAAGCGAATCAATCGTGTAAAACTCAGACCCTGTTGAGCACCTCCCTCTCACCAAAAGCATGCAAGAGGTGAGAGAAGAAGGTGCTGAGAGTAGCCATTTCCTTGCCCCCAAGACCCTGACCCTGCCAGAAAAGTCTCCAGGGCACATAGCATGAACCACAAGAAAATATGAAAGAAAGTTGGTTTTAAAGATAGTAGAAGGGGAAGAAAAAAACCTCCCCACTCCCCCTTTCTTGAACTTCCTTAATGACAGCGAGATGTTTCTTTCCCAGCAAAAGCTAACTGCTACTCTTGACACGCCTGATGTCAGCTGGAGGAACAGATGGCTCAATGGTTCATTTCAAACTGTTCGCTCAGCCAAACAGCACAAATTGCATTAATTGCCTCACAGTACGAGCAGACAACGGAGCACTTTGCGTGTCCTAGCCATGAATCACTGAGACTTCTCATCATTATTCGCATTTGACAGGTCATTTGGGAACTTATCTGCATGCTGGTAGAGGGTAGCACAGCACAAGAAAATGCCTGAGGTAAAGGGAGCACAGCACAAGAAAATGCCTGAGCTGAGCACTCTGCAGGTGACAGAAGATCCCCAAGAGCTGATTTGGCCTTTGACTTTTGCCTTGGCATTAAAATGGTTTCCTCAGCACAGAGCCACTTTCTGAAGTATAATTTCTTAACATGGGAACGTACGTAATAACACACCTACTGACTTACCCCAGGGAGCAGGAAGCACAAGACCTGATTACTGACCTTCTTCTCTATGTCCACACTGAGACCAGGAACACCCTAAATGCACTGGAGGCGTTTCTGTAGTCTACCCCTTGCTTTGCCCCTTCCTGTGGCAAGGGTAGCTTACACACCATTGGAGGTCTTGGTAGGCCACCTAAGAGAAAGCAGGTGTCCCAGAACCTCCCAGCCAGAGTACCTGGGGAAGGAAACCATGAGAAAAGACTCTCCATGCCAGCCTTCAGCAAGCCCCTGTATCCAAGAACTGAAAAAAACTGATGGAGCCAGAGTTTGAAACAAGTTACCCCAAATATCTAATTTTTTTGTTTGTTTCTATAAGCTGAGAGCCTTGTATATGTTTAATTTACCAGTACACATGCACATGAGCATCTGAAAAGTTTATGCAGAAGGTGAGTCCAGGCAAAGATCTCTCATTTAGGTTTGCTCTAAACCTTGCCTAATAAAGTGATTTATTAGATGCTCCCTATCCTGTTGAAAAGTCCTGACACCTTGCTCATCACTTGCAAATGGAAAGCGTTAGGGTTTTGCCCACTGAAGACATTACGTTTCTTTTGACCAAGGAAAAACATTTGGTAAATCACCACATAAGCCCAGAAGGATACAGCTTCTCTGTTACCTACTGAATATATTTTATTTCAACAACATTAGTAAAATACAATACCGGGAAAAGACTAACCTTAGTCTCCCACAGACTGTTGAGATTCCTGCTGCAAAACTTACTGGCAAGTCCTGTCACTCCTTCCTCCCCTCTGCTTTGGAGGGAGCAGAATCATTGTGGTTTTACCACCAAGGGCAAAATTTCTGTACCACGCCTATATGCATTGCCAAATTCTGCCTGAGTCCCTTCTGCAGGAGATGAAAAGAAAAAGCAATACATACAGAAAACCAGCCACCCCTGCTGTGCTGTAGCCCTCCCTAAATCACAAAGTGGCCTTAGATCTGATTATTGTAAATGGGTGACAGCTGACAAGTGGTTCATTTGCTCCACCCCTGCTTGGCAGAAGTTCTGCCTGCACCCTCCTTCACAGCTCCCTCTGTGCTAACCTCAGATCCCACATGTTCCTAGAGGAGAGAGGATCTTTGCTGTTTTCCTCTCTTAAGCACAAGTCAACAGAAGGGAAAGGATACCTCATTGTATCTGAATGAAGAAAAACCAGAACTATTTCAGGGCTCTGCTTATACAAAAGTTACTTTATACCATTAATCGCTTTGCGCCTCACAAAGTTTGGGGAAAAAAACCCAGATCTAAGTTTGTTCCACTCTCTCTATTCTGTACCTCTAAACGAGGTGCAGCAAAATTCCTGCTGCACCATACTGTCAAGTCTTCTCGCACTAGGAAGCTTTGCTCTTGGTGCTCTGTGCCGTGCTGCTTTGGTCACGCCGTCTTGCTCACTCTTCGCTTATACTGATGGCTGTTTCTGCACTGCCAGAAACACCCCGTCCCCTGGCACTCACAGAGCTACTGTGGGACCTCCCCACACTGCGGGACCTCTTCCAGTAACTAACAGAGACTTTCCCTGGTATATTTTCCCCCTCAAAAGTAGCTTGTGTGGTACATTTAGGTGCTCAAGTTTTGAACACTATCATTCAGACTCCCTTCTTTGGAAACAGGACCTTACTGTGCTGCTGACATCTGCCTCAGTTCTCCTCATCCATGAGGACAAGGTGGCCTCTTTCATGCCTATAGGCTCCCCATCTCACCAAACATACCCGTGCCTGGATTTAAGGTGAGCTGTCCCACAAAGTTTGTAAGCACTCAGAGAGCCTCTGCCCTGCAACACAATCTCTGAATGATCTCTTCTTCCTTTGGACTCAAGCAAGCAGCCTCTGAAGTTACTGGAAAGCTTCCAGCTTGTAGCAGGAATTAATTCAGACACTAATTTATTCCTTAGGGGCTTCTTCCTAGTTTAGCTGCATTTATACCAGCATTTAACTGCATTCCACCCAACTCTGCTCACAATACCAATGTGGGAGAAGGGGAATAAGAACTGAAGTACAAAGCAGCCTGAAAGATCTGGAATGGCAGAAGGAAATGGTGTTCATTACCACTGGCTCTACCCCTGCTCTGGGAGAGGATAACAGGCAGCAGAGCAGCAGTAAGTCAAGCTACAGACCTGCAACCTCAGCTGTTGTTTTCTCAGTTAATTTAATCATGTCCTTTAATGTAACAAGGAAAGAGTGAGACCATGCTTAGGAGCAGATAATTTTAAGTCATAGTGCTGTGTTCAGTGATGCAAGAAACAGGAATTGTCAGAAAATCTGGCTTATTCTCCAGCTACTCAAGTTTTCCGTCAGCACTGGCTGTGCCAGAGGAACCCACAAGGTCTCTTTTAAAGAGAGCAACCCCCAATTGATCATCCACTGCTTGATGCTCCAATAGTCTTTTCTGGACAGGTCTACCATGTTGACCCCAGCCCCAAACAGCTGCAAGGCCAGGTATGGCTACCTCCTTGCAAATTCTTTCCCAGGCTAAAGGACTGTTAATGATGTGATTAAGCTAATGAATAGGGGGAAGTGCCCAGACCAACACACAGAATAATATTGGAGAGGGAAATTTAATAGTTCATGCTATAGAGGGTCAGTAGAGGCGATGGCACTGAAGTAACTTACAGCCTTCTGCTGTGATCCTTTCAGCCTCACCAAACGCTTCGTTTAGAAGTCCCCCATAAAGGAAATTCTCAAAGATCTTATAAAAGTCCAAATAAAATGTATTAACTGGTTCCCATTTATCCATTTTGTGTCTATGCTCATGACTTGGTACAAAACTGATACAGCTTTTCCTGCTTTGATTAAAAAAACCAAAAAAAACCAAAAAACAAAAAAAAATTATTAAAGCTAAATAGTCATTCTTTACTAACATATTAATTAAATGGCAATGAGGGCTTTTGAAACCTGATGCCCAGGGCAAGTAAATAACATGGAGCATGCTGCTTCTTACCCAGTAATAACAAGGTACTGGCAACAGTTTTTGAGTTGCAGCCCCTGCTACCAAATTTCGTTTTTGTAAGAGTGTAAAGGAAGGGCTAATAATAGACCCTACAGCATCCCGATAAACCTCTGTTTAAGCAATTCTGGCAACATTTCTTTAGATTTATGCCAGTATCAGTGGTAAGAGTTTGACCCAAGAAACGTAACGTCACGTGCAGCACATAAGACTTTAGTATGATTTTGCTATTTTGTCTGAAAAACTAAGGCCAAATTTCTGCTTTCAGTTGCAGCAACATAATTATGTTGTCAACTGCTCCAAGGTTACCATCCTATTTTTGTCCCATGTCCTGTTGTTTCTCTGTACCTTACCTTGATCTCTCTCATGTCCTTTACTGAAGATTCCTGCATCTCTCTTACATAATCAAATATTTACTTCTTAAGTACCACTTAATATTACAGCCACTTCAACATCTCCATTTCAGGTAACTAATTCACAGGACCAGCTCATACCTGTTAGCTTTTTATCCATCCAAGAGCTGGCGGTCTCAGCCCAACCCACAGTCCACCTGGTGAAACAAGCAACCCCCAAGCACAGCTGAAGCTAATGGTTAATTAAAACGTAACCAGCCCTGTGCTAATCTATTACCATTTACTGTCAAGCTCAGCACAGAGAATGAGATTTAAAGCCACAGGGACTGAACTATGTCTTAGATCTAGTGTGCTCGAAAGCATCCCGTTGACCAGAATGAGAGCTGGCTACAGTAATACACAAATATCATAAACCGTGTGCAGTGTTTTGCAGTGAGGCTGCTTCTGTCTTTGTGCCCTCATAGTCCTGGGCTGTTGCACGGCACAACTCTGCTAGCGTCGGTGCCCACCTGCATACCAGCAGCACCTTCACCTTCTCTATGGGATTAAGGGTCACCTGGCACCTCCAAGGAGGGGAAAAGATGAAGCCTCACCCCAGTGACCTGCCCCAGGGCACCTGCTTCCTTGCCAGTGCAGAACCTCTGGGAGCTCTCCGAACAGATCGATCTGGCAGGGAGAGGAGCCCTCCGCTGTGCAGGTCAGTCCCTGGGCAGGACAGCAGTGGGGCAGCCCAGCAGGCTCTGCGACGGGAGGGACTGCCGTCCTCCACTTGCTCTCACCCCCCTCTCTCCTTGCACAGACCCCTTGTACATCCACCATGTAGGCTTTTGTGGACAGGCTTTCTGAAACCGCCCCCACAAAGCAAACTCTTTCATCTGACACGCTTGGCTACCAAGTCCAAAAAAACCCCAAACCCTGGAGAGTAACTCCTGGGGCTGGGGCCACTGGAACATGACTAACATGGAGCTGAGAAATCCTGGCAGCCTGTGACAGCACAGCTGTAAAGTAATTGTCAATTCTGCTGTTGTTAACAAGAATGCTCCAGTTTCTCTCTCACGCGATCCATCCAGTGTCTCCCAAAGAATGCTGCAAAACTAACCTGCCTCCTTACAGGAGGCAGCTCCCCAGACCCAGAGACAGACTGTCCTTAAGTCACCTTTCCCTCCCTCCTCCACATTAATACAGTCAGCAGCAGAAGCCTGGCTCCTATCCTACAAACACATTTTCAGGGAAGGAAAAAAAAAACCAAAACCCCAAACAAAAAACCCCCACACAACAAAAAACTATTGCCTTTTTGTCATCTTTGAAAGGAGCAACAAAATGTAACAAACCTATTATCCTGATTAGGTCTTACTAGTGAAAAAAGGAGCCGTTACAACATGAGCTCATTAGCTGGAAGAACAATCTTCCTATAAACAGGTATGTCTTTCTCTTGGTCATCAATTACTAGGATTTCCTGAGAGACAGGAGATACTGAAGAGAAATTCTTGTTTAACATCTTAATCCCAGTTTATTTTTACCCTTGGGTTTGAATTCCCAAAAGCTAGCTGCTAATGCTTCAATACTACCTTACTTTAGCAGTCAGTGCCCAGAAAGCTGCCTGCCTGATGCTGGTCAGTCAACTCTCACACTGTGTTACGATGTCTTTCAAAAATAAGAACACAGGATTAGTTTTCAGTACTCCGAGATTCTCTTGAAACAGCAACAAAAAAAGATTCTTAAAAAACATCATCACCCCTTTAAAGGTATAGTACTGACACCAAAATGAACAGGGTTTTATTCCAAATTTGTTTCCTCAAGATGAGGAGTTACTCATGATTGGTGCATCCTTGTGGAAAAGTTGCAAAAAACCTTGCCATGCCAAGATTGCATGCTGTCAAGTAAAATAGGTAAAATGCTGTATTTACCAACATCTTTTCTTATTCCATTTGTCAGAATTTGAACTTTTTCCAAGTGTTGATAAAAAAAAAAAAGACAAACCCCAGATGTACACATTTCCTTTCTAAAATTGACTAAGAGTGTCCACAAGAATGCATTAGGTTCAGCCAGCTCTCTGAAAGCTGCATTATTGTCAGGAAAATGCATAAGATGGGCTTTTAAGTAACTCATTTGGAGCCAGCAGTTGCCCCAGCAAGTGAAGCATTGCTATCTGTGAATGCACATCCAGGATGGGCCAAACTCTGACCTTGGCACTCACCATCTCCCAGTAACTCACTGACTTGGGAGCCGCTGTTGGACAAACCACTTTGCAAAGCCCTGCTGTGAAGTGCACCAGAGAATTGTTTAAAGATAGAAAGAGGGCAAAGGAGAAGTTTTAAACAAGACCAAATCCTCTCCTCAGTTCACCGCAATTCCGCTATCAAGTGCGCCAACACCCGAAGCGTGGGAATATCACAGCATGAGGGTAGGAGGAAGCACCTGGGCACAGAAACTCCTTCACACCAGTACAGAGACAGGCTCCCCATGTCATCAAACCTGTCTGATCCGCTAGTGTGACCTCCTAGGCAGGATTTCTAGCGTTGGCTTATGAGGCTCTGTATTAAAGCAAGTAAGATTTTGCCAAGGTGGAAAAATATCACGCATGAGCTCTCTAAAGGCAATTGCACATCAGCTTTGTGCCTGCATCTCAGAGCACTAGCTGAAGGCAGTGAAGAAGCATTTACACACTACTTTGGAAATCAGCGAGTTATAATTAGTAATCAACACTAAAAATGTAACACCAGTATATACATTTCAAATTTCAAAAGTATGCTTGTCTTAGGAGCAAAGCCAGGTAGCCGATGTAAAAATTACGAGGGTCTTGGACTATGGTTTGGCCCTACTCCCATCAAGGCACTTTGCTATTAACTTCAGTGGGGGCAGAAAAACCCTTGCATAGTTAAGGCTCTGGCACAAAACTCTTGCTGCTTCTTTAAACAGTAGCTGCACTGCATCATGTTATCTCCCTAAGCAGCTATCCAACTTTAGCTTCCTCAGAGGTCAGCTATTCATCTCTGCTAAGTACATCCGGTGTAGAAAGAAAATTCCTTAATCCTATTTTGTGTGCTTGCTTTCATATGCACAGCCACAATTCTCTCACATTGAGCCTAGGCCATACAAGAAAAATCCTTGTTTGCCACGGCTGCCGTCTCTGCTGTACAGCAGACAGATGTTCACAAGAACCTTGCTGTGGCTGGCTCTTAATTCTTGTGTGCTACGGCAGAGGTATATAAAATTAACATAAATCATCACTTAAAATGCAAAGCAAGAAACTGCATGGATTTGCATGTCTACTAAATGATTTCAGGACTTCAATTACTACCCAAGTTCACATTCTCTGACAAATACAGAAATCAAGAATATGATAAAAAATTGGCTAAAGTTATGTGCCTCATCTACTCAAGGATTTTATTTCACTTTGGTATAGTTACTCAAGCCTCCCAGACAAGAACTCCGTCAAAGTTTGTCACACCATGGATGTATCCGTCTTGTATTTGGGCTCATGCAAGGCTCACCTGCCCCTCCACAGAACAGTCTTCCTGCAGTCCTAGCACATGCTTACAAAAACTGTTCTCTCTACTTTTAAATTAGGCTTAGCTTCCTGGAAGGAGAAGAAAAGAAGAGGCAGCACCATGACACTTCCACGCTGTCCATAAGCAACCATTAAGAGGAAAGAACAAACCAACCCACCCAACCCCACCCATGGTGCGAGATACGAGACCATGGGTATTTGCAACCGTACCGCATGGTACTCTGCAGTGCTGCTTTGGTGATCATGGGGCTAGGCAGGCCTGCCAAGGTCAACTGTTTTCCTTTGGAAAAACTTACCCCTGGTAAAACTGACCAGCCAGAGGGGCTGTTGTAAATAGGAGGCAAGAGATATTTAGGTCACTCAGGAAAAAATGCAAAACCATAGCTCCTAACCCAGCACATTCACAGACTCCAATTTTCACAACTGTCAAGTTGAAGCAAGTTTAACTCTCGTTCAACAATACACTTGTGTTGAAGAGCCTTCACCTGCACCTTCCTTACAAAGGCTTACAGAATTGTGACTGCATTAATACTTGGGCACATTTTTTCCCCTAGATTAAAGGAAAATGTTGCCTTTGATAAAAGAAGGTGAGTTTTCTACACCCGAAAATGAAGTGAAGCAATCCAATCAAAAGTTATTTATCACAGAATCGATCTTTACTGACTAGTGAGTTTTTCAATATACAAAAATAATAGTTCTGGATTGATTTTGTTTCTATGTAGAAGAAACCCCCAACCCCTGCTTTCTTGAATGACATCTTTCATTTCTTCTTGGACAAAGTACTGAAACACAAAATACTATATTAACAATTTCAACAGAATATTTAGTAAAAGGGAGTAAAAAGTTTAATACTTTTTTAAAAAGCAACACCAGAAAGTGCATTAGGAGTAAAATCCAGGTCCATCCAGTCATCTAGTCTGCAATATCACTTATTCATTTTCTCCTGTAACAAAGAGGTGCACATTTTTCTTGGACTGTATCATTTGAGCTGTGCGATCTATGCCAACCACTGCAGCCAATTTCTGAGCATCATACTTGGAGTATAGCACAGTACAGGTCCAAGTAGCATCCACTCCATTGTCTGTGGCCTTCATCATATTACAAATCTCACTGTAGAAGTGGGAGTAGGTTGGTAACTCATAGAAAATGAGGTTCCTAATGCCTTTTATCATATACCTGTAGCAGGAAAAAAAAACAAAACCCAAAAAAGTGACTTTGTTGCCCATTTTTACAAAATGTGCATGTTAAAACATCAATCTTATCTCAGTTCTTCCAACTTCCATTAAATTCAACGCACATTAGTTGTAGCTCAACTCTACCAACCCTGTGTCACAGACTGAAGGCTGAACACAGATGGGGAATTTAAGGGGGGGAATATCTAAGACTGCCAGGCAAAATGACTTCCTCTGAAGTACACACCACCACCAGTTTCTGCAGTATTCAGCCTCTTTGGCTTGGATTTTAAGAGAGTGAAGCTTGCTCAGACTGAGCCTCACGAAACTTTTCATATTTGCCAAAACACCTTCTGCTAATAGAAAAAACTGTTCCATTCGGAACTTCTGAACAGCTCCAGTCAGGACATAGCAGATTCTCCAGGTGGCCTCAGCTTGCTGTATTGCATTATGGAACCAATTACATACCCTTTCACAGAATTTTATGTAATTATTGTGGCACAAATGAACACAAATAAAAGCCATGATGAACCCCATTTTGCAGGCTATATCATCCTGTCCTGACATCAGTGGAGCTTGGCAGTGCTTCCATTCCTGAATAAAGCCCTGTGCATACCAGAGTATTAGAGTCTCTGCAAGGGACTGCTGACAACATGCAAAAATTTTAAAGTCAACTGAAAAGCTCTTACTGCAGTCAAAGAAGTCCTCAGAGAGATCCAACAGATTCAAAAAGCAATATAGCCCATCTATCATTAAGGTCAGACTCTACTTCCAAAACAGCACACATGAAACAAAGGAAAACTTGGTCCACAATTCACCTTTTGTAAAAGTGGAAGCGCTCAGTGAACAATAAAAACTGCTTCTCTCCCTTAAGAAAGAACCGTCTTGCTCTGCAGACGCCAGCCTTTTTAGTGTATTCACAAATGTGAGTAAAATTCAGCTCCTCTTTCTTGAAGTAATTTCGAAGACGCACATAGTCAAAATACGATGGAACATAAATGAGTGTGTGTGACATGATGGCATCGCGGTACTCCGGCAAAACTTTGTCGATGAAAAACTGAAACCTCAGTTAAGAAAACAAATAGGTTTTAACCAGAGTTAACATTTAGCTTTCCAATACTGATATGACCTCAAACAGGAGTATCATCAGACAACAGACTACAGAAGATTTTGGCTACATTTTTCCTTCTCTAACTTCATAGGATTTCTACATGTGTAGAAGATAAAAGGCAAAGGCTTTGTCAGTACTACACAGTTATGGTAGAGACTGGTATTCCTTTCCCAGACTTTATTCTTCAGTGCCTTTGGCAAGGAGAAGTTCACTATTCCCCTCCACCTGTGCAGAGCCCAGCCTGCATCTGAAGACTAACGAAGGCGTACTTCTGTGGTAAAATCACATTGCACTCTGCAAACAGTATGCTCAACTAAATCCGCAATTGCAGTCATTAAGGCATAGCAAAATAGTCTGGAACACAGAGTACCTGGTATCTATTACAGAAGTTACATTTTCAGCTTCTAGCCTCCGAAAAACATGAGGAAGCTGGACCACAACGTGGCTAATGGAGCCACTGAGCGGTACGTTGCGGACGGTCACCTGCAAGAAGAAAGTAGGACATTTAGGGAAGCAGCATTTCATAGGCAGCCACACTCCAGCCAGCTTTTGGCTTGTAACTCACATTTCCCAGCAGTGCACAAGGCTGTTTTTAAGAAAGCTCTAATACAAAACTACATTCATGTATACACATACCAGATCTGTTAAATATACATGACCACTGCTTATGCCCTGACTTACATATATTTGAGATCGACAGCTAAGGTTTTTACTTTTCCTGTTTCTTTCAAAGTAATAATAGTTAGTGCTTCTTATACAGTAGGAGAGGGAAAAAAAAAAAAAGGAAGCAGGCAAACCCTCCATTTAACAACAAAATAAATAAAACAAGATAACTTGTGTGTTTAAAATTAAGAAAACACAAAATCTGATTTCTGACATGAAACAGCTACCCATAAAAGAAAAGGATCAAATAAGCATCGCTGCAAGAAGAGTAGTTCTTCATGCCTTTGGCACAGCATTAGAAATTGTCATGCAGCATCATGGAGATTCAGACTGAAATACTTAGGTAATGGAAATGACTGGCACACAGACAGTCTTTCTGTAACTGAGTTATGGAATTTTTCCATGTGTTGGGTTTTCTGTTCCTCTCCCCCTCCCTTATGCCAGTATTTAAAAGAAGGCTTTCAGCTCATCTGTGAACTCACCTGCCCCACGTAATTGAAGCAGTGTTTGTTGAAGACAGAGTTAATCTGGGGATCCTGAAGAGCGCTGAACAGCAGCGTCTGGCGGTAGTACTTGGACCAGTTACTGAGATTCAGCATTCGCACTCGGGAAAAGTCTACCCCATGGGAATCCAGAGGCAGCAGGTTAATGTGCTTCATCAGGTGCTACACAGAGAGATGGAAACACATCGCTACTGACCGACATCCTTGCACCCAGACTGCAAGAGCCTTAACTGCAGCGAGAAAGTGGGCAGGGACAAGCAAGACAGCACAGAATATAAAACAATAGTGATGTCCCAAGACATAATTGTCTGGAATTTATTGGCCACAGCAAGAGTAATTTACTTGATTTCCCACCACAGAACTGAAAGCTACCATCTCTTTAGTCTTCAGTAACAGTAACCTTTGCTTCCAATCTTCTCCCTTGGGGCAAGTATAATGGATTTGTTTGTATTAAAGTCAATGGTCCCAAGGTTTCTGAGCTAAAAGAAGCCCAAGTGCAGTTCCCATCATATTGAGGGAGAGTTTGGGTGCAAGTGAAGAAATTCACCTCATTTTGGCCTCACTGAATGATGCTTAGGACTGCCACCACCCCCACGGTATGGCAGGCAGTCACACCCAAGGGAAAAAACAGGAAACAGACTCCAGGCACTCACTCCTTGGATATCGTGTAGGCTGACATGCCTTTCCTGGGACTCCCCAGGAAATAATACACCTTCTGGGCTCATTCAAAATGTACAGTAACATCAAGCTGTCAGAATGCCTGGCCCAGGTACCTCAAAGGCGTTTCTATGTGGAAAAAAACCCAACCTTTCAATCTTGAAAACTTTTATTAACCAAAAGCCAAAAAGCATGGATACTACTGCATACTAGCCACAATCCAAGAGCTCTATTTTCATTATACGTACAGGAAAATCTTCATACTGTTTAACCTCAGACATGACTAATGCTTAGTATCTCTGCAGTCTACCTGTCCAGAGACAAGCACCAGCTCCTATTGCTTTCTGGAGGAACCCAAATTAGGTTGTACAGATTCCTCACATGGCTGCAATCTGACTGAGACACTGGGCAGTCAGACAGCTGGCATATTTTCTCCCAGATGTGATTAAAGGAATCATCATTATCTCATGCTGCAAGATAATTAAAACTGTCAAAAAAAAAAAGAATCTCTGATGAAATATGCCGCTAAAGCACCAAATACAAAGATTTACAGAGAACAGCTGCTGAACACTACCAAAATCTGTAGAAACAATATTCTTAGTATAAGGAAAATATCAGGGTGGAGGGAGGAAGAGGAACAAGCATACATGTCTGGAATCAAGTCAGTAAAAAATAGCAATGCTGCTCACTGCCAAAACTAAGTTCTGTCAGACTAACAAGACACAGTATGACACAAAAATGAATACATATGGAAAACGCACCAGAACATGTTCCCAGTTCTGCATCAGGTAAATATCTGCTTGATCAATTATGAGAATTTCTATCGATGATAGAAAATCAAAGTCTCTCTTCTTCTCCCCCTCTGCGCCAATAATAGTCCTCATACCCAGGGGAGAGGCAATGATGATATCCGATGAGTAAAATGGTGCATATAGCCTCATACTCTTTTGAAGAATCGCAACCCCTGTCCAACAACAACCAAGAGCATTTTCTTAGTTAACGTCAATTATCAACCATATTCTTCCAGCAGCCTCGGTAATAATAACTCCCTACATTTCCTCTCCCTTAACACATACTAACGATTATAGCTGGACGAATCCAATCTGTCTGAAACTCTTCTTTCCCTGAAAAGTGCTTACCCACCCCACCCCCATTTAACAAGCATTTGGCAGATTTTCATGAAGTTCGGCAAACTCTTTCAGTAGTACTTTTTTTCCAGATTTTTCATAGCTTGGACAACATTTTTTAACTGAAACACATTTTTTGTGATTTTCTGCTAAAAAGGGGGATAAGGGGGCTGAAGAACTTAAGAAAAAAAAATTAAAAGCAGAAATGATTAACTACTCCTTTCTCCCTAAATTCTAGACTTTAGTTACTATAGTACCTAATGGCAGAGACTGTTGCCTTAATCTGTCATGAAAAATTCAGTGTGGACCTCTTGACTATAAACTGCCTTTATTCACAGGGCCACAAGAATTGCTAATAAAATGCAAAAGGAAAAGGTTCTTCATGTTGCAATGACTGAAAGCATGACCAGTCTTGCACCTTCCCTGGCACTGCTTCTCACACCACATGTTGCGGTGTACATGCCGAACTAGCTTATGCATCGCCTCTCATGTTAAAGAACGGAAAAGGAAGGAATCAGAGGAGTTTGTTACCTGTGTCATAACTACATGGCAGCATTGCTAGGATCCAGTTTTCTGATCTTAAAAATCCAGGTAGTCAGAACCATATTCAAACCACCCACTACAGTCTGCCCAACAAAGGTGTCTCTTCAACTTCTCTCCGTCTCTGTGTGAAGCCAACTATCATGGGCACAGCTGAAGGCACTTGCAAGAATTTCACACAGACAGCAATAGGGACCCCTCCCGCTATCTATTTTAACCCAATCATAAAAATGGAGGAAAAAAAAAGGCACAATTGGTTGAATTTCCAGGAAGAAGATATCACTTGTCACAGCATATACACAGTTTAACAACATCAAGTCTTTTTTCTGTCTAAAGATGTGAAAGGGTGGTTTTAGTAAGGCATAACAAATATGCTTTAAATTAGATCTTTGTGCAGAAGTAACAGGGTGTGAGGCACAGTAAGAAAGAATAATTATTCTGCTTCTATGATTTGCTTCTGCAAGTAACAGCACTGAAAGTTTCTTCAAGCATTTCTCCACACCTCGTAAGCAGATCAAACAGACTGTGGTATGGGAAAGGACTGAAAGGAAAATTATTATGCTACTGAAAGTAAGATGCTCTTAGCCAGAGAGATATTCACTGGGGAAGGAAGAAAGACTGAGTGGGACCTGCTTGCATCTTCCACTGTATCATTAAATTTCTTGGGATGCCAATTTATCTTTCACGGGGCAGTAATTTCAAAAGCCTCTGATCTGTCAAGTTAAGTTAGAAAAACTGCCTACTCATGATGGCAGCTCCAGGAACCAAGCCACTAGCTAATTCTCTGCATACCAAGTTACTAAAACAGCATGAGATTACAATATTATGAAATAGTCTCAAATGTGCTGCTTGTCCAACAGTCCTACTTGCTGGCTACCTCTTTGCTTTCATGAAAACAATGGGCAGCACAGTAGAAAACTGCTTTGCTCAGTACTGACCTTTAATTTTGTTCCAACCATTACTGATTACAAGAGACATTGTGAATAGGCTGATTAAACCCAAAAGATATTTTTTTTTAATAATATGAAAGACTTTGCTGCATAACCATGGCTATCCTCTTTAAAATGAGGTGTGGGCAGTCCTGCTACAATAAAGCAATCATTGCATTTTAAGTGATTCTGAACTTGATGTGAAAATCCTTACTTTTGTATTTTCTCTTCAAGTTCTGGTAAGGCAAGAAAGACTTCCAGAAAAATCCAAGTTGCCAGTGCAAAACCAGCATGAATACCACAGAGCCTAGAGTCTCACCAGAACTTCCAGCCCTGATAGCTCCTAGACATTTAGGAAGAATTTGTTACTTCTCAGTTCTTTACAAGCTAAAAATCATCTGTTCAGTAGGTCGTTACCAATTCTGAAATGGTCGTCAATGTTGCCAGCAAAGACGGCTTCATAATCTTCAGGTCTTTTCAGGTTGGGGGGCTTCTCTTCTGGGTCGGAGCCAAACTCCCCTTTGAAACGCTTTTTATTACTTACATCTATTTTTCTTTTGTCATTCACTTCAAGAAGACTGATGAAAATATGCACAATTCGCAAAGCACATTCCCTGAAGGGCACTATCATCAGTACCTGCATAGATCAACAGTTACAACAGAGTAACCCATAAAATATGAACACTCAGTTAACTGTATGTTAAGTAATTTTTTTGACTTACATCTGCCCCCACGGGGCATCCCAACAATCAAAGCAAAACAATTCTGACATGCAGCAAGGAGGGAGGATGCAGTGGGACACAGTGTGCTCATGAACAGGTACAGGCCAGCAGCTCAGTTTGGTTCCCTATCTCACACCCAGGGTACCATTAGAGGGGAACTGAAAACTAAGCATGTTCTCCTGTTCTCCCTATCCCCCAAGCAAGCAAGAGCTCCCACAATACACAGGATCAATGGCTGGCTCCTGGAACAGCACTCTGAAATATAAACATCTAACTGGGGAGTCAACACAGAAACAAGAGGCATTTGCCAGACGTGCAGCAAACACTGAAACCCAACTTTGAAATCATTCAACGGGTAGTTGGCACCACCAGTGACAGGCTAGCCCTAGCTGAATCCAACTGGTTATCAACTAGAGGATGCTGTGAATCCAGGGAGTCTTAGTTTGAGGCCCGCTCCACCAACTATGACAGGTGGCCTTGACAATGAGACTGGGATTCCCTGACGTCTCCCAGGTACAGAGAGATTCTTCCATGCAGGCAAGTCCTTACAAGTGCCCAAGGACAAAAAACATTTCTGGGACATCCCACATTGGGTGACAGCCTGCACTACCTGCACTAATACTGAAGACTGATGTGGAGGCACCTTTCTGTACCAGTAGATTTAGAAATGGAAGCAGGAAAAGGCGACGTGTCAGTGTGTAGTGATAGGGAGACAAAGAAAAGAAACTCGTAGCTCAGCACAGAAACAGGCTGGCTAACAACCCTGCGCTCACTGCTTCTCGCAGTATATTTGCCCTGGCCGTGGCAGATGACTTCCAGGCATGATAAAGGGGATGTGGAAACACACATGCCCAGGAACATGTCATGTGAGAGAGCAGCAACAGAAGTAGTTCTGGATAAACTACCAGAATGTTTATACAGCCTGGCTGGACAGCCAGGGTGGGGATGGGGGAATCACGGTAACAAAGCTCTCTTACCTTAGGTCTAGTGAGCCCCTGATCCCTGTAGTCGTCATTGTCAGTCCCTGGCTTTTGGTCTCTTCGTTTGGCATTGTTGCTGAGCACCTGGGCATTTGCCTTCAGAACATGGTTCAAGGCATGCAAGCAGTAAGCATGCCGGATTTCTTCTCCATTTGTTAAAGCATTTCTTTCCGGATAGAACAAGTCCCGGTATGTATTCATGATACAGAAGAGCTCTCTTTGTAACGGAGTAAAAGAGGGATCGCTTGGTTTGTTGACTGAGGACAGAAATTGTTTATTCACTTTTGGCCAAGTGGATTCTAAAGGCTTGTGAAGATAAAGCTGTTTCACATCAACTTCTTTGTCTACTTTCAAAGTTTTATGTTTCTCCAGAGTCGAAGAAAAAGTGAGTTGGCCCAACCTTGGCCACTGAAAAAAAAGACCAAAACCAAAGAGAAGTCAGATCTACCAAACTTAGTACACTTAAAAGCACATCACCACAGCTGGCAGTTTAATCAAGCTCATGAAATTTCAGAAATTATCTTTTCATAATACAAGTTGAAACCTTCTTTTCAATATGCAATTTCTTTTAGAATCTGCCAGGGTAAACAACAATAAACTTGAGCTCAGTAAATCTGGATGTATTTTGCAGTGATGTGTCCAAAACTGTCCTCATTTTACAGATGAGAAAACCGAGGAAGAAGGATGTCATTTCTGCCTAACCCATCCAGCAAATTAGTGGCACAAACCAGGGACAAGATGAGAACCCTGGAGTCCAACTACGCTTATAGATCAGCCGCACTAAGGTTATGTACTTTGTTTAAAAATGAAAACAAAAACCCATCAGGAACTAAAGCCAGAAGTTGTGAATCAGTTACTAAATGCAATCTTGTTGGGAGTCTGTCTAATTTCGACGGCAAAAGCTATCAGTGTAGTAGGGGAAAATTCTAAACATTAAGCCTTCTGCCATGCAAGTTGTCCCTACCTATCTCCATCAAGTAGCTACACCAAGTTAAGCAAAGATACATCAATGCATTGCTTCAGGTGGCACTGGTATTTTTGGCCACCATATTACAAAAAGGAAAAAAATAAAATAAAATTTAAAAAAATCACAGCTTTCTCTCTGACTGACTAACCATTGGATATCTTCCAATGAATGTCACTCAGCATATGGCTGACCAGAATGCTAGGCAACTCTCCAAAACAAAATCAGATGTAAAAAAGTTAGGAAGCAAAGGTTTGTCTAAAAATGAGTATTTTGAAAACCAATATTCTCTCTCAAGCAATGAGGTGGTTTTCTGGTACTGTAATTCACCTATTATTTCCAGTATTAACAATCGAAGTATTAAATTCCCCTTTACCAGCTTTTAAGTGTGTACAGAGATACAGCCATCTTGAAGCAAGAACGTGAAAGTGCATAACAAGTACTTTTAAGACGGTACATGGTCACCTCACAAGTTCAGCTGCAGAGCACATGCCTGGCATAGTGCTGTTACCACTCAGAAACCAGCCCTGTTTCTACCTGGTGTCAAGAGTACTAAACATGTGGGTCTGGGACAAACTCTAAAGCTATGTTTTTCACATGTGTCACCATATGCCCACATGAGAGCAAACTGTAGATTTCAACTCTTGCTCAGCACTAAGTGACGAAAACACTTCAGCAACAACACAGTGACAAAATCCTGACAATTCCACTCCCAACAGCTAATAACAATTATGAATCTACTTCACTCGTATAAAAAAAGAATTATTTTAATCCAGGCATCTTCAGGATCTCTGGATGGCTACAGAACACTGTTACCTTGCTTTGACTTGAACTTTTAGGAAGCGTAGACATTTTTTCTACTTCTTTTTCTTCAAGTTCTTTATCCATGTGCTGTTTAAATGGATCTATTTATGACAACAACAACAAAAATATCCTGAGAACTATTGTAGCTAATACAGGAAGCAAGTTTCAGAAAGGATCTGCAAATGAGACAAACAGTTTCCATGCTGGCCAACACCACAGTTAAAACTAGTTATTTCAAAGCAGTCAGAGATGAGAGAAAGGACGTCAAATTCTCTCTACAAGAACAGAGAGAACAGATTTGACAGATTGCTTTCAAAAAAAAAAAAAAAAAAAGAGAGAGAGAAAGAAGCACTTATGGAAGTACTAGAACTTTCAGTCACAAAACAAATGTTGGACAGGAAAGCAATATGTAGTAGAAAACATTGTGGCAATTTTCTGCCTTAAGCTCTGGCACATCGGTCCCTTGCAGGTAAAATAGGCTGTCAATAGTAAAGACCCAAGTGAACTTACTGCCCTTCTTAATTTATAAACAATTTTGCCCAGGGCTTTGCATCTTTGGCCATTGATATGAACACAGTTTGTGATAAAGCAGAGTAAGATTAGGTGGGTTTTGGGGAAGGGAGGCAAAAATTGCCTGAAGTGAACAAAAGTCTGATTTATTTAATCAGCATTCTTTTTGCAAAGAAAAGGAGAGGCAAGGAACCGTAAAATCATATTATATTCAAAGACACTGGCATGCACAAAGTCACATGCAAAGCTCCAAGCCCTGTATACCGCTTGCAGCACAGCAGCGCTCACTGCATAAAGAAAACTAATTAGAGACCACTAGTGCTTGCCAACAGATATCTAGTCACATACAAGTTATCCAGGCAAAAGTCAAGACACTCGCTAATCATGACACTGCTGAGAAAATCTTCCCAGCAATGCAAATGAATAGAATATCATTTAATTGTAATACAGGCTCTCTCTTTAGCTGAGTTTTACTGATTCCAGCATTTGTCAGATAAGGTAGAGGGAATAATGTGAAGCATTTTCGGGAATTCTAGTGACCTCAGGACCAGAGTAGAAATTCATCCCCCTTCCTGCTATCTTAGGAGACTTATTTTCTGTGATAGATTATAAAGCCACTTCCAAGCTACGGGAACCCACTGAAAAGCAGTGCATCATTTATAGGTTGAACAAAGCTGTTAGGATACTTAGCATGCAGTTGGAGAGCTACGGTTCTCATTAAAATGCAATGCCAACAGCCTAAGTAATATTCTCATGGTAACAAGAACGAGCTGTTTTTTCTGTCACATGGCCCTTTGATGCTTCCACACATTTCATGTATCAGCTAGGCTGCCTCCCAGATCTAATGTCAGCTGCTGCTCCAAGATGACAAGCCAGCCTCACTATGGATGCTACAAATGTATTTCTCTCTCTCAAACTATGCCATCTGATATTAAAACCACAGAGCACGAAAAACGAATAGAAGCTCTGCAAGTGCCAATGTGTGGCATATCACTGAACGATCACATACCCGTGCACACAGTTATTTGTAGTACACATGGTGGGATGACTCCAACACTGGAGCTCAGATTGCATCCATCAGCGCACTGCAGCATTGAGATTCTGGGCTACACCCTTAAAAGATACCACACAGATGCTCCACTGATGCCTCACACCCTCCCGATCCTGGTGCAGTCAGGCTTCTCTGCATAACCTTCAAAATTCAGAGAGCCCTGAGCATTTGTCTAAATTACTGTGGCTGCCCCAAGCTTCCCAGAATCTCACCTCTAACTCCACTGAGTTGTGAAGGATGCCCTCACAGGTCAGCTTTGTGATTATCTCCTGTGCTGTCTGTGCCAAGAATATCTTCCATAGTCAAGCACAGGCTTGCAGGGCCCTTCACATTACACTAGCTTTTTAAACTACCCTTAAAGCAACAGAATAAGATAACACCCTCCACACACATTTCTAGTTCCTGATATTTCAAGCTTTATCAGTCATAACAGAAACTAGACACGAATCCCAGTCCACAGGGGCTACAGAAAACAAATGGTTCAGCTAGACATCTGCATTAGCATTAAGCGTCCCTTATGGACCCAGATCATATGTGGGCAATACAATGAATAACATAGTGGAAGAACTCAGAAGCTATACAGCATATCATTAGGGTGTTTGATAATTTACACATTTACAGGTACTCCTCTAGAGACAGATCACTAAACATAAACATACTGTGTTTTACCTTCTGAAAAAACTTGTGAAGAATTGCTGTCTCTCTTATCTGCATTGCAATCTCCACTCTCCTCTTCCATGAAATTGGTTTCCAAGCTAAATTCAGATTCGTGTTTCACATCAGTAAACTCCTCAATTACTCCATGACTTGGGTCACAAGAGGTATCTGCGCCATCAGCCTGCTCCTGCCCAAGCGTCTGCTCTGCTGTGTCTGTAGCTGTGACTTGTTAGAGAGAGAAATGGGTTATATTCTCCTGGAAAAGTTAGTGTTTATAGCTACCTCTTGCTAGTTAGGTTGTCCCTTTGAGTTACCAATTTTTTTTTCTCCCAATACTCTATCCAAAAAGATAGAAGTGGGCCTTGTATTCTACAGTAAAGACGACTTTTGGCTAGCATGCCAAATGTTATGCAATACACAACACAGGTTATTTCTTTAATTTTCTCTGGGGAAATACATTTGGGGAATATAAGTTTTAGTTTCCAAAGACCCCAAATAACTGAAAATAATAAAAAGTTGACTTCTCTCTCCCAGAATTTCTTTGCAGACTTCATGAATGAAGATGCCTTGTCATAAAGGAGGAGGTTTCCTTCCAATTTACATATTCTTTCCTCTGCTACAAGGCAAACCTTTCCCTCCTCTCGGTGGCAGCAGCCAAGCCAGATGCTGTGCGAGAGAACAGCTTGTGTCTCCCATGAGTGGGTGAGAACCCCTGGTATGCTGCTCCATGTGGATTTCCTCTGTGCTGCCGCACAAACAACATCTGAGGAAGAAGCAGTGGGCTGTCTGCCGGAAAATGAGCACAGCTTCCCTCTCCCCTGCTAAATCCTTCAGCAGCTGCTGCTCCCACCCACGCAGAGACAATGGAGCAACAGAGTTTCCAAGCCAGAAGAGCACCCAGCCAACAAGCCAGTCTACACCAGGATCCTGGCTAAAAACATACGTTATTCAAACTTTCTAACTGAAACAACATTTACCAAAGCATGGGAAAAGACAGGCTACCTTTTTCCTGCTCTGGTACATCATTCTTATCTTCTCCACCTCCATCTGCTTCTCCAGTCTCCTGGGCCCCTTCACTGTCCACTTCTGCCTCACTTTCCCCAGCTTCTTCTGATTCACTTTCATCTTCCTCACTCTCAGACTCAGGAGAGGTCTTCAGGGTAGCCAGGAGCTTATGATATACAGAGACCTGTTCCACTTCAGTTTCTGAATCACTTTCTGCACTCGATTTATCAGAATTCTCAGACTGGAAGGGAAAACGCAAGTGTAACAGCAACAACAGTAACACTCCACTAGGCAGCAGGCAAATACCCTCACCTCTAGTTCCAATGTTATGTTTTCCCTCTCCCATCCTACCCTTATGCAGATGCAATGGCATTTTTCAAAAATTGCCATTTTACACAAATAGTTATGCTGGATTCCTCCATGTGGATTTTGAAATCATCTTGGTAGACTTAGGCCAAAGTGCCTCACTATGCACTGATTTGACTTAGAGCGCCGCAAAATTTGGTTCTTTCAGTCTCAGGTGGGTGAGTACACTTGATGTCCACAGACAAGGCATTTAGTGAACTGGCACTGGATTTTCCTAAGAAAACCTGACACAGAGCAAAAGTTGCTGGGCACACAAGGGACAGAACACACTGAAATGCTTCTGGCTCTCAAGAAGGTAAGTGAAATAGCCACCAGTTGACAACAGATCACTGGGGAGTCGGTCAGGTTTGGCTCTGCTGTAAAGCTCTAAGCTTCAAACAAACCAGACTCCGAGCCAGTTCTGTCTCAGGCTCGCACAAGCCAATGACAACCTGCCAGGTTATGGGCAAAATGATAGTGAAACCAGGAGTAAAAGCACAGCACCATTTACTCCTCTCTTAGTTCCTTTTGGCCCCAAAAGGAAAAAAATCAGTAAATACGATATTAATGCACAAAATTGCTAAAGGAAACAAATGAACCAGAATAATTATTTTTTCCACACTGAAACTTTGAAGTCTTTTATTAATCTGATGATAAAAGGAGGTTACCAAATCCCGACTGAAAGAGAAGTAAAGCATTGGCAATCTGAAGAAGAGGAATGAGCATTAATATATCCTTCATTCAACAGAGAACAAAACATCTCCTAACTCGTGCAACACTAAATTTATTAACATTATTAAAACAACTTAAAGCACGATTTACTTTTCACTGTAACTAAGTAATACGCAAAAAACCCCATGAACAGCTATGGTGTTGCCTGCTGCTTCTGCCCTCTCATAGTATTACAGTTTTGAGTTAGACACTGTAGAGAACAATTCAGAGCCACACAAAAATCTTGTTCATTTTTTTTTCTCTTAAACACAGGTTTTCTAAAGGGAACAACTTAATCAGCCTGAATAACTTGGTAACATGAAATGGTAAGTGTGTCACTTCACTGAACTACACAAAGATGAAAGTAAGGAAGAAATAAAAACATATTACCAGTTCACAGATTTGAGTTGCTTCTGGTCTTCCAGAAACCCTGAAAAGAAAGCACTGAAATATCTTACTCTGTCAATCTTGCTATACACAGGATGAAAGAGATCAGGGGGAGAAGGAATTGATGAGTTACACAAGTCTTAGAGAAGTTAAAAGAAAGCTTAAACCCAACGCATCACACAATTTTCCCTAAGAAAACAGACTTGGCACTTACCCTGAGAGCTCACCCTCTCAGGTGATGCTACACTCTGTATGTGAAGCCTAAATGCTCAAGTGTTGTAACTGATCAAGAAGTGAAATGTTTTAAAGTAGAATCTGGCTTTAATCAGAAGACGAGCTGTTAAAAGGAACCTAAGAAAGCTAACGACAAGGGTAGTTTGTACAACAAAGTTAGCCAGAGCAAGAGCCTACCTCTAGCAGGAAATACTGATCTGTGAAGTGGGAAAAAGACAGATACTACAGGAGAAACAGCATTAATTAACCAGCGTTGGGACTGCAGTTCTGCAAACAAGACACTGTACAAGCTGGGCTTAAACTAACCTCAACTCTTTCAAAAAGATGCAGAGCCCTGAGCGGGACAGAGTGTCACTGCACAGGGGAGGCACCGGACACTGCTCCCCGGCAGGCCGGGACTCTGCCTTCCACCCCAAGCCACACACGCTGGGGAGGGGAGGGGGGTTCCAGGATACACACAAATAACAGACCTTAACGTTATCTGCCTGCTACTAAGGGCACATAACGTTAAAACTGAACAGGTGACCCGACGGCGTCTTCCTCGCAGGCTTCTAAGACTTTACAGCAGCACCAAACGACACAGCATCTGGACAAAGCTGCTCATTCCTCGCAAGTTTACGTGGGGGTCCAAAATACGGTGCCCTTTTTGACAGAGGGGCATCCCGCCGAGAAAGCCACGGTTCTTGCCACACGAGACCTTCTGCGCTGTATGTCCGCAGCCTTTGCCAGATCAGAAAGGGCCGCGGAGCAACAGGGGTAAAGCTGGAGCCTCGGGAAGCCAAGGGACCGGCCCGGTCTCCGAGCTGGACCCTAACTCGCTCCTCCGCTCTCCCGCTTTTCACGGCAGCCTCCGGGCTGCACAAGAAGACCTGGCGGCGTTTGTTGCAAGCAAATCTGAGCCCAGGCTCCCCGCCTTCCCGTCTTCTTTCGGCATTTCGAGCTCGGGAGCGGCAGCGCAAGGTGCCGATGCGGCTCTCCTCCTCCCCTCAGGAGCCCAGGGAAGGCATGAGCGGCAGCAGCCGCTGCCCAGGCCCGGCCCGGGCTGAGCGGGGCTACTCGGGCCCGGAGCCCCGGGGCAGCCGATCCCGCGCCGGGGGCCGCGGCCCCCACGGCCGCCCGGCGGAACGGAGCGGCCCGGCGTGGGCTGGCTCACCGAAAGGGAAGGGGAAGGCCGGCCGAGGCGATCGGGGCTCCCGCTCCGGGCCTCCCGCACGCTGCGCCCGGCGGATCCCGGGGCGGGTGGCCGCTCGGAGCCCGCCCGCCCCGGCACTCACTTGTCGTAGAAAGGGTGCTCCTCCCCGAACTCCCGCAGGTGCTTCTTCTGCTTCTTGCTCAGGCTGCGCAGCAGCTCCCGCCCGCCCCGCCGCTTCCCCATGCCGGCCCCGGCACCCACCCACCCACGTGGGGCGCTCCGCCGCGCTTTACGGCACGCTGCCGTACGGCAGGCCGGGCGGGACCCGCGTCTCCCCGGCAACGCCGGGGCGGCTGTCGCGCCTTCCGTCGTTGGCTTAAGCGGTGCCCGGCGTGTGGCGGAGGAGGTGGGAGCGTCCCGCGGCGGGCGGCGGCTATGGCTGCCAGCCTCGCCGGGGCGGTCAAACTACCGGCAGGGGCTGTTTGTGCCGGATTGCTCTCGAAAGCCACAGCGCCCCGAAAACGCGCGCCGTGACCGGGAGCTTCGGGCTGGCCGTGGGGCGCTTCCGCCGCCGCCGTCACAGTGGCGTGGCCGTCGTGATGGCCGGGGGCGGCAGGGGGGCGGACTGGACGCCGGCCGCACGGGCCGCCGCCCCGCTCCCGCCGGCGGCCGGGGCCGAGGTCGCTCTGCGGGGCCCGAGGGCAGCCCCAGGCACGGTTCACGCTCCCCGGGGCCTTCCGTCGATCCCCGCCAGCCGAAGGGGCGGCCGCTACGGTCCCGGGGGGGGGGCGGGAAGCGAAGCGTAGGCTGCCGGCGGGGGGGGCGGGGAGCGGCGAAGCCCGGCGGGTTCCCTCCCGGCGCTGCGCCCGCCGGAGCATCGGGAGCGTCGCGTTTTTGCCGTCTGCGCCGGGGGATGGGATCAGGCGAGCGCAGGGCCTCCGCGCAAGCTCCCGTTTCTGCTCTGGAAACAGTCATGAGAGGAAGCTCAGAGCTTTATTCTCATGAAGAACATTTTTCTCGTTCTCGCAGCATTAGAGGTTAAGGCAATGTTACTTCTGATCTCCGCTAGATACAGAACCAGTCATAACCTAAAGGCAGTCTAACCTCCCTAAGAGACCGATCCTCTGCACGCGATGGGGAACGCCGCCGACGGCGCATTCGTGCAGACGCCGCTTGAGTTACGGCGTCTTCCCGAACTGACCTGTGGTCTGCGGTGCTTTGCTGAAAGCTACACGTTCTCTGGGAAAACCTCTACCACAAGGCTGGAGGAGAAGGAGGAAGAGGCCCAACAGAAGTCCTGAATGTTCAGACTGCTTTAACCTAAAAGGTAAAATCAAAAGCTCCAAATGAAATCACACTAAATTCTGGACCTTCCAACACCTTGCTGCTGAATCCTACTGAACGCTGCTCTAAGGGTGAAGCTTAAGGCTTTAGCGTGCTCAGAGATACACAATTCCCCAGAAACCACCTTCCATTACGTCAGCTAAGAAACTAAATTCAAACTCAATTCTTTGCTTTAAAGTTCCTTACATTCCTTATTATCCCCGTGTTTCTGCAGGACCTCCTCTGATCCTCAGTATGGAGGGGCTGCACAGGGTTGCAATACAGGACTCTGCAGGCTACAGCTGCTCTCCCTCCTGTAAAGTATGCACAATAGATTCCAGTTTGTCTCCTGGAGAAGATACCAGAACTAAGTGAAAGCAAGGTAATTACAAACAGGATGGAGGCATGGAATATTTTGGGGGGAAGATGGTTTAGCAGCTGGTGACTGTAGCTTCCAGGTAGTCTATCTTGACTTGAGGGTATCCATGCAGTTGCCTGAGGCAAGCAAGCATGTTACTTGCATTTCAGTTGCACACAAGCCTCTGGGAGTTACTCCTGCACATTGCTAATACCACTGCCTGCCCGTTGCCTAAAACCAGTAAAGTTGGCCAACTTTACAGATAAACCCTTCTGGTGTGGAGGAAGTTGTCTTAATCCCAATCATTCTACTAATCCGGTTTACTGAGTACCCCACAGCAGATGTACGTGAGCAGTAGTCAGCTGTGGCCCGGCAGTAGAAATTTCCTTGGTAGGCTCCGTCAAAGCCAACACATTGTGTATCAACACTGACTGAAAAAAACTATTTCCAACTATCAGGATTTTTTGTGGAGTTGGCAGCCATGCTCTGTAAGAGGAAAAATACTGCCAATCAACCCTTCCTCTATCAGAAGTGTGAAAAAGGAGGTTTATTTGTATGTTGCAATAATTGTTCCTTACTGACTTCTACAATTTGGCATTGGGAGACAGCAGGAAGAACTGGAGCCTTTGTTCAGACCTGAACCATGAGGGCTCGGGAGCTTTTTGGGGACTGAGCTTGGGCACAACCGCTAAGGTAGTAAACAGCGGGAAGCCTGTGCATTCATCTATGTGTTAAAACAAAAAGGGGAAATTACAGGAACTTGGTGGTAGAGGTGGTAAGGATATAGCTTGGATTCAAGTGTTGTTTGTACATGCTTTCAAAAATTCTGGCTATGATAATATTTCACACTACTTAGTTGAGTTTCGTTCTGCTTTGTAATGTTGCCTTATGAATTAAAAATGCGTTAACCTTGTTCTTTTGTGATGCTCTGAATGCCAGCACTTGCTTCTGTGATCATTTATTCACGCTTCCTTTGACAATAACGGGGATGGTTTTCCACCAGTTTACAAAACTTGGGCCTGTAGCTTACCATCTACTGTCAGGTGGGAAGAACGCCGCGTGGGGGGCACCGGCAGGGCTCCCTCAGCTCAGCGGGCCAGAGCCCACCGCCGTGAGCCCGGTCCCTCTGGTCAGCGGTGAGGGCCTTACGCTGGGCCCTGCCGGCTGCCACCCGCCGGCGCCTCAGCAGCGGGAGCCGGGAGCGGAGGGAAGCCGGGCTCACTCCCCGGGTGCCGACACCCTTTCGGGGCCGCGTCCCTTTCCTTGCAGCGGAGGGCCGGCGGGTGGGTGGGCGCAGAGCCCGCCGGGCGCTCTCGGAAGTCACCCCGGCAGCTGGGAGCGGCCCTCGCCGCTGCCGGTGATGGCGGGGGGAGCGCCCACCGCCCGCCCTGGGCCGCCCCGGGGCTTGACAGCCTGAACAAGCGTTGGGGAGAGGGAGACGCAGCGGGGAGCGCTGAACCGGAGGGTCCCTCCGCAGCCTTTCCACAACGCGGTTTAAAATTCTTAAACCAAGTTGCTAGCTGAGCTTGCGCTGCTGAAGAGTTGAAGTCACATTAGCTTGCACTGGAGCTTCTAGTTGCTAGCGTGATAATGTATGGCCAGCAGTGTTCTTTTTACAGACCTCCTATGCACCAGCGTCTTTGATTCCAGCAATAATATTGGAAAGAAAACCAAGGCAAAAAGCTTGGACTGCTTGTAATCTGTTCTGCTGACCCAGTTCTGTCAGCAGCCAGGATTAAACCCTGTCAGCAGAAGTCTGCTGCTGCTACCTGTGTATCTTCAGCACTTTAATCTGCGTGACATGTTCCAGAGACACAAGGTTTATAAAAGCTGCTTCATTTATTTTAGAGAACTCTGCTAATCTGAACGTAACAGATTCCTCGTTCCTAGCTTGCTGCCTTCATTCTTTTGTCTCCTTTCATTTATCAGTGCAGCAACTCACTTTCATGCTTTTCTTCATCCCCTCTTTTCTACTTCTGCTTTTGCCTTTTCCCTTGTGAGATGCCATTTTTTCATTTTAGTGTATATTTTTAATTGGAATAAATGTATTGATTACACTCTTTTCCTATCCAAATGCAAAAATGGAGAGCTAAACTTTAAATAATTTTTGCCACAAGTTACTTAGGCAGTGTAAGCTACAGCATAGACTGCAGCATATAGCTTACAAAGTTGAATGCACATTTATTTACTATATGCTGGTTTTGTGGCATATAATAAAAAGAAAGATACATAACTTAGGATTCTGGCTTGAAGCAATGTGAAGGGTAAGAGAGGAGTTCATTTCGTCCTTCATCTCAGTCTACCCTTGCTCCTTCTATACATCACTCCTTTCCTGGTTAGCAGCTGGCATGTACACAAAGGCAAGTACCTTGATGTTGCCTTGATATGCTATTTGCGTAAATGTAGAGAATAACAAGAAAATAAACACCAGTGAAAATAAAAAAGCAGAGCCAGACCAAATATAGTGTTTGGCAGCTGATGACTTAAAATATAAAATGAAATTTTTATCACAAAAAAACCCCAAAGCTTTCTACTTACAGGCTACTTAACAAAACCAAAAGTTCTCAGCACAAGAACTGAGTGCCTCTGGAGCTGGCCATTTCAGCAGGCCAGTTCAGTTGCAGGACTTTCAGGATGTGGCATGATGTTTTTGGTGAAAGAAGGATAATGATGCTATTATCTTCTAAAGGGTAACACAATCACCCTTTGAAGCTAATTGGAGGTGGTACGCTGACCTACTGAAAGAGCAGGGCATGCCCGTATTTAAGGCAACAGATTTTTAGAACTTCTTTATCCCTCTTTCTCTAGCATTAATGATCAAGAAGTTATTCAGGCAAGTATTTTTTACTTACGTATTCAAGTTACTTGTTTATTCTTAAGCAAAACTAATTTAGCTAATAACAGAACTGCTGGGTGCTTTTGTATTAAACAGCTGTTCTCAAATAGCTGTATTTAGCCTAATATTCTTATTTTGCTAATGAAAACTAAGTTTAGAAACTGCTTTACCACTGCCTTTTTTTTTTTTGCCAGCATGAGTGATGGTGTTGAAAATCAATCTGCAATTCTTTTGACAATAAAATGGCCAATATGTTTACTGACACTCTAATTTCTTACACTGTGGTTATTATAATGTATTGTTAATGTAAAAACCACTGCAATGAACTTGGTATTCGTTAAAGAACGACCAAGCTTACGCACTGAAAAAAACAGGGAATATGGAGAATAAGATAACATCTTAAATGTAACGTCTCTTAAAATTTTAGTCGGGGGGGGGGGGGGGGGGGGGCATTTTAGAAAGATCCAAGGTACGCTAACCCCATAAGCTGCCCGAATCCATGTGTTGTCTATAGCAACATTAGCTTAAAAAAAACCCAAACCCACAAACATGTATATAGAAGCATATATAATACAGTAGATAGCTTAACTGACAGCTTGGTAGACACGTGCATTCCAGCTTGTACGCCAAAAATCGAAAACTGAAAGAACAGGGTGAAGACATGGCCCTAAACCTTCTGTGGACACCCACAAAAATGGATACATTCTTTTCCATCTTTCAAACTAGTTCTGTGGTACATCCATGCCCAGTTTGTTGAAAATGGTTTGGAGAGAGTATGTAAGGCCAGGTTCTCCAACCCTTCATACCCTGCATTGGGACAGGTTACTCGGTGTTTGAAAGTGAAGTAAAGGTATAGATTTGAATGAGACACTAGACAAAAGAGGAAAGAAATCTGCATTGGGACTTTCTCTGCTTTTGGGTGGGTGCCAACATTAGGGAAGAATTTATCTGTTTAAAACTGATCCTGTTTACTAGAATTCATTTTTCTCTCAAGTAGTTACTAAACTAATCTGTGTTTTCAATTTTTTATGTTCCCTCTTGGATAACACAGAATAATTGTTTTGGTCTGAAACTTTCATCACTGCATTGCATTTGATTTTTGATGGCAAACTAAACCTTCTGCTCTTGGATTTCTTAGCAGCATGACCACTACAGGCTAAAGCAGCTCTTATCAGTTCTAGGTATCTGAAGTTGCTGTACGTGTTTGAAGTTTTGTTGGTGTTACTCAGTTACGATGTCACAGTGCCTCCATAATCTAGGTATTTTAACTTTCTCTGAGCAAAAGGTGAAACTTCTGTACTCTTAATGGCTTAGGGAAAAAGCCCTATGAATATTTTCACTAAGTAACATCAAAAAACCTATTATTTTGAACTGGAAACATACTCTAATACTGAAGCAAAGAAGAGCTAGCATTTACATTGCAGGAGGGAATGAAAGATGAGTGATAATAATGCACTGATGTATGAAAGACCTTGCATCAGCAGATGTGATACACTGATTGCATGCTTTTTGACACTATCAAGTGGCATTTTATTTAAGTAGAAAGAAGAAAACATGTACTTTTTATTAATCACATTTCTTGTAACTCAATAAATAGCATTTCCAAAGCAAGGTACTTTTTGTTACGAGAACTAGGAATTTTGGACTGAATAGTGAGACAGTAACTTCTTCTTCAGAGGGACGCAAAACCCCAAATCCCATAATGCTGTCCTCTTACTGTACATAAGTACGTAGAAAAATGTTATAGAAGAGAAACATTACATGCACTGTGTGCACCTACCCAAACAAATAAATTGCTTGTATTAAAAGGGTTGGTTTTGTGGTTTGTTTTGTGGGGTTTTTTTCGTATTTTTACTCTAAATGAAATACCTCTCTGATTCCTCTATCTTAAAGAAACTGGGTCAGCTGAGGTACTGAGTATAGAGGTATGCCCGTTCCCTGGTGCGCAGATACGCTGTCATACACTCAGATCCTCTGAGGGCCTTTGTGATTTATCATGGTTGACTTATGAATGACTGTCAGAAGTGTAACTTCCACTTTTCACCACACAAATGGACAACAGTGAATACTAGTTTTTAGTGGGAAAAAAACCCTGAACTTGAGAAGACCACAGCAAACTAGTCAGAGGGAAACCTGAGGATGAAATGTTTTAAACAGGAGCAAGAAATCTCCCTAACTTTTATGACAGGAAAGATTTTTTTTAAAGACATTTGTGCTATTTTTGTGGCTGCAAAAGTGTGGAAACGAGAAAGGGTAGCATTTCCTAATGGCGCTTGCTGGGGAAAGCCATGATCAGCATGTGAGGTTCTATTTCCAAATTTCTAATTTGAAGGGACAAGTACTAGACTCTGCCTGTTTCAGTGCAGTTTGATTTAAGACAATAGCAGACTTGAAGCAGTTGTAACTACAGCTTTGTATTACACAAAGAGCAAAATCTTCTTATATCACAGCTTCCTGGGTGAATGACCTTCCCTTGGACTTGCTGCATTTCCAGTGCTCCCTGGAATAACAGATAGACTGTAATTAATTTACTGGTGCATGAAATGCAGAGACTGACAGGAAAGGCTTCTAAAGCAAGAAGCTTGCTGTATAATCATATTAAAGCTAACATGACAATTAAGTTGTGGTAGTGGTATGATTAAAACTAACTGTAGAAACCAAAATTGAAGTAACATTCCAGGCATGACTGATGACCCCTGGCATGTATAAGAAAGCGAAATACACGAGTGCTTTCATGAAATGCTGAGAATGAATTCAGACTGCATCTTTAAATACCTTTCTAAGTGATACAGAAATTACTGTTCACAAATCATTTTTGTACTGAAAGATACTGTCATATGGCAAATGAACCCTGGGTATCTGGGAAATGCAGTGTAATTTAGATAGTTTTTAAAAACTCTTTAATCCATAAGTGATTGGATTCTGCCACAACTGCCTTTGAGCAGTGCCTTTCTCACAATTTTTAAATGGTTAAATGGCTCAAAGTAACGTGAATGCTCTGGATTTAGTTTTAAAATTACTCTACAAACCTGAAAATTTTATAAACAGCTGTTATATATTATTTATATTTACATAATATATTGGTCTGTATATTTTTTGACACCTGAAGTAGGCTGGCAGCTGTTAGTCACAAAGTATTTGTGGAAGGAAATCCACCTCCAGCTTACTGGCAGTGACCAAGGATTTTAAAGATTGAATGGACTCAAGAACTTGTTTATCTTTGGTGCCAATATTTAGCACAGACCTAAAGCAATGTTGTGACACAGGAAGTGTTGTGTTGGCACGTCCTAAGAAAGGTGGCAGAAAAAGCAAAACTGGAGAATGGGAAAAGAAGTAAAGAATGGAAATAGTTTATCGAACAAAATAGTTTATCTGAAGTTTTGTAAGGATCAGGAACATGCTGTGAAAGTCAGAAGCCACATTAGTAGATGGAAAATGTTATCAGAGTGCATTGCACGGTTACGGTGTTCTACAAATGCATAACTAGAGATAAAGACAAAGATGCTGTTAGGCCTTAGGAAACCCCTGAACATGAAGGGGAAGATAGAGGAAGCAGGGAAGGATCACAGTCTTAAAAGGGAGGAAGTTTCATACAGGGTAAAATATGGATGAGAAGTGTGGCCTACTAAGGTTAGTAAATGGCTGTGCTAGTAAATATTGGTCTGTAACAATCAGACTGTGCATAGGTCATTCTGCTTTTTTGGGGTGGACGTGGTCTGTGATGGCAGTTAGCTATGGCTCTGTCAACATAGTTAAGGTCCAGAGATCGCTTTACATGCACACTGGCTTTCCCCAACATATGATGAGGCTGGAAGCAAGAAATTCTCTAATAATATACCTTTCCCAAGATCAAGCATCCCTTCTGCCAGGGGGTTGCTTACATGGGCTAATACCCTCTGCAGCTGTCTCCTAAGCCCGTTCCTATTTAGGTCTGATAGCTACAACTCTGAGCCAACTGAAAAGCCATGCTGACTGGCCATTTAGCCAAAAACTGCAGGCTGAGCGGAGAACACCAAAGACAATAGAAGACGACCTCTTAATCTTACCATGCATCAAACCAAGATGTGGAAAGACTTAGTATTGAGCACAGTCATATTTCGATACTATATACAGCTTGAACTTGGCAGGTGGCTTATGCACAACTAAAGCATGGAAGCATGGCAAATTTGAAGAAAATACAACACAGACTTGAAAGAGGCTGTTCCTCTGAAGCACCAGCTTTATTTAACCAGGTCAGCTCACAATTTCTCCCTTCACTTTATATGGTGTCTGACATGACTTCAAGAAATGCTATTATGACTGAATACTAGGAATGAGAGAAAGGAGGAATAGCTTGAAATCGAGGAAAGCAAACACCTTGAAGGGAGAACTAGGCAGTGTATCTTCCCATAAGGGCTTTGATTAACTTCCTTTTTTCTTTTTTCTGAGGCATATTGTAGAAAGTTCACAGGCAGCTTCCTTTCTATCACGAATGATACCAGCTATAATGACTCTCTTGAAATAGCTCTCCTAAAACAGCTTTGGGCCTCTCTACAGCTAGAAAATGCAGACGATCTTCAAGCACAAGCTTGGTTTCTTGTCTTTCAGCTATGTACCATTAAGATTGTCCATTTCTGTCTAATAATAACACTGGGCTTCTTTTCTTTTATGATTGTATAAAACTTTGAGTGGTCTTGGTAAGTATGATCCAGCCTCTCTGGTTGTCTTGTCCTGTGACCCAGTTGGCTATCCTGTAAATTCTGTTAATAGCAGGCAAATCAAAGCCACTCCCTTAATAGTGAAGCAGATTCCTGCAGCTGTGCCCTTCCTGCTAACCTAGGAAAGGTAGAAATGCTTAACGCAATCTGAAGGTAAAGTGGATGACAACTTTGCACCTAGTATTATGTCATTTGATTCATGGTGAACTAACCTTCAAAGCAGTTGAGCACTCTTTTGCTATTTGTACTGTTTTTCCCCTCTAAGTGTAAGTAGTGTCCGGCTAGGCTGGGTTTACAAAATAACCGACCAAGCCAGTTTAGAAAAAGGCCATGCCTTTCCCTGTAGTGAACTAAAACACTTAATGCAGTGTTTGTCCTGTCCATAATGACACTTTGCAGTATCCATTTGCTTTGCAACATGATTCTACAAGCACTTCATTTAAGTGAGAGACGCAAGCCTGGTGGAAGTCTCAGATTTGTACTGTGATCACTGTGTTCTCTGTTAGCAAGCAGTTACTAAGACTGGAAATAAGGCTATTGGAACTACAGGAGCCTAGGAAAGGCTCAATATGCCTCAGTGTCCTCTAAGATTGTGATTTTTGACTTACTACAAGTTAATATGCAAGCTGTATGTACACCTGGGATGCAGTTACTTCAAAGGAGCTACAGCAAAAAATGTGTAACAAGCTGGCATTCATAACATTAAACGTTACACAAACACGAAGTGGATTTTGCAAGTATTTCAGAATTCAGAAGCCATTTAGTATCAAAAGGAGATTGAGAATTGTTATATATATTTGTACATTTAAATACACTTTTCTATATATAAAAAAATTTTTAAAAAATTAGCTTTCTACAAACATATTATAGATTACCATAGTTCTTGATCACAGAGTATAGTCAAACTTCTTCACTTTATAGCTGTTTAGTCTACGTGTACTGGAGATATGATCAAGAATAACTTGATGAAACAAGAGTTTATATAATTACTTTACAAGAGAACTTTTATTTAACAGTAGACTTGTCTCAGTAAATTAGGTTGATAAGAGCAACTAATTTCAGCACTAATGGAGCAAAGTACCTGAGTGAGTTCATGACTTGACTTCAGTTTCTTCTACTTGAGGTAGTGTATCCCAAACTGGTTCCTGAATGTGTTCAGGTATTTTCTCTATCTTAGTCTAAAAGGAAAGCAAAGCAACCATTTATTATACCAGCTAGTTAACATCTAACTACCTTGCTTTATTTATTCTGGTTTGAGAGATTTATCAGATTAAAAATGCCACCTAGTGGCATTTTCAAGCAATACAGCCTCTTTACCATTTAATACTTTGGAAAAATATTCCTTCTAAACCACACACATTTCCTCTGCTGACTTTCTAAAGACTTCAGTAGTTATTGGTACTTGCATCAGGACCTAGCCTCATAACAGTTAATAGTGTGAGGTGGAAACTTACCTTTTTTACTTCCATGGCAACCCCTTCAGGTAAGTTCCGTTGAACGTACTCCAAGTAAACTGCAGCAGTACTACTTGTTAGGTATTTTAACTAAAACAGAAGTAATGTTTTTTTTAATGAACTACTATTATTAATACTTCAAACAGAATAAATAAAAAAAAAAAGAGCTTGCCCTTCTCTAGTTCTTGCTATGGGACCAAACATCTTACAGGAAGGCAGGTTCCATAATATTGAACAGAAGCAGTTGAGCTGTACACAACTCTCATGCAAGTATAAAGTAGTTCACAGAACTGCACATACTGTCTGTGACCACATGCATTGATTATGATGGAATTGGTGGATCTTAACACTGCAGGTATCAGATTAAATTAATTACAGGTTATGCAAGAATCACCAGCTTTTGAATACTCTCAAAGTTCAAGCTGCTTATAAATCCTGCTACTCCAGAATTCCATTGAATTACTGATTTTCTAGTCTCTCCTGGATGGCAAAAATAGTGCTTACAGTCTGTGGGCAGCCATTTGTACTCCACTAATGTCTGGGGACTTAAAGCAAAGTCCTATTTTGCTAAGCACTGTGCAAATATACAGTAAGAAACCCAGGAGCCACAAAATGCTGGCAGTAAACCTTTCTTCTAAGAAAATCAACCACAGCTGCATTCTAAACCATACAGAAGTCTGTGTCATCAGCCATAAAACTAGTGGTTTGTATACACTTCCTTTCTGGTATTTCCCCCCCACAGTTTTAGTTTGCCACATGATGTTACACAGGGCAAAAGTATGTGTGTTCAAAAACATCAGACAAACCCTTAGTGACTGGTAATGACAATGATTTAGCTGCATCTCCCGCTGTTCTTGAGAAAGCTCCTATCCCACTGATTCTTGGAAACCAAGAGCATAACACATATAAAAATAACCCTCAATTCTACCTTATTTTTTAATCATTCTTTCAGCTGTTAAGATGATGGTCAAAATCAGCCTTTTAATCCAAAAATTATATAGGCTGTACATTCAGAATAACTTGAGCTACATTTGATGTACCTAGGTCAGCTGTTTTCTGCTATTGCCTGCACTCTCCTCCCCAACCCAAGTAAATAGAAGTTTGTGTTCACTCCTGAGTTAACATCTTTGAATTGTGCACCTAGAACACACTGTTTTGGTTTTTTTTTACATCCTTCTTACCTCCAAACACATGTAATGTGTCCTCATTTCATACTGAACTCTGTGCTTCTTGTAAATGTGTACAGATTTTAAAAGTGTCAATCGTTCTACCTTCTTTGGAGGTTTATGTCTGAACAAAGCACAAAAAGAAAATTTCATTTTATATAAAGGATGCTAATACAAATTATCTGAAAGATTATGCTGAAATCCCTGTTCTTATCTGACATTTAGAAGATCTGCAAGAAAGTATTAAACACTGGTACAGTTTATTATTAACCCACATGGGCATGGTTAATACTCAGGTATTAACAACATTCGTTCAGGGAAGCTAGAGCACTGACGACTGTACTTAAGAGTACTGTCAATATCCTTCATGTAGTTAAAATGCACTTCTACTATGGCAGTGCTGAGTGTAGAACTGCTGCTGCCTTCTCATCACTGTGCTTGCTGCTATCTACATGGTTTAGTGGGCATGGATGATGGTTGGACTTGATGATCTTGAAGGTCTTTTCCAACCTAAATGATTCTATGATCTAAGAAGTGTTAGATTTATAATCTGAGAAAAAAATGTCAGATTACACCTCTTTCTTCTGAAAAAAAGAAAATACTTCTAAGCACAGAACCTGAAGAAGCATCTGATACCACATCACTCTACAGATCAGTTACTTACACTTTTTCAACAGAGATGCCAAGTTCTTTAGCTGCAAGCACTGCAAAATATTCATAGCTGTCCAACACAGCTTTATCGTGGCCTTTAACTAAAAGGGACAATCTCTTGTACAGTATTTCTGGTTCATCTGAAATAGATACCTGCATTTTTAAAGAAAGGACAAGAGTTACCACTCCATGTTCTCCTTTATTAATATGTGCACGGCATATTTTCTTAGCCTGTGCGCCCCACTTATAAAAGAGGAAAAAAACCACACACTGTTAGCTGCTTATTTTAGTTTATCTGCAAGAGGCTGACAGTATTACCTTGATTGACAGTTCTCACTCTTATCAGGGAAGGCAAAAGTATGAGGAGATACCCAACTTCTGAATATTTAGGTAAAATTCCTTGATCAGAAAAGGAAAGGGAATGCCAGATAAATATAAGGAGGACAACACTATCAAAGGCAAGAGTGAAACTCATTGCCTAAGCAAGTCTGGAGCAGCAGTATTTGTATTTTAAATAGCAGCATGAGAATATGTGAAATTCTCAGACTTTGCTTGGGTATGGACAGTAACTAGAACCTTATGGGCAGTTACCAGAATTCTCACTTTACTAAGTCAGTTATAAGGCTACTTTAAACACAGTAGGCTTCCCCAGGCATATTATCCTTCATGTTTGTCCAGGTAAAAGTTTATGACTTTCAGTTACAAATTTATGACTTTCAGTTAGAGCTTCAATTTCTCATGGCCTGGGCTCACTGATCATCTGAAAAGCTTTGATGTGTCCAGGAAGCACCGATTTTCCCACAGATTTACTCCCAGGCAGTTTTAGCACAGTAAATCCAGCACGTACCACACATGGCAGGAAGGCTGGTTCTGCACTGTAAATGTAATACTACCTATAAGATTTTGGCTTACTTGCATGTATTATACAGATTGAACACGTGCTTTTGAAGTCCAAGTCAAAAATCAAAGCATTCAGATTCTAAAAGCAAGATATCTACCACATGCCTTCATGAACTTCCCACTTCATCAGCCTTAGGCTCCCAGCTTCCAAGCCAAAGGCCTTAGGCTGCCTAAGCTGCTGCAGGCGCTGAACTGAATGTGGCCAAAAAGCTGGTATTTCATGAGTTACAGCTACAAAGAGAAGGAGGGAAGTGAGTAAGAGGCAATGTGAGCTATAGAAATCTTGCTGGAAAAAAAAATCTCAAATACCAATAATCTAAATTGTTTCTTTCTCTACAGCAAATTTGACATCATTAAGACAGAACTTTAAAAAGCTGCAATAAAGGAATTAAAATTTTTCTGTACACCCCCTTTATTACTAAGACAACATACAAAGTATCATTATAAAACACTTACCAAAGGATTAGTCTTAGACTCCTGTGTATCAACATGGGATCCAGCCAGCCGTACTCCCATCAAGTTGGAGTTTCTAGAAATGTGGCAATGGGGAAAGCATAAAATAAGTTGTTAAAGTTGGATTTTTTTAGGGAGTGTGGAGGAAAAGCAGAAAGAAGGAGGGTCTTTTATACTTACGGAAGAAAACACTGCTTTTGCATAATTCTGCTTGCATAATTGGCAGGAAAAGCTGATCCCTGTATAAAACAAATAGGTCATGGGGTTATTTGACCCAAACCGGAAACAGGTTTATTAAAGGTACTTTTTTGCATGCTAGAGCATAACACATTCCTAGGCATTGATCTGCCAAACTAGAAAGTTTGCTCTATTGGGAAACACAGGAAAACAGGAGCATGGAAATGTATTTTAGTATACAATAGCACCTAAAAAAAGGAACACAGTAAATGAACAATGTAACAGTATGCACTTATTATTAACAAGGCACCTGAATAGCAATCACAAAGCTTTTTTTTTTTAGCATAAAAATATATTTTGTGTGGCATCAGATTTCATCAAGTGACACACCTAAGTAGGACTTGCTGTTATAAAAGCAATTGAAAACAGTATCCTATACATGCAAAAATTCAACCTCTGAATTTAACTGGAAATTTCCTGTTTTTTCAGCAGAAGTTCCTTGTGATTTTGAACACTTGTTCTTTTGAAGAGAACATTTAAATACAAATACATCTGACAAGTAAATGAACCAAATTTAAAAGATAACATGATTTTTCTGTGTTAAAAAGGGAATACAACTGTTAATCAAGATGTAACATTACTGTCTTTCATACCAGAATAATCGCTCCTTTCTGAACGTTATGTGGCTTCTAGCTTCCTTCCACTAATTCTCAATTTGGCAAAGTTATAGACTACTTGAGGGGGGAAAAAAAAAAAGGAACCAGAACTTTTACTTGCTTAAGAGAAACTCAGGGCTGCAGCAGAATGCTGAAGCAAAATTAGCTACTTATCCAGCCCCTTGATACTCTTATTTAACAGATGCTGGAATCATAGCTTTAAGAGAGAAGACAGACACCCTACTCATCAGTTATGTAGGTGACTGTATAATCAAAACATCAGAAAACAGCCAGAATTGACACTTTTCCAGGTAATCTTAATTTAGTCGCTCAAGGATGCACGTAACTAACTATATGATGTCATTAGGTCCCTAACCTTCTCCAGTATGCATTATACATTAATTACAGATCAGCAGTGAATGAAGTTGTTTCGTAAAGTAATTTGCTATTTGTCCTACAAATTCTGCATCCAGCAAGGAAGATGACTGTAGTAAGAGGCAGGAGAGTTTCCAGTTTACAAAGCTGACTGTTGTTTGGAGAGCATAGCTGAATGTTTCCCCTTAGGCAAGCCTTTCAAATCCAGATGTTCACACGTAAGCACTGGTGTTACATTCTGAAGTGCACGACACAATAAGCAACTTTAGGAGCACTGAATATCTGCCACTATGGTTGAGGACCGTTCAGAATGTTTCAAAGTTCATGTTGAGAAGTACTTGACCTTAATACCTAAAAATAAAAAAATATATCTGATAAAATTACCTTGATATTTGCACCTCAATTCAGTATCTCTGAAGTCAGAGTACTGCCTCCCTTTCATTTAATGCCAATATGAAGTACACTAACATCATCACCTGACACCACTTCAGGGAGCAGATAGGCCCATGAGCATAAAAGACTGTATTCAGTGCAAGGCTTAAACTATGTGTGCAAGTACATGGCACAGAACCTGACCCCAGATGACAAATGTAAGACTACTGACTGGAAACTTAACTAGAAGTTGTACCTGGTTTTGGTTTTTTGTGGGTATGCAGTCTCTGCTATACATTCTTTTACTTCTAACTGCTTAACCTTGTAATATGGAGTTGTTATTGCAAAGATATGTACACTCATAGCATACTGTGTTATGTGGTTTTGGATGCAAACATTTCAGTCTTCATGTAATAAAAACGAATAAAACAAACCACAAAACAGCAGAGTTCTATCCCACATACTGAGCTCTGCAGCCTTTACAATATTCTATTATTCCCACCACATGCTGCCTCTTTTTGTTACTAATTATGCAGGTATGCACCGAGTCAAAAGTTTTTGTAAAATAAAGGTGCTCTGTGCAAATTTTGACAAAATGATATGTTGAGTACCTCAGGTAGTAAAGATAGCATTCAGCAGGCAGTTAAGTATATTTTAACAGCTTCTTTCATTCTCTGATTTAAATAAACTTGACGCACTCTTGCTAATATGACCATCATAGAAAGTGGAAGAGACGCTCAGACTCCAACATAACAGAATTCAATTTCCTGTGTGAACTAAGGCCTTGCACAAAACAAAATTACACCTTTTCTAATGCAGAACAGCGTTCATTTTGTTTGGCTGAGAGATTCTGAAGTACTCAGGAGGAGACAGATGCCCAAAAGTTAAGCAACTCCAGAACCCAGCACATAGAGTTTAGGGCTTCATAAGATGAATAGGAAACCCCCAACATCAAATTTTCTCAACTTGAGAGAAAGTAATCACCCTTCAGAAGTCAAAACCAGTATAAAACATCGATAATGTAAAAAGTTTTCCTATTTTTTTTACGTTATAACTTCGATAATTGAAACTTTAAGACTAGAAACACACTTGGCACACGACCTCCAAACCCAAGTCATCTATTCTTCATCATTCCTTACACGCAGAATAACCGCCGCAAAAACAGGACTGCAGGAAAGTTTTGAGGACCCGCTACGCCGATGACAGCGGGCAGAGACACAGCCCCACGCTGGAAAACCCCAACTCTCCCGCAGCCAAGAGGAAGCCACCGAGAAGGGCAGGCCGGCTCCAATGCAGCTCACGCCGGGGACGCGATACCGGGGTTTGCACAGCGCCGAGCACCGGCCCTCAGCCCTGCGCGGGGACCGCTGCTCCAGCTCCCTTTTTCCTCTCCCCTCAGCAGTGAAGACGCCGAAGGAAGGGAAAAAAGAGATGAAGGAGAACGGGCCTTACCCGTCCCCTCTCCCGCCACACATCCCACCTGAAAGAGCCGCCGCCACAGCCACCCCGCCGCCATCTTCTCTCCGCCCCAACCCGCCGACCATAGCGAACGGCCCGGAAGGAGAAAAGCGGATTCATCCGCCGGGCCCACAGGCGGCCGAAGAGCGCCCCCGCCGCCATGGCGGAGCAAGCACCCCCGCTGAGGCTGCGGTACCGTCGGGCAGGGCCGCGCTCGGGGGTGGGGAGACGAGTTGGGAGCTCGTATGGCGCCGTTCGGCGCCATACGAGCTCCCAACTCGTCTCCCCACCCCCATCCCCGCCTCCCCCGAGCGTTGCCTCAGTACTGACCGACGATGTAACGGCTCTCCTCATCTCCGCGCGCGCCCAAACCGTTTCCCGCCAACGGTCGCCCCCCGCCCCCTTCCCCTCACAGACGCTCTCCGTCCTGTTTTTCCAGGAGAAGACACCCAGTGCCGGAGGGAAGAAAGGAGGAATTGTTAATTTTTCCGACCCCGAGGCAGGGCAGGTGACATTACTTTTTTTTGCTGAAGGTGAGAGGTAAAGGGGGTTTCTTCAGCTTTCTCCCCCTTTCTGAGAATGCTTTTTACCACAACTCGTTCTTACTAAGAATACTCATGTATAGAGGTGAATACATGATTTTTTTTTTTTTTTTTATGGAACGAGTCAGGAATTCTTTGAAAAACAATTACACATGAAGCTAGTTTTCAACCGTCTTCCCCCCTCTTAAAAGTACTTTAAAAAAAAAGTTATACAACCCTGTTAGCAAAAACCCAGCCAACTATATTTTACCAAAGTATAAAAATGACTGGAAACATCATATAAACCCTTTCTTTATACACATATAAATAGCAGTTAATATTATAGCACAGGTTCTGATCAGTACCAAATATGTAAGGGCGGGGAATAAACAAGTACTAATTCATGCCACTAAAGCCATCCTAATACACACATCCAGGCAGGTAGTAACCTGAAATTAAGCTGTGTGCAAGTCAAATGCTAACAGCAGGAACCTGAAACCAGCATAGATCACAAGCTATATCAAATGTATATTTTTTTTATTTTGTTACTTCCTCTGCCACCTAAAATTACAGTCTGCTTTTTACACTAAAGCACCTAAAATATTTACAACCATCTTCTAATAAAATAACAGTTAAATATTGAAAATAAGATTTTTCTTATAAAATATGTTTTCTATATGTACAGGTTTTATCAAAGAGGACTAAGTTCAATAGTGAACAGTTTGCCATCATCAACCATCAGCAAGAAAACAAATTTTCTGAAATAAAACTATGTCCAACTTATGTACAAATAGGCAGAACAGCATCTGTTTAACATCAGCCAATGCAACACTTAATAATGAAGTCAATGTTTGAGGCCTAAATCATGTACTGCTTAAGAAATGTGCATTCTCTTTCCTTTATGAATAACTTCTTTGGTTATCGTTGTTCTATTATCTTCTTGGCTGTACAATAAAACAGCACCCGATTAATGATACAGAACCAGGCATATATATGTATATATATTTATATATACTAGGTTTAGCACAGATACCTGTCCAATTGTTGCTAGAAAAGTTCCACTGTAGATTCTTTAATATAGAGCTGCTCTTCAGAATCAAGCCCACAAGTTTCTACTACGTTTTACTTTTCTTCAAGCAGAACTCTCACTGACTTCAATTATCACTTTGCTTAAACACTCATTTTTTTCCCCACCACTAACAGGGGAATCTGAAAACATGCTTCCATTTTCCAGTGCAGCAGCCTTTCTCAGAAAGATCTTTTAAAAGTTCAAAATGATCCAAGTTTGGAAGAGAAAGAGTAGACTCTGCCAGGTTGTCTCTAACACGGGCTCCTAAAAGTCAGCACAAGTTACCGCTCACAAAAGCCTCTACTTTGCAAACCACTAAGACCTGCACAATCTACAAGATTTATTATCAGTGGATCTAGTTGGCAGCATACAGCTGAACACCCCGTCTGCTGAACCTGGGTTGCATGGCCCCTGTGAAAGTAACATGTCACAGCAAGGACAGGAACTGCTGGGAAGTCTGCTGCCTGGCAGTTCGTGAAAGAAAAGGCAGCTGCTGCCTGATCTCCTGAAACTCACAGGTACAGTCATTGAGAACATGATCCCTTATGTAGCAGAAGGAGCGAAATTCCACCCGCTGATCAAAACCAACTAAAAAAACCTCTGAAAAAAAACTCTGAAAAAAGCCCACTAAAACAAACCATGTACACAGGAACATCACTAACCAGAAACCGTGAAGTGATTTCAATTCTCCTGAACGGTTGTTCTTTAGTATCAGAAGATTTGATCTTAAGTAGAAACTTCAGGTCATTTGGCTTCACATACTTGGCTTTGACAGAGAAGGCACCTCTCTGCCAACGAGTCCCACTGGTTTTGAACTTGTGTGGTCTGGTACTCCTATATAAAAGTGCTGTGATTTACCCTCATTTTGCATAGTTATACAAGGAAGAAAGACAGTAGAAAATAAGATCCACCATCTCTCAGATTCTGTTTAAGATGTTAGGACATGGCAAAAAAACCCCAATAAACCAAAACCCAACCCATAAAAAAAACCCAAACAACTCTGAAATCTGGAAGATCTGAAATCAGCCTTATAAAATATTTTATAAAGTCAGCAATACTCTTCTACTGTGCAAAATTCACAAGAAAATCAGTGCTGCTACCTGTGAAATCTCTAAAATCAGTATTCATATTCTGTAATTAAAGGTCCACTCAACCTAACTCCAATTCTTCCTTAATCCTTTCATTCTGCAAGGTACAATTCTTTTGAGATCTTATTTACTTAGAGAACCAAATCTATATTTATATAAATGGTGTTAGACATCCAGCATGTAGATCTGAACCTAAGGGAGAAGAAATGGTAATTAAACAGCAATGTCAACTCACCTTTAGAGTATGTTTTACTAAATAAACAACATTTGAATTTCATGTAATGAGGAGGACTGAAAATGGCACAACATTATATCCCTACAAGTAATAACTAAAATGTGCTGAAGGCATATACTCCATCAATCTCTGTTCCACAGGCAAGAACCGCTCCCTGTATTTGCCTGGTGAGAGAGCAAGCTCCTGCATTGCTCAAGCATACACTCTCCTAAAACCACTGAGATGGCTGTTCAACAGTGTGATTTATTGTCACAGCAAAATATATTTCCAGTGCAATCTGATTACCAAGGCGGTGTTCCTGATTCAGTGTTCCCATCAGATGATGTGAACCACAGTACAATCATCTTCTTTCTTCAATTCTTGAATTAGGTCATTCTAAAATCAGCAGATCAAAACCTTGCAAAAATGGAAGCTCTGAAATGTACAGTGTAACCAATGCTTTTACAAACTGCCTAACACGTATGCATTAAGGCAAGACAGAACTGAAAAAGTACTGCAATACTACAGATGATACTGTCACTCCTGTAATTATTTCACAGTTAAATCAATCCCCCCCCCCACCCCACCCCTTAAAATGATAGCACAAAGCCAAAGAATGTAATCATCTCCTTAGCAGAGGTGACATTTAGTCTCTAGAAGATGCTGGAAGTGATCCAGTATAGGCAAAAAAAAAAAGTTCCATCAGAAGTTGTGAAGATCACTCTTGTAATTGGGCTAAAATGAAAAGAGTTAAAGACTAAAGATCCTACCAGGATCATCTGGCAGGAAGTGATAGCAGAACCATGAACATCTATAATTAGTGGCCTTGGAAGATATCAGCAAAATGAGCTCAGATAAAAACACCTTATAAGAATATTTGTACCAATTATTTATTTTTTTCCCCAAAAACACAAATTAATAAAAAAAAAGGGAAAAAAGCAGATTTCTTTTTTTCTAGACCTGGATAAAAGAATTCTCATTTTCAACAGGTAGTTTACAATCAATGGGGAATAAACAAGCAGTCCACGTTTCCTGATTGATCCATTCAGGGTGTGCTCAGTAGCTGTCTTTATCAAACAACTTTATTTACAACTCAGCATCATCCTGCAGTAGATCTGCATCTTCATCATCCAATAAAAGGTCAGCATCCATGACTTCATTCTCTTCCATGACATCACCCAGCTCCTGAACAACATCGTCATCAATGTCACCAACATTTTCAACATGTTTAACCAAACTCATGTGATCCAGAGGGATCAAACTATGCCCAACTGGCCCAGTAGTTCTTGCAATAGTGGCTGCCATTTCTGCTGCCACAGCAGCTTTCTGAGCCTTCTGCCTTTGCTGTTCTTCTTGTTGTCTGTGAGTCTTCATATGAGCATTGCGGCTTTTGATTTTGAAAAATACCCTAAATTTTAAAGGAAAAGAAAATCAGATAAAAAATGCATTGCTTTTGATGAAGTGAGCCAAAAAAGACTCAACAACCTATCAGTACATTTGCTTCCTTGTCCTGAAATAGAAGTCAGTGAAGTCTGCAATGCCATGGTGAGAATTTCAGGGACAGACTACCAGATTTATACATCTTGACAGTATCAAAATTGCCTATTCAGACTCTGCTGGAGGTATTTTGTAGCTCCCACAGTTGCTTCAGTATCTCTGCATATCCTAATTCTCCCTGTACTGAGTTTCACCAAATCTTGCACACCAGGGAAGAAGTGAAGAAACCCCATCCCATGTTAGGATGGACAAACTCAAGCACTGAAACACAGAGAAAGTTGCCCACTGTCACATGCAAGTCTGTGATGAAGCAGGAAGCTAGACTGTCAGATGTAGAAATTCTAGCAGGTAAATGGATTCAGGAAAATTGGAGTAAGTACTGCAGGGGGAAGCATCCAAAACATCATGCAAACCAATCGCTGAAGGTTTTGGTAAGAAGACACGTCATCTAAGGGGAAACTGTTCTTTTGAGACCATGAGAGCAAAATAGAGAGTTTGTTGCAATGCTATTCATCTGGAATATAGATAGGCAAATGTGATGCGATACTGCAGACAGTCGTATTTCACTTACTTGCCACACTCCTTGCAAGGAAAAATTGTTGTTGGGTCGGTCTCACCACTTGTTGTACTGTGGGCGGGTGAACTCTTGATGGAGCAGTATCCACTCTGCGTACCAGATTTCTGCTTAGTGCCTGGAATGGTGCACCGTGTTTTTGTCACCTGATTCGTACCTCCATGAATGCGAGCATGGCCATTTAGCGCTTGTCGGGAACTGAACACCTGACAGAGAGTAGGATGGAGGGAAGAAAAAAAAATAAAAAAACCAAGAAATACTGCACTGGAACGGGAACTGCAGAAAGAAGTATGCTGAATGCATATTACAATAGAACAACTGTACACACCTAATGCACACAATCTACTTGGTCAAATGTTGCTTGCTTTCAGCTATATCCCACTAGAGTTAAAGAAACTTAGTCATAATAAAACAAACCAGTGAGCTATCCTATTATTACAGTCGTATAACAAAAAGGTAATCAGAGCTGTTACCATACGGTATTTCTAATTGATACAACATCTCAGGATTCAACTTTATCTACAGATCAGCATAGTGTCTATATTTTGTGAGGTGGGAATTAAAAGCAGGCAAAATTATTTGTCCAGTGATATTCAGGAGATATCACTGGCCAGGAATAGTCTAAAACCCTGATTCCCCAAATCACAATCCACTAGTATACAAACCCCCTGCTATTAAAGATACTAAACACACGTACAGCGCCACAATTTGGCATTTCACAGATGAAGGAGGATGAAGAAAGTGAAAGGCTCTGAAGGGCAGGCAGATCTATAGGTCCAACAAGAGGGATAGCTGGTGGGTCAGGAGACTTCTGCATTTCCCTTTCTTCCTTTCTGTCTTCTTCGATCTCCTCATCTTCCTCTAACACCTCCTCTTCTCCACTTGTCTGAAATAGTGTATTTAAGAAATACTAGAAATATGGTCAAAGACAGACAGTACTGCATAGCAGGACATAGACAGTACTGCTACAGCATGCTGCTTAGTCAAGTCTGCTTCCAGGTTTCAGTATTTTTTTCCCATCCTGAATGAACTTCTGATCTTGCTGGAACTACCACCCCTTAATGGACAAGGTACAGCTCATGAAGCTTCACTGCAGGGCTCAAAACACCCTCCCATCTGCGTTACAGAGCTGTGGCTCCAAGAATCTACAGATGCCAAGGTGCAATACTCTCCCCCAGCTGTTAGAATAACAATGTATGCTATATTCATAGTCAAATGACTTATTTAAAAAAAAACAAAAACAAAAACAACAACCCCCCCCCCATTTCTTAAGACTACTCAGAGTACCAGTAATACAGACCCTGCACACAAAGAACTGCATTGCCAGTCTTTGTAAATGTTTTTTTGTACTAGGATATTAGAGCAGCCTTTAGGAGCACACACAGGCACAGGAATAATTTACAGAGGTTCACCTGCTTCATCAGTACCAAAAGCTGTAATTGCTGGACTAGAGTTAGATAATGCACTAGTCAAAACACTTTTATCCCATTACAGTCCAGGAACACAAAATCATGGTGTAGCTGAGGTCACAGAATGCTCATACAGAACAGAATTTAGAATTATGGAATAATTTCAGTTGGAAGAGACCTATGTCATCTAGTTCAACCTTCTCCTCCAAACAGGATGAACATAAAAATTATCAAGTGTCAAACTTTCTCATATTCTTTTAGACTTACCAGGCATTCCTCTCTTTTTTTCTCTAAACGTGTTCTGTGTTTCCGTCCCAAACGCAAGATTTTCTTCCAGGTATAGTAGTATTCCACACATTGTGCAACCGTCTTAGACTTAACCTGTAGTTAAGTAATTGCAGAAATAGTCCAGTCTCAATTTTTTGCTTTCATTCAACACAATTTTAATATATTCCAAGAGGTAGGCTTTATTTCTCAAACATTCAAATGGAGAAAAAGAGGCAGTTTGACTACAGCAGGAATACTCTTGTAGAATAATTTTTTTAGTTTTTCAGTCAAATTTGTGTTGATTATTTCAGCTTCAGTACACTTCTCTAGGATTCTCTAGACTCTCATCAGAAAATGACTGAGAATACACTTTTGTAGCTCAAGTGTACAATACCACTGAGAAATCTAGGAATTAAGACTTGGTTCCCATAAACCCAAATGTTTTCAACATTTGAGCTAACAAGTGAGGTATTCTGCCCTGAGATGTATACACCTCGTCTTTTCTGCTTTGTGGCAAAACATGAAAATTAAGCCCAAACACGTTCTCTCTTTATTGGCCTTTCTGGTACAGGGCTCTATGCCAGTGACGCAGGTACTTTTTAAGAAACTGCCACAGAACACCAAGATAACAGCAGAGCACCATACCTTTCCTACATATGGAATGCCATGACTTGGATTCCAGGTGTGAAAACTTTTACATATAATAACAAGAGGAACAGATTTTATTTATTTGTTTTAAAAGTTTTTTTACTGGTGCTGCAGTTGCATGCATAGGTACACCAAATAGAATATACCACTCTTATTGGTGTTCTCGTAATCACCGCTGGCTCTATATCTGCAATAAGCTGGTCTGGCACTGGAGGGAAAATGAAGGGGAACAGAATACAGCAAATGAAAAAAACAATTGACAGAACAGAAATAACCTTACCATTTTCTGTACAAATATGAAATCTTTGCTGTAGGTGGACAATGCCTCTTTGAACAGCCTCCTTTCTTGATGCGTCCATTTGTCAGAGCCTTAAAAACAAGAGTGAATTCATTATAAACAATAAAACCCCACCACCTTTATGTTGATATAGTATCTGAAACAAAAACTAGGAAACCTCAAGCACATGCTAGTCATTGCTGCTACCCCAATACAAGTATGGCTGTACTGACTCAGACCTCAAGTCCATCTAACCAGTATTTGGTCTCCAGCAGCGATCACAGGCAGTTGCCTAGGAAACAGTAAGATCAGGGCAAGGAAATACAATGCCTCTCCCTAATTTTTCCTAACCTCTGACCACTTTCAGCACAGGAGATTTCCTGAGTCTGTTGCAATTTGCTTATTTAGTAACTGTCCTTGTAAGTGCTGACCGGCTCTTCCTTTCAACTCATTAGGCTTCTTGCACCCAAAACATCCTTTGCTGAGGAGTTTCACAGATAGCAGACCCTCTGCGTGAAGAACCACATAATTTTCTTTGTTTCCCGGCTCCCAGTAGCTTCACTGGATGACTGACTGACCCTTCGTTCTTCAAGTGGAAGAGAAACTGAACCCAATCTCAACCATCATCTCCATGCTACTCAGGATTGCATGTCCCTTCTATCACTCCCACACCTTTGGTCATTACTGCTGTCCCTCTCAACCTTCTCCAGTACTAAAACATTCCTATAGAGATGAAGGGACCAGAAAGGCACGTAGTAGTCAACATATAAGCAATCCACAGACTTGCACAGTGGCATCACCATGTTCTCTATCATCTTAACATTTGACTTGAGGTTTTTTTAGCTGCTGTAAAATACAGAGCTGATGCTTTCGTAGAACTAGCATTATAATCCCAAGTTCTCATTCTAATTGAGAAGTATCACCACAGAGCTCATAATTTTATATGTAAAGCTTGTATTGTTTATTCCCATATATGCCACTTTACATTTAACTACACAGAAGTCCATCTATCATTTAGTTCTCCAGACGGTAACTCCTATAAGGTCCTTTTGCAGCTCTTCACTTGCATGGCTTGAGGTAAGACACTTAAATCCTCTGTGACAGAGGTCACAAGTAGATAAAGATTGTAGCAATGTGCAATACACACAAACTACTTTCTGATCATTTAATGGAAGCTGTATATAAAACTTTCAAATACTGTTATTCTGTGTTTACTTCACCAGCCTAACTGTCCATGAAAATGTGAAATCAACATTTAAATTGAAATGAATTTGTGCTTCCTCAGTATTAGTCAAACAGAAGAAACACAGGATTGCTCTACTGCATCAAAGCAGTGTCCTGTTTGTAAAAGTGGGCAGCATTACATACATTAAAGGATGGATATGCAAGAAGCCATAAAGCGGATGCCTTTGAAATGACTTACACTATGAGAAGATTCTACTTCAATCTGAGAGTTTCTGAAACATCTAAAACTTTTATCAGAAGAAATCCCTAATATTCCTGTCAATGTTAGCATTCTCCATAGAAATGCTTGCCTCTGCACTGAATTCAGTTAACTTGGGCTTGGCACCATGCATGGTATTGAACTCCACAGGTTACTTCTGTCTATAAAAAAATAGAGAGGTTTTTTTTTTTTATTAACTGCCAGTGTTTTGCTTTTCAGTGTCAACTCCCAGGCTCACAAGCTTAAAAGCAGGTACCTCACCAGTCCTTCATATGCTGAAAACTACAAAATTAACTTTTTTGCAACCTGTTTTCTGCAGGCTTTTCCAGTACTGGATGTAAGTATGCATTAGTTATTTCCACAGAGATTTACTCTAAAGATCTCTTAAGCACCAGAGAAAGGCACTGGCTTCAAGCCACGAGTTTTATTTATTCTGTTATCACCCAAAGATCTTTTTGCTGACACACTGCCTTGCCATCTTTCCCACCCTGAACCAGCATCATTCCCTTCTTACACAACTTGCCAGTCATTTGCATTTACCCTCCCTTTGGACAGGGGTAAACGAACTGATTCAGTCCAGGGGCTTGCTCTGCTATGCCAAAATATAACTTTAAAAAGCACGACAACAGCAAAGGAGATATTTTAGTTTTTGGCAAACCTCTCTAGTCATGCTCTCCTGCCTCTACCCCACCCTCCTGGAAAAAGAAAAAAAAAAAAAAAAAAAAAAAGAATCACTTCCATGAACTAATTTTGTTGTACACCTATGGAGGATTCAGGCCTTACAGAGTCTCCCCAATAGCTGTGGTATTAGCTGAGACCCTTAAAAGATTATGCGGGTTAATTGGAAGTAACCTAATTAATAGAATAAATCCTGTGTAGGAAAAGAAACAGAAGAAAAGCTGTTTTTAACTCTGGTTGCTGGGAAACCGCTTTTGCTCTTGTTAGCTTGAGGGAGATATAGAGAACGTGTATAGAGAAAAATCTGCAATGCAGCAAGAAAGAATTTTGGACTTTGGAATACAGATAAAATTTTAAAGATGATCTTTATGGTTAGACATTTATTCTACATTTTCTTTTACCTGCCGTATTGTTTTTGCACAGATTAACTGACAATAAATATCTTCTACAAATCTAGGGGCTTTGGGCCTAACCGGTTGGTTTCAAGGGGGCTACACCTACACCCAGGGAGCCCTCCTGAGAGGTGGCTCAAATCCATTACATACAGCATATGCTGGGCCTGATCCACACCCTGTCACAGTATGCACAAGAAGTTTCCAGACCACCTGAAGCACATTATTTCAGAGACCATCTCTCCTGCAATTCTCGCTGCAGGAGAACTTCAGACCTGACAAATTCCACTATTCAAATGAAAACAATACAAGTGTTTGCAACAGCGCTCCTCTTGTATTAGATATGCGTTCCCTCTCTCTTACTTAAAACACCATCCTGACAGATGGCAAAGCATTAGGATAGAGAGATTAGGGTGTTCTTCCAAGCAGCCCTGGGTCAGGCATGCCTAGGTCTCTTGGCACACAACTGAAAAGCCTCAAATTTTACAACCTGCTTCCCTCACAAGTCAACAGGTTTCAAAGGTGAGCTATTTGCTTGTATCCTCATTCAAGGGCAGTGCTGAGGATGAGTTTGAATATTTATTGTTTGTGGTATCAATTAACACTCACGAGTCAGTGCCATGCTCTGTTTTGGTCTATTCCACCTTTAAATGTGGTGGTGCCTGAGAACTGTGATTTCTGACTACGGAGCAGAAAGCCCAAAGAGTTAACCCAAACAAATGCCACCTGAAGTTACATTAAGCTATTCATGCACTAGATTCTGAGAAATTCCCATATGCCTTGAGTGGCTGATTATCAACCGCAAATAAACTATTATTCAAGAGCCACTGCATGATGCTAGAGCGTGGCTGTCAATACAAGTTACAATGACACGTTGCATTCAAGAGCATTAGTAAGTAATGCTTTGTCTTGTTATTTTATGGTACTTAAATCCAGATTGGTGAGATTTTGTTTCATGCTGTGATAAGCAGAATCAAACTATCAAACTTCCTCTCCTGCTTAAGAAACAGGGATACACTGATGTCCACAGGTCTCAGTGCTAATTAACAAGGATTAGTGTCATCTCACATGAAAGATTAAACAAAACAGTCTCTCCTGGCTCCTCCCTGCATCACAATAAAACACTTTCTGAAACTACTTCAGAAGTACTTGCTTCAGTAAAGACTGTTCCTCCTCCTTTGCAACACAGGCAGAAATTTCTTATCTGCTCTGCTAATTAGATCTCTTACTGAAGATGAGGCTGCTGGGATATCTCCTCATCTTCCTGCTCTCATGCCCTGCACTGTCTCACACATATGATTTTGTGTCATCTCTTCAGACAAGAGACCCTGATCAAAGTTCCTGGCTGACGTCCTCCTTCTTCATCCACCCCCATCGTCCACCCTTTGGACCGCAACAGAGCTGTTATCAAAGGCACTAGGCATCTTCCCCAGACAAGACTCAAAACCTGATCTTCACATGTATTCACTCTCGTTATCAGCTGCCATCAAACATGTTTCTGTTCTTGTTCTCAGGCCAAAGGGTTAAGGAGTTGCTTTACAAAAGAGTCCTTGTTACTTGGGAGTCTTTCCAGTGAGCTGCTACAGCCAGGAAGTAGCTTGCTTCTATACTTATGTAGCACAATGATTGTAACTGGAAATGAGTATATGACCCTGGACATTGTCATTGACTGACCATCAGAAGATTCTTCGCTTGTTTCCTGTTGAGCCTAAACTAGAGATAAAGTCTTAAATCTCTTACACAAAACCCTATTCTGTGTGTCCAAGCAGTTGTTAGCCACTATGAAGCATTAAACAATAACATGGAGGGCTGCAGAGGCAAGACATTTGCCACCTATGCTTAGGTGACATAACTTAAGTCCAATGGCTTCACACCACCTTGTGTATTTCACAGGGCACTTCTGCTTCATCACCAAAATGCAGTTCTTGCTGTGTTTGTTAAAGAAGTCACTATGGCCAGACCTGTTTGTTTTTGGCTAAATCCACTCAAAGAGAGCCTCTGTATTCAGTACTAAGACACTAACTAGTGAGAGTTACAGCACTGCCTCTTTGGAAGGATGCTCATGATTATCATATTCACTTATGCACCATCACCTCAGAAAAGGAAAGCATGATGGCAGATGTTTACATACCAGAAAACGAACAACTTACTGGTAGTAATACAATCTATGAATAGCAGCAGCTTTAAAAGGAGATCAACAAGTTAAATGTTAGTTTAAAAGAGGAAAAAAAATTACTCAAGGCAGTTTTACATCTGTAGAACCCTAGACAGCAACATGGATGCAGAGTTTCTGTATGTCGTCAGTCAGGTAAAAAACTGCCAAACTTGTAACAAAAGGCTCTGGAAGTACCACTTGGCAGTGTCCACATCACCTCTCTATTAGATGCTGCCATCCCTGCAGCAGACAGCAGAGAGTGCAGGGTGATCCCATGTGCCAGCCTGGGATGCCAGCCTTGGACTCTGTATACCAGCAGACACAGAGATTGCAAGGAAACCTACCGGCGTAGTGGTAATTTGCCAAAGGATGACACTTCAATCTTACTGGCTTTCTCAACAGCAGCTTCTCAAGAGCAACCTAAATAAAAAAGCAGGGAAAAGCAGAATTAGCAAATGCAGTCAGCTGCTGCATACGACTGCATTTAGAAGACTATTTGGTATGAGGATATGAATTAATTTTCTCTCTTTTTTCTCTTCTGTCATACAAAATCACATCAAATTACTCCAAGGCCCATTAACACTGCACCTAATGCACACCTGTCCTGCCTTAATTAGCACAAATGTGGCTATTACTTAGCAACTTCCAGCTCTTCCCTCCCTTCTGCTTGCCACATACAAATATGTTTATAGTGTTTATTTGATAGTGTTAATTAATACTAATATTTAATGGTTGGTTTGATAGCATTAATATTTACAGCATGAAGTCTTTCTGAATATCTGTTTGGGTCAACATCTGTCAGGAATGACAGCAAGTATAGTCAATCCTCCTTTGGTTCAAGGAGACAGATGATTTGTGGATCCCTAAAATTTCTCCCCTGACAATGCAGACCCCCCCTATACAGCAAATTTCATGTCCTGACAGTAAGTTCAGTCACCTGTCTCAGACCCCTCAGATACAGCTAACAGAGCCTAAGGAAACTGGGACGTAAGCTAAAAACCACTGTATTAGACAACCCCGTGAGATTCGTTCCAGCCCTGTGTTCTGTTGCATCTTGTTTTAAATTGGCTTTCCAGGAACTGGTGCAGAGCCTTGTCTTTCCCTAACACTGGGCAAAATGGATGTTTTGCACTAGTTAATAACATTCCCATCGCTAAACTAATGCAAATATTTGAAATGCATTATTTATATGAGAACTGTGTGCAATTACCTCACAGTTCTGAACAAATAAGTAGATGTGATTGCGGCTACAAAAAACGTTTTTTATAAGGGCTAGAAGAGGACTAAGCTCTCTGTGACCAAATATAAAGCTTGTGAAATATCAGGGCTGGAGCAAGCACTGGGAGACATTCAAAGCCCCAAGGCTATAAACTAAGTAATCTTATCTATATGAAATATACAGTAAGGCTTCAGAGAGGCACTGCTTTGAAATTTAAATTTATTAAAGAATGAAAGGGAAAAGTCATTCCCCCAAAATGTTACAGGATGTTTAAAGCATCACTGCGAATCAGTCAGAAATCTCTTTTTTATATAACCATATCTAAATCCATTTAATAAAGCATGCTAATTTATCTGCAGAAGAGGATCATATCTCCCCTTTCGGCTTCTTATCTTACCATAATATCTCCTTTCGCTTCAAAGAGAGAGTGCAAAGCGTATTCCGAGTTAGTTCCTCCACCAGGTAACACACTGGAACAGCTCATATTTAAAAGGTCTTCCACTGTCAGAAACAAGTCAACATTTTACTGCTTATACAGTAGCCGGTCAGTCAAACATCCAGAGCCAAGGATTCTGTAATGCCACTCAAAGACAATGTAGTTCAGGGCAGCAGCTTTTATATTTTCTCTCCCCAGCACCTCATCTCTTGGTTTTAGGATCACCCACTGAGGGGGGGATGTGATGGGATTTGCAGAGTGCATCCTTGGGATGGGACAGGCTACTGCTGAGCCAGAGGCAGAGATTTAGCTGTGAGGCAGTGGCTTGCACAGGCCAGTGATGTTGCTGTGCCAAGAAGGCTCCAGCCAGGGTAGAGAAACAGAAATGAACCATGCTGGAAGCAGGAGCAAACTCTGCTCAGGACTGGTAGAAGCCACTGAGCCCATCACATTTCCTCTCAGTTATGGTCACAGGAGAAGGCATCAGCTGTCTCTCGTCTGTGACCTCTTCCCTTACCAGGCAGTTCAGTACCCAAAAAACCCCCACTTCCCAGCAACGATCTATTCCCCTTGGCTGCCAGAAAGCAGTTCATCCAGACTTCACTTTAAGTGTCACTATATAATGTTGTTACTCTAAACCAGTGACATGCAGTTCTGGTATCCTGTTCTGCATTCTCAGTAATTAATACTCTCTTGAACATTTTGTACTGTATACACATGAGAAATCAATGTGACTTTCTTCAACAGGCACAGGTTGATGTATGAACTTCTAAAATGGCAACTCATTGTACCTCTTTGTTGGAAGACTTTGTTCTCCAGTTCTGGCCACGGTTTCCAAACCAAAGTAGCCTTGTGCACATCTTTCTCCATTAGCAATCTGTCCTGCAGCTCAGGAATATCAGCCTGGAACCTGGACCCGATATTGATTCGTCTATAAAGACAAATAAATAAATAAATAAGTATTCAACTACACAACGTACAGAAAAAACAGAAGTCACAGTAGTGTTTGCTTTGTTTCCAACAAAACTTTTATTACACTTGAGTGGCAGGAAATTGTGTCAGATTGCTTTACGCAATGCTTTACCCCTAGTGGGATAAGTATTTTGAATATTAGAGACAGCCAATCTCTTGTGGGGAAACAAAAATTTCAATACACAATTTAAACTATACTGAGACATCATACCTTACGGACAACCCAAGCTAGCCTATATGCGTGCTGACTAGCAAAGAGGCTAGATGCCAGAAACAGTAGCTTTCTGTTCCATAGCGAATGGCACTCTTCAGCAGAGAGCAGAAAGAGACATTACTGCTGAGGGACAATCGTGTTTGTAGTCTGCCCTGGGGAACCTATCAGGTAACACCTCTCCAAAGCTCCACAGTTTTTACATATATACATACATAAATAAATAAAAGCAAGAGTACTGGATCAGCCTATGTTTTCCTCTCAGCCCTCTTCCGAGCCGTCACCAACTGTTGTTTCACCTTCAGTGGCTCCCACCAAGCCTCTCCTAGCATTTTTGAGCCATGACATCTACATCTCCCACAGCCACTTTGCTCCCAATGTCCTCAGCCACCATACAGAGCAACTTAAACGCATCCAGCCCAACATGATTTCAGGCAGTTGAACACTACCTGCCCAGTTCAAAACACTACAGGCCACATGCTCTATGCTGGAGCTAGTCTATAAAAGCAGTGACAAAAACAATATTGTTTTTCTTACGGTTCAACAGTCTGTTCTCCAGGCCCAGGTGTCACCGGAATGACACTTCCATCAATACTATCTGAAACAGAGATTGGAGTTCGAGTTTATAAGGGTAATTTGGTAACAACTGTATCGCTGCTGATGCTCCACCTCCCAGGCTGCATTGTTACTTCCCTGTTAACATCATCATTACTCCAGTCTATTGAGCAAAAATTACCCTTTATCAATATTTAGACAGAAAGTCTAAGTTGTTACAGGGAAGAGAAATGTCCTAACTTGCAGAGGTTTCTACTGCCCTGATCATGTATGACTAGACACCTTCTCTCATGAAGCACCGAACAGCAAATGCTTAAAATGAACCCTGTGTCTCAAACCAGGTCTTTTCCCTCCATTTCAGAAAGCCCAGATGTAATGAGAGGCATGGTCGTCCTTACTTGAGGCAGACCACACTGCAAGATCACAGCCTTACTCACTGGTTAGGCTCCTCTATTCACTTTATGCTTTAGCACCACCTCTACAAAATCCAAGGCAAAAACCCTGATAAAGATGCACTTTTCCTGTGAAGTAACAGAACCAGGCATGCATGTGAGCACATGTCAAAATCATCAATGTGGTAACACCAGAAAAGAGGACAGTATTATTTACTACGTACTGCCACTCCGCAAATGTAACACTTACTAGACCGACACAGGAGCACCCGTGGAGTAGATGTCAGTGGAGTAAGCGGCAGCTGAGTATGCGAGGTGCTATGAGATGATGTGATAACACTGCTGAAGAGACCAGACCCTTGCCGAACTGGACTAAGCATTGGTGGTGGAGTGTAGGGTGGGAGCTCATGCGTCCGGTCTAGCAGATGATCTCCGAGAACACGGGGAGAGCGAAGCTGGCTCTGGTACAGAGTGGCACCAGAGTGGGACATGCTGAAGTTGAAGGAAGGAGGAGGTATGAAAAGAGGTTCGGGTCTGTGCCGATACTTCTTCTTGTCCTGCAATGGTTTGAAGCTTTCTTCCAATTTCACAGCACTTTGGTGAGGTTTTTTGCTAATTTCCTAAACAAAAACACGCAGAACTTAGTATTTAGGCATGCTTAAATGTGGTTTGCACACAATCCCCTACAGCTTAGGGCAACAGCCACAGAAAAGCTGTTACCCCCAGGCAGTTATTCAGGTACCACCATAATAAGCCTGGTCAGTACAGTGCCACACAGAAACCTCAGGGGAGTGAGAAAAACCAGGACAAATTACCCTCACCTCCCTCAGCAAGCCCTCTGGGTCAAGGTAGGGCTGAGCCACAGGCAAAGACATGGAGAGGCTGCTGCCAGCTTTTAAAGGTGCAGGGAACAGCTCTCCCAGGCCATGAGTCTCACACCCTTCAGCTCCACCCAAGCACCCTGGGCACTTCTATTTGCACTGAACACACACAGGCTGTTGGGAGTTACTTCATTACCCAGCCACAGTTTATTAGAAACTTTGTGTGAGATGTTTTCCTATGCATTTATTTTGTTTGACTGGGAAGGACACATGAGCTCAGTGAAATTACTGCAGTACTCAGCAGCAAGAAAGGAAGAAAAATGTAATAAATTCAAATTCTTTGCCTCTTATCACTACATTCCCATCAGCTTGAGTACAGTCCAGCTGCAACAAATCTTGAACTTAACTCTCTCCTCTTTCATTGGAAGAACAAGGGTAGTTGATGACCATTTGGGAAATTCACACATTGTAACATGCCTAGAATTCTAGAATTTGAATGTTTAAAATCATTTAACAATAAATCCCTAGAGTCCACAGAATCAGAAGGCACAGAATTTGTGCAAACCTGGAACCTGGATTTCTGGGGTGTGGGGGTGAGGTGGGAAGAAACAGGTTCTCAGGTTGTGCTTTAAGAACACACAGAAGCTGGTAGATGAACACAGTATTAAATACACTGCCTTTAGGTGTTCAGATTGTAGATCTTTAGGATAAACTTGGAAAGCTGAAGAAAAATTTCTGACAGATAGGGTTGCAGAATGTCTGCATCATCTGGTAAATTCTACTACTACATAGAGTAAATGACTACAATGTATGTTTAGACAAGATACATCTTCACACCATGGGTGGTTCTTGAGAATCACATTCACCCAATGAAAATCATGTTAAAGGAGCATTAGCACTGTCACCCCTTATCCCTTATGTTAATACATTCCAGCTTGCGGAAATGTTTTTGATTACAGAGGTCCTGTCCTCTCTGTTAGATCATGGCTGTATCCTCTCCAACAGCTGTTGACATTTTTTCTCTCAAAAAAAAACTAAGAAGAGTTTTCCTTTTGCAGGAAAAAATGCAGCTTGAGATAATTTTGTTGATAATGGACATTCAGAACAGTGAAAGGGTAAGGGTTACCTGTAACCACAGACATAGTCCATCACAATAGTGAACATTTAGTGTTCAAAGAGGAGAAAGGGGAAAAAACCCTAAACTCAAGGAAAAAAAACCCCAAACAACCCAAAACCTAAAAAAAACCCAGAAGGCCAGATCCAAGTCTTTGATTAAGGGCTCATTTTGTTCTGCTCTTTAAACGTGCGAAAGCTGGTATTCCTTTCTCACTAGTGTAAAGCAAACTAACCAACCAAGACACGTTAGAAGTCCTATACACCTCCATCTCCTACGCTTTCACCTACAGTAGTATACTTTAGCCTCAGCGTGGCTATGCCAACACTACTTTCAAAACAGATCACATTGAATATTAAAGGAGATCATTCTGTCCATGAGCTGTCAATGCAGAATCACTCCAATACTTTTCTGAAGCTCCAGGAACTGAATGCCATTATCCAAGACTGAATGCATCCTTGCGGGCTCTGCTGCCGCACCTTGATAGATCCACTCTGGGTATATCCTGATGGACCTCACTTGACTGCTAGCTTCAGCTCACCATCCTGTACCCCTGCTGAATATTTAGTTTCTTTCTGCTGTTTGATTTTACCAATTCCATGCGCTTTGTGGGAGCTTTTCTGGACAGCTCAAAGCATACTATAAATAAAGGCGACACAGCTCCAGTTCTTTGGTATTAAAAAAGTCTCCAATGGCACAATCTCTTTACGGAAGAAGAGGGAACTGTAGATCTTTTGATCTCTGAACATTTCCAATGCTACTGCTTATATAAAAGGTAGGATCCAGAGAGGAAACTGTGCGAGTTAAGTTTGCTTGGGCCATAACAAAGACTGCAAGCATAATTTTGAGTGAATGAATGCGCATTTAGCCAAACACTGGCAGATTTAATCACAGTCACTTTACATACGCTGCAGAAATACACAAGCCCAAGCCACCTACTCTGATGTCTCTGGAGAAGATCTCCCACTCAGAGCTCAAGGATTCAGAAAAGACTGTCCCTTTTCTCTCCTGAAACTAGAAATAGAAAAGAAAAATTATACTGCTGAGTTACAAACCAAGTACTGTGAGATGCTGGCTTCCACAGTAAAGTGGAAGTTTATGTGTAAAACCTCTGTCTGAAAGGAAGAGAGTAAAGATTTTATATATATTGAAAATTAGCCTGTATGTCTGAGTGAAGGGTCAGGAGGGGGGTCATAAATACATGAATATTATAAGGAGTCACCCACAACCGTATATGCTGTCCCCTCATTTGGCCATCAGCCTCATGAGAAAGAAAAAAAAAATCACAAGAGTATTTCTCTGCATTATACAGGTAATACCATACAGTACTTATACTCCCCAGTAATCTCTTATCATGGCGTAGTCTGCAAGTATGGATTTGAAGGAACGAGTAGCATCTATTCCTACATTGGAACATGAAATAAATACTGCTTGCTCCAGGACTTTTTCAGGAAAACAATAAAGAGCATTCTCACATCTCATTCAAGTACTCAAATTCCTCATGCTGCCTGACAATTTCAGTTTTATGAGCGAAACGTAAGCACTAAGCATAGCTATTTTTCCTATATCAGAATTCCCAGTGATTAACCCTTAGATCTGATGCATGCAGAAAGGGAAAAATGACTTCATTGCAAAACTCTGAGTTGGCAAGCTTCATATTGGCTTAGAGCACACACTGTAAGCACTGCACAGTGCCCTCCTATCTCTGGCTGAAATGAGAAGCACATATATCTGACTTTAAAAAACAGGAAGAAATAAAACTGCTGAATTTAAGCAATAACATAAAAACAAAGCAGCCTGAAAAGGAAAAACAAAAACAGTAAAAAGATACTAAATCCCTTTGTTCTAGTGGGATAAAAGAATGTCACATTCCAATTTCAAATTATTTATTTTCAACTGAGGTCTTGATGCCCCAGCAAAGGGAAAATTAATATTTTCAAATGACTGAGGAAGAAATGCTATGATGTTACAGGCCTTTTTTTGTTTATTATTAACATTAAGATTCCAGAAAATATTCTAAAATATAGATGTTTTAGAAAGTAGCAGCACTACAAGCAAAGGGATTTAACAAGCACAGCACAGTTAGTGGCAAGAAACGCAGCACTCACAGAGGATGAGCAGGGGTTGCCCACTTTTGGACTGCACGGTGGAGAGTAAGTCATCTTCACGAGAACGGGCATCTCATCATCTGACACAGAGTTGGCAGGCTTGTCTTTGACTGTGGCAGTGCTGGCAGAGGGCTGCGTGCTGGGCTCGGGTGACAGAAGCTTTACAGGGACAGACACTGGCATGACGATGGGTGCGAGGCTATCCACCTCTTTAGGCAGCAGCTGCTGTGGTGGTTTCTCTCCTTCATCCTGTACAGACAATTAAAGGCTTTCAGCCCGAGTGAGGGAGGGCTACTTCTGGATCGATACACTACACAACGTATGCACCGTGGCTGAAAAGAAGTGGCCAGGGTCACAAAACACAAAACAGCGTTGCTTCTTGGACTTCTCATTTGCCTTGAATGAAATTGGCAGATTACTTATGACTCCTACATAGGATTCAGCCTTGGTGATAAATGCCCACATTAAGCATCTTTACAAGATAACTTGCAGGAGGGGAGATAAACACATCCTCTTTTTATTACTATAAAGGCAGAATTCTCCATCACCCACCTAAAAACAGACAGAGATGGTGTAACTCTGGTAGCTCTTTGCCTTCCTATGGTATTCTTTGGTAGGACAGAATTTCCAAAATATCAGGACAGAGAAAGATTGACTGACAGGGCAAGTTATTTTTATGCAGAACAATTCAAACCGACATTTTTTATTTGGTATTTGTTGATACCTATAGAAGTAAAACACTTGGGAAGAAAGCTGTCAAAGATTCAACAATCCTGCTCCTTCAATTAAAGCCTGGGAATGCGTCCAATAAACATCCCTTAGTCATCCAAGTAGCCCAAACAAAAATAAGGAAGACTTGATGTTCCTGATATTTCTAATATAATAAACAAATATGAGGGGAAAAAAATTTAGACCCTCCTGACATGACTTTGTAGGGTGTTTTTGTAACATGCAGAGAAACAGAGAGGGACAAACGCTGTTCTGTCCCACCACTGCCTCTGACTTTAAAGCAAGACTTCTGGCCTGCAAACTAGCAGCATTGTGTGCATTTCTACTTACACAGGGTATGACGTAACAAAATAGCGCTGAGAAGAACAAGTTTTGACAGCAAAGCAAAGCATGGCAAAGCAAGCAAACATCAACGTGAAAAGGAGAGCGCCAAATACTGAAGTAAAATGGACTGCTACCTGTTTGAAGTTAGGAGATGCTCTTACTCCTCCATGTGACCTCATGTGACCATTTAGAGCAGGCAAACTCTTAAACTCCTTCAAGCATATTGAACACGTTAGCTTGTTCTTCGCATCAGCTCTCTCAGGAAGCGTTTCTCTGTTCTGGCCACTATTTTTATTTTCATTTTTTTTAGCATGGAACAAAGGAAGAGACATTAGTTTGGCATGTTCCTTCCATTGCAGAGGAAGCTTTTTAGTCAAGGAAGTCAATAAAATTTTACAGCTAGATGGTTATGAAGCCACAAGTAAGCACAGGGTGAGTGCTGGGGAATACGTGGGCAATAAGCTAGATCAGCTGCTCCCAAGATGGGGAGAAGGAAAGTTTTGAGTAGGACATGCTCATCAAAACATGGCCCTTGGTATGAAAAATTCTGAGAACCCACAAGATCTATCATGACAGACCTACATTTCCCCACTCATGACATCAGTTAACAAGTACTTCGATGCAATGCCCCTACTTATGGTAGACAACTGTGCTGTAAGACACCTCAGCCCTGCAGAGGTGAGACCTTAAGAAAAACAGAAGAGCCCTGCTGGCAAAGATACAAATCTCAGCCATGCATCATCCCTTCTCTTACAAATGCAACACTGAGAGCAAACTGCTCCCCTGCTTTTGCTTTTTCTTTTGTTCCTTCCCCCCCGCCCCCTCCTCTTTTTGAAAGGCAAAGCATTTATTTGATTTTATTGCTGGGGGGGGACATAGGGGACAGTGGAAATCACACAAACTTAAGTTCACAAAGCACGAAACTGAAGATGTTTCTAGAAGAGGGACAACTATTACCTACCCAGAGTGCATTTCCCTCCCTCTAAACTGCAGCACTCCTTTGTATTTCTCTCATTTAAATTAGAAGACAAAAAGAAAAATCTTTTAAAAATACCTTTGGTCTGGGGACAACGGCTGCAGTCTGCCATCTGACAGTTGCACCTGCTATCAAAGGAGAAGAGGGGAAAAGAGAGGAAAAAAGAGAGAAGAATTTTTCAGGAAATATTAATGCATAAATGAAGGTCCTCACAGCATTATGTTTGCATTTTGCATATGATTTTACTAATACTAAAAGCCTCTGAGTTGAGAGCCTTACATGTCTCTACCGAATTAGTGCCTCTGTAAGCATGGCTAGTGCAAATTTTCTTTAACTCACCTGCTGTTTGAAGCCTTTGACCCAGAAGTATTACTTTTGGAAACAGGGAGTTAACTAACTCTTCCTGAATAATCAAGCCCTCAGGTGCTGAAAAATCAGCAAGAGCACGTTGTTGTAACTGGGTCCCTCCTCCCCAGAAACCAAGGCAGAACTTCCCAAAGCCTCTTGTGAGGGAAGCAGCAGCCCCACAGCAGCAGTTCTGTGCTGCCACCAGCCTGGCCTGAAGCCAACCGAGCAATGTAGACAGAAGTCTGTTAATGCAGTTCCCCAAAACATCCCAGTGACGCCCACCAGTCATATCCTAACCTTCCGGCTCTCCTGCAACCATTTCGTTTCCACACCTTGCTACTCCTCTGCAAAACAAGTTTGGCTGAGCACAGATCTAAAATACTACCTACCTGAGGCCACACGGCGCTGGGAGAGTCTTGCTGAGAGCTTTTGTTGTTCAAATGAACTCCTGAGGGTGGCAAAAGAGTTCGATGAGGGACAGCATTACCTACAGAATTAACCTCCTGCCGTGCGGGATCCTCAGTGGTCCCTGGTGGAGTGAGGCCAACATGGGAGTTCAGAGATGGTGCTCTGCTCTCACTTGAGTATTGCTTCTGCTGATCTTGCTGTTGCAGTAAACTCTGCGGGTACAAGTGCCTGTACTGTTCATGGGGATCTTGGTAGCAATACTGAGGCACTGCTCCCAACTGGATAAGCTGCACAGGATGACCTGGATCCTGAGAGTACTGGTGTGGTTCATGCATAGTCTTTGGATCGGGTTCCCTGTGATACGGAGGAAGCGGCAATTGCATCTGTTGCTGCTGTTGCTGTAACTGCTGCATGACAGGTTGAGTTTGGTAATACTGAGCTATTTGCATTGGACACTGCCGCTGTTGCTGCTGCCGAGTTGGCTGTTGCTGCTGGATCTCCTGTATCGAGAGCCGCTGATGTACCTGCTGCGGCTGAGCGTAGTATTGAGTCTGCTGCAAGTGCTGCATCTGTTGCGGTAAGAGCTGCTGGGACTGCATTTGTTGAACATGTGTCTGTCCTTGCTGAAATGCAGAATGCATCTGCGTTTGTGATAAATGCTGCTGGTAGTCGTAGTACAACTGTTGGTGCTGCATGACTTGAATTTGTTGCTTTTGCTGTGTGCTTGCAAAATTCTGGTGTGTTTGCTGTGGCAGTGGTTGATATCTTTGTACACTGGAAGTTACAGGCTGTTGCTCAACCGCTGGCTTCTGGGACAGCAGCTGCCTGAGTGCACTGTCACCAGAATTATCCACCATCGAAGACTCAGTGTGCAAAACCTGAGCCATGTTGTTGACTTGAATTCTCAGGTTTTGGTTAGCAAATACTTGTGTAAAGGAGTCCAATTTATGCAGGACCCCACTGGTGATTTTTTGTGATCGGTTTTCACTGGGTTGAGAGTAAGAATATTGGTATCCGTCATGGGACTCCCCCTGTCCGAGGGGGCTCCACATTGCGCTTTGATTATTCAAATTGTTCCTCACTGGGACATGGTTTCCTGAGCCAGAATGTGTCCAACTGGTTTGTCTAGATGTATCCATTGACCCAAGACTTTTTGAACCTACAGGCAAAGCTATACTGTCTCTTGAATCTTGGGGAAAATGGGGGGAGAGAGGGGATGCCTGGCGAGCATCCATAACAGATGTCCCATAGCTATGATTTAGAGATGGAAGGGAGTTCATTTGGTGTTGTTGGTAGTACAAGTTCTCATTGCTGTTGGCAGTATGGTTAGTTTTATACAATTGCTGGTCCCCCATTTTTGGTCACTTCTGTTCCAAACTTACAGGCACACAAACCATTGAAATCTCTATGAACCCTGAGATAACTGAGGGGAAGGGAGGGGAGGGAAAAAGAAGCTAGAATTACTTATAATTCAGCATGTCCATGTGCATCACGAGGACTAAGATTTCCTCCAGTCTGTCTGTCAGTAATTCCAATCTCAGACTCGATGTGGTTTCACATCTTCAATAAATGGACCACAGCACAAATCCCACACAGATCAATAGGTTCAGTATGCCAGGCACCTGTGGAGAAGGAGAAAGACAAGGTAAGTGCTGGCTCTCTGCATAAACTGTTATTGTTATTGCCTCAAAGGAAACAGTAAAATCTCCTAGTTTGAAACACATAATCAGATGCAAAATTGTAGCAGCTGGGCTAATCCAGAGCAGTTAGATTACTTCATCTCATCCCACTATCCTGCCTCTTCTCTAGTGCTCTGATAAAATCATTCTGCCAAAACAATAAAGGCTTATTCTTCAAAACTGTTTTTTCCTCTAAAGTATATGAATATTCAAGCAGTTTTAGCTGGCCACACACTGCTCTCTCATGACTAGTTTTAGCCAGACAGTTGACTATCAAGCCAAGTCACCTTCCTAGTGTTACAGCCTTCTTGTCAGAAGCAACACACCCATTTTATAACACAAAACCAAGTATTGCGGACACCACGGGTGCCTCCACAAAGTCCTGAAAAAGCAGGTAAAAGAAAACCATGGCTTTGAATGAAGCTGACCATACTCAGATACTAGCATCTAAAAGGACACACAGAAAAGTTAATTGCAATCCGGGATTTGCACAGAGCCTTCCACAGCTTCTCCCAACTTCCAGGGTAACTACAGGAGGTGTCCACTGGTGGTACAAAAATAGAGCATCACTGAGGAGTAAGATGCAACACTAATTCTCATTGCTGTGACAATTAAAAAAAAAAATAAATCATGAGCATAGTTATCCAACTGCATCTGTGCACATAGATTTGTTTGCTACATCTGTGTGGAATCTGATTAATGCTAAGACCAAATCAGCCCATGGAAATCTTTTATCAGAAGTGCTGAACTCCAACTTCTGTTCTACCCTCTCACCCTTCCTTCTTCGCTTTGCATTATTTTAACAGAATAATTTATACCGAATGCAACCTTTTATCATTTTTACTGCATAAACTGTAATTCAAAGTAACACTTTGCAGATGTCTGTACTGTTTTCGACAAAATACATAGGTACATTATAGGGTTGTCTTACTACTCCACAGTCTGAAGAAATCACTGTGTAGAAAATCACATACATGCACAGAGGTACAATATGCCTACGCACACATAAGTATGTTTTAACATAAAAGTTGATTCTGAGCTTTAACAAGAGCACAAAAATATTAGACCACAACCTTAACTCTGCCTCCTTCACATCTGCCTTTCTAAATGTAATGCTTTCCAGCAAAGACTCCTGCATACTGATGTCCTTACCTTTTTAAACTTAGGAGAATCCTTGATCTAGGTGGATGAATGTGAAGTTACTGATGGAGAAAATTTTAACCACTGCCAGACGCATATTAACGAGGTCTGTGCTAGCAGCAGTGAATAATGGTAATACATAGCTGCAGGCAGAAAAAAACCCTTTTCCGTTCTAGCATAATGTATGACAGAAAACCATAGCTCCCAATGAAGAGGGCTTTCAGTGTGTACACAGTTTTTGCGTAAACCATCTGCAGCCATTAGCATTTTAACATTTTCACGTTACAAATAATGGCTGAGAATAATTGCAAAGTTTATTTCGCCTTTCCAGAAATATACATTGCTTCATAGTTTCTCTGAACATACTCCCTTCCAGATTTTTATAGATGCACAATTAAAAAAAGATAGGAGTCAACAATGAATGGTCAGACTGCCAACAAGATTTTTCAGCCACAACCCCACTTCAAAGACTTCCTATTAAAAATTATGAAGGGAAACTAAACAAAGCCTCCACAAAACATTCAAAGGGCATAAAAATAAACACTGTGTGATATTTCACACTGAAAGGCCATCAACTTTTAGAGGAAGAGAGGGATCCTACACAGGAATATACATCTCCTCTTATGCCTGCCAAGTTAAGAAAGCTCAGCCGAGATGCTCTGAACACCTCTTCCCATGAAAACAGGGTATTATTGGATCTCTCGATACACCTTATGTATAGGAGATATGTCCCATTTCACCCATTAATAGTGTTGTAATTTACACCAAGTTTCTTGGTTTTGGCCCTTCCTTTTAAGGTTTGAAGTGACTAATATTAGACAAAGGGCAAGAAATAATAGTGGTACAAACCAGTGAGCAAGAATAAATGTCTCCAGGAGACTTAAAATTAAAAGACTGCAAGAATTTCAGCAGTAAGGACAGTAAGAGCACTTATTCTTAATGCAGCAAACAACATGATTTCAGTATAAAAATGAATCAAGTGGCCAGCCAGGCCCCTGATCCCATACTCTTCCCACAGGCAGGAGCACTATGGTGGCAGATGCTACCACCTGTGCCAGCAGCCACAGCTAGTTTTGTAGTCACCAGAGAAAATGTCAGCCCTTTGGCATGCACCAAATTCCACTTACTGCACCCTTTCACCTGGGGGTTACCATTCTCAGGGTACTGGAAAACAGTCAAGAAGGTTTTATATCTGAAGCATTGGCATAAACCTCTCTCTTCCCCTCTCTCAGAGGAAAAAAAACCCAAAGCTCAGAAATTTCCTATCCGGCAGCTTCAGCACCCTCAACTCACCTCCAGTTTGGTAGGTGGGACATGCTGCTGTCTATTGGGTAGATTACAGAGTTATCATCACAGTTACACAGAAACATTTGTAAAAATCTGAAAAAATTATAATGGAATACTATATTAAAATACCAGTCAGGTCACAAAAGGACTGGAAAGTTCAGTCACTATGAGAATCACATTTGAAAAAATTTGATTGTTTTCAAACATCCATTCCCCCCCACCCCCCCCAAAAAAAAAAAAAGAAAAAAGAAAGAGAAAACATTCCTTTCAAAAGCATCACTGATCTGGAGGGAGAAAAGTGCAAATGTTTAAAAAGCTTTGTTATTCCACCTTCAGGTAACAGAAAAAAAAACAGATAGGCACATTGATAAAAGCATAATCAGTAATAAACCTGTCCCTTAGATAACAAAAATTTTTTTTTAGTACTTGAACAGGCTTAAATTCAAGGGCTTGATTCTGTATACACTGAGCATTTGTCAACTTTAAAAAAATGCTAACAGTACACATTTCTTGTTGGATTAAAATCTAACAGTATTTCAGTGCTGTACACATCATCATTAAGGCTTTAGGGGCACCAAAGTCAGTCTCTGGCCAACTGAGAAGCCATTGGCAGTGTACTGAATGATTTCTATTTCTTTCAATGATAGGAAGAAAAGGGTGCTTTTTCTCCTTTTTGTTTAGCACTCATGCCCATGTATGCACCCATCACTGCGATTTATCAGAACAACTCTAACTACTAAATGGTTAAATCAAACAACTAAAAGCAGCAGAAGTTTTAAAGCAACAATGGTTCTGCAGTTCTGTTTCTTCTCTTCCCAACAGTCATTTATGCTACTTAACCTATTACATTTCTGACATTACAGATATATCCCAATTACACAAGCATTACCAAGAAATACGAAAACAAATGCAGAAGGACAGAAACATTTCTGTACACTGCCTAGAAAGAGAAATACCCTACTTAAGTTTATGGATGGAATCTGGACTCTAATGGGAGTTCAACTGATTTCAACAGAGACAAGGTTTTGCTCCAACTCTTTTCTCATCATTTCAACGTAGTCCCCTGCAACTTGCACAGCTCCATTCTCCAGACTGAAAGCCAGGGACATGCCAAGGTGGCTGAAATGCCTTTACACACTCCAACTGTCTCCCTCTTCAAACACAAGCAACTGTAAGGCAATACAAGTAGTAGTCTCTTCTGGAAGCATGCCATAACTTAATTCTGGTAAACATGAAATGGAAGAATATGCCAACATTATCAGTCTTCAGTAAAGGTGATCTGATTTTCCTCCTTCATAAACTGTATCACTGGAGGGTAAGAAGAACTTAGAGAAGACAGGCAGTGAAATATCAAGGAGATGGTAGTTACATAAAAAAACCACTCCCAGCTTCATCACACACCACAGAAGCTGAAACCTGCAGAATTTTTCAACTCCAGTAAGCAACAGATCAAGCCAGTCACATTATTGAACTGCCTGAATCCACATGAATTTTAGAGCAAGACATCCACTCCAAATAAGTCAGTGCATGAAAGTTGGGCTGGGTGTAGGCTGCAAAACCAGGACTGAATGCCAGCCAGTGCCAGTTTCAGAACTGAGTTAATGGAGAGGGATGACAAAAGACTGTAGGAGAGCAGGTGCTGAAGGAAGCAGACTCATTAAAAGGCCATGAAGTTAGAGCACTGATCTAAGCCATCTCAGTAGGTTGCAGGGCTGTGTATCAAAGGGGAATTGGATCCTACGCTTTGTCCAACTTCAAGTTTTTCAGCTGTCACTTTAAGCAAAAATCTACATGCTTTTATAGATTAATTACTAGTTAGCCTGAAAAAAAAAGAAGACTAGATAAGATGGCAGATGCAAAAAAGACCTCCATGTTCAACCAGCTTCTGCAGAACATAGCACCTGCATCTACTCACAAACAACAGTATCAGCAGATGCTCATTTGCTGGGGCACCATCCCTCCTCATGTTCCTCCCTCCAGGACAGTAACACATCAGTTAAAGCAAGTTGAACCACCACTCTTAGCAGCCTAAACTGTTTTTTATAACACTTAACTCGAGGCATGCCTGCTTACAGAAATGTGTCATTGCTACGTGTTTTCCCAACACTGCGGACATGTTGTACATTAGTTGTGCCTTACCACCCTTCAGTCACACAGGCTGAGACAGGGCTTTCTCAAGTGGCTATCTCTTTGCTATTAGAATATAAGCTTCATTTTTAACTGCGGATAAGATGAAATCCAAAACCATAAGTTTTCTGCTTCCTTCCTTCCTTTGAATTCCTGCCCCCCCCGCCTTATCTTCAATAGAAACAAAATAAGATTTATCTTACTCAATTTGTAGTCTTTTTTATGAGAATGTTTTAATTGGCCTGTCTCGTTATCTTGTTATTCAGAACTGTGAGATCTTCTGCTAAGCTGTTCCTAAATCAAGACAGCCATCATTCACATCATCTTGCTCTCCGATTTCCTTTAGGACAGACACAGGAATACACAGCAGCTCCTTCCCTGATAGCCTCCGTTCTGCTAACACTGATGCTACCACCAGCCCCCACCACGCAGGCCAACTATAATCCAGCCTTTAAGCAATAGCACAGACAGGCAGGATTTTCAGCTGGGCACTACCAATGTACAACCACCACTAAGAACCCACCAAGAAGAGCAGCTTTAAAAACCAAGGGAATGCTACCTAAGAACAGACGCACGTGCATTACTCAAACCCAGCTCTCAGAAGCAAACCTGGCACTACCCCTACATCTTCAGATGTGATGACAGCGGTAATGCTGGATGGCTGAGAAGCACAGAATTGGAAGAGTGACGTATTTCAGAGACCCCTGTGCTCTTGCAGGCAGTTTAGATACCAGGTTTGCCTCCGTAACTCTTTGTGTAGCCACAGTTCAAGCCCTAGCTCCAGGGTTTTTTTGGCACAGGAAATAAGCACGTGAAAAAAGCAGCACAGGACTGAAACAGAATTAATAATTTCTAACACCAAGCAAGGTGGTTGGGTGAACTAGCAGAGAGAAAAGGGGAAAGAGAGGTGAGAAGATAACAACTCAAAGATCTACTTTTTTAAAAAAATATCTATAGAAACCCTGAAGACATCTGATATGGCAACAGAGGCAGAGACTGCAAACAAGGGTCAAAAGGTATCAGGATCATTGCTATTTTGGTTAGAACAAACACCGAAATAGCAATACGGATTTCAAGGACCAACAATAATTTTCTATAGCTATCTTGAGGAAAAACGCTTATAGGGCTGAAAACCTTTTCATCCCAATCCAGGATACAACTGCTTGTATGTTTTCTCCTGCACTTCAATTTTGGCTTTCTTTAGATGGCAGATATCTCAAATCCATGCCCATATCTGCACACAGACCCCAAGGTTGGTGTCATTAGGCAAAACCAACAATAACAAAAAACCCACTTCAGTATATGAGAACATAAGTAAATAACTGCAAAAGTGAAAAGAGAATGGAAGGGAAGCAAAATATTTAGTACACTGATTTTATAGCAAGCATAAGGAAGAACATAGTAGGAAAGCTATACACTCTTAAAACGGAAGGGGAAAAACAGATTAGCTGCTTTTTAATATTAATGCTGGTAATTCTTCAACAGTTGCACAAATCCTTCAAAAATTATCATTCCCTTTGCAGCTGAGCTCCTTCTGCAGTGCAGTTGGAAAGGCTGCTGAGTCTCATGTGGCTGCTCATTTAAGCTGTTCCCATTTCCACTCTTAAGAGAGACTAGAATGTCCTAATTCAGTTTAATAAAGAACACATTGGACTTGGGGGAGGGGAGAGCAACAACTGCATTGGGAGGGGAACCGAGCAATTTCTCTACTTCAATGAAGTTTAAAAAAAAAAGGCAACAAAAAAACAACAGCAAAACCAACAGTAGATCATCTCAGGAAAGTCTCTAGAAAAGGGGGAGGAGAAAGGAAGACAAACAAGCAGAAACATTTTCCTCTCTTTTTGATCTAAGTTCTAAGTAGAAAACACACTTTGAGCCACTGGTAATTTAATGAAAACTTTTTTTTCCCAAAACTAACAGAATTCTGGTTATTCAAGAAGAGGAGGCTGATGTCTAAATAAAGACATTAACTCAATTTAGTTCAAGGGAGATACAGTTCCATGAGTCCCAAAGAAATGAAGAAGGTTGCTTCAAAAAAATCTGATTATCTTTGCTGTCAGTGAATTGGCATTACAGTTTCAAGGTACTTTGAAGGGTTCAGAGAACTGCGACTGAAGCAGGTATCACATTACTTCATAAAAATGGCAAATACAAAATGATGTGATCTCCTCACAATAGTGATTAAAAATAAAAATAAAATAAAAACCTTGAATAAGGCCAGAAGGGCACTTGAATTGCATATTCCATGACTAAGTGACCAAAAAGTGTACAGAAGATAGCATTAATTAAAAGGGCTGATGACCTGTGATAAACACAATTATTTTTCTACTATTTACCAATACGTTACTCCAGATTTGATCAAGGCTGAAGCTGTCTATGAAACTTGATTTGAAATCTCTTCAGCCAATCTGGGTTTACTGACTGCTTAGATGAAATAAATTGTAGTACCTTCCGCTGGGTCCTATATCAAGGCCAATACTCTCAAATGCTCCCTGGAAAATAAACATGTCCTATTACCAAAATTGCCCTCAATTTCATATTTTATTTTACTTCTATTACTGAACTGACTTGTTTTTCCCCAGCAAGATCCTAGTTCTGCAGACATGACAAGAGCCCAGCATGAAAATCTCAGGACGGAAAGGTTAGACCTTGCCCACTTATCTTATGTGGCTACGTTACAACTTCTGGTCACTGCTGTTGGTTTGGGGCAAGATAGGAAATTTTTATGCCTTTTCACTCAAACATCAATCCATCGGCTATTGTTGTGACCACAGCCATGATAAGCGTACAATTTTAGTATAAAGCAAGCATCCTTACAATGCACTTAACCAGTTTCTTCCTGACCTCTGCAGTATTTACTCACTGAAGCCTGTAACGTGATTGCCTTTTTCTGTAACTGTAAATGCTGTGAAACAGTCAGAGAACATATGCTAGGATTTGCAAAAAGAGGCAGGAAGGAAACATCCTGAGACAGACAAACAATTAAAAAAAAAAACAGGCAGAAGTAATAGTATGTAGAAAATAGCATATGGCTAAGCTTTCAGTAGGGAGGTAACAGCTATTTTGAGCCCAGTGTCTCCCCCAAAGGAGACAGTTTTCAGAAATGCAGCTGCAGGACCCTCTGAAAAGTCAATCCCTCTAAAATGCATCATGTTGGTACCTAGCAATGGAGTCAGCTAAAGTCCAATGACTATACAGAACTGACCACCATGGCTGGTTTGGTTTTTTTAAATTAAGGTAATGTCCATTTTGCTTGTATGAGACAATATAGCCAAGGTAGTCCTTTAAGAAAGATTTAAACGTTTTGGGATCTCCTGTGTCATACATACTGTGGTAAATAAAATAATGTTTTAACAGGACACAAAGCCAACACACTGGTCATATTTGAGAAGTCCATCAATAAAGCCACAGAGACTCAGAAGCCCAAATTTTGGAAAACAGTCAAAAAGCATTGAGCCTTATTAAATAAGCCAGCCTCATAGAAAGTGGGCATATGATGCTGTAACTTTACCTGATTTTTGAGGATTTGCAAGACTCCTGTATCTTGCTGTGCTGTCTTTGCCATAACATTTCATGCTGCTTTCATTCTGTGATCTCAAAGTGATGTATCTAAACATAAAGCAAAAGAATGGAAATTAGTTTTCCCCCTCCATGTGATTATCTTATAAAATATCACCAGCTTGCCCCAAATCATGAGCAGACCTGCAAGAATGAGCTTCCTATTGTAACACAACCAAATACTACCTTCTATTCAATATAGTATCTCCATGTTACTCTGTTCTTCAAGTCACTATGGCAGAGGACATCTATCAGCACTGTAACACCCTTAAAGAACAACCACGAATCTCTTTCCCATATGAACAGTGAGAGACTGCTTCACTGTCAAATCTCTGGGATTGATACATCCACGGTGCTTCAAATTACAGACTGAAATACAAGTAAATTCATCTTTTCTTCTTACTCAGCTTGGCGCCTACTGCAAGACGAGGAGTGGGTTATGTTGATGCAATAAATAAAACAAGATTGTGCCTCTACTGCAAAGACCGTAAAGATTTCATAGCATCTTATGCTGCTTTGACAGAACCCAAAGACAGGCTGGATGCTCTCATGGAGAGGAGATTTGCTGGCCCAGAGCCTGCAAACTACATGACGAGCATTACAAACAAGAGAAGGTATAGCAATCAGGAAGGGAGGGATTAATGAAAGTCAAAGGTGTGGGAGATACAATCAGGTTGTCACTCAGTGCAGAAGAGATATCTAGACAAGGCATCTTAAATTATTTAAATGAAAACAACACATTTGGTTTTGTAGGTGCTGCTGCCAAGACGGCTTTTAGGGAAGGCCCTGAACACCCGAGGGTGTTAAGAGAGCTGGCTGACATCATTGTGAGGCTGCTCCACATAATCTTTGAGAAGTTGTGGAGATCAGAAGACTGGAAGAAGGCTAACGTCATCCCCATCTACAAGAAGGGCTTAAAGGAGGATCCAGGAAATTATAAAGCCCATCAGTCTTACTTCAGTCCCTGGGAAAGTTATGGAACAAATCCTCCTGGGGGCTATCACAAGTCAAACGAAGCATGTGATTGGGAAAAGCCAGCATGGGTTCACCAAGGGCAAATTGTGCTTGACAAACCTGATCACCTTCTACGACAAAGTACCCTGCTTGGTTGGTGTGGGGCAAGCACTGGACATTGTCTACCTGGATTTCCCCAAGGCTTTCAATACAGCTTCCCACAGCCTCCTCCTAGAAACATGGATGCATTATGGTCTAGACAAGTGGTCTGTGCAGTGGGTGGGGAACTGGCTAACAGACTGCACCCAGATGGTCGTAGTAAATAGCCCCTTTTCAAACTGGCAACCTGTCACAAGTGGGGTCACCCAGGGATTGATATTGGGCCCGATGCTGTTTAATATCTTCATAAGTGCTCTGGATGATGGGATCAAGTATACCCTGATGAAGTTTGCCAATGGTATCAAACTGAGTGGGGAAGTGGGCACTTTGGAAGGGAGAGCCACCCTTCAAGGAGGACCTGGATAGTCTGGAAGAGTGGGCTAACAAGATCCTTATGAAGTTCAACAAAGGCAAATGTAAAGGTCTTGCACCTGGAAAAACATAATCCAGGAGTGCAGCACAGGCTGGGATCTACCCAGCTGGGAAGCAGCTCTGTGGAAAGGGACCTGGGGGTCCTGGTGGACAACAAGCTCAGTATGAGTGAACAGTGTGCTGCTGTGGCAAAGAAAGCCAGCGGAATGCTAGGTTGCATCAACAAGGGCATTACCAGCACAGATAAAGTCATTATCCATTCTACTCAGCGCTTGTCAGGCCACACCTGGAACACTGTGTTCAGTTTTGGTTCCAGCTGTACAAAAAAGATGTGGCCAGGCTGGAGAGTGTCCAGAGAAGGGCCACAAAGGTGATCAAAGGACTGGGAAGCCTGCTATATGAAGAAAGACTGAGAGAACTGCGTTTGTTCAGCCTTGAGAAAAGGCAGCTTAGGGAACACCTTATCACCATGTTCCAGTATTTAAAGGGTGGCTACAAAGAAGATGGAGACTCCCTTTTTACAAAGAGTCACATGGAAAAGACGAGGGGTAATGCGTACAAGTTACTCCTGGGGACATTCCAATTGGACACAAGAGGAAGTTTTTTCACAATGAGAACAACCAGCCATTGGAATAACCTCCCCAGGAAAGTGGTGGATTCCCCAATACTGGACACTTTGAAGATTTGGCTGGATAGGGTGGCCATCTTGCCTTAGACTGTGCTTTTGCCAAGAAAGTTTGGACCAGATGATCCTTGAGGTCCCTTCCAACCTGGTATTCTATAATTCTATGAAACAAGCCTGGAAGTTTAAGGTGTGATTCAGAGTTCACTGATGTCAGTGGGAAACTCGTCATTCGCATCAAGCCCTGCCAGGTTTTAGAAAGTCATTCCAGGCTTAAAATGAAACTGTATGAATGACTGCTTGTGGGAAAAGGGCACAGTTAATCTCAGTGACCTCAGTCAGCATTTTCCTCCTCTCGCCTTCATGCTAGATTCACTTGTTTAAATTATTCTTTAAAGACCTCTGATAATAGGTCCCAAGCCCTGCAACACTACTACATACAGCAAAGAAGCCACCCCCTAAGTCCAGCAGCTTCTTGCACAGAAAAAGTGCCCCCCCTTAGCCCACCAGCAAGGTGGGGGAGACGAACCCAAGCAGCTCAACTGCCCTGCCCAACACCTGCCTCTTCTTTCGCCCTTCGCCTTCCCCCAAGCCCACAGGAAACAGGTCCACAGCACAACCCAGACACCAACCCACTCCATCAAAACATACACCAGGGGAGACAGTGGAGCACCTTAAAAAGCCTAAGCTGCCCAAAATGTCTTTCTTTGACAGAACACCTGAGCTGATGGTAAATGCTGGTAGCATCGCACAGGGACACATGGATTTTCTTGGATCCAAGTAAGTTTTTGCTGACAACACTATTGCATTGAGTCCCAGTAACTAAAACCTGTGCACATCCATGTCTTGCTACAAATGTGAGCTGAGATGCTACAAACATCCCCGAAACCAAACTGTTCATTACCTGCTTGCATCTTATCTGCTGACAGTTTTTCTCTGCAAATCCCATGGATTTGCCTCTTCATTGAAATAAGACAGGCTTTAATAAACCCACATGTACTTAATGCTTTATCTAGCTTGTTTTTTATACTGCTATTTAATACCTTTAGGTCTGTAACAGGCATATTGAATCTTCTAGATGACTGATGACTATATATCATTGCTTTTTGTTTGTAACAGAAAATATTCAGAGACACAGGGAAAATCTGAGGTTAATGTCAGTGGAGCCAAAAGAGAAAACAGGGGGTTTTGCCCCACTTTAACACAACTCTTTAGAACCTGCCAAGATGTTTAAATTTCATTAAAAAAATAACTGCTATATCATGAGCAGTGACCAAAGTCACAGTATGTAGTTTTGCTTTCTTTTTCATTTATCCATCTGCTCTGGAACAACGAACACTAGTATTAAACCTAAAAATGCCAAAGTATTCTGCAGACAAACCATCTTTGCCAGCTTCCTACAAAGGCCAGGCCAATGGACGCTGGGAAAAGCAACAACAAGAATGACCACGAAAACCCTCTACTGTTTTTCTTATTTGTTTTGGCTGCTTTTCCCACTATACCACCTTCATCATCAGAGCTACAATAGCACTCATATGCATTTGTATGTAAATTAGCAAATACATGCAAAGCTCTCATACATAATACCATCATTAAAGAGTAAAACTTTGGGCATTTTAGAGTCAGAGGCAGTGAACTGATGGCTGATAAATACTGAAAACAGTCCCAATGTAATTAACACAGGACCAAACACTGCAAAAGTACATAAAATTCACAAATGAGGTTTTAATTCCTTTCATTAAATTTTAATCAGCATCTCATTTTTTGAGGTTTAGATTAAAAAGCAATCTAACTTTATGTTCCTTTGCCATATTCTTCAGTTCTACTCCCATCCCAGCCCCTAGATTTTGCATATAACTGAAGCACAGTAAGGAGAAGCTGAGAAGTGAAGCCTACAGCAACATTTACAAATTAAGAGCTAAGTCAGAGATCAGCTATCCCATACACACAATATAAATTTTTGTTCTTCTCTCTTCATTAGGATTGATGACACTGCTGGAAAATAAGGAGCACATAATACCTTTTATGGGAACGTAAAGAACAGACGAATTAGCAGAGAGAGAATGCAGCTAAATCAATTTCTCATCTCAAGATAGTAATGGAGACAATTTCTTGAACTTACTATGCTTGTAATGTATTGATCAGCAAAGCTTCACAGTGAAAGTTAAACTAGGTATTTTTCCAGTGATAAAATGGAGGATGGCAGTAAAACTCTAGGCAACGCACCAAAGAACGAGGATTTTCTCCAGCCATGTTACAGTTCAGAAACTCAAAGTTTCCACCTACCTGCCAGTTACTGCAATACATGAGAGGAAGATTTCTAGATGAAAGCTGAATTAGTCCTGCAGGAGCCTTCACAGAGCAGATTTAAGGAGAAGCAGAAAGACACAGAGCTGCTCTAGGAGTGATGGCACAAACGCCAGTACTGGTTATGCTACCTGTGGCATGAGGCTGCAGCAGCAGTTTGGATGCAGCATTTTTGTTGCAACATTTCAGCTCCCCTTGGCTGCAGGTTACCATAAAGAGCCATTTCCCAGAGGTCTTTCAGCCTCTGCTGTGGCTACATCGTGCTCTGAGATGCTGATCCCCTTCACAAACTTCTGCTACGCCTCTGAGGCCTTACAGCAGGTTAGGACAAGGAGAACCTTTGTCTGGCCGATGAAGATGCCCTACTCAACCACCATGAAGAGCAGTGACACCAAGGAAGGCCACACATGTGCTCCATGGGCTGGTGAAGTATGCCTGGCACAGGCCATGTGCTTCCAAGGACAACACTACAGCTGCATGGCAGATTTTAGATATTAAAAGAACAATGTAGATCAAATATGAGGATACACGTATCCTCTGCTAAAGTGAAACACTGAACATATATCCTTCTGGAATAGCTATATTTACTTTAGCAGGATGGACTTTTGTATCCTTTGATATTAAGAACTTAACTGAAGTGTTAAAATTGGGATCTCAGGCTTCCTATAGATCATCATCAGAGCATCCAAAAGGTGATTCTGAGAGAATACAAAAAAAAAAAAAGGTAATTTGAGATTTCTCTTCTCCTGCCCAGTGGCTGCCTGTCTACCTAACCAAACACAAACACAAGCTGATAACCTTCTGTGAAATGAATAAACCTAACCTACTTTAAATCAATGAAACACAAGAGTTTTCTCCACTGTATTTATCATTATTTTTATTACAACAAGGGTGACCAAGAGTATCCTGTTATCTAAATTGGTTGGTCATGATTAAACAGTATTTAATTATTTTGGGAGCAGAAAAGGGGAAAGTAAGCCACCTTAAGATAAGAAACATAAGAACAACAACAGAGTACATGTATTAAACAAACAATACCAACAAAGACTGTAATATCAACTGGCAAAACCAGCAACAAAAAAGTTGACAGTAACAGAATTATCATCATCAATCATGTACCATTACTTTGGTTCACTTAACTACATCAGAGCACAGTCTCTCCCCACATGCTGGAAGTCCCTTCTTGAACACCAACATGATGATTTTGTTACCCTTCCCTCATCTATGTTCAGCTTTCTGGTTGCACATTCCTAGAAGAACTCTAGGAATTCAAATTCAAAATTCGATGTAGGGTCCAATGCTTCAGATAACAGATACTGTACAACACTAGATTGTGTTTAAAGTGGTTTTTGATGCGAGTTACTGGTCAGATGCCTACCAGCCACACAAAGAAAACGGGTACTCACGCTAGAAGAGACCACCAGAGGTGTAACCACTGACTACCCAGGAGATGCCTGCCTTGAGCAACTGCATCAAGCAGCTACTCTGTGACACTGGCAAGAATATAATCCAGCTCCCTTGGGCAGGGCTTAGCTTGTCCCATTCAGGAGAAAATAGTCTTTCTTGCAATTCCTTCCATCTTTCATTACATAACTTCAAACAACCACAGCAAATGAATCAGGGATCCAATGCAGCCTCCTTCTACAGGAGTTTAATTTATCTTCACAGCAAATCCATCATATGCACCAAGCTGAACAGGAGTTTTGTTGCAGGGGAAAAACAAATAAATACAGTTTACAGTTTTCTCAGGAAGTGTATTTATGTAAAATAAGGCTAAAATGAAGTTATAAAAGCGTACTTCCATTCTGGCGTTTAATCTGAAAGAGGTCGGCTTAATATCTTATCTGTGTGGTGTCATTTAAAAAGGATGTTCCACTACATGGTATTGTCTAAAAGCTGGAATAGTTCTTCCATCAGTCTAATACAGCCTCTATGCAGTCAAGTTGAATAAAGCAGAATTATGGCACTGACAAGCTGTTACCCACCGGGGGAATGCATGCTAGCGGGCTGCTCATCCGAGTTTGAGAGGTATTTGCCAACAGCAGAACCTCAGATTCACTCTGACAATCCTGTCTCCATCCCCACCTTGTAAGCAAGTGTGTTTGAGTAGGTAGAAGTTTGCCTGCCTATTCCCACACAACTCCTGCACTTGTCTGCTTCTTTCCTTTCTCTTTGTTCCCTAAGCCACTCCCTTCTCCAAAACAGACCCCCTCTCAAAAATGAATTCTCCCCTGTCATGCCAGGTTGTCATTCCTCCAGTACCTAGCCAGTCTCCTCTCCTCTGCCTCTACTCAGCTCTCTTCCTTCAGGTCCACAACCTGTACCTCCTGCCACACAACCATTTCTTGTCCTCTCCTTACTGAATTCAGATAGCATCCTGGCTGGCAGTACAAGCTTGACACCCCCAGAGCTGCCGAGAAACCATGACGTTTCCCTTGACAGCTCTCACGCTTGTTTCATGCTCATCTCCTAGGAAGGACAGTGGACACTCACTACCCATCTCCTTCTTCATGACATTCATAATTTTTGCAGGTCTCTTCTATGATAAGTACTTTCCAAACCAAGGACTCCTGGTAGCTCTTTGTCACCCCATACTTTGGATTTTTCTTCTTCTTTACATTTTGTGGACTGTGGAAGGTGAAATAGAAAACACGGAAGACCAGAGCTGCACATAGTATTGAAGACAGGGGAGCGCCAGGCATTTACACAGTGGCATACTCATGCTTTCTGGTTTGTTTTCTGTTCTTCACTAATGAGTACTGACACTTGTTTCACTGATCATTACGCTGCCATTTTTACAGGATGACCACAAAGTCTCCTTCCAGAGCAGTAACACCTGGTGCAGCACTCATCAGGGCATATGCTGCATTGTGACCCCCTCCCTCCTCCCACACACATTGCTTTCTTTTATCTACAAGCAATTTCCTCTGGCATTTTATCGTCCAGTCATTCAGTACAAGGAGTTCTCCTGCAACATATTTCAGTCAGCCCTTCTTTTCGTTTTTCTTAATACCCTAAGCCTACACTCTTGCAAAACTTCAGCTCCTTACTTTAAACTATGAGGTGACTGAAACCATTCAAACAAAATCATTGCCAAAAATTACATCAATAGACAACCCTGCTTCCTTGAAAAGCCCTCAAACTATTCTTTCCCTTCACAAAATTACTGGAAAACAGCCCCTCTCCTAAATGAAATTCCCCAATCACTCAAAAAAAAAAAAAAAAAAATCTTCAAGCAGGCACTCCCCATAACAAGCTTTAGCCCTAAGCGTTCCAGTTTGGCAGAGCTGAGAACACTTCAGAGCAAGATCTTCTGTCAAGAGCCCGACAACCTAACACTTGGACATCTTGTGCCATGCTAACATGCCACCCCTGCCCCAAGAAGATGGAGCAAGAGCTCCACAGCTCAGGAAACAGCACTGCCAGGCCAAAAAAACCCCAACCTCAAACAAATAAGCAGACAAACCTAAAAGCCTAACAGCTACTGCTTGGCTCCAGATCTTCCACGTAGAAGGTAGAAGGGGAAAAAAAGAAAAACCAAACCATCCCACCCCTCTGCATACACACTCCTATGCAGTGCCAAGAATATTTTGAAAGACATGATGTATAATAACTTGTCAACTGAATATTCATTTCTGAATTGAAGGGAAACATCTTAAGGGAGAGTGGGTGTAAGGAACGATTCCTCCTCGGCACCACCGCGCTATTTATTAAAAGCTGTGAATACCCACAAGAATTCAGCTTTGGCCTTCGCATTGTACACTAACAAGCTTAGTTTACTGACATTCACAGAGCATATGGAGCTCTGCTTCAAATGATCCCTTTGAAAGAGACAATTAAATCAGACAACTGGAGATTGAACAACCAACAGAGCTAATTAAATTCTTACGTCCTGTTTGTATATTTATCCAAATCTTTCTCACCATTCTTGCTGGGAAGGGGAATGGATTGGCTTGGGAGGTCGAGGGAACCAAAGCATGCCCTTTATTTTTTTCCCCTCCCCTCCATAGTTACAGATCTGTTTGGAACAAAACCTGAGACACGAAATCAATGCAGCCAGTGGTGGAATTCATCTTATTGTGACAGAAATATTCCATTTTCCCTAGCTTACATTTTAAATTGCTTTCTGATATACCAGGTTATTATTTTTTTAGCCCCTTTGGTTCCTTACATAATTAAATGCCATGCCATTCAGCTTTTACAATTACTTTTACCATTTTCAGAGGAACATTGACACTCAGCAGCTTTCTCAACTTTCTGTGAAGAATTTATTCCCCACAAGTATTAGCTCTGCTGAGTATTTTCTTCCTCATTACATTAAAAGCTCTTAGGCATCCCTATAGAAATCTTTTCCTTGTACAGACTTTTCTGTAAAGTAGGTAGTATTTGCCCAACCTCAGTTTCCTTTCCTAGTTTTTCACATAACCAGAAGTAGCATAGAAAAGGGGAAAGGACAATGCTTTTTAATACCATGGTGCCTTCACCTTGCAGGCAAGGGAGAATGACTAAACACAACTTACTGACACATTTTCGTAACAAGTTCAGATTTTGCATTTAATACTTGCAAAAATAACAACAATGCTCCCAAAATGTCTCCTAGGCAAAGCTAAGAATATTTTGCCCAGCTGCCCTACAGGTACAGATACACAGCCTCTGAAGCTTTGAGAACTGGCTTCTATGATTTCTCTTAGAAAACTGCCTAAATTTTGGAGCATGCATGTTCCCAGCCCTTCTAACTTCATTTTCAAGGTATTGCCCACACTAAACACAGGTCCAGCAGCACAACACTCTCTCCAATTTTGCCAACGTGTGAGAAAGCATGCAGGACACCTTACAAAAGTACTTTATTGATATAGAAGTGACAAAGTAAACGTATCATTCTGCAAGGAACAAGTTCATCCTGCTTAACACTTACCTGAGAAAAATATAAACATCGAAACACAGATTAGGGTAATATCTCCCTTCTGAGGTAGGCTAAGGAGAATTATTTGGCCAGTGGATTTTTTTGTTCTGGGTCTGGTTTGGTTTTGTTGTTTGTTTTTGTTTTTTAATTTTGTGGACCACTGGGGGGGGGGGGGGGGGGACCACACACACAAAAGAGCACCTTAAGGAAAGGGCCTTTTAAATAAATTAATGGCTAAAGCTTTATTTCTGACAAAATTGCCAGCTTGTTTCTTAGCAGAACAATAGGAAGGAGTTTCCAGAGAGCACCTAACAGGCACCAGGGAGGAAGCCTTGTCTATAACAAGCACAGTACAACACCATAGGATCTTCTCCAGGAATGAATTATAAGCAGGAAACACTTTGAAGAAGGTGATAAACTTGCTTGTCATCTATGGCTCTACTTCATGTGTTAGTTGACGAAGTCATCCTTCAGAATTACTGCAATGTTACCAAGCATCACCCTTCTAACTGAAAGCAATGTATGCCTGACCATTCATACCATTTTCAGCAGTATCACAGATAGAGCTTGAATTATTGTCCGAGACAATTCAAGAACCAAAAGGGTCTGCCTGCATTTCCCCACAACCCAACTGGCGTCCTGCCACAGTGCTTTGCATGAAGGTGAAGGAACTGGGGGCTCTGCAACAGGGAGCCCAAGGATCGTCTCTCATTTCAAGTCCCAATTTTGTCTGAGGTCACAGTGACCTGAATCTAGCATGAATTTATGCATATCGCTCTCCGAGCAAGTGGATCTGCGCCAACTGAACCTCATAAAAGTTTTGGTTGCTAGGAGGTAGCAGTGGACGTATTCTAAAGTCCTGTTTACTTGAGCCATTGAGGTTCCCTTCTGGAATAACCTTCCACAGTCTGCTCACTGGTTTCTCCTTCTTTTCTTGAGACATCAGACTTCTGCTAAAATCTGCAATTTCCCATCTGCTGTCATCTAGAGAAGCCTCTCTATGAATTATGTCTCCAACTAGTCTGCAAAAGATCTCCAACATCTTCAGAACAAGCTCATATCTTTAAACAAACTAGATAACACGCCTAGCATAAATTCTGTTCAAGTCAGTCTTGCATTCAGACACAGTGTTGTTCACATGCCCATGTATCAAGTTCCAAGTCTCAAATTCCACAAGACGGCACAGCAGCAGAACCTCAGTACCCCTTTATAGAGCCTGCCTCAGCTTTTCAGCCTGCTCTCTCTCTCTAAAAGACTGTTATCTCAAATGGATACACAATATTTTTACATCAACGTTTTTCATCAATTGTTTTATGTGGATATTAAGTTTCAGAGTGTGCTATCTGGAAATCCAGGCTGCTCCAGATCATGCTTTTAAAGACTTACTCTATAATTCTCCTACCAGTTTGTTGGAGATGCATTTTAATCCTCTGATTTAGAAACGCATAAAAGGATTTTCCATGGTTATTTTAGCTAAGATGGGACTTAGAGTATTTATTTATTGCATTGTTTACATGTACTGTGAGGCACCCAATGAGGAAATGGAGAAATAAAAATAAAAACAACCTCTTCCTTTAGGCCACATCTCCCAGTTTTGGCTGAGATAGAGTTAATTTTCTTTCTAGTAGCTGGTATAGCATTATGTTTTGGATTTAGCATGAGAATAATGTTGACAGGAACAACTGAAAACATCAGTGTGTTAAGTAATGTTTAGACTAAGTCAAGAATTTTTCAGCTTCTCACGCCCAGCCAGCAAGAAGGCTGGAGGGGCACAAGAAGCTGGGAGGAGACACAGCCAGGGCAGCTGACCCGAACTGGCCAAAGGGATATTCCATACCATGTGATGTCATGCCCAGTATACGAACCAGGGGGAGTTGGCCAGGGGCAGCGGATTGCTGCTTGGGAACTAACTGGACATCAGTCAGCAAGTGGTGAGCAACTGCAGTGTGCATCACTTGTTTTGTATATTCCAATTCCATTATTATTATGTCATTTTATTATTATTATTTTCTTCCTTTTTATCCTATTAAACTGTCTTTATCTCAACCCACAAGTTTTACTTTTTTTCCCCCCCGACTCTCTCCCCCATCCCACTGCAGGGGGTGGGGGGAGTGAGCAAGCATCTGCATGGTGCTTAGTTGCTGGCTGGGGTTAAACCACGACACCACATCATTTCTGACACCATTTCTACTTAGAGATCAGCTCAGTTTTGTTTGTTTTATGAAGAAAGAAAGTAAGCAAACACAGACTTCAGTTTTTTATCATCTACTGAACCTATGGCATATACGGCTCATTTATCATCAAGCCCTAAACTCAAGCTGAAATGTTAATTACAGACACAAAGAAAAGGTAATGTTTTTTCAATAATTAGTAAGCAAGCAATTCTCAGAACAGTGTTATCTGATTTATCACAGGATTCTGGAAAGAAGATGGTGGTGCTGACACACTCGCGGTTTCTCTTCTGTTCACTTTTCACTTACAGCAGATTCAAGCCTCTCTGGAGTATCTCCTCAAGAGATCTGACCAGGAAAGTAATTTGTAACTCTGAGCAGAATAGATGCTAACCTCCCCACTGATGCATCCTTGGGAACAGCCCAAGGAACAGCGGCTACAAGCAATGTGACCAGAGGATTAAAAAGTAATGCCACGAACCTCAGGTATTTTTAGTTCTGACTGTGGACTTCTTCATGACTAAAATATGCAACTGATAATGACATTTCTAACAACCCTCATCACCGCAAATACCAGCAAATGTAACTTGGGGCTGTAGAAGGGAAGCAAGGAAGGATTCTGAGTTGATTTAAAAAACACCATTAAAACAGGAGGTAAAAACGACTGCAGCAGAAATGAAAGGTGAGAGACACTGCAAACGTGCTGAGCAAGTCGGAAGCAAAAGCAGCTCCTGCAATACCAGCCAAACCTGAGCAGGCAGTGCTTCAGTCTCTCTTACCCAGAGTAAGCAGCGAAAGATCTTCCCAAAGCTTCAACATAGCCAGACACAAGGGAAGGTAGAGCAGGGGCACAAGTCTCCAAGAACCCCTCCCATGATGAAAAATATTCTCACTCGGAAAGCATGGTGGCACAATTCTAGAGTTAAAGCTGGCGTTACCACTGTGTGGCCTGAAGTGCGTGAAAAGATGCTAAGCCTTGCCCTTGTTTCCCTGCACTTAGCTCCAATGGCACAACACTAGCATTCACATTAAGGAAACACCATTACTCCTCTTGGTCAAACCTCATGGTCCTTAACTTAGGTGCAAGGTGCAAAACTTTCTCTTTAGAGTGGTGGGGTTGTTGTTGGGGGAATGGGGTGCATTTTTTTTATGGTTTGGTTGGGGTTTTTTTTAGCATTGAAGTAAGTCACAGTAGCACAAGAAAAGCATCTCTTAGAAATTATTTGAATAATGAATTTAATAGTTATCATTGGATATTGACATTTGATATATTACTTTTTTTGAAAATTGATACAATATTACTGAAAAGAAAAATAAAAGAATTCTCTTAAAAAAGCATACAGGTTGCATGTACTACACTGCATTATCTGGGAGTCAGGACTCAGCCTTACCAACAGCAAGGCTGACAGTAGGCATACGGTGACCAAACCCAGGACAGCGCTGGGGCATTTCAAAACAGCCTTCCCCCAAGACTACATCCAAAGGATGAAAGCATCAACCTGCATGAGCATAAGGTAGGTGTTCAAACAGCAGTCTCATCTGACAAAGATCTCAAGCAGATACCCCACGGGGAAGGCTACAAAATCATTACAGCATTTTCTCCAGTGTGTGTACAACCTTACATTTGTTCCTTTATCTCGCAATGGAGAATTCTTATTACCATGCTTCAGTTAAAAGATAAGAAGGACAGATAATATATAATGAAGGTACTGCATATATGATTTAAAGGTGCCTCCAAATACCTAATGTACAAACATTTGTTTTCCTTCAGATGCCAAGAATCAGGCCAGCACAACAGTAACGTGATTTTGGCTTGTGCAAAACAATGCTTTCTTTTTTAATAAAGCAATGGTTCTACCTAAAAAAATATATATTTTTTTTAAATCAAATTGTCCGTATGGAAGATTCAGAGACAAGCCTTCTTGATAAGAAGTAACTGCATGAGACAAAAGACAATTGAAAGAGTACTGTTTTCTGCCATGTTCTTAGCATTCCTGGACTGCAAATTCAACTTACAGGAAAAAGTCTGTGTATCAGAAGCTGTACTAGAGAATGTAACAACATGAATGTCTAAAGATTATCTTTGAAAAGTGAAGAGTCACAGTGAGCCTAAATTTTTTAATTTTATTTTTTAAACATTGAGATCCCCACTACAGATTTGATTTTCATTTTAGTTTTCCTACAGGGCATTGGCCTGGAGGAAGCCCACCTTACAGAAGAACCTTAAGGCATTCTTTACTTCATCTCACCCTGCATTAGTGTCTCCGGTAATCAGGACTCTGATAAGTCTACGTGGTCCCATACTGTCCTGCTGGTATATTTTCCAGTAATCCCTAGTTATCTCAAAAGCTGCACCTCTCTTTTCATCTTCTGGATATGCATTTTACCCAGGTCTAGATTCAACAGTGGACTGAAATTCCTTTGCACACTGAAAGTTTCAGCTGTAATCTCATTAACTCCAGGCACTGAGTTTTTCAGGGCTGAAATGGTCTGAACGGACCCTCCATAATGCCCTGTTCCTTTGAGTTCTCCTGCCCTTGCCAGAAAGCGGGATAGTATAAAGTCATCTTCCATCACAGGAAGACCTTATGATTGATGAGATAACGGTCTTTTCTCAAATACTATTACAGTGGTTTTGCAGAATGCAAGCAACTGCTGAAAACAGATGAGTGCTAGTCTGGTGTGCCTTACTTTTAGCCAGCTCCAGCCTTCTTTTTTTATCCGTGGTGTACCAGCAGAAGCCACAACCCAGAGGCTGCTCTTCCATTCAGATGCCTTTTGGAGTGCCCTCCTTCCCAATGTGACCTATTGCAGGCCACAAATACATCAGGAGGATGATGAATGCAGACAATATTTCTGTTTTTGTATAAGAGGAAAAATATCTCTCAGGTACACTTTTTGCACAACTAAATGCAGGCAGTGCTGAGGCAGCTGGTGATGCCTCCCCATGTTCACCAGCAAACCAGGGTACAATTACAGATCATGGTCCTGGAGATCCATCTGATAAATTATTATATCCTTATTTCCAATAGATGTGCCCATTCCTGTCAGGAGAACCTGAAGATGCAATTCCGATGATTTATTCACTAGTCTGAACTATGAAGTCCTGAACTCAAAAAAATTTCTTATAGTAAAACATCCATTACTAGTCATTTTCTCTGGACAACATATGACTACTTAAGACATGAAATCCCGAGATGAATAGACCTTAGACCTCTCCAATTTGAGGTTTCTGATTAGTTTGTTGAGGAAGATGAGATTTGGGAATGCTCATAGGTCTTCATTCTTTTCAAAGCGCAAAGAACAGCGAGCGCAGTCTGTGCAACTTCTCCACCGGTAACAGACATATAGCTTCATTCTACAATCTGTGGTTGATCACTATTTCTAATTCTTTAGGGGGTTACACAGTCCATTTAACCTGGGGAAAAAATGGTATCATAACTCTGTGGACATGACTTTACTGGTTTGCTGTCCAAGGTATAGAGCTTTCACACAAGCAAGAGACTGGTATGTTTTATATGTCCCCAAGCACAGGACACTAAGTCAGCAAGAGGTTTCTGGTTCATACTACCTGAACATTTTCAGATACTTTAAACCACCATCACATACTTCTTCCAGATCCTACTTCTATTTCTCAGGTTCTTACAGGCTCTTAACAACAAGATGATGCTTAATAAAAATAACATATTTAGCAAGACAGTAGGCTCATTTCTATTTTCATTTTAGCCATATCCTCAAATGGACAAATTGCCTCCTGAGTATCAGGTTAATATCAGAAGGAACTTGCTCTGGACTTGAGAATGTCACAATTTCCAGTGGCTTCATGTCTTTCAGAAATCCCTAAACTGAAAGACTTTAGGGAAGATGGAAAATCCTAACACAATTCAGGCTTTGACTCCATTCCTATGCCTAAAGGACCACCACAGATGGCCAGTTCTGGCCTCACAGGGCTGTTAGCATCTGCTTTGTTTCTAATAAGCAGGGGAAAGGAAAGATTCACATAGTTCCTACTCCTAAGTCTGGCAAAGTAGTAAGAAAAGAGTTCTCCCCCTCCCACCTGGGTGCTTTGGAGAAAAAAAAAAAAAAAATCACCCATGTGAATCAAATAACTTGCCAAATGATTCATGACTCATATCTGAACAAAAAAGTACCACGTCAATAAACAGAATCAGAAAATTAAAAGTTATAACTGCAGATGATTAGAGCAAAGCACATGAGTATTATGGATTCTGAGTCGTAAGAATGGATGACATACTCGCTGCATCTCCTTAACACTGGGAGAAAAAAAAAATTAAATCTATTTAGTGGCATAGCACCAGCCTTTGCAAAAAGGGTAAAAATAACATTCATCACAAGAGGCAGGAGTCCAACACATTAGATAGTTTGTGATGAGAACTCTGAATACACCAGATAATATCAAATTAGTTAACTAAAAAACCCAACAAAACAGCTGTTTACAGATAAAAAGAATTCTTGCCTATGTGTTTCCAAATTAACAACTAACTGGAATTACATGTATTTGCTGTTTTAAAATAAGAAAAGAACCAGATACACAAAAAGATCTGGATTTGCCCACCCTCTCAGACACATTGGGTTTTAACATTTACAGAGTACTGAAGAAAACACCCCACCTCTTTTCTCTTGATCTGATGTTACATTTGGCACAAAACTTTCATGTTCAGAAAGAGATTTGGCTAGACAGCAGATGGAGTATTCCATTAAAACACGAGTGGCAAAATGTGCCCACCCTCCCAGTCAAAGGCAGCAAACCACCTCTCAGTAATATCTGCCTGCAGATCGCAAGCTGCTCACACGGCTGCTTTTCCACAGAATACCTTTTCCTTACTCCTATCTAAAAGCGTTCTTCTCCATAAGTGAATTCTGTAATTAAAAAAAAAAAAAAAAAAAAACACAACAAAAAAAACAGCCTCAGGTATTCTTCCTAGCACCATTCACTTACCCAGAAAAGCGTACAGAAACACTAGCATCAGAGGTAGGCACACCTGCAGAAGGCTATAAGTGTCAAACAGAGGTCTGGAGCACTTGAAATAGTCACTTCTTACTGAAGCAAGTTAAGCATAACTAGGAGGAAGAGAAACTTTGTTCACTTTATAAAGAAAGATATGTGGTAATATCAAAAAAAAAAAAAGAGAAAGAGAAAAACCAGAGGGTACATTAATTATAATGGTTCTGTGGTTCTCCTGTATTTCAATTAGAAACCACTTTATTTACAGCTCCTGGCTCAGCAGCAGGGAATCCAACAAAGAACATTTTTCACGCTGCAATTTCTAATGCAAATAAAAGTAAAGGTAACCCTAGAGTGGTTTGCTAACTTATATAATGAGACAGGAAACAAACGGTTCAAGTGAATAACGATCATGTCAAACACATTCAGAAAGACCACATGACTCAAATTCTTTGACAAGTACATTTACCTCAAAGAACTATCTAAAATAGCTCTTTTTTCCATAAATATATAAACACATTTCCTAAGATATCATTTTAATAGTAATTTGAACATACATTCCATCAAAATATAAAGTTAAACCCATTCTCTCCACCCTCAAAACCAAGAAGTGACCACTAGAGATAGACATCTGTCTTTTCTGCTCAGCAAGTCCACATTTACTGATTTCAGACAGAGTGAAGAAGAGCCCCAAGAGGCAACGCTGGAGTCTGCCCAGGCAGCCCCTTTTGCACTACTTGCAGCTAGAGCAGCATGTGGGAGGTGAACGGGCGGAGTGGAGAAGACAAGTGGAAAAATGCATGTGTGAGAGAAACTAGTATACACAAGTAGGTCTCCCAACGATGGCTGAAACATCTCCCTGAAACCAGGGCAGGTTCACCAATGACTGGCCTTCCATGTTTGAGCAAACCCCTCAAATTTGCCACCAAATTCAGTTTGGTGACGGAGTTAAGGCACAGCCCCCTGGCAGACAGCGCCATATACTCCTCAGATGCCAACAGCACAGGTTGGAGTTACACCACCCGCATCCTTCTCCCCCCAAGTTTATAGTTTACAGCCATAATGACCAACTCCAGTAATAAACAACAGACCTGCTTGTTCAGTAAAAAGGGTCACACCCACTCGCACCACATTATTTCTCCCAACCTTCCCCTATGAGGACAGCCTTATAAGACTAAGCTTCCAGCAGCCAGCTACCAGCCCTGTCCAAGTTGTTATGCTTTTACTCAAAAATGTACTATCATGGGGGAAAAACTCCTACAGCAATTTTTCATTTCATTTTTAAAATGGAAACAGAATAAATTTTGTCTGGTTTAACAGCACTTTTCCAAATTGTGCCAGATACAAAATTTTCCATCTTTTCAAATTCATGAGGTTGCATCAAACACTGGCATGCTCTCTTAAATGCTCTTCTCCCCTCTGACTTGACAGTTCACTTAAAAATACCTACAAGAACATTTTGGGCTTCTGTTCGGCAGAATGTTTGGAAGCAGTTTCTAATATCATAGAAAATGCCTATCAACAGTTGTTAGCAGCACAGGAGTAACGTGTCTGTATACAGATGCTCATATGCTAGCAAGCACTTCACTGAAAGGACCAAGTGATGCGTGTTACTTTGCAACCTATTTGACTACGGGTAGTTTCAATTTGTATTTTACTCTCAACAGTGAGGAGATTCAGGAGTGGATCTTGTATCTCTATCAATTTACAAAGGCCTACTGCGTTTAGAAAAGCAAGAAATGCAGGTTCTTTAATATTTCTTTAAGATGTAAGCATTCCTTCAAGGCTGTAGAAAGTATTTTGCACTAGGTAAACTATTTAAACTATTTAAACTAAAGACCAATGCCTTCATTATCACCCTCCAAAGATGCCCTACTTGACAACCGTGGGTGCAGCTGTGCAACTGATACCACCGCCAATTTGGTTGGCTCATCTCTCCAGGTTTCCTATACAACCAATTAAAAAAAAAAAAGGAGGAAAAAAAAAAAAAAGAAAAAATAAAGTTTCCAGAAAAGAAGGTGACCCACAGCACTGAAATTCAGTTCCTCCCGAGTTGCCCTAAAGAAAAAACCCTCTGTCTCTACTGATTGCAAAGGGGCCTAACAAAGTTAGGAGCCTAATGTAAGTAACTGATCTAGTCAGAAGCCTAAACTTAGGACAACTCAGAACATCCTGTTATTGATACTGCTACCCTTTGCAGTTTATATCAAACTGCAACAGCAGTAAGTTTGGTTAAACCTTTTCTATAACTAACCGGTATCGGCTTTTTAGGGACCAGACGTCATTTGGTTTGTAGATAGGCTCAACACATTGCTAATGAAGACAAGGTTACAAGAAAGCAGGCTGTGACGAGGCAGGTGCAATGGTACAAAACACAGAGGAGGGAAAACTTTATGCAAGGCAAACATCAAAGATAAAACACTTTTCTGCTGTTATGCTGGAGAACCACGAGACAGCCACCTCTGGAATTGTATTTAACAGTATAACACACCAAACCCACCCACCCAGCTGAAAAGCTCCCAAACACATAGATCTGCCCACTACACCAAACCACCCCTAAGAACCACCTAAATCAGAAAGACCACTGAACGTACCAAAGTGTCGTGTGTGTGCTATGAGACCACCGTGGTAGCAAAAGCCGAACAGCACGTAGCAAATGCCCGAGCTGCACCTCCCGCACCACATACAAGCCACCAAGCAGCTGGCCTCTTCCACTGGACAGCACCATAAGGAAAAAATTTTGCGAGAATCTCAGCAGCCCTGAAAGCTGCTGTCATGTCTCTGAAAAAAAATCCTAACACACAGTACCACTCCCACAAAAAAAGGCAATAGAGCTTGTTCTTATGTAAGTATGTATATTATTTAACACTCAAAAACAACAGTTCCATCACATCTATGCAAAACCAGAAGTGCTGAAGAGCTGAGGGGGGGAGGGGGGGGAAAGAATTTCTACTCTGTTGTACCTATGCATTTTGTCTATTTGCCTCAGGGCAAGTCAAGGGCCCTCAACACACTCCAGAACAAGGACCACTGTGCATTTTCTTTCTCTTCTTTTGTTGTAGCACAAGGTGACTGATGTGAGTATAATTCACACAGTATTTGCATCTATTAACTATTATCTCCGAGGAAACTACCTTTCGGATCTAGGAAAAAGTGATTACAAAACACCTTAAAGGTGAGCTAAACAAATGCATGCCATCACCTTCAAGCAAACAAATGTTCCTGCTTTTGCAGTCATCTGAACAAGTTTTGCTGTTCCCCAGATGAAACAAACACATGCCGCTGAGATGCATGCATTGCTTCTGAGCTAGATGTGAAGGAGAAGGCCTGGGTGACAAAAATAACTTTCAAATAGATGTTAGTATATTCACATTGCAAAGAACATGAAAGGAGGCAGGAAGCAGGGGAGGGAAGTGTGTCTCTCATATCATATTTAAGTGACAGTAAAAGTAGCAGTAACTTTTTTTCCCTGAACTGCTAACAGATATGGGACCATTGCATAATCTTCAATAATCTTGTAAATTCTATTCACATTTTTTCTGAACATTACAGGAATTCACAGAATTAAAAGCAAAAATCATGATTTTTTTTCACTCATCACTCAAAAGAAACAGATGCAAAATAGAGCAAATTTTCCTGTAAAAACAGCTTCGTCCTACTTTATGAACTAGTTATTCCTAACTGTAACCACCTCCCCTCGCACAGAATATTATGTAGTGCTAAGAAGCTCCTCCAGTCTCTACAAACCAGCCATGATAAACAAGTTGGTTTATGGCAAACAAAAATCCATATACACACAGGACTGCAACAGCTTGCTGATGGAAGCAGATGTGCCTGTGCATCCCAAGCCTAAAGTCATCTGGGCAAGTAGCACTAGGAAAGGACACACAAGGGAAGGGAGAAGAGGCACACCTTGCCATAGAACTGGAAAAAAGAGGGTGAAGGGAATGAATGCATACATTTTTGAGATTTTGCCCTGGTAAAATCTTGGACTAAGATAAATTTCACTGACATTTCTGCAGATACAGGGATAAAAATCTCAAGAGACTGAATGTGAAAAGTTATTTAAAACATGCACAAATTTAATTTGATAGTCAGCCTTCCAGTCAACCCATTTTCTGCACTTCAGTGAGGGCAACAAGGGAAAAAAGATTTAAATCTTATAAAATAATATGAAGAAACACATTTTCCATTTCAGAATGTATTATTTTTAGGACCACATGGAAAATATCCTTCAAGGATACCATCCCTTGGTGGCATCTTAGATGGCCTGCATGACATGTATGTATCCAATAAGCAGGTAACTCAGTGTCAACAATATGATTCTAATATAAAGACAAAAGCAGGTCAAATTCAATTTTACTTGAAGATGTGGGTTTCTAAAATACCACAGAGGAAAAAAGGCATTTCTGCAGTAAAAAGACAGTTAGGGCTTTGCATGGCTTACTTCAAGAGCAGAAACATACAGCCTTTGTTATATCAAAACCAAAAGCATTTTGCTTGAACCTTTTCCAGACCATCCTTGCTCTCTGACAGTTTTTCTCTACCTGATGTCTTTTCTAGTTTTTCATTCACATTTCTGATGATTCTTGACAGTTTCACAACATTGTTCTGGAGGACTTTTTAAAAATAAACCCAGAATTCGAATCAATGTGCTCCTTAGTCCATCTCCAGGCCCCTTTGCTATTTGTCATACTGGTACTGCCTCATCCCAAGCAGTTCCTGCAGCACACGCAACCTGCTTCTCCATCCAGCTGCATTACTCCGTTTGCATTCCTGTAAGGGTCCACTCCAAGAGAAAGAATGATTTCCACCTTAATTTAACTTCCTCTGAAGCATCTAATGTGTCCTTCATAATTAGTTTTCCTTACCTAGCCTATACTAATCTACTATAATCTATTGTACAAATTTCTGAACCTACCTTTAAGAAATCTGCGAGGCCATTAAATGCACCAATTGCAGTGATACGTTCTCCTGATTCAAGATAACATACAGGAACAAAATGCCTAGAACTGCTCTAGTTAACCATCCTGCAGAGTTTGGAAGAAACTTTCTTGTAATTTTGTAGAAAAGCATGCTGCATCTTTTCTGTGTGAAGGATTTGAAATTTAGAAATAACATTTACTGGAAAAATATATTTTGAATATGTCCGAGTATGCTTTTGAACATATGAAGTACATTACAAAAGATGGTACTTGATGATTTCTGAAGTTAAATACACAGTGTTAGAGAGTCTCTAGCCAGACCAGCTTAGCGTGTCCCCTCCACAATCTTACCCCCTCATCAACCCAGGCTTTCAAAGTTGAACTCACAGTGCTGTTTGGGTGTATGCACGTGTGTGTGCATCCCTGCACGTCTGTGTAACATCATTTTCAAAGTGCCTCTGAGGAAGCGTATTCACTTTTTCTCCAGGAAAGCCATGGACTGGAAAGAATAAGCTCTTGCAGTATTAACTTATTTAATACTTCGATACTGTAACAGATTAAAAAAAAACAAAAACCAAACCTTGTACAAAGACCTTTTCCCACAGTGGTTTTAAGGCAGAACCAAAATTGGTTTACATCAGTGAAGCCCTCTAAGTGAAATCTATAACTGGGTCAGAAATTGTGTCTTGGGAAGAAGAGTTGGTATTCCTTAACTCCTGAGCTTCAAAGAAACTTTAAGGAAGTTTCTTTAATGTTTCCTTCAACAGACCTCAAATAATCCTCAAATGCTGCCATCTTACACTGACCCAAACAGAACAGGCTAAAGGGAATCAAACCCCTCCTAACAACCACAGATGCTGGGAGATCACTGATGTGAGTTACAGAGGCTCCCTACCACTTGCCTCAATAGTATTTACTTGAAAAAAGATGAAGTGGCATTACTTGGCAAATTTAGTTCCAGTGAAAGGCCTGGTAACCCCCACTTTACAGGCAGGGGAGAAACATACATTTACAAGCTAGAGCAAAGCAGCATCTATGTTAAACACCAGAAGGGTTGAAGTCTATCTTGACAACAGAGTAACAGCACTCAGCAGGCTTACGGCAAGATGGAAGAAGTATGACATTTCTTCTAGGGCTCCAATACTTTCATAAGCGGTCTAAAACATACACAGATGTCCTGGCTTCAACTGACATGTACGGAAAGGGAATCTTTTCAGCAGAAAGCAGGGGTGGAAAAGCTGAGGGACCTGCTACGAGAACCAAAATCCCTTCAATAAACTCAAACCACAACTGTCCTTCAAGTAGACAAATAGTAAGGCAGGACAATTACTGTCACTAGAAATAGTTTGAAAGACAGAAAAACAGTGCTCTGCATTCAAAAGAGACTGATCCTAAATGAAGGATTAGGATATAACAATGAGCAATGCAAACAAAGGCTGGAGCAACAGCGTCCTGACAGTGGAAGAGCTATTGACTTGGTGCACACAACTCAAATATTTCCAGTATTTCAGGATACAATTTTCCAAGCCTAGTTTCTCCAGCAGATACACACTTCCATGCTATTCTCTGCTGTTCATGAGTATTTTTGGCTTGTCAACATAAGTATGGATTTTAAAAGGCTGGGAATTGGACTTGCAAACAATATTTGATAAAATCCTTTTACACTACTAAGAAAATTGAGGTTTATTAGGAGAGCATTTATGCAGATTAGAAAGCAGCAGAGAGAGACAGAAAATACATGAGAACAAAAGAAACAGCTTTCAATAAGGCAACAAAAAAAACAACAACAAAAAAAGATCAAGGGAGGGATGCCCTCAGCTCTATACCGGGATAGCAATGATTCATATACTCTTGAATGAACTGGCAAGACATGAAGGCACCACCTCCTCCCCCTCCCCACCCCCCCCAAAAAAACCCCTGAATAGCTAAAATCCACAGATGACAAAATTATTTACAGTTGGTCAAAACCAGAGAAGACTGGAAAGAATTCCTGATGAACCATGCAAGCCCAGGCCAAGGGGCAAATTAAATCCTCTGCAGTTCAATAAAAAGCGAAGTGCATTTAAATGAAAAATGTGAAGCACTCAAAACTGATTGTTGGGTTTAACAGTTCTGGAGTAACTCAATATTTGAATCAAGTCTTCAGCAAATAAATGAAAAACACTGCTAGATATGCAGATACAACTTAAAAATATACTTTTTTTTTTTCCTCCATTTTAAAGACGGAAACATTCATATGATTACCTAAAGGATAAGACCTACAACACTGTTGTGCCACTGTATAAATCAGAAACGTGTTCTCCATCGGAGTGCTTGTGTTCAGCTCTTATCATCTGATCTTTTCTTGAGATAGCAGATGTAGTAAAAGGTTCAGAAAATGGGGACAAGAATAATTCCAAAGACATATTTCTGTACAGAAAGAGACAGAGAAGTTTGAAGCAACCACACTAACAGGAAATGGATAAATTAGCAAGGACATAAAAAAAAAAAAAAGAGATGTGGAAAAAAGACTAGAGTGCTTCTATACATTCTCCTCATGCAGAAGCAAGGGCGTCTTTGAAACAGCAATACCCTTAAAGCTGCTAAAAGGAAATGTGTGTTTGCTTAGTTTGTTTGGTTCTGTGGCAGTGCTCTGTTGTTTTTTTTTATTTTATTTTTATTCAGTGCTCCGTTTGCACAATATTTTGCCACAAGCTATAACGAAGACCTCTGAAAGAGTCAGAGGACAGTTTTATATAGCTCATGACAACAAGTAATTTACTTTAGGAAAGGGAAAGATCAGAAACGCCCACCTGTCCACTCTGTATTTGCAAAATCTAAGATTTTCATGGTACAGGACCAAACTAACAGAAAAGGCTCAGAATTTTCACTTTGGGACTTGAACATAACTGTCTACCTTTGGACAAAGGACATGTTAAAGTATCAGGTATGGCCCTTGCAAACAGTAGGCAAAGGACACACACACAGGTTGCAGAACTGGTCCATTAAGATACCTAACCCTCTGCAGAAGTGTGGAGTTGTATGTCCAAACAGTAAAGCAGAGGAAGCCAGGAACAAGGAAACACATACAGCTTTATTACGAGGCTTCAGCCTAAGGATGCTAGATATAAGGCAGTTGTGCCCTCTCTTCAGAAGTGGTCTTTGCAATGTTTGGGACAAGAAACTGCATTGATTTCTCATGAGAGGGCTGACACCGAAGAAGCTGCTTGGTTGCATCAGGGCAGTGCCACTGCAGTGGTCCGGCACAAACCACATCCTTCAGACACCATCCCTTTGCAGTGTTCACAGAAGTACTCATACACAAGGTATTTACAACAGGAGCAAGGTATTTTTGCCATTAGTACTACAGTGTACACTCTTCACCAACTTATTCCTTTAGTGTATGAACCCCGTGTTATGCATGACAGCATGAGAGATTTTTTGTATCTAGAAACCACCCCAGAACTAGGTTAGCCTGGCAGGCTTGCAGCACTTCATTTACATATGAGTCAATCCTTCTGCAATACAAACATTAGTGATGCATTCCCCACTGTCCTTCTATTTATACTTACTATTTAACCTGCAGGCATCCCGAGTTAATTAAACAAATCAATCCCATTGAGATAATTGTGTCTCAAGCAAATTAACACAATTAGCCTTTTAAAAAGGAAATCCAAGCACTACCCACTGTATTTCTTCATATAAATCATGTGCTTGTTCCTCCAACTCTAGGTTCATGGCTATCTAGGAATCTGCATTAAAATGACAAGTATAATGACACATGAAACTGGCTGATGTGTGACTGTTACAGCCAGCAGCTTCTCTGTTTGCATCATTCACTTCCACTGAAATCAGAGGTGCCCATCAGAAAGAAACGTCCTTAGAGGAGAAAGAAGCAAGGAAGGATCCCACTGCACTGGACACTTGACAGCTGTATCACTTTGAGGACAATCCCTGCTCCAAAACAGTACATTACACTGGCACTTACAACCACGGCAAGATAAGCAGTAAGCTAGTTAATTGGATATACCGTGGGTTAGAGGCATTCTTAATGCTTTCTTGTCCAGCTCAAGTTTACAGAAATCCCTCTGGAACAAAGCTGAAGTTCTACAAATGACATCCTCGTAGCCATCCTTTCAGAGACCTGCACCTCCATCCCTCGTGCACTGAAGCCACTGTGGTGGTTTAACAGACACCATCATCCTTGTCCACCTGCTGTGTTTTCAGGGTGTTTTCGTTCCCTGGGGCAGCCTCAGAGTAACCCAACATACCTCAGCCTCCCTGGTCACAGCCCACCCTCCCTCCAAGTTCTCAACCACCCTGTACCAGCGTGGCCAAGGCAGGGGCAGGCATCCTTTTCTACCAGTCCTGGTAACAGAAGATGCCACAACTTTTGGCTGAAAGCTAGAGACATCTCCAGCTACTACAGGTACATTGAGCAGAGCTACTCTGTCAGAGCCTCTAAGGAAAAGCGGTGAGAAGCGCCGAGCACACTGCACCCAAAACCAGAAAACTTAGTAAGAGGCCAGTGTGCAAAACCATGACCTCGTCAGCTGAAGCATCAAGCCCACTCTTTCAAGAGACAGTAAAACATCTATGCAGTACACTTGCGATGCTGCAGACTAAGACCTCACAGTCGCCGGCGACGGTTACTGCGTTATTTCACATGAGCCTGTGAGCAGCAAAGGTTGCTTGAGTGCAGGAGACTCCATTTCACAGCTCGTGAGAAACTGCTGAGCAGAGGCAGGAAAGTGTGCGTGTGTGTATGTGCGTGCGGGAGAGACAGAGAAAAAGCTGTTAACGAACCTAACCAGTAATAACTGTCTTCTCATTTCTCTCGGCAGATGATTCAAGGAGGGGTGAGCCGCTCCTCCTGGTGCCTCCCGCCGGCTGCTAGGCAACTGCAGCAGCAGCGCAGGGGCAGGAGGGCATCCAGCATTAACTTCTTTCTCTTTTTGAGGGAATTAAAAAGGCTTACTAGTACATTAGCTGCAAAACTGGTAACTGGTACTAAGTTCCCAAGAATAATTACAGGGAGAGAAAAGGGGAAGAGAAGTGATGGGGGGAGAGGAGAGGACAGCAGGGGACCAGGCTGGCGCACTGCTGCCTGGGCGCCATGGACCGACGAGGGAGGGCATGCAGAAAGTAATTTAATGGAAGACTCCCCATCCTCTTTGCAAAAGGAAAATACAGCATTTCTTTGGTTTTTTTAACATACCAAAACTAAAGCATTTTTCCCTCTCGGCACAGTGCTCACCCATGTGGCACTGTAACCAATGTATCACATCGACTCAGGAAACGTGGCTAAGATGGTAACGGTGCTGCTGCCTCCGCAGTCGCTCCAAACATGCCTCCGGACCATGCTGCCCAGCAACCAGGTCAGCCAGCCTCCCACCTTGCCCAGGGCTCCACTGCCAATTTGCCCCGCAGAGCTCCCAGCCTTGACCCCAGCCAGCTGCCCCCCTCACGGAGCTAGCAGTATCCAGCCATGGACCATACGGAAAAACAGGTTACTGAAACGGGCTGGGTGACAAACTAGCCTTCTCCTCATGGAAAATTATTTTTCCAACTTGGATCTTTTCAGTGCTTGGTTCACCGGACAGCCATGCAAGTGGGTCAGTCAGCACAAGCAAGGCTGACCCCTTCAGCCACCCCCTGGTGGGCCATGAATCTGCAGTCCCCCAAGGTGGCAGCTTCTCCTGTGCCACCAAAATGCTCCCCGTGCTCACACAGGAGATCGCAGGCATGTGGCAAGAAGTAACTAGGTGGGATGCTTCAAAGGTGGTATTAACATTTTGCAGAGGGTACACAGTTTACACTCAGTGTTGCCACTGACTATCCTAAAGAGCTGGAGAAGCTTCCCTAGTGTCCTGTTACAGAACACACTAAAGGAGTGTCCTACACAAAAACAAGCCTTCAAGTGAGTCCTACTCAAACTGCGCAGACAAGCAAGGGAAGAGGTTAGCCCCAAAGTCACGTACTGGGCCAAACACGCAATCATCCCCCATTTCTTGTATGACCATTGTGAATTGCACACTGCACTTAGCATTTTCATTACCTCCACAAACCAGTGACATAATCAGGAACTAGTTCTTATTTTAAAAAAAAAAAAAAAAAAGTACTGTCTTAAAAAAATATGTACTCTTCAGGAAAGATAGAAGAAGCAAACTTAACTTATATGGCACATAAGTCTTCCACTAACCTGATTTTACACAGCACAAATAGCAGAATGCTCAGATACAAAGATACCTACTCACTATAAAATGAACTTAACATGGTATCATCTCAAAATAAACAGCAAAAACTTTTACATATGTATCTATGTATCATTTATGAGTCAGTCAAAATGGATAACAGATATAGTAGGAATACAAAAGTACTTTATTACAGGGCAGCCTGGGAAAAGGGATAGATATCTTGGAGTGTATTTAGTAAACTAGTTCTGTGACACAGGATCCACAGATGCAGATGTCCTGTCAAAGAATTCATTATTTACAAATATACTACAGAACACTCCATTTGCAATAAAGTACCATAAATAATTCACACTCAATACATGTCAGAAGTGAAGGCAGTGACATTTTCTCTGCCATCCTCATGAAGTCCCCCATACTCAGTGAAACAGAGCTCTGCTATAACATCGTAAACGCAACAAGTACACTGAATTTTCATTAAAACACAACACTTCATTCTCCACAAAAAGCCTCCCCACCAACACAATTTAGATAGAGACTTCTACACAAGCATTGCCACTGTGGGGACAAGAAATGCAATTCATTTGTTTTTAAAGACATTAAATTTCACATATGAATTTTCTTTTTCCCCCGTGAATAATATCGAATTGCCAACTTAGGTCCACTGCCCAGGTGCAGCAGTGTTGCACAGCTCTATCTTGTGTCCTCTGCTCCAACCCAAAGCAGCAAATCCAGAGGCAGGCAAGAAACTCAACTAGTGTGCTCTCCATCTCTCTGTGGAGACATTGGGCAACGCTTATTGCAAAAAGTGTGCCAGAAGTTTGACACAGTGATGAAAACATGCCTTTATTTAAAATTAGATTAAGACAAACTTTATTTTATATGGGTAAACAAACAGTCACCAGAAAAAAAAGTCCAGTTGCTACTGATACGGAATGACTCTGGAGAACCTACCTAACAGTGGAGGGTCCCTAGCACATGAGCTTTTAGTTTTCCATGACCTGTGCAAATTCACCTATTTCCCAAAAGATCAAGTAGAAATTGCATAAACCCCTTGATCATAAGTTCATTTTCCTCTCTATTCTACTTGTCCTGTTCTTTACTCCAGCAGGATACCTGCATGGATGTAAAACTTTGTTTGGCTGACTCCTTTCATCTTCCTAAAAAAAACCCAAACAAAAACCCCCAACCCCCAAATACTGAAAAAAAAAGCCAGAGACCCTCAGAACTCTCCCTGCTCTAAGTACAGATGCCCTCTCCACATGGATGGGTACAAAGGACTTAAATTCTGTTTTCTCCCTTTTGAGTCATGAATCAAAAACCAGCAGATTTGCCAAAGAGAGAAAAGAAACAACAAAACAGAAAACCTCACCAGCCTACTAGAGATGGTACTGGGAATAAATATGAGCACAAACACCAGACTTGGCTGGTACATCATTTCACAGCATCAGGTGGTCTCTAACCACCTCCCACAGACCTGGAAAGCTGAACAGACCATTGCGATCACCTGTCTGACCTTCCACCCAAGGGGTGCCACAGACCTATATGCAGATACACTACTTGTTAAAGTGCAGAACATATACACATTAGCAATAATCTCCCTTGCTAAAAAGGGAGTTCTAACTCACAAGCAAGTGATCAAGAATCCATCACATCCAAAGGGAGTTGTTTCGGTGAGTAATTTATCCTATTTAATAATTTGTGTGTTACAACTAGCCCAGATTCATCCGGTTTCAACTTTCAGCTATTCGATCTCATTACACCTCCTCCTACTAAACTGAAAAGCTTTGTACTTTCTTTCCTCAACAGATATTTGCAAAATACAGCTCAGCCACTTCACTTAAAGTAAGCATGCTAGGCTTTTTATTAAAAAAAAAAAAAAAGCCTAACAGTAAACCAGATTTTCCAACTGTAATTGATCTCTCAGCTCCCTAAAGCCTTTTTTTTTTTTTTTTCCCTTTTTAAAGCATTTTTTAATAAAGCAGGCATGTAAGAACTGGACTTCATATTCCAGTAATGATCCTGTGCCATCATACACTGGTAAAATACTATCAACTCCTACAAGACATGTTTGACTTTTGCATCCAAAGACCATATCCATTCTTTTAGTAGCGCTGCAAGGATTCTGTATTTTGTTAGCTTTTTGCCATCACCCCACCTCCCTTCCAATGTAAACTGCTCTCCAGAATGTAGCAAGCCCTTCCCTCTGCATAATGTACAGAGGTGGACTAGTCTGTGCTAAAACTCATACTACTCAAATAAGTCCATACCAAAAGGATATTAATCTCATGTGACAAAGGACATGTCATTATTTGTCATACCCCTGATTTTTTGGTGGCATTTTCAAATTTAAGAAAAAATAACTTTGTTCAGAATAATTTTCAGTGATCTTGAAATAAAATTATCTCATTTCTACCAACTAAAGGCTTCTATTTACTTCTCCCTTCCCTTTCCACATAATCCCATTGCCTCATCACCCATTTATACTCACTGCCATTATTTCTCTATTGCTTCATACATGTAGACATACATAAATGTGAGAGAAGTCCCGGTATAAAATGTGTTCCTCTCTGCAGAAAAATGCTGGAGAGAACTGCGTATATATTTAATGTCCTCACAAGCAACAGTATGGCATACTGTTGTATACTGGTCCATTCTGAGCACTGAATACAGTATTCTTAAACGTAACCGTCACTTTCCCCTCACAGAAAAGCTTCATGAGTTAAAACATATCCCAGTTAAGTGAATGCAGGATTGCGGTTTGTTATTTTGTTTTGGGTTGTTTTTTTTAAATGTAGTATCTAATAAAGCATCAGCAACATTAACATTATGGTTATTAGTTTACTTAATATGATGATGTTCCATTAGACAAAAAGATAATACAATTGCAGGCTGGAAATTAACTATGGAAACATGTTGATATGGTTATATGGAGTCATGAAACTTTTACAAATGCAGGAGCGCTGTATCTACAATACAGTTTAAACAAGTTAACTTATTTCAACTGTATATACATAATAAACTTTTGGTCTATGCTGTCATATCAGATACTCATTCTTCCAATACAAAAGTCTTTTTGTTTTGTTTTTTTATATACAATAAAACATTTAGTGATTATTAAAAAAAACCTATGGCTGAAGTTGAGTCAGAACAACTTGTCAGAACACAGTGCTTCTTGTGCTTTCAGCTCAAAAAAGAGAATTCATATCATTAAATAGCAGTAATATTTATAGACAAAAGTACCAATTTAGTTGTACTACTTCTGCTTTTCTAGAGTAAGAGAACTTTATCTTTTAGACAAATGACACTGGCATTTCAATGGTGTACTGGAAAAGTAGCATGCATAAAGAGGAGCAGGGCCAGAAGAATCCAAACTGATTGTCACAATGGAGCTGGATGTCAGTTGGTCACAGTCTGTATGAGACACCTCGAAAAGCAGGGGTCTAGACACCAGACCCATGTACCAAATGCTGCTTTGGCCACATGGATTTATTTAGGGGACAGAAACACCATAATGTAGACCTAAAGGTGTTCTTTTCCTAGGCTAAAGTTTAACAGAACTTTAATTTTTTAACAAAGGTCAAAGAGGCTTCAACACATCTCCTCAAGTTAGCGTTGCTTAAGGAAAACCAGTGCAGCCATTTGTTGAACCCTAGTTCAACAGCAGAATTAATTACCAGAATTAATTACTAGCCACAAAGCCTTCCCTAGGATATTTAACTGATTAGCTAAGAACATATGTACCAGAGCTCACGTAAAAATAAAATGCTTCATTGGTCAGAACTAACAAAGGACAGCCAACTTGCCATCAGAACGCCCTGATCATCACATAGTTGCTCCTAAACAGCTAAGTTGAGGACTCACTTCTCTGAATAAGAGGGTTTTGGGTTTTTTTGTGTTTTGACCTCCATCACAAAGTTAGAATAGCAGTTTCCTCATTTCTGAGCATGCTGGTATCCCAAGCAAGGGAGAAGCAGGCCTTTCACTTCTCACCTGCTCACAGGAAGTTTACACCTCACGCTGTTACCAAGTAAAATAACTGAAATAAAGCAAGAAGCTCCAGCCATCCAAGATGGCATGAATCTTTCCCATTCTCTGTCAGCTGGCTTCAAGTGAACCAAGAGATTTTTGTAAGCCCATATCAAGCATCTGCCAGAAACGGACCCTGGGCAAGGCAGACAGAGACACTCCAAAGCTGGGGACAGCTCAGACAGGACAGGAAAGATATCCCATCCCCCCACAAAGAGGGCCTGCATCTCAGTGACATTGAGCAGAGCAGATAAAGGCATCACTTGAAAGGACAACCCTACTGTGGACATGCATCTTGAAGTGCTGCTAATTGTTATTCTGCTGCTGGGTTGCATATTGGCCTTTTTTTCAGCTTTTGAAGTATGATCCAAACGGCAAAGTAGGCTGAGAGACCATTTCTTGTAACTTCAGATTTCTAATATAGGTTCCAGCCAGTCACTTAGCTCTGCGCTTGTCTTTTGTGGTTGCATGTATTTCCTATTTAAGAAAAGGACTATAGCAGTTCCTGGTTTGTCACATTTTCTTCAAATAAAGCATTTGAGCAGCAGCTTCCTCTGCTGTGCATTACTCTGCATTGGTGAACACTCTGTTCCCTCTCACCCTGCTCAGAAACACTCACCTACCTACAAACAGGCACAAGGGAACAAGATGAAGGATTTCAAAACCACACCCATGATGACAGTCCATGGTATTTTTCCTCCATACCTAGATTTCAATCCTCCCTCCTCCATCTGCACCATCCAGCTCTTTCAAAATAACGAGCAAACGTTTCTCCAGCTTCACAAATCTGGCACACTTCATTTTCCTTGTCATTTAAGAGATACACACAAACTATTTGGTATTAATAGTAAGAACACTGTGCACTTTGTAAAGCTTTATTCAAAGCATCCTGTGATCTTCCACTGAAAGCATTAATTTGGCACCTTCACAGTACTTCTGAGGCACATATTATAATTCATCTCATGCAGGTGGAAACTCAGAGGCACACTCGGTCTGAAGTGATTTGCTGTTGGGCTAACCACCAGAATAACTCGTGTCCCACCTCCCCAAATTAATTCTGTACTTCAGCACTTCTGGCCAGTGCTTGCTCCAGTGGTTCCTGCCCCACACCTAACTTCAGAAGAAGTTGTCCCTTCCCTCCTCTATTACCACACCTATGTAAGTCTCTGACAGAACTTCTCAGACATCTTTTTTTCCCCAAGGATTTCCTGAGATTAAGTAATTAAATCATTAAGGAAGAAGTTCATCACCTGCTAAGGAAACTACTTATACAAACAACATGCTCACCAACAGCAACCTGTATGGCTGTGTCTCTACATCCCAGATACCAGTCACACTGGCTGAACATGGAAAGCTGACGTTAACCCCTTCCAAATGAAAAGAATACTCTGAGGGTCTGGTCTTTAAAAATAATTTCCCCGGATAAGCGAGAGTCTGCTAGTAAAATATCACGTAAGTCTCAATTTGTTTTAAATGGGAGAAAAAGAACATAGAAGGTCAGTCTCTCTATCTCCTTCAACTATTCATCAGATGCACTTTTATGTAATTGTATAACAGTATTTCTTTGATAAGAAGTAAATATAAACATATACAAAAGGGGACAAGCAACCAGAAAAGGATTAACACTTCAATATTACGGCAACATCTGAAAACATAAGGAAATAATTTCAAATTTAATCAGTAGTGAAAACTAAAATCATGTATGAAAAGGCAGCAGGCTAAGCAAATGTGAACTTGTCTTGCATGACAGACAGCACAGGAGTTCCTAACTGTATATGACTCACTAGTGCTTAAACAGCATTACTTGTTTTGATTCTTGCACCAGGATCCACCAACATGACATCTGCACACACAGCCCTCTTTCTTGTTTTAATAAAAGTACTTTAATAATGTGAGAGAACACCTTGTCATTAACCACTGTCAGCTATGGGTTTGGTGAACAGTGGCCATTGCTACTTTTACTCAAACCTCATGCAACAACAGGTCTTGCCAAAAACCAATGACAGAACTTCAGGTTATCCTACAGATGACCCTTAAGTACCTGCTGAAATCTAAATTAAACAATAGTTTTCACTTCCTTTTGTGTCTCAAGTAGTCAGAGCCACAAAGCATCTCAAGACTCCACTCTTCACAAGGGTATTCAGAGCATGCCATCTCATCCTTTTCGTCCCTGCGCAACATGTCTGAAAACTGGAGAAACAAGAACACTCTCTCATCTGGCTCCAACCCTCAAACCAGAACTGAGGAGCAACAGCTGGTCTCTCTGAATAAGTGACACATGGAGCATGCATTTATCAATTGCTGGAGACATAATGCAGACACTACTCGATGGCTCTCCAACAACCTCTCTTGGTAGAAATGGGAAGCTTTCTAGACAGCATGGTCCATCCAGAATATCATCAAAGGAAAAAGTTACACAGCAAGCTGCACAGGTACATCCCAAGCACATTTTTCATGTTTTTCAATCAGTAAAAGCTTGTTGGATATCCTTCTAGCCTTGTGTCAAATAGTTCAACTGAGTTTTGTTAGTGGGATTGATGGTATAACTAGTTCAACTTCAGAGAACACTTCTAGTGAAGACTTCATCATCACCCCCTCTTAAGGCTACAAAAGGGTGTAGTATTTTAAGCTGCAAGCCAACAGAAGAAAGGAGAGAGGAAAAGGACAGGAGAATTTGTTCTTCCAAGTTGTCTATTCAAGAAACCCAGTAGAAGTTTAAGTGGGACATAGTCAAGTCTGCTCATTTGCCTGTCTGGTTTTAATAGCACAGACTAGGATAAGGGCCAGAGCGTACACTTTTCCTTTGCATAAGAAAAAGCATGCAATCATTAGTATAACATTCAAGTTTTCAAACCAACAATGCACAGAATCAAAGCGACACCACTAGTATTTATTAGAGGTAAAATTCATCTGAGCCTATGACAGACAGACCAAATGTAGAGTATTCCCTGACCATCAGAAGATGGCTTTGGTGGGAGGGTACCGCTACTCCAGTCCCCACAGGCTTCCTACGCTAAGCAAATTACTCAAGTCACTTCAAGAAATGGGCAGAGTGAGATGCATAAAATCAGGCTGTGCACAACATCCCTACAGAAGTAAAGGTCTTGACCTTTTTAATCTCCAGGAGGTGTGTTCAAATACTATGCTCACAGGCAACTATTAGAATAAATCATGAAAGCAATATACTGTTAAGGCTCAGCATCTGAAAGCGAAAGGCTAATGAAGTCCTAAAGCAACAAGCTTTTTTTCCTCCTGATAAAATGGAGGAGGAAAAACAGACCCAACCCTGTTGGCACACTTTGTAGACAAATTCCTTTTGACAATTTATGAACTTTTTTGTTCCTCCTGTTTAACAAAATTCCTTCAACAGTATAGAAGTTAGCAACATAGCTATCTCAGAAGAGGTTAAGTTGCTCTATTCCTTATTGGTAAGCAGTGCACAGACAAAAAAAACCACCCGCAGGAAATTGAGAGCTATTCATTTAGTTTTAGCCAAGTCTTTGCAAGACTGTACCTTTTGACTATTAGTTGATGGTAAATGTGCAACTGTCTGGTACTTAATCTCATATAAGAACTAGACCAAAAAAAGTATCAACGTTAAATTTTACCTTCAAAAAAGAACACAAGTGGTATGAGTACAATTCTCTAGAAAAATGCTAGTTAGCAAAACCAAAACAACTACTCCCCCACATACATGCAATATTTAAAAGAAAGAATTCAAAGCTGCAATTATGTTCACACAAACCCAAACTGCAAAGTACAAGAAGTTCAATTCAGGGATTCAAAATCCTTTAAGTGTCATCTCTAATGACACCATGTACCCAACTTCCTCTCATATTTTTTCTTTGGTATTTTGGGGGCCTGATGAGATGCTGTCCATTGCCATTACCAGGGATCTGAAAGAAAATACGACATCACTTCTTGTCATCTGCACAGAACATGAAACCTGGAGCAACAGTAAGCAAAACTCAAATCAGGTTACTTTCTGGTAAAGTATATGTTTTGCTAGGTATAGTTTATCTGAACAACAGCTGGTTTTAATAGAGCAATAACACAAAAGTTACAAACTCCTAGGACTACAAAAAGAACCACAACAGTTACCCTTGGGGAATTGCATTGGAAAGGCAACAATCCTGTAAAAAAGACGGGGGGTCACTGCAGACACAATCTAGATGCTAAACTTCCTGCACAAATCTGCAGCTAAGCAAGGAAACATAGCCTCTGGATGGATAAGAACATTATTTTGAATAAGGCAAGGCAGGGAGGGAGAGTATTATCTAAAGAACAGTAACAGCAAGAGCAACATGCATTTCTGGTCTATTCACTTCAGAAAAGAAAATACCACAAGAACAGCTAATGATTCAGAAAATACATCTTGTATCGAGAGTTTAAAAAGTCTGCATATTTGGCTTATCAAAGAGGATAATGGTTATCAGTGACTTACAAAATGGCTAAATGTCTCTACCAAAATTTAGTCAGAAGTTAAGAATACATTAGCCAAAACTAGGCCCCAAAAAGATGCTCCTGGGCAGAGGAAAAAGGTTTGAAGAGTTCAGAATTAATCTCCTCTGCCTGACTGTACATAATTACAGTTGACTGATGACATGTAGTATGCTCAGAAGCTCATCAACAGCAAGCTTTCAAAATGCAGTAACCAGAAGAACCACTTTCTATCTTATCCAGCTGACTAAAACCCTGTACAATTTCTCTGGCATTTACATCCCCATTTTGCAGCAACGCTATCCATTCAGAAATACAGACCTCTGCATTTAGGTAACTCCAACCACTATGGCTCTTGGAGCATATCTCTTCAGAAGCACCAGCTGCTCCCTGAATATTAAAATCAAAGTTCATTTGCCTTCAAAGTGCTCCACAGCCTTAGTTCAGGGTATTCAAGGCTTTTCCCAGAGCTCCAGGACAGACTGTGATCCACTGTTCTGCTGCTTAGCTACTGTTAATTGGTATTGGAGACTCAAATTTCTGTGTGTCTAAATGAGGAACATGAAGAGATTTCCAAGTAGAATCACTCATGGCAGATCTGAGCACCAAAGCTTATGATACCCAGATCTTTCTCTCAACACTTTTTAACTCATAGCAACTTATATTAAACAAACACACCTGGAAAATGCGTTATATTACATCCCTCCATGGATAAAGAAAAACAAAAAAAAGTTTGCCATACTACTACTACTACAATCATGAACAAAACATCTAAGAATCTCTATAGCACAAAATAGAATTGCCTAAAATTCTTCCAGAGGCAAATTATTGTAATTTACAACTGGGACGTCTCCTGTCATTTATAGTCAGGAGTGGGTATCTCCGTAGAGTAACAACAGAAGTTGGGAGTTCATGATCTGCACTAGTAAGACAGGAAGAACAGACACCAGAAGCTCACTGTAGGGACAGAAGTCTATGAATGTATTTCACAGAATATGTTTTCTAAAACTAAAGCCCATTCCTCAGAGTTTATGAAGTCCACAAGTCATGAGTAGCCCCTGTAATTTCAAGGCACACTGGCTGAGCATCAAGAGGGCAACCAGAGAGTAGACAAGAGTCACAGTTGGCTTTGCTTCTTGGGCTGCAGACTGGCACCCACCCAGCAAGAACACCGATGGCTGCCTGCCCCACACAACCCCACCACCCAAGTGGGTGGACTAGGGAAAGCCCTCAGCTTCTTAACACATCAGCTCTTTCAACAGGAGCAGGAAGTTACCACCTGCAGCTGGGGTGTCAATCATGAACCAAGACAGCACATTTTTTGTGGGAGACTAGCAGCAAACAAGCTTCATGCTGTTCTCAGAGCTCTGTCTGGGTACCTTAACTAATATTTTCCTTTAATTTAACATCTAGGGGCTTTTAAGTTTAATCTCATATGTTAATTCTGCAACTTTTCACTCACTGGGCTCTGGCCAACATTATTTTTAGGTTTAAAAAAAACAAAAAACCCCCCCAAAAACCCCAAACCAAAATAAAAAAACCAAAAAACAAACAAAAAACAAACAAAAACCCCCAAAAAACAAAAAAAACCAAAAAACCAAAAAACAAACAAAAAACACCAAACAAAAACCAAAAAAACCCCCCAAAACCGACAAAAAACCCAACCCCCCCCAAAAAACAAAAAACAAACAAAAAACAAAAAAAAACCAAAAACCAAACAAAAAAACCCAAAACACAACCACCACCACCCCCCCCCCCCAAAAAAAAAACAACCAAAAACCAAACAAAAAACCCAGCAAGTTACTGGCATGTTTTAGGTTGGCAACCAAGCCAGAGCCTGGAAACTACGCAGCCTCCATGCAGAATGGGTTTCAGAGAAAAAAGCAGGACATTTCTCTATCTCATTGCACCAGCAGCAAACCTTTAGCCTCACTGCTAGGATTTCACCTACAGCCTCAACTAAAATTTCCCTTTTAACTGTATTTGGTACCCTGCCTTTAATTCATTTAGGAAAGGTTTGATATGAAGAGTGGACAGTCAAGAAGGGAGTTGTGGAGAGGAAGGAAAAGGGGAGGAGAGGGGGCCAAGATTCAAATGGTCGGTAGTGGTGGTTAGCACTTTGGTACCAAGAGTCAATCTGATCTGTTTCATAAGTTAACAGGAAAAAAACCCCAAACAGTCCCCACAACCTGTTGTGTTCTTGTAGCCAGGGTTTCTTAACAAAAGCCAAGAGGCCTCTCCATACCAATGGTAACAATACATGGCAGGACCTTGACATCTGAAGCACAATAATTAATCATTTCAACAGTAAGTTACAAAGGAGTATCATCCCCTTTTTACTGACAAGGGAGCTGACTCAAAGACGACCAAGGGAGTTGCCCAAAACCACAACACCAGTCATTAGCAGAGCTGCAGTTAGAAGTTCCTGACTGCCAGTGATATTTTCAAGCACTGAAATTGGTGGCCACCCCGCAGCCACAGAACTGGTACCCTGCGCACTCGCCATGTAGAGGGTCACCTGCTCCCCACATGATGCCTCCAAGCTCCAGTCACGCCACCAACATCAGAGAAGAAAGAAAGAAAGAAGGGTGCGTCCAGCCAGGGTGGTGGGCTCAGTGATGAGCAGCAGCAGTGATGCCCATGTCACCCTGCAGACCTGCTCTGGCAGGTGCCTACCCCAAAGGGCCAGCTGCAACCCCCAGGGTCTGCCCTATAGGCTCCCCCTGTGCCTGCATGCCTGTTGGAGCCCAGGGAACTTGGGTCAGAAGAATAACCCTAAGGAGAAGTCAGAGCTAGTAGTTTCACCAGGTTTAGGACCTTGCATTGGCTCACTGAGTGGGGTGGGGTGAAAGACAGGCAACATGCATCCCAGAGACTGCAACACTAAACTACACCCAACTTTGTTTGCGCTTTACATACTCCAAGGCGAACTTCAGATCAGTTCGACCCTCAAGCAAAAGCTGAAATGGCTCTTTCCATCTTAGCCCTATAGCTTTAATGTGCATTTTACAGTACTGATTTCAGTTTCTCTCAAAAACTACTTACTTCTTACAGAACCAGCTCACAACAAGGATATTTCACAGCGAAAGGTGGCCTTTTTTGTAAGGGTAGTTTGAAAGTATTAAATAGGTTAATTTTCCATCTCAATTTTTATAGAAGCAGCACAATTCTTATAACAAGCAGCTTGGGAAACCCAGTGTGACAGAGACGGGGAGGGGGAAGTGTGTTGCCACTTTTACATTAAAAGCAGAACCACAGAAATTTGCTTTTCGTAACATGATTAGTCTTAATTTATATATAAACTTACATCTAGGCCTCTGTTATATAGCTGAATGTATTCCCCTGCTTTCTATATTCTGCCTGGTACCTGCCTATACCGAGTTCTCCAGACATTCCTTCCAACTCACTTGATCCTTTGAAGCTGACAGTTATCTACACATTCAGGCACTGAAGTAATTTATTCTTTTAGAAGTGTTAAGCATTTACAACTTGCAACATCAGATCGTGCAAATATTCAAATTTTCTGGAAGAAAAAGAAAAGGAAAAAACATTTACCTTGATGTCTACATTTACGTAGATATTTTCTCCACCCACCCACTCCCAACTTTGTTATCTAGAGGCTTTTCCTTATGCATGAGATATTTCCCATTTTTCTCCCTGTGCTTTCCAGGTACTTTCCACATATTGTGACAAACCAGCTAAATAACACAAGAAAAGGAACTCAAATTACCTGTTACTGTTTAATTGAAATTAGCTTTCTTATTTTGAAAGTTTGCCTAAGATGGCTTCTGTGGAGACAAAAATATTCATAGGCAATGTCAAAGGAAGTTATTAAAACTAGCAGTGATGCAAGAGTTTTGCACTGATGTGCACTAACACAGGAAGAAACCACAAGGTACCAGTTTAGACAGAAATAATTCCTGGACTTTGCCTCTATTTGATCTCATCCAAATCAAGCGCTACTCCCTGTAAAAAATAACAACAAAAACACACCGAAAACGCAAAAAACCACAAATACTTCAATGAGTTGCTGTAGTTCTGCATGTGTTAAACCAGGGTTTTCACTGCCAAGACTCATTAAAAAAGAACAACCAGAATACGTTTGCAAAACAGATTGCTCTTATAAAGTGCGTTAACAGCTATTAATAATATACATCAACCTACTCCTTTTCATATAATCAATATTAATTAGCAACCTAACTTGCAACTGTTAAGGCAAGCAACCTTGGAGCTGTAATTTGTCAGGTCTAAGCTAACGGTGGGTGAAAATAGGCCTGATAACAGTTACTTCCTTGTCATTTCCTTCCAAAAATGACACAATGCCATTTCAGCAATCAAAGTAATTTTTATCTCATAAACATACCTCTGAAAATAGATTAGGCCTTATAGAACGATTTTATATTTATGATTGAGCTATTGGGCAGACATCATATGAAACCTGACTTGGAGTTCACAAGGGGCCCAGGCTCCTTGGAAGGAAGTAAGATAAAGGCACAGGGAAATATGGGGAAAGAAAAAGAAAATATTGGGGGAGAGGTCTGGCAACATCACTGCAAGCTTGAAGTCTTATAATTTCATCATTAGGCTTCAGGCATATTAAAAAAAGCTATTAATTTTTTTTATTTGACCCCACAAGATTAGTCCCTGCACAGACTGGACCATCTCTCATTGCTTTAAATGGGACTAAAAGATAGCAACCTCTTTAATTGCAACGGCAGCAAGAAACATGTGAGTGCTTCAGAAGTACTCCCCCAGAAGAAGATAACAGCAGGGAACGAACAGGGTCAGGAAATATCCATGAAAACTGTAAGCAACCAAGGGAAAACAAGGACAGGAGGCACAGACAGGACCGGAGGGCATGTTTGGGGCAGGATCCAGATGCCTGTCTGGAAGGGAGGGAAACCCAAATGTAAATGGGGAGAGGGAATGCAGAAACAGAACAGAAGGTTAAAAAAATAAAATAAATAAAATAACACTGATGCCACAGTAGTAAAGGATAGTTGGAAGAATGAGGGTCACCTGACAGCTGTGGCCTTGAGAAGGAACATGACCAGGACAGCCACTTCTTGCAATACAGGAGAACCTGGAGTGGGACAGTGGCATTTCTCCAGCTCAGGCTGCTGGGGAAGGGATAAACGAAGCCCTCTCAGAGAAAAGGGGAACAAGATACACACATTCATAGCTCAGGATTAATTTCAAACCTGAGAAAGTATCACACAAAACGAGGCCAGAATATTTTCTTCTAGAGGTGAAAGACAAGAGCCAGTGGCAAGTGCTACTTCTTCCTCCCCAGAATCTCATTTTAAAGCCAGTCCTGCAATTGCTAGGGATCTGGCTCACAATTTGTACATGCTGGGGGCTGGTAATAAAGCTGTGGTGAGAGAAGGTGTCATGGCCTCAAGCTGCAGACCTTGCTAGAACCAGAGCCTCCCTGGTGGTTGTTTTATGAGTAAAGGGGAGAACGAGCTTGCCCTGGAAGAGACGGTACAACAGCAGCCAGCTGCTGTGCCACAAGAGCTGCCCACGTTATAGCACACAGATTTACCAATATCCACTTTGCAGAACAGTACTTAATATTAAACAATATATGGATACTATATATGCCTAATGCATGAGGAGTAACATCTCAGGAAAACACTAGCAGCTGAGTGAGCATGACTAAAGTGCTGTCCCATGTGCACGCCAAACAAGTCCCCAGCATTCCACTGACACTGGACAAATACACTTCATCAACTGAATCTGCTAGAACAAACCAGCCTGAACACAAGCATTTCTACCTATCCCATCCTGGCCATGCCGCTTCTCGATGAGAGCGTACACATACCATTGGTGACGCCACAGTGGGCACCGCACAGCCTCCAGCCGCAGCAATGCCAGAGGCAGGCATGCAATGGCAGCTGAACCGCCTGCGTGCAGAGGGGTGCTGGCGCAGGTCTGGCTGAACATGCTCTAAGAAGTCCTGAAAGCAATTTTAATTGCCCATTCTTGGAGCATAGGTAGACCAGTTCAAACACGTGCAAGTGAAGAAGCTCGTTTACATAACAAACAAGGCATGCATGCAAGGTGCTTTGTGTAATAGCACTGCAGACTGCAAGACCTCTCACCTGAAGAGCTGTATTTTACCAACTGTACACATACAAGACCACCTTCAGGTAGAGAGTAAGCCATTAAATAAAATATCAATAACACAATTCAACAATGGCATGAAAGAGGGTAGTTTGAATGGACAAAGCGCCTAACACTTGCAAAAAAACCTAAGCAGCAAGTAAGTCCGATTCTTGCATACTCCACACAGTGCCAAGAGCCGTTCAAAGTTTTCAGTTCTTGCTTGGGCAGCCATCCTCCAAAGGTTAACTCTACTTGGCAAACAAAACTTAAACGGGGAAAAAAAACAAAAACAAAACAAAAAAACCACCACCAAACCCTCAAGAGTGTCTACAAGGGCTAAATCTCTGAATCCAAGGAAGAAGTAATTTAGTCCTGGTCCTCATACAATGACATCATGCATCTATCTGTTTCCACTGCATTTTCCAACCAACATCCAAAAAGAACAACAGGGATTTTTGAGGCCTGTAAATAGCACAGAGCTCAGGAAGACAGAGGAGACAAAATGAAACATGTAAGTGATAGAGCTGGATAGTCACAGGGTAGATTGTAGGTTGAAAGACAGTGACAATCCCCGTGTAATACTACTACTGTGTTTGGCTGTTCGTTATTTGAATATGGTTATTCTAACACCTATGAGTTGTAAAGACATCTACTCCTCTCTGCCAGTGGAAGCCTCTGAACCAGAAACCGAAAACAAAAAAGTATCTAAACACTGACTTTTAAGAACACTATTAAAAAAAACACCAGCAAACCTACAGCTTCCTTCAGCACATTAGTGACAGCAAATATTTCAAACTCAAAACTAGAGGTTTTCTATTCATATACACTCCAGCCTAATAAAAATAGTCAGAATTCAAAAATATTGCAACAGGAAAAACAAGTTTTAAAGCGTAGAAGTTAAAACAGCTCAGAGATCTTTTTACCTTTCAAATGGGGGGGGGGGGCACAATATCTCAAAACTGACCAAAAATTCTAGCTCATCTGTTACTTTATAAAAAGCTCTAAATTAGTAGGATAAGTATGACCTATCTTGCTAACCCCCACGCCTGGAAAGGCATACATTTTTGTCTTCTGGACTTTGTACATCAGTTCAACAGGAGAAAGGACTGGGACAGAAGCTGTACAGAACAGAGATGGTCTCTGCTTGGAAGGTCAGAGGCAGATGTAACTTAAAAATAAGTATCTCAATTTTCAGCGTTCTGTCAGGGAAAGAAACAGCTGTCTTCAACCCAAACAACCAACCGGTGAGACTGTTTTGCGTAGGAACATGTTTATCTTACCCTCTCTCTTACCTTATCAGACGCATCTCCTCGTCCTATTCAGAATCCAGCAAGTCATAAAATTCCATCTGTAACAAAAGGAAAAGTCCATTAATACCTCCTGATAATCTCACAACAAAAGGCTAATAAGCAGTTCAAGAAAAAAAAAAAGTTAAACTTCTGCTGCCATTCCAGTATAATCTATACCCCAGGCAAGTTGCCCTCCCATCTGTGGCAATCTGGGAAACCTGGATACAAAGGTATTAAAGATGTTGTAACATGTTCGGTAAGAAACATGCTCTTCCTCCTTCAGCAAGGATAACAGAGGTGGCCAAAGCATACAGGTTGCCCTGCCGAGTCATAAATAAGTCTGCAGCATCCTCTCGTTAAATTAAATGAGCATCAAATTACATAATGTGAATGGTTGTAAAATGAGACCAGTGGTAATGGCTAGGAATAATCACAGCGGTGTTATACATCGTGGAGACAATTTTCCATCAGTGTATCAAACCTGGGTATGCAGCACCTTTTATCTCCAGGCCAAGAAACTGTCAGCATGCAGCTTTTGTTAAATACAGTAAAGGATGCAAGAAACGGATGGAACAAAGCTCTCATGCACAAGTTTAAATGATGCCTACCCTGTACAAGTACGTTTAATTTCCTAACACCTTTACAAACCAACCTTTCATTGCAAAAAAATGTTTTTATAATATAGGTAAACATGACACAGTCTGGCATACCTTAGATCAGAGGAAAGAGTACCACGTGCCTAAACAGCAAAACTGCAACCTTGGAATTGTCAATAAAATTTACAGTCATGATAGACTCAGGCTTGAACAAACACTTTTCCATGGCACGATTAAGAAAAGGATACATGACCTGCAATCCAGCCAGTCTGTAAGTCACTAGGGCAGAAGAGAGACCTCCCATCTGGCAACTTTGAAAGGCATAACAGCCTGCCTAGAGTGAGAAATGTGGATCAAGGATCTAAAAAACCAAACAAACCAACCCCTCCACACACCCTTTTAGACTTTTCAGCGTCCTGCCCACAAGCCCTAGAAGCCTGTTAGTCCAGTGCCAGGCTGGAAAAAGCAAGAAAGTGTAAGAGTGAAATGGCACACTGTATGAGAGAACACTATTTTTAAAAAAACACCAAACAATCCTTAATTTTCCAATCCAGTTATCCGGGGGAAGATATGGCAGGAATAGAAGTGTTTGAAGCAAAGAGTTTTCGTGTTTGCTTACTCTTCCTGTAGTGATGCTACTAAGAGTATCCCTGTGCCTAAAGTACAAAACTAGATGCAAAGAAAACATTGTGGTTTAGTGGTCTGACATCCCTGATTTGCACCCTCACTTCATTTTCCTTGGACACCGGGCAGCTGTGATGCCAACAGACCCCAGTGGGAACCACAGGTGCTCAGCACCATGGAAGGATAACATCCTTCACCGCACTGCACTGCCATTTCCCTGCCAGCAGAACAGGGACAGCAGCACATGTGTTCCCTAGCCAGGAGGGCTGCCTGGGAGCCAGGGCCCAAACTGCCTGCTCTGAGATGCTTCTCTTTTTCTGCTTTCTTTAAGTGTACATTAGTGTACACTTTAAGTGCTAAAAATAAACCTTTCATCCAGTGAATATCATTTTCTTATCTTCTGATGATGATCATTTATTTTTTGGCATTACTAGAATAATATGACAACATACTTCCACCACTATGGAGGCTTTTTGGATTCTTCTGGGGTTTTTTTCTATGAAGAATAGATCTTTTATCCATGTGACAAATATTTGAACAAGAGAAAGCCACTGACCAAGAGCCCACCTGAGTATCCCTACCCTACTATTCCCCTGCCAACCCAGTAAAATTCCTCAGAGCACAACCTCTTCCTGGCTATTTTCACAGAAACTGCAGCAATCATACAAGAACAATGGGGAAGTTTGTTTTACTCAGAGTAAATGTTTTGCAGCTTCCAATGTAAATATTTTAATTAATGGGGTTTTGTTGTGGTTTTTTTTTTTAACTCTCTACTGCCTTACTTGTGTTCACATTCACATAATGCTATCAGGACAGAAGCAGCACTCAACTTCTATAATAGAGAGGAAGAGAGAAATACAACATAGAAAAATGACACGCTGACTTCAGAAAAAGCACCATCATAAACAAGTCAAAATTCACTGGGCATTTGCTGGGGGAGATCTGGGATGAAAAGAATTAAAGAAAAATGAGCCTGCTCATTTCCTGCGTCCAGCTGAGGACTTGTATTAGTGGGCCTATTTTAATAGCCAACTTGTAGAAAACCACAACCTAATCTGTTTCCAAAACAACATTACCAAAACAACGACCAGGCTACAGGGAGAAAGAGATTACTATCTTTTTGCCTCAGCCATCAATACAGTGGCTCCTAACCACCCCATCACTCCACATCCACTTCACAGAAATGCTCAAACCTCCTCTCAGTGATCCATAAACCAAGCGTTCTGGTCTGTGTCAGCAGCATGGGACTTGGATTCACTCTCTCTGGGCAGGACTGTTTTGGTACTACAGAAAGTGGCTGGACAGAGATGCCAAGCCACCCTGCACATGCTCCTCTGGTGGTTTCTGGATCCAGCAGCAGCACCCCCAGGTGCAGGCAGTGCTTCCCCTCTGAACAGTGCATCTCCCCACAGAAACCATCTCCCTTCTCTGCATCCAGATACAGGGATAGTTTGGATGCGATATCAGCAGATGAGTGGCATTCAAGATTTTTTTTTTTAATTTTCTTTTTCAAATGAAGTGGGACACAAATGGTGCTGTTCCTGCTTTCCCAAAGCCTGACTGAAATGTGAACACAGACCTGTTTGAACTGGGAAGCTCAACCCCATAGTATGTTTCTGAAGAGCTGCAGAAACTACTGCACAGACCAGTTTAGCCTGAACCAGTCCCACACGTGGCAGCGTTTCCCTTTCCCTGCTTTTATCTGAATGGGAGGTTTTGTTCCTCTTGTACCAACCTCACCACACTTGATGCCCGTTACCAACACCTTTCCAGAAGTTCAACAAGCAGCTCCACAGAAATTGCCTGCCACTGTCAGCAATACGCACGCTACCCTGGGTGAAATCCTCACCGTATCTTTCAAAAAATACTGCATTTGTAGTCTTCCACTGCCTCACGCAAGATGTTGTTTGCGTGCTCGTAAGACTTCCCAGATTCTGCCATTCTCACAACCACCATCCACACCAGCAGCTCCATCACCTCCAGGCCACCGTGGTGGTGGCACTTGGCCCATCACATCCCACTGGGCAGTGGCTAGCTCTGGAGAGCATTGGAAGAGGCCCACTGCCCTCATTCCTGCAGAGGCTACTAACTGAAGGAAGAGCGATACTTTCTGATTGCAGTTCATTGATAACAAACCTCCCACAGTCCTAAATTAGTAAAGGCTAACTATCAACCACTCCTTATTAGGATGGGGGGTAGTGGGGAGAAAGAACGCCTGGCTGGTAATTGCAAGAGCAGCAGAAGACAACAACGAGACAATTGCTGTTTCTGCACAGTCAGCCTGAGGCTGGTGCTCACACAGAAGGAAGCAGACACAAGCAAACACATCACCCCTTCATGGTGTGCACCCACCTCAGTACCTGTCTCCTGTGAAGGGTAAATGGATACCAAAGAGCAACGTCAGCTCCCCTTGTGGCAGGGCGATTCAGAAACAAGTGTTTGCAAGACCTTTCCTGTCCCTGCCAATGCCACAAAGTGAAACTAAATCTCCTGATCCTGCATTTGAGTGTTATCAACCACTGCTATGATTGTACACAAATGTACAATATCAGCTTTAGCTTCCACACCAGCAAAGACTACTTTTTTTTTTTTTAAAAAACACCACATTTGTTTCCCCATATTCCCCATCAGATTTCCTGGCTATCAACGCAACATTAAAACACAGAGTAAGAATCAAAGTAGTAAGTATCTCTGCTCAAAACAGAGCTCTTGCAAAATAAACTCATACCACTTTTCATGAAAGACCCAAGTGAGGAGGCAGACTTTGCGTTAAGCCCTCAATGTGCATGGACTCTGGAAAAGGAGATCTCTTGGCAAGTGAGCGACCCAAGGCTTATGCCAGCCCTTCCATCTTCCTCTCTGACCTCTTCTACAGAGCCGCTGCACTCAGCTTTTTCATGTGCCCATTTAATCAGCAACGTGAAACTCACACAATCTTACCGGTGTCTCTGTGGTCTTCTCATCAGGGCAATGAGTAGAAACACTCCCCCAAGGAGTGGCACATTCATAAGTCTCCCATGCCCACAGGATGGAAAAGAGAGTGAGGAGAGAACAGATGAATGTTAATCTCTCCTCATTGCCTCCAGCAGCAGTCTGTACTCTCCCACGCAGAGGAAAGTGAGGCTGTACAATTTGTGGAGGCCAAACTGGAAAAATGTAGAGAGAGAGAACTGATGGCAAATTCTCTTCTCTATCAATTCTCTTACTGTAAGGAAAGCGAAAGTCAGTCATTGAGTTGCTGATAAAGAGCCTGTGGTCTCATCTTCTAAGGGGCTGCTTTTATGCAAACTGCAGAGTTGGACTACGCAGGATTCTATCAGTTCAACATATTAGCTACGTAAAAAATTCTGCTCACACACTGCTTGCACTGTATGACTTCTTATGGGGATTACTTTTATTAACAGATTACATTTTTTTGTCTGATCATAGGAACACACAAAAAGGACCCAAGACCACTCTGTTATGGATGTTAATTCACAAATGTAGGACTCCTCTCTAGCCCACGTGACTCCAAACGCTACTTCCTAACAATGAGTAGGTACCCAATAAGCACATGAAATACCAAGCTTGGAGCAGTTGCCACCACACACACTTCTTTAACTGATTTGTGTCTCAAAGGTGTCTGTCAGCACACAGTACTGTACATGCGCCAAACGAGAGCATGGGGGAGAAGCTCTAAGCAGGAAACAGAAGCTCGTCTTAGATTAGCACAGCTCACTCAAGTGTAGTGCTATGCTCAGATTTGGTTTTGATTTGCAAACCTTGCTGTCATTGGCTAAAAGGATGTTTGAAGTTTTGTTAAAAAAAAGCCAGAAAGCTAAAACAAACACACAAATGAAGTTGCCCTGGCAGCAGTTGGTACCTTTAAAACCTATGTAAGATGCACCTTTCTCAGCCCCTGTTTTACAGCATCCTGCTTCTTGCTTTCCCATCTCCCCTTCCAGCTGAAGGCAGCCACTCTGATTGCCACCTCCCAGGTTTCCAGCACATAATCTTCAAAAAGATGCAGGAAAGAGAGCAAAAAGCGTTTTCCTGCTGCAGGCACCCGAGGCAACACTAATCACCTCTGATCTTGAGAGTCCCTTTCCACCACCCCCAAATCCCTACTATAAGAAGAGTACTTTGTTGCCTGTTGAGATGTCTTACAAATAAGCAGCAAAGTCCAACACCAACTTGGCTCCAAAGAAATTTTAAATGGCACCCTGGCGAGCCGATGGGCAGGCTTCCAGCTCTCACCATTAATTCCAAAATTAACAGACCTGGAGTCATCATATTGCCTGAAGATGGCAGATCCTACTCTCAAACGCATGCACCAGCAACTGCAGGCATGGTTTCGATTACGCTAATACCTGCCCAGTAGGAACAACTCCAAAAGAGTTCACTTGCTTGCCCTAACTCATGATAAATCACAGTAGCAGAGACATACTGCAACTACTAACTTGATCAAGGGCAAGGTGAAGGTTTTTCTCTGGGTAATCTAGAGAAGCAATCTGAGCCTTAAAGGGAAAACTTAAATGAATATTGATAAAGGGGAAAAAAACCACTATTTAATGTTAGTATTTATTAATATTTGGGCTTCAACTGTAGATAAACAGACAAGAATCTCTCTGCCTGAGCACATATTTAAGACTGTTTACACATGAAGTCCAAAAGGATGTCCTCATTTTATAAATAATGTGATCTGGTGACTACATCAGAAAAAAAGTGCAACTTGAGGCTACATACAGAGGCAAAACACTTGGCTACTGATGTCTAAACAGGGGGGGCAAAGACTAAACATCAGAGTCACTAAAACTCAGCAAATGGTTTATAGTTGAAGCTAAGCACATAACATAGTGCACATTCAACACACCAAACTGTGACTCTTCTTAAACTTCTAAAGCTGTGCTTACCAGCAAGTCATTTTAAGTATTCAATATAAGATTCTCCTAAATGTAAACACTCCATCTGTTACTTATACCTGACCACATAAGCCATCCAGCAATGCCTTACTCCTCCAACACGGTAGGCACAACGCATCAGAAAGAGCACTTGTGGAGCCACAGGACCAGGTTAACACACAAACAGCATTGGAAGAAGTTGAAACTTCTCTCTCCCAGGAACAAGGAGAAAAGGTTCCCAAAACATGTACCAGCTGAGCTCAAACCCTGCATTTTTGTTTTGCTTTGTCACATGCTCCCATATGTGCGCATATATGGTTGTAGTTACAAGTGTATGTAATTTGCTTAAGATCAATCACTTTGCATGCTAGGACAGCAGGGGAAACAGAAACCTTGCACACAAGAAATTCATTATCCTATAAAGAAATACTATTTCCAGCTAACATTTGCTCTAAGTTTAGTCAAATGCACAAACTTTGTTTGTTTCCAGTTTTGTTTCTCAACTGAGAAGCTGTGAACAGTAACATAAGAATACCACAAACAACCTCAAAAAATGGTCAAAGAGGTATTTGCTACCCAAAATTTTGGTTAGACTTCCTAAATTGAGAAAATGATGGTGTTTTTGTGATGTTCCCTATTGTCTGCTGCAAGCCATAATGCCAGGTCATACTCTGAATACATTGCACAAGGGCACGCTTTGAGTTTAAAAGCGAGAGACAGTTGAGAGGTCTGTATGCAGAAGGAAGGAATAGAGGCTTTGTTTTCAAAAAAAAACACAAGCAGCATACAAGTAATTTTGGTGTAGCTAAATTTTGTATAGCTACTGATACTGTATACACAATATCTGATATACAGTATCAGTAGAAATTATCTGATACATAGTATCAGTAAGGAATATCTCACAATAGAGTAGAAGTCTGTGCTTTTAAGAAGACCTACATTTCTGACCCAGAGGAGCAATGAGGACTGCAAGCATTTAACTTAAAATCAGTGACCACATGTGGTAAGAAAGGCTTGCCAGGATGTGATACTTAATTATGACTTCATCCTGCACAGCTCCCTTGAAAAAGGCTCAGCTGAGACATCTTGCCCAAAGCAGCTCCTACAGAGCACAGCCCAACCAAAGAGGAGACCAGTGTGCCAAAAATAACAATTAAAAAAAGTTTTCCCCTCAAATAATGAGGTATCCCTTATAATTCAGCCCTACAAAACCGGATTTGTCAAGTTCTAAATTGGGTTGCAGCAATATTTCATTACAGCATAAATCTTTCTTATACCCTAGTAAAGATGCCTAATAATTTAATATGCTGTAATTCATTTTTTTTTAATCTGGAACTCGTCAAAAGTCGCCTGAAATAGGCATCTCTTTTACAGTCCATTTTCCATATAGGTATAGATTCCAAAATGTAACTGGTTCACATTCTTTGCATGGAAAAACGTTTGCGCAGTGCATTTACATGTAGACTAAGAAAGGTTGTAATTATCTCTCTTGGGTTTCTTAGGTAGGTCAGTGAACATCCTACAAAGGCTTCTGTATTACCTACCCCATGATATTCATTGAGCATCATTTTTTTTCTGAAAGCAGCAGAACTTCTTGAAAAGAATTACACCAACAAGTAAAAATTTCAGAAGAAAAAAGTGGGATTCCAGAGCCAGAACTTTCGGAATTTTTTTTTTTGAACTTTTTATTAAAAGTTTCACAGCCCTTTCTTTGCTGAAATGGATTACTACAGAAAATGCTGAATTACAACTGTCTCACGTACTACTATTTCAGTGGATAACTTGCACAGACTTCACATTAAAAAAATAAAAGAAAGGGGAAGATATTTAAATGGGTGGGGGAGGAGGGAGATACTGCCAGTAGTTGTTGTTATTAAAATCTTTAGTTCTCATTCCCTCCCAAATAATCAGGTCTGTAATAAAACAAACACCATTTCAAAGCAGTTACCGTGTCTGTATAAGCTACCACCGTAAAAAGTTAAGAATACAACCACATCAAGCACTACGGAATATATACATTTTTCTTCATGAAACAGATATGATGAAAATGGCTACATAAATTCAAGATTGCTCAAAGCTTGAAAAAAAAACAGTGATGTCATTATTTTCCTGCTGCTTCTGAGAAGTAAGCACAGTTTACATCCTCACTTCCTGCTGTCCCGGTTTACTTTTCTTAACCCAAGAAACACAGGACTGGCACTGCAGCACTTCAGTGCTGGAATCATCCGAGGAAGTCGGGATAAGTCCATTTTAGTCAGCAATTCTCTTTTAACAGCAGTTCAACAAAACCTGCACTGCCAGGAGTTGAAATAAAAGGTGAACTGCCCTCTTATTTGCTATGTCTCTGTGAGCATGCATGCTATTTTTTTCTTTACCCTGTTCAGCCAAGGGTCACACCAGCAGTATATAGAGAAGCTAATTCATGGTCCCTATCCTACAAAACCCTGCTAGGAGAAGGCCCCTGAAAGCATCTAAATCGAGTATTGCAGCCATGAAGACCTGTTTGACTAGTCTGCTTATCACATGATTGCACTCCCTGGAGTAGAGTCTTGATACAGGCTTAAGTCAAGATAGCGAGTGTCACAACCATTTCACAGCTTGCTGTCAGATCTTTGAGACAATTTTGAAGACAAAGGAAGAGAAAAATGTAGTGGGCTTTTTTTGTTTCGGGGTTTGGTTTGGGTTTTTTTTTTTTTAAACTTCAAGTACTTTACACTGGGGCAAGGCTTTAGCAAAAATGTTATTTTAAGTAACTGACTGACTCACTTTTCCCCAAGATTAAATTATATCAACCAATTCCTAAAGAGCCAGGCAATCTAAAAGCAACTCCCTGCAAAAAAGCTGGGTTCATACCACCCAAGGAACTTCCTAACTCTGTTTTTAGACAGCATGTAGCCAACCCTGATGATCTCTTGGTTCCCACACTAAAACAGCGGGAACTCTACTTTCCCCTTTACTTCATTTACCAAACCGCTATATTTTCTGTGCTCCAGACTCCCCTCAGGGGTGCTCAGGCTGGGGTGGCTGCAGGAAAGGGGAGGGTGTCCACAGGGCTTGGGTGGGCTTCTGAGAGGCTGCAGGGGGTGTCTGTATTTTGGGGTTTTGGAGTCAAATGCTCAGATTAAGACTGGTAACAGGAAACTCCTTAGTTAACCATTTCTCCCAGCATTCCTAGGAAACAAACTGTCTGAAAATTTTTTTTTAATTAAAAAAACAAAACACCAACAAAAAACAAGAACCCAGTTGTCTAAGATTAATGCCCAGCCAGTTTCCCCACAGTTTTTAAGAACTGGGTTGGCTTTTCCAGCCTAAGAGGAAGCGAGGCCAGACTCCGAGAGCCATTGGGCTGATACCGATTTGCAGAAACTCCATGGAGCTCAGTAAAATTATTCTGCATTTATTTATAGCTCCACCAATAAACGCTAAATCTGGTAAAAGTAGTTTTCAGATATTGAAACTGTAGTAGCTTTAAAATTACTTCTACCTGATTTCTGACTTGTGAATTGCTCAGATAAAGGAGGGACCTGTCTTAGTTCCTGTCTTTCTAAATTCACTTCCCCAGGCATGTCAGTTAATTCAGTGCATCTGCCACTTAAAGTTTACTTTTGTTGTTCTACCCCGTACTTTGTATTTTACAACATCTGCAGTTTTATAGATACATGAAATGCACATTAGCACTTGTTTGTTTTTAAACAACTGGCACACAATATAAGTAATGTAACTATCTGACCTGATCACTAATACTTCAAGGAAGGATTTTTATTCAGTTAGCATTCTTCTTTAAAACACACACACATCCCAAAGAAAAACTAAACACCACAAGAAAACACAAGACCTTCTCCCTGCAGTAGTATTTACTTGCTGAGAAAAATTAGTATTTCCCTTAACAGGAACATTTTTATAGCTGGGAAAACAATGCATAAAGAACTGGCTAAATTCACATGCTTGTACATTTATTAGTTAAAATATTTCTTCAAGGAAGTTTAACCAACAGAGTTATGTCCAACACGCATAGTCACAATAAGTAGGGCTGTCCACAAAACACTACCAACAAAAATATTTGTATAAACAGCAGAGGAAAGACATGGTAATGTTTATTACACAGGTGGATCAACTTGCCAATCAGAATCAGAGCTTTCACAGCACTACAATTAACAGTACAAATTTTTAATGATTACAGCCTTGGTTAGTCTTCATACCTGGCAGAGTTTGCATCTACTACTTCCAATGCACTTAGTTGTGATTTTGAAATCAAGGTACACCAATTAAATTATTAAAATCCTCAACATTCACCACTGCCCTCCCTTTCTTCAAATCACAACCCCACCCCACCCCCAAAAAACCCGAACACAAAAAAACCCAACCCATCTCCAACACCTCTTCCCAGAAATATGCTTTCTAGGTTTTCATATACAGAAGAGGCTGAAACTTGCCCCAGCTGATCTGCGCAACTTTGATGACTGCATTTTCAAAATAAAAGCCAGGAAATTAGTCACAGTAGAGCAGCATCTCTAGGGGACAGTTTGGGTGGCCACCAGCAAGATGTGCGTGGAAGGACATGCGAGAGAGAGAGAGATCAGTATCTACCACTTCCTCCCTTCCACCCAAAAAAAATAGAATAGGCAAGAGTCCTTCCTCACTTACTGTGCACTCAACCCCAGGTACAGGAGAGGGCCAATGCTGGCGTTCATGCACAACACAGAGAAGGGGCAAGACCAACAGATTTGGTGGGGAAAATCCTCAAAGCCACATGGGTTCACCAGTTTGGTTAAATGGTGATTTTTTGAAGTGTCTCAGAGAGCAGTTTTTACAAAAGTAAGACCACAAACCTGCAAGGAATGGGACCTCCACAAGGACAGTTGTTTCCAGTCACCAGCAGCTACATGGTACCTGTTTAGCTCAGGAAGGTCATCAGAACATCCACATCCATTAAAAAATAAAAATAATAATAATAAAAAAAAACCCCAAAAACCCACAAAAAACCACAAAACAGCCTAAACCACACTAACTCTCCCCTAAGGCAGACCCACAAAAAAGGCTCCCCCCACCCCAAAAAGAAAGGGGGACATCACCATGCCCCAAATCACCATAATAGGAAAAATTCACTAAGTGGAAAAGGCTACTTCTCTAGGAGCTGGCCCATGCCCCACCCCCAGCAAAAAGAGTATGCAGTGAAATTTAAGTGTCTGACCGGAGTCACCCTGCAGGCAGCCAGCAAAAGGCAGCGCTCTTCCCAAAGAAATTTTAGAGGCTAAACCAATCGGCAGCTACCCCTTGCACAAACCTGAGCAGCTTCATTTTGGGTATGATCCAGAGCTAAACCAGAGCTGTTCAGCTCTAATCCAACAGATTTCGCCTGTTGCACAAGTACAAGCCCCCTGTTCACCGTGGCAGCTCAGCACACCTTGCAAGTCTGCTCTCCTCAAGGACACCACCAAAAACAGTCAATGCCCAACAAAGATTTTTTTTTTTTTTTTTTAGCACTACCTGCAGGTCAACGTTGCAGGCAAGGAGAAAAGCGTCGAGTTTTCCTCCAGAGACCATTTTGCTTGTCCTAGCACCCTGCCAGACCCACCCAGCTTTCCAACATGACTATACCTTTGCAGATGGTGGGTTTTGGGCCCTGGAGGCTGCCGAGTCTCTCTGTGGCCAACAGGCCCCACATCCTCCACCACGTGTCCCGCCAGCGAGAGCAGAAATGCTACCAACACCGGCATGGAAGGAAAAGGAGGACTGATAGCAACCCAGGATCCAGCCCTGCCTGCTGAAAGATGAGGAGCTGAGCAAAGAAGTGGCTCTCACTCAGAGAGGACCCACTCCTAGCACGCCCTCAGAGCAGCGGCACACCACAGGATGCCGTACACAGGGCCCAGCAGCCCTACCCTAGTGGAAATGTGTAATCAAAGCCCACCTTTCCCCACATTTCCACATCATTCACACCGGATGACAAAAGAACAAAAAGACTCCCTGGGAAAATGAGGGAAAACTGTGCAGAAAGGCCTCCTGCTAGACTGAGAACATGCCCACCACCAAGAGGAGGGGGAGAAATGGAAACCAGTGGACTGAATCACAGGGCCTTAGAAGCTTAGCAGACGGCTGTTCTGCCAACAGAGACATAGTCAGGGAGTAACTTCCACAACAGCTCCAAGAGCTACAGATGGCAAGAGGAGAAGACCCTCATCCCTCTGCAAGGGCATCACCCCTTCCTAAATGATCTTAGGCAGCCTCCACACCGCTGCAGCACCCTGACCTCACAAATGCCTTCCAAAGGCCTCAGCCTAACACTTTGGCCTGCGTTACCTTGTCTCATTTGCCTCTTCCCACACCTCCCACCGGCCTCCCCTCCCTACCTTGTGGTGCTTTGCATGGGTCTGGGCACAGCAGCATTGCCCAACACCAAGAGGTGACAGAGCCAGCGTACTCCTTTCCCAACCAGAGCAAGCCCAGGAAGAGGAAGAAGAAGAAGATGATGATGGAGGGGCCCCAGGCAGAAGAGCTGAGCTGGGAAGCCAACCTCAGCTGGCAGCAATCACAATTTGACCAAACCCAATTAACCCACCTGCAACCCCAGTTTCTGGCGGGCTCATGACTCCAGACTGTAAGGGCTTCCCAGAAAACTCCATTTTCCTGAATGATGCTCTTCTCCTTTATCCTCATTAACATCACTTGCTTATTTTTTCAAAGCAGGGAAGCTATCATTTCTGCTCAGAGCTGTATAACACAACTAAAGTCTTTGCTTTTTACACTGAGAAGCACCTTACGGAATAGATTTTAGTTGTCTTTGCTTAGAAAAATACACATTGTTTTCAAGCTTTAAGGGTCTCCCTTTAAGCATCTCCACTTTCCAAGCACTAGTATGAATTTCCACAGATTTTTAACCACACAGTAATTACACAGGCTAGATCCCTTTCTCTGAAACTTCAGATGTTAATTAACAGTGAAACAGCCACGTTAATAGTTTGCTTTTTTTAAGCTTGCTGGGATCATTACTTTAATCCAAATTCATACTGCCAAGAAAGAGGAAAATGTATGCAAGCAACAACAGCAATAAGTAAGCTAGAACTAGGCTGTGGATTAGCAAGAAAAGGAAAAATTGATGGATGAATTATATGGGAATGATGGATTGGGTTATTGAGTTGTATGCATGGATATGACTGTGTGACAGGGCGCATATTTATACCACACACACAAATGTTTGGCAAGTTGGAGTTCCTCTTTTGCCTTCTGTCATGTTCATTTATGTAGACTGCTCCCACAGCTCCTACCAAGGGCCATGCTCTCCAACAGTCTGCACTATCTCCTGGAGATGGAAAAGCCTGCTTTTGTCCCAAATAAGAGTTCACCATTGTTTTTTTTTCTGGGCATTTTTGGAAGTAAATAAAGGGCATTTCCATTAGAAACAATGCTCATCATCCCAGGATAAAAGATGATACAACATGAAACCATACAATGCCATTTGTATTCAAAACTCAGCAGCTTCAAGATCAATCTTCTTCAGCTAGTAAAACAAGTTAAAAAGATGGTGGGGGGAGGTGAAGTTTACACTTCAGATACACTGCTTCTGATATTTGAGAGATTTAATACAGATACTATCCCATAAACTCTTCAGCATCACATTTATGAGCAGAGGGACACATTTATTTCTGTGGATAGAAAACACGGAGTAGATGACCATCACATCACTGGTGAAAACTGCTATGTCATAAAATAACCCACAGCCACTGAACTTATAAGTTCCTCTAATGAAGTAGCATGTGCCAAGCCAGGCAATCCTGATGAATTACATTAGAAGCCTATAGACTTCCCCAAAATAATGAATTTGCTCAGAGCTGCATCTGCACAAAGACACACATACACTCACACTTCTGAAGGAAAATAAATTCTGACTTCTTACATCCACGTATTTTCACTTGCGCATAAACCTGTAAGATTATTAACTATAATAAAGCTCAAAAATGGATGCTAAAATGGTGTGTGAGGGCAGCATCAGACACTCCAAAAACATACATAAGCTGAAATCCAGTGCACTATATAAAGGCAAGTTTCAACTAGAAAGCTTTACTGTGATTTGTGGTACTTTAAAAGCACTCTTGTAACAATTTTAATAGTTTAAAATATCGGAGCTTAGTCCCAAAGAGATGTAGCTAGCACTAAACTGCCATTTTAATGGAATTTTTGCACCCTCTCTCCATGCTCTACTTTATAAATAAGCCTCTAGACTTCTTATTGATTTTTTTAACATGATAGATTGAGCCTCTCTGGCAGAGAGAGCCAAAGAACAGCACATGAAAAATTACAGGTTCACAGTTTGTGAAAGGGACAACAATAACAAAACCCCCAAGGGAAAACAATTGTAATATAATGCATATATGCCCGTGTTCATTGCTTTTCAGATCTGCACTCAGTGTGTGTGTGTGTATACGTACCTCAAGACCTCTTTATTAAATCTACTGTCAGAAACAATTAAAAGAATATCATACACAGTTACATCACGTGCTATACATCTTTTTCAGTTACAAAGCATAAACTTAACTTCAGTGTCTGACTTGAGTAGCACTTGCTCTGAAGTGGTATAGGACATGCCATCAAAACTATCTCAAAGAAGTTTTGTAGTAGTTCAAGGTCTAGGTTCTGGAGATGCAGAAGTAAAAACATTCAAGAAAGTTTTTTATGGTGTATATATAGCAAGAGCTAGCATAAGTTAATACAGTTAGTCGGTCCTGTGCCAGACAGCTCATGAGGATACTGTCCTGCTGACCCAAATTCTGTAACCAGCTCTGTCCGTGTGACCATCACCAAGTGCATTTGTGATCAAGCTGTGAGATCACTACTCCTCCTGCAACCCACCTCAGAAACATACTACAGAAACATACAGTGGCAGAATAAAAACTTACTACCCATGTGCATGGATGCAAGTGAAATGGATTCATAACCCACCCACATGAAAAAGACAGTTAGTTTTCTGACAGAGAGAGGGACCTACTTTGTCATGTGATCCAGTTTTCAGTTAGGAACATTTTGCAAGGGATATGCAGAACAGCTGATACCACACGTTACTTTCTAACACATAGAAGAACATGAAGGAGAACAAAAAAAAAAAAAAAAGGAAACACAACACAATGCTGGCAGCAAAACCTAAACTTAGTAAGTACAATCATAGATATTTAGCAGTCTCTTGTCTTTATCCAATTTGGTTTGTCTCTCCTTACTGCAATGTACTTTTTTAGATCTGGATCTGTTCACTATATATGTGACTAGATTAAAAAGATTCCTTGAACACATGACTGTACAATATAATTTGAATTCTTTGCAGGATCTTGCAAACTCCCATGTGCTTAATTTTAGAAACAAGGACAACAAAAAAAATTCAAAAACCTGACAACAACGTCTGCCATTTCCATATGTGCTCTATATTTTACTAGTTCTTTACCAGAAATGAAAAAAGGAGAAAAAAATCCCAAACCACACAAAAAGAATGTTAGGGGCATTATGTCTTCCCTCACACCTTGAAATACAAGAAACTTCTGAATTGTCAGTCTCCTAGAAATCTGTTACACCCAGCTATAAGCTCCCCAACTGATATGCAGAAGGAATGGCAATTCACAGAGCTATCTGTGGGGATGTGAAGATGATGTGACAGGAGTACGAGGGATACTGGGGGACTGGCCATGCAATGCCCCGAAATGATTTTCAGTGGACACAGCTGCATCGTTCCAAGTCCAGAACAACTACAAGTCTCCCCACATCTTCCTCTCAGCGGTTGTTCTTCAGATGATAGAAGGAGACGCAAGATCAACAATTACTACCACAGTAGTAACCAGCGGGGACCTAATACACATGCATGCAGTGCAACGGCAACCAGTAATACAACCCAAACGGCTCAGGATGCTCAACAAACATACAGGGTAAGGTGGGTTCAAAGAGTGGGAGACTACCAAACTAGAGATTTCATGTCACATCTCCAACCAGCCGATACCACCTAAGTCACCAAGCAGGGGTGCAACACATATCCAATACAGTTCCTGTGGGCTGGTGCACAAATCAGAAGGGACTGTGCTTTTTCCTCGATTCAGCCAAACCAGATATACAGAACCAAAACCAGACCTCCTGACTTGTTCTTGAAGGTCACACCTCTGCAGGTGAACTGTGGAGCTGAAGGACCAGCACTGCTACCAACATGCTGTTGCTCTGTGAGGAACAAGACCTTCAGAAGCTAATGGTTTCAACCTGGCCTTTTTGCTGGTGCTAAACTCACACAATTCTTTATCCCCATTAAGCATCTGATTTTTAAATACTGCTCCGCCTCGGCTCGCAGGCACCTGCTACTGACAATTATCAGAGAACATATGTAAGAAAAAAGAATAGCATATGGCTACACAAATAACCACAGCGATGAAGTGCTCCTTGCAGGCTCTAAAAGGGACAAGTAATTTCACCAGAGTTTTCCAATGGGCCACCTCCACAGCGTGTGCGAGCACCTACCACTCAAACACATGCACATGGGGTAATACTGACATGTGCCCTCCCAGGGCATCCCTCAGCTCTTTCCCCTCCATCCCCTTTTCAACTGCTACAGAAGAAGAGCTGGGCCAGAAGAGACATTAAAAAAAAATACAAAGTGTGTGAATGGATACCCATAGCTTTTGCACGCTAAGAGCCCAGTCCAAAGCTGTTCCTGCGAGCCTTCCCATTAAAGGCACCCAGAGGCCTCCTCGCCTTCCTCCCAGAGCAGAGCATCACTGATGAGAGGCAGGAGGAGAAGGGAAAACTCTCCACATCCATTTTGGCGATAGGTGGGTTTGTTTCACCGTATTTTTTTTTAAAGTAATTGGGATCAGTCCCTTTCTCACTGCCTCAGACATCCCAAAATAGTAAAGATTAAAAAAAAAAAAAAAATCTGCATATAGGACATTATGGCTGGATATTTAGCAACAGGAGAGTCAGGACAATTGTTATCCTTTTGCTTTGTCTCTGTGCATATTTGGTATACCACCATCACAGTACCAAGTCTGCTACATTCAAATGCATAAATTCAACATCACATTTCCCCCTTTTCTCTTCTTAATGTATTTATTTTTCCTCTGGGAAGTGACTTACTTTAAAAATTGCTTTATGATTAAAAAAAGCAGCAATCAACTTTTTGAAATGTCAACTTTAATGTGATTTCTGTTTCCCTCCTCCCAGCTCCTCAGGCTCTCACAGGAAACCCCCATGCCTCTATTTCACACTTTGCCACAGTTGCAGCCCTAGCATCAACCCCAGAAGGGCAGCCCCCAAAACCTTGGTGTTTCTGGTAGAGATGAGGCACACTCTATTCCCTGCCATGGAGCTCAGCCTTTTATGGGCCATTCAGGCACAGCCTAAGAGCTTTAGTTCAAAAAACCTACTCAATCTCAGAAGGGCAGGAGGTTTTAACCTGCAGGGCTGAGGGGACATACCTGTGCGACGACGTGCCACAGCAAACTCCAGACCTGGTCACCAGATCTGCCAAAAGGCAACACGCCATACCCTTGCTTGCTTACGCTGCACCAGCGATCCCAGGAACAACATGGTGTTAGGGGGTCACCCGGTCCAGTTGCACGCATAGCAATGAAATAAGTTACATTCCCACTGATTTCAAAAGGCTTTAGGCCAGGTCTTTATTTGTCTTCATCGTACAAAATTCAGAGCATTTATGATGAAGTTGTCAATGTGCCACAGTCAGCAAGGGAAGACTCACAGCACAGAGCTAATAACCCAACGGGGAGGAGAAAAACCTCTGAATTTAGCATAGCTGACATAAGCTGTGATGTCATTTCCACACAAAGGCTAGTGAAAAAAAAAAACACCAACATCTTTTTTTCAGATCCAAGATACAGAGATATGTAAATTGCTTGGCCTCCATTTCAAATAAACAGTGTGAGATAACCCAAAAACTTAATAACACTTTCAGCATTCATTCCTTGCTCTTCAGAGGACTCAAAGCCTATGACAGGATCAGATCGCTGGGAGAGCAGTGAGCCAAACCACTTGTACAGGCACGCAGCCTCAGCGCCATCCCACCCAGCAGTGCCAGCAGAGTCTGGTTCTCACTCTTCAACAAGATGTTTGGGTTGTTTTTTTTTATTTTGGAGGAAGTAATTTTAAACAAACTATAAAAAAAAAAAACTTGCTGTAACAACTCTAAAGGATTTTTGGTATGATTATGGCTGAAATTAACAATTCTCTAAGGACTGATTAAACAAGCCAAGCAAAACAGGTGAAGATCAGAGAGAAAGGGCATCTAAGAATTATAAAAGATGCCCAGCTAAATTAAAAAAAAATAAACTTCAGCCAAACAGGGAAGAAACCACTGAAAGGAAGTCTGAAAGTACAAAAAAACCGCCAAATTACTGAATTTGGGCAATTCAAAAAAGGCTGCAGAATAATTTTACCATTTTTAAAAAATACTTTTTTTTTTAATGAAAACCCCCCACTTTCCCCCCCAAGATAACTCCTTAATACAAACTTTGCTTTAAGTGTTATGCATACCTTTTATGCCAGTAAATAATTTTAGAACTTGAGAACATTTATGAGAAAATTCAACCTGGAGGGTAATTTTCCTGAAGTTTCTGCTTGGCAAACGAAAATAGTGTTTTCAACAGATGAATATCCTTCCCTGTAATTGTTATTCTGTTACCATCATGTAAATTGGTGTTTTACACAAATGCAGCTTGAAACCTACCTAATGAAAAAAAAAAAAAAACCAACCAAAAATCAAACCAACCTGTACAGGACAGGGCAGAACAGCATTAATAACATGTAAGCACAGGCTTCTAAATAATAAAAAAAAAAGTTGTTGCATAATTTATTCACTTTCCTACTAGTTTCACAGATTAAGATAGCAGCACCATGAGATAACTACAAGATTTCTTTTGCCCTTAGCTCAGTAATTTAGAAGTCTTCAGGTTTCATTGGGTTTTGTTGCTGTTCAATGGGAAAATACTGTGGAAATAACGCTTACCTGCATTCCCAGTCTACAAAGCTCGCTAACTGCAGCTTGATAGAGGCACATGCCCACCAAGCACCATAAAGAAAGACTTACAGTAAGTGGTGACTAATCTTTAGAGCATATACTGTACATGTATCACTGAGTCAGCTTGAAAGTTCCTTCATTCACTCGAACACCACTTCTTCCATTCTCCTTTCTCTCTGATCTGCAGGCAGATCTGAAATCTGCTTTCCCTTCATTCAAGGAGAGCTTCTTATTGCCTTAATAGGTAATAGGTGCAGGTACAAAAACTTACTGCTATTGTACAGGATTGAGCTAAAAAACACGGAGTTGCCTACACAGCAGCATAAAACCAAACAAACAGGCAAAAAAAAAAAACCAACTGCATTTTCTTTCAGCAAGAAACTTCTGTGTACGCAAGGAAGGAGCCCTGCAGGAAAGGACTCTCTAGGGGGCATAAGCTGACCCTGCTACTGGAAAAACTTCCCAGCTCCAACATTTGGCAATCTGATCATACAAAGCCTGTGAGAAATGCCCAGTTTAAGCGACCTGGTTTACTGGTAACAAAAGCAGTAGCAGAACAACACAGGCTACTATAGACAGCTGGAATGGCCACATATGACTTTGCATTTGCTTAAGCCCAAAATAAGATGCCTCACTCTTTTGTTCTCTTTTTTCATTTCTTGCAATTTACATAATTAGCAGTACAGATTTTCCAGAAATAACCTGAAAGTAAAAGTTCTACCTGAAAAAAAAAGCAAGCTATTTATACTAAGGATAGTGTGGGGCTCAAATGTAAGGATTTTCTTTACATAATTGAAGCCTATCATCCACTTTGTAATTACAATTCTTCGACTAGAAGAATACAATTATTAGAGAGTAAAACAATTACACCAAAAAGTTGCATTCATATACAGACCCAACCTTGCACCTTCTTTCAAGCAGTCACACAGGTAGTTCAACTGACTACAATATGAGCAGGCTTTGCTACAGATGACTAAAAATTGAAAAATTTGGCCCAATACTGAGCACACTTAATCCAACGGAAGCCTTTCCATCAACCAGCTTTATGTAGTAATCTATGTGCCACTGCCACAACGTCTGCGCTGCAACCTTATTACTTTTGGACCATCGCCTACTGGCTGAGAGCTAGTCTTTAAAACCAGATGAGCCCATGTTATTTTAATGAACCCTTACTTTAACTAACGATCAAGTAGTTAGCCAAGGGATCATATGCTGACAGACTTCCAGCATGAAAGTATTGCTCCTTTCATAAATTATTGTAATTCTGTGGTATTAGTCTATCGTTTATATATGTGCAACATCCAGATTAAAATTTCTTCTGAAAGTTGGAAATCGTTGAAATAAAAGTCTGCTAGGGCCTTATTTTATCATCCCCGCTCATGTTAAGCAGTACCTTACTATGCAGGCAGCCACATTTGACTTAACTTACGTTCTTCTCATTAACAAAACAGCACTTAACCCAATGTCTTTTTTCTGTGCACCTCCCTTTTCAGGCATATTATTTCTTTAAATCTAAATCTGTTTTTAACTTCAAAGACTAATTTTTTACTACAAGCAAAATGAAGGGTAAAATTCATCCTCTGCAATGCATCTTTGGTTTTTGAGCATATAAACGATGAAGGCTTTTTTCGTTTTACCTGCAAGGCATATTCTCTTATTCATGATTTTTCACTATAATAGAACTTTAATACTTTTCTAAAGTTGCTGCATTATGAACCAGCTCTTTCAAAATTTCATAGTCCTAAGAAAACCACTTTTCCTCACTTCAGAAAAATTTTGCTTCTCATTTTCTACTTCTGTCAAACACATGCAGGCAGCAGCAATACTTTTTCATCATGATCCATGCAGCTCAGATACCAATTTACTGAACTCTGACAGCATAAAACAAGCTTATCTGATGAAAAAATATAGAGAATTACTGTTCATCACCACAGCTGAGAAGCCTCTTCCAGTTTTGGAAACACACGGCATCAATGGAAAAAAGAGGGAAAAGCTGCCTGCCTGTGCTTCTGCAAACATTTTGGCTTAGAGGGCTTATTACCACCTTAAATGGAGATATGTCCCTACCATACTAAGAAATATGTGTTTAATGTAGTTATGAATATGAATCTCACTTTTCCAGACATAAATTGTCTGCTAATTTAGAAACCTCCCTCCACTCGCCCCACACTGTACCTGATGCTTTGCCATGCAGGCTTATTGAAACACATGGGGATGGTTCGCAGGGCATTCCTGTGGATGAGGACTGAAAGGTAATTAGTGCTTCACTGCTTGTGTTCATAGACACCCTCTAACAACAGGTTCCTACAACCTGTCCTACCTCGGCGTGATCAGGAGGGTGAAAGTCCTTCTGCACAGAGGCAAGAATGCCATTTCTGACACTCAAATGCTTACAGAAAAGACTGCATCCTGCCCCGCTTGGCATGCTACTGCTCGCAGCAATTGTGTTGCCAAAGAAAGTTAGAACTTCAAACAGCTTTACTCAGTCCTTTTATATAAAGTATCCTGGTTCAGCATCTCACCACTAAAGCACGTCAATCTCCGAGATGGTTTTCTGCCCTATTTTTGCCAGGAACTCATTAGAATATCACTGCAAGTACTTGTTTATTATCATTGCTGTGATGCTGAACTCACGTTTTTACACTGATCAATAAAAACTAAATCAACACGCTACACACCCAGCCCACACATGAAGAAAATTCATTTAACAAGAAGATCAAAGTTGTCTACCTTCTACTGCTATAAAATCACAACCAGCCTGTTGGTTTTTGCCAGTTATCTTTGAAGAATGATTGGAAATGAACAAAAATAATTCTGGAAGCACATACTGAAATTGCAGATACAAAACAGAGATAGGAGGATGCATGCAAATAACCACGTGGGAGACCTTCGCTTGAATTTTAATTGCATGGCAGGCCAAAGAGACAGCTGGAGTATCAACGCTCCTGCAAAGCTGCGCCATTCAATGTAGCTTAACATTAACGATTTATTTTGTTTTACCAAAATACACAGGGGTTTCTTTGCAACCCTCAATAAAAGCTTTTGAAAAGTAACCAAAAAAACCCCAAAAGCAAGCCAGCGGGTTAGCATCTGAACTGCTTCCACCCATTTCCCCCCCAGTATATTAGGGGGGCAAGCAGCAACAGAACTGCTGTGCTCAATGCTGAGCTACACATAGTGACATAAACTTGCGGTTCAGGTGACTACAGCCTCCTGTGCTCAGCTTTGGTAATGGCACAGAGCTCATGGTTATTTGAAGTCCCACTGTGACCTAGGAGCCATTGCAAAGGTGATGCTTTCAGTCTCCAGAGAGAACACAACATGCAGCCCTCTCCCTGCTGAAAGTAGCATGTCACCAACTCCAAGACCACCACCCACCCCTCTGCAAGGTAAGCCCAGCTTTGATGCTCAGGACAGAACAAAACATAAAAGAGGCAGGCCAAAAAGAAGCAACTGGGAAGATATTTACGGAACTCTAAGTCAATGTCCTGAATATTTCAGGGCTGTGGCAGACTACGTTTTGGGGAAAAGGAAGCTCAGTTTAGCTATGTAGCGTCTTCTAACTATTCATACCTGTGGCAGATGTGAACCATTTAAAGACTGGTCACCATCCATTTTTTATTTAATACACTGCTATTGTTGCTAACAATGCAAATCTTAACAGCATAAAAAGAGCAAACCGCTCGCAAATTTGCTTATGAAATAACAATGACACTATTTACTGGTTGGGGGCGTGGGTGTCTGGTAGAAACAGGATCTTTCACCAGGACATCTTCTCCACCAGCAGAAAGAGAGACAGCAGGGTAGTGGCAGAGACGAAGCACTGGCCATAGAAGTCCAGTAGGCAGCACTGCCAGCAGCAGTCCTACTCGAACACCCAGCAGCTACAGACTCTTGCCAAAGAAGCCCCATTTACGTGCTCCTTCTTCATGCACGGCTGCACTATCCAAAGAAGTAAATAATCTTTAGTCTCTGATTAAAATAAGTATTAATAGCATCTTACCTTATGCCTCCAAACTTTCACAAATTTATATATAATGCAGTATTTCCTAATCTGCAGGATTTAAAAACTGTATTCAAAATTAAAGTACATGGGATCTCCTTGAGGAAAAAATAGTATGACATATGAATAACATACTTCATAATGTATTTCCTGCTCACCAATAAATTGTATTCAATTCTGCATGCAGAGCAGAGGGCTATTTCAACTTATGCAAAGCTCTAAGACCATTCATTTCACTAGGATCCACTTAAGATCATACTCTTGCAAGAGTGCCCGTATGCATTTGTGCCACAGGAGAGCAGGGTTTCCCCTACTGACCAGTCCAAAACTACATGCCAGGATTGTAGTGTGTATTCTGTTAAGAAAATGCAAGAAGTTACTATTTAGGTCAAGTGTAAAATTTAAAAAAAAGAAAAAAAAAAAAAAAAAGACTTACTAATATAGCTGTAATTGGCATAACCCTCCAAGTGTAAACAGAGATCCTTCCAGGAAAAGGCATTTCTAGTTATGATTTGGCATATGAAATATGACAATACTGGGAAAAACACTTTTCTGCTAGCACAACTGGAACTCAAGACAGGACTCTTACCCACACAGAAGTGTTGCAAAACCCCTTAATCCCCTAATATGCACTATTTTACCAGCAGAATTTTTGTTTTAAAGGGGAGGATGTATTTAAGGTCACTTCTAAACACACCAGCATTAGCTATTTTTTTTTCTTTTAAATACAAAAACTAGAACACAAACTTCCCTCCTATCCTCCCCCACCTACCCCAAACACACAAACACTAAAAATATATAAATAAAGGAAATGAAACTTCCCCATCAATGAAAATGGGGGGGGGGGGGAGGGGAGTGGAGAACAAAGACAAAAATGGGTCTGTACAGCATCTTTTATGGCCAACTAAGAGTCAAATTACTACTTTTTTTTTTTTTTTTTTTTTTTAAACACAGAGAACTTCAGCCCTTATCACATTTTAAACTTAATAGCCACTTGCTTCACAGGGCTGGATACTTTCTTTCCACAGTCCCATGTTGAAGTTGTTGAGAATTTGATATTCACTTAAAGAGAAAGTACCTAAAATAAATTCTGCACCTCAAATGGACCCTGTCCTTTAGGAGCCCTGGTAAGCCAGACAGTGTGAACAAAAACCTCTCACTGTCTGGGACCTTTTAAAAAAGAGCTGCTGATAATTTAACATTTAACTTATCCCCCTTCTGCTGGGGCAATCCTTCCCCAATTCATATTTTTGCAGTCTTTACATTCCAGGGTTAGCTGGAGATTTTAGTACCCGAGTCTGATCTTTTCCTCATTACTGAAGAGGAGATTTCTGACAAATGAAAAAACCCACCCAAATATCAAAAAAGACCATCTGCAACAATCTTGCTTTGCTATAGATGCAATGAAGTCTAAACATGAAGAGAAAAAAAAAAAAAGACAAAGCAAAACAAAACCTTGCAGCACTGCACTTCAAGGACATATCACAATGCAGGCTCTATCAAAAATCTTACCATGAGCAGTTGATGAGGAGAGGGAGGGGAAAGACAGCAACCATTTTCTTGCTGAACTAAAAAGACAAGAGAAAATTTTTGATAAGGCCCAGTAAGGCTGCTCTAGAAAGGTCGAATCTGCGGGGTAGGGAAACTCAGCACTTGTGGCCTTGTGCCTGGAAAGTGACCTACACCAGCCCAGCTGACAGGCAGCTAGGAAGCTGAAGATCAGTGATTCACGTGAAATTCTAACAAAATTTAAACTGCAAATTGGACAAAGGCAAAGCAAAAATAAAATAAAAAAAAAAAAATCAACTACCTTTTGAGTCTGCATCATATCAGCATTTTGGGTCTTTCCAGAGCAAATCGTCAGTCAACTATGAAAACTTAGGTGGGCTGTTTGTGTGAGACACGTTACTCTTTGTTACAGAGTAAGCTGAAACCACAAGACTCATTTCACTCAGAACCTCAAAATATACCCAACGCTACGCGACTCCGCCAAAACCCTGCAACATTCCCATTCTAATATGGAGGGTTTAAACTTTAAAAAAAAATCCCTATTACAAGCATGCCCCGGGTTCCCCAAACCATTATCCTCTTGAGAAGAAAGTAACATAAATGACGTATTTGCCCTCTAGTTTCTGTGGCAGCAGGTTGTAACCTGAGCACGTTTTCCAGTTTTTCCCCCACACAAATCCATGTCTTCTTATTTTCTGCTGCTGTTCTGAGCAGGACCAGGTGAGCCCACACCCTCACCACCACGGAGTGATGATGCCAAGCCAGAAAGAGAGAAAATAAACCGCTGTCAGATATACTCTTCCTTCTGCCCACAGAAGCCAATATCCAACAAGAACCAGCACCGCTGCGACCGCCCATGTTACCCACTTCATCCTCCCGGCTGGGCTGGACCACACGCTACCTAGTGACACACATGCAATGGCAGCAGCAAGGACATGATGGCGTAAAAGCCCATTCTCAGCATCTCCAGAGCTAAGGGGAAATAATCCCCCAAGCTCTACAGGATAACTCGGCACATAAATAAATGTATGCTGCTCAAAAGCAAATTCAATGGATCTCTTAAATCTGTTTGGTTTCAAGCAAAGAGTTAAAGAACAAACCAAAACTGATAAAATTCTTGCTACCTTTCTTTAAACCACGCTCAGACCTACTCTTTGAAGGAAGAGCCGCCTTTCTTAAAATATATTTGAATGCGCTATTTTTGTCTTTATCTTAGAAGGCCTGATTTCCCCTCACAGCCCTGCAATTGGTTACAATAACGGGTTTCTCAGAGCCAGACAAGTTAAGAAGAGGTTTTATAACTTCATATGCAGCAAAATGTATGGAATTTGCTGCCTTCATTTTTTTAGTTTCAAGTGCAGCTCCCTCACTCCCCACCCTACAAATACTCACACATGCAGTAACACTACTCTTCTAAGCCGTGTCATGGAAGTCAGCGCTTCTGACCACTCGTGCTTCTCACCTTAGGTAAATAACCAAGCGGGTGGCAGCCACACCAGGCAGAATTTACATGTGCACTTAAAGATGCTTCTGCCTACATCTTACAGGTGGAGGAGAGGCAAAAGGATCCCTTAATTTTAGGGACAGAAAAAATTATAATTCTGATGATAATTTTTCATTGGAAGCTATGCGGCTTCAAAAAAATGCAAGAGGAGGAAACAAATTGTTTCCATATCAACGATTATTTTGTATCTATCAAACACTGCTTGCTTTTTTTAAAAAAAGCACTTATTTTTAAGGAAGCTGAAATGAAACTGCCTTATCTCACAAGTTATTATGACACATCATAAGGAGACACAACCTTCCAGCACCAGAATCTCACAATGACACTATGGATCCCAGGGCCCTTCTTCTACTACTGTCCTATTACGGTATTGGAAAAGGGAGAAAAGAGACTTCTTGAACACTTTGCTGAGTGAGTTTTTAAGCGACATATTCCCCACTTGATTAGAACAAACAAACAAAAATAAAATAAGATGAAAATATTGACAGCAAAATATTATCTCACTGCTTTAAGAGACCTACAGTACATTCCAGGACTGCTGCTCTTATATTTTGCTCATACTCCCTGCCAGATCCCAAGTTACAAGCTCAATTTACAATGACAAGCCTCACTATATCCCTGGAAGAATTAAATGACCAGAAGAAGAGAAGTAATAAGAGTTCTGAGTTTATAATCTAGGAATTCTTTTTTCCTACCTAGGCTAGTTGAATGCTACCCAAAAGCGAAACGAACCTGAAGTGAGGACTCGCTTTATGCTTTTAAATGCATACTGGAGTATTCTCAGAGGCGGGTCATCAGCAGTAACATAAAGGTCAAGAAAATTAAATGGATAAGACACGGAGACTTTTTCAGTCTACCTAAATACAACATGAGTTAATGTTAGGTAGAGAGGTTAGTCACGCTGCGGTTTATTTATGCTCACGTTGGCCCATGCGGGAGCGATGTAAACACTAGAGGCAGGATGGCTACCAAGCTACCCCCTGGCCTCATCCCTCTCCCCCAGGGGAGGGATGCCAACAGCAGAACATAACGTTAATAGCAGCGTGATTAAGCTCTGGCTTTATCATTTCACCAAGAGGCCGATTCTCCACTCTTCACTCAGGCCAACCTCCACAGCGAAGGGCATTACTTGTATTTGAGCTTTTTTGGCTTTTCAGGATACACTGGTTTGACTACCATGTCGACGGTGCTGCTCAGTTCCTTGCTGGAGTCTCCCAACTTCAGAAACACAAGCTGCTTATCAGTGGTAGTAGAACAGATCACAAGAGCATTTATTTGTGCCAAAACTTTTGAGTAGGGTATATTTAAGCCTTAAATTTTTCCAAAGTGTATCAGACTACCAGCTATAGAAGAAAAATGCATACAACGCATTTTCTTCATATGAAAAATCACTTATCTAAATTCTAAACAAATATATTTGCTTCAAGCAAAGCTGCATAGCTTAACTTCCATGCCACATACACATGCATAGAGCATTGATGAAGCAGCACGTTTGTTGTTAAATGTGTGCCTTGGACATGCCTTAGGAAAAAAGCTAACACACCAACCAGGGCACATAATGCCCCGTCACTTCAGCGGGTAACAAAGTGAAATGGGTTATTTCCAGATAGATGCGTCTTAATAAGGAAATGGCTCCATTCTGATCCAATTTAACATCTGGACAAGACCACCAAGTAGATAAGCGATTACAGCAAACAGCTGCCCATACCTATACCGCATGCAGGACGGTTCACGCATACGATGACATTATACGGCTGGGTCACTTCACCGTGATACGGGACCCTGACCAAGGGCACGGGGCAGGTCCCTGGGGGAGCTCTGCGGGCCAGTGCCCCAGGCAGGAGGGGTACAGGCGGCAGGGGGGCCCCGCCGAGCAGCCCGGCAGGCCAGGCCCAAGCTTGCCAGGTGAACTCTCCCCTCCTCCCATACTTACAGTAAAATTACAGCTGTCAAAGACATAAAACGTCACCCCCAGCGATTACCTGCTTAAAACATTAATCACGCAGTTAAGCACTTTGCGACGTTTTCCATGCTTTAGTTACGGATCATCATATTTATTTCGCTGCTATCATACTGGTCTGTAAAAATCTATGAACCAACAACTAACCACTTGACTCACGACCTGTGTTGATGCACCGGGACAGCAGGTACGGGTCAGATTTTACTGGGCAAAGGTATTAACCCTGCTAAGTTTACATCTCGAAGAGCCAAGCCGGCTAGTTGATTGGCAGACGTGAAAACCGCTCTGTAAAGTCAGCAGAAGGATGAGTAGGCATTATCCATTTATTAACTGGTTAACTGCCAATTAATTTTACTTGCAAATCGCCTCTCTGGTATTTAAACATCTGGCTAAGAGTTCTTGCTCGTTACCCCCCGTATTTCGACGGGCCAGCAAAACGAAGCGCTTCTGTGCCCCGCCGCGCGTTCCGCTCCCGCGGAAGCGAAGGAGAAATCCACGTTTCTCCAACAGAAGTTCGCACCCAGCGGAGCCGCCCGGCCGCAGGGAAGGGCTCCGAAGCCCAGCCCCGGACCGCCTCGTTGCTAACACCGACTGATACCGAGACCCGGCCGACCGCGCTGCCGGCAGCCGCGGGGCGGGGGCGGGCAGGGAGAAGTCACGCGTGGGCCGGCCACTCGTGCCAGGGGCCGTGACGGGGACGGCGGGACCGCCGCTCGGACAACTTCCGCGGCAAGCCCCGCCGAGCCGGCCTTCCCCGCCTCCACTCCACTCCCCTCCGCGGCACGGCACGGCGCGGCACTGCGCGGCACGGCACGGCACGGCGGCGGGGCGCCCCGCCACCGGCCGGCCGCCGCCCCCCCCCTCCCCGCCCCGCCCGGGCAGGTACGGGGCAGCGCCCCGCCGCCGCGCCCGCCCCCCGCCCGCTCCCGGCGCCCCCCGCCCGCCCTGCTGCCCGCGGCCGGCCGGCGGGGAGCGGCGATGGGTGAGGAGGAGGAGGAGGAGGAGGAGGAGGCAGCAGGCAGGGCCTCGCCTACTCGGCGCTGCAGACCGAAAGTGAACTGCAAACTTTTCCCCCCCACACCCTTTATTTTCTCTTTTTTTCTTTTTTTTTCCTTCCAGCGCAGCCCCAGCTCGTGCAAAAATGAAACTTCGAAGCATTCGCCTACCTGGCGTGAAGTCTGCAACAAGTGCAGGCGCGGGGGCCGGGCGCGGGGAGCGGCGGGGCCGGGCGCGGGGCTTACGTCGGTGTCGGCGAGGAGGGAGCAATTGCGATATTAATTTATTACAGAGCTGCCCGGGCTCGGTCCTACTTCACTTACAGTACGGCGCTCATCCTGTAAACAAATATCGCTCCGCCAGGAAACATACTCCCCCCGGCCCGGCCCCGGCCCCGCTGCCAGGCACCCACCCCGCCGGCGGCACATGGAGCGGAGCGGAGCGGAGCGGAACGGGGCGGGGGCCCGCCGCACACCGCCACCCCCCGCCCCGGGCCGGGGGAGGCTCCGGGCACCGGCACTTACCTCCGGCGCGGCCTCCCCCGCCCGCCGCGCTGCCTTTGCCGAGCCCGTGATGCGAAGAAGAAGAAGGAGGGGGGGGAGAAAATCCCGGTGTCAGCAAATCGCTGTCAAATTATTTTCTTGCAGGAGAGAGAGGGGAAAGGGGGAAAGGGAACGGGGGGGGGGAAGCAGAAGCAGAAGGGGGAGGAGGCTGCGGGAGGCGGCGGGATCCCTCCGCCGCGATGGGTCTGGCCCTGGGTAGCGAAGCAGGAAGTAAGGTGTCGGCGGCGCCGCGGCTGCGGCCGCCCGGCCCCGCGGCGGGGCGAGGGCGAGGGGCGCCCGCCGCCCCCGGGGGCCCGCCGCCGGCCGTGCGCCGCCGCCGCCTCCCGCCGCCTCCTCCCGCCTCCCGCTCCGCCGCGCCGCGGTCTCGCCGGCAGCCCCTCCTCTCAGGGCGGCGAGCGCAGCGCAGGTGCCGGGGCCACCGGCGGCGACCTGTCAGCGGCTCCCGCCGGCGCGGCGCGGCCGGGGCCGCGGGTCGGCGGGAGGCGGGCGAGGGGGTGCCGCGGGCTCCCGCCGCCGCCGCCGCCGCATGCCGCAGGGCGGTGGGGCCGGGGCCGGGGCCGGCTCCCGCGCCCGCCCGCCCGGGCGGCGGCGCCGGGGGGGGGTGACAGCGGCGCCGCGGGCCGACACCGCGCCGGCCCCTGGGGCTGAGGGGGGGCGGGGGGTCCCGCCGCCGCCGCCGCCGCCGCCGAGGGGCTGGGGCGGGGGGGTGAGGGAGTCTCCGCGCCGGCGTGGAGCTGGGGGGGAGGGGAGGGGCGCGGGTCTCCCCTGGCGCCGTGGGGGTGTCGTGCGGGGCCGGGGGAGCCGCGGCGGGGCCGGGGGCGGCGGGGGCTGCGGCCGGGCCTCCCCCAGCCCCGGGGCGCCGGAGGAGGAAAGTCGCTGCGGCAAAGGCGCGCTCTCACCGGGGAGGTCTCCCGCCCTGTGCGGGGAAGGGCTGCCGCGCCTGCCGGGGCCGCCTCCGGCTCCAGGGAGGCTCCTGCGCTTCGGGTTAATTCGGAAGTTAATTCTCTAATACGGCGAGCCTTGTAGGAACTTGCTCCAGTGGTCACTGGTCTTTGCCACTGGTAGTCTTAAATTATCTTTTTTTTTGGTTGGTTGGTTTTTTTGATTCTACAGAAACGTTTTTGGTGAAATACCTCTTCCCTCCTGCCTCCCTTGAGCTCAGAATTTGCATTAGATTGCACCAAAATGTTCCCTTGCAGGGAAGGATTTTGCATCTTGGGGACGGATATGTATGTGATGCATATAGCTTATGCAGTGCTCTGTTTAAGCTCGTGGACAATGACAGACAAGTTACTGTAAGAAACCGTAGCTGGGAAGAGAGAAACTGAAACGGGGGTGGTTATAGGGCCTACTTCTCCCTTCGGGGGGCGGGGGGAAGCAACAGACAAAACTCTCAAGGGTTATAACTGGAACAGAAAAAGGTCTTTGGTGTTAGCGTTTGTGATTCAGCCTTACATTATAATGGTTACCAGCAGCCTCATTTTCTTTTTATGGTCATCCTGGTTTCCTGGTTGCATGACACTTCCATTGGGCCACTGTTCTTAATAATTTAACCTTTTATGAGATTGTTTTGATTTACAGTTAGATTAGAGCAAGACTGAAAAAGTATGATATCACCCGCTGGCTATTAAACTCCTTTGTACTGCGCGGAAAGGTCTCAGTTGTTTAAAATGTTGAGAGAAAGGTTCTTTTTTTTTTTTTTTTTTTTCCCCAGCCAGCTAGTAATTTTCTAATTTTATTTTTACTTAAGTGAAAAATACCATTCAGATATTGTAACTTCACCATGCTGAGCTATGCAAAATCTACGCTGAGTTTTAGATTCAATGGTTGGCTTGTTTGCTTGCTGGAGTCCTAAGTCATATAAACTATGTTGAAAATAGAATTAAAACCACAACTCAACATGTGCCTTGCCTCTGTTTGTTTTTTTGTGTCTAGTCTGAAACCCAGAATAGCCCGTATTACTTGTGATTTCCAAAACGACCTTTGAAAATAAGCAGTGGAATTTAACACAGTCTTTCTAGGTTTGTCTCAGCATCTCAACTTGTCCAGCTAATCAATACAAACAAATCTATATTGAGTTGGCTAGGTGTTACTTGATTTACCTGAAACATGCAGCTTTGTGCTGTAACTCTCAAAATAGAAGCAAATGTATAATTTAAATTTGAACAAAGAATCATTACCAAGCAGCCTTCTAACATACTATAAACTGGACCCGTCTTACTCTGCCGTAACAAGTTTAGCTACGCAAAACTTCTGAATGAAGTAAACTAGTTTATTAGCTTTGGACAACATTTCAAGAAAACTGGGGGGGCTGGCTATAGCCAGACAGTGTTCTTTGTACTTATCCTGCAACTTATGAATTGGTCTCCATCAAAAGCTCAAAGCCTTAATTTATGTTCTCAGTTTTCCTGATCCTTCTTCTAATCTTCGGGGATTTGAGTATCAAGCTTCCCGGCTTTGAATAACAAATCATTTCACTATTTACACTATTAAACCTCAGAATAATTCTGCGGGCTTGTCGGGATGCTGTTCAACGACATTTTGGCAATGATAACTGGCAAGTGGGTGAGTGCTGGGGGCCCCGAAGCTGGGGTGAGGTCCTGGCCGGCCGAGCTGCCCGCTTGCTGCTGTCAGAAGAGGGAGACCTTGCTCTCCCTTCCTTGCCCGCTGCCCTGCCCCACTGAGTTGGTTCAGCTCACCAAGCCGGAGGACTATTCCCTCTCTCTCTGGGTTAATTTCCTGCCATTTTGGGGAGCTCCCTGGGAGGCCAGCTGGGTGCCAGGGGCAGCAGAAGGGGAGCTGGGCAGCTGTGGGGACGCGGGACGGGGAGGGCCCGGGGAGCCGCTGCTTGTAGCAGCAGCAGCAGCAAGCTGGCAGGGTGGCTTGGCTGCCTCCTGAAGCCTCCCACCGCTCACAAACAACAGAAAAGCAGCAAATGTCTTATGGCAACTGCCATCGCTCTGTCAGATTTTTGTTAGAGATTAATGAATTTTATTTGTTTCTAAGCAGGGCTGTTTTAGAAATGAAAGAATTACAGAAGTTTAGAAGCGACAGAGGTCCCTGATCATCCTCCTGGTTCATTCCTTTCTAACGCAGGATTGCCGTGTCATTTTCTTGCCAAACGCCTTCGTTCCTATTAGGAGGCTTTGCCTTAAATTTGTGGGCTTTCCCAGAAAGGCAATGCTGAAGAAAACATAGTATGACTGTGGCAGAAGGCAACATACCTTTCGTTCAACAGCTGGAGTCATAAAATAAAACCCCTTAAGACTCCTTAATGAATCGCGCTTATGCAAGTATCCTACTGGTCAAAGTCACAGCAGCCAAAATACAGATGTCTGTCCAGTTTCTCAGTTTTGGATGCCTGTTTCCAGATTGAATTTTGAATTGTGGATGTTATCTTAAAAAAAAAAAAAAATCAGACCTTAATGATCTAAGTTGGTTGGACAAAACTGATGACAGGCTTAGTTTTGTTTTAATATGGAGCTTTTGAGCCATATAGTGTACTGATGCAGGATTTAGGATTAGAAGCAACTTCAGTCTCAAAATCTGACATCCTACGTAATGTGGACTGTAGTATTTGTAATTGAGATTATAACCTGCTTAGTTAAAGTTCATTTTCCAGAAAAAAAGAAAAGTCATTATGGAGATTTCAAGAAATGGCAAATACGCCTTCTGCTACCAGTTGTTCTGGTGTAATTACCGATCACCTCTTGGTTAAATGTTTGAACTTGATTTTTCATTTCGATTTGCGAGTGTTCCAGCATGACATTGCTGGTTCTTTGCCTTCTAAATTAGTTTGGTATCATCTGAATCCCTAGGATTTAGTCAGTCATTTACCTTTGTCTATTTCCTGTTACATAAATAAGAAACACTGGGGCCTTACAGGGGTGACACTAGTAGGGTCAGAATAGTTCAAAAAGCCAAATGTGTGTTTTCTGTGATCACGTTCCCTGTGCATCATAAGGGAAGTAGCCACAGCATCCCACATACCTGAACACAAGAAAAATAAATGACAGTTGGCAGTGGGCTTGCTCAGAGATCAGCAAGTACACTGTTCCAGGTATCCCTGTGCTCAAGAAACTGTATCTCTGCTTTGTTTGAAGGTAACGTTAGCAACCTCGTTCTCGCCTTGATGCTCCTTGCCTTCGTGTATGTTCAAGTACAGTGTTTCTCCCTCTTAGGTCCTCTCTCTGGGAAGCTCAGGACATTGAGAGCTTCCAGGATAAAACAGCTTGCGCTCTTTGGTGTTGCTTCTTACCGCATCCATTGCAAGTTAGGAAAATGGCTGAGGTTGAAATGGAGCCAAATAATTTTTAGCAGAAATGCATCGGGACCCTAGCCGCAGCGAACAACCGCGTACTTCCCTTTGGCCGCTTCCACCACCCGGGTGAGGAGCAGGCCTGTTTCAGACAAGCAGCATCCCAGCCTTGCTGGTCTGAGTTGCCTCTTGTCCAGTGAAGCGGCTGCTCTGATCCCAGACACGAGGTGAAGTCACGGATTTCACCGGCAGCCTAATCTGATCTCAGACCGTGCCGCCGCCGTTTGAAAACTAATACTGGAAGTAAGACTTTTTTTTTTTTTTTTTCATTCTTCACTCTCAGCCAGATCAGTTTGCTGAGTGCACAGCCTAAGGAATGGTGCAGAAAATGTGCCGAGGAGAGAAGACTATGAAAGCATGCTGCTGTCACGCAGACTGCCGGTGAAAGCCCTGCCTGCTGGGTCTCTTTCCATGAAGGCTAAACCAAAGTAAATTGCCATAGCTAAGGTCCTGCTGTCCCCTCTGCAAGTTCCTGCCTCCAGCTGCGTGGTTTTGCCTCCTGTTTGCACCCGATGCTGACACTCACCTCTTCCTGGTCAGCCAGATCCTCTCCCAGCGCTGGCAGAAACCCTGGGTAATTTTTCCCTGAATTGCTTCACTGAGTCAGCCAGACGAGTAGCAGAAAAAGGAGGCAGGGTTGTGTGCCAAAAAGTGGGATTTGCAGCCACACTAGTTTAAATTGCCTTTAATTGTCATGAAGCCACGGCTGCTATCTCATCTAGCAGATAAGATGCTCTGTAAGAAGGTTGGTCCAGGCAGTGGCCCAGAAAAAAAAAAGGGAAAAATAAACCTGCATGGCTGTTTGCACCATGGTCAGCTCTGGAAGTCCACAAGCACTAGTTTTCCCTCAACTCGAACCCTGGGAACTTTTCAACAAAGCTCAGAGCCGCCTGTCTATGAGTCGGTCGCCGAGCTGCTCCGCCGCCGGTGCAGCCTGTGGGAGCTGCGGAGCCCTTGGGGCTCTGGCCCGGCACTGATGGAGCCGGGTCTGCTGAATGGGTGGGTGCTCCTCCAGGCAGCTCTCCGCAGGAGCTGGCCTTGACCGTCCTGCGTCTCCCTGCAGTTGGGCGCACGGGAGATACGATACTGCAGGGATGCTCCAAAAACACATGAAAGCCTGCAAAGTGCTTAGGAATGTTTTGGTAAAGAAGTTACAGATAAGCAAGTTAGAAATAGCGGCGACTCAGATTTTTTTTCAATGACACTGTTACTGTTTTGCAATCATGTGGGAGCCCTAGAGAGGAAAATAAGCTAGAGACACTGGGAGTTTTAAAGGGGACATTCTCCTACATTTGGTTTGTGTCAGTTCCTGTTCCTCTTGGAAGAGTCACTTATACTATCGTGCTGTCAGGAATAATCTGCGGGCATGTACATGTGCGTGCAAGAGAGACAGTGACATGGACCATCTTGCGGGATCACGTCCTAGTGAGCAATGCTCCAGTTTGTGTGGCTTTTGCACATGCTGGAGAAGAGGAAATGTTTTATTTTATAAAATACACTGACATATGTATTTTTAAATTTACAAATGTGTATAATATATACATAGTATATAAATTATATTACATGCATTTGTAAATTATGAATGCATAAATGTATAAAACTCATGTATTTTTATAAAACTAACGTAAGTGAAAATATAATCTTTTTATTTTTTGAATAATTTCCAAATTTTAAGTTGATGGTGTCGTTTGACCTATTCTAAACTTTAAAACCACCCACTCTGTTACAGCTTTCTGTATAAGTAGATCTGAGAGGGTCTTATAATCAGGGGCCAGTAATACTGTCCCCATTTTACAGATGGGTAAACTAGGGAACAGATGTGGTCCAATGTCATCCAGGAAAGTAGCTGCAGAGGTCAAGTATGAAACCAAGTCTCCTAAGTCTTTGCACTTTGTTATGTCTTAAAGACAGGCCAGTATTTTTCAAGTAAGTCTTATGCCCAGCTCAAAATGGTTGGAGCATTGACTGATGTGCAAGAAGTTTTATCCTCCTGGCTTTGTATGCACTCCCAGTGGTAACAGCTGACAACTGCTGTATGAAGAAACACACCTTATTCTAAATGTCCTGCTGTTGTACTACCAGGAAGAAATACACAGTCCTGTTTGCAAAGATTCAGTTCAATTACAGTATTCAGTGGAAACTGCCTCTACAGAGACACCGTCAACTTGAAATCCAGTGACATATAGTGACAGATTTAAGATAGTGTCTCCAATGACTTCTTCTGAATGCCCCTACCAATCTTTGTGAATTGTTTTTTCTTGGCTTTAAAAATCCGTTATGTGGTAAAAGTGACATATACAAAAAGAGGCTTTAGGATGGCTTGTTACACAGAGCTGTACTAATTTCTAAGGTGTTTGCTGAACAAGAGAAATCATGCTTTTGAGTACGGGAAGGAAAAATGAAGCTGACTGTATGCAAAAATTTTCTAAAGATAAAAGGTAAACAGTTACGGAAAATATGTGTGATGAGAGTAGAAGGAAGCCTGGCATCTTAACTTTAAGTTGCAGTTAATCTAAATAATTTTCTATAACAGAAGGGTAATATCTAAATACAGATATGATTAAGTCAGTGTGGTTCCCTACCACAATGTGCAACACATCCAAGTCCACACTGACAACTAAGATCAAGATTAAAGTTTTCCAGTGTACGTAGTGAATTTCAGTGCAATGGCAGCAGTGTTATTTTTTCAGGATTTTGTCCATTGGAAGTGGGTACGATACTGGCAATAGCACACCACATATTGTGTGGAAAGAGCTCAGGCAGCCATCTCTGATCAGAACTCTCTCAGTCATCGTACCACCATTCTTTCAGCAGTTTCTCAGTTCTCCATTTCATATTCCTCAGCGCAGAAGCAAATTATTTTTGCTGATTTTATGCAGAGTCGAATGTACTCTCTGTAGGGTTTGTTGAAGGAAAACAAGCACCCGCATCTTCTGCTCTGAACTTTCCCATTCAGAACTGTAACCTTAATTTTTATACAAGTCTTGTATAGTCATAGATACCAGTCACTCCTAGGTCTCACTGTGTCTTACCTACTTGTTTCTTACATATGTGACAGCAGGCAGATAGACATTTAAACTGTAAGGATACAGCTGTCATGATTTAAAAAATACTATTAACTAACATGGCTAGACTCATATATCTAATGTATATACAGTATATTCTGTTTATAGTGATGTAAGGCACTTTACATCATGAAATTTAAATAAGCTGTATCGTTTCACATTTTTATTGTGATGGAAATGCACTTGCAGTAGAAGACAAGCACATTTACGTTTCTGTGTCAGTGTTTTTGTTTGGTGGCCCCAAAACACCTGAGGAGGTGAGAGCTGCACTGATAAACAGAAAGCAGAAAATGTGATGGAGTTACTGTATAGCTGCAGTGAGACAGGGAACTGCAAAGGACCCCTATAAAGCAGGTTAACAAAATTAATAGTAGAGGAAAACCGATTTGCTCTATAGCTGAGACAGTTTTGCCAGTAGCAGCTGAAGGGCAGCAGATGACAAGTAAATCCAAGGATATGTAAATACGTGAAGTCTTACAGTATGCTTTCTGATGGACAAATTTTGCTTCTAGAGATGGAAAAACTACCTCCATCCCATTCAAATGGCCTGTGAGTCTCCAAACAAATATGGAAGTTGGGAAACTAAACAGAGGGTCCCCAAAACAATCTCCGTGTACTGCTCCAGATGCAAGCTTAGGTCTGTGACACTAGAGATCTCAGACTTTGGGGACTGTTCTGTTGAGAAGAGAGCTAATGGTGCAAATTGGGAATGAGATTGTTTTCAGAGGGAAAAAAAAGAAAAAAGACTCTCTTGTGGGTCAATAATGTGTGGAATTTTCCTATAAAAGTCTCCAAAATTTTGTTTGAGCCATGCATAGTACCAACTTGTGCTGTCATATCTGAGAACTCCCTGGGAACCCACCAGTGATGACTGGATAACCTAGGGACCAGAAGGCTCATCTCTTAGTCTGCAGTACCCACAGCATTGCCAGCTTGCTAAAAAAGCTGAAAATACGGGGAGTCACATCTAGGGAGGGAAAAGAGATTTCTCGAATCGACATTTGCTTTTGTTGATGTGTTAGTCTGCAGAATCCATTTCACTTTATTCAGAAATTCTAACAATGACAAGGCATGCGTTTGTGTTTCTCTGAGTATATATTTTACAGCTTCTATGTCCTCTTACCGTGCAAACATCTCTAAACCCCCTTGGGAGGACAGGTACAGCTCCCATGGCTTTTTGTTTTGAGTCCCACACCAGCTGACTAATCTAGCAGCTAGTGATAGCTGAAGATGGAGACACTGATAATTCCTCTGCACCCCAGAGAGAGGCAAAGGACCTAATTAGACATTGGTTGTGTATCAGCTGAGGAAGTCCCCAGATGAGGAGTTGTGGGTGTATTTCACTTTCTTTACACTACTTGAGTGAAGCACTGGGAACAAAGGAGAACAAGAAAATAAATTCAGCCCTAATTATTCATACTGAACCTGTGGCCTTCTTAAAATATGCTCAACGCAGGGAGCAAACCCAGGGTTGAGTGAGGCTTCTTCCAGACTTGTTTTAAGACCGCACCATTAGGGGCTGTTCTCGCTGAAGTGTCTGCCAAAAACCTCTTGAGTCTGTTTAAGGGGCAGTCCTGTGCGGAGATCCTTCCCTAGTGGTGTGCCAGTGTTTTTCCCTTCCTATTACAAGGCTATCGGAAGATCTTGGACCTGTTCCACACTTAAGCTCCAAGCATCTTTGTTGTCTATCTGACCTTGCAATATGATAGGCTGGAAACTTTTACTGTCTGGCTTGTTGTAAGGCTTGTTTCACAATCTGGGTAATGTAGATTTCTCTGCTTCCCATTTCCACTTCTGTAATGTTTATTATATTCAATTGTATGTCTGGTTTGGTGTTCATTTCTGCAGCTCCTGCCTACGTTGCATGCAGTTCTTCATCTTATCTGCAATTGCTATCTGCACTCTCAATCAGCTCATCTCTTTTTATTAGTAATAGATCATCGGTTCATACGCTTGCATACGCTCTAGGATGGTAATGCCTTGTCTTGCCAACAGACAGAGATTTTAAGGTTGTGATAACCTATACGCTTGTCTGAGGGATGTGAAAATAATGTTATGAATGTTGTTTATGAAAACCGGGTTTTGCACAGCTTCAGTAGTTTTCATGTACTGTAGTCGACTGTCCTCAAAGAAGTGACAAGTAGAACTGATAGCGTTGCAAGCCCATATTTTACATCTGATCATAACTAATTGAACATGAAAACTGGCAGCATTTTCCCTCAGTTACCTCTGGGTAGATACCATTGTGAGGACAGTTTTCTTTAAATGATCCTACGCTTTCTTTGCTCCATTTTAACCTCTGATTACACCTTGTTTGCTCTTCCTCATTTTTTCTTCTACTGACCCTGCACTATGCATAAACATTCTTTGTAAGGAAATCAGTGAGATATTTGTAGTTAATTTTTTATGTCTTAGATTTTGTGCCCAGCACATAATGATCCAGTTACATCTCAACTTGCGTGCTGTAACCCCAGCGCTCCACTTCTTCTCTCTACTGCCAACAAAGCAAGTTTATTTTCTAATAACTTGAAGTACCTCCTTTCATCCTTAACTCGCTACACATGCTTCCCTCCTTCTTCCTTACTAATTCAAGTCTCTCTGCTTCCAAGTATCCTCTGCCTGGGATTGTGCCTGTCTCCTTCTGTGCCATTTTCTGTGCTGAGATGGAAGGTGACAGGTAGCTGCTTCTGTCCCCCTCCCATTCCTGAGCATCGCAGAAGAAAGATGCCAGCTTGCCTTAAAAGGGGCTCTCAGCTGTACTTGTAACCAGTTTTCAAGCAAGTATTTTGAAAACTAGTTAGGCAGTTTTCCCAGTGTAGACAGGCTCATAGAAGGACCATTAATTACTCAGCGCAGGCTTAACCATGGGCAGAAAAAGGGGGCTTTTGTGCGATTGTCAAACCCTCGCCATTATTTGTACATGTTGGTTTTGTATTTAATAGGATTACATGACTTCTTCGCTCTATATGCCAAAATGGATGGTTCCTTTCAGTAATAAAACAAAGCCAATAACCTGAAAGGAACCACGGCTCAAAAGCACAAACTTGACCTCTGATTGACCTTCACATTTACAGACTAAAAAGAACTTTTCCAAAGAAAAGACAGAACAGAGAAGTCAGGGAGCCAGCAAGAACCAGGAGAAAATGGTTTTGTTGCTTTGTGATTACATTGTTTAAACCAACATACTACATGGTTTACAATACTTCATTACAATGTATTAGGGCCTGGAGGTGATTTAATGTCTGTTTATAACTGCGACTAATCTTGAAATAAACAAATGAATGTTTGGAAAATGGATGAAGCTGTTCTGCTGGAGACAGCGTTAAATGCATCTCTGAAGAGTAAATCATGGCTGTACAGCACTTAAATGCTTTTTATTTCAACCTTCTGTTGTATTTCAGTAGTTTTATCTAACAAAATTAATCACGATGCAGTAAAAAAATTTCTAATTGGTTAGGACTGTCTAGCAGCCATACATTCTATAACAAATTCACAATTTAAAAACTGTTTAGCCCTTTAAAATCAGAGAAAAAGATAAACTAGAAAACGCTGTAGCATTATACTAGGCACCATGGTGATCTAAATTAAATCTGTTACAACCTGTTCTAATTTAAAATTGCTCCGTTACGCGAATGAAGGGGAAAAGAAGAAGAGTTAGTTCATTTGTTCAAAGCATTTTTTATATTCCCAGATAAATCTTTCATCCACCCTGCCTTTGCCTGTGGGCTGTACGTTCCTATTATTTCCTCTATGCATCCCCTGCACAACTGCGCATAAACGGAGCCGAGAACCCTTCCGTCAGCGGGTCGGTATCAGTTCTCGTCTCTATCAGCTGAGAACAAGCAACGTCGTTGAGCGTCACCATCGTGGTGTCCAGCTGTTCACAACACCCAGAAGCTTCTCTGCGGTGCTGCAGGCAGGGGCCTTGCTAGAGGAGGTTGCTCCAGTTTCTCCTGCTGTCCACCTCTGCGGGTGACTCCTTGGCCTCTCCTGCTTCTCTCCCTCTCCTGCCTCTACCACCCAAGGCCCCTTCCGCGGCCCCCAGGCATCCCACAGCACAGTTCTTGTCTTCCAACACCTGACTCATTCCAAAAATGTCTTGAATTTTCCTAAGTACCAGTCACTAAGCAGTTAAAGCCTGATTTGAGAGACAAAAAATCTGAAGTCGGATGGTTCCTCCAGTCCCACCACCCACACCCTTCCGGTTGCAGACTGGAGTGAGTGGGAGCTGGCGAGGGCTTGGAGGGGAAGCTGCAGAAGAGGACTTCTGCACCGCCATGCCTGTGCAGTGTATTGCCACCTAGTGCTGCGAATATGGAAAAGCAAGGTTTCTCCTTCTGCTCACGACCTAGACTCTAGCGAGGCAGCCACCAGAGTGCCCCATGACCCAGAAGGTCCTCTTTCGTTGTAGCAGCACTGTTTAACCTACCTACTTCACCATATCCTACACCCATTCTAGCAGGTTTAGAACTCTGAACTTCGACAATGCACTTTCTTGCGCTGCACTTCATGCTAAATACCATGACTGCTCTTCCTTAGTGCAGGTGTTTCAAAAGTCTGGTCCTACGGCAACATAGCATCCACAATTACACCTCATATGGGTGGCTACCTGTCTGTATACTTTCCTTCCTATCCCTTTGTTTGCCACACAGACATGAGTGGCAGAGGTCTCAAGGATAATCAAGTTTGTCCAAGCTTGAAAAATAGTCAGCCACATGAAAGAAAGGCCTGCTAAAGGGAAGGTTGCAACATAAGCTCCTATCATCAGCATCAGTGAATAAGTGGGGGGGAAGGGCGTTAGCTACAGCAAAAATTTCAAGTGCTGCTTGCGCCTTCCTAGGTGTCAAAGCTGACCACCCATGCGCCACAAATGCAGGCTTTCATGGTACGACCTCACAGACCTATTTGTATTAACTTCTATGTCTAAATATACACTAGCAGTGTTCTGAATTTACAGTGAAAACAAATGAGATCGGGGGTTTTTGCGTGTGTATTTTTTTCCTTTGCTCCCATGTTAATTTCTTCCCCCTGTATAACTTGTTACTATTATCTTAGCTCCTGTTAAATCTCTTTTAGAGGTTGGCATTTTAACTTAGCAGCTTGAGCTCTAGACTGTTGACACATTACACCGCAGAAAGCAGCAAAATTATCATGGACTGAGTTTGCATTGTATTTTTTTTAAGACACTGTGTGATAAGAATAAATCATGTTGTCACCCTGACATGATCCACTAATGAAGATGCACACCCTCTTGCCCTGCCCTCTTACTGGATGTTAAGTGAGAACCCTTTCGCTGTCTTTTTTCTTCATTTCCACTGTGGAAGAAGCTTTCTAATTCTGCACATCAGTTTGCTTAGCAATATTGCTGTTGCCTAATGCAATAAAAATCAGTTATGTAACTGCCTTTGCTAGACTTGCAGAGAGCATTCACCAGACGGGAAGATGGCCGCAGTATCTTTAGGCTTTCCATTATGTCTCCTGTGTTCACTGTTATTATGCAATATGCTCTGCTTTTAGTATCTTTTTTTAATCATTTTTCTTGACATCATGTTTAGAATATTATACACCTATTATCTAAGATCATGCAACGACAAAGCAGGGAAAAGAAATAAGCTGCTTCTGATTTATTGCTAAAAGGGCTGGTATTATAGCACTAGTGCCTCCAAGAACAAAGAATCGCCTACAGTTTGTCAGATAGTATTTTTAATACTCTAAATCTGAACCAAATTCCTAAAATAACCTGTGTTTTCAGATTACCGTGTGCTCTTTTGTTCTGAATAATGTCTTGCTTAGTGAACTATGTTTTATCAATCCACCAAGTACTGGGTGTCATTGTTCACCTCATTCACAATTCATCTTTTAATTAACATTATCACAGGCAAAATTCTATTTTGGTCAGCATAATTTGTCATTGGAATTGGCAGTACAGAAATAAAAGAATTACCATCTGAATTTATCTGAAGACGATGTAGGAGATGGTGACTACAAACCTACCTCATCCGGCACTGAAGAGGAAGGGAGGGAAAGCATGTAAATCATAATGGCTTTAAAAATTATATTTGCAATGCAAAAATCACTACTTTGGTCATTCAGTATCTGCTAAGCAAACTGTTTTATCAAAATTACTGTTATTGAAAATATAAACGTGAATCCTACACTTAGACACATGCTTTGTTTGGTGGAAAGGGTTGCTGACTTAGGGAAGATTAAAGAGATACAAATGTCTTTACAAGGTGGTGATCTTAGATATAGGTATGTAAGATCAACTTAATGCAGCAAAATGCTGATCATTTTCTTTAACAGTTAAACTTTGAAATTAAGTTACAACTGCAGCATTGTTTTAGAGAGCAGGCAAGGAAATAAATGCTTTTAAAATGTTTTTTTTTTTATCTGTACCAGGAAATGAACCTCTCCCAGAGAATAGAACACATCTCTGAATCCTTCTCACAAGATTCGACTTTCATAATGATTGCTAGAAAACTCCATCAATGTGGGGAAAATTAAATAGCATTTTGGTTTTTTGAGTCTATAAAGAAGACATCTATCGCTGCAGTCTAGATATGCAATATTTTTTCTATTTACATTCAAATTAATACAGTGATATTAAATTGACTGCATTTAAGGTACAGTGAACACACCAGCAAACCAGCCACTTAAAAATTCCCTGCAACATCCTTTTACCTTATGATTTCATCCATTCCTACTCACAAATGCAACAGGCCCTGAAGGTGATCACATTCAAGTAGTAATCAGCCACGATGACAATAATTTCTGTAAGCAGAGCACCTCTTTGGAGCATGCTCTACTGGAGGTCCTTTCTCTTTCAAAATAGCTAGGCTTCAGCTTGCCACTGACTTCTGTTGGACTTGCATCAAGAGGCAGTCTTCTAGTGTGGAAGACCCTGTTTCATTAGTAGCTTCTATAACAGTTTTTAGAAAGGAAACATCAGCCTCCACTGTCATAATTAATATTTTCTCAGTTGTGCCTATTTACATTGTGTTTTTAATGGATGCAGCGTTTATTAAAAATACTGGAACCTAATAAAGTTAATTGACCCCCAGACAAAGTACCATTTAGTTTTTCGTTTCTTTCTCTTTTTTTCTTTTTTTTTTTTTCTTTTTTTTTTTTAATAGCAGAGGCAGAGTGCTTAAACAGACAGGTCAGGAGGTGAAAGAGATACAGATGATATCTGCATCTTTCATAACCAGAGTCTGTAGCATTCTGTGGGCTATCTTGTGTGTTGAAAGCAAGGTGAGACCCAGAAACATTTCAGCTAGAGCAGGGAAATGCTATGAAGGTTTACTATTAACCCTGCTGAAACATTAAATTCTCTAGATTTCTTTTCTTCAATTTCTATCGGATAATAGACCCCAGAAGAATTAGGCTTTTTGGCAGAAGATAAAGGCAGTCTCCTCAACCTTAATTATTGTTCCTCAATTTGAATAATATCTTTGCTTATGAAGTTAATGGCACAGGCTAAAAATTACGGAAAATTCTACCTAAAGTAAAAAAAAGTTATACCCAGGAAGTTGTTATGCTCATATTGAAATAATGGCTTTGCAATCTAATTTCTGTTTGGGTTGCCCACATTTCCAGGTAAAATAAGATGCCTTTCACGTTACTAAACCCCAGGATTTTTCTAACATTTTCTTCATACAGCTCAGAAGGAGAGACAATTAAATCATACAGCTTTCTTTCACCCTCTGCCTTCTTCCAAAGAAGCATCATGTTCTGTATTCCTTAGGCATCAACAGCGCATGAATGAGAAACAGTGTGGGCGTTACTGATCTTCTAAGGAATATATAATCATTTTCTGTGTTCTAGGAATGATTACTCAAAAAGTGGCAAAAAATATAAAAATAAATACAGTAAAAAAGATGTACCCTGCATATAGTAAGGTACAATCAGACAAAAGGAAATTACGCTTATTCTTAAAATATTAGGAGGTGAAATTAATATTCTAAAGGCCATCCTTTTACCATTCTATGATTCCCTCATAGCACTGGCTAAACCCATCTTTTTCAGTTCTTGCAATCAGTCTTTCCAGACATGAATGTTCCCTTCATCTCAAAATTCCCCAGAACTCCCAAACACGGTATGTAAGTAAATGCAATGATTTATAAACCCTTGAGGTTTCAGAAGCAAGTGCTTATACAGTATGACTAATACGCGAGCGTGCGTTGCTGCCCCCTGATGCGGAGAACGTTAAATCTCTTCGAGAGTAGCCAGGCAATGGCACGCAGCCCACCTTCCTTTTTATATTAATATATGGCCATAGATGTATTTGTTACTGCTTGGAAAGATATAAGATAATGTCTCCCCCTTGGGTAACTCAATATTTAAATTGTTAGTTGAGGGGAGAATGAGGAGAAGGAAGAAGAAGTAAATGAGACAAAAAAGGGAAAAAACGACTATGCCTACCCACTGGTGAGAATGTTTAAAAATCGTTAAGGAATATAAGCTGTGAACTGGAACTCACTTCTAATGCACAGTTTTGTTGTAGGTTAATACTGTTTGCCAGAGGTAACATTTATGGCCCCCTTCGGCTAGTACTTCAGGCAATTACAACTCGGTTTGTCTTTCCCGCCTGTTTATTCCCCTCCCATGCATTGCCTAGATTTGGGAGTGTAAGTTGTCCAGAGCAGAGACTTCCTCAGCAGGGTTTGCTGGGCTAGGCTCCTGCAGGGTGGGTCCTTATCTCCGTGAAGCCTGAGAGAGGGCGCGAGGTGGAAATATTATTTAGTGTGTGCGTGACGCTTAGATCCACAGAGGAATTCCCAGCAAGCAGAGGAAGGCGTGGTGCGAAGCCCTGCGGGTGGCTCGCGCAGCCGCTCCGGTGCCGTGTGGCCGCACACGAAGTGAGACACGTCTGCTGGGTTCTTGGCCCGGCTGTAATTGCAGTGGCGCAGCCCCGACGCGCAGGCAAGCCCCTGGGTACGACAGTGGTACGACAGGTTTTCGGAGAGACCTCGCAAGAAGCAGAGCCTGTGTTAACTAAGAGGAAGTAGAGTTACGAGGATGATTCCTGGGTTTGGGGGTGATGACTTTTTTTTTAAGTTGCAAGCCTGGAGCGCTACCCGAACGCGCAAGGCTGAGGCGAGGACGCTACAGCTGGGGTGGTGCGCGGCCCCCGTGGAGCTGAGCCACAGGATTTATAGCTTCTGCAGCCTAGTAGTGTTTGTCTTAAAGCCGTAGTTGCCCGATTCACGTAATTTACTGATTTTTTTCTTTTCACCCATGCTGGGGTGCCCCCTCGCCCGCGGGCCGCGCCGCCGGGCCGGGCCGGGCCCGCCGGGGTCTAGCTGGCTTCAGGCGTGGAGGCCACCCGGCTTTGCCAGCGAGACGGGAGATGCCCCCCCGCCCCGGGCATCGCTTCGCCTTGGAGGAGACGAGAAGGGCGTCCGTGGGGCGGGGGTGCCGAGCCGCCGGCCCTCCCCGGCGCCGGGCCGGCTCCCGCACCAGGTCTCCCGGGAGGGGAGGGGAGGGGCGGGGGTGGCGGGGAAAGACTACAGCTCCCAGAATGCCCCGCGGGGCGGAGCGGCGCCGCGGGCGGTGACGTGCCGGGCGGGGGCGGGGCGGAAGTGGGTTCCCCGGGCAGAGCGGCCGGCCGGGCCCGGTTCCGGGTGTCCCTGCCTTGGCGGCGGTGGTTCGGTGCGGGGGGGTGAGAAGATGGCGGCGGACTTGGAGGCGGAGGTGCAGGCCATTGACAAGAGCCTGCTGGAGTGCTCCGCTGAGGAGATCGCCGTGGTGAGGCGGCGGGCCCGGGGCGGAAGGGCGAGGGAGCGGGGGCGAGGAGGGAGCGGGGGCTCGCGAGGCCGGCACCGGCCTGCCCGGCCGGCGGTGGGGCCGTGAGGGCCGGGGGCCGCGGCGAGGCTGTGCCCGGGGGCGGGGGGGGGCGAGCAGGCTTTCGGTGAGGGGGTGTCGCTGCCCGGGCTGGTTATAAGGGCACCCCGGCTGGCAGCGGCCTCTCGTCCTGGCCTTATCCTGCCGTTGTCGCCGGCGTCGCTATTGCAGTAGCCGAAATCGATGGCAGCCGGCAGCCAGCTTTTCCTGTTGTTCTGGCTGGCGCAGGTGGCTCCCCAGCCAGCCGCCCGGCCGTGGTCAGCCCCTGCCGAGGGCGGCCGCGGCTCCCCGCCGCTCGTGGGGGCTTGGCGGGCGCAAACGGGAGCGGGGCCGCTTCTCCGCATCTCGCTCCTTCGTTTAGTGCTCCCTCGCCTTCCCCGAGCAGCTGAGAAGTTTCGTTCTCCTACCCAGTTTGCTACCTTCTCAGACCTCGCTGCCGGCAATCATGCCTCGTCGTGAGAAGATCTCCCTCCCCCCATTAATTTACGTGGACGTCTGGGCCCGAACATGCTTTGTAGCGTTGAATTTTCATTACAGGATTCTTCCTTCCTCCCCGGCATTTAGGATGCAGTTCTGGCAAAAGCTTGCGCTAGTTAAGCTTAAGACCATTAGAATGGGACGCTTGTAGAAGAAATACAAGCAAAATCAATGTAATATTTGAAATAATCCACTTCTGTTTATATATTTTTCCAACTTTTATGAAGAACAGTTGAAAGGGAAAAGAAGTCTTGAGGATAAAGTTTTTAGAGAAGCTTTTCTTTCTGGCATAGGTGCCAGATCTTATAGACGTTTGTGCATTTGAGGAACTGGGCATGTATGTTAAAATATTGGGACTGCTGATGTGCATGTCTGTAGGGTAAGACCTTGAAGAGCTGTCTGTGTGTATTTAAATGGAAATTACATTGGCTGCTTTCCAAAAGAAAATAAAAGACAATGTTATAATTAAGATTATCCTCAGATTATGCTGGTATCTCTACAGAGCAGACAAAGGTATGATTAGATGGGCAAATGTGCATAGTTAGCTATATCCTAGCTAGTTTAGCTCCAGAATTAGTCTTCCTTCCCCTCAACAGCAAACCCAATAATTCTATCAAACACTTCATAAAGTAGCCCAAACTGAGCCCAAACGACCTTGTCTGTGTGAGTAGCAGATGGGTTTTTTTGGGTCACACCGTAGATAAGCCCAAGAGAGACATGCACCAAGTGGAATTCATTTAGGAATTGGCTATAGGTACAAGTGCCAGCATAAATTTAGTCATTTCTTATTTTTATTCTCTGTCATCAACAACGCAGGCTACAATTCTGAGATCTATCACTCTCAAATCTACGATGTGCTAGCAACTAAATGCTGCTGGTGCTGCCTGATTGTATATGTAAATAACGTGCTTGGCTTTTAGCGTTGTTTTTCTCCCTCCTTTGCTGATAGCATTATTTTGCTGATAGCCCAGTATTAACAAAACAAATGCCAGCCCAAAGCAATAGTTGTAGCACTTTAAGCTTCAGTTTCTCATTGCAACAACTAAACGATAAACTTCCAAAGAACAACGATCAAAAGAATAAATTATCTGTAACACAACATGAGCCTACATTGCAGCTGTTTATTTGTATAGCTAAGAAAAACATAAATTATACCTTTAAGCTTTTGAAGCAGTAAACTGAGTTGTTTTGTGGCTTATTTGTACTATATGTTTTGTTCTCCTGGTACCTCTTACTTAGATCTGGATTTAATAGAAACTCTGGTGGACCATTAGGTATTTACTTACATAAAATGTTATTTGATCAATGATTTTTGGGTAGGTGTTTTTTCAGGGCAGTCAAAAATTGCTGCAGGAGAGCAAGTTTGAGGGGGTAGGAAATGAGGAGGAATGCACTTCCCTTTTTAATAAAAACCTTTATTGGGAGAGTAGAATGCTATCTTTTCTTACATGTGACTTCAGGTTAGAAGATAAACTAATACTAACTGAAAACTTGCCTAAATACAAAATGCTTTTGTTAACAAATTCCAAAGTTTTGAGTAGTTTTGCTGGAGTTCAGTGCCTCCCAGGTAGCGATTTGGAAAGGCAGCACAACATATGGATGCATATGTATATATTTCTAGTAACAATTTCACACGCACAACAATACTTTGAGTTGCCTTCCTGGTAGCTCTTGGAGTGACATCTGTTTCCTTGTCCTAGTAGACTGTACTTCCTTCTGATATTCTTTTAGCCAGGATCTGATTTTCAAAACTGTATGCACAGTTATGTGTATAGAACTGGCTTCACAAAGAGATTTAGGTGTGATGATGTTCAGTGTTGCCACACCTAACTTTCAGGCAACTACTGCCAGAATGTTTGGGATGGGAAAGACATTTACTCGAGGAACAAGAATTTTCTCTGGCTAGGTATTTGTCTGAGCTTGTAGTGTAGCTAATATTCACTGTGTATTTTCTAGATAGAAGTTAATGTACTGCTGAATTAAAAGGCTGAAATTAAAGGTATTTTGCTGAGAAAAATGCAGGCGTAATAACTAATATATGCCCTAGAAAATAATCTAAAAATTATCTTATTAAATGGAAATCATGGAAGAGACTAAGTCAGTTTCACTGTGGTTGGGTCAGTTCCTGGTGGTAGTAGGTATTTGGTGCAAAGGATGAAAGGAGAAGAAAAGATTAATAAGCTAGGGGAAAAAAAAAATCAAATTCTTAGTAATGAAAACTTTACTTTTTTCGTTTTTGTGTGGTATTCTCTGAATCCTGGTGCCAATGGTGAGATTATCTGTAAACTTCTAGGTTGCTGGATATGGCTTTTTTGCAGCCTTTTTGCATGGACTTCCTTGGAAAAAATCTGGGCTTTGACCATCAAAGCTAGATCAATACAGAAAGACTTAGTAGACTGATCATGATTTTAAGAAGTCAAACTTAGGGAAAGAGAAGTGAGGAAAGCATATTATTCTACTAAGAGCTGTACTGACAAATATGGTTATTTTAATATGAAATTCTGCTTTGGAAAACATAGTCTAGTAAGTGAAAATACTACAATATAGTTAAAAAAAAGGGCAATAATGCAACCATTCTAAATGGCACAAATGCTCTGCTGACTCTTATGTCTGTATCCTGAAGAACTTGCTATAATTGCATTGTCTCAAACATAAGTTCTTTAGAGTAAGTCATAAATAATTCAGAGTAAATCAAGCTGTAACATTTGATTACCAAACCCATTTATTTTGGTATAATTAATTCTCGGTTTTCATGTACAGTTTTAGGTTGATTCTGAATTCTTTTTCTGAAGTTGCCAGGGGTATCTGGTTGTCATATTTACAATGAGAAATGGCATTCTAAGGCTGTTTATGTAACACGGGATTTAATCAGTGCACGCTTGCAGTAAGTGCTTGCTCCCATTTGTTTATGATAAAAACTTTGCAGCCTTAACTTGCAGTTTAAACCTTTATAAAATTGTAATCCTCAAGGCAGAAATAAATGCTATCCTAGAGGATTTTTTTACTCTGTGTGTGTATACGAGAGAAAAAAAACAAACTGGAAAGAGCTGTGAGTTTTTCAGTAGCTTATAGCAGGTACAGTAGTTTGATGGATTTTCAAAATTGTCAACATTGTTTTTTACAGTTGATTGACTAAGAGAATTGTGGTGGGTTGACCCTGGCTGGATGCCAGGTGCCGACCAAAACTGCTCTATCACTCCCCTCCTCAGCTGGACGGGGAGAGAAAATATAACAAAAGGCTCCTGGGTCGAGATAAGGACAGGGAGAGATCACTCACCAATTACCATCATGGGCAAAACAGACTTGACTTGGGGAAATTAATTTAGTTTATTACCAGTCAAATCAGAGTAGGGTAATGAGAAAGGTAATGAGAAATAAAAATTAAATCTTAAAACACCTTCCCCCCACCCCTCCCTTCGCTCAACTCCACTCCCGATTTTCTCTACCTCCCCGCCCTCCCCCCAGCAGCACAGGGGGACGGGGAATGGGGGTTGGGGTCAGTTCATCACACGTTGTCTCTGCCGCTCCTTCCTCCTGGGGTCCCTCCCATGGGAGACTGTCCTCCATGAACTTCTCCAGTGTGGGTCCTTCCCACGGGCTGCAGTTCTTCACAAACTGCTCTAGCGTGGGTCCCTTCCATGGGGTGCAGTCCTTCAGGCACAGACTGCTCCAGTGTGGGTCCCCCACAGGGTCACAAGTTTTGCCAGCAAACCTGCTCCATGGTGGACTACTCTCTCCATGGATCCACAGGTTCTGCAGGAGCCTGCTCCAGCACAGGCTTCCCACAGGGTCACAGCCTCCTTCGGGCACCCACCTGCTCCACTGTGGACCTCCGTGGGCTGCAGGGGGACAGCCTGCCTCACCATGGTCTTCCCCATGGGCTGCAGGGGAATCTCTGCTCCAGTGCCTGGAGCACCTCCTCCCCCTCCTTCTTCACTGACCTGGGGGTCTGCAGGGTTGTTTCTCTCACATATTCCCACTCCTCTCTCCTGGCTGCAATTGCTCAGGTGTTTTTTTTTTTCCCCTTCTTAAATATGTTATCCCAGAGACGCTGCCAGTGGCAGATCTGTCTTGGAGCCGGCTGACATTGGCTTTATCAGACACAGGGGGAGCTTCTAGCAGCTTCTCACAGAAGCCACCCCTGTAGCCCACCACTACCAAAACCTTGCCACGCAGACCTAATAGAAGAATTCATGGATCTAACATCATGCTTGAAATAATAATTCAGATAACTTATTTTGGTGGTAGGAGAAACCAAACCCCCCTCATTTTCATAGGTAATTTGTTGAAATTAAATGAGAGGGGCTGTTACCTAATGCTGTGTTTGCCATTCTCCTTGTGCTTTTTGTCTTTGCCTGTTCCTTGCCAACTCCAGCCTTCTGCTGTTCCTCTCTGTCCCCAGCTGGCAGCATCAGTCTGCACTCCAAAAAAATGCAACCAGCATAGTCGAGGCCTTATCCTAAAAGTCACTGCTAATGTTGGGACATTTTACTGGTCATGCATCCTGGAGGAAAATTTTTAAGAATTTTGTCTCTTAAATCTTGTGGTTTTGAAAAGACTTTTGTATGTCAAAAGGATAAAATGTGCAAGCAGGGAAACAAATTATTCCTTTCCTAATGTGTGTCTTCTGTGATCATCTAGATTTAACACTTAGAAGGAAGCATGGCTTTCTAGTTTTGCAATGCCATTTTAGATTTTTGATTTAGAAATAAAAAATCATCTTGATGGATTGAACTATGTTTTGTATTTTTATTAACAAACAATTTGTGTTCTCATTCCTTTTAATTTAAAAGAAATGGCTGCAAGCAAATGACCTTCAGAAAGAAGTGTACCAGCATCTGGCCTATTATGTACCAAAAATTTACTGCAGGGGTCCTAACCCTGCCCCACAAAGAGAAGACATGCTGGCACAACACGTTTTGCTGGGACCAATGGAATGGTATCTTTGTGGCGAAGATCCTGCATTTGGTTTTCCAAAGCTTGAGCAAGCGAACAAACCTTCCCATCTCTGTGGCCGTGTTTTTAAAGTGGGAGAGCCTACGTATTCTTGCAGGTAGTTCAACTTCACATTGTGAAGTGTTTATAATTTGTGAAGTCATGAACATTTTTCAATAAGAATATACTGTCCTAATGAAAAGTTAATACTCCAAATGTATTTTTAAAGTAACCTTGCAGTGTTTCATGACAGGTGGACCAGGGGAAAATTAAAACACTACAGATTTGCAAATGGAAGAATATTAATTAGTGTAAATAGTGTAGAGTGTTTTCTGTACAAAAGAAACGCAAGATTAAGGAAGTGGTTGGGGTGAACTGTCAGTGTGATTTAAGGGCACTAATCAGAAGTAAGTGGGCAGGTATATGTGTGTGTAATTCTGGTGTTTGATATCAGCTGTTAGTGTTGATCCTGTATTTTAGACCTCTTTCCCTGACCTGTTAATCTATTGGATGCTAAAACAGGCATACCAGCTTCTTGTTCCTTCCCTACCCCCTTCCCTCTATATCTCTCTAAAAATACCATTTTATTTGAAAGAGGATAGGAAGTTACTAACCAATTACAAGTATTGTAACAATTTTCAATTTTAAGCCAGTGTATTACTGGCTGTATATTCATTATTTTATTATCTCCTCTTTCCTGAACCACCTGTAGTTTGAGTTTGGTTTGTACCCTCTCCGTCACACATTCTTCTTGTTTTGTATGGTTTCTACCACTCGCTCGGACACTTCAACACTTGGTGGGGTGATGGGGGGAAGGAATGTCTGTCTTGTTTCAAGGGTTTATTTTTCTGGGTTTCCATCCCCTTCATTTACAAGGAGAGAATGACTGTAGAATTTTACTCTCTAGTGCTCTCCTCTTCTAGAAACATGATCGTTGACTTTCTGATTCAGGGTAGACTTGAGATACTAAGCAAACTGCCTCTTCGGCATTTCTGTTTTAACGATCAGTTAGAATAGGTAGTTTTGAAATGTTTTGAGCCTTCTTATCTTGAGATGGATGAGATTAAACTGGTAGGTACTTTAGATACTTTCAACCGCTAAGAAAACTCCATCTCCTCTCAGGTGTTCTTAGGCTCTTCCTTCACAGCTGTGAAAAAGTAGAGATCTGGGCAGGGAGGCTGAAGACTAACAGAGGCTATAAAAAGAATGTCTACAGTTTCTTTAGTACCTTTTCATGAAATCTGGTCCTAAAGACCTAAAAAGCCAAACCTAGGAACTAGTGTTTTAATTCAAGTCAAATTGTGTTGCAGCCTAGACGTAATATGTTAATGATCAAATACTCTTCATATGGACTAATGAAAACTGTGGGACTTATGTTAATTTCTTCTAAACACTTGCTTTTTCAAGACCAGCAACTCAATATGTAAAGTATATCCTTCAGAATACTGTCAGGTGTGATGAAAACACAGAATAATGCAATCCATTGGTGTAGAGTTTAGAGAATGAGTGAATGTACTGTTCCTAGTCAGGGTCTTTGTTTCAGTAGAAGAATGATCTAAATACAGAAATATAATCATAATGTCATTCAGGTTAGAAAGGATGTCTTGGTAGGCCATCTTGTCCAGACTTCTGCTCAAGTCAGGGTCAGCAGTGAATACAGAATATTTTTGCTGTTGCTGCTATCAAGAGGGAGTCTCATCTTCTTTCGATTAAATACTGAACATAGATGTAAAACTGTTAATTATTAATGCACAACAAAAAACATTTTCTTTGACTTATAGGTGATAATGAAGAATAATGAGAGCTTAATTTAAACTTTTGTGGGATACAGAAAAAAATTGTTTTCTGAGCCCATGAAATACTTTAAAAGCAGTGGCTTTTCTGTCCAGTTGTGCAGCTTACAGGTCTGCCTCTGCTTTAGGTATAAGCACCCTTACTTGTTTGAGAAATTACTTGGCAAACAGTACTGGGTTTATAAGTATATTGCCACAAGTTCAGGGCTCTGAAGAATCAATACCCAATACGGTAGAACTGATCTATATCCTGTACGCATATTATTGCAATAAATATTTTTTATTTTTTTTTTTTTTTACTTAAAAAAATAATGCCACGAACATGAATTATTCTAAAACAGAAGAGCTTTGTATAATTTTGCTTTGACATTTTCAGCTTTAGTGGCTCCTCTGGAGGAAAAAAAAATGTGAAAATGGTACATTATGCATAGTAAGTCATGGGTGTCTGATTATCTTTCGGTGATTACCTGGTTTAATTTATTTGGTGAAATGAAATGAAGAGAATTCTTGATAATAACATTTCATAGGATATCTGGTGTTTTCTTTTGAACAAAATAAGTTGTGTCTCTGAATTCTTGTTTTAATAATAACCATCATAAGACATGCATTCTCTTGGTAGGTTTTTTTTCATTGGAAAACCTGGCTCCCTTAATCTTGAGGTGCCTTGAAGTCAGTTGCATTACATAGGTTCATGCATTTTCAGTGTTTCTCAGGGAGACAGTTAAATGTAATGCATAATTGTCTCATTCATTTGTTTAGCCCCTTTTACTAGAAATATTACTTCTATCTAATATAGCAGTGCTTGTAGACAGGATCTTATTATGGTCTCTGATCTCCTGGTTGAGGAAATTGCATTATTGGACCTTTTCAGTAAGCTTGTAGGGCTAAACTTAGAAGCAGAGGTTTGATCTCTAAACTATCTAATCTCTTTCTTTTCAGTGTTCAGTGAAAAAATGTCTTCTCTGATTGCTGAAGATTGTTAATACTTGTACTCTGTACTTGAGAACTTGCTTGGGTTTATATTGTTTACCTGTTTGTACTGTGTTCTGTAATTCATCTGTTTACTTGCTTATATATTTGTCTCACCTCTTGAAGGCAATGGCTATATTGCCCAAATATATGTACTACCCAGACAATATTTTAAAGCCTCTTCTGTTATGAGGACAGCTTTTTTTTTTTTGTCCTTCATTTGTTTCCCCCTCCTTGGAAGCCACCCCCTTCCTCTTTCAGAATAATACATACATTAGTTAAAAGGTTCATATTGGTGATACTTGAAAATTACCTGTTGTAAAATGTGTAATTAAAGGGAAAACCATTTGTTTAATGCTTCTCTTTTTTTTGTTGTTTTTTTTTGGTTTGGTTGTTGTTGTTGTTGCTGTTTTCAGAGACTGTGCAGTTGACCCAACTTGTGTGTTATGCATGGAGTGCTTTCTTGGAAGTATTCATAGAGAACATCGATACAGGGTTAGTAATACTGCTGGAATATATGATGTAGTCATTAATAATTTTGTATGTATATGAAACTCCTTGTTTAAATTGTAAGAATATATACATAATTTCAAAATGTTGGATGAACACAAAGTTTGGAATTATGTCTGCAATAATCTTAGAAGAACTTGAGTCTTTTGATCTGAGTGTAAATTCTGAAAGTTAACACTTTAAAATAGAGTAATTAAATTTTATGCACAAGTTAAGCTTACAAATGTATATTTTTAACATGTGCCCTTTAGTGAATTTTACCGCATAAGAGTTGTTTTTTGACTTGCTTTGACCTTGATGTTTGACTATTTTTAAAGGGCATTGAAAAACCTTTATGAAGAAACCCCTTTTATTTAAAACTTACTTCTTTTAAACATCTGAATCATTATCAAATTCTGTACAATAGCAGGATTTCTGTTTGTTTTTAAACATAAAGTTAAAATAGAAAACTAAAACTGTAGATGCTCTTTGTTTTAGTAATATACTGATATTAGTAGTACAGATTAGTTAAAAAAAACTTACAAACAAAACCAAGAAGGCCTTGGTGTGTTTTTAAGCTAAGAAGCTAAGTGACAGCTATTGGTATAGCCTTTCTGTAAATCTATTTTTGACAATACTGCACTGCTGTTAATGTAAATCTGATCACTGCATGGTTACCCTGAGCATCAGGTTTTAGGAAGAAAAAACAAACCCAAACACAACAACTTGCCCCAAGAAACCCAATACAATTTGCTGATATCAGCATACTTCTTGTATGTAGGTTTTTAGTTTGCAAGCTTAGTGAATTAACAAGTCGAGGTGACATTCAAAAGTGTAAGCAAATGTTCTTTCAAATGTCCATCTAATTTTGTTGATACTGTAGGATGTACCTATAGGTACAGAATGTACCTGTATGCCAAAAATAGGTGAAAGAAGAATTCTTCTATGAATCAGTTAATAGTTGTTGTTCAAAAAGAGTACTATTACACTTACTAATTTGAGGTGGTCTTAGCTTTAAAATAAATTTTATTAAAACACTGCAAATATATCATTACAGTTTTCAGATGCTTTTTTCTGTGTTTACTAAAACTTACATGAACAATTCAAGTGTTGTCTGTAAAGCCCTTTTACTATAAACAGTACATCTTTTACTCACTGTGTAATAATGCTATATGGAACAATTTACCTTTGTTCAGATTAAAAATGTGAGAATCTGAAATAGTGCAGATGGTGTTGAAAGTAATAGATTTAGAAAAACTGAAAAAAACCCCAGCCTTCAGGTGGGGCAGAATGGGGGTGTTTGAAGGTTTTTGTCTTTTTATTTTATTTCATTTTATTTTATTTTGGCATGGGCAGACGAAGTAGGTAAGCTTTCAGCCATCAGAAGCAGACATGGTTTCACTGTGCTATTTTAACAGGGTACTGGCTAAAGCTATCAGGTGTTGTGATCATGCTTTTGTAGTTTAGCTATGACTACTTGTTTCTTAGTGTGCATGTATGTATATGTATAGTCATGTGAACTGTTTTGGTTTTAAATAATTTTAGATGACAACGTCAGGTGGAGGAGGTTTCTGTGACTGTGGTGATACAGAAGCTTGGAAAGAAGGTCCTTACTGTCAAAAGCATGAACTTAACACTTCAGAGACTCCAGAAGAAGAGGTAATAACAATTGAGGCATCATGTTTCAAAACATTGTTAACTGTGTATATATATAAATCATTCATATGAGGTTATTTTTAGTCTTGTATACCATGCATGAGAGATGGGAGGAAATTTAATGGCAATATTTGAACCACACTGTGTTAGACAAAATTAATGTCTTGTCTAAGTTAAGGAGTTACTTAGAATGACGTTTTCTACTTGAAGGCTTCATTTTGTATGTTCTTGGTCGCCTCTGCAGCTTTAGTTCTGTTTCTTTTGTTTTTCTGTCTTATTTTGAAAGGTGAAGGGAGTCTGCCATGTGGAAAAAAACCCAAAACCCAAAACTGTATGTAATCATGTGCATGAAGAAGCCAAATTAAGCTGTCTGTGCAACATATGTTCTGATTTTTACCAAAGTGAAGTGCACAGATTTTTAAAATCAAAATAACTTGCTGTTACAGGAAAGCCATAATGGAGATACAAGATAGAGGTCTATAAAAGCTTGTTTGGTATGGAGAAGGTAAATAGAGAACATACCATCACCATTTCTCATAGCATAACAACTTGGACATATTAAATACAAAAAGACGTGCTACTTCTTACAGTATGAATTCAAGCTGTTGCACTAACTGTTACAAAACACGCTTGTTGTTAAAAATTTTTATATGTTCAAAAGGAAATTTAACATGTTTGTGGAGGGAAAAAATGATCAATGGCCATTTAAAATTGCAGATACTATCTTTGGTGTGGGAAATATTAGTGTCTTAAGTTACTGGAGGCCAGAGGAGCATTCTGTCCTTTTCTTATACTCTTCTCTTGGTATCTGTTATTACATCTCAGGAATGAGAGTGGCTAGTTGGGCTTCTGGTCTAGCTACTCACATCTGTTCTTATGTAATATAATTTCTGTGAGATTTTTTTGAAGGGAAAATACAAGGCAATTTTTGGTAGTAATTTTGCTCATCTGATGGTTTAAGTGAAGCAACTATAACTGTATTTGCAGTGACAGTGGTCCTTCTAAAATCTGTACTCACTATCTCAACCCTAAGACTCCAGCACTGCTGCATGGACTCACCACTTGATCTACATGCCCGTTTATGTTAGTCGGCAACCTTAGAAAACTCTTGTTCTGAAATTTTGGGTGGACTGCTACTTGTATGTCTGAAGATACTCATACAGTGACTGTGACTGACAGAAAAAATTAAGGCACTGGGCAGACTTTGTGTTTCTTCCCCATGAGTAATGGGGATTGAGATCTCTTATGTTACGCAATGTTGTGTTCAGGGTAGATCAAGGATCATTAGTTGAGCATTATCGGAACCTGTTTTCTGCCTTGCCCAGATACGTGTCTTTGTTGAAAGTGCTGGGAATGGAGGCAGTGCTGCTGCTTAAGGTTTGCCTTTGCTTTTGGTGACTGATAGTTCTCCATACCCTAGAAAAGTTTTAAATGAAGCAAAAAAAGAGAAATGGCAGTTATTAACATTCCTGTAAAGCTTCCAAGTATTCCCAGAGAATCTTGGGTGGGGTGGATAAACTTTACTAGCACAGGTGAACTGCTGACTGTCAAAGGTCACCTGTAGATAATGCAGATAAGTTCTGAAAAGATTATTGTAGCTATTTCTATACAACATTAACTGTAATGAAACAGGATTTGGTATTAGGTAATCCTAAAACAGAAACTGGGCTACTGTTAAATAGTTTAATTGACTAACAATTACACACACTTCAAAATACCAAATGATGAATTGAGTCAGTGACCCAATGTATAGTATACATCCAGGTGACCTGCAGGGCATGCAGTGTTCCCTTTCCAGCTTTGTAGCAGAGGGACTAGTTGTTCTGAACATCAAAAATTTCAAATAGTAGAAGAAGAATCCTTTCAGGGAAGAGGTTTTTAATGTTTTCTCTTCACACACAAATTCCTTGAAATGGATTGGAAGGAAATGGTAGTGGTGCCTGTACTACCTGATTCAGAGCTGGCAGTGGTTTTCATTTGCTGCTCCAAAAAGTAGCCCCTTTAACTTTGCAGACTGAAGGAGCACTCCTCTTCCTCCCCCTCCTCATTTCAATTCCCCCACCTGCAGCAGCAGCCATTCTGCTCTGACAGAGAGAGGAGGGCTAGTTTATAGTGGCTGCTGCAGACTTCAAATGGAAGGCACCTTGGAGAGTGCAGAATGGGCACAAGTGGATGCATTGTCCACTACAGAAGGGGAACAGCTGTCTGTGAACAAGACAGACATGGGCAGATCATTATGAAATACCCAGTTACATTTAAGCATTTAATTATTTATCTACCACAGCATGTAAGAGGCGTGCATCATGAATCATGATCCCAGTGTGCTGGATGTTGTATAAGCTTGGATAGGTAAGACTTCTGCCTCTAAATGCCTGCTACGTATGAAACAAGGCAATAGATGTATAGTTGTTTATATTCTGCAGTTTACTAGTATTGGTAAGTGAAACAAAAGATACAGTGATTTCAAATTATGTTTTTGAAGGCATTGCAGAAAAAGCAGATTTTAATACAGCTGAGGTTAAAAATTCTTCAGAAGAACTATGTTAGAAGGTGTGCAGAAGTGGGAACAATGAAAGTGAAATTGGAGAAGTGTGTGGAAAATTTAAGTGGGTGATCAAAGACGAGTTAACATTTAGGTATAGAATGTTAGATTACTGCTTTGGTGATTGTCAGTGAAGAACTGGAAAAAGAAAACAGGATGATTATTGACTCTATTCATTTCAAATGTAAAGTCATTTAAAAAAAGACATCATTAAAGATGCTTGCGTCATCTTTGACAGAGAGAGGTGCAAATTTGACAATTTCTGTTTTGAATGTCATTTAATTTCTCAATTGCTATTTATATTTATTTTCCAGGATCCTCTTGTGCACTTACCAGAAGATATGGTAGCAAGAGCTTATAATATTTTTGCAATCACATTTAAATATGCAGTAGATATATTAACATGGGAAAAGGAAAATGAATTGCCTGGCCTAGAAATGATGTAAGTATAGTATTTGTCTTCTTACTTTTAAAGGCTTGCAGATATTTACAATAGAAAACGCAAATTCTGATTTTCAGTATCTTTTCTGCCTTCCTAAAATTGTCAGGAACATTTTGTAGACAATGGACTAAAGTAATTTTAATAGATCTGGTTTTCTCATATTTTTTACTTTTGTGATTATACAGCCCATTTCTCTCCATAGCAATGATGAACCAATGTCTCTGTGATACCTTCATTTTCTTAATATTGAAAAAGACATATTAGTAAAATACAATACCCTAAAACAAGTGGTGGATTAATTTCTTATGATCAAAGTTACTGACATTCTGATGGCAAAAGTATTTTGTACTTTTGGTGATCTACTTATTACAAATTTTGAAGCATTACAGAACATCATAGTTATCATGGATTCATTTGTGACATCTTAGTATCGTCTTTTACTTTGTGTTGTGTGAGTAAGAATGCTGTGTAAATAAATGATGGGAATCAAAAGATTGTACTGAATCTATGTAAGCTTAATAAGTTGTGGTTTTGAGGATTGTGGAGTTTGGGTTTTTTAAGAGACTGCCAAGTTTTTGTTGTCTGATAGACCTTTATGCAATATTGGGGAAACAGGTGTGGCAAAATAATGCCAAGATGGGTGAAATCTCTTAGGAAGCTACAGGGGAATGTATTGAGCACAGCTGCGCTGGAAGGAAATGTGTTTTCCTTAGTAGGAAACTATCAGTTCATAATCAACAGATGTTAAAAAATAATACTCAGACTTAAGTATTGTCTTTAAGACTTTGCTCATTTTGGAATTAATTCTGCAGGGAAGATGCATATTCCTATAGAAGTTAGGTGTGGTCAGTCCTTTTCAAATAAACTGTTCAGATATGTTCCAGTATAGCAAAGGAAGCCTAGGCTTGGGTTGTATGCTTGGTGGAAAACTTTGTTAAACTAGAAGTTGATTTTTTTAATTGCATTACTTTGAATTATATAAATTCAATCCTTGCTTTCAAGTGAGAAGAGTGACACTTACTACTGCATGCTGTTTAATGATGAAGTCCATACCTATGAACAAGTTATTTATACTCTGCAGAAGGCTGTCAATTGCACGCAGAAGGAAGCTATTGGTTTTGCAACAACAGTAGATAGAGATGTAAGTAAATTAATTGCTAGATCTTTTAATTATACTTACCCTAATGTTTATTTTATATGACTACACTAACTTTAGTTTGTCTTCCCAAAGAGTGTGGTTAATGTGATTGAGCCCTGTGTGTCAGGCCACCCTAAAATGTCTTAACTCATTGGGCAGTCCAAACCAGACCTAATATTGAATGTATGTTTCAGTGTAACTGTATTCCAGTAAGTCTTATGAGTGTAGATAGTAGGGTGTCTCTCACTTCTCTGTCAAGGACAGGCAGAAGCTTTAGCTCATCCCTTACTGTACAGCAGGGAACTGACATTGAAAGAGGCTGTATACGTGCTCAAAGCATGGAAAATGCTTCTCAGAGTAACACCAGTCAACTGTGAGGGATAAAATCCATAATTGACTGCTTTTGTTCTGATGGTCACGGAACTATTTGTGTTTTTTTTTAAATTTAATTTTCTTTTTCATAGTTGTCAGATGATAATGGCAGAAAGAGGTAAAGCATTTCATTCAGCATTTAGGAAGAACAATGAGTTCAGAATCACTACATGCTGAATACAATTACAACTAATATGTTGGTCCCAGAAGCACTCCGTCAGCTGTGTTTGTATTCTGGCTTGTGTGCATTTTTTTAAGAAAGGGACACTTTCTAGGGATAACTAACTGCATCTTGTTATTTGTGCCATGAGCCTGTAAGCAGTTGCTGTGAAAATGAGTGTGCTTTTATATTGTTTTGTTGGCTCGTGCCTTTTTTTGGGGAATGGCTTGGGAAGGAAGTCTCTTCCAAAATGGCAATGAAAGTGTAATTTTGGTTTATTAAAGTCCTTCAAGAAGGTGAGTGGAAAAGGAAATATAACCACTTTATATTACTTAACACTGAACTAGATTTTGGTTTTGTATTATCACTGCTCTATTTTTGTGATATCAGTAACCGAAAGATTCCTGTCTGATCCCTGAATATGTGCTGACTTGAGCACATGCTGTGTATTGTAGGATGCGCTTTGGAGATTTTTCCCTACTGTTGATCCTTGTCCTACTTTTAAATATATACATGAATGCATATATACACATGCATGTATGTATGTATGTAAAAGAAATAAGAAGGTTATGCCTGAAACAATGATTTGGCATCAGACCAGATCTAAAATCTCAGTAAGCTATTCTGTCTAATACACTATGAATTGAATCAACTATCTATTTTAATGTATGTATTGACAGTACAGAAAGACTGGAAACCTTTGAGTTTTGAAATAAACAAAGTGCTTTAGTTGTATTTTTAAAAGACCAATTAGCTTTAATATCTACTTTTTAAAAGGCATTGAAATGTCTGAAATATCTTTAAATTCTACCAAAACTAATGATTGATGCATTAGTACTAAAGATAAGTTTTCAGTATTTTAAATAAAAGAAATGTGATGGTTACATCTTAAAAATGCTATTATACACAGAAAATTTACTATAACAGGTAACTTCATATACGATATAATTTTATTCTTTTAAGAAGTACATGGTGCATTTTGGAAATCCAAGTATGTAACTATATACAGTACTTTAAAATTTGAAAATAGCATGAAAGAAAGAGTGGTTAATGGTCATCTGAAACTTTTACTGTGTCTTTTATGCTTGCTAATGTAAAACACAGCATTTGAATGTCTTGTTTAGAAGCTGGTGGTAATGTTACTTCTTTACAAATTTAAAGGGACGTAGGTCTGTTCGATATGGAGACTTTCAGTACTGCGATCAAGCGAAATCAGTAATAGTGGTAAGTAGTGTTATCTACTTATTTGCCTAATTTTAAGCAAAAAGAGGCTTTGCTACACAGTTTTGTGATATTGTTACCATAATGACTCTTCATATTTTAATAATACAAAGTGTTGGAGATACTGTTTACAATATGCACAGTAGAGGTATCAAAATACAGGTTTATGCTCCATTCTTTTTGTTTTTTTCTACTATGGTCTACCTTGCACCCAAAATCATTTCCTAAAAAGAAGTTACTAGACAACCTTTCCCTTCAGAAAACAGAGTTTGATCAGGAACCTCAAATGTAATCTTTTGGAATTGCATGTTAGTTCAGATCAGTGAAGTTAAACTATTTTAGTTTTTCTGCTATAATATGAAGCTGTTTGTCTTTCATGTCCACAACTGTGGAAATTGTTACTGATTGAATCCAAGTGTGAAACTAGAAATACACTTTCATTTTGCATGTGTGTATTTATATGTGTATATATATTCATAATATCTGTATATTACAAGGTTCTTCCATGTAAGAACATGGGAATATTATTTTCTGTTTTCTAGTTAATTTTTCTTTAACTGCTGCAGTGCAGTACTTACACACTAACTATTTATTTCATATGATTAATACTGCTACCACTGAAAAACAATACTGTGACTAGAGTTATTGGCCTTAAACTATTTAAGGTATTTTGAAAACATTAAAGTATCTTTAAAGATAAAGATGTGCAGTATTTTTCATTTGCCACCTATGCAGTCAAAGAACAAACGGCTTTTATGTGTAATGTCTTAACTATTAAAGTTTCTAACACAGAGATGAGGGGAATTACTTTCTTGTTTAACTCTGTGTGTTTAATTTGTATTTTTGAAAATAGTCAGTGGACAATCAGTTTCTTTCCTTGGTGAGCTGTTGTGTGACTTACGTGTCATGTTGCGAGGAACAAATGTGCATGGCTGTCTTGGGCTGGGCATGGGGCTGCTTATCAGTAAAATGCAGCAGATCAGTGTGTATGTTGATAAGAGGCCAAGAGTGGAAAATGGATTGGCCTAAGTATGTTGGTATTGCATAATAAGGTCCTTCAAATATTAATAGGGTAATTGTTTCTTCCCTGTGTAGGTGTTAGTAATTAGAATATGTATTAATATTATAAATTATTGAAATTAATCATAGGAATATCGTGTTTCTGTGCAGAAATATATGCTAGTCCTCACTTAAATATGCATTACCTCCTCTTTCCTTTTCTTTTTAAGAGAAATACCAGTCGTCAGACAAAGCCATTGAAAGTACAAGTTATGCATTCATCTATTGTTGCCCATCAGAGCTTTGGTCTGAAGCTCCTAACTTGGCTTGGCAGTGTTATTGGATATTCAGGTGGGCAAACTTGAACTTTTTTGAGACATGTTAGAGAATATTTGTGAGGCAGGCTGAATTCCTGAAGCAGTTTTGTCTGTTTGTTTCAGATATGTAATATATAAGGCAAAGCTATTAATAACTTGTTGGACTTCATTCTATTTTCTCTTATTGGAGTACTGTTCAGAGTTCCAACTTCTGTATGAAAGTGCTACCAGTCTTAGTCTTCTCGGATACCATTTTCTGTTTAGCTGCTGTTGAACAGAAGCTGAGAATAGCTGTCAAATGCTGTATGCCAACAAGCTATTTTTCAGTCCCTAGTTCTTTTTAAATGAATGCAGTAAGCTGAAAATAACCTGTCTGATTAGATAAAACAAAATTATTCAGAAGTAATTTGATAAATCGTGATGAAAGTGATTGCTTAAGATTTTTTGCTAAGTAGAACAACAGAGAAAATGCAAGGATGTGTGGAGGTTTTTGGGTAAGTATAGAAGCCAATGAAGTATTAATCAGATATTTAGAAAGAGCTTTCTTCAAAGGAATCCAGATGCACAGTATAATTTTTATGGGAAGGATCTATGTTTATTTTGACTTGGTTCCTCCTTTGTCCTGATGAATCATAAAGTTGTGAAGATGTGGAGCATGAGGGAAAATAAAAGGAAAATGTGTCAAACTGCTGATACATAGAAATGTAGATACAGTCCCCAATGCACTTTGTGTTCTATGCATCTGTAAATGTTAACAAGACTTACTAGCAAAGCACACTCAGCTGTACTATTGCATATATGTTCTGCTTAGGTGCAAGATTTCATCAGAGATTGTTTTATTAGACTGATAGTTGAAAATATAGCCAAGATTTCAGGCACAGGATCTCTATATCATGTTATCTTTTTTGAAACATAAGTAGTTTATGTTTGTATAAGTTAATTTTTAAAGATAGATACATAAATCAAACTTCTGAAAAGTTATGGTAGCAGTTTGTTCAACTATTTGCCAGTGTTGCTGGCAAATAATAGGTATTAATAGAAAGGAGAGACATGAAGATACTTAATTTCTGAGATAAATTTTCCTTTCAGTGTAATGTGTAGGTAGACACTGTCTTTCTCATTTTCTTTTAGCCAAATTTTGTGCCATGTCATTTGTGCCAGGTGCCAGAGTCACTAATTTTCAGCACTAAATTACAGTTGCAAAAAAGTAACTTGAATATGTTAATGGAGTATCAAATTACAGATGAAATAATTGAATTTATAATTTGATTTGTGTGTGTCTGGTGTTTCTGAAATTCTGCAGAGTTTACTTCATTAAATGCAGTGTCCTTTATGATTCAGAAGGGCAAAAATAATGTTTGATGGTAAGCACTATGCATATGTTTTGCCTGTGACCTGCGTGCTCAACTGCTTGAAATGCCTTACACACCTTGGGATGCAGTCTTGCAATGTACTCTGGAGTCTGGTTTTGTGAAATGCACTTTTGAAAAAATTGGTTTCCCTTAGCTTTTTAACAAACACATTCAAACTTCTAGATTCTGCTCAGTCTTTTAAACAGCCTGTTACTGTTAATCTGTAACATGGGGTGATAGAATTGCACTGCTTAGGTGGTTACACTCAAATGTCCCTGACCAAAGGGCACTTGGCAGGTGGAGGGGTCTTCTGCTGTGCCACAAAGTTAGGTTGGATGATTGCTGGGAAATGCGTGTCAAACTCTTGTCAGTGAATAAAGGGGAAAAACCTTGCTATGGAACTTTGTCACAAGCTTGACTACTGCATCCTTTCTAGCGGATGTCAGTTCTTCAGGTATAAGTCTCTGTTTGCTATTTGTTGACTAATGCGGTAGTTTCCATTAATTTGTTACTGTTCCTAACAGTAGTTGGAATCGAACTCTGTGTCGTGGTTTAACCGCAGCCACCAATTAAGCATCATACAACCGCTCACTCACTGCCCCCCACCCAGTGGGATGCGGGAGAAAATCGGGAAAAGAAGTAAAACTCATGGGTTGAGATAAGAACAGTTTAATAGAACAGAAAAGAAGAAACTAATAATGATAACACTAATAAAATGACAACAGCAATAACAAAAGGATTGGAATGTACAAATGATGCGCAGTGCAACTGCTCATCACCTGCCGATCGACACCCAGTTAGTCCCCAAGCAGCGATCCCCCACCCCCACTCCTCCCAGTTTCTATACTAGATGTGACGTCACATGGCATGGAATACCCTCTTGGCCAGTTCGGGTCAGGTGCCCTGGCTGTGTCCTGTGCCAACTTCTTGTGCCCCTCCAGCTTTCTCACTGGCTGAGCATGAGAAGCTGAAAAATCCTTGACTTTAGACTAAACACTACTGAGCAACAACTGAAAACATCAGTGTTATCAACATTCTTCGCATACTGAACTCAAAACATAGCACTGTACCAGCTACTAGGAAGACAGTTAACTCTATCCCAGCTGAAACCAGGACACTCTGCAAGGCAAAAAAATACCCCAAACTGCTATAGGGGTTCACAGACTGTGTAGAATTGCACCATGTAGTGCACGGTATGGTATACATGGCACTAAGCCACTGCCAACTCTTATCTAAGATGCTGAGATGGCTAAGCGGCATGCAGAAATAAGGGCTAATGCGTATAAGTCATATAGTTGTGTTAGTGAATATGCATTACCTGCAGTGCTAAGCTAGATTCAACATTGTTAATATAAGCACGTCTGTGTTGTGTTCTGTTGCAGATGCAGGCTTGTCTGCAAGCATATAATAACTTATATGTTCACATAATAACAATTCTTCCTGCTTTCCATTAGAAAAAAATATGTAGAGAAGCTTTAAAATAATAGCAGCTAGTAACTGTAAACAAAAAACTCATACATGAGTATATGAGTAATTTCATACATGAATTATATTTTCCTTTTGGTAGGACTTTAAACAGGAAAAATATAACCTAGAAAATTAGCCTGCTGCATATTTATTTCTTATATTAGTAAGCCAGCAGCACTTTTAAGAAAGCACATTTTTATTTGGTAACTTTGAAACACATTGCTGTGTTTGGCAGTTTTCACAAGGTTCCTAATGTTCCGTAAGGTTAGTGTGAAACTTGCAAGGTATAAAATATTTGTGTGTGTTTCAGCAAAATATGAGCAGTGTTATTCAGTTGTCAAGGAAAACAGGGTCCTATGGTTTCTACTGTGTCTTACAAAAATTCCAGTATGTGAAAATAATGTGCAAGTTTATATTTAAGCTATAATTAACTTATATCATTTCTCTTCATTAAGATGGCCTTCGTCGAATATTGTGTCAGGTTGGTTTACAGGAGGGGCCAGATGGTGAAAATTCTTCTCTTGTGGATAAGCTGATGCTGTATGATTCTAAACTGTGGAAAGGTGAGTTTTCTCCAACTTCTGGAAAATACTAAAGAATGCTATGCATAAAAATTTTCCCTTTACTGTATCTGCTAATGTTTGATCATTTTTATTGTGGTGTATTATAGATAGAATTGCCTGATCTGTTATAATCTGTCCCTTCATGATGCACTCCAAATATATTGCAGACAAGAACATAGGAAGACTATTTGGAGATAGGGCTGGGTTTAGATCTAATTTTTCCAATTAGTCTGAAATTAAGGCTGACTTGAATATGCAGATAACAGTGGTAGTTAAGGGAAATTGAGTAAACAATACAGAGATTTGGAGTTTGTCTGTTTTATAGGATCTCAGCATCTATATTCTATCTACCAAAATGCTTCTTATTAAGGGATGGGGCAGAGGTTTTCTGCTTTGACTTATGTTTGTGTTCATGAGGTATTCTTAAGTGTTCTGAGAACATTCAGTGAAAACTACCATCCTGTTATTTTAGAGCCCTTAAAATGTTAAAAGCCTGATTGGTATAATGGGATTGACTAGACAGTTGTAATTTTGAGGAAGTGGAGGTAGTTAATTTCTTTGGATATCATGGATTCTGTGTCTGATTTGATATCCTGAAAGGGCATGTAAGGCCAGGTATAAGAAAGAGAAGCACAAAGAGAAGGCCGAGAATGATGCAATATATATGTCCTTTCTGTATTTAAACATGAATATAGTATTTTTAAGACTGCTACCCTCCCCCCAGTATCTTTCGTTGTTCTTCAGTTCTGAGGTACAGATATCCTAGACAGCAGTAACATCTCTTTGTATTCTGTCTTGGAAACTTCTTGGTGCAGCAATAAAAGAAGAAAGGTCGAAAGTGGATGTAGTATGGAGAAAATGATTCCTTTAGGTTTTGTTATTTAATACCTTTATCTTGTGTGAATGAATTCCTGGCACTCAAGATTCCTCCCCCCCCGCAAATTTCATGATCTGAAAGGTACTGCTTTTGTGGACCATTACAGCATTTTTAATACAGGTTTTGTTAGGATAATGTCTTCAATGTAAGCAAGGAGTAACTTCTGGATTTCTACTTCAATATCAATATTTCTCTACTTTTTCATGTGTTCCATAGTTACTCTGCATTAAGGAAATGGTGTAATGGCTTTTGACTTAAGTGACCTCCAGAAAGAAATGGTACATATGTGCGTGTATTTCCAAGCTACATACAGTCAATTCTCATTTGTATTGATAATATTTTCTGGGATGCTGCTCAGACAGACTAGAAATTCAGATATAGCTAAGCTGATTATTTTGCAGAGTTGTTCGCAACTAGCAAAATTTATTGCATTTCCCAGGATTTCTCATAATAACGTGTTCTTTTTTTCCCTGGGCCATCCAAATCCTCTATTTATCCTAAGGAGGAATAGAGTTCCATTCTTATTTGCCTAACATGCCTTATATTTGAAGGTTTATGTTCCCATTCAACAGCTCAGTGTTATCTTATACAGGAATAATAAATAATGCTGCTTGAAGAATTTTGTTTTATGTATTCTTCATCCTTTGCTACCACTTGACAGACTTAATCAAAGCAACTTCTGCTCTGAAATGCACACTTACCTCATTCTGTAGAAGTTTACTTTTCTAAATGTTTCCATAATATGTTGATAGAAAACACTGACATGCAATATTTCATTCATTTTTCTTGACAGGAGCTAGAAATGTGTATCACCAGTTATTCATGAGCAGTCTACTTATGGATTTGAAATACAAGAAACTTTTTGCTATCCGCTTTGCAAGAGTAAGTATCTTTCTTACAAAAAGCCATTAAATGCTTAAACTGTCTAGCAAAGAGAGTTTAGTTAGCATACAGTGCTTCAAATGAACGGTTATCCAGATTTTTTTTTCTTTTTTTTTTTGGAAATGAAAAGTTGAAATGAAATGCTGACTACCTTATTTCTGTCTTCAAAATATTAGTTATAATGGCATCTCATCTCCTGGGAAGAAAATGGGCTTTCCAGGCTCCCCAGAACTAAAGCTGTTCAGATGTTTTTGTCTTCACCGTCAACTGTGCAGGCTATCACTTCTTAAGAGCTAATCGCTTCTCATTGTTGAGGTGTAAGCTATTACAGCACTACTCAGAAACAGTGCTGAAATTCAGTTATGCTGATTAGTATTTCTGCAATAACTAGTATTTGAAGTGCTTTAAATCAGCACTGCAAAATTCTGCTCACTCTGCTGAAGACAAATAACTTTTCTGAGTAGAAAATAACATACTAGCCTTTATTGTGAAAATGAGAGTGAGTACATCTCACGTGTGAGCAGATTAAGTTGTCATGTTCTTTGTACAAAATACCTATATAATAATCCGTAAGAGCTACTCTTCCCTTTTTCATGGCATTAAAGTCTCCCAGAGCAGACATTTAAATTAAAAAATCAGGTCAGTATGGATTAGAGGTGAATTTCCCCTTGTTGTTTAGAATTACCGGCAGTTGCAGAGAGATTATATGGAGGATGATCACGAACGGGCAGTATCGGTGGCTGCTCTGTCTGTCCAACTCTTCACTGTACCTACTCTGGTGAGTAGTGCCTGTCTTTCTTTTAAAAACTGATAGTTGGCACTCCTTGCCTTTTTTTGCCTCCTTCTTAATAGAACTATGAGCGATTGCAGAGTGATTTTATGAAAGATGACCACGACAGAGAGTTCTCAATTGCTGACCTCTCGATACAGATATTCACAGTGCCTTCTCTTGTAAGTACTAAAAGACCAAAAAAGGAAATCTTTATCTGTTAAAAGCCACTCAAGGTTCTTGAATCAAGACTGTGGATTTCTTTAATATTACTGTGGAAATGCAGGGCACTGCTGCTGCACAGCAGTCAGACTGTTTACATACATTGCTGTGGGTTTAGGAGTTAAAGCGTTCAGCATTGCAAAGTTTGAGTCTGACTTCCCAGAGTGGGCTGGGTATTTTTGGTTTTTCTTTTTACATTTTTCTTTTACTTTTTTTAGAAATGTACTTAAATGTTTATTTAGACACACACATAACATTTAAATTCCTCATCATACCGAGCCACAGTTACTGTTTGTAGAAATCTGCATGACGGTTTGCATATCACAGTTTCAGAGCATACCGTTCTGGTGCAGTTTTATAAATGATCCACTTTATGTTAATTTTCCAATCAACACAAGTGCAAGCAAGAATCGTCTCATGATGTTCCCTACTTCCTTGGTACTTCTAGACTCAGACGATGCCCGCTTTCAGGTTTCCAGTTAATTTTTGTTACAGTGCTTCAGGCACTGTTACTTCTTCCAGCTCACTAACTCTGCTGGTCTTTCACAAGCTTATGCTTGTTTGGGAAACATCTTTTTTTGGTCCAGTCTCAAAATAAGTCTGTCTTTGCTTATATTATGAACTAGACAAATTAAACTTTGGAGCTGTACTGGAAATAATAGTCTGAATTTCATAGTCAGAATTGTTTGAAAAATGAATGCTTCTGAATCCTTCCAGATTAAATCAGCTTAATTGAGCTCTAAAATTCAATAGTAGCATGGCAGTTATGATACTGAGCAAAGCTGTTTTTCAGTTTCCTAGGAGTGGATGTTATTCATGGGAGTTCAACAAGACTTTAGGATTTTGTTTCCATGGTTCAGGGCAATATTGTGTTACTACTTTTAATTTTGATGCTGTCAATAAGAGTGTTGCCAATATTCAGACTTACAGTTAGACTTAACCAACTAGTATTATTCAAATAGTTATGGTATTATTTTTCCTTTGGCAGATGAGCTGGTGGAATATATGTATTAATACTTTTTTTTTTTTAAAGGAATTTCAAACATTTCCTTAGAGGAGAATAATTGCAGTGTCCCTTTTATATGTTTTCTGTTTCAAAAGCATGCAAAAAAAGTAAAGCAAATTGGTTTTGACTGTTTTATAGAAGGATAGAATAGACTGATGACATGAAAGTAATTATGATAAGCTCCTACCATATGAATTAAGGATTATTTTTTATATATTTAGAGCCATTCATTCTTAACTGAATTAATAATTTGAAGAATGTAAAACCACCCCACTGCCCACCAGTAACATTTTCAAACTGATCTTAGTAATTTCAGAGTTTGGGCTCTCAAGTAACTGAGGCTTTTTGGTTTGAGGGAAGATGGGTGGTTGGTTATTTTGGGGGGGAGAATGTTAACCATTAGATTCCCTCCCCCCTCCAGTAGCATTTTAGAAACTGTATTTTGGAGTGTCATTAGCAACTGTAAAACCCAGAAGATCTAGTCAACAACCACAGTGTTGTTGAGGTAGATCAGAGTGGCCAGTCTTCTTAAATGTACCAGCCACATCATAAAATCCTCATGAAATCTGAGAACTGCAAGACTCATCTCGTTTATCTTGGAGAACTAACAGAATGGGGGAGTTCTGGAAGAGCTCACAAGTACAAGATGGCAGTAACTTCTTAGTGCCCCTTACTCCGTTGTGCGGTTGGGTTAAGTTGGGTGTGGAAGATGATCTTTGTCAGACTTTGTGATGCCTGTTGATTTGTTTCCTACAACACATGGATATACGCAGTAGCCCTTGAGGGGAATTGTAAGTCATTTCACATAATTTCCATGTGGAAATTGCACTATACAGTTCCTTAGCAGTTCAGAAGACACTCTGTTCACCAGAGCACTTGACAGTTTGTGAACAGAAAACAGAAGAGCTGTCACTCCCCTAAAGGGCTCATACTTTAATTATATGAGAGGAGACAACATATACTTAAAGGGAGGTACAAGTTAATTATAAGACACATAATAATATATGTCTTGTGCCATAATTATATAGGTCAGTAGGAGCCTAACTGTAGTCAAACTTCTGTACAGAAGGAATCTGAAGAAAGAGATCTGGATTATGATAATTTCTGGCTAGATGACTTTTTTTTCTTCTGTGACTGTTTGGAAGATTGGCTTTCAATGTGTTCCTCCATTTTAATTATTGATGTCACTACTTTGGATAAAAAAATAATGTTTTTTATAAACTTCATGGTGCAGTGTGAAACTCTTGTTAGCTGTGTCTGTTAATTACAGCAAATTTCAATGTACTTTGGCATAGGCTCGAATGCTAATAACAGAAGAAAATCTCATGACCACTATCATCAAAACTTTTATGGACCACTTAAGGCACCGTGACATCCAAGGCAGGTTTCAGTTTGAACGTTACACTGCTCTGCAGGCTTTCAAATTCAGGCGTGTTCAGAGCCTTATTTTGGATCTCAAGTAAGTATATTAACTATGTGCTGATTTGATCAATTGAGGAGCGAGAAAAAAAAAATTAACACTTGCATCTTTTTCTAATGTACCCAGGTATGTGTTGATAAGTAAGCCAACTGAGTGGTCAGATGAATTGAGGCACAAGTTCCTAGAGGGTTTTGATGCCTTCTTAGAATTACTCAAATGTATGCAGGTATGTAAGTCTGTGAATTATAAAATTCTGCAAAATTAAAGCAGGAAGTTAGCTATCATGATATAAAAATGGAGGAAATTTAATGTACTCTCCATTTTATACCTTCAGTACAGTATAACTTTTGGAGTTGTCATGTTTTCCTGAAACATAGCATCTCACCTAAGTTTTTTTAAATCTGGTTTGTTGTAGAGGGCAGTAAAAAGGAAGAGCGGTTCAAAAAGAAAAATGTCATTTGGGGCATATTTTGCAGTTGTAGAGGCAGACAAGATGCAATTAATTGTGTGAGTGAAATCTGGTCCATCTTAAGCAACTTTCCCTCTTAGCGAGAGCTCCAGTTACTGCTTGTGTCAGCAGTTGCTCCTTGTATTGAGGAATATATAGTTCCTGACATACAAATAGACCTCTTTGCTGTAGTTTTTTTCCCCAGCGCCTTTTTAAGGTGCTGTGTTACCTTAAGAGGAGTATTTTAAAAGCAATGCAGCTTTTACAAGGACAAATCAGAATCACTTCCATTTTTCAGTACTTCAGTAGCATACCTTTCTCAGTACTTTTGTTAGTCTGTTTATGATAGTCTCTTGAATATATTGTAATCCTCAGATCATGCTGGTTTTTTTTTCTTCTTATGCCAGGAATTGATTAGGTACTGTAGTACCCAGTCTTTAGTTGGTACTTAACTGCGTTTAATAGCACATCCCTAGAAAATACATTCAAAACCAAAATGGGTATGTAAGATAATGTATGTATGCAAATGTTGTTGTACTGCTCGGAATACTTTAATCTCTACAGGTGTTAATAATAAATAGAGCTCATCCAAAACTTTTCTTGTCCCAGTATTCTTCTGTTCCAATTCCTGTTTCATTTTCTTGTTATTATTTCGATGCGTGTAATTCCTTTTCAGATGGTCCCAAGCTACTTTTTTCCTGTTGTAGCAACAATATATTTATTATAAGGACAGGTAACCACTGTTTCACACTTATGCTAATGTTGTCAATGTATTTCAGTGATATATTGTTGAAATGCATAATTCTTTTTGTTACAGGGTATGGATCCAATAACTCGTCAAGTAGGACAACACATAGAAATGGAACCAGAATGGGAAGCAGCATTTACATTGCAGATGAAATTAACACTTGTTATTTCAATGATTCAGGACTGGTGTGCATTAGATGTAAGTTCCTTCTGAATTGTTTTTCCATGTGAATATGTGAAGGGGGAAGAAACCCAAACTTTAATATGTGTAACAGTTGACCTAAACACATAACTGCACCATAAGCCAAGATCGTCTTCTCTGAGCAAGTGCAAATCTTTCCTGTATTTAAACACATCTTTTATGGCTTGAACTGACCAATTCATAATAATGTGGTTAAGTCTTTTAAAAAATCATGCAGGGAGTTCTATCACACATCTGAAAGTTGTGATCTTCACAACACGCTCAGGTTGTAATTTTCAGAGAAGAGGGAATAGAGGAGAAGGCCCTGGATCTACCAAATGCTGCCTGATTATAAATTGGGTTTCTACTCCATAAGTGTTTCAAGTTTTAGGAGTACAGAACTTAAGCATGGTAAAATATGGCTGTGGAACAAGTGATCCTAGAATATTTGAACATTCATGCTGGCTTTAATCTGTCACTGTTAGTTAATGTGCAGATTTCACCAGCCTAGCACGATCATTGCTCAGAAAGTTCCCATAATATTAGTTACAGAAAAAAAATTAAAAAAATACTAGTGGGTGTTTTTCTAATCAGACATACTGGTATAAGTTTCGCAGTCTGTGTCCCCCTTAATTCAGCTCCTTTTGTTGGATTCCTTATCTTAATTTTGCAGGACTGTTAATAAAGGTAAAACCCCCAGACCCGTTAGACATTTTTACATTGGCTGTATTATTTTGCAGAGCTCTGTTTTTTTTCATAATCTTTGTAAACTGTGATCTCTCTTTTAGGAAAAAGTGTTAATTGAAGCTTATAAGAAATGCCTGACAGTGTTGATGCAGTGTCATAGTGGTTTTACTGATGGAGAACAGCCTATTGTTCTCAGTATGTGTGGACATTCAGTTGAGACCATCAGATACTGTGTTTCTCAGGAAAAAGTTAGCATTCATCTCCCAGTTTCTCGTTTACTTGCAGGTATGAACCAGTTAAAAAATATTTCAGGAAATGAAAAATATTGTATAAATGCGATTTGTGTATGTGTGTACATAATGAACCACACAACAGTTGTTTAAAACCTGAATAGGATGCATTTGGGCCATTTTCTAGCTTGTTTGATAGCCTCTAGGCAAAATGTTCCCAAGCATTGGAGAAGTTGTTATTGTTTCAGGCTTGGGGGAAGATTGTCTTATGCCTCTGGATTTGTCCATGAGGTGTGTTGTAGGCAGTTACTGCTGCTTTTGCCACTTGAGTGATGCAAAAGAAATGCAACAAAGTGTGGACTGTACTTGCCTGTTTTAAAATATGTTTAGCTGTCAGATTGAATAGACTAATCAACATTCTGTTAGAGAACAGATTTATCAAACAGATGTGTCACCAGAAAATTAAGCTACGTCTTTCTCTTTATATTGTGCCTATCTTATTCAGCAGCTGTGTTGAAAAAAGGTCGATGACTTTTAGTTTACAGAATCAGAAAGTCATATGATGAAAAACAAATTCACAGGTAATGAAGTGAAAAAGGTAATTCTTGGGTAAAATACTATGCAGCTCAGTGTTGTATAACTTTGAATGTTTGAATCTTTAAGCAAAACTCTTGTAGCTTTAAAACAAAGCAAACCAGAAAACCCTTATGTATTTCGTAGGGGTCTCATTATAGTTCCTGAGGTATTTTATAAACCTCTAAGGACTGATAGGAAGGATGAGGTATCTGTTGTTGATAATTTGTCCTGATAGACCAAGGACTCTTGGCTGTTGCTGAGGGGACATGACAGAGTGAAAAAAAAAGGCAAAAATCTCACTTGTACTGCAAGTTTTATACAGATAGAATGGGAAAACTTTAATTCTCCTAAAATATATGCTTTGTAACATGTCTCTTCAGGAGATAGCTGTGTAGCTCCAGGGTGATAAATCTGCAGACTTACTTGTAGCTGTGTCTAGAAAATGGTCCAATAGTAAATTAGATGACCTTTTTTTCCTATTTGAATTGTATAAAATATTGTGTGTAATATTATGTATGTATTTGTTTCATGTATTTATGTAGGCTTGCATGTTTTGCTGAGTAAAACTGAAGTGGCATATAAGTTTCCAGAGCTGCTACCCCTGGTATGTAATTAAATATAGCATATTAATTAAATATAATTAATGCTGAATGTGAAATTGGTCAAGTAAGTGTAGGATATTATTAAATAAAACAAAGTATGTTTTTGCTATGAAGAGACTGTCTTCAGTAGATAAAATTACCTCTTAAAAGATTAATATCTAGATATTAATGACTGGAGCATAAGCAATCAGTATTGCTCTCTTAAATACCTTAAGACTCAGGCTTAAGTTTTGTATTATGTTCTTCATGCATTACCTTCTTGTAGAGGAAACTGTTTCTAGGAACTCCTGGCAGGATCTGATACCTTCTCCTTAGCCTAGGTTCTAATTTTCTTCCCCAACTGTTTCTTGCTTCCTGCATGTTCTTATTGATATGCTATTTCTTTAAGAAGCAGTTAAAAAGAGTAAGATAAATTAAAAGAGGAGAAAACATAACTGGGAGAAGAAATCTCAGTGTCCTTTGAAAGTAGTAGTACTTAACCTTTGAGTGAAAGAAAACAAATGATGATGTTATTAAATTGATGGTGTTGATGTTTTAAAATACAAAACCTACTGTCTTTAAGAATAAACTAAAGCCCTTGTGGAGTATTTCTGTGGAGCAAAGACAGAATGTAAGGTTGGTTAACAACGATTGGATAGATTGCGAATAGGCTTATCGAACTTTTGTAATATGTGTGTTGGATTTGCTTCTCTTTTGTATTGCCCAAATATTTTCATGATCACAGATACCATCCTCCTTCATCTCAGTCCCATTTTCTTTTATTTTCTCTGTATATATCAAAATATTGCATTTTCTTAATGCAGAGTGAACTTAGCCCACCTATGTTAATAGAACATCCTCTACGATGCCTAGTCCTATGTGCCCAAGTGCACGCAGGGATGTGGAGAAGAAATGGGTTCTCTCTTGTTAATCAGGTAAGTAGATAGTAGCTGTAGAATCACTGTTTTCTGCTAACTCCTCCAAGATAATTTCGGACCTCAAACCCTCTCCTTTCTGTATTGATTTCAAATTTCACTTATGTAAATCTTACAGAAGGCAATGCAAGATAGGCATTTTTATCAGTACTCACATCATTTGAGTATGTTTGCTTTCAAACTGGTCTTTGATGTCTTAGTCAGAAGTTGCTTTTTTGTTTCAGGACTGCTACAGTGCTCAGTGAACTTAATGCTCTATGCCTAAAGAAGTTTTAGTATAATGCAGTTAATGACTGCTAGCCTTTTTACTGTATACTGTCCAACAATAGCATGAAGTGGAGAATTAGATCTGTGCATATTCGGTAATGCATTCATCACCTTCACATAAAAGTGTCTCAAATATAAAAATAAGCGCTGTTAAGATATTATTACTATTTATGTTTATAAAGTAATTGAAATCCGAAGACCACACAAAAGCATTAGAACCAGTGTAGAACTGAGTGTTTCTTGGCTTTTATCTCTCATACTTCTTTCATACTTCTGGAGACTAGCTCCATCCATCTCTAAACTTATGTTCTCTGTGTTTGTACAAATTAGGTCTTAGGTGTTTCAAGCTTAACAGCTATAAAACAGGTGCTGTGGTGTCAGTGCCACCCACCAGGGTGATCATCTGAAGTGATTTTTTTCAGCAAGACATAGGTTACAACAGAAGTAGGATTTAGTTCTGTGATGTGTTAACTTGATTTATTTGCAAGAAACTTCTTTCCTTCCCACAAGCCCCCACCTTCACTAGATATTTGCAATGCATGTGTACCAGGAGGTTGAATTAAGCTGCTCAAACATACTGTATTCTGATACTTCTTACCTCTTAACTTGAAGGATTTTCATAAGGTGATGTCTTTTATTGTCATTATTAAAGCAAAAGGAGGTCTAGTTATGTACAATTATAGCAGCACCCATATCGCTGTAGACACACATCAAATCTGAAATTTCAGCATAGCTTTTGATGGAGAAATAAGTCTCTCTGTTAATTTCCCCTGGCTGTCAGCATCTTGAAGTTAAGAGCCTGCTTTAGTTTAGGTAATACGGCTCCCACGGTCGGGAAGTCCTTACTCTTTCCTTTGGCTATGGAGAGCTTATGTTCAGCCAGCTCCTTTTGGGTGTTTTCCCAGAAGATTGGAATGGGCATGTATATGTGTGGATTGTTAGTGTGGGGAAGAGAGGGAAGGCATGCCTAGCTAGCTGTCTTCCATGTAATTCTGGTGAGAAATGGTGTCTCTCTAGAGGAGAGTTTAGCACACTGAAGATTGTTCCTAGTCCCAGGGAGGAACTTGACAGCCCTCTTTGTTTTTCCTTAATTGTGGTAGAATCAACCTTTCCCACATTTCAGTGCCATGCAGTCATTGCAGTGTTGCTACTGCTTGCTGCAGTGCTGTTGAGTTCACTCCCAGGATGGTTTGGGTTAACTATGATTCTATCACAGTATTAACATTTTGCTGAAACTGGCAATTCCTGAAAGATTATGTCTCAAATAATTAAAGAGCAATTCATGGAGCAAAGAAAGAACATTTCTGCAAATGCAAAGGCTTTCTCTCCTGTGAATTTCGAACAGTTAATTGTGAAACAAGTAGATGCATTCAAACGCCCAAAGAGGTCCACAAGATTTTTCCTTCTAAGTGTATGCAATCTAGACATTAGATCAATACAACCCAGCCAACAACTATGCTTGTTTTGTGCTATATAGAAATGATTTTTGCATACAAATACATTTTTATAATTTTTTCAAATCACAGATTCATTTTTGTTACTAATACTGTGTAACAAAGTTTATTTTTCCAGAATGAAAATAAGTTTAGATTAAATATGGTGTTTGTTAATTATTGTGGTTTGGGTTTTTTTGTTTCAGATTTATTACTACCATAATGTTAAGTGCAGGAGGGAGATGTTTGACAAGGACATAGTAATGCTTCAGGTAACCACATTGTATAACTTTGCATTTTTATTAAGCATTTTCAGGATATGTGTACATTTTTTTTTAGCTCCATCAGAACCTTTTAATGACAAGGGAAAAAGTCAATTTTTGTGGAAGGACTTTTATGTTTTATTGTACCTCTGTCTTTATAGGATAATTTGTTAAGGAAATACTGTTGTTGTAATCCTTGTTTTTTAAATATACTGTGGAAAGTGCAGAATTTTCTGCGTAACATGTATGTAATGCTACATCGTCAAGAATATAATATTTTAACTAATGGGTTGTGCTGTACTGGCACTTGTGTGAGTAATGGTCTTCAGTAATGTAGTCAGTGTATCTGTTGTTTTTGCTCCCTTCAAAGTTGGCATCTAAAATGCTGGATGGAAAGTGGAACCCCATATAGTAGTTTGTGATTTTTTTAATTTTTTTTTTTTTCCTTCAGAAGAGATTTTTCAAATTTGGCAGTCTACTTAGCTCTGACACAGAGAGGTCTGATACATTACTCCTACACAGAGAGTGATGAAAGTTAAAATTTGCAGCTCCGGGTGCGTAGTTCCCCTAGACGACAAAATCGTTTCTCAGGAACTCCCTCAAATCTTACCTAGAGTTAGCAATACCCAACGTGGTGCAAATGTCCTGAGTTACTTCTGCTTTCAGACATACTGCCTTGAGGATTGATCTGCCCCTAATTTTTAATGATCATCTGCAGCTACCCATTTGGGTAGATATCCTTCAGTTTTGTTGGAAATTATTCTGTCCTGAAGATGCTCCCATTAGCAATAGTAAATTAACATCAAATATTTATTATTGGCTAACTTAGATACATTGTTTAATAAACAGAAAAAACTTTGGCCAGTAGTTTTCTAAAATGGAAATAAATGTTTGTGGCTACATTGAAACATTAGTATTCTTCTTTCCAGGAGGTTTGGAAAGTCTTGCTAAAGTCTTCAGTCTTTGTTTTGAGGACTGGAATTTGTTTTTAAAATCTTTGTGCTATATACTTAGTGATATTATGCCTTCTAAAAGTTGAGCCAGCAGGAACAGGATTGTAGAGACAAAACCAACCAACCAAAAGTCTTCCACTGAATTTTATTTAGAGTATTTGAGATAGAATGAATAACCCTGAATATTTTACACTTAAAAGGGCATCAGAAATTATTGATAAAGCATAGGATCCTACTTGTCAAACATGCTGTCACTTGTGTTATTGGAGTCCTAAGGGAGTAAACTTAAGTAACTAAATCTTCATGCCCAGGATAGAGAGGAATGAATTTCATAAAGAATAGACTGTGAACATTGTATATGAATATACAAACATTCTATAACAACACCCAATCTATTTTCTGTTTATAATAATTTTTTTCTTTAATAGACAGGTGTGTCTATGATGGATCCAAACCACTTCTTGATGATAATGCTGAGTCGCTTTGAACTTTATCAGATATTTAGTACTCCAGACTATGGCAAAAGATTTAGCACAGAAAATACTAACAAGGTATTTTATGTACTACTGCAATAGAAAATCTGCAATTTTTTTTTGGAAGTGTATCAGATGCTGTTGTACTGAGACTGTGCAATTTCTTGATAAAAAAAGCAAAACCTATCCTATTTTAATTTCGTTTGACCAGTTTGAAATATGCATAAATATTTTTACCTGTCAAACTGGTAAATTCAAAAACTGATGCATAATTTTTGCATTGTTTAAGAAGTTTAAGGCAGTTGTAATTGCATTTCAGCATAGCTTAATTTGGGTGAAAACAGGCAATGTTTTGAAACACTGAAAAAATATTTTCAGCATATGGAATAATTCTTTTACCCTTAATTGAAAAATGTAAATTCCTTTTTTTTGTTTGTTTATTTTAATTCAGGATGTTGTTCAACAAAATAACACTCTTATAGAAGAGATGCTATACCTCATTATAATGATTGTTGGTAAGTTTGGAAGACATTTAATTAATTTTTAAAATTTAGTCTCTTTAATGGTCTGGAATGAGCATCCTTCATTGTCATCTCAAGTTCAGTTCTATTTTGAACTTCCTGTAGTTCTGACTTCTCTCCTAGGAGAAAAGTCTTGAAACTAGCTGATGAATGTAATGAATTTTTGAACACTGGTGGGTGAACACCAAATTTCACAGAAGACACTTGTTATCCAGTCTTTTCCTTTAAGTTGCAAAAGAAGAGAAATAAATGCTTAAAATCCTAAGAAAAATGTTGTATTTTTCTTTTTACAGGTGAAAGATTCAGTCCTGGAATAGGACAGGTAAATGCAACAGATGAAATCAAACGAGAGATCATCCATCAGCTGAGCATCAGGCCAATGGCTCACAGTGAATTGGTAAAGGCATTACCTGAAGATGTAAGTAACTTGGGTGGGAGTGGGGGGAAGCAACTTCAACTTTATAAGGCTGATTGCTGAAAATTTTTCTATGCAAGTTTATGCCACTTAATGTGGAATGGGAGCAGCATGATTATGCTAAGAGCAAGGTTAGCATGAGTACAGATTAATAGTTGTCATGGAGAAGGTAGGAAAGAGCTATAGAAAAAGAAACAACATATGAAAGAGGCAGGAGCCTGAGAGCTTCTTCACCTCTTTTCTCTTTTTAATACCGTTTCTTATCAGGCCATCTGGCCGGCAGTCTCTGCAGTCTGCTTGTAAACCCTGAATAGTGGTATGGAAGTGGGTTGTTGGAGCTATCCAGAAATATAAGCTGTTATATTTTAAAGCCTAACAATAATTGAAAAGACATGGAATCAGACACAGTGTAATGACTTGTGTAACATAAATGCTTCATTTGCATGGACAGAAGCATTTATCTGAATTCTGGTATGAGTAGTTTTGTAGGATAGCAAAGCTTTTTTTTTTTTCTTTAGAATGTTTTTGAAGTAATTTTTATACATAATTTCTGAAGGTAGTCAAAATGCAAAAGTTAATCTTTAACTATACTGGTAGTACTTTTAATGATAAATTTTGAAATAATTGTTCTAAGTATTTTAAACTTAAACAATTTGAAAAGTCAAATTTTAGGGTAGCATTATGATTTTTTAAAAATAATTTAAGGTTGGATGAAAGAGCAAACTAGGATTTAAGCTAGAGTTCTAAATTGTATTGTCAGTCTTAAATACTTCTTCCCACGCCTGTTAACTGCTATGAATATGTATTGCAGGAAGGAGATGGGAATATGAAATGGTAATTTGTATATGAGGTAGTGTTACATATTTGGGCAGATTTCTCCTGCTGCCTTTTATGGTGGTTTTACCATTTTTCAGTGACATGTCTTTTTAGCTTTCCTATATTTATTTCATTTTAAAGGCCTAGAAACCAGACATATTGACTGTCTATTCCTAAGACAGCTGAGTAAGCTAACTTAGAGTTTTCTTCTGTTACTGTTACATCCAACTTTATTATGACAGAAGACCAGTAAAAATTAAGCATTTAAAATGGCATGATTTTTTAAAAATATTTTTTGCAGAGGTGGTATTTCTGAATGTATTTTCATGTTACGTGGTTTAGTGTTTTCTTGAGAGCCAGTAAAATGGCTTTGTGCTACATTCATTTTGCATGCTTATCTGGTTTTGTATGATATTTGAATGTGTTTAACCCAAGAACTACAGTAACACACTGTCTTGCCTTTCACTCAATGTAGGAGAACAGAGAGACAGGAATGGAAAGTGTGATTGAAGAAGTGGCATGTTTCAAGTATGTTGCCCTTTATTCTAATATTTCAGCTTTAAAAATGGAATATCTAAATTCGTGAAAATGAGAGGATAGAAGAAAGAGGGCTGGGTCGTGGTGTTTTCCCATGGCTTCACTCATGTGCATCATTCTTAATACTGTTACTTATCTGATTTCTAGCATACCTGTCGAGCAGTGTTTTTTAGCTGTTTTAGTTAACCATTTATGCTCAGATGTTAATAACCAATGAACATGTTTGGTTTTGATTGGTTTTATTTCGTTGGTTTGGGTTTTTATTTTTTGGGGGTTTTTTTTTGTTTTTTGGTTTGTTTGGTTTTTTTTTTTGTAGGAAACCTGGATTAACAGGCAGAGGGCTGTATGAATTAAAACCAGAATGTGCGAGGAACTTCAATCTGTATTTCTACCACTTTTCAAGGGCAGAGCAATCAAAGGTAACTAGTAATTTAACTTTCTGGTTTTTATTTTATGTCTTTTTTGTTTTGCTTTTTTCCAAAGCTTAATTCTGTGAAGCAGTATTATCAGCTGGTTAAAAGTTGACTTTTAAAAGTTAACTTATTTGAGAATGTTAACAGAATTTGCCCAAGACTTTGTAGTGATTTTTGTGCCACTGGATGCTGTGCCCTATATAGAGCTGCTGAAATCAGTGGTCCTTCAAGAATTGTCTGTGGGTTCTCTTACATCTTATTTTACTGAAAGTATTTAAACAATATGTATTTTTGCTTATCTTTATGGAAATTACCATTTTAGGTCAGACTTGTCTTATAATTTTATGCTAGTAAAAGAATCCAGGCTGACTCAAGGTGAAAGATTAATTTTGAAGATACATGCCCTACTTTACAAGTAGAATGTAAGACAAACTGCAAAAACATGGAAGCTTTCTTGTTTTATTTAAGGCTGGGAAAAAGGGGAAGAATCAGTAACAATGTAATAAAGCATGAATGCTTTTTTATTAGTTTTATATTTGTACAGGTTTTGAGTAATATTGGCATCATTCTTCTATTTCAGGCAGAGGAAGCACAAAGAAAGCTGAAAAGACAGAACAGAGAAGATACAGGTATTTCTTTTTGAGAGAAGATGGGAGAAGAGGGAAGCACCTATAAACTGTGTATTGCCCTGGCACTTAGACTAGCATCCTATTCTTGGGCTAGCCAGAAACTGGTTGAAAATGCAGCAATTTCCCTCACGTCTCCCTGGTTATATACAGAAATCTGATACGTCATGGAACCAGCCTTCTGAACAGCTTATTCCTTTGGCTTTTCTCTTACATGCAAGCCATGTTGAATGATACAGCCTGTTATCTGTAATACTGTTTATCAAGCAACTGTATACTGTCTTGGCTTAAGCTGTTAACTGTTTGAAAGTCAGACATTTTATATGGGTGTTGCAAATTTTGGAGATGCTGAAATGTCAAACACACAAATTTCCCTTTCAGCGCTTCCACCGCCAGCTCTTCCTCCTTTCTGTCCACTTTTTGCAAGTCTGGTTAATATTCTGCAATCTGATGTCATGCTGTGCATTATGGGGACTATACTGCAATGGGCAGTAGAACACAATGGCTATGCTTGGTCAGAGTCCATGCTGCAAAGGGTATGTTTCCTTGTTTAAAATTACGCTTATGCTAATGGAAGGAATGTGTATTTTAGCATTTTAACATGGGTTTATAGATTTGTGTTGGTTACTTGGTATCTAACATATCCAGAATACTCTGAATGAGAAATAAATGGTGTTTTCTGATATACAAGACTAGGGAAACCCCTCTGCCTTCGATGCGATTTATTTTTAAAAGTGGATGGAAGACAGAGGTGACTTTCTAATGGGATGCACACGAGAGGGAAGAATTCTGCCTGAATCAGTTGAAATAGTGTTTATTGTGGTAGAGAACCAGTTTATCTGAGTTGTTGCATATTAAGTAAAGCACATTGACTTTTTCTTGATGTTCCTTTGCTTATTTTCAGTTTAGGCTAAATCACTTCAGAAAAAATCATAGAAGTACAGAAAAGAGTTTTCTAACTTGAAAATGTATCAACTTTGGGAAACTGAACTGAGCTGTTTGTTCCTCACTATTTATAATGATCCTTAGAAACCTGGGGGGTTACTGTAGATGTTGTTGTCCATGATGGTCGTTTTCTGGGGTGTGGAGAGATAAGTGGTGAGCTGCCATCAAAAGCCTATTCATATTGGTCAGGGTTGTTGGTTTAGTGTCCAACCCCAAACTTTTCAAAAATATTGATGGATTTTTAAATAACATTTTGCAGTGAAACCCCAGCTTTGAAACTGAGTATTAATTTTGTGACACTCGGTCTTACTGAGTGTATATTACCTTTTATAGCTAAGTTTAAATTAACATAAACAATTCTGTATAACACAAAAAAGTTGAAAATTGAACAATATATCAGTGTTATAGATCACAACAAAAATTGAAGTATGTAGTTACATTTAGGTACTGTGAGAATGCTAGGCTTTGGTATAACTGTTTGCATAGAATAAGGTTTTATTTTTATTTTTACTTTTTTTGAAACTGAACTAAAGCATGCTTAGCCATTTGAGTAGCTCTGTGTTGTTCTCAAAAATGTGCAATTCATTAGGGACCTATGACTTGTTCAGAAACTCATGGCACGTTGTATTCACTGGTGCCGTGCAGTTGGACTGCATCTTTCCCTAGTCAACTACTCTCATCTTGGAAGCACCATGCAAAGGTTGATACGAGACATCTGGAAGAGGTGGCCCATATCGGATGAGGCCTTGTTAGACAGATGTGACAGACTGAGGAAAAATTCACTATTACTTCTTAAAACAAATTAAAAAAAAAACAAACTTCAAGACTCAAACCAGGGTTTACCACTTTTTCTGTAGATACTTAGACTGGTGCATTCCAGTTCTGCTACAGATTTTCCGATGGTTGTCCTTTCCTTACACAGGTTTCAGTGTTGATTCTAGGCATTCAGTAATGCTTTTTGTCTAGAGCATCCTGAAAATTTGTGTGGGGTGGCAAAAGTGGTTGATTCAGCATGACAGAGTTCACCACTAAGATTTAACTATTTCAGCTTTAAAATGCCATTCAGACTATTTTAGTGCCAAATAGGGTAATTTCAGTTTTTAAGTTCAAGGAGATCACAGCTTTTTACTGACCTAAAAGTTAACGTTATTTTAAAATGTGTTTCTAGAGTGTTAGAATGAATTTAATTTAATAATTTTAAATTTTTGTTAGTTAAACTTTATATGTAAAAAGGATTTAAAGTGTGCATCATGCTTCTGTCCAGAGACTTGCAATAATAACATGCAATTGCTAGGGCGGAAGCTAAGAAACACTGACTTGTCACTCACTAGACAGGACAGCAAACAGAAAGATACAAGTGGTATAATGTGATTTTTATTTGGCAAAGTTTCAAGAATTTATAAACAAATACTGTTAATCCTGTGTAATGTAGCTTTGGAATTATGTGTATAGAAATAACTTCAAATATATTCTTATTATGTAACTTCATTGTACGAATTCTTTGTCTTTTAATGACAGTGACTTTTAATGAGTAAAAACTATACAGAAAAACTCTATAACGAGATTATATGAATTATTTAAGAAGAACTAAAATATATAATTTTTACCTAGGTTTTGCATTTGCTTGGAATGGCACTGCAAGAAGAAAAACAGCATCTGGAGAATCTCAGTGAGGAGAATGTTGTAACATTTACCTTCACTCAGAAAATATCAAGTATGCCTTTCTTTTCAAATGTATAGCAAATTTAAATAACTGAAAATGACAGTATCTCATATTTTATTCTTATGAAACAGTATTTACCAAAGAGTGTATTTGTTTATCCATCAAAATTTCACCAAATTGACTATACATACGCACTTTACATATGTGTAGATTCTATGATAGTAGCAATACCAAAGGCCTTTTCTAGAGGAGAAATCCAAAAGTTGAATAATTCCCAGTAAACCTGATTCTTAATATCTTTAAGTAGTGTCTCAACAAAGATTGCTGTACATGATCAGATGCTACAATTGCAAAAACTGTAGTTGCATTCTTAAATGGTCTTGTAATCTTGACTCTCCTTTGTATCTTCTGACTAGTGCCTCTAGATTTGCTAAGACAAGAAAGTTGCTAAGACTCTTCCATTTAAAATAGGTGGGAAATAAAATATTGGAAGTTCTATATGGAAGCTCCCAAGATGAAAACAGCCAGGGACCACATAGAGTGCATTTGTCTTGTAAGAAAATATAGTCAGTAAGCAAGACTTTTGAGACTATTTCCTTTAATTTTTCAGGATTTAGAGGTTATTCGTGAAAATGTTTTCAGAGGGGGGGAAGAAAGTTACATATTGCACCTATTTGTTGAAGGAATTCTTCAGCAGCTGAACATATACAAGTATTGGGTTTTTTAGGTTTTGTTGCTTTTAATGTTAGTGAATGATTAGTTTGTGAGGTAACAGTGTTATCAATTGTTGTAATTTTTTCTCAGGACCAGGAGAGGCACCCAATAATTCCCCTAGTATACTAGCTATGCTAGAAACACTGCAAAATGCACCTCATCTGGAAGTGCACAAGGACATGATCAGATGGATATTGAAGGTAAATCTATTCTATGTAACTGCAGAAAATCATGGAAAGAAGATTTTTGAAACTTTCCTAATTATATTGTGATGATTTCCTTATTTCCCATGTTGATTTGTTGTACCTACTTTTTTCCTCTTCTGGAATCCAACGCTGTGCATTATCTGGCCAGCATTATTATATACACAGTCATATTCACGTCACAAACAAATTAAGTGTTGGTTTTTTTTCTTACAGACTTTTAATACTATTAAGAAACTAAGGGAAAGCTCTTCTACAAGTCCTGTGGCCGAGACAGAAGGAAATATTATGGAGGAGGTAAAAGCAAGCTGCAACAGTTATCTGATCTGGAACAGGTCTGGGTTCTGACTAGCAAAGGACTGTATTTCTAATTGCAGCTGTAAATCAAAGATGGGAAACATCAGTTATTTCTGAAATTCTGTCTCACAGCTTATAGATCAAACCCATTGTTTTTGAAAGATCTATTGGGAGAATCCCTGGACTATTTTTCTTTGCTTTATATATTGTAGTCTCCAAATAATTTGCAAGTTTATTCCTTAGAACTGTTTGTAGTACTGATCACAGCACTTAATGATTCTGCTCTTCCCATAATTTCAAGACTGCTTGGAAAGTTGTTAGAAGAAATGGTATCTATGCATTTTTACCATGCAGATCATTCCAGATAAGCTCTGCTGATTCATTTAGCATGGCATGACATTCTAGATACTACACAAAGACTGTGGAGCACTGTAGTGTGTTTAGGAATACAGCTAGTATGGAAGAAGAACAGCACTAGAGACAAGACCTGTCACTTACCTTTTTATCTTACAAATGCTCAAAGGGAAGAGAAATACAAAATACAGAATACAGTTAAAGGTTGAGGGGGAGAGATACCCTTCTGAATCTGCAGTTCTACCTGGCATTGAACGTGAGCTAAAGAAAAGAGGGCACAAAATAACCTTTTGGTAGACTTTTCTTTTGTCTGTTTATGAGACTTTCATTGTTTGGAGGTTAGTACAAGTTACACATAGCAGTAGCTAAAATAAGTTGTCTGTTGCAACAAGATTTTAAAAATTACTGAGTGAACAATACAATTTCAGAGTTCACGTGATAAAGACAAAGCTGAAAGGAAGCGGAAAGCTGAGATTGCCAGATTGCGCAGGGAGAAGATCATGGCTCAGATGTCTGAGATGCAACGGCACTTCATTAATGAAAACAAAGAACTCTTTCAGCAAACTTTGGAGGAGCTAGACACTTCAACCTCCGGAGTACATGAAAACAGGTAAAGGAATCTCGTTTAAATTTTTTTCCTTTAACTTTTGCATCAGATTGTCCTATTGTTACTGCTTTAAAAAGTGCTTTTTTCAGTCTTGATGGAAAACTTATTAATAAAGTTTTTTGAGACCAAAAATGCAGCAGTAAATTGAATGCTTTCCTCCTCCTTTTCTGTCAATATGGTGGGATAAATATTGATTCCTCCCTCGTCCCACGCTCATAATGCTCAACACAGGCAAATTTTTTTTTGTATAAAATCATCCAGTAAATTGTTAATAATACTGAAGAGACTATGCTATTAAACATAGTAAATTGGAAATAGCTGATTATATGTCTGTTGAGGATCTGGAGGAAAATCTGCTTGTAGCTGGAAATATTAATTGAAGCATGCTAACGATTTTGTGGGGAAGTGGAGAGTGTTTTCAGAATTTATGTCAGGCACTTAAGGGATGGTGATGATGGAGGGTCTCAGATACCGTTTCTGTGTTAAAATGGAATGGGTAATACTATTGGGAGGATATGAATGTTTTCTGGAAAATATGTTCCGTTTCTGGGGACACAGGAATTGTTGTACAAATGCCAAAACTATTTTTTGTCAGCATTTGTCATAAAGCTAGAAAGCTCATTAATCACATTTAAATCATGATCTGATTCGTAATGTTTTTCAAATAATTTGCTCATTAGTATTCTTTGAATATTCTAGCCCTGTAATTTCAGATGCGAAACTCACAGCCTTGGGACCAGAGCAAACTAGAGTAGCTGAACACAGACAAGTTGTTATGTGTATATTGTGTCAGGAGGAACAAGAAGTTAAAGTGGACAGCAGGGCTATGGTCTTGGCAGCATTTATTCAGCGATCAACTGTGTTGTCTAAAAATAGAAACAAAATTACTCCAGACCCTGGTAAGTAGTGTTCATAGTTGTATTTAATATTAATGAATGTCAGAGTCACTGTAACAACTGCATGCTTTCTGTTGAGACAGTGGCGTCACCTTCTTATGTTAACTGTATAATTGTGAATGACTTCATGGTAATCAGTGGCAAAACTCCCATGTTTTTAGTGAGGTAGAAATGTATGTTTAAATAATGTAAAATCACTGCAAAGCATTATCTAAATGTTCTGCCAGCCATTTATGACAAATTATTTATAACTGTTAAAAAAGCTTTAAAATCAGAAGTGTTTGTTCTTAAATTATGCCTGTAACATTGTAGAGAGAGGAGGTGTTGATGTAGTGCTGTAAAAGCACAAGATACATGTTTCCTTCCTCTCAGTTATATGATCTGAAATGCCTCTTAGCAATAATAAAAAATGCTTGGATTTAGGTAACTTTGTGAAACAGATCACAATGATCAGTGGCATTGTTACAAAGGTTTCTCTGGATTCTGTATATGCAAACACAGAAATTCTGCACTGAATCATTTTGCGCTCTCAGTGTGAAGTTTAATGTTCTTAGGCTCATTGTTTAATGGTACTGAACCACCAAAACTCAGTAGATCTTGGGGACTTTTACCATGGCCCAGCACCTCCGAAAGCTTGGTTTGCAGTCTAAGTACAGTACATACGCTCAAAACAAAATCAATTACACAATACTTGTAAATGATCTAAACAGTTTAAGTTGTTGTGGATTAGTAATATGTTTTATGCTTCATCAAATGAATTATACTTTTGTGATAAAGTTTAATAATAATGCAAATGTGATAACATATATCTGCAGTTAAGTCTTTTCATAAATGTCATTTCAAAGTTGTTTTTTTTTACTTTAAATACAGAAAAGTATGACCCACTATTCATGCACCCAGATCTGTCATGTGGAACACACACGGGTAGCTGCGGACATATTATGCATGCTCATTGTTGGCAAAGGTAAAAATGTATATTTAAGTTTTTAGTCCAAATAGCACGTGATGCCATCAGTTTGCCTAATGGCACTAATTTTAATGGCAAAATTACTACCATGTAGTAAACTTAAAAAGGAATTTCATTAAGTGATTAAAACAGCTTTCTGTTGAGGAAAAAAAAAAAAGTAGAAAACATTGTAATAAATACTGTAAACATGTTCAAAATAATTTTCTTTCACTATCTGTTATCTTGGTGAGGAAGAATCCAAAGCCACACATGGCAGCTTTCATTCCCTTTGGTTGTTTATCCCTATGCGTAATCCCCTGTGGTGCACATATATCTGAACACTGAAGCTCGGATTTTGGGGGACTTTTTTTTGCAGTTCAATAATAGACATGTTCCTGCTGCTTCTTGCGCTTTCTACCGAAGTTCTAAATGACAGTGCAACCCTTGCACTCTTAATTCCTCCATCATGTTTAATTTAAAGTAGAAACATCTGCAGTCTAGTCCAGGTTCATCTTCAACATAAACTCAATTTTATCCTTTGTCCTTAGGTTTTTTTATAAAACCTTTTTCAGTTATGCTTTTATTTTCAGAGGGGGATAAACATGCTTAATGCTATGTGATGACAATGCAATGTAACAAATGCAAACCATTCAAGCCTCTGACTTTGAGCAGGCACTTGCTTTGGTCCTTGGCATAGCTCCTGAAGCGCCTCATTTCAAATTCTGCCTTGTGTGTGAAGATTGTTAGGAGCTCCCAGAGATTCTGTGGCCATAACCATGCACAGGTTTCATTTGTGGCCTTTGATATCACTGCTCACTGAAGATGTGTTCTTCATCTTCTTGTGTAGCTCATGTACAGTCCTGTGTGGTTGCCAGTAACTCCTGGAAATGTCCTGAGATGCCTGTATTCAGGCCATTTTTGGGTCATTGTTGGGCACGTTCTAAACCATCCCAGAGGCTTCTGGAATAGCAGTTATGTTTAGCAAAGCGGTGAATTTACTTCCTTTTCATACAGGATTCGGAGATCAGCCACCAGTTTTTCCATTTGTTGCTCTGTTGTGGCCTGTAATGGAACATGCACATGGATAATTATGCTCATGGCACCTCCCTTAAAATTTTATGTAAAGCTGAAGGATTTTTTTTTTTTAACCCTTCAACTTTCTCTTTACCTCTTCCCCTTACCCTTCTTTTCCTAAATGGAAATCGCTAAAGTTCAGACTTAAATGTGATTTTAACAGCCCAGTGAACTTCAGCACTTTGGGGGATTTTGGCTGCCAAAAACTGGGGATAGCCTGCAGTTAGTAATACTTTATCAGTCAGAGGGTAGAGCTTTTTCCTTCAGCTAATTCTCTTACGTATATCTGGGAAATGGCAAAACAGTGTCTTCAGGAGAATTCATGAATTTATATGTTAAAGTAATGTTTTAATAATTTGCCACCATTATCTTGCTCTTTTCTAAAGGTATTTTGATGCTGTCCAAGCAAAAGAGCAACGAAGACAACAAAGATTACGAGTACACACAAGTTACGATGTAGAAAATGGTGAATTCCTTTGCCCACTTTGTGAATGCTTAAGCAACACTGTTATTCCTCTGCTTCCTCCACCAAGAGTTTTGTTTAACAGGTCTGTTTGCTTTATAAATGTCCTCAATAAATGTAAAAAACCAAAATCCCAAACAAGCCACACTCCAAAACCCCCTTTCAAAATGTTTATTATCTTCTGTTTTGATAATCTCAAATGGATTGCCTGCCTGCTTATTTTGGTTTATGGACCTTCCTTGGTTATTGTATAATAAGGAGTTTAAAGTATGAAAGGACAGTAAAGTGTAGGACCTGCAGGAAAAGAACTGAACATAGAGAAATACATAGGCAGCAGAGAAAAAGCCTGTTGAGAAACAGAAGAACATGGAGTGCCTATGAAATACTAATTCCATATATAGTTTGTTTTAAACTAACGTTATGCATTCTGTTTATATTTTTGGACAGGTTAGACTTTTCAGGCCAACCAAACCTAACTCAGTGGATCAAAACAATATCCCAGCAAATAAAAGCTCTGTATTTACTTCGAGATGAAGACTGTGCAAGTAAGTCTGAAGAAATGTGTATATTTGTATGTGAAAATGTTATAATGTTCATGGAAAAGACCGAGTATTTTGGCTCTACCACAGTAGAGTTGAGAGATGGTGGCAAAAGTGGCAAGAACAGCTTGGAATTTCAGTTTCTGGTGATGTGCTCCTGCACCTTTTTATAATGTAAAAATTATGTATAGATGAATAATCAGTGTTTTATTACTTCCTGTTTGTGCAGGCAATTCTGGTAATTCGGAAAAAATGGATCAGCTGCAATTACCTGAAGGATTTAGACCAGATTTCAAACCGAAGTATGTATTTACATCTTAATAAATCATTAAAAATTCATCATGAAGTAGTAACGTGAAAATTGAATGTGACTTCTGTGCTATAAGTTCTCAATAATTAAGGCAAATATATTAATTTTGCTTTACTTAGAAAAGTTGATCCTATTATTATGATGGTATTGAAGTCCAACCCACAAATAGTAAATAATGCAGTAGAATTTCAGAGGTGGATGTGGTAAGTGGATGTGCAGAGAAGATGCTGCAGTTGTATAAATTTTGACGTCAGGATTAGGCTTTGTTTCCCTATTACTTGTAACTGGATGAAAGATTCATCATTATAGCTCAGCACTACAAGTAAAACATGAAGAAAGACTGTGAAGTGGAGAGTATGTTAATATGTAATTTCAGCTATTACGGTGTGTTTGCATTTGAGTCTACCCTTTCTTCACTTGAGGAGAAAGTAAAAAAATTCATTACATGGTACAGACATCTGTCTTCCAGCTGCAGACAAAAATGCAAGACACCTATCCCAGCTGATGACAGATTTTGCTATCAGTCACACACAGTTCTTTTAATTTAGCCTGAACTGTATCTTTGAAGACTGGATATTCTTAACACTAAAAAATGAGATTGGTTCCAGTCAAATAATAAAAAAATAATTGGGAGTGTATCTGTCTCAAAAAAGAGGTTACAGAATATCAGATTCAAAGGAAGATACTGGAGTTCTCACTTAAATTTTAAAAATCTAGGTGTCAGCTACAGGGTGAATGTTCTTCATTAAAAGTACTATGCTGCCAGTGGAGAAAACAATGAATTATTAATATTGTTTTCTTTGTTTCAGGAATCCTTATTCTGAGAGCATAAAAGAGATGTTGACAACTTTTGGTACAGCAACATACAAAGTAGGCTTGAAGGTTCATCCAAATGAAGAAGATCCACGTGTACCTATAATGTGCTGGGGAAGCTGTGCTTACACGATACAGACTATAGGTACTAATGTATTCATTTTGCTCCTGTATATGTGAATTTCAGAATTCAGTTAAATTCATGGCATTGTAACATTTTGGGGTTTTGTTTTTTTCCAGAACGAATTTTAGCTGATGAAGATAAACCATTATTTGGTCATTTACCTTGTCGACAGGTAAGGATCAAGTAGCAATTCCTCTCTGAATCAGTGGGAAAAAAAAGGAATTGTGCTTCTTTAATGCAGAACATCTAAATTTTAAGTTAGAGTTATTTGATAGTTTTATTTGTTGGATCTCACTCTTTAGTCAGTCAGCATCTGATTATTAATCTATTTAAAAATCAAATCTAGCAAAACTAATTTTTTTTTTTTTTCTATAAATGCATAGTTTAGTAAGGCCAGGGTTTCTCATGGTAACAGTAGAAGTAAGAATACTGAAGGGAATTTGTATATTTGCATAAACAGAAATATCTGTCATATACTTAGCTACTCAAACTGCTCCCATAAACTGCAGCTGAGGGGCCTGAAAAGAATCCTGTAAGTCAAAAGACCTTTTCATATTGAGGAACTTCATTAACTTTGGCAGTGTCTCTTTCTTTGTTCTTAAAGGATGACTGCCTTACATCATTAACAAGATTTGCAGCAGCTCACTGGACAGTTTCATCTCTTTCAGCAGTACAGGGTCACTTTTGTACTCTCTTAGCATGTAAGTTCACCACTTTATGTTGTTTTTTACAAAGATACAGATACAGAAAAATGCTTACAGAATGATTGTTAGTCTCGATTACAAGATTGTTTTTTGTAGTGGTTTTAAGTCATAGAACAAGAGCTGGTATTTTCACATCTGCACCTGTACATTTTTTGTCATACCGTGGAAAAAAAGACTTTTTCTTTTGGTCTGCAGTTCCAAGATACATTTTGAGAGAAGCATGGGTATTTTGCTGTGAAGGAGTTCTGTTGATTCTTCCCAGCATTTATTTTGTTGCTTTTTAGAAAGATACCTAGAGCAAAGGAAAAGGAAGCATGGTCCTTCGCAAAAGAAAAGTGATATGCTGGAACTTTAAAGAGGAGGAAATTAAGATTAATACAGTATTGAAAGGAAACAGGATATTTGCAGAGGTCTATAATATATCTGCAAACTTCTCTGTCTTTGGAAAGTAGGATCTGTGATAAGACAGGACTTATTATGTAATGTCATATATTGGTTGAGAATTTTAATGAGAACAGCCAAAATGTTCCAAGCTTGAAGCATTTGTAGAAAACAGGTGAAAAGTCTGAAGTTCAGCCTAATGCAGTAATTACCCATGAGAGGACTATTCTGAAAGGGTGTAATAAAATGGGATAATTTTAATATTTACAGTCAGTAGAGTAAGGCAACTTTTTAAATGCATTCATATACTGAAATTACTAGTAGAACTGGTAGCACCTACTTCAGCAAACAGTTGGCAGCTTTATGGGGAAGAACTTCCTTGACGTCAATTTGTAGCAGTAGTGATTGAGCCATTTTCTGTGTGAAGCAGAAGACAAAAATGTTGCTAGCTATTTGACTGGAACTTCTTAGTATATGGTGTTCTGCATGGTTTGGGTTTTCTTGAAAACTTGCATCAATATTTCTTCAAAGCTTTTGTTCCTTCCAGCTGACAGAAGCAAGCAGTACGGCTTTTATTTTTATGAGGAAGTGTTTGCTATTTTATTTTTCCAGGCTAGGAATAAAGAAAATTACTAGCCTTTGATCTGTCAGTATTCTATGAACTATACATAAGATAACTTATCAAATAAAAGTTTGGTTTTGGAAGTCCCTTGCTCTGGTCATGTTTTTGGTAGAAGCATTTTTCACACTTTTGTGTTGAGTTCTGTAGCTATATGCTTACAAAAGTAAAAGCATTTGAAATCTGAGTGGTGATGAAGTGTTTGCTAATAGAAATAGCTTCAAAATGTCACAGATCTTCAGCTGTTAATTTTTTGGCCAGCAAGGCAGCAGTCTTCAACTGAAGTATTTTTAAGTTATTATGATAAGACTATTTTTTACTGTAGTAGTGTTTTTAAACTTGGCAGCTTAATGCTTATAGCTACTTTGCATAACTATTCTCATAGCTTTAGTTGAAACTCTTTTATTGTAAATCTAATTTTACTGCTTGGAGTAAAGAAGTTTGCAACTATTCCTCAATTGTTATTTTACATATGTTGTAACATTTTCTAGGCACTTCATTATGGTTGCTTTTAGATGGAGGTACTTGGAATTTACTAAGTGTGTGAATTTCTGTAAGTGTGTGAATTTCTGTTGTCAGCTGGAGTATTTTGGTTAATACCTACCTTGTGGTTACTGTGAATGTGAATGCTACAGAGATGGAGAGACCAATACCTAGCTCCTTCTTAGAAATAAAATAATGAATTTAAGAGACTCTTTAGCAATGTATTTTTGACACTGTAAGGCAAATAAGTTATGCGAGGCAAATTTAGTGAACTTTGTAAAGTTAAGCGAATTGCAAGTTTCCTTTGAACAGCTGTCCAACAGACAACAGTTAGTGTTTAGTCACTAGTGTTTAAGCTTATTTCTGGGTCAGAGCTTGAGATACTGTCTCATTTTATCTCCCACTGGAAACCTAAGCAACGAAAGAAAGTCACTGTGGGAGTAGTGATGGCAGCACTTACTTTGTTATAGTTACTTTGGGGTTGTTTCATTTCAGTACAGTATAGTCAAGTAGGCAAGACTCTTTTCCAGTCATGTTGAACAACTCTCAAATTCACACCTTTCTGGCCAAAACAGGTACCATTTGTATTTTAAGTACTTTAAGCATATAAGCCAAGGAGATGCTCTCATTTTGTAACTGAAGTACACTAAAATATTTTCATATATAAATGTTCAATTAATAAATTTATTTTTCTCTCTAAAATACTCAGCACTGGTGCCTAATGAAAAAAATGGAAATCTTCCTTGCATACTTGATATTGACATGTTTCATTTATTGGTAAGTATTCCATAATATTATTAATAATGTTTTGATCTAGTAGGCACTATGTAGAAACTTAATTGGAAACTTTCTCTTTACTCTGGGTTAGGAACCTTTCAAAATGTTCAGGTTTTTAATATTTTTTCACTACTTAATATAATTTAAAGAATCTTTTTGTTTCAAGTATTCTTATCTATAAATAAAAAAGGGGTAAAATGAGGTGGAATGTATACCCTTTGGATATTAAAAAAACCAAACCAAAACCAACCCCCTCCCCCAGCCCAACAAACCAGAAACAAAAAATAGGGGGGAAAAAACCCCAAACAACCAAACAGACCCCCAAAACCCCCAGTAGTTAATCATTGTTCCCTTAAATAGTGGCTGGCTAATTACCTTCAAAATTAGCCTTATGAAGTATGCTGCCTTCAAAGGGTGTAGTTGCAGCATGAGCAGAGAAAATGGGAAGATTCAAAAAGAAAAGGAATATACTAGCTTTCTTGTTTTCTTTTACAGGTAAGCTTGGTGCTCTCTTTCCCTGCCATACATTGTCAGGATTTTTCAGGGGTTAGTCTTGGCACTGGAGATCTTCACTTGTTTCATCTTGTCACTATGGCACACATAGTACAAATTTTACTTACCTCATCTACAGGTAAGGCCACTTTCTTTCAACTTTTGTTGAAATGATTCCTCAAATCTGTAGTTGCAAAACACTAAGGTGCTATTGGTAAATGTATGCAGTTTACAGTTGCAAAATAAAATTGCTGGTGCTCTCTCTTTCAGCCCATAGGAAATGTTGATAAATTGTACTCGTGAAAGTTCAGTGTTTTGTCTTTATTGCTTAACACTGGAGTTTTTCTGGAGCATAGCTAGTCATGAATCCTTGCTTTCCAGCTGATGTAGCAGTGCCTGGAAGTGTTTATTGCATATAGTCGTTTCATGATGAGCAAGTTGCAGTTAGCGAAGTAAGGAATCAATGTATCTTCCAGCAAGTGGAACTAGATAAGGTGTAGTATGCCAAAAGTAAAGAACTCCAAGCAAGTTTACTAAGAAACCAAACCAATCTAACAAGTAAACCAACAGCTCACTGGAGTTGACAATAGCATAAACTTACCACATAAGATGTGCAGCAGAAAACTTTTTCCAGTACATCATACTGTAGAACAATGGAATGTTTCGCTTAGTTTTGGCCTTTTTCTCAAAACTTGAAAAATTACATTCTTGCTGTATAAACATGTATGTATGAAGTAACTTGCTTATTATTTCTTTCTTCAGAAGAGAATGGCATGGATCAAGAAAACACTAACAGTGAAGAGGAAGTAGCTGTGCTTACACTGTATAAATTTCTTTGCCAGTGTACAGGAAGGTATAAGTGCGATCTTTTGATAAAATTTTATAATGTCGTCTTCCCCCTCGACTCAACATTAACTACTGACTGAATTCTGTATAAAAATGCTGTCAAAGATGAGACTTTTAACTTGGGAACTCTTGCATCTTGTTTCTTATCCACTACTTCTAGATTTACTTTTCAAGTAACTATTCTTATAAATTCCTCTGTGCTCATGAAGATTTTGCTCTGGAACAATTTTTTTAGTCAGTTTGCAGATGTGTCGAATCTGGAATCGGCAGTGTCTGAGTACAGAAAACTTGTTAGAATCTGAAATGTCTATGCAAAATTTTCCTTAATTTACTGTCCCAGTTGGTTACATTTTTATGAATCTCTATTTCGTTGGTTTTTTTGGAGTTAGCTTTGAAATAAAACACTTGTATAATGCTTGTTTCAGCTGATTTCTGTAATTTAATATGAAATATGACTGAAGACTTGCTAAATATAGTTCTCAAACTGAAATGATTAAATAAAAGCAAACTTTTTTTATTGTGTTCTCTTAAGTGCCTTGAAAGAAATTTCCTCAGGCTGGCACCTGTGGAGGAATCTAAAAGCTGGAATCATGCCTTTCCTGAGATGTTCTGCTTTGTTTTTCCATTACTTAAATGGAGTCCCAGCACCTTCAGAAATTCAAGGTACTGTCTGCTTTGTATTAAAGCAGCTTTTCAAGACATAAATATTTATGGACTAAGTAAATTATGTTTAAACTTTTTTTTCTGAAGAAGCTGATTGAATGGGTATGGGCTTGTTACCAGTGCAGAATCATATCTGCATAATGAAAAAGGCCAAAAAAAAAAATTTTTTTTTTTTCCGTTTTAAAAATGTATTTTTAATGTAGGGGCAAATGCCGTTCTAGGTTACTTAAAACAGAAATCGATGCTCTTCTGTTAAAAAGTGAAATTTTGATTATTTCAAATCTCCTATTGATGACTGTTTTTAAATGAGACCTGCTTTTGCTTGCATTGTTTTCATTCAAATCAGCATCCACTAATTAATATCTGTCTATAAATACACTATGTTATGTTACACCCCAAATAATCAATGTTAGTTACATACTTTACTGTCCTCCACATATGGTGTATGTAGGGATGGAATGTAAGTCTGAAGATGTTAATAATAAGTAGGTTCACATGGCTTCAGGATTCCCATGTTTAAAACAAAGTCTGATACTTGGTGCTGAGCTGACATGAGAATAGCAGTTGTCTCGTCATGGGTATCTTTTTGATTTGGTACTTGTTGTAGAATGTTTCCTTGACATATACCTCCTTGACAAGTTGTGTTTAAAATGTAGATTTTTTTTTTTTTTTTTTTTTTTTTTTCATTTAACAATCGCAATACTTAAGCATTTTGGCCAAAAGGAAAGAAACCTCTATTCCTGAACTTTGATTTTCTGTAGTAAGGTTTCTTAAGTTCATAGTCTGGAGCAGTAGTGACCACTTGAGTTCTTTGTGTTATGGATATTCTAAAGATGAGGTACAAAGTGCAGATGTACTTCCAGGCAGTAGGTCCATCGGCTTTACAGAGTTGGTTGTAGGAGAGGGGAAGAGGAAGGCTTAGCTTTGCTTTTTTTTTACAATCCTCAAGTCCCAGGTGCTTGGATGGCCCAGCAGGTCCCTGCCACCGAGGGATGTCCTGACAGTGACCGTGACGCTGGGTGTTTTGCTTTCCCTTCCCACTGCCCCATCCCAGGACCCACTGATCCCACAGCTGGCCTGTATCAGTCTTCTCTGGTGTTTTACTGGGGGTTGTGAGGGAGGTACTTGAGTGTTTACTGGGCATGAGAGGGAAGTGAGCACAGCTTTTATTGTAATTCTCTTCACTCCTTCATTCAGGAGCAAAAGAGGCCGTGCCATGAGGTGGTGGTACTTTTTGCCCTGAAAGTTGCGAGAGCGGGGGCCCAGGAAGTCAAACCAATAGACTAATGTGAATATGGCAATCTGGCGGTTGTGTCCTACATATTTTAGTAGAATTTGGCACTGCAGGCATTTGCAATTTCTGTATTTCTGAGGCTGCGGTATACTGCCTGTCACCGACCACCTGTCTTGGTTTGTGTCATGGAAGGAGCACAAAGTAGCCATTTAATGGGTGACATTAAAACAAAGACATACTAATTTGTAAAGGCTATTGAACATTCTGTTGTGGTTCTTGTATGACTAGGCTTGAAACATGCTTAGCAGGGGAAGTCTGAGGAAAGTTGCTTTTCATTACTGGCAGTTTTCCAAAATAGCTGTGTGGTACCTTTACTAGCACTTTCATACTTCATACTACATTTTGGGTGTGGGGGAATACAGTCTGAAAAAAAAAAATAGCTGTCCCATTATTTAGAGCTGTATTTCATTTATTGTAGATAATGTCATCTAAAAAAATGTAATTATGAGAATTATACTTCTTTTTTTACAGTAAATGGAACAAACCAGTTTGAACACTTATGTAGCTATCTTTCCTTGCCAAACAACCTCACTTGCCTTTTTCAAGAAAATAGTGACATTCTGAACACGTTAATAGAGAGGTAAGTCGTGTTTTTATGCTTAGTTTAAATATAATAAAGAATCCTGCACAGGATGGTAATAGAAGTATTCTCCCAGGAGTGCATATATGAAAGTGAATTGTAGCCTTTGAAAAGCATTTGTGAAAGAAGTGTTTTGAAATAATTACTTTGGTTGTAGAAATTATGGCATAGACGTACTGTGGATTTTTTTTGAAAGTACCATCTGTTGGAGTTCAAAGCCAATTTTTTTTCTTTCTTGTAGTTGGTGCAGTAACAATGAAGTAAAAAGATATCTGGAAGGCAAGAGACATGCTATCAGGTAAACACAGAAATTTTAAGCAGAGACAGGCGAGAAACTTTAATGTTGCCATTTTCTCCAAATATTTTTTCTAAAGGGTGTTTATAATAACATAGTATCAGTTCTACGTTACTGAATGACAAAGATATTAGTGGATAAGCAAAAGAGATTTTTGGAATTTTTTAAGAAAAGTGACATATAATACTAAATAAATTAGTAGATTTTAAAGGCAGAGTTAAATATTACAGTTTTATTTAGACTGATGTGCGGTAATCAGAGGCCATAACATTTCTTCTCATGTTTCCTATAGTAGATTTGTACCTTCTGATTCAAAAGATATGCTGTTGCTAAAAGACATGTATAAACTTTGTTTAAAAATATCAGGCATTTAAGAGCTTTTTAAATTCTTTTTAAAGAATCCAAATTCTTCAGTGAAATCAACACTGAGTCAGTAGCTACAAAGAAAATTTGCTTTTCATACGTTTCTACTTGCTAAGCAATTGTTTTGAATTCAGAACGCATTTAATACTTAGTGGGCGTAGAAAAGCATTTGGGGTGTTTTTCTTTATGAAGCCTGGGTAAAAATAGTCGTTATCAATTATCCAAATAATTATAAATGAATATGAGGTTCACAGTGCTGTCATTAAAAACATATCCCTGCATTTTAATCTCCTATGCTAAATACATAAAGTCAATCTTTCAACATTGTACATACAATAAGGCTAAGTGACAAAAATAAAAATTAATCATTTCATCTGTTAAATACCAGGCTGTTAACAGAATTTCTTATACAGTAAGAATACTCAGATTGCGTAATTGATTTCTTGTTTTGTGTGATGGTTGGGATTTTTTTTCCATGTGTTCTGTTTGCTGATTCTTAACTGCTCTTCCCAAGATTATATCTGACTTGACAGTGAATTTTTTTTTCCTCTCAGCATGTTCTTCTACATTTGCTTCTGTTACAAACCTCTATTTACATTTCACAGTCTCATTTGTATTATACCTAGAGTTGAAGATTGTTAAAATTTAGTGTATAGCATCTGCAAAAAAATTAACTTTTAACTGTTATTTCTAAAGATATATATATTTGGTATTAAATAGGTCCTTTTCATGGCATGAATATTTCATTCTTTTCAGGCTACAAGTTCTCTGAACTTGAGAGTCAGGCCACTTTTCAGTATTAGTAACAAAAGGAAAATATAAAGCAAACTGATAAGGGAGCAGAACAAATATTCAGTTAACCCTATAGTAACCTCATCATGACGTTTCGCTAAAAGCGTACATATGACATGTTTTTCTGACTTTCTGCCTATGCTTTTTCTCAAATTCATAAAAAATATGACTCAGAAAACTGGAGGTGGTCTAGCTGAGAGATGTTGTGGGTTCCTTTTTTTTATGTGCTCTATGAATAGCAGAGAAGAGGAAAACTTTAAAAATTTAATTATTCACAGATGCTGTTTAGATGAGTCAGGAAAACATGAATGAGTTTGAAATCACTGTGTATTATTCACTGAAATATGAGTGGTTAATTTGATTGCTTTATTCTAGCTATGCAAGAGAATCCAACAAATTAATAGACCTTCCGGATGACTACAGCTGCCTCATTAACCAAGCATCCAATTTCTCGTAAGTTTTGTGCAATTACAGTGAGGACCCCTAAAGTCTTCCGCTCCTTTTGATGAACTGGGAAACCTCTAACCTGAAAACCTCAGGAAGTTGTTTACAGTATCATAAAGTTAATGGCACATATTGATTGTCATCTCTTCCAGCAAAACTGCTGTGTATTTCGGTGAAATAGAAATTGCAAGGATCTGTATAACTGTTAACTGTATAAATGTTCAAAAGTACTTTTGTGTCTTTTTACCATCTAGAGTTAATACATACAATGGATTTTACTTTTTTTGCTTAACAAAAGGTGTCCAAAATCAGGTGGTGATAAAAGCAGAGCCCCAACATTGTGCCTTGTGTGTGGGACCATGCTATGTTCTCAGAGTTACTGTTGTCAAACTGAATTAGAAGGAGAAGATGTTGGAGCCTGTACTGCACATACATACACTTGTGGTTCTGGAGTGGGCATATTCCTTAGGTAAGGAACTGAACACCTCTACGTACATTGCTAGATTAGATGGTGCGTGTAGACACAAAATGAGTAGTTCTATAAATGTGATTGCAAGGGTGGTTTGTAAGGCAGTGTTTTGTTAATAACAGGGTTGCCTAAAAACCAGAGTGTATTCATCTTCCTTATACTTTGGTGTAAGGTTCAGAGGTTGTATCATAGAAAATTTGAATTGTATTTTAAAGTGAATTTGTTTTCTCTGTGCGTATATTTCCACTCAAGTACTACAAAACAATGAAGGTAAATACCTTGATTTTGTTGTTGTTACTGCTGTTGAAAAGATTAAAATTCATTTAGTTGTCTTTCTGCATACAAGGAAAGGTTAGATAATATCTATTTTCACTTTGGCAAAGATTAGTGAGAAGTGAATTTGTTTTATTTTCTTGTTGTGGTTGTGTTGAGTATTTTACACAGACTGCAAATAATATGACATTAAACTACATTGCTTTTAACTGCTATCAAGGAATTATAACAGGAAGAGAATAAGATCTTTAGCTTTAAAAAAAGAAGTACCTTTAAAAATCTGTACATGGAGGTTATACAGAAAGTAGGTGAGGATTGGAAAAGCAGTGTCTATGAAAATATGTGAAACTATTCACCTAAAAATCAATACCTAAAAATCTTCTCTGTGTTTCTCTCTAGAGTACGAGAATGTCAGGTGCTATTTTTAGCTGGAAAAACAAAGGGCTGTTTTTATCCTCCTCCTTATCTCGATGACTATGGAGAGACAGACCAGGGACTCAGGTAAATATTTAAAAAAATACTTCTTTTAAAGACAGGAATTCTAAAACTGTCTTGTTTGTACAATACACTTTCTATGTTACTTTTTTATTTTAATTATATAGGTGATATATTTTTACATTGCTGCTGCATGTAATATCTTCAAACATTTTAATGCTAATATGTGTTTTTACGTTAAAAATATCTAATGGAAGATCTTTCCCAGGTTATAAACAGTTGTCTTGAGGTGTAAAAACTTAAATCTTTTTAGCACCTGTGAAGTTGCCTAGAAACTAAGGCTGAAAATTTTATTTGTATGTAGTGCATCACTTTGTATAATCTGTGTTAATACCAAGTGAAAATACGATGAGATTATTTAATGTGGTAGTTCTTTGTCTTAACTCCTATCTCTCCTTCCTATGAGAATAGTTAGCGGACTTGATACTGTTAATGCTTGCTACTTATGAAGCTGGTCAATATCATAGCATATGAACTGGCTCAGCATGGAAGGATTGCTGAAAACCTATGTTCAGACTTCTGTGGGCTGCATATGGGATTCCCAAAGGCTTGAGGGAATCATTGACCAGTAAGGGTGGGAGATCAGACAAGGTAGCACTCCAGTTTACTAATCCAAGTATCTGTTGATTTGCCCTGACAAGAGAATAATCTTAAAAGGTTATCTAAATATTTAATATTTTAAAGGGTTATTTAATCTTTTATGTCACACCTGAGTGTTTGTGCTTAGTTGCAGTGTTTTATCATTCCTGATAAGTATTATCTCCTTTTCAGACGCGGGAATCCCTTACATCTGTGCAAAGAACGGTTTAAAAAGATTCAAAAACTCTGGCAGCAACACAGTATCACAGAGGAAATTGGACACGCACAAGAAGCAAATCAAACACTAGTTGGCATTGATTGGCAGCATTTATAATAGTTATCTATTTAAGACTGGAACTTTATTAAGATTTTTTGTAAGTCAGTAAGCTTTTCAAAGGAGGGATTAGGAAAAAAAGTCTGAGGAAAAAAACCCACCAAACCCAGTCCTGTTATTTAATCTTTGTTTTACAATGTATTTCATAAAAATACCAGTTAACATTAATCAAGTAAACTTCTTTCTATGTAAGCAAGTTTTATTAGTCATATAATTTGCACTGTGCTTCCTTCACAGAAATGTCTTGGGTTATAAACCTGGGCAAATGAACTTGAGTTTCTGATAAAAAAAAGAATGACTCTTTTTGGAAGTCTGACTATGATTTTTCTTATAAACTGCAAGAGAAAAAGACTGCTGAAACAGAAACTAGATAGAGCACAATTATGGATTGTGTTTTGCCCCTTGCTAGTAATCTGAGCCGTTTTATTTATTCTGCATTTTAATACTTAAGCTGTGTGTACATGCAATGGAATGAAGTAAGGAAGCAAATAATGTAGCAAATGGATGTTTCTGTCTGCATCAGTGGATAATTCATTCTTTCACTTGGTGTATCTAAAACGATTTTGTCATTTGTACTCTTGCAGCTTTCTTGCTTCCAGTTGTTTTTTAACTAAAAAAACCTAACACTAGCTTTACAAGTAAAATAATTTAATTTAAAGCTTTTTCCAGAGCATTGCACTCCTTAGAATTATGTAGTTTGTAATTTGAATTTAGCTGGGAAACCCTTTAACTTTCGATTATGTGATTGGTTATTGGTATTCAAGGGTTGACATTGTGTTTTAGAAGATATTTTAAGATAACAACAATACATAAAATGTCATGAAAGCTAATTTTATGTTGTTTTGCAGAAGCTCAGAGGATATTTTCTTCATTTTTGTTAACAGTCAACTTTTAAGGTGCAAATCCCATCTCCTTTTTGTTGCAGACAAGCTGAATGGTTTCCTCTGGCTTTGAAGGGCCACAATCCCACTGCCCACATTTTTGCATCGATTCATTTTTTTTTTTCTGTTGTCCCATCAAGTATATTTACTTTTTGGCTTGATTTAAAGCTCTGTAAAGATGTTTGCATATAGTATATTTTATAAATATATTCTATAACTGCGCAGATTTGCACTTGATATGAGGGTGCCTGAAGGCAGTGAGTTTTCTAGTTGTATGTAATTAGACCGCCAAGGTGTCTCTAAAAAGTGACATTATGCTTACTGATTTAAAATAAAATCCATTATCTTTATCTCTCCTATCTTCTGACAAATTAGTAAAATCGTAATTTACATAGTTCTGTTTCCTTAATAATCTGTGGTTCTTTTAGTTAAGTCTTACTTTCTGACTACATCTTCAGCCCAGATAAGCCATCCCTTTACTGTCTGCTGTGTCTTCAGTTACACTTGGTCTGACTGAATTGTTTCTATTTTTACAGATTTAATGCTTCAGATAAATTTTGTATATTCATGGTGTACAGGACAATTTTTCAAACATTCAGTAACAGTATTCAGTGAAGATGTGAAGTATGAAATAAAGAAAGTTGGCCAATGTTGATTTCCTTTTCTTAAAAATGGTACAGACTACTCTTGTTTCTTCTACCTGTCATAGATCAAATCATTTATATATTGCTGTCACTTTTTACAAAGAGACATGCAGAAGTTGCAGGAAAAAATTGCATTAATGCTTCATCTCTGCCTTCCCCTACGCAAGCTGGTTGATGTATCAACAATTTTCTGTGCGTGGTACTTAAAATCACTTTTTTTTGGTGACCTTAGTATTCCTTTGCAGAGAGTCTTGCTTCTTAAGCTGCGTGCCACATTTTCAAATAATGTGTAACTGCGCTGAAAAATGCTCTTTTCCTGTAAGCATAATATTAAAAAGATAATTGATGATATTGACAGGTTTCTCTGTGCAAAGCAAGATATTGATAGTGAGAAGGATTTTTTTCCTCTGGGATCAGAGTCGGAGACTGCGAGGTCGAATAGGTTGGTAAAATTATGACCACAAGTAATTGCAAAGTACACAACTTATCATTTTTTTGCAATTTAGTCATTCTTTATTCAAGACTTCTATTTTCTGATTTGTTTTGCATGTATTTATATTAATGTAGAAATATTTATATATAACATTGTTTCAGTATCAGGGAAATAATATCTGTAATAAATTGGCTATAACTTTAATATTTATGGATTATGTGTACAATCTAGAATGTATTATGTGTTTGGGGGGAGAAAAAACCCAACAACAAAAGCCCACAAAATACCCAGACCTGAAACCATCATAACAGAATACAAAACAAAGCCGAAAGCATCAAGTAAATGCTTTTGGTGTTGACATTCAATAAGTACTTTTTAAACATTGTTTTTAGAATTTTGCTGAGCTTGTTCCTTCAAGTGTGTTGCCTTGTTAATCACAAGCTAACAGAAATACGTGGATGTGCAACATCTGCAATTCCCTGGCTATAAATGTAAGGTGATTATATTATTAGTGTCATTTCCTTTAGTCAGCTAAACCTTTCTTGACCTTTACCAAAAAGTCTAATCGTCTTTTTAAAGGATTGTAAATTGCGTTTTGTAAAGGGACAAGGATTGAGGTTCACATCAGTAATGTTTTTTACTTTGTTCATACTTCAGGATAACACTTTGTACTCCCTCCGATCTGCCATAGGAGGCTCTTACTCTGGTGGAAGTATATAACCAAGATAACACCTGGTGCCCTCTGACTTATGTCAAGAGCCAGTGCTCCCCACAGCTCTCTAACTACTTCATCTGTAATGTTATTGGGAATTTGTTAGTTGAGATGAAGCGCTCGTGGATTCTCAGCCTGTTTACATCTTGAGCTCTCCCCCAGTTCCCTACAGCTTCCTGCTATGTCTTTCAAACTAGTCTTCATGCTGATGACTAAGCAAGTAAAATTGGGGCCTTATGTCCTACTCTAGCATTGGGAACAACCTGGGCTGAAGGGTTCAACGTGTTGCTGCACTATACAGTTAACTTCTTTTACTGGACAGCAGACATTGCACGTGCAGCTGCACAGACCCTTTTCTGTCCTTTTATGTTTGACATGAAGCCCTACCAGCTCTCATGCTCCAGCCCTGGCATCTCATTTTAAGTGCATTTTATTTTATGCTAAATGACTTGGTGCTTTGTTTATAAGCTCCATCATTGTGATAATTTTATGTCCTGAATGTGTAGAGGAGAAGCTGGATGCTCGACCTACTGTGCAAGTACCTTCAGCACAAAATCCCAGCTGTTTTCCTTTCTGGAAGATTGAACTGCACAAGGGGAGTTGCATCTCAAATCTCTTCACAGCAGAGTCCTGTTACGGTCAACTGAGTGTGCAATCTACCTCTCTTCTGCCCTGCACTCTCCTTCTCTGTCCCTTTCTAAGAATTGCCTTTGGCAAGAAGTAGTGGCTCCATATTTCCATTCCACTGTTAGGATTATTGATTATGTAAGTCAAATATGACAGTATTAAACAGTTTTGGCTTGAATATGAGCCCTTGGGGAATGCCACTTGTAACTGCTTGGTTTCCAGCTGTTCATTGCTGCCCTCTGAGCCTGAAAATCCAGCCAGGTTTCTGTCCATCTTGCAGTCTGTCTAGTCTGCATCTCCCCAGATTGGTTATGAGGATGTCTGAAATCATGTTGAAAGTTTTTCTAAAGAAAGACATCTGCTGTACAGAGACGGTGGTTTTACAGCAACTTCCATTTACTAAGAAGCAAAAGAGGGAACAGTCCTTTAAACTAACCCAACAGATGAATGATTTTGTGTATGACCAGGACAGCAAGGCTATCTTTCATAACAGCAGGAGATACTGCATTGATCTTTGTGGGGCTTCTATGGGTCTTCTGAGCTTCATGTTTTTGTATTGCAATCTGCCTTGCTTTTGGTGAGCCAGGACCGTTAACCTGGCCAGTCCTGCATCTTAGTGGGAGCGGGATGGTATTGTCCGTATCTTAACTGGCACTAAAGGAAAACTTTCTTAGGGAGGCATCCACTTTTCTACCATTAGCTGTTAAGTTCCTCGGCTCCTTACGGTGAGTGTCCCAGGGTCTGACTTGGCCCTGCATGGAGAAGGTTAGAGACTTCACGGGAACAACACTGGATTCAGTTATTATCGAGGCTTGCCTTCTGCAGGAATGCTTCTAGGTGACAGCCAGGGAGCCTGCCAAGCACACCTCTGCGTACATAGCTAACACGTCACCATTTGACTGTCTGCTTTCTCTGGGTAACTGGTTCAGGTTGTACGGTACTGCTTCAACATATCCTCGGCATCAGGCACACAGAAACGTTGCTTACCAGAGATGGGGAAGTCTTACAGACAAGTTCTCTTTAGGGAAATGTCTCTCCTTACCATGAATTCCCCCCCCCCTTTTTTTTTCCTCATGGGATTTGAATGTTTAGAAGAATGGGAAGGAGGAGAGTTGGCTTCTCCTTTTGGGCTATGTTCAAGCAAAGGTGCGAAGAGTCCCACAGTAAGAACATTGCAAACAGGTATTGCTGAGGCAAAAAAGTCTCTATCATTTAGCACGTGATGGAAGTCTTCTCTGTGCACGTGTGTGTGTCAATAGCACATCTTAATCTCCAGTTGCTGATAACGTCTAGTTACCAGTAAGCAGCTTCACCTTGTCGGAGTGTCATTTGTTTGGTTTGGGGAGCCAGCAGTGACTGGTGGAAGGGTGTTACTGTCAGCCTGGGACAGCTAAGTGGAGTTGCCTTCTTGGCTGCTGGGACTGCAGCGAGAGCACAGGCCGCGGGCAGCTCTGGAGCGTGGCGGCATGCCCAGAAGGAGCTGGAGCCTCCCTGCCTCTCCCTGCTGCCCGCCAGCAGCGCCCATGCAGTTTGGTGTTTGCAGTCGTGGAAGTTTGAACCGTTGGGTAAAGGACAGTGAAGAACTCCGTGTCAGGTGGGTGCTTGGGGATCCCAGGCTTGACTGAGGCTCTCAAGCAGTCAGTGCTTGCACCCAGACCGGGCTCTGGGAGTTCATCCCCTGGAAAGCCCTCCGAGGCCAGACTGCAAGTCCCACAGAGCTGTGCTCTTCAGACTTGGGCAACTTCCATTGCCAGTAAGAGGGAGAAGGGGTTTTATTATTGTCCGTTTTATTCTGAGGCTAACAACGGTCAGGGGAAATAGTGATTCCTGGTCCTGTTCTGGGAGAGTCAGGTCAGTGTTTGATGGCTAATTCAGGTGTGACTTTTATGCAACCCTATTGAGCTAGTTTTGTCAATAATATTACTTTTACCTTATATTAATCAATACATGTTTTGTTAAACATGTTACGGGCTGATACAGGAACATAAGCTACAATAAAATAGTTCAGACGTTGACAAAGCAGGGCCCTGTGAATACCACACATTGAACGTGTGTTGTACCTCTCTGATGATGTAGGGATTGTTCCGATGCTGTTTAGTACACTGTTTCATCAGCTGGCCCTGAGAAGTAGCGGAGTATTTATGGTGACAGGTGGAAGCTTCGTACTAAAACATCCTCTTGCTTCAGCTTGAGACCCTAGGGAAGGGCATGGTGATTTTATCTTATTTGATTTTTTAAGTTCACTGTATCCACCCGCACACTTACTTACACCCACAGGCACCAAGTGGTCTGGCCAGGACTATGTGCCAAAGAGGACAGGAGCTGAGTCCTCCCTACATACCCCTTGGTTAGTGATGGCAAGCTGGCTTTTGGAAAGATCTTCTATACCCATTGGGACTCAGCAGTAGCTGTGGTGCCGTGTTTTGCCTCAGTACCCTGCTTCACCCTTCAGAAATCTTAAGTAAGGCTGCCCGTTGTCTTTTCTTGTTTTGGGGTGCCTTGGCTAGAATATAGTAACGTGAAGAGGAATGGCACACACACCACACTAAAACCGCATTTTCTCCCTTGTTACCAAAGTGCAGGTCTGCTTCTGAGAAGTCTGCTGTACTGTGGCCACTTGGAGCTCAGGCTTCCTGGGCTGGGTGTGTACTCAACACATTTCTCAGCATCTACCCACTTTATTGCTGTCAGTCACATCCCTCTTTATCTTCTGCTGCTCTTCAAAGGCTTGCTCAATTATTTCTTCTGCTGTTTCATACATGTACGTTTCTATTCATACTTCATTCGTAGCAGTTTTGCGTATTCTTATCTTGAGGCTGTTGCGTGTTCATCCTCTATTTTTTCCTGCTCTTCTGCCACCTTCCCCCCCTCTCCTGGCATGCAAACATTAAATGCCCAAATCTTACATCTCTGTGTCTTGATGGAGAGATTTGTCAAACGCTTTTCTCTTGGGGGAAAAAAGAAGAGGAAGAGCATGAGGATTTTCACAGTGCGCCTGGTGTAGGAGCTAAGAAATGGCAAGTACTGATCTTCGTCTCCATGACAGCAATGATTAAATGTTACTTTTTCATCAGTTTGTGAATATGTATTTTCACAGTCTCTTTCCAGACAGTGTGAGCTTGGAGGTGGTAAGTTTTCCAGCTTGTCCTTCACGTAGGATCCGGGAAGGAAAGCCAGACTGGCTAGTCAGCCTGGGGCAGGGTGGGACAGCTGAGCTCAGCTTAGTGACAGCATCTGTGCAGACCACTGCGGGATGTTTTAGTGACTTACAAAACCAGGGTGTTGATTTCAAATCAACCACGTATTTGAGGAATAATGTGTGGAACATATTTCTATACTTGCAGTAGTCTAAACATGGAGGATGCTAAAGCATGTTAGTAAATCGGAGAAAAGGTTATACAAAAATAACGAAGGCAAGGACATCACCAGGATGTTCACTGATGTAATCCACTGGTGTCCTCTAACCAGAGATGCCTGCATTAGAGAGGTGACATTTGCTCCCCATAAAGACAGCTCCAAGGAGCCTGTGTTTCCTCGCAATGATTGTAGCGGTCTTGGAATGAATGTGCAATTTGGCAGACGGTACACTAGGAGAAAAAAAAATCTGCAGTAATTGTTGGGCATCTAATGCTGTTGAACTAGTTGGGCATCTCATCTGTGTATCATAAATCTTTCCATGTCAAGCTTTGGTAATTCATAAAGTGCTCTAGTAGCTGAAAGCTCAGAACATGGCATGAACTCTGAAACAAAGTACTTTGTGTTATATTTTCTTTTTTTGTGTGCTAACTACTTCACAATGTAAGCTTTAAGCTCCCCTCTACTGTCAGCTTGAAGATGATGGAGCTTGAAAATAAGGAGTTTTGAGGTGTCTTTTTTAATGGAGAGGTAAATGCTATGGCACTTGAAGCATGCAGAAGCACACAGTGTTCAGTTGGGAGGCTAGGGAGTAACTGCTGTTAATATCAACGTATGTGAGGTAATTAAATACAGCATTTCAGCGTGGGTAGCACTTCAAATGGTTGGGCAGATGTGGAATAAAAGTTACGCAGGTGTTGAAAGGTGTCACATCTGTCTTAGACAACAAGTGCAAGAACCAACACGGTTGCTTCATTGCTCTGGAGCATAACACGTGCTCTGGGTGGGAAGCCCTGCTCCAGGTAGGGCTAGTGAGGTACCCGTGGTTTCCAGGGCTGTAGTAGCAGTGATTGTACTGAAAGGAGGATGGGGATGCCGCTCTCAGAGCTTCAGGATCCGCTTGAAAGTCTTCACCAGTGACAGAGACCTCGTTGCGAAATATTTGAGGAGGGTATGCGGCACTGGGGATGCGTACCTGCACGACCAGCACTCCTGTTGAGTGCCAGCTTGCAAAGAGGGAGGAGACAGAAAGTCGTTCTGTCCCACTGGAGTTGGAGACATGCTGCGGTAGTAATTGCTTGAAATCTAGATGTACGATTGTGAGTCTCTTCCTGAACAAAATGCTTCCTGAAATGAATTTAATCCATTTTTAACATTACCTAATCTCAAGAATAATCTGAAGTACTCTAAAATAAATTTAAAAAGACCCTTAAGTAGAGAGTAAATTTAAATTTTAGGTCCTAATTACATTTAAAATTCTGGGGTGAAAACAAGAAATGCTGTCATAACTTACTTAAAATATGCCTACAGCAATGTTACAGAATCAGTGTTACTTCTGTTCTTGATTAATTTATGTAATTATTGAAAGATTAATTCATATGAACTTGTGTGAATTGACCTTGTCCTTGTTTGTATTTTCCACCTGTGTTTTTTTCCTATCTTTAACCTTAGTCTGTTATTGGTGTCAGAGAAAACACGTGTGTAAATGGGAAAGCTCACACCCATTTGAAAAAGCATTTGTCTAAGGCAGAGCTGTACTACCCTCTGAACAGGTTACTTGGGCAGCTGGGAAGGCAAAAAGCAATTCTTGAAAGGAAAGCTTTGCATTTGGGGACTATGCATGTCTTGGAACAGATGAACGCAGTGAGCCATCTCTTTCCAGTTTGCGTATACTGACATTGCCGCCTGGCTGGAGACCAGGCTCGGTCTGGCTCCAGCTGGGAGGGACGGTGGTTCTCTGATGCTGATGTTAAATTCTGTATCGTCGCATATTTCAAAGTGACTTCTATGGGTTTTTTTCAAGATTTGAACTTCATTTTCACCCTCTTAACAAGACTGTCAGTCTGGGGAATTGTGTGCCTTGGACCTACTGCTTTGGTCTCCTCCTTTCACTGCCCCTCCAGCTGCGGTCATGCCTCACCAACTTTCACATGCCCGAGTCACCCCATTTCTGACTTGCCATGCTTGACCCTGTTTTGCCTGGGAACGTGATGTAAAACGTGCGGAGGCTCGGTTGCCTGGTGAAGCGGTGTGCCTTCAATCGGACGACAGGCTGCAGACCTGCCCTTTGGTCCTTGTTTTGCTGAGTTTGCCTGGTATCTCCGATTCGTGCACCACCCTTTGCTCTGGAAAAATTGGCTTTGAGAACAAACTATCGAAACGCACCTCATAACGAAATTAATAGTTGACTCATGCTTATGGACTACCCTTCTTTGTAGTAGAAAGAGGTTAATTAGGCAAGACTTGTTCTATGTGTGTGGCTTTGGAAGGGGCTGGTGGGATGGGAGGTGGGAGCCCTGCTCAGCCCTTCCTTTGGCACCGCGCGACGGGGAGACTACAAAAGGGGGTGCGTTCCCCAGAGAAGGGTGCTGCGGAGGTCATGCCTGTGATGGAGAACCCACAAAGCTGAGCTCCAGGCCGGGGTTTCCTGCAGCTTTCCCACCTCACAAATGCACTTTGGATCAAAATTCAGTAATACCTGTGAAATGACATGGGATCAGCAAATGGAGGTGCTTTGAGAGAGGTGTTTTACTTTTTCAGTGTTTCAGTCAGTCACTGGACACTATAGGTCTGATATAATTAAAAAAAAAAAAAAGTTTCACATACGCATTACTTCAGATTTGCGATAGCTGCATTGCCATTACCAGAAATAAATTTGCCTAAGCCTTTGTCTCCCTGCAGGGGGCTGTTATCACATGGCACCATTCTATTTTTCTGGCCTTATCTCTTAATTAACTAATCTCTAATAATGCTCTTTATTTTTTTTTTTTTTAAATAAGCATTTGTGATCTGTCCCCATTTTACGTTGATTATGGTAAGAGCAATGTTTGGTTTTTTTACAGAACAAACAAGTCAGGTGGAAGTAAGCAACTGTTTTGCTGGGATCCCTTTTTCTTTATATCAGCTTGAAAATCTTCCCTGACCATTAGTTAGGAAGTGCGTGGTGCCTACGAGCCCGATATAGCATTCCCATGCTCTTTGCTAAGCTGCACACATGCATTTGTCTGGTATTATAAAATGTCCAAGCTCATGTAATGCATAGAGGCTAATCTTATCAATTGTATTAAGGCTACTTAGGAATTAATAGCTTTAAGGAAGCTGTTTATATTTCTTCCTTTAAAGTACTTCAGTGAATGTTCTGGGTCCCTTCAAATAAATGTCACCAGTAAAATAGTGCACTTTTTATGATTTCTTTTAAAAAAGAAATTATATTTCTTAAATGTTGACACTTCAAGGCCTTGGGCTGGCTTTCAGATCTGGGTACTTGGATTTAAGCCGGTAATCCATGTGGAGGTACCAAAAAAGAAGTGGCCTGGTTTGGATGAATTAAGCTCACATCCTTCTGAAGTTTATTAGTTTGAAAATCAGGGCACGGCTCTGGAAGTTGTTGGATTGCTGCAGGCAGATTTGACTACGTGACCTTTAGACTTAAATTTAAAATAACAACAATACTTTCTTTCGAATGTCTGTTCCAAGTTAGATTTAAATGTGGAAAAAAGATGTTATAAACCCAGTTTAGCTGATCATCAAAAATCCTGAGGATGCTGGTGGTTTCAGTTGTTGAGCACATCTAGAAGTGAAGGCCTGTGAAGGTGTTTTAATTCTGAAGTACTACAAGAGGATATTATTAAAATGGTCCAGCAAATTCTGTTTCTAGTAAGAGGCAAGTGATTTAGGGGTCTTTTTGCACATCCTAAGCTTAGCTGCCACATGAGAAGAGGAAGATTTGCGTTCTCTCAGAGCATTATGGGGGGGGGGGGGGGAAGCTTCCCACCTATAGGAACACATAAAACAGGTCCAAATTAAAGAAATCTGTATTAAATTGTATATATTTAAACATTTTCTTTTAAGAGGTCTTTACTTGCAATATAATTTTTAATACCTAAATTTACATTTGCAGGCAGCAGAGATACCTTTATCTAGAACAGCATTTGCAATGTCACAAGAAAGTATATGTAAGATTGGATGAATGATATATTACATGTAATATTTTACAAAGCAGTCATATTACAATCTTGTAGTAATCATAAGATGTTACAAAGATATTCATTAACCAGGAGGTTTTATTTTAGACGGCATTCTTTACTGTGAGAGTAGGGAGACACTGGGACAGGTTTCCCAGGGAGGTTGTGGATGCCCCATCCCTGGAAGTGTTCACGGCCAGGTTGGATGGGGCTTTGAGCAACGTGGTCTAGTGGAAGGTGTCCCTGCCCATGGCAGGGGGGTTGGAACTAGATAGTCTTTAAGGTCCCTCCCAACCCAACCCATTCTATGATCAGCATATACACTATTCTTATTTGTACAAAACCCTGATTCCAGTACTATTCTTCATAAATCTGTCTCAGATGGTCTCTCTACCTGCCTGATACCATGAGACCCTTGCTCTGGGAACTGGCTTCTCCAGTGTGGCATTGAAAGAATAATTTGACAATTTGTTATGTTACTCTAGCAATAGACTGAAAAAAAAAAGAGACCATAAATAATTGGAGAGTCCTGTCTAAATCAATGGCCTAAACCAGTTTTCTAGGGCAGCAATAAATCTAGATCTCTTTGAAAAATCAGATGTCTAGTCAAGTAACTGGTATAGATCACAGCACACTGAAGCGTCACAAGGAAAAACTGTAATTAATCCTTGTAATGCAGCTCCTATCCATATGTGACTCCTCCGAAAAGCCCTTCTCTGGTATATGTGGCCACATCATGCACCATCCACAATCCTATTCTTCTCTAATGGACGAGCTGAGAGGAGCAGCCAGTCGTAGTGATGTCTTACTGAGAAGGAAGGAGTTGGTTTGGTTTGTACAGTTCTGCCATGCAGAGCGTCCCTCAGCAAAGCAATAGATGATAGGCTGTGGTGAGTAGCAAGTTGGCTTTTATGTTAGTGCCCTTGTTCTAGTCAGTCTTATGCACAAAAGAACAGAGTTGACTTTTTAATTCACTATTGTAAATAAACTTAAAATCTTTGACCAGCTTTGTAAAAGTGAAAGGATGCCACAAAGACCTTTCAAAATCAAACCTTGCGTGCAGATGGCCTGAAAGAGCGTGGCCACCGAGATGTAGACTACGGTTTGATATACGGACATGTCCCTACCTGTCCTGCTGTGAACTGGTCTGTCCATCCTAGAAGGAGTTTGAACAAAAGCCGGAGGAGCTGAGTGCTGCTGGGGCAAGTGCACAAGTGATTAAGAATGAACACTAATGGGCTGTGCAATGATTAGGCAGCTGCAAACATGGCTTTGTTTGAAGGCCAGCCACCAGCCAGGTGGAAGGGACCTGCTGAGAAAACTCTCCCAGGTACAGCACAGAGAAGTAGAGGTTTTGCACAGCCAGGGTAAAAATAAGTGTGGTGTCTGGCTTGTAGCTGAGGGACTGAGAAGTCTGCAGTTGTTTGTGCAAGAGGTTGGGGCTTGCTCTCTCAGGTTTCTTTCCCTTTAGCTGAATTATCTGGCAGCTGCAGATAAACTCAAGATGATGCTCTGTTCCCTTACTAGAGGCCACGCACCACAGCAAACTCTTCCATGTCTTATTCCAACTTTGTATATGAGAACAGGGTCCTCCAGCTATGACAGCATGTTTGGAGAGATGCAGCGGGATATGCAAAATGTGCCTTCCCTTTGACTTAAAAGATATAATGAAGGGTACCCTATCACTGATAAAGAAGAATAAAACTTGTAAAATTTGCACACTGGGGACTGATTTAAACTTACTTTTCCTTGGCCTCAAAGTTTTGAGGCTTGACATACTTGCGGCTGAATGGTTTCCATTTGCTAGAACCCTGGAAAACATTTAAAATGTTAGTTCTAAGTAGCCTTTTTGTTTTGGTTTGGTTTTTTCTTGCTTTAAAAATAGTTGGGCTTGAATATTCTGGAGCAAGCTATGAGATTACATACTTTTTAAAATGTCCAGAATAACCATAACTGGCACATGCTCAGAGCATTGATTCCACCCACTACAAGAGGAATCTTCTAAGCTTCTGCTTGTTTAAATACAAGGTGAAACATAAGTCTACAACACACTCATTCAAGATATACAGGCTGAAAAAAACCCTGAGAAACGAAACCCATAAATCTTACCTTAATGTTGTTTTCACGATACTTGTGCTGTTTCATTAAATTACAATTTTTGCTTAGGACATAAATTCTCAGCATAAGTTTGCATTTTGTTCTATGCACATCTTAAGAATACAGCAGAAAATACCATTGCTTAGCACATTAACAAAAATCACATTATATGAGAGGTTTGTCAAAATACCTGTATACTACGTTATATACAATTCTGAAAATCCTTCTTTCTTTGACTTCTAACATGTTACTCCCCAGAAAACCAATCTGTTTGTCTTTAAAAGTTGAAATACATAAAATATGCTGATAACACAACTTGAACAAAAATATTAACTTTTTTAATTCCACTTTTAATTTCAAAATAAGATGGAATGGATCACCGTGTGATGCCAGCAATTCTTTTTTTAATTTTTTTTTTTTTTTTTAACTAACTGTCCTTGATAAGGGAACACGTGAATATTGTAAGTCCTAGTGGGGTCATTTCCCCAAGAAGATACGAATAGGGTGTACTCACATTGTGGATAAGTGTATTATCCCATGGTGCACTATGTTGTATGCTCCCATGTACAAAAAAAAAAAGCACGCGTAGAAATGTGTATTCTGATGGTTGATACATAGCTTTTAAAATGTAGGTATTCACAACTCTCAGGTTTTTTTATTTCTCTCTGATAAAAAGTCCACATCAGTTAGAAGCTCAGCTGACCGTTGTGATGGCTGGCGTCTTCCCACCTTCCTCTCCTTCAGCCCCTTCGGCATCTGCTTCCACCTGATTGAACTTACCAATCTTTTTCAAACTCTCCAGCGCGGACTTCAAAGTGTCCTTCAGGTTGTTCTCCAGGACCCACCCTTCGCTTTCACATTCAGGGTCTTCGGGATTTGCAATGCTTTCCAGAGAGGTGTGCAGAAGACGCAAGCCAACCATCACGGACATCTGTGCCATGCAATGGAAAAGACAGGCAAAGTCAGGCAAACCTTTATACCCTTGCCCGCATCTTCACCGTCCTCCGCTACCAGCAGCCTGGGCTGGCAGCGTGGACAAAATGCCAAAGGCACGAAGCAGATACAGCTTAAGGGCTGCGGGAATCTTCTACGTGAGAGGAGCTCCGGAGCAGCCTTCCCCCTTGAGATGGCCAGGAGGGGTGAGGGGGAGCCGGCAGGAGGAAAATGTCCCTTCACAGGTAGGAAAGGAAAGGGTGGAGGTCTGAAATCAGTGAGCGCCAGGGGAAGCGTGACCGCCGACAAGCGATGAGCGGGTGCATCAGCTGACGAGGGAAGTACGTGCTGGCTGCTGCGGAACAGCAGCTTTCGGTGGCCCTGTGCACCGGGGGGCTTTCCACGTACCCCGTCACAGGGTCGGCATCTCCTGGGAGATTTTAATGAAACCTCTGCTCCTGTGCACTGCATGTCCATAAAGCTGTTTATATGTGCAACAACATCCTCCGCCACTATGCACTTAGTTTTAACTCTAAATATTTTTACTTCACATTGACCTTAATATGTTTGGCAAGTATATTAATCTGATCAAGGAAATATTCATGAATCAGCGTCTGTGCAGAGCAGAGCAGCGTTAGGATTTGAGCCATCAGCTTGTCTACTTCAGATTCTGGTTTTGTTTTTATATAGGTATGTGCAAATAAGGAAACCAAGGCACTAGGTGATTTGTGTCTCTCACTGGTTCCATCTAAACCAATTTCTGTTTCTGATAAAATATTTACTAGTCCCAGCAGCTCTGACTGAGACTTTTTCTGATGTATTATGCTGATGTAACACCCCTGACACTAGCAACAACCCAAACCTGCCTCCAGAGAGAAAGACTGGTTTTAGCCAGTCTCCTGCCTTCTAACACCATTCAGAACAATCTGACTTCCATTGTTGTGGTGCTTATGAGGAAAAATTATTGATCTGTGAAGCAGAGAAAGACGGAAAAGGCAGCGCCCAGAAGAGCCAGCTTCATGAGGTGGTAGAGCAGGTGGTGAGGATGGGGCAGCAGTTAGATTAGTTTACTTTTGCATGTGCTAGGTAAAGCTAAGATCGAGACCACTTATTGTTGTTAATGACCTCATAGGATTTGTTCTTTAAGGGAACTACAATGCCTCTGTTATCCTATCCAAATTCCCAAGGAGGTGATTACCTCTGGTCCTCCTAAACCCTAATGGCTGAAGAGATCAGCACCCCTGGGTGTTGCTTATCTGGCGGCACAGCTGAGGACCATGGCAAGCTGCCCTGGACCTGCAAGGTGCTTCTCCCTGCTGAGGCTTTTGAACTAGAAGTGGAGGAAGCTTGCAGACTGTCATGCAGGATTACAGCATCGAGTAGCTGGGCAGATTTGAGGTTGGGATTCAGCCATGTAGTGTGGCCGATGGCAAAATTCACATCTGGCTTTTGGACCCATGGGACTGCTCAAGCATGTGTTTCTGTGGACCATTCATTAGCCTATCTACGCTGATCATGCTGCTTGTGTATGATCAGTGTCTCCAAACTCTTGGAAGACTAAAACTACCATTGATTACTCTTGAAATTTTCAGATGTTCATGTTTCTCTGCTTTCACTCAAGACCAGAAAGGGAAAAACATTGGTCAAACAAACAAGCTTCATCAAATACTTCCATATCCAAAGGCAAATTTTCATCCTGTTTAACATAGGAATGCATGACTCGCAACACCTTGGTCCCCAAAGAAGTTTCTGCTGGCCCTGAATCTGGAAATATTTTTCCAGTCTCATTTTGTTGTAGATCTACTCAATACTACAATGACTTAAATCAGTTGAAACACTATTCTATAAAAGTCATAAGAAGCGACAAATCGCATCACACTAGTCTTGAGATTTAAAGCCTTTGACATCTTCCTTTCAATCTGAGCCCCAGTTTTGCTGCTTTCAGACTTGGGACTAGTATCTTTCATGGTTGTTGCAAGTAAAGATTGATAGGGCTGGATGCAAAGATGGCCTCCACTTTGTTCTCTGCTTGTGCTACCTCACTGCATGTCAGCAGAAGCCTTTTTTTGTGACTGACTTACTAAGTCCCACTATTTGACAGCAAAATTAGCTGTACTTACAAGCTTCCTGGATGGCTCTAAGTCACTAAATATGATTGTGCTTTAAAAAAAGAAGGTGCTTGTGCAGAAGGGAGCAGCTGACCTGCTCTCGGATGAGATTCTGTGACATTTTCTCTCAGTTTAAGACTTCATTTTCTTAAAAATCTTGCTCAGAAAGATTTCGGGTCCCAAGGGTTGTTGAGATTTCCTAAAAGCAGCGCAAAAAATTCGGGCTCTCATCACCTCCACTGACCTGAGCCTGCCTTCTCTGCCGGATAAGAGAGTCCAGGAAGTTGGAGAAAACTATCTGGTAGATTAGTCTATCATCTCCTACATTATAGCATAGAGCCTTGGACCATCAGTTTTGCTGAAGTCCTGCACCAGGGAAGGAACAACCCCATGCACCTGTATATGCTGGGGGTGACTGGCTGAAAGCAGCTTGACAGTAAAGGGCCTTGGGGTCCTGGTGGACACCGAGTTGAACATGAGCCAGTGATGTGCCCTTGCGGCAAAGAAGGGGAAGGGTATCCTGGGCTGCGTTAAACACGGTATTGCCAGCAGGTCGAGGGAGGTGATCCTTCCCCTCTGCTCGGCACTGGTGAAGCCACAGCTGGAGTCCTGTGTCCAGTTCTGGGCTCCTTGGTACAAGAGAGATGTGGACGTACTGGAGGGAGTCCAGTAAAGGGCCACTGAGATGATGAAGGGACAGGAGCACCTCTTCTGGGTGAAGAGGCTGAAAGAGCTGGGAACGTTCAGCTTGGAGAAAAGAAGGCTCAGGAGGGAATCTCATCAATGGTACAAATACTTGAAGGGAGGGTGCAAAGAAGATGGAGCCAGGCTCTTTTCAGTGGTGCCCAATGCCAGGACAAGAGGCAATGGGCACAAATCAAAGTGCAGGAGCTTCTCTTTGAATATCAGGAAACACTTTTTCACTGTGAGGGTGATTGAGCACTGGCACAGGTTGCCCAGAGAGGTGTTGGAGTCTCCCTTCTTGGAGATATTCAAAAGCCATCTGGACATGGTCCTGGGCAACCAGCTCCAGGTGGCCCTGCTTGAGCAGGGGGTTGTGGACGAGATGGCCTCCGGAGTCCCTTCTAACCTCAACCAGTCTGTGACTCTGAGTTGTAGACCTGTGCTTAAACACAATCCAGCAGAGAAGGCCTGGGCGTCAGGGTCCCAAAGGTAGCCCAGTCTTGCCAAGTGATGATTTCCCCTGGCCAACAGACAAAATGTCATGAAAACTTTTGTCATTTTACAGCAACTTTAAAGTAGTAGGAAGAACAAGGCCACAGTGTTTCTCCAGGACTAGGTGTGGGCAGGCTGGGCTGGTGTATCCCCCTGCACCACAGCATGCTCGGCCCCTCGGTCTGTGCCAGCAGAGCAAACTCTGTCCTTCTGGAGGGTCCCTGCTGCCTGTGGGCTGGTTTTGAAGATTACCGGGAGTTCACTCCCAGCATTCAAGGTGTCAGAGAGTCTACTCTCCAGTGCACGATGTGCAATGTACCTCCCGCTCATGTCTCATCGGTCTCTTGGGTTCCCACCTCCTGGCGCTCAGTGCTGGGCTCCCTCTGGGGCACCACATGTGAGATGAATCTCAGGGTCTTGGCCGTTGCAATAGCTGTGGCCTATCAAGAGCCACGTGTTTATACAGGTGAAGGACCTGGAGCATCTCAGGAACTGGCTAGTACCCTCCTTTCCTTTTGAAATGCTCTATTCAGGGCACCCTTGAACCCCCCATTTCCTCTTTGCTGGCTGAGGCAGGTCAAGAAGACAGCTAGGCTTGCTCTGCTTGACCTTCTGCAGCGAAGCCCATCTGTTTGCCAGGGTTTAGCCTGAGGCGGCTTAGCTAGAGCAGGGTGTGATCTTCTTTTGTCACTCTCATGACCGGTTGTCACTCATGGGAAGCCTACAGCTTTTGCTAGTAAAAGCAGCATGTGGATAATAATGTATTTCCAGAAAATATGACACACTACATTTTTTTTCAAATAGAAGTTCTGATACTTCAAAATAGGTTCATTCTTCCTTGCACCTAATATAGAAACGTTAAACCTAAATGGCCTTCCCTGAGGTCCCTATGCCCATTTGACAAGTTCCGTTTTTCTACAGCTCAAAGTAACAGCTGCGGTTAGTGTTTCCCTCCATGCTCTGTCCCCCTTCTCACACCTCAATACCACCAACCCAGCTGGAGGAGTCCTCCGGTGGCCCCCAGAAGGGCTTTGCTGGGGAGGTGCTGTGGCCGTGAGTTCACAGCGGCTCCAGGCGCAAAGCAAACCAGGACACTCCTTTGCTTTTGCACTTCTCTCTAACTTCTCAGCAAGCCAGTCAAAGGGAAAATGAGAAGCATGGAGCCAGCATGTTTTGCTGGGTTTCACCCTGGTCAGACTGACATCTTACCTTGGCCGGGAGTCAGGACCTCTGCTGCGCTCCTACGCAGTATAAAACTGTTTCCTACCCGGACTGGAATTTAAAGAAAGTGGTTATATTTCAAGGGGAACTAAATTAATGTCTGCTTCCTGCTTTGCTTCCTCCTTTCAGAGTTTGCCTTAAAAGCAGAGGGAGTTTGAGACCCAAATCTGGACCCTTTATGGTAGAATATCAAGCAAGTCATAAATATTCAGAAGGGCAAATTAATATAACCCAGGATTTTGCTATTTCTTTAAAGCTTTACCCCAAGAGTCGTCTGATTGCCCGAAAAAAAATCTCACCTTCTATTTTGAAAAAGGTAAAGGAAAAAAGAGAAGATAGTATTTCTCATTATGCCACAGGTTGAAAAACATGCCCAGGTGTACTTTGACGAGTTAGAAATAAAATATGGCATTTTTATCCCTGCTATTAATGTTAAAGCATCACTGTCGTTAATCTCCTGCAAGTCAGCAGAGGTGTGTTACAGGTTTCTAGCCATGATTTTTCACAGCTGGCATTAGTATTTCTGTGCATATTTCCCCCAAGTTTTTAAATTTCCTTCTGATTTTCATACACAGCTGAAATTGCTTTCCCCTCGAGAACTCTTCATTTGAATCTGGGCTGAGACATGAGCTTCTCTTTCTTTTCTTACCAGAACAACAGCACTACAAGGACGTAGTATGTTTCTCAGCCGTGCGGAGTAGTTGTTTTTAAAATAAAACAACATGAAGTAACTTTATGATATTTTTTTCAGTTCACAGATTATTTGGGTAGGTGTTTATTTTCTAAAAAGCATCTTCATTCCTGGAAGAGTGTAGGCCAGTCCTTGTATCAAAATATAATGCATATTTTTTTAAATTTGCATTTATCTATCTAAATATTTAAAAAGCTGGCTGAATCACTTAAAATAGGCCATGTCATTTGCAGCAGCCATTTCAAGGGTTAGAAAGGGTCTGCTGCACTCCATGTCGCATAGTGAGCTGCACCCTCCCCGTTTGCCATCTGGTCCTGCCCTACCTCCTCACCCAGCACCTCACACGCCAGCCCTCGTGCCACTGCCAGCCCACGCTCCCTGCGTATTAGTATTGGTTAAATACCCTGGCTAGAAAACTGGTCATCTCCCAGAGGCAGAAGGATGTGTTTTCCTCACATCGAATGAACAGTATTTTAGCAGCAAAGCTGCACGTCGGATTATGGTGCCTGCAAACATCTGCACTGGGCAGTATTGGCACCTGTTTGCATATGCACAGCGGTTTCGGGAAGCAGAATGAAATAAAATTAATCCATCTGCTTCACCTAAACCACTTCTTGTGACCAAAATCACTGGCAGAGCTGATGAAGGACCTTAAACCAAATGCTGCCCTGAAGCTGGACACTGCGCATGGCTCTAGGTCTTATTTTCATCAGCACATAAACCCCTTAATTGCACTTTCTGTCCCACAAATTACTGCCGTCTCTTTCCGATGTGCTGCTTTGTGTACTCTTCATGCCCCACTAATGGTGAAACATGTAAAATTAATGCATTTTGGCAGCTGAGCCCTCACACGCTCTTCCCTGCTCAGCACCCTGCATTTGGCAGAAAATCAGTCCCTTTTTCCCTCTTGCTGTGGGATACGCGAGGCTCTGGCCCCTTGCTCTGAAGGGAGTGTCTGTAATCCATCCCCCATCCCATGCTTCCCAGCTGTGTCTCCAGCCTGGGACCTCTCGGGCCTTACGCAGATGTTCACTATTAGATGTTTTCTCAGCCAAAGAACAGCGGCAGATGATTTATTTTAAACAGATCTCGTCTTTAACTCGAAAGTCCACGCTGAAAAACGCTCTGCCCCTCTGGAGCCGGCGCTTCAGCAAAGCGGGGCAGAGGGGAAAGGGTTACCTCAAAAAGCCAGACGAGGAGGACAACGGCACCCATGGAGCTCATCATGCTGCTGTAGTAGTGCAGGAGGGCTTCCCGGCAGCCACGGCGCCAGAGGTTGAGCTCCTCCGTTTGGTAGTCGTAGCTGTAGTGGGCTGAGTTGTTGGTGACCTGGTACTGGATGCAGGGTCTCGGGGAGCTGGGGTTGCAGCAGCTGAAAGGGACGCCGTCCACCAAGTACCTTCCGTCCACGTTGCTTTTGATCCGACTATGGGCAAGGGCAGAAGGAAGCGTGAATACACACATACACACACACGCACAAGATATATACTGGAGCAGACCTGCACACGAGAGGAAAGCAAAGGCAACGTGGATTTTCCACCATGCCTCCTGGCCATGCTGTTTCTCTGCATCCCCTGTTCATATAGCAGCGATTGTGCTGGGTGTTTTTCCTCTCTGAAATCCTTTTCTATGTCAAGGCTACACTGAGTCTATAATTAACTATTCATGATGGAAACACACCCTCTCAGGTCACTTCTTCAGAGAAATTAATTTTTAAGAAAAGTAAAGGGGAGAGAGAAATATCAGAAGGGAAATATCAGTCTGGAAAGAGTGATCACAGCACAGTTAGGGTGGAAGGGAGATGCTGGAGGTGACCTGAGCTTGGGACCTTTTCCTTGGAAAAGGACCCACAATAGCCTTAGGACCCACCATATCCAGCTAGACCATTGATCCAGCAAACCTAATAGCTTCTCTTTGATGATAATAGCTTCAGGAAGGGGTTATGCATTTATTCTTGGCTTGGGAAGGTAGCCAGTATTTAAAACATGAAATGTGCTTCAGCAACAGGATGTCCTTGTAGGAGCTCCCCAACTATTGTTCATTTGAGACTGTGGTTGCTCTCCATAAACAGCGATTTAGTCTGGTGCCTTATGAGATGTTTAGATGAGAGATACTTAGAAGGCAAATAGTTCCAGTGGCACTGCAAAAAAAAGACTATGATAAAAGGACTGCAACTCTAACAAATGCCATTTTGCTTAGAAAATGACAGAATGGAGAGCCCCAGTGATCTAGAAAGGTGAAAAAAATCTGAGAGTTGCTGGTAGCTTTCTATACGGATATATTAAAGTTGTGTCATAGAGAGAAAGGTGATCGCAACAGCCTGGTGAAGCAAAATTCCACTTTGCAGTCCTGACCTAAATATATCTAAACACCAAATGCAGTTGAGGTTTTATCTCTAGATGTAAAGTGTGCTCTGAGTTGGGTCTAATTGCTATTGATGTGTAAATGCTCCACCAGTTTCAGAGAGACTGGATCAGGCCTTTGTTCCGCAAATAATATAAAAATCTCAGTGTCGGGGGCGGACGCCCACCTTCCCTGGAATTAAGGAGAACTTTGCTATTGACTTCAAAAGGGGCCAGAATATCCCACTAGGAATGTAAGCAGAGATTGTGCACCACCACGTAGTTCAAACCTTGAATTCACTCATTAACGTCCATTTGTGGATTTTTAATGCCCTATTTCCTGCCTCAGTAGTACAAAGAAATTGCCCTGATTCTCAGTCCCAAACAAGACATCATTTATTAAGGACAATATAACCTTGTTTTCCCTCTGTGCTTTGCCCTTCCACTGCTGCTGGATTAAGTTACAGCTCTCAAATCTCCATATAATGCTGGCAAGGTGAACTTACTATGTTTTCAAGTAGTTATTTATATCATGGGCATACCTTTACTATGCAAATACTCCCTTACTAAATAGTGAATGTATTTCTTATAACCCCGCAGCGCAATAGGTTAAGCCTGTAATAGTTTTCACTATAAAGTCCTAATACAGAATTGCAAAAACAACCAGACCACCCAACAAGTCAAAACAATATGCAGAGAGACACACAAGTGAAATACCGTTTACAGAGTCAGGCAGGGATCCCAAGAGATACACAAAGTTTTTTTCAAAACTATTTCAGACATTTTTAACATAGGCAGCATATTTAAAAGGCAGATTGCTTCCAGTTTACAAGACCTTTTGTGCAACCACAAAGTATGAACGTTAACGAATTATGTTTCCAAAGAACTCTGAATAATGATCTCTTCCTCCAGTGCTTAATTTTTTAACATGTTGTGGGTATTTATGCTCAATGCTCATTTTTTCATTTCAAAAGTTCATTTGTTCTCATGTTTATTTTTTACTTGTGCTTACTGCACCTAACCTGATTTTGAGATTACTGCCTCTTTGGGCACTGACATCAGAGCCATTAAGGTGTTTCTGGTCAACGAGCTGTTCTGGTTTGTATAGAGGAAACTTGTGCTGTTTTCATGTGAGGTTTAAAAAAAATTAGGCATGAGTATATCTACTGAACATGTTTTTATACAGGAGAAAACTTAAAATGCATTTGGCTACAAAGGACACTGTAAAGCTAGGAACGCCAACAGGTGTTGACGCTCAATATTGTCACAGTGCTGAAGCAAGCCACTGAGTGAATATACAAATAAAATTCTAAATCTTAAGGATCTAAAACACATAAGTTATTGGTGAAGTGTTATTGTTTCTATTTGTTTCCATGAGACTGATTAATTGCCAATATCTAAAGTGGAATTTTAAAAGTGCTATCAACAGTATATATCTAGGGAAGTCTTTTTTTAGGAACTTAACAAGTCGCATTGAAATCTGCTTTAGGAATAGTGATGTTCTAATACTTTCCTGTTGATTTTGGGAATAGGTATGTGTGGCTCAATGTAATGGGTTTATAGAGAGGTGAAAGACAGTAAAAAATATTATTTTAAGTCTGTTTACATCGCATTGAGTAAGAGTGAGAATTGTATTTTGGTGCTTTATATTTTATGTCCTGTATAACATTAGAAGAATTTTTCAGGGGAGGAAGCAATCTAGCTGATCGTTTGGGATGCTTATTAAGCAAGAGCAGAGAAAAAATTTGTTTTATACAAAACCCCCTCCAGTCAGTGCCTGTTGGGATGTACATTTCTTTAGTATAATACTGATCAAATAACGATACTATGCGATACAAACCCCACTAATTCACTTACTCTTTCACTTCTTTGGAGCTGAAGTCCAGGTATCTGTTGCTGATCCACTGAATTTCGAACCAATCTTTGAAGCCGTTGTTGCCACAGCATTTGAACTCAATTTGGAGCATGTCGATGGTCTTCTTCATGAAGCATCTTCCGGGGGTGTCTGTGTCCCTGTAGAACTTCATGCCATTCTTGAGGCCCTGGGCCAGCGTGCTGTCCAGAGAGCCCCGCATGAGAAAACAAATCAGAGCAACAAAGAAAATGAGTATGTTAAAGAGGAGACATAGTGCCAGGTAAGGTTTCAGGAAAGGCTTCCACTTGGCAAATTTAGCAGGATCCAGAGAATCATAACAAATTTTGCCAGCAAACCCATTGAAGGCGCAGGATAATATACCCATCAATATCAAAGAATTGGGCACAAAGTGGCTTTCAGAATTGTCCATCACTTCGCTTCGCTTCCGGAGTTCAATTTTGAGGAACAATCCCATGCTAAAAACAATGATTCCAGCAAACACTGAAAACCAGTTCATGAGCCATAGTCCCTGCGCTAGTTTTACCCGTTTCTTCTGATTGAATTTGACTTTCAGCAGTGCCATCTTTGTAATGTGAGATGTTGGAAGACTTCGCAGCCTGGACCCCTCTTCTTGGCGTAAGCGACTCGAGGAAGAACCATTCAGGCGTTGGAAGAGACCCCGAACGGCACGACGGGAAGCGAGCCACTGAACGGTCCTTCCATCTTGAGCTCCCCCAGTTAGGATTCAAGCAAGTAAAATGTTCAAAGATCCCAATTAACAATTTCACATTAGTGAGAATAATGGGCAATTAGCACCTACAACTATTTCTGGTGGTTCCTTCCAAGCAAAGGAGAAACAGTCTCAAGGTTTCAAATGGTTTGATCTGGATCTGCAAGACGTCATTCTAATACCTTTAATCATTTGATCCAATTTGGAGAAATGTCTGTCAACAGATGAGTGGAAATAATCCCTCGTTTTACTATTTAGTAGATTTGTGCTTTCTTATGATAGGCTGCTGAGCAGAATATGAAAAGACAGAGATGCAAAGAGATCTTTGTTGCCAGAAGAATATGGATCCTTTGAGGAAAAAGGAAGAGGGCCCCAAGTTTAATCTTTAATCTTAAAGGCTTGCTTGAATGCATAGATATACTTCCCCTACATGATCCTGATTTATTCATACCTACAGCCAAAACCACCTTTCTAGTCCTTATCCTTCTGTGTTGACCCGAGATGACACCCTGTGGCTTATGTGTTCTGGAAGCAGATAAGCGTGTAGTTTACAGTGACCTAAAAAACCTAAGCTTGGCATTTTCTATTTACTTCCAGGGTTTGTACCATCTCCAGGCCTTGGCAGGAGGGAAGGAGAAAGGAAAAGTTCAGAGAAACTCAATAAATAAACCCCGGGCTGAAATCTAGAGATGCTTTTATAAAAAGCGAGCTGACGTGAGCAGCTTATTGGATAATCACCAGGCCAGGGAGGGGAGCAGGGCTGCCCAAGGAGTCCCGGGAGCTTACACCAGGGAGGAATTTCACCCAGCAGCTGGGGAGCGACCCTCCGGCCGTTGTCACTAGCCGCTGCGAGGGAGGCACCCCCGGGGTCTGCCGAGGGACCTGCTGCCTGGCTCGGCTTTCACGCTGTAGCGGGCAGAAACGGAGGGATGCAACCCCCTCCTTCGGCGGGGGCCTTCCTCCTTACCCCGCACAGCCATTTCAGGCAAGCGCGGCCGCTGGGCTTTGGCTCTTTCCAGCGCTTTAGGAGCTTTGCTCACTTCGAAATATCACCTCCTGCCCCCCTCACCCCGCAGAGGTTCAGAGCAACTGAGGAAGTCCTGCGCCGCCTCACCACCCGCCGCAGCCACGCAAAATGAGCCTCAGGCAACCTCAAGCAAAGCAAAATGAACCTGCAGGTGTGTGAGGGCGTGGGTGAGAAAGGAGCCGCCCCAGGAGAAGGACCGGGAGGCTTTGCCCCCACCCAAGCCACCCTGACCTGCTGCTGCCAGAGTGCCCTGGGGGCATCCTCTAGTGGCTGCCAGCAGCATGGCGCACCAACCCCGAAGGAAAGGTGGAGGGACCTGCCCAGGAAGAAGGCCAGTGTGAAAAATAATAAGAATTAAAAAAAAAACAACAAAAGCAGTGAAAAATAGCAATTCGGTAGTCTGCTGCTGTGGATGCTGCTCGCTTACTGTTTGAGATCCTGGGATGCCAGAGGTCTCTTCAGTAAGGACAGAGGCTATCAAGCTGCTTCTTTTTCCTGTCCTAATAGAGGGGTTTTGCCACAGACCTGTCCTGGCCCATCCGGGTGCTATCACAGTGACCTGGAGAGCAGCTGGTAACTGGGATTTTCCTAAAGCAGGCCTGCTTATTCACATTGCTGCTGCCCTTGCAGGTGAAGGGCAAGTCTGCAAGAGGAAAGGAGGAAGGCAATTCTCCATCAGGGGCTATTCTCTCTGCTTGCCATGAAGTGGATGAAAAGTGCTGTTTCTCAGAAGAGCCGGTTAAATATTTTTGTGCAATAAGCCATAGCACTGAAATAACACCTCTCCTGGCTTCTTGGCAAGATATCCCCTAACCATGCAGCACACGTTACTACATTTCACTGACTCCTCCAGGGCTCAGCTAGGAAATACAAGGCAGTTTGGAGGGTGTATTATTCTGACAGCCTGAAGTTAATTCTAGATAAATTAACCTGAAAGTATTTCCTTTCTTGTCAGCAATGACAGAGTGAAACTCTAGTTAAAGTGAAAAAGAATTTTCTATCAGGTCTGTGGATGACGAGGACATACAGTGAAATATGTTCTGCTGTGCAATTAATAGGACAAGAAATAGTAAATCTGCTCATAGCAGTTGTAAGCCTGGTGCTGCTCTGGATATTGGGAAGCTTATATTCAGGAGCACAGATGATGGTCTGAATACTCATTACTTTAATTAACATTCAGATGTCTGCAATAAATCTGATGCAGCAAACCCATGTCATTGTATACACTGGAGTGTTTCCTGTTAATTCAGGAATAAAAATAGTGAAATAGAACATGCAGCATATGCTTCAGGGCTCACTGATCCACTCCTCTCCTTAAATGAAGTTAACAGGCAGGGTCCTAATAAACCACTCCTAAATACTTAACGCTTTCTGGAGATGATCAGTGATTCACCTGATGTTCAGGAAGGGACACTCAGGTACTAATTAGACCATCAAGACTTCAGGTAATACCTTGAAAGTCATCACAGAGAGCAATCAACACACCCAAAACAACCCAGATTTGGAAATTTGCTGTGTGTATTTAAATAGTTTCAACAGTTCACTACCAGCTGGGGACTCTGAGTGGCAAAAACTACCCACCTATCAAGTCAACTCACCATGCTTGGAAACTTTAAAGGGCATTGGTGACATTAAATCATATTTTATACTCTGCTGCTTCCTTCAAAAAATGAAGTTAACACTTTTAAAAGCGGGGAGTTAAGGCTTCCAGCTTATCCCAGACACAGAACTGATGAGCCCTGTGCAAGCTTCAGCACCAACTGATCAGCTGAGGGCTGTCACAAGCAGAGTAACCTAAGGAAGAGGAAGGTTATGGGGGAATCATCGAGAAGTGTTTTGGGGTGTGGACAGCATGAAAAAGAAAACTGGTTTTGCCTGGCATCTGCTTTTCTTACAAATCTTCATCTTGGCAGGTAATCGCCTTTAATTGGGCAGACTTACTACCACTTTCTAATTCAAATAGAAAATATTGAAACTGATCCATAGCAGACAAAAGCTAATTGCAGCAAGGATGTTTGAGTTAATAGTCTCCTCAGAGGTTGCATATTAACTCAAATGCATAATTCATATGCCATTTTGGAGGAAAAAATAGTAGAATAAAATATTCAGATGATTATTGATCTGCTAGAACTCAGCATGAATGTGTTCAAATTCAAAATATTGTTAAAAAACTATAATTTCTATGGATAAAAATACAATATTGATACCTTTCCGAAAAACTATGCCTAAATATAAGCCACAAACTTACCAGTTAGTGCTAGGAGGGAGGAAAAAATTGTTTTTAATGCAAACAATTCAATCTGGTATTTGCTATACCGTCTGCTGCCCAGTCCTGGACCAACCATGCTCCTTCCATCTTCAGGAATACGAGATATAAAAGGCAAATTCTCTTTAGATAGGTACATCCTGTGTGCCTAAACTACAGAAATGCTCTTAGGTGGTAAAAAAAATAATTTCCTGACCCAAGCTTTCTTTCACACTGCTCTGTGATATGAAACGTGGCTTTCTTGGGTTCTTTTTAATTTTCTTTCCTTAGAAGTGGTTATGTTTCATTGCAAGGATGAAGATGTCTGGTTTTACCTATGATAGGAAGTTATTGTGTAGAGATAAGAGGTTTGGTTTTGCACTTTAGTCTATGCTTTAGCTTGCATTTGTAACGGTGTGGTTTGTACAGGGACGCTCCTGAGGAACAACATGATAAAATGGCTGTACCACATTGTATGATTAACAGGTGGAGAAAAGTCTGATTTAGGACTTTCTTTTTTTTTTTTTTCCTCCTATGTACACATGTAACTTGGTAGGCTACTGTTTTTGTGGTATGTGAGGTGACTGCAGGTCCTGAGGCTGGAAACAGAGGCAAGTTGCTAAATTCACTGCTGGGGCTGTTGTACACCCTGGGAAGAGCAATTTGACCTGCTGGACCCTGTGGCTCCTAGACTGTGCTGGGGCATACTGTGGGGGCTTTAGCGCAGTTTTGCTCTGGGTAGTTCCCAGCATTTCAGCCATCCTTATTCAGAGTGTGGGTAATGTGTTCAGAAAACACAGTTTTTCTTTGACCCTCCAGATGCTCATTATGAGTATTTATTTGTATTGCTGTGATGCCTAGAGTGTAGTGTTCACTGCTGAAAGAATGAGAGTTATAAATCAATGTTTGTACTTGCAGAAACAGGAAAGAAATATATTGGGAATTGAAAGAAACTTACAAAAGGCTCACAATAGTCGTTACTGCTGGAAAACATCTCAGCACAGCAGATGGATTCTCAAGTAAGTCAGATAAATCAGATCACGATGTGAACGGAAATGCTGAAATCCTGCAAGTTGGACATATTTTTTCTTGCTATTCATATCTTTCCTTGTATGTGATGAAATTGGCTTTTTAGTACAGTACAGGTTATGAGCTCTCTTGTGCAGATCCAACGGCCATATCAGGAAAGCTGTGTAGAAAAAAGGCTGCACTCAAAAGAAGTAGGGAAGGGCCTGATGGAAAGCAGGAGGTAAGGGGGCAGAGCTGAGCAGCCAAAGGATGATGCATAAAGAAGGTAAAGAAATGTACTTGTCTGCATACAGTTCTCAGATCCAACAAGTCTGCCCTCAGATCCCACTCTTACACGCTGGGAGAAATCCACTTGGAAAGACAGAAGTAGAATGTATATGAAGGGGGGAGGGAGAAGGATTGTATGTATTCACAAAAACTCTTCCATTAAAGAATTCCTAAGTATTTTGTAACACCTGAAACAATTTCAGGTAAAGCCACTGAGATTTGATCCTTGTCTACACATAGCTAGTGCCAAAATAGGAAGAAACTTTCAAAAAAACCCTTAATATTAAAAAAAAATAGAATAAATACAAGCTCTCAAAAATATAATGTGTGTGTAAGAAACTGTCTTCGGCACTTATTTCTTACCTGTTTTTTCACACAATTTTGCTAGAGCCCCCACCAGAATCTGTTTAAACGAAACAGGGCTGGATAAAGAGGGTATGCAAATAACTTGGTTTGTTCCTGGTATTCAGAGAAGTGGGTGCTGAAAGAGGGAAATGCCTGGATTCCCGTGGGAACCGAGGGGGTCAGCCCCTCTGGGAACAGGACCTCCAGGTGAAATGGTGGCCTTACTGGAAGCAGAAAGAAGCAAAGCTCTCAGCTGCTTCTCTGGAGGCAAGCTTTGGTCTGTGCCACCTCTCACAGCCTCAACAAATATTACACTCAAAGCTCTCTGTAGTGCTGAGGAATTGTCTCAATTTTCTTCTATGGGTTTCTTATTGTGTATTTTTGCATAAAACTATTTTATTTCATTCACAGACACATAGGAGCTTTAAAAAATTGAGTTACAGTGCTGTGGTGAACTGGGTCTAAAGATTTTGGTAAGACTGCCAGCTGGAGGAGGGCTGTCCGACCAGCCTGTCTTTCAGAAAGGTTTAAACCAGTAGTTTGCTCTTGTGACTCCCTGTGGAAAATGGTTCCGAACAGCTTCAATGCCCTGCACTGTTTTTATAAACTTTCTGCCTTTCTGCCCATTAGCCCTCTATTTAGTGCCAATTTGCACCTAGTTTATGGTGCTGATGTTTATGTTATCCTAATAATGTCTTCACAACCACGTCCCTGCCAGGCATTTGTTTTTCAGCCCCTTCTGATGCCTAGCAAAATTAAATTCTTTAGGGTATGTGTTCTTAAAGAAGTTCTTTGGTTATTCTGGTGGCAACAAGATGCAAACCAGAGCTAGAGTTCTTGAGGAGATTTTGTTTGCTTTGGTCTTGCGTTTATGCAGGTTACATGAATCTAGCCACCGTGCGGGTCACACCGACAAACTGCTGCAGAGAGAGGTGAAGCAGTGCTGATGGTCCTCTTAACTGGGTGGGGAATTACCGTCCCTCAACACGCTCATTCAGTGGGCTCCTTTGAATAGCTTTCTCTCTTGCATCATGTTTTTAGTCCTCCATCTTGCTACTAGGCAAGGTAGCTTGAAACCAGCTTGTTTTCACGGCAGTTCTGACTGCTTTTGCCCTCCCTGTAGCACGACTGCGATGTTACCTGCTACCCACTCAGCCGTGACACCTGCCCAGCGCACAGACTTGCACAAAGCCTCCCGAACAAAGTACCTCTTCCCCTGTTGGTCTCTGGGGAAAGGGATTTTTGCAAGCTCTCCCTAGCAGGTTAGACAGAAAGCAATCCTGGCTCCTGGCCGAGAAGAGGCTGCCAGGCACTTTCTTTGTGTCAGCATTGCTTATCGCTCCAAGGGAAGAAACCCCAAGCATGTGCTGCGCTCCCTTCTCCAAGCTGCGATTAGCGGAGAGACAAAGCGGCTCTGACCAGGCCGGCATTGCAAGTCTCCTTGACCCAGGAGAACGGCGCGAGCCTGGCCCATCTCCTCAAACCAGCTGCTGCACTAACTCTGCCCAACCTTCCCTCTGAACAGTTCTTAGTTGCAAGCTTCAGAAGGGGAATTCGGGAGCCCAGCCACTCGCTGCTGGCAGCTCAGGGCATGTCATGGCAGGCTCCTTACTCTCTTTGAAGGAGGTTTGCTTCAGTGGGATGGATGAGACGCTCCATCACTGAGTCATCTAGACACCAGACAGCACAAAACTCCTCACTTACTTGTTGAAACCAGACACTCTCAGTAAAACTCTTTCATCACTTCCATACTTGATATGTTTTTGACCTCTTGAACAAAGAGCTTAAGGCTCACCTGCAGACAGGTAGCAATTTTTCTGGTGCCTTGTCAGCTGAGGCAAAAGGTAACTAAAGGAATATGATGAAGCTACAAATACTGTGGACTAGACTTTTAGTCTTTCCATGTTTAGCATTTACTCTGTAAGTAGTTCCAATAAAATAATCTAGACAACTCTGTAGTCTAGACCTGTCAAAGTACCCCCAACATCTTGATTTCCAAAACATTAGTTTGAGTATACGTCAACATAAAAAGAAATTTGTTCCGTCTAAGAAAACAGATGCTAAGAAATGCTAAGAAATTAGTTTAAGAAATAGCTGAGAAATTTTAAATACAGATTATATATAACTATCCTGTAAAACATTTATACACACACACGTATTCCTACCATGCTTTGACATACTTCTGTAAAAAATGGAGTATATAATTCTCAATAGGTTTGAGCTATCACTTTCCACTAGATTTGACTGGAAAAATGGATTTTCAAATGAGTAACTGTACTTTTGGGATAACAGCTAATATTCTCTCACTCACACAGCATTTTACTTTTTTTCCTACCTACAAGGGCTTGCAGAATGCTGGGGTTATAGCACAGGTGAGTAACACAAAACCTGTCTGTTCTGGTCTTGTCAGGAGGAAGTGTTCTGGGACACACAGATGACAGTCTGCTAGTGCTTATACTAATTGTGACTTCCTTTTCCATGTGTATTTTTAATTAAAAAAAATTATAAATAGCATTGTTAAAATAACTAATTAGATGATAGAAATGCTTAGGTGTTTCCCTTTCTTCCAGACCTGAAAAAAGTTACAATTTCTATACTGATAGAGCCTATGAATATGCTGGCAAACCTTTTCTAGCGCATAACTTGTGTTCACATACTACATTATTATTAACATACTTCTGTTTCAAAATAGCTTTGAATTTCTCCTAGTATGTTTCTACATTAGGAAACTAACATTTTAAAAAAGGTGCATGGAAACATGTACAACTGTGTGTGTGTGTATATATGAAGCTACGTATTTAGAACTATAAATTACATCTAAGTATTCACCTAACCAAACTTTTTCAGACTTGCTGTTCTCAAATTGAATTTTCTTGTTTCATGTCATGCTTGAGACCAAGATTCAGTTACCTGTTTTGTATTACTAAGGTAATGATAAATCTTTAAGGGAAACATCTGAAACATCTTCAGCAGCCTCCTCAGAAGTCATGTTCCTGAAGAGTATTACCTAGTAATTTTGGTTTGACAAAAGTTAAGTATTTAAAGGAAACATTAGAACTGGGATGTCAGTAACTGACCTCTGAAAAATGTCACTAAGGAAGCATATTCAGGCTGAAATGGAAGTCTAACTTCCCTTGTTTTGCCCGAATAAACGGAGCATGAGTCAATACTGCACACTACAGACTGACAGCTAATACAGGAATGCACTTACATGCCAGCTTGAAGTGTATTGGGAAGCACATATCTCTGATACCTGCTACAGCTTAGTGGTAGTCTCTCCATTTCTAGATTTGCCAGTGTCCAGCAACATAGTAAGTAAACATAAATGTTTATAGCCTTTGGCTAGCAGAACAAAGGCATTTCTGTAGTTCTTACAGGCTGAACAATTTGCAGTCCCAGGACTAGAGGACACTAAGGGGATTGATTTGTCACTACCAGGATACATGGGGAAGAAAGATTAACAACAAAATCAGGTTCTGTCCCAAGATGGAGATCTTCGGATACTCCAGAGCCTTATCTGATCACACACCTTTAACAACAGATATTATAAATTATCTACTTTAAAGCAAGACCAAGGCTGTTTTATTTAAATCATTTTATGATGCTGACAATGCAAAGAATCATTAGTACAGGGACAACTGAAACAATTCAAAACAAATATCTGAAATGCAAAATCCAATTCAGTCAAAAAGTATATATTAACAGAAGTAAACAAAACTGAAAGTTGTGAAGAATATATAAAAATTCCCTTTTTTCCCCCCTCCCCTTTTAAATTAAATATGTTGAAAAGAACTTAGATAAAAAGTTTCTCTGCTCAAAACCAGTCAAGTACTCAAGTGGAGTTTCAAGTACTTCTCATAGCAATGATGCAGTTTTTGATGATTTGGCTAGTATCCATTTTCTGTTAGAGGCACATATTATGATGGTAGGGCAGCATAAATATTTTGCAGTTTTAAAATACAACCCTAAGCTGATTCTTAGGCAAGATAAACAATGATTTCTTGCAAAATGTCACAAGTTAAGGAGTGGGTTTAGAAACCTAGAACTACTATGTATACTTTATGTACAGATAGTGGTCACTTCACCACTAACAGGCCATTGTAAAAACACTGTATTCCATAATGCTGCGACTTTTTTTTTTTTTAATTTAGCAGGCGTGAAGAAATGGGACTCAAGTTACTGTGCACTTTATGCAAGATAACATGCAATTTTGGAACTGGAATATAGCGCTTTATCTTCCAATTTTACTGACTCCCTCTGTCAACACAGCACTTACTTACACAGTAGCAGGGTGCTATAAATTAAGATCACAGCACCACAGAGCCTACTGACCAGTAGACAGATGAAACAACCAGTAGGATGTAGCTGAACATCTCTCCCCTGATGTTTCAGACTGCAGCAGAGCATTTACCTTGCTTCTGTAATGTTAATCAGCACTCACTGTATGCCCCCAAAAGCACTCTCAACGCATTCATTTTATCCATATCAGGTTAAAACTGTTTACAGAAGGAGCATCCTCTCGCATAATATTTTCAAATTGTGAAGGTTTAGTATTTATATAGCCTCTATAGGTTTGTAAATTCCAAACAATCATTAATATATTAGAAGAGCATTAAATGTTCATTAGGAGACCTTTTTCCTTTAGACTTCTCACCTAAAACCCGGAATAAAGACAACTTACAGATTTCACCCACATCAACAGAACCTGGCTCATAATTATATTGTAGCCTACAATTCACTGCAGTCTGTTACACTCTTCAATTACAAACTCCTTCTTTAAATTAACCTTTTGTTCTCATTACCTCACAGAAGTCCTCTCCTGTACTCCCTGTAAGATACAGTGTACTGTTGTCTGCAACTTGAGAACCACAAAAACATGAAAAGTTTGGTATTTAATCTTTGCATTCCAGTACAGCTTGTACCACTTGCAGCTAATTCAGATTCTGCCTGGGTGAGTGAAAGCAGCACAACAGCTCTTAAGAGGCTCACTGTTGCTTGTGTATTGTTGCCCCTTGCCCCACCTTAATTAGAAAAACTCAGCAATGAGGCACTGCAGCAGCTGGCAAATTCCACAGTGATACATAAAGATTATAGCAGCAACTTGTGTAAGAACAGTAAACTGTATTTGACCGGTATTCTCCCATTAAAGAAATCCAGTCATACATTGCCAATCACAATTTAAATACCGAATGGAATCGTTTAATGGCACATTGGGGGCGAAGTCCCAGAGCCTATGAATCAACGCATTTGCGGCGGGATTTCTCGCTCGGCGCCGAGCTGCCTCTGCAGTCAGTCCCAGCAACTGATTCTTTCCTGCTCGGGGATCAGGCTCCAGTTGGGCGAAGGCTTGTCAGTCGCCAGCCAGTCAAAGTCATCCACCAGGTTCCAGTTGTTCGTGTTTCTGTCCAGCCCAGAAGACTCGAAATCTCGCTCGATGCCAGGGTAGCTCCAGGTGTAGGGGGCGAAGGAGACCGTAGCGCAGTCCTCGATCACGGCTCGGCTGGTCACCTGCACGTAGAAGCGGCTGTCGCGGGTCCGATGGGTGCGGAGCTGCTGGCAGGCCAGCACCAGGAGACAATCGCTGCAGCCGTCCACCAGCGCGGAGGTGGAAACGGGCCCGCAGAGCACGGTGCAGCCCCGGCAGTCCCGCACCCGCAGCGTGTTGGCGTTGCCGCGGAGCCGCACCCGGCAGCCGCGCAGCCCGGCGAGCACCACGTCGCGCTGCAGCAGCTCAGCGGGGCCGAGCTCCAGCTCCTCGCCCTCGGCGCCGCTGAACCCGCAGAGCGGCGGCCCGCCCGGCTCCCCCTCGGCGGGGCCGTGGCCGGGGGCCGGCGCGGCGGTCGCGGGCCGGGCGGGCTCGGCGGGGCGCGGCTCGCTGCCCGCAGCCGCTTCTCGCTTGAGGGCCCGGAAGGCGAACTTCTTCTTGGGCTGCAGCTGCTGGCGCCGGGCCGCCAGGTCCCCCTGCAGCCGCGCCACGGCCTCCTGCCCCTGCCGCACCTCGTAGGGCGCCAGGAACCGCACGCTCTCGGTCAGCAGCTTCTGCAGCCCCTGCAGGCGGGCGGCCGCCTCCTCCAGCGGCCCCGCCGCCAGGAGCGCCTCCACGGCCTCTCGCTCCCGGGCGAAGGCGGCGACGAAGAACTCGCTCCGCTCCTCCTTCACCGCCTGCGCCTCCTTCTTCTGCCGCTGCCGCTCCACGCCCTGCTGCCGCTCCGCTTCCCGCCGCTGCAGCCGCTCCGGCAGCACCACGGCGGCGGCCGTCCCAGGCTGCAGGGGAGCCACGAAGGCGGCGGGCGCCCGCAGCTCCTCGGCGGCGGCCGCCGCCTCACCCGCCGCCTCCATCTTGCCTCCTCGCCTCCCCTCCGGTCACTAAGCGGCCCGTCGATTGGCTGCCGGCGGCCCGTCGATTGGCTGCCGGCAGCCCCGGCTGCGTCGCCGCCGCCGATTGGCGGGCTGGGGGGGGGGGGGGCTCCCGGCGGGCGGGGAGGGGGAGGGGAGGAGGGCCGGAGGGAGGGGTCTCCTGCGGTTTTAAAGGGGCCGGCGCCTCTCTGCGGGATGGGGTGAGTCCTGGCGGCAGGTGCCGCGCTCCGCGGGGCGCGTTATCCCGCTTCCCAAATTAGCAGCCGGGCTATAAATAACCCCCTGCCCTCCCCCGCCCTCCCCCCTGCGCGCGCGCAAGTGCCCGCTTCTTCCCGCCCTTCCCCCTCCCAGGCCGCGCCCGACGACGGGGAGCGCGGCGGCCGTTGGGCCGGCGGCCCTCGGCGCGGGGGCGGCCCCGGCTGCCGGCGCACCGCCCGCCCGCGGCCCTTCCTGCGGGCGACGGAGCCCGAGCGGGGCCGGGGGCCTCTTCCCCCTCCCGCCGCGGGGCTCGGGGGAGGGCGGCTCCGTGGCGGGGCCCGGGGAGGGCGGCCGAGGGCCGCGGCCGCCTCCGCCCGCCGCTAGAAGTGAAGTCGGGCCGCGCTGGCGGCTCGGGTCCTTGCCTGAGCCGGTGGTGTATTTCTGGTAGGCGTCAGGCTACCCCACGGCCGAGCCTGGTGGCTGGCGGTGGCCTTCCCCGTGCCCGGTGGGCGCGGAGCCGCGCGCCGGGGCGGGCTGGCCGCTTCCCAGGGGCGATGTCTCCGGGAGGCTCTGTGAATGGAGCGGTTTAATTCACCTCGCCTGCCGTCTCCTCTTCTGCAGTGACGTAGTTATGAGAAAGGCTGTTAACTACTTGCAGGTAGCTGCAGAGGTGCTGCCAAATGGGCTGTTTTTCTGCTTAGCTGCTTATTTGATTTCTCGAGTGTTTTGCTGGGGAAGAGGGTTCGGTTCCGGAGGGAAAACGTGAGAGCGGTGCAGTGCCTGTGGGTTACCGTGCCCCAGAGGGAGGTCTGTATGAGAAATCCACAGAGGCCCATGTGGAAACATGGCAAGGAAGACTTTCTTTACGTGTTTCAAGTTTTATGATTAGGAGATGTGTTTTCAGTACATCTGCAGCAGGAACCAGAAATTAAGTACACCTGGCTACAAAGTAGAAAAATCCTCCTGATGTGTTCTTTTGAGAACTGCTCTTGCGTCTCATGGAAAGTTAATTTTTGCAAAGAGAGTTAACACAAAGCACTCTTAGAAACATATGAAAATAAATTTAACTCCAGTTCCACAAATATCACTTCCCTTCCCTTAGCATTTCAAAGTTACTTATAATAAATTAACATAAGACCTAAACCTATCCATTGAAACAAAGAGGTGGTAAACCCAAAGTAGATACTCTGAATTCACTGTCCTCTGTTTGGTGATAGCGTGAGTTTTTTGTCTCATGTTCCTGTTTGGAAGTATAGATTGTTATGCTGCCTAAGGTTAGCATTCAAAAGGAGCTTTAGCTTGAAAGTAGCCATTGTCTCCTGCTTCCTGAGAAATATGGCTTAACTTCTGTGTTAGATGTGATACAACATCGTTAGAGGGCAGGGAGTACCTGAAACTTGAAGGTAATAGTGTCAGCCTAGTTGGGATGACAGAAGAAAGGTAGTGAAATGCCTTTAATCCTTGTAACGCATAAAGGACTTGCACTAAAATAGAGAATATTCTTTCCTTATCATTGTTACAATATAAAACCAGGGGATTTCAAGGGATTGTTGTATAACAGTAGTACCTTGGAACAGGTTGGATGGGGGACAGCAGGATGAGTAATATCATGGTTAATGCATTACAGCTCTTAACTGTCACAACACTGCAATGTTAATGTGTCCAGAATTTTGTTTTTGAAAAAAAATAGATTTTGAGTCTTAAAAAATTAAAACCACTTAACCTTGTAGAAAGGGAGAATGTTCAATCATGAAGAAGGAAGGATGTCTTGAAATATTGTCACTTTTTTTTTTCTACCAATGCGTTTAAGTGATGCATTTAGTAAGTCTTGGGCATTTTTGCTAATAAATAGTCAAATCCACTCCTGCAGTAATTGCAGTAATGTTACATTAGGCAGGAATATGGTGCAATTAATTCGCTGTAAGAAAAAAAACCCCAGCCTTATTTCTATCTTGTTTCATAAGAAAGATGTGTAAGTTTCACTTTACATAGCAGGCTTTTCTGCCTTACGCTCCCATGAGTGTAGGTAGTACACTTGTAAGTGCTGGAAGTGGTTATCCCATACATGAGAATATGGACAGAAAAAGGCTTTTGCTATTTTTCAGTATGTTGGAGTATGGCCTTGGTATTGTTACACAGATGTGACCTGGTAGGATGAACTGCAGTGGGTAAAACAACTTTATGTATGAAAACATTACAAGAAAACGCTAGTGTACACAGCTCAAAATAAATGTTAAGTATTTCATGCTGCAGTATAATGATTACTTTTTATTACATTTGAGCACTTAGAAAGCTAGGTATTCTGAATTGTTTTTTCTAGAGGTGATTGGAGGTTTAAATTAATGAGGACCAAATACACTTGTGAATAGGAGCTTCTGGGAGAGACTGGAATCTTTTCACCTTGCTAATGCACACAAATGATTTGTGGGTTAGAAGCAAAATAACCGCAGATACAAGAAGGTGAAGTGTACGACCATAATGAAAAAATTAAAAAGGGAGCAGTAAAATTCTTCTAACTATCTCAACCTGATGTTCCAAAATTACTTTCCACGCTTCCAATTTGAGGTTTTGGTATATATGATATTGGTATGTATCTATTTTCTTGTGGTAATACAAAGACTGACAATTTTCTTCCTGACTTGGCTGGCAGCAACTTTTATGTTTTAAGGCTGCTTAGTGTGCTCCATTGTAAACCATAGAGAACAGAAGATTTACAATTTCCTAAATGGTAACCACCTGAATAAAATGAAAGCCTTCTAGCTCAGGCTTAGACTCATTTTGGTAAGGTGCAACAGCAGTTTAGCTGTTTGAGGATGCTAGATAAAAGTAAGGTACATAGTTCTGTATGTGTTATAGTTTTTTTCCTACTTCTCCCCCCCCCCCCCCGGAAGTGCTTTAGTTCCTCTCTGGTTTGAAAGTAGATGGTAATCATTTCAGTAAGACCTTTTGCTGTTGCTTGGACTGTACATTGTCATTTGTTTTATGTGAAGTTGCAGGTTGCACTTGCTCACTTGGATCTAGCGCCGTGAAACTCCAAAACATAAGCTCCATTACGCATGCTTCCAAGTTTAAATCGGTATCCCATGGTTATCACTCTTGGATGCTATCTACCTGAAATATTTTGTACTGATTTAAACTAGCTCAACAGCATTAACTCATAGCCTTTTGAAGTGAGATGTATTGCATAGTTCAGGTGAAGGTTTGAGGTCCTGTCTCATTCCATAATTATTTTAAGAAGAGTGGGGAGTAGCAGCAAGATCCACAGAGGCAACTGGGTGTCTGGCCTCATAATAATGGATTTTTAAACCTGATGTCCCTGAGCTTGTGAAAGTCAAGAGCCTCATAGTTGTGGCGTGATCTCAAGATGTAGATTTGCACTCTGAAGCAAAGGAAGGAAGTAAATACAGTTATTCCTTATCACGGGTATGTATTCCCAGCACTGACATTTTTTTATTCCAAAGGGTGTAATGCACATACATTGCACCATCACGCACACAAAATGCTATTTTGTCTTTTAGCTGTGTTTTCAAGAAAAGCGTCGGCCCCTGCATCTTGCACGGAGCTCTTATCTGATACGTGTGATCTCTGCCTGTTAGATTGAGTTTCTCCAGAAGAGATGAGCAGATGAACATAATTACTTCTGGCTACAAAGTAGGTACTTCAGTGGCTTGCGCAACCATCGTATTCTACTGCTCCTTTTAGTAAGGGCTCTTTGAACTCCTCTGGCACTGTGATCAGGCATTAAAGATGTAAGCTATATTATGATTCATTTAAGATACTGTAGACTGTATGCTTTTCACAGTGGAATGGGGCTTCAGTAAAAGTGACTGTCAAGTCACTGTATCTCTTGTGTTCTCTTGGAAAAAAATAAATTCCTTTAACATTGTTTGGCATACTGATTGTTTTTAAAAAAGCTTTTGTTTGGACTAAAATGTTGTGCTTTATATATTTGGCCATATGGAAAGGCAAGACAATGTAAAATATGTGTGGTTTTAAATCACTAATTAGAGAGAGCTAAAACTATAAAACTTACTTGGTGCATCTTAATTGCTGTGAGTAATGCAAAAACTTTGAAATGTAATCCTTGGGAATGCTTAAGATACTAATTATATTCCAACCAGTCAAGGTGCACTTGTTTTGAAACAAGTCTGAGCTGGTCCCTTCTGAGAACCTAGTATTCCCAATGCCAAAGGTACAGAAACAAATTCATTTCTATGAAAATGAGTTACCCTCCAAAACTAGGGACAGACTTCAAAGCATAACATTTTATGACAAGAGGCACTTCAAGATTAACAAAGCAAGGCCCAAATACGCTGAACACAAAAGCTCAGAGCAGAAGAGCACTTAGGTTTGGTCCAGGCCTAGCTGCTAACTGGTATTTAGAATCCTAACTTGCTAATTGACATTAGTTAAATTCTGGAGACCAAGTATGTAAGCTACAGATGCTGTCTTATGGACTCTCCCTTTGAGGCAATTATTCTATTAGTTCTGAAGTTCCTAAGAGATTTTTTTCAGTGCCTTACTTTAGACTTCAGATGCTTTGACTTTTTTTTTTTTTTTTTTTTTAAATTTTAAGGCATTTCAGAAAACTATGTTTGGTTATCAGACTAGCCAGTTCAATGGACCGCCTAGGTTCAATAGTACATCAAAGTTTTCCATTCTGGAATTGTGACTCTTAAATGCAAACATATTCCATTTATTTTTCTGAACAATTTAAATAGAATTAACTTGAAGTCATTGTATCCAAATTTACTTATTTTCTGTTAGCTGTCTCCTAGTATATTCATTGGTTAACTAAACTGGTATCATTTTGAAGGAGGACTGCCTCCTCCTATTATTAGCATTTGTTCTTCAGTCTAAATCTGAGACAATAAATTCCATTCATATTGGTACACTTTCTAGTGATAATATTAAGACTTACCTTACAGCAATCTTTATTCATACCTAAATCTTATCCAGCTGGTTTCTAGTAGGGTCCCAGAAGTACCCAAGTAAAGCCATTCTTTAAGTTGTGACATTAGGTGGTACTTTATTTATAATGTCCCTTCTGTTCCTCCATTTTGTCTTGTCCTTCTACAAGTATAGCTTAGCATGTTTGTGTTTCTTTCCTGAACATGAATGCTTTTGGTATAACTTACTATTCCACTGTGTTTCCGTTACCCCTGTAACGCCTCCTGTCATGTTTTAGGCCTCTGTTTTCTGCTTAGGTTCCTTCTATTAATATTTATTTGATTTTTTCTTTTTTTTTAAATCATTCACAGCACCTCAGTGGTATTAGGAATGGTCCTTTTGTTAGCTTTATTGCCTGGCTGCTGTTTTTAATTACTACTACTAATTTTTTTTTTAACCTTGTGTCCATCTACTCATTATCATATTCCTATGTCTTTCTGAATCCTTACTTGCCTAACTTTTTTTCCCATTCATCTATGCTAACCAGATTAACTATGAATATTGTAGAAGCTTCTCCCAATTTCTGTCATCATTTTTAGCTTAAATTTCTTCTATAAATTTTGGCGGTGTTAGTTGTTGAAGATCCTGTAGTACTCCAGATACCGTAGTAAAGTTCTGTCTCCAGAGGTGTTTTTTTCCAATATATTTCAGTGGCTGGATATCTTAAGATTATTTTAAATTGGAAGCGAGAGCTATTAATCTTTCAAAGTTAATTCTCCTTTTTAAGGTACTTTAAGCTGAAGAATATGAGACTCTACTTAAATAACCTGGAGCATTATATAGTTATTCTTGATCTGTTCCAGTAAAAATTTTGCAATGTCATTTGTTTCAATGGGAGGCCCAGTCACCACATATTCTCTGGTTTTACTTGATTGTCTTCCGTATGTCAGATACACATCTCAGAGAAGCACAGTTCTCCAAAATCTGTTCTTTGGATTCAACACAGAACAGCCCTGTTGGCCTTCACATAATCTCCAGCCATAGAAACCTGTCTGTCTTCTGGTATTGGTGTGAATCTCTTGTTCTGAGGTTCACTCTTTGTTACCTCCTCTTACTACCTATGTCCCAACCAGTCACCCCTTAAGATACATCTTGGTTAGATAGTCCTGTGTTTGGTATGATGATTGATACTGGAGTCATACAGCTTTATGAGTTACATCATGTAATTATGACCTTGGTTTTGTAAGTACTGTTTTGTGTAAGTAAGGGATGGTATCAAGCTGAAATTTGTCACGTTTAGGAAATTTTTACTGGTGGGTCATCAAAGTATCTGTGGCAACTATTCAAAATTTGGCAGTTGATACGGATATTGAGCTGAATTTTTCAGGTGGTATGTTGCATTTATATTCCAAGTTAAAGTCCTTTTCTCCCTTCTTGCCACTGTATTTGAGTGCCCTACTTTTCAAGTGTTGTGACCTCTACCTTTGCATTGCTTGTACCTTTTAATGATGACCTACATATGTCTGTGCCTTCAAGCTTACAGTTGTTTATTCTTATCTAAATTAGTAATTAACAAAGCAGTATGTAGCTGGGTAAATGGCGTGTCTGGTGATGAGCTGACACAAGAAACATGTTATGGGATGGAGAGAGAAAGAAGTATGGGAGGTAGAAGTCCATCAATAGAGCTGAAGCACTCAGTCTGAGGAGGCAAGGCTGCAGTGGAGTAAATGGCATTCTTTTACATCCAATATACCTGAGAAATGATGCAGTGAGTTAAGGTTACAAAGCAACAATTCATGCAAGAATCTGAGGATGACTGTGGAATTCATTCCTTTAATGCAAATAGCTTAGTCCTTACATTCTTTCTTATGAATGTGCTGCTGTGTGATCTTCTTTTGGGGTACTAATTTACGTTTGCACAAGAATTGGTATGCTTGTGATGTAGACCTGGAAAAATGAGCTGAATAATAAAATGACTTGATCTAGGAGAAACCTGGAGACAGAATGAATAGGGAGGGTGTTTTGTACCCCCTTATTTTCTCCCTCTCAATATCTAAGCCTAGTTTTCACTTCTGCACAATCTGATTTCAGGGCTATGTGTATCAGTTCACTCCAAGTGTCATTTGGTGTCTTTGCACACCTGTGAGAATGGTAGTTGTTAAATAGCATGGTCACAGTTTGACAGCTGATGACACTGGTCTTGCCTTTCTTCTCATGCTTATTTCACCTTACTCCTTCTGAAGCTGCTACAGGAAAATAAATGAGAAAATGAATTAATATGATTGAGGAAGCTAAGGAGAGACAGCAATTGCATGTACGCTGTACGTAATTTGGAGAATAGGATTCTGATTGAGGACTACAGCCCTGGGCAAGTGACCTTGGGGTAGAAGAACTTTGACATGTTAGGGTCTTTTGTGTTAATGCAGTAAGGCAGTGAGAAGAGGGGCAACCTCCTGGGGCAATGACACTCAGTTCAGAAACACCTTGTGATCCTCTTAAAAAAGCATGAGTACCTCAGAGCAAAAAGCAGTATTTCTTTACAAATGTGGTCTGGAAAATTCTGTAGCACACCAGAAAGGGCGAACACTACAGCTGAAGACTGTATTCAGACTTTTTAGTATTGAAGGTAACATTAAGCGTGTACTTCAATCTGACCTATAAAGTTACAGCCAACCCTTGATTTTTTTGATAACCATTTCTACCTGAGCCAATTTTGATTCTGAACAGATAAAGCAAATATAGAAATATATGGAAATTTACTTCTGCAGAGGATACAGTGTGTTCTGGTTTGGTTTTGTCCACTCAGTGGCAATGTGAAAGGTTTTCATTCTTAAACTCACTGACTTGTGTAGATCTGGAGAAATCTAGTTGCTACAGGGTGCTTCATTGTATAGATGTTCATTCTCCTTCCCTTTTTGTACTTTTCCTGCTTAGCACAGTTATTGCCAATGCTGCTTTGAAACATCCTTCAGGGAGAGCAAGTGTAAATTATGGTACAATCATGGACAATTCAGGTAGGCTTCCTTATGTTTCTTATCATAAGGAAATTATTAAAAAGCATTTGTCCTCCTTCCTCCTCTTCCTTCTTTGTATGCCTACTTCTTATTTGTGGTTTCTGTAGGACTGGGAGAATAATAATATACCGATCAGATGTTCTGCCTTGTAACCTCTGAAGCAAAGTTCCTTCCTGTTAACCAAATCAGAAAAACGCTTGTGGTGTCCCTCCAGCTCTTAAGTTCTTACTTGAGCAGTGTTCTCTAAAGCCAGTGATGGTGAGTAGGCAGCCCCTTGAAGCATGTGCTGAAGTTAGGGACTTTGACGCTTGGCCTTTTTGATTTTCTAATGCTGGTGTCAGGAGTATAGGCTCTAAGAGCAGTTAGGATGCTGAGCTCTTTGATACGTGGTGTTTATGTCCATATTGTTGGCTATTCGGGTCCATACTGAATTTATGAAAAGTGAAGTTAATGTATTGGCTGATGGACTAGGCAGTGCCATGCTTGCGTTCAGTTTGTCTGGACTGCATAAAGAATCTGTTGGACTCATGCTAAGGCCTGTTTGCTAGGGCCCAACCTCTCCATTTAGGGAGTGATTTGAAACTTCACCTAAATTTTCTACTGTGGGCATGCACATAAACAAGAATTGCAGGTGAGTCTTGGCTTTGGCAAAGGTTTGGAATCAGGCTTAACCTTTGTTTCCCATATTATCACATGAATTGGTTGATTACTTAAAAAATAATAACCCAATTCTAATTGAAAACAATGCTGAGGTGCTGACTTTTTATTCAACATTAAAAAAATTTGGCCAAATTTTTTGAGAAGGTCTACTTAGTACACTGCCCATAACTGTTTTCATGTAATTGTATCTAAAAACTAAAAACTCGAAGTGTTTTTTGAGCTGTAAAGCTAATAAAGAAGAATGCGCTACTAAATAGTCTTCAAATTCTTGTCTCTAAGGAGTTCTAACAAAGTTTCTTTTTCTTAGGAAAAAATAGAAAAGCTTGCTGTGTGCAAGTCCATGGGAATTACGATTACGAGCAGAAAAAGGGTCTTAAAGAGATTTCTTGTTTTAAAAGCATTACCATACATATCTGTACATGCTAAGACGCTAACTCAGTTTTCAATCAAAATGTTTTTGTTTTAAATGAACTAGGCTTCTCTGAATCATCTGAATAAAGGATTTTAAATTATGTTTTTGATTAATACAGTATTTTAAGTTGAATTAGGTTTTTGTAACCAACAAGCCTTGAACAAAATTATTAATGCTTTTAGCTGAAGTAAATTGTAGAATTGTATCAATGCACTCCCAGAGCTGTAAGATTTGACTCCAAATTAGCATTTTTAGGTTACCCCAAACTTTTTTTAAGCAGCTTGAAATTCATGTCATTTGTTTCCACCAAGGGTGGTGGTAAGAAAAAGAACGTTTCTAAAAATATTCAAAATATTGCAACTTGTGAGAGGATCAAATCTTATTTGTTTCAAGGTGACCTTGCTTTTATTTTTTCTGGGGGACCCCTGCGCCCACCCCCAAGCGTGTAGTGGCTTACAACCTTAATAGGAGGGAGAGCAACCAAGTTGTTAAAACCGATGTTCTTTTTAGTGGGAAGAACCTGTTTATTTTTTTCCTTTTCTGTAACCCCAAGCACACCCCAACTTTTAACGGAAAGTAAACAGCTGAGGCACGTCTAGATTGCCAGGTCTACGGCTTTCTCAAAAAAAAAAAAAAAAAAAAGGCAGCTAAACTTTTTAAAGGGACTGACTGTAAAAAACGCGAAGCGAGGACCGCGTTGGAGCTGGGGACTCATCATGTCAGGGCGGCGGTGCGTGTGCCCGGGCGCCGGTCTGCGGCATTGTCTCCCGGCGGAGCGGCACGGCCGGGCCCCGCCGGCGCGGCGCGGTGCGGTACGGCGCGGTGCGGTGCGGTACGGCACGGTACGGCGCGGTGCGGTGCAGCGCGGCGCGGTGCCGTGCTCTCCTCTCTCGCTCGCTTTCTCTTTCCCCCTCTCTCGCTCTCTCCCTCGCTCGCGCGCTCTCTCTCTCCCCCCTCCCTCCCTCGCTCTCTCGCTCTCCCTCTCTCTCTCTTACACTGCCAGCCCCTGATGTGATGGCGAAGAAACCCCGTTGACAAGGCACTGCTTTTTCATGACGGTGAGTTTCCCTTTGAGTGTATTATAATTTTGTGATAAAAATTTCAAGGAAAAAAAAAACACACAACCTCCTTCCTCCCTTCCTTCGGGGAGGGAAAAGAGAGGGGGGAAATCTATCTCCAGACAGACAGAAAAGAAAGAGGAGCAAATTAACAACCAGGAGTTGCCAAAACCAGGATATTAGGTTTCAGCCCAGAGAGCTATTGGCTCTGGGGCTATGTATATAAATATATATCTAGAGAGAGAGCGAGCGAGAGGGGAGACGAGGAGGAAGAAGAGGGATATTTTGTGGGTGGCTGTTGTTTGGGCAGATGTGGATTCACATGGAAATGAACTATATATATATTTTTTTTTTTCCGCGAGGCTGGTGGCGGTGGCTGCTGAGGGCACTTAAAAAAAAAGTTGTTTCTTAAAATAAAGGCGAGGGGGTAGAAGGGAGAGATAAGGTTTCAGGTCCAGGCTGATAGCTGCAGAGAGGGGAGAGGTTTGGGGTGGGTTTTTTTTTCTTGCTGATGCCATGCAAATTCAGGAGAGGAGGGAAGAAAAATCTCTTTTAATGACTCATTGATTGAGCCGGTTTAAAATTAGTTGTTGTTGTTGTCTTTTTTTTTTTTTTTTCCGCCCCCTTGATGGCCATCAAGAGAGGGATGGAAAGAGGAGAGGAGGGAGAGTGTGTGTGTGTGTGTGTGAGTGTGAGAGAGAGAGTGAGAGGGAGAGAGGGGGATAGAGAGAGTGTGTGAGGGAGAAAGAAAAATAATCTTTTCAAATCTCCTCCCTCTTTTTTTTCCCCCCTCGTTTCTTTGCTTTTCTCTAAAGCTCTGTGGTCTGTGAAACACTCTTTCTTCCTCCTCGTTGGGAAAATGGAGACACTTCGTCTCTCTCCTGGCTGTGGAGCTGGGAAGGATTTTTCTTTTCTTTTTTCCATTTTCACTCCTGGCTTGATTTTTTCCTTTACCCCGTCCACTCGCCACCACCCTAATCTTGTCATTTCTTTGAGCTTGTGTCTCAGATTTGTGCCTTTTGGGGATTTATTTTTCACTGGTTTCCTCGTTTTTGCTGTCGCCACTAGATTTGATTTGATTTGTTTGGTTCTTTATTTGCAATTTCCTCTGAATTGCTCTGTGCCTCCTGCTTTTAACCAAGGAATGGAAACGGTGCTGCTTTTTGTGGGTGCGCGAAATGCTCAGGCGGTAGGTTTGGGCTAATGCGCTTTTTTCTCCTTTTCGGGACCAAGTTTTCTGCTGTATATATTTTTTTTTTCCGTTTGGGGAGAGAATATTTAACTGTAACGCCTCTTTTTAAAACCTAACAATAAACCGTCTCTTTCTGGAGTAACCCGTTTGGCTTTGTTGTAGAGTGGATGTGAATCTGATCCTTTGTGCTGCTGGGATTATTTTCCGTAAAAGAAACAATGTTTTTCTAAGTAGTTTTTACTTGTGGCTTAAAACAGTTGTTGTTTGTGGAGGGGATTTTCTGAACTCCTTACAGTTCACATTTATTGGTTTATGGGGCGCTTCAATACTTGTTATAATTTGGTTTTGCTATTAATTGCAAAATTCACTTACAGATTCTGGTAGAAAGCAGATGTAGTACTGTTAAAAACCGTCCCAAATCAAACGACGTATAGAGGGCACGTTTATATTTACTTAGAACTGTTACTAAATTACCACTGGGGGAAGGAGAGAGAGGTGGAGGCCTTTGCTTTTCCCCGATTTTCTGTTCCCCGCTCCCTCCTCCTCGGGGCTCGGCAGTACGGAACGAAACAGGATTTGAAGGAGAAGGGAGAGGTCCTCCGGAGGCAGCTCTGGCTGTGCCCGGGCTCGGCGACCAGCCTTTGCGGTGCAGCTCTCGGTGCGAGTGGGAGTGGGAGAGCGCGGGGAAGATGGCGCTGCCTGGCTTCCTGCCAGCGTTTGTTGCGCAGTTTCACTCCGACTCTCCTCCCCCACGGGCGCCATTTTAAGGTCCTTTCTGCTGTCGTCGCGCCGTATGGGGCGTTGCCGTCGCGCCCTGCTCGGGCCATTTCTCTTTCTGTCTCGGAAGACGTTACTCTCTCGGGCCTTGAGATCCTCTCCCCGAAATCCCAGAAGCTGCTTGCTTCCCCCCCCCCCCCCCCCTTCTTTCCTCAAGGAGTTTCTTCTCTGTGTGGTTTGGGGAGAGAGGTGAAGGATTCTTGGCTCTGTGTGTGAAAGGGAGTAAAAAGGGTGGATTGCTTTCGGCATGGGCCTTTTCGGGAAGGGCCCCGTCAGAGTTGTTGCTCTGAATTGCTGCCTTCTCAGGCTTCCCCCATCTCCTGTGTAGTCTGGGTCACGGTCTTGTGAGGTATTAAGGTGGCTTGGTTCGGAGGGGCCTGTGCTCCCAGATTAAAGCCTTTAAACATCACTTCAGAGCATTTTTTTCATGTCTCTAAACTACGTATTTCTTGACATGAGATGCATTCAGAGTGTAGGACAAAAAAAGTTTTGAAAGAACATCATCTGTTGAATGATCAAAAAATACATGTCATTAAAAAAGAAATCCACCTTTAAAAAATGCTCTAGTGTAGCACATAGGGCAAAGTAGTCTTCACTGAAGAGCCTTCAATACCTTTAAAAGTGCTTGCAAAAATACAAGGGCAAGTGACTTTTTGGTGGGTGGGTAGATAACTCATTTTCTTGCTGTTACTCTCTTGGTAATTTTTTTGAGGGAGGGACTAACGTCTTTTAAAGTTTTTATCCTTTATGTCTTGGGAAGTAGTGCTTTTTCCAAATTTAGCGGCTCCACTTTAATATGCTTTTAAAGTTTTCTTTTGGTACTGTTTTTTAGGGAGAGTGTTGAAAATGGTCTCCTATTTTTTGATCAGAACTTTTTTTTTTTGGTACATTTCTGTGTAATCTGATCAATGTTCGAGAGGGTTGAGTTTAATGCCAACATCTGTATTCAGGAACAGCAAGTATGCTGCCAGACCAGCTCATGCTGCGCCCACTAAGGAGTGTGGAATGCTTGTTTAGTTCTTCATTTTACGCTTTTTGACAGATCAGAGGAGGGCTTCCCATGCCTCTTGCTTGTTCCTGAAGGAATTGGGAGATTTTTTTAAATTTGGGGTTAATTTTAAGACTTTTGAAATTCTTTGCCTGTTGGTGTTGAAGGCTTTTAAATGACATTTCTTGTGAAATACACATTTTTATTGCTTGGAATATACTAAAAAAATTGCCTGAATATAAACTGTCTTTTTCTAAAGGCTTTCATGGGGACAACCTTGTTAACATTTTAGCTTTTTAAACAATAGACCTGCTAAAACTTTGTTTGAAAATCTGTTGAGTGTGGAGTACAGTATTCACATATTTCAGAGATCTTATTACTACATGAAATCCACTCTTTCTTGAAATGATTATTTTTTATTTTTGTTAACAGTAGTCTTGGGATCAAGATACTGATTTTATTTTAGCGGTAGTGTATTTTTATACAATAAAATTTCTCTATTATGCACTAATGTCTGGCAGGTTCTGTGTGGATTTTTTTCACTAATTTGTGAAAATAATGAAGAAATGACAAAAATAGGATAAAATGGCCAGTTTATATACTCTCAGGGCATAATGCGAAATGACTACATATACTTTATACTCTGACCTCCTTGCATTAAAGCAAAGTGTATTCTCATCTTTAGTTGAGATCTTTGGCAGATAGTATTTAAATATACTAGGTCTCTTCTTTTTAGATGTATTTCTTTGGCCGTGTCTGAGCTTTAAAGTTTTTTCTTGTTGTTGCAAGGAGTACTTTGTATTTTGCATAGCTTGTATACATTGATGGAGGAGTGCAGAAGCTCACCATGTCAATACACTAGTCCAGTTGTGCTTTCATTGGTCCACCTTGGCTTATTCGCTAGTATGATACTCATGTATTTTAAGTGTGTTCTTACTTTGTTCATACTTCGAGCACTTACCTTGTATATTACACCTGTATTCTTGAGTTGATAATACTCTCAGTATATGTGTGGCCTCAGGTAAGGTCAGTGCTACGTAGTTGTGCCCTTGACGGAGATGTCCCCTTAGTTCCTGTCCGTCTCCGTCCCGTGTCCGTCCCCCCCCCCCCCCCCCCCGCCATGTGTCCTTTTGCAGGAGAGTTTATATATTTAGTTTAGTTGTACTGAGAGAAAAAAACCCCAAAATCCTGCTAGTATAAGCTGCATTTCCAATTTCCTCCAAGGTCCCTTTCTGTATCCATAAAGTTTTGCAACAGAGGTTAAGTCTGTAGTTGAAGAGCTTTGCAGGCATGGATGCGTTGGGGTGCTACTTGGGTGTTCATTGTACTCTAGCTGTATTTTCAGAGTTTTGCTGGTATACTTCCACTTCGGTTCCAGACAAGTTGTATCTGCATAACTGCAGTTGTGTTTTATAATGTGGCTCTAATAGTCAATGATTGTGCATTTTCGTGCTGCATTAGGCTTGTGGTTAAGTGTAATGGCTGGTGCTTTTTAGTGTAGATGGGGCAGTGAGAGTGCTGTCGTAAGTAACAGATACAGTCCAGACATAAGAGGCTCTTTGATAATGTAGTTCATTCTGTTCAGAGAGTTGGCATAATTTCTTCTAGTAGTTCTGCTGGAATAAGCTGCATCTGTGCTTGAAAGGTTTTTCTATGGTGACCTACCTGGTCCAGCATAGACATGGGGATTGTCTACAAAAACAAGCATATTTTGCTTTCTTGCAGTAGAGGAAAAGCAGCAAGTAATAAACTGTTCTAATATTCATTGTGACCTGCAACTGTTCTAGTTTGAAAGTTGGAATAAGCAGTATTGGTAAAGTCTTTGTTGCACGAATATAAATGCATGAACACTGACCTGAACTGATGTTTTTTCAGGATCATCATGTAGTTAAATGAATACGTGTATCTTTATTTTTGAATGTTCATTTGCCCCTGAACTACCATGTCTGTATTATTTTTGCTTTATTTGAGAATTGCTGCAGTTTTAAACAAAATAAAAACATGATCAACTAGTGCAAATAGACTATCAAGTTTTTTTATTACTTTTATTTTCTTGCACTCGTTTTAAAATGTTCCAGAGCTATTTCTGATGTTAATTTGAGTAACGGAATGCTTACCAAAAGGAAAAGAAAGTGGGCACGTTGCTGTCAAAACTTAATACAATAGCCTTTCTTTCACTGAAGGTATTAAGAAAAGGTGGTGAAGTGAAGAGAGAGGAGTCCAGGGAGGAAGTTTTAACTTCATTGCAAGAGACTGATCATTTTTGTAAGGGCTGATCTTATGCCGTCTTATGTCTCAAGTGGAACTTGCAGTAGTAGTTTTACTGTGAACTTGATCTGAGTGTGGAATTTCAAGATCTGGTGTTGAAGCTTGAATTTATTGAGATGTGTCAACTACAGAAAATAATCTTGGCCCTACTGAAATAGATGGCAAAATCTCCATTGGCTTCAGCAAGGCATTGGCTTCAACAGGGACAAGGTTGGCAGTGTGGAGGATTTTCAGTCTGGTTTTGGGGGGTGTTGATATGGACTGCACTATTGAATTAGTTGCACATCTGTCAATTCATCATATTCAAATTTCAGTTGATTTCCCATACATAAAACCATGTTAACTTGTGTGAACCATGCCTGTGGCAAGGTAACCAGTTTTGTTTTTTTTTTTTCCTAAACTAGTATGGACTAGAGTGGCAATGAAAAGATATTAATTGCACATTGGTTTATAAATTAATTGAGAAATGATCAGTTCATAAGGAAGTTACATTCTGGGACTGCGTAAGTGTTTTTTCAGAATCTTTGAAAATGATATGCACAAAATGAGAAGTATTATACACAGGTATTCTCTAGTAGGAACAAGGTAAAAACAACTGACTCGATGTTTCTTGAGTATTGCATTGCACAAATAACGTATGCTAATAGCCTGCGTTATTGCATACAGTAGTTTCTAGAAATACTTAAGAGCATCTAACTTCCTTTGAGCAGTTTATAAGGAACTGTTGAGGTTATGCCTCCTTCTTTTCCTCTTTTGGTATGAAACTAGGACCTTTCAAAATATTTTATGAATATTGAAATTCCTGAAGAATTGTGTATGCCATGGAGCAGCTTAGAAGACTGAGCCCAAAATAGGCCGTAGCATAGTGATGAGGATAGTCACTGCTGGGGAAATGGGCTGAGCTGAGTGTTCAACCTGGTGAATCCTGTGGGGTAGGTAAGCATCCTGACCTCCCGGCTGCAAGTTACTCTGGATTTTCTCTATGTGGTTTAAAACATCTGTTTCCAGATGAAAGTCTTGTCAAGATTTTGGTGTTGCCAAGAGCAGCTCTGGATGCAGTAGGAAAAAATTGAATAAATTAAGAGATCTGATGCTGAACATGTGTGTCTGAGGGAAACCAGATTTTAGACAGCTGCACTGGGGGTTCACACATGTACTCGGTTGCTTGACTGTAGCTGGATTAACCTTTAGTATCATACATACTGTTAACAATTGAACTGCAGATTTCCATTTTTTTCTTAATATATTAAAATATCACTAGGTTTTGGAAGCTTGGTAAGTTACCACATTTGCCAAACTCAAATCAAGATTTTTTTTTTTTTAATGGTATACTAAATGGAAATAAAATTTAAGAGTTGGGTAAACAACCTGTTGTGGGTTGTCTGTGCTTTAGTGTGTGGTTTTTATTTGCCCTTCTGTATGTGGGGCTGGTACCTCATAACCGTGTAAAGACCCTGCCTGTCCTCTTAGGTGTTCATGTCCCACCAGATCTTAGAAACCATGAAGATGCATAATGTCGCACCTAGCAGTTCATGAGATGTCACGCTTTTGTGTTTCTTTTCTTGTTGCTATTTATCTGACTCCTGAATAGTATCCATATTTTGGAGTATTTTTTTGTAGAGAGGTTTTGCATCATTCTTCTGAATATTTAAAGTTACAAATTTCTTCTTGTACTCTGTTGCGTACAGATGTCTTTGAAATACTGATGATTAAATTCAGTTCCACAGCTAATTTCAAACATTGTTAGTTCATCTTAAAAGTACTACTCAGATTTAAAATCTTGGAAGTAAAACATGTTTTCCTATATATATAAAGTTCACACTTGTGTATTGTACTGTGTTACTAGGTTAGAATCCCAAATTTCTTAGGTAGCTCTTTTTTAGAGCACAATTCCTGGTAGATTTTGCAACAGTATAGTAGTTGCTTTTTGTTGATTACTCTGGAAGACAAAATATCTGTAAGGAATAATTACATATTGTAGAGTATAAGCACAGCATCATTTACAAGTGAGTAGTTAAATCCTTGTGTTTTACAAAGTACATTTTAAAAATTAATTTTGCTTCCTTTCTCCTGTTGTCCTGAAATGACAACTTTTTGATAATTATGCCTTCTGTATTTTTGCCTGAGTAAAATTGAGAGTGAGATTTTAATTTGCCATCAAGTTTCTCAATATTTACCTCTTTTCTATTGAATACTGTGTCATTATTCTGCTGCGCATCATTTTTTACAGTAATGAGGGGGGAAGCGCAAATACCTCTTAAAGTTTGTGTTTTGTATTCCATCTGTGCAAAAATCAGTTTCTTGAAAATAAAGGGCTTGATGTGGTGAGCAGCTCTTGATTATAAAACACATGCTTGGTTAGTTACAAGAATCTGAAGTTGTCCAGTTTGCAAGATACTAGATTGTTCAAAAGTAGCATGGACTCGAAATTTAAGAATAAAATATATAGTAATAAGTGTTTGGGTTTATACTCCTTTCTTATACTCATGTGTTGCAGAGAATGCAAAGGAAGTCTGTCTGGTTGTTCTTGTGTGAGTAAGTTTCCTTCAATGAATCCAAGGCTGCCTGTTTATTAGGAACCAGAGGTAACTGACAGTGTCAGTAAGGCAGTAGTTACAGCACCTTAGCAACCTGAAGCTCATACTGCTTAAATGATATGCATTACCTAATATGTGCTAAAATGGCATCTTTTTTTTTTTTCCCCCAGTTCAGAAGCACACTGAGCGAAATATTAGCACTGTGAAAATTAATGGAAGTCGTGGTGGAAATTTGTGTGAGGGAAGGACTTCAACTCTGGGCGTTTTGCCTCTGCAGTCAGTGTGGAATCACTTAACGCTGCTGTGATCCTTTGATGTAATTTAACAAGGAATGGATGCTTGTATTGGGCTAATAAAGTTATCTTACATCTGTATTCAAAAAGGATATGAGGGATAAAAATGTCATAAATTTGATGAACACTCAGTTCGCTACAATACCATTTACTACAGTGGCTATTACAGTAACTTTGATTTCTTCTATTTTTGTTGTTACAATTATTGTTATAGTGACAATGTATTTCTTCAGATATTCCATAGTGAAGTTACTATTAATGTTGGGATTGTAGATTAAAATTCTGGAGAATGTTGTAGAGCAACAGAACAGTACAGAAGATTTGATAGCTCAGAGCTGTTATAAAGCATGACAGGTGTCATTAGAGTTCCTGCTGACCGGATGTGTACCAAGTCTTATTGAACTTGTGAGGATTAGTGCGCATATCTTGTAACTCAAACAGTAGCTGCTTCAGGTCCTACGTATGTTACTGTATGCAAGTTTGATTATCTCCCGCTATGAAGCTCTAACTAGAGCAACCATTTCCTTGCTTTAAAGCATTGATTTCCAAAGGTCAGTGCTCACTCTCAGAATTTATGAGTCTGTAGATTTTTACAACAGTTTTGCAGATAAATTTGTTTACTTCTGGCTTACCAAGTTTTGATGTTGATCGTGTTGCACTTTGGGGAATTACTGCTCTAAATGTTGCTTTTCTAAACTAGACGCTATCTTGGGCTTTTTACAGAACGTGAAAATAATATTTTACTGCTTTGTATCTGAAGCTATGCATTAAGGTTGTATGAAATTATAAATGACTTTGAGAAAGGAAAGCAATTCTTTTGTGACAAGTGTCCTAGTTTTGGCTGGGATAGAGTTGATTTTCCTCCTAGTAGCTGCTACAGTACTGTGTTTTGTATGTAGGATGAGAATAATGTTGGTAACACACTGACATTTTAGTTGTTGCTGAGCAGTGCTTACACTAAGTCAGGGACTTTTCAGCTTCTCATACTGTCCTGCCAGCGAGGCGGCTGGAGGGGCACAAGAAGTTGGGAGGGGACACAGCCAGGACAGCTGACCCAACCTGGCCAAAGGGCTATTCCATACCATGTGCCGTCATGCTGAACAATAAAACTGGGGGGAGTTGGCCAAGGGATGGTGGCCCACTGCTCTGGAACTGGCTGAGCATTGGTCAGCAGGTGGTGAGCAATTGCATTGTGCATCACTTGTTTTGTATATTCTTTTATCATCATTTTCCCTTCCTTCTCTGTGCTATTAAACTGTCTTTATCTCAACCCACAATTTTTACCTTCTTTCCTATTCTCTCCCCATCCTATAGGGGGGAGAGTGAGCGAACGGCTCTGTGGTGTTTAGCTGCCTGCTGGGTTAAAAGCTTGAATATAATTTAAGTGAATTTAAAATCCAGTATTTACAGTGGTTTTGAATACTCCCATTTTTTTAAGTTACAAAACCCATGTGCAGTATATGAAGCATGTATGAATGGTTGGGCTGTTTCTGGACAAATCGAGTTTTAATGACTCTGCAGCTTGTAGACCCTGCATGTGTTGCGTGATACTGTGGATTGTCTAGCATGGTGATGAAAAATTTAGGGTGGTAAGGACCACTGGAGGTTATCTGGCCCTGCCCCCTGCTGTAGGCAGAACTAGCTTCAAAGTTAGGACAGGTCAGTCAGGGCCATTTGAGTTTTGAAAATTTCAAAAGAGGGTGATTCCACCCTCTTGCTTGAGCATTCTTATTTGTGAACTGCTTTTTTCCTTATATCTGGTTGGGACTTTGTGTTCCATGTTTTGGCTGTTGCCTCATGTCTTGCTGCTTATTGATAAGAAGAGGCTGGCTGTGCTTTTCTTGGTACTCCTTTTAGCTAGTGGCAGGCTGCGGGTAGTGCCTCGGTTAGCATTCTGTTGTCCAGGCTGAAGAAATGTAGTTCCCTCAGACTTTCTTAGTGTCATGTGCATGCAGGCTTTTATTGGCATTCTGCTGGACTTTAAAGTTTTTCTATATTTCTTTTAAAGGAGGCAGGGGAGGGGTGTGCGTGGCAAAACCAGACATAGTTTCAGGTGGGAGTTCACAAATGCTGAGTAGAGGGGAATAATCACTTCCATCAACCTGCCTGCACTGCAGCTGATGTGAAAGTGGTGGCTGGATTAACTGTATGTGTGTGGCTACAGTCTGACAATTGCTTTAAGCTGGCTGAAGCACCGCTGCCTTCTGCTGTACTCACCTACTCAGCTCCCTCATATTCCCTCTCTTGTGCTGGCGCTAGCACTCTTGTAGCCCTGTGGCAGGCCAGAACCAAATCAAGAAGCTAATCCCAAGTTGAAACAGATCAATCTATTTTGTCAGATGAATTTTCTGTTCCAGGCGACTGTTCAAAGCCTTGAGCTGACTCAGGAAAGTGGATGAGAGGGGCGCAGGACTGCTGTCTTCCTCTTTTGTTGGTCTTTGCTCTGTAGTAGGTGAGAGCGTCGAAAGGGAGGCAGATGCTTTAAGGCCAAGTAGTAACAGTCCCCCAGAGGACTGGCCTGCATAACTGGGATTTCCTCGTCAGTTTTATTACTTTCAACTTTTCTTATATTCTGTTTGGGAGCGTGCAATAAAGGGCACTCTGGTTATTTCCCAAAAGGGATAGGCAGTGCTGCTTCCACAAGTACATATGACCCAAGTTGAAGTATATGCTAGGTTCACCAGTGCAGTAGTAGCAGTGTGAAATAAAACAGTAGAGGCTTTGCTAATAGTAAGTTACAGGGAATATCTCTGCTGGGTTGTGACTAATTAGTAAGGACTGCCCTTGTAAATTAGTTGGATGCACCAGGAGGGCTGAGTTTGGCCTACTTATGATAAACAGGTTTTTTTGTGTTTTTATTTTTTTTTTTAAAAAAGGCACTGTAGAACAGTATTGATGATAACTAGATATTTATTAGGCTGCATTGTAACACCTCTCCAGCAGCTTGTGTGAATCTTTCTAATGTGTATTTTCCCCCAGTTGTCTCTAGCATGGGCTCTTGTCAGGGCCCTGGGTGCACTGGTGCACCTCAGTTGCCCAGATGAGCCTCACCTGGAGCCTCCATCCACACCCCTTGCCCATGGGCTGAAGCCTCTGTCAACTGATCCAAATAGAGAAGTGAGTCAATCTTTAAGAGTCTAGGCCAGTGGTCTCCAGATGTTTTTGATCACACACCCCTATTGGTAAAAGTTTCTTGAGCATGCACCCCTAATATATGTATATGTGTACTGAAGTTCTAGTATTTTATTCCTGCACCCGAGTGGATTGTCTTGCACGCATCCCACTTCAGAGACCACTAGTCTAGGCTATGTAACTCTAATCCTCTAATTCCACTCATTGTGTCGAGTTTTATTTTCAAACTGTCTTGACTTAATACAGTTTTTGCCCATTTCATACATCAGTCATTGGTTGGCCCACTGTATGTTAACAAGTGGTGAGGACAGAATTTGTATAACTTGTGTATAGAAAATCTGAAAAGATAGTTGGCAAGAAAAGCAGCAAACTCTTCTACTATTTGTGCTGTAAAAAGCGTGTTAGGAAAATTTCACAGGATAGGCTTGCTTATATTAACACACTTTTAAATGATCATCTCTGTCAAGGTCATGTGTTGCTAAAGTTGCCCTCTTTTCTAAGTAGACTGAATGGGTAATTGCTTTTGGGTGTGCAAGGAGTTGGTCTGATTGTGCATCTCCTATGTTGCTGTCCTGAAGTTAACAGGACACTAATCCTCATTGCAAATCTGCGTCAGTTAAAAAGATTTAAACCTGCAGTTATGTGGTTGTGTAGATCTTGGGTATGTGTGGCGAAATAGGAACAGAATTTAGTCTAAATAGGTAGGTTTGTGGCTTGGTTATGATCTTGATTGTTCTTTCACAGACCTCATAGAATCATAGAATAGTTTGGATTGGAAGGGGCCTTAAAGATCGTCTGATTCCAAATCCCCTGCCATGGGCAGGGAGACATTCCGTTAGACCAGGTTGCTCAAAGTCCCATCCGACCTGGCCTTGAACAATTCCAGGGATGGGGCATCCACAACCTCTCTGGGCAACCTGTCCCAGTGCCTCACCATCCTCACAGTGAAGAACTTTTCTTCCTTACATCTAATCTAAATCTACCCTCTTTCAGTTTAAAGCCATTAATCCTTCTATCACTACATGCCCTTGTAAAAAGTCCCTCCGGCTTTCTTGTAGGCCCCCTTTAGGTACTGGAAGGCTGCTGTAAGGTCACACTGGAGCCTTCTCTCCTCCAGGCTGAACAACCCCAACTCTCCCAGCCTGTCTTCATAAGAGAGGTACTCCAGCCCTCTGATCAACTTTGTGGCCCTCCTCTGGACTTGATCCAACAGGTCCATGTCCTTCTTATGTTGATGGCCCCAGAGCTGAACGCAGTACTCCAGGTGGGATCTCACGAGAGTGGAGTAGAGGGAGAGAATCACCTCCCTCAACCTGCTGGTCACACTTCTTTTGGTGCAGCCCAGGATACAGTTGGCTTTCTGGGCTGCAAGCACACATTGCTGGGTCATGTTGAGCTTCTTGTCAACCAACACCCCCAAGTCCTTCTCTGCAGGGCTGCTCTCAATCCACTCATCACCTAGCCTGTATTTGTGCTTGGGATTGCCCCAACCCATGTGCAGGACTTGGCCTTGTTGAACTTCATGATGTTTGCACAGGCCCACCTTTCAAGCCTGTCATGGTCCCTCTGGATGACATCTCTTCCCTCCAGCATGTCGACTGCACCACACAGCTTGGTGTCGTTGGCAGACTTGCTGAGGGTGCAGTCAATCCCACTGTCTGTGTCACTGACAAAGATGTTGAACAGCGCCGGTCCCAATACCGACCCCTGAGGAATGCCACTCATCACTGCTCTCCACTTGGACATCGAGCTGTTGATGGCAACTCTTTGAGTGTGACCATCCAGCCAATTCCTTATCCACTGAGTGGTCCATCCATCAAATCCATGTCTCTCCAATTTAGAGGCAAGGATGTCGTGTGGGACAGTGTCAAATGCTTTGGAGAAGTCCAGGGAGATGACATCAGTTGCTCTTCCCTTATCCACCAATGCTTTAAGCCTGTTGTAGAAGGCCACCAAATTTGTCAGGCCCGATTTGCCCTTAGTGAAGCTGTGTTGGCTGTCACCAGTCAGCTCCTTGTTTTCCATGTGCCTTAGCATAGTTTCCAGGAGGATCTGCTCCATGATCTTGCCAGGCACAGAGGTGAGACTGACTGGCCTGTAGTTCCCTGGGTCTTCCTTTTTTCCCTTTTTAAAAATGGGGCCTATGTTTCCCCTTTTCCAGTCAGTGGGAACTTCTCTGACTGCCGTGACTTCTCAAACATGATGGATAATCGCTTAGCCACTTCATCCACCAGTTCCCTTGGGACCCGTGGATGCATCTCATCAGGTCCCATAGACTTGTGCACCTTCAGGTTCCTTGGATGGTCTCAAACCTGATCTTCTCCTGTGGTGGGTGGTTCTTCATTCTCCCAGTCCCTGCCTTTGCCTTCTGTGACTTGGGTGGTGTGGCTGGAGCACTTGCCAGTGAAGACAGGCAAAAATATTGAGCACGCATACCCACCCCTGTGTGTGCTGTTTAAATTGTGTGTTGGTCCTGTGGTATGTCGCAAAGGCACTACCATGTGGCATCATGTTTGTGTAGTATTATCTAGCCATCATTTGTGAGGATATTGAGATGGTAGTGATCTGGCTGTGCTTTATATTTGCAGTTTTCAAGGTGCAGGAGAATGTAGCCCTTTAGGCTGTGAATGCTGATCAGAACAACTTTTCACTGTAGCAAGAGCTGTGTGTCATAGGTGGGTTCATGGGTCTGTGATGGTACATTGATCAGCTGTATAAAAACTTGGTAATGGTTTTATACAGTTTAGCTCTTTGGTAAACCAGCATTTAAAAAAAAGGTCACATAATATTTCATGTGTATTCTGCTAGTGATGACAAGAATGTTGTTAAAGTTTGTTATTAGGAAGATGCACTTCTGGAGGAGACTGGTTGTGATTCTTGGCGTTTAACAAAAATGTAGCTTTTTCTTGGAGTTTTAGTGTTTGTTGTAAACTGGTAGGAGTTTACAGTATGTTGGGTAGAGTTTTCTAGTATCATGTTTGTGAAATGAGGAAAAACATCATTATTTTTTCTAATAAAGCCAACTGCATGTTCAGCTAAAGGGCTGTATAAGGGAGAACCTGAAGAATGATTTGTGTGGATCTGGTCAGGGAGAGTAAGTTTCTATTTGGCAAGAAGTAAGACAGAGCGCAAAATGAATTAAAGCCAAAACTATATTAACAAATTTGAGTGATAAATACGATAGCAGACTTTTTAAGGGAAGTTGAGAAAAAAACAAGCATGGAATGCACAGTGATCAGTTTGATGTGATTAGAAGACACTGTGAATATTAGACTGGATAACTAAATGGAAGCCAGAGTACCAAGAGGTTTAGGGGATGCTAGCATCAGTTGATATTTGAACTGGTGGATTAGATGGGATCTTTACAGAGAGACTGAGGGAAGATTAAATAGTCCTGAGAGTTACTGACAGGAAAAAGGGAGAAGGTGCAGTCTCAGGTGACATTCTGAGAGTTAGGGTGAACAGGAGAACCAGGATATGCAAACAGAAGCTTCGAAGGAACAGCGGACGGAGGAAAGAGTGATAGGACGTGTTTGGTACAGGCAGCACCCGACCGAGTAGGCAGTGCATAAGAGAGTTGGTGGTGATGATATTGTGAGGCTAAAAATGCTCTGCACCCAATGAATGGATGCTTACATTCAGTTTGGCTAATGGAAATGAATTCCCTACCTGTTGTTAAAAGGATTGTCAGAACTCTACTGTTAATCACAAGTTTGTTCAAGTACACTTCTGAGTATTGTCGAGGAGAAACTGGAAGTGGCCATATTGGCACTAGCAATACCTAAGAAAGGTCTGCTAGAAAATAAGTGTTCTTTTTAATGCTTCGTAATGTCTTGGCTGTAGTTTTGGTTCTAGCCTATAACAGCACTGTCGTGATACTGACCTAAATTTGTTTACCTTTTTGGCTAGCCAGTATTATAGCCACTAATTTGTAATGGTCTTTGTAGGTTCTGTGGTGTTTGATTATTCCCTCACTGGGATTAGCTGGGAGCAAATTCCTATAGAAGCATTTTAATTGGAGTCTTGATACTGCATTCGCTGTTGATTTTTTTACTACTTTTTTTTAAGTCATAGAAGTTCTGTTCAGTTAGTTTGTTTAATAATTTGTCTTTCTCCAATTTAAAATTCTAAAAAAACCCCTAAACAGTAAAGTGTAGCATGGGATTTTGTATACCATTACATGTGACTGAATTTGATTTTGAGATAATCAACGGACCTCTGTAGAAGATGCAGGTTTATTTAAGAACTTTGCCAATAGTAGTAGACATCTGTCAAATTCATAAATTGTTTAATAAAAAATATTGAGATATTCTAAATTGGTTTTATTGGTGAAAGCAGTCTTTTGTCTGATACATACCAGATATCCATCCTCTCCCTTTTTGTTCTAGTTGTCATGGATGATGATGATGATGAATCCTGTCTCCTTGATCTTATTGGGTAAGTTTTCCTTAAGCAATTTTTTCGGAAAAGTTTGGAAAAATAATTTTGCAAAATCATCTTCTGGAAGGTGATTCTATCTCAATATTGTCTCAAGACTAGGTGACTTGCAAATGAAATGAGTAGCTATGCTTCACTTCCTCCATGTGGAGATGTGTGTTATCACAAAGCCTTCAATCCCAGTGTATACTAGCTGACAGTCCGCTTGCTGGCATTCTCCTCGAGAGGCTAAAGAATGAGTGTGCATGGAGGTTGGATTGTCTTCTCAGCTAATGGTAATATCAGGCCACTGCTGAAGCACATTACTAGGAATGTTGTTACAAACTTCATTGCAAAGAACTATTTTTGTGGATTAAAAAAAATAAAGATCTCAGGTTTTCGAGTAGTGGAACTAGATACTTTGTTCACACTATGCTTGTATTTTAAAGGTAAAAGTAAAATTATTATTTTCTTAATTATAAATATTTAATTTTCTACTAATAACATGCAGTTGCATAAAAGTGTTAGAAAAATAGAACTTCTACCCAGTACTGCTAAGTATTCACAACAAACAAGAATTTATTAGCATCTTGCTCAAAGATACTTGATTTTAATAAAATTGGGGATTTTAAATGGTCCTGGTTTTTTTTGTGTTGTTCTGTTTTTTTTTCTTCCCCCTCATTATTTCCATAACAGATTTATTTGAAGGTTTATAATTCCATATGGGAATCTCAAAAAATAATTAGTGTAGCTGAAGCCTGAGAAAGATTTTTCGTGGCTTGTGTATGTGACAAGTTACCTTCCTTTGGCTAACATTTATGTCAGTAGTCAAGAACAGATAATAGGCTATAATGCATTTAAAACATAAGAAAATTGAACATTTCATATATGATAACTTTTTAGTATGACATCAGCCTAGTAGCAGCTACTAAAAGGTCACCTCCACTTGATAAAAGAATTTTTTACTGTCTTAAATGTAGTAAATAAATAGGCTTTTCTCACTCACTCAAATCTTCCAGCAAAACCAGTGAGAGCTTTAACTTCAGAAAAAACAAAATATCACCACAGTGGCTGCTTTGATTTTGGGGTTACTCTGTGGATGCTATGGCAAAAGCATTGCCAGTACTGGGTCACAGTTACCTTCTGTGAAGTATACTGTGCAAGACTGCAGATTGTAGCCATATGAAAACACATCCTGCTTGGAACATAAAGATGATAATTGACTGCATGGGAAAATTAAGTGCTCTGTCATGAGCATGAATCATGGAGGATACTGGTACAAGTTCACAGGTGGTCCAGAAAATGAAGTGCTCTCTATACAGATGAGTGTTTGTGTGAAAAATTACAGTATTCTTCCTGCTGCTGGCAGCAATTACTGTCTTAAGCATCTAGAGGAATGGAAAACAACATTTTTTTTTCCATCTGATCTTTGATTTTTGGTAAGTGCCTTCTAAAATTCCTTCCTTACTAAAGCCAATATTTAAGGTGATGAAGTGTTCTTCATTTTAAATTGCATTTTTTATGATTTAAAGCCAGTGAGTGTAATTAGTATTAAACAGCCTGGTTATTTTGTTGTTAAAACTCATAAGCACAATAGAGCCCTGTATAAGATCATGAGTTCTATTCTCTTTGATTCTTGAAATGTAGTGTAATCTACTATGAAAATGACACTTTTGTTGGAAAATATATGTAACCACTTCTATGGTGTAAGTATTATTGTACCATAAAGTCCCTGCCACATACTGTCTGTTTAACACATCTTTTGTAAACACATGAATGCAGTTTGTTTTTTGAATGAAAAAAAGAGGAATAGAGGTGTATTTTAGAAGCATACTTGTAAACCTGAAAGATCTTTAACTTGTTCATTCTTTATTTTCTAGGATGATCAAGAGAGAAGGAGAGATGTTTTGAATTAATATTTTTTTACATGAGAATCTCCTGCTTCTCAGAAATGTTTTATTATTACTTGTTAATCAATAAAAATGTTTTAAAATAAAAAAACTCCATGTCATTTTACTTTTCATGCTAATGGACATGTTGGGAAATGCTATATAATTGTTGTATTAAAATAATCCCAGGTAACACAACCTTTTAATGTTTTTTACTTGGTCTATATGTGCAGCTACATTAATGTATTTTTGATCTGTTTGAATTGCCAACACTTACTCTATCAGACCACGTTTTTAATCTGAGTCTTATTCAGTGGTAGTGCTAAGTTAATGAATACTCTGAAATTGTATTTAATAATATTTAATCAGTTATTTCTATGGTTGATTTCACTTGGAAAAGGTGCTGCTTTTTTCTCCACGTGAAGGGACTGTTACTCTGGCAAGCATAAATTTTTGTTAACTTACATTAAGGGTGGCAGAAAATACGTTATAGATTCAGGTTTGTAAATGCCCTGTTGGCTTAGACACTAGCTAAACAGGCATTATAGTTCATCTCTGTAGAAGAGGTGGTAACTGATTTAGTTCTTGTGTTACTTGGTGGTGGTATTTTCCTTTGGTTTTGTACTATGTGCTGTCATAAAATACTGTGTGTTTTAAGAGAATATGAGTAAGACTCATTCCCTCATAAATGGAAGTAAAGTAGAATGCAACTAAAATTTTCTGATGAACATAGTTTATTGCTTGAAATGCCTTGGTATAATGACAGCAAATATGATCAACATCTGAAAATTGTGCTGATAGAGAAACACAGATCCTCAGATGGTATAAACTTTCAGCTTGGCATTGGAGTCAGTGAAAGAAACGTGTTTTTACTGTAAGCCTGATCTATATGAATACAGTATCTGGCTTAGTTAAATTAGCCTCATTAGTACAAAGAGCTTCCTAAAAGTGGTAACATTTTTTTTTTCTCCCCCTTAAGGGACCCACAGGCGCTGAATTATTTTCTACATGGACCTAGTAGTAAATCTGTAAGTAGCTTTCCTGTGTATTAGACATACATAAGCTTCATTAAGTGTATTATTTCTAAACATGATTTTTGTCTTTTACCAGAGCAATGAAGACTTGACTAATGCAGAATATTCTGTAGCCAACTCAAATTCAATTTTCGCCAACTCCAATGTAAGTGGTGAGGAGATAAATTATATTTGTATTGAGATTGCATGCTTTTGTTATGGCTTTACTTGGCTTTTATAAAACTGAATGAAGTAGATGTGGGTTTTGACCTTTTTCATATGTGAATTCTTAATGCTAACAGAGAACCACCTCATGCTGTTGGTATTTTAAATATTTCATTGGGTCTTCAGTGGGGAATTAATCAAAAGATACTGCACTGTTGGACTGTGTTTTGTAAATATGTAAAATGGCTTGCTGAGCAGTGAAAATATTCTCTGATGTAAGTCTCTCCAGTAAACTGCACTTGTAATTTTAGTGATTGTAGATGTAGTAGTGCTCAAATGTAGACCTTAAAAGTTAGTCATTCGTACATCTCCTGTGTATGTTAGGATGGTTTTGTTTCTTATTTCTAAGTAGAATCTAAGCTAGCAATTTTTTAAAATTAATGAATTGGGGTTTTTTTGTTCTTTAGACTGAATAGCTAACTTGGGATGTTTCCTTCCTGTAATGTCAGTGTTAGGGAAGTCACTTTAAATTCATTAGGTGTTGCAAGTAGTCTTCAGTGTTCTTTTTTCACTAGCAGTGTATTGCAGCCCTGGACCAAGTTTTACCCAATGAGGTTGTGGAATCCCCATCCTTGGAGATAAAGCCAAGGCTGGTCTGCTCTAGTGCTGGCAGTAGTCCTGCTTTGAGTAGAAGGATGGACTAGATGACTTCCAGAGATCCCTTTTGACCCACATTTCTTTGATTTCATTGGTGTGTTTTTTAAAAAAACTTTCATCCCACGATTCAGTTATTTGAAAACATAGAGTAGGGTTTCCTTGGTAATTCCTCTTCCTCTTGTACTGATATCTTGACTCTGTCTCTTTGTCCCATGTTCCTAACAGATATGTGGATGTACTTGTAGGTGTGTAGGGACCTTAAATAACTGGGATAAATAAATCCTGAAAACTGTTTATCTATGTGTAGAGAACTAGTGATTTTTCTGTAGCCATGGTAGTGTGATGTGAAGTATTTGCCCTGTCCTTCCCCTTTCAATATAATTATTGTAGAAGAAACATACATTGAATGACAGTTCTTTCTCCAGATAAGCTGGTTGAGATAGTTGTGGGGGAGTGGGGTACCAGTAGTAATAGGGTGTGCCCAATTTTCAGCTAATCGGGAACAGTGGTTTCAACTTGGTGCCAGGCTAGCCATTATCAGACAGCAGCTTCCTGTATGCAACATGGCAGAGGTGGGTTTTGAGGACTCATCCTAAGAAAAATGAGGTTATGGAGAAAAAATATGACATGCATTTGTCATAGCCAAGGCTTCCTAGTTGTTCTTTGTAGAGATTCTTCTGATAAGCATGAGGAGGTGGGCAGGAGTTGGGGGTGTATTTCTGATGTATTTTCAGAAAGTGAGTTTTTGGAGTAATTTTGAGAGTGATTGGGAAATTCTGGGCAAGGTGGGATTATTTTATAGGGAGTAGCAGTTGGAAGAAACAAAAATATTTGGTGAAAGCCAAAAGATCTTTTTGGTATATGAAACTGGGGGGTTAGGTAATCTAGAAGGCAGGTGGTAAGAGGAGCAGGGATTTCTAGTTTGTGTTCCTAGGATGGCTTACTGTATTTTCATTCTCTAGCACTTGTTCCACTTGTGCTCTGTTCTCATGCTTTTGTATCTTCATAATGAGTACCAATGCCATCTTCTCTTCCCTCCATCCCTTGCGTGAGAGCCCTGTGCTGATCTAAGTGAAGAATAACATGGTTGCAAAGATGGATTCTTACAGTGCATTGTGAAGGAGCAAGGGGTATCTAAAATATAAATAGATGGTTTCACAGTCCTTGCTTATAAGATACCTGAAAAGTTAAAGGCTTCTGAGTTTTTTGTCGTTAAAGTTTTTGCAGATACTGAAAGTTCTGTCTTTGTATGTATTCAGAATTGCTACCATGAAGTAGGATTGACAGTCTTGATGCTCGTCTCATGCCTTTCAGTGGCAGAGTTTACTAATTCAGTGTCAAAGGTTCAGTGCCTCAGCTGGTAAGCATGCTCAGCCAATACCTAACACAAACAAGATTAAGTTCCTGCTGACTGAAGGACAAGAAAGCAGTGTCCACTCTTCCCCCCCCCTTCCCCTGCCCTGCCCTGGCTCTGAGTTAAATTATTGCGTACCACCTGTACTGATTCCAGGTTGGTGTCCTTGGGCAATCATCAGTCTCTGTTGTAACCCTCATGAGAGGGTTCTTTAGCCATTGCCCTGTTACCTGGGTTGTACTTAGTGACTGCTTCCACCTTCCTGTTATAGTATAGTAGAACAGCTTAAGAGGGCAGCACAATATTCATGGAGCCAGTGAGAATAAGACTCTTGTTGGTAAATAGATTCATGAAGTTGCAGAGGCACTAATTTCTTGTTGAAATTAGTATGGTGTTCTGCGTGGCTGTTCTGAGTCTGGGCAGCAGTGATTCAGATGTTAACTTGGAAGGTCCCTGGTTCCAGTTTATGCACATAAAATTGTTTTTGGATGTTAAACAGTCCTAGGAGCAGGGAATGAAACTTGGGATTCTTCATGCCAGTAGGAGAGTTTCAAGCTATTAATCTTGATTGCATGTAATATTATTTATTATTACTGTTGCTATTAGTAATAGTAGTAATAGGTGTATTGTTAATTCCAACTGGAATAGCATTAACTGGAACTGGAGCCCTCTTAAGTTACACAGTCATGAAAGATTTCAGATTGGTCATTGTCACTGGAGACAAGTTTCAGATGCAATAGGGAATTCTCCACGAGAACCTGACAGTTGTGAGTCCTAATAATGCCCTAGTTAGTGACTCCTTTTTGCTCTGCCTGATGATAGCTAGGTACAGTTGAGAACCTGATTTGTAATTTTAGGTGTTCATGAGGTGCAGACATTGAGACATTTAAGTACTAGTTTAATTCCTTCTGTTAACATAAATGTAAAGAAGTTTACTGTAATTTTATAATTGTATTTTGAAAATATTTTATTGAATTTTAGGAACAATCTCTTGGTATTTTAAAACATGACCAAAGTTTCATAAAACAACACAGGCTGATTCAGAAACAGATTGGGGTAAAATTCTGAATAAATATGCTTTGGGTACTGAAGTTAGGGTGGGGACATTATTGCATATGATAATTACGGCTTGCAGCATCTTCACGCTGTTTATATGAGGTTGAAAACAAGTGTCTATGACTTTCAAGGAGTGAAGGCTCAGAGTATGAATGTGACTGATAATTTCACACTCACCTTTTGCATTTATCCTGACCTAAAAAGAAACTGGATGTTGGTTTTGAATAGAAATATGATCTTGCAATTTATAAAGGTGTACTCTGTCTAACTTACAACTATTGCAAGTATTATTGTGCATTTAAATTTGCCATTCCACCTGTAGAAACCTGATACTTGTGTTGTCTAGAGTTTCTGGACATAAATTTGTTTTAGGAAAATCTTACTGACAGTAGGCCAGAGCAAAGTGGGTTCTGATTTTCCTTACTACAGCATTTATGGATGTAAATTTGAAGGATTTTTTCAAAGTGCAGCTTAATATTTGCTGTAGTTTCAATACTTACAGTTCTCTGTAATCTTTTTGCTAGCATAAACCACAAAGTCTATAGCGTTGTTTTTCTTACTGCTTTGTTTCTAAAATTTTTCTAAACAAAGAATTAATGTAATTCTTTAACTTTATGAAATGGTCACTAGTTTGCACTGTGTGACTATAGAAATACTGGTAGGATTTTAGAGATGGATCTCACTTGATAGAGGAAATCTGTGAAAGAGCAGGTTTCTCCTGCTTTTTCCCTGCTACTACTGTTGCTACTGAAACCTTGCCCCAAATTGAGTTACAGTGGAGGTCTTTTCACTCCTCCTTTCTTTTATCATTTTGTCCATACAGTGCTCAGCTTGAGGAAGGGAAATTGATACTTCAAGAGCATGTCACATCCTCTTGAAACAGTGCAGCTGCAGAGCTGAGTGCTGTGGAATTGGGAGATTTGAGAAGTGAAAGGAGAGTAGTGTCTCCAGCAGTCTGTTATGAGGGCATGAGTGGGATGTAAGTGATGCACATGTTTATGCTGGCCCACTGTATGGGATGAACATCACCCTGTATAGATACTGTGCAAAGAATATAATTTTGTAAAGAAAATTTGCTTGCATGAAAAAAAGCTTAATGGGGAAACAAGGTAGAGCTTGGAATTTCTGAAAATGATTTGTTTCTTGTTTTGCATTTCAGAACACTGATCCTAAGTCGTCTGTAAAAGGTGTAAGTGGTCAGCTTGGAGAGGGGCCTAGTGATGGACTGCAGCTGTCCAGTAGCCTTCAGTTTCTTGAAGATGAACTTGTATCTTCTCCTTTACCTGATCTTACTGAGGATCAGCCTTTTGATATTCTTCAGAAGTCCTTGCAGGAGGCTAATATTACTGAACAGACTTTGGCAGAAGAGGCATATTTGGATGCCAGTGTAGGTTCTAGCCAACAGTTTGCACAAGCTCAGCTTCATCCTTCTTCATCAGCATCCTTTACTCAGGCTTCTAATGTTTCTAATTACTCAGGTCAGACGTTGCAACCTATAGGAGTTACTCAAGTGGTACAGCAACCTGTTGGAGCATCTTTTGCAAGCAATACAGTCGGTGTGCAACATGGCTTTATGCAACATGTGGGAATTAGTGTTCCCAGCCAGCATTTGTCTAATAGCAGCCAGATTAGTGGTTCTGGGCAGATACAGCTAATTGGTTCATTTAGTAATCAACCTTCCATGATGACCATTAATAACCTTGATGGATCTCAAATAATACTGAAAGGCAATGGTCAACAAACACCTGCAAACATGAGTGGTGGCCTCTTGGTTCATAGACAAACTCCAAATGGTAACTCACTGTTTGGTAACTCAAATTCAAGTCCAGTAGCACAACCTGTAACCGTTCCATTTAACAGCACAAATTTTCAGACGTCATTGCCTGTCCATAATATCATTATTCAGAGGGGTTTGGCACCAAACTCTAACAAAGTTCCCATTAATATCCAACCAAAGCCTATCCAGATGGGTCAGCAGACTGCTTACAATGTGAATAACTTGGGAATACAGCAACATCACGTACAGCAAGGGATTCCGTTTGCTTCTGCAAACTCACCTCAGAATTCAGTAGTTGGTCCTCATATGTCTGTTAATATCGTTAATCAACAAAATACAAGAAAATCAGTTACACCTCAGACAGTTAGCAATGCTGGAGGTAGTATTGTTATCCATTCTCCTATGGGACAGCCTCATGCACCTCAAAACCAGTTTCTCATACCCACAAGTTTGTCTGTTAATTCTAATTCAGTTCATCATGTCCAGGCCATAAATGGACAGCTTCTTCAGACTCAGCCTTCCCAGCTTGTTCCTAGCCAAGTGTCTGCTGAGCATGTAATGCTCAATAGGAACTCTACAAACATGCTAAGAGCCAACCAGTCGTATTCAGGACAGATGCTGAATAATCAGAACACAGCTGTTCAGCTTGTTTCCGGCCAGACATTCACAGCTCCTGGAAACCAAGTTATAGTAAATCATGGAGCTTCACAGATTGTTGGTGGACAGGTGCCACTGCAGCAGGCATCACCAACGGTGTTGCATTTGTCACCCAGTCAAGCTAATGTTTCTCAAGGTAGATCGAGTTTTACTACGATGTCACCTGGGCAATCTACAGTCTCAAATATGTCAGCTTCTAATCGATTTGCTGTTGCAAGTTCTTCTGGTTCAGTACATCCTAGCTTGGGACCATCAGTTCAGTCTGTTGCATCAGGAGGAAACTTCACTGGAGATCAGCTCACACAGAACAGAACTCAAGTTCCAGTCAGTGCATCGCATCGTCTTCCAGCATCCTCTTCCAAATCTGTCAGCACCTTTAGTCACACATCAATTGGAGTAACACAACAACAGTTTGCCTTTGGTCAGGTATGAAAGTTTTATGAGAATGTAGCCAAATAATTGCTTCTAAGCTGTGCTAAAATATGGTTAACAAAGTATTATAGTTGGTGTTATACAGAGAACATTAATTTTGCTAGTTTGTATTGTTACAAATACTGCGGAACGGCTGAAAATTACTGTAACCCAGAGACATCATTTCACTGGGTATTTTCTAAAGCCTGTCACTGAGTGAATAAGTCTGTGACTTTCATTAAGTCAGAAGATTTTATTGGTGATCTATAGTAATATTTTCAGAACTGCTTAGCAGTGATCTATTTCTGCCCCCATTTAAAGGAATGGACATGATAAGATTATACAACTATGAGCTCTTCTGAAAATCTTACTGTAGAGCTAGATGTAAAGGCTCAGGTACATTCTTAGCACTTAAGTCTTTTGACCTCACTAAAAACTATGCATGTGTTTTCAAGGTTTGACCTATTCAAATTAGAGATAAAAAGGTTTCTTGGGTTTCTCTTTGTTATTTACCATACTGGCATTTTACCCACTGTAGCTCTGTGTGTCTGGAGCAGTTAGAAGCTTTCAAATTTGAAGCAAAGACAAGGCAAGAGGTGTTTCTTAGCATCCTTAAAAGGAAATACTTTTAAAGCAGTTTGCAAAAGCATAACATTTCAAAAATATTTTCTCTAAGAAGAGATCTACTTAGTAATAATTAAAAAAAAAATTCTGGATTTACTTTTAAGGTGAGAACTGGTCTTTTTTTTGTCCAGTCGATGTAGTTGCGGTATATATTCAACTCAAATTTGTCTGTTTTCATAAGTGAACTTCCAAACTCTGCCAATATTTAACTCGGTGACTTCTCACACAATTAGCAACAAGCTGTTATTCCACTTATGCCCTTTTTTTGCTTTTGTTTCTTTTTCCTTGATCATTATAAAATACTGATAATAACTGTCTTGGAATGCACTTATGCTTATTACCTTAGATCTTTCTCTTTTTGCAGAGGTCTAATGGATTTTTTTAAGCAAGACCAAAATGGGCAATGAAATAATGTGTCTTAGAAAATAATGTGTATTTAGAAAATAAGGGCGAACATGTTGTAGAACCACATTTTTAGTTTTTGCCAAAACTGCTAGCACAGGTCGTAACATTTTGTTTGCAGATGAGTAATTTGAGGCCTGCCTTTCTCTTCATGTGTCTATATATTCCTATTTGTAGGATATGTGCTGGGTTTGTGGGTTTCAGCAGTTATAAAAGCATAATATTTCTTATTGCTGTAAAAGATCATTTTGTTTTTGTGCTGAAATTTCAGAGATGAAAATGGGAACTACACAGAACAAATTCTACAGTTCACCAGAATCTTTTTAATTTGTACTTGCATTTTAAATATTGCACTGTATCCTAAACAGTGTATCACTTAGTTGCTAAACACTGGACAGTTTGTTCCACTGTATTTTTTTTTTTGTTGTGGAGACAGCTTATTTAGTCATCTTGCCATTTTGAGACTTGAAAAAGCTGAGCTTTCTGAGGGCCCATTGTAGTGGTAAATCATGGGTCTTCTAGAATGTAACTGGTGTGTATTTGTACTGTTGGTGTAATTTCTATTAATCTCTGATTTACTTTATAAAATTCTTGAATTTAGGAGGAATTGAGATGTCTGATATTTCACCACTTACGAGTTTAAACTTGAAAAAGGATGTGTAGAGCTGAATTTTAGTTGGCTTTTTTGCTTTTTTCCTCCATTTGTTAAAGCTTTCAGTAAATATTGACTGGTTTTTTTTGTTTGTTTGTTTGTTTGGTTTTTTTAATGTATGTGGCACAGAAAAAAGCTATGAACCAGACATCACCAGTTTCTGCATTGAAGACGCAGGATAATTTGAGACAGCCTCAGCTAACAAGTCTTCTGAGCAACACACTATCAGGTCAACTAAGGTCTTTTTAAAATAATTTTCTTAATTTTCTCCAGCAACAGAAAGTGGTTCTTCTTCAGAGTGTCAGACTTGCATTGATGGCTCATGCTGATAGGGTCCTAAAGGTTATCAGAATTTTATTTTTAAAAGAAAGCAAGCTAAATTTTTCAGTATCGAATGTGTGCTTTTATTTTTCCCTACCATGGCACTTCATTTTGTAGAGTGAAAAGTTGAATCTCCACAATAAGCAGTTAATCCTTCCCTCTACAAAACGCAGAATTGTACTTTCTTTCCTTTTTCTTATTTTTTTTTAAGCTTAGGAAAATAGAAATAAGTAATTTTCAAAATATGGACATCTGCTAAAAATTCTCTGAAACTTCTAGACCCTCTCTTGTGATGGCTGCTTCAGATACAGAGGAAAGAAAAATAGAGATTACAAGGCTGTGTGAAGGCTGTCATCACTCGATTTATTTTTGAATGTGTCACTTTCGGTTAGAATTGTTCATGGCAAAATACACCATGCTACTAAAAGAACAAACCCAATATATTCAAAGCAAACAGAAAAATGCAGTAACCTTCATGTTCTCTTTGTACATAAGTACGCCTCTTGAATAAGGCCCCATAATCTACTTGCCTTTTTTTTTTCCTTGTGTACTGTTACGCGCAAGCTGTCCAGGCAATTCTCTACAATCAGCACAGAATGATTTTTTGGGGGCGGGGGGGAAATTATTATTTGTGTAGGTTGTAATGTAGCATGGCTGTTAAGATGCTGTTTGAATTCCTGAGCAAGGCAATTTAAAGAAGTCTGCCCATCTAGAAAATCTAGAAAAGAAAATTATGATGCCTGCTGTCTAAATACTTTCAGGAGCTCTAGAAAAATTTGGTTTATATGCTTGAGAGAGGATTAGTATTGAAAAGCTTGATAAAATGTACTGTATGCTTTTCAGTAAATTATTGAGACACTATACTTATGGTACTTGAATTTCTTCTTGCATTGCAGTACTATGGTAGGACATGGTTTATATCTGAGGATTTTTGTAGCTTGCAGCACAAAATATCAGTCCTGTTTCATTTTTATGAGCCAGTTTCCCCACAGGGTAGTTGCACTAATGCTTTGAAGCATATGAGACATGTATCTTTCTCCTAAAAGCTAAAAACTCAAGTAAAATGATCAGGATAGGTACTTGAAATTATTCTGTTCTTGCTTAGGATGACAGTCTTTTTAACATGTTTTTTGTAGGACAGGACTCTGGAGGAAAAATCATACAGCAATCTCTAGGAACAGCACAGCCCCAAGAAAAAGTAATAGGATCATCATCAGTTCAACAGAGTATACAGGTAAATAATACTTTCATTTATATGTTTCCCTTTCCCTTAAAATTTTAGTGAAGTTAGGGGTGTTTCAACTTCATATTGATAATTTAGGAGTCCTTGCAGGTTTTTTTAGAGTGTATGAAGTCACTCAAGCTTGTCAAATTCTACCTTGACATAGTAAATGTCGAATATTTCGCAAATTGATATTCTGAATGCTGCTTTGATATTTAATTCAGTAAGTGGAGTCTTGACTGTACTGTTCCCTGGAGATAATTTCGTATGACATAGCAATTCTTCAATGAGTTGGACATAAGTTAGACCTATTCTTACCATTACTTCTTACAAACTCAGCTATTCTCTAGCTGATTGTCAGGGGATGGTTTGTGAGAAGTAGCAGAAAAATTCCATCTGGTCTTTGTCTGTTTTATTCTTCACTGCATTGTCTTCTTCCTTTTTTTTTTTTTTTTTAACCACCAAAAGTTCTCCTATATATGGTAACTATGTACAAAATTTTAACACTACGTCCAGGGTTTGGGGCTGGAAGGGGAGGCCAGCTTTTTTGGAGAGGGAATAGAAGAATTTCTGGAGGGAGGAGACAATTGTTACATTCATGGGCTGAGTAGGTGAGGACAAGAAGCGAGGGTTTGATGTAGGCTTGAAAGTGTGGGCTTCATTCTGGATGGAACTAAACTACAAAATCACAGAAGAAAACAAGGCAGGAGCTGATTTAAAATGTTTGTTCCTTGCTGTAAATGTATTCGTCAGTGTAGTTATGACATGAATGTTTTTCCCTGTCTTACTGATGTACAAGTAGAGCAGAAGATACTCACAGTAGTGCTCAATTATGAGTTCAGCCTGGTTTTGTAGTTGTTGGTCAGATGTTCATTCTCCTGTGGTGGTGAATACTTTTTATGCTCTGATGCTAGACTCTTTTTGGCCAGCAAGTACCATTACAGTGTGCCTGCTTCACGCTGCTCCTACTTTGCTGAGAAGGATGTTCTGTACCACATTCTTTTTTATTCCTTCTAACCAAGTTGTAGTTCAAAAGAGCTTTCATGCAATCTTTTTTTTTAAATTATAAGTAACTTTTGCTCTGTGACCAATTTCATTAGTAAGACCAGTTGGCTAAAAAAACCCAACAACTTCATATTAAACAAAGACTGTGATCCAGAATGGCTTCTTTGGGAGAATACTTAGATTGCAGTAATGCCTGTCATACAGTAGGAACATAAGCCTTTACTGCCTCGGAAAGCCTCACATCTTAGGACAGTGTTCCCTTGAAAAATCTCGGCTTCATAAATGTCTGAGGAAAGGAAAAGATGATGTAGATCTACCTGATGGGTATATCTGTAGCATCGACACTGAAAGAGAATGTCTAGAACCACTTTCACTCCCCACCCAGCCACCATGGCTTTGGAGAATTTAAGGACACAACCTTAGCCTGTTTCCTGACAGATGCTCTAATCCATCAAAATCAGGCAAGGTGACATCAGCTGCGAAATGCAGAGACAGTTCTTGAGAGCGGATTTCTTTGGAAAAGTTTTAGTTGTATCTTTTCTTCTTTCCACCTCCTAAATTTGATAACCAACCTTTTTCCTAGTGAAGCATGTATGTGCACTACAGTGGAATTTGCCTACAAACAACATTTCAGACCTTTGGTTTATATAAGAGAAGTGACTTACCTATTTCATTGATACAGTGCCCTGTGAAAATAGGAGATAGTTTTAAGTGTTTATACTTATATGGTGGTTACACTTAGTATTGGTGATACACTTAATTGGCAGAAATAAATGCTGAAACTTAGGCTTTGCAAAAGAGGGGATATATTGTAATTTGTCTTCTGTTTTGAACTTAGGTGGATGGTCATTTAGTTGGACAGAAAAGGCCTGCTGCTAAACAGTTAACTAAAGGAGCTTTGTAAGTCCTTTTTCTTTTATAATTTTGTTGCAGATGTTTCATCTAACCTTCATTTCTTTCTAGTTTTTGTAAATGTGTAAACTTCTGTTAGAGTATGTGTTAATTATATGTTATTAATTTTCCTTGTAGTATTCTACAACAATTACAGAAGGATCAAGTGCATGCTGTGACACCAGATAAAAGTCGGTTTAGATCATTAAATGATGCAGTTCAGAGACTCCTTTCATACCATGTGTGCCAGGGATCACTGCCAACAGAGGAAGACTTAAGAAAAGGTAATTTTCTTTTTAAAAATTGGCAATAAGTTTGTAATCAATGTATTGAGAGAATTCTTTATGTAAGTTAGAGCAATAAGAAAGGGAACATTTTTTAAATTTGTGCAGGTTACTGAAGAACAGTGTTTGAAAGTATACTCTTGTCTTTCTAGTGGACAGTGAATTTGAATCTGTAGCTACACAGCTTCTGAAGAGGACACAGGCTATGCTGAACAAATACAGATGTTTGCTTATAGAAGATGCAATGGTAAGGTGTATAACGCAGGTACATTTTAAGTTTATAGGATGTGATTCAGTTTGTTAAAAAAGATACATCTACAGGAAGGTGAGAGCTAGCATTACAATTCATTTCATTGATACTATTTATCACCTTAACAAAGGTGATAAATATATACATGAAGGTTTTAGAGGTACATATGTATAGCCAGTGTACTTGTTATTGCACCAGCAATCTCAGTGGCCAACCTGCATTTTTAAGTGTATGCACACATCTTAAAATTGGTGAAATGGCTTGAGTTTGTATTTCATGTGCTGCCTAAGTAAGGGTACTGTTACATGTAAGTTCCATAAAAGTTGAAGACACATGAACTTCTGCTCTCTGCTTATGCTTTGCTTTTGTGCTGAGCAGGCTGTGGTAATCAGGCAGGTGATTTCTGTATATTTCTGTGGGTGATAGAGCCTGAAAGAATGTTGAAAATCTCCATTCAGAGGTCTCCAGCCGTATTATAATTGGAGCCAAATCATATTACAATTCAGGAAATCATTACTTCTCCTTAGAAGCTAGGTGGAACCTCACATTTTTATCAGAAATGCTTGTGATTTAAGTGGTTTCACAATCCCAGGCATGAGTTAAAAAGAAAACTGACAAAGTTACTTTAAGAATGTAATTTACAAGCATCAGGAAATGTCATTGTGGCTTCAGACATGCTAGTTTTCAAGCCTGGAAAAGTTCTGAATTTCACTATAATAGACATTTAAGACAGGAATATGTAATATAAGTGTTAGAATTAATATGGTTTTGGAATCTAGCAGTCCCATTAAGAAAGATACTAACCATCAAATATTTGCAAGTAATTGCAGGTGCAAAGTGGGGTGGAGGTTAAAATCTTTTCTTTTACCAGCTGGTATGTTGTTTGTTAAATCCCATTCAGTCATTTTGAAGAGGTTATTCCCCACTGCGTTCAGGTTAGGAACTAGTTGCCTGTGTTGTGACTTAGTAGCCAGTGAACTTTCTTCTGTGATGGATGGATCCACCTGACTTGAAGGCATCGTTGGCAAAATGCAACTCAGCACCAACTAGTTAGAAGGATGGGAGAGAAGTGCAGGGAAGAAACAAGATGATAGGGTGGTCCCATTGCAAGATTTTTGCAAGATTTCTCTCTAAAAGAGAAAGATACTGTATGATGTAAAAAATTGTGGTGTACAATGGCAAACATCCTGCATCCTGAAAAGGTACAATTCTTAAAACTGGAATAGTAATTCCCTGTTTTAAAATCTTTAACAAATAAAATGTACCATAAAATGTGAATAATATTTTATGGTTGAGTTTCAGTAGTGGTTGGGGTCACAGTCAAGATTGTTGAAGATGTTGTGGTATTGTGAACATTCTCCACAAATACCTAACGAAAGACATTCTTTTTCTCTGAAGAGTAACTAAGCTATAAATGTTGTGGTACCAACATACGAGTGACTACAGAGATGGTTGTTTTTTTTCCTTTTCCTGCAGCGGATAAATCCCTCTGCAGAAATGGTTATGATTGATAGGATGTTTAACCAGGAAGAAAGGGCATCTCTGACCCGGGATAAGCGTCTTGCACTTGTGGATCCTGGTAAGTAATGGTTAACTTCTAAATCTTACAAAAGCAGTGGAAATACGGAGGGTTTAAAAATAGTTGTGGCCACAGTGAGGTAGTGATTGCTAGGGATTCCAGTAATTGAAATACTGAATAAGCAGTTGCAAGTTAAATTTTAATAACTCCCAAATTCAACAATCTAGAGACACTGTAAGGTTGAAGGTAGTTTTGGGGGAAAAAAGTATATTTGGTCTGTTCGGCAGAGAAATATTTCTGAGTTTCTTTTGACAATAGCCATGACTCCTGCATGGTCTCAATTCTAGTAGGGAAGAATCTGTGAGTTTGCTGGCAGTCAGGAAAAACACCACTGTATGAAGCGTGAATACTCTTGTTCATCTTAATGAAGTCCTGCTTTTGGAATGTCTTGGCCACTTAAATGGCAGCATGTTTAACTAGGCTGTTGTTGAATGTAGTAACTAGAAACACATTATTTTTGTGTAAGATAACAGTTACTATTTGTTCAAATGTTCTGCATAGTCTGCATATTTTAAAAGACACTCAGGGGATGTATTGGAGAAGGTATTAGTCCTCCAGACACCATATTTACATAGTTGGAATGCTGGGAAGTGCCATTAGTCTGGTTTTACAGTGCACATACGTGTGTAGTATGCTGATTAATTTGGTGATAATCTCCTACAGTGGACACAGCAGAACACTTAAGCATATGTACATCTCTCAAAGACATGAATCTGTAGGCTGTGGATGTTATTTGTATTTTAATACTCAGAAACTACATTGGGAGTGTCTGTTACTTTGATGTATAGGTAATTTAAGTAAAATGTTGCTACTTAATTTTCAGATGGTTATCAGGCCGACTTTTGTTGTTCTGCCAAACAATTTGATAAAACAGCTGAAGAAGCACAGTCTGGCAAAAGTGACCATCAGTCTAGCAAAACATTACCTTCTCGAAGTCAGACTACCAAAACCCAAGCCAGAGACCGACCAAAATCCAGCTCAGCAGAGTCCACAAATCACAGTAAACTTCCTCTAGTGCCTAACAACATTCTGACACCACAAGAAGGAATAGCTTCTACTAAAAAATCGGAGAGCCTCACTAAAGCTTTAAAGTTTGAAAAAGCTAATTGTTCTTCTGAGAGCCAATACGTGGCCCTTTCTGAAGAAAAGATGGCTGGGAAAGATCTTGCCAAGTCCACTGAGAACTCTTCGAGTTCTGAAGACTTGTCAAAAACTGTGTCAAGAGGCGGTCATGGAACACACAATAAAATATCAAGGAACACAGTTCAATCTTTCTCAAAGGTAACGTGTAATAATTCCCTCCAAGACAAAACTCTGAGGAGCTCTCCAAAGAATGAGGTTTTACATCCTGATAACAGGAAAGGCTCTGGTGAACCCCAGCAAGACTTACTGCTCAGTAAGAGTTTAGAAACTACATTTAAAAACATCCTGGAACTTAAAAAAGCTGGGAGACAGCCACAAAACGAGGCGACAAGTAGTGGCTCAGTTGAATTAGAATTTCCTAATTTTTCACCTATTGCTTCACAGGAAAACTGCCTGGAAAAATTTATTCCAGACCACAGTGAAGGTGTTGTAGAAACTGACTCTATTTTAGAAGCAGCTGTAAATAGTATCTTAGAGTGTTAATAGTTACAGTACCATGGACAAGTTATGTTTCTCTTAGCAGAAGCAAATGTGAATGACACCACAAGTACAGCCTGACATGCATTTAAGGTTAACCTTTCTAAACTAGATTCTGTTCTGTGTTTGAGAGCAATACTCATTGTGGTTACAGTGAGATAGCCAAGTAAAGTTAATCCTTGTTAGAATGCAGTCTGTTAGGGCCTTACTATTTCAAGTATTATTATGATAGTGCTTTTGATAATTGTACAGTACTGCAACACAACAAGGTTGCAGGTCGTTAGGCCCTATGTAATATGGTAATATACTGACAATCACAGTCATTTGAAAGGATATATTTATTAAGAAAATGTTTTTAAAAACTGATGGAAGCAACAATTCTCCCCTACCCTTCCACAAATCATCAAATTTTTAGTTTTTCTGGAAAACCCACTGTACCTCTATTCAGAAGTGATTATTTTCTTTGTTAATGAATCTGAGTTCTAGGATTCTTAAGTTGGAAGGATATCATCAGTGTGTTTACAAGGCTTCATAATTTAAAGTGCTTTTCTATTGCTTTCTGAGCAGAAACTAGTACTTGATGATATATTTGTAGTGGGTAACTTTAGTCTGTGGGATGGTATTATATGATCTTAGTCACAGTGGCATGATATGAAGTAATAAATGCTTGACTAAGGAAGGTAGAATGGGAGCCAGTAAATGGCAAAGTGTACAGGATGAGGCCATGATAGAGCCATGAATTTATATATATAATACATATATATGTTAACTCTTGAGGAAAAGATTTTGCATTTTATAATTGGATGTAGTCAGCCTTGAGTCTTTCTGAAGTGGTATAAATGTTTTTTTTAATTTGTTGGTTTTTTTAGACCAAGTGTCAAAAGCACTTTTATTTGAAAACTGTTATGGTATTTGTAGCTTATATTTTAAGAGGACATTAGCCTTACTCTGATTAAATTTAAAGGCCAGTGTTTGTTTTTTATTTTTTTTTTGCTTTTTGCTGTCAGAGAATGTTAAATCATCCACCGCAGCAGTCATAATCATCAAGATATGTACAGACCAAAGTTGATCAGCAATCCCATTGTTTAAACATATCGAAAAGTGTGTAATTATTAATTCATATTGTAGAGCCAAGTGAAAACCATTGCATGGTTTGTATTTGGCTTACCGTCATGTTGTTAAGATAGAATCTTATTATTTTATTTATTTATTTTAATCTATGACATCTTTTTTTTTTTTTTTCTTTTTTTGCTGCCCATGCTGCTTTTTCCTAGTTTACTTTGGTCATGAGTGCTTTTGTGCACATAAGTGCACTGACATTTGTCACGTGCGTGTAGTACATACGTCTGCTCAGGAGGATATAGCTTTTGTGGTTTCTAAGATATGCTCATATTCTCCCCCAGACCTTCTCCACAATTTCTTAGAAAAATTATCAGCCATTTTCCAGACTTGCTGATTACAGTTTTCATGATACAGAGGCTCATTGTGACAAGCTGTGGTTGTCAGTCAGATTGCCAGGAAAGAAAACAAAAGGTTTTGCTGTCATGTAATTCAGTCCATCTGAATAGTGCAGAAGAAGGCAGAATTAGATCCTTGTGACAGTAGAAAATTACAGTGCAACTCAGTACTGAGCTACAGTCCACTGTCTGACCACTAAAGGAAACCAATCTAGAAAGCAATGTGAGAAAGATGAACTTACTTAAAATTCATTTCCCCTTCAACGTGAATGGAAATACTGGTTTTGTATGTTACTTACTAATTGCCATTTAAAAAAAAATGTGCCAACTTTAAAGTACATGTTTGTAAAAACCCAACATTCCCAAGTGTTGTATAAAATATTCAAGGTAATAATAAGTATTGCCAGTTTTAAATTTTTAGTTAGGTGTCCATAGAATAGACTCTCAGGCGATGAGTTGTTTTCTTATTGGCAAAACTGACAATATAGTCTTCACCTATTGCCTTTTTAGATTTAATAATATGCTCATGGCTGTGTATCCTGATGTGTATTTTATTTTATCATTTTGGAAATTTAATTAATTGAACTATCTAGGAAGGAAGACAGTAAGTTACACAGCTGTATGTTAACTAGTTACATTTTTCTTCTATAGGGAAAAAAAAGTAAAGTTGCACATTCATTGATCCACTTGCTTTTTTTACCACCTCAAAATGGGTATGGGGTTTCCAGCCTCTCTACAGCAAATACATAATTGAACTATCAGGCTATGTGTCTTCTACTGGATCTCGTTTGGAGATCAGGGACAATGGCATATAAAAAGCGACAAATTACAAAAGGTAATAATCATGGTTGATTTGGTCAGACACATTTCTCTGAGCTACTTAAGAGAGGAACCCATTGAACAATCCTAGCAAGATTAATCTTAGATTGTTAGTGTTCTGTTGTTCACTCCTTTGAATTCAATTCTAAAGGAATTCTGGTACGTGGTGAAGCAGTAAATTAAAGAATTGTATTTTTGTTGTGCTTAAAAAAAAAAGTATGAATTTATTAATCATATGGGCTCAAGTCCAGCAAAGTATTGTGAATGTGCATGACTTCAAACATGTTTTCATTATTTTGCTGGATCAGCATTGTGATTTCAATGTTATTTAATACTGCCTAATATTAAAACAAATTTTAAACTGGCAATTAAGAAAACTATGTTCATTTTGAAGATTTTAGTATAATTTATCTGTTAGATTAGGGAGGCCTTACAGACTGACTTCACTTAAAGAGGATGTGTCACTTATTGTCAGTGTGGTATGGACTTTATTTGCTTAAATACCTTCATTTGTAAAGTATGTCTCACTTGAAATTGCTTTGTATACATTTTGTAAAAATATTTATAAAATGTTTTGTAAAAAAAAAAAAGTATAACAAATTGCAGTTTATTTTGTTATGTTGGATAAATACTGTTAAAAGACACAAGTCAGTAAATATATTGTTAATCCATGGATAGGAAATGTTTAGTTGGAGATTACAAATTGAAACAACCATTGCAATACAGCCAAAGATTTGGGAAAAACTATCTGTGATTGTCTTGATTTAACAAAGTTGAATGTTTACATTTCCAAAAGAGGATTGTTCTCAGTTTTAAGTAATATGGTTGCAAAATATTCTTAGTCCTGTGCTTTTTTTAATGCAGCCCTGCTGTAAGATATTTAACAGGCCAACTTTCCATACTCTTTATGAATCTTTCTGAACATACGCTGTTAGGATTTGGTTCATGTGGCATTATAACTACCTATAGTAATGCTGATCTCCAAATAACAAGATTGCGAATGGTCCTGCTCTTTTGTCATTAGAAATCTTGCCATGCTGAGGTTACTGAGACACACTCTTCTTTCTCCAGGACATTTTCACAAGGTAGAGGGGGCATCATCTTACTCATAACTCAGGGAGATGGAAGGCAAAAAGAGGGATTTTGTTAGTCAGCTGGCCACCTCATCCATGCTACATGTTTCAGAGTTGTGCCAGTTGTATTTGGTTATAGATAACAGTGTTTGCAGTATTTCCCATTCCTTCCTTGTGGCTGTGAGAAGATATTACAATTGCTGGTGATACAATGCTTCTTCCTACTGTTAGAGGGGTGATGAACCTTTTCTTACTGTGATTGAATTTTTCAGAAAGTATGCTGAGATTCTGATCTAGTAAAGCTCTTATGCTTGGAACTTCAACACTTTTATTTTTGGAGGCTATGAAAACGAAGGATTGGTGAAGTGCACTGCTTCTCAACTTGGAGTAGGGCCTGCAGTGTTAAAAGGTAGAAATCTTTTATGGTTAGTATTCATTATTTTGTCAATGAGACAAAATAAACATGCCTTTTGAATGCTTCCCATATGGATTCAGTCAGTAAAAAAATGAATAAAGTCAGTTATATATTATTTTAATCTCTGTTTGGGTTAGGATGGCTAAGCATCTTGGATTATTTTTCTCTTTATCATATCCCTGTAGAATTACCAGGCAAACTTTCTTGGTTGGGAAACATTTGATGTACAGTTTACTCTGCAGCTGTCTTCACTTTAGAATATCTTTTCATTACAAGAACGTGGTGTATTTTTTTAATTACCTTTCAATAGTATTTTTATGGTGGGGTTTATTAAGTTTATTCCAACATTCAGGGCAGAAATTTCTGAAGATTTGGGCATATGTGTTAATGCATAGCTTATTTAAGAAAGAACACCTTTCATTTTGAGGATCCATACAAAGAAAAAAAAATTGCTATAATAAGCTTGGCACAAGAAAAGGTATGTAATTTTAAACCTTAGAGAAATACCTCTTTTCTTCAGAAAGTGTTTTCTTTATAAGCCTTTGAATTTTTCCTTTAGAATTGTACACTTTCTTGGAGTTTTCACAACGATGTGTTTGTCAGACAGCTTCAAGAAATGCAAGAAATTGTCTTCATGACTTGGGGGTCAGCTGTCACTTTGGTTAAAGAAAGTCATTGCAGAAAATACACAAGTTCCCCTGAAGATCTGAACAGCAGCAGCTCTGGTGCACAGATACAATACACTGTATACAGATTTCAGATTGCAGTAGTGGTGGGTATACTGAATTACTTGTTTATAATTTATGGATCAGCATTTGTCTTTCTGTGCTACTAGTCTTGCAACTAGTCATTGTATTGGAAATTAAAAAAAAATGTATCCATAATAATGAGTTGCAATAGGTAAACACCAAGCAAGCTTGAGCAGGCTTGCTGTACTAGGGAAGAAAAAGATAAAAGGACACAAAGTATCCAGCTGAACCAGTATTTTTGGTGTAAAAGCAAAAGCCTCTGAAGTTGCCATGTTATGTGCTGAGCATAAAACCCTGCTTTATGTTTTTCTAGACTTGATACACAGTTTTGTGGGGAAAAACGTTTTACAAACGGAGGAACAAGCTAAATCAGAATGTAAGGCTCTTCTGTAGTATACTCTTTGCTCAGCCTCATATGCTTGCTTTTGTTTAGGTGGGTGCCATTGTTCCTGCAGATTACTAGCCTTCTGGAATGTAGTGCTCAGTCTTCACTGCTGCTTTTGCACTGCAGGATTTTTTTTGAGGAATTTCTTCCAATTTTTTTGATCCCCCATCCGCCCCGCTCCGAAAAGGAAATGATAGAATCATAGAATCATTTAGGTTGGAAAAGACCCTTAAGATCGAGTCCAGCTGTTAACCTAAGACTACCAAGTCAAATGAGGTGTTCTCATTTGAGGTGAATTGTTGCAACAATATTAATGAAACAACAGCAATTTTAGAATTCAGTGCTTTGAAGGGGAAGCAAGGTTAGTTAGTCCATGCTGATACATCTAGACAGCTTTTAATGTTTCAGTTAGCTTTTATGTATACATAGTTTTTCATTACATAGTGTAGTCATACTAGAAGCCAAATTTTCAGAATTATCCTGAACTCTTGGCTATACAAGTTCTTACTGTCGTATGTTTATTACAACTTGTGAAGATAGTAATGTTTCATTCTAATGAATTTACCAAACCAGGCATGTCCTGATAGAGCTCCACTGTCTCTGCATACCACTGAGTTGGAAGTAATGTAGACCTAACTCTGACATTCCTTTCTAGACGCCTGGCACTTAGGGCCTGATCCACAGTCTGTTGAATGAGTGGAAGGATGATTTTCAATTCAGGATTATGGTGGTAATACTTCTCTTTAAAAAATAAAAATAAAAAAAGCATGAAATTTATTTGATACGATATCCTTGGGTGGAAGGCGATGCAAGGACTCTCAGATTCTACAACGATGACCATCTCAGCACTTAGGTAGGTAGCATTATATCATTAATGGTGTTATTTTGGGTGGTGATTGAATAAAATGTTCTCATATAAGCTGCTATTTTTTTTCCTCTAAACATTATACACTTTTAATAACTACTGCAAAGTTCTGAAAATACAAAGCTTTACTCTGTCCTGTGAACTTTGACTCCAAATGTTCATACTGACATGTGAAACCACGTGCAAGTCATGGTGAGAAATTTTTACAAGTAGTTAGCGTTAGTAAGTGGTACAGTGGCTGGAATTATAAAAGTGAGCTAAAATAGTTGACATTTATATGAGGCTAAAATCCTGTCTGGATTACTGTGATCAAAACTAAAGTTCAGCAGCTGAAATTAAATTCAGAAATTACAAATTGTGAAATTTAATTGGAGAAGTACAAGGCTGAAATCATTAAAATAATGCATGACATTCCTGAGTTGCATCTCAGCAGTTGGATTCTCCTTGACTTCAAGCTTTAGGAATTACTTCAGAGATACTCAAAACTGCCAGCTTTTTGAAATTACCAGATGGTGCAGAAACAACACTGGAAAAAGGTGCTTGTTTTTTAAATTTTTCATATAACTTCTAGAGCTATGATCACAAATTATGCTGTTATTTTCGTGAGTGGATTCCATTTGCTGATGAGTCAGGCAGCTAATAGGCTTCAAGGGAGCTGCATGCAGAAAAATTCAGTTAGAAAATTTGGCCTAATTTGGCTTCACTGATTATCGTTGGAAGTCAAGAGGCTAACATTATAATTACGGGTATTTAGATGCTTTTCTTACATTGCGGCATTCAGCCACTGGGCCAGCAGTGACAAAAGACATACATAAATGTCTCTTTTGTTCTCTCAAGTACTTTTAAGTGCTGTGAACAGTAATACTTCTGCACTATTACTGAATTTGAATTTTAAAAAAAATTCAGTTGAATTTGAAGCTGATTTCATCTCAGAACTTCTTCCAGAGTCTCATTCCAAAATGCAATAATACACAGAAACTATATATTTGTTTTTAAATTTCCTAATAGATCTTTTAGGCTCTTTTTTTATCCATACTGTGGATGACATGTGTGGTGCATATCCTTTAAGTGAGCAGCAGCAGAAGATAACACTGCTGGAAACCTGCTGTAGTTCATTTCACAGCTTGTTATTCCTAGGTGTACCTGAGGCTGACAAATGGCAAACAGAATAAAAATGCATGTGGCTAATACTACTGAGGTTGAAAAATTCAATTTCACCTTGCTTTCAAGGTAAAATTAATCAGGGATCTGGAAGGCCCCTATTAACAGGGGCAAATAACAGACCAGTCTGCTGTGTCTGTGAAAGGTTGGATATCGAGTGTGCAGGAGCAGGGACTCGGAAACCTTTGTGTACAGAGAAGGAAATGGAGGTGAAGCTGAAGGGAGGTGAGGCTCCAAGGTTTGGAAGAGATGAGCAGGAAGGTAGGTAGGCGCGTGTGGGATGGATTTTGCAGGGACGTTTGAGATTTGAATGACTGAACTTGATTTTAAAAACACAGGATGCCTTGTATACACAGGAAGTTGTACAGGATTGTATCCATTTCTGTATTAGAACACATAATTAACATATTTTATGTTATTAAAACATACTGTGTTTTTTTCCCCTTGCACCTCTGTGGAAATACCTGGATGGTACTGGGTGAAGAATGAATTTAACATAATGAATGTTATACTTGGATGTAGATTTTTATGTCTTACTGTTGCAAGGATGGACTCAACACAACAGTGTGAAAGGTGGTTGTGAAAGAACATACCTAAGGTGCAAGGTCTGATTTTAAATTGAGCAAGAACATTACTAAAAATTGTGATTAATATCCAAAATATTGTGGAACTGGGGAAGTGTTTTCATGATACTGAATGAGCATCATTGGCAACATAATCCTTACCAAGAGGTAAGGAAGGCATGGAATCTATTTACTACTATGCTGTTTTTTTCTGAGGTTAAGAGTAGATTTTGAGTTGTTACTGAAAATGTATACAACCTTATGACACCTGTAATAATTAGTATTTAGTTTGTGAGAATGCATTGTGTTACTCATCTGTTAAGGAGGGCAATTTTAATTCTGTGTTAGCCAGTCTGAGAGTTAAAACTTACTTCCCAAGGAGTTGAACGCCTGCTTTTCCTAAAGTTGAATTACACCACGTTTGATCTGTAAAAGCCAAAAGAGAGGTGCCACCCTGGTCTGATTTTTTGTTGTTTTATCCTTTGGCAATCAAATTTGAAGCCCCTAAGGAAATAAGCATTCTCAGATACTTCTAGCCTTAAGTCACTTGGACCTGTTTCTGCAGCAGTGTTCTGTCAGGGACTGCCCAGTTTAATTCAGAGCCATTGTGATCAAGCAGGATCGTACAAATAATCATAACTGTGTATTTGTTGCTCCTGTTTTCCTTAAGTGAGATGTAATAACTTTTGGGGGAACTTAGGTTTATGTGTTAAATTTGTAAACTCTCTACCTAAGAGACTCCCTTTGCTATTTTCCTTGCAGATGTGTTTAGCATGTACCCCAAGCAGGATTAAGGTATTTTTCTTTCTTACCTGGCCAGTTTAGGAGAAATAAGTACTAATCTAGATACCAGGGAAAGATTATTGGTGACAGTGTAAACTGGAAATTCAGTTGTTTTTTTTAAAATTATTTTATTTATTTATTTTTATTTGTTTGTTTGTTTTGGTTTTGGTTTGGGTTTTTTTTTCATCTGCCATGCTCTCTCAGACCTGAAGGTGCTAATAGCGGTTTATGGCTACAACTCTGATACCAGCGTCCAGGCATTGAAAGGACGCGAGACTGAAGGTTGGAGTTAACCGTGCCACTAGTGGTGAGACTGGGTTAAGGGAGCCTCGAAGCGTTACAGGCAGATATAGATCTGTTTCTCTGGACTACAATCTAAAGGCAATATTTGACTTGAAATCCGGTTTTGTTGTGTATGGAGAGAAGAGGAGAAGAAGTGGACATAAATTGTTAAAGTGTGTTGTTTTTAAGAAGAGCCAAAAAATGGGGATTTTTGCTTGCTTCTTGCTTCCCCTCCTTCACTTAACAAGGCTGCAGGAGCTTTAGCATTGGTGAGCTGACAGTCTTCTGTAAAAGGTTTAAAAAAAAGAAAAGGGAGAGTGGAAAGCAGAATACTCAGCTTTGTGTGTGTGTGTCCATTCCAGAGGTAGTTCAGTAACATCAGGTTCTGTGCAAATAAACAGTAGGTTTCAATTGTCTGCTGCTAATTATCACCCAAATTTGATTTGCACGCTCTTCAAAGGGACTCATATCTTTCCATTTAGTTATTTGTTTCAGTGCGATGAATCTTTAATTCAAACCAAACGTGGGTCAGTTTCCAACTGGAATAAAAAATGTGAGGAATGTGTTTATCCGCGGTCATATCAGTGTCTCTCTTTAGTTTCATATATGTGGTGATTCATGGCCTCAGTGGGGAGGTGAATTTGTGTCAATCTGAATTGGCTTTGCCTGTTTGGCACGTTTGTAAAGGGTTTGGTCAGTTGTAAAAGGGCTTAAATAATTGTGCCTAATGGAACGGTTCTGGTGGGCTTTGGGTAACGAGGGGAAGTTTTAAAGTTATACAGATGTAACCAAATCTCATTGTGAGTACATTTTTTCCTTTGATATTATTTCCCTTATGCAACATCAGGTCAGTTGATCCTTTGCACACAGTTTTTTCTACTCCAGTAATTCTCTCTTTAATCTTTATAGGCAGGCCATTTGCTCCTCTGTAGTGATGTAGCCTACAGTGTGTGAGGGCATTGAAATAATGGTTGCATGCTTTTCCTCCACCAAAAGCATCAACTACAAACTATAGGCCTATAATGTCTGATGCAGTGATCAACTAAGTAATGTCCAGCACTGCCTTAGAAATCTTGCAGTGCTGTGTCATCTGGACATTGTCCTGGGCAACCAGCTGTAGGTGACCCTGCTTGAGCAGGGGTGTTGGACAAGATGACCTCCACTGGTCCCTTCCAACCTCAACCATTCTGTGATTCTGTGCCAATAATATTCAACAAAAATTGTGAAGAAAGGATATTTAAGCGTGCAATACTAAATGTAACTTTAGTTTCACTGACTGCAGTTTTGAATTGAACTTTTTGGGGTCACACATTTGATGGGTGTATTGAAAAATACATTGGCTTCAGTTCTTCATGACCTAGAAAGAGAATTATATCATCAGAAACATGTTAAAAGATTGTTACCAGTCAAATGCTTAGTATTTTAGAAAGAACAGGTGCCTGTATGATTATTTATCCTGCTTAAGGGAACATATTTTTAATTTTTCTGCTCTCATGGATTAAGTGCAGAGAACATGTTAGCACTGCCCTGTGCACATTGTCACACAGTGCATTCATGTGCTTACACACACTCGCCACATTCCTACCTTTTGGACCTGCAATTATCCTTGGCTGTCAGCGTTTTAACTACATGACTGCCTGCTCTTCTTCCACGGACGCCTGTCTCAGTGCGCAAGACAGCACAGGTGGGTACCTTGTACTGTAGTCAGGTCTGTCTAAAGGCTTGTCTGTGTGCTACACAAAAGTTACACCAAGCCTAATGAGGCCAAAGCCCTGTCTGAACAGCATCTCCATTTCCTAGGTAAGAGTCTGTCCCCTAGCAAAATGCTTAGCATCAATTCCCACTTCCTCAGCCTCCTCCAAGAGCCAAATTTCCTCCTCTCGTTGACTCTGCAGGGAAGAGAGCATCGATCTCCCAGACCCCTGGATACATCCCAGGTACAGATACCAGATCCCAGTACTGGTCTCTGTGAAGCCAAAATAGCAACTGGCAGTGAAGTGCGTGTCATCTTCAGCAGAGCTGGCTCTTGAGTAGTTATCAAATGCCACAGCTATCGATCCGCTGTTGGGGAGTCTGCTATATGCTATAGCTCCTAACTCCAGGCAGGCAGTCATAAAGCGTTGGATGGATGGAGTGAGTGCTCTTCATTTTAACAGGCCTTGCCTGTTTTCACCATTAAAAATACTCAATGTCCATCCTCACCCACAGTCTCTGTTACCTAGTCTGTTACCCACTGCTGCAGTAGCTGCCAGCTTCCCCCTTGAGAACAGTCTTGATCTCTCCCTTCAGCTCATGGTGAAAGCAGTGCTGGCATGAGCACAGATGGCAAACTTAGAAGGTCCTTGTTCAGACATATGAGCCTCTGCTTTTTCTGCACCTTGAAATCAGTCCTTGTGATAAAAATTTATTATTTATTTAGTGCCTTTGTGCTGTAATGGATCCAGCCAAAGAGCAATCTGCCATCCAGCTGGCTAGGCACTTAACAGCCACAGCAGGGCAAAGGGTAAATCCCATCAGTGAACTGCTGCCTATAAAGGTGGTAACGAAATCGTTAGCTAGCCCTGGTAATGGGTAATGGCTATTTACCATTGCATGTACTTTTGGTACAGATTGTTGTAAAAAATTGTATTCAAGACTGCGCACTCCTGTTTCCTCTTCTGCTTGTAGGAACGTGTAGACCTTCCAGGGTCAGTGTCCTCACAACCCAGGGGCATGCAGTGCCGGCTGGGTGCAGAGGTTAGAGCCTACCTTAGTTGTTGGGATGCTTGACTGCACTGAGCCTGATGCAGGGGTCTGGCCTCCTTCACCCTCAGCCAGGTGAGTGGGTTTAGGCTTAAATCACTTGTACCTCTGGATAACGAGTTTTGAGGAGTGTTGGGTTTTTTTTAATTCTTATTTTCCCAAGAGAAGGAAGCAGGAATTGGGAGCAGGTAGACAATAGAATCTGGGTAAAAGCTAAAATTTGCTCTGCAGACCCATTTTTTCTGCATTTTGACTACTCTTCAGAAAGAAATAGCATGTATAGGTTCTGTAAGCACAGACACAATAGTACTGCAAAGTGTGAATTTCTCCCAGCTGTCTTAATGGGGTGTTGATTTTAAACCTAATTTCACTGCTGCTTGCTATGCAATTAACACCCAGTTAATACATTTGGTTAGTTCAGCTGTGTGGTACCATACTTTGTGTTGGGTGTCAGTATGGACACTTCAATCAAAACATCCGTTTAAGATAAGTGAGTAGTCAAAAAGCAAACAAAATCTGAGGAAGCAGGAATAAGCCAGGAAAAGCTGATAATATTGTAATTCTATTAAAATTAATTTGAATGAAGCATTAATTTCTGTTATGCTGAAAAAAACATAGCAAAAAGAGAAAGCTGAGAGACAGGAAATTAAAAAAATGTTTCTGTGGGATTACAAAGGTATCAAGTAAAAGGGAGCCTGGTGAAATAGTGGCTGACGCAGAGAAGGTGAATTGGATACCTCCATGTAAACTTGAAATACAGCAGAACAGGACAGCTAATGAAACAAAGATAAGCATCAAATGAGGCAAAACCCCCTTTTATTAAGAATATAACTGTTCCAGAATAATAACAGATTAGTAGTTACTGTCTTGTGTAACAGCAGTGGTATTTACTGGTACAAGGTTTTGAAACCTGGAGTGCAGTGAGATGAAAAAAACCACCCTGATTGAGGACTCCCTGCACTTTTTAATGAGAAAACAATTTGTAAAAGTTATACCTTTCAGGGCAGTTTAAGATCTGACCATTCCTTCTCAGCAGTGATCTCTTAAGTTGCTTCTCTGAATCTCTTGTAAATTTAATGGTGTTTTATACTAATAAAACAAAACCAGGGTTTTTAACTACTTATGATAGATCAGGTGGAACAGGAAACTATTACCAAAAATTCTGGAGCTTTCTGGGCTGGGGAAGGGGTATTTCTCTGGATTTAAAATTTCTGTATTTTATCCATTCTTGGTGACTGCGGTTTGCACATCAGTTTCATGATTCTCCACGAGGTGGAGGAAGCAGTTTATGCTTCGGCGTGTGCCGGGATGTGGGCTCCGGCGTGGAGAAGCAGCTGTGGGGTGGCTGTGCAGCTGTGCAGGGCTCCTGCTCCCCTCCTCTCCCACCGGGCAGCCCCCCACACCGCCCAGCCTGTCAGGCTGCACAGGGGGAGGCTGCAAGGACAGGCTCTGAAGGTTTCTTGCTGGTTTGCTCTTTCTAAAAACCGTAACAGGGATTTCAATATTGTAGTTCATCAGGAAGTCTTCAAGGGCTTTGTGAAGGATGCTGACATGATCATGTCTGCTTTTCTGTTGGAGAAGCTTAGTCCCACAGCTGTGCAATGCCTGTCCTGTGGTCATACAGCAAGGCAGTGGCCGGGCTGGCAGGTAAACCTGGTTCTCTGAGATTCAGCGTGCCACAGTGTGTTCACTGCTAGAGGTCAATTTCACTGTAAAATTGGTGTTCTTTATGGATAAAATACAAGTAGGAAAAATAACAGCTGATGTCTGTAATTAAAATATTGTAACCTATACTAGGTTTCTGCTAAGGGCTCTGATTTTGTGAATACTGTTTCAGATTTTCTGTTCACTGTAGTGGCATTTGGAAGGACTTACCTTGCACAATTAGCCCCAAGCTTGTGTGTCTCAGAGTCCTGTGTTTTCAGTCTTTGCAGCTCCTAAAAATCAAAATGCATGCAATTTGCAATTTCCTTTCCTTGTCTTAAACCCTGTCGTCTGATTGATTTTTATTTTTGCCTATGATGAAACAGATCAGCCCCAAATAGAAAATATTGGTTAGTTGTAAAATTCAGTTTGGTTAATTTCTGTTGAAAAAAGATCTCTGTTAATACTCATGTACGCACAATACAGCACTGCTTCTGTTTTAGCTGGTCATCTTATGGCAAATCATGTGAGTTATTTTTCAAGGTGTTGAAGTGTGTTTGCAGTGGTGCTAAGGTTGTTTCTGAGTTGCACAGGGCTAACTCGATTGTATCAAGATTAAAAGCCATTGGAATGGGATGTTATTACGGTGGTTTACAATAAGCGAACACAGGAGTAGAACTGTAGACTGAAACAGTAAATTGCTTGGAAAGAAGGCTGGAAAGGGGTCTTGAGGAGCCATATCATCCTCCATACATGATCCTCTATGCCTATACCATTCTTGGCAGACGTTTGTCTAAGGTTGCAGTTACGAGCTTACACAAAAGGTCATTTTGCTTCCCTTTAGCCCAAACATTTTCTCTGAGCTGCTTATTTCTGTGTTCCCACAAGCATTGTCTTGCCACAAATCAAGCATCTCTGAGCTGTAGTGTGACCTTAGAAAGAAGTGGGAGGTGAGGAAGGTAAATGGTAGACTTGATAAATGGTGTTGCCAGCAGGGAAAATGTCCATGAATGTGTTCTTAAATGTACAAAGGAGTGTATTTTACAATGTCCCAAAGCTTTTATTTTCTGGAGGCAAGGGCAGACAGTTGTTTGGTTGGTTAGCTGATGGTTTCTTTTTTTTTTTTTTTTAGTTTACTGGTATTATTTGTGCCAGTTCCTTAAAGGAAATAAACAACAATTTTTATTTTTGCCAAAATACGTGAGAGCTTCTTCCAACATAGCTCTGTCAGTTAGGGCGATAATTTCTTCTTCCTTCTGATTGAAATACCTGTGGTAGTAACTCCTCTAGCTCATAGCCAGGACTTTGAGATTTCTAACAGCTTGGATATGTGATCTGTACTTCAAGTGAGGTTTGGTCTCTTTCATTATGTATGTTAGCTTGTGACAAACTAAATAATGTTAACATAAGCTTTACTGAAAGAGTTTTACAGGAGTCAAGCTTTGCTAGCTTCTGTGACAGCTAAAAGAATTACATTTTGTTACTGAATACTCAGTTGATTAGTGGCAATCTGTTAGTGTGGTCAGTCACTCAGATGACCAAGCCCCAGTTTGTCTCTGGAGGCTTAAAATTCAGGTGACTGTGGTTATGATTAATAGAATCTTAGCTTTAACGAATCATTGTGCTTCAGTAACATGGAAATTTAATAGTAATGTGCTTTCTCTGGGTGGAGGGGTAAATACATGGGAACACCCTCCAAACTACTCGAAGAAAAATGCATTTATCCTGAAGAACATAACCTTGGCCAGAGAAACCTGATCTCCGGAGCTGTGCTAAATTATTTGAGTTAGCTGTCCCAGAAGAGGCAAAACTTAGAGACCTGAAAGAATATGTTGGCTTTGCAATTGTATTATTGATACAGGAGTCAAGTTGGGCGATACCTACATGGGAGGTAGGTCACGTTTAGCAAGATGGGACAGCAGTTGCCTTAAAGCTTCACTCTGTTTTCTGTCTGGGTGGGAAGGGGAGGGACTGCCTCAAATTCTCCAGCAACAGCAGGTTCAGAGCAAAAACCAATGGGGACCTGCAGAGAAAGCTCCGATGGCTTCCCTTACAGGGTTGGGCTGGAGTGAGGACCAGCATGTTGGTCTGGTCCTTGCTCTCCTTGGCGAGGGATGGCTCCTTGCCGATCCATGCCCAGGGCTGGGAACACCTGCAGTGCCTCTCAGTAGGTGCCCTCGGCGCTTCTTAAAGCCACCCAGCAGCCTCCAGCACGCATGACCTGGGATGTTGCTCTCGCTCCACTGCCAGTGACCTGTGTGGGAGAGGTGTTGCCATCTCTGCTGCACTAATGACTGTCCCTCCAGCCCTGTTGTCATGGTCAATTGATATAAAATGAGGCAATAACAAGCAGTAGGAATCAAATTTTACTGGCGTAGTTCAGAACTCCAGCAGATAAAAGCGAGTGTGAAATGAACGCTGTCTCCTTCTTTTGGAGTGATGGCTTTAGTAGCTCAAACTGGGACCAGTCTCCCAATACAGGAAGATCTGTGTCTTAAAGCTTGCAACAGCATTTCTTTCCTGTCTAATTCATTATCCCGATTGCTAGTTCCCTTCAACACAAAGGTGCTATCATTTCTAATCTTTTAAAAATCTTTATCAGGCCTTCTTTTATTTGCTGGTGGCTCAGGCTGACTGAAAAAAAAAAATCTATAAAACATGTGGTGAAGTGAAAAATACACCAAAATTTCACTTCAATGCTCTGGCCAAATCTCTAGCCAAATCTGTCTTATGGGAGTTACTACTCCGGCCTGCTGTGTGCTGGAGAGCCATTTTTCTCATCTTCACTTGTGCTGCAAAGTTATGCTTCCTCTTATGCTGAGGCCAAACACATCCCAAGAAAAAACTGCTTGGTTTGCCAAACATGCAGCTGATGACACATGTATTTATGCTCCCTGGCAAACCAAGTTAAACAAACAGGGACTAAGTTGGGCAGACGTTATAGGAGGTAATACTTCATTGTAACTTGACTATGAGCAGCTTATTCTTCTTTCCAATTATGGCATCCCTACGCATCACTTTCCCAAGAGAGGAGTATTCTCGGGGAAAAAAATTATGGCATATAAAGTCTTGAAAGTGTAGTAACTGTACAGTAGGGGACAGTAGCTGCAATGAAGGGTCTGAGCACATCTGTCTCATTTTGTTTAAAGCATGGTTGTTTCCACCTCAGATATTAAACTGTTAAATTAATTCCTGAAAACTCAGTCACTTGGTTCTCAGTGTGCCTGAATTCAAGCCATGTTTCAGTAACATCAGGTTCTGTGCAAATAAACAGTAGGTTTCAATTGTCTGCTGCTAATTATCACCCAAATTTGATTTGCACGCTCTTCAAAGGGACTCATATCTTTCCATTTAGTTATTTGTTTCAGTGCGATGAATCTTTAATTCAAACCAAACGTGGGTCAGTTTCCAACTGGAATAAAAAATGTGAGGAATGTGTTTATCCGCGGTCATATCAGTGTCTCTCTTTAGTTTCATATATATGGTGATTCATGGCCTCAGTGGGGAGGTGAATTTGTGTCAATCTGTGAATTGGCTTTGCCTGTTTGGCATGTTTGTAAAGGGTTTGGTCAGTTGTAGAAGGGCTTAAATAATTGTGCCTAATGGAATGGTTCTGGTGGGCTTTCGAATAAGGAGTGCAAGTCCTGAAGTTACACAGGCACAGAAAAATCTCGTTAAGACTTCAATTCCCATCCTACCTATAAAAAGATGTCTATGTGAGGATGAAATGGAGAGATGGGATAACACTATCTAGACTCTTTTCTACTGCATTGAATCTGAACTTAAAAATGTGTATATTATATTTTACCCAGGCTCCTTGGTTGTCACCGTGACCCTCTGCCATGTGCACAGCCATAAAATTTCAGTCACAGAACCGAAGGAATTGTGGACATTTTTCTTTTTAAAATAAAAAGAAAGCACCAAATGCAAGGAAGAGGGCTATAGCAACAATAAAATTTCATCGTAATAAGTACCACATGTGATCACAATTTACGAAGCAGACAATAAAGACTAATTTAAAAAGAGAAATCCTTCTATTCTCTTTCATGTGGCTGAAGGCAGCATCGTTTCTGGCTGTGTTTACTGGAGATTTATTCAAAGATTTAACACCCCCTTCTGTTTTTCTTCTCCTGGAAGCTCAGAGGAGGATACTTTATTAACTTGCTATTCTTTAGATTCACATCTGACCTCTGTTTTCTTTTAATGTGGAGGTAGTTGGTAAAAGTTTTGGGTTTTTTTCTTTAAAGAACACTTTCAAGATATTTCTGTAGTATGATGTAGCATTTCCTGCATTTATTTATTTTTTTCTAGTGACTGTAATAGATGGACTTTCTTTTAGATAAGTCCATGAATACTGTAAAACCCCTCCTCAAATTCTGTGTGTTGTCTTTTGATACTTTCAAGACAGGTTATTTAATGCCTCAGCAAAAGAAGAACCTATTTTGGTTTGGTGCCCAAACAATCAGCTAAGTCTGAACTGATGACCTAATGTAAAAATATTTGCTGCTGTCAGTGGAGGAAAGATTTCAACTTTATGACAAATATTTCTTAAACCTCACTGTTTTGGGCTTCTGTCAGTCACAGTTAAAATCAGGGTCCTTCTGAAGTGAAGCTGTGTTTACAAAATCAATATCATATGTATTTTTACTGCGGCTGTATCTATAAGGTGCATCTCAACAGGGTTTGATACAGGGTATTCTTCTTTGCCAAATGGAAACTTTTCTGTTTGTCTAGATCAGTGTTTCTGGATTCCAGTGCTATGTGACTGGTTAATAATCTCCATAATATTTTTTCAGTTTATTTTCAGTCCTGCCAAATCCAATCCAAATAGTTGTATGTTTTCTTCCTGCAATGGAGGCAGAGTTTGCACTGGTAGAATTGGTACAACATACAAGACACATTAGGATGTATAGGATAGAAATTTTACGTTTGTATTGTCTCAACATTTGTTGGCGAAGGCAGGGGATCTTACGTAACAAAAACAAAAGTAATAATAGGCTTAGGAACAAGTACTTGCCTGTCCCAATAGGAGTGGGATAAATCTTAAGGTAGGCACGTTCAGATTTGTAGATGTATTTCATGTAAATTCTGTGGGTGTTTTGTAAGATTTGGTTGTGATATATGTAGGCACCTCTTCTTTCCTCCTGTCTGTGGCTATTCTGCTCAGGTGATGAACAGCAACATGAGAAAGACTTTGCCTTTTTATATTCTCAGGGACTTCAGATAATATCTAAAATTATTTGTCTCTGTTAGAGTGAAGCCCTAAAGGAATGGTCACCTCTGTGCAGAGATTTTGAGAGTGGATGGTGGTTGGCTCTCTTCAGTTCTTCAGGGGTTTAGCCATAATCTTCATAGTAGTTGGAGCTCACTTTAGTAAAACCTGAGCATTCACCTTTTTAAGGAACTTCTGTCTGCAGGTTAGCTGCCTGGAGCAATGTTTATCCATACGAAGCACGATACCATTGCTAAAACATCTTGGAATCATGCTGTTTTGTGGAAGGGTCTCTGTTCCCATTCTCGTTCTGCCAAAGACTCTGAGTTGAGACTCTGGGAACTTGTGAATGTGATGGATGCTGTTTGAAATAACCAGTTCTGAATTAACACATGGGCTTTCTGTTGAGCCATTGCATAGCAATAACTGGTATCCTTCAGGATTTGCATTCCACTCATTTGTTGCACAGTTCTCCATAGTCTAGAATTTCTCTTTGAATTGAAAATTCAGAGAAAACAAGGGCTTGAAGATGGGTTGCAACTCATATACCTTCCCAGGTAAGGGAAAAGATATGGGAGAACCTCCTGATGACACAATTTTCTGACTTTCAGGTCATTTCTTGTGTATCTGGGTCTAAGTGCAACCATTTCTGTGGGAACAATTCGGAGCTCTGGTCCTTCATTTTAATTCCTTCCAAAAGGAGGAGAGTGATCTGAAGTTCTCTTCCAGCTAGGTAGTATAGTGTAAGTGGATTTTAAAGTAAAGATACATTTTTTAAGCTATGTTTACTTTAAAATTCTTTAGCTTCAGAAATGGGTCTTTTTCTTTTTCTTTTTTTTTTTTTTTTTTTTTTTTTTTTTTTTTTTTTTGAGGTACCGGACTGCTTGAATTTTTCTCAATGTTTGCTGTTTGTAGTATCATGGAGGAGGAAGCTTTCCCACTCTGTAGCCTTTCACTCACTCTTTCTGTCTGTCTGTGATCCCTTTCTCTTAGAAAGCTTTTTAACTGAAGTGGTCTTTTGATGTCTAGTTTTTTAGCCAGCTTTGTTACTTTGGCCAGGAGCCTTATGTTGTTGACTCATCACTTATAAAGAAGATACTTAACTGCAAACACCCTGATGCATTCTTGGTAATTCAACACATAGCCTTCTATTTACATAGATCAGTTCAGTTGTAGAGGAAATTCTTAAAATTTTCCAGACTGGACAAGAAACTAAAATAATACTTTGCTTTGCATATCTAGGAACTTTAGTTCATTGACTAGTTCAGTCTAGAATAGTTTGCATCCCTACTGCATATTATTGCTCATAAACCGGTAACACAGACAGTCTGTGTGTGTCAGAGCTTGTGTCCCCAGCTTTGTGCTGGACACTTGCACCTGGACTATCTGAGACTCAAATTGCCTTTATGTATGTAGGAATCTACTTTACAAGTATTTGTTTATTTCTGCTTTTGGTTCAGCAAGTGTGTTAAAGCAAAGTGAAGTATTACTTTAGGTTCTTCTCCAGTCCTAAAGTAATTTGAGTTGTTTATATAATTACAGTCAGAAAATAAGTATCAAGTGAAGAAATGTGGAGAAAAACAGCTCAATTATATATGATTTTAAATAGGTTTTCCAAAAAATACTACTTGGTACAGCTCAGTCCTGAATTGAGAATGGGGAGAAATTCACTGACCTCCATAAACCTTCAATGGGGCATGGCAGAAATAAGCTCTGTGGAGAACAAAGACAGACATTCTATCCACTAAAATTTCTCTAGTATATCCTAGCTAATCTTTACACCTGAGGAGTTTGGGGGCTGATGTGACCCCCCACGCTGCTTTCACACCTAGGTAACTTTATTAATTTCATCAGGGTGAGGTCAGGAAATTCTCAAAGCACAGGGCAGGTCCATAACGGAACTTTTATAAGGGCCTCAAGATTAGTGGTGTCCAGGGCATAAAAACACTTTAAGAAAAGTCTTTGACAAAATATCCATGTCTTTTCTCCCCCTATGTTGCTATTAAGAAAAATGGGCCTTTCCTGTCTGGCGGAGAAACCTTGTCACAGTTATCCATGCCTTTGACGCCTTGACACCATATTATGTTATCGCCATGCACTCCATACGGGGCTGTGTGCTGAGACCCTTGGAAACTGGAGCTGGTGCACAATGTGGAGCTTCATGCCAAGAACACTTTAGATCAGCTCTGCTGGTTGTTAATAAGTTCCTGGGCAGAATTCAAGGTGTTAGTTTGAACCTATAAAGCCCCAAATGGTTACCCAGGAGGCTGCTTCCCTTCCTGCAGCGCAGCACTTGTAACTGAGATCAGCCAGAGACACTTGACCTCGGCTTTGGAATTCACTTCCCAAATCCATCCACCTGGGCTGGGGTCTGTCAAAAGTTAGTGTGTGCTGTAAGCTCAGCTTGTCTGCCTGATGACCTGGTAGGGGATGGTGTGAGGTACTGGGGGTTTGCTTTATGCTGGTGGTGGAGTGTAATTTTACCTACTGGTGAGTGGTTGTTTTTTTGTTTTTTTTTTTGTTTTTTTTCCCCCTTTTTCTTTATGCTAGAAAGAACAGTATACTTTTTTTGAAATGATACCATAACTACAGTTTATACCTGCAATCATGTGGCTGGAACTGAGGCCATTGCCAACTGCATTTTAATTAATTACATTTCTGATTCCATTTAAATCAGTGGGAGTATACAACTCATTCCCTGGTACTGGGATTTACTCCCCTGAGCAAAATTTTTGAGATCGGATAAGAATCTATAAAGAAGTTCTATGTAAAGACAGATGAGATCAGAAAACCCTGATAACAGGACTTCTCTTGAAGACTGAGATCAGCGATGCGCCATTATAGAGCAGAAGTGTCAGTTGGAGAAAAGAAAGCAAAGACAAACAATAGTGTAAGTGTTTAGCAATAGAAATAATAATACAAATAATAATACATAGCTGTTTTAAATGGGAAGCCTAGGAGAAGTCCAGTCACTTGATGAGAGAAAGATCTGTTGCTTTTCTGTTTGTTTCACCTGGAACTGTCAGGAGACGGAGGCTAAGGCATTACAAAGCTGTGAGTATATATAAATCCCAAGGCTGGAGTATTTTATTCACCAGTGGCTCATCCCTAATATTGTTTGGCTATAGACCAAAGTTCTTATCTGATAAGACAGGATGTAAAACTGTGAGTAATCCATCCACCAAACAGCACAAGCCAGGTTTTTCTGGTTTTGTGTGTATAAACAGTTTGTCCCTGCATTTTTATTCCCATTTGTTTAGACAGATCCCAAATTTAGGTGTTGCACTATGCGGTCGTCCACAGGAGAGAGGCACTGAACCCCCAGTGAACTCCACGGGCCTCCCACCCACAGACCCTCAAAAACACTAGGTCCCAGTGCAGCACATTCTTTCATAGAGAAAATATGTCAGACGCTGGATAAACCCACACTTAATTTTTTTCTGCTTTCAGCCTCCCAACTATGGGGATATAGCTGTTTTAGGCAACCTGGAAAACTGCCTCTCTTTCTTAAAACCCGTACATATTCACACAGTGAACAAACCCCACACGTCTGTCATGACAAAAGGCTTTTCTTCAGAGGTAGAGCCATCCCTATGTACACATGATTTTTCTAAACTGTGCATTCATTGCCAGTAAAGAACTTCTTTTCCCTAGGAAATCGCATGTCCCAGCTCTAGTAAGTTTATTTGTAAGTCTGATTGACATATGATGGGACAAAGTTAGACTGACAGTGAGTGTTTCATTGATGTGAAATTTTACACCATATCTGGACATAGTATATACTTGGTTTATGATCCAGCTGGGCATGCTTGTTAGTTATTGTTGAGGTCAATCAAAGTGTAATTGTAACATAGGGAAAGATGGTCCCAGGGCTACAAAGATTTGTTTCCAACAGCTGCTATTCATTACTCATTAAACTCTACCTTCTGTTTTTGAAATTAATAACCCTTGGCCTTCTAACAAGGCATCAGACTTTAAGAATATAGATTTAAAAATCAAAGATGCACTAGTTTCATCCCCAGACAAGTGAGAGTACAAAGCACTTTAGCTAGTAATAGTAGTTGGCTGCAGAACTTACTATTTCTGCTTGTGGAAAACCAGATGTGAGTTAATTAACCTGAAATTTACAGGCACTGTATGCTGAATGTGAGAGAACTGACTGGTGTACAATAAACCCCAAACTTATGGAAGTCAGGGGGAACACTCAAAACTTCAGTTAAATAAAATTTCATCAAAATTCAGGCAAAGTACAGTATCACAGGTTTACAGCGAGGGAATATCAGATTAAACAGAGTTTATTCAAATTGGCACTTGCACCTCCATTAAATTAGTGATTTTCTAAGGTCCAGTCACCGTTGTTTCTCGGAAGTATAGCACAGGCTTTGGCTCAGGATGATGGTGGAAGGAGGCACATGATGTTTCTGTCCCATGAATCCCATTCCTGTGTCCCTGTGAATGTTGCTCCACTGAGATGGCACATGTGAAAGGTCTCAGGATAGCTTTGGACCGTGGCTGGGGACAGGGACTGCTTCACTGCCAAGTGCTAGCTCTGCAGTCCTGCTGAGCTCTTGTGCAGCTTCGTTTGTTGCTGCTGAAGAGCAGCTACAGAGGGACCTGGAAATTGTGGATGCAGTCCTACTGAGCTTATTTGGCAAACAGTATTGTTTTGGGAGTGTTTTCTGTAGCTGGGTGAGAGAGGTGTTTTTTGATTCCATGAACCACAGAAAGAAAATAGGGATATCTGTGAGTGATTTGTTTGAATGAAAGCTGTAATTTTTTACTTGCAATATGAGTTGTCTTGTCCGCTGCAAATTTGTAAACTGCAACAGTTAGTGACTGCTGCTTCAAGTGGTCTCAGAACAAAGCAGTCAAATGTATAGCTATCAGTGGTGATATGGGATTAAAAAAAAAAGTTATGTAATTAGCTGCAAGGCAACTTTGTGACAGGCCTTTGTGACAGGACCAGTAACTATGGTAGTATATCATAAAGTTAATTGAAACTGGTCTAAGAGAGTTAATGCAGCCATCTTTCTACTCTCTGAATCAGTCTCTCATATCCTTTTCTTTCCTGTGTAAATTCCACTACTTATTCATGTGGAGTACTCTAAACCATCACTAAATGTTACATTTATGACATGTTTCTAAGCAAACATTGGGATATCCATTGCACATGATCATGCTTCCTCAGCCCTACTGGCCTTGTTGGGTAGCTTATTTACTGTTCTGCCGAAGTCTGACCTTTCATGTTTAGTTACTTTAAAGACACTAGAAAACCAACTATCTACTCAATTTCCTTGTAGCTTGGGGGTAAGGTTAAAATAGCATGTAGCTACCGTATGTTTGACATTATACAGCCACAAGTGATAAGCAAATATTTTCTTTTTAAATACATGCTACATTTTGCAAGAGTACATAACAAGTATTTTCATTCCTATTCTTTGTCCTGGAGAAGGCCTGGTGTTGTTGAATATAAAAAGTTGTCACTGGTGTTTATCTTACTAAATCTGTTCACATCAATTGGTTCTGCCTACCCCATATTTCAAAGTGAAATGATGGGGAAAGGTATAGATTGCCTTCCTCTTCAGTTCTCAGCTTAAGGGTGTCCTGTTTGTAATTAAGGAACAATTTCTTTTGTGATGGTAGTCAAGAAATTTTTCTGTCTTATGTCTCTCTCTCTTTTCTTCACATAATATTTGGAAAGGTGCGTGGAAGCCAGAGAACAGTTAATGCAGTTGGAAAATTTCTCGCTATAGAGGTAATTTGTTTTATTTTTTTGAGAAAATCTGAAACAGCTTCTGTATTGTGCATTCAAATTCAAATCCATATACTGTCAGCAGCGAATTTGGAGGTAAAGGGCTGAATGCAAAGGTTTTGATTGCAAGGCCATCTGGCATTATTATGAAAAATGTTCTTGAATGCTTAAAAGAAACCTAAACCACATTGCTTAGTAGGTGCTGACTCCAATGAAATTGAACCATCTTGGTGCAGGTTTGTTGTCTGACTGTTGGAGAGACTGTGGGAAAATCAGCGCTTTCTATACTGATGAAGTGCCTGTGGCTGAGAATCATGATTTTAAGGGAAGAAATGCGAAATGGAATGTCTGGCATGTTGAAGCAAAATATTTTAAAATTGTAACTTTTCTTTTTAACTTCTTGGAAGATTTGTGCAAGGTGTACCTTTTTAGAAGACCAGAAAGAGATAGTAAATCCATTGTTGCTCCAGTCCAGTCCTAGAGAGATAGACAGTGAAGAAAGATAAAATCTATTTGCCATAACAGAATGGTCTGGAAGCATTTGGGCAATACAGAGAAATAATGTTTTTAGAGAATATGGAGACTGGGATTATTTGGGTCGATCTCCTGAAGTCTGAGTTTTCAGATTTCTGTGAAACTCGGATTTGCTTGCCTGCTTTTCTTAAAGTCTGTGTGCTCTGTTTGCTTACAGCCTTCACTGCCTGGATGGAACTGAAGGGATTAACAATGGGATGTAAGGGCTTTTCTATCTAGGTCAGATTGGATTTAGCACTGGCTGAAAATGACACTGGTTGTTTAGTATTCTGGATCAAATGTACAGTGGCCAGATTCATAGCAGTCTGGGTCATCTGAGGTCATAGTGCAGCTAAAGTTGAGAAAACATAGCCAAAGCTGAAGCAGCATTTTCAGACTGCTAAGCAGGGAAGAACAGCACTGACTATTCCCACACAAGATTTCATTCGTGTGTATTTCCTCTTCCTTTTTGAGGCTGAACACTTTATTCCTAGATGCCACATGTAATGCATTTATGAGCTAGGAAAGCATGCATCAGGCCAGGCATAAATCTGATTAATTGTTTTTAGTTTGAATTCTGGAGTATGAACTGCTTTGTCACATCTCTGAATTAAGAGTCTGTTTCTGAGGCTGTCAGCAGGTTCAAAAGGTCCTCCTTTAGGATTTGAGGGGGGAAGATCTTTTTTATCTTTTCACTTTGTACAAGATTTTTTTCAAAATAAAAAAAATAATTAGGAATGAAGAGTCTAAATATCCCATTCAAAAATGTAGATATAGAAAGCCTTGATCACTTCAGATTACTTTATTTCACCTTTAACTTGGTGGACTCATTTCCACAGACAATGCCAGTTCTGGCGAAACAGGCGGCAAGCAGGTTCCCTGGACTTCCCACCATACGATGCTGGAGCTCCTGCCATAGACACTGTCTCTTGTCCACCTGACGGGCTGTGATGGGAGCATGCAGCCAGTCAGAAAAAGAAAGGGAAGATGGGATCAGTGACATGTTAATCTTCCTTGTGAGTGTTTCTACCCTTCCCTTTCCTTTGCTTAGCAGAGAAGGGAATTGGAAAGAAAAAGGAACTGGTTTCTGCTTTGGCACCAAGGCCCTGCCTGCATGGCAATTCAGTAGCTTGTGAGAAGCAAATGCTGTTTGCCCCGGTCTCCTTGTTGCCAACCTGGGTTAGTTGCATCATGCGTGAGAGAGAAGGTTCAAACCGTAATGCACTGGGTGACAACAAACAGCCAAAAATCAAAAGAATGGGGATTTAAATTTTGTTATCTGACTTCTACATGCCAAGCCAGGTGTATCCACCATGCTTGTTGCTGTAGTATGTGAGAACTACAATTCATTTCTTGTTTGAAATAGCAGAGCCCTGGTTCAAGGCCTTCATTTTGTATTGGTGAAGTAGTTCAGCCATGCAAAAATTCTAAGATTTATAAATTTGGCAAAGTATGGGACCTTCTCTGTAACTGAGATCTTTTTCATGACATGGGACAATGAGCTTCAGTGACTTTGCAGTTGCAGACATGCTGAGCTGCATTGGTAGAATATTTCCTGTTTTGGGCAGATGAGATGTCATAAATCTTCATTCTCTCTGTGTTAAATTGTGCGTTAATGAAGATAGAACTTTCTTTGATATGAAACCGGGTTAAAAGAAGAATTCCGATGAGACAAACCCAGAGATAGTGAAAATGGCAAATGAGGATACAGGGGAGGCAAATGGCAAATTTGGCAAATGGCAAATGATGGATCCTGAAGAGGAATTTTTATGTGGACAATGATAAATTCCGTACTTGAATGTTTTTAACATTTGCATTAAAATCTAAGGGATGCATTTACATGCTACTGGTACAGATAATTACTGAAAAATTTGGCACTGGATTTTGGGCACAAGATGGATTTCACTACAAGTACACCTCCTCCATTCCCATAAAACACAGCCTGTCCCTCTATGTGTAGTACGTCTTGCCTTATTCCACAAAAAGGGTCTGCAAATGAGTAACTAAAAGGTAGAAGGGACGATTCACCCAAAATGCTGTCTGCAGGGCTCACTTTGATGCTCTCACCAGTCTCATGTGCAGCATGTCAAGAAACAAGCCCTCATGTTAGTTGCTTAGTATGTCCTCGGTTTGACTCACTGCTGCATTATTCCAGTTTGATATTGAGATAACACCATGGGAGTGACCTCCAAGCTTTTTACCTTTCTGTCTCATCGAGGCATTTATTAAGCATCCAGTCATCTTGTTAACTGAGTGCCTTTCAGTCCCGTGCATAAGGCTGGCAGCTCTGACAAGGGTACAGGATGCATTGCTGTTGTATATCCACTACTACTACCAAGTAATTCGGAGCTTGGTGGTATACAGAAAATCTCTTGATACCTGCAGATTGGTCACATATGTCATAGCATAAAGCACACTGAAATAACAAGGGACTTTACTACAGACTGAAAGGTCACCTTCAATAACAATTATTCCCTTTTTACAGCTCGCCTTCGGTCACGATCAGGCTGCATATTTTTGTGTTGCTTTCATTTTTCCCACTGATATAGGATGTTTTAAGGAGGTAAACCCTGGCCTCATCTATCATTCTGTCAAATGCTGCACATCAGACCTGTACTTGAATTATCAGTTGCATGTGGATTATGTTACCTGTCTCAGTTCTGATCTGTTTCTGTTTTCCATATGATACAGCTGGTGTAGGGTTTTTTTATCATATAAAAGCTATAACCTGGAAGAACTAACATTAATTTCCTCTGGAGCCTTATGAAAAGTATCAAGGGTGCGCCTGACTTGTGGTGACAGAGCTTTTCAGCATAGTCTGAGAAAGAACTGCTTCTGGGCACACATGGCAGCCAGATATAACTTACACGCACAGCGGCATACATAGAGTACTAGTTCATTAACTTTCCCTTCATGAATCTGCTAACCAGATACTTTACTAGCACTTTTAATGTACCATCACATGTCTGGGGTCAGATACTAGTAATACCCAGCTGCAGATCAGGCTGAGTTTCCATAAGACCTCAAACAATAGTGATTAGGTGAAAGCTTAATACCTTTAGAGTCTTATAAACCCTCTGTCTCATATATATTACATCAGGCATTCATGAAAGGGAAGACAGAATAAATTAGTCAATGTAAAATGTATCCGGAAGCCTAAGATAATCCTGTAATTCCCAGTATTATCCCTAATAACGTGACCCTAGAACCAGTGATGAAATGGAGCAACAAGGTCATTGCATGCCAGGGTTCAGATAAGATCTTCCGTGGATTCTTTCCTGTGAGATCTAACCAAAGAAGTTGAAAGTAATTTGAAAAAACTCTTGAAAGTAGTCTTTAGTCTAAAGGGATTAGGAGCCCACAGATGAATATGATGTTCCTCAATCTCCCTGAAAAAAAAAGCCTTGCTGAGACAGCCTCAAATCACTGCAAAGAAATCATTATAATTCAGGAACCTGGGGTCTGTTTCCTCAGTTCCCAGGCACAATGCAGCAGATACTAGGTATGATTAAGAAATGGTGTGAGGGGACTTTGAATGGACTCTGTATGGGCAGCTGATTGAAAAAGCTTCTGGAAGGGGCATGCATCTGCCTAGGTTCCTAAGAAAAGGAGAGCAGCATTTTGGAGTTACCTTTATTTTCCTCGTAGAGCTGCAGCAGAGGCGGTGAGGGTGCAAGGCGAGACATGCAGCGGTCCTCAGCTGGAATGCTTGCACCCTGGCCTGATGAGCCACCTGCAGTCACTGCAGTGGGTTTTTTTCTTTTTGTGTGAGACAGATACCACCAGCAGGAGCTGACAGATAAAAAGGGAGAGGGGGAAGTGGTTGACATGAAGGCTGGTGTTCAACCGGTCTTGTGCACACAGCTGTGTGTGGAGGAGATGGGCACCTGTGGCCCTCTGGTTCTTAGGATCCTGGGATGACTGTAATGGAGGGGCCAGCAGTTGGGATAACAGCAGTCTGATGGGCAGGCCACCAAAACTGCAGTGGCACATGCCCTGAGCTGAAAGGGGAGTCCCTGAAACCAAGAAAAAAATTGTTTTTTGTTTTCTCCTCGCAGACAAAAGACGGGTACCAGCAGAATGTAGCTGACCCCAAGGTATCCGCTTATAAATTACTGGTGCTGGTGATGTCTGGGGCTTAGTACCATGTAGTCCTCCTTGAAACCACTCCCTATTTGTTCTTCCCATAGGATCCTAGGAGAAAGGGTAAGCAAGAATTTCTTGTTCCCACTGGAGTAGGCTATGAACGCAGGAGGACTTTCTATGATTTTCTCTGGAAAGGAACTGTGGTTGGGACATATGGTCTTTTAATTCAGAAAAATCTTGTATTTTCCAGGGTGCTTGCCATAAGTCAGGGAGAGTTTGGGCTCATGGCAAAGATGGGTGGGTGGAAAAGCTGGGTTTTGTTTGTTTTTTTTATTTTTTTATTTCTCCAGTTTGGGCTCTGACACACAATGTTTCACTCTGTTGTTTGAGATTTTGCCACTAAATCCTTGGGAAGAAAGAACTTTCTTCCCCATTGCAAGGCTGGTATTGTTTGGGATACCCTGCTGGGCTTCTGAAGAGAAGTGATGACAGACACCCTGCAACAGACGTGAAAACCAGCTCTGGAATCTGAACAGCAAATCAAGCATGTGAGCAAAAGCTATGCTGACTTGTGTGTGTCCTCATTGTCGCCTGCCAGTTTCAAAACAGGCTATGTAAGTGTAGCACTTTAAATGCTTCTTGGGAAAATGGGCAGCTTTGAATAACAGAAGAGAAATGTAATGTAAAGATAACTTATAACTATGAAATGTATAATAGTGCCGTTTCTGGAGAGACAATGTAATATGGAGATCTGAGCTGTAAAAGCTTCTAAGTCAGATAAACCACCAGGGATTCACTTTTACCATAGTGAGAAGACTCCCAGTCCTCAGTTTGGATGTGAGACGTCTGCACCCAATCAGAAAGAGCTGAGCCCCTTAGACAATTACAATTAGATCATTAAATGCCTGGCTGTATCATTAACTTTATATTGTAATAATAAAAGGGGAGTGAGAACCTCCAGTAAAAGAGTCAGATGATGTTCTGTTCCCAACCTGTGATTCCTATGGATTATGGGCATAGTTGCAGCCAACACACAGCACAGTTCCCATGTGAACAGATCTGGTTTCAAAATCACCGCTATGAAATAAACACAAGAGTCTCAGGCAAGTGAGCTCTAGCCCACTTTGGTTTAAGAGCAGAGAGTGATTCCTGCATGTAAACATTTCCAGTGCTGTGGAGCCTAAAGGGATGTTGTGCTCTGACCTTGCCTCACCTGGGAGCAAAACAATGAAGATGGACGAGTAGCTACGTTCACAGCAACAGAAGAGTGGGAGGAGAAAGACAGCATAGGTCTAACGTGGTTAACCCAGGCTTGGTTAATCAAGGGCTGTCTGGGGTATAGAGTGGCAGCCTTGAGGCAGGGAGGGTGACAGTAGCAGCTTTCACTCCCCATAGCAAAGGGAACTGTGTCTGCTAGATCTACTCATACTGAAGGAAGAGGAACCTTATACTAATAAACCTCATCAGAGCAGACAGCAAAATTGGTCACATAGCACACCTGAAAATGCTTGTCAGAATCTTATTTTTCTGTTTTCCTGTTTCTGGCTTGGTAACCAAATATACTTGCATACCTATAGGTTCTACAGGGGTTAATTCATTGGGGCTACCTTGGGGATAGAAATATTTGGAAACGCTGGAATTCCTGTTTCTCCAAGTGTTAGTGGATGTTATCTGTTCATGTCTGACTGTGTCTTTGATGTCTTCAGATGGAAGGTGATGGTGACACCCCAAGCCATTTCATGCCAGCCATATATCACTGTTTTGGCACCAGTCCGCCTTTGACATCTGACCTAAGTACTATCAGTTGTAGTACATTCAATTGCCTACAAAAGCCATCTTTCTGCTGTAAGGAATACCATTTCCTGTAGCTCCTGACAAACCCAAGGGGGCAGAGAACTCGACAGGGCTCTTCCCTTGAGACTGTCTGCAATGCCTGTTTCCACTGTAGAAGAGGCCCTTTTTGCTCTCATATGTGGCTTGCACCTTTGAGGGCAGCTCAGCCTTGCGCAGGGGACACGATGGATAGCACCTGCTGAGTGAAGAAACAGTTATTCAGTGTCTCACTTTATTATTCCATGGTTTTATGCCAGCTCTTCTGGGTCATATATGTTTCCAAAGTATCCTTTATATATAAAGCTCTCTCTTTTTGTGGACTTTTCTGTGGCGGTGCTGCTGAAGTTATCTGAGACTTTCATAGGAATGCATACATTTTTACTCTGCCCCTGTGAGGTGAGGAGATGGCCCAAACCAGTGGTAGAGGGGTTTAAGACTGCAACAGGGATGTTGAGTCTCTGATAATTTCAGCTGGTTTTGTGAGACATTAACACTCTAGACAAATCTGGTTCAGACTCTCACCCCGAGGTGAGACTCCCAGAATTGGTGACTATCTGTGGGGAAGTGGGAGTGCCTGAGCTGCCTAGAGTCGCCTGAAACCATTGCCCATCACCAAGAGTAAACCTGAATTGCTGAGAGCAACATTCACGTGCTGGAGCCATGAAAATGGCTGTCCCTGCATTCACTTTGCACCTTCCAGTCTTCCCAGCAAAAAGGCAGAATGAGGAAGAAAGCAAGAGAGATGTAAAAACCTGTGAATGGTAAATAGGCAGCTCATCTCTGTGGGTGTTTTTAAAATCTCCCTCAGCAGCGTCAGTGTTCAACAGGGATTTAATCCTGCCCCAGCAATGATGAAAAAAGTTTTTTTTTCCCCACTATTTTCAGCTGGACCTTTATCAAACCTACTGCCCAAATCCAGGTCATTTTGTGCACCAAAACACTCTCAGCACTCAAGTTGAGAGCCTTAATGCTCTGGCTTTTTTTTTTTTTTTTAAACTTCTACTATTTTTGATGTGATTCCTGGGGAGCTTTGTACAAAACCCTTCACCCTGAACATTCACAATACAGACTCCCATGTGATCATCAACAGGTCTGAACTGTTAGAGCCAAGCACAAACCTGACTCATGTGAAGCAATATGCTCTCAGACTAAAGATGCCACAGTCTTTCTGAAAACTTGGGGGAGACTCCCTAAGAGCACCAAAGTGTGAGAAAAATCAGTACAGGAGATCCCATCCTTGCAATGATAGTGGTAGCTGAAATGTTCATTTTGCCAATGGGCTTCCCAGTTAAATGCAAACAGAGGAGGGCTTGTGATTCCTGACTGACATTTAATGGCATACAAGAGTGGGATATTTCTTTCAATACGATCCTGACAACATCTACTAAGCCCCATTTGGCAAGGCTCACAAAATAACCTCTGCCAGTTGATACAGAATCGTAGAATCATTTAGGTTGGAAAAGACCTTCAAGATCATCGAGTCCAACCATCAACCATGCCCACTAAACCATGTCCTGAAGTGCCTCGTCTACACGCTGTCTGAATACCTCCAGGGCTGGTGACTCAACCGCTTCCCTGGGCAGCCTATTCCAATGTCTGACAACCCTCTCAGTAAAAAAATTTTTCCTAATATCTAGCCTAAATCTCCCTTGCCTCAACTTGAGGCCATTTCCTCTCGTCCTATCTCCAGCCACCTGGCAGAAGAGACCAGCACCCACATATTGCCTGGACCACTGGAATTTTTGCCCTACATTTCAAAATTATCTATTTGCTATATGTTTTTTTTTTCTTTTTGAAAAATGGCAGAATTGGGAGAATTATTATTTTTTTTTGTTCATACTGAGGAATATAAAGACATAAGGAAAAACTTTACTTTTTCTCCAAACCCCATTATTTAATGCAAACAGTCCATCTGAGAACAACACTTCCACCAAGGCCCAGTAACTGAGTTCTGACTTTGCTTTTAAGCCATATTTCATCTAATTGTTGGGAGGGAGTGTACTTCTTTGCTCCTCTATAGCTGGAGCTCATAAAGAGCGAGCTTTTCTTGCTGACAGAGTACTTCGGAAATTTAGGTTTTGAGGTTTATATTTTTGATATTACCATCCCATGAAAGTAAATAGATAATTAGGACTTATTTTTTTTACAGGGGAAGAAATGGCAAGGGAGGATGAGAGAGAGGTCCAGATCTCAGCCTGAAAACAGCAGTCTCTTGATAGTGGCACGGTGGTGGGCAGTTTCAGTATAGTGATTTGTTTGATCTATTATAAAATCCTCTATACCAGTGTGTAGCTACCACCCACTTATATTTATTATGCAGTTTTATTTTTGCTTGGTAATATTTTTCTTGTGTTTATTTTAAAAGGTCTACATTTTGTGGTGACAGTCTCCCATTTTCCAAATTAACTGCTAGCAGATGTTGCTGTGTGGTGTGAAGCACACACAGCAGCCTAAACTGCCAAGGTCTGGATACTGGCTTAGGAAAAACAAAAAAAGGAAAAAAAAAAATCTTTGTGTTATTCAAGCAAGTTTCAGGAGTGTCTATAAAGTGCTTATATAGAATCTTATTGAGAAAATAAATTACTGGGGTTTTTTATAGCTTTTAGATGGTTTTAGTGTTTGGAATTACTGCTGAAACCTAACAAGTCTGTACCATGGTTTAAGAAATGAAGTATCATTTGAGCAGTGTTATTTAGGAAAGGATTAGCTGCTGTACATTATATACAGGCAAACACAGGTAAGTGGTACTTGGAGCTACAACTGCCTAATATTCTCTCTTATAAAATCCCTGCTACTGTTGCACATGCTGCTGAACCGTAGCTTTTGGAGCTAGGCTAAAAGCTTCAGTGTGAGCAGGGCACTTTGAGTAGGCTATTTTTTGAAACTATAGCTGAAAATGAGATTGAGAAGTGGGGGTTTGTGCTCTTACTTTTAGAACAAGGTATTGCAAATTGGCTGGGGCATTGTCCTGTTGCCAAGGATGTGCTGTTTTGCTGCATCTGTGAAATTTCACCCAGTTTTGGACAAGCTATACATTTGTGAGAAGCGGAGGCTGCATGTGTTAGAGTGACTTGCTAGGCAGGTAACTAACCTGTCTGGACCATTTAGGTATCATGCTACCATTGCTCATCCAGGTAACTAGGTAAGTTATAAGCATTTGCTGTTCTCCATGCCTGATGTGAGTAGGATAAGAGGGGGAAGGAAAGGGTGTTACAGTGCAGCAAGTAATTCACTGCCTAACTTGTTGCTGGAGTGCTCAGAAGGAAGCATGGCTGGTGTGGCTATGGCTCCATCACAGAAGGGTTTTAAGATCTGTTTGTGCGAGTGCTTGTTAGGAGTGACGCAGGTGTAGTTGGTTCTGCTTTAGAGCAGGGAGATGGACTAGAAAACCTTTAAAGTTTCCTTTTAAGTCTACTGTCCTCTGTCTAAGCCTTGCTCTGTAGCCTCCCTCAGAGAAATTGGAAAGTTACCCGGGTTTGCCCCATTAGATCCATTACTGTAGAAGAGCTGCCCACTAGATGTCACTGGTACTTCACTGAAATAAGATTCAAAAAGCCTTTTCTGGTAGGTCGCTAAAGAGCCGGTGTACAGGTGAGCATCATCGCTGTGCTTGCACCCGTGATGATGCTCCTGTGCTAAGGCTCTTACTGCCCCTCCACGGGCACCTCGTGTTCACCTGAGCAATGGGGCTCTCCCGGGGCTTGTGTGTGGTGGCTAATACCTCGGACAAGTTCGGACCAGAAAATGAGCCTGTGGGTGGGTACAGTAACACTTTTGGGATTAGCACTGTGCAAGCACATTAGGGCAAATGCCTCTCTTGTTGTGAAGGTATTTCAATGGTGCTCTATTTACTAGGATTGCTAAGGATTTTATTTTCTTATCTTCCAAATGCAACAGCTAATTCTGCATTTTATTCTAAGACAAAACTCTATGCTGATAAGGAATATGCAGACTTTTGTATGCTTTTTCCCTTTTAAAAAAACCTGTAAAGAGGACCTGAAAGTCCAATAACCTTGTTAAAGAACGGTTATCGCAAAGATGGCTGATACATAGAACCTGGTCTTTACCAGTGTTTTTAATGCATAAATTGGACAAATTATATCTACTTTATTTCACTTGAACTACTAGAGTTCCCTCCAGTTGAATCACCTGTAGTTGGCCTACAGTTGACCCTTTGTTGACTTATTTAATCATCTGCCTAGTTTTCAGAACAGGTTATGAGCATTCAGACTTAAATCAGTCCTTGAAAAGCTCCTGTCATTAGGCAGTAAGGCTCGTACCTGATAATCTGCTCGTCACATAATATGAACACAGATGACAATCACTTACCTCTTTTATGTCATGATATAAGGCCAAAATTACCTAAAATGAGGAAGAAAGCCATTATTTAATCAATGGAATTGCATCAATTGAGTAAAATTTGTCTCTAGTGTAAACAAATGGAATGTCTTTGCGCTCTGTGAAAACAAGACTAAATTACTTGCAGATCTTGCAGATAGAAAAACATAGGAAGTGGACTTGTAGGCTGACACATTCAGGGTTTCAGAGTATGCATTTAAAGTAATTATCCGGATTACACTGGATTACTTAATATATTTTTTGCATCATGTGTATGCACTTTTATTTTTGAAACAATAAAAGTGATATTAGCCTTTTTTTCAGTAAAGTTTGATTATTTGAGAAATTCGTTAGAACAATGCGGGATTATTACCAATAAATGTACTAGTTAAATACGAAAACGTCAAAAAGCAGTTTTAACTTTTGAAGGTGAGTTGAAGAGCAGTCATCAGTGTGTCCCAGGACAGAGAAGTTTTTGGTACGCGTACATATAAAAGAAGTTTCCTCCTTGAGGCCCATACGTATATAAATAGCAGAACACAATAAAGAATGTAACAATTTCTAGATTCATGCATTTACCTCATTACCTGGTTTTAGTACTATGAACACTCAATATTTAGTGGCTACCTTCTGAAGAACAATCTATATGTGGAAAAAACAGAAGCTGCATGGGCTATTGGAATATTAGCCTGCAGGTATTTTACAGTTTTCCACAGGTCCAATGGAAGAAAATGTGAGTGTGTTAAAGATGTATGTTTCTAATCTATAAATACCATAATTTCTTACTTGCTGAAGTAAATTTTGTTTGCACTTTTGTAACTGGCCTAAAGCGACCAGCTGGAGTAAGATCAATCATGTGCTTGACCTGACACCTCTAGAATGCAAGATAGGCCTATGTGAGTCTTCCTCACTGATTCAGAAATTGGGATTGCTCCATAGGCAAGTCTGTAGGAAGAAGCTAGTGTGGGAACCAGGTAGTTAATCTTTTTTTTTTTTTTTTTTAAAGCTCCTGTTGCAGCCTTTCGGAGATAATGTTGGATGATTGAAAGAAAGACTGTAGGAAAGGCAACAAATCGTGGGTTTGATGTGTAGGTCTTGATTCAAGCAAGAGGCTTCCAGGACAGCCCCTTTACTCAATGAATGCCCAAAGAACCAAGTCAAAAGACATTTAATAATCTCAGCACCTCGAGGAGTGGTCCTTAACAGTGACACATGATAGCTGACAGGCAAAAGGTAGAGAGGTGGGCAAAATTTCACCACCAAAGATCACAGAAAAGGTAGAGTAAATATGCAGTGCATTAGTCCTCGCCTTCCTCTTCTTTGAGTTGTCTAGGGTTGTGGTTAGGCGGGGATTTTGAAGTGGTAGGGTCCACAGCAGGGAAGGAGCTACCAATTGAAAGAGTCTGCACCTCACTGCTATGGCATCCTCTTCTGGCACTGTCTGTGCCAGACTCTGACTTGAGGAAACTGACTCCCCTGCTTTTATGCTAGCTGTGTGCAGAAGCTCCTGTCAGCGCGAGGGTGCGAGGCATGACTGTGGTCCATGCAAAGGTGGGACTGACTGCCTACCGTTTCCATCGTTTGTCAAGTTACACCACATGGAAGAGAGCATTTGAAAGATGCTGGGCTGCATCTTTTCCCTAATTGTGGTTAGGGAACAGCAGTTGTGGTGGTGTTTTCTTCTCAGATTCCTTTTCAGGAAAATAAAAGGAGAAAGAAATAGCTTTCCTTATCACGTGTGATAGTAACTCTCATGCTCTCTCCCTGCGCCATGGAGGTTAACCGTCTGCAGAGGGATATGAACTTGAAACTCCTTTGGTTTATTTGAACATGACATCTACAGCTCTCTCCAACATCTGTCTTCACCACCAGCCCTAAAGTCGCAATCTGGCTAAACACAAGTCAGTGAGTTTGTTGGCACTGAGGTTCCTCTACAGCCATTTATCCACAGGAGCCAGAGTTTCTGTGTTTCCATGGTGGCAACTTTAACTGGACCAGATCTCAAGACTCCACAGGTGGCCTCTTGCAATGGGATGTGTTTCCCATTTTATGGTGGTGGTATAAACTAAGGGGTCCTTTCTGCAGGCAAATTTTATGGGGAGGAGAAATGGTTTGTCCAGCTGAAAACAGAGTGGAAGGGTGTGAGCGAGGAGGCTTTGGGTAGGATCCTGGGGGACAGTTCATATTATTCTGGATTTTGAGAAATCTGCAGGAAGGCAACTGCCAGCTCTGGTTTCATTAGGGTGATGCTCCCTGAAACACCCTTGGCAGTTGGCTTTGTTTACAGGTCAGTATAATGATAAAATTAACTTCTTTTCATTGGAGGGGTTGCTTTGAATATCTGAATATGTTTATTCAGAAATGCCTGACATAGTAGCTGATAAAGAAAACACTATGCTAGATTTTAATAAAATAAATATATCTAATAGCCAATAATGAGTGACATCTCTGTATTTGTCTGAGAATCTGATTCCTACCACTTCTAATTTCATGCTTTAGGGTCTTGTTTCTCTTCTTGTGCCATTTAAGATAATTTGTTACCTTTTAACTGAATTTAAAAAAATGTTCTTTATTGTTATGCTCTGCATAGTAAAGCATACTTAAGCAGCAAGGTAGAGAAATCCTCACCTTGAGAGAGTATCGTGTTGTACTGAGACTTCTGAGAGATTAGCTTTTGAAGAACCTCTTTGTTTTTATTCTGAATATGATCCAGTCCTGGGGATTTAATTTTCTTCTCCAGATCATTAGATTTGCATGTTTTCTTATCAAAGGAGGAATGAGTTTAGGGCATGAGCTTGTAAATCTGTTTTCACATAATTTATGAAGTCACATGGTACTGGTGCCACTGAAGGGAAAGATGCTGTTTATCTTTTAATTTTACAGTGACATCTAGTCCTTTCAACATGTTTTTCATCTTTAGAGCTCAGTGCATTATTCTGGTTTCCCACACTACCATTGTCCAGGGATTGGCAGGTCTATGAAAAAAAACTCACATAAATTTTGTTCTCTTTCTGCTTAGTCACTCTCCCTTCTGCATCTCCTTACAGTGCCCATCATCCAACGAAGTCAAGTTGCCTTTAGTAATGCAAGATTGGCACTTTGCAGGATATCTTTGGTTGGACAGAGGAGTAGAAGTTTAGCATGATCTTGTTAGTAGTTTGGGTTTTCTCTCAACTCAGCCATCTTTCTTTGTTCAAAGGCCAGATAACTATCCTTTTGTTCAAAAGACTGTTCTCGTCCATTCTCCACAAAGAAATCTGAAAAGTTTATTGTTTCCGTGTTGTGATCCCTTAACGGTTGCTGAGGTTTGTGAATGACTTTTTCTATCATTTATGAAAATGATTATGTGGGATTTGCAGAAAAAAGTTTCTGGTTTCCTCCCCCTTCCTCCCGTTAACACTCTGAATATCCCAGGGAGTGATTTCAGCTGTGTTCAGAACCACAAACTGTAAGAAATGATAGTGTGCTGGTGTGTTACGGCAGCCAGGCACAGCATGACCATGGGGCATTGCCCCACAAGGGCCACGTATGAAGCAGACTGCTCACGGTTAGGGCCAGTGCTATCTTTGTGGGAAGAGACAAACAGCCTGATGCGGTTTGCATAAGCTAAAGCCACTTCTGGCTCTGAACAGGGGAGGAACAGGACCAAAGTCAGTTTTGAAAGTGGATTTGAAAGCTGTGCCTAGTTAATTTAGATGCCCTTCTTATTAGGGGTTCGAGCATTAAGGGGTGAAAAGTGGATTGATCTCTTAAGGTCTTCAGCTTCCGTGTCCATCTCCTGTTGATGTTAATGGGGAGTGGCCTTACAAGACAAAAACAGTAAATGTTGCTTCTGAGGATGAGTATAGTTGTGATTTCCCAAGCCTTTGGATCCTACTGGGAAACTTTGAGACAAAAAGGCAAAAAGCTTCCTATTGCCAAAGGTTCAAATACTGTATTTAAAAGCAGCTTCCTCCGGGTTTCTAAAGGCAGCTGATCAAAGTGTGGCTTTGTGCAGAGAGCACAACACGCTTCACATGCACCCAAATTAAGTTGCTTTCCTGTAGCAGCAGCAGCATGGCTGAGTGCTAGCCTGTGCTTCCCAGTGAGCCTGCTTGCCATGTTGCTCCTCTTCTCTGAGTGAGCAGCTCTTAGCAGGCAGCTGCTCCCTAGTCAGGTTGGTTTTAGGTAAACTTAGTATAAAGAGTGGGATTGCATTATCACTATGAGGAACAAAGTGCCAAGGTTTTTTGAGTGCTTGTAACACTAAGTTGCAAACTTAGTTGTTACAGACTCCAAAGACTGAGAAACTGGGGTCTGTCAGTCCAGGAGCTGCCGGGACTCCTGTTTGACATTGTCTGCTCCGCTGTGACATAAGTGTGCAAGTATCTTGCTTGGAGCAGAGGAGCTGTGCTCCAAAGACAGCTTTTGGGCTGGGTCTGAAACCCAAATTTTCACAGATCTGAAGGAGTCACAGTTCCTGCTACAGTCAACAGGAGATGCAGGTGCCAATATTGCTGAATAGCAAGACTTGATTCAAGTTGGATACTCTTGGTTTCAAGTTGGCAGTTGAAAATGCTGCTTCTAGTGTCTGTGCATGTCTCGAAGATGTGGGATGCTGTCAGGCTTGGCTGACTGATGTTTGCCAGTGTTTTTAAGACCCCTCAGAGGTTTAAACAACTGTACATTACTATTGTTATTAAAAATCATAAGGTATTTGTTTTATTATAACTTGGGCAGTATTTTATTCAGAGCAGCTCAACCCATCTTCTAATATCCATGAGTTATGGTTTGGTTCCTTGCCAGTCATTTCTCCAAAAACTTGGTGCTCTGGATTTTGCTTTGCTCAGTGAGACAGCCTGAGCTCTTCTGGCTTTGGGAGCAGTGGATGTAAATATGTGACATTACATCCCACAAATGGCATCATGTTTACAGCACAAGGGTCTGGTTCACCTCTGCGTTTCAATTCATGCTGCCATAACCCCATTTATTTCAACACAGCTGATCTGGAATAATACAGGTGATAGTCGGAGAAGTTGACAAAAATGCCTGTAGGCTACTACAAACAGTTAAAAATAATACAGCAACCTGACTCAGCCTCTCAGATGGCAAAAATTCCTCCGCTGCATTAGAGTTGGGTGGCCAGTATACTGGGATCCATCTTCATTACTTGCATATTTTATTGTGTTTAAAATGATGATTAAGGGAAAGTCAGAAAGTAGGGTAGAAAATACAGAATGCTTGAATTCACTAAGAGCCAGAGGAGATTCATTAAAATGTGCTTTGCCACCCCAGACCAGTTCCTTACCTGTTCTGCAGAAACACAAGCTGCAGCTTCTTTAAAATCCACTGCCAAGAGAACAAAATGTTGCTTTCTTTCACTTTTTTCCCCCCATACGTTCTCTCTCTCATTAGTCCTATTGTTTCTGTATGAATAAACCTGGCTGCATGTCCATCCACAAACACTTTTGTGATATGCCTCGTCCAGCAAACAGATGCTGTTTAATTTCTTCTGATTGCTTTTCCTGATGAACCTCTTCATTCTCTGTATTGTTACAGACACAATTCAAGATTCTTCAGCTTATTTCCTGGTTTCTTTTCAAAACAGAATAGGGATGATGATTTATTACTTGTATGATATTAGGCCTAAAAGCCCTTTCCTGGGCTCTTACTCAATTGTTCCAGGAGCTATATAAAACCAGAACAAAGGCAATGTGTGTGCATATTGCATACTTTTTAACTGATTGTTCTAGAAAGGCAGGAATTCTCCTTAACTGTAAGACAGATTCTCTCTGTTCAACTCTATTAGGTGTATACCAAGATTGAAAATCTGACCAGTATCATTTAACAGTAGATGCTCTTCATGCTGTCCTTGATAACTTCGGTGATGAGAATGAATTAAATGAGAGCTTGCCTGTTGCAAGAGGTTGAATTTCAGAGGATAACCTGATAATTAATTTTTCCTGAAAAGGACACTATGTCTTAGTTATTTCCCTTGTAGGAAATTCTGGTTCATCAAAGCCTGTTTGCTGCTTAGGTAAGTTCAGATTTCACAGGAGAATGACTGACCGGACATTGGGATGTCACAAGAAGACTTTGTAGGGGCTTAATGTAGTGTGAGCCAATTTAGCAAATATTATTTGTCTTTATTTTTCACATCTAGCTCTCTAAGGCATAATTAATTTTTAGTCTAACCTGTTTCTAGCAGTTCTTGCTTGTATAGAACTTTCCAGTTATTTGGAAGCTTTTTCTACTTACAATCTTGATGCTGATAAATAAAAACAAATACTAGAAGACAGCAGAGCTCCTAGAGAGCCATCTTGCTTATATAGCTGTTCCTTCCCTGGGTATCTGCCACCGCCTCCAGGGAGCAGGATGCAATGAAACCGTAGACGCTCCTTTGAGGGATTCTCACTGAGCTGTTGACAAGTTCTTCATGGGCTGTGGACAATATACCACTAGGCACTTGTGTCACACCACAGGGCCTCCCATTGACGCTTATCCTTTTCGCTTGCCCTCTGACCTCCGCTGCTTGCCACTTAGTGAAGCGGCAGTTCAGAAAAGAAAGCAAAAGTCAGACCAAAGTAGTTTACATCTATCTTGTATAGCCTAGCTTGTACTTCTTGCTATTTTCCAAATTACTAATAAATAATACACATCCTATGTATTTTTCCCATTTTGAAATAAAACCCATTCTTGAGTATAAATGGACAAAATCACATTGTTTCCCTGCTACCCAGATGTGTGAATTTTCACCCTGACATCATTATTTTCCTTTTTTTTTTTTTTTTTTTTTTTTTTTTTTAACCAGAGGTAATCCAGAACTAACCCCGGAGAGTTAAAAAATGTACAAATGCAAATTTACAGGTTTGGTCCCTCTGCAGTTTCTGACTTTCACACATGTTAGTGATCTGTACCTGGGCTTACTGAACTGAAAACAAAGTGTCATGTTTAAGTACAGTTTAGACATTCCATGCAGCAATGATTTTAAATGCGAGCATCTCATTCATTTGGGTAATTAAAACACTCCATTACAATTGTTCAGTATATAAATGCCAGTCTTTGAAGTCTGGAATGGAAGTAATTGTACTACTCTGGATCTGTGACTGTAGAGCTATGGCACCCCAACTCTTCACACACTGAATAACCTCAGTGGCCTCCAAGTCTGTTAATTGAATTACTGGATTACAGGAATGCTGAAAACCTTCTGTCTCTAACCAGGATTTTGTGGTGTCAAGGTGTTGTACAAAATCAGAGTGAAAAATCACCTCTCGTGACATGTGGGTAGGAAAATAACCCAACAGGCCTCCTCCATTCCTCTGCTTGATCCCCAGTGGTGTTTGAATGCTACCCCTCCTCCCACTGATTTTGGAAGTGGTCATCAAATGAAAGGGTAGAGCTAGAGGGAAGGAAGATGGTGATTTAATTAGAGATCTAAGAGGTCATTTTTTTTCCCCCAGCACGTAGTATTGTTTTAAGTCAGCACCTATTGATGTGAGATGATTACAGGCATCCAAGAAACTCGCCTGTACGTCCACTCTTCCAGACTTAAGATGGCAGAGACAGCACCCTTTGCTTTAAGAATGAGCAGTTTGCCCACTTTGTTTACAGTTAAACTGATTTAGAGAAAAGATTCAGTGAAAATGAAATTAGATTAAATATGTAGGAAGAATAGCTTGAAAAGGAAAGCAAATGTTAAAAATTGATGGTGGTCATTTACAAAACAGGCAAAGCTTTGAAAATATGCTCAAGAGATTTAAGAGTATAGATTTTGTCCAAAGTCAGCAGGATTTGTATTCTAAACCCCATATAGTTTTGAGTATTTTCTCTATTATTTGTACTTAAGTTTAGCAAAATAAAATTTATTAACAAATGTTGAGTTTTGAAGTTTAAGATGCAGTACTTTGGGAAATTTAGCTTTAAAGATGTTTACTTACTAAATCTTCAGTTTGATCAGAGGTTTCACAGTTTTACCTAGTGCTGCTGACATCAGAGTATTACTTGATAAATTATGCTTTCTTTCATTCATTCATTCAAGAAAATAAGGTTCTGACTCTTAACTGGCTGGAAAAGCTCATGATTTAAAAAGCTGTGATTTTTTTTTTTTTTTTTTTAATACTTGCTTTTGGCAGGAGCATTACAAAAAGTGACAATCAAAACAAAAGTTTCTTAGTGATGATTAAACATCAAGGCACTAGTGGTGAAAGGAAGCCACTAGATATCCCAACAATTTAAGTTAATGCTGTAATAAAGTTACCTTCATTTGATCCTTTGTTTCATTAGGATGAAAAAAGTGGACCATGCTGAGCATTTAATCCTTTTGCATGCCTCTCAATGAACTAAGAAGGTGGTCTTTGCTTAAAACAGATAGACAATCATCAGACCACTAAGGTGGCCAGTTCTAGCTTCATTCACACTGGTGCTCAGGGGATGCCAAGCATTTGCAGGATTGGAGCCAATATTTAGAACTCCAATCTAATGCATACCTCTTTTTCAATTCTTGATTCTTAACAGGTGCTCTCCCCCTGCCCTGTGGTCTACAGACTGTGAAAGCAATTGAAGGTATTATAGTTAGACACTAAGTACATCATGAAGATTAACTTGATAAATGATCAATTCTGGCCTCATGCTTGAAATTTAAGTCAATTGTCTGGATGAAATGTGTAAATCCTCGTATAACAGACATTTATCTATTTCCAGACTTTTCAGTGCTGTACACAAGATGAATGCAAGCAAGTAGATAATCTTTTCTGGAGGTGATGCTGTATTTTTTCTTCCACTAGGAATACTTTCCTGGGTTGTGGTGTCCAGCTGTGTGCATGCAATGTATGTCGACAGTAAGGGACACAGGTACTTCAGCAAGTGTTTCCACTGGTGAAGGTGTGAGTAGACTAGGATCTGATACACATCCCAGTTAGAAAATGGGATCTTCCCTTCCAAGCATTCCTGCCAATGTCATAGAATCACAGAATGGTTTGGGTTGGAAGGCACCTTAAAGATCATGTAGTTCCAAATCCCCCACCATGGGCAGGGAGACATTCCATTAGACCAGGTTGCTCAAAGTCCCATCCGACCTGGCCTTGAACAATTCCAGGGATGGGGCATCCACAACCTCTCTGGGCAACCTGTCCCAGTACCTCACCATCCTCACAGTGAAGAACTTTTCTTCCTTACATCTAATCTAAATCTACCCTCTTTCAGTTTAAAGCCATTAATCCTTCTCCTATCACTACACGCCCTTGTAAAAAGTCCCTCTCCAGCTTTCTTGTAGGTCCCCTTTAGGTACTGGAAGGCTGCTGTAAGGTCCCACTGGAGCTTTCTCTCCTCCAGGCTGAACAACCCCAACTCTCTCAGCCTGTCTTCATAAGAGAGGTACTCCAGCCCTCTGATCAACTTTGTGGCCCTCCTCTGGACTTGATCCAACAGGTCCATGTCCTTCTTATGTTGATGGCCCCAGAGCTGAACGCAGTACTCCAGGTGGGGTCTCACGAGAGTGGAGTAGAGGGAGAGAATCACCTCCCTCAACCTGCTGGTCATGCTTCTTTTGGTGCAGCCCAGGATACAGTTGGCTTTCTGGGCTGCAAGCACACATTGCTGGGTCATGTTGAGCTTCTTGTCAACCAACACCCCCAAGTCCTTCTCTGCAGGGCTGCTCTCAATCCACTCATCGCCTAGCATGTATTTGTGCTTGGGATTGCCCCAACCCATGTGCAGGACTTGGCCTTGTTGAACTTCATGATGTTTGCACAGGCCCACCTCTCAAGCCTGTCATGGTCCCTCTGGATGACATCTCTTCCCTCCAGCATGTCGACTGCACCACACAGCTTGGTGTCGTTGGCAGACTTGCTGAGGGTGCAGTCAGTCCCACTGTCTGTGTCACTGACAAAGATGTTGAACAGCGCCGGTCCCGATACCGACCCCTGAGGAATGCCACTCATCACTGCTCTCCACTTGGACATCGAGCTGTTGATGGCAACTCTTTGAGTGTGACCATCCAGCCAATTCCTTATCCACTGAGTGGTCCATCCATCAAATCCATGTCTCTCCAATTTAGAGGCAAGGATGTCGTGTGGGACAGTGTCAAATGCTTTGGAGAAGTCCAGGGAGATGACATCAGTTGCTCTTCCCTTATCCACCAATGCTTTAAGCCCGTTGTAGAAGGCCACCAAATTTGTCAGGCCTGATTTGCCCTTAGTGAAGCTGTGTTGGCTGTCACCAGTCAGCTCCTTGTTTTCCATGTGCCTTAGCATGGTTTCCAGGAGGATCTGCTCCATGATCTTGCCAGGCACAGAGGTGAGACTGACTGGCCTGTAGTTCCCTGGGTCTTCCTTTTTTCCCTTTTTAAAAATGGGGCCTATGTTTCCCCTTTTCCAGTCAGTGGGAACTTCTCTGACTGCCGTGACTTCTCAAACATGATGGATAATCGCTTAGCCACTTCATCCACCAGTTCCCTTGGGACCCGTGGATGCATCTCATCAGGTCCCATAGACTTGTGCACCTTCAGGTTCCTTGGATGGTCTCAAACCTGATCTTCTCCTGTGGTGGGTGGTTCTTCATTCTCCCAGTCCCTGCCTTTGCCTTCTGTGACTTGGGTGGTGTGGCTGGAGCACTTGCCAGTGAAGACCGAGGCAAAAAAGTCATTAAGTACCTGAGCATTCTCCATCTCCCAAGTAACCAGGTCTCCATTTTCTTCTGGAGAGGGCCCACATTTTCCTTAGTCTTCCTTTATCACCAGCATACCTATAGAAGCTTTTCTTGTTGCCCTTGATGTCCCTGGCCAGATTTAATTCTATCAGGGCTTTAGCTTTCCTAACCTGATCCCTGGCTGCTTGGACTATTTCTCTGTATGCCTCCCAGGCTACCTGTCCTTGCTTCCACCCTCTATAGGCTTCCTTTTTGTGTTTGAGTTTGTCCAGGAGCTGCTTGTTCGTCCATGGCAGCCTCCTAGCATTTTTGCCTGACTTCCTCTTTTTGGGATGCATCGCTCCTGAGCTTGGAGGAGGTGATCCTTTAATATTAACCAGCTTTCTTGGGCCCCTCTTCCCTCCAGGGCTGTATCCCCTGGTACTCTACCAAGCAGATCCCTGAAGAGGCCAAAGTTTGCTCTCCTGAAGTCCAGGGTAGTGAGCTTGATGTGCGCCCTTCTTGCTGCCCTAAGGATCTTGAATGCCACCATTTCATGGTCAGTGCAGCCAAGGCTGCCCTTGAACTTGACATTCCTCACCAGCCCCTCCTTGTTGGTGAGAACAAGATCTCCATCACTTGGAGAAGGAAGTCGTCATCAACACATTCCAAGAACCTTCTGGATTTCTTATGCCCTGTTGTGTTGTCCCTCCAACAGGTATTGGGGTGGTTGAAGTCCCCCATGAGGACCAGGGCTTGTGAATGTGAGGCTGCTCCTATCTGTCTATAGAGGGCCTCCTCTGCTCGGTCTTCCTGGTCGGGTGGCCTGTAGCAGACCCCCACTATGTCAGCTGTCCCTGCCCTCCCTTTAGTCCGGGCTCATAGGCTCTTGGTCAGCTCCTCATCCATCCCCAGGTGGAGCTCCATGCACTCCAGCTGGTCATTGACATAGAGGGCAATACCCCCTCCTTGACTCCGCTGCCTGTTCTTCCTAAAGAGCCTGTATCCTTCCATCCCAACACTCTGGTCATAGGAGCCATCCCACCAGGTCTCTGTGATGCCAATGAAATCATAGCCCTGCAGGCATGTGCATGTCTCTAACTCCTCTTGTTTATTCCCCATGTTCCTTGTGTTTGCATAGAGGCATTTAAATTCGGTCCGCAATGAAGCTGACTTACTGGCTGTAGTGGCTGGAATTCCTTTATGCTGCTCTTAAGGTGCTCTCCTGCTGACCTGTGATCCCTCTCCAGGCTCTGGGTGTCTGTTGCTGGCACTGGCATCAAACTGGTAGGAGTGGGATGGATTGAGGTTCCCTTCCCCCTACAGGTCACATCTCTGTGCTTGGACCTTGCCCCTGACAGGAGTGATGGGAGTATTTATTCTCCCTAATAGCCTCCAGGAATTGTGCTGCGTATGCTTTAGTGGGAATATTCTCTTTTTCTTTTACCTCTTTCCCTTCCTCTCTCTCTTGACCCCTAGCTTCTCCCCTTCTTTTGCCTTTTCTTGGTGGATTGTACACTTTCAAAGTTTAACTCTTGCTTATTTTCCCATTGTTCCCTAATTTGCATGACTGAAGTATTACAGGCTGGTCCTCAAAGCACCTTTAAAAAGGGAATTGTCAGGAACTTGTGTATATAAATTATATGTCTTTGCATAGCAATTTTCATGGGTTATCAGAGCAAAATATGACTTGCTTTGACAGTGGTCCCATCATAAGCTTTTACCTTCAGAAATTCAACCTCCTACTTTTACAACCTATTCATAGTCCCTTTGGAAATTTTAAACACAGCATGTTAGGATGTTGGTTAACAGCAAATAAACCTGTGCGCTGACCTGCCCATGTGCTAATAATAAGTCATGAGTCTGCTTTTTAAGAAACTCTGTCACAAATGGTGGTTGAAAAAATAAATGAATGACTGAATTCCTACGAATAAGACCATCCAGATGGGACTGCTGGGGGGTAGGTTAATGAGTTGGCCCTCCGGCCTCGACAGTCTTCCTTCAAAAAAAGGGGCACGTGTTGTTCAGATGAGCCCTTGGCCTCTATTTTTGAAAGGTGAAATTTACCGTGGAGTAAAGGGCCAGCGAAAGGTCTCTGCCTCAGGCTCACATGGGGCTTGACTGAGATAAGGCTTGTGCTAGTGAACCTCATTTTTAGGGATTAAACTAGTCCTTTTGGTGAGTTCCTGAAGAGCAATCAAGCCTAGGCGTGAACATTTTGTACAGGCTTTTGATACACTCCTGGTCCTTAAGGATTTGCAAAGAGGCATGTATTTATGGGTTAGATAGGGGATGTATGATTATCTTGCTTATACCTGTTAGTAAGGTATAAGTGCATAAAGACTGCGTATGTGGGAAATATGCCATCATTTTTTGCAAGAATTGGATGTATTTAATTTCTAGCTTTGTTTTTTTGTTATATCACTATAGTAATTAATTTCACTTTTCTATAATACTAATCAGTTCAGCATTTTCTGAAAGGACTTTTTGTACTGCAGAAATTACTTCCATTTGCATGGAATGTTGGATTTGCTTAAAATAAGAAATGATGTTTTTGGCCAGTAGACACACCAGATATTAGGTACCTTTTGGGGGGGGCGTGTGGCTAAAGAATAACACCAATAGAAACAACAACGATACGCAGCTATTATCTCTATTGCAATAGCATTTCAGTTTCTGGGGTTATGTGGTGACTCTGTTGCTTTATGCCTCGGACAAAAACATAGCATGGATAACAACAGCTAAACTCCTTGTTCTTGGGAGTTGCTTCCTCTTTTGGCTGATGGACAATTTACAGAGTTAGTTCCATGATTTCTAGTGTCTCAAGAGTGCATTAGAGTTTCACAGCAGGAGATTTGTAAAAGGGAAAGGAATGGTGTACAGGGAATTAAAAGGTCTGTAAAACTAGAGGCTGGCTCTCCTGTGAGGAGTGATCTTGTCTAAATCAATAAATGTCCATGGTCTGTGTTTTTCAGCTGTGATTACTAGGACTGTGTGTTCAGGCAGTGCATTCTGAACAGAGCCAATATTGGCTTAATAACACCAAAAAATGTATTTACAGCTATTTGCCCAAAGTCTGAATAACTGTTCCTTTTGTTCTTTGTCCTTTGCTATTCCCAAACCATAATGCAAACAGGTTTTGGCTCTGAGTCCAGTGAAGTATTTCTAAGCATGCTTAACTCCAGGCACATGACTACTCCAGTTAATATTTTTAAGACTTTCTACAGACTTAAAGGTAAGTACATGCTTAAATAGTTTGCTAACTCAGAGTCTCATTTTTTCTGAGTATTTAGGAGAACATTATTTTTAATGACTGTGCCATGCACAATAGAAGATGTTCTTGAATAAAGATCATTATTATCTGTCTTTCATTGTTCATTATTCTATATTCATCATTACCTATGCTCTGGCTGAACTGTTTATCTTAGATCAAAAACTATAGTAAAGGGGCACCAATGAAAAGTTGCACTTTGATATAACAAGTCGTCAAAGCCAATGACTGAGCAAAAATCTTAAAAGTCCGAGATTTCTTTTGCAGAAATGCTATGTAAACATGTGGAAAAATGAAATATAGTTAAAGAATAAGAAAGCAGGAAAGAAGTGGCTATGTGTATGTTTTTACTGCAAAACGGTATTTTTTTTGCTGCAGCATAACTCGTGCCTGCTAAGTCTTACCCTGCAAGGTCCTACAGACAGGCATTACAGATTTCTACCACATGGTAGCTAAGTAGGCTTAACTCTCTTGCACCCAGCAGTGACTGACTTTGCCTTCTCCAATCTCTTAGAAAAACTACAGTGCTTAGCTTCTGCTAAGTGGGACAGCTAACATTTAATACTGTAAAGTTATGCAACTACCACAGCAAAACCAGAGTAATATTGGCAGTGAAGGGAAAACCTATTTTCATTTACAATAATTATTCAATCAGTTCTAATTCCAGGGTAGCAGCTAGGAAAATGAAATTCACAGGTATTAGGCAAAGATACAGTCACAACTGAATTCTTAAAAGTAAGAACATCAAACAGAAAAACGACTAGCTGGTTGTGAGGAGGACATGTTGCTTATGAGCTGTTCGGTTACATTTTCTGCTGATCCATCTGCCTGTGGAAATCCTTTGCCATCCCTTGAAGACTAAAATATCATTCTGAAGATAGAGGCAGGATTCAAGCAGTACCATTCTCCCCAGATATCTTCTGATGAGGTGTCAGCTTCCTTTTGGCAGAGTCTGGAGGATAGATAAGGGACTGTGGTTACAGGCACAAAGCGCTTTTATGACAAGGTGAGGAAGAGAAACTTTCAGATTAGCAGGAATTTGTATCTTTATTGTGCTTTTAACTTCAGTTTCAAATCTTAAAACAGATTTTTGCTGGTACATTAACTCAGTGAACTAATGTCCTATTGCATTTTAATTTCATCAGTCTGACTCTCTGCAAAGCCTGCTCCAAGTCTAGAGAAAAGTTCACAATCCACTTGATTTGGCTACAGAAATGTGGGTTTGTTATATGTAGCCACAAAACAGGGAGAGCTCTTGAAATAGATGAGCCAAGAATAAAAAAGGCTACTATTTGTTTTGAAAGATCCATTGTATTTGCACCTGCATAATGAATAATCTTAACTACCTCTTCACTGTTAAAGTAAGGACTACTAATTTTTAAGGAAACAAATAGAAGAAGCCTCAGAGGTAGGTGTTTAAACTAACTGAAAATAAAATTAAGTAAATCAGTTAAACAAATATAAAAAACTGCAGGATGTATTTCTTTCCTCTCCCTAACTTTCTTTCCCATAGTTGTCTTATTCTCTTGCTTCGTTCATCCCCAAAAGTTTTTAGATTTGCAAATCTGTTCCACAAATTCAAGTTTTGGAGCTTTAAAATTGCAACCTGTCAAAGTTCACTCTAAGCCTGAGGGATATATCACATTCTGTAAAATTGTTAAGACTGTCCATCAGATCAGATGGAAATCCAATAAGTGCAGTAGTATCTCACCACTTAGGAATCATGCTCAGCATTTTGTGTGGCCATCCTTTGAGATAAAAGTCACTGGTGTGTGAATTCAATTATTTCACATACATAAAACTTTTCAAATCACTCCCAAGTTCCCATGTTTTAGGTGTACCCATATCTGTTATGTTACTTCAGGGAACGTCAGCTGTACTTTGAGTTTGTGGGAAATGAGATAAAAAAGAAGTAAGATTTGGTTCATTGGAAAAGGACAGTTAGAGTGGAGCTGGTGTAAATTCAGGAGGGTAGATTTTAAATTCCCTTTTTCTAGGTTGTTGAAAGAATCCATGCAGACTGAGGAAATTGTATTATTACTACCACTGCACCTTATAGAATCTGCAGAGCAGAAATCAGCAAAGAATATTAAGGAGAAGACTCCAGGTTTTTGCCTGAACATTTCTCAGAAGTGATAAGAGATTCAGGTTGCTGTCTTCTTCACTAGAAACTGGATGGATCCAAATATAGTGCTAGATTCAGGTAATAAACTAGGTGCAAATACTGTTCTTGTGGTGGTCCATCAGATCTATCAGTCTGTTCTCTTTTACAGTGGGGCTCTCTGTACAGTAACAATAATTTGGCCTTTGGTGCTTTGGGACAATTTCTACAACGAGGCAAGTAGTGGCCAATACTGAACATACCTGAACTCTGGTTCTGGATGTGCATATCATTCCACAGACCCATCTCCATCAGAATCTACAAGGGTAGATCAGTGGTTCAGTGCCAAAAAATGCCACTTTTCTTTGTGGTCCAGGGGAACTGCTGGGTACTCAAGTGTTTTTCAGAGGAGGACATTTAGAAGCATAAGAATAGATGCAGTGCCTAACTTTAGGGGCTTACTTCAAAAGTCTTGGTAGTCCTTATTTGGGCAAAGCAAGTATCAACTTCTTTGGAGTTTTCATGATGTGAAGGCTGCTGAATAGGCATGTGGCTATTTTTTCATTTACTTAAAAGCAATTTCTTTATTTCTGCTGTATCTTAGTGTATAATATTATCATTCAATGGCAGATGAATATATAAACAATCCTAGGTTGGTGCAAAACAGCAGCATCCATGAAGAGTCTGGCCCTATGCACTCACTTGCATTATCTGAATTTCTCTAGCTTTTCCTTTTCTGTGTTCTATATGAAGTCTCTGCTCCTCTCATATCTGTGCAGGGAGATTTATTTGGCAGTAAAAATGCCCACTTAAATTGAAAGTTCAGTTATTTACTTTATAGGAGAGAATAGCCTTCAATAAATCAGTCTTTCTTTCTCTTTCCTATTTTTATTTATTGTTTACATTAATGTAACAGACATGTCTCCTGTAAAGTCTCTCAGCTTTAATCCGCCAAATTGGGGAAAATGTGATGTTAAAAGTACAATTGAAGCAAAGGGGCAGCTGCACCTCTGAATTTTATTCCCCATCGATGGGCAAGGGGCTGCTGTCTGTGCTGTCATTCAGTGTCAGAAAAAAAGAATTTTCACTTGCTTTTTGAGGTAAGAATTATTGCCTCTTTAAAAGGGTGCTGAGGGCCTAGAAGAGAAAGACAAGGGTCTCTGAGAGTGATGGCAGAAAGTAGGCTGTGTGGTGCAGTAAAAATGCTGTATAAACCTCCTAGACAGTTACTAGTACCTTGTGTAAAAATCCAGATGCCCATCTGTAACCCTAGACACCTATGTGTTTTAAAAACATGACTCTAGAAGTGTCTTCTGGGAGAAGGATTTAGGTCCTTGGCCACAGCTGAATACCCTGTCCCTCAGAGTGCTCTGGTGTGGTGTGGGGATGGTGAATCCCATGCACTCAGTAAAGAGTTGTTGCTCTTAGTTAGAAGGTAAATTACATTCATTTTGTATGTTTTCTGATTTGTACATTGGAGATGGTAACTCTGTGCCAATACAGACATTTATGATATGATTTAAGTGCATTCTTGTTTAACCCTGTTGACGTCTTGGGTGTCTTCATCCCTTCTGTAGATGTTTCACCTCTTTTTCTACACTTACTGCTTGTACTGCTGAAAATCATTCAAGCCCACCAGTGATTGAAAGAGCCTGACTAAACGTTTTCTAAAGAAAAGCAGGACAAGTCTGTAAAATTGGTTGCAAAATGTACTTATCAGTGTGTGCTCTGGTATGGTATGTACTCTGTGTCATGTGGCAAGAATCCCTGGTCTGTCACTGCAGCTCTTCCTTATGTTGAAATTGCTTTCAACCCTGATGTTATTTCTGTCTTTATTTTTGGCAGCAGGGTTAGCAAGTTTAAATTTTGAAAGGTGGGGATTGAGAGAGATACAGAACTGCTTGGTGAAGGGGTCAGAAAGGACAGGCTAGCTGAAAGCAGTTGGGACTGCTAATGCATTCCTCTCCTGTCTCCTCATGGGGCAGAGGAAGGCGAAATCTTACATGGAGCCCAGACGTCCCTCCCCCCCTGTTTTCATCTCATCCACCCTATAAGCTTTGTGTCAAAGCCAACCTCTTCCTGCTGGAGGACGACTGGATGCGATTCCTTTCAGAGGCTGTCAGCGCTTCTCCTGTAACTGCCCTGTGGAGATGCTGTTGAGTGACATGAAACACTTTTTCTCCTGACAGGATTAGCGAGTCATCTCTCCACACAGCCCAGCTTCCCCATCTGCCTCCACCAGCTCTCTCTATGTTGCCAAAAAGGCATGCTTGGGTCTTGGATAGCAAAATAGCATTGGGTCACTTCTCCCATGTTTGCTACTGACAGAGGAACTCTGTTTTTAGAGGAAACTTCCACTCTTCACACAGCAAATTAACCCATTTTTGGAGCAAGAACAGGAATTGTTAGTCTATGTCCATTTGTTTTGTGCCTCTCCATTTATGTCTTGTGGAAATGTAGGGATTGTCTGGCATTATGCCCAGTCCACAGTCCTTCCAGATGAGTTCCTGCTCTGACTGCAGTCTCATCAGGTGTTCTGTAGGATGGTTGTTAGCCTGTCCCAGTGGAAATGCCATGACTCGTCTCTGATAATGGAAAACTTCCCTCGTTCTGGGAAGATATACGATAAAATCTTGCCAATGGGACTTCCAGAATCAGGATTTTTATCCTGGGCGTTCATTTTGACTCCCCGAGTAACAGTGTAAGATGGATGGAGAGATGTTTTTTAGGCACTCTAGTGGGTGGTCATTCTAGCAATTTGCTGGAGGGAATCAAGAAATCAGTACTAACTTGCCTCTCCCTTGTGCCATAGCTGGTGCTTGGTTATCTTGTCCCTCTCTCCATTGTCTCCTTGACCAGTTTGTACTCTCCATTCTTGTTTGGCTATATTGGGTTACTCAAGCAGGTCTTATCTTTCATTTGACTACTTTCCCTTCATCCCAAATTTACTGTGCCTTTTTTGAATGAATGGCTTGACTGTGCTTCTGTTAACTTATGCTAACTAAAGCATGCCAGGTCTTCAAAGACCAATTATCTTGCCTTGCATTTAAATGTATACTTTTCTCATTGCCAAAATATAGATGCATTATGTATGAAAAAATATATTTATTCCATGACTACATAAACTAACTAGGAAGAAGCAGTACAATTTTTTTTCATTGCCTATATAGTGGGGTTAGGATCTATTCAGCCAAGTATGTATTCAGATTATTCATTCATTCTGCTTGCAGTAAGCATGTATATTGAAATCAATGTTGGGTCTGCTTATGGGTTGAATCTGGCTCTGCAAATTTACAATATTATGTTACCACATTACAATATGCTGTCATGTTCAAACCTTTGAATTTATTAAGCAGGATGTAATATGCCAAATCTTTACAAATTACTCATTGTTTTGGTACTGGGTGTTGGCAGTATTATCATTAACAAAGCAAGCCAAATGACCCTTGCACTAGATTTTCCATGTTGATTTCCAAGCAGATGTCAATGCAAGAAACTGATCTCAGTTTATCTCAAATTGTTGTACTTTCAGATGGTTATTCAATCTGTGAAGTATGAGATGGTCCATATTCACATTATCCTAGGGGAAGCCCTTTAAAAGAACTGTGACCTCTTTGCTCTTGGAGGTTAGAGGAAAGTGTTTTCTTCCAACTCTTTACAACTCTGCTTCCATATGCTGCCAACTCTGCTAATCTTTTTGCCAAGGAAAAACAGCCCTTTCCTTTCTGTCCTATTCCACCTTTAATTTGTCCTGATCAGGTTTATTTCTGGAGAAGAGGACTTGTTTCTTCTTTAAAACAATCTTTTCTTGCAACAGCCACTCAAGCATTATGGTCTTACCATGGCTTGACCCTTTTGGAAACACTGAAATGTGAAAAAGGGCACTTGGATCCCATGGTGATGAGCAGGCTTAAAAACACTTAGGTAGATCAAAAAGGCTGAGTTGCTGAGTTTTGTGGCTTCTGTTTGGATTTTTTGTTTCATTTAACCTGCAGTGTCAACAGAGCCAGAACTCTGAAAGGCATACCAGACAGGAAAAGCCAGTTGGGAAATGACCTGAAACTGTTGTTGGCACCGCACTTTAAAAGCGAGCCTTTTTATTGTCTACAAAGCAGCAGCTGCAGATCACTATCCTTGTGTTATTATTAGCTGGTGCAATGCTGAGGATACCTCTGAATAGTGGCATTTCATGTACAAAGAGAAAATCCAAGAAAACTCTCATTTCAGACCTGAAGTTTTGATTTTCCTATGGCAGGAATTCTTCCTTGTCTGATTTTGAAGCCAAAGAAAAATTGTGTCACAGGGCCTGACTTTTCATCAGACAGTTGAAATCAATTATGAGGCATGCTGAAAGGACTTCAAGAGTGCTTCAGAGAATCCTGATTATTTTCCTGACACGAGCTTCCTATATTGTCTAACTAGCATCACTAAGAAAGACAAAATGGTTGTGTGCTATGCAACAATTATGCCATAAAAAGAAAAAAAGGAATGAGAAAGGCAAAGGCATTATAAACCTACAAAGGAAACAAAGTATAGAGTGACCTCTTTTGATCTTTACTATCAAGGCACCAAGTATGTGTTTCTTAATGTCCAATTCCAGCTAAATTTAATCTATACACTGTCTACCATATTCCCTCTAGGGAATGCAATGCCAAACGAGCACACAGTGTTCTCACATTAAAATTTTCCGTCAGCATTGCTGTGGGCTGTGGGGGATATTAAGTCAGCCAGTCTTCTTGCTGCTCTAGCCTGAAGAAGAGGCCAAAGTTCAACAGTTTCATTAATTCATTCAGGAAGAGAGGAAAGTAAAAACAAACGAAGTATTTGTTTTCATTGATTGTCCAGGTTTCATTGATTGTCCAGACAACCAACTCACTTGGTTGTCTTTTTCTTTTTCCTCTTTCCCCTTTTCCTCCTTCCAGAAATCAAGGGGATATGGAATTTTAATGTCAGCAGTGAAGATACTGAAGATACTTAAACAAATCATTCCACCATAGTTGAGTTTTCACTGAAAGTTTTAGGTTTTGCTTTAAACTTCCTTTGCTTCATTAGGTTAATTTTATCAGACTGATAGTAATTTTTAAGCATAAGATCTTTATTTGGTTAGGGTTCTTTATCCAACGAAACTTTACCGATTTTCTTTTCCTACTAGCCACTGAACAAAGACTGCATTTCAAGAATGCTGGCTGGTTTGCAGAGCTCTGGCTGTATGAGATAGCTCCTTCTCTCTCTGAAAATGCAACCTCACGTAGCATAGAGCAATTAAGCTGTTGGGAAATCTGAGAAACCCTGTGGTCACAGGAGATGCAATGCTACATTGACTGCAAAACTCCCTGCCAGATGAAATAAAAATAGCTATTGATTTCACCACGTTAGGAGTTAAGAGTGCACAGGGGAGCCAAGCTCAAAAGCCATCCCATTGTACAGGCTCTCCCCAAATGAGAATGCAATCATGCTGTCAAATAAAAACAGAGGCAACACTCTTAATACAAGACACTGCTGTTGCGCTTGTATAATCTGAAGAAATGCTTGGTCTGAGACTGATGTGTACCAGTTTGAGAACCCCACTGGAAGCTCAGAGATCATATTCACTGTGCTAATACATAGTTCGCCCTTACAAATGTACGAAAGTTACAGCAGTGAGGCCAAAGAAATGAAAGAAGGGCTGGACCAGCAATATGGAGGATAGCAACAGATTACCTTGGTTAACTTGGTAGTTCAGGAGTTCATGAGAAGTTTGTGACTGCTGTTCTTTGTTTTTCTTCTGTGGAGCAATTTCCCCTGTCCTCTTCCGCCTCTTTCATGTTATTTATTTTCTGGTAACACTGACCTTCTGCATTGAAAAATAAAGAGAGTTTCCTCCTCAAAGAGGGACTCTTCCATGTGAAAAGATTTTTCTTGTATATGAGTTCACATTTTGTAAATATATTTTCTTGCAGGTTTTTCTGGCTCGTGCATAAACCTGTATTTTGGATTTTGGTTAAATGCTTCAAAAGTGCATGACTTGGAAGCCTACATTCCATGGTTTTCATAAGATCTGAATTAGTCTTTTAAGTCTGATTTGAAAATAAAGCTGAGCCTCATAATTCACTTAGGTGCTCTTCAAATTTACTTTTAGGGTAAATCCTGAATGCAGTTTTTTCCCTGTGTATTGTTTATAATGATAATCTAATGTTTAGCCAATGCTTGGCTGTGGAACAACAGAGTTGTGAGATGACCAAGCTCATTTCCTGAGTTGCATCTTTTTGTTTTCATAACAAGTCTTTATTTAACATTTCATTTAACAAGCCTTGTGGACTATCTCTTGATTAGATTCTGCATGTTTCCTGCCACTTGCATGAACTGAGAAATGTAACCTTAAAGCCAGAGCCAATATAAATATTTTTTCATAGAGTGATGTAACAACCAGCTTTTTGTTTCACAAAATTCAGACTTACTAGAAACTCTGAAACTTTCCTCCATTTTCAATCTGTCCTGAAAAATAATTTCAGGTGGTCAGGTCTGTAAGTGAGGAAGCTAGGGAATCTAGCATTATAGGAAATTACTGCAGAATCACTATCAGAAAAAAATGGTTAAACTTCCAGAAGGAAGATTGGGATGTCAGTATTCTTAGGATTAAGTTAAAATCTGGCCTAAGATAGCCTGCGTGCATTGCACTTACATGTATGTGTAAAGTGGGAGTCCCCTTGTATTATTTCTTCACTGTTTGTATATTCATTGCTATGTGTACCAGTTATAAAAATCTTCATCTAATTTTCCTTGCAGTCAAAATCAACTAAAACTTTTTCCTCCCCGCATAATTCCTGGATTTAATTGCTAATCTGTGAGACTAACTCTGTAGGGCCAGTAGTCTGCTCTTAGGTTTCATAGTGGAAACCTGGAGTGACTTCAGCTGAGTGAAGTTACTCTGCAAATGTGCTTGTGTGGAGACCAGCAGCTAGTCCAGAAGAAGAGAGTCATAGTGGGTGTTTCTGGAGAGTCTGAATGAGAAATTATAGTTGATGGTAATATCAAGACGAAGGGAAAATGGAATTGGAGTTTAAGGGAGAAGCTTGCGCTATAGGCATAGTTTTGGGGAAGAGGCCAGCTGAGATAATCAAGACTAAAGATTGTCACCATGGGATATGCCCCTGAGAGGTTCAGCCAAAGGACTTGAACGTTGGAAGTTTTTCAGGTTTTTTTTTTTCCTCAACCAGTGTAAGATTAATTTATAGTGTTTGGGCAGGGGGGAAGTTGGGGGATGGGGTCAAATTGATGGCAAGCTGCCAAAATCTGCTTAACTTCTTTATCAAAAGAAAAATAAACTTTCATCTGCTTTTCTGATGTCTTTGAGTGTGAAAATGGGTGTGTTGCAAACTGAATGCATAAGCTGCTCCGCAGCAATGAATTTCAAATTCTTAAAGTTTATGAGACATTATTAAACCTGTAGTTATGGTGGTATGTTAGCAATTGCTGAGTTTTACTAGCTTTACTTGAGTTCACTTTAAAAAAATGAAAAATCTCAGTGAATTGCTGCTGCTCTTAGTTTCCAATGGTCAATGTTCAATCACTTCTTGGATTTCTCTGCTGATTGTTTTGATTTGCTGCTCAAAGGCCAACATGTAATTCACTCAGTCTGGTTCCTGAGTCTGATTACAATTTTTATAGTGCCATCTCCCAGTCTCAGTCTTTATAGGTTTTTTTGATTGGTGTAGGCCCATTGCAGCTTGGTTTTCTATTGTGAACTTTCAGTGGGATGTGCCAGCTCTGAAAGATGGTCCTGGTTTTCCCCCTTCTTTCTGATTGTTGTGAAACTGTACTTCTTCAAGGACACCAAAAGCTCCTGAAATATTCTAATTTACTCTTTGGCATCCAAATGAATTATGGTCCTAATAAGTTGCCCAGTTACTGAATTTGCCTGACTCTTCTGTCCATTTTCATAAAACTATTCTTTTAAGACCCTTTTAAATAAGACCCTATTTTCAGTCACTTTAGCTTTGCCACACTTAACTGTTAGGTTTAAATTTTGTCAGGTGTCTGCATGAAGCAGAATGTGTTTGCTTGGACAAAAAATACACCAACATATTCTAGCATTTTTCAGAGTAATACAAAGGGGAAAAATACACTGCTTCATTTATATTTTAACTCATAAGTATTACAAAAAAAGTATTTGTAGCCACATGCTTTGAATCAGAGACCTGACAAAGCCAGAGGTTTGAGCATTTGGGCCAGAAATATATCTTTTGACATCTACCCTAAAAGACCTTGCCTTATTTGATGAAATTATCACCTTTTTATAGAAACCAGAATTCAAATAAATTTTTCAGAAATGGTTTAGCTTATAAAGTCTGAATTATATGAAGCATTGGCATTTCCTGGGTGTTGAAAATTTCAGTTTTGCTCAGCTATTACCAAGGTGATTTCTTCTTTGATACCCGGTGGTAAAATGCTTTTGGGTATTGTATTCTGAAGCTACTAGAAGTACCATTGAAAATGCTAAGAAGTCAATTCCCAATTCTGATTTCTGGAAGATTTGAAGTAAGCTTGGTTAAAAAGGAAAAAAAGTCCATTGTCATATGAAGACACTTTCTCTTCACTCATGGTTAAATTACTCATAGTGGATGTGGCAGGGTTCGGTGGTGAAGGTGGCCTACAGCCATGCAGTTAAAGATTCCGTCATGTAACAAATAAGCTGGAAAGGCTCAGTGATAACACTAGAAAGGGACAGATAAGGATTTTCCTAAATGTTAAGTTTGTCATGGGCGAAATAGTCTTGACCTGGGGAATTTTACTTAATTTAATTTGTTGCCAGTTAGCATAAACTTTTAATTACTGATTCACGTATTGAGAAAAAAGGACAATTAAATGAACACTTAAGGAAACATCTTCCCCAGGCTCAGCGTCCATCTGACTCCTCTCCTCCTCCTTCCCGGTCTCAGCCTCCCCCATCACCACACGTGTTACCACAGTCTCCCAGTCCCCTCCGTGAGGTGGCAGGTGGCGCGGCAGGTTGGGGTCACCAGCCTAATGGCTTTCTGCCGCTCCTTTTGTTTTCCTCTGCACCAGTGTGGGTCACCCGTGGCTGCAGTCCCTCAGGGGTGTCCCTGCTTGGGTATGGGGCGCCCATGGGCCACAGTCCCTCAGGGATCTCCCTGGCCTGGTGTGGGCCACACGTGGGTGCAGTCCCTCAGGCGTGTACTGCCCTGGTGTGGGGCAACCTCAGTCCCGTGGGGGTGTCCCTCCTCTGTCAGGGAGCGCCTCCTGAGAGCATGTCTCCAGCCATGTCCCCAGCGATGCCACTTTCCACGTGCCCTCCATTTTGTTTCCTTTTCTTTCTCAAAACACATCTCTTCCTCACGTGTCTCCTGCCCCAGTGGCTACTTTCTTTAACTACGTCTGAGCAGAGGTGCTGGGGGCTCCCCTGACCGTCTGCAGTTTTGAGGTGCTCACAAGTGGTGTCGGAGTCAGCAGGACCTTGTGGTGACCAGCCCCGGACCTCCTCCACACAGGATGCCTGCAGCCCCTGGCTACCCACACCCTGCCATTTAGGCCCAGTAGAAATTTAGGAACATTTCCCAACTTACCAGTTCTTGGTTTTACACCTTAAGTGGTTTTTTTTTAAATACAAGGCTTGTTATAAATCTATTTTCAGAGTATCTGAATATGAAGTCATATAGATGGGTGTGTTATTTGGATTTGGATTCTGCTGAATGAAAATGCTTTCATGCAGTGGCGCTTTGTAGCGTAACGACGGGCCAAGGCACTTCATGACCAGGTAAGTGCTAATGAAGCTTGACCTGATTAAATGTCCTTGAAAAATATGAAGACAATTTGTTATAAAAGAAGATCTGAAGACGTTTTGTTACAGGAATCCAAGTTGCTATTTCCTGGTTGGGATCTTTCTTGCTATCAACAATCTGTTGACTATCTTGAGCTGAGAGCAGTGCAGGTGAGTGTATCCTGAAATCTGAGTCCTGGAGAAGACATTCAGATTTAGTATGTTTGGTAGAAAGCTGACTCTTTGATACCTCTTATGTTTTGCTACTGCATGGAATTTTGCTTTACCAGATTTTCGATGCTTTTCTGCAAAAGTTATGGTTGAAGTTTTGAGGAGAAAAAGAGACATCAAATATCTTTTCCAGTATTTTCTGGTTCTGGTACTGAGAAGTTGCTGCAGCTAATTTATCCCTCTAAACGTTAGGCAATGCTATTTGAAAACATGAGAAGAGAAGTGGGATGGCAGTGTCCAATAAAAGCATGGGTTTAGTGGAAGATGTGACAAAACAGGACTGGCAGAAGCAGGGGTGAATATTATAATGTTTCCATCCTGCAACTTTGTTATGTTGATTTTTAAATACAGTTCTAATGCAAATAGTATCCCTGCTTATAGTTGAACTGCAGTCAGCTCCCTCTGTGCAAAACACCAATTGAGATGAGTGAGTTACACCAGCCAGAAATAAAGACAGAGTATGTTATTTGAAAGCCATGCTTGTCAGATAAAAGGGGGAATAAATTATTATGTACCTTTGAAAAAAAATACATTAAAAATACAAACAGTGAAGAGAAAAGTATTGGGTGAAGAAATACAGTTAAAAGAGCACATCTGTTTCAAATTCTTATTAGGGGAAAAAAATCCCCACATATGTTTTTATTTTAAATTTGCATGTGTTTTGTTATACTTGTGTTAACTATTAGGCAAATAAAAGTATTGAAAATCCATTTTTCAGTGAAGTTTGGTTAGGAATATTTGTACACATTGTGAGAGAGATAATTTGAAAGCTAATTGAAGCTTTGTGAGAAACCAATTCCCTGCCTTTTGTGTACTAGTGTTGACCAAAGGCACCTATTTATTTTGGAAATGAAATAATTTTACCCTTCAGTTTGCATTTTTGACATGCCTTGCTAGAGTACAGCATCACACAGAACCATGTCACAGCTACAGCTGTAGCAAGAACTGAACTCCTAGAGGAAAACACATTTGGTTTTGGTTAATGAGCTACATGTATTCAGCCGTGATTGGTTTAGATAGCGATTTTAGATACAGTCTTGTAAAGTTAGTAAGTTTTCTACTGAATAGATAGGGGGATCTCACCCTAATAAACCTAGCCATTTGAGCATAAGTAGGAGCAAAATTCCAGTGCCACTGAAATCTCTGGTAAAAACTCTATCAGTTTCCTTCCATGGAACTTGTATTTTACCTCACAGCCATTGTATGAGTCTCCCAATCTCAGTCTGCACTTTTATGAAGATTTGTGGTGAAAAAGTACTCACTTTATTTTATGTTGCAAGGTCCCTGACATTAGAAAAACTACTTATGCGACGGTCTAGAACCATCCTGTTCTGCTTTTGTCATCAAATTAAAGTGCCTAAATTAGGAGCCTTGACCCTTTTCAAGGTCAGTTGAGAGATGGGGCAATTTATCCCACCTGGCATCTGATTCATCCTCTGGAGATGACTCTGGAGGGAGCTGCCTTGTACTATGCAGAGGTGGGAGAAGCCAGGCTGTGGAGCTGTCCATTACTTCTACGCTTCCCTGGAAAGCACAAGATCCTCAGGTGTTCCAGGGGGTATTGATCTGCTCTGTCACAGGCACTCTGAGGAACAGTCACTGGAATATCACAAAACAGAAGTCAAAGTGGGACTTTTGAAATTACACCCCAAGTTGCCGGGCAGCATGAGCTCACCTCCTGACGTTAACTAGGAGAGCACAAAGGTGAGAAGGAATTTTTACTCTGTGTTTTGCAGGAGCTAGAAATGCAATGGGCACTGGGCTTTGAATGAAAATAACTTTATGGACTCATTATGTTCTCTTCTTCACTGTAGAAAAGTTAGTGATTCAATATTGTTGCCTCTGCCACTTTATTACTCCAAGAAATAGTCATAAAAAGTAGCAATAGAGTTATTAGAGAACTCTATTAAAACCATCACTGTGCCTCTAACTGCTGCAGGAAAAGAAAAAGGCTTCTGGACCAAAGTTTTCTATCCAAGATTTTTGCCCTCTGTAGAGACGAAGGAGGCTAAAAAAGAAATCCCTGTCTGTAGTTCTTGCCAAATAGGCATGGCTTCGGTGTTTGGAGAGTCCCTCTCGGGAGATCAGGAATGGTTTGATGGAGAAAGATTTATGGGCACTTAAAACTTATAATGAAACTGTTATCTTTGCTCTCTTTCCTATTCCTAAATCATATAAAGTCAGGTGGTATGTACTCACAGTAGTATTAATAACTGTCAAGTCAGATAAAAAGCAAAAAATATTCCTGACTTGGGTAAAAATTAGGGCTGAGGGTGAAAACTGTCAGCGGAGAAGTGATTTTTGTGTTGTCTCCAATAGTAAGGTGCTGTTCTTGCAAATCATTCTCTGTAAGAAGATCCTGTGCCAAGTCTTGTTAACTTCAGCAGGAGCTTCGTGAGAGCCTGGGGATCATGCCTTTCAGAGCAATCTACATGACTGAGGCTGCGATGGAGAAAGAGCAGTGTGTTGGAGGGCAAGGTGGGGAGCTGCTGGCAGAGGGAACTAAGCAGGGAAGGGAGTGAAGGGGGAATTAGAAAGGTAGTAAGGTCATTACAATCAGAAGAGTTTTCTTGGGTTAAAATCCAGCTGAAATACACTCTCTGTTCTATTTAAAAAACATACAGCCTTAATCAGGATTGCCAGGGATCAATCCTGCTTCCACTGAAGGTGCTGAAGTCTGTTCGTTGGTTTTACAGGCCTGGGGTTTCAGCCCCTGTCAGATCATTCACATACATGTATTTCTGACTTGCACAAGGTTGCTGGAGGATTGCAGCGTTGGGTTATACCCTCCCTTATTTTCATGCTAAGATGGAAACATTCTGAAACCCAACTTAGAAAAAGTGAAATTCTGAAAGAAAACACAGAATTTCCTCTTAAATACTCTGGAGATCATGTAGGATTACAAAAAATATCCCAGACTGCCTTGATAAATATGGGAGATTGAGGATGCATCACCCTATCTGTTTTTAGACTTTCCCCACCTTTAGCCATCAAAAATTGTTGCTGTGGTAATCATTGCAACTGATGCTCTTAGGAGTGGAATCTCAGTTTGTCAGATGGAGGTATCCAGAGAGAGAAGGTGAGAATATACATTGAAACACACACTTTCCCTTTTCTCCATGTATTTTATTGTCAAGGAAAAAAGTTTCTTGTTTTCTTTATTTTCTCCTACCCTGTTTAAGATCCTTAATTAAAAAGTTGGTTTGCTTACTGTCGGGACTGGCCTGCTAACCTCATCCCCAGCCCAGTCCTACATTCTGTTTCACAGAGGCCAGCAACGTCCATGCCAGAGAAGGTTTCATGATTTGCTCAGATAGGTGTTGCTGAAAAACCTGTCTTTAGGGTAAGTTTCTTCTTTCCTCTCACCCCCTTTAATAAGAGTTTTGTTGATGTGGTGAAGTTTGAGTGCTTGTCATTAATAATAATTAAAAAATAGTGTCTACAAGTTTGAAAAGGCTGATTGAAAACAGGAGTATACGTGATTTTTGTGCATTCAGAGTTAATACTAAACACTTTTAACCTCCCTTTCCTAAATCTTACTCTGTGCTCCATATGTATGAGATCTCATTTTGAACGCTTATTGTTAATTTTTATGATTGGTGTAAAAGAGAAGCATGGAATCCAGGTCAGTTGGATTGAATCCATGGGAAAATGCCCCTAAAAATTAATTTATGATGGATGAGATTGATGCTGAAAAGGCTGACTTAATTTGTTTCATTATGTTTGGAGAATGGAGCTGAAGGCTTGACAGCACCAAACTGAGGTGGGCACAGCAAAGCCCAGTTCTTGGCAGTCTTCAGTCACAGCTTTGTCCATGCATCTCTTTAATGACAGGTAATATGCTGCTCTTTGGCAGCTCCTGAACAAAATCCTGAATTAGTTCTGCACCCAGGGGAGAGTACAAATCATGAGTGTGATGCTGTTGATGGTGTTTATTTTTCAGAAACTTCAGTAGTGTGAAGAAATGATTCTGAAACATAGGATGGTGAAGGGAGGAACAGGAGAAATGGGGTAGCCAGAGTAGGAGAAGAGGATATTACTTACCACTGTGTCCAAGGAATAATGGACACCAAGGGCTGAAGACTGGGTACTGTGTGGTAACTTGTGGAAAGCGTGTGTCCTTAGCAGGGATTTGTCCTTCCACATACACTGCAACTGTTTAGTACTTAACATGTGATGGTCTGCTGGTAACAAAAGGATGTCGGCAAATTAATTTCTGTTTGGGGTCTGAATCATCTTTAAGCTTCTAAGATGGCATAATTTCTCTTTTTATGCCTTCATTGAATCAGATCAAGTTCAAAGTACAATTTTTTTTAACTTTAATGTCAGAATAGCTCTCAAATACATTATTGCAAGAACTTCTTTCATGAGCAGAAGCATTAAGTGCTGCCCCTTCTCATTTGACTAATGAAAGGAATGACTAATGAAGTGAGAGTGCGAGAGTTCACACATAATTTCATTCTATTTGAATTTGAAAATGCTGAGCTACAAAAGCGCTCAGAATTTCCATTTGTGGAAGAAAGAGGAAGATGACTATTAGAACAGAGCTCCTACTTCAAACTTATTGCAGTAGTTTTCTTTAGTATTGCTTCTTTTGTTGTAGGAAAATGTAGAGTTTCTGAAAATATTTTTCCATTTTAAACAAAGGGAGCTGTGTTTCTGGGTTAGCGAATGCTGGTGCTCTCTGTGTCTTCATATGCGATCTTGACACTGGATATATCACAAGAAAAACTGAGGGTTTGGCATCTAGTTAATAATGATGGGCATCTACCTACTTTGTCATCAAAACTCAGTTCTGGGAAGAATTTTCTTTAATAATAACATGTTTAAGCTTATTTATAGATTCAGCTGAATTTCAGAAATAAAGGCTTGCATAACTTCTAGCACCTTTTGTGGCATATCAGACAGCAATGCTGTAAACTGCTATTACCCATGCAAATGGTGTTTCCATATGCAAACGGTGTTTCCATATGCAAACATGGAGAAGTCTATGGCCACTTAGGCGTTTACAAGCACACAACGTGTGCATGTTTATGACTACGCGACGGTACATGGACTTTGGCCGCGGAAATGTTGTCAGTAAAGTGCAAAACCATAGATGTATACATAAGCACATTCCCTGCTTATTAGCAACCTGCTATAAACCCCTGTTGACATAGCTATTGGTTGTGCGTAATCATCGTGCGCATTTTTAACTATCACATTAAGATTCCCAGTTTCTTGTAAAATCAGTCACTACAGTATTTTCTTTTTTTATTAATACCTGTGTGTATGAGGTGTCTGACAGAGTTATTATCCACTTTGGTGATGAAAAACTCCTGCTGAGGTCCGGGAGAACAGGATTGCAAAGACCAGCACGATGTCTGTCTTATAAAGCGCTCATTCTTCTGACTGACCATCTGTGTGTGAAAAAGGACTGCTATTACGCAGCAGTAGTTGTGTTGAGTTTGGCCTTGATTTCTTTTTTCCAGATTCTGCCTAGCAAAGAAGCAGGGAGAGAAGGGAAAAAGTGAATTTCATTGGGGAATGGAGGAGGTGGGGGTGGAGGGAAGGAGGGCTGAAAGCTTAAAAAATGAGTGACTGGTAGAAGAGTACAGTAAAGTCAGTGAATAATTTTACTGTCCTGGTCTAGCAGCTTGGGAATGTGCCATGTTAAACAATAATATCTTCCAAGTGAGAAAGACAGAGAGGGAGGGGAAAGTTAGGGCGAAGCGTGGGGAGGGGACTGGAGGCAAGAGAAGGATTGGATCCTTGAGTACAGTCATTGCCAGTCCTTGGATCAGCTACTTTTTATTTTTCTTACTTTTTTTCATTAAATATTTGACACTGAGTCAATGCCCAGGATATAAAAATCTGTACTAGTCTGTTACCATCGCTTGACAAATAACATTACAGGTAGGCTGCTGGCTCCAGGTTTTACCCACATAAATTAAATCGTTATTGCTTCTTTGGAGCCTTATAGACCTTCTCTAAAATCATCATATGGCACTGAAGGAGATCTAGAGGCAGGGCTCCAGGAAAGATGTTGGGCTGACGTGCAACTTGGCCTGGGTCTTTTTTCATTTTCTCTCCGTCCACGTACTGAAAATGTTATCCAGGGGCTTTTGAAGGCTTCATAGATTTATCCATGTTTTCCAAATGTCTAGTAGGCTTATCCATTGAGACACTTCCTGCTGATTTGCTCTTAGTCAGGACTACAGTGCATGGCTGGGACTTTGGCACGGAGGGCATCTTGGTCAGCATGCTGAGCTGCTGGGAAAAATTACGGTAACTATGCATGTGCAGCACAGTTACTGGGTGCCTTGGCGAGAAGTATGCTGCTTTGGGAAGCTTTGGGTAAACCCTACAGAGCATTTCCTGCTCTGTTCCAAACTGTTTTCTGTGCCTGGTTAGCAACAGCAATGTGCTGCGGGAATGTTGGTTTCACATGTGCCATGCAGGATAGAGGAGGCTTTCAGGGCATGGTGGCCCAGAACAAAGGGGCTGTCAGTTTGCTGCTGGAGAAGACTTCTTGTCCTGACAGAGATGGTATATGAAGCTTGGGCAGTGGCCACCCGCAGCCTGTGTTTGGGCTCACATGAATACAATTTTTGTGGTATCTTGCAGACATCTGGTTTGGAGGAAACTGATGCTGTGACTGAATGTGGCCCCTAGCTTAATTAAAAGTTAAACTCCAACAGGTCTGATGCACCATCTGGTGAGAAGATGTACTGTGTGTGCCTGGCTATACATGTGTGGTGTGCCCCTCTTCTTCCCTCAGTGTCAATGCACTGGGGACAGGGATGCCGAGCTGCTGCTGGAGCCACAATGGATTTCATGCTTAAGCCTGCCTTTCATCAGTGGCTGAATGGACCCCATGAGACAAGTTTCTCTGGAAAGGTGCAGTAAACATGAATTTCAGCTGCCAGATTGATGGGTAGGCTTTTTCTGGAGGGTGTGAAATTGTAGCAGGCTCTGGGTTTGCTGTGCAGGAGGAGGGACAGGACTAAAAACCTGAGAATATTGCTGGGATATTGGGTAATTTCAGGCATTTGAGACAATGGTGATAGGAGGTAAGCCCAGGATCAACATTGAACTGGTCTGAATAAACAGAAAGCCCACCAAAAAAACCCCCAAAGATGTGGGAAGCTGGGCTTCCTTCCTATATCAGGTCTCTGTATCATAGCATTGACAGACGCCCAGCAAGGAGGTAAGAGAAACATGTTGCTTTACTAACTCATAAGCCATGTCAGTTAAGAGGTATTTCATCCTTTTATGAAGATGAATGTGGCAAGCTTCCAAGAAATGGGTGAAAATCCTGTAGAAAACACTTACCCAATTAGCTAGAACATGACAATGATGTAATAGAAGGAATGTCAATTACAGGAGGGGGAAGTTACTGACAAAAATCTGTTCCATGTTATTCAAATTTTTCCTGATCTCAAAATGGGGATAAGCAGTAAAAGGACAAGATCTGCTATTGACACAAAACTATTCAGGAAAATCTAACTCAGATCAACCCTGGTGAATTGCAGGTGCTATCAGGATGCTGAATGGCTGAATCTCTTTTCTGGGGTTATTTTCTAATCTTTATAAATGAAGAGTGAAGAAACTAGCGTAAATTACATGTATGCCACGACTAGCAGGAAATAGCTATTCCCATCTAGGGGGAAGCACCTCAGGTGTCATTATGGCTAGCTCTGACAATGTCACCTCAAAACGATGGCAGAGTCAGCTAGAATGCTAGGATTTGGTAGGAAGGGACTAGAAATCAAAGTATACAGCATCCTGCCACAGAGCATTCACACCTGGTCTTCTGTGTGAAACTCTGGAAACATTTGGAAACATTGCAATTTAAAAATCCTAAGGATTTTAAGAAAAAACAGAGAGGTGGATCGTAAGGATGCTATGGAATGACTTCTATGTGACAAAGAGCTTGATGGACTTCCTAGGCTGGAAAAGAGTAACTGTGGGGGAAAGATGACCATTATCCTTAAAAGCAGTGAGAGTTAATGAAGAAGGATAGAGAAGGTGTCTCCATTCATTCTCACTAAACAAGAACTATGAACACTCACTTCAATTCTCAGATAGCTGGTTTTAAACAAGCAAAAGGTAGTGTGATGAAGTTGTGGACCTCATTGCCACAGAGTGTTGTCCTGGACAAAAGCATAAGCAGGTTCAGAAATGGATTAGGCAAATTAGAGGAGGATGGCTTCATGCGTACCTATCAAACATGGTAGTGCAGGTGCAAACTCTCATTTCAGGAAGTCTCTAAGCTGGTACCTTGCTGGTAGCCAGATGGATACAGCAGGGAAAGAATTACTCTGTAAATACCCATTTTGTTATAGCTGTTATTAGACTGGACTACATAAACCTTTGATTGGCTCAGTATGGCAGTGCCAGATTATGATATATATTTTTTTTCTCCCCCTTGGTAGCATAAGAAGTGACTTCTTGTCAGCCTGGTACGAATGGCACAACACATCACCAAGTGAATGGGGAGGGTGTTTCTGGAGGGTGTTTCGTGATGAGGTTGGCTCCGCACAGCGTGCCAGGACAACAGTGCTCATGGCAAGGGTGCCCGCATTCCTCTTTGGCTTTACAAGTGGAGGGGATGATGGAAAGTACTACAAGGCAACGTGCTCTTCATTTAATACATATCATCTGTCTTAATCCCAAAGGTGATTGAAAACACATTTTTACAACAGAGAAAATGAATGGCTACAGTTAATTTGGTAGATGGGAATCTGCTCTGGGAAAGTGAACAACGGCTGATCAGAGGGTCGCGTTCTTGCTGATAGTGCAGCTGCTGATGGTTTTTCCATATCAGTGTCAAAGAGGGAAACCAGCAGCTCCTATGCCTATGAGAGGGCTATCTGTTATGAATGTCAGCACTTTGTAAACTACTTCACTATACTCCCTGTCTCTTCTCTTTACCTCCTAGCCTCCGCTTTAATAAATATTTCAGATGAAGAGATATTCCCTGCAAGACCTAGATGTGCTGTGTAGATGTTCTGTAAATGTGTAGAAGAACAGAGCCTCCTTTTACCACCTGCTCTGGGTTTGATTCACAAAAATCTGATGGTAAAAAAGAGTAGGATAGACTGAAAGAAGTCCAGTGAAAAAGTAAATATGGTCTGATTCAGACATAAAAGCTGATATTAAAAATATAAAAATCACCAAAACACTTGATAAGAAATCTTTGTGAGTAGACTCTGACTTTCAGAGTGTAACTTAAACGAGTTGTGCTGAGGTTCCGCAATATTTAATTCATGTTAAATGTTTTTTTCCTTTTTTTTTTTTTTTTACTTCTGATTTTTGTGCAAAAGTAGAAGTGCAGGAAATCTCTCAAGAAAGGCAGTTCTGGAGATTTCCAGCTCATTTTGGGGCTCTAGAGGTTCAGACAATTTGGGTAAACCTGTGAACTTTTGGATGTTTATTTGAACTGAACCTGAACTCTAAATCTTCTAGGGTTCACTCAGCTAAGTCAAAGGGAGGAAGGCCTATAATTATAATTTTAATGTTCTTTTCTCATTCAGCCATGGATATGACCCTCCCCAGCCTCCTGAGAATTTCTGTGTGCTGCGTTAAACAAAGAGCAAGCTAAATAGCATGTATCACGTATGCACAATTAAACATTGTATGCACCATTACAGTTTCAGCTGCTATACATCCCAATTGCTAGTTGCTGTCTTTGTAGAAGAATTTAGCTAGAAAACAGATGACTGTTTCCAACCTGATATTGTGACATACAAAGTTAACTTGCAAAAAAACCACTAGAAACAAAATTACTGAGCTATAGTAAGCAAAGCAATAGAAAGAAAGCAAGCTTATTAAATAAACACATACATGAATATGTAGTGTTCATTCCATCAAGTTTTTAGAAGTGAATATAGTAACTTTTTCCTTGTCTGACCTTATAATCACAGCATCTGAGTTCTTGATGCTTATTTATGGAGACCTCTGGGAAACAGGGGAGCAGTTTATAATCTCTATTCTGTAGAAAAGAATTTTCTATAGTACCAAAGATAACATCATAGCCTTTCTGGTGTCAAAGGCAAGGCACTAGCTGATTTTTCTTGCTGCAAGGTTTTACTAGTAGAAGTTAATGTAAGAAATCCACAGCAGAATAAGGAATGGAGTCAAGATTTCCATCTACTTTGTCAAAGTATCCACACATACCCCATCATCCACCGCAGTTATCACTGGGTCAAATCTGAACTCTTGTATTACACGTAAGGCAGCTATGATATGTTCCCTGAGGGTTCTCCAGCTTGAAAACACCCAGAAGTGCTACCCTGGCCTAGCTGTCATATCTTCAGTCCTTTTGAGACTGTCTCAGGGATGACAGTGCTCTTACACACATGAACAAAGAGGTGTGGTGAAAACATAGGCCTGTATTCCAATCTCCTTCCAGATACAAGAAAATTAATAGCTAGAAAAATGCATAACTAAATTTCCTTTGGTGAACCTGCAGATTAGCAGTTTGGTAGCGAATCTGAAGAGGCAGTGCACTTCATTGCTGAGGTCTGGAAACATGGTGCCCTGTACTCCTGTCACCTGCCTTCGGGCACCTACATGAGTACCACCATTAGCAGCCTTCAGGCTCTGGAGAGAGGGCTAGTGACCACACTGCAAGATCTGGCTCACTTTCTGGTGGTGCCTGGAGTTTCAAGGGATAAATCTAAAGCTTACTTCCCAAATGCCTTCCCAAGTCATACTTCTAATGTTTGTGAAATCACTATGACTGTTACCACAGCAGCAATCATTTATGCCTTTGGAGCTGCCTGCCACTGCAGGGGAAATTCAGAAGAACTCATTTTATTTTCAAAGGAATTTGGAAGCCATCAGCACTTGATTTGAGCTCCTGGGTTTTCCTCAGAGCTCGGCATTCAGCAGGGGTATGCTGCTCTCATCAGCTTCTCTCTGTGGGAGCAGCTGCATGTTGAGACCTCTTCAAAACTTTAAGGACTGCTGTTAGGTCCTTCAGTCACATGAAATGTCTGTTGCAAAGTTCAGACTGGGCTTGTTCACAGATTTATGACAGGACTCTCAAACAAATTGCAGTTAATTTATACTTTTGAACAGGAACTGTGTGGGATTCAGTAATTTTATGGGATTTCCAGATTTTTGAAATTTGGCTAGCTTTCTGTTTTGTTCTGTGTGTGGATCCATGCAGGCATGAAGTTCATAGATATGAAGCTATGAAAGCTGTAGCTTAAGGAATGATTTTCATCAGTCCTTGTAAATGGAGTCTTCCAGTCTGGCATACTTAATATTGCACACCTTTACTTCATATTGCACTCAGTCTTTCTAAAATACCACCTCCTGGAGAGTATGCTGGAATAAAAACACTGTCTAAACTCATTCAGCTTCTAGCAACATCCTATTGGAAAGGTGTTTTCTTTCTCCTAATGAAGCCAACGCAATGGAGGATTGAGCAGGGGAGAGGTAATGAACAAATCCTCTAGAGGTTAATGACTTAGGAGAAATGTCCGTGCCAGCAGGATGTAGGAATACCTCCTAGATATACTTAACTTGGTATGTGCAACTGTGTTTGCATAGCAAATCAAAAAAGATTAGCTTCTATACACAAGGCCCAAGGAGATCTGAACCAAGGGAATTATACGTACTTGAAGAATATAGCACAGTGAACTTCTTATGATTAAAGACTGCTTTGGGGCCTTTCCCACAGATCAAACTCTTAGCCTCAGCTTGAGATATAGGTATAAAATTGATTCAAATATTCACTGTCTGAAACCTTTTTAGTTTATCTAATTACACATCGCTCCTTTGCTTTTATCCTGGTATTGATAATATTTATTTTGCCATCCAAAGAATGATTATGACTTTCTTCTGAAGCCAGAGTATTGGATGCAAGTTTACAAAATTGGATACGTGCAAAAAATACTCAGATGTGAGTCTTGCAATATCTTTTATTCTGAAAATGGTTTACAGAGAAGTCCCACTGAAAGCAGGTCACCATCAGCAGTAAGACTCTAGCACTGATGTAGCTTTATCTCAGAGAAAGAGAAAAGCCAGGCAATAAAATGGGATTATCAGTGGAAATGAAAACATTCAAAGGAGTGAAGCATAAGAATAAACAGTCTCTCTCACACACCCTCAATAGAGGATCTTTCAACTGGGGCTTCAGATAAGGAAACATTTCCACTAGAAGTGCAATTAGGAGAAATAATTGGGTCAGTTGAACTCTGGGTCAGTTGACCCTGGACCTTGTGGCTTAGGTCTCATTCTGCCATGAGCAGGAACAGACCAGGGAATGTGACTATACATGATCTCTGTGGAGCCCAGATTCATCCCTTTCTGAGTCCGAATGCCACAGGTTGAAGGACCGACAATATTGCCAAACAGTGGGGGAGCTAAGATCCAGATCCAGATGGGGATCTACGCAGTGTGGTTTGGATCCCCTTTATCCCTAGGGCACTGTAGCATGCTATCACACTTTTGCTTTCCCTTGTTGCACTTACGTATCTGTGAGTCATGCAATTCTGTCAGCTCACAGCCCAGTTTCTTCTCTCCTCATGAAGTCTGAGAATGGTGATTAATGTCTCGTGTTCTGTTGTGCCATGAGTTGCCATGGGAATGAGCTCGAGGTTGCAAATCTGATGAAGTATCCTATCCTGTGGAACAAAGAAGGGCAGGAAGTGGTGACACTGTGGGCAAGAAGCCTTATGTGAAAGTCTGTTGTCTGAGATCAGTTTAGGTCAGCCTAGCTATCCTGGTACTTCCTATCTTGTCTTTCAGCACATCAGGAGCTCTTATTAGAACTTGCTCTCATTAGGAATTATTTGTTACTTAGATATGGAGTTTAGAGCCTAATTTCCTATGTGCTTTTTAATATAATGGCTGTGGAATTCTTGTTATTTACTGACTGAATGTATTTTACTTGCAGAAAAAGGAAGAAAATATACCTATATAAAATATATTGGACAAAAATTCAAGAACTGCTGAGAAAAATGCCAACACCTTCCTTTCTAGCCCAGGATGTGGTGCTTTGTAGTGGGTATACTGAGGAGTGTAAAACCAGAGCAATATTAGAGTGATGCTTTCATTGTTAAACTGTCAAAACAGCCGGTAACCTGCAGTGTAGGGACTTCCTGGGGTAGGGGTTTTATCTTGACCTTTGTGTTTTATGGCCAGCGGTCTTTGCTTCCTTCACCTCTAATATGCTTCAAAATTATACAGGATTTTGTGGACTGGAAGAAACATCTTACTCCGTGCAAAGTTATTAGAAAGGGTGGTGCAATCTCTGAACAGCTAGTATTATTGTTTCCTAGTCAGTGATACTGCCAAGTGTGTAGGAAGCTGAATTCTTCCTGTACAAGTATTTCCCATAATTTGTACCTTGATTTCCACTATGCTAAGTAAAAATCACTTCCTGTCCTGGGGTGGGCTTTTTTTTCTCTTTGGGCATGTGAAAAGGCTGGAAAACTATATAGATAACATAGTTGCTCAGTGTTGTCCTTTTCCAGAACTCTGGTCTGCATGGCGTGCAGGATTGTGCTGGGAATTTCCTCCCTTGTGTTTGAGCCCTGCCTACGATTTATAGGAGAAGGATGGAAGTCCTGACATTTGGAACACAGCAATGCCTATTGCTTATTTCCCAGTAGAACTTTTGACTTAAAAGATTTAGATGCTTTCTTTATTAAATGGAGTGAATACTTCAGTGTTTTCAACTCAAAGCCCATCAACATATCTCCATATTTTGTCAAGGGGCCCAGCTGCCAATTCTCAGTGGAAGTGCTGTTAGCAGTGGTGGTAATCCAGCATGGTGGTCTAAGAAAAGGATAGGAGCCAGACATTTGTGTTCAGGCTTGAGTCTTCTCTCTCGTATTTGGCAACAGTCACCAAAACCAAAGCTTTAAAAAAAAAGTCTCTGGTTTGTGATAAACAAGATGGTCACCCCAGAATCAGGACATGCCTCCCCCACTTTTGAAAATGCTGTCTCTTACCTTTGTACCTCTGCTTCTTGATCTGTCAGCTCTCAGTGATGCTGTATTTCTTAAAACAGACTTGGCTGTTTGGTAAACATTTGCAGTGCAATGTTTAAATCTAAGAGAGTAAATGTGCGGATGGTAGACTAGGTTGTTAATTTTGGTCTGTAATTGCAAACTGGGAATAGAGTAGGAAAAGTCATACAAACCTGGATTATATATTTGAGGCTTTAATCTCTGCCATTAAATCTCCATCTTTCTCTTTCTCTTTCTTTCCCTCTCTTATGCACACACATCCCCAGGCCTCATACTCTCTGCTCTGGCTCCCAGCTCATCCCTGCTGTCACCACAGTGGCATTTGGCAGTCCCTGATGTGAGAGAGGGAGCTGAAAGTGTGCTGTATGGTATCCTGCAGCTCTGCCCCAATACAAAACACATTTCCCACCTCCAGGACACTTTTTCATGTCTCCCCTTTCTGAGCGTTCCCTCTTCCCCTACCCCCACAGGACAGCACTCCCTTTCCTTTAAGAGAAGTTTTATATTGAGATTACTAATTTTAACCTGATTATTGTTTGTGAATCCAATAATTGGAAGAAGTCAGTTATTGGTTAACAGCTTTAGTGGTAAATCAGTTCCAGCAGCTTGCTGTGCTGCTGCTAGCATGAATCCACGTGCTTCTCAGCTAGAAGCTCTCGTCTCTCTCTTCTCCCCGCCCCCCCCCCCCCCCCCCCCGAGATGCTTTGCTGGGTCCATATGGTGTTGGAGATGTAAGCACTTCAGAGAAGTGTTTCAATATACAGTTATGATTCTAATTTTTGGCGTCAGCTTTTTATTACAAGTTGTTGCCTGGCTGGAGGCGTGAGAGAGTGGGAGCAGGGAGGGTTCTCGACCATGTGTGAAGCAAGGAGACAGCAGGCAGCAGTAGCAGATATAATACAATAGCTTTTTTCTGTAGCATGAAAATAGGGTCTGGAGCAATCCTCTTGGCCCCTAATCTCTTGCTAATCAATATCTGTTGCTAGCTCTGGGGTTTATAGCATGGACCATGACAGTTTTGCTGGGAGGAAGGGTCAGGATTTCAACCACAATAAAAGTTGTAACTCAAGTTAGCAGCATGTAAAGTGTTTTGGTCTGGCATAAAAAAGGGTGCGTAAAGTATGAAATCCAAACCTCTGTTTTAAAATAAGACCTATTCTAGGTACTGGTGCTCATTTTCTATATTGCCTTGAGTTTGATTTTCATGTAGGTCTAAAAATGTAATGAAAATGTAAGCAGATGTATTTCTATGATAATACAGAATAAGCTCCTGATACGCAGCAATTTGGTTTGTATTTTATATTAGGCAGAAGTTGATACTTGTAAATAAGATCAGTAAATGCAACCATATTTCCAAACAAAACCAGTAATAGTTGTAAGAGATTGTGTGAAATTATTAGTAAATGGCAAAGACTCAGAGTAATATCCTCTGATTAGCAATTACAAAACCTGGAGATGCAAAGTTAAAACTAAACTCAAAAAGGAATGGAAAGATGTTGGGGACAGCTAATGCTCAGGTTTAGGCTCTGTCCCAAAGTGATCTTCTGTAGTAGCCTCATAATATCGGACATTATTACCATGCACAAAATACCACACACGACTCTCCCTAACGAAGCACTGATATACCATGGTTGATGGGAAAACCAGAATAAGAGAGACTCCCTAGGGCACAAAGGGAGGAAAAGCATCAAACTGATTTAACATGGAGCCAGGTCTGATCCAGCTGAAATTACTAACTCTAGTCCAACACCAGCCCTGTTAAGCATAACCTGGTCACTTTGTGATTATGTGGGTCCCTGTGTACCATGTTCCCTTGTGCTCTGGGTCATGCTGGGCTTATAAAATAAGAACCAGAGCAGCCTTGTTGAGCACCTGAGGGAAGGACCACAGGTATGCCCTGGGGAGGTGGCTGAGCACTGAATTTGCTGGGCTGTAGCATGCTGAAGCAGCTGGATGGAGGCTCCTGAGGGGCAATACTGGAGATCAGAGGTTCCCAGAGAGGTGCAGGTGCTAGGTTTGTGTGGGTTTTGTGTCTTACTCTCAGGTGCTTTTACCACCTTACAAACTATGCAGGGAGCTGAGGTGCCTAAATGAGGGTTAGAGATCCCACTTAGGAGTCAGGAGTGAGGTCAACTGCATGATCTCATGTATTGCACTTGCCTGTAAGAGAAAGCTTTGTGGTCTGTTAAATTTCGGATGAGTTTTGGGCCTTCCTGATAGTAGTTAGGGAACAAATGAGTGTACAGAGTCCTTCTGAAGGAGAAAAGGATGAGAGTATTCCATGGAGACGTATTAAAGTCAATCCAAAGTGAACTGATGACTTTACAACCCTCAAGCAAAGTACCCCAGATCATTTGTTTTGTGCAACAGGATCATGTATGAAATATGAAAATGTGTACATGACCTTCTTTTAAACTGCTGTGATTTATTGCTGCCAGAACCATGAGGGAATCAAGATGAGCTTATGAAGAAATCAGTGTTATGTGGGATTGCAAAATGATGCTAGGTCTGATGAATCCTTTCTGAACCCTTTAACCACAAGAAATCTGCTGCTTTACTCAGATGTTGTGGAGTGGATATTTCATCCACTCCGATTCCAAAAAGCTTTAGGTCTCTCAGTGATTGTCAGGAAGGTAATGTTTGCCTTTTTTTAGTATTAGCATTTGTGTTCTATGCAATCTTTTGCATGCACTTAGATTTTGTTGTCACGATGTCTTTTAATTGCTAAGAAACTTGAATGATGGTGGTTTTATTTTCTTTGGCAGTGTAAACCAACCCAATTTACCTTTTTCAGATTATTCAGCAGCCTTTATTTGCCTTGCTTTGCTAAATATGCTTTAGTTTAAAAGCTACTATGTTCTTACATATTTATAATTTGACGTGTGCTTCTCCCATTTCCCCCGTCCTTCTCAATACCTTCGTCCTGTAGCTGCTGTCTTCAGGTGATAGTACTGAAGCAGGCAGAGGAATAGTGGAGAGAATGAAAAATTCGTATTTGTTTTTTTCATAAGACACTGTTAATCTGCTGAAGCAAAAAAATTATTTGTGCTGAAAAATGGGACAGTACAGCCTTCAAATCATAATACAATTACTTGTGTTTGGGAAGGTACCATAGCATGACTTCTGATTTTCATTGCCCATCAGTGTTTCCTACAGCATAGGAGTAAATCTATCTGATATTTACAACTAGGTTTTTTTCTCCTTTTCTGTGTGCTTTTGCGAACAACTAGTGCATCAAGTAGCATGCCTGAAACCTTGAGATACCTCAAGCAGGTGTAGTTTTCCAAAAGTACTGAGGTCTCAATCTCAAGCCTGCTGGGTGATTCAAAGCAGGGGCCCAAAATGGCAGATTACTTTAAAAATCTTTAATGGGTTTTGACCTAAGTGGAGTTTTGACCTATCAAAAAACTAGCTTATAAAAGTATTGCAGTACACGAGCCATCAAATGCCTCTGGTAAAGCAATAAAATGGTCTGTTTTGTGCTGTGCAGAGCTAAACTTTGTGCAGGTTACCTATACAACAGCTTTGGGAATGCTAGTGGGTAGATGGCCCTCATTAGATAGGTGTGATGGAAAATCCCCATCAGACAGATGTAGCACACATAGTGGATGTCTCATAGAGTGCAGCAACATGGCACATTATGCAGCCAGGGGAACGTGCTGCAGCCTCAGCGCAGCAATGTACTGCTGTGAGGCTACCTGGGATCAGACCTCCTTCCCACGTGCTGAGCCACAGTCATGCTCCACTGCCCTGCCTCATCCACCCTCAAAATCCTCTGGCATTTGGGATTGGTTAGTGGCAGTAATCTACATGACTCTGTGCCAAACTCGACTCTTGCTTTCTCCTCGCTGAGGCCATCAAAACATGATGAGGCTTTGTTATACTTGGGAGTTTCAGTGGCTGCTTCTCAGCTCTCCTGCATCTGTCACGGCAGACTTCTCTGTTGCTACAGAGTTCTCCACTATAGGGCTGTGAAAGCAGAATAATGCTCCCCCGCACCCCATATGATGTCTGCTTACGATAATGTTCCTACCAGAGATGCTGGCTGAAAGCCTTTGCCAATGAAACTGTCTTCAGTAGCATGTTTCCCTTCTTACCAGAAGGGGAGGAGGATGACATTTCTTTCCCTGAAGCTTCTGGTCATAGGGCTTAGAATAGGCAGAATTTCCTTTGCTTCTGGTGAAAAATAGTCAAGATTATGTATGACAGGGTTGTGTCCTGTATGGATCATGTTAATTGTATACGCATCTCAGCTTGAGGTAAGTCTGGCCTGACTCACCATTACTTTGTGGTTGCGTATGACAGACAGGGATTTCTTTTTCTCAAAAAAAATATTTTTTTTAATTAGAAAAACTTTATGCTCAGACAAGATTAATCATTTTTGTCAAAGTTTCCAATGTTTTGATGAAAAATCAGATCCTGTAATATTTATTTTATTATTATCATTGCCACATGTTATTGTTATTGCCATCATTTTCAGACAAACCTGTGAATTTGTTTCAGTTTTATTGTCAGATGAAAGTTTTTGCCTTGGAACCTTAATTTGAAAGTGAGTTTTTTCTCTTTGGGGCTTTTTTGGTAATGTACTGTCCTTCAATAGGGATTAAATCAGATCAGGAGGTGCTTGGTTCAAGTGTCAGGATTTCAGGACTGGCCTTAGTGTAGAGGAGTTGCTTGACAGGTCGCGCTTTGTTTCCTCTCCCTCTGCTCCCACATTCTGCTTGTGTGAATAGAGCAATTGGTGCTGAGGAGCTGATGTCGGCATGAAGCCCATTTCAGGTGCTCTACCTTGAACTATGTCTAATCTGGTCCTGTAGGCTGCATACCCATAACGGGTTGGAGTGCAGTAGGTGTGCTGCTGGAATGGATCTTCCAGTTTAGTTTCATAATCCAGTTTGTAAGCCCTAAGGCTGTTTGAAGGGCAAACCAGAGCATGGTAAGTGGGATGATGAGGACATTTTCTTCAAAAGCTTGCTCCTGATTTGAAACGGAAAGCTAGTGTGATCACACTTTATCTCTTGTGCTCAGTGATTCCTGACACATTACACTCTATGTGAATATCTATTGCATGGTTAACTCTTCAGAAATGCAGCTGTGATCTCATGCAAACTTAAGCATTATGGGCCTTTACACAGTAAAAAAGAAAAAATTAATCTAATATTGTAAGAAGTCCTGTGCAATGTGCATTAAAACTGTGTGAATCATTGTCCTCCTTGGGCTTCAGATCATTTATAAGTCATCTGGAACAAGTATCTTGTGTGCAATTTTTATCAGTTCAAAATGTGGACTAATTTTCCCATATTCAGTGGCCTTCAGCAGTAAGTTTTTCAAAGCCCCATGCTATCTACTGTGTTAGCTACTCTTTTCACCTGGCCTGGATTCTCTTCCACTTATGTTACACCTTCACTTCTACATAAACTCTACTTCAGCCCTGTTTTGGCTTATCACCTGTAAAATAGTCACCTATGTTCTGATATAAAAGCATGGATAATAACAGTGTGAGGTGTCTATCCATCCCAGCCCAACTTAAATTTGGGAGCGAAAGGTGTCGTGTTAAATTCAGGATAATCTTCATCTATCAACCACCAGTGTAAGTAGAGCTACAAATCCAAAGAATGTAGTGCTATATCAGCCATATTTTTCTACATCAGTATGTTTATAAGAAAACTATGGTCTAGCGTGCTTGGATGTTTCTAGTGTCTTAAATATATACGACAAACAACCATTAATGAGTTTTAAAACTGTGATGCTTATTCAGTCCACTCAGTGCTCTTGAATGTGAGCCAACATTAATTCAAGCTCAGTTGATCCTAATAAGTAACTAAGACCCCATTTCATAAACATGCAATTCTAGCTTGTTATTTCTGGCACAGCCATTAAGCAAAAGTCTCTGCCCTCAGAACGACAGAATTAAGGGATTAGGGATAAACTGAAAATTGTGAATAATTCACAATTTCTTCCCTCGTCTTCTCCCCACCAAAGGCAACTCTAGAGGGGCTCAGTAACTGCTCTTAGTTATACACCTTTTCTTCTGTGAATTACGCACATGAGTGTGACCTGGCAGTGCAATGGGATTTGCTCATATGAGTGGAGTCTGTAGGATTGGATGTAATATCTGGTACTTTCTATTATCATCATAGGTTCACTAGGACAAAGCACCAATGCCTGCACTAAAAGCTGCTACTTACACTTAGTCATCCTGAATGGGGATCTTTAGTGCCTCCCTAATGTGTGTTGTCCCAATAAGTATTTATTTTCAAAAGAAATCTATGACATTTCAAAAGAATCTATGACGCTTTTTACTAAGATGCAATCAGTGTCATTTCTTACCCTGGTCCTTCAGATAATCTGGAACATGTGTTGTACTTGTTCGTTAAATAGATTTTCTCTTCACTGATTTTGCTGAAAGATATTTTATGAAGTTCTTGTGGAAAAGGAGAAACTTCACAGGCAATTATCAGGAGATACATTTTATTATGTAAAATCCAGTGATGTAGGAGTTCAGATAAAGCAACATAGACTGAAAAACAATGTATTTCTCAATACAGACACTTCTTACTCAAGTTTTATCTCTGTCATGCCACTGGATTTCTCATGCAGCTGTTGAAGTCTTAGACCTGTAGAATATAGGTTTAGGACTGTCTTTTTACGTGTTTGTATAGTGCCCAGTCACTGGTGTCTTTGGCTATCTGAGCTTCTACGCACTATGGTGATATGGAAGAGAGTAAGAGGTAAGGATACACTTTGCCTCTCTCCTGCAGTGAGAATTGCTTGCTTGCATTCATAAAGTCTGTGTTGCTAATGTACTCTTTTGCTCAGACTCTGAGCTTTTTTGCTGATGCAATGTTCGTATAATGCTGTTGTATTGTTGCAGCATTGTGCCAAAATTAAAAAAAGAAGTCTAGTTAAATTAAAAATTGGGATACTAATGGCCTTATAGACTTGCTGTCTTGTTTATTCAGTGTCAGTGAATGGTTGTGCTGTTCGGCAGCACTCATTAATTTTTCTCAAGTGGTTGCTGATGTCATTATTGTTCTGGGCTTTCTTTTTTCTTCATGTGCAATTGTTATTTTTATCGAAGCATGTGGGGAGAATGCTGTGCACGCAGCTGTGTGAGGAACGAATTCAGAAAAGGCCAAGTCAGTTTGTAGGAGAAATCAGGTGTATTGCCATTAAGTTTTGGGTCAGTAGCAGGGCACCAAGTAACTTGGCTTTCTTAAAAAACAGTCTATGGCTTTTAATTTCTGAACAGAATGGGGGAATGTGTGCAACCCACAGAGACTGGAGTCTCTCCAGGCCTATCTAACATAATGAGAGAATTCTTTGTGAAATGCATAAAATGATGACATTTTAGTGGTGAGTGAAATATTTGATTAGTTTTTCCATAACCTAAAATAATCGGAATGTTCTTTTGCAGTCCCATTCCTGGTGAGGACTAGGAATATGTAACCGCACCATATAGCTACCTCAGAGACATCTCCAGGGAAGTGTGTGGTGATATGGAAAAATGGGTTGGAAAGTCTTTTTCAAGCCCCAAGGAAAAGTTGCAGGTATGTTCATCTGGGAAGACATCCAGAAGATGAATTCAGAGTCATGACCACAACTCTGAGGAGAGGAAAGATAGCCTGGGTGAGGGTTGGTGAGCGCTGTGGTGGACAGCAACATAAGGGTGAGCACCCGGCATATTCTGGTGTGTCCGTGCGGCTGTTTGCGGAAGGGGAGAAGGGGATGGTGCTGGCTGGCACCCTGGGACAGGGCAGCACAACCCTGGTTCAGGGGGAGAGGTCTGGTCCCAGTCTGGCTCAACTGACTGGCAAAAAGATGTCTTGAGCTGCCTCTTTGTCCCCTTTCAGTGCACTCTGCTCCCTGCCACTGTCCTGAGGGTGTCCACATGTGTGCTGAGCTCTCCTGAGGCTAGTGTGGTTTCTCCTCAAGTTTGGACATTGAGGTCTTGGCCCTGTGGGTGACAGGCAAAGTCTGGCTGTGCCAGCTCAGCGCCAGGCCCCTGGCTGGCTTGCCCTTGCCCCTGTGGCCTTACAGGGTTAATGCTAAAAGGATGGTGTATTCCCAAGGAGTTTTATGGTGAAGGGCAGACAAACAGAAAGGAGTAAAATTGCACTCACTCCTGGCTGAGCACTGAAATGGCTACAAGACATTGAGATCTGTCTTAGTTCTGACAATCATTAGTATTTATTGGTGTGTGAGGAGTAAGTGAATAATACAGATGGGATTTTGGGACTTTGCAATACAGAGGAGATTTTTAACATCATGTAACATCTCTGGCTAGCATGGGTGGTGGGTTAGTGTGGTCTTTCACAGCAAAGCTTATTTGGTACATCGAGAGGCATGATTCAGCATTTCAGCTGCAGTAAAGAACAATTAAAAACTATTAAATTGGTCCTTGGCATACAGGAACATGTATGCTCCTGCAGCAATAGGAGTACTCCTGGGTACTACCATAGGGTTTTGTATTTGATGTATGGATGCTGAGCAGCCCTGTCACAGTTTAGCATCACCCTGACACAGTTTAGCATCACCCTGACACAAGCCGTAGCCAACCACAGAAGAAAAGAATGGTCCCTGCCCTGTGGAAATGGCAACTGGACATTCAGGAGGAATCTCATGGGTTGAAATTCCCAATACACCAAGAGCTGCATTGGCATATAAAATGGGAATAGACAGCCATTGGGTGATATCTGAACACCTTGGGATTGCTTTAAAGGTAGACCAAATCTTGCTACTCCCAGTAACATTGTATCCCTGCTAGCAGAGGACTATGTGCATTTAGTCACTGAGGACAGAATATATATTGCTCAGTATGGCTGTTTTATCAGACTGTTAATGGATAGTTCTTTCATATTTTATATTGTGTAAACACAGAAAGACAGTTTATCAAAGAGTACTTTGCAACTGGACTGTGTTGACACAGCATTTTGTGAGGACACAGAATACCCTGAATGGCTGTTTCTAATGTAAAAAACATTAAACCATTTAAAGCTGAACCAGTTTCATTGACGAGTTAGGCCATGAATAGTCTGGTGCAAAGGAGCTTATATCCATAAGAGGTTGAAAGACTGGAAAGGGATGGTAGGAGTTATATATTAACAGAAGATGAGCCAGGCTACATCATGCCTGTTTGCCAAATTAATTATTTGTTTCAATATTTATAAAAGTGAATAGGAAACAGATGGTAGAAATGGAGATGCCTGTTAGGTTTCTGTAATGGAGAAAGGAGAAAAAGTGAGAGGAAATCAGAATCCCACCATAAGAGAGGAAGAGGAAATTAAAATGTCAGACAACTGACAAAACTGCAGGACCACACACAAATATAAAGACGTTTCTCATAGGAACTCTAAAACATTTTAAACTTAAGTCTTCTCTCTTTTGCCACCCAGAAATCAGAATAAAGTGGTGGTTTTTTTAAAACAGAGGAAAGTCAAAACACACACCCTCAACCCAGTTGTTAGGATGCAGTATACAGAAAATTTCTTTGGAAACATATCTGAGTAGTTTGAAAAACTCCTACTGTAATATCTAGTAAGAAGACACAGAGGAGAGGAGATGGGGGGGTCCTGACTCATGTATTGAGTTTGGTGGTATCCATATCCTTGACCTTGGCAGTAAGAATTCATGGTCTTTACTCTGCAAAGACCGGTGATATGGCAGGCAAATATCTTGCAGACTAGGGTTAACAGGGAACTCTGGGTTGCGTTTGTCCTCTGCAGCTGTTCTGAGCACCCATTGCTTGTGGTTTGTCCTTGCATTTGGCTGCATTTATGCTAATTTGCTTGAGGTGCAAGATGTGAGTGATGGGGCAAGGGAGTACTGCTGGGTGTAGGGGTAGCCTTACAGTATATGTTACACCTAGAATGTCAGAGGGGGGAAGGAACAAAATAAGGGGGTAAAAGGATAGGAAGCTTTCATGTTGAACAGGTTTGGTGGAAATGTGCCAGGTGTCTTAATTGAGGGGCAGGGATCCTGGATCCGTGTGGGATTCTGATAGTCCCCCTGCAGCCAGCACGCAGCAACTTATTCTCCATGCCTGTCAGTAGAAGACAGATCTGGAAAAGCCAAGTTTATCTTTGCAGAAATCTGTTTGTGCTGCATCATTATTTGAACTAACTGAATTTGGAAAGAGGTGGTGAATCCAGATAGGGTTACTGGTCTTTTCCCCTCACAGAATTGCTTCTGGTTTTTAGTATCCATGGAAGCACAGGGAGATATGTGCTTTGTCCAGTACCCTTCCCAGCTGGGGAGGATTTGCTGTCGCTTTAATGATCTCTGCTTCTTTAGCGGCTCCTTGCTTATGTCTCTTTATATTCAGTAGTCACCACTGAATAAGGGCTGTCTGCTGACCTTTCCTTCAACGGTAAATTCTGAGCCAACTGTGCTGCTCTGCTGAGATATGGATGGTTTTCTTTCTTTCTTTTTTTTCTTTCTTTCTTTCTTTCTCTTCATCTGTCTGTCTGTCTGTCTTGTGGTAGGGTTTTGTATGTCTCACTTTGACTTTGGCCGAGTGCCTCACAAGCTATGGACTCTGAATGTCTGCCTTATTTGGAGAAAAATGTAGGCTTTTCATTTGGCTTGACCTCCCAGTAAGCCTCCTACTCTCCTTTGACCTGTTTCTGCCTTGCCAGTCTTTGTATTAGGCTTTCTTCTCTTTCATATGGAAGAGTTCACTGATCCCTTTTCCTTCCCCAGTAAAAAGAAGAGAAAATTTTAGTAGCTGCTGCTAATTGTGCCCCAGTCCTTCTGCTTGTATTCAGTGTTCATCCCAGGAATAAGACATTTGCAAGTTCACCTTCATGCCAGGTCAGCAGATGCTGCTGCTGAGGATTGTATTGAAACTTGTAAAATAGCCTACTTTAATCGTGAGTAAGGACAGGTCTGCTTCATAGAACTATTGCCCACTGCATTTTAGCATAGACTGGCAAATTCAGCCCTTTGCAAGCAGCCTCTATAGAGAGTCCCTGAGAAATAGTCTATTGTATCTTTGTGTTCCAAGAGTAGGCTTTTCAGGTTGGTATTGGTGAATATAACTGTAATTTTGGAGGCAAATGCTGGTCCCTCAGTTGGATCAATGAGATTACGATTAAGCCCTTTAGATCAAATGCAGACCACAGTCCACCAGAAAAATCACTTTGCAGTCAGCTCTTCCTCCAATTAACAACTGGTAAACCACAAAAACAAAGTGAGGAGCAAAACTTGATATGGTGGAGTCCTTGGTCAATGACAATAAGATGCCTGCGAAGAAGATGGGTTTTGTGATTTCCTCTGTATTGGCTTTTAAAAGGAGAAGTGTTGGAAGGAGAGGAGAAATAAGAATGCAAATCAATGGTGCAGTAGTTCAGGCACAAGTAGAGTGTCGGATGGATCCATTCTTTTTTTGTCTAATGGTCTAAAATGGGAGCTTTCCATAAGTGCATGGCTTTATATGGCATTTGTTATAAGCATGTAGTGTGAGAGCAGCAATTAGATTTGTTTTTAGCTGGATGACAAAAGGAGAAGGAGTTAATGCTTTTCCCTTTTGTTTTTCTCCCTTCCTGCAAACATTGGGAGCTTTAGCAGGTGCCTCCTTTGGCAGATAGATACCTCAGGAACCTGGTGTTTCCAAAATATCTGAGCCAAATTTGTCTGAACTTGTCAACTTGTCTGAAGTTATCATTTACTGACCATGTGAAGAAATAAGGGACGTTCAGGTGTGGGATAATAGGAGTCAGTGTCTTTGTTGATCACTGAGTGAGTTGAGACTCACCTATGAAGCAGGGTATGAAGGAGTTTTTTGTATAATTTTAATCTACTTTTTGTCTGACACTGCTTCCGCTAAAGCTAGATCTAAATTCATCCCAGGGGCTACTGCAAATATGAGTTGTATCTGGTCCATTGAATTTGTGACTTAAAGGCTAAAAAGAAGACATACATGTTACAGAAATGTTGCCTGTGATTGGCTGAAGAGGAGAAAGAGTCCAGTCCCTTGTCCCAGCATGTTCATCTCTGTGGGTTTTTCCCTTATAATTTATTTTTTCAAGGATCTGACTGAAGCTAATGGCCAGCCTGGAATAAATCTTAAAGATATTTTCTTCCTTTCCTCTCCACTTAACTGAAGGCTGAAATATATTGTCCTGCCATTATTCCTGCCTGTGCCCCCACCATTGTGCTCTCACAGGGCTGCTGTTAGAGAGAGTTGTCACTGTGATGGGTAGGAGTGACTTGAGTAAGGCTCAGTCCTGTGGAGGAGAAATGCACTGATAGCCAGGGAAGGAGAAGGATCAGCATCAGCACAGTATCCAAGGAACTGATGTCTTTTTCAGGGTTACGTTTATCCATACTCTTAAAATGTGCTTTTCATAATGCTTCCTTCACCTGCAAGCCTTGCAAACCCCAGCCTCTGGTGGGCTGCCTCCCTTTGCATCAGTCCCCATCTTACCACACAGCCACTGCTGTCTGTGTGGTCTTTGAAATTCACACGGCTTGGTGGCAACCAGTAGGGAGGGAAAATAACGTGTTTTATTTATTTAGAGTCAAGCACAGTTTAAACTCCATTCTAAATAAATAAAAACTCTTAGCCAGATTTATATAAATAAAAAAGCAGATTTTCCCCTCTCTTTTGGCTGCTGTTGAACAGCATCAGTTTCAAGACCACACAAGGAGCTGTGTCGACAGCTCTGAAATGTGCGGTGGAGGCAAAGGTAGGAGGGGTAGGAAGGACTTTGATAACTTGCTTTGGGCTTCTAATGCATGGAGGTTCCCTGTGTTTATAAAGGAGTAGCCCTGACACTGCGGTCGGTTAAAACATTAGAAGAAAACTGGGAGCATCTTATGTTTTTAAGGGAGGAATATTTCTGTAAAAGACCAGTTTTTCTTCAGAATGTGCATCCACTCTACCAAGTCATCTGTGTGAATGGTAGGATTAGTTGGCACAGCTGAAGCACTATTATCTAGTCTTTTAGTATAGCCTAGAAGCGATAGAGCACCCATAAAAAGCAGTGATTTGAGGAAGAAACATTTTATTCTTAGGAGGCTGATCACATTTGCCCTTTGGGGATTGAGTCTGCATTACACAAAGGTTCCCAGTTTCCGTGAAATGGTGCTCCCACACAGGTGCTGACAGTGCCATGTCTCCTGTTACAACCATCACTTAGGGAAACCCCAAGCATGGTTTCATTTTCTTGGGAATTAAATGTATTATGTCTGCACAAGGTTTCAGATCTCTCTTCACTTTCAGGCCTGCCAAGCTTTCAGGAAGGGTGAAAAGCAGCTGCTATGTGGAGCACCTGGGTTTTGTTACTCCAGATGAGAGATTATAACAGGCCTTAGATACCCGCTTTAAGCGGGTTCTCCTCACGGCAGCATCTACTCCACTGCTTGTGGATGAGGATGAGCTGGAGAACATGGTTCTGCTGGTTGCAAGATTAGGGTGAGAACAAAAAGGGCCCAATTAATGATTGTTATTTTGTGACTGGTCAGAGGCCACTACAATTCTGACAAAAAAATCAAAGAAACACTCTTGCAAAGCAAAGCCTTGCTCACAGTTCATTACCTCTTTCATATTCTGAACCTCCTTGGGCTGGCAGACAAAATGACCAACAGATGTTAGTCACATTGAGAAAAAATATCAAAGAATACTTTTTTAAACATGTCCTTTTATAGCTTACTTTACCCACTTTATATATTAATTTAAAGTTATGTATGGTTATATATCCCACAGTACTTTTGGGTTGTCTTGTTCTGTTAGTAAAACATCAATTCACTTTTCCCACTTAATGACACAGCTAGGGTCACAGCTTGTCATAGGCAATGGTATCAGAACAACACAAACTCCTAAACATCTTCACAAAACCCTTATCCTTAAGGTAGTTAGTACATCTCAAGGCTGTATTGCTCTATGGTCCAATTAGCAGTAAAATGCCATTTTTCTTTGCATAGATGAAGTCATTATCTTACTCGTACTTCTGCTGTGCCAACCTGCAGATGGTTGCTTCAGCTGCCAAAAACCTTTGACATAGCAAATAGTCTCTGTCCCAACCCGCTCAGCCCAGAGGCATGAAGTTTCCCTCCTGGCTCCAGCTGGTGGTGGCTCAGTGAATCTTTTTCTTTGAGAACACTGCTTGCCTTACTAGAAACAGCATACATTTTGAAAATGCTACTTGATGCATGAACATAGATAGTGTGGCATAGGCTCCCACTGCCTGCCTGCATGGATTTCAAGGGCCCCCAAATTGTTCCATGCATAGGGGAGTGGATTCAATTTTTATGTTTGCATATTACAATTTCAGAAAGAGATGCTGCATCTTGAAAACCTGAATGTAGGAGAGCTAGGAAAGACAGTGCAAAATACTATCAAACCTGATTTGTATTGATTTTTTTCATTTTCCTTCTTAAAAAAAAAAAATTCAATGCTTTCTCCTATGAAAATATAGCGTCAGTGGCAATGGACTGTATGTGCAATAAACAGCTTTTCGTGGTTATTAAACACCCCAGCCTTGCCTTGCAATTTAACCAGCCATAAAGTAATTTATTGCATTGTATGCTGAGTTGCTATGAAGGATTTCACTTACTTATCACAGCACTGTAAGTAACTACACCAAAGAGACTATTAATTTTCACGATAGAGAACAAAAATGATTTACCGTATTTTAATTCTCAATAGTAATGTGAGATGTTTAGGGCCTTGAAGACAATTTAATGTGTGAGGTTTAATTCTTTTCTAAAAATGATAGCCGAGCTATTAGAACTGAACCAGAAAGCAGGTGGTTCTACACCTCTTGTATTGGTGCCTATGAAAGGTCATACTACCTGGCAAGAATGAACTCCTGGAGAAATTTTGTGCAAGTTTACAGAAAACAACCAACAAATCTAAGTCTTGGGATTCTGAGTGAGATGGAGCTGCTATTCCATTTTAATTACTTTACTGGAATTCAGTGTAAATGTTAGCTCTGTAACATCAAAGAAATTCCAAGGAATAAAAAATAAAACCCTATTGGAGGCTATGTTTAAAGAGAATAAACAGAATAATCTGTGTAACTGTAGGCAGGCTAATCTGACACTGATTCTGAACAAAAATCAGTCAGAACTTCTTAGGATATACAATTAGCTGAAGAGTGTAAAGTAAATGTTGCCAATGAATTTTTTTTTTTTTTTTTAAATCTACTCTTGCCAAATAACTAGATTAAATTTCAAATACCGTTGGTAAAGTTAAATGTGATGACAAGCTGCTCACTTAACAGATTAGATTAAAGTAATTAGTAGGAGATAAAACCACTCACTCTGTACTGCAGGATTAAAAATATTTTGTCAAAAGCATCTATAAAAATGTTACCTTCATCACAAGGATAGAAAAGGGGGTTTTATTCAGGAAGTCAGTCAGGCTGATTGCTAGCCCCGTGCTGTTCAATTGACTCTTTTCTTCCAGTTATTTGGAAATAAGTGTGAAGTTATTGTTAGAAAAATATCCTGATGTAATCACACTTTGTTCTGGTAGGACCTTTTTGCTGACCAGGGGGGACTCTTTGATAGGGTATATTTGGAAGAACAGGCATTTTATCACAGGCAAATGTGAGCACAAAGGTCTGTATTTAAGAGGAAGAAGGCCCTGCTGGTAAGATTTTTGCATGCTAGAAATCAGTGATCCTGAAAGTTTTAAAGTTCATGGTAGTCACCTAAGTTAACATGAGCTTTTAGGCTGCTTTTAGAAGCATGACTACAGTATTGTATGAGCAGGTGGGAGAATATTATGTAGGACTGGAGAAGTGATTATTCTCACAGACAGTACTGATGAGCTATTTACTAAAAAAAGCAGGTTAATTTCTGGTGCCTGTTAGCAAAGAGGATCATAAACCAAGGAAATACGGGAAAAAAAGTCCTGGATGCTCTGAGGGTCTATTGATACTATAGATGTTGAAGACTTTCAAGTATGCAGTGTGTAACTTACATGCATAATACATAATACATACCAGTATTGCTGGTGTTATAATTTTATCTATAAATATATATGTATTTGTATAAAGAAGTACGTATTTATGTGTGCGTGTGTGCTTCGGGGGTTTGTGGTAACATACCTTCTTCTTGATTACAATAGTGTCCATGTTAGCCATTTAAAAAAGCAAGTTAACTCTTTTATTAAGCTGTTGTAATTCATCTTGCTTTACCTTATACGATATTTTTATGCTTAAAATGCAGCAGTTTCTGGCGTGACTAGTATTGTGTATACAACTATAGCTCCAGACTAGCTTTGTTGATCTCAGTAGCATAACCGGCAGTAGAACTTGGCCCTCTAAAATTTAATATGTCAGTCCTAAAATAATTTTAAAAGGTATTTATATATCTCCTCCTCCTCCAGACTGCTTGTAACCTGAGAGCATCCATGTGGCTAAGAATACAGACTTGTCTTTTCTAAATTGAAGACGTTCTGCTCATACCACTGGAGAAACAAACTAAAAAATAAGGCAACCAGATGTTTAAAAATGTTGAAAGTTCCTTTTTTTGGAAAGGTAGCTATGTTGAATAAACATTAAAATGCTTTTTTTTCTATATAACTATTCATTTTAATGGCACCCCAAGAGTTCGTCCAAGGGTCTCTGGGTCACTTGGGAGAAAGTACAGTATATTTTGGCTCCACAGTCTTCGACTTGCTACAAAGAGCTAATTCTTTCAATTAATGAAATAAATGTTGCTGATGTAGATGGATTGACAAATTATTTTAACGGCTAGTTTATTCAAGCAGATGGCAAGTCTGATATGGCTAGAATGCTTTAAGAGGCCTTCCTTGGCAGGAAAAGAAGCCCTTGGAAGAACAAGATATAGTGATTGTTTACCCCCATTCACCTGGTGGCCTCTACTCCTTTGGGCATTTTCTGTCCACAGTGGCACTGCAGTGAAACTAGGAAGTATGAAGACTTTTTGTCCTGTAGGGCTTTCAGTAGGGCTTTCTGTTTAGGGCAAAAGAAAACTGTTCGGACAAGGTACCAGTGATGAACATCAACAGCTGAAGGTAGCTGTAGATCTGGGAGTCTCTGCTGGGCATACTGCAGTTTGATGAGCTATTTAATAGAAAAGCAGGTTAATTTGTGGTGCCTGTTAGGAAAGGTGATCATAAACAAAGAAAACATGGGATAAGATTTCCAGGGAGGCTCTGAAGTTTATTGATACTTGCTTTGTGATCAGATTCTGAAAAGCAAAATAAGGCAAGGAAACTAAAGGGAGAATTTCAAGGCTACAAGTCTGTTTATGTGGGTAAAAGACTTTTGGAAACAGTATGTTCTCCTTTCAAAAATATATTCCTCTCTTTGAGACAGCATCCTGAAATAGCCGCATTTTAATTCAGGTTGCAGCAGTTTATGAGAGCAGTTGTATTGCAGTGTTGATATTTCAGAAGTGGATCAGGTCCATGAATTAATGCATTTACATGCATCAATAATGGTGAAGGTGGGTTACTGCACACCTGAGACCCTCTGTAGGGCATATTGATGTCTGGCTGCAATTTCTGAGCTATACAACTTCAGCTAACTAATTTGATAGCCTCTGTGTTTCCAGACAGGAAATAACACTCACTGTCAGCCGTACTGTACATGGTGATGGGAGGTGTGTTCCTGCTTTGATACCTAAAGATATAAAAGGAGTTACAGAGAAAAGCTTCTTATCTCTCAGGGAGCACATCTACCTCTAGTTATGGCTTGAAAAATACAAAAAAATATGAGTTGAAGAAGACAAATGCAGGATTCCTTTTGCCTTCTTTGGAAGCAAGACTTGAGGCTCTCCGCTGGTGCCCATCAGTGTAACGTCAGAGGGCTGTAAGGTGATACAGAATGTTGCACACTGCAGTCATCTGGATATACCAGAACTGGCTTTAAATGCACTACCTGATGTACCACAGCCAGATGCCCTACACCATAGTGCTCAGCTAGGTCTTTGCCAGAACACAAGGGTGTATATAGCATATGCAGGGGTCCATGTTGCTGTAGCTAAGCTGCTTTTCTTCCCCATGTGTTAGCTTGTTTGGAGCCTTGTTAGCTGTCTCTATGCTATATGATGTGCTGTACTATATACAAAAGACAAACATCACAACTGGGCAGAAGGCAACCATCCCTGCAGAGGAGTTAAGGTTCGTGGTCTCTGGGTCTAGCTCAGTGGGAATAATAACTTCAAGACGTGTAATTAAATTGCTTTGCTACTGTATGGGCTTTAATGTCAATTAGCTGTGTGAGTGGACATCTGCACAGGACTAGCTAAACCTCCAAATCCTGACTGAACATTACTCTGTTGGGAAATGCTGGACCTCAGTCTATGTAGTTAGGTGGGGTTTTTCTTTCTTCCTGTTTATGGCAGGGGAGCTTTTGGAGGCTGTTTAATTTTCAGTCACTTGGAGCTCAAATATGAGCTGTCAACCCACAGAGCAGTGGAATATTACAGATAGTTCGATGTTGTTCACTGAGCCCCAGAGGCTAAATCACCTCTGGTTAAAATATCAGTTTTCATTGTTAGTGAAATTTGATTTTTCTAAAGAGAAATGTCAGGAATACACGGAAGAAACTGGCTTATCATTCATGTTCTGGTAGTAGCTTAGTCATAAAAACAGGTTGTATTTGCAGTACATGTGGATAACCTCTTATAATGTATTGTTTACAGAGCCCAGGAGAGAAATCTCAGCATCATGCCAATGCAAGAATTTTGTTATCCCTTCTCTTGGGAGAAAGGTATGCAAAGAAAATAATTCTTTTGTTGTTTTAAGAGGAATATGTTTACCTTCCAAGAATTACATATCGCAGATTGGTTTGATTACTACCATTAGCCTATCTGCTGCTGCAGAGTGTTTGCTTTGGTTCTTAAAGAGAAGACAAAATGTGGTGGTACAGCTCCGACACAGGGGATATGAAGAGTATGGATTTGCATTAAAAACACTGATTTTCTGGCTGCATCTATAGTAGATGTTAAGAAGGCAGCCAATGAAGCAGTTTCAGAAAAGAAATTGCATGTGCTTAAAAGTCTTTTTTTTTTTTTTTTTAAAGTTTGTAGACTGAATAAAACACAATCCCCAATTTCTCCAGCTGTGCTCTGTCTACAGATTGCTCCAGAATTTCTGTGCCTTCAACCTCATCTCTCTCTCTCTTTTTTTTTTTTTCCCCTCCAAACACTTCCAAGAGCCAAAAGGATAGTTGCTGGTATGTGATGAAGGCTCTGAAAGGAAAATAATAAATTAACATCAAATGGGCTTCTCCTCCTCCTACTCTGCATACAGAATGTCTTAAGGAGACCATAGCACAGTATCAGTACTGCCTCCCAACACTTTCTGTATCCCAAGAACTCCTCCTAGTCCTTTGCAACCTCCAATAGCTTCACTTAAAATAAAACACCTATTTTGGTCTGTCTTCTGTGAAATTATTGGTGATGTCTTCTGGAAGGTGCAAAGTGATGAATTCCCTCACTTCCTCTTAATGTCTGAAAGAACTGGGATTGTAAGGTGCTTTTCAGGGGCCATTTAAGGATAGCATCCATAATTAATATCCAATTGGATTCAGCTATTAGCATCTGCCATTTCACACTGTCAAAGAAACTGGTATAAGCTTGATGTCACCTGTCTTTTCAAGGGTACCCTGCATATGTTGTTCCTATGTATCCTACATATTAAAGAAGGAGTGTCAGTAAAATGTCAGCACTCACTGCGTTGTTGTATCGGTGGATACTCTTTAGCCAATCAGAGGCTTATTGTTACCTTATGTTTCTTGGTTCAGGCAACAGAGGTGAGGACTGAGATGTGGAAGAACACTTTCCTGGGCAGGGCAGCACCCCTGGTTGTGGCTCTTATGTGGGTCCCCTCCCAGCTTCACCAGAGACCTCCCAGCTTCACCAGAGACCTCCCAGATACCAGTCCAGCTGACAAAAAGGTGCATGTAAAGCTTAATGTGCAAAGATGGGATTTATTTCTGCACTTCAACATGCCAACATGTTTTGGTGTGGTTAACAAGGAAAGAAACCTCTGATGCTCATGGTAAGAGAATATGACTGAGAGTGTGGAGGGATGGCAGTTTAGCTGCGCTGTGCTAATGTTTGTAGCTTTTCTTTGTCCTGTGTGAGATAAAATAATCATGCTTAAACCTCAGTGAAAGCAGCTGGAAAACCCTTGTCACTACATTGTATCAGCTTTCATCTGTTGTACTTGATTATGTATTTTTCGTTTGTTACAGCCTCCCTATTTTCTTTCTTTGCTCTAAAAACTATACTCAGCGTATTGGATCACTTTTCTCCGTATCAGTGAATCTGCTTATTGACATCCTGTTAGAGGCCTGTGCAAATAGGCTTCAAAAAGCTTTAAATGAAAGACACTAGTGAAAAGCGAAGTTTGACCAGAGGGCAAAGTTCTGTCAAAAACACTTTATCTTTCCTTGTTACTGAGACTCAACCAGATGTTTGTTTATAACAAAATGCCTGCATTGGGATTTTTGAAAGCCCAGATGAGGAAAACTGTATCTAATTGCTGCTAGGAGTGCAGCCATGTCCTAGCTGCAACCTGGGTTGGTGTGTCCTAAAATACTATATTTGGGGATTCTGGGAGTGGAGTAAAAGTGTATATGTTTTCACTGAAAGGAGATAGGGCTTTCAGTTCAGAAACACGCTGAACATCTGCTCTGCCTGAGCCCTGTGGTTTAACTAGATTAAAGCCCCACATTAAAATGATCATCAGTCAATCAGAACGCTTCCTCAGTCTGAGAAACATAACATCACTCTCAGTGCTGCAGTTTCCAAAGAAGCTGATGTGTCATGGTAAGAAAAAAAAAATATATCAGAACAGTGAAATATTTCACAATTGTGGTTTGTTTGGCTTGTGTGACATCACAGACTAATGTTTAACCTAGGATCAAGCAACTTGGAATTTGTTGTCCTAAATGATTTTAAATCTAGCTAATTATTTTGCGCACATCTTGGCTATTAACTCTAGTTAGCAAAATGAAATGTAATTCATGTTCTTCTAGCTTTGGGAGAGCTTCCAATCAATAAAGCTGTAGCACAGACCACAAATTTGTGTTGTTTCAGTGGCACAGAGATCATTTTCCTTTTATTTAAACCCCTAGATAGCCGTTTAAGACTACAAGACTACAGATCTTATAAATTATAGGAGTATGAATTGCCAGGAAAGCTCTGTTTTATTAATAAAAAGAAAGCCACCATTACAAAAAGAAAACCCAACCCTTCCAGACAAATCAAGATAACCCTCTTCAGCTGGCATTTGGCTGTAAGCTGGTTGTATCATGTGTATACAAATAATCTTTTGCCATAGATAAGTTGCTAACAATTGAGTAAATGTTGGTCTGAAGTATCTTACATGATGATTTGCAAGGCCTTTTGCTGTAGAAATTTTGAATTACTTAGAATTATATGCCTTGTTGCATTTATTAAAATATTTAACTAGTTTGGTTTTGGTTTTGTTGTAGCGAAACAGAGAAGATAGAAATGTGTATTTTCTTCTGCAGAGTGCATGTAACAGTATAGTTTTTGAAGTCTATTTAATTTAGACCAGCCAGAAAATGTATTCAGCATTGTGGAAACACAATGTTAATGAAAAAAATTCTATAAATCAATGTACAGCAAGTTGATGCTCCCTTTCAGAAACGCCCACTGCTTGTTGAGGAAGCATCTGGTGCAACTTGGATGTTTTTGTCACTGATTTTAATAGCCAAATGTGCAAAAGAGCTTACTGCAAATATTTCAAGATTTTTGCTGATGGAAGTTACAGATATGAATTGAGACTGGAATCGAGGGAAAGATTATGGCTGTTTGGACCCTGAAGCACATTATAGCATATGGATCCTGTGTGCTTCTTGTGCCCCCCTTCTCATTCCTTCCCTCACACACTCCTGTAACTGCAGCGGGAAGAAGGCTTCCCTCTTGGGAAGCACCAATGATCCTTTTTCTTTGCAGACAGGGGATTTCTTGGAAGACAGACAGCTATGTTCCCCCATGCTTCAAAAGCTTGGCTTGGCCTGGTGTGTTGCACTTTTCTCCTGGTAATATTTGACCAGTCCTTTATTGGGGTGATGCTGAAAGAGACCTTGCAGTAATAGATCTCACTGAGATGAATGAATGTGTTCATATTGCAGACCTTAAAAAGACCACACTACATCAGATAAATGCCATGTTGTCAACCTTTTTTTGAAAATTGTGGTCTAGAATAATTTGAAAAATAAAAAAGTGTCGTGGTTTAACCCCAGCCAGCAACTAAGCACCATGCAGCCGCTCACTCACTCCCCCCCCCACCCAGTGGGATGGGGGAGAAAATCAGGAAAAGAAGTAAAACTCGTGGGTTGAGATAAGAATGGTTTAATAGAACAGAAAAGAAGAAACTAATAATGATAATGATAACACTAATAAAATGACAACAGTAGTAATAAAAGGATTGGAATGTACAAATGATGCGCAGGGCAATTGCTCACCACCTGTGGACTTGACACCCAGCCAGTCCCCCAGCTGAGATCCCCCGTCCCCACTCCCCCCAGTTCCTATACTAGATGTGGCGTCCCATGGTATGGAATACCCTGTTGGCCAGTTTGGGTCAGCTGCCCTGGCTGTGTCCTGTGCCAGCTTCTTGTGCCCCTCCAGCTTTCTCGCTGGCTGGGCATGAGAAGCTGAACAATCCTTGACTTTAGTCTAAACACTACTGAGCAACAACTGAAAACATCAGTGTTATCAACATTCTTCACATACTGAACTCAAAACATAGCACCGTACCAGCTACTAGGAAGACAGTTAACTCTATCCCAGCTGAAACCAGGACAAAAAGGAACTGGGAATCCAGTATTATCAGATGAACTCATGATCTGGGATGGTAAGGAACAGCATTTAGGTGTCTGTACATTAACGTCTCCTACCTGAAGCTGCTCCAAAAAGTCACATTTACAGGCAACAAGGTAGTTCTATGTAAGGTTCTGAGGAAGAAAACTGCTCCTTAAGGGAAGATGATAGTAGCATGTAGATAACATGCAGCTAGCTGGGATGGAGATGCCCCGAGTTCGTTTCCCAGGATACCACCATGTGGGGTGGCCAGAGATAGCTCAGGCTAATGCCTCCTGCAGGGATCTGCCCTGTGACTCAGGCTGGAGGCTCCAGATCGATGGCAGAAGGTAGCTGTGGTCACCATGTGTCACAGGGTGAGCGTGCCTGGCTGAGGGTGACAGCACGCAGGCTGTCAGCTCCTCTCCTCTACCTGCCCCATCACATGCTCCCACCCCACATTTCTGCTCAAGGGCAACTCTGACCCATCTATGCACAATGCTGAGTACATGGGCAGTTATTATAAGAGCAGTTAATGCACTGAAGAGTTACTCCTGAGCTTGCTTTGTGGTATCTTCTCTGTGCTGTCACACCTTGTTCAGTGTTTTACTGACACTTGAGGATTTTGGAAAAACTTGCAGTAATTACAGTGTATATTATCATCTGCATTTCTGATATGTAGCTTATCATAAAATGCCTCTTAAACAATATCTTGTTTTTTCTTGAAGTGTTGCTGCAAATGACATCATTTGTGTGTGAACTTCAGTTGGATATGGTAACACCTTGTAAAGTACTTTAACAAGACAGAAATGCTTAAATAAAGTTTGGGTTTGGTTTCAAAGATCTTCCCTTTAGGAGACTGCAGTAAATTCAACCCCCAGATTGACACCCAGTTCTCTGTATAAATTTAGTTTTCCAGGGTTAACATTTCTTCATGGTGCAATTTAATTGCTTTACAAGGAAAGACTACAATAGTGCTATATGTCTATAGTGACTTTCCCTAGCTTTTGGAAAGTATATGGTTTTACAATTAAGCAACAGGGATGCTCTAGTCTGTTACATATTTGGGTTTGTTAAATCCATTAGCAAGCAATAAAATCTCCGGTATTCAATCTTTCTCACTATTTATATCTTATTTTTATCCCACCCTTTCACCCTTGGCTTTGATTTTTCTTTCACTTTTGCCAGTTTATTTACAAGCACTAAATAGAAACAATGCCACTCTTGCTTCACAGCTCAGCAGACAGGTAATGGTGAATCACCGTGCTGGGCCATGCCTATTCAGCCTCTGCTGCCTGTGCAGTTTTTTGTAACTGAGCCTGGCTTTCTCCATCATACCTCTAAAGCCCCTCTGAATGAAGCCTATCTAGTAAGGCCAGGCTCTTAAAATGGATGTGAGTACAGGTTTCCTGTAGTTCTCTGTTTTCAGTGATTTAAGCACAACTGTTTTTCGCAATGTTCTTTAACCCAATATACTCCTGGATTCTCCCACCTGATGTAATCCTGCAAGTGCTGGTCAGGGCCTAGGGGGTCTCAAGTGATTCACTGAAATGTCTGTGTATTTTCAAGCCCCAAACTGAGATTTTGTTTAAAAAAAATTGAAATAATAAAGAAAGAGCTAGAACTGAATAGTTTCTGTGTACACAGTCCAAAAGTATGTGTATGGAAAGTACCAATCATTAAGTAAAAGTCTTCATAATTCCCTCTCTCCAAGTTCTGACTAATCCTGGACGGGATTACACAAACAAGGGGACGTCTCACTTGTAAGGTTTAGTCTTATGAGATCAGGACACGTTTATCCTCACTTGATAGGCGAGAAAGCGAAAGGACCTCACCCTGTTAGTCACTGCGGTGGTTAGAACATTTGCTAGTCGTGGTTGGGAGGGACTGATGCATGAAGCCTGCTCCCTGTGAACGTGTTAGCCACTGGACTGGTTATGGGGAATTGTGTAATGGTAACAGCCTATTGTGTAATGGGTAAACTTGGTCTGCGATGAGTTAGAAACTCCTCTCTAGAATGAAGCAGACCTGTAACAAAATCTTCTTTGCCCTGAGCAATTGCAGGTGACATCCACATTGATAATGAGGAGAAAAAGCTGAGAGAGAAACAGAAGTCTGAATGAGGTCCTAGGGAAGCATTCAGAATTTCTGGGCAGGCTTCAGAATGAAATTTCTGGAGAAAAAAAAGATGCTGGTGTGGATATTTTGGTGAATCTAAAATCTTACAAAGAAAAGGCAGAAAATCACAAGGCAGGTGAAGCCAAAAGCCTATAATTTGTTTTGTGGCAATCTTGAGTCCCGAAGATGCTTGGCATTTGGAAGGAGGTGTAGGAACTGGAGGATCTACCATCACCAGGAGAGAGTTTGGAAGTGTTCACAGAGAGTGCACAGCATGCAGAAGGGGGAGTGATAAAAGTGCCACTAAACTAGAGAAGTTCCTCAGGGGAGCACTGAACACCAGCACAGCAGGTATATTAATCTGGAAACAATTTGCTAGCTCTCAGCTGGGTGGATGGCTGAGGCAAGGACTGAATACAGAGGCAAGAGCTTCTATTCAGCCAAACTATGTAGCCGCATAAAATGTGATGTAGGAGCCTCCTCCTGAGTCTGAAGTAGATACAAAGCTTCTATACAAAGCCGAATACAGATTGAGAAATACTGCTCTGTGTTTAAGTCGGTTATGTTTATCTGCAGGGCAATTTTAGAGGACTGGAATGCTTTTAGTTTAGATGGAGACGGTGTGATGATGGGATCAACATGCTGGGGTTTCAGGAAAGGCTCTAGGCAGCAACAGGTGAAATGGAAACACAAGTTTACAACTAAGGGTTTCCCAGCATATATGGGTAAAAAAGTTGATGAGGATAAAATTTGCAATTTTTGGGAGAAAAATAATCTTTTACTAGACCAAAACTATGTCAGCCACATGAAGAGGGCATGCTCACTGGAAAGACTTTAACCTACTAAAGCCTTTGAACTCATCTTTCAGGTAAGAGGGACGCTCCCAGTAGGGTATGAAGTGGTCTGAGGAATGGGTTTGTCTCTAGATTTCCTTTTCTGTGGAGGTGGGGTTCGTAAAAAGCCTGGTAGGTGTGTTGCTCAGAGCTCGTAGACCAAGTAGCCAAACTATGGTGTCACGGTGACAAATTTGGGCTCCACTGGTTACGGAAATAGAGTAATTTGGCTTAAATTGTTAGCATGGGGTGGGGGTTTCTGAGGTCCAGCCTTGCTCAGAGGGCTGCCCCTGAGAGCTGAGCTGGGTCTTTTAGGCTTTTCCCTGAGCTTGGCTTCACCAGCTGAACTTCTGCTGGCACCACAGTGCTACTGAAGAGAAACATTGCCTCAAACACCCTCCTCTGCGTATTCAGTGGGAGCCACAGCCCGGTCCATGTGGGAAGCAATCTGGCATGTCAACCGCAGACGAGCTGCTTGCCTCCCTCCCACAACACAGGGTGGGTGTGCAGCACGTGCTTGGCTCAATTCCCCTATGGAGCAACCTCAGCCTTTGAGACTGTTACTTTTCAGGTTACAGTAAGTTCAATTAGAGCTACGGTGACTCTTTCACTCCAAGCTGCTGACGAACTGGCAACTGCTATCTTGATGATCTGTTTGTGATTATCCTACTGAGAGTTTAATTTTATTTTATTTTTGCCTGTTGATATTTGCTCTCCCAGGGGCAGGGCATTACATTGCATGCTCTGTATACAACATTATGGTTACTCTTCAAATATGTAAATAGAGACAAGTTATTGCTCTCAAATCTCAAGCTATTAGGACTCGTTTTTAATGCTATATACATTTGCTACACACCCCTCGGTTCTTGAAGCCCCTGTTTCTGTTCTCAAATCTCAATCTTTATTTAAAAGAAATATTAGAGTTGATTAACTGTAAAAAAAAAAAATTGTTTTTGCTGACTAAAGTAATGTCCCTAAACACAGCAGAGAGATTATTTTCAATGATGGACTCAAACACCTTCAAGGGCTGCTTGGTCCTTCTATTTACTATTATCAATGCTGTAATTTTGTTATCAAGACTGGCAGTTTATTCTCACAGAATAAAATATTCTCACTTTATTACAAGGCTGACCTGCCTAACACCTCCCTATTAGTAACAGAAACAAATAAGAGTTGATTGTTCAGCTGCTGTCATTTAAAAAGACTAAATCAACCTGCCACAAAAGAATAATTCCCTCTGGTAACTTTATCCATTTGCCCTTGGTGGTGACACTGTGGATACCACCCTGGTTGAACTATATATTAGTTCCTAGAGAAGCACTTTGAAATATATAGCTCTGCACAATGTTGTAATTGAAAAAAATTGAATAGCCATACATGGTTCAGTAATCTGAAAAGAATGCAGAGGTTCAGTTCTAATTGCTTTGCACAATTTAATACCATTTTGCTGTGCTTTCCAAATGGGTTTATTCTGCTGTTCTACGTATATCTATTATACAGTTTGGCAGCACTGGCTATATACAGGCAGCACTGTTTTTTAAAAGGATGTGTCAGTATTTTTATTTTATGTTCTGACCGCATTTTTAAAGGACTTACCTAGCGAAATTACCCACTCCAGGTGTTTGCTCTTCTAGTGAGAAGGGTGGCTGTTCCTCCAGAGTCCTGAGAAGGGTTCAGTAACCTGTGAGATGAGTTAAGGGCCTGACTTTAAGCTTATCCATTAAAGGAGTCTTTCTTCTATTGTGTCTTGGAATTGAGTGTCTATATTCTCTTTGGATTGGGGGAGCTTTAAAAGCTGCCGTGAAATATGTGCTTTTTAAAATTTACTTTATAACTGCCATTCAGATTGGCTTCTATTTATTTTACATACAATTCTTCTAGGTGTTTCTAGATATTAAACCCTGTATACTGCCTATCTGTAAGAAGCAGCTATTCTGAAATCTAAGGAGGAATAACTCTGAACAGACAGACATCAGAATGGAACTTCAGCTTTAACTTAAAATTGCTTTTTTTTTAAACACTTCACATTATTTTAATGTCACATTTTGCTCTTAGTGCACACCTCACAAATCCTACATATAATATGACCGTGCTTGAGACTACTTTTTTTAAAAAGTTTAAATTTAAATTTAAATATTCTTACAAAATTAATTTGATTTTAAAGAATTAAAAAAAAAAGTTTATCTAAAAAATTGTTAATAGTATTAATACCTATAAATACCACAGAGACTAAATCACCGTGCTTCTTTTCAAAGCAAATTATCTTACTGGTAGTAGGGATGGTAATAGAAGTTAGTTAAGATGTAATTCAGAATATATATATATGTGTGTATTTCAAGCCTTTTCTTCCAACTAAATAGAGGATTCTTTTGGTTGGTGGGGTTTTGCAACTGGTTGTTTTAAGGTTTCTGTGTTGTTTTTATAATGATATGGATGAAAAAGAGTCATACTGGGATTTAAAGCAGGCAACACCAATAGAGTCAAATTGTTAAAAAGCTTAGGAAAAACACTTGCAATATTTTCAAGGTCTGTATAGATGCATATATGCAAAAGGCATGAATATAAATACAATCACACATTTCATGTGTGCCAAAATGTATGCTAGTAAATAATACAGTGCTTTTGGGAGGCTTATTGGAAACACAATCCCAGATGAGAGAAGTGTATGGGAATAAGTATATTGTCAGACTATTGGGATGTGAACTGCACAATGGAACAGAATGAACAGCAGAGAGAAGCAATTTTCTTTTAAAAAGTAAATTTAAAATAAAATGCATCCTCTCCATTTGTGGTGGGAAAACCAAAGACAAATGGAGACCAAGGAAAAGAGAAGATAAATTAATAAATGAAGATACACCAAAGTAAAAACAATTGGTGGTTGAGAGGAAGCTGAGATTGAAACTGCCTTTGGATGTCACTTAGTGGCATTGCACAATGTTCTTTGTTCTAGGGCAAGCAGGCTTTAGAAAGCCTGTAGCAGATATGAGGCTTGTCTAGAGTTTCTAGATGTTGGAGTCTATTTTGTATATATGTCAGTCTCCAGGTAGTTCTAGATGTAAATTCTTGAAGCATCCTAACTTTCAACATATTTGTATACCAATGATACTGTCTATTATTCAAGAATAAGAGTCTTTTATACAAACTAATTTCTGATTACCTCTCAGTACGTTGATTATAGGAAATAATACTGTTTTTAAAGGAGGTATTTCTTAAAATTAAGATAGCCAATAGTAATTTTCTCTCTCTGGCCTATTTTGATTAGCCCTGCAAACAGTTTGGAACTGATTACTCAAATCTGGGCTAAGCAATGGTCAGGTCCAGACTGCTTTCTGTGGAGGTAGGTATAGAGTCCACTGAAAGTTATTTTACTACAGCTGAAAAAAAGAAGCATTGAATTGGGAATCAATAAGAAGATATAGAATGAAAGAGTTAACTTCTACAGTTTCACTGCCACTCTTCTGTTTCAGGGACATTGTTAACAAAGGCTTGATTGTTGTTTTGGCTACAAGTATTAAGTACAAAAGAACTTTATGAAGGTCCCAGACACAGGCTGGCATTTAGACTGACTGTCCTTTTCCAAAGCAGTTTTTCTATTAAATGAGTCCATTATTAAAACATGGTAGCTTTAATTAAATCTCTATAATCTCCCATCAGGAAAATGGCATTAGCCTGCTAGCCAGGAAAATATGGTAAGTCCAAACAGTATCCCTGTTATTAGCGCTTGATTGTCTGTTGGAGTGTTTGATCAAAGGCATGGAGATTTTGATGTTTTACAGTAAGGCTAGCCCAATGTACTCAGGAGTGTGTGTGTGGCAGGGGTTTATAACAATTACAACCCTTTCTAAATAGTGGACCTAAAATCCTAAAGGCTGCACAAAATACTGTTCTTGTACTAGTCTAGCTCCTCCTCATGCGGCGCGGTTGTGTCACTATAGAAATGCTTGAACTAGCATGATTTACTGGCACATGAGAAAACAGGTAAGCGTGTAAGATGCGTTTACCAAACATAGATGTGTCTTCCCCTAAAGGTTGTAGTGCTGGGAACTGTAGGTGTATACACAAATAAAATTCTTTATTTTTCATTTAAGTTTTGGTTAGATTATGCTAAATAACTTGACTTAAAATCACAGTTTTAAATGCTGGTTCAGATGTGAGATCAGAAGCATCTCTAAAGGATTTCACCCGTCTCTCTGGATAAAAGCAGAGAGAAATACAGAACTGGCAATTAACAATCATTGATGTGGTTGTTTAATGAGTGGGTTTGTTTGTGTGTTTCTGTCCAGCTTGGCTTTAAGATTTATGCTTAATTCTTGTCTACTCACCACTTTTGAGTAAGTGACATAGTTACACCAGATTGAGATGGGGAGTGGCACACAGGAGACCTACTTGCATAGTGTCTGAGTACACACTACCATGGAGAAGTACTCAGGTTGTCTGTATCATCAGATGGGCTAATTCTTTCTTCTAGGGAAAGGCAATAAAAGAAAAGATCATGGAGCAGCTTGTGCTGGAAGTCCACTTGTCACTTACTTGTCCATCATCACTACCTTTCCTGCTTCCACTGAAATCATTTGACAGCCGCTGTTGACTTCAGGGGAATGAGCATGAACTCCCATGTGACAAATACAAAAATGATGGTAGTCCTAGACTTCTGAGTTTTATAGGAATGCAATTATCTTAAATATAGGCTTACTACCACCACAAAAAAAAAAAAGGGAGGAGGGATGCAATTACTCAGAGAGCATGTGGCATGCTTTTCATTGATTAGACTGTCCTGTTTGATTAAATTCCTCTGTATTTTTAATTTTCTAGCCCTAATTGCTGCCTTACATCTTTCTTGGGTCCCTTTGTTCTAACTCATCTGCTTTCAGGTCCAGATTTATTTTTTCAATGCATTCAGATTCTTCACAAATGTATCCTGTCATTATGTATTTTATCTGTCTCTGCAGATGGTTATTTGACAGAAAGTTTCCATTGACTCCAGGGAATGGGTCCTGTAAATACCCTTTGTGGTTCTCAGACGGAGTACTTGCAAAATGGAATTGATTAAAAGGTCAAAAAACATTACTGTTGCAATGTCTGAATTGCTCCATCAAAGTGGTAGTGTGACAAATGTGTGCAAATCTTTTCAAGGGACTAGTCTGGATTTTTAAAAATGGTTCTGTCTTTCAGATCAGCTTTCTGATGTTTCCCAAAGAGAGAGACATTTTCAAATTATAGATATGAACTAGTCTCTCCTCTTACACCAGTGTCAATTAGTAGTAACTCTGGAGGTAATGAGGTTCCCGTAGTCTGAATTACAGTATGATTGAGATTCATAGTATTTAATCTATTTTCCAAATTCTGGCTCTAAGTTGTTCAAAATAGCTGTTTTGAAACCAATAGCTTTATTAGTATAACTAGCTAAGGTGAGACTTCTTGCAGAAAGTGCACATAACCAGAGCATATCTGGGTCTTTCAACATCAGAATGACTGACAGGGAGACAGTGAGTATAAGTAATTCCAGACTTGTTTCACGTATAGTACATGACACAGGAGAAGAAGTAGCTATACGTCCTCTCCTGCTCAGAAAGTCATAGAAGGCCAACAAAGTCTCAAAGGTGATGATACTAATTTATAAGAACGTCATGGCCAGGGCTTGGCAAAAGGTTCATTCTCAGCTTATCTTCACAGCAGCCTTTACTGTCTTGTTATCTAGCCATCCTACATCAGGATATAAATTTGCCCCTCACCATTTAAAATACATATCCCACAAATAGTTATAGCCACTGCATCTTAGTTATCTGCATTGAATCCCAATGGAGACAATATAACTGTAGCTTTTATTGCCAGCTAGGTAAGCCCCATATGGTGCCTCCTCCTTGTGATTTTTCTAGCAGCAAAACCTCACTGAGCTGATGTGCACACTCCACAGTAAAACACAAAACTTTGCTCCATGATGAAGGCAAAGCCTCAGTGTGAATAACCTCTGTGTCCCTCCATTCACTTGAGAGTAGAGAGAGATAATTTATGTCCATCTGCAACATCATTAGTGAATTGGGCACTGGAACTAAACTTCAGGGACTCGAATAGGGAATTGTTTTTACCTTTCCTTACGTGCTCTCGTAAAAGTAGAACTTTTGGGATGTAGTAAGTCAGTTTTTCTCACTCTTGGTTTAGCTAGGCAATCACTGGGCAGACAGGCATCAAACTGAGAACTGTCTCCTTGACAGATTGTGCACATATACTTTGCAGAGTTCATATGTGTTTCAGGTGGATTTAGGAATGGACTTTACACAGGAGTTTGAGATTAGTTTCCTTCAAATTCTGGTCACAGATTCACAGCATGGTTGAGATTGGAAGGGACCTGTGGAGGTCACCTGGTCCAAATCCCCTGCTCGAGCAGGGCCACCTAGAGCCAGTTGCCCAGGACCATGTCCAGATGGCTTTTGCATATCTCCAAAGAGGGAGACTCCACAACCTCTCTGGGAACCTATGCCAGTGCTCGGTCACCATCACAGTAAACAAGTGATTCCTGATGTTCAGAGGGAAGCTCCTGCATTTCACTTTGTGCCCATGGCCTCTGGTCCTGTCACTGGGCACCACTGAAAAGAGCCTGGCTCCATCTTCTTTGCATCCTCCCTTCAGGTGTTTATACACATCGATGAGATCCTTGATCCTATCAAACCAATAATTCCAAAGGGAACAGGATTTGTGAGGGAAAATCAGTTTGTCTACGGGTTTGAACAAAGCTGCTTTTGCATGAATTCTGGAAATGGAGTACCTATACCTGTAGGATGTGTTGCTGGTGCCTAGCCTTCACTCCATAATCTGCAGCCATGCGCAGACCTGCCTTTTGATCACAAAGGAGCGCTCCATTGCATGGGCAACAGAGCTGACTGGCACATGCACAGTAAATTTGAGGCACATTTTCACATGCAGGGTGAGGGGAAAGATGGTAACAGAGAGCAGCCACCAAGCACTCAATTAGTTTGTGTGACTAGTAAAGGGTGATGTGTCAGATGAACTGTTGTGGTGGGCAGATGGTGACCCATAAGCCTGGGTTGTAGGATGGTAAGGAATGTCTTATTGAACCAAACAAGTGGCATCATTTCTTGAACAGTGAGAAGTATTCAACATGTGACACTGTTCTCCAGAAATTTTTAGGGGTTATTGGTATTATTGCAGTTTATCTAAATTATTTGGATGAAAAAAAGTGTTTCCAGATAAATATGACTTTGAATAAACTTAAAGCAATATATAGACATTGTAGAAATATGGCAGTTCAGTAGAACAGGAAAACTAAATTGTAAATGGCAGGACAGTCCCAGTTCTGTATTTTGCAGAAATGATAGATGCAGTACAGTCTATTATAGATGGCAAATGTCAAAGATAGAGTATGGTACTACATAATTCTCTCAAGCACTTTTAATTTCTCATTAGAATTGATTCACTATTCTTTCCCAGACCATTATTTCACAGCAACATTTGTGATTTCTCATATAATAATATTGCTTTAAAAAAGCTCCTTTGGATGAGTGTAGACTGTGAAGTAGCACATTGCCAAGTTAGCAAATATATCTTTTCAAAATAAAGTCCTATAACAGGAAAAAATAAACACACAGTACTAAGGAGCAACTGCCAGAGTAGTTCACCAAATTCTGCCACCACTGGAGAGGGAGACGAATCTTCTTTTGTCGTTTTTCCTGGCTAGCAATAGGAGCTGTACACAGAAGCTTCCCTGGGTCTCTTTGGTCTGCTCTTACGCTGCTGTGCACTGGCACTGGGTCTGCTCTTAGCTGGCAGCCTGTACACTTGTGCTAACTCCTAGCTTTGTGCCTGGCTGTTCTTGCAAAAAACCTCAGGCTCTGCCCAATATATGGGCAGTGTGACTGCATATATCTTAAGGTGCAGGTCCTTACCTTCTTTTAACTCCATTTAATGTTCCTGCTCAAATTTACATCTGCTCCTTTGGTCTTACAGCGTGAGAAGCTGAACATGGGAAAGAAAAATATAAGCATGTAAACAGGCAATGCATTGTAATCTAGGTGCTGAAGCATTGCTGTCATCCCTCCAATTCACCTGCTAAAACAGCTCTGGTGGTTCTCAGATATCACATGTGGCTGTGGCGGCTTTGCCAGCAGTGTTGATCTGCCCTCATAATGTTCATGTTCTTCTGTTGTTTTGGCAGGCTACTAATATTTTCCTGAGGAAGGAACTCATACAAGGGAGCAAAAACAATGAATTCAAGAACATCAAGCTACTTAAAAATAAGGTTCACTGCCATCTCCCCCATGATACATTTGCTGGGAGTAAAGCTTCAGCACTAGTGCTATGTACAGCAACTGCAGCGCAGGGCTGTCAGTTCTCATTATTTAGAAACTGAGCAAATGGATTGCATTACTTCTTCAAACAGTCTTCTGAAATCAGGCTGTCGAACAGAGCAAGAGGCACCAGTGCAGCTACAGACTTTCACATGGCTTGAGTTGAAGCAGTCGTCTTTCCTCCACTTTCCCTGCAGCACCCAGAAGTGCAACTGTTGGTGCACTACCAGGGAAGTACTGAATTGCAATGCAAAGTAACCATGCTTTACGAATTTTTAATGAAAACGTAGAACTGTTCAGTTGGTCGAGGACTGAAGTGAAATATTCAGTTACAAATAAGCATTGCAAATACAAATATATAAAGGAGACTATAGCATGCACTGGAAATCATAGCCTTTTGCCGGGATTCCACAATATTGTGGTAGTCTGTGAAAAGTTTGAAATTTGTGAGAGTCCCAGTAGCATCATGAAATCTGTTCAATGGAAATTCCTGTCACTTTGTGGAGCATTTGTAAAAAACTCACCAGACTAAGAGTACCCACACATTGGGAAATTTAATTCTCACGATGCTCTACTACCGTTATGGGCTCTTTTATGTTTCAGTAATGAATTACTACTCTGAAAATAAAGTAGCAGTAGGGTAGAATTCTTTTCAGCTATAAGAGGGCAATGGGTACAGAAATCCATCATTCTGGTTACAGTGTTAACTTATAAATGATGAAAGTATAATGATTTCTTTATATATACTGTTTGCATGACCCAACTTTTGTTAAATGTGTGCTAAACTGTACTGGAATCAGTTCCTGAAATATATTATGCGTGACCCAAAGGCAAGGCTGCTTATAACTGGTTTTTCAGATCTATGGATATTTTGCTTCTGTGGGACTTTTGTGGTCAGTGGCACTTATCTCTACTGTTTGCTTTTGGTCTTTTGCTTAGGGATTGTGCAGAGCCCTAAACATTTAAAAATAAAGTTTAACAGAAAGAATCTATTTGGTAACAGTCACACCCTCTTGCAGTTATAATTTGTGATTAAAAAATGTGAGAAAAACCCTCTGCATATAAAATCCTTTGGTATCACATTGGTGTCAGTGCTGGCTTCATGTTACCAGTACCAGCTTCTTTTCCAGTTTACAGATTAGCAGACATAATTTCTGTTTTCCAGTGGCAGTGGCAAGAGGTGGTGGGTATGAAATATGACCATGTATGTGTTTAGAAAAACTCAGATATTTTTTGTTTAGAAAATGTTCATGTTTTAAGTGAAAAAGAGAAGAAAGCTGAGTTGAGAATAATAGAAATCATTCTTCAGTTCTAGAAGTACAAAGACTACTTTATTAAACCTGGGTAAACCCCCCCCCCTTTTACTTATAGAGTAAAAACTGAGTATACCTTCTCTTTTATTGCTCTGATGATGCATAATGGTACAATTTCTTTCCCTAATGATACACTTTTGTACTTACCTACTCATGTAGGTAGATTTACTCTGGCAGATTGATTATGATGTAGAGTACAGCTTTATATTTATGACTAAAAGCCAGATTTTAGTTGTTCACGTACTACCTTCTCTGAGGTGTCATGTTCAATTAATAAAGCTATGAACAAATTGCTTCAAGCACATATTCCTCCTTCTAGTATTATTTACTTTTATTTTGACAAACAAACTAGGACCAGAGTAGTCTAAAATTCAAGCATGGATTAATTTTCAGCAGGTCAGCTTGTAATAAAAAAAATGTTTAAACTTGTTCGAGAGAGGCATATCAATGAAAGTCAAGGAGATTCAGAAGGCTAGGAAATTAATTTTATTAATCCAATATGGCATATATATATGCTCTTTCACATGAATTTTAGGTTATTCTGTTTCTAAACCCACTAAATACTAATGAGGGAAATAGCAGTGACTTCTGGATCTACTCCTTTTGTATCTTTTCTAATTTACTGCTGTGGGGTAAAACCCTGCAGATATGTAACGCCATTGTAGGCACCAGAGACAACAACTTGAAATGCATAATAAAAATTCTCAGTTTATTAGATTTGTCCTTCTGTGATTAAAAACATATCTTAACAGCAGACATCTGTTGGACAACTTACATGGTTCCTTATTGTCTTGGTATGTGAGAAAATACTGCAGGCTGTATTGCTCAGCCTTGTTAGACCCTAGTACGTTGCGGATGCACAGGAAATTAAGCATATGCTCAGTGGTGGAGTTGTAATAACATGCAAGTTTGGTGTAATCTGTTGAAATGAAAGACTGCCATTCCTTGTGCTGTGCCCTATGGAAAGTAAAAGGAGGGAATGATAGGAGCCTTCTTCCCTTGCTTGATTTCACGTGATATATCTGATTGGCTGTGAATCAAGTTTGACAGAAAAAATAAGTGTGTGATAAGCAGCATGCTATCATCAAAATAATTTTGCATCTGCTCCTGTGAAGACTTGTACTATGGCCATTTCATGAAGAGATCACTGTACTGAGAGCAGTGTTACAGAGCAGAGCACTGCTTTCACTAATTTTCACAAGAGAAGTTAGATTATTTTTTTCCCCTCAGTAACCATACTTCCTTCAGGCTTCCTTAAATGGGATATCTCTTTACTTAGTATAAGTAGTTTTCTTCCTGTGAGCACAAGTAACCTATCTTTTGAAAGGTGACTGCTTTGAAGTCAAAAGAGTGAAATAGCACTGTGGGCTGCCAGCATGCAGCAGACTTTGTGTGTACTTTCAAAGCAAAAAAGACCTTCATTGTTATAACAAGGTGTTTCAGAAATACGCAGGGCCAGCTCTGTGTTTTGCAAGTAAATATGCAATGATGGCCACCAAAAAAGTCACCAGGGACATAATATTTATTTACATACTCATGGTTCATCTGAAATTTGTGTGCTACAAAGGTATCAAAACAGGTAAAAAGCTTTATGAGCTAGATTTTCAAAATGTTGAAGATTCATATGAATAAAAGTATATTCAAATTTACAACAGAGTTCTAAATTTTCATGTTTCGGGACACAAAACAGCCTCTATGGAATTTTAGGAAGGAACTCATCTTGAGCCTAAATATACAATTTCCTGCGGAAGTACTGGGCTGTTTTCCCCAAAATCCGAGTCAAAGATGGACTACGTAAGAGCAGTGGGCTACCATTTTGATATGCTATGGTGATTACCACAGAATTGTCTCTCCATATACTTCCAAGAGGACATAAATATGTCCTGTCCTTGCTGACAACCTGGGAGCTGCAGTAACTACTGAATTCTTTTTACAGTGAATACCATGGTATCAAAGCAGTAAGATTCAGAAATGGGGCTTTGTGCCTTTCCAGTATGTGGACAACAACTGAGGTTAAGCCTCTACAGCTCAGGTCTTGCATCAAGGTAACATGATCTATAACCAGGAAATACAGGGGTGAAGGTGCATGCTGGGCAATTATCAGTCAGCCTCTTCAGGACTGATGAGTATTGCTGCAAAAATGTTCATCAGAGTTAACAAAGTACCAAGTAAGTGGTGGCTTCTCCATTTCTTGACCTTCTCAAGTTGACACTGGGGATGTATGGAATACCTGTTGGTAAATCAGAATGTGATGGTTTCAATACCAGAGCAACTGGGTTAATTCTATGCCCAGTGGTATACCTGTGTTAGAAAGTGTGGAAGTCAAACTGGATGACTTTATGATGTTTTCTTGCTGTTTATGGGTAGGTTTGAGAAAGGCCTAAGAGAATGCTCTCCCCGGTGGTTGTGTCTGGCTCCAAAGAGTTAACTTCAATAGGCATTTCAGCTGGATTCACTCTGTTAGCTGTATCTAGACTGTGTGATAGAGAAATTCCTTGGAGCTAAGCTGTGAGTGTAATATGAATAGTCAACACATGCTATGAGAAATCAGGGATGGCTTTTTCCAATGTTTAACTGGGTACATTGTGTGAATGAAGAGTTTTCTTCCTGGGACAGTGCAAGTGGTATGGCAACATGTGACAGCGGGCTTTAGGACTCGGCAAGGAGTAAATGAAGGGTGAGAAATTCTCCTCTGGGAAGTGATGAAGAAGAGGCTAATATCTAGCAAGTATGGAGAACTCGTACCTGATTTGTAGGCCACAGGCTAGAAGCTCATTTGGGCTATGTTTTACTGAATTGCATGAACTGAAAGGTGCTTATTTTTTATAAGATTTGGAACCTTTCCTTTTCCAAAGTCTTCTAAACAAGTATTTGATAGCTAACCTGCAACTTCTGTAAGTGGTACAAGTATTTTTCCATCCACAATATTTCCTTTTCTTATGTTTTTGTTTAATTTTCCCTGTGTCTGATTAAGCAGGTGAATTACTTTGTGTATAAATAGTATATTTTTCTTAAAAAGAAGGCCTTTGATAGTGCTCAGTTCTGACAAATTTAGTAACTGTATATACTACCTGATGTCAAAACAATTTACCTGTTTTTTTATAGCTACAGCTAAAGCTGTTTTTTATGGCTACTTTAGTCCAAATAAATATTCCTGACTAAGTGGATCAAGATAAAACCACAATCTGTAGTTGCTTCTTTCAACAAATACCCGATTGGGACAGTCATTTGCCCACTCATGGGTTTTCTGGCTCCTTTCTTATTAGACATTATCCAGCAGTTAACAAAAAAGTCTAGAAGAAGCTTATGCTTGCTTTTGGACCTCGGTCAAATCTGACCATATTATGATAAGGAAGATTTAAAGCAGCGGGTATGTACATAAATTGTACATTTTGAAGTAAAGTTGTGGGGACAGATGTAACAGTCAAACAGCATAGAGGTCCTGCTTTCTGATGTAGGCACAGTAAAGATGAAAATCCCAAAATCTCTTCTTTTGATCTAAAGAATTTAGAAGGTATCACATAGGAAACCTTTGGTAAAAGCAGGAATTGTTCCCACTCCTCCAGACTCTGGCTACCATGAAAATGCTTCTTTTGTCTTTACTGGTTGACTAAGTGATTCCAGGGGGGTTGCCCAGGGTAAGGAAGAAGAGTACACTCTGATGCTGAATGTAGTTGTCTCAGTATCTTAATTTTCCTTACAGAACTAGAAAGCTCTACCTCTTTTTTCTGGAAGGGGAACGCCCCCCACTTTTTGGTGTGCCTCCTGACTTTTAATAATACCACAGACTTCTTTGCCTTGCAGTGAACCAGTTCCACAAGGAGATTGCCACATCAGATTATGTGAGTTTGCTTCATTTCCAGGCAGTGCTATTTAATATACATCTGCTATGTAATAGATGCAAAAAACTGAAATGATTTTCAGTTGCATTAGTCTTTATTGGATCTGACCTCTGGTCTAGGAGGTGAAGGGAGAGTGGAAAATGAAAGCTGATTTGGTATTAGCCCACTATTCATATTAGAAAAAGTAAATGCTTTTGTGGTTTTCCTTACAGAGGTGTCTTTATTCATTTGACATGCCTTTAATAACTAATTCTAGTTGTCTGGTTGCCAAGATAGATTTCCTACAGGCAGACTTAAAAGTGATTTTGTCCTCTTTGAATGCATGGCTTCAAATGATCCCAGAACAGCAAACATTAAACTTCCCCCTAGACCTTGAGATTTTCTGAAGCACTGTAATAACATAAAAGGGTAAGAGTATTAGAAAAAAATAAATAAATGAATTAAGCATGCTCCATATAATATGAGCAGGACAATAAAACTCCTTGTTTTTCTGTGCTAGCTAATATCTCCTTTCCAGTGTTGGACATATGCTGTGGATTTCTCACTATTCCCATTTTACGGATTTCGGTATCACCATTCATAGGTGCCTGGGGATGAGAATGTTTTGTGGGTTTCATCTGAAAGCAAGGACCCAACAGACCCCCAAACCTTTCCTTTCACAAATGGCTTTGTCAGTATTTCTTTCTCACATTATCACAGAGCTTCAAATATGTATCTAGTATGTCTATGAGCATATGTAAAGCTGGCATGTGAACTGTGAAGCAGGATGCCTTCCTTGTTATTTAACTGTGCTATGCACATGAAGCAATTACGAGCAATATTAAAACTTGGCTTCATACAAAAACGGTTTGAGTTTGGGTCTGCTTGTTGCTTAGTGTTGTGGTTTAACCCCAGCTGACAACTAAGCACCACACAGCCACTCACTCACTCTCCCCGCATTGGGATAGGGGAGAGAATCAGAAGGGTAAAAGTGAGAAAACCCGTGGGTTGAGATAAAGACAGTTTGACAGGTAAAGCAAAAGCCGTGTGTGCAAGCAAAGCAAAACAAGGAATTAATTTACCACTTCCCATGGGCAGGCAGGTGTTCAGCCATCTCCAGGAAAGCAGGGCTCCATTGTGTGTAGTGGTTACTTGGGAAGACAAACACCATCACACTGAATGTTGTCATCCCCCCCACCCCTTTTCTTTTCCCCCCAGCTTTATACGCTGAGCATGACGTCATATGGTCTGGAATATCCCTTTGGCCAGTTGGGGTCAGCTGTCCCAGCTGTGTCCCCTCCCAACTCCTTGTGCACCCTCAGCCTACTCACTGGCAGAGTGGTTTGAGAAGCAGAAAAGGCCTTGACTGTGTAAGCATGGCTCAGGAACAACTAAAACACCCCTGTGTTATCAACACTGTTTTCAGCACAAATCCAAAACATATTCCCATACCAGCTACTATGAAGAAAATTAACTCTATCCCAGCCAAACCCAGCACATTCTCCACCCCTTATTCCATATCATTGAACAAGAATATTGTAAGAATATTGAGCGTGAGAAAGAATATTGTAATTTCCAGGCATGGACTCACACTGTCAAGGGGTATATCTGCTATGGGGTTGTCCCTATGCATTTTGGGTTAAGTTAAAATTTAAGGTTAAAAAGTTAAGGTTAAAATTTGGAAGCTGGCTCTCTAGTGTACTGATAGCCCAAATCCACCTGTTCTTTGGGTTACTGAAGTCTAATAAGATATTAATTACGGGTAATTACTACAAAGCTTTTTACCTCAGCTAAGTTTTAAATGATCTTGGTTTGGTGATAGAAGCAACCTTTCAGCTGAGAAGGACTCAGACAGACTTCGTTTTTCAGCTGAGAATCTTGGTGTTGCCATAGACGGTTTGTGCTCAGTGACCAGGTCACCTTATTCAGTGCAAGGAGTTTCATCTCTGTCCTGCATTGCATTGAGCAGACAGACCAGTCCCGATCTCTACCTGAAGTTCAGTCATTTAATTGTCACCTTCTGAGAGGTGATTTCATATGATGCCAAACACTCTTCCAGGCCATACCCACCAGATATTTCTCCATTGCTCCTTTGGCAAGCTCTTTAAGCACTGTTGACAAGAACAATATGTTTTGACATAAGAGATCACAGCAACAGCTTGTGCAAAGCCCATGCATTTCCATTTCACTGTAGAAAATACTTTGTGGATAAGCCTTGGGCCCATCTCGTTTAGCTTTTTTAATGGTTACATCACAGTCACAGCTCAATAGCATTATGTGATTGGTTTGAAGACATGGGTCCATAGAAACAACCAAAGAGGACCTATTTCTGGCAGCTGAATGCACCGCTTACATCAGTTCTTGTTATTTCTCCTTCCATACAGTATCTTACATCTCGTACGATGCAATTTAATCTCCTTTCTGTTAATTGGGTGACCTCAAGGGCTTTTCACATGTCATTCTGACACCTCTGTACAGCCAGTACCATGGTCATCAGCAAATTTTGTCCGCACAGTTTCAGGTTTTCTGCTAAGGATACTGCTGTAAATATCAAAAATGCTCAGTCCCAACTGTGAACAACTCCATGAGTAGCCTCCAATATTGCTGATAATACTTCTAAGTTACTAACTCCTCTTAGCCAGTTCCCTGTCAATCCTGAATTTGGGGTTTCCCCCCGCCCCCAGTTTTCCTAATAATTTACTCTCTGACCCTGTGTTGAATGTTTGCAAAAGCATAGACAGGTGAGATCTTCCATTGTCTGGGAGACTGGTTTACTCTCTAAATGAAGCTACAAGGTTTGTCTGGATGATCTGTCTTTGGTAAAATCATGTTGGTTATTACCACATTTTCTATATAACTCCACATCATTATTTTTTTTCTTAAAAATCTGCAGCTTCGTTGGTACTTATGAACTCGTAAAGGTTGGGACCACTGTATGACTGAGTTCCCCTGAAAACTCTCAGTGGTACAGGGATCCTGTGACATAAACTAGATTGCATTTTTAGAGAAAAACAAAGTCACAACAGATGTCCTTTGCTGCAAAATCAGTTTTTTCTATGCCAGGGATATGATAAATGATTGCACTTGAAACAGCCTGTAGCTTATAACATTACCCTGCCAAAATAAAACTACAAAAGCTAGCTTGCACAGTACAAACCTGCTTAAGGAACTGCAAATTTAAAAGCAGAGCAGTTGTTTTGAAATGCAATTAAATACTTTGGAAAGTTTCTAATAAATATTGTATTATTTTTACAGGACACTGATTCTCACGCCATGCAAGTTATAGCCATTTAATTGTATTTTATATGGTATCAAACTTTCTGCCAAAATGTGGTGTTGGAATGTTTTTTGTTGTTATGGGTCTATCAACATTACATCATTTACTCACTGCATCATGTGTGACACACATGTCTGTGCTTAACCTTTACAGTTAGGATATTTGAGCCTGCTTTAATCAAATGTTATACTACTAAATGCGTGTTATTCTTTAAAGCTTCCTTGCTGAGGAAACAGGTCTGAGTTTTCATATGTCCACCCAGTAGAGGTTGCTATCAAATTTAATAGAAGCATAATTACCAACAAATTGGCACGTACTAGATGCCAAAATTTAAACTTAGTTGCCTTTGTTTTATTGCCTTAACCCTTGTTTCCCACACAAACATCCAAAAGCTGTGGACTGGAAGATGCACGTCCACAGCCTCAGGAAACCAGTAAGACCAGTGGCTTCTTTGCAGGAGACAGAACGGGAAAATGCCAAAGTTGTTCAAGTGCAAAGACATCTTTCTTCCCTTACAGAGGTGTCTGTGGATGCCCCCAACACACTCTGCCTCTTCTTCACTGCTATTGAGCCAGAGAAGAGACAGGCATCCTGTTTAAAAAGCCCTTTCAATGCTGCTGTGTGCAGAGCCTTTGGGGTTGGATTTCACGCCCCTCAGGATAACTGAGAACGAGATTTGCTCAGTTATTGAACAACACAATGTAGCTACCAGTAACCTGTCCCACGGGGGCCTTTCTTCTGGCACCCCTTTATTAAGCTGATGACTATTTCTCGATTCTGAGCCTTAGGTGATAAGTTACGCAGCAGTTTATGCCATCTTTTGGGCAACTTGGATAACTGGGAAGGGTTTCTTTGGGGAATGTGAGTGTCGGTAGTGTGGGAAGAGATGAGCTTTATGAGCACCTTTCAGAACAGAAGAAAATCATAACCTACATAAAGAAAAGCTTTGGCTTAGAAAACCCTCTCCTTCCTCTCTCTTTGCTCAGTCTCCCCAGCTGTTTGTCAACTGTGCAAACGTATAAGACATATACATATCAAAGACTATCCTAAAAAGCAGGTGCAAGACTATGATGACATTCCTATAAAGTTTCTACTTCCATTTTTTTTCAGTGAAGTTCAAAAGATAGAGTATTGCAAATCCCAGGCCAGGACTTGAACATGGAGGTAGCACCGCAGTGCTGCGCTGGGAGGACACCAAAAAGCCCCTAGACGTGCCACTGATGTAGACTCGCATTACGCAGAGCTCACTGAAGGCAATGAAAAAGACCCTGCGGGGCAACTCGATCAGGCTCTGAAGCAGAAGAATAGGGCCACTGAAGTCAACCTTCACTTGCTTAAAGTAAGTACTATACTTACATATGTTGCAGAATTTGAGCTAAGGTTCAGTCCTGATGTTAGTGAGACCAGCAAAGTCACCTTGCACAACTTCTTAAAGAAAAACTCCAAATCCAAGGCCCTTTCCCACAGATTCCTGCACTTCGAGTTGCTTCTGCTCTGTTTTAATTGACATAGAGATTTCAGGAAGGCCAGTTCAAATCCACTCCGAAACACATTGAGACAACTATTTGCTTGTCTGGATCCTAGAAAAATCTTTGCGTCAGAGATAATATATAGATATCCATCTCAAACTCTGTTTTCCCAGAAAACAAGGAAGACGGAGCATGGGTGAACTATCAAGTTAAAGATCCTCTCTAGACTAAAGTCGGTTGGTTTGAATAAATACAGATTTTAAATAACATTATAAAACCTATCTTTTGCCAGATGGTATGTTTGTAAACACTAAACATAAATTGAGAAAGACTGTTACCTATGAACCTGCATGAAGCTAGAGGAATTATGAAAGGGTGGAGTGTGGGATGTTGGCTGTTTTATTGCTTGACTAATCAAAACATTTCAGTACCATTAATTATGCTCAATGGCTAAGCCTATATGTGGGTTAAAGACTTAAAAATTATCTGATTTGCAGCTCTTTTCTATTTCATTTTCTAGTTAGTGTAAATGATTCTGTGCCATGAGAAAATGTATACAACACTGATAAATCCATAAAGTATTTGACCTTTAATCAATCCTAATATTTTCAATCCACAGAGTCTTCTTAAATGCCTGTAACCTTGGCCCTGCCACTCCCATTCATCACAATTACTGTTCGAGCTGTCTGATGCAATGCACAAAGCATTGCATGTTGACATCCAATATTTTATCATTAATAAAATAAAAAAAAAAGTAAGAAACATTCCAAGTATTTTTGCTGTTCTGATATTTTCCAGTGCAGTGTCCAGGAGAGGGAAAGGGACAGTTTTGATTTATGTTTGTACTAGCAGATACTGTTAATTAGTGTTTACTATTAGCAGAATGTGGATATAGTTGATTCTCTAAACAACTTGATTCTTGATGCTATGCTAATTTTCAGTGATAACCTTTTCATACTGGGAACAGTGTTTGTAAATAGTCAGGTAGGCAGTATAGATTGCATTTTAAACAAGAGTTTAAGGAACCTGGAGCAGTAGTATGCATGAATTAAGAGAGCTTTGGACCAAACTATGGAGACCTTATTCATGCTAGAATATATAAGTTAGGGCTAGTAGGACTGTTACAAAAAAATCTAACATTTTCTCCCATCCCCCAAGACTTTTAGTATTGTCTTGATCAAAGAACACTGCAATGATGGATGGAAATACTAACAAAGTTTACCCCCAGAGGAGCTGGTTTCCATAGACAGCTGAATGATTCAGTGCAGAGAACACTGGACTTCTCGTGAAGGAACTTGCAGTTCTGCTGCGCACCCAGGCAGTTGCTTTACCTTTCTGGGGCCTTTTACTCTTTGTGCGCCTTGTCAGTGAAAATTTCAAGATTTTTTTCTTGGACAGTGTCCTTCCACACACATTCCTGTGCCAAGTACAAAGAATAACACATTTGGATTGAGATAAGTATAATAAAAATAAATATTACTGAAATTTTCTCTTGTGTAGCATTGGCTTTCACATCACGTATGATTCACAACCCCCGTGAAGCAATAGGTGCTGCCTGGGATTTTTGCTGAAAGAGAACTTCCATTTTCTTTGCATTCTGAATGAAATATGAGTCCTTGGACCTCTCCTATATAAAAAGTACCGTTTGAATATGTTATCACACTGTTATTTGTCCAGTTTCAGACCTATAATATGCTCCCCAGACTTCTCGCACCCGGTACAAAAATACTCTTTCATTAGAATCATAGAATCATAGAATCATTTAGGTTGGAAAAGACCTTTAAGATCATTGAGTCCAACCATAAACCTAACACTGCACAGTCCACCACTAAACCATGTCCCTAAGCACCACGTCTACATATCTAAATAACTCCAGGGATGGTGACTCAACCAATTCCCTGGGCAGCCTGTTCCAGTGCTTGACAATCCTTTTGGTGAAGGAATTTTTCCTTCTACCCAATCTAAGAGTATTCTTTACATATATATCTCTTTATATGTACACCCTTATATATAAGTGTTTATATGTATGTATCTTTCAGAATAAGGAGGTATCGTGACTACTTCAGTGGTGAAAAGTCAGAAGTGCAAAGAAATGGCAACATTAATGTTTTTATACACGTAAGTTCCATCTTAGCTGGAAGGGTTTTATGTTCTCTTTCTCCATCTTGTAGATTTTTCTTAGCATAGTTTTTATAGGTCTTAACGATTTATTAGCAGGAATTATACTTTTAACGGAAATAATGAAAAAATGACATGGGAACATGATCTAAGTCCCCCCTCTGCCCCAGTGATATTTCTCTGTTGTTTTTCCAGCTATTTTGCCAAGCCAAACAAAATTATTATAACTGAGCACTGATGTGTAAGAATTAGCATATGTCTCTGCAACGCTGGATAGAAGAATGAGCATGACTTCATTTTTACTGCAGTTACTCTGTAAACTCTTTCTGCCTCTGCAGTTTTGTGCGGGTGGAAGTTTCACAGGAATGCCATGGAAAGATTTACAGACTTTCTGGCCAGGTTAATCACTAGCCTCTTTGACATCCTGCCTCAGTTGACAAGACTGTCTGATATTAATTACAAGATAAAAATCTCAGCCTGCACCGGAGAGCTCAGGGATCACATCATTTGAGTGTGGGAAATAAGGACTGTGGCATTATTGTACATGGGGTACCCACAGACTGAAGTGCCAGGCCTTTAGTTCTACATAAAAGAGGTTCTGAGAGAATGTTGTAGGTGTAGGAGCAGACAAAACTGGTTAATTCTGCTGTCTTTAGTGGAACTAGAGAATGCTAAAGAAGCTGATAACCTATTCCTAAATAATAAAAGCTGTGGCAGCAATTCCATTCTGCTGAGTACTGAATATCCTTAATTCCCCAAAGAAAATGGCTGATCATCAGAACTCATGTTTTCTGCCATTCATGTGGAAGACATGAAGTTCAAGAGGTCCCAAAAACCACCCATTCCCTTTACTTCATTTATGCACAATAACTGCATTGTGTAGATTTTGCACATTTTTATAAGGCTTAATCAGATAGTACTTGCAGCTTTGTTTCAACCTGGCATAAAATGGAGTGGCAAAGGTTCTTGTCCTTGTCTATGCTGATAAGGTTTTCCATGATGGAAGATCTGCAAAGAGCCATCTTAATAGCAGCTCCAAGTACAAGATTAAAAATAGCTGAATTTAGGTTGGAAATCTTTTCACAGTTTTGTGGAACAATTAGGTCTTCTTCATGCAGTGATGTAGTATACTAGAAGTAGTCTCAGATATTACCAGTATTCTGCTAAGTTGTCTTCCATACTGGCTAATTGCATAGCTGGTCCATGACTCCACTTCTGTTTCCATAAACTCTTCCACATTGACCTGTGGAGGGAAACACCTAAGAGAAGCGCTTCTTGTGATGCCACCGTACTGCTGAAGAGACTTTGACTTGTGGATCAGAAGATCTGACATATACTTGAGTACTGTGACCTCTTCCTTCCTCTCTTTGACCCTGCAGATATAGACATCCTCTAAGGAATCTGTTGTTCTTGACTGCTGTAGCTCATATTATTAGTCCCATATTTTAGGGGAAAAGCATTCCTCATATTTGTGGATAAGGAGTACTATTTCATAGCTCTTGATTGTCCAGAATTCAATCTGATGCTGAAACTGTTTTTTTTCTGCTTTAGGTCAGAGATGCAATGCTGGTGATACTGATGTCTTGTCATACACCTGTATTCATTAGTTCCATTGCACGTAGAACATATAACTGCTACGAAAGTGCTCATTTATTACTGCATGAAATTATGCCAGTTCTCTAGGAATAGATCTGTGAAAAATGTCACTGGAAGTGTTTACGTGGGAAGTAAATGGACTGGGCTCAATGATGGGCAGGGTGTAAGCAGGGTGAGTATCAGGGGAATGGATCCCACTCTCTGATACAGTCCTCCATATAGACAGATATTATGATGGGCTTTCTGAGCATCTGCATGTGGCAGCCATTTCTCCTGAAGTCTGCCTTCTTTTAAATCCCCACCCCACCCCATTGCACAGAAGAACTGTTCAAGCTGAGGTGGGACACCTCTTTTGAGGACATGCAAGATGTCCTAAGTTTTCTCCTCAGACAAGTGTTTGGGATGTTAATAATAGTGTTGCCTGAGTAAATGGAGCAAGACTCAACCCTCATACTCAACTTTCTTCTCCCCTGCGAGTGTTTCCTTAGTGCTTGGAGCCAGCGTCCTTTCTCTTCCCATTCTCTGCCTCCTGTTTCCTTTCATATCCTACACTCATTTGAAAAAGCCAGCCGTATACAGACACTGAAAATATTTATCTTGGTAGAGTGAGCATTATCTATGCTCTTCAGCTTTTTGCCTTAAGTCTTTTGTGTCTCCTTTTTCCAAACTTAACTAATTTCTTTGAGTCTTGTTGCTTAACAGCCTGACTTTTTATTCAGATACTGAATTCATAACAGGCGACCATCCCCTGTAACCTCTTTCTCTCCCAGTCTGAATTTTTCTGATTTCTTGTTCTTTTTTCTCCTTATTTTTTTTTTTTTTTAAATTCTCCTTTTGGGGAAGTCCTGAACCTAGTTTTGAAGGTCAGTGGCCTAGGACAGGTTATGCCTAATTGCTCAGCAAATATCTTCTCAGGCCAAAGTGTGGTTGCAGACCAGAAAAGAGAGACCTGGTAGCATGGTAACAGTAATCTCTGAAGATGAGCTGAAGTTCATCTATTACTGCGTGAACTTTCGATAGGTTTATACTGAATTTTCTAACTGCAGTCCTTTCTTTCAGATGCTAAGCTGAATGACCTCCTAAGGGTGGTGCCAAAGGAAATGCATGTCACTTTTCCAGTGCCTTTAGTGTTCAAAAGGTTTTGCAAGGATCTAGTCAAATATGATTCTTTCTGTGTATTCTGACTTGGGAGTTTAGGGCGTCCCCCTTCCCCTGTTTTGTGCAAAGGGCAAGGAGAGGTAAGAAGGTATATTTCACCCAGCAAGGCAGAAAATGTTCCTTTCAAATATATTTATGAGTATGTTGTGGTATATGAAGGTCTCCTGAAAATTCCTATAAATTTGCTTAGCAATGTCCCTTGAAAAACTTGGGGACCCTAAAGTAAAAATCTATGCAAGTTTTTAGTCAGTAGAGCTGCTGGGTTTGTCCTGTGAGCTTGGCACATTCCTGTGGACCTACCTTCCCTTGGCAGGAAAACAGAGTTGTGTGGGTAGTGCTGCATGACATAGGAAAGTCAATGAAACTAAAATAAGAAGATATAGCTGTTTGCCAGGAATTAGTAATAAAATGAAACTTGCATCCAAGTTTCTGTTAGTGAAATGATACAGTTCCTTTCCAATGGATGAGTCTACAGAGGCATTGCGGTTGTTCATGTCTACACATATTTATAAATGGCAGCTTTATCATTGAAATATCAACAGCTCAGAAACAAAAATCAAAGTAAATACGTTTTCCTTCATTTGAATTCTGTAAACTGTTCACAGCTGTTACTTCAACTGTGATGTGGGAATATTCTGTAAAAGGAGAGGAAACTTCATGGGCTAAAGTTCAGTTCCTACATATTCCTCCAGCAGTGGCTTATGGTAGTGGCTTGTGCATATGTGGAGGGGCCTGAGTTTCCCCCTGCTAAACTCACAGAGCTGCAGGAAGCCTGGGCTTGTATGGGTATGTACCTTATATGTGTTTTATACTGCTGCTAACTGAGCACGAAACTCAGCTGTGCTTGCAGACCTTTGAACAAACATGCTGTGGCTGTCGATGAACTTTACTTTTGGGGCTCACACTGTCTGGGTTACATGGTGTTGGGGGGAATGCTGTGTTTCCCAGATGGAACACAGGGAAATCTGAAGGAACCTCTTCATCTCCTTTTCCAACCCCCCAACATGTTCAGTGCAGTGAAATCCATCACACAAGGGTTTCTCCAGGTACAGGGCCATTACTCCCTGCTGGTATGTGCATTTACCCACCTTTCTCATCCCTCGTGGTAGTGGCTCTGTAATCTTCGGAGACTTGGTGGTCCAGAAATATTGTCAAAATCATGTGCCATTGTGAGATTTCACACGCACAGAGTTATGAGGTTTGAAAACATGTACGTCCATGAGCAACAGGGCTTAGCAACCCTGTGGTGCTCTCTGATACAAATTAATGAAGCTGTGGTTGAACCTTCCTTTATTTCAAATACAGGTGGAATTGGTCAGAGGGCTATAAAGCTGTTAAGAAGGGATTCAGTAAGACTATATGAGAGTATGCATTTAGCACTGTTTTCTTGGGAAGCTAGATATTGTATAATTAATCCCTTTTATTTGTTTTGCTTCTGATGCCTTCAGGTGTGTTTGCACCCTATATTCAAGTATTCCTCATTACCACATGGAATAAAATTTACATTCCTGTAAAGCAATAAAGGCAAAACCAAAAACCTGCTCTTGCCTCCAGAAGCTGAAGATGTAAAAAAACACGAAACACTTAAGCCTTGTAGTAAAATACTGAGTTGGCAATGCTGCTGCTGTTCTCTTACACCAGGATATACATTCTGTATGCTCCCGCAGAAAGCAACAGAGAGCACACTCAGACTTCTTGAAGAAACTCGGCAGCCGCAGCAAATAGGCAGATTGAAAGGATCCCCTAATGAGTGAATATATCCAGGGCTTTTAGTTCTCCATCTGCTGTTTTGACAAATACATGTGAGCTGTTTTGCCAGCAAATATCACTATGTGTGTCCAAATTACAAGCGAGAATGAGAGAGAAAAAGCATTTCTCTACTTACAAACGACAGGCAGATTTAAGAATGCCTGCTGGAGTATATGTGCATTATTAGGCACATTTTTAATTCTTTTGTCAACCTCTATTATGAGGTCGTTTCACTTCAATGCAAATTAAAACATAATTTTTCACCTTCCTATGTTCTCTTTTCTCATTATACAATTTTTTTAATGTGTTGCTTGATCATGGCCCCTAAAACGATATAAAAGCCTTTAACTGTCTGAATTGAACTACTGTGGCCTTTCTTGTCAAAAAGAGCTCCTGGATTTATTTCTGTGCACATTGACACTATAAAATGTTACTTTCTTTTCTCTCTTCTGCAGGCAAAAAGCTATAATAATCAAGTTTCATTGTCATTTCAACCTTTGTTCTAAAACATTATGATGTGTAGAAAATTGATTAACTGGAATTTAGTATATACAACAAAAGGAAACTTTGTTGAAATCCAGAGGGCCATTTCTGTTCATTTGATAAATGTATTAGTTTCTTTGGTTTCCTGAATTACCAGGTAAAGGGCAACATTTTCCAGATCTAACTAATTTCACTGAAACATATGAAAGACAAATACCAGAAGTCAAATCTAACATATTCTTCCCAGGGGCCTTAAAAAAAACCCACCCCAAACTCTTTATTTTGAAAAGCTAAAGTAAGAGTTCAAAATTAAATGGATGATTCATGTGAGATATGTGAACTGAACAACACATCAAGCTGTTGTACCAGCTGAAATGGCCTGCGTTTTCTCAGCACCATTAAAGAAAAGAAACAAGAGGTGAAAAAAATAGATTGCTGTTTTATTCCATCTACGCAAGCGTCACCTTATCTCAGGCTCGCAACAAACCAGACCCTCTACAGTGAGCTCTCTGTGTGAGGGTGAGGGCATTTACCCTCATGGCTACAGAGACGAATTTTGCTTCCTTTGTCTCTCCCGGTCATGGAGGAGCTGAGGGTTGGACAGGGTCCGTATGAAGAGGACCCTGCTCAGCACTGGTGGCCCTGCGAAGCCTTTTCTCGCAGTGGCAACCCTACTGCTTCCACAGCTGCAGCTCTGCAGTCAGATGTTATTCCTGCGTAAACCTATTCCCTCCTGCTGCCGCCGCTTTCCTGGATGTGGAGCGCAGCAGAAAGCTACTGTCCCATCCTAAGGAAATTCTTGGATGTGTAGACAAACTGCTTTACAGACTCCTGATCTCATGGTCACACGCAAAAGGACCTACTGGGGTTTGCCATGAATCTTGCAAGTGTGAGGGATATGGCAGCCTCTGCAGTCAAGTAGCAGGAGGAAAAAAGCAATTGTAACTAGTAGAACTATTAGTTATCAATTCCCTGACGTGATCATAGTATGTTTCTGAGTAATTAAAGAGGAAATCATGTTCTCATGTCTGATATGGCAGAATGTAAACACAGTAAAAAATAATAGCATATGCTGATGCTTTTTTTTGTTTTTGAGTAAAAAGAATTTTAAGAAAATGTAAGTGTTCCCAACTGGGCAAATGGGGATCCTTAATTTAATCTTCTGTATGAGATACATTATAGTCCCTAGAAAATATTAACCACCACCTCTTGATGCACAAAAGATTCTTCTTGCCGATGTCAGTCTCATTTATTTCAGTCTAGACAAAATAGCTCCTAGGTGTCGCAGGAAGAAACAATGGCGTCTGAGTGCCTCCTGCAGAACATTCAGATCTTGAGCGTATTTTGTTTTGTGCTGGAGTTGAATTTGATGTGATAGGTCTGGAAAAATATAGAGCTGACAGTCTATATACACAACCAGGTTTTTAGTCCACAAGGGTAATGAGACCCAAGCACCCAGCCACTTTTTTCATGCCTCTGTCAATTTAAAGTGCATTTTTAAATGAACAGTGGGGTTATTTGGGTCTATTAATTACAGTAATTGTTTCCTGCGTGGAAACCACATGTATGAGATGTGAAAGGCGCGTGTGTGTGAGAGGGAATGCTGGCGTGTGAGACTGGTGCAATTCCCCTTTGAAGATTTTTTTTTTATCCCTAGAGAGGGAGCTTGTAATGAGCAACAACATTTACACTGAAGACTTCAGTGCTCCTTGTTGCCCCATCGTTGCCTTGCCTTTCACATGGAGATTAAAGCCAGTGGTTGAAGCTGCTCCTCCTTTTCCCATGTGGCTGATATAAATTCTACATCAAATAGAAAGGAGGAAGGGCAGGTTTGGCTGTCAGCAAAAAAATGGAGGAGAGGTCTGACAGCACCAGGAGCAGGGGCTCAGTTCTCATTAATCTGGAGGGCACAAGAAGAGTAAAAGTAAAACCTTGGGAAGATGCCCACTGTGCCCTTTAAACAAAGAGCCTGTGATTGGCATAATAAGAAGCGTAGCTTTGATAAGTACATGGGAAAATGCTTTTCATAAGGCTCGCCTACTGATGGATATGATGGGAAACTCATGCAGATTTTGATAGTTTGTATAAAACTTGAATGCTGTGGTTTGTGCATTATGGAAGTACAATAATGATTCTGTAGTTCAATTTCTAACCTGTTTTCTATTACAAGTCTCTCCCTTTTAACTTTCACAAGAAAGCCTTCTTTCTGCCTGATTATGGTATTTTTCCTAGCACAGAATGATGCCAGAGGAAAATTGTTTGGGGAAAGTTTGGGATTAATCTCGAACTTTGCAGAATGTTATTTCCCCTCTTACATCTCCTTTTGCTGCTATGACACATCTCAAATGTGGCTCAGCCCAAGTGCTTTCTTTCCTACACTTCGCCCCATGGAACAGCTTAGTTTGGAGAGAAGAGGGGAGGGATGGAAAAATATTCAACAACACATCCTGATAGAGGGCAGCCAGACATTGCGGCTTTATTGAATTAGGGAAGAGCTATGCTGGGAAGAGAGACAGTAGATCTCCCGAGCTAAGAGTAGATAGTTAGCCCTTAAGCTGCGTGGGTAGTTTGTATGTTGAAGTCACGGCACAGACATAAATCACTCCTCAAAGGCACTGGAGTTCATAGTTTATTTTGTCATTCTCTCAGCTTGATTTTAGAAGAACTTGCATATTCTCAATTCTATTTTTTTCTTCTGTGCTGAGGTCCTGTCCTCTGCTCCTCCATGCAGTAGATGAGTAGCAAAGACTCTGTTCTGATATACCCAGAAGTATAAAAGCAAGAGGTATGGAGTCAGCACAGGGTTTTTTGTCCACCTCTTACTGGATGGTTCCTGTGCATGAACATGGCAAAACTTACTCTTGACCCAACTGGGACAATAAATGGTGAGAAATCAGCATTTTAGCTACTCTAATCAATGCTGTTTTCCCTTCTTTCTTTCCTGGGGAAATATATATATAGTTGTTAATACTAGTCCTTTTACCCCTTCTCACCCCAACTGAAGATATATGTAAAGACTTCAAGGTTCACAGACAAGGCTATGAAATAAAACTCTCTTTGTTAGTTAAGCTAGAAATTTGAACCACCACAGAAGATTATTAGAAAGGTTTTAGGCCAGGGGAAATTTTGGTACTATTTGAACACAGAGGAACCTAGGCTGCACGTCAGAGAAGATTTATGTCAGCAGTGAGACCCAACTAAGAGGAAATCACAACATTTTTGCTCTCAAAACCCCTGTTTCTACCCCATATTGTTTATTATGTTATTAGTTAAACTATTTCAGGCTTTTGCGAGAGTTTGACTACAGGGCTGATGATATTTGAGTCTCTACTGCTTTTGATAAATAATAGGTGGCTCCTTTGAAGGCACTCCTTTAGTACCAGGTGGCATCATGTCACATGAGCACTAAATATCCAGCTGGGCCAAATGAAGAAATAGTTGGCCTTAATGCCAGGGCTAGTGGCCCTCTCCTCCTTTTGTCAGGAGGTGAATTTTGTAGTTCTGCCTAATGCTCATTCAGTGAGATCAATGGCAATCTTTAATCTTTTTGGCTCTGTTGTTTGCGCACCACTTGATGGGACAGGTTTCTCGTGGCAGTTTTCTTGTGACAAAGCCGGAACAGAAGGAAGTTTGTTCTCACGTGGGCTTGGTCACCAGAATAAGGAGACTGAGCTGCTTTTTGTGATGTGAGTATTCCAGGGGAGAAATAACTCTGGCAGGTACTCTCATGTTAGCGTACTGATACACAAAAGGGTAAAGTTCTTGTTGAGCTCATTAAGTGCTGGGTACTAAGAAAGGTAAGTAAGAAAGAAATTAATCTGATGGGGAGTCTGTGATTGATTGTACCAGGTGTTTTGGGTGAAAGTGAAAAATAAAATATGTTCTTCCTGAAACTTTTACTTATTTTGAAATACTGCATATTTGGAATTATTTTAGTGATGACCAAGTAATCTATGCAAGTCTTAATATAGTAAGATTTAATTAAAATGAAATAGTTGAATTAATTCTTTTAAATGCATAATTTAAAATAATGTCTTCAATCAAATGTATAAATACAATCGTCTCTAGTGAACTGCATCAGTCTAATGGCTTGCTGTGTTTTTTATTTGCTTTATTAACTAAGAAAAAACAAACTTCTGTATGAGTTGTTTTATGTATAGACATGATTAAAAGTTCTCACAGTATCGGGGATATTAATGGGCAATTATATTTTGAGTTTAAAATGGATTGATTTTTCCTTTCCAAGAGAATACTAATGCACAGACAAACTGCATAGAAATAACATGTCAGTAATATCACACTACTGTACAGATTTTAAAGATAAATTTCCATCTGGCAAGCAGACATTCAGGAAGGAACTGTTGTTAATGCGGCTTTCACACAGACGATGTTCGTAAGGGATAAAACCCGGCTTGAAGCTTCATTTCTACTTTTCACAGTTGGCAAATGTAAATATTCTCTAGATGTTTCTTAAAGAAATTGAGCATAAATAACCAATAAGGGAAAAGCTGAGTTTCCTTTCTTGTTCCACTGGAAGTTTTGGACTACTCAGATGGTCCTTCCAGAGAACAAGAGTCAAACAGAAAAACAAAAGCAATTCCAAAAATGACAACCACAAACCAAGAAGAAAACATGCTCTGTAAATATTAATACTTCACAGAAAACTTCAGTGTGCTCAACAAATGTCAGTTAATTTAACCCCTGTGAGGGAAGCTAAATAATAAAAACGTCATTTACAAATGAGAAGGCAGGAAGAGAGCCTGAGCCTATCAAAATGATATCCCTGCTGACTTCAGTGGTCTTTGGAGAAGGTCTCTTCTGATCTGTGCAAGGTCAGGGCTGATGAATGCCACAGGATGCATGCCACAGGGGACTGTTCTTCACCACAGTACTAACCCAGCATTTTACAAAGATAATGGTATAATACATAAGTGTTCACTATAAAACGTATTGAGTTTGACTGTTTCCCTAATGTACGTACCATTGGTAAACACGAAAATAATACTCTCTGTTACTGTGGTACCATTTGACCTGAGGTATTTAAGGATTATTTACAAAAGATGCACAGCATATTTTGGGAGGGAAGAATAATTAATCAGGCAAAAAAATATGGTCCTTTTAGTAAACATATTGTAATCAGAAGTTGTCTTTGCTCATGAAATTGAAGCTAAGAGTAACTGCTACTGGTAAACAAATTTTAAATCCAGCAGAAGGAATGGGTAGAGCTGGTTGAAAGATATAGTTTCAAACTGGAATGGTAGCTGAAATTTCAAAATTTGCTTCATCCTGAGCTGAAATGAAGTGTCAGTCTCAGAATTTTATTTAGGAAAAAAAATTAACAATAGTATTAAAATATGTTCAAATGTATTGAAAATTTCCATCTTAAATGGTGGTAAAAATCAAGGTGTTAATGTAAAATATTTTGACATTATTCATCCCCATTTTGTAAAGGAAGAAAGGTTTCCTCAAAGTGTTTGATTAGGTCATTGATTTTTAAACACTTCAGCTTCATAGTTTAAGAATAGATTTGACTGACACTTACATGCTTAGTCACAAGGAAACATGCAGCTACTGATTCATAAGCACCAATGGACCTTGTCTTTGAAGGCCACCTGTACAAATGCTCATTAAGCATGTTCCAGGCTGCTTGTGAGATCTTTTGAGGTCAAATAGTTTAAGAAAATAGGGTTTGTAGTCTTTACCACTAATAGGAGTTACATGAATGTATCTGGGGAAGAGTCTGCCTTATGGATATTTTCTTATTTACATTCAGTATTGCCTTTCCAATGGCCACTGTAGATTTGCTCTCCATTTTGCAGAAAGCTGATTTATATGCCAGTTGGCTTACTGTGGTTCACTGAAATGAAGGCTTGTTTTAAAAGGGAACAATATTGTAACTCAACCTGGTAAGTGTGGGAGACAGCTGTCAGCAGTTCATAGTTTGAAATATTGTTTTAACAATTGTTTCTTTCCTTTTCTTAAATTGGTGGTAGAATATTGCCATTATGGGACTTTAGGTCGAAATGTCTATTTCTTCGAAGAGAAACAGACTTGCAGAGAGTGGAGCTTGGAGATGGGGCACCTGTTAGTTATTTTTTCAATCAGTTGCAAACTGAGATCTGAATTCTAACAAAATCCCCTTTTCAGTTGCAGAAGTTCTTCAGGAAATGGGATTACACTGAATTTAGAAATGTTGACTGTTTAAAACTGGTGCCAAGCTAAAAGAGATGTGTTAGCCTGTGGCAGTGGTGCATCTCCATGCTTGGCTCTGGGGAAACAGGATGTTGTGCTTTGGGGTCACATACAAATTCATCCCAGATCTGGATCTGAAAATAGCTGCTCTTTGAAAGCTTCTTTGCTGTCGATGTGGAATGAAGTCTATGTCCTGAATGACGGTCCTTCATCTTAAAATTTACCTATGCTGTGGGAATTAACTGACATCTAGAAGTCAAATCTAAAACTGGGCTCAGCATCTGTTGTCACAGTACCTTGGGCATTGGGGATGACTTTGAAGTTGTATTTAGGTTCCTTACAGTTAGACGAAGGGACGCGCCAGGTCTGACACATGCAGGCTCTCAGCCTCGTGTAGGCAGGGGCAGCCTCCAGATGTGCTGGAGAGCATTCGGTGAGGGCAAACAGTGGCTCGCGTGCAGATGGCCTTTGGCAGAAGGACAATTACACTGAGAAGCTGTTAGTAGGCAAGCAGGCATGGAGGGAGGCAGGCATCTGCAGAATAGCTTGGATGCAGTTCAGACATTTGCACAAATGGAAAAAAGGAGCTAGCTAGGAACAGCCAAGCTAGAAATCTTTGTCTCTGGTTGAGCAAGGAGCTTCAAAATGTAGGATAGGAGGAACAAACAGGGCTCGTTTTGTCTGTGTCAAACAAGGTAAGGCTGGCTGACTTAGAAAGGTCAGGTTAGGCAAGTAGGTCAGAAAATACAGCTACATGTCAATGCAGAGGGTGAACAGGTTGGGTACAGAAGTCAAAAGAGGTTGGTCTCTGTGCTGGGAGCTGGAAGTACTCACTGAATCTAGAATTTTGTCAACCTACTTGGAAATCTGGGTATAACTAACTTGCCTAATTTTAGCTAGCCAACTTTTAACGTTTTGCCCTAAAGCCCGTTTGTTTTTGTAATCACCTACAGAATTACTGCAGGGCATAAAGCTCTGAGTTTAACAAATTCTGGATAAATAAGGGCTTGATTCATCAGTATTTGCCAGATTAAATAATTTCTTAGTACACATCTTTTAGACCCCAAGATTTCCTATGGTCCTGCATAATAAACTGTTTGTGCAATTAGCAATAAATTTGTCACTGTAAGTCACTCTTTAAAGCTGGGAACAAGTATAACATTTATTGGTGTGTTAGAGTATGCAGTTAAAAATAGCTATCCTGTTTTCATATAGTGAGTGCACTTTCAGGCTTGTTTTCTCCAGCTCTGTAGATGCAGGGAAGGTGACAGAATCAGCATGAATACATGACAGAAAACAGTATTCTTTGTGTAGAAATTAAGTTTATTTGCAACATGTTTTGATAAAGGAAAATCTGCAAATTTTGGCTTCATTGCCACCTCTTTCAGCACTGTATTTTGGGCTTTAACGAGTGTTTAATGCTACCTGTTCTAGTTGCAATAGGCTTTATCTGAAATGTGCAGTCTGGTGGTATTAATGTTAATACATTATACAAATATGCAATGTTAATACATTATGCAAAACCAAATACCAACTGGTGCTCAGCACGCAGCTTTAGCGCTCAGTAATTAAACAACACACAGTGAAGGACTTAACTTTCTTCACATTGAATACTGTGGTCTAGCATGGGCCCCTGAGGTACCAGTCTTGCAGATGTCTCTACACCAAACTCTATGGTGAAATTGCTGAGATTGCTGCTTGCAGTACCATGAATGACAGTTAGACTGTGTAACATAGACATTTACTTTTCATAGCATTTACCAGAACTGGTGGTTATTTATTTGGAAATCTCAGACATGAAGTGTTATTTGATTTAGGGAGCAGTCTGTGTAATTTATTACCTCTGGATATCCCTTGGTTCCTTAGAAAAAATCATAATTAATACCATTTTCTTGATTAGCTGATTCCTAATTGAATTTCATATACTGTATATGTTTTTTTCTTTGATTTAATTTTGTAATAAATCTTTCAGGCTATGTATCACGTGTCTATTAGCTTTGAAAAACCGAAACGAATGCAATATAGAAGAAAGAGTTAAGCTCACTATGGGCTTCAACCTGTAAGAGATTGAGCACTCTCTTTTATATCAGTAGGAGAAGAACAATCTGAGCCCTCACAAAATTATACCTGACCCATGTGTGGAGGGTGGTGGTGGTGAAAATTGAAGACTGAGGAGGAAGAGGGGGAGACTTGGGGCGAGAAAGATTCCAAAGAAAGGATTTAATTATATTGGAATTAACTCTAGATCATTCAACTGGACTGAAACAAAATTAATTACAAAGCATTTGTTTTGAAGAAGTTGAGCCAGAAAAAGCACAATGCTGCCAAATGATATTTAATAATTGTATTCAAAAATTAGAAAAAGAACCCTTTGGGACTCTTAGTAGATCATTGAAACCAACTGCTCTTTTGATGAAGTATGTGTCTTTCTCAGGTTGAATTACAAGGGCTGTCTCATGAGATTCTGTAAACCTATATAATGTTACTTTAGTAAAAACAAAATAAAAAGAATTAATTGGTGATCACAGACTTTCTAAGAAAGGGCAGAGTAGAGTTTTAATGAACAGTTACTCGACTGTCTGTTCCACTGCTTTTCCCCAACCTGAGCCTCACGTTTTCTGTGGTGCTGGGAGAAACTACTTTTCTTGAACAATTTCACATTTCCTGGCCCTGTTCATGTCTTGTAAGTGATGACGTGTCTTAGAAAATAGAGCAACAGAAAGAGAATGATGGTTCTTGAGTGAGTTGGGAAAAAACACAAGAAAACCTTTTCAAAGAAAGGGATGTGCTTGCCTTTTGCTTTGCCTTCAGCTGTGTCTAGACACAGCTTTATGTGCTTAATGGTAACGGCAGAGCCTAGGGGAGAGTCATCTTGCTCATTAATGCTCAACATCAATGCCTCCTTGAGGCATTTGCTTCAAGGAAGTGCTAGGCAATGCCACCAAAATGTCCAGAATCAGGTCTGGCAGGACCTGGCAGTGTGATTTTTGGCTTCTTGAAAACATTGTCTTGAGCGCTGCTGATGTGTACTGCCAAATGCCTCTAGCCCTGGGACAGGATGTTCACACACAATACACCTCTCCGTGGCAACTCTGTGGGCACATATTCACTGCTAACTAATTTTAGGCAATACTTCAATGTTTATATTGATTTGATGGATAAAGCTTTCTGAGCTGTTTTGTGTAGAGGATTCAAATGTAGTCACAAATGAGAAAAATGTTAATTGGATTGGGCAGCTCTGTGTTAGATTTCAGGTGCCCAACAGCTGTGAGCCTTTTTTCTTTTCAACAGTGTTTTAGTCAAGAAGTGGAATTAATGCTGGGTTTACCTTAACGTTTCTGATTTTTCTGGCTTAACATGACTCCTTTCTTGCCCAGTTTGAGACTCCCACTGGGAGATAATTGAAGTCCCTCCTGGGAGAGTTTCTGCAACAAAACTGTTTCCTTTTCAAGCTCCTTTTCTGTTTTGCCTCACTTAAAATTGACAGAGATACAGCTGGATGTGTGGGTCAATTTTTCAAAGGGCTATGGGTGACAAAGGTGGGCAGAATGGCTGATGTGCAGTGATACCTGGTGCAGTGCTTCCTAATAAAAAAAACCCCACATACGGCTCTCAGACTTTTAGGTGTTAGATTTATAACTTTTCTACAGTGTTAGTCAGACTTTCATGTCTTAAGTTTCATGAAAATGTCTCTTGACAACATATGTTCTGAAGGGTAGGCTGTGTGTGGAACCACTTGGAGGATGGAAAGATTAACTTGGCACTTCAGGATCTGAGCCTCCTAATGCTCTCCTAATGGCTGTCACAGGAATTATCCTCATAGGCACGCTTCACCCAAGATCTTTTCTCTGTAGGGGAATTTGTATTGCCTCTTCTAGATTTTAGTGAAAGAAAAGCCAGTGCTGACTCTCCTAACTTTGGCTTTCCATACAGGTGTTAAATCTTTGTCTGAAGTTCAGATCAGAAACTCTCCCTATTTTAAAAGCGGTTTGGCAATCTCTTGTGGGTTTTGCAGCTGTCTATTGTGACAATATATGATCTTAGAAACCTCATTACAGAAATGGCATAACAAGGTGAAAAGGAGTGGAGATAAAAATTCATGGCCAGGCTGATAACTGCTGAGTGACACCTTGTATGTATGTACTCAGTCAGTATCCACGGCCCTGCTCTTGCCAGACAGTCGAACCCCATCTGGGAAAGGCTGGAGGTTTACTGGGTGCCTACAACAAGCTTGCTCCCTTAATCCCATTCCCCCTGCCAATTTAATTTTGTGATTCAGAAAGAAATAACAGCAAAATAAAGCTCAGAACTAAAGAATAAAATGGAGAAACATAAGAAAGCATGTGGGTCATATCTTGACGCTAGGCCTTGCTTCCCAGAACAGCAACAGTGCCCCCCTACAGGTAGGGGACCTGGGGCTCCTGTCTGGCTTTCTGCCACAGAACAGGCAGGGCAGAGATAACATTTCAAGGATATTTTAAAAAAACTATAACTGCTTAGCAAGCTTGGTCATTCTTGCACATCTCGAACTATCCCAGGCCTTGGAGCAGGCTTAGACAGAGAGCAGATCCCAAATGGCTTCCTCCAGGGAGCGTGGCTTCTGCTGCTGTGTACACATCCCGCCCGTGCTCCTCAGGTACTGCTGTACAATCACTACATATCAATCAGTACAAGTAAATCTATTACTGTGGCCATTATAACGGCCATAAAGTGGCTATAGAGAGAAAGTAACACCACATCACTGGGATCTTTCCTTTGAACGTGTTCTCAAAGATATAATTAAAAACACCAAGTGCTTATTTCAAAGCCAAAGTTCGTAAGTGATGGGTCTGGCATCATGCCTATTGCAGGAAGGCTAATTACACCATAAATTAAACTTTTTTTTTCCTAACCAAACATTATGACCTTTAATAAAATTGTTTTTACAACCAGCTGTCAATAAATCATCCAGGAAAGCTAGTGAGAAATGTTCTGTGAGCACTCCACTTCTGTGAATTTCATTAGCTGCAGTTTATTTGGTTTTGTGAGCTATGATGGTTTTTAAATCTCAAATTAAAAGCTCCGAACCATAAAAACTAATTCAAGAACATTAGCATCTCAGTCTCTGAAAATGAACCTCTCTAATTGCATAAATTAGTGAAGATTGTATAACGATCAGGAGGTCATTAAAAAAAAAGAATAGTGCGTAGGCAGTGCTTGATTCGTCTATAGCAGCTCCAGAAAAACTTTTTTTTGAATATACCTTAACGACAGAAAAATGTCTCCAGGTAGGTTGATTTGAAAGCACTGTGAAAGCCTTTTAACCTAGTGGTTTGATTTCTTAGACATCAGTTTTTGGACCTTACTTATTCTCCTATGTCCATCAGGTCTTTTGAGTTTGAACACATGCAAGAAGTTATGCTGCATATTGCCCCGTTGTGTAGGTAGTGGTGAAGTATGAGGTAACATCAATAGGCTTTACTTCAGGAGCTCTTTTTGTTTGCATTCTTAAGGGTCCTGTACTACTTCATGATAATTACAAATATTTGTAGGAAATATACTATACTGCTTGATTTGTGACTTTAAGATGGACATATTTTAAAGCTAGGCATTTTTATTAGATTGGTACCAGAAAATGAAGCTGTTAACATTCAACTCCTCTGCCTCATAAAGCTCTTCTAAGTAGATGAGTGGGTTTATTTTGTGTTGTAGAAATATCTAGAAAGCCTTTAAGTTTGAATCTGATAAGATAAGATAGCAATCCTTATTCTCAGCTCCTTTTTGGAATTGCAGGTTTCCTCACATTTCTGTTTTCCTCTCCATATATTTTTGGCATCATCATTTCAAGCCCTTCTTAACAGTGTTCATCTGACTTTCCATAGCTCATTTGTGTGGAATATGTATCACGAAAGTCAGATATACCTTGCTGAGCCATGCATAGCTTCCACAAGTCCTTGTTTATACAGTTGCTGACACCTCACACAGATGTCTCCCTTCTGCCCTGTGGTTTATATTCAGAAGGTTCCCCAGGAGTTCGTCTGTAAAGTGTGCCACTCCCTCTATCATATTCTGTTTCAGGGACCCTAAAATGAATATTTAATTGAAAGGAGAAGATGTGACTTTCTAGCACCTACTTTTTACTAGTAAATTTAAAAAATTACCTCTTTTCCTGTAGTCTCCCTTTTTTCTTCCAGACTTTTTTCCTCTTCCCTGTCTCATCACAACCATTTGTGCACTGTCTGAACCAAAGGGCTTTTGGCATGTCTACGCCAAAAATATGAAAAAATAATGTAAAAAGATTTTGAGCCTTTATTCACCGTTGCAGCTTCCCTGGAAAACCTGTTGGTGTGCATAGGAAGCTTTGAGACACCCGCATGCCTCATTCCATGAGCTCTTCCGAGTCTCAGCATGAGACATCAATTTCCCTGCATGTTTTCCTTCTCTGGGTCTCACAAATTGGTCCATTCACTTATTTCTTGCCGTATATGCATGCACGCTACCAAAAATAGCCTTTCAAACCTAAACGCCACAGTGCTGTCATTCGCACTGTTCCCCAACTTCCAGTCCCACGTATACCAATGTCTAAATGCAGACATACATGTGCACACATTTATCTATGGCAGAGTGATGGAAGTATCAGTTTTTATTATGTGACTGGATCTTATAAAGTGAGTTTCCTTAGTCTGCTAGCATATTGTAGCCTTGTTATTTCTGAAACAAACAACTTTATGCTTATTCTTCATATTTGATCTTTAGTGAGACTGTTGTTATAGCTATTCTGATGGTCTTTAACATTTTCAAACTGAATTTCAATTGATACAGTGGTGTTTTCCCTAGACATTTGCCTGTATGACATGTAACTGTCACTTAAATGCCTTGGCAAAACAGTTTGAACTACGCCCCGACCCCCCCCCCCCATCAAATACTGAAACATAAACTCTGAACCTTACTGTGAGTAAAACTAATCAATTATAAATTAATTCTAAAAGCAAGATGTAGGCTACTGATGATGGCAAGAGAAATCAGGATGTATAAATATCAGTTACTTGAACTCCATGAAATAAACACACATACATGCCTGTGTGCGCACACACGCATAATGTTAAACTTGATCTGGACTTTTTCCTTCTGGCTTCATTAATCAACTAGCCAGTTAATCTGAAATATTTCACTTCAGCTTCACAGATCTGTTTTATGTATATACATTTTTCAGCTTTTATTTTGTTTGAGGTTTTTTAATATTACTTGGCTTGCCCTTCCATTATTCTTGAATGTTTAAGGTTGGAAAAAAGTAAATTACAGACCCCCATGGACTGATGTAACACAAGAAGGCAGATGTTTTTCCCTTTTCTGAGGTCACACATTGTTTTTAAACTGAATGCACTAAGTCCAATAAAATACTTTAAATAAAATACCAGTTTCATATAATAGTAGGCATCTCTTTCTACAACCGTGTTTATCATATGTGGAAGCTATAGGCACTTCAGATGAATAGCTCCTATCTAGTTCCTATTAAGTACTAATGTGAGTTGGTATAACTTTATCCATATGGAATATGCATCATAAGTGTCAGAATTGCCTTGGTGAGCAGTATATAGTTTTCACAAGTTGTCTACCTAGCAGTCTATTAATCTATCTTTGGATATATTTATTTATTCTTTTATTTAAATAACAAACAACTGACTTTTCCAAAGCTACCAACTCAAAAATACTTTTTAGAGAAGATTGTTTTCCATATTGATTTAACAGCTAATCCTATAAAATGAGCACTCTCTGCATACATTTTCACCATGCATGAAAATGGAAACTCTGGCAACTGAGAGAAGAGTGTCACTGCGTATGAATCTTGTTCTGTGAAATGACCTGCTTGTTAGGATTTTGTATCAAATTGCTGCCTTTTTTTTTTCCGCTTAACTTCTTTAGCATTAGCAGGACTACTCCTTTCATTATAATTGGGTTTTTCCTATTGTTTGGCTTTGTCTTGCAGCAAGTCCAGAAAGTTCTTAGAATAGACAGTATAAATACCAATTATATCAATAGAAGGCAATATCTGAGGAAGACAAAATGCGAGGACTTGCCAGCTGCAACACTTCTGTTCAAATTGGCATCAGAGTTTTCAAGTTTGGATTTAAGGTTTTAGCTCAGGCCTGGTACCAGAAGTGGAGAAACTCAGCACTTTTACTGAGTATGTGATTCCCGATAGCTCCAGGCTCATCACAATTGCCCAATTTTAAAGAAGTTTCCATGAGATTTTTCTGAGTTTCTGAACTGATGTCATTTTATTGCATTTTTACCTGTGGAGGATATAAAAGACAAGTATTACTTTTGTGGGTAAAGTTTTTAGTTGCTGAGTGCGTAGCTGTTACTTTGTACATGCTCCGTTATTTGCCTTCCATTCCAAAGTGAGAGTTTTTTAGACTGCTAGAGTCCCTTGGCTGTGGGAGTGCTCAGCAAAAGCCAAGATACCAAACACCTGTTTTTCACTAAACTTGAGGATGTTGGGTAGGTCAAGAGGGGAGCTGTGGGTTAGCTCATTCCACTGTAAAGCAATGAAAGCCATAAAATATTATGAGCAAAAAGCCACCTGTTCTTGAATTAGTGCTTGCTGTCTACCTTTGTGGTTTAAATTGAAAGCTCAGTATCTAGGCAGCCTGTTTTCCTTTTGCTCTGACTTAACCACCGTGTGTCAATTTGTACAGTGCCTTCACAATCAGCTCCATCTCAAAGTTCTTTGCAAAACGAAGGCAGGTGCACACACGCATCCCGTTCTCTCCCAGGCACAGTGCACTAACAGTAAAGCTACTTTTCTGTAAACAAAGCATAACCATCAGGTGAGTGTCAGAAACTAGATTTGATACCAAGGTACTAGAGAAGATTTTCAGAAAAATACATCCATCACGATGGATGGCTGAGGCAGCACTCCTTGATGTGCTTCAGATGCTGTATTCTACAAATGCAAATGCTTTCACTGTAGCAGCTCTCCTGTGGCAGCTTCATAGTTGTCCTTTGTTGGACAGAAAAGCTGATGGTCTTGGTCTGTACTGCTGCATGTCAGTATGGAAAAGCATGAGGTTTTATACAATTCAGTAGGGTTTGGGGGGATTTTTGGGGTTTGCTGCTTTTTTTTCTTTTTTTTTTTCCTGGCAACATGTTAGTTCAGATTGAAAATGTAAATGTGGAACAAAAGGAGCTGATCTTACAGAAGAGCCACATACCTGGTGAGAGGTACTCTCTAGCCTGAAGGGGCAGGGCCTCATCATCCCATTACTACGTTGACCAAAAGACAACTAAACGAAGGCAAGAAAAGCACCTAGAGAGAGTTTTATCATGAGATGCCTGAGGAGATAGTAGCCTAAACCAATTTACTCTGTCATGCTCTAAAGGTAATGTCAGTGTGGCTGACTCTTCCAGGACTGAATGCTATACAGGTCTTTTTTTTCAGGTTTCAGTGTGTATCCTTTGAATCTTGATCTTCCAAAAAATGCTTGCTAGTACTGATCTCAATTATGCCTCTGTGCCTCTTTTTGCTGGTGGGGTAGGCTATTCAATCTGTTGTATTTGCTCGGTTAGCATCCAGTTCAGTGGGCTTTGAAGTATGAGGCTGGTGTGGCCATGTTGCTCTCTCAGGAGCAAGTCTGTTTTCTCATTAAGTCCTATGTCTATGAGCTACGTCACATCTGTACACCTCCACTACTATATCTAATGAAGCCCTAACATCCAGAGATGCAGCTTTTGTAAGCACTCTAAATAGGCAGCTCTCTGCCATTTCCACCGCAGATGGCACAGTCTAAAACCATGGCCCTTCCCACTAGAAGAGGACATTGAAAATGCAGGTCTGTGAAGGATGCAGGCTCCTGCAGTGGTCCATGTGCACTCTGGCAGAGGTTGTTGTGAACAGGCTGGTTGTTCAGCTCCACAAGAAAGTTTGCGCCTACCATCCAAGGTTCTTGTCGCTCATCTTCTGATGGACATGAGAGAGAAGCTTTATCTTTAGCAAGGAAAAAAATTTTTTTTGGCAGTGTGGTATGTTGGGCTTAAAGAATAGCCTTATGCAGTTAAGGCTTGTCGTAAGTCATCTTTACTGTTAACGTATATTTGCCAAGCAGTACAAAATGCCCAGGTGAACTTCAGCTTGCCTGTGTTTCAATGGTTTGATATTTTCACATTTGTCTGTGTTCTTGTTTATTCAAAAAAATTATTGTCCGAAGCAAAATATTCCTTCAGATAATCCTATAAATTTTAGTCTAGCTCTGATTCTTCTTTTATTAGGTCTGGCTTATTTAAACTCCAGGATCAAGTAAGACAATAATTAGTTTTGCAAGCAAATGAAACAAAAAGAAATGGCTAGGAATGTTAGAAAAATGGAAAGGAGTTGTCTCAGTCTCTGTAAGAACTACTCGCAGACTAACTGATGTATTTCAAAGTTAGCTTATATGACTTTTATTAGAAAAACCTTAAAATAAAATAAAAAAATAAAAATCACAAAAAGATTAGTGAAGTGGCTATTTGATTTAGTATTTGTACAGGCTGTTACTCGCCAAAAGCAAACCCTCATATTCTGCTCTGCATACTCCAAATCCACTTCCTCAGTTTCTGAGCTTGTACCGTCAACCATTTCCAAAGCTCTGTGGTAGCACCATTAATAATCCTTTTGATATTCTTTTCTCTAATAAACGTAAATCATCGTGAACTCATTTGGTATTAGCATGGATGTCATAAGTATTTCTATGATATTCCACCACTTAATAGAAACACTCAGTTGTGGATCTGACTAAAACTAAAGCCACAACATTGCTGTAGACAAAAGCTTGAGGGAATCCCATCTCATGTTATGAATACGAGTGCCGCTGTGTACTCTGATGTGAAATTTGGCTGGATTGTGGCAAATGGAACCACGAGGGAGATGAGAGACTGATTCCTGCCTCCCCCGAGCTCCCTGTAGCATCCTGGGGACACGGTGGGGCTCCAGGCACTACGCCCGGGGTGCAAACCCTCCTGCAAACAAAGGCCAGCGTAGCTGGTCCTGTGCTTTTGCTTGTCTCGGCACGAAGTGCTGGGCAGTGGTGACCTGGGCACTGCCGCCGGGCAGGCACTGCCGGCTTTTGGTCGCTCAGGTCAGCGGGGGCAAAGGCGTCTGCCACCCCGGATGGGGCTGCCGGGCACGGAGCTGAGCTGCCGCGGTCGGGCCTCCCGTTTCTCGTAAAGCTTCGCCTCTCAGAGCTGAGACAGTGTGTGAGAATCACGGCTCTGGTGCTGCTGGGACTTAGGCTTTTGCCGTGAACGGGACGGGAAGTTTTAATCTCTCGTTAATCTCAACTGGAATTCTGCTTAAATTTCATAGCACAGGGCACTGCCATGCATGCAGTACCTGGGCAAAGGAGGAGGATGAGCCGCTCATGCTCTGCATTTCCAGTTTTTCCAGAATTTACCTGCTCACAGCAGCACTTTTCCAGCTGTGGGGACAGGCGAGGTGATGGGCAAGTAGGGCAGTGTGTGCATTGTCACAGCATATTCGTTGCCTTTGGCAGGAGGAAAAAAAGGCAGGCTCGGAAAACTTAATGAAGTCAACAGGACCAGGATTTGCCTATTTTAACTCTGAATTTGCTTTAGTACATGGGTCTGCTAGCTGTGGTTGCTGGTCCTTGCGGTGAAAACAAGACACTGACACAGATGAGAAATAGGAGATGAAAATATGGTGTTGCTTCCAGCATCAGCCATAAAGATGTATTAAAAAAAAAAAAGTAGAATGACTCATTTAACGTGGCAAAATAGAAACCCTGCTGTTTAACGTTACTGAACAGAGACATCTCTCCATAGTCACGTAAAAAATAAAGCCTGTATTGAAATTGCTGAGGGGCAATTTAAACCTTGCTATTGATTCATACAGTGCCTTTATACTGAAATTTTAAGGTTTTTCTTATCCATTTTTGTTTTGCTTTTTGGAGGGTTAGTTATTTACATTTAGACTGGGGAAGTGGAAGGCAGACTGGTTTATAAACTGCACATTCCTGACCATTTTTTTCATACAGTGGACTATATTTTTGGCAGTAATTGCAAACGATATTTGCACTGTAAAGGTATAAAATGTCAAATTCTCGACATCTAGTCAAAGTAAAGGAATATGTCAGCCTTTTAATGAGTCCAAATATTGGTCTGCATGATTATTTTATTTATGTGATTGAGGTTAATTACTTCCTTTTAGAACACAAACAATAGTAATCATTTAAATTTTTCTGTTAGCCTTTTAAGTGTGGTTAAATGTTTTTTTTTTTTTCCTAAACAGCTTCTTCTAATATCTTTAACTTGCAACATTGTACTGGTGCCAATTGTTCTGCTGAAGTTTTGCAATGGATATAAACCACAGTGGTTTGTTCACTACACTAGATGCCTACAGATTTCTTTTTCTCTGTAACTGTGCTGTATGATTTTTATGTGAAATTGATTCTATACAACTGTAACTAATAGGATTTTCCTGGAAGCAATCAGAACATCTTGTACCAATGTTTACAATAAATATATAAGAAGAAATTGATAGCTATCTAACAGTTTCCAGGAAGATGTGAATTAATGTGAAGCCAGCCTCTGAATGTTTTTCAAAGGGAAAGATTGGGTTTTATTTTATTTGTACTGAAACTTGTCATGTTATTTGAATTCCCTTGACATTTTTTCATACTTCAGAGCCTTTTTTTACATTGTCCATCCATCAAACATGCTGGTCTTACATGGTGCCTGGGAAATGTTAATTGAACAATCCTGAGTTTAACCCCTCCTTCAAATACTTTGTAAAAATACAGCTGTTAATAACGTTTATTTGGCTTCAATTTAGATATGAAAAAATCCATTTCAGGAGGTTACTGAAAAAAAGGTTTAGACTTAATATGTGGGGAACACATATTAAGAGCAATGGCATGTGCTGTAAAGAATAAAAACCACAACACACAGACATCAGTCCTCATGGGCTAATGGAAATCTAGACCTGATTAAAAACCCATTTCAGGACTTTTTTATTGCAGGGGTGGGTTTGATAGCTGTCAGTGTACAGGAAAATAGCACATCTGGAATCTTACTGTGTACTTGTGCTGGCTGGTATAACTCAACCTGTGTGTCAGATTTTTTTTTTTTAATAGCTAAGATTTATTTGGTTTCTATTAATTTTTTAAAAGTCATTGGTAAGTATGCTTATTAAGTACTAAATTTTTACCCTCCACAAATTAAAAGCTATATTTTAGTAGCAAGCAGTTTCCTTTTGAGAAAAGTAAGAAAGCCAGAAATACGCATTAGTAATGCGGAGAGTTATTTGATTACAAATGTACCCCAGTAGGTTCTCAGGGATGACTATTTTGCAGTTTGTTTAATGAATGTTGTGATATTCTTGTGATTGTTCTATCTAGTTATGGGAAGTCTAAAATGAGATATTCAACAAGTAGCAAACTCTGACTCACTATAATATCAAGAGTTTATTTTCCCATTAGGACAGTGTACCCACCTAGGAAATTGTAAATATTATTTAAAAAACCTTCAGGTTTGCTAGTAAAATATGAAACTTCAATAAAGAAGAGGCTTTTTTCCTAAGCAATGTCTTGGAGAAAAATGAACAGTCGGCTACAGATCAACAACTCCAGTGTTGTTTTGGTTTCAGATCTCACCACAATTTTAATGAAATATGCAGATTTATAATCATCCTTAAGTTAAAAGCAAGAACAGAGCAACAAAAGTCATTTGACAGTCCCCCATATCCTTAGATTTATCATCTAGCTAACTTTTTAATAGTGCAATTTCAGAATTTTTCTATTTTAATTACTCCAGAGATTTGTACAGCTGAAATATTTAATATATTTTCATATATCCAAATCATGGTCTAAAATCAACAATGACCTGGATGTTGCCTGTCTTGGATGGTCCTAAAAATCTCCAAAGATTGAACTATGCATGTGAGTTATTAATGTTTTGTCTGATTTACTCAACAGTGCCATTTTAGTCCTGTCCTACTCAGCAAAACCACAATATTTTAAAGTTCTTGCAGGTTAGAGTCACCAGGTGAAGCTGTACGTCTTCAATGGGAAAAGAGCCAGAAGGGGATAAATTCTGATCACATTCTGTTATCTTCAATATGGCAATGTTTTTGAAGCAAATTATGTACTATTTATTTGATTTAGATACAGTATAGGTGGACAGGCATTATTATGTACTGTTTATTCAATTTATATACAGTATAGGTGGACATGCTTTTAAATGTCATCCCAATGTTAAAATGACTAGTTATAAAAATCATAACAAAGGACCTCTAGAATGTCACCACAAAGTGCTGAGGTGGAGATTCATTTGGCTGAGGTGGAGAAAGAAAAGTATGCCTTTCTGGGGTAGAGTCACCCACTGGAACAATCATTCATCAAGTAGTCATAATCTTGACACAGCAGAGTGTCCATCAATTTTATTTGGACCAGTCATGTGAAATACTTGCACAGGAGATATTTGGGAATTTTATGTGATACCATAATATTTGCCCCCAAATATGCCAGTTTTTTCAATTTCTTAAAGGCTTTAGAGCAGAGTGCAGTAGTGACTTCTCAGATAATTATTTATATTTTACAAAATGTATCATGTGCATTTCCCAATACCTTAGGAAGTATTATGCATGAGAAGTGAACTGTACTTGTCAAAATATATGAGCAAAGTATATGTCATAAAGCAATAGCCTGGCTTTTGGCTTTCTTATTAAGCAGGAATTTTCAGAAAGTGTTTGATTTTAGAATGCTGTGATTCATGGGTGGCCAGTGGGAGATATTCTGGGCATTTATTTTTTTCTGAGGAGTTGAACAATCCTGGCTTTTACTGGACTCTAACCTGGACTCTTGCACTGGATTCCTACCTTCTTTTGCCGATTAGTCTTAAGAAGTGTAAAGCTAGGAGCAGAAAATGTTGATATGCAAAGTTTGCTTTACCAGACAATATCCCCCATGTGTCCACATTTTAACCCTCTAATCAAACTGAAAATATCCCCCATGTGTCCACATTTTAACCCTCTAATCAAACTGAACAACGCATGAAGTTACTGACAGGCTTGAGGACTTGCAAGGACAGGAGTCTGCAGTTAGAAGTTCTTGAGAGGTAGAATTTTTTTAATCTTGTGTAACATGGAAGGTATCTATTTGATTTTGGCAAGTAACAACAGTTTGTAGTATAATTTTGCGTTGTTTTTGTTGCAGAGGGTCAACCCAGAGTCTGTGCTTCCTTTTTTAATCTCAAAATAAGCTGAAACTAAAATAGGCTGTACATAGTAGAAGGTGTGTTCCACAGGACTTTGTCAAGGCATGGATCCATATTAATGGACTAAGGACTGTGTTTTTCAGAGGCGCTCCCCGTCAAAACAGTGCTGGTCTACTGCTGGGTGTGTCGGACTGTTGTGCTTCTCTGGGCAAGAGCAGCTACTTCAAAATGAGCCAGTTTTGCTCCACAGACCACAGTGCGTAACTGTCATCAACACAGTCCTTATGAGGTGCAGGTCTGCAACACCTGGGCCAGGAGAGTTGGTGCTGGTGCAGGATGGGTGATCTGAGCTCAATAATCTGGTGGGAAATACGGAGTCACCCTGCTCTTGTGCAGCACCATGCTCCCAAGTGTCTAGCACAGAGCCTCTGCACTCAGCAGGTGTTTTTGGTAGAAACCTCATGCTGGATGTGACCTTTATCATTGGTGAATGTCACTCAGTGGGCAGCTTGTCACTAATAGATCAGAACTGTCTTTACCTTTATTCATGTTATAATTCTGTGGTGAATGCGGTCAAGTCATTTGCCGTTGCTTCTGGATGCTTGCAGAGGTCCATCATGTTTGTTTTCTTCTATATCCAGACAGTTTAAATTTGGCAGTGCTTGCATGAGCAGACAAATGCTATTAAAGGTGTGAAAATATCCCCGCAGGACTGCAGCTCTTGTGTAGGTTCCTGGATTTCAAGAGATAAGACAGATCCTAATGATGACCTCTTAGCCATTTCTGCCAGCTGTTCTTACATCAAGCTTATAGACCCAAATAAAGACAGTTGGTTTTGCTATTAAGTCTTCAAGTGTCAGGGAATATATTATGTCCTCAAGTAGACTTTTTTAGTGCTAATTTACCTCCCTAATAAAAATGCACATTATTTTCAATCTGATTTTGTCTGCTGTAACCATTGGAGTTTTTCATAATCCTGTCTACAAGCTTAAAGTAGACCTGATGATTTATAAGACGGAAAATATTTTTGGCATGGATGAGCTTATAAGCTATGATCAAATCAAGCATTTGAATTACCTTAGATAAGTTTGAATTTCTATTGTCTTTCAGGAAAAGACAGGTTTTCCAGCCACAGCCCCATTCCTCTAACCCTTTTCTGAACTGTTTCCAGTTTCTGAACATCCCTATTACTTAAAGTCTGCTAGAGAGCTCAAGCTCAGAGGTGCAGCAAACCTTGTCTCATGCTCTTTTAGTACTCACTGTAATTCACTTGTGATCCTAAGGTGCCCCAGAGTACGAAATAATTTTCTTTTAAAAAAACTGTGAGCTTTATAAACCTCACAGAGCTCTCCTTCAGGATGGTAATTCTCATCATTACAGCTGCCACACCATATTTACTGCTGTCACTGTTTTCTGTTAAAATGATGAAGCAAAGCAATGACTGCAATTGTTAACATCATCCTGGGTACAAAATGTCTCATATTTCCTAGCAGACTCTAAAATAGGGAGAAGTAAACTGAGGAGGAAAGCTTTGGCAACACTGAAAATCAAGAGCAGACAGTTGCTGCCTAGTGACAGTAAAATGAGAGAGGACATGAGGATGCCAAATGGGAGTCTGTGTGGGTGACACCTCAGGACAGAGGGATGGAAAGCTCTTGGGCGGGGTGGGATTTTCCTGTGTCCAACACGTAAAGTTTCAGTGCAAGGGCCAGAACTGCAGGGCCTGCTTGGCAAAATACAGTTAAAGGAAGGAACGTGTTCAACTGCTTCTTGGATGGACCAGGGTTTCTGCTTCCGAAAATGGCATAAGTCTCACAACAGCCATGTCTTTCATCCTACCAGCTTTGCCACAACCGCGTAGACATAAGGCATTGGCCCGTTGGTGTCAGCTCTAATTATGTGCGAAAGATAATTTTTTTTCAGCATTCACTGTAGCTCCTACTATTTTACATCTTTATTAAAATTTATATTCTGTAGAAACTTCTTCACATTTGTTCTTCATGGGGAAAGATTTTTTGTCTGCTTGGAGTAAGGTAGCTTTCCAGCCATGAACCTTAGAAGACTGAGGAAACAGGTGTTGGTGCAAAATGCCTTGGGGGTTTTAACCCAACCTGAACTGCAGGTCTCTGTAGGTAAAGGATATTGCTTCATGAATGGACGATATCTGGCAAGGGGATCTAGTGACACTGTTGAACAAGAGAGTAAAAGCAAAGTCTTCTGCTCCTGTCAGATTTTAGAACACCGAACTTTAGGTCTAGTTGAAGATAACTTTTATAATTCAATATTTTGTTTTCTGTGGTTGTTAGTCCTGCTCACTTCTTGAGCTTGTTTTCCCTTTGCTGACTTCGTTACTTCCTCAAATTCCACCCATCTTTGGCTTTCCTAGGTCTTCACACTCAGCTATACCTACAGCTGGGAGTATGGGTGTAAATGCCATTAGATGAGAGCATATTCAAAATGGCTCTTCTAAGATTTTATTGCTGCTAAGGTGAATATTGTATAATATACCAAAAAAAAAAAAAGGTGTGTGGGATGCCCGATCTAAACTAAGCCCAGTGTAACTATTAGCTGGTGGGAATGTTCTGTGCTTGTAAGCAAACGTGCAGACTTCCTGCCAGAAGGGCGTAATTATACAAATGCCCCTAATAAGCTGTAGAGTTTGTTTTATTGAGTAGAGATTTGAAAGCTGAAACAAACAATAGACTTTCTTCCAGAAAATACTGTTTTGTGACATTCAAAGCTGGAAAATACTATCCCTAGTTTATAAACAAGGAAAAATGTGCGGAGATGATTATGTGATTTGGCAAAGATTTCAGAGACAGTGTGGAAGAGAACTCAAGTGTGACAACACTTCCAAGGAGAAATGATACCTCTAATGTATGTAGAGTTTGCTTAGCTTCTCATTGCCTAGCAGAGTCCTACACTCTGCACTTTGTGGCTGTGAAAACACCTAATCAAAATGGTAGCAGTTTTTGTGTTCACTTTTCATAGGTGCAAATGAAACCACCAGATGGAAAACAAAATTTAGCTGACCATGGATGTTTTAATAGCTCTGTCAAGCTTTCTTTTTCTACAAGGGCATAGATCTACTACTACTTTTCTTAACAGAAAGGGTCACTGAAAAAGTTCAAATGATGGTGCTTTTCTAACCAATCTAAGAGAATTAGCTGCACTAAAATGCTTCCTGGCTTGTGTTACCACAAAAATTGTAAAAACAGTTTTACAAGCTGTTGTGCTTTAGTGCAATGCAAACACATTAAAAACATTTAATGAGCATTGCTTCTTACATCTTCCTGTTAATTTATATAATTTAGTCCTATAAAAGAATCAAGAGCTGTTTGTTTGGAGCAGCTTAAGATGTTTATTAATAGTTGTTGGTCATGCTGTACTTGTAATGTGAGCCTAGATAGGAACTCACAGTTGTAACAGTTCTGTGAGACCAAGAGAAGTTAACTTTGCATTTGCTTAAACATGTAGGAAATAAAACAGTTATGACACAGTGGAATGCAGTTAGTTTTTCCCACTGGATCATAAATTGGAATTTGATTTTCTGGTGCTGTGCATCCTCAGACCCTTAGCCTGAGGGACCTTGCACCTCCACAGTGCTTTTCAAAGTTGGTGTGGAAGCCCCCACATGGGCCATGGAGAGGTGCCTCTGCTCCTGCAAAAGAGGCAGCACCACATATTGGGAAGCGCTGTGTCACACCAGAAGGTTCAAAGGCCGTCTTAGGAAAACAACCCAGAACTGTAAGGGGATGGCACAGACGACCTCAGAGATTGTCTCCCTTTTCATTTCCAGGGCTAGCTGGTTCAGGGCAGTGCTGGTTCCAATTACAGCTCAAGCACAGCTGCAAAATTCCAATGGCACCCACATCTTAGGCACAGCTTTACTGCCTCTCTTCCTGTATCACTGGACTGATATGCAGTATATGCAACTGATTTGGCAGATATATAGATTCAAGAATAACTTGGCATTGTCTGTATGTATTATTGGCAATTTTTCAAACCTTTCCATTCGTGTGGATCTCAAAGCTGGTCTCGCTTCATTTGTAAATGCAGTTACTTGCCTAAGTCATGCATGATGCCCTGTAATAAAGTTATTTTTCCAATACGCTCAGACCTGTTGGACAACTTTGTGCTGGAACTAATTATGCTTCCTGACATCCACTGAGGAGTGACTCATAATTTGCATATGCTTTCCTTGTATCATAATTCCTGAACTGTCAATTGTACTCATTCTGTATATTCTGTATAGTCACATTGTATAGTAACGTGGTTTTTCATAAGTCATGTAAATTGTGTGTTTTATCATCTATAGTTTCTCTCTGTTGGAATCTTTGACTGTGCTGTTTTTTTATATCTTGGATATAAATGAAATCCAAAGGCTCAATAAGTAAGGCTTTAGGAATAATGCTGAAAGTTTTCTAGTATGGGGGTTTAAAAATACAGTAAAAGGAACACTATTTTATGTTTTGAATTTCTGCTCTAGTGGAGGAGAAAAATTATGAAATAGGAGAGAAAGAAAATGGTTAGCGGTGAGAGAAATGTGAAGATGAGGTATGAAAGAGACTGGGGCAGCACTTTCTTTTCTCTTAGCCCCCTGCACAAGGCTTGCACCCAGTTCTACACACTACAGTGAGTCACTTTCGGTATATTGGGGCGGGGGGGGGGGGAGTGGTGCATAAATTTTAGGCTGGCTTTCTGCGTGGTGCCAGTTTTACCACTGTTCTTCTCTCTTTTTTACTGTCCTCAACATCACTGATGTCAGCCAGTATTTACTTTGATAATTCTGCTTTCTTCTGTTATGAATGACCAGGCTGGGTCCAGTTCAGGCTGGAATATCAGGTAGAAGAAGGGCATGTGAAACTAAGTTTAATCATGACACAATACTTTCTGGTAGCCTAGATTTACTAGGAAAAAATGCTGTCCCTACAGTGAGGTTAAATAGGTCTGTAGGTGATATTGCTGGAGCAATAACACACCCTCTAATTCACGGAGTGCAGCTTGTGATAGAAATGTGATGTGCCAGCTGGATGGGATCCTGCTAGGAATGACTATAAACCTTTTTATTAAACATGATTCGGCTTGTCTTTACTTCCCTCTCCCCACCGCTAGTTCTCTGAATTGCAATTTCTATCATCTTTTTTGTACAGTAGGAAAAATAACCCAGATGAAAGCTTTCATTCTTTGCCTTATGAAACTCTTTCCTCGGACCCCCTAAAGGGAAATTGTTCCTGGAAAGTTTGGACAGTTCCTGTATTTTCCTTAATACTTGCAAACATTAAACCACCACTGCAGAAGAGAGATTTCTATTGCCATACACTGCTTGGTGATTTTTTTCCTTTATGACTTTTCCCTGTCTCTTTCCCCTGTCTTCTAGGGCACAGCTTGTGGAAATATGTCACATTTCTGTGGTGCAGCGGAGTGGGAGGCAGCAAATCTGGATCTTATTACCATTACTTGGCCATAGTCTTCCTGTGTGAACATGGGCAAGTTATTTCTGCACTGATAATATGGCGATGGTAATCACTTACTTCATGGGGCAAGGGTGGCCGATCTGTAACATGCTTGAAGTGTTTAAGCAGTTAAGATGGGCCTTCCAAAGTGGGTCTCTGTCATGTGTTTGGCTAGCATAGAGACTTCTGGGCAACCCGAAGCTCCTCTGTGGGGCAGAGCAAGTGGCTACAGCTGCTAATGCTGATACGACCCAGATGCCCTGGGATTTGGCTGCAAAGGCAGCCCAGACCTGCTCTTCAACAGGTCCTCAAGTGAGTCATCCCCACGTCCCACCCTGTTGAGATTTTTGTGTGAAACCTGTAGGATTAGCAAGGTTGGCTATCTCTGTTATGTGAAAATAAAAGGAAAGGAAAATATGCTGAGCTCTGGTGAGAGGAATATCAGAACCACAGCAAAGAGTGCTGGGAGAGAGCAGGTGGTCCACTCCTTGCCAGATGCAAGTTTATTCCTGCATGTCTGTTTAAGCTGTGCTTTAAAAAGTGCCAGTGATGGACAAAGCTGGTACCAAAGTGCAAATGTTAGGGTTGATTCATATTACAATGTACCTTTCAGCCATCTTCTTGTTCCCCAAAAGAAACAAACTGCATGAGTTAAGGAGTGCATTCCTCCTTACATGTGTCAAAAATCTCTGGCTCACTCTGTTTGCTCAGTTCCCCTGATCCTGTATATTACGCAAACTGTGTTCATCTTGGACTCATACTGCCTTATTTTCCCACTTATTGCATGGCTTGGCAATGTTAGAAGGGACATATTTTTCCTCCCCTTCCTTCTTTTTGTCTTTCTGTTGAGCATTTTATTTAACTGGGACTGTAAAATGAAAGCAGCAGTCGCCAGTCTGGTACAACGCTTCATGCTTTACTTGATAGTGGGCACCACTTATGCCATAGTGTAAAGGCAGTTTAAAAGACATGCTAACCAACTCCTTTGAGTACAATTCATCTGTATGGTGTGTGTAAGAAAAATGCCCGCACTTGGGACTGACAGGGGTTAAGAATAGATCTGGCAAAACTTCACATTCTTCCCCTAGAAACGGGACTGAGAGAGCGAGCAACCTCCAGGCTCACAGACAGGAGCTGAGCGTCGGGCTCAGATTCACACGCCACGCAAAGCCAATGATACAGCCTAGGAGAAAGGAAGAGGAGGGAAGGCTCCATCTTGATAATCAAGCTATTCCCTGGTCACTTCTGGTTTAGACCCCCATCCGGCTTGGACTCCTGTGTGGACTTTATATACTTAAATAGTTCCACTGAGGCAGGTGTGATCTCAGGGTGCTGCCCAATTAATCTTATTTAAAATCATGTGTGAAGATTCAGTCGCTTCCAGGACTGGGTCTTTGCTGACAATCTTTGTGTCATTTAGAAAAAATGTGTCTTCTCAAAGCAATCGAGGTACTAGGAAGATGCCATAATATGAAAAATGGACGTGTTTTTCCCCAAATTGTCTAAAATTAAAGATTGAGGATCCCATTTTATTACAGTTTCCTGCTGCGAAGCCTTCCTTTACGAGAAAAAAAATTCTCAGAGTACATTTGAACAACTTCTCAAGAAATAAAATTGGAACAACCTGTTTTGCTATGTTATGTTAATAAACACTTGCTGAGAATCTTTAATTTCTTAAATTCTCCATACTCCTTGCTAACTGCATGGAAAAGAAAAATTATAGAAATATATTATTTTTTTTTTTAAAAATGCAGCCTTATCCATTTTGTGGCCTTACTCGTGAATTCTAATCTTTCACAGCTGGAGATGTCTCACTTAATGCTAAACTACAGTCGAGATTAAAGTTTTTTCAAAGGTGTGGGGGTGTATGAACAAGTTCAAAGTCTTAAAATTGCATTAGTTGGTAGGGTGTAGCTGGTTTACCAGAGTTACCAAAACAATACTCAACTTCTGTACAAACACAACATGCAATTAAATGCATTCATCTTGTTCTTCAGAGTAGAATTGAATCAGCTTCCAGAATTTAGCTATGCTTGATATCTGCACGTAACATGAGATGATCCAGAAAAAGCTTACCAGGGTTTTTTTGTCTTCTCTTCCTCAGTATACCAGGAATGGCAATCGGAGGGAGCAATATAATATGAATATGGGTGTAAGTGATGTGAGTTTAAAGGAAAAATCACGGTAATGAATGTGTTTTGCTTCTGCTGAAAATCACCTTAACTCTTCGTGCAAGACTTCTGCTTTTGTGACTAGCTTTGTAGGCTTTCATAGTTGGAAACATGATATTGTCTGTGGCCTTCATGGACGAGGGAGCAAGTACGACATGCTAGCATTCTATCGATTTTCCAGATCTGAGAATGCTAACATTTTTCATATGCAATCACACTGGTGTTTACATTATTTGGGGATTTGAAGTCTGTTTTGATGCTTTATGAAGTCTGACATTGCTTGAATAAACAAATTCTTAATAATTGATTAAAAAGCATAGTTGTACCACTTAATCTGTCTGTGCGAGAGAGGCATTTTTCCTCTGGGACAGGAATAACCCAGCATTTAGTTAATCAAGTTTTAAAAGCTGTGAATTTAAGCTCTTTGGGATATATACATTACCAATTGCAGGAAGTTGGGAAATAAAAGGAACTTTTCAAATAAAAAGATGTCAATTTAATAGCAAAGGAGCTGGAAACAGATGTTTCACGCAAAGCATAAGAGTTGTGTCATTCCTTTAGGTTTTCAAAGTCACTTCTTGTCAGATGCATTGGTTAAGAGAGAAAATTAATGAGCTGTGTTAAGTTTTATTACACAATCTTCTGATGTGGGAAAGCTTCCCTCCAGGAACAGCTCTGTGCATAGCTTAACTGATTTAGGCATGCCTGCTGCAGTATTCTCCAGAATGTGTTGGAGATCAAAGTAAGGGGGAGTTATTCAGGTTTTATGGCAAGGTAATTAAAAAAATATGGGGATTATTACATATAAATCATACTTGCATAAATTTGCTGGCAAAATAAAATCAAATAAACACGTTTAAAAAATTAGATCAGGAAAACATTCAGCCACATTTTTTACCATTACAGATGCAAAGCTGTACCCTGAAGTCTACACAGTTGACCTTTCTTCCACTGCAGAGAATTTGGCCCAGTTCCATTTTAGTGGTGTTTTCATTTACTTGGGGAAAAAAAAAAAAAAAAAAAAGGCATACTGAGCTCTGTTATTTTGTGACAATGTGAAGATGGGCACTTTGTACCAGGTACAAAGTGGTACCAGGGAGAGCAGTGGCAAGACTTCCCTTGGTTTCTGAGGTGATTTCATCTGAAAGCTTATTCTCCTAGAAGTAGACTCATGTGCCTGAGCATTTATCTTTTCCATGCAAAAGTTAATATTATATAAAACAAGACACAAGAGCGACTCTTTTCTCCCTGCTATTATTCCAGTGCAGACTGTAAGCAAAGAGCAGGTTTGGACAAACAGCTTCTGGAAAAAGGGGTAAAAAAGCCCTAGAAAACTGCAAAGACTTTCTGTTCTGAGGTACACAGTACTTCTAGGGGGAGTGCCAACAAGCATGGGAAAGATTGTAGCTCATCCTTTCTGGTCACTGTCATGGTTTAACCCCAGCCAGCAACTAAGCACCACGCAGCCGCTCACTCACTCCCCCCCCATCCAGTGGGATGGGGGAGAAAATCAGGAAAAGAAGTAAAACTCCTGGGTTGAGATAAGAACGGTTTAATAGAACAGAAAAGAAGAAACTGATAATGATAACACTAATAAAATGACAACAGTAGTAATAAAAGGATTGTAATGTACAAATGATGCGCAGGGCAATTGCTCACCACCCGCCGACCAACACCCAGCCAGTCCCCGAGCGGCGAATCCCTGCCCCCCACTTCCCAGTTCCTAAACTAGATGGGACGTCACATGGTATGGAATACACTGTTGGCCACTTTGGGTCAGGTGCCCTGGCTGGGCATGAGAAGCTGAAAAATCCTTGACTATAGTTTAAACGCTACTGAGCAACAACTGAAAACATCAGTGTTATCAACATTCTTCACATACTGAACTCAAAAGAGAGCACTGTACCAGCTACTAGGAAGACAGTTAACTCTATCCCAGCTGAAACCAGGACAGTCACATACAGAAGAAATGGATGTATGCACTGTGCTCCAAACAGGGGCTCAGAAATCCCAGTCTAGAAAGAGGGGTAGATGATCCAGTTGTAAATGTTGAAGTCCTGATCGTGAAATGCAGAAAATATTTATCTCTGGGTGGGAGAGAAATGAAGAATATTGTGAAACTTCTGTTTAATCAGAGGAGAGCTTCCACATTTCTGTCACATAAATATTCAGAAAGGATAAGCTTAGAGCTTCAGCTGTCCTGAATGCAGTGATACCATATGATGACAGAACACACAGGCACATGCCTGTATAAATATATACACAGTTGTAGCCAAAACGTATAACACTGTCAGGACTGAGCCTTCCCTCTCTAAGGATGTGTATATGCCTTCTTTGGTCTAATTAGGTTTATGACTCTACATGTGCATGTATATGCAAGAGATATAAAATAGAAGTACAGTAGCTTTTGACTTGAAATAACATTTATTTTCTTGTACCAGCTACAGGTCCCTGAGAGAGTACATGTAAAGTTCACACTGGAAGCTACACAGCTGAAGCACTGGCAACAGAAAAAGCAGAACATGCTTGGCTGTCATTTTACCAATCTCCTCTGCTCCATGAACGTGCATGAAAGAGGGGCTATTGACGGGCAACTCCATGCAGACAAAACAGTTTAATTTGGACAATGAAAAGCTAGGTGAAGTTTCATGTGAAAATTCCCCTGTGCTTTGCTCCTCTGGGTGATGAAATAATTTCTTGAAGGAACTGAAGAAACCACCCCACAATGTCAAATTGTTTAAAGGTACTTAATTGTGAAATATTGTCCATCTTAACCTTGTGTCAGTGTTTGGCATGGCGGGTCTCTTCCACTTATAACCTTTTTCAAAGAATCAACAAATGCTGCACCTAATAATGCTAATGAGTATGTATTAAAGATACATTATCTGGAGCTGGAAGCTGAAGGCCAGACCTGAAAGTATTGCAAAACTTAGTTGTATTTGCGTGCTCCCTGAATGCATACTGCTGTTAATCACGTGAGCAATCTTGAAGACAAGGACGAGAAAACTCATTGAGATTTTGAAACAACAATAATATAAAGCCCATTGCAAGTTTTAATATAAAATCTGAACAGTAAAGAATTCTGTGATGTATCTGGTTTTTGTTTGATGTACTTCTACTGCCACAGTTAATATAGTGTTTGCAGTGTACACATAAAGCAGATACACCCAGATTCCTCTCTAAAAGAGTTAAATTATTTTATAGTCATGTATGCTATCTTTCCTGCTATTTTTTTTCCCCACAATTTCTATAGGCTGTATTTAGTTTACATAAGTTCTTCTTAGCAGCTTTAAAGAAAATTTGCTGTAATATAATGGTAGAGGTAGATGGTTATAAAGAAGGCTATAAAGATTTCTTCTAAGAAATTTCTAAGCATGAAGGCGGTCCCTCTTTCTTGGTAATTGCCAAAGTCTATGAGACAAATAATCCTTATATGAGGTATTCAGAGGCATACTTTGCTATTCTCAGGCATTAATAATTGTGTATTTTACTACAGCAGAATAAAAACCACCCTCCTACAGAACATCTGTCAAAGTCTTCACAACATTTCAGCCCCCAAAGTAGAATTGAAGTAGTATCTAAGTTTTCCTGAAGGCTGGTGCCAGTCCTTCAGACATGAGGTTCAATTTCAGCCTTACTTCTTTTGTATTCTTGAAAACATCGGTGAGCTGAGGGTTTTCTTGTTTTTGCTGCAGACGTGCTGCATGCATGTGTGAATGTTTTCTGCAAGATCTGCAGAAAGACAGGAACATACAATACCTGTTGTGCAGGCCGTCATATCCCACCAAGGTCAGTCTGACTCGAGTATTTCGGATGCTTAGAGCAAAAGCTTCTTTAATATCTAAGTCCTTGTGTCCAGTAGGAAGCTGACGACTTTTACTGGCTTATTTGTGACTCGCAGTGGCTGCAAGCCTCAGGAACAACATTGTTGAGCAGTTAATTTGTGTTTGGATTGGTTGGTGCATATGTTCTCCCCAGCTGCATCCTAAAGTGCTTTGTTTCATAACTAGTGTGTTGATACTGGGTCCCAGTGCTGCTGCTGCTGGCCGTTTCTCCCCTTCCCAGTTCTCTTGCTGGCTTCCTGCTATGCTGGGGGGAAAAAAGAGGCAGTATGTTGGGGACATCCTCCATCAAACTCTCTGCTCTGCTGGACCAGCTGAGGAGGGACCAGGGGAGAATATGAACCGGCAATCTGTCGCCAGTTTGTGTCTTTGCCTCTGCAGTGCTTCCTGGAAGGAAGGTGCTGAGTCTCAGCACAGAGTATGAGTTCCTTGCTCCTCTGTGCTTGCTTTTCCAGGCAAAGTGGAGCACTGCAGGAGCACGCAGCAACCCCTGACGGTCAACGTGCCATACGTGGTCTGCTGCTCTCCTTCAGCAGGGAGCCTTGGGGGCTGCAGGCCAGGAGCCAGTGGTGGCCTTGGCAGTAAGCCCCTGAGATGCCTGCATGGTGGTGGAGCCCTGGCAGATGTGAGCACAGAGCCTTCTTCCCAAAATCAACATGAACCCTCACTGCAGTTGTGTTAAGGTCAAGGGCTGGACAAAGCTGACACTAAGCAGTTAGCTACTTAACATCCTCGTTTCACCCTTTGTAAAATGGCAGTGTCATTGGGAAACACCTTGAAATTATTATCTAGAAGCTGCTTTAATAATTGGAAAATTATTATTATTAGGTTACTGTGGAACTAGAAAAAAATTACCCTGGACTTTTCCTCATGTGTTTATGCCTAGAAGGCAGCCTACATGGGCCCGTACCTCGACAGACTCATGGGTGCAGTGTTTCTCAAGGCATAAATCATTTTAGAGGTCACTAGGTTTACTTCAGACAGTTCCACCTTCTCTATTTGGAACACGCTGTGTTATCAGCCTGACTGCAGCCGTTAAACCATTTACAGCCAGAATTTTTCGTTTGTGTATGAACATCAATGTCAGCAAGAGAATGATCACTGGAGGTGATGCTAACTATCAAATATGTAACTGTTCTCCAGAAACAGTTACTAAGGGCTTTAAAGGGGAAACAGGACCCTATAAAAACTGCTTATTCTGATTCTAAAAGGATCAGATAAAATGAGGAACCTGCTCTGAACTGTTGGGATGATTTTCTGATGAGATACATGGCTTGGGCAATCTGATTATGGGCCACCTGCATCTCATACCTCCTTGAAGGTCAGATTTGCTCTTTGCCAGTTTTTCCTTTGAGGTTGCACAATCTTTTGCTTTCAGCTATCTACACTGATGAGATTTTGATAGCTTCTTTTACAAAGCAGCGTAATTTAATGGTTTTGCCTAACTAGAGTTATATTAGTGTATGTGAAGCAAGGACATGCCTTTCTGACAAAGATGTCTCTAATGTGTTGAGTACATTGTGTTATTTGTGTGTTTTTTTATTTTTTGATTAGTGCAATGATTTGGTAATTATCTTTAAATCCTTTCTCTTCTGAGTGTGCAGTGTTTAATGTATGGTTTTATTGATTAAATAATGGCATACACTTAGGTAACAACAGTGTGTTCCTGTACAAGATCTTCCTCATTTATAAATTAGATACACCACGTATTCAAGCACAGCATCAGTTAAGCTGACATGCACCGAGGACAAGGCTGGTCCGGTTCTGGTACAAGTATCCAAACAGGTATGTAACACTGTGCATTGAGATGTTCAATACAAATTCAATTACATCAGTAAAGCTGATGTAAGAGAAGAAAATCTTTTTGCATTCTTTAGCAAATATTGCTGAGGGTTAGTGGTTTTTAATGGCGTTTTCATTGTTATCAGGACTGGTATTGTAGAAGTAACTGGAATTTCTGGTGTGACTATGCAAAGACACAGAGTCTGCTCTCCTACACATCGTGGTGTGCTCAAGAGTTAGAACGCAACAGCAGTTTGTGGAAACTAGGGAGAAAATAAATTTAACAGATGATCCTAAATATTTTCAGTAGCATTACTTGGTTTGCCAGTCAAATTATAAACACACTTGCCTATTTGCCTCCCTCTCTTGCAACACCATTGCCAGTTGTTCCATTCTCTGTGTCTTTACGTACTGGGTTTGGCTGAGATGGAGTTAATTTTCCCCATAGCAGCCCTCATAGTGCTGCGCTTTGTATTGGTAGCTAGAAGGGTGTTGATAGCACACCAGTGTTTTGGCTACTGCTGAGCAGTGCTGGCACAGCATCAAGGCTGTCTCTCCAATGTTTCCCCCTCACCAGTAGGTTGGGGATAGGCAAAGTCTTGGGAGGGGACATACCCGAGACAGCTGACCCAAACTGGCCAAAGGGATATTCCATACCATATGACATCTGCTCAGCAATAAAAGCTAAGAGAAAGGAGGAAGAGCAGGGACATTCGTGATTACGACGTTTGTCTTCCGGAGCAACTGCTATGCATACTGAAGCCCTACTTCCTGGGAAGTGGCTGGACATCACCTGTTAATGGGAAGTAGAGAATAAATCTTTTGTTTTAATTTGCTTCAGCATGGCCTTGGCTTTATTAAACTGCCTTTACCTTGACCCACCAGTTTTCTTCCACCTTATTTTCTCCCCCCGCCTGTCCTGTGAGGAGAGGACTGATAGAGCGGCTTGGTGGGCACCTGGCATCCAGCCAAGGTCAGCCCACCACACTTTAATAGAGTAACCTTCATTCAATTATCACATAATCATTTACCTTTTACATATACATTTACAAAACTCTAATGCAATGTGAGTTTAAAGGCAAAGTCCAACCAAACAAGGAGTGAATCAACACATTGAAAGTCAAAAAGTGACCACAAGATGTGCTTTCAAAACATGAAGCTTCTCAGTCAGAAGGAGGAATTTCAGTTCTTTGCAATTAACCCAACTCTGGTAATCCTTCTGCAAGGCATACACATCTGTTTGTCTTTCCATGCAATGCGCGCTGTGGCAGGATGAAAATCAGAAGCAGAGCTAGTTGCCCTTCCAGGAACTCCCAGATCTAATGTAAGCTTATAATCTTGGCATCTAGACTGTTTGAAGATGGCACAAATAATAACAGAGAACAAAACCCAACCCAATTGCCCCTAAATTCCAGTACAGAAATTATAGTTAAACCTCCTGTGATACACTTCAAAACCAGCTTGTGTTCTTTTCTGTGCTTGTTCCTTATGTTCACTGTAGGTAAGTGACTGCTTTTCAGCTTTGAACTAATTATCATTCCTGAAAGCATTTTCCAAACCACAACTGCTTTATGGGACGGCTTCTGTTCTCAGTGAATTACAGGAGTTCTGCTGGTGCCTTCAGTGGGAACAGGAGCAGTGTTAATGAAGTAGTCCTATAAAAGAAAAAAGGGAGAAAGAAGAGGTAAACTACTTTACCAGTGCTTTGAGGTTAAGGTTAGAAGATTGCTATAGTTGTTACAGTAAAATGATTCGTTCTACAGCCTTTTCTTTAAAATGGAAGTGCAGCATTGGCTTATTATGCACATCCTGACTTCTGCCTGTGTACATACTCTTGCTGCATATTCTGATTTTGGCAGGAAGTCTTTTTTGCTTTGCATTTGCTACAGACAACTTTTTTGGACTTCATGTGACAGATCAGCTATTTCTTCCCTGCTGCTCTCAAAAGTTTTTATAATATCAGCCTTAAAAATCACATTTCTTTGGCAAATTTCTCCAGGATAAAGTCAGCCATAAAATGGAAGAAAAATGCCTTTAGGCTTATGAATTCTTCTTTCTCTCAAGCAGCAAAAAGCTGTTATTTTGAGAAGTGTCTGTATTCATTGTTTCTCTGAAATCTGAACTTTTTCCACTTGGAGACAGTTAACTCCCTGAGAATCTTGCAGAAACGGTATTAGATGTTGATCTCTTTGCAGGAGAGTGGGGAGAAGCAGACATTCAGGCCACATCGATCCGGGCTGCAGGACGTGTTTAGTGAAAAATCTATACAGCTCAGCTTAGGGTGTCAGCTGTCAGTCTGCAGAGCATCTGTCAGAGGAGTATTTGCTTCACTGCCGCTGAATGTGAGTAATGCTTTCACAATATGGCAGTACGATGCTATAGATTACAGTTGTAATGGAGCACATCCTGAACAGCTGAGCCTGCTCTCTCTCGCTCATTCAATAGCAAGAGCTGCCTCGCTATAAGAGCTTGGGGGATTATGTACTCCAAACAGCTGTCTATAGCACCATGGATTTATTTGGGCTAAATGAGAACTTGCTTTCTTTAGCTAAATCAAACTTTATCAGACAGTTTTACTGTTGGCAGTTAAAATAAAATGTGTTTGCTGAACAGTAAACACCTTGTTACTGTTAGGAAGGATTATATAAACAAAAGGCATACACAATGAAGTCTTATGCCAACTGACTTACTGTCAAAATAATATACTGCTGTTAGCGGAATTGTGCTCACTTGAAGGAAATTATAGGCCTAAAAACACATCTTGAATGACAAAGAAACCATTTTTCCACAAATAATCTTTAAAAAGTTTAATACACTGTGCCTTGTAGAAGTGCTTTCAGAGACCGAGGATGCTGTATCCTCATAAAGGAAGGTTAGGAAAAAATGGGTGAACTGCCTGAAATCTTCAAAGGTTTACTGTATTTGCATAATGCACTGGATCAAGTAGATTTAGCATATTCCCTGCTACAAGCTAGGTGAAAGTTGTCTATGTCCAACAAAAACTACAAACACTCCCTTTTACAATAGGATATGCTGCTCTTTTTTTGCTTATTATACTATGTAATCTACACAACTACAGAACACTCATGAGAAACCAAATATATGTTACAATAATATTAGGCTATTTATGCGCCATAAATCAGCTTCCTTTCACTCCTCAAGAAACTGAAAGTAAGGCAGACATTCTGTTTTAAAATCACAACAACGAAAAAAGGTGGGTCCAACCCCAGGAGGGTCACTGAAGGGAGTAATGCTAACTACAGTGAGTTGTAGATTATTCTTCAGAGAGTTTGAAAATGAGTGTACTTTCTTTGTGTTAAAAACTGAAGTCCCAATTCAGGAAAACATAGGGCTAATGCTATCCGCACTTTCTCACTCCATTCTGAGTTTCACTGTGCATAATGGTTTGCATTTCTTTCTAGGAATGAACAAAGCATTTCTTTTAACTCATTACCTAATAGTTACAACACCAGAATCCAGCTGAAGTGACCAGGAAATGTCTTCTGCTTGCAGAACCCACTATGTGACCACAATGTAGACTGGAAAGATGGACAGCACCTCAAAGGTCAAGAGCTGTGGACTGGATTCAGGCTAATGATTTCTGTTGCAAAGAACTTCTCAAGGACAACTTGAGAGAACATTCATAAGTCTGCAAATTCTTGGGGGAAATATAATCTATACAAATGTATGTTGTGGAAGATCAGTTAAGCATTTATTAGCATAATTAGCTATATTCATTACTACATATATGTATTGTACTTTGGAAATCTTATTTTTCTAGGAAGAGAACACACTGGAAGCTTGGAAAGGGGAATTTTAATGGTGCCTTATAAATTTTCCTTTAGCCAAAACTGGCTCCAGGTGAAGTTGAGATGAAACTTTCTACACGTTTCCCAACAGAATGTCTTGCTTCCTTAATGTTATGCCTGACCTTCGAAATGTTCCTTTTCTTTTCCACATTCTCACTGAAAAGCTCATGTAATATTATTCTGTGGACAAATACACCAATTTTGTTGCAATTACTTTTTCCAGTTCTGTGCTGCTTGTCATGGCTGTATAGTTTGTAGTACAATAAAATGTAGACAGGTTCTTGAATCCACCTTCTTACATCTTAAGAAAAAGTCATGAATGAAAAGATTTCTTCTATTTCATCTTTCAATAACAGTTAGGAAAAGATATCTGGTTAATAAACATTGCTGCTGTAAATTTCAGGACAAGGTCTAGAACTATCATTTTGTTGTGTTAACCGGAAAGGGGCATTTAGGTGTCTTTCCATGAGAAATTAAGGATAAGGTGACTTCATGAGGATTCACTATTGGTCTTTAAGTATGTATATAATTTATGCTGGTATGCAAGTGCTCTACCTTGGCTAATTAATTAGGGTAAAACACATTAGAGGTTCACACTGTTGACCTTTGACATAAAACTGAAGGGTCGGGAAAGTTTATCATCTATTTTAATTATTTTCTGAATTCAGTTTTAAAAAAAATGCAACTATGGACAGAGTATTTTACAAAGAACATGATACCTTAGAGTTTTGTCCTTCCTTCAAACCAGGCATTAAATGGCTTACTGTTCAAAGGTCTGTCATTTATGAAACTGAATGCAAATGTGGTAGCACACTATACTTCTTCCTTGCATGTATCAAATTGCTTTCTATGGCACAGACAGAACTGTGACAAAGGAAGATGCATAATTAAAGTCAATTCTCCCATGCACTAACAAGATCCTATGAGAAGAAATTAACATTTCCCAAGCAAGTTGCTCTGTAAGCAGTGGGTCAAGAGAGGCACGGTTGCCTTCAGATTTACTTCCTTTTGTCCATTAAATTTCTTGTGCTGCAAAAACTCCTGACACTTAGTGAGGAAGATACCTGTCATGACTGTTAGGAGCTACTCATACCCCAACTGTCCGGTTAGTTCATGCATGCTCTTTGGCCAGATGCCTGCTGCTACACAGAGGGTTTAATTGCAAAACTCAGCCTGTCCTCCTGTTTCGAGTATTGCACTGACCTAGCTACTGATTATCACTGTATTTCTAGGAACTTAGTTATCGCTGTGACCTGTAGTCCTTTGTCAAATGTGGTTGACATTTGGGAAAGGTTTCAAAAGTTAGAAGGAGATAAAGTGTGTGATTGCACAGGCTCATTTCGTTAGGGAAGAGTAATACACAAATATATATATGTATTTGCAGTGATTTATCTGGTAACATATGTATCAAAGCTGTAGGTAATCTGAGATTTTGTGGTACCTATAAATGCTGTGTTCTGAGAGTAGCAAAGTGAATTGAAGTTAAAAAGTTGAAACGCAAAGGAGCTTGGAAAATTCTTACCTTGGATCTGCTGCCAGAAACATAAAGTATGTTACCTCTAAAAAGAAGAGCCCTGTCTTCCAGATGATGCGAGTTCGGCCTTTAAACAGGGATCAAACTCTTTTCTTTGTAAAAAATAAACGCACACCTATACTCTGGCTACTATCTCTCATTACTCTCCATGGGAATTAGGCACACAGCCTAAAAACCCCTAGCAAAACTCACCATTTTCTCCAGGTAGCTGCTTTTCTGGACTTTCCTAGCCTGCATTCACCTTACTTTTAACTGTCAGATAAATTTGAATTCTCTACAGGGCAGTTATCAGAGTCTCAGCCATCTTCCAGTGCCACACCAATGTCCTAGTGGTCCTTCCTCTTGTTCACCATTAAAGCAATGTCCAGCAGTTTAATTTTTAATTGACCAAGACAGTCAGTAGTTTGCAGCTGTTCTAGGTTTCTACCTCTGGCAAACAGGAAGGCACATCTTTAGTACTGTTTGGTTGAAGTGAATCTGGTTCATATACCTGCTGCTATAGTGCTGGACTCCTCTTACTAAGTGGCCTTTTCTGTGTTTCAATGGCCTGGTGGTAAGGGCATTCACTGCTTCATCAGATGATCTTAGCCCTCTGTTGCTCCACCTGCAAAAATCACCACCTTGACTTTATTGAAAGCAGCATTTTGACCTTTCTTTCCTAGAGCATAAAATCGACAATTACTGCTTATAATCTGGCTCCCTGAAACCGGCGTATCCTCTGGCTTCAGTAAGGACAATAATCAGGGACAGCAAAATATCAATTAGGTCTGGTTCAACTGGTCGACTTGAGGTGTTTGCTTCTAAGGGGAGACTTTAGGAAGAAGGTGCTGGCTTGCACCTTTACATCAAAAGGGTATTTCAGGAAGACACACGATATGAAGTACAATTTCTTTCTGACATGCAGGCAAAGTAAGTCATATCAAAGACAGGTTATATGCTTTGAATTGTTAAAAGCTCCATAGCTCTTTAAATAACTGCCAGCCAGAATATGGGTTTGCATGTTTTCAGTAATGCACATTAGTTCTAACCCTCCTCCAACTGAAATCAATGGGAATTTGGCCAACTACATCAAAGGAAACAACACTGGGACATGTAAGTTTGATGCAGATGACTGATTATGGAAAAATAAGTATTTGTATGCGTGAGAAATATGACAAAATAAAAACCAGGAATACAATCCCCATTAGATTCAAAGAAGTGTTTGGCTTCAGATTTTTTTCAATTCTGTTCCAATGGGTCTTGTTCCAGAGCAGATTTAAAACTATGCAAATAGACACCCTTCTCCATTTCCCACTTTTCAAGATGGTAAAAGTGTCAGAAAAATCAGATTGATCTGTGAGATTACTGGCACTGTGGAAACTGAGAGCATATCAGTATGATTAGGACCTTTCTCATGATTACTGAAACATCAGACTTTTCCCTTGATTTGGCCTCAAACGTAAACTTTGATCCTGAGCCTAAAATATATCCTATTCTAATGTAGTTATCTCTAACCTGAACCACAACCGGCATACTGAAATGTATGCTCTGGGATCTGCAGTGAGCCCTCTTACACTATCAGCACAGAAAGGCTTTAAGATTGACTTAACTAAGCACTGGGAAAGCCAGAGTGCCCCTTGTCTCCCTGTATGTAACATCAAGGGAAACAACCTGGGTAAAAGGGACCATGAGCACAGCGAGGCATAGTCCTTGCAGGGTTCACATCCTCTTTGGGCAGCGGGCATCTTTAGGCAATTGAGAACAAAAGCTGAATTCATATCTAGAGGGATTCCTCAAGGTAAGGGGAAACTCTTCATGACACAGATGCATGGCTACATGGAAGACATGTGATCACTTTTTGTTTCTCTCTCTCTGCCTTGTTTCTATTTGCAGTGTTCATAAAACCTGGACTATCTACAGTTGCAAAAATGAACAAATAGATCTGGAGGTGTTTGATTTACTTTCCCAGTCTTGACTTCCTACTAATACGCTGGTTCTCACTACCTGTATCCTTTAAACTGTCACAGACAACCCTCAACCTACCCCTTCATAAAAAAAAAGAGCCTGCACTGCACTGAAAACCTTTAAAATAAATAGAAAATAACTCTTCCCCCCCCCCCCCAAGCACTCACATTTGTTTCTTCAAAATTAGGACTCAGCAAATAGTTGGAATACATCTGTACTCAGAGGAATCCACATCAGATCATAAATTTGTTCATGTTAAACACAAACATATGAATGCACTCTTATATCCAGGGACTATGGAAGGGTTTAGAATTTGCACACTTTACTCTGTGTAATGCCAGGGCAATGTTTCACTCATCTATGTAAATAGAAAGCAGGCTTGTTGCATTAAAGGCATAAGTATCCTTATGCTCTGCATAACCATCACAGGATTCGATCTTGAGAAGGAATCACATAATTTGTCATATCTTTTATTGTGATTGACTTCAGTGATGGGCATACACAAACATATGATTTTCCACTCAGTATATCAGCATGTCTCTTGGTGTGCATTTGCTGCTAGAATAACAGGAAAAAAGATTAACCTCAGATATGCAAATAAGCTTAATTGAATAAAACAAGACAAATCACCCCATCGTTGGAGCAGTTCCTGGTTTGGCTATGCTACACACACCACAAGAGCACCGGGAGAGGGCTTGTGTGCCGGCTGCCTCTCATTCCTTCCCTCTTTTTCTGGGGCTTGTGGCAGAGCTGTACTGGGGTAACAGGTACCCCAGCATGGTGAAGCGCTCCAGCATGGTGTAAGGGACCCCAACTGCACTATGTTGACCCACCTCAGTGTAATTTAGAGCCATGTAAAATTACCTGAGCTTTACTGTCTCTTCCTAGAGCCCCAGTTTGGCTACTCAAAAAAAAAAACCAAACCCCCAACAAAAAAAGAAGCTTTCATTAAAAAAAATAACAACCTCCCTCCTTAAAGTTTATAACCCCTGTCATTGCAAAGAAGAGGGTAAATGTGAAAACAGTTGACACGCAAGGCCCCAGAATCGAGTCTCTGCTAAGATCATTAACCATGTGTTTGTACGTTTTCAGTGTTGGCAGTTGTAAGGAGACCTCGGGCTTTCGGCTTGTGTGGGGTGGCAGTGCTGGTGGTGTGGGAGCTGCCCTCAGAAGACCTCTCTCATGCTGTCTAGGGCTGCAAGAGGAGGTCAAGAAATCATTTGTAGAGCCTGTCCTCAGGCTTTCTACATTGAGGCTGTTTGTGTTATACCATTAAAAAAAAAAGGGAATGGTTCAGTATGGTCATAGTGTTAAAGAAACGTGTCTAAAAACCAGCCTCCTACTGATGAGGGAAAGAAATCTAGAGGGAAAAAAAAATCTACTTTAAGAAGTACTTTTCATGGAGTGTCATTTATAACTTTCCCACCCCTGAAGCTTCATTATTCCTCCCTTCCCTGGAAAAAAATGTGGAGTCTGAAGAAACCTAATTGTATGTGTATGCCAGATGCAAGTTTTGTTAAGCCATCTATTTCTTGTGAGTTATCTCCCTTGGGGCTATCATTTATCATCTTTTACAAAACAGATAAAGAGGATTTCCTGCTGCAAAAAAATGTACAGCTTAGGGCCCAATACTAAAAAAACCTTACTTATAAGAGGACTCCCATCGAAGTCAATGGAATTCCTTGTATGAGAAAGCATTTGCAAGATCAACCACTAGGAAAAGAAAGCAGCTACAATAGATGACTGTAATACTGGCGAAAAACAACAAAATGAAAAGACGAGGGATGGGAATGTATGGTCATGTAAAATTATGGAAGACGATGAGAATATCTAGGGCCACCACCTTTAAAAAACAAATTGTCTTCTTTAATTCAGCAATGTGTCTGCATATGGTGAAGAAGTAGCTACTGATTTTATCAGCCTTGCTAAATTAGTGTTGGCGAAATTACCACAGGAGAAAATAAAATCCAATCTAATCAAGCTAGGGTTTTGTGATCTTCTGCATCACACAGCTACGAAATCTCCAACATGGGTTTTTCTTTGTTTCAGATGAAAATTAGTTTCTGAATCTGAAAATGGATTTCTCCAAAATAGTAAATCAAAAGGGAAGTAATTCATGTCACCTTTAGAATCAGTGAGTGCCTCTCCTAGCATTGGAGGACTGTGCAGACTGTGTGAGGAGGAGTAGGTTGCCTTCTCTTTAAGACTCAGCCATCAGTCAGTTGTGCAGGTAGGACACAAGGGCTGGGTTTGATCATGTAGCAGTCAGGTAGGGCCAATTTCATTACTTTTCACCATCAGAGATATTAATCTCATGTCATAATTTGTTCTTCAATTTTACTTAGAGATGTATGGTCTTTGTTCAAGATTACTTCAAGATTGTCTTAGGTGACCTGGATTTACTTGGCCAGGCTGGATAGCACTTTGGCTTTCTGGACTGAGGTTGTTTCATCATGAAACAAAATGACTCAAACTGAAACCCTGAAGGACAGTTGCTCACAGAAAACCTTTCTAGACTTCTAAATGCTAAGCTTCTTTCTTGCCATCACTGCTCTTAAAGCAGTAATAGCCTGTTGTTGTAGCTCTATGATGGGCTGAGCACACAGGCCTGGTAAGCCTTATAGGGAGAAATAGCCAGTGTGTAGATGGGAAAAAGGATAAGCTCTTGAGTGTACAAGCCCTTCTTCAAGTGAGCAACATAAGTAAGTGAAGCTTGGAGCAATTATTCCCAAGCTGTATTTACCTTGACACTTTTTCTTTCTTTTTTAAACTCCAAGAAGGGATTTTGTGCTCAAAAGTGTGCCCATTTGTTCAACTATATCAGGCAATCTGACAAAATGTTCTAGCAACCTTGCTCTCTCTTGAAAGGACAATCACCATCCTAAAGCATGTCTTGGGCTAAAGCTGGTCATAAGAATCACTGCAAACTGTTTATTCAAGGAGCCCTTTTTTTTGACTCTTGAACAGTTTCTTTATAATGCTGTTTTTGTCATTTGTAATTCTCGAGTTTGTGAGGTTTGCGAACATATTTAATCTGGGAAGTGCACATGCACAGTTTGTACTTGCTACTCTGAATTCGCTTATCCAAGGTTTGTGGTTGATCATAACTCCATTTTGCTTGTTTGGCTGCATGATTTATGTGTTTATAAAGTATCTCTGCTTCCTATGTGTTCAATTCAATTTATTTAGTAAACCAACTTCTGCTATTGGCCCAAGATACATATTCTACAGCTCTTTACAGAAAAGAATTTCCTTTGTGAGCATACATATACCAATATTAATCTCTGCACTATCAGAAATCACTTTATTTTTTCATATTTGGTGTAAGTTTCATGTAACTTCCCTGTGCAAGGCATCCAATATTTTTATCACATTTCCTCTATCTAACCTCAAGCTTTTAAGTCATGGGGACTGTGACATTCTTGTAAAGAATATAAAGAATAGGAAAATAACTCCAAAAAAGGTGTGGCAGGTTAAGAAAAACCTTTGTATGACTGAATACATTCACCTTGTTATTTCCAGCTCTGTAGAATCTTCCTAAGGAACTGAATTTACGTGTCTTACTTGCAGAGTGCCAGATGAAAAAAATTCTGTATTCAGTTCTTATGAGCCTTTCGTAGAGTGCAGCTGAGAGTGAGTACTGTGTTACTGTCATTCTCAGATTTGTTTTGATCTACTCCAAAGGCATATATAGAAATATATTTGTATATGTACATAAATATACATATCAGCTCACACGCATGCTCATACTATGGAAAGAAAGTCCAGGCAATTAAATAATCACAAGAGACAGATTTGTTCCTACGCATTACTAGAAATCAGAGTAAACATTATGTCTGTGGTCTCCTTCAGTTCCATCCTGGATGGTTCTGTTAGCTAAAATACATCTGTTGTCAGCACTATCGAAAAATAAAATCTACAGTTTTAACTTAAAATGTGATGGGATATTGCCTGGAATGTTTTCTCATATAGACAGTGTTATCTGAGCCCTTCCTTGGCAAGAAGTTCAATCTGAAGACAGTTCTCAGATGGTTTCAGCAACTTAGTTTGCAATACCTCTGGAAGCAGAGCTCCGTTGTCCTTGTAAGGAATTCGCCCTCCCCAATCCTTTGAACTTCTTCATCATTTGGAAACTCACACTTGACCATGAAATCTCTTTCAACTCCTATAAGCAGTTCTGGAAATCAGTTATAGAACCACCTGTTTACTGTAGGCATTAGTGATGTAATGTGTGTCTAGAGGACCCACGTGCCCTGTGTCACCCTCGTGGCTTTCACCGGTGGCTGCAGCGTGGGATGCTGCAGCCCGGCTGAGCCCACAGCGAGCGCAGAGATCCCCGAGCCCTCATATTCGTCAGCTGTGGTGGGGTAAGCCACTGCCGCAAGCCATGGCACTCCAGCACGCGGGGATAGATTAAGCCTTTCACAACCTATAAAGTGCGCCTAAAAATACACCACACAGAAGAGCTATGTCACAAATTTCAGAGGCTTTTCATTTTTTTTCTATTTTTTGAGAGACCAGCACTCAGAAAGCGGTGTTGAGAGGGCATTATACTAAGGAAGCAAGCAGTAAATTTGTAGGTTTTCCTCTAACAGCTGGTTTGGGAGGGACTAGCCATTAGGACAGAGAAGGAGGAATGTGGGATGGGGGAGTGAAAGGGAGATTGTAATAATACTCATAATTAAAATGTTGCATTCTAGCTGCTGGGGAAAACAGTGCTGCAGATTTCTGGAAGAAATCTGACTCCAAGAAGTGCAAGAGGCCATGAGTGAAAATTCTTTCATAAGCAGGAAGTGAGAGAGGGAACTATAAGGAAATATTCTGTTTATTTTGGCCACCATTCTAAAAAACCTGGGGTAAAAGCAAAGAGAAATGAAAGAAAGAATATTGATAAATGATGTGTGAAAAGTACCTAGAATTTCTGGACATTGCAAAGCCTAATTATGAACACGAGTAATTTATTCATGTGTTGTCCCGGAACAAATCAATATTTTGCACTTTATTAGGAATGGAAACTTACATTGTCTCTTTCAAACATACGGTAGTTAGCTGATTAATTGAGTGGTTTGTTCAGTAGTATGACCAGCTGTTATAAATGTTTTAGTAATTTTTTTGGCATTAAAAGTAAACAGGCCTTTTTTGTCTTTTTGGCTGGGCTGAATAGGAAAGCACATAGCCAATAAACCTAGATCTTGTTTCATATCCTGAATTTTGTTTTGAATGCATAATAACCCTAAATGTGTTGCTGTGTTTCTAAGCAACTTCTCACAAGATGCAAAAATAGGTAGTTATTTTGCTATGTTTAAAAGTTCTTTTAATGTTGTATTTTTGCTTTTTGCTGTTACCATCCCACCAGCTGTAGCCACAGCTTAAGAGACATTTCTTGTAGACCCTTGAGACCTGGTTTTTGAAGAATCTGACATGTATTTTTGGAGTAGGCCTCTTTTCCTTCTGCATTAATGTCAAGGAAGTAACTGGAAAGCACTAGAGATACTCACTGATTATAAGCCTAAGCCCTCCAAGGAACATCCCCACTAGCATTGCTGTACTTTGAGCTGTGCACCATGCAAAAACTATGGGCATTATAAAGTGCATATTGCAGGTTACAGTTGAGCAGATGAACGGAGGGATATTCAAAGGTAGGAAAGGCTGTGTGGCGAGGTGCATGGGACTGCAGTTTCTTCAGAATGCTGAATCTTCTAAAAGTTTGAGAATGGCTTGTGGCCATGAGAAATGGCCATGTTTGTCAAAATGGTTCCCCAGCTGTGGGATGGCATAATTCAAGTGGCAGATGCCGCCTTTCGTTTGGATTTGGAAAGCAGAAGCCTGTCCACATTTGTGCTTGATTCCTTGCTGAGCCTGAAGATGTTGCTGGGTCGAACAATGTCATTGTGTAGTTTCCATTGTCAGCTGTCACACTGCATATGTTTTGGGACTGATCTGAAGTTTTGTTTGACATCATGACTTTTATAAGAATCAAAACCCCCAAATCCCTCAGATGAAATCCATATGGCTTTGTTCACAGGCTGAAATAAAATCATGCTCGCAGCCTTTACTGCAACTGAGGGATATTTGGTGGGAGTCGTTTTTTGCTTAATAAAAGCCTAACGTTCAAATGCTGGAAATGTGGATATTATTAAGTACCTGCTCTGTGAGAATAACTCAAATGCTGTTTTATTCCCTGCCCCTTTCGTTAGTTCATATGCACAAGAGTCAGATCCGAGGCTGACATGAAGAACGATCTCCGCAGCCTGGCATGGACCCAGCTTCACTTGAACTCTGTTTTAGACATTATTGGGTTTTTGTCTGCATTTTGGCTCCTTGCATCTCAGTGCTGAACATTTGGCATAATGTGTGGTAAGGGTTATTACGATACACAGAGGTGAGGTAATTCATATCATTTCTGCAGTGTAGGCAAGTTTGCTTGGCTGTTAGAGCGGTTAAAGCAGGAAGCTTCCCGGTGTGCCGAGATGCTGATTACTAAGGGTCAGGCTTGCACTCACCATGACATCATAAAACACAACCGGGGGCTGATTTATTTAAGAACCGTCATGTCACTGGTTTTGTCAGGAGAAAAGCAGAGGACAGGGAAAGTGAGGGTGAGCAGTAGGCTTTCACAGCGCAAGACTTATGCTGAAGAAGAAAACTGACAGGTTCTTTGCCAATGATACAAGAAATGTTTTAGTCACTCGTGGGCCTGAGGTATGCAGTGGCACTCTTCTCTCCTTTTGCTGAGTCATTTCCAAAATGAAGACAACGTTAATAGCAAGTCTGGCATGAGAAGAAAGACCATGACAAAGCTCTGGCCAAATGTTTAGGCCTCCTTAGCCGTTGCTTTGGGCAAATTCAACACCATTTGGCAAGTGGGAAAATTTGCACTGTCTGCATATGCGTAAGAAGCATTGCAGTCCCTTCTGAGGTGGTAGAGTGCTGAACAAGAAAACCTCACCAGGATGTCTTCCAGAAACAGCCATGAGCAAGCGATGCCTCCGCTGTCCCACTACTGGGCTTCTGTGCCACCTCCTCTCATTCATTGTGCAGGATGTGGTCTGTGGTGCTGGAGTAAGCACTCCAAGACTGCTGGAGAAAATACGCCAAACCCTGGCTGAGACATGCAAAACTAACATATAGGAACGTGACCAGGTCTGTAATAACTTGCCATAGAAATATATTCCTTTCTCTCTCCTCACAAAAATTGTGTTTTGTTCCTGAAGATCAACTCACCAGACACAAAAAAACCTACTTTGTCAAGGAAATTAATATGGCCCATACACTGGAAATTCCCATTTGAATGAGACTGTAGCATGAGTAAAGGAATATATTTATAAGTGGACAATGCAGATCTCTGTACTGATAGGGTACATCTCAGCTCTTCCATATAGTCAGTTGTAAAAACATCTGCTTGGTATAGCTAACATCCCACTTTAAGACAATTTTCCTGACTTGATGCACCAGATTTCAGCTTCAGCTCTTTAGCGTATCACACAGAAAACGTATTGCTGGTTCTTATGCCGAGAGTACTCAGCGTTTGGTTTGATACCTTATTGACTAAGTTGTTTTTGTAGTTCTAGTACTTCCTTTATTTGGCTGTCTCAAACATTTTTCAAGTAGGACTTGCAACAGGCAGGTGGTAGTGTTATGAAGGGTAAATCAGGCACAGACAGCATCACTGATGACCTCCCAGTATGCGGGTATAAATGCAAAAAAGGGTACTCCAGATTCTCTGCTCTGGTCAGGAGACTACACAGACCCTCATTTCCACAGTAATCTGCAAACAACCTGTGTTGAAAATCTTATTTGGGTTACAATGCTGAGAGTCTACAGACATTAGAAGAAGAAAAAAGTAACAAACACCAACTGGTTGCAGGTGGGGACAAAGCTCCACATTGTTCGAGGACATGGGAGTTCCCTGGGTCACTTCAGAGGCAGCCCTTCAGGTCCTGAGTGCTTCATTAATTAATTAACTTTCATTAGGCTTTTACAAGCTATATAGACCCCCCATGCCCTCTACCTTTTTTTATGCTTCTCTCCCCCTCAAGACTTGGACTGGTTTTCTGCATTCAGGGGTGAGTAGCTCTAAAATGTGGGTCAGACCCATAAGGGTTTTTTACAGCAACTCAGGGGAAATGCAGAGGAAGGCTAATGTTGGCAGTATCAGGAGGAGTAACTGATGTCCTATGGAAGGTTTTGATTATCTATTAATAATCCAAAAAGCACTTTTATTGTGTATTCATTTAGGACTCAGCAGTGGCAGCTGTGCTGCCTGGTATATTAAATAAGTAGTTCAGCTGAAGTGGATGTGTACATGCAACCTGGTAGAAGACATCTTCTGAAGAACATGTCTTAACTGGGCTGATATACATGTCTGCATTTTAGAATGCTTTTTGGGAGGAGAGTATTGAGGAGTAGAATGAAGAAATGATTCCCCTTTAAAATGGATTTATTAACCACTCTTGAATTCACCTCCAATAGATTTTTCCATGTTTAAGTTAAAAGCCTGCTTCAAGTTGATAAGGGCTTGCACCAAACATGTCTTTTATCCATAAATTGCTCCCATACCCAGTTAAAGGCAGCAGACATAACAACTAAATTTTTGTTCGCTTGGTACAAATAGGCCAGGTGCTCTAGAAGTGCATAGAAAGATTTTGATGATGAGAGTGCATTGATATCTTTTGACACTGTTACCACTGGGGATGCTGGGGAATATTTTCTTTTCCATATTGCATGCAGCAAAGACAGGTGGAGACAATTAGGGAGGTGCCAGAATCTGTTGTTCACTTTTGTTATTTGTGATGATGACCTGAGCCAGGGAAGGAAACAAATGCACGGGAAGCATGTTTCCATCTGTATGTGCTGAAAGCATGCACTTTTTAGGCATAGGAGAGGAATCGGTTCTATCCAGATCCCATTCTGTCAGTCAGTAACACTGTCATTTGTGCTTGGGCCTTAGCTCCTTTGCTCTGTTTAAAAATGGTTGTAACTAAAAATCCAGCTTGTTATGTTTGTTGTAGAAATGAACAGGAGAGCAGTGACTTTTTTTATACATTCTGAAAATTCTCTGAACTACTCAGAGCAGTTCCCAGCTCTGCATCAAGGAGAAGGTCTGGCTTGAGGGAGGAATGGGTGATTGAAGCTCTAACTGAAGTCAGTGGGAACTCCAGATGCTTTACCTTACAAATCAGAACCTACCTGTCTCTAGTGTTATCTCTTTTTGATTTGATGAATATTTAGGCCTTGTCAGAATTTCTTCATCAAAAGGAGGAAAAAACCCCCAAACTGCATAATTCAAACATTCTTCCTTGTTGCAATCCTGTATTTTTATGGAGAGCATATGGGAAGTCCTGTGTTTCTGCAGGCAGCAAATGGCAGCAGGTGGGTTTTTTTGCTCAGAAATGAAAGCCTGCTTTTTCAGGGTACCTTGCTCAAGAAAGCACTTGCTTTTAGCCTCATTTGGGGTTCAAGGATTGGGAGAAAGCTGTGAGCCAACAGCAGCCAGAGGGTTGTGGCTGGTTAGCAGAGCCACAGCGTGGCCATGCCTCCCCCTGCTCCTTCCCCAGGGCTGCTGTGTGCTCCTTGTGTCCTGGAGGCTGGTAGACACTAGCAACAGAGTCAAGGTAGGTGAAATCCTGGTGAGAGAGTGGTAGAGGCTAAAATCAGTCCCCTCTCCTTTCCTTGAAGGAGTAGAGGTGCTCAGGCACTGGTCCCTGTTCGAGCAAATATTGCCATGCTGAGTGATGGAACAAGGTTACTGCTGAACCATTAAAGAAATTTTATTTCTTCAAATAAAATACACCATTGGACTGTATGTTTGATCCAGACTGGAAAAAGCACAGGGGTCAGACAGAGAAGGGTGTGCTTAAAAATATCATTCCTCTGACAGGCTAGAAGAGGCCTCCCAAAGTCAGTATAAAGAAATTGTACCTTAATTAACATTAGTCATTACAAAATCACTGTGAAGGACAAATTTTATTCAATTTTAGTAGTCCCCATGACAGCCTGTATATAAATGACAGTATTTTTCTTAAATTCACAGTCTTTGTTTCAGGGCTTAGTTGTCCAGTAATGCAACCAGAGAATTCCTCCATGGTTATTAATTAGAGGAGGATTTTTCAGATGTGAAAAATTTCTAAAGGACTTGTGTCAATTACCAATGTCCCCTTTTTGACTTTAAGTAATTTAAGGTAACTGAACTTAGGCAACTGAACTTTGGACTGGTAGTGTCATTAATTTGCAGTATTGCATCTTAATTTTTTTTTTTTAAAAAGGTGAATTGCAGAAGGCCAAGGACTTGCAAACTCACTTACTAGATGGTGACTCGAGTTGGTGGTGACCCTTGGTTGTTTGAAAGCAGAAGCCCAGAAATATAAGATGACTTTTTCAATCTTGATTAACAGTGTGTGCAAACTCTGTTTATTTAAATAACAGCAGATAGCTTAATTTTCATCACTCAGAGTGAACTTTTTATAACTCTCTTCTCTAGGTTCATGCTTGCTTTCTGACCCTACTGTTCAAATAAACTGCAGGGTTTGTTGCTCTTTACATACCAGCAGTTTAAGTTCTAAAGCCACACTTACTGACCTGGGATCAGATAAATACTCTCCTGGGAAGTTTTGAGTTATTTGCTGACACACAGTTGGATTAGGAAGGGTACCATTTTGTGCAAAAGCAGACAAAAGTAGAGATGTTCTTCTCCATGAAAGATCTTTGACCCTTGGTCTTTGCCCTGTAAGAAAGGTTGAGGGCATTTTTGCAGAGTATGTTAAAATGGTCTACCAGCTTTCTTCTCATGAAGCCTAAGAAATCTACTTCAGTTCCTTATGCGTAGAAGACCCCAGTCTAAGACTTACTGGAATTACCAGAGGAACTCTAGTGAGCTTCTGCAGGTGTCAGATCAGATCCAGAAAGCAACCTTTAGGATAGGGCTTAGGCTTTTTTAAAAAAAAACAAAAACAAAAACAAACTTGCAAATTGTCTGCAACGTCTTCCCAAGCCAACTTGGAAAATGTTGATAGTCATGAAGGATTTCTTCTAATTCTCACAGCACAATAAAATTGCAGAGGCATTGATTGTAGAGCTAAGAAAACTAGATCTTCATACATTTCAGAAGGGATCTGGGTGTGGCTGGGAAGGAGGGGTGCTACACCAAAAAAAAGCATATTTTCTTGTAAAAAAAAAAAAAAGAGTTCTTGAGTGGATGGACAGAGGACATCTTTGTAACTTAAATTCATGTACTTTAATATATTTCTTCTTTCTGCCTCCTCCCACTCTTTTACTTTAGTGTTTTCTTGGAAAGGCTTTTTACCGATCTGAATTAAAGCAATAATATTTTATACTCACAGGGATACTTGCCTGTTTTACATCTCTAGATGAATGTTAAAAAGCTGCATTGCTTCTTTTTCTTCTTTCTAGCTGTATATATTTGAGTGCCAGATTTATCAGTTCTAGTTCTCCCAATGCTGGAAAACGAATTTGCTTCAAATTATAGCTGTTTGAATGAGACCAGTGCACAAATGAAACCCATTACTTTATGCCTACAATAGGGCCAAATCTCTGATCTCAATTTCAGTTTTGTAAATGAAGGGCTGACTCTAATACCTCCAGTGAAATCACTTTGGATTTACACTGGGGGAGTGGAAATCAGAATCCATACTTTCATGTTTAGTCTGGGAAGCATTCTGAAATTCCTGTGGATGAAAGATACTAAAAATGTATGTTGTTATTATGTTATTCCTTTTCCATATCCCACTTCACATCATAGGACTCACCGTGTATCCTAGGATCGTTCAACCCACACTTCTCCTAAATTTTACCCCTTTAATTTGATGATTATAGCTTTTTCATGGCATAACTCTACAGTTAAGGTTAAGCAATCATTTTGATTTGAAACCATTCTCTTCAGTAGCGTCCTGGGAAATGTGAATGAAATCTATTCCACCATTTTTTGAACTAGAATATGTATGGGAAGTTAATCTTTTTCCCGTTTTTAATTTATCCAACCTTTTCTTGCCAGCAGTTTACTTGAGAACTTCTTAATGCACAGTCTGCAAACTTGGCATGGACATCTGAGGAATAATTTTGTGCATGTTAAACCTTTGTTAATAATAGTCCCAAGCAAACTGCAAGAGGAGAAACTGCTGGCTTAATGTATATTAAATATAACAAACAACTAGAGGAATAAAAGATCTTTGGAAAGATAAAAAACAATGCCGAAGTCACAGTACTTACTATTGTGCAACCACATGAAGTTTCTCTTCAGCATCCAAACTTTTCTGAACATAATAACTGTCCCTGGGCTTGCAACTTCTTTGTCTAGATCTGGCAGTCCACAAATGCATATCTGAAAACTGAAGCTTAAGAATTTAATGAAAAACTGAAGCTTAAAGATTAAATGTATGAAAAGGGGAATTTAACAAGGATGCATGAAGTTATGGCTCTGGAGCAGACAACATGAAGCCAGTCCTAACTCTGTGGGACCCTCTAGCTTTATGGGGAGCTGAAGCCTGTGGTACATAGGGTCTCTGAGCCATCTCCCACTGAAATCAGTGGGGAATGGCCTGTCAGTTTAGATTAAATTTCTCTCAATTAGGCCAAGTTCAGGGAAGTTTTGAAGCATGTTTTTAAGCATGGGCTTTGGTCTTTTTGACCAGAACTTGCACTGTTTTCCTGCATGACATGTGCACATCAAATTTTGTCCCAACAGTTTTGTTTTCAATTTCTAAAAATAAGTTGACTAGCCCAAACCTTTTTGCAAGCTCAGTTGATCTTAAAGTGAGGATCGGAATGAAACTTTGTAGCACTCTTGAACTTTGGATGGTTTTTATATGACTTTCTGGTTCTTGAGTTAATAGTTTAGAAAAAAATTGGAAAACACAAAACAACATTGCAGCTCTTCTGATATGTAGTTAAATTTTCTGGAATGATGAAAAACTTTGATCATGACTGGAACTATCTGAACTCAAACTAAGACAAGCCAGGAATAATAGCACTAATTACATTTCCAGCGGTAGGGTTTTATGTCTTCTGCTAATACAATTGTAGCAAAAAGATCGTACCTGAATCTTCTACAGGACTTTTCCTCTTGAAGTCTTTTACAAAAAAAAAGACTGGTGACTGAGCTCCTGTTAAATGAGAAATCATGGTACAGTGTGATGGAAATGTTATCCAGCAAACTAATGGCAGGAGTGGGACTAGAGCAGACTCTTCATGCAGTGAGTTAGCTGTTACACCAGTGCCTCACTGGTGCTGCTTATTGTCAGAGACAGTCAGACTATGGTCTGTATCTACAGCCCTACCTAAAGAGGAAGGGAGCTGTCTAAGCTCCTCTTGCAGTTCATGCCTTCTCTTGGAATGAAAGCTCACTTTCTCAATTTAAAATTCTGCTCAAAGAAAACTAAAACTAAAAATGTCAAACATTTGGCTGTGGTGAGGGGGGGAAGTACCCAATACAAAGAGTGTTTCAAGTGGCTTGCAGTTTGCATAAGATTCCATAAATAATAAGGGGGGGGGGGAACCCAACCCAAAACCTGAGACCTGTAAACCATAATAGGTATCACTGAAGGCCTTAGAACATAATGTCCTGCATAACAGCAAGTGCAATTTAGTTATTTTGATTAGGCACTCAAGCACAGAAGCCAAAGGGCAATGTGTGTAGCAGTGTTCACTGAAGATCAAGTACAACTTTTTGTCTTGGGGATGTGACAAGACTGATAGAGGAGTATATTATCTTGAGACCCCTTAAAAAATAAGCAGCAGCCAATCAACACCTCCCTTTACTATTATACCATTTAAAAACTAGTCATTTCTAATGAAGTGTTGTTGTGGTTTAACCCCAGCCAGCAACTAAGCACCATGCATCTGCTCACTCACTCCCCCTGCCATGGAATGGGGGAGAAAATTGGGAAAAGTAAAACTCGTGGGTTGAGATAAGAACAGTTTAATAGAACAGAAAAGAAGAAACTAATAATGATGACACTAATAAAATGACAACAGCAATAATGAAAGGATTGGAATGTACAAATGATGCGCAGGGCAATTGCTCACCACCTGCCGACCGACACACAGCCAGTCCCCGAGTGCGATTCCCTACCCCCACTTCCCAGTTCCTAAACTAGATGGGACGTCCCATGGTATGGAATACACCGTTGGCCAGTTTGGGTCAGTGCCCTGGCTGTGTCCTGTGCCAACTTCTTGTGCCCCTCCAGCTTTCTTGCTGGCTGGGCATGAGAAGCTGAAAAATCCTTGACTTTAGACTAAACGCTACCGAGCAACAACTGAAAACATCAGTGTTATCAACATTCTTCGCATACTGAACTCAAAACATAGCACTGTACCAGCTACTAGGAAGACAGTTAACTCTATCCCAGCTGAAACCAGGACAAGCGTATACACTTTGCACATAGTCTTTTTTTTAAATAAAGAAGTTGTGATGGGAAATGTCCCTACTCACTACTGGTGGTGCAGAACAGCTTTCCCACAGGTGTCACTTATAGAAGGCTTCCCTGCTGCCACCTCTAGCCAGTCCTGACAGCATTTAGATCCATGTTTAAATCCATCCTTTTATACTCTTCATGGAGGAAACAAGTCTAGTTGCTTTGGTGAGTATTTCAAATAGCCTTTTTTGCAAATCTTTTCCAGGCCTATCAGTTTCTTCCGGGCTTTTGCCCTGCAAAAGAGCTGTATTATGTAAACAGGAAACATATAGGAACTTGTTAATTGCTGGTTTATTTTTCTTATGCAGCAACATAGACTGCTTTTCTTATTGTCACTAGAGGGATCAAATTACGGTATGGAGCTTGGATGCTGGAGAAGAATGTTAAAGCAGTAAACTGGTTCAGTCTGGAGGAAGTGGGAAAGGTTAGATTGTTGCTCTGTTGATAAAGCTTTTTTTTTTCTTTTAAAACTTGCTTGTAGATGTTGGTGAAAAGGTTGTTTGAGAAAATTGCTTTTCTATCACAAGGAGGTGCTTAATGCTGAGGTTTTTAAAGCTGTTTTTATTGCCTGCAATGGCCAGCATATCTGAGAGCAGTTAAGAATTTGGGGGGGGGGGCTGTGCTAGAATCCATATGTAGATGCCACCTCAGCCTTGCTTTCAGCTGACATAGATACTCTCTTGAGGCCTTGTGGCCATAACACTAAAAAAAAAATAAATAAAATTCAAAGAGGATTAGAGCTGGCTCTTATTTGAAGAAAAGGTAGAAGAAGGTGTGCTCACTGATAAAGAAAGCTAGAGGCAGCCCTGTAAACCATTTAATTGCCTGTTCCCAGTTCAGAAAACTCCCCATTCAACCAGGATAAGTCCTTACATGTGATCCTTTAATCACAGACCAAGATCAGCTTTTAAACCCATCATAACCTTTTTCGGACTAGGTTCTTGGTATAATTACCCTGGCTTTTTACTTTGATTACTGTAAGATTCTCTACTACAAGCATAAGGCTCTCTGCATTATTTTTTTTTGGTACCATTGTCTGAGAGGCTGTGGTTGGCTCTTAGCGGAGGATGTTGTCCCTTTCTGGCTTTGCTTTCATTAGCAAGCACCGTGAACCAGCTGGAAGAAGTCCTTGATAAATATAATAATCATGTACTGATACACAGTTTAATTCCATGATATGCCATATAAGATACTCCCAGAGTTTGTGTTACAGTAGGCTGATGCATGACTGAATTTAATGTATGTCCCTAGATTCATATCTGAGAGAATATATAATATTATTGCTTTACTAATAATAGTTTCCTTATCTGGCAAGAAGGAAAATGATCATTGCTGGGATCTTTAGGAATGACCATAACTTAACTGGAAAATAACCCCATAGTGCAAGGTGATGGAGTGTTTCTTGAAGCACACTCAGTCAGTCTCCCCAGGGAGGGACGCCCCTCTGAATAGTTCTTAGAGGAAAACAGTGGTGTGAATATTTTCCTGGGGGAGAGAGAGAGGGTTTGTTGTCAATAGTGTACTTGTCAATGCCAGAAGCAGGATATCATATGCTATTGCAATATACTTAGTGGCATTTGGAAGGCCTGAGGAGATAGGACTGTTTCAAAGGAGTAGCATGTTACAGAAAACAGTCATTGAATCAAAGTGAAAAAAGGAAGCTAATGAGATGGAGTGATGATACGATGAAGAGTTCACCAGTAATCCTCAGGCAGTGATTTTTGCTGCCTTCTGAAATTCTGTCACTATTGCACTAAAACTATTCTGAAATTAAGACCAAGACTCTACATAAAACCAAAATCAATCATGGGCTATAATAAGGAACTTGTCAAACATTTTGAAAAGTAACAAGCAAGTAACAGGGAATGTTGCACTAAGCTGGTACTTCTGGTTGGTTACAATTATTGATATAAAAACTTCTTTGGAGGTCTATGGCTCTCTCAGGATGGCCACCTCATATACTGAACTGCATGTTTCCCAGGCAACAAATGCATTTCGCTTCTGTGCTTTAAGTTTATTTAGGGAGAAATGAGCCCGTCAGGATGTGGGGGACCTAAAAAGGGGAAGGAAGAGGAATACTTTCAACAGGAGAATATCAAACAACAAGCAGGAAAGAGATTAAGCTTTATTCTTGCTCAGAGCCAGGTCCTGTGTACCTCAGTCCGAAGAGTAGCCCCAGTGAAGCTAGTGGGGAAACCTGCGCGAGGCAAGAGTGAAGCTGGCTCCAAATTGGAGCCATTTATCTGAAAATGCCTTAGAAGCAGAAAATCTATCAGATTTCAGTTAAAATAACAACAATTCTTTGCAGGTCTGCCAAATGTCTGCAGGCTTTGGGTGATTTATTGTTGAATCAATGCACGGTGAATGCAGAGGTCTGCCTTCCCCGCTTTCCATGCCAAACAGAGGAACCTTCACGAGACCTTGGCACTTGTCAGATTTAAATCCTTAGGGCAGTATTTCTCACCTCAAGTGCAAAATTCACCACTTCCCTGTGAAAATCGGTATGGTTGAGAACTGTGCATGTGGAGCAGAGCTCACTGCTAGCATTTATACAAGATTCATTATGTGGGTTTGGGGTTTGTGCTTGGTAGTGTCAGAAACTGGGGGGAACTGCTAATTCTCCTTCACCCCCTTTCCCACTAAGCTTAAAATAGCTGTGTTAGAGCATAGTTTGGGCCTGCCTAATCTCAGTGCTGTTTTTTAGAAATAATCTTCTCATTCCCATTCTCCCAGCTTCTTTGAAACATAATTGGAATTGCATCTAAATGCCAGCAATATTTCAAAGGGAGGCTGAAACACAATGTCTGCTCTCTAATTAGTTTTGCAGTGTGTGGCCTGTAAACTTGATGATAAATGAAGCAATTAGCCATCAGTGGCTTCAATTAGATGGCAGTAAAAATGGTAACAAAATAAAGTCACCAGTGAGGAAATTTGCTCTGAAAAGTGCTGCTGTGGGTTGGCTTCGAGCTTAACAATGAACTGGGGCTAATTGGCTCGTTTGTTCATTGTTTCCCGGGGACAGTGCAACAGCCTAATTAGTGAGGGCTTTCCAGGGCCCAAAGAAAACAGGAAGGGAAGATGTAACTCCTCTCTCGAGGAGTGCCCTATCTCCCCATGCCAAGCAAATCAGTGTGGGGAGAGCACACCCTTCTCTTGCTCTGCTCTTTTGGAAGAGGAGTGAGTTGGTTTGCACCATCTTCCAGATAGTTGCTTAAGCCTTGGATCCTAGAGCACTCCTCAGACATTTATCGACAAAGCAAACTTCAGCAGAGCCTTCTCAGACCCTTTTCTCGAAGCAACAATCAGAAGTCAGGAGCTGGCTTGCTGGCATCTTACTGGGAGAAGGAAAAGGCAGAGTGGGCCCTGGGCTGCTGACCCCAGCAGTGCTCTCCAGCTAAGCTCCACTGTGCTGTTTGTGGCTCTTGGTTTTGACATTTAAGTGTGGGGGGGAACCACTGGTACAGTACTTTTCCTAGCAAGAGATTCATCCATGTTTTCCCACTTTGACCGGTATTTTATTCCAGGACACTCCCCTCTGTATAGACAAGACAACTTAATTGCTACCAAAAGTACCTGATAGGCGAAAGAGGCTGACGGTAAAAACGCGTTTTCTGTCTGAATCAGTAATGATTATCATTATTTTAATGGGGGACATTGGGGATGTCTCACTTTCCATAAATGCTTTTCAAAGATGAAGTGAAGAAGGGCAAATAAGATAAAAGCAAAGTGTGAAAACACAAGGGATTTTCAAATCGGGGTTTACGTTTTCAATTAGGAGACATTGTTATTGAAAACAAGAAGCCAATTTGTCAGAAGCAAAGGCTAATTTGTCTTCACCTCTGAAGACCGGAGGGAAAAAATACATCCTGCTCACTCCAAACCCTCTGGCTGGGGAAAACAAAAAGGGCCACTTGGTTCCAGTTCTCCCAATTCAGCCTCTGTAGGGACTGCGGTACATGTTTTAGAGGATGGTGACAATTCCTTTCTGATGGTTGTGGCATCCTAAAATGCATCCTAATCTAAATACAGCAAATGGAGGGGGGAAAAAAGTATTGTAGTGTCAACACTGGTGTTGTGATTCAGGAGAATGTTCTCTCCCTAGTTTTAGGGAGAGCTGGTGTCTGGCCCTGCTGATGAATTAATTTTTGAAGGTGTTAAGTCCATCTGTGTCCCGGAAACCTATTGTCTTTTACTACAGACTTTACCAGAATGGTACCAAGATGATTTGGAATGTCTCTGGAAATTGTAAATTCGGTTTGATAGTATAAAAATGCTGCTGTGACACATCATAATTAACACTGAATTTTCTGCATTTTTTGGCAGCTCCGGGCTGACATCTCTAGTGATACTTCACTCATGGTGCGTTCATCGCACAGCACCCTTAATGTTTTACCTAAAGCAAACCAGAACCTTTTACCTGCTGATCTGTGGTTCTGGGTGTCCCTGCTTGTGCCTTGAGGAGCCCCACATATGGGGTCTGCCCAGAGCAGTCTGGGAAGGACTCCTGCCCACATCAGCTGGCTGTGGGTCAGACCCACACTGTGCTCTGCAGAGACCAGTGTACTCTCAGGACATAAAAGCAAATGTTCTGGAAAGGCAGGGTATGTTTATGTGCACAGTGATTTCCACTTACGTATCTTTAAACTCTACTGAATACCTTTTTAAGCTCAGGAGGTCCCTCAGTATTGCTGGCATTCCCTGGAGAAAGACCAACAACCCTACATGCTCAGAGAATTGTACCTATTTCTCCCTGGGCAAAATGATAAGTTTCCAACAGTACCCTGCTTATTGATTAAAAACAACTATCTGAAGAAGAAAAATTGAATTTTCAGTGCTGGTCCCTCAGTTCCCTGAGCAGCTGTGGCGTTCAGAAAGGCTTTGCGGTATTTCAAAGAACAATCTACCATTTTCCTGCTCTACAGGGAAGTGTGAATCGATGCAGTTAGCAATCCTGGCTGACATCTGAGTTCTTAACAGGAGGAGTATGTTCTTGCAGAACAGAGAAATAACTGAGGCTGCATTGCATCCCCTGCTAGTTGTGGTTATTATCAGTATACTTATATTACTAGCAAACTGCTGGGCTGGACGTTTAGCCCATAAACTAAAAATACTTTTAATGTTTTGCTCCTCTGTTCAGAGATTTGCAATTGAAAAAAAAATAAGGTTGTTATTTAAAAACAGGCTGCTAAAATGAGACACATAAAATATTGCAGTATTTTTATTATATATAAAATGAAGTCTCTGCATTTGTTTTTTATTACTGAGTTACACACAACAAATGAATATGCTCTGAGCCAACAATTTCTACTCTGTTACACATGTGCACTGTGTTCCTCTGACTGCAGTGGGGTTTGACTAAGCCCTTCTACCCAGTTGAAAGAGTAGGCTGAATGATATTAGCTTAAGCAATGAGAGTCAACAGGAAATGGGGGATTTGGGATCTGAATAGTAAAATGCGTCTTGGAGCATGTCATTTGCACAATGGCAGTTCTTGGCATCCAGTGGCTTTGTGCTAAAAATGAGAGTTTATTCCTCAAAAATCTCCAATTTGGGGAATGTGTGGTGGGCTTGAAAGGGCTCAGAACCTCTTGCCTGAATGACACCGCTGGGGCTGGAGGGCAGATGAAGACTTTAATCACTTCCAGTCATCTGCTTTGTATGGTTCAACAGGAATGAGTTAGAGAGCATTACTGTGAGCAATGCCAGCATGTAAGACATTTTGAATCACTAGTATGTTAAAACTGGTCAAATCTTAGAGCTAACTATATAAAAAAAATATGACTATGATCTTACTGTTTTATCTGTGGCAGTGACACAATACCTTGCCTACCCACTCCACAGCTCCCTGTAGAGTAGTGGCTGAATGCCAGCTAAAATTGCCTAGAAAAACTTAAACGTTTTTTTTAGATTCATTGCAGAAAGACAATTACAACAAAATAAAGAAAAAATTCCCCTCATCTTGAAGTAGCTTCTAGGAAGTATGCAAGGTCTGGACCTCCTTTCACTTACTTCAGTATTAGAGTGGCATATCTTTGGAAAGATTCCTGATATACATCAGTGGAAGCCAGTAAAGAATAAGATCTGATAACTTCATGCGGAGATGAATAACAGAGTAGATTAACAATCAAAAATCTTCCAGTATTGGAGGAGAACAAAGCTTTTCATTGCAAAACTGTATCTGGTTGCAAGCAGCAGAATAGGAGTTTGTCACGTCAGAGAGCCTTCAAAAACATATAAAGCAAACAAAATTATGATCAAACAGAAACTTGGGAAGCTAGTTTTTAAAAGGGTCTGAGCATTGCCAGGAAAGCTTTTTTTTTTTAGTTCCCTAATCCATTGACTGTGGTAACACCCTAAAGGTAGGAAGCAAGTCCATGACCCCTTCCATGTTGGCCCACAGTGCAGGACTAGGCTGTGTAATATGTAAACCATATTGACATAAAAATATGTCAAGCAACGGCCTGGCTCATCCTGCATGCTACTATTAGAGTGGACTGATACCATTCCACATGATCTCCACCTATATCTGTGCCTTGAAGACCTGCATCATTTTCAAACTGAATCTGAACCCTTCAGCCCCAGTTCATGTTGGACTTAATTCTCATGCACCTTTGGTGATTACTAGCTTCTCCTTAGCAATTGCTGTCACTACTCCGTGAGAGCAACAGGAACAAAGACTGGAAATGACTTGACGTGCACACATGCCCGTGGTTTACCATTCTCCCTGCTAATGCAGGATGGAATGTTGAAGATTAGTCCCTAGATCCTTTCCATTATGGTACCTTTCTGAGTGAGTGAGCTGTAAATCTATTATAACTCCAGAGGGATTAGTTATCATTGTGTCCAATTATGAGATTAAAGCATGATTAAGAAGGTATAAGATGGCACAGGGTGTAAAGTCCATAACATGAAGAGAAACTTCATTCCAGGATTAGACCATGGCCCACTGAAGGCTGGACCTCTATGGATTCACCTCCCAAATGGCTTAGTCAAATACTCATTCCTTGACTTCATTTAGTCTCTGGAGAGGTGAAAATTGCACTTAGTTATACCCAATGAACATGGCAGCCAATGAATTAATGCATGGAAAGTTAAAGCTCTTTTCTGACAGAGTACAGGTGAAGAAATCTTTGGAAGAGATGGTGTGGAGGAAGACATGAATATTAATATTCTCCAGGGCTAGAACAAATATTATGAAGGATGTATGTCTAAGTCCTAAGAGTCATTAATGAATATAGAGTTATTTAAGACAGATTTTCTTTCTAGGAAGAAAGGCTTGCTCAGAAACTGGCTCCCTAGACAGCAAACTGTTAAATGTCTGTTAATTTTTCAACTCACAAAGGCAGGGCAAGAGAATCCTATTATAAATCTAAATACTCCTTAGTCACACATAGTATTCTTTTCATGTCTGTTCACCTGCTTCTACAAGTATTGAAGTGGAAATATCTGTATTTTGAGTTTATTAACAAGTTGTTTATTTGTATTTATTGGTAACCTACCAACTAGGTTAAAATGAATGGAAAAGACTTTCCATTCTTTCAGGGTGGCTCTCCTTAAATTTGGGATACTGGAACATGCACAATACCTTGATGCAGTGTTCCAAGGGGAAACCAAAGGGTAGCAGGGCATCCTTCAAAATAGCTACTCATACTGGTAAGATAGATGTTCAGGTGGACCAAATATACATGGCGGGAGTAACTATGACTCTCTTAAGACGGGATCATAGTTACAAACTGGGCAGAGCTGCAGAGATTACACCTCCACATGGTCCTGCTGGATGCCCTTTGGGGTAACCAAGATAACCTCTGCCCCAGAGTGGGAATTATAGCTACTTCCTCCCTATCACCTGGCTTCACCAACCACTCAATAGTTTTGTGGGTTTTTTTTCTAAGGTGAAACGTTCTTGGCATTGATCCTACATCATTGCCCAAAGCCTGTGCCCACAGGTATAGTCGGGCTCAGTCTGATGGTCCCTGAGGGTGGTGCCATCTGACTTATACTAAACCTCAAATTTCAACTGGGAAAAATGGGTCAGCTGATGTGAATTGCATTCGTGTTGGTTGCCACACAAACAAGGCCTTTGGACTTGTGTGACAATGTGGTTACTTGTTCCATCAAAGACCGTGGGAAGTTGCTGGATGCGAGGTTTGAGTTGAGGGGATTGGAGTTTATTAACTCGGAGATGGTTGGTTTGGAGTGCCAGCATTCTTCTACCTTGACTGACAATCTGGCCATGCTACCAGCGGTATAAAAGGTATCTGCCTCAGGGACAATGTGATCAGTCCATCTCTGCAGGAGAAAGAGAGTGAAGAGCAGGGGGAACCCTCACCTCCTGGAGCCATGGCTAGGACCTTACTATTGCCATTGACCCCTATCCTGGGCCCCAGAGGTGACTTACCAACCAAGGGTACTCTGGTGGTAAAGATCCCTGACAAAAATCCATCTTGTCCATGCTGTGGAAACAGGATAGGAAAAATGTTGGGTTTGAACATCTAAAAAGAGCACATGTGAAGAAAAAGATCTTGTTCCAATGTGCTCAGTGCAGGAGAACCAGTGTGAAACACCACAGTATTGACTGCCATTTCCAGAAGTGCAAGGGGGTTGTGGAAGCTGCCCCTGTGAGGGGTTGGAAATGTGAGGTTTGTGAGAGGACATTTGAAACAAAAATCGGCCTGGGGCAACATAAGTGCTTGGGCCATCCAGTTACAAGAAATGTTGAGTGGCTCACCGCTACTCACCCTAAAGTGGGTACTGCCAGAGGGGTATACTGACAGTGCTGGACAGAAGAGGAGATGGAATTATTGAGGAAGTTGGATAAACAGTATGAGGGGAGTAAGAACATCAGTAAGTTGATTGCAGAATATATTCTGACTAAAACAACAAAACAGATAAGAGATAAAAGAAGGAGTCTTCATAAGAGCCTGGTGAAAAGGGAAAAAGATCAAGATTGGAAGAAACAGCTAGAAAAGGAGAGGGAACATCTTGTGAGCATTGGTCTGCAGGTGGATGGTGGACTGAGGTCCCATTATTGGAAGGTAATTTCTGAATGGTTAACACCTAAAAAACTGCCCATTCTTCAGGGAATCTCTGAGAAGGTGATTGAAGGGAAAGAATACCCATCAATGTTAGTTGATGAGGCAATGGATGACTGCTATTCATGCCTAACCATAAAGTCTGCCGAGTTGAAAGTGAGCCAAGGTCGACAGCCTCAAGTGGCCCAGAAAGCTTGTCCTTTGGAACCACCAAAGGGGTGGATGAAGAAGAGAGCTGTGAAACGGGGGCAGTTACTACAATTCTAGTGGCTGTTTTACCTGGATAGAGGGAAACAGGCTGGTATCATCCTGGATGACGTGGAGTCCCTAAAGTGTGGTATCCCACGAGATGAGGTACCTTAAGTGTTCAAGTCAAGATGGGAATCACCAGGAACGTTCAAGGGCCTGGGTGCATTCAGAACTATTGGTTGGGTGGACAACTTGGCATTCGAAGCCATGATCATGGTGAAAGAGATCTCTAAAAATATCAGAGGTGAACAAGAACACAGTGCTGGGACCAGACTAAGCTTGAGGGATATCATCAAGATAGACCCTCAGTTTACCCAATTGATGGAATTATTCAAACTATGGTTGGTATCTGGCACTGTACCGGACATGATGAAAGAATGTTGGACTGTATTAATATCAAAATCATCCTTGTCAGAGTGCCAGAAGGACATCAACAACTGGTGACCAACTACCATTGGATCGATTATTTTGAGACTATTATCAAGGATCCTGATGGCAAGATTGACTAAGGCATGCCCCATTAACCTGCAACAAAGGGGATTCATCAGATCAGCAGGATGTACAGAAAACTTGAAATTACTACAACTTTTGATCAAGAACACTCAGAAAGAACATTGACCCTTGGGAGTAGTCTTCATTGACCTAGAAAAAGCCTTTGACAGCATGAGCCATTCTCGCATCATTATGGCACTAAGACAAAAGGGTGTGGACCATCATATTATCACCCTGATTACAAATTTGTATCAAAACATCAAGACTCGTATTAATATGAAGAATGAGCAGTTGGATCCTATTGGGATTCAAATTGACATGAAACAAGGTGATCCAATGTCTTCATTGCTATTTAACTTATCTATGGACCCCTTACTGTGCAAGTTAGAAGAAGAGGGAAGTGGATACCAACGCTCTTCAAAATGCATAACAATCATGGCTTTTGCAGATGACTTCGTACTGTTGAGTGGATCATGGGATGCAATACAAAGGAATATTAAAATCTTAGAGGCCTTCTGTGATTTAACAGGCCTCAGGACACAGGGGGAGAAATGTCATGGTTTTTATATACAACCTACAAAGGACTCATATATGATCAGTGATTGTCCTCCATGGCTAATTAATGATACCCCACTCAATATGATTGAACCTGGCAGTTCTGAAAAGTACTTGGGACTATGTATAGGCCCGTGGACCGGAATATCTAAACCAGAACTACTGGAGAAGATAAAGGATTGGCTACAATGGATAGGTGAAGCTCCTCTGAAACTGCTCCAGAAGGTAGACATCTTGAAGGGATATACCATCTTGCGATTGATCTACTTAGCAGATCAAGCCGATGTAAAAGTAATGTACCCAGAGACACTTGACCTTACAATTTGAATGACAGTCAAGGAATAGTTACATCTACCGCTAAGTACCTGTGATGCCATCTTGTATTCCAGTATGCATGATGGAGGTTTAGGCATCATGAGACTCTTGGTTCTGATCCCCAGTGTACAAGCCCAAAGACTGCATAGAATTGCAGTCTTCAGATGAATTAACAAGATCAATTGTAAAACAAGAGGGGATTGAAAAAGAATTTGAAAAAAACTATGGATTATAGCTGGAGGAGAAAAGAACAAAATTCCATCTGTTTGGGACCTGAGGGCAGTTATGGTAATATCAAAGGAATTGGGCAATGATGAACCATCATTGGAATGGGAGCTATTGGCCCCAAAACCTATTTTTCCTAAACTGTATAACTGGAGAAAACAAGAATTTGTAAATTGGACCAAGCTGCAGTCCAAGGGCTGTGGAATTGCCAACTTTGAAAAGGATAAAATTAGTAACAACTGGATCAAACACTACAGAGGCATTCCTCACAGAAAACTCCTCTCTGCACTACAACTAAGAGCAAATGTGTATCCCACAAGGGAATTCCTAGCCAGAGGAAGACAGGAGTCACAAGTTAAATCTTGTCAACGCTGTCAGGCAGAAAATGAAACGTGCACATATCATTGGGTACTGCCCCATGGTACAAGGTGTCAGGATTAAAAGGCACAATCAATTATGTGAAATATTGATAAGTGAAGCCAAAAAGAAAGATTGAGTTATATTCCAAGAACCTATATTAAAAGATAAACAAAATTAATTATATAAGCCTGATCTTGTATTTAAGGGAGATGAGGCATTAGTTGTAGATACTACAATTCGGTATGAAAGTAAATCCACATCACTGGCAGACATGGCAGCAGAGAAAGTAAGGAAATACCAACACCTTAAAGATCAGATCCAGGAACTGATGAATGCAAAGGATATTAAATTTAAGGGATTCCCTGTGGGTGCATGTGGAAAATGGTACCAAAGCAATTACAAAGTGTTAAAAGCATTGGGACTCTCTAATTCCTGGTAAGAAAAGATTGCTTGTTATTTGTCAAACAAAGCATTATTTACTTCTGTAGACATTATGCACATATTCATGAGTTACTTTCTTACAATAGTTCTCAATTAACATATGACTGTTATCTATAGTAGTGATTGTAGCTGTATTGTTCTGTAGTTGTACTGCTTAGTTTTTTCTAATAAAGTCTATTTCTATCTCTTTTTCCTACATCATTGAGGGTACAACTAATCTGACTCATGATGATTAGAGTTAGGGTTAATCCCTGGGGTAATTAGAAGTATTAATCTTGGCAATGGGAAAGGTAGGGATGGATAAGAGGAACTCATGATTATGATGTGTCACTCACCTTTAATTAGACAAATCTTTTATTGGAATTGTCATTCTGTTTCACCAAATTGGAAGATAATTACTGGTCTTGACACAGGTGGGTGGGCCACCCTTATTTAACTTGGAAAAGAAACCTGTATAAATTATATATGTTTGTTAAATAGCTACTCATACTGGTAAGATAGATGTTCAGGTGGACCAAATATCTTCTGGTGAACATCATGGGCTAGGAAGTTCTCCATCTGCATCAGGATAATGAGGAAGAGCATAAACCCTGATGGCTCCAAGAGAATTTGTTTGTTTGTGTGTTTATTGAGCCTGTTCTGTTTTAAGCAACTCAGCCAAGTTTCAGTAACTTCTCTGGCAATACTCATGACACTGGTGCGAACAGTTTCTCAGAACCCAAAGAGATTTCTTGCTGCTAGCCGAACACTTCCTGTGTGATTTGATCTTGCCACTCCATTCCAAGTGAATTAAGAAAGTAATAAATGACAAACAGTAGTTGAGCATTTATTGCTTTTACTTACGTAAAGGAGTTGCCTCACTGAGCAAAGGCAGTATTGCACTGATAACACTACATAAGTTTGAAGTGTGGTTTTTTAGCAAGGGTGAAGTTTTGCCTGTTCATGGCTTGGAAGTGTGTTTTTTCAAGCTGCTTAGAAAAGGCCATGTTATTAACTTTGTCAAGAAGAAACTTGGATCTACTGGCCCTAGTTCTCCTTGTTGTCATTACCTACCTACCAGAAAAGTTGTGGTTTTGGGGGCTTGTCTGGTCACCTCAGCTTCAAAGAACAAGGTCTGACACTGCCTAAAAGACATCAGCCTCTGTGAGCAAGAGACAGCTAACTGCTTGAAGTTTGTTGGACTCACTCTGCACCTCTGTCCCTGAGCACTCTTTGTCACTGATGGTGCTGGGCAGAGCCTGAGGGAAGCGTCAGAGATGGCTGCCAAATTTTTTGATTAAGGAAAACTGATGTCCAGTTAGAAATGGCACTGAGATGCAGAGAGCTGGAGACATCTTGGGAACAAGAGGTGTGTGGTGGGACACCTACTGTGGGCACTAATTTGAAGGGGCTATCCAGATGCTGCATGCATGAAGGGCATACACTGTTAAGCAACTATTCATAACAGTAATGCTGTAACAAAAGGTTCTTTTCTTTTTTTTCCTGTTACTCTTCTTTCATTATATTTGCTTCTGTGTGCTGATAAGAATCGTATTTCAGTCCTTTGAGGTTGATCTTTAATGAGTGAAAACAATGCCTAGGTGAGCAACAACTGAATACTTTAAGGACCCATTCACTGTGCACCATCCTATAAGAAAAAAAGAAATTAAAACAAATCCTCTTATTAAGGGAGACTGAAATCCCGTCCCCCATCTCTGCCTGTGGGACAGAGGAAATAAATGCCAGGCATGAATATTTACCTGAAAGTTAGTAAAAAGATAGTAACAAGGACAGGCTACCCGAAGCATCTCTTGTGTATGGCTGCGTGTAATCAAGATACAGGACTGGTGCGCACAGTGGAATGACAGATGGTTATCTCATTTAAGCTGCAGTGAATAAAGCTCTGAGAAGGGCTGCCAGGCTTACTTTTACATATGCATTTTCTGCAGCCAGATGAAAGTAATTTTCTAAGTGTTGGCAATTGTTAACAGGGTGTGCACCGATGGGCTCTATTCAGAGGTGAAGGTCTTTTCCGCAGAGGCTGAATGGGTTTTTGGCAGCTTATGTTGCTCAGAGAAATCAATGTTTTTTGTAACTGTTATCTGAAGGCTCTGTGTTATGCTGTGCAGTGGTCTTCAGAGCAAGGTGGATTAGAAGTAGATTAGAATCACAGTAAATAAGGCTTTGCATCAGGCTCTTGCTGTTTGAACTTTTTGCAGTTCACAGTGCAGGTCTCCTTATCGCTGAGATTCTCCCAACCAGGAATCTGAGCAAAGGAGGTGTTTGTAGTTGATGTGTTGGGTTTTTTTTTGTTTTGTTTTTTTTAAATTCTCATTACTTGTATTGCAATATGGAGCAGTGTCCAGAAATCTGACCCCCAAATGATTTCCTGGTGTGCTAACACAGTAAAGGCAGATAGTGAGGTAGCCCATACCCTAAGGAAGCTTGCAATACAAGAAGATAACTAAAAGAACTGGAAGGGTATAGAGAGGCATGCAGAGATATGATTTCCTTCTGGCTTTGCAACAGAAGGGAAAGAACAACTATGATTTTTCCTGTTGACATGCCAATATGCTGTCCATTAATCCACGTGAAAAGTAAATGATGCTGATGTCCTCTTTTTCACACAATTGTATGCTATTTGCAGTCCAATACCCCCTGAAATCTATAGCAAAATTCCTAAAGATTCAGTGGGATTGTGATCAAGGCCTGCGAGTCAAATCCTAGCTCTTGGACATAGATGGTACAGGACCAGATCTGTGGGACGAAGGAGCTGGCTGATGAACAAGCCCTGCCAGCAGGGACTCTGGAGTCTGCCAGCTCTGTTGTGACAGCCCAGGTGGTGTGGAGCACCTAGGTGAAACAGGAGAGAGCTGAACGTGTAGGGGACAACTGGGTCTTGGGCTAAAACCACTGAGAGAAGAAGAGATGGTCTGAATTATAACTACCAGCCTGTGAAGGATGCAATCAGTGGATTGTGAAAATAACTAGTTTTAAGATTATTGTGCTGCTGTAAAAGACACTCTATAAACACTATTAGAGGGATGTATGGATGAAGGGATATGTAATTCTGAGATATCATTGACTGTTATAGCAAAGAATATGAATTTTAGTGCTAATGCCGGGAGAAGGCCCTGCTTGCCACATGAACAAAAACCGCACCGAAAGGTGACCAAACAACGGGTAAGCTGGTTACTGCCAGCTTGTGATTTTATTAGGGTGTCCATGTGTTCTTCTGTTTTTTTCAAGTTTAGTTCCTGGACATGTGTAATTACATGAGAATGTCTCTTAGGATTGGGTTTTCTCCTTCTTGTTATTATTCCTAAGTACATCTAGTCCTTAAGGAGGAAAGCTTAAACATGCTGTGTGAATACAAACTGCTCGGAAACCAGAAGGCAAATGAAAAAATTGGAAGGGGTTGTTGCTTTGCTTTGGTTTGTTTTTTAGAGACATTGGTATTTTTAGGCCAATGTCCCGAATTTTTTAAGACTGATTCAACGTTTTGTGAATCCTTTGGCTTTTTTTCTGGCCTGGTTCTGAGAAGCCTCTGAAAGAGGAGTCAGACAAACCTGCAGAACTGGGCCTGTCATGTACTCTCTCTGATCTGATTTTGCTGCATTTCATAGGAATCCTCATTCCCACCTGGGGAAGGTGAAGCAGAGTTTGGAAGCTGGAGATGAGCTTTCCTCAGGCACCAAAGGTTAGAGGCTTAGAAATGCTTCCCTGCCCTCCTGAAAGGCAAGATGACAGCACAGAAATGAGAGAGGAAGAGAGAGTTAGGGAAAAAAAGGAAAGAAAAAGCGGTTGTGATACATTCTGAATACCACTATGCTATTCCTTGGCTGCTGTCCTCTAATTATTAAAACATGCTGTTGGCTAATGCATGGGTTTTATTTCCAAGGGGTTTGCACAGAATTATTCACATTTATGCATTTCATATCTCATAAGCCTGGATATGAATAATAATTGCAGACACCTGATTGTCATTCAAATGAATTCTCCAATTCAAACCAGCAGCGGTAGTTTCTGGAAACGGGACTTTTTGATATGGAAGCAACGTTATTCAGGTTAGATGTTTTAAAACATTGATGGTGGTGTCTTTAGCTCTTTTGCTTGTGAATAGGTATAGTTGGCATGGCAGTTGTGATACCAGACGTTACTAGACCTAGGACTCTCACCTCTGTTAGCACAGGCAACAAGAGCAATATTAGTCCCTTGCTTTGTGCAAGGCATAAGGTAATTCTGACTATGGAAAAACTGATAACTTCAGATGGATCTGAACACCTGCTTGCCTTTCAGGACTTACACTGAGGCTATGGGTTGGATTAAAAGTACAGCTTCAGGAACCTTTCCACCTGTGAACTTCCCACTCATTAGGTATAAGGTACATTATTTTCCTCCATGGCTGGCTCTGATCCATCCTTCCTTGCTGTCTTGATATTCCCTCTGGGACTCACCTAACAACTGTGCCACTGTTTGTTCAGATTAAAAAAAAAAAAAAAAATTAAACAACAAACCTCACTAGATTTCCTATGGATATTCCTCCCCACAAAAAAGCCCAAACATAAGGCTTCTGCCTTAAGGACACAATTAAGCCTCCAACTGACAAGTACACAGAGTCACCAGAGCAGAGCTATCTTTGTTTATTGGGAGCAAAGCTAAGTAGCTCCCATTAAGCATCCCCTTGGCTGAAACCATTAACACCTATTGGGCTTGCTTTTCATTTCCCCACTGATGCAGGATGGCCAGTCCCTCCTGTCCCGGGTGAGCAGAGTGCTCCTTCATCTCCTTGCAGAATAATTTAGCCCAGCTCCAAATCTGTCCCCCAGCAGTGCCTGGCTGCCTGCCTGGGCCCCCAAGCAGGGCTTGAGCTGCTGGGGCACCTTGCTGTCTGCAGCACAGACTCCTGGGGAGATGCCAGTAACTTGCTCCCTCCCTCTCACTCCATCACAGAATCATTTCAGTTGGAAAAGACCCTGAAGATTGAGTCCAACCATTAACCTAACACTGCTGGCTCCACCACTAAGCCATGTCCCTAAGCGCCATGTCTACACGTTTTAAATACCTCCAGGGATGGTGATGCATCTCACTTTGCCCTCCACAAACTGGGGGCTGCCATCCCTTCCACCTTTACTAGCCTACACAAATGGTGAGAGTTTCAGAGCATCATAGCCAGTGCAAGAATTTGCATATTTTAGAGCCCGGTGCCAAAAAGGGGGGGAAGATAAGGTCTTAGACATGGCACCTGACGTTATGGTAATGCACATAAAAGTGCAGAACTACGGAGTGGGAGATAGCTAGTGGTCTTTTCCATCTCACTATCCCCTCGGATAAAAAAATCATGGCGAAACTGAGCTGCACAGGCAGGGTCATATATAAAAAAGAACCTCATCAAGGCAGGAAAAAGGTCAAATCTAATTTCCCTTACGGGTGCTCAAGCACAGGGTCATAAGGAGCTGAAGATGGCATTGCTCAGGTGGTTCCTGGGCTCCTGGGAGGGGGGGCACGAGCAGCGCAGGGTGCCTGGCCTGCTCTGTGGGCAGCTCTGGGACCCCAGGGGGATGACGGCTGCATGATGCACCCTTCAGGAGGCTTTGCCCCAAATCCACTTGCTTTACTCTGAATGCCAGGGTTAGGACATGTCCAAGACATGCTATCTTACATTCCTACCATGAGGTTTTATAAAAGTCTATCCATAGATCTAAGCCTAACCAGACTTTGCTGTATCAAGATCTGGCTGCTGTTTCCTGCCTGATGATTTGTCCTGTGACAGCTACAGGAGAGGCTAATGAAAAATGAGAAGAATGTGCTGGCCATCTTAGCAGCCATATTTCACAGTGTGGTTTTGAAACCGTTTGTTTTCTTAACTTCCTGAGGTCAACAGTTACGGGAGATGGATGTCACCACATGTGCTCATTTGGAAAAATAGTGATGGTCAGGCTTCAGGTTAGTGAACAGTGTCATGGGAAGGCAAAGAAATAAAATAAAAAAAACCCCAAACAAATGCAAACCAAAAACCAACTTATTTGTTTGGGACATAGTCAGGATTTCAAAAATCTCAGTTCAGAATGTTGACTAGGCAAATTTGGCAGGCCTTTCAATTAATTTATGATTTGTTCCAGAACTGAATGAACAATGCGTGAATATTCAGAACTACTTTAGGCTTTTTTAATTAATATTAAGGCTTTCTTGAAGTCAAGTATGGCTACAGACAGACTCCCATGTCTTCCAGTGGGCTTTTGATCTCAGCTTAGCATAAAACCTTTTTATTATTCCTCAGGTACTGGAAACGCACTCGCTTAGGATACCAGTCAAGCACCTGAAGACATGAATTATTAGGGAAAGTAGTCACTGATGATGTCTACTGAAGAGTCTAAAAGCTAGGAGGTTTTAAACGAAATGCTTCCATTTAAAATGTTAGACTAATTCAAGCAGCAAAAGTGCAATAGTAATGCTTTTAGCATTTATATGATATCCCCACTCCCAGCTCCAAAATACTTCCCAAATAAGGATATACATCCTCATTTTATGAATGAGGAAGCCTGATGTACTTTATTTGTGCTTAAGGACAGGGCTAAAGACCCGGAGCTGGCTGTCAGCCGGGCCAAGAGGGAGCACTGCCCTCTGTGCTCCCCAGCCAGTGCCAAGCCCGGGGAGCAGTGGGTTGCCGGGTGGCATGGGGGAGCCTGTGGCCAGCTCCGAGCCCCCAGGACTCTAGCAGCTTAAAAGCCCAAATTTGCTTTAATCTTGCAGCTGCTGGATGGAAATACTGCCCAGCTGGGTGTGGTCCTTCCCTGCGGTGCAAGCCACCTGGGCATAACCGGACTGCGATGGTTCATGCCGAGTTTGCAACAGCAGTGCCTTACCTGCATTTGATTCGGTGCCTGTGCAGTATTCCTCTTGCATGAGCATGCTATCCTGTTACTAGCTGTGGGATTTGTCACACGATACCCGCTGGCTCTCCTGGAAGTGATACAGGCTGGTCCCCCTAGGTAGGGAGCTGAGAATATACTGCTTCTGGCAATAATAAAGAGCAAGGCGATGCTCCCTCCACTGCTTCAGTTTCCTGGCTGTGTCATGCACTGCATTTGTGTGATACTCGGCACTGGCTAGCGATGAAAAAGAAATGAACTGGAAGAAAAGAGTATGACAAAAACGAATGGTATGGTATAACAGAAACTGGTTATAACGCATGAGAAGCCAATACGGAGCAGTTATGCTTAAAAATGCTGAACAGATGGCATAGGACAATGCAAAGATTGTTTAGCATTACCCTGAGGTATAGTGAAATATTGTCAGAGGTGTGGGAATGTAGTGAGATTTTCCAAAGAGGTCTTCTGGGACTGCTCACACACCCCAGCGTGTTGGCAAGCGTTGGGAGACAAATTGAAACTAATAGCTGAGCAGGTGAGACCAACAGGATCTGCACTCATGTTGTTAAAACGAGGCTTTAATAATACAGTGGGACAGTGCCATACATTTGATAGCTATTTTTGTCGCCATTACAAGTAACTTATTTTACGTAGACATCGGAAAAGATAAATTACTGGTAGCAGAGGCGATTAATATGTTAGGCAGAAACACTGCAGCTCTTCTTTCAAATGCCAGTGTCCGTACACAGGAAAATTTACAGGGAGCTGTGAATCTATGGCAGCCACTTTAGAGTGCTAGAAATGAAGGCCCTTACTAGACTTAAACCAAACTTGAAAAAAATACATTTAATAATTTAAATTTTCCTTAATAGGAAAAAACCCTAAACAGTCTACTAAATTTTTTAAAAAGTTAGTTGCACAAGCATTTAAAAAAATGAATTACAGTGGGTTTTTTTAATGTTAATTCCTATATCACATTAAAACAATAAAAGAAAAAAATAACTACTTTCTTGACTTCTGTCTGAAAGTATAAGGCAAAAGTTGTCAAACATTTGCATGTGGTTTCTGTGGAAACAGCCCAAGAGTGTTTCCAGTTAAAAGAAAAAATGCTCTAACTTTTTTTGCAAATTATAGTGGCTTGGGATGTGATGATGCTGGAGAAGTGTTTTCTGTTTTGTTTGTAAAAAGAAAAATTTTTGGAGGTCGTACGTCAGACTTGAGTTTTTCCTGTTTTCCACAAAATCAGCAGGTGGTACGTGCAAGCAAACTGTATCTTCTAATCTGGGAAAAAATCCTAAGAAGAAAATACATGGGAGATCTGCAGTTTGTTCCAGTGTGAAACTTGGCAAGAAAATTTTTTGCCTGCAAAAATCAGGGCTTACTTATTACATTAGGCACTCTTTCTTTTTCAATATGCAATAAGGACATGAAACATCTCCTGAATGCTCCCTAGAGATGGACAAAGCTCTCCCTTGAATTCTTTCTTATGAGAAATGCATGCACATAAATTTTTAAAAGGTTTCCATGAAATAAGAAAGTGAAAGCTGAAAATGTTGTGGGGTTGTTTGGGTTGTTTTTTTGTTGTTGCCCCAAACAAAGACCCAAATAAATCACTTTTTTGACAAAAGCCCAGAAAATCAGACTGTTGTTTACTTATTTAAATTCTGCTGAAAGTTTTCAGGAGCTGTTTTCTATCTGCCTGTCAGCTCTCCTAACCTCCTCCTCTCTTCAGGAAGCGTCACAAGTATCTTTTGTTTTTTTCAGGATCGCTTCATAAGCCTGTGTTATTGTTTACAAATATTAAAACTCTCAATGGAAATATACAATTTCTATGAATTCCTGCCTGTATTGTGTTTTTAAAGTCTACATTTATAAAATTAGGCACTTTGGCTGTTAAGAGTTTGATTCTGCAGTTCTAGCCAAGAAAAAAAACCTTCCCTGTGAACGTCAGATGTTAAGACACCAGGACCAAGCCAAATTGCTGGTGGCCTGAAATTCCTTGGGTTTATGACCCTCCACGAGACCGTGGTTTGGAGGTGGACTCTGGCGAAAGGCTCTGATTTCATGCCCTCAGAGGGCTGGCAGAGGTCCCATCATGTGCCCTCCTGGCACCCTCCTTTAGCTCTCAGCTGCCCTCCGGAGCTCCAGAAGGCTCCTCTAACCCAGCCTCCAGTAGTCATAGGCCATAAAATATTTCTTCTTGTTAGTCCCGGGGAGAAGTGTTGCCTGCTTTGCTCTCTAGCCTTCGAGACCTGCGTTTCCTGGCAGCTCTTCTCCTGCGCACACAGGAGTCCAAACAGCCCATGGGATTACCCAAACCCCTTTCTTACCTTGCGGCACCCTCCGAGAGCTCCCGCGACAGCCCCAGCAAGAGCCACCTCCCTCCGACATCTGATTTATTGCTTCTCCTCCTCCTGATGTTACAGTAGGTCAACGCCACACTGAGGCAGTGACAGTCTCCCTGTTGGAGGTGGCCCTGTTTAACACGGCTTGCCTCGGGAGGTGGGTGGCCCCGCTACGCCAGTGCCAGGGCTGAAGGCTGACAGACAGATGAGGAAGTCAGTGGGACGTCACTTTGCATCTTTTTTTTGCCTTTTTTTTTTTTTTCTCCTCTTCTCCAGAGTTGTCAGATGTTCTGCTTGTGGTATTTTTAAACCAGGCTTCTGACAGCTTTTTGAAGGGGAAAAACTGCTTACGCATCATGTTTTTTGGAGGGTAAAATAGTGCAGTGAAATGGATGATGAAAATAAACAGCCAAACAAGGTCCAAATGAAACATGAACATTTTAAGCAGAGCTTTGTCACTAAAGTCTTTTTTGAATAGTTAAAGAAAAAAATCACAAGAAGCAAAAGAATACTTTTTTTTTTTTTAATGCAAGCAACAATAAAATAAACAAAGCACAGTGCATCCAGCAGAAAATTCAGCTGAGAAGACCTCTACAGTAAAGCTTCATCCTCAATGCTTGATTTCTCCATGACTGCAGGCAGTGAAACTTTGTGTCCATAAAACTGAATCAAGCTTTAAATTAGAGAGAATTAAATGACCCTATATCTGATTCTTCCCTACCTTACACCAGGGTATGCAAATAGCATGGCTGATGTCAGCAGGGCTAAAATCCAACATCCAAGAATAAATTCTTCCTTTTGATGCACTTCTGCATTTGCTGAATAGCACAGCTGTCAGTATTTTTTAAAATTAAATCAACAAATTAAGATAGCAATTGTTTCTCATAAAATAAACTATACTGTGTGTCCTAGACAACACATATGTGCGAATTAATCTCAACCAGGCAGAGGCTTATTTAATTGATTAACTTTTAGATATAGTAAGTAACCACATTGGAGTCAATGCAATAAATAAAGCCAAACATATGCTTCATCTTTGCAGGGCTGGAGTCTTAAAGCTGAGAAAGTATAGAAGAGCTGCTTAGCTGGAAGTCACCAAATTTCTAACCTTTCTCTCTTTTACTATGTACAAAAGACAATACGTTGCATTATCAACAGCTTCATTTATCATGAATTTAAATGCAGTTCCCAGAAAATAGCTCCCATTAGGATTTAATTAGAAGACACTGCTACTTTTTCCAGCATGTGTTACTCTATTCCTTGTGAAGTTTGTGGGAATTAAGGGTAGGGAACACATTTTATCTTGAACTGATGCAGGACTCAGCCTCGCACTGTGTTGTAAAAATTGTCCCCTGACATTTTAGCCTCAGATCCTTGTAAATGCTCCTTTCAGCATAGCTAGATCTAAAAGTAAAAGTTATTTGGTGTCAAAAATTTTCCCATCCTGCTTCCAGAAGTGGCTTGGATGTGGCTGGTGCCTGTGACCACTGACAGCAGAGGCCAGTGCCTCCGTGAAACCCTCTCCAGCCAGGCAATGTGCAAGGCTGGCAATGTGTAAGTACCTGGCTTGTAATCTGACTTTGTAAACTCTTGCGTGGCCTCTGTAATATTAGGACCTAGTCGTGGTGTCTCAAGGTTTTCAGCTTTTCCATGGTTTCTACTTGCATGCTGAAAATAGGTGGCTTCCCAGAGCAATGGCTGGGAAATGTAGTAAGGGAAGCCTACTCTTTCTTCTCACCCCCGCTGACTTGTTTAGATCAGGGTCTCAGAGCCGTGCTGATAAAGGTAATTTCAGCCCAATTTTAGGCTATGTCCGGAGAAAAAAAGTAAGTGAAAGCCCTAATTTTTCTATTTGTGGATTTACAGTATACTGCTTATTTTGGATCATCTCTGTTGGCAGCTTGGAGCTACTCTCTCATTACATACCATGCTGCAGTCATGATGACATCTTGTAGTGGAGTGCAAATAACATTTATTTTGGGGGCAAAATATAGACCTAGTGGTTTCTAAATGTTGTGCTGTTTCTTTTTTTAAGGATTTTTTTAGATTATATTGAGCCTCTGTCAGGAGCAACATTTTCCTGCTGTATATAGTACTGGCAGCAGGGTGGTGAGGCTGCCGTGCTTCAGCTGTGCTTGGGGTACCTTAGGGTTTTTTTGGAGCCTGTTGCATCCCTCCCAGTCCTCCCGTCGGTGATGTCTGGGCTGGGGCTCTTGGGAGCACTGGATCTGACTACCTCTACGCTACACACTCAAGTGAGCCATGATCTGACCCCTCCTTAGCAGGGCAGCCGTACGGGATGCTCGCTGGCCCGTGATAAGCACTGAAGTACACTGGGGGATTTTGGGGAGGGATGTGTTAGCTGGCCAGGTACCCTGCTGAGAGTTTATCTGGCTGGCTGGTAGCCCAGGCTGTGCAAGCCCCCCTGCCCTGCCCCTGAGCAGCCAGCCCGGGCTGCCATGTGCAGGTATCTGGGGGACCAGCCACAGGCACAAATTGCTGCAATTGAGATGCTGGAAGCCTGAGAGTGCCTGGAAATTGGTACTCTACTCCAGCAAACAGAGACATTATCAGGTGACAAAAACTCTCTCGCCAAATGCTGTTGTATCATTCTCTCACTTTAAAATATTAGGAGAAGAAAAATTTATGCTTGTTCTAGTACGTAAAGGAAAATTCAACTAATCCAGACTTCTATATTGCAAAATTTTTCACACAGTCAAATTACTTATTTGCTTGTACAGGACATGTGTCACAAATCTGTTAAGTAAGAGCCATTCAGGGTGTGTTTTCTTGTTTGAATGCTGAGTTTGGACTCTGCTTTGAACAGTATAGTTTGAAAAACTCAGAAATGACCAGATGTATCAAATAATTATATCAATATTATTCCAGCTTCTATTTTATTTATGCATAAAATGTATATGTGTGTATATATATTTTTTACAGATATATATGTTTAGACAGGTTATATATAATTGAGTTTGACCATATTCCAAACTGGTGCAATATTGGTCTTGTTTCAATGAATGCTATGCAATATATCCTAAGGATTTGGCTTTTTTAATATTAAACTACCAAAATATAAGCTTCACTTCACACATTCAGCAGACCCACTGCTGCACACAGAACATGAAATAAAGTACATGCAGCACCAGGCCTTAATTTGTTCAGTCAAAAGCTCATATGACTTAGACCAGAGTGTTCCTTTGTGGATCTTTCCCATTTTCATTAAAGATGATGTTCTGTGCTATAAATGCAACCACTCCAAAAACAAAGAAAAAATGAAAGAAAAAAAAAAAGAGGACGAAACCAGAGTAAAAATGAAACAAAATATTCCTCAAAATTAAAACCAGGATGATATACTTATTCAGGCTGTGAATGTTTTGGACTCTGTGTGTGTGTGCATGTGCGTGTATATAAAAACACACAGACAACTAAATGCTAGTTCAAAACATACATAGTGCTATGTCTGCCAGAAAGGAGTTTTGCTAATGTGTGAATTTGTGAACTGTTATACAATTAGACATTTTTAGATGTTTTTTATAAATATGTAGATAGTTTACTGAAGGTGGTACTGAAGGGCGTAGGAAAATATCTACCCCTATCATCTCTGCATTTAGTCTGATTCAGTGATTAAGATTTTCACACGGTCAAATCTGGAAAATGGTTGGAAAAATGTAAAAAGCCTAATAAAAGCTTGTAGTGCAGAAAGAGACCCTGTAGTGCTTTGGTGCTATAGTAACAAGCACAAGTTTGTTCTCTGAAAGGCTGCAGCATAACCTCCCATGCATTTACACCTGCAAAAGCAGGTTTTTCCCCCAACCTTTTCCATGTTTACAATTGAATTTTTCTAAGAATAAGATCTGTGCATGGAGAGAAGAGAGAGGAAGCGTTTAATGGGCAGGAGGAGAGCTTGCGACAAAGGAGCCATATCGGCTAGAGGACAGATGCTGTAGCTTTTGAGTGCATGAATGTAAGAGAGCGGGATGAAGAGCTGAAGGCCAGCACATTTTCTTTCATTGGAAATCACACAGCGTAGGCAGTAATCCTGCCAGTTACTTATGACTGTGCCTCCCTTGGACTGTAGACTTTCCCTGTGATCAGGACAGGCAGAAAACATGAAATCAGCTAATTAGCGTTTCAGCTGGAAGCGTTTTAATCTGCTGATAAAAATCAGCAATTGGGAAGGGCGGAATGAAGCAGCTGTAATGCTTAATGATTTTTTTTTTTTTGTGGGTATATAATTAAATCTCACTTCGGTTTTCTTACTGGTAAAATATTATTTGGGGAATTCAATGAATGTGTTACACATCTTTCAAGGATTCTGGTGCTCTTTGTAAACTGCTTCCCTTACAACGACGAATTACTGATCTATCACTCTGGGTTAGTTGGTCCCGCACTCTTACGCAATGCGGACAGACGAGGCATGTAATTTCATTCCTACTTGCTTTGCACACTTTTCCTTGGCTTGCTGGCAAAAGCCCTCTGGTGCCAGGGCTCACATTCCAGCTGTTGTGCATTTGTCTCACTATCGGACAAATACTTTATCATCCCATAACTTTTTTTGGAATGGGGCTGCAGGGCAGACAATATTTGTGGGAAAATCTGCGGAGTCTGGCTGGGCCTTCTGATATGCTATGGGATGAAACAGTTTGTCTCCCTGCCATTTAGAAAGGTCACATACAGACAGACATTTGGCTAAAGATCACCAAAACTACTTTGCTGAGCCCAGTTTCTGCATGTCCGTATTAGATGCAGCAGCATCGTACACTCAGGGACACGGATGCTCCTCACCTGACGACGCTTTTCTGTTTGCAATATGAACATGCTCCCCGCACCACTGCTGCTCACAACCTCACGTCTTTCGCCGTGATTGCCTTCTGACAGCTACCTGCATTTCCTCATCTGTTTCCCCCTTTTCCAGTGAAACCTGAAACCAGGTGAAACTTGCTCAGTGTCACATTTCACTTCCAAATGGAAACGCAAAGCTAAAAGAAGCCCCGGGTCCTCCAAGGTTCACCAGCCTCTTGTCAGCCGGGGACTCAGACACATACCAATGTAAGCCAGTTTAGGGCAGTATGTGGAAATAATGTGAATCGAAGTCTTTTCTCATTTCTTTTGTCCGCACTTGCCTTTAAAAAAAATTATTTACTTAGTATCTTTCTCCTTCCTCTTTGTGTGTCTTCTAGCCAATAGAATATATTGATTATCTTATTGCATCAAGGGCTTGACATGTCTTAGGTACAGGACAAATGACCATTTTTTTAATGGGTGGCATAATGATATAAGTTAAAATGTGTGACAAAAATTCACATGATTCATAACCGTGTCGAAGACAAACCTCTCACTGAACTGAGAAGTTTTGCCTGGGTGAAAATGAACAGGTATGCCCAATTAAGCACAAAGTCTGCATGTGGGGATAATTTTTGGTTATTTTAATTTTTTTTGTAAAAAGAAGGAATACCAGTGGTAGTTTACTTTGGATAATTCTGCTAAGCAGCTGGACTTTGAGAAGATTATGTAAGCTGAACTAATTGCCAAACTTCTGATGCTTGTTCCTTGCTAGCCATAATTTAATTCTATATTAAAGTTTCTGGCTTTCACCCCTAGTTCCACATGATCTGTGCTTATGGGCCAGGGATGGTGAGTAAACAGTAACTATGGTAATCCTGAAATTCCTCTGTTCCTGTGCCAGCTGTTTGACCCATCCTCCTCCTAGGTGCATATTAGAGTTGCCTTAAGGCTGTTCTAACTTATGCCTGCTTGACTCCCACAGGACTATTCGCACAGCTGGGAAGAACAAGACTGTCATTACTGCACAGGTTTTATTTATTGTTTCAGGGTAGTATTTATGCCGGACATATTTCACATTTGTTTTGAAATCAAAGGTTTTCAAAAGTGGTAATTTCATAAAGAAACCAGGCAGTTAAAAACATGGGAGCTACAAAACTTGTTAGAGCCCAGTATACTGAAGGTATCCAATTCTACACATAAGCTGCATTAATTATAGCAATGGGAAAAGTGGGAAAAGCACCCACTGTGAACAGTTTGGTGGTCTACAAAAATGCTCCTACCGGTGCAACTGCTAGCGGAGTGACCCAGAGGGGAAGGGAAAGTCACGGTAAGAAATCTGAACAAAATGCAAACACAGACCCAGCCTCAGAGGCATATTTTATCAATGTTTAAGACTGTGACTTTTTCCAGCATATCAAAATGACTGTCCTACGCTTTTCTGGCGAGACCTACTGCGAAAGTGCAACATTTGATCAGCCCCAGAAGGCCTGGCCTGGTGCCTGTGGTGAGAGTGGAAGTATGAGAGCAGAGTTAAGTTACAGTATCAAATCTGAGGAAAGTTTTTGATAGGAGAAAATAACTGTATTCTTGATTCCCATTGCTATTAGAGAAACTAACATTTCAATCACAGCTGGAGCTCAGCTTCTTTCTTTGCCTGGCCCTCGGGAAGGTCACAGGCAAGTCCTGAAGAAGTGTGCTGACATCTGTGGGGCAATTTAGCCTAATGAACCGAGGGGGTGGGCATGGCGGGGGCAGAACGATGGGCTGCGTTAGCGGTTCTTGCTCCCCTCTGTGGTGCTTCGCTAGCCCCTCGGCCCTGCTCCATGTTATCCGTGTTGTCTTTAGCATTGAGCAAGGCTGTTGCCTCTCATTCGCACTCACAGGTAGTGTAGCACTGGGGTTGCTTCTTCTCCCTCTCCCCATCCTTCCACCAGCCCAACTCTGTGAGGAAGGCAGGTGTGACTCTAAGTGCAGAGCTGAACCAATAACTAATGAATAATGCTGGGACAGGTTAGATGGCATTTTTTTTTAAATGGACTAACTTAATATTGTGGTCTCCTTTTTGATCCATGGAGTGATTAAAGTGTTGCTGTTACTCCTGAAAGAGTGTGGAGTTACAGATGGAGATTTAGTTATGGACAATTTGCCAATTGATGTTTGCCGTTTGCAGTGGGAGATTAGTCCTCCCTTCCCCAGGTAGATAACGAAAAACCAGCGTGAGAGCAATGACACACCGACACAGTGCACAGCAAAGAGCAGTGCACAGCGCCTCTTCAGTGCAAACTCACAAAATCTGCTGGATCCTCCCTGAGCATCTGAGTGGAGACCTCCGGGCTGGTAGGCATGGGCAGCACCTGACAGTGGGGTAGCTATCGGCCTCGCCAAGAGCTGCATGTCTGCTCTCAGCCTCTGAAGCCCTCGCAGATGAATAGGCGCAATGATGAGAAGGCAGCAGGGTCTCCCTTCAGTCCCTTCCCGTCTGCTATGGCGGTGACACAGGACCTCACCAGCTAATTGACCTGTTCATTATTTTTAGAATAAGCACTTCTTGTCTATCTTCAGATGTACAGACCTTCAGATATGGTCTCCTGCTTTCACAAAGTGACAAGTGCCTGGACCATATTTCATTGCCAGGCAGCCTTTACACCGCCTCAGTACAACTCCTCCAAGCACATCCTGGCAAAGGGAAAACTGAAACTGAGCCTCCGGTCCCATCCATCCTGTGGCTGACTGATCCCCTAAGGGATACGGTGACCTCCACTTCCTCCTGGTAAAAGCCCACATTCTACTTGGTGGCCCTGTACTCTTACCTCCCTCATCTCCACCCCTTCTCTGAAACGATGAAATACCAGGCTGTGGTGTCCTTGGGCATGGAGGACACAAACTCCTGTGCTAAATTAAAACCAGCCTAGCCTTTGGTTCTGCCAACAGTTTTCACAACTGCATTCAAGCTGACCTCAGCTAAGGTCAGACACCAAGACCAGCACTGACACCTCAGGTATGGCAGCTGGTGACCAAAACGAGCCATTCTGGGTACCACAGCTGGGACTCATTAGTCTCCCACTGCGATAAGCACCACAAGGCAAAGGGAAAAGTCCTCCAAGCCAAGCACACCATGGAGGGAAGGAGCCAAAAGCTTCACAGTGATCTCACTCCTCCCCTGGGATTGAGGTGGAGCCACACGCGTTTCCCTGCCAAGGCAGCCACCAGTGCGAGCAGAGCACTGGGAGTGCTCTCTAAATCAGTGCAGTTCCTACAAAAAAATCTTCTCTTCTCACAATACAGGCATTCATCTTTCCATCACCATGACACCTCTCTGATGAGGTCCATCATTGGTGCTCCTGCCTGACTTACATGTCTCTCCTGTAGGCTCTCACCTCCACTGGACTTTTGACACTGGCTTTGCCCAGCCAACATGCTGGGACTCTTCTGGTGAGGTGTCACCATGGCCCTGCTGGGGGTTTTGGGACCCGCTATGCAGGGAGCAAGGATGGGGTTTCAGCCACTGAATACAAAGAAAAAGTTGTTCTTCCCCAGGGAGTCTCTGGCCAGGCTCCCAATACCAAAATAGCAATGGGGTTATCTATGTGTTAAGCAACACCAGCATTGTGTCTCGTCACCTAAGGTCTCCTTGCCATAACTGGATGTAGCAGAAATCTCAGCATGGGTACAAGACAGCTTAAAGGACTAATGATTAGGATGTCCCATGCAGATATGCAGGGCTGTGTGATAAGATTTTCACCATCCCAAAGAAATTCCATAATCTGCAAAAAATCCTGTCCACTCCTCATCCTCTCCTACAAACAGTGGGTTATCAGAATTTGAAACTCTGTTTCAAAGGACACTTGCGAAAAATCAAAAAATGATCCTGGGGCCCCTGTCTGTGGCTTGAGTATTTTCCCCTTAGCTGGATTTGAAATCATTCATTCCACAGGAAGAAAAGAACCAACCTTTGGGAAAAATGGCAGTAAAAGACAGAGTAACAAACTTCCCCCTCTGTCTGATAAGAAGTCACATTCATTGCTTCATTACACCTTGCCTTTATTTTCTATTCACTCTGTATTATTGACTAGAAACTTGTTTGCCATTAATTATTAACTGGAGCATTAAAAGGCCAAACTAACTCTACAGAAAGAATCCTTGCATTGGGTCATGTAGCACGTCCCCACCTGCTTTGGTGGATCAGGTACCTCGCCTCTGAGTTTCACCACAGGCTCCATCAGAGCACCAGCGCCTTTGCCTGGCTGTGTCAGCCTTGTGCCCACCTCCCGTGTCTGCAGTGAGCAAATCTGTGTGAAGCACCAGCAGGTGGGTGAAAGACCAGGTTCAGAGGAAGAGCAGTGCAATGGCTGACTTACCCATTGGAAACCCCTTACTCTCACATCCAGGAAAGCTGTTTCTTACCAGTCACCTTTAATATTATCTGTGCTAACAGGTACTCAAAAAAGAAAGACTCCTTATTTGCCCTGTAAGATCAATGGTTCTTTGAGCTATTGTAGCCACGATGGATTTTCTGTCTATTTTTTATCTCATAATTTATCTGTTTCCTCCATTTTTCAGAGCTCTCAAAAAGCTGGGGGAGGCACCCAGAGGACCATGAATGCTGGCAGGACTCCTTGAGAGGCAATGTACACAGCGCTGGAAGATCCTGCTGGCAAAATCCTCCATTCTCAAACTGATGTGCATACCAACCTGCAGGAACTGCAGTAAGCAACTGTGTGGTTCATATGTGCACTAATAAATAGGAATTCATCTCAGCAGCCAATGACAGTAGGTAACAGGACTCCCAGAAACAACAACCAGCTTGAATTTAAACTATTTATTTATCAACAGATTGGTGAATCTGTTTGCTAATGATCTAAAGGGCTCCCTCTCATATTTTGACCCAAATATATCAGTAAGGTGTCCCTGCTTCATGTTTATGCATGTGGTGGATTTGCTTTTCATACACCTGCTATTACTGTTAGGTTTCACTGATGAGCAGAGGCAAATCCTTTCTCTTCTGAACAGTTATTGAATTACATTTATTTTCTTGTGCTTTTTACTTGCCTCTCTGGAAAACATCTCAGGTTCACAGACTTAATGCCTGAGTGATCCACAGAGCTCCATTTCCTGCACATTTCAGTGCTCCAGGTAACAGAAGTCGTCTCCCTCTGGTCTCTGAAGTGGAAAAGCTAACTGTTCCCTTCAGAAAGAACCCCCCTTTTGTTCCTACTTTATTACTTATGACTAACGACATTATGAAGGGTTTGCTGTTGTATCTCTGTTCTTGCTACTGCTGGGGTGTATCACAGGGTGCATTCATGGGCTTTTTGCTATGCTCCCAAGTGAATGTGCTCTTCGCAGCGTCACTTTGGGCTGCGCAGCACATGCCATGTTTCAGGCAAAATCCTCATTTCTTTTGTGAGACTTTGTGTCTTCAGTACTCCAGATGACTCTTCCCTGCTCAGGGAGGATTACCCCTACAACCTCAAAGCTGGGTTTTAAGAAGCAAAGGGTGCAGCTCTCGTCTCTGTATCTGCCTAGGGTGAGAGTTATTGCCAATTCACCACTGTCTGGAATTGCTTGTTATTGATTCCTGTAAATTGTCTTATTTGTCTGAGGGCTGCCCAGATGAACAGCAGACGCTTGAGAACTCTAAATAGGAGTCAGCCACAGAGTTCAGAGATTAATCTGTCCCTTTGGGGTGCTGAGCAGCCAGCAATCCAAACAGCTTGTTGTAAGAGGCTTAACAATGCAGAACAGCTGATTTCAGATTCATCCATTGAAAACATACATTCATGTTGTTGGAAGTTGGAATAATGCTAAATCACTTTAATCTAAACCACATTTGAATACGACTCCCACAGTTTAAAGGGCACTGAATTAATCTTGTGAGTAACGGAGTTGCCTTGTAAAATGCATTTGTGTGATGTTGTAAGAAACTTGACTGTGAAGGGGGCAGCTCTTTGAACTTGTAAACCCTCACTGTTTAGAAATATATAGCTGTTTGAACACCAGCCTAAATGCAGCAGAATTTGAACAAACCGTTCCTCTGCTTTCCCATATTTTAATGTGCTCATCAGTGAATATTTATGTATGAACCCTGTAGTAAGCGCAGTCGTCATTTCTCAGCTGTCTCCAATTGGCAGATCGATGAAAAATTTGGTGTGCTCCCACTCAATTGAAAAAAGTAACTAACAGGCTGCTAGGTCATTTTCTCTCAACGTTAATCCATCATTATCACCTGAATTGCATTACTTTGAAGACTGAAGAAGGTCCATATTTCAATTTAAATGATGCCTAACAGGTATAAGCTTGACATTTTCAGTTCCCACTAAGGCTTAAAGAGCTGACAACATTTTATTTTGCTGAGAATATATCTTTTCCTCCTCAAGGATTTCTATACAACAACCTAGCAGTAGGCATGCCTTTATGCTAACCAGAGACAAGTCTACTTAGTTATTCAGAAATGCCTTCATTTCATAGGGCTTTAAATTATTGTTGTGTTAGAAAGAAGTGGGGTTTTTTGTTTGTTTTGGTTTGGTTTTTTTCCTGTTAATTCATGGGGGTTTTTTGTTTGGGTTTTGGTTTGGGTTTTTTTTTTCCTGCCTGTAGTCAAAATCTTCATGATCTTGGAAAAGAAGGATGATGCTGGTAAATAAGATACCTGCTTTGTTTGGGGAAAGAAATGCAGGAATCTGGTTTTGCAGCAGCCAGATGGGCTTCAGCCTAGAGCTGTCACCTACCAGAGGTAAAGGCAGGCAGTAGCCCCTTTTGGGTGAAATGGCAGAAATGATCTCTATGGAAATCCTTTTGGAGGTATGACATGGGTTACTCCAAACTTGCTGTGGACCAAGTCCTACTCTGTGTGGACATCAGGACTGCCCACAAACAGAAGGACTGGGATGTTGTGGGTACCCTATACCCAGAATGAGTTTGGAGAGGGATCCCACTTTACCAAAATACGTTCAGCCCTTCCTTGCCTTTCACCCAAGGCACACATACACACAAATGCATGCCAGGTGTAATACAGTTGCCAAAGGTTGAGGATGTCAGGTTCAGTCGGGTCTCAAGAACCCACAGATGTTTCAAATCAAAATGTTACCTTAATAGGAATAATGAGGTGTTTGAGAGAGTATTTTGGTCTGTGCCATTTGAATGGGAAAAATTATCTTTTCTCTACTCTGGGCATTCAGTTCATCTGAGCATCTTCAGCTCAAGCCCCTTCCCATAAGTTATCTGGAGAAGAAAGCTGGTGATGTATCTCTATGGAAGACATGGGTATAATTTACTACTTTAAAAATGTCCAGATACACAGTAAGGTATTCTGAACAAATGCTGAGTGGTCTATTTCCAGTGCTGCTGGGCTGGGGTGCAGGCACCGTTCATGGTACGTACTGCACAGCACCAGGCAGCAGGTGCAGAGCCACTCATGGTAGGAGGAAATCTGGGGAAACGTGCTCCCAGATGCACTTTATTTCACCTTGGGCACAGCAAAAGCATGTCTTGCAGCAACCAGATGGACTCCAGTCTGGATCTGTCATGTAGGGAAGATGGTAGCTCCTTTTCAGAGAAAGGAAGATGCTGCAGCTGTTAGAGACCTGCTGCCTAAAAGGTCATGGGAGAAGTTGGAAAGCATTTTTACGTAGCATCTCGTCTTCCTGGGAGTCCTCAGGGCCTGCGCCACAGCTTTTGCTGGATGTAATTCACTCTCTATTTAACTTTAAGGATTTTCTTCCTCCTCACTCTACCATTCCTTAGAGAATCTATCTCATGCTGAGCAGTTTTGCATAGTTAATTATTAACTATACGTAATTTCTAAACAGTGCTTTGAAATAATTTCCTTTTGGTTATTTTATGGGAAAAAAAGGGGAAAAACCCCCTTCTCCCTCCAACTATAGTGTTTCCTTTGCTAACATATTTTGCATGAGATTGTTGTTTTATGGGAAATTACACAGCTCATTAACTTCTGGAATAATTGGTATCCAACGGTGTAATCAAATCACAGGCTATAAATAAAAGGAATTTTAAGGTACAAAATCTTCATGGAGCCTGTTTCCCAAAACATCCAAATTTTGGATGCATCTTGCCAGCTCAGCAAAGTCTAATTTACCTGCTTTGCTTGAAATGTTTACTCATCAGAACAACCTATTCCTATGGGTAGCAGAATATTAAATGTTTTTAAACATACTGTATTAACATCATATGAATGCACTGACCTGTTAAAAAGTAATCTCAAAAGGGACTAATGAAAACATACACAATAATAACATTTATAAATAGAAAGGCTGAAAGGAGATGGGCAATTAGGCAAGAATACCAGTTTTTGAACCTGGGACTTCGTACAACTTTTTTAGAAGTTACTGATGTATATTTTCCCATCTTCCTCAAGCTGTAAAACACCACTAATCCCATTCTATTTTTTCTACCCATCTGGATTTATACTGCATTCCTTAGTAGCTTAACCTTATTGTCTCAAAACATTATATCTAGCCAGACATATCATCATTAAGTGATAGGTGGCCTATAAAAATAAAATTCAGTAAGATTAATTTGTAGCTACATATATAATGGTCTGATCCTTATGAGATATTGTGAATTCATTTCCACTGCCTGTGTTGGTGGTGTACATCAGCTAAAGACATGACAATAAGTACTTAAGACCTTTTAAATATATGTATGGAGAGAGACATATAAATATATATACATATTGAGAGACATAAATATGTACACATTCAGAAGATATCCTTTGAAGAAGAATGTTTCAGAGGAGACCATAGGGTCCTCAGAGGATGACGTATAGGGCCTCATAAAAAGGGTCTAGGCTTGAAAACCAGTATTTTATATACAAGGAAAACCATGGATTAATCATATGTATATATAAACACATATGCATGTATATCTTTAGATCAAAATATATCCTTACTTCCTTGCCCGGAAGGCAGCAGACCCAGCCAGGCAGGTAACATTGGCCAGACTTGTATTAATGCCCCAAGTGTCTGCCAAGTGAAAATCCACCAGGTCTCCAAGAGTGTAAACCAGGTGCTCTAATCTCTGCCTCCCTCAGCCCCCTTGCCAGAAAGGACACACTGCTCAGAGTCCCTCTTTTGTGATGTTAAAGCTGAGGCCTCTGAGGGAGTATCCATAAATATATCATTTCTATTCTTCCCACGTGTTTTAAAATCCACACTCCAAACCCTCGTGCATTGTCCGTTTCTGTCCATCATTTGCAACCGAGCAAAATGAAGAACAATGAATAATGGTAATGTAAAAAGCAGCAGGCAAATGTAATCTACAGCAATGCTGGGTGGGGAGCAGCATCTCTGACTGGACTTGGCTTGTGTTTATGTGGGCTGCTATTAATAATAAACAAGAGTCTCTACTCCTTTGCCATATGATAAGCATCATGTTCAGTATAGGGTTTAAAGATTTGGATTGTCATTGAAACCTTTGAAACAATACATACATGACCAGATCCAAACCTTCTGAACTGTTAGAAATACAACTGTTCTGCGAAGTCCACTACAGAGCCAGGTGCTGCTGCCATGAGAGCAGCATTTCCAGGCTCCCCAGAGGAAAAAGGTCACACTGGGCCAGGGTGGTTTTCCGAACTCAGCTTTCCTTTGGTGATATTGTTAGACATGGAGAATATTTAAACAGGGTTTATGGCAACTGGCAAATCAACTACCTTGAAATGATATGTATAGCAAGGGAACTAAGGAAAGACTGAAAATATAATCCCTAATCTAAAGCATCTGACATGTTTTCTAGACAGTAGTTTGGTATTACCCAGATGTATGCTCACAGAGCTGCCTATGCAAATCAAAAACATCCATCATACCGAAACGAGTTTAATTATGAAAGTTTTGCTTTTCTAGTCAAGCTTTAATTTCAGTTATTCCTGATTTCACACTACTTAGCCTCTCCTTTTAAATTGCATTCTGGTACACTTCCATCATGCTAAAGCTGTTGGAATCATGAGCGCAAAAGAACTTAAAGCTGATTCCTAAAGACGGAGATGAAATTCTTCAGACCCCTATGTTTCTAATGGAATGCATTCCTTAATCAGTGTAATATTTTTAAGTTGTGAATTTATTAAAACAATGAGTATTAACGGTATGGCGGTGCATGTGTTGTCAGATCCCGACCATGCTTGAGACCTACCACCACCCCAGCCCGCAGTGCAGCTAGGACAGACTGCTTCTGTAAGCCTCAGCGTCTCTGTTTGGTAATGTCAAAATACTGACCTTCCTAAGGTGAGCACCGGGATTTAGCAACCCGTGCACAAAACCCCACCAGCCTAGAAGCAGCCAATGGCAAGATTCTCTCTACGCACAATAATTTCTTGTTTGCGCTAACGTGTTGCCCTGGCTGGGGTCTCAGCTGGCCGTGCCTGTGCTGCTAAGAGGTTTGGGGTCAAACTGCTGCCCCACGGGAGCGTGGTGCACACCAGCTCGGGTCCCCACAGCTCAGAGCTGCCCTTCCACGGCTGGGCTGCCTGGGCGAATGCCGGCCGGAGCCCCCCAGACAGCCAGAGAAAAGCCAGCAGTGAGGCAGCGTGGGCAAGCCAGGAGCGGGTCTGAGCTCGGCCTCTAGCCCCTTTCCCCAAGCAAAGCAGGGGCCCTCAGAGGTGCCCTCACCAAGCAGAGCACGGGGCACAGAGCAAGGCTGTCCTTCCCCAGCCGCCCCGCTGCTTTGCTCCTGTGCAGGAAGACATCTGCGTGTGGCAGAAAGCTTCGCTGCAGCCTGAAATAGCCCCCAAAGCCTACCTGTGGTTTAAAACTCCGAAGCAGTGTCATGCTGGCTTTCTGTAACACAGGAGTAGTAGAAGTAGGTAATTCCAGGCTGATTACTTAAATTTTTCAGCTGCACAGTTTATATTGATACAACACATAATTAGCCGTGGCCCTGCTCATCTGAGACCTTTAAAGGATTTTTTCCACAGAAAACCTTGAAGACTGTTGCGCTTGGCTGAAATACGTATTCCTGTGACAGAAAAGTGCCTTAGTGGTGCCTTCATCCTTTAAACAAACGATAAATAGATCACCAATATTCTCTTCAAATAGCTATATCACTTCCATATCCACTTAGTTGGAATTTAAGATGCTGCTGAAGACTCCCTCTGGAAATTCTAGGTTAAAAAAACCCTTGCCATAAAGTCTAAATATGATAAAAGCAGCTTTAATCAGCTCTGTTGTGCTTGCAAGTAATTATTTGCAGCTCCGGTTTGGTGAGGGATGTTAGCGTTAGTGCCCAGGGTCCCGACCCGGCTGGCACCGGAGTGCCTGTCCCTGTAACAGCTGCAGAGAACAGCGTGTCACCGGCGAGGGAGGACAACCACGGCATGGCGGTGACAGTGGCCACAGTGACCTGTAAAAGGGGAACAGTGAAATGTCACTTGCTTGCTCCCCTCCCAAGTTGGCGAGGTCTTACTTGAGATTTCCAGTCTTTGGCAAAGAACTAATGGAAGGCCATCTTTTTCAATGTGAACAAATTGTGCAAGGAGAAAGAATAATCTTCTTATATTTATATACATATATATATATGTATACACCAGATAACATTAGTACCAGAAAAAAGCATGCAGGGATTCAGATTCTCTTCACAGTTTTGTTGTTGATGAAGTTTTCTAAATTTTTTTTGCAACTGTGACCTATTAGGAGCACTCCTCTTCTCAGGTGACCCTCATCATTACTGTCTGCCAGCATCTTGCTATTTTTAGTGCTGTAGAGGAAATAGGAAGCAGCTGTAATTAACAGATCTGAATTTATACACCCACTGCAGAATTCTCAAGTAGCTGGGAATAACTAGTGGTTAAAGATGAGAGGTCATGCCCTGGTTAGTTAGTGTAAGTATTTGCAGCAGTGCCTGATCTCTCACTTTTCTGATCTCGAGGAACTAAGCTGTTGGCAGTAAGAGTGTATATAATTTTTTTTCCTTCTTATATTTCATAATAATGGTCTCAATTATAACTAGTACTTTTAGAAAAGTATAGCCTTACATAAATTGTAAGATGCTTCTGAACCTTTGTGGGTACCTTTGACTCTATTGGTGTTCCTTACCTACAGTTTAAGAAATACAGTGGGGATAAAAGATTAAGCAATGGAGTTATGTGAAGTTCTCTTAATAACTGATGATCTTGCAGTTCAGTATATGACACTTCTTACAGCATAAGGGTAAGCTGGTACTGGTACGTATGGAATGACACAGGAGACCACAGAATCTCAAAAATAAACACAACTTTCTTTTTCTGAGTACCTGGGGGAATGCATTTACTGGCTGCTGATACAGAAAGTGCTGGATAGACCATGATATAGAATAGTAATGTTTCTGTGTTAATTTTCAGTCAGTCCTAAAGATTCAAATTTAGCTTATTATTTCTAAGTCTTGTTCTGGCAGTAACCATTCTGCCTGTGAGGTTTTATATTTGCTAAGGCATCTCTTTCTTCTTTTTTTTTTTCCCTGTTGTTATTTAATATTGAAGTAAGCTTATTTTAAGAGTGTGTTTTATTTTTCACTTTGTGAAAATGTAACTAAAGTAGGATGGACACAGGTTTCCATTCTCAAAAGCCACCTAGAGCATTTTTTTCACACAGCGCAGCAATTTGAGGCAAAATCTTGTTTTTGTAATGAAAATGCAGTTACTACCCCAAGCAGGGTTGAATGGTGCAGCTATCCTGATAGGCTTCAAAGTGAATTCTTAACCTGCACTCCAATCAATTCCTATGAATAGTTAAACAGAGCTCAAGGTAGCTTTAAAGTAGTGTGAAGTGTCATTTTTGCTGTGAAACCTTCTTCTGAATGAGAACCTGTTTCCTTCAGGACAGTAAGAGGAAGGCTTCAGCCTGCTTTCCTCCCTGACTCCTTATTTGCAACATAACTATTTTAATTAACTTTTAATTTTATTTTCTCCTTTTGTTTAGAGCTAGCCACTGTAACTTAATATAGTATGGGTTTATTACTACTGCTAAACTTCCTCTGCCCGATAAAAACTGGACAGGTGGTTAGCCACCATTTTATGAGCAGTTAAACCATTTAGCACATCACCACTAGTTTTGCATTAGTACCAACCCTGGGATTCATTACATGGTTCAGCAGTACAGAAACCTAATGCATTACGTCCCAGCAGGGTTCACCTCAGGCTGAATTCTGTCTGATTTTTATTCTTTGTATGGATGCAAAAAGTCAACAGTCTTGCAAGAGGCGTGGTTACACTAGACGGCTCGGCTTTGGACCATCTCTGTAAACTTGCAATGAATCCAGTTAGTGAAAAGTGCTGAACTCACACCAAATCACAGTCCTCCATCCACTCCATGAAGGTGTAGATGCAGCCTGGGTGTTTACCATCCCAGGCTGGTTTAGGGGAAGAGAGAAAAAAAAAAGGAAAAAAATAAGAAAAAAAAGAAAAATGTTCATGTTCTTTTAATCATTCATCCCACACACACCAATGAAGCTTCCAGCAGTTACTGCTAACCTCTGAGATGGTGTTTGTCATGTAGATATGCAGCCATTAGAAATATGAGAACCATCTGGCTCCTTTCTCCTCGGAGAGCAAACAGCTATCTGCCAAGGTGGGCTGAAGTCAGATGGATTATTTAAAGATAAAAGGCTTGTTTTCTTTCTGTAGTTTCTCTCAGCCACCCGAAATAACTGCATCTATTTATTTTTTTTCCCTGCTGTTACTAAGTATAGCTATATGAGGGTCTCCCTTTTACCCCTCTTTTCTATCTCTTTGCCCTTTGCATCCCCTCCCTTCTCTTTCACTGTTTCCATTTAATTCCAGCTCAGTTCAGTATTTGTCTCAGAGTAAAGCAGCAGAATAGCCGTGTAGTCAAATCAACAGTAAAGACTAATCTTGATCTGTGAACTGAATTTTAAAGAATATTTCATGTATTTCTTTAAGAATGGCTGGGACTTTCAAAGAGAGCAGTATCTCAAAGAAAAAAAAAAAGGCATAATGTTGAATGACTCCTGTCTTCTCATAGACTTCTACCCCAAATAAAGACGCGTTTTCTAAGAAATGAGGCAACTTTTTAGGACAATCCAGTTCTTAAAGATAACCATATGGATAATCATACATGCAAATGTGGTCTAACAATACAGTTTGACTTCACTTTTTCCAATGGGAAGATTTGAAATTTGCAAAATCCCCTTCAGGATGTTGGGGTTGAACCTGCACCTCCCTGAGGATCCTTCAGCCCCTGCTGCTGTGTTTGTCCTTCCCCTGGAAGCCTGATTTTTGGGAGATGCTCAGCCAAGGGTGCAGGAAGGGCTGTGAGACAGCAGCAACGTCCCCCGGTGACCCCACTCTTTGGGGAAACTCCAAACTATGTGATGCCAAACTTTCAAGAAATCTCCAAAAAAAGAGAATTCTTTCTGGCAAGCAGAGAAACAACAGTTTACAAGTTGGAAATACATGTATTGATGTTTGATTTCTTGCTGCTCAGACATACTTTGGGGCTTCATTTAGCCTGAGCTCAACTGCTGGTTGTTTATATAGGCTACTGGCTGTTTACATTAGGTCAATACACAGGATGGGCTGTTTATACCAGACCAGCAACAAATTCCACAGCACGGTCTGTGTCTACCACTGCTGCTTTTTTGTATGTGCAGAGCTGGAAAGAAATAAAAATTTGGCTCTGGAAATAAACAAGCAACAAACCCTCCTATGTACGGAGTACTCCCTCTTGCCTGAGAAGTGACCAGCACCACAACTTTTTAATGGTCTGTTCAAAAATACACAGCACGGGGAATTAGCCCAGCACAACATGAATGGCAAATGACGGGGGAGAGCTGAGAAGAAAGTGAAGGGGCCGAGATGATGTTTGTCTCCATCTACAGGGGACACAGAAGACCCGTTTGTAAGCACTTCTTGGCATCTATTTCAGCTGCCAACACAGGTTTGCAGTGTACTTGGGGTGTAGCCGGTTCCAGCTCCAGTAATGCAAAGACTCCTGTGTTTAGTTTAATTCAAGTGTTTCTCTTCTGAAGGACTTGATAGGTTGCTCTGACAGACCTATGTACAGACTTCAGGTCTCCCACCCTTCACAACATTTTAGCAGCGTTGCAAATGTTTATCAAAGTTTCTTGCCACAGATCGGTGGGTTCCTGCAAAGCTGTTGGAGAAGGTGGGTTTCTGTCCTGCTGCTCTTGGTAAACCCCCTGCTGATCTGAGCTGTCAGGGTCCATCCCTATGGGATTCATCTGAAAGCGAAGGTCGTCTTGGGCCCAAGCTCCCCACCAACCACCATGGCGTTCCTCCTCTGCTCCTGCACTCTCCCAGGAAGGGTGCTGCCAGTTGGAGGGAGGACAGGGGAGAAAGCCCATCTTTAAACTGCTTATCTTGCTGGTGCCAGCAAACCCATCAAGAAAGGTGCTGACTTTCCTGATGCTGCAGGGGAACTTACACTTGTGCTGGGTGAGCATGGATCTTGGGAGATCAGAAATCTCTCATGGTTTCTGGAAAATACAGTCTTGATGCTTAAACCTTCAGATCTGTATATTTTTTGCACACCTCAGCAGTTTTGTTTGCATTTGACTTTTAACTCCAAATGCATTTTGACTTACTTTTGATTCTGGGACTGCAGCTGCCTGTGTGCTTTCCCAGCTGTGACCTGAGGTAGAAGGGCAATGAGAAAGGGCATAAGGTTGAACAACACCCATTCAGAAGGGGATTTTTCACCTACTGCCAGTCAGCTAAGCCACCTGAACCTAGTCAGCTATGCACCCTTAATGGCTGATGGAGAGAAGAGGCATTTTCTGAGGGTGATTCTTCCAACTAGATACAGAAATGGGCAAAAAGCATCTAAGCAGTGTCTCATCCCACCTCATCTATGGACTGTTGATTACAAAAGAAGCCCAGATAAGTAGCTTGCATTAGATATCTGACTTCTCGGTGACTAAGGCGAAGGCAGAGGAGTCCCATCCCACCTCTCGCAGTCCTTTGCGAGTACCCACAAGCCTGCATGCAGCAGCCTCACCGGGGCTGCTGAGTAAGGTAGTAGCAAATGAGGTTTGTGAGGATGCATGCAGAATTTGCAAGTCTTTCTTACTAATAAGCCCCATCAACTGCTTCATGTGCCCAATCCTGCCACCGCAGGAGGGTCATCTGGAAAATCCCTAGCCAAGCTCCCATGTCTGACACCTAATTCCCCTGTGTCTCCTGTCTTGTATTTTTTACTTGCAGATGTGCATTTCTATACCTGTGTTGTGCAGGATCAAACAAGAGTTATAATGCTAATGGTAGACTTTATTAACAAACTGCTCTAGGAAGGTGCAACTGGTTTAGCACAGCTTACTATTTCCATTAGGAATGGGAAGCCTATTGGGGCACCCCACACTTGTCCACAAGCTGGGAGGTGATTTAATGAACTGCCTCCTCTAAGGGTTGGCTTACACTTAATTCTGAATGAGAAATTACTGCCATGCTAGTTTTTTGGTTTTCCCTACAATAATATCATCGGGGTGAATTTAATACAGTATCAAGGTTTTGACCAGATTTATGTTTCAAGTGAGCCCTTCTCAAACACCCCATCACTATAATGCTGGGTCACAAGGCACCTCATTTGGTAGGTCTCTCCAAGTGCACTATTTTTTTTCTCTATCTGCTCTTCTTGTGGCCATTGCTAACAGCCTGAAAACTTACCATCTTGTGTCTTTGAAATCTTCCACTTAAATGATAAAAGAAAATTGTTCATGAAATAGGCAATGCTGGATACGTTCCTGATGGTTACACAAGAAGGAACTGAAGCTCGCAAAGAAACAGAAGCTCTTAAATTTTGGCAGCATTGAGCAAACTGTGTCCCATTAATAAATAACTGACATAATTTTAAACTTTTTACTCCTTTACAGATGCCTCTTACTTGGCAGCTGGCCTCATCCCAGCCAAGTCAGGAGTAAAGACTCCCGATGATTTCAACTGGCCAAAGGGTCAGGAGGCTGAGGCTGGACAGCTGGATGCTGCAGCACTCCAGGGGAGAGCAGGGAGCAGCGGCCACTCGGGGAAGCCTCCATGAGTAAAAAGGTTCAGTCTGATCTTCTTTAAAAAGCTTTTCTCTGCTTTTCAATCTCGAGTATGGATGCACTCCACAGGAATCTGCTTCAAGCACTGCTTTGCAGGCTCCCTTTGCTCATATCTCAACCTAAGGAAAGCAAGCTGCATGGTACATGGCAGCTGTATGGGTCAGGTTTGGGGAGGTGAAGAGTGTGCATCCAGGCAGATCAATATTTGCCGGAGAGGATAAAGCAGCTGTACCTTTCTTTCCCTCTCCCATAAATTAGCCCCCCTCAGCCCAGGTGTAGGCAAGCTTACACACTGGGAAGTGATGCTGTTGTGCAGCTGCCAGTGCTGCATTTGCACAGGGCTGCATCCATTCCTCAGCCCCCGCTGACTTCGAGGGGGGAACAAATGTGCCCCTTGCAGCTTATATACCTGTGGGTGGTGGAGAGAAGCACAGGTACACCTAAAGACGGAAGAATAAAAATCCCACTCCAGTATTTCAGCCTCAAGTTGCAGCCTTGGTGACTTCTTCTTTATGGTATTTTTTGTTCCAGTGGCTGAAGGCAGGTAGGAGCAGCACGTGGGCTCCAGGAGGGTGCCTGCTTTTCTCTGAAATTCAGAGCTTGTCCCAGCAATGCGATGTTTACTGGTATCAACCTCGGGGGATCTCTTCTGTGCTGTGCAGGACTGGCCCTGTAGTTCACACGCTGGCCTATTGGTCCAGTGGAGTAACTCAGGATTTGAAGCACTGCGAGCTGAAGCAGAAACTTGCCCTTAGCAAACACACTACTGTTTGATAGGGCTCTGTGCCTGCTTGTTGAATGTAACAACTGCACCGGTTTTCTAACAATAACTTTAAATGCCATTCATCAATAAATCCATTGGGCTGCTCGGCTTGTATTACATGCCACTGATTAACTACCATTAAATTAGCAGTTAGTGTAATCAGATATAAACATTCCTTTGTGGCTAAGCTGTTAAACTTTTTTTCCTTTTTACAATTGTGTGTAACACATGTCGGCACGAGACAGGCTCAGTAATTTCACATTACTGCAGCTAAATTATGTTTGTGGGCTCCAGAAACGCTTCTGGTGCTACCAGGCTCGTAAACACCTACCTGGCAGGGAAAAGCTACAACTTCTGCCCCAGAGTGTTCAGGGTTTAACAGGATTCGGCGTAGTACAGTGAGTGAATTTATTACATAAATATGTGCATGGGCTATGGACAAGCGATTGATAGGAGGAGTTCAGAATTTGATTTGCTGCTATTCGCCGCAGATTTTCACCCTGGGTCACGTTTATTAATTGGCATAAGTCAGCATCCAATTCATTACAAGGGGACATGAAGGAAAGGTAGGTGTTTGCAGTTTAAAAGGAGAGTGATGTGACTCTGTGTGGCTTTCTGCTCTGGGAACTCCCGTCTGTTGTAGTCAAAAGTGGATTTTGGTTTTTCAGAAGGAGACACTTCATAGGTATTGATTTGTAGAATAGAATTAACTTTATTTTATATGCAGCTCTGCATCCTCTCCATTGCTAGGCTTTTTTGTAACTCTTTAAGACAGAAACAAAATACACAGCTGCAGTAATACTCGTAAGCCACTTTCTTATACACCTGTGCAATATAGAACATAATTAAATTATTACCTGAAGTTACTATCTCAGTGCCAATGTTAAATCACAAAAAAATACCAACTTTTGTTAAATCACAAAAACGTTCCCATCATGGCCTTTCATTCCCTCACAGTGCAAGAAAATAGCTAGAACTTGCAGCACACTCAGAAGATGGATAAACTTATCTTAAGACAAAAAAAGGCTGTGGAACAGAATTTTTTAAATGTTTGGGTGGTGTTTTTTGTTGGTTTGGGGTTTTTTTGTCTGTATTAAATCTGACGATTTTTTTGTCATTTAGATATCACTATATTGGCTTTTAGATGCTTATACAGTTTAGACTATACTTGCGCATAATTGTAGGTGAAAATTTGCACCAACAGATGTTGGTCTAAATGACTTGTGAGCTGGAAATTGGACTACTAGATCAGCTGTTTTAAAAATTCAGTCTTGTCTCTTTAAAAAACCATATCATTCAAAACATTTAATTCAAGTCATTTAATTCAAGTTGTTGGGATTTTTTGGTGGTTTGTTTTTTGTTTTGGGTTTTTTGGGGGGTTGGTTTTTGTTGTTTGGTTTTTTTTTTTTCGTTTTAGTTGTACTGTTTGGAAATACTATATGGATTATTACAGTTTGATAATATGTTGTCATTTGCTCTCATGGAAACTTGTTTCTCCAGCTATGTTCAGACGGCTTTCCTGAGCTGTCAGCCCTAAAATGGGAAAACGAGACAATTCAGCTTAGCTGCATGTGTTGTCTAACACTGTTTGACGATTTCAGAAACTAACAGTACAAATGACTTGGGTTTCCAAAACCCAATAGTAGGCCACTCTCCAAATGTATTCTCCCTCACTCGGACTATGAGAAAGGGGAATTTATATGGCTGCTTTTAATATTTTCTTCAGGGGTGTAAACCTGTAGAAACTGGATTAGTATGTTGACTCCCTCAATTAACTTTAATCTAATATCCTGCCTATTTAAATTAGTGTAAACATCGGTGTATAGGGTTAAGGGAAAGAGTTGAACTGAAAAAGATTTATTTAAGGATTAGTGTAGTAGCTAAATTAGAATTAAATCCAGGAAGTAAACATCCCAGCAATGCAAGTTGTGGGAAACAAGAGACCGCAGCAAAGATCAGCGGTTTGAAACAATAATGTGCCACCACGGGAAGAGAGAGGAAGAAGGGGAGAAACAAGTAAATCAAGCATTACTGTACAAATAAGACTTTAAGCCTATTACTGCCACACAGGTTGTGGGGAAACTCCCAATTAAATGCAGTGGAAAGAAACTTTTATCCCTTTTATCATTCTCCTTGATTTGCTCGATTGAATCACGTTGCAGACCGAAATACTCACAGCAATTAGAATAAAAGGATAAATTTGTAGAAGAATCCCTGAAGGTACAGAAATTATCAAATTTGCTGGCATCAGATTTGCTACAACATCTCTTGAGGGTTTGTTAGAGCCTTTGGATGAGAAAACAAGCAAAAAAAGCGGCTTCACTCACTGTTAGGCAGCACTAGGAACCAAATTTGTCTGGGACGTGAACGCATGAATGTTTTCTCAGACTTAGCAGAGATTTTACCTCTGTTCTGTCCAGCGATACCACGGCAGTTCATGCTAGTTGTGGCTGGGCCCCTGCTCCCAGTGCCACCCGTGAGCCAGAATGCAGCCGGCCAGGACTGACTTGCTCAGCAATACCGCGCTGGCGCAGAAACCCTGGTGCGGAGCCCAGCTCCGCGTGCGCCTTGCCCTGTCCCCGGGCAGAGGGGGCACAGGGGCACAGGGGCACAGCGTCAGCACAACTGCAGGCTGGCTCCCCGGGCCTGAGAACCGGCCACTCCACTTCTGTCTGTCTCCTGTACGAATAGGAAGGGTGAAAACCTGAGCACGCTCCTCCTAAATGAAGCATCTCGGACTCCAGGAGTCCTCTGTGTGCCGAAAGGAGATGGCTATGCTCTCAGACTATGGAAAGCTGCCTTCCAGATTTCACACAAAAGTACTAAGCCTGGCTCTCGGTATTCACTTAGTATTACTTTGGATAGAAACATGCCATCTACTGAATTAGCACCTTCAGACCTGAACTTTTGTTGGCAATTTGCCTTCCAGGTATCCATTTGAACAAATCCTACTGAATCGGTGACAAAAATCTGTCAAAAATTCAGCCTGGGGTAAAATGGCTGAAGGCTGCTCCGGCTGACTAATTTATAAATTAGATAAGGGCTTGCTCATTCAAAAAATACAGTTTTAACTGGTTTTCTTCCCATGTATCCAACAGCCTTAGCAAACGTCCGATGTCCTCTTTTACTGTCAATCCTTATCGGCAGAAAAATTCGCCCCTCGCTGCCGTGCTGCCAAAGAGAGCGCGGGGCCCTGCCTGAAACGAAGCTTTGCCCACCGGGAGCCGGCGTCCAGTGAAAGGCCCGTGAGAAGCCGGAGGAGGAGGAAGGCCCGGGGCTGCGGGCACCCGGCCGGCGGGGCAGAGCTGGGAGCACGCGTGGGGAAACCTCTTCTGGCAGAACACGCAGATTGCTTCCCAGCCGTGCCTATAGCTCATTTTTAAAATCGTTTTGGCAGTTTCTTTGCGCTTTATACCCCCCAAAGACTGAAATGATCCAGCCAGCTTATTCCAAAGGAAAATGTCCGAATTTCAGCTCCTACGAGCTATTGTCTTGTAAAGGCAGGCAGCTTAGTATTTCATCTTCCTGACTAAAGCAGCTTTTAACAAGCTCATTCTTGGCAGAAGGTTTTGGGCTTAACCACGACTGAAATACGTCATGTGCCTTAACAGTGTGCTTTGCATGAACTGCCACCCTGCTTGGCAGGACTTGCAAAGAAACAGTGGTCTGGGGGTGACTTGGACCTTTGTAATGTGTCTTCTGAGGGGTCAGCGGGAAGAGTGCAGTGTCACTCTTCATGCGACATCTCCTTGCTGGACAGGGGAGATAGTTTACAGGGCTGTTACTTCACGGGACAAAAAAGTCAATCCACAAATTTGTTACTCTTGTTCTAATCCTCTTCTCTGCCTGCACGCTGAGCACCCTGTCGGGCAAACCTTCCGCAGCCTGTTCTGGGTGGATGTGGATGGCAAATACGAATGCAACAACTCAGTGTTCCTCATTCGCCTAAAAAAATGCACAGCCGCATCAGCAGTATTAAACATGCAGCAACAAGATCTCTGGGTAAAAGCTCAACCAAAGAATTTGCTAATAAACCTCCCCTGTCCCTGTAATTCAAGCTTTCCCCCTGCCTGACACCTGTTCCAGCCGAGCTGCTTGGCTTTAGAGCTTCATGATATTTTTAATAACGTTGCTCGTCTGGGCGCTCAGCCGAGGGGTGCTGCTGTGGCCCTGGGGCACCCCGCCGCAGTTGGGGTGATGGAAGGGCTGTGTTGGGGGCAGAGGGTTCAGCACCCGCCCTCGGGGCTGGGAAACCCTCCCGCACCCCCTGCTCTGCAAAGGCCGCGCTGCCCCAGCCTGCCGCTCTGAGACACTGGCTGCCCTCGCATCCCGCCGTGCAGGCGACGGAAAGCAGCAGGTACGGAGAAGGCGGGGGGTCAGGCATACGTCTGTCCCTAGCCGCCATCTGCTTTAAGGTTTTGTTGCTCTTTTTCTCGGTGCATGGGACCTCACTTTGGGAGTAGTGCCCCTGGGCCAGCAATTGATATCTTCTTCAAGCTAAGCAGATTCGTATTTCTCTGACCACGTAGGAGAACTTGGGTCTTTTATGAGAGTCCTTCTGTCAGATGCTGGGGAAAAGAGGTCTTACTATAACCATGAAGTAGGCCCGGGCTGTGTAGAAAGGGCAAAATCTGTCCATAGATCAACTTAGTGAAGTACTACAGCATACAAATAATTTAACTCTGCTTCATTCTATTACCTTGGACTCCTAAAGAGTTACAAGAGGTCCCTTAGTTTCAAACGGAGTATAAAGAGAGAGTAGAGAGTACTATTGCAAGGCTAAGTCCCATATACCTGTCTCTGAAAATCAGATCTGAAGAGGTCTCAGCTGGAGTTTTAACCCTGAGATGTCCACTGGGCACATTGGGCCAGTCTGGACCCATTTGTTGGTGTCCTGATGGGCCCCTCAAGAACACACATATTGGGAGTTTATATTACTTAGATTAACACAGTTTCCTGCCCCTACCAGTGTCTGCCATCTCACCAGCTTTACAGTAGCCTGGCAAGGGGAGTTTTGCTTTACAGCAACAGAAACCTTAAGCTAAGCTAAGCTGGCAGCACCGACCCTGGTTGGTATTTGCTGGTACTGGTTCTCCACGTGGCCGCAGCCAACACTTGTGCTGGCCGGAGGGAGATGGTTTAGCAGCAGTGAGGTGGGATGGCTAGCGCAGCAGAAGGCAGTGCTGTCTCTGTGGCTGGGCTTGCCTGTGCTTATTTACAGTGCTTGTGAAAGTATGGCCTTGATGCAGGACCCACGCAACTCAGGGGGCTTTTTCCATTGATATCAACAGATTTTCGGAGCAGGTCTTTGGACAGGATCAGTAGGTGAAAAGCCAATTTACTTGTGATGTCTTACTGCCCATTGCATCAATCCTGCATATAAAAAAAAAGATCACATCTTAGTGGTGGTTTCCTCCCCTTGTTTAAATAAATTCAACTGCTCGGCTTCTGATTTCCCCACCCGAGCTCCACATCGGCTGGCCCTGTTTGTGAAAAAGTCAGCAAGCACGTTTCAGCAGCGTGGGGTATTAACGTAGGAAGTCAACGCTGGGTCGGTTCTCCTTGTTCCTCTTACTGGCTATAGAGTTTCACAGCCTGGGATATTAGTAAATATTTATGTTTAATTACTTTCACTTAAGAAAAACAACCACAGCCAAGAAAACTACAGAGCAATTTAATGGGTTTTAACTTGCCACACTAAACCGCCTTCTTAAACATAATGAATTACATGAAGTCATCCAGTTTCAGACTCTCTTAAAGAGGTAATTTAATTCAAATAAGATTGCATATTACTAGCTTCAGTGTCTGAAAACATTTATAGTGCCAGTAACTGTTCCATCGCCCTGGGTTATTCTGCAGCCTGAAAGACAATAACAGGCTAAGCTTAGAAAAGTGTGCTGTGGTTTGGTGCAACTGATAGATTAAATTGCTAGGTTCATCGCCTCAAGCGAGAAGTGCTGGGTGAGTATGTTGGAGTCTCCTTTTACGTAAGTCAGTCTGGGTTAAAACAAAAACAGGAAAGTAAATAAGGCATCAACTGCTCAGCAGCATCATTTTTGAATCCTTTCCACAAGAAAACAGCCTACAAAAGAACTTTGTGGGCTTCTTCCCTCTGGGTCCTAGCTACAGTGCTGCCTTTCTTACATACGGTGATTAGGTTCAGGAAAATGTCCTTTGGTCCATTGTTGCAATATAATATAAAGACACTTCTGTTCTCTGGCACCACTGTAGAGCTCATATTCAGGGAGAAAATAAGGGGAATGTTGGGGTACCTGCACAACTCTTTTTTCCCTGGCAGGTAACTAACAGAAGGAACTAAAGAAAAATACCTGTACTCTTCCATCCAGAGATCCCCAACTGCTGAACTGTGTGTATGACTAGGAACATCTATCAGGATATTTTTTTCCTCATGAGACAAACTGTTATCATTGGTTTGAGTTCGGTAATTAAGAGCCAGAAAGTCTTGCCACATAGGCTGTAAAACTTTGTGATGCTTTCAGTGTCCTTTAAATGGCTGTCCTTTAAAGTAATTGCATACTCTAAAGCTCCTTATGGGGCTTAAGGGCTTTATTTGCCTAGGACAATTGCACACCTTGTGAAAAAAAAGCTATAATCCAAATCCCGAGCTTGGTTCTGCCAATTTTCCAGATGTTGATTGCTAAACTTGTGAAGGCTGTTAGACGTTGATTGCTGAGTATGCAGCCTGCATGTATGTCTATTAACATGTTAGAAGATGCACAGGGAGAGCCCCTATGTTTCTGCAAAGTTTGATACACAACTCACATTTCGCAACTTCGGTCATCTGTTATGAGAACATGTAATGAATGCAAAGATGAGGAAAGATTACTATATTAGAAAGTACAGCAAGTGTAATAAACAGTCCATGCATTAACACAATGCCATCATACTTTGTACACCATGACTAGCTATGAAGATAATACTTTGCCAACTTTTGAATAGGACTGGGAGCACAGACGGCATTCAGTGGAACTAGCTTTGATTTCAGAGCTTATGGGATCCCAGTGAAATTACAGTACAAGGTTATTTGACACTATGTCTTCCAGTCATCTCCTGGTTCAGATACCTTTTCCTATTGATTAAATTCTTACCTGAGAACACATTCATTCCCCTCGATTCATACTCCAGCCTTGAAAGAATTCCATGCATTTCAAGTTGACTGATGGAAGAGTGAACCACTGATCAGTATTTGTATGGGTAACAATATCAGTTTTAGAATAATTTAAAATCTTTGAAGATCACTTCACAGAATGGCAAAGAGTTTCTTTTCAATAACAGACTTGTGGGACAGGGACTGACTCCTTCCTGGAGTCACGCAGCGTCTGGCTGCATGGCACCGTAAGCTTGCAGGCTCTGCAGACTACGTGACTGTATTAATTTGGTCTGATTGCAAGCTCCTCACTTCCATTCACATCCAGCTAGCTCTGACTGCTAATTAATTATGTGCTTTAAAGTTTTACTCTCATAATACAAAAGTCACCCCTGGGAGAACATTGCTGAACATGCTCGATAAATGTATGATCTCTTCTTCAAAATAAGCCACGTATAAAGTTGCTTAGGTGTTCTTCCAGAAGACTTCTGATAAGATTAAAAGCGAACATAGAGCAATGGAAAAAAAATATTCTTCATTAGAAGGGATTACATTTAAACCTTTCAAGACAACTGTTGTTTTTTTCCTTTTAACTCAGACTTGAGTCAGCTGTTGAATGAAGCTCAGAGATTATTTCTTGTCAGGACCTATCAAAAAAACCTGAGATCACTAAGGCATTTGGGCCTGTTGAGCATGAAATTTTCATTTCTCTCTATGTTGCATTTTTACTATGTCTAAAAAATTGTATTCACTTCTAAGGGTACTTAGCCATCTTCTAGGAGAACTAATTTCATTTAAGATCATGGTCAGTAATCAGCCTGGAAATGAAACCATTAATTTTAATGCAGTAAGTGCACATACACATTAAATTTTATTGCTTTGTCTGAATTTAAAAGGGCAAAAGTAGGGCAATTTCAGGGTAGTGTAAAGTTGCAGGTGCCTGTACTTTACTGCTCACCTCTTAAGAAAGAAGAGCTCAGCGTTTCAAACTTAGTCCCACATGTCACTGAAATAAACTGGAAAGGTTTCAGGAAGATTTGGATCAAGCTTTTGGACTATAGCTTTTATGCATGAGGATCTTCTCACCTAAAGATACATCATCTGTAAAGTGCACAACAGACTTGACAGCGTAGTACCATTACAATCAGTAATGACACAGATTTCACGAGTCCTGAAACTTGCTACCCGAGCTTGATAAATGTAAAGATCTATTGTGCCAACCATAAATGCATTAAAGAAAGCATAATAATAAGACCATAACCAAAGCCAAGAATATTTCCATTTTTTCAAAGGCTTCCAAACATTTTATATGCCGTAAGATCATATGCAGAGTCAAAGCATCACATTTCAAGTTAAAGTCAGACATTCAACTCTAACTCTGAATGTATGGGTTGGATTCAAACACAATATTTTCACATTACTTGAGTTTAGACTTTCTTTGTGTTTTTATGTTCCTGTTCAAAAGAAAGGAAATCCCTGATACCAAGACAAGTAATCTGTGTTCTGAGCCAATAAATCCTCAGGGAATTTGAAGCAGGTAGATTGTAAGAGGCCCGTTTAGGAGTCTGAAAAGCAATGGGTGACATTAGATGGATCTTAATGAGAGTTGCAGGTGCTCAGCTTTTAGGACGAGGTCATTTCCCGTGTGTTGGCACAATGACAAAGATGGAAGATTGAATGGTTCTTCTAATTCACAACTCAGTAAAATATACTCCTTAACTGGAAACGGCTGAAAAGATACCTTTGGAATGCTCTCAGTGACCTAACACGTCCTAAACACTGCAGCCAAGTCTCAGCATCGTTAAAATAATAGATGCAAATAAGAACCTGCTAGCCAGTAATCAACAACAGCTCCTTTCCCAACCCTTATCTTTTGGTTACACGTTTAATAGAGATGTTCTGTGGCTTTGTTGCCATCCTGACTTCAGGGAAAAAACAAAACAACAACCAAAAGTCAGCAGTGCAAATGCATGCCTTTGTATTTAATTTTAACAAGAAAAATTGTGCAGGTGGAGACTGGAGAGGCTGAGATGTCTCTCTCAGCCTTCTGAGAAAGCACAGCTTTGGCAACATGTCCAGCTGTGGGCCAGGCCTAAAACACCATCTAAAAGCACCTAAACTTCCTTGTTTCTCTCTTGACCTCTGTTTGTAGTGTCACAGCTAAATGATTCAATACAAATTCCCTTGAATAAACATGCAAATAAGACCAAGTATTTACATTTCAAATGGATTGTCATTAAGGTTTCAAGCTGTCAATAGGACCAGCACAGGAAAATGTTATTATTAGACCTGAAAGTCTTCGAGGGAATGTGTGAGAAGAAAGGCTAATATCAGGGGACCAGTAATCTGTTCCTAGCCGGCTTTTAATTCTGCTTCGCAAACATGAATGATTTTGACTGTTGAATGAAGAAGCAAGCTACGGAACCTGCACCATGCATTTAAACTACAGCTGGCTGGAATACTATATGCCTGAAGGCAACATTTTTAAGTTCAAAGGTAAACATTTGGGGTTTTATAGTGAAAATTAGTTGTACAGCATATTTGATTTAGTATACCGCTACCTAGTCCAACTTGTAATTGAAATGTATTAAAAAAATAACCCTACTTCCACTGACAGTATGCAGTTTCCTAGAGAGCCGCATGCTTGCTAGTAAACATCAGTCCTCTGGGCCAGGTCTAGAAGACAGAGGTCAGAACTTCTATAACTTAACATTTTTCAAGGCACCCTAAAGACTTCCTCTTACCTCCCCATGTAAATTGTTTACAGCCTGCTCCAAAAAGGAGCTCCCCTGCAGGACCTTGACCATGCCTGTAAACTGATAAAAAACCTCTCCCTGGAAACTTCCCCTGGTGAACCTTGCCATAATATTTTATTGTCTTCAATCCTAAGTGTATACACAGGGATCCTTTCTGGTAAGAATGCAGGCAATAAATAACACTGAGCAAGGAGAGGTCTATACATTAAACCTTATTAAGGAGTGATGGTGGCATTTTGTAGCTGTTCTTGCTGTTGGATTAAAGGGGAAAAGGGAGCTTCCTAATGCTGCTCCAAATGCCAGCACGCACTGACCTGCAAAGCTGTCACTTAGCATTTGCATGCAATTTTGGACATTTTAGTATGGCCTGCTTAGATTTTATTTCTTGTAATTGTGGGGCTTTTTTTGTTTAAGTAAACTTTTTAAAAGTGAGGAGAACCTATGCTGCACAATGAGGTATTGAGAACCATGTGTTCCATGGTACAGAAAGATATGTTATGATTCTTATCTTTGTGAGACTGTGAAAAAATAGTTCTTTGTCCTCAAACTCATTAAAAAGTTATTTAATAAAGAACTTGAAACCATTATCAATATTTACAAAAGAAATGCTTGAGAGCTGAGTTATGTGTTTTGAAATTCACAGAAGGCTCAGTGCATTGAAGCAACAATATACGTGATAGGAAGTATAGCTGACATTTTCCAAATATAAAAACCAGATGATGGAAGGTTTAATTTCTATGAATTGGAGCAGTAGCTGAGAGCCTACTAATCTCTCAGGAATATTTTCAGCCCATCGGGGTGCTCAAAGAATATAAAATTCTCAGCATTTCTGGAAAAGCAGTTGAGATCAATGTGATTTTGCTAGATTGAAAGGTGGCTCCAGTCTCTGACTTACATTTGAGGACTAAAACAATTTTTAAGGTTTTTTGGTTTTGGGTTTTTTTCTGAATAACAGCATATATATTTTTTTTTAATTCTTAGGATAAACAGAGCCAAATTATCAAGGAATATTATATGAATAATAAAGGACTATACACAATTATACAGTTTTTCTACTTGCAAAACAATCCTGCTGACTTTATTGGCTGGTATCTATTACGCTTTACAGAAAGGTGGGAATAAAAAGCCACCCGCAAAGTGTAACCACATTTGACTGAGGATATATCCATCCTCAAACCGCTGTGAGAAAAACACTTCCATAGAGAGATGTAGTCATTACCTGCTTCTCTAAGCACCTGGAAGCTTCAGAACCTGAAAAATCCTCAGAAATCCTTTTGACCCTTGACCCAGGGGTGCCCAAAGCCAGTTGGCAGGTCATTCTCTGCCAGCCAAGGCTGCGGGGCGCTCCCCTTCCCGCGGGGCACGTGCCGAGGCACGCAGGCGTGAGCGCCCGGGGAGGGCCTGACTCTGCAGCCATCCTCGGGGCTCAGCCGGCCTCGCAGAGCACCGCTGGGCATCTCCCCTGGGTCTGTGAGTCAGTGCGTTTACTTTCCTAAAGCCAACGTCAGCAGACTGGCCTTTAAATCCACCTTTTGCGTTGTTTGAGTTAAACGCGCCCTAACTGCTGGAAATGTGTGTGCCGTGTGTCTCTGTTTCTTCCATTCATCATTTAACCAGGGACTGACTCTCAATTCTTTTATGCAGCAGCTGATAAAAAACACCACAGTGCAGAACAATTTCCGTAATAGTTTTTAATACACAGCCCATCATGAGTAGTCATGGTGGAGGGAATCCCATCACGTACTCTCCTGCCAGAGTACTCCAGTAAGAGGTCAGGCAGTACAGGGATTCAGGTATGTAGGTCTCCTGGACTGCAGGACAATCCTAACCACCAGGTTACACGATGAGGTAGCAGTACAGAGCCTCAGTCTCTGCTTTTTCACGGGAGCTAGGGGTGTTTCAGGGTCCGAATCCCAAGTGCAGAGGCATCACCTTTCAGCCTTAAGCCAGGCACCTAACTCTATATTGCACTCCGTACTTGCTGATGAGCTTAAGCGGCTCTTTTCTCAGCCTGACGGTTGTCCTGAGTCCCATTTGCAGTTAGTTCTCCCTCTTGGGATGCCCAGGCTCTTCTAGTGCATAACATGAACATAAAAACCCTATGCTGGCACCATAAAGTTGGCTGTTGTAAAGCTGACATGCCTGTTGTACATCTATAGCCCCGGGAACCTTGGTCTAGTCTTATTCATACCAATATCACTCAAAATAAGAGGTCAGTGCTGAAGCAGGTTAGGATCGGAATCAGGACCAAAAATACTAAGCACCGTGTTAGGCAGTAATAACTACAGCCTAGGGGGTGAGATCTGCACAAGCGCAGCGATGCCCTATTGCCCATGTACCTGCTATTACTGCAGGCATATTTACGTCTGAAAAATTCTCATCCAGAGTCCAACCACACATATAAATACTCAATGAGCAAAAGTAGTTATGTGAGGTGTTCATACACATAACGTGAAAATCTTGAACTGTTTCTGAGTGCAGATCCTGAAGTGCTTTTAAACACTTGTGGGTTTGGTTTTTTTACATGATGCAGTTGGGTTTTTATACGTGATGCAGTGTTGATGCTGTGCTTTTTCACCATGAGTGTACTTCACTGCTTGTACTGTCAGAGCTATATATTTCCTATACCGTAGCAACAGTTGATTTAAAAATAGTCAGGCAAAAGACAAAAAAAATAATGATTTATTTTTCATTTTTAATTACACTCCAAGGACTTTAAATCTATGCTTTAGCAGGCTTGAAAATGGTCTAACTGGAATGAAGAGATGGCAACAGGACCACAGAATAGATGCAGTGACCAGTACCATGGCCGAAGGTGTGAGCCTGACCACCGAGTGCATTAGTTTTCCCAGAAGTTTCCAACTTGGTGAGTATTCAATCGATATGCTAAGGCTGAGCTTTAAGCACTAGTTGGATGAGGTCTAATCCGTACATCTGGAAACAGCCTGTGTATCACAGAGAATGCGTGAAGAGGGGGCTGCTCTTATATTTGTGTCCCATGTGTTTGCTTTTATTTGATTTTGTATTTGGGTGGGAAAGGGAAAGAGGAAATTCTCTGACATTTTCACATGCCTTTTTTTTAAGTGACTCTGAGAAACAATTCAATCTTGTCTATTCAAATGAGAGGCTGTAAAGTGACCTGACATCTTTCTTGGACTCAGTCTTGGGTTCTCTCATAGGAAGTACCGCATTCCCATCTCTAAGAACCACTACTGCAATTATCCTGCCAGCACCCTTGGAGGTAGATACCAAAGGCACAGGGATAAATTACAGATCCAGGTCTTCCTCTTTGCCATGGCTGTGAACTGGTAGATAGCAAGTAATCGTCTTCTGAGTACAAAACACTCTGCTCCTGATCTTTTCCTTTGCTCTATGCTGCTGGAGCAACTAAGATTCAGACAACATCCAGTCTGGCCCTTGTATTTCTGTCCTGATTTTAATCCAAAATTGTTTAAGTCCTCTAAAAAAACTACTACTGCCACAAAGGATTCTATGGCCTGGCAAAATATCCACATCAGTATCTTCTACGTATAACAGCGTACAGTTCCTGAAGCTCTTCAAGACTATAGGGACAGAGGAACTAAAATAAAAACATTGGTGGTGATTAATTACACCTGTATTAACAAAATGCCAGCCTTTGCTAATTGGTCTGGGAGTCAGGAGGAAAAGAATCAGCTTTGCCCTGCTGGAAGTGGCTCGGTCACCGCAGCCCTCAAAAGCCCAGAGGAGGAAGAGGAGGAGGAGGAGCACCAGAAGCAGAAGCAGAAGCAGAAGCAGGAGCAGGAGCAGGAGCAGGGCGGAGCAGGGCAGAGCAGAGCAGAGCAGAGCAGAGAAACTGCTATTTTCTCTGCCGGCAGGAGGAAGAAGCAGAAGGATGCCCGGAGGGGCTTGCTGCATGGACGGAAAAGGGGGTGTGCTGGAAGAAGTAGGCTCAGTGGTGAAGATGGGAAAGAGAGGAAGACCACAAACAGAGCCTGGAGAGACAAGTACTAAACACAGCGAAGGCAGCCGTACCTCCCACTGCATCTGGGCAGGGCAGCGAGGCGAGGCATGCAGAGGGCAGCCACTTCCAGGGAAATGCCAGGGCTCTGCCTTGGCAGTTTGAAGTCAAATACTTGTTTTAGGCTTTCTTGCTTTAATGCTGTAGCTGCCCAGAGCCACGGGTTGCCCCAGACTCCGGCCTATCCTGTTTCCTCAGAACAAGCTCCCAAAGCTTTTCTTTGGATGGTGCTTATGGAGAAAAGTGATGGTGCTAATGGCGCTGATGATAAAACATACTAGTTTTAAACCATTAATCCCAAATCATTCAGTGACCTTCACGTTTGCATGACTGCGCACTATGCTCATGTAGTATCATACTTATTGCAAATGTTACCTTGATGTTGCCTGAACATTTTGCTTCCCATAATAACTCTGTGAACCACAGCCAGAGAGAATTGCGCCTCCGGCTCAGCAGCAAACACAGCACGCACCCCTGGCCTGCAAAATCACTCCTTTCCAACCTGATCCTTGGCAGAACCCCTGGTTACACGTGCTGAGCAGTTAGATCAGTGCTGCTCAAGCTGTTCCTTCACTTCTGAGCAGGTCCTCATTTGATGTCAATTCATAAAACTCCACAAATAAAGCCTATTCGCACCCGGAGCCCGTCCCCCTGCATTAAAGCATTAGATTATTGTTTATTAGGCAGAATGCATATTATGTGCATGTGTGTATGGTTTTTCATTTCAGATTATGAAGAAAAAAAAAAGAAGGAAAAGTAAGAATCCAAGAGTGCCCACAAGCCATGAAGAGCTTGGATTGAACAACAAACGCGGGGACAAGGTGAGGTGGCATGATTCACTGAGAGGGGTGAGCCCTGGGTTTTCTCCTGGGTGTTGCATGATCGGAGGTAAGTCACTTGCCACGTGCATGTGGACTTCCCACCTGGGGTGTGACTCCTTCCAGTTCCCTTTGGGAACAGAGCCCTCTGTGGTCAGCACTGACACCCCACCTACTACTCTGGGGTCCCGACGCTGGGAACACGGGGGATTTCTAATGTAATATAAATCATCAGAGGAAAGAGGGGATTTAAAAACAATTTCTTTTGTGGGTGGTACTTCAAAATACTTTACAAGTCATATCACGAGGATTTTTAAAAACCTTTCTTTATGAGTTACTTTCTTTTCCAGCATAGTATCCTTGGAAATGACCCACTGGTTAAAAAGAAGACAATAATAAATCCCTGCGAAAAACAGCCATTTGAATTGCCATGCGCGTCATTACTTTCAAAAGCCATAGCAGCCTGCACTGTGTTTGGGTGGCACTGTGGAGAAGACAGAACAGTTGGAACAGAGGACTGGCAGCAATGAGATTACACAAAGATAGCACTGAACGTCATCCAGGCTGCTGGTAAGTACATTTGTCCATGTACCAGGCTCAAATAAAGAGCTTGCAACGTGAATTCAGGCCTGCACAAGGTCATGATGCTACACATCAACGTGGTCAAGCAAGACACAGCCACACCGTAAGAGTGAAATAGTGGGAAGAAAAAGCCACAGAGTAAATAACTCACCTAAACAACGCACCCAGAAGCTCAGTGGCATAAGTTCAGGCAACTGCCTGTGTCTTTACCCCGTTACGCACTAGATGATGTGACTGCTATTTTCATATAGGTATTTGCACCCCAGCTGTGCTGGCAGGTTTTGTTTTTCCAGGTGCCAGGCAGCACTCAGGAGCTTACGTTGTTAGACTAAGCAGACTTGAGGCTTGCTGCCGTGTCACGCTCGTCAGACCAAACACGTAATTTTCGAAATGCCTGTGAGAGGTGACCTAGAGCGTTTGGCGTGTCCTCAGGGAAGGATCAGCCATGGGAACTCACATCAGCTTTTTTAAACAATTACTGGAGGAGCTCGCAGGGATATTATTCACAGGCTGGTAGAGGGGCCTGCCATGTGGGAGCTCACTCTTTCCTCCTGGCATAATGAACTTGGGGAGCTGGGCAACAACTGGGAGGAGTGAAAAAGTACTTGAGATGCTTGGAAACATCTGCCTGTCCTCAGCTTACCTACCCTCAGCTTTGTAGAGATGTGGGAGGGATGGGTCCACGTGCCAGGAGGAGCGGGAGCGCTGCTGTGGGTTTTGAAGGCAATTTCCAAGCTGCCCTCATACTTCTGTGCATGGTCCTGCCATTTTATTAAATTCTTCTGAAGTTCCTCCTGACCTAAGCTAAGTACTTTTCTATTGACATCAACTTTTGCCACTTCACTACTCACCCCCAGGTTATTAATAAAGCATTAAACAATATTGGTCTGAGTCCTGCTCTCTAGGGCACCTCATTATTAATCTCTTTCCCTGCTAGAATTGGCCATTTATTCCATACCCATTTATAACCAGATTTTAATCCATGACAGGACTTTACCTCTCACTTTGTGGTTACCAAGTTTCCTTAACAGTTTCTTGTATGGGTGTTTATCAAAAGGCTTTTGAATGTCCAAATAAATTATATCCTCTGGTTGTTCTTTACCCACTATTTTATTAACTCTTAAAAGTGTAAAAGGTCTGACTGGCAAGATTTATTCTTATAGCGGCTATGTTACTTTTTTCTTTCTCTTGAGACTTGATATTTCCCTGCAGATTGTAAAATATTTAGAGCAGTGACCCTCTGAGTCTTGTGGCTTGAAGCAGCACCAGATATGTTGTCAATGTTTAATTAAAACCAAAAGCAAATGTAATATACTGCTGACTTTCTCAACTACTTCCTTGTAATGACATTAAGCTAATAATGCAAAATTTCCATGAGCTTGCTTGTCTGTGTAAATATTTACAGGGTCTTTATCGCTGCAGTACCAGATTTCCACATGCATTAATGGAGTTATCCTTGTAACAGCTCTCTGATACAGGGAAGCTTTAATCCCAACTGCCTGAAGAATCAGGGCACACTGACATCTGGCACATAAAAACCCAAACTGCTGTGCTTTGAGAATACAGGTTAGGAGATAAAACATCTTCTCCCACTTACAGATGCTGTATTCACAAAAAATACAAGAATCATCACAATTCACAAATGTAATCAAAAAGCACTGTGCCCCAGTGTCTCTTCCCAAGCTCTTTAAACCCCAAAGTTCATTCTTCCCTTTGGAAAAATGCAGAGCACCGCAGGTAGAGTCCAAGCTTTTCCTTTTTTTGCAGACCGTCTGTGCTTGCAGGTTTTTGCTGGCTCTGCTAGTGACCATTTATTTTGGACTCACACCACACATCCAGTGTTTCATTATGCATTTTTGCTCCAGCCAGAACTAATACAATTGGCTGCATCTCAGCTTGCTTCAAATATACGAGGGAGTGGGTTTCCTGAGAGAAAAGGAAGAAACAACATCAAAAAAAGAGATCTTGTTTAAAGTAAAAAGCACTACAAAGATTTTGCCATGGAAGAAAACTTAAAAAAGGCTACGAAATATATGCGTCCAAGGGCCCACCACTGGTCCCACATCTCTGAGGAAAGAGAGGCTTTCCACCCTGCCCTGAAAGCTGACAAGACCTTGGCAAAGCAGGGAATGACGGAGAGGTTGGACATGGAGGAGCCCTCAGCGCAAAGGCATGCAGGACATGGACTTGCATTTTCAAGGGACTTCTGGCCTCGCGGCTGAGGCTGGGCTTTCCAAGAAAAGCTCTCCTTCCACATAAGCAGCCAAAACAGGTGGCCAGGAATTCAACAGGTTATGAAGTCCTCTCAAAAGCAAATTAACTCTTAAGTGTCAAAGGGGAGTGATGTGAGCGCAGAACACTTCTGGAAGAACAAACCTCCCCAGCAGAAGCTCTGAAGGATACCAACTCAACATTTTTCCCGTTGTGGTTTTTAAGTGAGATTGTGAAGCTACGCGCACTTGAAAATGCGGGACTTCTTTCTTGGGGCCTGGAGTCAAAATCCCTTGAGACCAACAGTGGGGCTCACCTGAAGATGCCTGCTTGTAGGTGTAAAACCAGGGATAGCCGAGCTTAGCCTGGCACATTTCATTGACTCCACAGACCAGCGATGCCCACGCGGCTGGGCTGGGAGCACAGAGGGGGACAGGAGCATGGGCACTGGCAGTTGCTCCTGGCCGGGTCTGGATGCAGACTCAACCAAACCTCCCTTTCCCGTCACCCATTCCTGAAAGGCAAGCTTTGCCTCCAGGACGGCCACGGCTCCTGCAGCAACAAAACTGTTTCCCCAGGGAGCAGTCAATATATTGCCACGATCTTAATCTTATTTAGCGTGGTAGCATGGTTTTAATTTGTCCGTGTTTGATCCCTCAGCTTTAGGAATACTGATAGAAATAGGGACTGTGAAGATCAAATAAAGAGCAGCCTGTTGCATATGAAAAAATACCCTTCAGTCCGCCCTCTCTCCGCGGTGATTCAGCTTTTCCAACGGCGCTGCCGAGATAAAAGGCTCGCATGTGAGCAGAACCGCTAGCAAGGTCTGTAATGCTTTCAGCGCACCGTCTTGCGAAAGAGCCTTGGCTGCGGGAGCAGATACCGTCTGCTCCTAAATCTCCTTCGGCGGCGGGGAGGCCGGCGGTGCGGGGGATGCAGAAAAAGGCTTCTGCTGCGTTTCCACGCCGGCACGGGCTGTTTCTTCGCCCCAGCTCGCCGTTGGCTTTAGTCGGTCGCTCTGTTTTTGCCCCCGTGTCGGCTTTCCCGGCAGCGCGGTTTAGGGCGGCGGGCGGCCCCTCCTCGCCCAGCCGGGCCGCCCGCCTCGCCCCGGCACCGCCGCTCTAATCAGTGGCAGGCCCCGGGCGCGGGGTAATTAGAAACATGGAAGGGGCTTTCTGTCTTTTGAAATCTGCCTCTCAACATCAAAGTGCTCCGCGCAAGTCGTCCTCCAGAGGTCGGCTCCCATATCTAAATGAGTGATGTATTTCATGCTATCTGTCGGGAGGGACATAATGAAGAAAACCGGCTTTGAGATGGGGCGTGATGTGAAAAACAGGTGGCCCGCTTTAACGGGTTGCGGAGCATCTGTTTTGCAGTCCGGTTGTGTTCCCGTAAACCGCGCGACCGCGGCGGGCCGGCGGCGGGCGCGCAACCTCCGCGGGCGCGCAGCCTCCGCGGCGCCAGGCGCTGCCCGGCGCCTTCCTGGGGAGGGGCGAAGGGGAAGGCAGAAGGGCGGCTCTTCCCCCCGGCCCCTCGGGCTGCTCTCCTTAAATCACTGCCTCCTCACGGCGAGAAGTGAAGCCTGCCCCGTCCCCCCCGCCGCCGCAGACCCTCTCCTCGTCCAGCAAGAAGCGCGGGCACTGCCTCCACCTCGCGGAGATGTACCCCCCCCCCCAAGCTTGCAGGGGTGCAGGTGCCACGCGAGGTACCCGGCAAAGCAAGCTTCCCCCTCTCTCCGCGCCGCTCCCCCGGGGCTGCCTGCACCCCCCGGGGCACGCTCCGCTTTCGTGGCGGGCACGGCGCCTCGGAGGAGCCGGCTCCCCCCCCTCCGAGAGGTTGTTGGCCTCGGGTCGCCCCCGGGTCGGCCCGTAAGAAATATTCCGCTGAGATCACACCGCTTGCCGGTAACGCTTCCAGGGCCTCCTCCTTTCTCGGCTTGCACAACCGCCCCGACTTTACTCGGACTCTATCCGTGCAGGAACAGGCGGCGTTGGCTAGCATCGCCCAGGCCATAAATCCAGCCGAGCGTGCGCGATTCAAGTGCTCTCGGGCAAATCGCCGTGATTTCCCCGGGGACGCGCAGGACGGCGGGCTGCGCGCCTGCTGCGCTTGGCTCGGGGAGCGCGGGCTGGCGAAGCCCTCGGCGGCGACTTGGCCTGCAACGTGCGATCTGAGATGACCGGCTGCAAAGTACTGCACCTCGGGAGGCCTCTGCCCTACCGCGGGGGGGAAGGAGGGGCTGCGCACCGGCGGAGGTCGGTCCGTTCAGCTCTCCCAAACCTACGGCGGGAAGGCAACCCGAGCCTGCCGCCGCCTGCGGGGGTGGTGGTGGGGGGATCCCACTCAAAACAGGGAGGCCTGCAGGTGTCCCGACATCTTTGGAAACGCATTTCATATCGTTGCGAACCCGCTTACTTTGCAAAAATTTACCCCGGCCTGCAACCCGTCCTCCTCTACACCCGTGAAATCCCACTGAGCGCAGCAGGCACAGGGGCTGGCTCGGGAAAGCTGCAGCGAAGCCCGGCGTGGCTGAAAGGTAAAAAACCCGCTGCTCCCGCTGGATAACAACAGAGACGATTAGGTGAAAAAAAAGCTAACCAAAGCCCTAACAGCCCCTCCCCCCAGAAAAACCCTCGTGGGATACGGCAAGCATAACCCGCCGGCTCTTCCACACCCGCAGCGTGCTTCTCCCCCCCGCGGGGACCCCCGCACCGCGGGGAGGGCAGGTGGCACCGCCCCGGCGGGCGGAGCGAGTAGGGCGGGGGCCGGCCGGCACGCCGCCACCGGGAGCCCGCTGCCCCGCCCGGGAGCCGCTGCCCCGCCGGGCACGGCCCTCCCCCGCCCCTCCGGGTTATTTTTATTTTAATTGGCGATCGCGCGCCCCCCACCCCGTTATTCATGCGCGGTGGTTAGTGCCGGGCTCCGGGAGTCCCGCGGGGAAGGGGCGCCCGGTCCGGCGTGCTGCGGGAGGGCCGCTGCCCGCGCCTCCGCCCGCCCCGGGTGCGGGGTCACGGGCGGGCCGTGCCGCCGGTGCCTGCGGAGGGCTCTCGGGAGGCAGCGACAGAAAGAGGAGGCTGCTGGGAGAGCCGGTCGATCTCCCACATCCCCTCCAGAGGCTGCCTCCGCCCGCCTCCTCCCGGTCTCGCCGCTGCCTGCGCTCCCCGAGCGCTTCCCGGCGGGTCCGGGCGCCGGCAGGGGCCGGGGGCCGAGCCGCCGGCGGCTCCGCTCTCTGTCGGCGCTGGAGGAAACGCTGGCGATCACAGCACGCTGGCTCCTGGGAGCCGTCGCCAATTTCTTTTTCATTTTTTTTCTCTCTTTTTTTCTTTTCTTTTTTCTCTCTTTTTTCTTTTCTTTTTTCTCTCTTTTTTCTTTTCTTTTTCTCTTTTTTCCTTTTCTCTCTCTCTCTTTTTTTTTTTCCTTTTCCCTTTGGTACGACCGATGTGTATTACCTAAATGGCTCGTCCCTTTCCCTTATTGGAAATGATTTCCCGCTTCCATTGTGGTGAACTTTGCCTCGCCTGACTCTTTACGGCTTTTCTCTTGTTGATGGTCTTTCCTTTGTGGAAGTTTCGCGGGCTGATTGTATTTGTTAATTAGTTGCTAACAGCATCGTAATGTGGGCTTGATGGATAACCATGTCATTAGCACTCACCCCTGCAATTCACATTTCCAACAGGGCAGGGGCTACCCCATGCCGAGACCGTGATTTGTGGCTGGAGGCTCGTGTGGGTGACAGGCACCCCGAGCCCCTCTCGCCGCTCCCCTGCCCCCCCCCCTCCGCGCCCGCCTTGTGCTGTGGCTGGAGGGGGAGCGACCGAGACCCCGACGATGCGGCTCTCACCCCGGATCGTGAACCCGCAGCTCTTGGCTGCAGCCGCCTCGTTTCGCTTTATTTTGGAGGCGAGAAAAGAGGTGGGGAAAGGGCATCGGACCCCCCGCCTTTGTGCGGCTCTGTGGGTACGCGGGCGCTTGTGTCCCTCGCGTGCGTCCCCCCCCCCCCGCGCCCCGCGGCTGCCGGGGACGAGGGCATCCCGCGCAAACCGCCGCCGGAGCGGACACGCGTGGGGAGGACCACCGCCGCGCAGCTCCCGCCTGGCCCGGCGGCAGCGCCCGCGGCCCGCCCCGCCCGGCAGCCCCCGGCGGCGGCGGCGGCGGCGGCGGCACCCCCAGCGCCGGGGCCGCGGCGCCCGTCGGGGGGTGGGCCCGCCCGCCGCGCCCCGCCCCGCGCCTTCCCCGCCGGGGGGCTCTGCCGAGCCTGGGAGATGTAGTCCCGGCTCCCGGCCTCGCCGGCGGGGCTTCCGCGGGGAACTACGTTTCCCAGGGCCCCCTGCTGCTCGGCCGGGCCGCGGGAAGGGCCGGGCTGTCAATCAGTGCGCGTCGGCGGGGGTAGCGACCCGGGGATCCCCCCCGCCCCCCCGCCCTCCTCCGCGTCCCGCTAATAATAAGTGCTTCAGAGGCTTAAAAGCAGGGAGGCAAGTGTCATGCGGGCGCGCCGTAAGGGGCTGAGCTCCGGCTGAGCGCCCGGGTCCGCTCTGCCACCGGCACAGCCCGGAGGAAAAAAAAAAGGGGGGGGGGAGAAAAAGAAAAAAAAAAAAAAAAAAGCCTCGGAGCTGGTTCCCGGGGAAGGGGCAGAGGAGAGAAGCCCGAAAGGCTGGACAAGCCGGCAGCGAAGTGGCGATGAGGCGCAGGAAGACGGCGGTGGCGGCGGGCTGCTGCCTCGCCTTCCTCCTGGGCACCCTGCTCAACGTCCTCTTCGTCCCCGGCTCCGAGCACCCGCCGCCCCGCGACGGGGCGCCCCCCTCCCCGCCCGGCGCCCCCCTCTACCCGCCGCAGGAGGAGGGCGGCGGCGGCGGCGGCCGGGCCGCCCTGGCGCGGCAGATCCGCGAGCGCTACGAGGAGGTGCTGCGCTACCGGCAGCACCGGGCGGCGGCGGCGGCAGCGGCGGCGGCGGGGCGGCGGCCGCTGCGGCCGCGGGAGCGGCGCCTGATGGACCTGGCGCCGCCGCGCACCTCGGCCGAGCAGCCGGGACCGCGGGGCCGAGCGGCGGCGGGGCCGCGGGCCGGCGCCTCGGCCGAGCTCTCGCTGGAGCCGCCGCTGCTGGGCTGCCGCGACATCCGCAATGTCAGCGGCGTGCAGTACTTGGGCTCGGGGTACACCAAGGCGGTCTACAAGGCGGTCCTCAACCGCACGCTGGCCGTGGCGCTGAAGGCGGTGGATTTCGGCGGGCACGACATCGCCCACTGCGTGCGGCAGTTCTCCGCCCTGGGGGACTGCTACCGCCTGGCCGCCTACAAGATCGTCAAGGAGATGATCCTGCTGCAGCGGCTGCGCCACGCCAACGTCCTGCAGGTACGCGGGTCCCGCGCGGGCGGCCGCGGAGCCCCGCCGAGGCGGGCGGGTCGCGCCGGGTTTCCGCCGTCTTCTTGGCCCCGCCGCGGGCAACGCGTCCGTGCTACCGCCGCCGGCCGGGGCGTGAGCGGGGAGCGGGCCGGGCGCCGTGCCGCGAAGCCCCCGAGAGTTCGCCGCCTCCGCGGGGAGCCGCGGCCCCGTCGAGAGGCGCGGTGGGGGCCGGCGGTTGCCGAGGCAGAGGAGGGCCCTGCGGTTGCCGAGGCAGAGGGCCCTGCGGGCGCGGCGGCTCCTCGCCTGCCCTCCCCGTCGCGGGTCGGGGGGACGGCAGGAGGCGCGTCGGTGGGCGCTTTCCGCCGGCAGCCCCGCACCACCAGCAGTGCTCACCCCCCGCCGACAAGCCGTTCGCCCCGGCGGGGCAAGGTGCGGGACGCGGGGCATCGCCCCTGCCGCCTGGAGCGGGGCTAACCTGGCCGGCATCCGCCCGCCACGGCCGGCCTTGCGGCTTGCTTTCCGATCGCTCTTCCTCGCCCGCGGAGTTAATACCCAGGTGAGGAAGGGCGCGAGGGCGAGAGCTGAGGAAGGACTCGGCGATTCAAAAGCACTCCCCACACTAGTGGGAAATAAAGGCCGTCTAGAATGCAAGCGCCGCTTGCTGCGGCACCCCTGGAGAGCAGGAGGCAGAGGGGGGCACCCCGGCCGCGGCGGCTCCCGGCGGGCGCTGCCCCTTCCGCGGCGCCGCGCCGGGTACGCGCAGCCCCGGCACGGGGAGCAGCCCACGGGGTAACAACTGGGAGAGGCCGAGTGTTAGTCCTGTTAGTCAGTGCGCCGACACCGCGGCACTTGCCAGAAGGGCTGCATAGTAGGACTGTTACACATCAGCATGAATCTCAACGGGTCCATTTGGATGTAAATGCTGGTATGGAAATTCCTATTGCGTTTCGCGTAGCGTGAGCGTTGCAGTAGAATAAAAAATGAACGTTAGACCAGACGGTCTCACAGTAGGTGTTTTTTGAACTGAATCGAGTAAAGGAGTTTTGTGTTTCTTCTTCAGCAGCAGCAGCAGGAGTACCAGCTCCCCCACGAGAACTTCAGATCCCAGCGATCAAAGCTCTCGAGTTTCATATACTGTTCAAAGAAAGGGTGGTCATGGTTTATCCACAAGAAAATAGATATTAACCAACCTTCCTTCCTTCCTTCCTATTTCCATATTCTTTCCTCTGTGGTGCCAGGTCTAACTATAATACATGGGGAGAACAACATCTGGCAAACTACAAAAAGCTGTGCTCCTAGTAAGGATGTTAGTTGCTCCTCTGTTGCTGTGATGAATTCTTCTTGGGAAACCCGTGCTTGGGTGCAGCCATCGTTACTGATTGAGTTGACAGCAGGAAATACACCCTACAGTTGTAAACGCTATGGGGATTTTTTCTTCCCCCAAGACTGTTTTTCTTGCTCAGTGGAAGCGAGTTGGCCAGGTTGAGCTTGAAGCGTGTGTTTTTAAAGTCGCGGATCATTTTAGTAGGCGCTAGTGGCTCTTCCCCGTGTTACTCGTGTGTAGTTTTCTGCTCTGGAAAGGTTCATTTGCCGTTGATTTGGATCAATCCTCTCACAAAATGGAAGGGGGCTGCGTTGTCCGTGAAGGGTCCCGGGCAGCAGCAGCCGCCGCCCCCGCGGTGTTTCCGCGTGTGCGGGCAGGGGGGACCCCCGGCAGCGGGCTGGCAGCTGCCGGCAGCCCCGCTCCCTCTGCAGCGGAGCTCGGGGGACCCGCAGTCATTCGCTCCTCCGTTTCCTGAGGTCGGGTGGGCTCTGGAGGGGGAAGCGAAGGCGAGATGTGGGGTGTCCCTCGGCGCGGAGGGCCGGGGCTGGAGCTGCCGGAGGACGAGCAGGCGCTTCCACGAGCGCCGGGAGGAGAAACACGCCCAGCCTCCGTGCTGGGAAAATGCTCTCATGGGCAAAAATCCCGCGTGTTAATTAGGGCTTCATATTTACATGCCACCCAATTTAAAAATAGATTGCACTTAAATCAGAAACATGTTTTCGGTTTCGTTCCGATTTTGTCATCGCCTCTTCCTTTGTCTGCCCTCCGGCTCCATCAGCCCCTGACGGAGCTGCCTGGCTGGGATCAGAAGAGCCCTGAGCCCCCGTACGTCGCCCACAGTTTGTTTAACGTTTTTCATTCTAGAGAGGCACGGGCCGAGGTTCCTGCGGCGTGAGCGAGGGCTAAACCTTTGATAAGACATTACCTTGAAGGGAGACTATAAAAATCGCCCTGACAGGCTTTATCTAGGCACAGTCGGGGCAGCTGTGTGGGCCAGGAATAGGTCTCTGGTGGCACGCCGGAGTCGTAAAACCGGTGCAGAAAACGGGCACCAGCGAGCAACGGGAAATTTATTAATTACGTCCCTGTTAACATCTCAAAGGGGACAGGATCTAGCGACGTCAGGACTGCTTTTTAGCTTGTTTTCAGCGGCAGCCGGCCCAGGGCTTAGAAATCACTGTCCAGGGTTTGCTGCCGAGGCGGAGGAAATCGGTTCAAAAGCCAGCATCTCCTCCCCTCTTCTGGCTTTTGACAGGCGCTTCAGCTTTCATTGGAGCAGTAGGACCCACGCTGCCTACAGATGCCGAAGGCGCGACACATCTGCTGGGCCAGCCAAGGCCGGGAGCTTTTCTGCCTTTGCTCCTTACCTCTTTTTTGCTCCTCACCCCCCCGCCCCGGCGGCTCCCGGCATACCCAAATACGAGCCGGCTGCTATAAATAGCTCGACGGACGTGCCACCCTCCTGCGCTGCGGGCGGGCAGGGCTGGCGGGCAGCCTGCAGCAGCCCCGGCTCGGGGCAGCGCGGGGGGAGCCGGGAGGGCTTGGGGCACGGAGGCGGCCGATGCTTTTCCCTCCCGGCCTCTGCGGGAGCCGGCACCCGCCCCCGCTGCCACCTGCGAGCGCCGTCCCGGCCGGAGCCGGCGGGATCCCCGCAGCTCCCCGCCCCGCCCGGGGCTGGAGACGAACCGGGGCTGCTTGGGGCCGGCCGGAGGTCTTCCCCCGCCTCCCCACGCCGTGGGCTGGGGGGAGCAGAAGCGGGGGAAGCGGCCCCGGCACCCGGGGAGCCATCCACGCACGCCGTAGGGCCGCCGCGGGCAGGGGAGCGGCGCGGCGGCGGCGGCGGCCGCCCTCCCCCGGGCTGCCTTGTCCTCCCCCGGGCTGCCTTGTCCTCCCCCGGGCTGCCTTGTCCTCCCCCGCGCCCCGCCGCTCCCGAGCATCCCCGGCCCCGGTCAGGGGCTATTCGGGGTGAATGCGTTCGTGAGTTTCTTCTGCTGGAAATGAAGTTTCGGGTAGGTTCAGTCCTAGGAAAGGGGGTTTTCCTGTAAATCTCTGGCAGCTGACAGCCTGAAGTGTAGTTTGTAAGATAACAGGCTTGTTCTTTACTGTCTCAGCAGTTCCCATTCTGGCCTGTCTCTTGTCAAAATCAGCTTTTTTTTTTTTTTTCTTCTTCCCCGCCATCCTTTTAAAAGGCTTGGTTATTGTACAATGTATGATAGAGGGGAAAAGAGCTCTTTCCAGAAAGTACCCCTGCCTTCAGACAACATGTTGACATGTCCACCGTGCCCTCCGCCTGGGGAAGGAGCCAGATGCGTCAGCTCCGGCAGATCTGGCAAATCAAGTCTATCAAAAGAAACGAGGAAAACCGTCAAGAGAGAGAGAGGTTTCGCGTTAGCCAACGCCGAGGCGAAGGCAGCTTGCCTTCCTATTTTTTATTTACGTGCTCTGCCCATCACTAAAAGCGCCTGTATGCTGCCCAAGTGCCATCGCCCCCCTGGCCCCTGCAGTCTGGGGCAGCCCCCGGCCCGCTGCCGCTTGCTGGGGCTGCCCGAGGCTCCCTGGCGAGGCAGCCGCTGGGAAGGGCAGGTGCAGGCTGCACTGAAAATATATTTGCTTTGGAGTGGGGAGGAGAGGGGTAGTTCATTAAAGTTGATTTTATAATGAAGGGCACTGGGGAAGAGGGGGAACTGGGTCAGTGATTTATTGTAACAGAGGATTTAGCGGCCCGCTAATTGCTTTGCAGTCGCTCTGTGTCAAATGCGGTGCCTGATCTCTTCCTTTCCCTCCGTGCTGCGGTTTCTTTTCTTGCAAAGTTCAAATGCTGCTGTCTGAATCCTGGCTTTCTGTGCGTTTTAGTGGGGAAGATGATTTAGTGTGCTTTAATTCCTCCCTGCCCGTATTTGAGGAAGAAAAGAAAATCAAACCATTTGCAGTTAATTTCAAACAATGAGCGCGATTGTAAAGACACAAAGGCAATGTTTGATTTACTGTAATAATGTAATTATAGCCCTGGAGTATCAGAATTAGGGGTGTTGCCATTCATGGGCATAAGTGGCTCTTTGGAGGAATTCTTTTCTTTCTTTGCCTTACTGAAGCTGAAGAGAAGGGAGGGAAGGTTTGAAACTGCAGACGGTTGGAAGAGTGCAAGCTTATTTCTGTGACAGCTATTTATCAGCACTGGTAGTGTGAGTTCACAATGATTCATTTAAGAAGAAGCTACCGCTTTCTTAAAAACAAACACAAAAGCTCAAGGAAAACGGTTGGCTTTGTCTGAAGCCAATGGAAGACACCAGCTGCTGACAGAACCAGTGGTTTGCTGACTGCCCAGACAAGGCGTTTCATGTGGCTTATTTAGCTTTAGCGTAAAGTTAAGACACGCAGACGAAATACTGGGATGGCATCCACACTAAAAAAGTCACCATCCAAGTTATGATGTGAAAGCAGTTTCTATATGAATTGGTTCCGTTAGGACTAGCACATTTTATTATTAATTTGTTTTAAATGGTCAGGATTACAGTGAGAATATTTATCACTTAGAAAATTCACTGAATAAAATAGTACTGAAAATAATACATCATTTGGTGTCGACAAGTTCGGTAGACTTAAGATGTGCTAGCCGGTCATGATATTTTTAAATACCTATTTTTAGATAAGATTTTCTTTTCTTTACATGTGATAATTAACAGACATTTTACCCTGATGGTTTCCCTATACATATGCATAGCCAGCAGGATAGGGCAGTTTTCATTTTAATGTGAGAATTAAAATAGTAATGCTTTGTATACAGTTTGCGTATTCCAAGTGGAAGTAGACAGTCTTTCCAAGTCTGAAGAAAGCCAATATACAATTAATTTCCAGTGCAAATACATTTGCGTAGGGAGTGCACGGACTGTTGAAGGTCTGGTCCTTCCCCATCCTGCTTGCATGAATCCACAGTTGTTTTCACAGAAAGGAGGGGGGAAGGGGAGATCAAGCCGTGGTGGAAACAGCTACTCAGGGACCTCTTCCCTGTTGCCAGTGGGTGGGCATTGAATCCCCTTTGTGGTGGGAATGGTGCAGGATTCCCAGCAACAAGCCTTGATCTGCAGTTGGCTAGAGTTTGACCATGACAACTTTGGGAACTGCTGGCCTGAGAAGAGTGCTGTGGTTGCTGATACCAGGTGGTGGGTGACTATGTGGAGAATTTGTCATTCTGAATTTTGGATGGGGCAGCAGAGGTTCACAGCTCTTGGGAGCAAACTTTTCAAAACCAAGCACCTAATGAGAATTAACCTTCCAGGCTGGGGCTGGGGCTGGCTGGGGTCTGACTACGTGCTCCACATGCAGTCATCGGTAGGGGATTGCTGCAAGTAGGAGAGTCCTTTTAGACCGGGATTTTTTTGTAAAGCTTTTCTGAAGTAGCTCATTTGAGCTGCTCTTGGGACAGGTTGTCTAAAGATGAATGAGGCCACCACACACGGTGCAAGACCAGGCTGACACCATCTGTTTAACAGGCATTAGGATCAGAGGAACTTCAGCAGTGGCAGATGAGCCTGCCAAATCCTGTTGAGGTAGCAGGAGAGGTTTGCACCGCTTGCTGGGCACCTCCTTCCTCTGGAAAAGCTGCCACCACCACTGCCCAGCGAGCAGAGATGAAGCTGCGCCTTTGTCCCGGACTCTCCACTGCTTGACATTCCTGTAGACACACCTTGCAGGAGATGAGGTGTCGGAGTCACTGGGGCATCCTTCAAAGTTGTTAGTGGTGGTCGATATAGGGTGTCAGCACTGGACACTGACGTGGGTGGAGAGAAAAAAGCAGGCAGTGCCACCTACTGATGGCTCAGTGGAGACAGCTCGCTGCTGCTAACAGATGTCCCCACAGCCCCAAGGAGCTTGGGGTGGAGTGGAGAAGGGCAGAGAGAGCAGACGGATGCGGTTTGGCGAGGAAAGAAGAATTACACAAAGTGCTTCTTTATTGCGAGACTGCTTCCCAAAAGGCCCAGATGTTATCCTGCACTTTTAAGAGTGAAGAAAGGATCTGTTAACAAGAACTCCAGAGCTGCTGGAAGCGCAGAGCTGGTACAATTGCAAACCAACTCTAACTGTTCGTGTTACTGGAAGGGAAGCTGTATGTCTTGGTGCTGAAGTCACCAAATAATGTTTTTTTTCCCATTGAATTGCATGGGATGGCAGAGTCAGTTCAACTTGCAAAGCTGTTGGCAGGAGCAGCTTTCCATAAGGCACGTGCCATCACGCAAGTTAAAAGGGTTACATCGTCCATCCTTTTGAAAGCAGCATTCATAAAACTAATCCCAATCATTTGTTGAATGATTTCTATGATTGCTTCTCAGTTTTATGTGCCATGTAAATCGTTCCAGAAGACTCTGGTTTGAATTTCTGCCTCCTTTATGGGAGCTGACGACTTGCAACCTCATCCAGTTTCCTTCAGGGGAGCCCAGCACTGTTTCTTCTGTGCGGCGGCTTGGGGAGATCACCAGTCACCATGGGATGCTGTGGGTATGATCAAGTTCTCTCTTGCTGCTTGCCTTTTTTCATGGGAGCCACAATGAGTGAACAAGGCCGCTCCGCCACATCCATATCCTGGCCTGGAAATTAGTTATGACCAGGGCAGAATTGCAACGTGGTTTTTAGAGCTTCTCCTTTCACTCCCCACCCCATCCAAGCGTGGGGTAGCTAGGTAAACCTCTTCTCCCTGGTATCCATTGATAGGGTGCGTGGGAATGGTTCAAAGCTGCACCGGGGGGGTTCACACTTGACTTTAGGAAGCATTTCTTTACCAGCGTGGTGGTCAAACACTGGAACAGGCTTCCTAGAGGGCTGGTCAGTGCCCCAAGCCCATCAGTGTTTAAGAGGCATTTGGACAATGCCCTTAATAACATGCTTTAACTTCTGGTCAGCCCTGAAGCGGTCAGGAAGTTGTACTAGATGATTGTTGTAGATCCCTTCCAACTGAAATATTCTCTTCTATCCTTGCAACGGATCATTGTGGCCCTTTTGTACATGCTCTCTCTTCCAGTTGCAGCCATATTTTGGGAAGGGCAGGTAGGGCTGTGGTGGTTGGCCAAGGAGGCAGGAGATGACCCGTGGGAGAGCACTCCAGGGCTGGCAGAGCTCTGATCCTCCGGCCCTCTGCTCGCCGCACGGACACAGAGAGCGTTGGTGGACTTGGGCGTGAGCTGGGGCCATACTTGGAAGTCTTGCAGTCCTGATTTATTAAGTGTCTGTGTCAGATATACAGGCTGGGGTTTTTGGAGGTCTCTTTCATGGATTTTTGCACCAACACGGTCATCTGATGGTTCAGGTAGATGCCTTGTGGCATCTAACTCTGATTGCAACTTTTCATGTCTGTGATGGCCATGAAAAAACTTGACAAGAACTAGTTCTCACAGGCACCGTGCTAATAGTAATATTGTCTCTAGACTAATTTTAAAGGAGTTGTTATTTTTTGTCACACTCAGCTGAACCACTCAGTTTAGGTAGCAGACACCAAACATGGGTATTTTATATTGTTCTAGGCCAAATTTGGAACAATATGATTTGGAAAATGTTACTTCTTTCTTGGACTATGTAGCTGCAGATAGACTCCAAACTTATTTTAAAGCTCACTATGATGAAGTACACAGTGATATGACTCAGATACCTTAGAAAGAAGAATTATACAGACATGTCTAATGAATCTAAGTCAAGCTTTTCTGGACATGGAATGCACAGAGGTTATTTGATAGTTTTCTAGTCCAAAATCATGTCATAACGAAGGGTTAAACTTTAGGTGCAGTGGAACTGAATGCAGTGGCTGTGGATGGAGGTCAGGGGAGCTTCTGCTCTGGCTATTTGCAAGATAATGAACTCCCCCTCCAGTGATATCAGCCCGTTTCCATTGAACTCATGGTTGTATGAGCTGATCTATTTGTCTTCACTGGAAGGCTTTACAAGAGTAGGCTACTTGTGTGACTAAATATTTGCAGGGTTGGGCCTTGAGCTTGTGCAGTGCAATGCAAATTCAAAGCACTGTGAATGTTTTTAGAAGAATTTTCCACTTCAGAGTATAAGGAAAGCAGGGAGAGTAAAAGGGAGTTAACATTACTAAATCATAAGATTATAGCCAGCATAATATGTGTCAGAACAGCAGGTATATATGGGTATGTATACACACACATGCATATAAAATATATGGAGATATCTGTGGATCTCTGTGGGTGTACCGACAGAGGTGGTTAGACATACATACGCGTGTGTTTCTAAATAATACATTCCAATTTTTCTATTAATGAACTTCCATGTTTAGTAACAGTGCCAGGTACGAGATTCTGGTACCTTCTAGCTCTGCCGGAGTTTAATGCTAATCATAATAATGTATTTATAAAGAAAAGCCTAGGCAGAGCTCTGAATTTAGAGTTTAATATTTGAATTACCCACTGCTTGCTCTCGGTTCTAGTATCCAGCAGCAGAGGAAATCCTGCCTCACAGCTGTCAGCATACAGTTTTGGTCCTGCTCTTAAAAGTTTCTGCATGGTCCTGGGGATGCCCTGTATGAAAGTCTGTTTCCAGTGAAGCTCAGCACTTGGCAGGGCTTGATTGCTAGATTTCAGTGAGGAAAATCAATTCACTTCTCATGCACCATCTCTATATATCCTGTAGCAGGAAGGTTGACACTGGATTGATCTTTATTAAGTTTAGGCCTTTCAGGGAACTCACCCTTTTTCTAGGGAGATGCATGTTTCAGGTTTCCAGATGTTTTTGGGCTTAGTAGGTGTGGCAATATAAAACAATATTTTACTATATTTTAATGCATATTTTAAAAATATATAAAACATTAAAATATAGATGCAGATATAATGTGTATATATTATACATAGAAACACTCATATACATTTATATGCCATATATACACAAATATATACATATCTATGTGCTTGTATGTATATATGTGTATATTTATATATGTATATACCATCAGTGATGAAGGGAAATATTTAAAACCCGAGGGATGAATAGATCTTAGAGTGATATAAACATCTCAAATCATGGATTGGTAAATCACAGCTGTATCAGACAGTGCTGGGAGTTCTTGCTCTTGCAGGGACTGTCCCAGAGCTCCAGGAATGAAAGGTGAATCCAAGAATTGGTTGCATAAAAAATATTACATTCACTTTGATGATAGCAATAAAGTAGCAAGAGCTTCTAAAATGTGCTGTGCTGGTTTTGACATGTAGCAGCTCACACAAATGCCTCATCAAATGGCTACCGATGTCAGTAGGAGCTTTTTATTTCCCGAGGGCGCCAAGCCAGTACAAAATACAATCTCGACACAACCAGTTTTGATTAGGTAACCTACCTTGTGTCCTAGTATTTTTGAAAAGAAAGTCTGTGGCCAGTGTTGACTACTGTTGCTCTTCGTAAAAGTGAGATTTTTTTAATTGCACTTTTGTACTGTGGGCAGCAGTTAGGCCTTACTGTAGTAAGTTTGGGCAAGTCCAAATTAAAAGAGATAAGAAATAGGTTTCTAGAAATTACTTCTAGTGTAATGCAATTGAGCCTGTCACTTATATTACAGCTGGTAATAGTGTTCTCAAAGTTCCTGTTCTTGGACTCACAGAAATCTCATGTTCATTAAAGAAAAAATGGGGAAATTTCCAGCTTTTGTGGTTGTAGAGAAAATCTAAAGATTGTGAACATTGAGGGTTAAAAGCTGTCAAGGCAAAGAAAAAGATTCACATGGTGTTGTAATATTTAGGGAAATTGCATGATCTATACGGGGGGGTTTGCCCTCCAGTAGCCGGGGCAGCGGGTCTGCCGCAGCCGGGCAGCAGGGCAGAGCCGGGGGAGCTCTGGCTGGGAAAGGTGGCTGGTCCTACCATTCCCCACTGAGCAACCTCTATAAAAGAAGTGTAACACTTTGGCGAGGTTCTGGCTTGACATTTATTTTTCTGAAAATGTGGCTAGGGTGCCTACGCTAATGCAAGAGGGCTCGTTGTTTGCACAGACTTACCCTGCTGATGACAGCTTAATAAGCTCCTTTATTTTGTGTTTTTATTCAGTAAGCTTGTCGGCTTTTGTGTAGGGGCTGACCTCTGCTTTCGCCCTCCTCCCCCGCCCCCCCAGCTCCTCTGAAAGGGGCACCTCTGTCCCCATAATTTGTAGTAAAAGGAGTTGTAAAGGGAGGTGAACTGGCCGGCTGTAGGGACATGGGCTTCTACAAAGCAATATAACTTCCGCAGGGGCTGACCCTGTATGGCCAGCATGCCTAAAAACTGTGGCAGTCAGTGCAGGTTTTGGGTACGTAAAGACTAATGCAGGACCCAGCCTTTATGACTGAGAAAATGCAAACAGCGAGGGAAGGGTTTGGTAAACAGGGCTACTCAAAATGAATTACGGCACACGATGTGACAACAAGTCAACATTTCATATCTGGCCTACTTTTTTCTAAACAGACAGAAAGGCATCCCGATATTGCGACTGTTTGCTATTAGATTCTACACAAAAATATACTAGGGTGGCATTTAAATGCAGCGACTCGAGATAGCAAAAAGATGTGGGATTGTATTTCTTTCCATTCATTTAATTGGAACCATACTGAAAAGGCGTATGAAAACCATCACTCCTGAATATATCTAAAGTGTAGCTTTGCGACGCTGAGAATGATGTCCAACCTAATAGAATTTCAGATAGAGGAGATATTTTGGCTCATCTTTTGCTTCCAGCTATATTCAGTTTCCCCGTGTGGTTATTTTTCTTGTTATTGTATGCATCCAGCTATCTGTTTCTTACTTCACCGTCCGGGAATACAAACCATTTTGTCTCATTTCAGACCTTAAAATGGATTGGACAAAAACAAAAGGAAGGGGAAAAAGAAAAAGTATTTTGGGTAGTACCTCTGTATTTGTTTCTATGTCTTAATAAGTTGGCTTCTTGAATGGAAGGCCTAAGAATTACTGTCTTGGAATATTTTGCATCTATATATATTCTGTATTTTGTAACATCTGTATGCTGGCTGGTGGTTCATCAGGAGGGGATGAATGTAACCATTTTAGATGCTTAACTGGCTGTTGGGACTTGCCCAGTTTGTAATCATCGTAATTGCACATACAAATATGGCCATGTAATTACATGTGCACTTTTGCATTTAGTTTCAGGAGTTCGTTTAGAAAAGTATAAATGTGGCCCAATAAATCCTTTATATCTCAGACTTCTGTGCTTTTATAACTCTATATAATTATGTAATAACACTGCATCTGGAGAGGTTTCACTTAAGTAAAAACAATAAAGAGCTCAGGTTAGATTATATATTTTTTGAGTTAGACCTACACTAACTTGCACTGTACTGTGTTTTTCAGCTTGTGAGATTGATTAAGTTCAGCAGTACTCATGCAAGAAAATCTTCTTATGAGAATAAAGAGCAATTTAATATGAAACCAAAACTGGATCGGGTCATTTAAGCTTCCACAATGACTGAAGTGATTAAATGGGTATTAATATAGTAAAATATACACCAAATATCCAGCTACTCAGGCAGTGAAGACTTTTGTCAAGGTACAAATTGGATACTAAAATGAAAGAATTACTTAGGAGCAAAGTTTCAGCTCTCTGAGAACAAGTCTAAATCATTATTATTACTATTGGCATTCATGGATTGAGATAAAATAGACACAAATAGATACTGTAATTAATTTCTACTTATGTGTTCATATGGACATAAATAGACTAATTTATCAATATTTTGTGTGTACAGATATGTATGTATTATGTTTTTGTAATCAAAGGTATGTATAATTGTCATTCGTCTTCTGTATTTCTATTACTGGAATGGTTTTCACAAACATTGAGAATGTCTAATGAAGACTGATATCTTTTTTGTATGCAGCGTTACTGTGAACCAACAGTTATTGCTAGACTGTCCTTTCCCAGTCTGGCTTGCTTGCTCATTTCCCTTATGGCTTTTTCCCCAACAGACAGTGCTACTGTGCTAAAGACAAGAGCTGAACTCTGCAGATGATACAAAAACAGATGTTAGATTTTGACACTCAGAAGCGAGGGTTTTCAAACCTACCGAGCTTCATCCTGCCTCCTTAGTCTGCCCCCACCCAAGAGAGACGTGAAATACCTAGTAAGAACTGCCAAATCCAGCTTGTCTCTGAGAAGAGATATATATTGTATTCAATATTTTCATTTAATTTCATTTTTTCTTAGTTCAGAAGGCTTGAACAGAATTGTGCTGATGCAATCCTGTAAGACAGTTTGCAGCACACGAAGATTTAACTCCCATCAAGCTGCACCAAAATGGTGTCAGAGATGATAAGGAACAAACCCAAGTCTGGTCTGAATGGCTCTAGATGAAGAAATGATTGCCGTTGCAATCTTTGTCATGGTTGTGGCAGTAAAGAGAAAGGTCCCTTTTCCTATTTCAAATGTTCATATCGGCATCTATCACAAATTCTCTGTTGTGCATCGATGCCAAAATCTTTTCGGCATGTTTTAAAATAAAATCTTCTAGCTCTTTTTCTGTTTAGGTTAACATCCATGCTTAAGCAGCTGTTTTGAAATACAGCACCATTTTTACACCAAAAAGAAAAACATTTACTTCTTTTACATTTTTCGGCACCCCTTTTTCCTTCAAATGTAGACAGCTACAGTCAGAGCTAGCAGAACAGTTCATAACAAATTCCGTATTTGCTGACTTTAGCCTGGTCTTTGCTTTTCTGGCTGGGAGGGTCACAAGCCGTAAGAATGTGCTTGATACTCAAATCTGCTTGCAGTGGTTATGTTCAGCCTCACCCTGCTCCCTCCAGCGATGGCAATCTGGGCAGGCTCCCTGCTTTCCTGGTGAATTAGGGTTGGACCTCGTTCCTGTCTGCATGAGCCTGCTGCCTGCTGCAGGGCCATATCTGAGTCCCCTCAGCTCAGAGGAGACCTCCATCATCTTCCCTGAGCTTTTTAAAACTAAAAGAGGTTTGAAAAGTTAATTCAGGGCAAGGCAGTGAGGAATAGCAGCAGGACATTTTTTAATGCTGCCTTTTCACACAGACCCTTTTCCTGTATGGTTTATTTGACTGGGGGCAGAGATTACATTTAATTTTATTTCATGTGCATGCTGTTCGGGCTGGAAAGTTGCAATCAGATCCTTATCAGGCTCATTTAACTGCCTCTCTGCCAGGGCTTGGCAGGGAGTTTGTAAAAGCCCGTCCCCCAGCCCTGTCAGATGTTGTCCCACTCCATATAAAGCAAGACATCTCTTCTCCACAGTCTTTAAATATTCTTGTGCAATTATTTATGCAAGTGAAAATTAATCGTTCAAATGTCCTTGGAAAGCAAATACAAGAAAGAGCTGGAGCATAGATCAAAATTGCCATTTAAATGCTTTTAAATTGATGAAGCTACTGGCAGATAATATTTTGGAGTATTTGCCCTTCTTTAAAGGTACTGCCCACAAAAGTCCATCAAGTATAGCGAGAAGCAATTTCTGGCTGGGAAAAGATAAATTCTGGCATTTCAATTGCTTTTCAAGCTACCATGTCATTGAAATACACATTGCCACTCAATGCACAAAAAGTAGTCCTATGGGAACTGTCATTAAAAGCTACTTTGTGATGTCTTTTAAGCAGAAAATCAGTCTTATTTAGCCAGATACTGCATAGGCTAAACTAATTTTCCTCAGATAGAATTCTGTTTCTGCATTCATTGATATTTTAAACTATGATATGTTTTTCTTAAACATTTGTGGTAGTTTGACCCTGGCTGGATGCCAGGTGCCCACCAAAGCCACTGTGTCGCTCCCCTTCTCAATTGGACAGGGGAGAGAAAATATAATGAAAGGCTCGTGGGTCAAGATAAGGACAGGGAGAGATCACTCACCAATTACCATCACGGGCAAAACAGACTTGACTTGGGGAAATTCATTTAGTTTATTACCAGTCAAATCAGAGTAGGGTAATGAGAAATAAACCCAAATCTTAAAACACCTTCTCCCCACCCCTCTCTTCTTCCTGGGCACAACTCCACTCCTGGTGTTGTCTACCTCCTCCCTCCCAGTGGCGCAGGGGGACGGGGAATGGGGGTTGGGGTCAGTTCATCACACGTTGTCTCTGCCGCTCCTTCCTCCTCAGGGGCAGGACTCCTCACACTCTTCCTCTGCTCCAGCGTGGGGTCCCTCCCGCAGGAGACAGTCCTCCATGAACTTCCCCAACATGAGTCCTTCCCATGGGCTGCAGTTCTTCACGAACTGCTCCAGCGTGGGTCCCTTCCGTGGGCTGCAGTCCTTCAGGCACAGACTGCTCCAGTGTGGGTCCCCATGGGGTCACAAGTCCTGCCAGCAAACCTGCTCCAGTGTGGGCTCCTCTGTCCACGGGTCCAGAGGTCCTGCCAGGAACCTGGTCCAGCGTGGGCTTTCCCCGGGGTCACAGCCCCCTTCAGACACCCACCTGCTTTGGCGTGGGGTCCTCCCCGGGCTGCAGGTGGATATCTGCTCCACCGTGGACCTCTGTGGGCTGCAGGGGGACAGCCTGCCTCACCATGGTCTTCCCCATGGGCTGCAGGGGAATCTGCTCCAGCACCTGGAGCACCTCCTCCCCCTCCTTCTTCACTGACCTGGGGGTCTGCAGGGTTGTTTCTCTCACGTATTCCCACTCCTCTCTCCTGGCTGCAATTGCTCAGGTGTTTGGTTTCCCCCCCCTTCTTAAATCTGTTATCCCAGAGGTGCTGCCACCGTCGCTGATGGGCTTGGCCTTGGCCAGCGGTGGGTCCGACTTGGAGCTGGCTGGCATTGGCTCTGTCGGCCATGGGGGAAGCTTCTAGCGGCTTCTCACAGAAGCCACCCCTGTAACCCCCTCGCTGCCAAAACCTTGCCACGCAAACCCAATAGAACATTCACTGAGATAAGAGCCTGTACGGAGGGGTATGCAGGGGGCACGTCACTGGCCTTGTGCTGTATGATGCCCCCAGGAAACTCTGCTAGCTAATTTGGGACTTTTGAGAGAGTGTTCCTCAAATGGGAGGACACAAAAGCTATTGGGGGGTGACTTCAAGCCAAGACAATGTGTGGAGCTCAGAGCCTTGTAAGAAACGCTTACTTTGCACCTCATCCATAGAGAAACGTAAAAGCTTGCTGAGATACGTTACACTGATATTGCCCGGTTGTGATTTTTTTCAGCTCTATGGCTATTGCTACCAAGATAGCAATGACATCCCAGACACACTGACGACCATCACTGAACTAGGCTCGCCTTTAGAGATGATTCAGCTTTTACAGACTTCCTGGGAAGACAGATTTCGAGTGAGTAACAACTGTTTTAAAAGGACTTTTAAGAGAGTGATGAATACAAAATAACATCAGGGATGAAGCAGGGGTTATGTACTATGCAGTGCAATTCACATTTATTAACCATTTGCTTTGCATATGATTACATCCTGGTTTAGAAACAACTTTCAGCACTCCCTTTCTGCAGTGTTTAAGATATCATGCTATTTTGTCTGTTGATGTTATCTAAATGTAGCTGGTTATATGATTTTTACATGATATCTTCAAACATTGCTTACTTGTTAAAGCTCGAGGCCCAGGATTTTTGGTGTTGAGCGTTGTGCTCTGCAACTGGGATTTAAACAATAGAAGGATGTTATATTTCTCTCCTGATCCTTATCATAGGTTGGTTTTAGAATTGTTTTCTACTGCTTCCTGCTCTGTTTGTCTTTTACTGGGGGAATATTGAAATAAACGTACACAGATCTCAAAGCCAGGTTATCCACCACGTTGGCAGTTTACCAGGAGCACGAAGGTCACACTTAATTTGTCCAAAATGAAGCCAGACTGCAGCAATGCTTTGATCAAGACAGCGCTGTCTCGCTCCGTGTATATTGGGATGTGCTGTCGGCTGAGGTTAACTCCTTAAGACGTTGCAAGGCAGCAGCAGTCTTCATCTAAACCACTTTGGATTGCATGGCTACATCTGTACCAGAAAACTAAAAGTGTGCCTGACTGATCTTGGAGGCGAACCAGCAAGGTGCAGCCCACGTCTGTACTATCGCATTCTTGCACTCTGAAGGCCGGGTGGCTGCACGCAGGATGCTGGTCAGAAACGGTCCCTGGGCTGTGCTGCCTTCTGGGTCACGTCTGGGGACTGCGGGAGAACAGCCTCGGTCCTGTCAAACCCGGGCCAGAGACTGTGCTAGCAAGTGTGCATGTGGGATTAAGTTTCTGTGCCCAGGAATGTTCCCTGGCAGAGTTTATTTTACTAATACAGATGGAACAAGCGTGTTCCCTCCGCTAGGCTTCAGCTCCCTTTTCCTGGAAGAAGTACCGTCTTAATAAGCAGTAGAGGTACTTGTCACGGCTCCTGAAGTACAGGACCTGTCTTCAGCTCGTCTCATCCAGGGAATGCAAATAACGGACTGTGACGGCAACTACGTACAAAGTGAATGACCAAGAGATATGTTAGATTATGGGTAATAAACAGGGAAGTTTCCTTCCAGCCTGGGTTTTCTGAGTGAGCAATTGCAAAGGGAGATGAAGGCGAATTAGATGAAGGTGCTGAGCTGATTCTCAGAGGTGGAATTATAGATGAAATATTCCTATGACTGCTCTAATGAAGTCTTAGATAACATCAGGCTCATTAGCTTGTCTAGGACGCAACTAAGGCAGAGAAGAAGGAGGAAGTAAAATCACATCTTGATACGTGAGACTTGTTTGTGGTCCAGTCCCAAAAATGACTGCGTAAATATTTGACCTTATTCCTACGGATAATAATTTCCTTCTGTTGAAGGACTCGGCAGTTAGCTTCTCCCAAGATCGGCACCTCTGCGCTCAGCAGAGGTGTGTGGTACTGAGCAAAGCCTTCATCTGTGTGCTTAAAGCTTGTTGTACGGGGGCATTTGCAGTCCCAGCCTGGCAGCGGGTACACAGGGCAGCAGCCTGTCGGGGCTGGTCGCAGAGGTTCCCAGTGCAGGAGCGGGGGCTTTTTGGCATTTGAAAAAAGGCAATAATTTCAGATGACAACCTGTGTTTTTATCCAAGCTAAATTCTGGGTTCATTGGCAATTGAAGATATGTGTATTATAGGTTAGTTAGGGCTGGATGTGCCTTTTATATACAGCGTGTTGCAGGATGGCACATACATGAATCCTGTGTCCTTCCAGAGGAAGGAAAGGGTGGTCAAGTCTGGCGTCCCATAACCAGGCCTGTGTTCATCTACACCTACAGGCATCTCCATGTGAACTGTGGTATGCTGTAAGTAGGTTAAAAATGTTCTAGTCTTGTCAAGCAGGGAAATGATTATAGAAGTGTTAAGGTAGTCCTAATGTCCCACAGGAGAAGGGTCTGTGCGGGATAACTTCAGACACGCTCAGCTTTCTTACGAAGGGTGCATTTAGGTGCTCCCCTAAGTATACCATTTATGCCCCGAGACTGAATTTGGATTTGACTACTTCAATGCACGTGGCCTTAACAGCGAATTTTAACAGAAAACAAAGATTATGTATAAACAATAAAAAGCTTGCTAGACTGAATGAGACCTGTTATTAATTTAACATGTAGAATAAAAATTCCAGTATTTAACTGTGTTCATAATAATGCTACATTTAGATTAATATATTACATAGTGGACTCTAAAGGAATGCGGGAATTGAAACCAGTCCTTTGGTAAGGGGGCTGAGTTCAACGTTCGTTGAGTTTGCTGTCTAGTAATAGTTACTCAGATTTTTAACCTGCAGCTGAAAAGTGCAGCATCAGCCTCAAAGTGGCACATGAGGGTCCATCAAGGTAGACCTACCAAGGCAGGTGGACATACTCACCTTGAGGCACAACAAAGAGTTACGGAGGAGCTGTGGGGTTCCTCTTTCTGGGAATTTGCTTCCTTTTCCCCTGGAAAAAGGCAAACATGAGCGGAACCAGTGGAAAAAAAATTATAAAAGCAGTCAAAAGGCAGGATCAGTATGGAGGCAATACAGACACTGTCTGGAGTTGGAGCTCCAGGTGTGGGTGCAGAGTTGTCCGGCCAAAACTTCCAGACCTGGAGTTTGTAAAAGAGCAGAATCAGGCTGCGTGGTCAAGGCCTGTGCGTAATGTGTTATTAAAAGTTAATGCTTTTCTTTCTCTTAAAAGTAAGAATAGCAACAATAAGCCCTGCGTCAAGAATAGTGTGGGAAAGCGCTGGTAAAGAAGCTTATTTTTGTTTCAAGTCTCTAAGGGTTTTACAATCAGCTATGTTAATCCTATGAAAAATACCTTAGTTGCAAGATTCAGTTTTGAGAATAAGTTAAAACACTTATATTAAGTCATATATTTATGGATATATCTTCAGCTAAAGTGGTTTCATTTATATACTTTGTACTGAGAAAATAACGCAAGGTACCTATGTTTTTTGCATTTCAGATTTGTCTCAGCTTAGTTCGGCTTCTGCATTATTTGGCTCACTCTCCTCTTGGCTCTGTGACGTTACTGGATTTTCGCCCTCGGCAGTTTGTGATCGTGGATGGGGAACTGAAGGTGACGGATCTGGATGATGCCAGCATTGAGGAGAGCTCTTGCACCAGTAACAGCGACTGCTTCATGGAATTCCCTGCGAGGAACTTCACACTGCCCTGTTCGGTTGAGGGACGGTGTCAGAGTATGAATGAAAAGAGGAATCTCTACAATGCCTATAGGTGCGTGATCGGATAAGGTAAAAGAAAATTGAAAGCAGGCAAAAAGGCTCCCGCATCCTTTATAGTTATTCACATCAACAAGTACATATTGTCTCAGAACCGTTACCCAAGAGTAAGTCAAGCCATGAATAATTGTTTCATTTGTGAAAATGCATAGCATTTATAACTTTGGAATTGTTTTGCATACTTTGAGTGTGATTCACCACTTGGTCTAATTTTACATTGGCTTAATCCCACTGAATTCTTCACACAAGTAGAGATTTTCACAGGAGTGAAACAGAGGTGCCTGTGGAGTTGGGGGCCCGTTAGCTCTGTGGTGAGGTCATTCAGGCAGCTCTTCTTCGGTGTGAGTTAAGAGGGGTCGTGACACGTTTTTCACCACCAGCTGAGCAAAGAGCTGTCTTCAGATGCAGAGAAACGCTGGGCTCTCATCCTGCGCTCTGGCTCGATGCTCTCTGCCTCACCAGAGCCTGCCATGGTAGGGTTATAACAGGCACCGGTGCAGCCGCGGGGCCACCGAGACCCTCAGTTGCTGACGAACTGGGGCATAATCCCAAACCTTTGAAAGCAAGGGGTGCTCCCTTTTGCCCCTCTGCCCGCAGCCCCCTTCTCTGCACAGGCAGACGCTGAGGGACTCGCTCCCGGTGCTGCTCCCGCTCCGTGGCAGCGCCGTGCCCGCAATGGGGGACGCGTAGGTCCCGTCTGTCTTCCAAATTTGATTTTAAGGGCTTCTCTGAATTTACAGCGGAGTCCTTCTGGGCAATGGCTTTGCGCTTGTGGTCTTGGCTCTCCCCCGTCGGCCATCGCTTCCCTCGGAGGGCTGTGCGGGGTGCTGGGGGAGCCGTGTCGCCACTTTCTGGGGAGCCCGTGGCCGACGCTCGGTGCCGCGCTCCTGCCGCCGCTCCGGCTGATGGACGCTGCTGGGGCAGGCAGCTGCCTGGTCCGATCCAGACAGGAGGATGGAGGATCTCAAAGCAATGCCGTAATGGTGTGCTTATTTCTTAGAGTTCCCTTTCAAGCATCGTGCCGTTCACTGCCTGCCAGACCACAGCGAGGAGAGGCTGCTCCAAAGAGAGTCTTCTGCTTTGGTCCCAGGGTGCTCACCAGCATGTGTGTTGCATTAGCTGACCACACTGAAATGGGCTGCACCACATGACAGCCCTCTGCAGTTGTGCAGCGCAGTTTTTAGTGTGTCCTCCAAAATTTTCCATTTCCATTTGCTTGGCTTAAAGATCTTGCTTAGCTTGCTAGCTTTTGGTTAAGACCATTTTACTGGTCTGGCTAAGAAACCTTTAATAGGCACCCATCCATCTCAGTTGTAAGTGGGGATCTGTCTGCGGTGTGGTGGGCTTGCGGCAGGTTGCTGGTCTCGCTGAAGGAAGTGGTCTTTTTCTATTACAGTTCTTAGTATTGCCTTTGAACCGCGCACCACTCTGTAGCACACGCACAGTGCCCCAGTGCTTTCAGCCCCTGCTTTTGCTTAATTTGATAGAGACAGTGAGGTTTTGTTCAACAGCAGATTCATGCTATAGTAGGCTGCGACCACCCGTGCTAGGGCTTTAGCAACAAACTCTGTACACTTGTCTTGGAAAGCTAAATCCTCACTTCGTTAGGGGTAGGCTACTAAATTTCGTATTTTCACGGACGCACTCTGTTGCTGTAGGGTTAGAGATTGCCCTCAGTAAAGGGTTGCTGGTGCTGTTAGGTAGAAGTCAAAAGCAGCAATATGTCAAACAATGCACAAACCCCTTGTAATTTTAAAATATAGCAGGCACTAGCCTTGAAAGTGTAATTAGCCTATCTAGCTGGTTTCTTTATGAGGTAAATAATTAAAGGAAAGAACATTCTGAAAAAAACTCTACTATGCAAGGACTGGCCCATCGTGACTTTCAGATGGTTACCTTCTGTCACAAATGTGTCTCTATGGGTTTTCCTCCAAATGTTTGGAGGAACAATTTTCAGTTTTAAAAGTAAGGATAATGATTTAATATTTTGAACTATTAACCAATGGCTGAGATTAATTCTCCGTCATTGATGGTTCTTAAGATCAGATAGTTCCCAAAAAGAAAAAAGACAGGAAAAAAAAAGGCTGTAGGAACAAATGCAAAAGGATCTGACAATCTGCGTTACGCAGATCACAAAGGATGCCACTGGCCCTGCGATCGATGAATAATAAATGTTCCTGCAGTTAAGTTGTGCAGGCACAAGTGTCTCTACACGTCAGAGTTTCACATGTGGGTGTTTGCATTAGAACAAGTTGTATATTTCTATAGCCACAGAAAAACAAGAACCTCCGTGACTCGCATTCATCCAGCATTTAGCAAAGTAAAAGACAGGCACTGAATTTTTGCAATTCACATTCAGTCAGACTCTGCTTTATGGATAATCTCTAAGCAAAAAAAGTGAGGTAAAATTTACCAGACAAATTATTTATTACAAATGTTATGCTGCCTCTTCGATTTCTGTATGTATTTATACTGGCTGTTTCATACTCATCGCTAAGAATACCTACCTGGGGATAATCCTGCTTGGGAAATTCATAAATACTGTTTTTGTAAGGGACGAAAAAGGGAGTTATGATCTCAAAGAAATATTCATTGTGTAAGTAGACTATGTCAGCTCAATAATACCTGAGTCTATGATCAATTTTTGCTATCAGTAACTTAATTTTTTAATTTGTGCTTATGTGAGACGTCTGCTAGTCTCCCTCCTGAGCATGAGTCCCTGGAGGTTTCTGACCATGTGGTCTCTGTATATGAAAAAGCATTGTACTTTGCTTTGCAGGTTAGAGGTAAAGCAGGGCAATTTCCCAATTGTGTCCTTTTCTGCTCATTACCTAATATTTATGTCTGATAGTTCTGTTTATATTGTCAGATCCTGAACTGTCCGTCTCCATCTTAGGTTGCTATGATACTGAGTTTGCAATAGGTAGTAATATTGGCAGAGTAATAGAATTTAAAGGAACAATGTGAAAATTAAGTGTATTTTGAGTGATGGTGAAGGCATACTGTTTTTTCTTTTGTAATTAAAAATGTTAAAATGGAGAATATACATCCATCGTGAATTCCTCTTGAATTTAAATAAATTATGAGAACAGAGGAGACATTCTGAATTGCAGTGGCTTTAAAACAATAGAAGGCGGCTTTCTCCTGGTAATTCATTTGAAAATCTAAGAAAACTGTAGAAAAGAAAATAATATTCAGTTATTTGAAATGAGCAGAAATTCGATTTATGCACTTTCAAAGTTTGAAAAAAACCCCAAGACTTCTGGGGTTGATGGCATCCTTTTACTTTGTTAAAGTACAGACAGCTTTGCCAATAGTCACAATCCAGGGGGCTTCACAGCAAATTTATGTGTTAATGGAACATTTACACAGAGTTACAAGGCAGCCTTGTGTATAACAGCGTGGTCTAGGTATGCCAGACAGCTGTGTGAATAGTCTTAGCTCTATATTTATTTGACTATAGAATATGATTATATTTCCTGAATAGGTCAGTGGCTTATAAGCAATAGGAATTTTATTCCTTATGTTGTTCAGTAGTTACCAGACATTTGTAAACTCTTTTTTTAAATTTTTCAATATGGGTTACTTTTCCATTGCAGGTTTTTTTTTACATATCTTCTTCCACACAGTGCTCCATCCTCACTGAGACCATTACTGGATAAGATAGTCAATGCAACAGGTAATTGGAATAAACATGGTAATGCCAAATATTTCCTTTTTTTAATGTGACTGTCATGTTTGGGATGGGGCAGATGCTGCTTTTATGTTCACTGCAATAGAACCAGATTGTTCTTCTATCCAGGGTAAAATTTCCCCCATACAGAGAAGGCAAGAATGGCCCCGTATACCAGAGAAACCCATTCTGAGATTTTATCTAGGCTTCACAGAGGAATTTACTTCCTCCTGACACTTCAGCACTGGGGTGGCCTGCATGAAGACGCAATTACTTGCGGGATCTGGAGGAACCCCGTCTCTGGCAAGGGGAATTTTAATGATAAAAACAGGATACTTCCCCATTGCCAATGGTACCAGTGGTGCTTTTACACCTCAGAAGCCAGAGGCAAGTGACATTACCATAGATCTTTACTCATTACCGAGGTAGTGCCTTTGGGACAAGAGTAGTTGCGTGTGCCTGTAAATCTGATTTGAGGGTTTTCGGTGCGTTGTTCTAGGGGTTTTGTACCTTGTACTGTGTGCATTCAACGGGGAAGTTAACGATGCTGGGCTATAGCTAATTAACAAGCAAAGCCTTTGGAGTTCCCTGGATTGGCTAAAGTTCGTCCCTTGTGGGAAGCTCACTGCAGTGTTTTCTGCCCACAGGCCTGGGGTTCCCAGCTGGACGAGCCAGCCTTTGACATGCCTGGCTCATGTCAGGTATGAAACCCAATTTTTAGTAACTCAGGGATTTCATGTCCACATCACAGGGCCACCATAGAGCAGGGCACTGCTGGGCTCTGATGCTTAAGGCTTTCTTTGAATGTGACCGCATTTTGTCCTATGCAGGTTGCTCCTCATCTAACTCATTCTTTTTCTGTGCTTTTAAAGGAGAACTTCACTGGGGAATAGATGAGACAGCTGCTCAGCTAGAGAGAGTTTTGAATCTGTATAAGAGTGGAGAGTACCTACAGAACACGACCCGGATGCCGAAAGCTGGTAAAGTGGTCTTTCTCAAAAGTTAAAATCAGAGACTTTGCCTTTATTTTGAGGTTTGAAAGGGCAAATGTGCAGAAAATGGGGCTCGATGGCCCTTGAAAACATACACATGATAATCTGTTGTCTGCTTTTTGCTTCCTGGGTGCCTTCTGAAGCCCTTCTCACTAAATGACGTAGCTGGACATCCATAGGTGTGAGCAGGCTGTAATGGGGATAAGGAAATCCGATGGAGCATTGCTCTCCATAGCAGATTTGTGGAAAATGTGTTTCATGACATCCACACACTTGTCTGCTGTTGGAGTATCAGAACCTGCCCGAACATGAGTCAGGGGCAATCTAATCAAGATGCCGTAACCCTCCATGGATTTCCTGGGACTTACAGGAATTTCTTGCAATGTAAGCACTTCTAGATTGGAAGAATAAAATGTTTGCTTGCTTTGTAAGAGAAGAATAATGTGTCCCTCAGCTTCGGCTAGCAATAGAATTAAAAAGAAAAGAAAAGGACAGGATGAAAACGAAGCTGCATAATAGTATCTTTTTCATAAAGTCTCTGCAGCACCACAAGTAGGTAGAATGCTATTCAAGCTGCTGTGATACGATGGGTTGCATATTCTTCCCGGAAGGATAGCTTGTGGAATTGTACATGTCAAAGAAGATTATGTATGATGGAAATGACTTTAAGTCTAACAATTGAAAAAGCTGTTTTGCAAATTATTTTTGTGTACGTACAATATTCATGTCAAACTGTCAACATAATTGACTGCAAGTTGATAAGAAAATTATGGCTTTGCTGCAAAAGCTCAGTAAAGAGGGAAAGATGGGTTCTAAATGAAGATGAATGTTGGCACAGGGGGTTTGAAAAGTTCAGTGAAGCATTTGCTCTGTGAAAGACACAGGAGCCAAATTCATTCCTGTCGTAGCGCTGTTAACCTTAAAGGGCCATGACACCAGGGATGAATTTGACCCACTTATCAGAATAATTCAATATTTATTTTGTTGTAAAATTGGCAGGAAAATTGTTGCAGGTGTTCATTTAACTTTCTAATTTTCAGCTTTTCATCACAATCTGTGCTGAGTGATGCCTGTCAACACAGCGAAATTATTTTCAGCAGTACAATCAATAGTACAAACACGTCCTTTGTTGAAGAAGTGCCAGGAGGGCTGAAGTTTTTCTGTGATGCTGGTTGATTCCAGATTTAACTGCCGTATCAGGACAAGATGAAGTTCTGCATTTTAGAGGGCTGTCATGTTTATAAAGAATCTCAGGGAGAGAAGCTTAGGAAGCGGTGGTAAATGTAACAGCGCAGGTTTCTACTAATATGGAGCAGAGCTCCATGTATACTTGGCTACTGTAATAATTACACATTTTTGTGTTAGTTTAATTCCGTAGAGTCCTGGATAATATAACGCAGAATCTGCTACCCGTATTCATGGTTAGTAACACCCTTCTGTGCAAGGAGCCCTTTTTATTTGTAGGACACTTCTCATAGACTTAGGCATTCTACAACGTAAGCAAAGATGTTGAAAATCTGTAGATGCTTTGTGTAACATATTTGGCCGGTCTACATTAAAGACCATGAGTGTAATGTTGAATTCCTTGATAGGAAAATGTTCTCAACCAATGGCAAGCCTGAGAGATCAGATATCTTAGTGGAAATTACACTTAGATGAGATGTGTTTTCAGACTTAGCTGCCATGCCTTTAAGATGTGCAGGCCTGTTTCTTGTTTGTTCTAAGGCTACTTTAACCAAACAGAAAAGGGGTTGTAATTTATTTCTATTTTAAGGCTCCCTTTCCTTGCCAGAAAAGTATGAAGAAGTCATATTGTGAGGGTGAAAATACACCTACCTACCCGTTCATATCACTTTTATTCTGAACATATTCCTTCCTCAACTGGTATTTGACTGGTAATACCATGCTAGAAATAGTTTTTAATATTGTCAGTCCAGAGATTATGGAATTAGAGGTTACTAATTAGAAATTATCCAGAGATTATGGAATGAGAAATTCTCCCATGGTACAGTGAAGTTGTAGGAGAGGGTGTCAGTGGTGCTGGAAGAGACCGGTGTCCAAGTTATCAACCTCTTCCACTAGCAGGATGTGCCCAGCTGAGCTGGCCTCCTGACCGCTGAAACCGGGGCTGAACAACTGAGCAGACCGAATAATTTGTGTAACTCCTAGTGGGTGGTGGAGGGAAAGATGAGTGCGAAAAGGGACAACTGCGGTGCTTTCCCAGGCTGTCAGCTGAGGTCCTGCTTTGGCCCTGTTTGGGGCCTAGGAGGACACTGTCTTACTCTGTGGAAGCAAAGAAAAAAAAAGTTTAAGGTTGTGGGATTTTTTTAAACATTTTCTGCCTTGCTCTACAGCGTAATGAAAGTTCAAGGAGAGTGTTTTCCAACCCAGTGGTAGGTTAAGATAAAACTAGAGATGATGGTTTGGTTCTCAGGCCAGATCGGAGTTGATCAGAGCCTTGCATTCGTACACTGGTATGCCAAGACCAGGCAGGTGCAAGTTCACATCGATTTTGCTCCAGATGATGGAAATCTCACAAGGTGACTTGGCTCCCAGGACTTTTGCTCTCTCATACAGTAGAAATGTCAAGAATTAACAACGCCAGTCTCCTCTGGCATCTAAAGGGTTGTGACAAAACAAGGCCTTTCGGGTGTGTCATCTATTTTGAAATCCTAAAAGCAGAACTAGTGGAGAATTCAGATCCAAGAATTGCAAGATTTTGTTTTGTTTCCTTTTTTTGGGAAAAGAAATCACAGAAGGTTCGGGTAACAGTCTTCAGAATATGTCTTAGGTCTAAATGCTTTGAACTACCCGTTGTCTTGGATAGAGCATTGTAAATTTGTACTAGGAAAGAAGAGATCATGATCTTCGGCAAGTGATCTAAGGCTGTAAAACATAAACTTTGAGGAAACAGTGTGTTATCTATCTGAACCTATGTTTTCGAAAGGCAGACCTCCTCCTATGAACACCATGAAGTGAGAAAGGTGATATTGATAATCAGTAGGGAAGTGACGTGAAGAAAGTTCTTGTCAACCCTAGTGTCCCCATAAATGAAGTTTAACAAGATGACATAGTCATATTACAGAAGATCTTGGATATTAAGCTTTCACTGTGCTTCAGTTGTAAAAGATTTTATAGTGCTGTAAATTATATTATGCTCTGGACTTTGCTTTAGTATCTTAGAAACAGAGTGGAGGCGTGGGAGACATTCGATAGCTATGTATGTGTTCTGTAATCATAAATCACACTACTGTTAATGTTGATGTAGGAACATTACAGTGTTTAAAACAACACTATGAACAAATAGTTTTATATTCCATTGACTGTTGGTCTCTCTTGCTGGAAACCAGAAGAATGTGAATTAAAACAGGAACCATGTATTTCTTCTGACATATGTTATCTGAAAATGATTAAGTCATTCCATTAATTATCCATATTAAGAAGGCTATAAAAAAAATCTACTGATGTTCATCAGTAAAGTCCTGCCCCAGTATCAACATTTTTATTACTTCAATCAAGTGACTGATTTGTACCAACTGGGTGTCTGGCCCTTGAGCTAAGCCTCAGCCCTTCAGTTAACTCAGAATTTACTTAGAAATGCGTGAAATCAGCTAACACTAGTAAATCGAATAACTTTGTTATTCATTAAAGCTAATAGATGACCCATTATTAGGCCTGAGGGTGTGCAAGCCCACAGAAAGGCATAATTAGCCGCTGTTGTTAGTTGAAAGTACATTCTCAATGCTAAAAAAGCTGGAAGGCTGGACATAAAGCAAAGACACTTTGTGTTTTCCTTTGTATTAAGATAATTTGGCAGGATTATGCTGTATGTAAACATTTACAGTACAACAGTGTTTTGAAAAAAATATTCTACAAGGGTCGCTATAGCAATCTGCTTAGGAAATTGTAAATCCGCCCAAGAATTACTGAAATCGGGGAGGGGGGCGGGCGGTGTTTGTGGACATGTATATATGCAAAAGAGAAATTTTGCAAGGTTGCTGGAATATTGTTTGAGGCAGTTTGTATATTCTACGGCAGGCCACAATGCTAAGGCTAAAAGTGTGCTGCTGAAGGCACTTGAAGGCTCAGCCAGGAGTGTACTGCAGCCCAGACCTTGCAGCTCAGATTCCTGCTTTCTCTGGCACTTGTGCGTTTGGTGTTTCTTTCCCAGGGACGTCAAGGTTGCTTTGTGGCCAGCTGAGGGGGAAAGATGCACAGGGCTGCAGGCACGGGCAGAAAGTCTCCCTCTCCACCCTGCCTTGCGCAGAGGGCTTTCGCATCAGCAGTCGGGCGATCCCAGCCCACAGAGGAATACAGGAGCAGGTTGCTTTGCAGCCATACGGCCCCGGCAATACGGTGGGGCCGTATAGTGACCGGTTGGTTGTTGCTCGCACGTATCTCCACCATCGTGCAAACCATATGCCCTATTCACTGAGCAACGTGTTCTGCTGTCGCTAAACTTCTCCGCGGCCAACTTGGCAGCGTACAGCAAAACGCTTTCTGCTGATGGGTTCGGTCCTCAGCTCCTTTGAAGAACACTAAAGAAGTCACCGAGCGTCTTTTACAAATCCTGTAGGCATCTGTCTTTAAGCTTAAATACCCCCCGACGTGAGCCTATACACCTCTGGGCTCGTCCATCACCAGCATCATTGTTTTTGTGAGCGAGTGGGCCAGATGCAGCTTACAAGCACCTGTGGCACTAGTTTGGGCTGGTTGCTTTCGGTAAGTCGGTGTGCACCGCAGAGGTGGCCGTGGGTGCAGAGCAGCTCCGCAGCCCGGTGAGCGGCCCTGGGACGTGGGGCACGAGGCAGGAAAACCACTGCAGCTGTGTCATGCTAATGGGAATAAAATGCAAGGGAACATGTTGTTCTTCTTATTATTTGTGTTTCGGTGACAGCCTGCATACCGATTTAAATATGGCTCTACTGTAAGCACAATGGAAGCATATAAAAAGAGGCAAGCCTTACTTCGCTTCCAGCCTGCACGCGGGAAACAGCCAAAGGATGGAAATACTCACCAGAGAAGCAGGGCTATCTCCCGGTCTGACGGCAAACCCGTGTCCTGCCAGGCCTGTCTGTGCTTCCAAACAGTTGGGATTCGTCAGAAATGATTGAAAGCAGAGACAGGCAGGATACGCCTAGCATGTCATTTTCTCAGACATACCAAAAAATAGTTTTCTGTAGCACAACTGTGCGTACGGCTTTGCGAGGCTTGTTGTCAGAAACATGTTTAAATGTGAGGTATTGAAGCATGAGGAAAATTTCAGCATAAAATGAAGCGTACTAAAAACATAAGTGTATTATTGTCTACTTAGGATCTGATTCTGTTCTCCATAAGCTCCCTGGGAGTCGGTGGGGACTGTTTGTAGAGCAAAACGCTGCTCAATACCACTTTTTGCTGAGATTGGCAAGATCAGGCTCTTTCTGCTTACTTGTAAGCAAAGCAATTAAAAGCAAATCCAGAGTCGACTGCCAGTGTTCCTCTGGAGAGTGGAGGAAAAGAGGAGGGAGGAAAAGGAGCAACATGATTTCTCTCTCAAGGATGAACGTTACTGCATCTGTGTCATTGACCCATGGTGTATTGGCAGGTGATAACTAGAAAAGAGAACTGGGCAAATTTCCAACGAGTAGCTGTAGTTGGTAGTAAAAATGCAATCTGGCTGCTGTGGCTGAAATAAACGGTCATTAGGACTGATTAAAGTCAGATTTAGGGTGATTCAAACAAGCTAAAAGGGGGAAACCACAGGCGGTTTCACATAGTTTATTATATACTTGTGGAGTTATTTATATGATTCAGTCTAGTACAGTGAAAATGAGTGTGTTTATAGATTGTAGTCGGCTTTGGGACAACGCAGGTGACTTTTGATGGAAAAAATTTAGAATAAGATTTTAAAGCATTGACTTTCTTTTATAGCTGTTGCACTGGTCAGTGATGCTGCAGATTGCTTTTAAAGATGCCTCTCACCTGTCATGAGAAGGTGCTTGGTTTGAATATCACTGTGGCTGTCATGGGGACTGGCTAGTGCTGTAACAAACTTCCTGAGATTTTGGTGGGATCGAAACAGTGTGTTTTGATTGACCAGAGCAAACTTGTAAAAATATTTTAAAACTATTAAAAATATGACAAAACAAAACTTTTGAGGATTTCCCAGATTCAGCATAGCAAGATATGTTGAAGTTTTACAATGTTTACAGGGCAGGAAAAACGTTTTCCTCGTAGGATTTATTTGTATAACTGTGAGCAGGGAATCAGCTCCTGTACGTTAAGCTGGAGTAAATCTGTTGTAAGCGACATCAAGATCAGGCTTACTGCATTGCATTTATTTGCTTCAATCCTCACAAAACCAGTAGATGGAGAAAAGGATTCTTTTTCAGTTGTGATACCGGTAGGAACATCTTGCATTTCTCTGACCTGTTCCTTGCCATTACCTTGATAGACTTTATGTACTTTGTGTCAAGCTACGTGTATGTATGCAAAAGTGTAAATTTATGGCTGCATTTGTAGTATTAGGCAAGTATTTATTGGTTTTAAACACCATTAGTCTGGAAATCGACCAGAACTTTGACCTTTTTATGATGTGATTTACTGCCGTGAGCCTTCAAATTCCACGGACTCCATTTAAGCAAGTCTCAGGTCTTGGCAGGACAAAAACCTGAGCTGGAGCTGTCTTTAAACCAGTGGAGTATTGCTTAATTGAGGAAGTAACCGCACTGTAGTGATCAAGACGATCATTTAAAGTTGTAGGGGAAGCCCAGCTCTCCTGTGGGCTGGGGCTAATGTCATTGCCAGAGCACATCTCAGTGGAGGGGCATCCTTCAGGAGCGTCCTTCTAGTTCATGTGAGGAGTGCATTTCTTCACAACTTGTACAAATAAGGGCTAAGGGGTCAGCTCCCTAGTTTGTTGCTATGTAAATAAGAGATTCCAGGGATATTTGCCTTTGCCGTGCAAACGGAGAAGGCAGGTACCTTGCTCTGCTCGAGATAAAGTGAGTTTTGGAGAGAAGTGCGGTTTCCCCAGACCAGCGCTTGGTGTTGCAATGACTTTCTGATCAGTTCTGACTGTAATAGTTGGACGAGGAGATCCCGTGTTGGCTTCCCAGGGCGGTGGGAGTGCTGGGCTGGTTTGGGAGTGTGAGCCAGGGTGCGGGGCCATCGCACGTCCCGCTCTCTGCTCCTCGTGGCTGCCTTCCCATCGGGATGCTCCTGGGGGAAGGCGCTCCCAGGCAGCCAGCCGCCCCTGCTGCCTGCCGTGCAAGCGGGGAGAGGGGCTGCCTTCCTGCCTTTCCCCCTCGCTGCATCCCACTCCCCTCCCTGTAGGCAGCAGGCTCAGATCCCCAAACTGCAGGCATTCAGCGGTCTGTGCCAGTTCGGGGGAGCTGCCAGAAGCTGCCTTCGTGGAGGCTGTGTGACTCACTCTGTGCTTTCCCTTAGACTCTGGTGGCTGTATTTTCACCTGTCGGGTGCTCGATGATCTCCCAGCCAAGGAAAATGCTCTTTGCATGTGGGTCACACTGCTGTGTACCTGTTACGCTGCCCTGTTCCCATGAGTCATGCAGATGGTGGTGGCTTCCTTGTGTAGGAACTGGCAGGGAGCAGCAAGGAGAGTAGGAACAGCCACAGGGCTCTGCTGCATGGTGAGACCACCCTAGGTACCGGCGTGGGGGTTTGCATCCTTTCTTGCACCTGCAAGCCAGGAGCTTGCCATCACCATCACAGTTATTGCTGGCCCAACTCTGTCGATTAATGTGTCCAAGCTGCCCAAATGATTTACCAGGCTCGGTCACCTTGAAAAAGTCAATGGAATGAGAGAACTTTATCTCCTACCTCTAACAGAGCCTCAGGTCATGTAAATCACTGCTGCTCTTTTGAAATCTGTTTATGTCAGTTGAGAGCCTAACGCCTGACAGCTGTACCGGGAACTGTTGAGAAGAAAAAAAGTGCTATAGGCATATTAAGAGGCATATCTGGGCACAGAAGAGTTTAAAAATTTAATGATAATTCAAAATAAGTATCTTCCAGTTGGGCTTCTGCCTTGCATGGAGAAAAATACATGATGCAACACGGGGCTGCTCTGGTTAGTGCCCTGATGGCGTGCCGAGGGATGCTGCAGTTCTCTCCCAGCCCCGGTGTGGAGCCCGGTGGGCTCTGAGGACACCCTCGGGAAGGGCTGGTGCACGCTCCCTGCTGACGCAGAGAATCAGGCAGATGCTTCATCTTCTTCTGCTGCAGCAAGTGCTGTCATTCTGTGAACGTCCTCTGTGGCGTGAGGTTTGGCGCAGTGCAGTGTTAGGTGGCGCTTCTGTAGCCGTGCAAAGAAAAGTTGTGAATAGTCACATTTTATACCCAGTCAACACGGCACGCATGCTGATACAGATTATTGTATATGGTGCTGACAATAATGAATTGATTGTTTTGCATTTCATTTGCACATATCATTTTACTGACCTTGGCTGTGAGGTACAAATCAATACTCAGCAGTGACCATACAGAGATAGAGAATATTATTCAGTTACATTCAATTATTGTTACACTGTACATTTGATACAGAAATTTAAAAAAAGGGACTTTACCTATCCAGCTAGTAGCAGTTTGATTTATGCTGTGACTTTTCTTCAGAATAAATACATATGTATTTTTTATGGAGACATGACCATTTGTAATGTAAAATTGCATTTTTATTTGGGTTTTAGTTTCTTCATCTGTGTGAGTCTGCTTTTTCTAAATTAATGAAAACTTTTTTGCCTTTGATTTAAGTGGGACATGATCAGCTTTGATTTTGCTTGTTGTTTGGGAATGTTTCTTATGATACTTTTACTGAGCCAGGCTTAAAATAGAATGCATTTACTGCATTTGTTTCCCACTATTTCAGACTGTGTGGTGTGAACGAGCACTTGTGGATGTATACTTCTTTTCCCAGTTGAAATACTGGCAGTTTAGAGTAGTAGACACACTCGCCTTTGACTCGGTGGTGTTCGTACTGTGTGCTGTGTGAAATATTAAGGGGCTGAATCTGCAATTTCAGGCAGAAAATGCCTGAACCAAAGTGACTTAAGAATAGGCTGTGAGTCAGGGCCGGCAGCTCTGGTTTCCATGATAGATACAATTAGAAGAAATATAGAATGTTATTTATTTTTTTGAATAGGATGTAGCGGGGGGAGACAGGAGCGAACCATCAATTTGTGCATCTGGACGCTAAACAGAAATGTTTATAAATGATCAGTTGAATTTGCTGATGCATTCATTAGAGGAACCCCCGTCAGCGGCTGGGAAAGTGAGAGGAGCTGTGAACAGAGAACAAGAGGCAGCTCATAAAGGCTAGTGAGACTGAACGGCAGCCAAGGGAGAGGAGTAATCGGCAGGGCAGCGCGGAGGCGCTGGGCGAGGACCATGCTGACATGCTCCCGCTACTTTTTTTTTTCCTTCTCTTCGGAGGCCCATCAAGAAACTCCCCTTTTGTACTAATCTGAGCAAGCAAAAAAAGTTTGCTTAATTAAAAGCCTGTCTTTTCTTCCTTCTCTAAAGGAGCTGAAGGAAAATAGCATGCTCTTCTGAGGGAGAGGGAGGGCTGGGAACGCCTGGTCGGGTCTCACCCTGACAATCCTGCTCACTGTTAAGAAGTAGGACAGTGAGTCAGTTCATTCAAGTGGATGCTGTTTATTCAATGGGACATTCTTCCTGTAAAACTCCTCATAAAACCAAAGCCTCGCCTGTGCAGTGAGGAAGGGGAAAGGGTTTTGTGCACAGACTGTTTATTTACAGACGCTTTCTGGAGAAAAAGGTGAGAAGAAGAAAGGAGGAAAGGAAAAGGAAGTAAGGTGCAGAGCTATAAACACATTTGGGAGTAAACCGGGGCTGGTACAGTCTAGCCTGTCACCTTTTCCATCATATATCCTGCTCCTAAGCTGTTATAATAAACCTTGCCTGTTAAAAACAAGCAGTTTGCTGGAGCTTTGAAAGTGATTGCTTTGCTTTGGTTATTTGCAGAGTACAGACGGGTGCCTGAAGCTTTTATTCCTGATGAGAACTACAGATGCTGGCCATCTTACCATCATAAGGGCTGCCTCCTCTCTGTGTTTGATGTCAATGAAGCCATTGAGATCTGTGACAGCTACTCCCAGTGCAAAGCTTTCGTCCTAACTAACCAGACAACTTGGACAGGTAGGTTGCGGATGCTGCGGAGCAGAAGCAGCAGCTGAGTCACGTATTCTGGCTGCTTTAAGTGTTTTAATACAGTTTAGGGAGCATGCTGTGCTGGGCTGTGGGAGCCGCCAGCAGCAGCTAGAAGTGGGATAGTTTCTGAAGCTCCAGCTGAGGCAGTTTCGGTTTTGGTGGGGCTTCTCTTTGCCAGCTGTCGGGGGAGCAGAAACCTGCCGACGGACTCAGGGGAGCTGGCAGCAGAGCGCTACGGCACATGGACCATAGGTGTCCAAACCGCGAGGTCTGAAATTTTATTTTAAAACACAGCAGCAGAAACCACAACAAAAGCCTGTGACCTCTTTCCGCAGTTAAATGTGCAGGACGTGGTCCAACATCTGGATTTAAATAAATCTTTCCAATCCCAATGGCTGTTGCAGTTTGACACAAAACCAAACAGGTTCTTCTGTGTGCCTAGCTGGGACTTCCCGGCCGGTGTCAGAGATGCCCTGCTGCTGGTGGGAGCATCGTGCTTCTGGCAGTAGGGCTTTGGCTAAAGAACAGTGAGAAGGGAGGGTTTAAAACCAGGCAGAAGTAGATGTAGCAGGAGTAGAACTTCCAGGGGAAAATCCCATTTGCTACCGCAACTCATTTTCTTGTCTAACAGAATACACTTGTTGAAAAGAGAAATACATTTTCCAAAAGGTCTGTGGGCCTGGCAATCCCAGTGTGGTTCCCCTGAAGGCAGGCAGTCGGTGCCGATTGACATCAAGTGTAGAGTTGGCCCTGGCGTGCTGCTTCTGCACCATACTTGCGCCTGTTTCAAGCAACTCGCTCCAGAGCAATCTGAGAAACAAAAATGTTACAAGTCTCTGCTAAAAATCTCCGGTAGCTGCAGCTCCAGAGTGGCTGCGGGGTTCAAAGAGCGGAATGCCGCAGCCGGCTCCCAACCCCGCGCCCCTTCCCCACGTGCCCCGGAGAGCCGCATGTCCCGGCGGCTGGCCCCATCCCCTGGGCACACTGCACCCAGTGTGGCAAGTTATTTAGGCTCGAAGGCTCAGCTTTCTGTCTGTACCTCTGCAATCTCATATCTTAACCTGAAGTCAAAATCTACCCCGGTGCAGTTGGGTGCTTTAGTTGTGTTTAGTTGAGCAACATAAATACACACCACAGCCAGGCCTATATACATGGCTAGCGGGTCCCCAGCTCTGAAAGCGTCACTAGCAACTAGAAACTTTAGATAGTTCATGTTTCAGAGTATTTTAGGTAGTGTACTGCTACAGCTTTCTGCATTTTTTGTGCTTCTGGGAGGTACAAACAGAGACTTCCATGGAACCTAGAAAAAACTAATTTATATTAACCTTGCCTGTGGCTAACCAGTGACTACTAGGTCATCATGTCAGTCTGTCTATAGTCAGACTATTGTAGTTAATTAATATACTAAAAAAGTAATTATTATGGCACAGGGAAATTCATAGGAAGTTTGGAGCAGCTCCTGTCTGAGGTTACAATATTAAAAGCAAATGAGACATAGTAGCAATATTTCTAGTCCTATTTAGCATTCCCTTTACCTTGGTGTTCCTGAGGCATGAGCACTTGAGTCCCTGAAACCTGCGCACGGAAATTTGCTCAGTAGTTGAGGCATCCCATTTGCCATGTGCTACTTTTTAAGAAAATAGTGTTATGGGAGCCCCCTAGAGAGGCAGCTGGGAGTAAATAGCATTTGATTATCTGAAGTTTAGAGAGAGGGAAGGCAGAGGCTGAACAGATGTGGCAAGTATCTCTGCAAGGAAAGGCAATGACAGTGCGGGTCCGTGGGACGGCAGGTACTCCTCGAGAGGCAGGGCTGTGAACAAGATGCCAGGTCATTAAGCATGGGGAGACACAAGAACTGTACTGCGGCTCCCACAAATACCAGTGAGTGAAACCTCACCAAACGCAGCCCCCACTGGCCTTGGATGTATATCTGGCAGATGCCTTACACTAACCCAGGCTGTTATCACTTGCTGGTGCTTTTTGCTTGAGGAGTAGAAACCTTGTTCCAGCTTGTTTAAAACCCAGAGCTACAAAGTGATCAGCAAGAGCTATTTCAGAGAAAGTCGTGTTTAACATACATTGCACTGATCAGTTTTGCAAAGATTCAAGCACGCAAAGATGATTCTGCTCCTGTACACTCAAATCAATGTCCTTCATTTAAGCCCTGAACTCAAGCCTGTTTTGATCAGTGGGAGAGTCTTTAAATACTTTTTTAAAGATCATGTGAAATTTGTATTAAAATCTTCAGACCTTTCCTTCGTTTACCATATTAGCTGTGGACAGCTCTATCTTGACCATAATTAGATAAGAGTAAACATACTGAAACCAGGGGAGATTTGGTGTCATTTTAGACGAAAGCATTTCAGGTTTATACCAGTTGAAGTTAAGAGAGAGTTCAGTCTTGGGTTTCCTGAAAATGCATAGGTTGAAGAAGAATATGAAATGTCAGTATTTTAAGATAGGCAACCTTTTGTTCATCACTTCTAATTTTTTTTTTTTTTCCCTTCCCCGCTTCCTCCTCCCACCTCCCCTTTTCCTATTCGGTGCAGGTCGGCAGCTTGTCTTCTTCAAGACGGCCTCAAATCATATCATGCCTGATCCTGACAAGATAACATATGTGAAGGTGACCGACTGACACCTAAAGTGGCTCACTCTGACTTGTGAGTGACAAGAGCTGTTTGTGTATAAATATAGGCAGCTGTTAGGTAGAAGGCGGCTGTGGCCGGAGAGATAATTGCACTATTACTCATTCTAATCTATAGAGTGCTAAACAAAACTTTAAAGAAATAACCTGCATGCCCAGGATGAACGTGCAATAAAACAACATTTTGAAAATGTGATTTTTTTAAAAAAAACAAAGCAAAATACAAGATACGATACACTGTTAGGTTATAATTTTGGTTATAAATCAGCTGGCAGCTCTGGCTTTTCTAACCAAGGTTAGCAAACCGTTTCTGACCTGTATGTGTGTGTACAGGGATGAAAGTTGATCATTTCTGTGCGAAGTCTGTATCCTCCGCGCTGATATTTATTTGGGCACGTACAATCACAACACAGTAACTGAAGCATATCAGTTTGTAAGCTGAACAGCAAACGTTACTGAAGACAATCAGCATTTGTGTTAAAGCTATCAAATGCAATGCTGGCATATTTGTCAAAAGGAAGGAATTGGTTATGTTTAGAATTGCAAGACTGTAGCTAATTTTCATTTTTGCTTCCAATGTTATCATAAAGTTTCATTTTTAATTTAAAAGAGCCATTTCGTAGGTCTAGCGAATCACATAAACATATGAATAGTCCCACTAAAAGGGTAGGGACTTAACCAAGTGCCCAGTGCTTTGCTGAATAGGGATAGGCCTAAGCATATGCTTACAATTAAGCCTGTGCTTAAGACTTTTGTTGAATTAAGTTTGAATTGTTCAGGAAGCCACATCTTTGACAGACTAGCAAAGCAATCCAGCTGGTGGAACAGTACTAGTTTAATGACTATCTGGCAGTTATTTGTATTTTTTATCATCAAATCCTTGGTTTTCTAAGGCACTGCTTGCTAATTCTTAGAGTGAAAGAAGTAAATGACCTTAATAATGTCAAATGAATGCTAGCCTTAATTCTATATAAAATGCGTTTTACAGGCATGGTGTGTCTAGAGAATTTGCTTTCAGTGAAAGCAATAAAGTAAGTGCTAAAGTGACCAATGTCATACTGTTTTGTAGTTTGTACAGTCAGGAAAATAAATGTGCTTTTGTTTCTCAAATTGTTTATTTTTGTAAAAAAAAAAAAAGAAAAATAAAAGATAAATACAATTTCTTTCATACTCGATTTTTTTGTGTTGCAAATAAATGCCTAAATCCAGTGAAGACTTAGACATAATGTATTGTATGTAAACTTAAGCCTGGGCTATTTGTCCCAGGAAGGAACTGAGGTTGTTCCAGTGGCTCCCAGTGAAGGGTGTATTTCCAGGGTACATGGTGGCTTTGTCTACGTGGTTGCCTGTCACGAAGCGAGTGACTGTCAGAAGACAACACTAGAGCAGCCTTTCCTACCCTGTGGCTTGAGTCACACTGGTACCAGTCTTCTAACATTCGGAAGGGGTGAGGATGAGAGCAGAACCTGAAGGAGTTGTTCCTTGGGCTAAATGGTGTATTTTCTTTACCAAGGAGGGTCAGGGAAGGAGACTAGGAGAGCCAAGGCAGCTGGGCAGCAGTGTGACCATGCAGGAGAGGTGGTCCAACAGTGACACCATCGGCCGCGGGTCTCGTCTCACCGGTTTCTCTGAGGTCACTGATACCCTAACGACTTCTGGCAAGTGACTGAAATGACATGCTGTAATGGCTGTAACTCACAAATTATCAAACTCCCAGCCGTAATAGCTCAGCTGATTGTGTCGCCGTGCACTTAGGAACCCATCAATCATGCTCTGGTAATAAACAAATACTACAGATTCTTTTAAAATTGCTACATAAATCATGCCAACACATACTGCACAGTTCATTGAAGTGATATGGGTTGTTGGCATTTAGGCGCTGGTGTGTATTTTGAAAGTCTTTAACCTTCTGTGATTGCCTTCCCATTAAGCACTGTACACCATTCCAAAAATACTCAGTGCTTAAAAACAATGTGAATGGTTAAATTCTTTAGTTGCATTCCTAGGTAAAAAATATCAACATTTAACAGGAAAAAAAAGATATCCGGGGTAATTCTTTAATATTGTAGTCAGGTAACTTAGGATAATTTCATTCCATCGCTTTCCACGCACCAGAAAAAAATGCCTCTTAAGTCAGGAATTGTTTATCCTTGGAATTAAACAAACTTGCCAAACCAATTTACATCAGCTTTTGCAAACAGAAATCAAGTAAGCAAGAAAGAAACATAGCCGTGAGCGAAGAAGCTGGATTCTAAATTTCAGCAGTAATCAACTTTATACAGGCAGTTTTATAACTCTTTGAGAGTAAGGCTTTCCAGTGGAAATGCTGATTAAAATCTTAATAAGAGAGGCGTGATACTACAATAAGTGAATTTAATAGCTGTAATAAGCACTGGTAAAAGTCTGAATTTATGGGGAGAAAGTGTCTTTGGCAGCAGTGGGTCTGATTCAGCAAAGTGCCTGACTGGCGCTTGTGGCATGGAAACCCCTGAGAAGCCACAGAGGAGGAGGAGGAGGAGGAGGAAGCAAGGCACAAAGTGAGCTGGCAGGTCTGGGCCAGTCAGCCTGGGAGCTGCTCCACGTTTTCTGTGGAAAAGGCATTTCTATCTGTTTTTCCCCCTAACATTTTGACTGCTTTTTACATTTCCTGGCTTTGTCAAGCCACAGGGTAGAAATATGAAAGAAGACACCCACAGGGCTTTAAAGGACTGATGTCTGTGTGTGTGCATGCACGTGTGTGTATGTGCATATGTATTTATGTATGTGTCACGCTGAACACGGAGAGCTTATTTCCTCAGTGAAAAACCAATTGGCTGTGCACAAAATGAAGTGCTAAACAGGATGTTGAGTTCATCTGGAGAAGTGAGAGCCATGTGAAGCAGTGGGTGCTGCAGCTCTGCGAGGGGCTGTGCTGAGCATTCGGTCCAGTCCAGCGCCACGTTGCCCTGGTGGGGCTGTGGCTCAGGGCACCTCCAGGAGCTGCCCACCGTCTCCGTGACAGCTTGCTGAAGGGGTGACACTAGTGAAGGGGTGACACTAGCCCCACCACTGGGAGCAGGCTCCAGGCAGTGAAGCAGTCACTGCTCAGCATCACCTCCGGGCTGACATCCTCAGGGTCATAGCGGAGACACGCCGAGAGCTTTGGTCTTTGCTTAGACCAAAATAAAAATGTGTTCTTCTATTTTTCTGTATCTTGTCTGAGCCTACTGCTTTGTCTCTGGTCATTTTTCAAAGGCCTCTCCCCAGCTTCAATGCATCTTTTTAAGTGGAAAGCTGAGGTCTCATGTGTTCAGCTCCAGAAACAGGTTGTTACAACTTGCATCACACCTAAGAGAAACCTGTGGTGAAATTAGCGGTATCACCATGAGCAATCATCACCCTGAGAGAAAGCCTGAAAACAAGTGGGCCCTGTTGCCAGCTGAGGTGCTCAGCTAAGTTTGTATAGAGGGTGAAGGACGTTGGATGGGCACTGAGACACTGGTGAAGACTCTGAGAAAAATGTTCTTCTGACATGAGATAAAGGAGTTTAGTGTAAGTACAACTATTTCTAATGTGCTTTGCCCTGCCTGTCGCTGCTTCACTGAGGCATTTTGCTTAGTACTTCTGCCAGCCCTGACCACCAAGTTTCCTGTAAGATTTGTGAGAAGGATGGCAGAGTGGGGTGCAGGGAGGACAGCAGCTTGGAGTGAAAGCAGGTCTTCCTATTGCCAGTTACTGTATGTAGTGTGGTAACTGCTGGGGACCGCTGTCATGGAGCAGGACCATGCTCCATGGACATGGAGCCCATGGTAGGTGCACACTGAAGACCTTGTCCCTGCCTCTGAAATCCACCTTATCAACTTGTACCACAGCTCACGATAAGTCAATGCAGCCTTGTGTCCATACCAGGTGAGCAAAGGAGTAGACAGTGACTAATCAGTCAGAGAAGCATCCTGAAAAACACAGCTAGCCATGTGGGCTCCTTCTGCTACTATGGTTATGGAGAGCAGAGCCCCAGCAGCTCCCAGTGGGACTGCCCTGCACGGCGGCTCTCCCACAGCCTGCTGTAACAGACACCTGGGGACACGCAGGAGGCATGAGTTACAAGGAAAATTGGAGGGAGGCAAAATATATACTCTTACTCCACTTCTACTGGTGCTGACCCTAGTAATGTTTATAAGGCCCCACGCTTTCATGCACAGTTGCTATTTAAAGCAAAAAAGACACACTTGTTGATAATAATTCAGATTAAGCAAATGATTTAAAGGACTTGTAATTCAAAGCAGATGGAAGATGATAGTGAAGATCCAGAGATCATGTTATGTCACCTGTCAGGAAGAAATATATGAATACAAGGATATTCAAACTTTAGTAGGAAGAGTCTTATCTTGTATTCTTTAGCAGTAAATTCTGTGAAGACTAACTAAAACCTACTACTGGGGCGGGGGGGGGGGGTAGGAAAAATGGAGTGGCAAGACTGTTCACAAGTTTTTCCAGGAAAACTTATCCCTAACCTTTTGGTCAAGATGTGAAACACTGTTGAAAGAAGTCAAACAGATTCGTGTTGAAAAGGCTCAACTGAAGTTTTCATCAGTCAACTGCAGAAAGAAGAAAATGGGGCTCAAAGAGGAAGAGGAAGATTTGTGAAAAGCAGGCAGTATATAAAGACTTTACAATCACACTCTGCTTAATGTTTCTTGAGATGTGATCATTTGATCCTTCTTTTTTTAAGAAAACATCTTTTTCTCCTCTGAGTTTTAAGCAGGAGTGAGACACATCGGGCTGGTTCAGGCTGACTGCCTCTGAGAGCTCCCAGGCCACGTAGGGTCCATATCCTTTCTTTGGCACAGACATGGACCTTGGCATCTTAACTCTAACAAGTAGGCTTCTTGCAAGTAAGTACAAGTGATTTTTTTCAAGTTGACATGGATGCTTTTAAGAGCTGTATTTTAAAAACGTGAAGGAAACAAACTGTTTTATATCCTCCCTTTGTAGTTGCATGCAGTCAACAATTGCCTGTGTGTAATAGGTGCCCCACTTCCCCATGCAAACTGAGGGGAAATATAATTCAGTAGGAGCCACCCTCATTATGAAACTGTCTTTGATGTCAAGCCAGAGGGCAAACAACACATTTATTAGAAATTGCGGCTTTTAAACAAAAAATCCCTGCTAACCACAGTTTTTCAGCAAATGACTGTGAGGCTGAGAAGGAAGACTAAACTTGGCTTCTTGGAATGATAAAGCCGGAATCTGATCTTGGCTTGATTTTACCAGTGTAATTCAGTTAATCCTTGATTTATGTTCACAGAAAACAGAATCAGACTGTTAGATTCTAAAGCATCTATGGAGTGGGAACTTAATAAAACCTGCCTCTTGGACCTAAATGTTTGGACCATGTAAGTGAGGAAAAATACACCGATTTTCCCATATATACACACACACGTGTGTGTGTGAGCACGTGTGTAGGTTCCTGTGAGACTTAAACAATGACACCATGAAGAGTTACCTTACTTTAAGATGGAAGCTTTAGCAAGATACAGCAAATTAAAGACTTACTATTTAATAAATAATTTCAGGAAAGGAATAAGAGTTCTACACATTTACACTCACTGTTTAACAGGTATGATGCCATTCTTATTTATCATCTTTCTGCTAACTTCAGGTATGCCCTAAGAACAATTTCCAGTTTTCAATATTACAAGTACCTGGCATGTATGAAGATAATGGTACAAATTGGTATTTATGAATTGCAGCTTTCTATAAATACACTAGAAGGAATGCAGAGCAGCCAGTCAGACAAATAGGTGACCAGGGGCACAGTAGCACTTTTAGAAGTGGGTGTACTTAATGTTTTATACAAGACATTGGCTTTGTGCGAGTTCATGACCTATTAAAAACCTTATATGACTTACTAGCAGGTATTGCCTCATTCTTGGACACAAGCTGTTGATCAGCACGAATGCTACTTTTTCTACATGTTTTACCATCCTGTCCTTTAGTCCTAAGAGTAACAAACCTAAAGCCTGTTTGAAGAATGGAAACACTTCAATTAAATGTCAGGTTTTAATCTGTATATGGCTCTGATTTCTGATTCATTATAGAATTTTGATAAAAGACAGCTCTTAGCAGAGCGAATATTACAGAGGCAAAAAATAATGCTCATTTTGTCGAATAGGCAATGAATTTGCGAACAGACTTTGTACATTCTACCTGGAGAATTGAAAAGTTTAATGACTTAGACTGTGGGTCAAGGTGGCAGATATGAAAAGAAATCACCATTTTGCTGCCTTATGTTACAACATATGTTCCATGACCTATAATTATTCTGATACACAGTCCATTTCTTAAAGACCAAGTTCCCAGAATCATGTGTTCATATGGGAACAAACTCCTCTTTGCTTCTTTTTACCAACTACTAAAGAGTATGAATAAAAGAGAACTCTATAAGTGTAATAATAATCTTGCAATTCAGAAACCACCGTAGCTGTGGTGCAACTGATTCTGTGTGGCTTCTTTGCAGTAACAATCAATGGACAAGAGTAGGTGACTAAAATTAGCAGTAATTCCAAAGTGGATGTTGATGGTGAAAAAAAAATCACAGGATGGCAAACACATCTCATTCTGAAAGTAATAGGAAAGGGACATGAGAACTATATAGTAAAAAAGGTGTAAGAAAAACAGAGATACAATTTATATAATAATATTTGTATGATTTACTGTGGGGGAAAACCAAATATGCAGCACCAAAAATTCCACCCTAAATCTCAGGAACAGATTAACTCTTACCTCTCTGAAGTCACCAGCCCATGTAATATCAGTTCTCAGTTTCTTCGGTACACTCTGGAATTTATTTCTGTCTGAATTTCAGTCTTCCAGGTCTAGCTCAGAGACGGTGGACTCCTTGTGTGTGACAAAGGAAATTGCAGTGCAGTGACAGCTCAGCCAGCCTTGGTTCTTGCTTCATATTGGAAGTCCCTCACCAAAGTTGCATAGAACATGCCTTCAGCTTGCTTGGAATAAATTCCTTAACTACTAGTATTCCTAATAAAAATTACTGTGGATTACTGACAAAAGCTACCTTTTTCCCATGATGAGATAAAGCACCCTCCAATGCCATCTAGTGATGCCGATAGAATCTTATTAGAAAACCTAGATCTTGTGCATTCCAAGTAAATTTTATGCGTGTGTATACTATGTTTTATACTTATGTTTTCATAGCAAACCCAGAACAATTTTTCTTCAACTAATTTCAGCAGTTTTTACTAATTTACTCTGTTAATTTACTATACTATTAGTATGTTGCCTTTTTTTTCCTTCAAAAATTGTTTGGCAATGTAAGAGGTCGCTGAATTTGCTCCAGCTGTCACCTTGGAAGGAAAGTTATTTGGTGCCATATTCCATGTTGATTGCCCTTAATTCAAACTCTACCACAGGACCACGTGAAGCTGGCTGTTCAGTACTTTCCAAGGGGCATGCAGCCCACTTTAAAGCAGAGCTCCAAACGCAGAATCCTATGGAAAAATACTAATAATTAAGAAACTGCACATTATTTATTGTAGCAAAGCGTACATGAATGGCATCAAATTTCTGTTGCCATGTCCTCTTAGAGCTGTTGAGGCTGATAAGATTTCATACAGCCACAGAAAATCTGGGGAACGGAACATAGAGGGGATGAAGGAGGGAATGGCAAATTTGCTGTGTTTAATGTACTGGGCACCATCTGTATTTTATTCAAATAGGGTTATATATTTTGTGAAAATAAAAACCAGCCTCATGAGTCAGTGTGTGCAAGTCACTTGAATATATATAATGGGAAACATGTTTTAGGTTGGAAGTTGCAAAGGGAAATCAAATGTTTGAAGTGTCAAAGTTGGAAAAATATAAAATACGCCTGACACCGTAGCTATTGAAGCCAAAATGAATAAATCATCATCTCAGGAAAGAAAACCCCACCAAGCTCTTGGCTATAACCTTCATTTTCCTACACTCAAATAAAATTACATACAACCTGATAATTTAACCAGACTTGTCAATAAGAACTGATGGCTTCAACAGACACTATCACTTCATGCTTCAGTGTAGACTTCAGAAACATCTAGTGTATTATCCAAGAAATAAATTTAATGTCAAACTTTTCTCTTTAAGTTGATAGACAGAAGAACCTGATGCAGTAGAGCTGATGTAAAATATGTCATATTGCAGAACACTAGAGTAAAATGAAATTAATGCCAGCTCAGTACTTTATTCCCCATGTACAGCTTTTCCTGAGCAGTTATGTAAGAAGTATTTTAGTATCTTTCTAAGTAGGGCAAGCATGACTTCCAAGAAGGAATTTGAGAGAAACTTTGAGGTTACAATAATAGGAACCTGAGTTTACACTCCAATTTCTGTTACAGTCTTGGTGTTGATTCTGGTCAAGAAAACTTAAAAAAGGCATTTTCTCTTCACATTAGGCTCAGTGTCAGAAACGTGATTTGCAAACATAATAGCACCTATCTGTGCCTGTCTGGGGAAAGTTATTGGGACACAGTGTTTTCTGGCTTTGTCTGCTTCGAGGTTTTATTTACAACATATGAAGTAGCCTGGTGGAGAGATGAGAATACTGTCTTTTTAGCTGCAACTTGACATGCAATAATTTGGGCAAACTGAGGACATCTTACCATTTAGTGTTTAAGATGCGTACATACCAATTTATTCATTCATCAGAAGGGAATAGTCCCTGGAAACTGCAAGTCAAAATAACGACTCGTTTTTATTTGCTGAAAATAACCTAGCTGGCCTTTTACTTTCTAAAAATAAGTTAGCTGGTCTAAAGCCTCTGCTGTGCATAGCATGAGCTGAATGCACCAGTGAGGGAAAGAGTAATCGGGACTGGATTTGGCAACCCAAATCTCTCCTTCACTCTGGCCCTCGATACATGTTGCAAAAGGCTTTCCTTACCTGTTTAGGCTCTGTACAGGTCTCAGAGGACTATCGTCCCCCTGGGGAGCTGCCATGAGTTCTCCACCTACTCTGTCCTGTCTAATCTCCTTCTTTTTCCCAGCTGTGACACAGTGAGCTGTGCAGCTTCTTGGCCATGGTTTTACACTGTGAGAACGCCCAGCTGTGAATTATGTTAGAGGTAAATTGGACTTCTCCTGAATGGTGCCAGGTAAGCAAATGGGCAGATGAGACAAACTCCGGCACCTTCCCCCACACTAAGCAGCAGTTAGGTTTCGAAAGGTCCTGTTGGCTTTCAAAGGATCACGTGAAGATAGGTGTCCAAAGCTGTGGTGACACTGAAAGCCTGTCACCCAGGCAACTTTCATGTCTCCAAAATGACCCTGATGGGTCTGACCAAAAAGCCAGTCACCCTGGCTGCGATGTCTGACAGTGGCCAGCAACTGACCTCGAGGGAAACAGTAAGTACAGACATGACCTTTCTTCTGACACTCTCCTCCTCTCTGTCAAGCAGCAGTTCAGGATTTCCACAAGGTTAAATTATCAAACCAACTCCAGTCATTATCTACAAGAGCGTCATATCACTTGCCTTGGCAGCTGTGGCAGGACCAGTATCTCCTACTTTGAAAATAGACTCCTCAGCTTTGGCTTGATGCATATACAGCAGCAGGAAATCGTTATTCTGTGACAGAGTGCTTTTCTATTGACATGATATCTTAATTAAATCTACAAATGGAACATGTCTTTGGTGTTTTCAGTAATTTTTTCCTCTGTGAATTACCTTCAATATTTGTTTGTTCATCAGCCAGAAATGCAGTCCAAGGGAAGTTGGAAACAATGCTCAGCTTAGAATCTTGATATTAGCAGATACAGCCCACATAAGGCCATTAAAAACATCTATTTAGCAAAACCTCAGGCTCCACAAAGAAGGTAGGGCTTTTCACCATCCTTGAAGATTATACCTTGAAGATCACCACCTCTAGCAGTGGATGATATTGCTACATGTAGATTGGAATTTTTTATTACTCACCTCTTGAACAGTTAGTTAGGAAAGTTTCTTAAAGCACCTCTGCTGATGGAACTAAAAAAAAGTGCAATACTGAAATCTTTTTGACGTGTATTACTGTTATATAGATCTGGACTAAGCAATAAGTTTCTGATTTTTCTGGACATAGTTTGTAAAAACAACAGAGGCAGATCCAGTGCTATCTGATCCTGTAGTGCAGGATCTCCAATCTCAGTTGCTGAATTCTGGTCCACAATTACCTTGTTAAATGAATGGATTATATAGGTTGAACTAATTCAGGAATCATGGTGAGGTAACTGAACACTGAATTCGGGCTATTTACTTCATATGACTGTGTGGAAATAAAATATCTAATGTGTCTATTTTTTTACAACATTGCTGTTAAATTCACAGTTTGGAATGCAAGTTTTAAAGCATGTCCAAAATGTCTCTTTTGAGGTCACCTGTTAATCAAGTGTACTTACTATCAGACATTTATATGCATGAAATTGTTTTTCAATCTCCAATTGCACTTAATGTGACAAACTTGAAGAGCTCAACAATCAAAGGTATTAATTACTCTGCTTCATACACTGAATATCTTTACTGTAAATGAACGTAAGAGATCTGATCCTCTTTTCAATCTGCATGAAGATTTTATGAATGATTCTTTATCTCCAAGTGTCTAAGTTTCAAAGATACAGTTACCCAGCTTTCTGGTAACTGTAGAAGACTACTAAGTACAAAATACAAATGGCTAAGGAATTAGACAAGCTGAGATTCCCTTACTCTTGAGAACAACTTGCATCCTATCTCCAAACCAGAAAAATGTTTGTGAAAAAATGCAGGAGTGCAGAGGAGAGAGGAGGAGACAGTGAAGCCTGACTATTTTCCCTAAACTGTTATGTTCACTCATGGGACTCAACTCAAACAGCTTACTGCTGTCACGTGAGGTGCATGAGAGACAAAGGAGGCTTAAAACATTTACATTATAGCTACTTTAACTTGTCTTTCTTACTCCTTTTGGTTTCTTGCTCTCTATCAAATTAACACTATCATTTATATATAGCAGTTGTATGTGAACGGGTGGCTTAAGTCGGTTTTGTCATGAAAAGGTCAAATTCCCACTGCCAACCCATCCTTTCTGAACTGGACTGCAAAATGAGGGCTCCTCATGCAGCCTTTGCTCTCAGGCAAGGCCTAGCCCAATACAAACAAAGCCATTGACTTCAGCGTGCCTGCTTGTATGAATAAGGCCTGTAAGATACAGCCTGTACATTTCAAATTGCCTCTTTTTTGTGCCATTCACACCAGGGATTAATATCTGTGGGAGGCTTTTGTGAAGCCTTCACCCTCTTGCCCTTCCACAGTCCAGCAGTAGCTATGACTTCAAGGATGCAGCTAGATTTTTTTTATCCGTACTGCCCTTTGTAAAACAGCCCTTTAGTTGAGATTGCAGAAACTGAAAATTTTCCTCTAGTCTGCAATTTAAAGTCCCAAATTGCCTTTCTTGGAATACTGTTGGAAGGGCTGAAAGCCAGTGCTTTTCAGCTCCCACTGCTGGTTGATACTTCCCTGCCCTCTGTCAAAATTTCAAAATTAGAGAATGGCAGCGGCCATGGAATACAAGCTGTCCATTAGCTTACCTAAGAAATGATGCATTGAATATTCATTGTTCCCTATTGCAAAATGTCATTTTTCCATGAGTACTGCTTGAAGCAGTACAGAGAATACATTTGCATAAACCATTTGTCAGAAACAGAAGCCTCTTTGTGAAGAACTATTAAGAAACCACATAATCTACTTTTCTGTTCTTATGCAAGTTACAGGGAGAACACAGGGCTCCTTTGTAAACAGAATCTAAATACAAGTGCTTGGTATGTTTTTTCTGCAATCAAGATTCCATAAATAATAAAATTGGAGTTCAAAACCAGAAGTACCTGAAATTGTTAAATGTAATGTTAATGATTTCCTGGCAGTATTTGAGATTTGGAAAGTTTAACACTATTAATATCCACACTATTTTGACCAAGCTGAACTCCCCCTCCCCGGTTCTGCTAAATAAAGCTGTAATTAATCTGCAGTACAAATTTTGGTATCTCCAGTTCCTGGGGAAAAGCATTTTTATAATACATCAGGGGAAGTTGATTCTGTAAATTCAGTTGTGGGTTTTAATAGCCTTCATAATTCATTGCTGTCTCAATGATTTTCTGCTTTTATTGCCTGTCTGAGCCCTTTTGTCTAGATAGGTGGCCTTGAAGGTTGCTTTTTTTTTATGATACCACCTTTCCTCCTTAATGTTTCATTGCCCTTCTCTGGTAGCTGGTCTCGTGCACACTTAAAGAGGCCCTCCACCACCTCCATGATCACACAGATTGGGATAAGTAAGCCAGATAAGTCAAGGCAAACAAAGCCCAAGTGTGGCACACTCAACAGCCAAAGAGATTACTGCTCATGCGATTAACATCTTTTCATGCCCCTTCTCCCACCACAAGATGGTCTTGTTTCCTTTTCACTGGACAACACAGTTCAAGCATTTACTTGTTGCATTTTCCCGCAGTGAATTACTCAGGCGTTTCTATCATTCCCTGGGAGCCCTCCCGTGCCTGGCTGTGCTGCAGAGGGGAGGCACAGGGGCAGTGCTGCTCAGCGGGGAAGCACTGGCAAAAAAGCTCTGCACGTGTGTTGCGAGGCCGTCTTGGCAGAGAGCACGTTAATGTAATCGCTTTCTGGTTTATTAATGGATAACTGCTTGTTTGAAATGAAATATGAGACCTTTGCAGATAACATATGCCCTCAGCGCACAGTGACAGTCATTTGGATTAGCAGAATGCAGCCAGTTACCTGCAATTATTATCAACAAAAGTCATATGGACCAATTATGTGTCACCTTTAATCCCAGTGTATCAGTCTTCCGCCAGCATTCATTTACATTGGCCAGTCATGCTAGGTGCTGAGTGCCTCCTGATACCAGGCAAAGTCAAAGTGCCCCAGCATTTCCCAGGGCAGTGCTGGACCTGGCTGGAAGCCCCACAATGCTGTTTTGTGCGTGCCTGGTTTTCCAGCTGGTATTACATTCCAGAATTCGAGTAGAAAGTAAATAAATCGATGAAGTTTAAAAAAAGAAAGGGAAAAGTGTGGGAACCACCAAATGCTGGAGGCCTACTTTAGATTATCCACATTTAAATGATTGTATAATGATATTTTATAATTGCACAGTTCTTGATTCAGCACAGCACCTACACGCAAAAGCCCAGTGAGACTACAGTTGCACTGCAGGCTAAGCCCAAGCTTAAGTAGACAGAAATATTCCTCACTGCTCACCCCTTACAGTATATCCCAGGCTTGGGGCTCAAATCCTTGATCCAGCAACTTCTTAGTTAATTATACCAGATAGCATGCATTCAGCAAGAGGAACTGAGATCTCTTTTTCTCAGGAGTTATAGGTAGTGGTACCGATCAAATTCTGCACGTCCTCCCTGGATTTTAAACTCATTTATTTGGCTCACAGCTATTTGGTGTTTGCTTTCCATAATGTTTGTGTGCTCAGACTTTACCAGCTCAAATATTTGCAGAAAGTGGATTACTGGAAAACGTGAGGAAACACATTTCAATGTAAACATGAAATGATTCCTTCCGGATGTATTAATTCACACATTCAGTGCAGAAACAGAGCCAAATTGATCCGAGGCCTCTTGGCCAATCTCTTCTAAGCAGCCCAACCCAAACGCACTTATCAGTGACTCCAGCCAAAAATTAAAAGCGTATCTGATTAAGTGGACTGAGATGTGACCGACTTGCATGTATTGAGAAAGGAGGCAAATTTCACCAAACAAAGTCTTATGGGCCTGCTGCAGCCCTGCCTGAGGCTGAAGGTAATTTTTTCCTGTGGGGTTTTGCACCCCAGGATGTGGTGTGCCTCCCACCCCTGCCGCCGCCTCCGCTCCCCCCTTCCTGCGCTCCCTCGCCCTGCTCCTGCCCCCGGTGGCTGTGCCAGCTGGTGGAGAGAACAGATTTAAAACTCTCCACCAACCTCCTTTACCAAACTAACCAAGGAACAAAACAACGCAAATCAGAATAGTATTTGGTGGAAATAGGAAGTATTTAATTTTAGCTTACGTTTAATCAGACTCAAGAGGGTTTGTTACATGCTAAATGGAAAGCACGTAAGATAATCAGAAACAGGTTTAAATATTTTACAATGCATTGATAGCAATATCAGTACTTTTTTTTAATCATCATCTGTTCAGTATTTATTTGCTTATTTCTTTCATAAGTTGCTTTTAAGACACAGCGAAAGTATTTACCTTATGCTCTGAAGTTTTTCAAGAGCAGATGAGCTTTAAGCACACATTTTTTCTTATCAGCATACCTCTGTTTTGAACTCTGGTACGTAACACCTCATTCAGTACTAGTCAACAAAGTTGGTTTGATAACTGATGGTGCAGGCAGAGAACCGAACAATTAACTCTGCGGTTAATAGTAAAAGTATATCCCATGTACCTATTCTTCTATCTATAGATCCAAGAGCTTGAAAACAGCTGTGCGCTTTAGGCAGATTATTTACTTTTGGTTAGTAACAACGTTTAGCTTAGCATCCATGGATTCAACTGTTAACATCCTTGCTGGAATGCAGAAGCGTGCCAGGTGACAGTGTTTTCTTTTATAGTGTTAATGCTCACGGCTGGGCTGGATTGGGTAGCTTCAAACAGGGCTGCCCTGTGGTGGTGTGTGGGCTTTGTATTGGAAAAATGCATGCTGCTCAAAGATGTCGTTTTGTTCAGTGTTTATGAAATACACTGGCTGGGCGTCAGACTACTCACTTTCCAAGATGGTAAAGTTTTGTTCTGTTTTTCAATATTTCTTAACTGTGGTTTTCTGACTGCCTCTGCAAAGTCCCAGCAAGAATACTTTTTTTCTCCTGGATCCTTGAACTGATAGCTGTCACATGGGCTTTTTGGGCTGAGATTTTTGAAGTGATTATTGCAGCCAGACAATAACTGTCACCTATATTTAGCAGGAGTCAATCCCTAAACTCTTCTGAAGAACTCAGCATTTCCAATAAAGCCAAAATTTGGGTTTCTGAACTGTCCAGATGAAATTACTCTACAGAGTAACTGCATAACAACGGGCACATTTTGTACACTATTGCTCTTCTGGCTGCAGAAACATGGCATTGGTGGAAAAGATTTGGGCAGCCAGCTGGAAAACTTAATCCTGAATATTTTACTAAAAATAAATGATTGCTCTTTAAAGACAAAGAAGAAAGCAGTATGAAAATAATTCTTATACTCAAAGTATGTCCCTATCGGTCCCTTTTCAGGGATTTTCTTCTGATCTTTATGTTCCCCATATTCCATATTTATATTGATTTAAAATTGTACCTAAATATGTTAATTGGACATACATTTGTACTGAGAAAATGAGTAACTAAAAAGCAAACACTCCAAACAAATGGTATATTTTGTGGCATGCCGCAGAGAGGGATGATTAATATGACCCCCAAATGTAAGAGATTCTGGCAAATAGGATTACAAGCTTTGCCCTTCAAAACCCGAACTGGGTACATGAAGTTTTTTGCAGAAAGGAGGCCTGCCCAGAGCCACAGGTTTTTGCAAGCTCTTGCATCCGTTCCCTCTTTCTAGTCTGACTTGTGTCCAAAATAAGGTGCTGGCAGTCAGCAAGTTGCCGTGTATCTTGCAGAAACACTAACTTGTTAGCTGAGTGATGACTCCAGACTCAGCATTCCCTCAGCTCTCACTTGTGACAGTGATTGCCAAAGCTAGTGGTAAACCAGATAAGGTAGGAGGAACAAGCACAAAGCACTCCTTTGGATTCCTTTTGAATTTTTGAACAGTGACACATCATCATATGGTCTTATGTTCTTTAGATAGCCTAAGGCCATGCATTTGCTAAGAAGGAATGCCGAGTCATTATTTCTCACTCTCTCTTTTCAGGCATGAAATTAAAATCTCACATGTTGTGCCAGAATTTAAGAGTTTGTTACTTTAGCAGCAATCAGGAATACTAAGATCACCTTTTTATCATGGCCTAGTGGAAGACTAGCTTAGCAGAGTAGCTATAACTTGCAGCAGAGCCTGGGGATCTCCTGGGCTTAAAAGGAAAAGGCAGGATGAGAGGGGCATGGCAGTGGTTGTTCTGTTTTTCAGAAAAGGTTAAGACAGTGCTCTGGCACAAAGGGCAGGAGTGTGATCTGCTGGAGACATCTCTGCCCGAGCACTTAGGGGGGCAATTGCTTAGCTGTTGCGTGAGCCTTACCATTTCTGAAGCTGTTAGCTCTGCCAGGTTTATGCTCCTGCCACAGAGAAGCATGTAAAGCTGCAGAGGGTCCAAACCAGCCTGGTCAGCTGGTGTTGCGGATGAAGGCTTGGGAAAAAGCAGCCCACTCTAAATGAATTCCTCCATGACAGATCCAGGGTGGCTGGAAGCATCACAGGAAAATGGTAGATATGTTTATTTGGCAAGAATTCATTCTAATAGTCCCAAGACACCTATGATACTTAATGTCTGAACAGAAGAGTAACTGCCACATGTGACAGCATCACTTTGATTTTAGGGCATCGCTTCTCCCAGTTAAATTTACTACTTTTCCAGTCATTGATCTATCTGGGAATCCCTTTCAAATTCATGTGAGTTTTATTAAATGTTGGGTAATATGTGACCCCATCAAGTGAATGCAGTGTCCACTTGGGAGACTTTTGTTCTATTCAAACCTTTGTTGACAATGCAGCAAGCTCTGCTATGGGCTGCTGGGGGGCGGACAGCCCGGTCTGAGCTGCGCTTTGATTGATTTGCACAATAGGAATGAAAATATTCCTGAAACTCTTGAGATCACTCAAATCTTCCTGCCAGACTTCCATGAAATATAACATGCAATCAATTTAGCTTACAGCCAAATTCTCCCCTTTCAACCCCCTCTTTCCTTTGGTGTGTCAGCGAAGATAAATGAAAGAAGCAATAAGGAGTACAAACAGCAGTAGCAACGAAAGCAGCAATTGCTTGTATAGGGGGGACTCGCGATGCCAGGCCAGAGCAGAACCCACAACAACTTGACCAAACACAGGAATGAATGAAAGGTCCTTTTGAAAGGGCAAAAGAAAGACCGCGTTGACCTCTTTGCAGAAAGAGGAAACTTCAAAGGCTTTACAACAGCTAAAAGACCCAGTTACACGCAGCAAAAATGACTTGCATTGGATGCTAACACAGCGAAACTAAATAACGTCACAGTAAGAGATATAGCAGAAGGTGGAGTAGAGAGGGCATATTTTCCACTAGTCGCTGGAAAAATGTCGAAAAGGCTAATTCTGTCAGTTTGGTGTTAGGGGTAGGGTTCTTTTCAAAGCTGTACATGTGAGGAAAACAGAAATTTAGACAGAACTCCTAACAGGCTTTGGAAAAGTCAGGCACATGTTTTCTTTTCATTTTTCTCACCAAGAAACGTTCTCATCATGTGCTTCTTTTGGAACCATTTGGTAGTTCCTTAGGTATGACAGAACTGTGTTTGAGGAAGGTAGAACTAATGAAATAGGTATTTAAAAGAGAAAGCTTCTGAATGAGCGTTGTGTATGATTTATGAAAACTATATTGAAAGGGGCAAAAAAGTGCTAATTGCCTGAGATAGTTCCATTCTGCTGTTTTTCTTCACCCAAGGTTCAGGTTTTTCACTTGCCCAATACAGCTTGGAAGGTATTTGATCACACATGTAATTTTAAGCAAGAGAGAGGGCTGCTAACTGCAGTGAGACTGTTTGTGCTCAGTGTTAAGCAAGTGCATAAAACCTTTTGCCAGACAGTGGTCTTGCGGGGCTCTGTCTCTGAATTCCAAGGGTTTGAGAGCAAGAAAGTCATGGCACTTCAATGAACAAAGACTTTCGTCTTTAATCTGCTCTAGTTGGGAAAGATAAGACCTCAAATGGAATCTACTTCAAGACTAGATTACACATTAAGATAAGCATAATATGATAAGGACCAACTGACACGGCTTCTGTAAGGGCAAATTGTGCTGCTCTATCTTTCAAGAATTCCTTGAAAAAGTGCATAAAGTAAGACTTGAAATGTATCTTTCAAACATAATTTACGTGGAATTTCAAAAGGCTTCTGACAAGACCTTTTGTGAGAAGCTTTGAAATAAAATAAATAGCAAGTCATGCTGTCAACATATAGGATGCTTGGAATTCATAGTAAATAGTCAATTTTAAATGGAAAGAGCAATAAGAAAACATGTTGGGCTGCTGTTTATTATTTAAATTATTTTGGGAAAAGAGATTTCATGCAATTTGTTGACAAATGGTTCTGGATTGGTAACAACTAAAGAGGACCATTAGACACTCCTAGAAATAGTTGTACTTACCCAAAGCATTCATTCTTCCATCCATTTATCAGCATTCTGGCAGCTCTAATGAAAAGTAGTATGTGTTAGAAAATATAATAAACTTCTCATTATCGTAATGGACTTTGATCTAACATGGTTCCCTGAGGAAACAGATATGAATCATTGTGAGTATTGCAGCTTAATGAATATGTCTTTTCAAAATAAACTAACAAAGAGAAGATTAGAGAAATACTTTACAGAAGTAATATCTCACTGTAATAATGATTTAATAGAAAACTATGAATGATACATTTCCACCACAGTTCAGTTTTGGATGCCTCAATATAAATTAACATACTATGCATAGAAAGCACCTGGAGAAGAATGACAAAACCAGTCAAAGTTATGTGAAGATTCACATGAATGATTACTTTGACTATGGGCATTTGACATCCAAAAGACAAGGTTAACAAAATATCAGGCAAAATATACTTTCTTAAATTTAAGCTTTGGAGTGCCCACATTCAAACTTGTGGGCTTCTTATGTGCTTAAAATAAGCATATGTTTACCAGATGCGTGGTCAGTCCTTTTCAGCATGAGGGACGGGAACCCATTTTCAGAAGAGCCATTGATGTTGTTTTTTGCAGTTACCTTCTGCAGACTTTTTACCAAGTAGTCCACGAATCCCTTTATCCACAGCCCATGAGTTGAAAAAGACTGGCTTAAGTGAGACTCAGATGTGATTTTAAAAAACAAAATAATGAATGTCAATGAGAAGAGTAGCTATCCATTTCTTTCTTCTTTGCCCTACCATGTATAAACATAACAATGCATCCAACTGAACTCAGATGCAATTCATTCAGGACATCTAAATTAAAGAAAATACTACTTTATCTAGTATGAATAGTAGTCAATTTGTGATTCATTGGCACATGTAACTGCCAGAACATAGACGTAACATTCAAAATTGAATATGGGTCCTCTGTGGTACTTGGGTAAAGGTTTGGATTGATTCAGCTTTTCAAATCTACATAGGAACTTTTCAGTTTTAGGACTATTCCTCAATTTTTCCTGACAAAACAATATAGTCTTGTGATGGGTAAGGATTCTATCATCTATTTATTTTGCTTTTTTTTTATCCCCAATAGAAAGGTATCTTCTTTAAATCTATATACATGTAAAAATCCTATCCTTAAATATGTTACCAGTGATGGCAATAATATCATTTAGCAGAACTTTGTCCTATAGTCAGTAGTATAAATGCTCTGGGGAATTCATACTCCAATCTTTACTGATAAATAAGATCATATGTTTGGAACCAAATATCAGTTTATAAATCACTGTTTTTCCAGAGTGCTGTTGATATCAAAGTTCAGAATGACTAAGACATTAATGCGATATTGTCTATTGGATTGGTTTAATTTGTCTCTGAATATATCAAATCAATAAAGTGAGATAAATGTGTAAGGTAAGACTTTGTAAATGCCCTGTATTAAACTATTGTATTATATATGACACAAAAATAAGCTACTGCCTTCTTTTCTGCTTTGGTGAGCTGTTATTTTGATAATTCTAAGTGGATAGGAATAAATGGTACATATTTCAGCCTGTTGACTCACAGTTACTGATTATTCTTATGTGGATAGCTGCAGTAGCATGAAGATTGATTGCGCTAGCTCATAGGCAGCAGCTGCCATTTACAAATGCCAGCTAGTGCTTCTCATGGGGATTTGTGATAGAATACAGAAATAAGCCAGAATTATGTCTATTAGCTGAATAAATGCCTTTTTTTTCTTATTTTGCAGTCACACTCTGTGTCCCCAGAATAATCTTTTTTACAATGCTAGCTGATTTTAAGTAAATTTGATAAAGGCAGCTGAAGTTTAAAAGGCAATTAAGTTCTTACAAGTAGTGTCAAAAATCAGTAATCAAGTAGAAGAGAGAAAGAGGTTTTTCAGGTGTCCTGTCTAGAGGAGAGGCTGCCACATGTGTTTATTATACATCAAGGAATCTATACAACCAAGAAACCTAAATGCTCCAAAAACCAGGGGTTTGTAGTTATAAGATGCAAGCAATGCTTCCTCTAGCCAACCTGGTATATGTGTGTCAATTCAAGTTGTGTATCATCTTGTGATCACACAGTTGTGCTTTTTCTGTGGCAGCTTGGCATTTAAGAGGCAAGCCATAAAAAAGTTCCTTTCTTTTCATACAGATGCAGTTCACTTGATTTAAGATTAACAGAGAAATAATCACTTGGTGTTTTATTTAACACGGCGTGGTCATACTGGAACCATAACCCAAGCAGTTCTATTTAGTTTGGAACCTGGCACAGTATTTTTAACAGTGTAGGTATATGTGTGTATATAGATAAATGTGTGTGTATATATGTGCATTCATTTTAGACAGTGTATATCCTAGACTACCAGGTTGGGAGCTTTCTTCAGCGTGTTTTGTTTCAAACAGGACATGTTTCTGCCAGCTTTACTCACAGTGAATACTATCTACTGGTGATTTACTCCATTGGTTTATATCAGATTACTCATGAAGTAAAGAGCTAATCAGCAGGAGGCAAAAGTGCTGCCAAGTTTTTCAATTTTATCACAAAGTCTTGTGATACTTGTTTTTTTTATTGTGCCCTAGCTGCTGGAATAAGGGAAGTTCATGAGAATCTAAGCTTCCATTAAATAGACTGACTTGCTAGCCTTCCAGGATGTGGGTAAAAGTTGAAAATATGAAGCAAATAACCTCAGAGGATCAAGAAATGAGAAGTCAAATATAAACATTTTTCTTTCTTGAGGCAATCTGATAATATCTCATAATTTTCCAGTGTCAGTGATGAATGAATAGCAGTGTCAGAAATTCTTCCTTGACTTTAAAATGCTATGGGGTGAGTTCAGCAAAGATGAAATATAGACATTTGGTTTTCTGCATGAAGAGATGGATCAGCATAAACAATATGTGGGGCTGAAACAACAACAAAAAGTACTATTATGGATTGAGCAAAAACATGGCCCTTCATCAATGACAGTTGTCAGAACTATTAATCTCCTTTCTGGAATCAGATTGCTGAAACTATGGCAGTATCCTTAGCAAGTACAAGCACACGTGTCTCTGCTCATTCAAGACAAGCATTGGCGTATGGGTTTCCTGATGATGGCTTTACAAAACTTTGTGTTTCAGTGAAAGAGAGACAAAAAGACTGAAAAGCTAGAAGAAGCTAAAAAACCAAGGACATATCTTGTATGCAGCCTGGGGAATAGTAAAATGGCAAAGCAATGATGAGAAAAGGGATTCAGATCTTTGCAAATGAGCACTTTCTGTTCTTTGGTTTGGGAAATGTCTACTCAAATTGTATAACAAATAGAATTGCATCGGACAAACTTTACTCCATCGAGTGGAGTGGAAACTGATAAAAACAAATCATATCACCCTGAATTTGGCTGCTTAATTGGTTAACATCTCGTCATAATCCTATGCAAAGTGGTAGTGGCTTGCTAAACAATTCACTATTTTGTTTAATGTTTTTGTTTGTGTGGACTCAGAGTTCCTCATGAAGTTAAGAGGACACACTAAACTTTAATAAACTGTGTAATAAATTGCAGCAATCTAAGAAACTTCAGGACCATGCCACCAGGAGTAATGGCCTAACAGGAACAACACATATATTAAGAAACACTATTAATCAAAATCAGAGGCAGAAAACCAAGTTTAATATACTCAGCTTTAACTTCCCAGAAGTAACAGTTTTCGTCTGCTGTGAAGGGTATTCTGGATGAAGCCACCTAAAAAGAAGTTGGAGCCAAACTTTTAAACAGAAGGTAGTCAGCTAGTGAAAAATTCCCCAGAACCTCTCCGTCATTTCCCTCTCACTTGTTATTTTGGCTTTGGCTCGTCCCCAAAATAAGCCATGTTTCCTGAGATATAGCTCTCCATGGCTCCTGATGTTGTCTCTCTCTCTCCCCCATGGATACTGTCCCCAGCGAGAGTATCACATGGATATCCTCTTTTGCATTTTTTTATAGCATTCTCATCTCTAGCTGTAAAAGATTAAATTAAAAGACTATTTGACCTGCCTTTCCTGGTCAGTGCCACTCTAGCAAGCAATACATCACTGGAGGAATGTCAACTTCATGACCCATTACTCAAATGAGGCGCCAGCTATGAAGAGTGAGCCGAGAGATCCAGGAGTTTTGAATTTATTGTCATGATACATCTAAAAATAAAATAGACTCTTATAGTGTGGGGAGTGGGAGGCACAGGAAAGAAAGTTTAGGAAGTCTCTCAGGTCAATCAAAAGCTTTAAATAATGTGACTCTGGCAAGCAGGGTTTCTTTTCACATGAGATAGCTAATTCTGCTAAGTTCATTTTCATCCTGAAAAAGGCAGAATCTTTTTTATCCTCCCTCAGTGCAGCTGCTAGACTAGATTTTGGGCAGATTTACAGCATCAGATTGGATTTGGATGGATGAAGATATACCAATGACTCCACCTTTGTGTCATGAATCCTTATCCTGAAGCAAGAAAGACCAGTTTGTGACTCAGCTGCTGACCTGCTGCAGTTTTTCAGGCCAGATTGTTTAAGCTGGCTCTCATTTCAGGGGAAACAGTTGGGGCAGTAATAGCTCCAGAAGTTTAGTTTGACTGTTCTGTGCCTACTACAGCATGGCCATTCTTCCTGCTTCCATAGTCTTTCCAACCTCAGGTTTTCCTCATGTCTTTCCTGCAGCCTCACTCTCCCTGCCCTGTGGTCTTGCTCTGTTCATCTTTCCTTCTTATTTCCATTTGGCTTTTCCATGAAGATTTCCCTTCTTTCCCTTTTTTAAATTGCATATCCTAGTGACTTGTCTCTTCTGGGCCACCCCTTAAGGTATCCATATCCTTGAAACAAATCTGGGAAAGGAAGAAAAACAAATTCTTCACGGGTATGAACTCTGCTCTCTCTGCTGGCACATTTCAACCCGGTTGCCCCGCTCAGTCTGATACATCTGTATAAACTTCATACTCTTGCAGAATGGTGCTTTTTAAGGATTTTGGTAGCCCATAGTGAGTTAAATGAGCATTAACAGAGCCTCAAGCCTGACATGCTACTAGAAGGCAGCTGGGGAGGAGGGAGGGCTAATATGTGCAAGCCAGGGCACAGCATTTCAAGCTTTAATATAGAACCTGAAGAGTCTGGTTCTGATGAAGAAAGGCTGAAACATAACGTTTGATGTAGTCAGAGGTAGATCTGTTTGTGCTATTGACAATCCTCTTTTAGGGGGCCTGATGAAAAAAGTACAACCACGGGACACTCAAGAGTAAGGCATTAAAAGGATGAGCAAAGGACACAATTTCAGCCTAGTCTCCGGTGTGTGACATGCAATGTTTTGGAGTGCTCCAGTATGAAAGAAATTCCAGAGACCCTCCAGGACTGGAGGAATTTTTTAAAAACATTAAACAGTTCAGAGCTGCTCTTACAGTATTTTCTTTTAAATGTGTATAGTTTCACAGCTTCTGCATTGCCAAGGATTTCTTTTTTCATTAACTTTGTATTAGATCTTATGAAGTAATAGCAATATATTATCTCACTTACATTAATACAGGACACTATAACTACACAAGGCATTTATGAATTAGTTGATCAGACTTTTGAGGGACTCCAGTCCAGTGGAATGGAGAAACAGAAAGTCTGCGCCAAATTCTGCCATAAACTTTAACTGTATGATTGCTGCCACCTGTGGTGGTTTTGGTAGGATTTTGAGGGTAGGAGAGGAGAGAACTGAATCCAGACTGTTGATATAAACGTCTCCTCGTACATACGTAATGGTTCCCACCTTTTCTTCCTCAACAGTTCTCCTGTGGCCCTTACTTGGATGCCAGTCCTGCTACAGCCACTGCCGGGTCATTTCCCCGAGCTGCTGAGGACCCCTCTGTGCTCAGTTGAGATTTGTCTGCATAGAGTTTCCTGTAAGGTTGGGGCTTTTGCTGCTTGGAAAAAAGATGGTTTAATTCATGATGTTTGACCAGCACCCAGAAAAATGAAGCTTTAACTATAAGAGTGTTATGCTACTACTACTGATGATAATATTAACAATAATATTATTGGTACTACATTTTACTATTACATTATAGTACTAAAATATGTTATTATATTATTTTTATTATTACAATAATTTACTTAGTTTCACTGTAGTGAAACCAATTTTTTATACATATATTTATATGTATATATATATCTATAAAAAGGGAAACACTTTTAAAAAATCTAGTTTCATAGCTGCTGAAAATGGCTCATTTTCCAGGCTCTGGCTTTTTGCAGGGATAATCCCCAGCACAGTAGTAAGCCAAGACACCGTAGACTGGAAACAAAAGTATATGACTCAAAAGAAAGGCTCTCATTCATGGCAGAATTACTGCAGCAGCTCACACTTCTGTGCTGGGACAAAGCAATCTCCAGAAGGGTGTGATCTTGGCTGAGAAGAAACTGTTTAAGTCCAGTACTCCACCAGTTTTGGTTTATGGTGTCTCAGAGGCTGACAGGAAGGTCAGTCCCTACGCAATAGCTTGCCCTTCCCTGAGGAGCTGTGAAAGGCTGTGCGGCGCTCACTCCTCCAGCCGCAGCCACGAAGGAAATGGGCTATCCACACGCAGGCTCGCTAATGCAGAGGTCTCAAAGCAGCTGCCGGCGCTCCCTGCTATTTTGGCACCTAGAATCCATTTTTTTTAACAGTTCCCTCTAACAGGTACAAAGTGTATGCAAGCATTGCAATTTATAATGCCACAGAAGAAAAAAAAAAGCTTAAAAATGGCAACATGGCAGTGGAATACTTAGCCTAAACCGTAGGAAAATAATTATCTTTGTGTGCTATACATCATGTGATTTATAGTATGGCTTCAGCAGAGACCAAATGAAACCCTGGGGTGAATTTCACTCAAGAAGATCAAAAAGTAAGATTAATGAACTGGAATTCTTTACCTATATCATTTATAGTATTCCACTGGACAGAGAAATCACTTTCAATGCTAGGAGCCCCACCTATATATTTACATTTTAATCCACTGTGTTTTAAATTTTTTGCATAATGCAATTTTCATATTTATACACTATTAATATTATGATTTATTATAGTGCCAGATGCTTTAGATACTGTTCCACATACACGCAATTCTCTGTTTCAAAGAGTTTAGTAGCTGGAGACATAAGCTTGGAAATTGTCGTGGTTTAACCCCAGCCAGAAACTAAGCACCACGCAGCCGCTCACTCACTCCCCCCCCCGCCCCAGTGGGATGGGGGAGAAAATCGGGGAAAAAAGAAGTAAAACTTTTGGGCTGAGATAAGAACGGTTTAATAGAATATAAAAAGAAGAAACTAATAAAGTGACACTAATAAAGTGACAGCAGTAATGATAAAAAGATTGGAATATACAAATGATGTGCAGTGCAATTGCTCACCACCTGCCGACCAACACCCAGCTAGTCCCCCAGTGGCGATTCCCCGCCCGCACTCCCCCAGTTCCTATACTAGATGGGACATCACACCGTATGGAATACCCTGTTGGCCAGTTTGGGTCAGCTGCCCTGGCTGTGTCCTGTGCCAGCTTCTTGTGCCCCTCCAGCTTTCTTGCTGGCTGGGCTTGAGAAGCTGAAAAATCTTTGACTTTAGTCTAAACACTACTGAGCAACAACTGAAAACATCAGTGTTATCAACATTCTTCACATACTGAACTCAAAACATAGCACTGTACCAGCTACTAGGAAGACAATTAACTCTATCCCAGCTGAAACCAGGACAGAAATGCCTCCATTCAGGTATGGTTTTCCTCACTTTATGTGCAGAAGTGTTTGCAGGATTGGGTCTTGTACAAACAGCTAGAGGATGGGTGTTGCAGACCTGAAAATTGTGACTCTCAGACTTACTTCAAGGCCATTTTCTTACCATTTTGGAATCAGAAATCAATAGGTTTAATACTCTTCAAATCTAGCTTTGCTTGGAGACTACTCAGGGATATAAATTTGGGGGACATACTCCAGAAATATCTTAATTCTTCTTGCCAAAAGCCACATCAAAATGTAGTGCTATGAAGGGAACATGAAAGCCTTTGTGAAAGAAATTTCCTCGGCAGGAGTGAGCTGGAGTATGGCCATAAGTGTTTCTGTAAGAAGCCTCCTCTACAGAGGTTGTGGCAGGACTGGGGATGGTTCATCATAGTGGGATTTACAAGAAATTCCTGTGAGTGCTTTGATGGATAGGTCTGAGGTAAATCAGGGGTTTCTCCAGTCCTAAGAATAGTGGTACTAAAGTAGTTCTGGGAGGATCAGCTTCACTTTATCTTCCCCGGAGTGTGAAGTGCCTCCATGAAATGCAGCAGAGATGATCATGTGCCGTTTTTCATACAGGAACACCTTCCATTCCCCACCCAGAGAGCCAAGGATCTGCCCACGGAGCCTGCCCACTCCTTCACTACACATAGCTGGGCTGTTCCCCTCCAAGAGTGTCACAAAACCGAAGCTGGTGCTCCCGTACACCATAATCGCCCTCTGAAAATATTTTTTGGGCAAGCCTAACGGGTTTTTGTGTGGGAAGGCACGGTCGGTCCCCGGCACAGCGGCCGGTGTGGGCCTGTGGTGGCAACTGCTAATTGCAGGGGCTGGCTGGAGCCCCGGGGCCCAGCCAGCAGGGCCCAGCCAGCGCCACCATCCTGTGCTGCCCGCCCTTGCTGGGCCTTTCTAAATGTTCCCTTTTCCCCAACGCACACCCAAATAAACAGAAGTGTCCATAATGATGATGAATGCCCACCAAAGGCTAAAATAATGTGCAAGTTTCTAATTTGTTTTTAAATATAGCGATTTTATTTGTGAGGTTTTTTGTGTGAGCCTCTCAAACACCATTAAACTCATACTCAAATATTTACAATGTGTTTATACTTACCGTGTTCACCTCTGAACAAATTGTTTGACCTTATTTGCAAATGTGTTACAAGAACTCCCAATGACAGATGATCTTTCATAGGAAATCACAACATGTAAGTGAAATTGAAGCTATGCTGCTGCCCTGTGCAGTATATCAAAGCGCTCTGATCTCCCCAAAACATAAATTTGCAGCACAGCCACCCCGGCAGACCCTGGGTGGGGATGGAGGAGAGTCCTCCTTTCACCTTTAGAGCACAGACATGCACTTCAGGGGTCAGTTTATGCCATGCGAGGTGAGGGCATTTGACGTGCAAAACCTGCAGGGCTGATGCTACCCAGTCACTCAAATCACATAATTAATGTGCTTCTGGGTTCCAATAATAAACAATTCTGATGTCTACTCGCTACAGCCAAACTTCCCCGGCTAAGTAAACAGCTCTTTGCTTAAAAATGGCTCTTATCCAAAATGAAGTTTTTCAGCAATCAACCAATCCAGCTGTGAGTTTATATTTCCATGGTTGGTAGGGGGACCAACTGGTTTAGTTTCCCACTGATTATGTTAAGATTGAAAGGACTCATTAAAGAATTATTTATGTTTCTGTACCTATAAATTTTATGCTGACGTTTGCTCACATTATCTCCAGACACAGTAGTCACACTTAAACCACGTCGTTTTAGCTAACTAAATATTATTCTAATTCTAGAACTAATGGAAGGAATGGAAACATGAAAGAAAAAGTGAAGGAAAATTAGAATAATTCAAAATATGCCTTTTTATATCTGAATGGCTAAAACCCAGTCATCTGAGAGCAAGAAGGGTTGCACTCATCATTGTGTGTCTTACCCCGCTGAGGAACAGGAAGCCTTATTAGCAAAGCATTTCCTATTTGCCAACAAAATGTTTTGGTCAGACTCTTCTTTCATTTCTCAACAGCTTTACCAGCTGAGCTCTTAATAGGAGGGATGCACATCAGGGAAGCCTCTCCTTCCTCAGGTGACACTGCATGTAACTTATTGGGTGAGCAAAATGGAGAAGAGCCCCCTCTACCCAGTGACCCAAGCCAGCTGTAGAATCATAGAATTGTTTAGGTTGGAAAAGTCCTTTAAGATCATTGAGTCTGACCGGTAACCTAGCACTGCCAAGTCCACCACTAAACTGTGTCCCTAAGAGCCACATCTACACCTCTTTTAAATAACTCCAGGGATGGTGACTCAACCACTTCCCTGGGCAGCCTGTTCCAGTGCTTGACAATCCTTTTGGTGAAGGAATTTTTCCTGATATCCAATCTAAACCTCCCCTGGCACAACTTGAGGCCATTTCCTCTTGTTCTATCTCTTGTTACTTGGGAGAGACCGACACCCATCTCTCTACAACCTCTTTTCAGGTAGTTGTAGGGAGCAATAAGGTCTCCCCTCAGCCTCCTCTTCTCCAGACTAAACAACCCCAGTTCCTTCAGCTGCTCCTCATAGGACTTGTTCTCTAGACCCTTCACCAGCTTTGTTGCCCTTCTTTGGACACACTCCAACACCTCAATGTCTTTCTTGTAGTGAGGGGCCCAAAATGGAACACAGTATTTGAAGTGCGACCTCATGAGTGTGGAGTACAGGGGGACAATCACTTCCTTAATCCTGCTGGCCACACTATTTCTGATACAAGCCAAGATGCTATTGGCCTTGTTGGCCACCTGGGCACACTGCTGGCTCATATTCATCCGGCTGTTGACTAATATTCCCAAGTCCTTTTCCACCCGGCAGCTTTCCAGCCACTCTTCCCCAAGCCTGTAGTGCTGCAAGGGGTTGTTGTGACCCAAGTGCAGGACCCGGCACTTGGCCTTGTTGAACTTCATTGGCCTCAGCCCATCGATCCAGCCTGTCCAGATGTCTCTGTAGGGCCTCCCTACCCTCAAGCAGATCAACCCTCCCTCCCAACTTGGTGTCATCTGCAAACTTGCTGAGGGTGCACTTGATCCCCTCATCCAGATCATTGATAAAGATATTAAACAGAACTGGCCCCAGTTCTGAGCCCTGGGGAACACCACTTGTGACTGGCCACCAACTGGATTTAACTCCATTCACCACAACTCTCTGGGCTCAGCCAGCCAGCCAGTTTTTTACCCAGTGAAGGGTACACCTGTCCACCCCATGAGCAGCCAGTTTCTCCAGAAGCATGTTGTGGGAAACTGTGTCAAAGGATTTACTGAAGTCTATGTAGACAACATCCACAGCCTTTACTTTATCCACTAAGTGGGTCACCTCATCATAGAAGGTTAGATTAGTCAAGGAGGACCTGCCTTTCATAAACCCATGCTGACTGGGTCTGATTACCTGGTTGTCCTGTTCATGCCATGTTGTGGCACTCAAGATGATCTGCTCGATAACCTTCCCCAGCACCAAGGTCAGACTGACAGTCCTGTAGTTCCCCAGATCCTCCTTCCAGCCCTTCTTGTAGATGGGCATCACATTTGCTAACTTCCAGTCAACTGGGACCTCCCTGGTTAGCCAGGACTGCTGATAAATGATTGAAAGTGACTTAGTGGGCACTTCTGCCAGCTCCCTCAGTACCCTTGGGTGGATCCCATCTGGCTCCATAGACTTGTGTGTGTCTAAGTGGTGTAGCAGGTCATTAACCATTTCCCCTTGGATTATGGCGGCTTCCTTCTGCTCCCCATCCCTGTCTTCCAGCTAAGGGGGCTGGGTACCTGAAGAACAACTGATCTTACTATTAAAGACTGAGGCAAAGGCAGCATTAAGTACCTCAGCCTTTTCTTCATCCTTTGTCACTATGTTTCCTCTCACATGATATAAAGGATGGAGGTTCTCCTTAGCCCTCCTTGTCTTGCTAATGTATTTATAGAAACATTTTTTATTGTCTTTTATGGCAGTAGCCAGATTTAGTTCTAGCTGGGCTTTGGCCCTTCTAATTTTCTCCCTGCATAACCTCACAACATCCTTGTAGTCCTCCTGAGTTGCCTGCCCCATCTTCCAAAGGTCATAAACTCTCCTTTTTTTCTCCTGAGTTCCAGCCAAAGGTCTCTTTCAGCCAGGCCAGGCTTCTTCCCCACTGGCTTGTCTTTTGGGCCATGGGGATGGCTTGCTCCTGTGCCTTTAAGACTTCCTTCTTGAAGAATGTCCAGCCTTCCTGGACTCCTTTGCCCTTCAGGACTGCCTCCCAAGGGGCTCTCTCAACCAGTCTCTAAACAGGCCAGTCTGCCCTCTGGAAGTCCAAGGTAGCAGTTCTGATGACACCGCTCCTTATTTCTCCAAGAATCAAAAACTCCATTATTTTGTGATCGCTATGCCCAAGATGGCCTCCGACCATCACATCACCCACAAGTCCTTCTCTGCTCACAAACCACAGGTCCAGTGGGGTGCCTTCCCTAGTTGGCTCCCTCACCAGCTGTGTCAGGAAGTTATCTTCCACACACTTCAGGAACTGCCTGGACTGTTTCCTCTCTGCTGTGTTGTATTTCCAGCAGACATCTGGTAAGTTGAAGTCCCCGACAAGAGCAAGGGCTAGTGATAGTAAGACTTCTCCCAGCTGTTCATAGAATAGCTCATCTGCCTCTTCATCCTGGTTGGGTGCTCTGTTACAGACTCCCACCACGATATCTGCCTTGTTGGCCTTCCCTCTGATTCTTACCCATAAACACTCAACCCTACCGTCATCATCATTAAGCTCTAGACAATCAAAACACTCCCTAATATACAGGGCTACCCCACCACCTCTCCTTCCTTGCCTATCCCTTCTGAAGAGTTTATAGCCATCCATTACAGCACTCCAGTTCTACGAGTCATGCCACCATGTTTCTGTGATGGCAACTATGTCATAGTTTTCCTGCTGCACAATGGCTTCCAGCTCCTCCTGTTTGTTGCCCATGCTGCATGCATTGGTGTAGTCCTTCCACACATAAATTTTATGTTGAACCTTTTCCATGGATAACATTGAAGCTGCTGTAAATCAGCAATCCTGATTTACAATATCTGTGTCCAATAAAAGAATCAGGCCAATTACAGTTCTTCAAACAGGAGCCTAAGCCATGTCTGTTCCCAGTTTAGACAGTCTAGACATCATTCTTCAGCCATCCTAAAGCCTTTCTGGAAGGACAATATTTCATAGTCATGTAATCATTAGCTCTTTGTTGACACGACCAATAAGAAAGTCAATTGGTGTCAGCTGTAGTGGTGATTTTGTGATGGGAACATCTGCCCAATTTACTCCTGATGAGACTTAGTCTTGGTCACTGTTAATTGGGCTAGGATGAAAGCTCCAGGTCCTGTTACAAGTCCTTTGAGTAAAATAGTTACTTGTAATTTTTCACATAGTTTATCTCCTTTGATTTGTAAAATTGCTTCCACTTGATGCTTTGGGCCCAGCTGCCTTCTGAGTAATAATAAAACTTTGCAGCAAGCCCCTGACAAATCCTAGTGTTCCTTTCTACCTATCCTGATAGTTTAGGAGATGCTGTATCTTCCTCAGCCCTTCGCGGTCCTTTAACTTTTCATGTCTGTTAATTAATCATCCTGACACACAGAGTTCTACCACACCAAAAAATGTTGTAAATATCCTATATATAGTTCTCAAATAGGACTAGCAGCTAGGGATTTCTGCTTTGTTCTTTTATCACACATATGTTTTACTTTGATGTAAACACTGTTTCAAAAACAGTAAAAAGAGCTTTTTCATGTTATGCATAGATTATTCCATAAACATATGCATCCTGTCAGACACAGTAATAATTAGAAATAGCTGTAGTTTCATTGCTAACTCCATATTACTTCAAACAGCTTAGATTCTAAAAAAAGCAAAAATCAGATGCCCATCTTTGATTCTGGGTAGAAACTCTCCAATTTCAATTCATATGCCTGTCACTAGGACCCATTTAATGCTTATAAATAGTAATTAAATAGTAAACTCAATAAACACATTACATTTTTTTCAATTTTACAACAGTAAAATTTCACATTCACAATTCACCTGGGTAGAGTGGTTTAAAATGTCCCATGTAAAAATTAAGGGTGAAATTCAGAAATGTTCTTACGACATTGCTGATATTTTGTTGTTGTTCCTAAAGATTTTTTACTATTCAGACAAACTGATGTCATGTATAAACCTCTGTTGGATCATGCAACTGCAGTCAAAGAAAAATTTAAAAACTTTTCAGAGGGAGGATGCATTTAAATGAGTCTTACGTCCCACACAGCTAGCTCTGTGGATAAGAAGATTGGAGTGCTCTGTTAAACACTGACATATTTATTTTTAATTAAACAACTCTGAGTGCAGGCAGTGCTAGATGGTCTCTTGATAACAAAGGCAAAGTTTAAAGGTTTTATTTGCCCTTACACCTGTTCATGCAGTGAGTGTATCTTAGCTAGTAAGCATAGCAGTGCCAAATAACAGAGAATTAAAACTGTGGGGGTTTTTCAAACTTGGCTATCACAGGTAGTAGCAGGTTAATTTTCATCATATTTAATGGAACAGCTTCAAAACTCAGTGAACTCAACAAAAATATTCACAGTACATTCACGATGGATTGGGCTTTTTTATATTGTCTGGTGTTAAAGTTCGGTCTGGCTACAAGGAAATCAACTTGGGCAACCCCAAGGCCACAGCAAAATGCTGTAGTTCCAAGTTGCACTTGTCCCGTATGGCTTCCCAGCTCAGAGCCACGCACTGTGGGAAAGCGTTGTGTCTTACCATTACGGCAGGCAGAGTCTCCTGGCTCTAAACTGGATGGCTTCATCTAGCAATACCTCAGCTGTTCAGCATAAGATGGGGCCCTGAGTGTCAATGGGCAATTGTGCTTACCAGCTTTGGGCCTTTCACTTTCAGCCTCCCCTTTTTTTCCCTGCTTCTTTTATAAACAACCTTTTCAGGAAAATTCTGCTTTGCAAGGAGTTGTGCCAAGTGACATGCTTAGTGAATTGTGTTACCCTGGATGATTAAGAAGAGCTAAACCCCAGATTTATTACAACAGCTTTTGCTACAGAGCTATTATTGACACTGTGTAATTATCAACAAAACAATCTCCCATCGATCATTCTTCAGCTTTTATTTTTGAAATACATTAAATGAACTATTGCTAATGCTAATGTCTCTGAAGGTTAATGAAGAGGGTCGGGGAGGAATTTTTTTTTAACTACAGACCAAGAAGTAACCTTTTCTGCCACGTTTCTAATGCAACTCTAGGAAACCAAGTGGCACATCGTATTAAAAATTAGATTTGGCTCAGTGGGAATTTCCAATACAATTTTATTTTCTCCAAAGTTATATCAGCTAGTAAGGAACAGTCAAAAAGTATTTTTTCTTTGATGACATTGCAGCTACAGTTTTCAAAAACATTCAGATGGATAGTAGATAATCTGACTTTTATGAATCTCACAGTGTGCCTGTGACTTTGGTGTATTTGAGATAATATCATACTTGTCCATCACTAAGAACCTGGCAGAGATGTTTTCTCTTTAATTCTCCTTTGACAAACACAGGATCTGATCTACTTCCTCTTCTCCCCTCTTCTCTGAGGCCAAGGAAATTCTTTCTGTTTGGTCTGCTAACATTCAAGCTAAAAAATTATTTCTGCTATTAAGTATGCACTGACGTTGCTCTGATTCAGCATTTTGTGCTATAAAAATATAATACTGTTAAAATGAATAATGATCCCAGGATTCCCTCTGCTGCTTGGCCCTCCAATGCAAGTAGTGCCAAGCCTGAGAGGGTAAACCAGAGTTTTTCCCAGCTTGCTAAGCTCTGCTGAGTCCTGAGACCTTCTGTATTCAAGGCAGTGGGATCCAGAGTACTCCACCACTCCAAGCTCCTGTGTTTTACAACCAGATGGAGTCATGATTCAAATACAAACAGGCAGCAGGACCCCAAAATTTAACTAAGTATCTTGATAAGTGGATAAATCACTGATTACATGCTGTCGATGGCCCATTGTTCATTGTTCAGAAATAAATGCCCCTAGCAATCCTTCAGCAGTAACCATATCAGCAATACTTATCAGAAGCAGACTGATGCCTTTTGTAGGAATGGCTCTGATAAAGACCTTGCAGAACAGAGCTGACAACAATTTAAACAAGTGGAATGAACAAAGAGGTGTATGACTTATCTTTTGTGGCATTTTCCATGGCTTCAGAGTATCTGACAGTGGAGCCAATGGGAATATATACTTTCCATGATAACAGTTACATATGTGGCTTGCACTTTCAATGTCTCTACTGGAGCACGCTCAGTCTCCTGTCTGCTGATGCAGGGCAGGGCAGCTCTGGCTCATGGGATCAGCCACCACTTCACTTATCCTGACCTCAGAGTGCCAGGTGATTTAAGGCTCTCTCTTAGGATGGTTGTTTTCCACAGCTGCACCTATTGGTCTCCAGATAAATCTCATTTTTTGTCAATAGTTATCAGAGTTCTCAGTCCCAAACCAGGAGCCATAGTAGAGACCCCCAGGGTTACCATTTTTCACTATTCTGACTGCTAGAGCATTGCTTTACTTTATTTTCACCATGCTGTGGGTTTCTTGTAAGGAAATATTAGACATTATTTTAGTCCTCATTTTTATGTGATGACTCCCACATTATCTCCATTGGTATCCCTTTCGCTGCTCTTCCATCAACAATGTGTAAAGATGGACTTGGGGCTGGAATGTACATTGCCGATACCTTAAAATAATCCTGCCTCATTTTCTTTGTTTATAACAAAAATATTGAGATCACTGGGAAGGACTCTCATTTCATTTACGCACAGTGGAGCTTTTCGCTTTCCTTGTCTATCAAAACCTATTCTTGCTCTTTATTCTTCTATCTTTGCTGCCTTCTTTCCCATCCTCCCTGGTTTTTTTCACTACAGGCTTTTTGCTGTGCTCATTAACACAGTATCTGAACCTGTGAAGGCTTGCTTTTGCTGCCTTCAGAATAATTGAAACACATTAACTGTTAAAGCTCTCTGAATTTACGTTCGTGCCTACTCCAGAATGAGCTTTCCTGGTAATGTGCTGTGGTAGTGCAGTTTCATAAGAGCAAAAGCAGAGTGCAAAGCCAAGAAGTGGTTTATAAGATAGCCTGGATTGACATTAAAATAATGATTCTTTGCTCTTAGGTGTAATGCTCTATAACAAAACACTGGAGAAAATATTGCAGCACAAGGAACAGCCTTCCAGTGTTCATTGGATGCCCTCTTGTGAAACACCTTCTTGTCAGGTCCTAAGAGCGGATGCAGAACTATCTGATCCACAGCTATTATCCAGATTCCTGTCGTTATTGCACTGTGGAATACGCAAACGCAGATACAGCACTACCCAGAGTAAGTCAGTTCACATACACAGAGAGAAATTAAGAAATTGGGATGATTTACAGTTTATGTTAAACTGAAAGTCAAATGGCTTGAGAAAAGCTTCAATAGAGACTGCATGTGAAGCAGGCTAGAGCTTCATTTGACCTCTCTATTGGTTGAGCATTAAGCATAGCTGTGGTGGAGTTAGTGTACTTGCATGCTTGTGTGACTGATAAACAGAGCAATCTTACGTGCTAGCTTATGAGAGTAAAATTATTAGTCAGCAACTGTATGTTACCTCTTTGGGCAATAATAAGCACATTTACAAGCAGTTACCACTAGTCTGAAAGGTGGTATTTTTCAACCATGTAACATCAGTGCAAGAAGCTTGCTAGACAGATTGACCCAACGCTTTCCAAAGAAAATGGAAAGTCCTGCACTGATTTCACTGAACTGAGGCTGAAACCCAGTGTTTCCATATATGAAAATGGGGATCCTCATTGCTGCCAGTGACTATGTGAACTATGACTTCTATCTCCTGGTTGACTCTATATAATATGTTGTCAACAGAATAAGCTAACTTGTACATTTGGATCAGGAATTAAAAATGCAGTTAATCAATATGGAATTAAATGGATGATATCTCTGCTTAGTCTTCCAGGTATGGTTCTTGCTTACTGAAAGGAATGAGCTGTGGAGACTTCATCCCTTTTGCTTTTTCAGTCCAGTGTTAACTTTTCCAAACAGCTGTCTGCAATATGTGTGGCCCCATATCTCATGAGAGACATTTTTGATACCCTCTGAGGTTAAGGTTTCAAAAATGTTATTGAAAAAATGTCCCTACTTAGAATATTCTTACTTCAGATAGTTATAAAAAGGGAAACCCATGCCCTGAGTTTGAAATCCACATGTTACTCTCCATGTGGTTCACACATGTGTAACATAGGCATGTTTTTATGAATCGTTTGTATATTCCTTAGCCAGACTCCTGTGTTTAAACAAATGTGGAAACAACACAATACAGCTGTATAAGGAATTTTTTGTTCATAAGTAGGATCTATAGATTTTTAAAGCTACATTTTCAGCAATAAAGAAATTGTCCATACTGCTGGAATGTACTTCATGCCTTGATAAAATCTTTCATTCTTTTGGTCTGGAAAGAAAGGACCTACGAACTTTATAATGATGCCAACTTAGCGCTACAAGAGTTAGTAATAGTCAAGGCTGAAGGTGCTATTCATTACTAAGGTATCAGAACAGGCCTGTCTACTTGGCAAGAAGATTGGATCTGGTGTTGTTTCCAAAATTAATAACAACTTATTAAATTAAATACTTCAGACGTTGGGACAGATGAACACTAAAAAAGACTGAAAAATGAAATACAAAATGTATGGCATTTGCTGGCAGTTCCCTCCAAACATTTTTCTATCCCTTCCCCTTTCTTTTAGACCATGAAAGGAATAACTTTGGATGGTTGCAATAGCAGATGAGAAAGTGGTCTCATTTCTTGTGCTGGATGATTTAAAATATTACTTCCTGAATTACTGTACTCTGAATCGTCCAAGAAGTAAAGACCTAAAAGCTGAATGCATAACTGCTTGCCAAAGTAAAGTGCTGAATTTGGACAATGTGAATTTTAGGTGTCAGATGTAAGATGGTCTACATGATAAATCGTCTACTGTCTGCTCCACTACTAATTTGATGAAAAGATGAGTCAAGTTCAAATTCTATATTGCCAATACAAAGAAAATTAACTGCCTTTTACTGGCATACCGTTCAGTCTTATTCCTGGGTCTCAGACAGAATGCAGAATGGTGTTCTGCTCCCAACAGACGTAATGACTGCTTGGAAAAGGGTATTTTCTAACCCTTTCAAAGTGGTACCACACACTACCTTCCCAACTGTGTCCCTGGCTCTGCTGCAGACCCTTATGTTTCTTCTCTGCTGAATTCATGTCCAAAGCAAGTGTTGCACAAACACCTAGCATGTTCATTGCCAGGTTTGGTATCTAGGCCAAAACTTCTTACTCCCTTCTCATCTTATTTTCCCACTGAAAAGATAGCACTGGACTTGTCCTCCTGTAGGGTCCTTCAAGAAAATTAATAAACAAGCATCTTGCACAGACATTATTATTTTTGTTTAAATGAGGTTTTTAAAAATCTTGCTATAGCAGATTTACAAAAAAGTAAAACTATTTTTCCACAGCATATGAAGTCAGCCCAAAATATACATGCCCATATGAGTCCAGTTAATGAGTTCATATCACTAAAATAATCAGTAGTTATTCTAGTTGATTGAAGATTAAACATTCTCTCATTAAATATATTGGTTAATTAAGATGATCCTATACTATCTATGGAAAGAAAAGAGAAGACTCTTCCCACAAAAAAGTAAGAAATAAAATAAATGAAACCAAAATTAAGTTTGCATTTACTTTCCACAAATTGAACTTAAGTAACATTAAGCATTTGTGTCTAAAGTATAGTTGCACAATTCACCTCCAGAGAAGGCTGACATTTCTACACACTTCTAAGTTAGCATAACATGGGGATTCATGCCTTTGAAAGTAGGCACTTTTACATAGTCTTGCACTCTTTGTTGAGTAAGGAAAAGCAGCGCTTCAGATGCGATGTTAGATACGCTCCATGCTGATGTGCCACTTTTTAACCCTCAGCATTTTTAAAGGTAGCTAATACGTACCAGGGCAAATAGATCCACAAGTGTTAAACACTGACAAATTTTTTACTCAAAGTTAAACTAGCAAACTCAGTCTTTCAGAAGGAATTGTGTCTGATGCTTTTTCATCATGTAGCACACCCTACACTTTACTGCAATTATCACCAACAGTTTTAGGCATATGCACTTAACTGAAGGCATGAACCTTCCCCATCCAATTGTGTGGAATTCAAATCTGTATTTAAATTATTCCAGAAAAAATAATATCACTGGTTTAGTGGAGGAATTCTAGCCTTGCATATAAATAATGGATTTTTTCTATTTCATAGCTGCATTATGAAAAAAATGAATGAGAATAAAAAGTAATGGAGAAAATTTTAAGAGATCAAACAATTTTAACTTGTAGAATCCCTGTCTGAGGTGTTACTTAACTCCCTGTTTTTAACTCTACTTAAAAGATTTAGGTCAGTTTAATTGAAAAAAAAAAAAATTAAGAAGAAAAGCCAAAGCATGTGATTTTTGTGGATATTTTTTCTGTTCTTTTTTTTTTGGCTGAGATGTTGCCAAAGCTGATCTAGATTTTGTATTCCTTAGGCTGCATTTTTAGTCTGTGTATTTACATCATATAATTTTGTTTTCATCCACTGCTATCCAGAAGATGGAGAAATGTAATATACTAACAGAGCCTAAAAAGTGTCCTGACGCTTGTAACAAATGACAATAAATGAGAGAATTCCCTGATTTTTCCCCGAAAGAAAGAAAATTTCTGATTTCTTCAGAGGAACCTAGGTCATAATAGGTGGGGAAGAAGAGTTTTGTTGCCCGACAGAATTATTTTCTAACATAGTTTCATTTTGCTTTGCTAAACTTTTTAGCAAGTACTTGCACTGCTGAAAAAACTTCCTAGAAGGAAAAACACCACTCCATTATTCATTATTTTTCCCCTATGTTTGTGCTGGGAAAAGATAAATTTGAAAACTCTGAGAGCTAGAAAAATAATTATAAAATAAAGGCCTCTGTACATCTTCACCTACAGCAAATTCACCAATGAGACAAACAATAAACTCAGTAAATGTAGTCATTGGGTCCAGCTTATAGATATCCTGTGCTGCTAAAGCAGTCAAACCAGCCGGAGCTAATCACTTGCTCTGGCCTGAGGTCTATATAAACATCAGCAGAACAGCCTCATATAGATCTGAGGCTGGGACTGATTCAACAGAAAATTGAGTAAGAGACATCTTGTTGGATTGCTGGCAGGATGAGCAGAGTCAATATTTGTAATAGTAATTAGTTCTGGAACTGAGACAAGTGACTTGATACACATGTTATGTCATTGTCCTTTAGGTCTTTCCTTTTGGAAGTAAATAGTTATGTTAATCTAATCTTGCACAAAGTCTCTTCCTCTCAGTCCTAAACTTCTTTTATAAGGGAATTTGTCTAATTTACCAGCTGCTCAGAGGACAGCTTCTTCCTAACAAGCGAAGTATTCCTGCTGAAGGCAAAAGTAATAAAGACTGGTTGTTAAAATTTAGTAGTAAGATTTTAAAAAAAGTATGCTGCAGACTAACATTGAAGAATGTATTTTGTGAATCAGAACCAAACACTTTTCAAATAAATGCTAGCTAGACATGTTAGTAGGCCAGCTCTTTCCCTTTGGAAGCTTATTCTGAGACTTCTACTTGGAGACTACAAAACCAGATGGAGGGAGTATAATCATTTAGTCTGACCTCCAGCATAACTTAGACATAGGACTTTCGTAAGCTATTTCTCATTCCAAAAAAGCATCTGATTTAGAAAACATTCTAGTCCTGATTTAAAATGTCCTATGATGGGAATTCACTATAACCTTATTAAGCTGTTGTAGTGGCTAATCGGTCTCTGTACAGAATTTGTCTAGCTCCAGTGCTTAGACAGTTAAGCTTCTTATAATTTGATCTTTTGCAACTCTGAAGAATTACAACATTTGTGTTGCCAAGCAAGTCACCCTTTTATATTCTTCTTGACACAGGAATCTGTTGAATTCCTGAGTGTTTCAGTGTAAGGCAAAAATTTCAATCCTTTGTTTCATTTTTCCAAGTCTTTTCTGCACTCTTCATGGTTCCTAAGTACCCAGTACAGAGTTGGACAGCAGTTCCAAAAGTAGATGTTTGGTGATTTTCCTTGTCCTGTTTATTAATATCATATTTCTTCATCTAACCCTCAGATAAATTAACTCTTTCAGCTGTAGCACAGCATTAGGGACACCTCCAGGCACCAAGTATTTCCAGAGCCACAACTTGCCAGATGTAGTCTGCTGTCTTGGCAGCATTCACTTTGCATAGCTGGGTGTCCTGCACTTGGCTGTACTGGAACTCAGATTTATAGCCGTGCCTTTTTCAGACAGTGGTCCAGGTGACTCTGTAGATGTGACCTGGTTTCCTAAGTATTTGCTTGCTGTGTCATCTTCAACTTTCTCATCAAGTAAGCAGTCAAGGATATGACTGCTCAAGCTTATTTCAGCCCTGTAGAACTAAGAATCGATTTTCCTTTTCTCATTTCTCTGTGGAGACATATTCAGTTGTCCAGCTTCAGGCTATTTCACAAGGCTGTATAAATTTAGCAGAGTACTCATTTCTTGTTCAAAATGTCACTGGGTATTAACATAAAACGGCTTTCATAAATCTTACTATATTACACTGATACTACTTTTATCATCCAAACTTGTTGCTTCTTGCCTCTATGTTTAGAAGAGGATATTAGACTTAGGCTTTTCCTTTAACTAGTTGACAGTAATTAAATAATGTTCCTTTGCTTCTTTATCTGTAAAGTACAATGCTAATTATTCAGACCTATTTCTACTGTGTCTAATTCACCATGTTTAAATATTGGCATAGGACCAGCTTTGTCTATCTCCAAGTAATTTCTAGAAAGTTTCACAACTTCATGAAAGTCTAGAGTTGTGCGGAAGCAAGTTCACTTGCCTTTTCTCTTTTTAATTTTGTAGGAGGTTGCACTGCTAAAAAAATGTTCAACTGTTGCAATTGTTATTTATCATGTTTCTTGCTTACTTGTGTAAGGAAGATTATTTTGCTTTCATTGAATGATAATAGGTGTATCAAATCCTAAGACAGCACTCTCCAAATATAACATTATTGAACATTTAGTTATGGGCCAATAGTTTATATTACTGACTTTATCTGTTCCTTTATTTCATACAAACACCCCACATAACTGAAGATTATACCTCAAAAACCCATTATGTTTTAGGATCAAGTCCACCTTTCAAATTAAAATATTACATCTGTGTTTTTTAAGAAGGAATGAATAAAATGTTTAATTGTATCTTAAGTGCATGGGTTCAAAACTATTTTCCAGACATGCATACTCTCTCTTTCTCTGGAAAAAAATACAGTTAGGGCTCAAATGCCATCCCAGGACTTCCACTGGAATAGGCAGCACAAATCTTGTGCTGATTGATTTGGCCAGGATTTCATAGATCTTTGTTTTGTTCTCTGTTGCCAGAGCTGTCGAATCAGAGAATCCCGGGAAAGACATTCCTCATGTGGCAATCCAGCTGACATTTAGTGTCACAAGACTTCTCTTGGGATGCTTGAGAGCATCCTCTGTAAGATGGCAGCCACACTGGTTTGTCAGCCTGTCTTGTATATTGTAACCTGTGTGACGGGCATGGGGTCTATGGTGAACCTGGTGCTGTAGCTGTGGAAGAAATCCAGATGTGCGGAAACCCCCTGGGAGCGGGGGCTGCGGTGCCTGGGAGCCGCTGAGCCCGTTGTTCGAGGGCTGTGGAGTATTCAGCCCGAGGAGCAGAATTCCTCCCATTCTGCAACAGCCGTGATTGTATAAACATACAGCAGGTCCTGAATAGGTTATTCAAGAGGTAAATACTCTTTTATAACTTATTTATACTCTCGCGCTTTCCCTTTGGGCTGGTGATGATTTGGGTCAGAGTTCTGTGTGGTAACAACAAAAAGAACCTTGGATGGTGTTTTGGAAATAGGATAGCCCATCTATTTCTCTAGGTACCTTTACTTTCAGATGTTTAATAATAACTTTAGTCCTCAGCAGGCATTCAGATTGCTTATCAACCTGCAACGAAACCAAGAAAAACAGAAATAAGAAAAATTAACAATTCAATAAGCTGCAGATAAAACTCACAACTAGACCTCTTTCCAAATGGGTTCCATATGGTGAGTTAGATTCTGCTTTCCATTATGTGAATATAAATCTGGAGTCACTCAGCTGATTTCGCTGGGGTAACTGCATTGAAAACAGGCAGCAGAATTTGGCCCAATAAGTAGAGATACAGCTTATCCTATTGCTGTTGATGTTCTTGCAGTGCACCAATATACTTGCAAATATTCAGTTCTGTCGCCACATGTTAAGTGTTCTAAACCCCATATTTTGCACTTGGTAGGTTAGCAATATTTGGGTGGCTAGAACACAGAGTCAAGGTGCTCCTGGAACTGGTTGTTTTCCTTGCTAAATAGTAACAGTACCTGCAATAAGCTGAGGATAAATGCCTTTTGGAAAGTGGGTGTGGGAGCCATTTGATAGTAATCAGGAAAACAAAAAGAAACTCTAAACCCTGATTTTTCTCTATGCATGAGAAGAAGTTAAATAACTTTATCCTGTTTTTCTGAAGCCCAGCAGCCATGTTCAAAAACCCAAATCACATGCTTCTAATAGAAATTTTAGCATGGTTAAAAAAAATTAACAAGTGTTCATTAACAGAATGTGCTAGGGTTCAGACAGACAGCTGAGTTACCGCAACTTAATGAGTTACTGCCTGGCAGCAGAGCTGCAGTAACTGTTGGTTACTAGCCATATCTGTCTTAAGTCTGTCCCAGTTGTAAACTGATATAACATAGATTAAGTCAGTGAGTTTTAATCTTGGTCTTTCTGTCTCCAGCTCCATCAGTTTGAGAGCATTGATGGAGCTGATAGGTAGCAACCACACAGATCTCTGTCCCTTCTAGTGACCAAAACAGCAGCTTTACGAATTTTATACTGTATCCAAACTAACTGCTGATTGCTGAGCTATGACTCAGTCCCTGCACAGCCGGAGTTAACTACCAAAACCCCTCGTGTATTCCTCGTGAGTCAGATTCTGCGAATTTTTATTCACATAATCCATGTAACTAGTTACACTGAAGATAGCAGAAGTATTTGAGAGTACAAGCCCATGTCCATGCACTAGCCATGAGATCTATTGAACCTGTACAGTCTCTCTGCCATGAACCCTAACACATGTAATTCTGTGTTGTCCATCAGGAGCAGTTCCACACCAGCAGCAAGAGGGTCTCCAAATGATTGCTGGAGGTTAGAAGATAATGCTGAGTGGAGGCTGTAGAATGGTGGAGTGGCTCATCTGAAACATGTCAGAAGCTGCTGGTAAGTTTACCCCCCCTGAAAGAAAAATGAAAGCAAGCTAGAAATAAAAAAATAATCTGAAAAGGTAGCAGGAAGTGTCCCACTCTGGGGTTGAATAACAGCTGATGGTCCCTTTCAATGAATGTTTTGTTTCCTCAGCTTCTCATCCTGCCTCTAAGTTGAGGTTGCTTTTTGTTGTCCAGAGTTCAAAGGGTGTACAATGTACAGACACTGATTTTAACCAAAGGAGCTTTAGAGAGTGTCTGTCTTCTTGCTTTCTAAGTTTAACTAGCTCTAAAATGAAGAGTTTCTGTCTCTGCTAAAATAACTCATACTGAAATTCAAATGCAATTGAAGAAACTGAATTTGCAGTATCTGCTTAGACACAACTCCAGATGCCATTAAAAGAGACCAGATGTCAAGTATTTTCTGTTATAGTCTAAAACAAGGGGCAATAAAAGTTTCTATTTGACTTTACTCATTTTAACCTAATGGTGATTCACTGTGCAGATATGCCCACATATTTTAGTGATATAATCATGACACAGGAGGTATGGATACTCCACAGCATCATGATAATATCAGCATGTCCAAGATAGTGTTGAGGGAAATGATCTGCAGATTCTCTGTCTTCATTGTTCTGATCACACATGAAGACTTGGCTTGACAGATACACAGGACTCAATTTTCCCACAATTTCCACCAAAAAAGAATGGGAACTGTGTGGACTGTGTGGGGGCAGAATCACCCTTGTTGCTTATTCTATGTCACATATTTGATTTTGACAGGGCTACAAAGTTCACTTATATGCTCTTTTTGATTACTGAGAAAAGTACTAAAAAGGAAAGGTCTGTGCCTGTACTTTACGCAAGAGTGAGCTTCAGGTTTACCTCTTGCTTATCTCTTAACGTAGCTCCAGCCTCTGTGAAGTGCTAAAGCAAGTTCTTCACTTAAAACATATGAATCCTTGGACAAGATTGCTGCCATGCTTCGAGTCAAATACTTGCTTGAAGATTCCTCTGGATCAGAGCCCAAATGAATTGAGAGCTACATTCTGTCAGATGATGCAAATCTGGTTCATCAGGGTGATGCTGGGATGCATGTCTCATTTTGCAAGTTTTCCAGAACTTCCAAGGTGTGGTGGATTGACCCTGGCTGGATGCCAGGTGCCCACCAAAGCCACTCTATCACTCCCCCTCCTCAGTTGGACAGGGGAGAGAAAATATAATGAAAGGCTCGTGGGTCAAGATAAGGACAGGGAGAGATCACTCACCAATTACCATCACGGGCAAAACAGACTCAACTTGGGGAAATTCATTTAGTTTATTACCAGTCAAATCAGAGTAGGGTAATGAGAAATAAACTCAAATCTTAAAACACCTTCCCCCCACCACTCTCTTCTTCCCTGGCACAACTCCACTCCACGGAGTCCACGGGTCCAGAGGTCCTGCCAGGAACCTGGTCCAGCGTGGGCTTTCCCCGGGGTCACAGCCTCCTTCAGACACCCACCTGCTTTGGCGTGGGGTCCTCCCCGGGCTGCAGGTGGATATCTGCTCCACCGTGGACCTCCGTGGGCTGCAGGGGGACAGCCTGCCTCACCATGGTCTTCCCCATGGGCTGCAGGGGAATCTGCTCCAGCACCTGGAGCACCTCCTCCCCCTCCTTCTTCACTGACCTGGGGGTCTGCAGGGTTGTTTCTCTCACGTATTCCCACTCCTCTCTCCTGGCTGCAATTGCTCAGGTGTTTGGTTTCCCCCCCCTTCTTAAATCTGTTATCCCAGAGGTGCTGCCACCGTCGCTGATGGGCTTGGCCTTGGCCAGCGGTGGGTCCGACTTGGAGCTGGCTGGCATTGGCTCTGTCGGCCATGGGGGAAGCTTCTAGCGGCTTCTCACAGAAGCCACCCCTGTAACCCCCTCACTACCAAAACCTTGCCACACAAACCCAATACACCAAGAATATTCTATTTCCATCAAAAAAATGTTTGCGAAGTGAAATCACACAGCACCACATTTGATAGCTTTCCATGAATGTGTTGAAAACATATCTGGCCTGTCACCCCATGGTGGGTGGTTAAGGTTCTGCTTTCAGTGGGATAGTTCCTTGATTTGCAGCTGGTACCAGGTGTGTGCTGGATAAACTTTAGGTGGAACTTTACTGATACTGTATATTTCTGAAGCAGATCAAACAGAAATTAGAGAACCTGCCACTTTTGTAGGAAGAAATAAGCATTTCCAGAAAATGACATTTTCCATCTGTTTAATTTTTTTGTGGTGTTTGGGCTTTTCTGTGGTTTTCTGAAGCTTGCTTTGTAGCACTATTAAGAAAGTTGGTGTTTCAGGGCTTCCTGGGTTTCATGAAAACCTTTGTTTTGCCTTTGGTTTGAATGAGTTCATATTCAGGAATTCTGCACTGAGGGCTAGGGTTCAAACCCCAAATCTCAAAGCAATTCTGTGCTAAAATGATTGAGCTTTAGGCTGTTTATTTGTTGGAACCAGGGAACTTTCACCCAAACCATAGCTTCACTGAGGGCTCAATTGAAACCTGACCCTAGTTTTGCTAAAAATCATCTTAGTTTTCTAGCTAGGTGTATAAATTAACAGAACAGTCCTATCTGAACACTTCTGACTCACAAATAATTTTATCTCATAACATACCATACCAAGGTATGAAAATATTTTCCCTGATTCACGCAGAGCTTGAAATGTTGGTCTGAGAGTAGAGCAAGAGTATGTTTACACATGTGAGCACACATGGACAGAAACTTGCCCATGCACTGACCTGGCCAGCCAAAGCAAGTTTGGATTTTAAAGCCATAAAATTGAATTTTCATTATGCCAGTGTTGTCCTAAATGGACAGGTGTTATTCAAATACCATGCGATGGCAACGTAGCTGTATTAATTTTACCCAGGATCTGGCTTGTGCCTCAGCATCTCAAAGTAGGATTTTGTCTGCCTGTCTGTTCTTGTGTGGTGCCTCACAAAACAAATGTTGAAGCTGGGAGTCAAACTGAGGCTTGCTGTCCTGAGCCAGTGTCATCTGACATTGCACCCACGTAGCCATCCAGTCCTCCTTCTCTCTGCCGCTCAGCTGCAGAAACTTCAAGTCTGAAACCTGAAACTCCTGGGCCAGCCATTTTTGCACAGCTCCCTTCCTTCACAATCCATCCATTTGGGGAAGGAATGAAAGCTCGCAGTCTGCCTCCTCCTCAAAACATTTCAAACTTTCACTTATCTTCACTTAGAATAACTTGCCTGACTGGAGCGGGAGTCCAGGCAGTCCTAATTTGTCCATTTGCCAGAACACTTTGTAAGCAGTCAGCCTCTTATCTTTTGTGTGAGGAGAGCGGAAAAAAAATGACCTTATTGCGCTAGCAGGTCATGTCATAGGTCATCCTTTCATTCTCCTCACAATCAACTACATTTGCAATCAAAGAGACAGCACATTTTCCACTAGCAAAACGCTCCTTTCAAAAGCAATTGGAATGCTTAGCGTGCACCACGCTTGTCCAGAGTCCATGAATTTTTAGGGGGAGAAAAGAACTAGGAAAACTGAAAGATACAGTGGACTTTGATCTCCCTGTTTCACAGAGGGATACAATACTATGTTGCACAACGAGCTGCTTTTTCCTATCAAACCTTCAGTAATTTCCTCTTTTTTGTTTTTTCATTTCATGATTGTCAGAGCCATCACGAAGAGTGGGGGTCAAGTTTGTTTGCTTTTTTCCTTGTAATTTAAGCATTCTGTCCTGTCAGGGTTCACTTTCCAGTGACCTCTGAATTCATCTAAAATTGCCCAAAAGAACCCAAGTGCATACAAGTGTGGGAACTCATCTGTTTGTCATCTCCACCCAGAGCAGACCTGCAGCACAGCTTGCCATTGAGTCTAAGTAGAAAGGGTGAGTGTGTCTGCTGGCAGCAAAGGCTCGCAGGCTCTCTGAACTGTATAAAGTTTGGTTGTTAGGCTCAATATTAACAATGAATCTGAAAGCAGCCATTTTTATGACCCAGAGTTTCTTAAAAGAGTGGTAGCTTTTGGTGCCTTCGGTTTTATATGTTTGAGTGGAGATGTCATGCAGCTGGTTTCCATAGAGCCAAGGTGATCCCTAGGTACATTTGAAAATCTTAGGGTGTGCTTTTGTTTTAGGAAATACACCTGCATTACCTGACACTGAGAATAAAGCAAGACCAGAACTAGGAAAAGATGTGTCTCTAATTATTTTCTTCTGGAATTTTATTTAAGCTTTTTAAAAATATGTGATTTTTTTTCTAGGTGAAGGCTTACATGTTTTTTTCCTGTGGTCTGTGAGATTGGATGATATCAGTCTTTCTCTTGTATCTTTTCAGCTAGCATGAATAGAAAAAGTGTACTTTTTCCTTTTTTTATAATTTATTAATGAACTGACTGTGTATTTAGAACATTTGGGTCTGTTTTAGTCTGTTCGTAAGCCTGAATATATAGTGAATTTATTAACGGAAAAATGGTAGAAGTAAACTAAGTAGTAAAATCCTCATATGTTAAACAGCTGTTTTAAATATGAATATAGTGTATATGTAGCATATAAAACCTTCAAAAAGAACTCCATGGAATGCTGGAATTCAGTTTTACTCCATTTGGTTTACAGCGTAGGTTTGCAGATATTATACAGAAGTTTAGAGGGAAATTAGGTAAGCACTGGATATAGGGCAAATTGTTTGCAGCAAGATATCTATTTGATGAATTTAGTTCTCCTTCTATACGTGAAATACTTGCAAACAAATTTATATTTTTTAAAATGACTTTGTTATCCAAGTACAGTCAGGTCCATTGAAGTCTCTGATTGACTCACATTGACTCCGATGGGCTTTGAACCAGGGACCCATCTGAGCTCTCGTTGAAGGTAGTAGGAGATGGACTCGCTCCTCAATGAGTATATCTCAACCTTTGTAGTATTTGCATTCTTTTAGATTACTGTTTAGTTCAGTGGTTTTCATATATTTTCAACTTCTGGTCCCCTAGCATTCATCTGGTGAAGGTATGGCACTCTGCATTTAAGCCTGTGGACAATTTCTTCTTGCTTTCTTTGTTACCTCTCACAGACTCACAGAGTAGAAGTAGTGCATGGATTTCTATGGTGCTGCAGATCACAAGATTAAAAAACCCACTTTGTCATACAGTAATCCGCTATTCATGAGAAATGAGCAATCATTCCGTTACACAGACTTCGCTTCTCAAATCCTCCCAAAATATTTCCTTCAAAACACTCTTAGCCCCAATACTGGTGCAAATGCATATCCACTGGTGCAGATGCAGCAACAAAATGTTTTCTTTCTGGGAAAGAAAGTAATTTTCATGACTTTCACATGACTGCTAGGGAACAATTCTACACACTGATCAGTCTCATAAAGCTCTGCCATATGCCGGTTGGTATTTCCTCATTTCCTTATTTTTTATGTATTGTTTTGTATGCTTGACAAACAAGCAATCAGATGGAAAAAAAATAGCCTTTGACCCTATTTTCAGACTGACAGCTGGTAGTTTCATATTTATTTAGACAGATCCTGTAGGGAACAATCCTCCCTGGTGCTCATTACTCAGTGGACTGACATTTGCACCCACTTTGGAAAGCTTTAAGATCACTGATCCATACTAAACCAGTACATTCCAGCAAACTCTTGCGCCAAGGGGCTTTAGTTCTAACACATATCGCCTTTCAGGACAGGAAAGAAACGAAATGTTATTATCTAACATCAGTACATCTTCTTTGCCTTTGGCTATTGTTACAATAATTAGATTCAATTAACTTCTTAATTTCCCTGTCAAATTTTTAGATTTCTCAAAAACAGGGCATGCTAATAACGAGTTCAGTGAGATTCCCATCTTTTTGCAGCCTGTTCAGCTCCTCAATGTGTTTAGTTGAAACTGTAGCCAGCATACACCTAAAGGTGTTATGCAAAATGGAGAAAGGGGACTGTGCACCTTTTACTTCTATAAAAGACCAGATTTATTAATTTATTTAACATTTGTTTCTTTGTTGGTTACTTAAGAAAATGTGAATAATATCCAGCTTGATCTGTGAGTGTTTTTCCAGAAAACTTATTTGGTTGAATTTTGGTTGAAAGTTGAATTTCTTTCCAATTTTCCAGATCCTCCGACTGCTAGGCTAAAATTTCACACAGGTATCTTTTGGCGTGTTTATATTGAAAAGATATTGAAAAAACCAAGCAAAATAAAATTATCTAACAGGATAGCTAAAATTAAATTCTCCCTATGGACTGCCCTATGCTAATTTAGTTATTTATGTCTCTGATTCCAGTTCCACAAAAAACCACTCAGCTAATTTCAGTCAGTGCATAATAGAGAAAACCTGAAACAGTAACAGAAAACAAATAGTTGGAAACAGAATGATCTAGGTACTCCTAGCTTTTTTGGCAAATTATTAAGAAATACTAAAATACACCTACTCCCTAACTTGTACCTCTGCATCACTTTTTAATTGCAAACTTTGTTTAACTGCACTACAAGTAGCTTCCTGGTTTAATTTTCATGCAATGTGACATGAACTTATTCACGTGATTGATGTTCAGCAGGAATGGTACACTAAAAAATGAGATTATTTTATTCTATAGTAATTTATGTAATTTCTTTCATTAGGTTGTCTAATTATTGCTCTTATAAAAGTTGTTTATCTTTATTGGAAATTGTCCTAAAGCTAAAGACTAACCTAAATCTATGCTGTTGCTACTTAGATTCATTAGTTTTTTTCTCTTTTAGTCATTGTGAGACTGTTCTTTCTTGTGCTACCTTGCATATATTTGAAGATTATTATAATTTCTCTCCACTTCTGTCTTTCTATGGGTTTCCCTATTCCTTGAGATCCAGTGCCTAAAACTTGGAACAGAACTTCACTTACAGTTTTCGCAAAGCTAATCAGAGAAGGATTGTTACTTGTTTCCAACAAAAGTGTTTATACAATGCAATATGATGGTTTTGTCCCCCACTCCTTTTTGTTTAAATTTCCAACTGCATGTTATCATATCTAGTTTGTAAACCACTATTATCTCCAAAAGCTTTTCTGCAGAAGTGATCATTACGTGTTCTGAATTTGTGCAAATGGTTATTCCTGACTGTTTAGAGGCCTGCTATTGTGCATATTAAATTGCATCCTACTACTATTTTTTTTAGGATTGCATACTGCTACCATGTTTTCAGACCATTTGATCACTTTCTCTGTCATTCTGAAACCTGGTCTTCTTCAATGTGCCTGCAGCCCCTCTAAGCTTTCCCGTTGCTTGAAAAAGTAAGAAGCAATTTTATTAATAAAAATTTTAAACTGTCCCAGGAGGGATGCCTAGGAAACACCACATTATACAGCCATGTAGTCTGACAATGTAGTCACTTTTTTTTTAAGTATGTTTTTTCAGAAAAGTCTATACAGCAGTTTTGAATTGTATAGGCATCTGTCCTGGATCAATTATTATTTTGTTTCCCTAATTTGCTTATGGCAATGTCATCTGAGACAATAAAAAAAAAAACTTTCTGAAGCTGAGATATAACATCTTATGCTGCTCTTCTGTCCACAAAATGTCTTGCCTTACTAGAGTGGGAAATAAGGATGATTTGACATGAATTGTTCTTGACTAATTCATGCTGGCAGCTACATACAAAGCTAAGCTCTATAGCAGCTTTATGGGAAAAAATATTTTGCACACAGAGAAACTATTATCTCCTACAAGTATTTCTGAAACTCTCATTAATTGCAGTAACAATCACACTGTTAATGTTGCCAGCTCTCAGGATTTAACTTGAGTCTCACAAGTAAATCCTTAGTTCCTGTACTCAAGTGATTATCTGGGAATCCCAGATTTCTTTTTTGTAAGGCTGTGTTTCTAGCCTTATAAGTGGACAAATACTTGATAATGTGACCTCAAATGGATTTCAAAGGCAGGAGACAAATAATAATAAGTCAATGGTGACTAAGTGTTTTTAAATTCTCATGATTTTGGGAGACCTGAGATGTTTCTAAGCGTGACAGTTGGGATGGCTGTCATGACATACATCAACTCAAAAGGCAATGCTACAGAAAGCTATCTCCTCCTTTCTTAGTGTTCTGCATGAAGAACATATTCTCGTGAGAGACTTAGAAAGTAGTGAAGATGAACTATTGCAGCAAAACCATTATACCAAAGTGCAGTTCATTCAAAAATGTAGAGCTGCTAGCAAGGTAGAGTAAACAATCAATTCTCTGCCTGCTCCACTCTGACTTATTTCTGTAGTTCATTTGTAAAAGTAGGTTACAAATGTAACAGACTCCAGGAGAGAAAAATACCATTTTGTCTGCACAAGCTAGGCTACTGCTTTGTTAGCAATTTGCATTTAGTTGCTTTTCCTAATCCTTGTGTGTCATCAGTTTTAGTCAAGGGATCACAGGACTCCAGACTACAATCAGAATCTTGAAAGACCTCATATGCCAGTTAAACGTGTAAATAAATGCTAGATTTGCAAAAATGTTGAATACCCAACAACCCAAACTACTGAAAACCTGGCAGGTATTTGGGGACCTAAATGGGAACTCCGCACGCCAGAAAACCTGACCCTAAATTAGTTTATCTTGTGGTTTGTGGGAGTCTTTTGCACAGCAGCAGGGGAGAGAAAGGTATGTTAAAAGGGAGACAAATGTGGTTGCAAAGCCACAGAAACTGGAACGGGAGGGAGCAAAGGGCAAGAATGGAGGAATAGGAACACCTGAAACAATCTTCTGAAACTGTGGATTTCAAGCACCCATTGCCCTTACATCCCTCATTTGCCCATCCATTCTTTCATGCTGAAATCAGCTTTATGAAAGTTAGAAATGCGTTTATGTAAGCTATAGCCCAGACCAGAGGCAAGCTTTGTGCTGCTCCAGCCAGCTCAGGGAGCACTGCAGGGAAGGAGGTGGGGAGAGGGGCTTCCTTTGCTTTTTAGAGCTGCCTCCCTATGGGTTTCAAGGCTCAGATGGGTGAAAATCAGCTGCCAAACACTTTGATTTTCAAATACAAAAGTTGAAACATGGCCAAGCTTGTAGATACTTCCGTACTGTAGAAAAGGCTGTGTATGTGCCCACCTGCATACCTGGACACAGGCATAAATAAGATGTTACGGGCATAAACATGGGCAGAACCTGCTATGACATACATTTTACCATTCCTCCCCTCCCCAGAGATACTGAGCTACACACCTGATCTACTTGAGAGTTTCTTTTTTTTAGTATCCCCATGCACAATAACATCGGAGCACTACAGAGGTTAATCAGGTAGACATAGTAAGATTCATAAAGGTCTGTGAAACTTTTGCTCTTGGTTTCCTGTTTATATAGTGGTTTACCTTGTGCATATTTGTTCTGTGAGGTCTTTTTCTTTTTTTTTTCCTGATGAAATATTAACCAAAAAGGCTCTAAAGGTGCTCAAAGCCTGGATTAATTTGCTCTCTGGAAACGTATCCACAGCCAAGCATCTTTGATTTGGAACAGTCTCATGTAGCTTTTGTCAGCTGTGTTAAGCAGAAAAGCGCAGCTGTCTTACTATGACATGCATAAAGATGTTCTTGCTGATGGTTTAGGTTAGGTTTTTAAAGCATGTTTTGTTTTGATGGGGACCTACATATTAGTGTGTGTGTGGGTGTGTTAGGAGCCTGGCAAGTAGAAATAATTGCTTGACAGAGAAGGTTTAATAACATTAGACTACAGTGAATTTTCATGTAAGCAGGCTGTATTGCTCTGCGATAGTGTGGTGGCACCATAAACTGGGAGATCTGAGTCCTGACTAGTTTATGCTTTGTAGATGTTGAAATAATTTTTTATTCTGCTTCATCTTTCCTGTTTAGAGTTAAATTGTCCAATATGCCCGTGCAGATCTGCACGACTAATGACTACTGTATTCAAGGAAACTTCACATGGGTAATAAGCAAAGATTTTTTGAAGGAACTCAGTCTGATTCCTCCACACCATTGAGCATAGCTGGCTGAGTGTGCTGGAGGCCCTTGGGGCAAAACAGGATGATGCAAGCCATGCATGTCACTGGAAATGGGGTAGAGAAGGGAGGGAGGGGAAATGCTGGGCTTCAGCATTTCGTCTGGGATCTAAAGAGAACCAGAGCTCCTAGGCTTTTATAGGAATTTGGGGGAAAAATAAAATTTTAGTAGTCTAGAGTGCACTAGAACAGCAGACTTGAAAGTGTCCTCGTCAGAGTGGGAATCCAGAATTACACTGATAACCAGGTCACTTTCTCACAAGCATCAGCGAAGTAGAGACCATGAGATCTCTTCGCTATAAACCTTAGATTCATCTGTATTATATTTATCCATACAGACTAGTTATAGTCCTAGATAGCCTATATTATTTTACATCAACAAAAAGAACTTTAAAAAGGCCTTAGAGTATGCCATAATGATGCATTTTATGTCTTTATTCATTGGTCCCTGTGCATGAAGTTTTATTGTATTGTATTTAGTAATATATGGTAGGTATAAAGAGGCAAGAGACACTGCAGATCTCAGTGGTTCATTAGTCCTGCACTTTATCGTGTTTTAAAACTTCTCCTTCTCCAGACCACAAAATAGCTTCCTCCTGTATTGTGTGTATTAAGTGTGAATCCACAGAGGGAGCTTTAAAATGTTGCTGCTCCAGAAATAATGATTCCTCTATATCTCTTCTGGTATAATTTATTATTCTGGAGGAACTTCCCAGTGTAAATGCCCTGGATCCAGTCACTTCTATCCAGAATCCAGTGCTTGTATGTAAGTAATTTTGGCTTGGCTATAAGGGCATAGTTAATGAAATAGTTTCAGAAATAATCATGTGCTCTGTTTCCTATTGTAAAGGCACATCTCCCTCATTAGTAGGTACGGGAGACTATTACCAGAAATCCCAGGGCATTTTCAGAAAATCCTTAATGAACCAGTCTAGATGGGCATTTGCTCCTGAGATAATATACATGAAATGTCACCAAAAAGGGTATTATAATAAGCAATCCTCAAAAGAGTGCAAAAAAAGTCATGAGGGCTTGGTGCCATTCCTCTCAGAGGGAGGCCTTCCCTCTCCTGGTGGAAAGAGGCCAGATACTCAGTTGGGAAGAAAAGAATATGAAATAATATTTTTCCTAGCATGATTCCAGTACCTGGATGATGATCTGGTGGCTTTAATGGAAGTTAATCCAGTTTTTTAACTGGACTGGCTTTTCTGATGGCTTGGATGGGAGTTAATCCAGGTTTTTAATTAGATTAAATTTTTTTTAATAGAAAAAGTAAAGAGATTTGTTTGCCAGCAGGGGACAAATTTTCGTGCTGTCAAATTAAGCTGCTCCTCACACCTAGTTTTCATTTGAGTCTCCACCACCAATTTAGTCTTGATGAGATGGGCCCATAAATATCAGTCAGAATAATTGTATGACCTGTTCATTTGCCTTCTGCCACAGTCACCGGCATCCTCCGCAATACTATTCTAGTGGTAGAAACTCACAAACCACTGCAGGGACAAGGTACTCCCGTCATTCAAAACCTTACCTTGCCCAAGGGCTGAGGGTACCAGTACCTGACTACCCATGGAAGCGTGTGGCTTAATCAGCTCTCGCCTTCTCTGAGGTTAAAATGATGAGGCACTGACAGGCTGCAAACAGGTTGCTGTGGCTTCCAACACCACCTACGCTCCTGTGGTGTTGAAATGCCGGGCTGCTGTGACACCTCCCAGGGGACTACTGCTTCTGCTGGGTGAAAATTGATGCAGAAACCTCACCCTCAGCCTCCCAAGCCAGCCAGTGGCCCTTCTGCGCTTCTTTAGTCTGTGGCATCTCTTCGTGGACCTGCTTATGGATGTGAAAAATATTCTCACGGGCTTGAGTGCAGCTGATCAGTAGAGCAGATCTGGTCATGAAAGGCAAAAAAGAGCTTTGTGTGAACAGTGGTCCTATAAACAGAGGTTGCTTGTATTGGTTGCAGCTGCAGGACCGGCCCCTGGAGCACGAAAATGAAGCCTGGAGGAATGCCTGCTCTTTGCTTGTAGGTCCCGTTTCTTAACAAAATTATAAAGTAACAGGCTGAACAGAGACGTTCGTGATGCCATCAGAATAAGAAGGTCTGGAGAGGCTTTTGTCCACCTGAAAAGTTTTCTGTCTCTCATTTGGGTTAGACCAACTGCCTTATTATCCTCCATGGTGCTGCACATTTCATACTCCAGCAGCACACCCAAATTCACATGCCCAGGTAGGCTTCCATCTTGTTTTCCAGAGCCGTTAAGTTTGGTGTTCATAAGCACTGGGTTAACTGTAACTTCCTCAGAAGTTATTTACCAGTTCCTTGTTGCTGTGTGACTTTCACTAAACTACATGCCTCATACAAGTCCACTGTTTTATCTTTCAGCACCGAGGAACAGTTACTGCTGGACTCGGGAGACATTTATCAAAGACATGACTGCTGATTTACTACAAAGGGCTGCTGAATTCCTCTAGGAACTGTCTTTTGACCTGTTGCTATAAATTTTGTACTGTAGAATTGGCAGACTCTAACAGCTTTTTGTAACTACGTACTGCAAAAAGAAGCCCTGACCTCAAAGGACCTAAATATTTCAAAGTTGTGCAGTGGTTTGGGTGTTAGGCTAAAATGTAGAATTAAAATATTGAAATTTTGGATATACAATAAGACACATCAATTGTCTCTTTTTCATAAAAAATTAAGCTATGATTATAATTTTTTTTTTTATTTAGTGATGGGTATTTTGCCTATGGAGCCAAAAGCATGATCACATGCTGAATGGCTCAATATCAGTACGTGGTTCTCTTCTGAATAATGAAGCAAAAGTGCATTCAGCTACCTGATTTTAATTATTTTTAGTATTCTTTTGGTCCAGGCTAGGAACAGTATTAAAGACACAGCTGCATTCCTGAAAATAATTGAAGCACAGCTGGCACAGGGACTGGTTGTACCCTCCCATTTTACCACACAAACAGTCTGGTTACAGGAGAGGAAGCCCTAAATCAGTGGTACAGAGTAGGTACAAATGCCAACATTTGTACACATAGGGATGCATACAGAGAACTCCTGGGAATTCATGGTCAGGCAGGGGTTTGAACCTGTAAAGTAAAGGCATGAATTTGCCTTTGCAGCACACTAGAGATGCCAGTGGAAAATCTGGGATATTGTGGGACAACCTGGTGCATGGGTAAATGTTTAAAGCCATTTGAACATTATATAGGCAGTGATTTGTAACCAAAAAAAGCAGACGTGTGCCAATTCCTCTTCACGCGGTCTGTCTCCCTCCCTGCGCCACCATCCCACAGAATATTGCAAAGGGCATTTCTGCAGTTATGTTGATGTTCTTGAGTGGAGCTTGGACCATCTATACAGCCTTACTGCTGGGAAGGGACCATTACAAAGAATTCCCACTTTATAAGTCATACTGGGAACAGGAGAGCTGATTCAGCTTTTGTATTTGGGGCAACTGGCCAGACAGGGCAGACTGATGATACAAAGGAGTGATAACGGGGGGGAGAGAGAGAGAGAGAGAGCATCTGGAGACAAAGGAAAGTCAAAGACACAGAAGAAGCTGGTAGCTGTAGGAGAAAAGGAGAGAGAGAGAGAGAAAATCAGTAGGGAGTGAAAGGTGAGGAGTCTTAGTGGAAAGAGAAACTATGAGAAGAAAGAACAAAACAGCAAGGAGACTGATAAAAGATGCAGCAAATAAAGAGTATGTGAAAACAGAGGGATAAAAAAGAGTATTTCACATCTGCTCATGGGGTTCAGATGACAGTTCCTGCTTAAATTCATGGTACATGTGTCAACATGCAGGTTCCCTAGGTGACTTTGAAAATCTCAGCCAGGAAATCCAGGCAGCCAGAAACAGTACCTCAGACAGGAAGCATTACCTCTAGAAAAGCCAGTTCAGGAGCTGAATCACATCAACTGCCCAATTTTATTTTATTTTTTTAATGGAAAAAAATGAGGTTAGGAAAAGAAAAATGGCTACTGCTTGTCTAATAAGGGCATTTCAGACTGTGTACATGCTCTAATATTTTCCACTGGAGGAATACAGAGCCTTTCCTCATTTCTCATTGCCTTTTGGGACTTGTATTCTGCACCGAACTCAGCTTCTTCTCTTGGCATCTCCTTCTGCTTGCTTTGTTTTTATTCTCTGTCTCCATCGCCCAAGGAAAGAAAGGAAGCCCCTGGGTGCTGGGACGGAGCCTGCTGCCTGCCCCCTCCCTGCCTGCCCTTTTCCAGGGGACCTCGCTCGGAGAACCGGGGAGGCTGGCTCCACGCTGCGTGAGCTTGCCGTCAGCTGTTCCCTCAGATTTCTGTGATATTTGCAATGAGATGAGTAGATGTGACTGTGCGTCTTTTACTAGTGCTTCTGTAAAGCTATTAGTTTTGCATTACAATCAGGTGCAGTGTCTGGCACTGTCGTTATAACCTTCCGAGAGGGGTGGCGATTAGCGGTGGCCCTGGAAGCACAGGGAAGGTAGCTCCCACAGGCGGGTCTGCTCCCTGCACTGGCCTCCTGCATCTCTCCCCACTGTGGAAGCAGTGCTTACCATCAGGTTTGTAAGATGCTAACACAGGGCAGTTTTTTGACTGCTACTCAGCATAACCCCTCCTTCCCTTAATAATATAATTCCCACCTAATTTAGAGATAATACTCTGGTTTGTGAATTTTCACACCTACACTTCTACTTCTTTTGCTCTACGCATGTAAATGAGGGGTAGGACAGGTGATGGTCTGCAAATTTACCAAAAAGAACAACAAACAAAGTTCATCAGCTGGAGCTTCAAAGGCAGCATATTTAACACACATGGCTAGAACTAAACATGCTGTTGGTTGAAATCACACTATGTTTTCATCAAAATACAGTTCTGGAGGTGCTCTTCATTCCTGCTTCGCTGGCTTGCATGTTAAAATTTAATCCCCAAAGCCAGAATTTGGCGCTCTCTCCTCAGAGTAAGTGGAAATCTGCTTCTTTGTGTTTCCCTAATTTGTATTATTTATAATAACAATAAGTCTCCTGAGCTGGTGGTAGAAGTCAAATGACAGGTATGCCATGTTTTTTATCAATTAGCTTGCTCAATATTCCAGATGAAACCAGTGTTTGTATTGGCCAGAATCTGGGCTGTGCCTGAAGAAGTATTTTGGTGAAAAGAACATTAGGAAAGCTTTGGAATATTAAGCCCAAAATAGATTTTTGTGCTTAAATAAAATATTCTCCTTAGCCCGTTGCATGTATAGTGTACTATTAAGCTGTTATTTCAAAGACTGGCCTATTTTCAGACTTTCAGCATCTGTAAAAAAATGAATAATGATAAAGAGGGAATTCATATTTTCAGGCTTTTAAAAAGCCCATTGTGTAAGTCACCAGCTCTTACAATAGACATCTGTCTGAAAACTATTCCTCAAACTTTCGCATGAAGCGGTGCTGTGTTCATTAAACACCCTGCTTTTGTAGTCCCCTCTGGTCAAAGATAAAACACTTCTGAAGAGCCTTCCAAAGTAGATTTGTGAAACCACATATATTTCTTTCTTGAAGAGAGCCTACCTGGATGCTCACAAGCTACAACAGACACGGCATTTATTGATGGCTGCGTCAAGAGCTGAGCAAATTTATTTCACATGAGTAAATGTCTCAGACGAGATGAAGGATGGGAAGTGAATTATCTTCCAGGCAATAACTCATGCTACGTATCCACATGCCTTTTACAGAACTAGGCTAAGGAACCACTGGGTATGTTAGGACTGCAGATGCCTTTTGTGTTTTCTTTCCTTTTTAGGACATACTGGAGCTGTATAATTAAATGGAGATTATTGGCAACATTATTTAGCAGTCATTATGGAGTCATTAGGGTTCTGCTTGGGCAAGAAGATAAGTCCCCTTCCTCTCTCACACTTAATGCTTTTATCAACAGCTTAGAAAAGTGGTTCACAATGAATTGCTACTTAAGTAGTCCTATCTTCCTCTGCAATCTCCCTTCTGTTGTTCTTCCCTGTGGGCTGGCTCAGAGGGTCAGTACACTCAGCTTGCCTGATGTAATGCAGACTTTCCGATAGCTTTTGGTACTTTGCAACCGCTCCTGTAAAAAAACCCAACAAAACAAACCGGACTCACAGGCGATGGAGAAGGAATCACTTCTGATTCAAACAGTAATTCCTTTCTTGTACTTTGTTCTGTAGGTAACAGACTGCACTGTGTTGAGCTCTCTGTAGGCTCCTCAGGCGTGGCAGTGCTCTCCTTCCTCCGCAGCAGACGCTTCATAACTTGACACTGCACAAAACTCAGGGTTGCTCCATGAAGAAGGAGTTATGCCACCTAACTGCTTTCCAGGCTCCGGGGCTCTCTGGTGGCTGCTCTAACACAGGATTTTTGAGGGCTGGATTCCCTCCATACCACACGGTGGAAGCGGGCATGTAGTCTGGTGTCATTACATAGCGGTTAATAATTCTGCAAATAGGTGCGTGTGTGCGTGCGCGCGCGCGCGTGTGCATCAGAGCTGGCCGGAAAAGGAAATGTCTGTTTCGTGGGAAATTCCAGGTTGTCGGCGTTTCATTTTGTTCTGTGCTGGAATGAAACATCAACGTTTCCCGATACCTGGCAAAATGGGAAAATCTGGGTTGGTGCCTGCCTTCCTGATGGTCAGTCCCTTTAGCTGCCAGGCAGGCAGGCAGTACTGCACGGCGCACCGCAGGCTTCAAGCGTGCCGGGAAGGGCGCAGAGGGCTGCCAGCTGGCCAGGCTGCCCAGGGAGTTTCCAGAGAAAGTTTAATGAAATCAGCATGCTGATGTTTACTTCTGACAGGCAAACAGCTCTGTATTTTCAAAGCAGACTATTACTGCATTTTGTTTTCTTATGTTTTAACTTGAAATTTTATTTTAAGCAAGGCAAATCAAATGTCCCTTTCTTTTCAGTTGATCACCTGATAAACTCCAAACCCAAGAGGCCCAATAAATGCACTGACTGAGAGGCAGAATGAAAGACCATGCACGTATGCACAAAAGAAGTAGCAGTGTTTTCTGCTCTTCCAGGACAAAATCCTCTTTCAGAGTTGTGTGCCCTCAGCTGGAAGATGTAGCAAAAAAGCATCCAGCAGTTCCTAGGACATGTCCTTTAAAATAGGGGGGGGAAAAAAATAGTTTTAATTATGATTTTTTTTTTCCTACTGGAGCATAACTGAGGATTTAAATTCATAGGCTTCATAGCTGAACACTCCAACACTTTCTGTTCAATGCATATTGGTGCAGAGGTGAGGGGCAGAAAGTGCATTATACCGGCCTGGAGGCTGCATGGGCTAATCCTGTGAGATGCTGAACACTGGCAGTTAGCAGGAGCCAGGACTTACCGGTCAGAGATGGAGGAATACGTTTCCACCTTAAACCAGCAACAGTACCATTCTTTCTTACTGTGCATGTCTAAACCGAGTTCCTGGTCCCATCCCACACCTTGGCCAGCGCTGAATTTTGTGGCAGGACACAACCTTTTCTCCCTCATCTCTGCCATGTCCTCCCCATGTCCCCTGGACACCAGGCCCATGCTACTGGCACTGGACCTGGCCACTGGTGCTAATGGGAACTTTGCCGGTAATTCCAGTGGTACCAGAGCTTCGTTAGAGAATTTTGCAGTCAGTTTTAATGATGGCAGGATTAGACCACAGAGTTAATATAAAATTAAAGGTCAAGCGTTCTGGGGCATTAGGAAAGTCGTATAGATAACTGCAATCTACTGCCCTAGAGTAAGCATGTCAAAATGTATTTTTTCCCTAGAAATAAAGTCTTTCCTCTATTTTAAAAGCTTTTTCTTTTTTTTCCCTCAAATGAAAGCAATGCTATACCTCTTACTAAACTGCTGAACATTTCCTTCTAAGTAGATGTGTATATGCTCTTGCAGACACCTGCCTGAAGTATTATTTCCATTATGCCTCAGAGATGTTTAACAGCTAAGCAGCGACAAAGCTCTGAGACAGATAAGATACTAAATATATATATATATACATATACAGAAAGATGACATAAAATTTGAATAGCAATCTACCATAGACCTTTGATTTTAAAAAGGAAGTTAATATACTGAAGAAGCAAGAAATCCAATATGCAGAGCCGGTGACTTCTCGATATGTTTTAAATCCTGCAGCTCATCTTGTGAGTCAGTTGATCCCACTGGGTATGTTCAGGTCTGGTCTGAATTGCAAATGGGGCTCACCCTGGCAACATTATTTTGGAAACAGTAGCTGGGTGAATGGCACGCAGAGCGGACAAAGACCCAGTAAGGCACGTGTGAAGGCCTGAGCAGAAGAGGCAGAATTTCATAGTCATTACTGCAAACTTTTTCACTATTATGCATGAGTAGTGACAGGCTTGCATTGTTAATCAGAGTAATTAGGATTTAGTTGAGGCATGACAATAACCTGTGCCTCATAAAGGCCTGAAGGTGATCCATTTTCTCCCCTTTTCCTAGGAGTCTCCTATTGTGATTTGTAGATAGCCCAGCAGGAATGCAATCAGGAAATCTCCAGTGAAGCAGTGTCCCTAAATCTTCAGGCTTGACAGGTTGAAGTCTGACAAGCTATTAGAAAAAACTACTGATCATTAGGCTGTCTAAAATAGACTTAGCTTGTTTCTGTCTGTATTCATTGATTTATCTACAGAATGATATTGTTTGAAGCTTAGATTACTCATGCTGCCGCCAGCTGACATAGTTTATATGATAAAATGACAAAGCGTGGCTCTGGCTAAACACACAAGTCTTTCTGTCTTTGCTGTTTCATTGCTTTTGACTCATTCTATAGTAACAAAAAGTTGGTTCAGTATTATTGTGAGAAACAAAGCTGGAAATATACTGAACCATTTAAAGCAATTTTAGATCACCCCAAACCCTAGTATCTCTGACAAATATGGAAGAATAGTGTCAGCTTTCCCCAGATCATTTCAGAGCAGTGATTTCTAGGTCAACTGCTGCAGGCTATGCACTTTGCCTGATGGATTTCAGAACTAGGCTTATTACAAAATCTCTGATAAAAGCTCTCCTTTATGCATGTCTTTTCCTCTCCTAAGCAATGTTTTAATAAAAAAAAAAAGAATTAAATTTAATTTTAATTTAAAATAAACTGATTATGTTCATCATACATTATTTGAGTTGTGAGATTTACTTCAGAGTTATTCTTATACTCTACTCAAGCTTTCATACAAAAAACCCCACATCTGATTGGAAAATTTCTGAACAGACATCTTTCTTGAACAGAATTGCATTCTTATTTGTCATTTACAATGACATCTGTTTTTCCAGTCTTCCCGTCTTATTTCTTCCATTTTTTAAAAATTACTGGCTTTCTTACAGGATTCATATCTCAAAGTGGAAAGTAAACTAATTCAGTTCTTCTTTCCCATTGGCAGGAATACTGCCATCCTTCTCTCTTGAAAAAAAAAAGCATCTATTTTGCACCATCCATTATCCATGTGGAACATATATCCATAAGCAACTTTAAACATGTATTTGTGTACACTTGCATATACATATAGTATGTATGTGGTACATTATCTACATAAATTCTCCTATTCATGAAAGACATGTAATGTGACCTCTAAAAAGAAATAAAGATTCACTTGTTATTTAAAGCAGATAGAAATACGGAAAAGTAGCTTCATAAATACTTATTTACATTTACAGATATTAAAGAAGAGAAATTTGGCATGGCACAAGCATGGTCATATTCCTGCAAAAGGATCAAGGGATACTTAATGACACAGCAGTCAAGTCCCAAGTTTTATGCAAACATGACATTCTTTGTGTTGCATTCTTCTTTTTAGTAGCTGAATTAATAGTATGTGCCCCTTACATTTACATTGTGCTGTATTTCCATTTGTTACTTTAAGAACATCCACGTATAACTTGCTAGGAGAGACAACACAAAAATTCTGTGAGGTTTTCCTAAGGCTCTGCACAAAGGCTGAAGCTTCAGTTAGAAGCTTAATTTGTGGCCTTCACACACAGATTTGGTGAAGGAGGTTTACCATACTGCATCTCACATGAAAAATGAAATATATGCAACCAAGCTGATGCTTCCATTTAGCCAGGCATCAGAATCTAATTGTGCTTCAAGTTTTTTGCAAAGGTAATTTTAAATCCTTTTGTAGAGGACAAAGAATTCAGTATGGTACCTTGATCACAAATTGTTTACTAGGATTTAATATAATAGAAATCTACATTAATGTACTCTCAGGAACAACCAAAAATACTCCCTTCGAGTTCTTACAGCATGCCCATCTCTCTAGCATGTGAATACACAATGCTAGGTACTACGTTTGCCTCTTGCTCCACACCCATGATGCTATGGATGATGTTAATGTAGATCTGTGCAGATTTATGAAACAAACACTGATGGAACATTAACCTCTGAGTTAGTATGTGAATCAGATGGAGAAGTATTTTCATGACAGCTTTCCTTAGGCCCTTTCATTATTTTGTTTCGTTGTCTGATTTCTATGCTAGTAAACATTTAAAAAGCAATTCAGAGCCTTTTGGGTTCATTACTAACTTGTAAGTCTCCACCAAAATACTTCCGAAAAATAGTTAGTTGGGGCATTATATAAAAATGATGAAGGTCTTTAAGGGAAAATTGGCAACAGCAATTAAAAGAGTAAAATATTTGCAAGCAGCATGCACGCTTTTAAAAGAATAAATGTATGCCAGTCATCAATAGCACTGATAAAAATGGACTCTGAATGAGCCACAGCCAGAAGAAGCAGCTGGCATAGTTAAACAGCAGTGTAATAGACACCATTCAAAATGAAAAGACATCTTCCAAAATATGGAAGCTGTGTCCAAAGAAAGAAAACAGAGGAAGAGTATAATCCCCAGCAAAATAAATGTTAAACCACAGCAAAGCAAGCCAAACATATTAGTGGAAGCAACTTGCAGAAGTAATGAGAGCTAACAGTAAAGCCTTTTGTATATACATCAGAAGGAGCACAGTTGGACAGCAGGATGAGAAGAAGCAGCGAAGGAAGATAAGACATTATGGAACAGCTAAATGAATTATTTGCACTGGCTCCCGCTGTAAATGAGGTGGGAGTCTTTCACACTGGGGTCATTCTTTACACAGAATGAGTCTGTGCAAACTCCCAAATTGGAGTGTTGGAGATTTTAGAGCAAATCAGTACCACAAGAACTCAGTAACAATAGATGCTATTCACACAGGAGATTTGGAAGAATTAAAATATGAAATTGTCAGTCAATCAACTGTCATTGTGATTGATTGATCAAATCAGCACCAGTGTCAGGATAACATGAAAGGTATAGATAATGGGAACGAGAATAATCAGAGGAGCTTTCTATAAAGGAGTTTAAAAAGATAATGCCCTTCCACTTGCAAAAGTGATGACCAAAAGGGTAGCATGGTGAAAAAATATATAAAATTATGAAGATACAAAACTTTTGCAACACTACAGGAACTAAGGGCCATTTTATTAGACAACAGGAAAATATAGAAAAAGGAAGTGATTTTTTTGTTCAACACATCATTAAATTGTAGAAGTCCTTGCTAAGGGATGCATGCTGTGAAGGACAAACAGGTGGAGTTTTTTTCCCCTGAAATTACTGGATTAGACAAATTCACAAAGGTCAGATGCTTTGTTGGGTGTTAATAAGTGGTGGTTTACATGCTGCTTCTGGCTCAGAAAGCAGTTAAGTTGCTAAATGCTGGGAGATGGGAAGTAGGCAATAGCTGAAGAACAGGCACTCAGAAGAACGGTACAGGATGAGCCCTACCTTAATTGAACCTGCTGCCAGAGATAAAACACTGTCAGAGAGACATTGGTCTGGGCCTGTGTTATATTTCTTATGCTTTCACCCCATGAACTAGGCTTTTTGTCTGTATAATTCTTCTCATTTCCAGCAGTGCTCACTTGTGCAATGATAGTTTTCCTCTTGTGACTAGATGACTGGGCACAGCCTGGGCAGGAAAAACATGAGAGAGAGGCCTAAAGGAGGAGTCTTTTGCAACCTTTGGAAAAAAATCTGTTAAATAATTTAATCATTTTCTGTCTACCTTCAAAAATAATGTCATTCCACAACCAAAACAACTGACCACAGTGAATTTTTCCACAATGGTTTTTGCTCTACTGTGTAAATAGTTTAGCATTACCAACTTTTATCGCCTCAGCATATATTTAGCTCTGTCTTTGCTTTTGGGTGGGGACAGGAATGACAGATAAGTTCTCCCACCTGTATTGCTTCTGACTTGAAGAATGTGATTTATTTTCTTTAGCCATGAGACCACGACACAGGACAGATAAAAGTGATTTGCTCCTGTATATGCAGGAAAACCTGCGGCCAAGCCAGAAACCAAATCCAGGATGTCTGAGTTCCATTTCCCACCCTGACCATTGGAATGTCCTCTGTAATCAGTAAGAGTGTTCAAATCATGAGGTATCACTTCAGATTCTGTTCAGGGTTTATTTGACCGTGATATGCCTTTTAAAAAAAATGTTTCGCATGCTCTACCATAAAAAATTTCAGCTTGAACACGGTTAACTCAGCCCAAGTTTTCGAAACAAGATTTAGGCCCTTTAGGGGATTGTCCTTCCCTGGTGTTGCTAATCCTGTGGTTTTTAAGGCATTTTTTTCATAAAAAGGAAATGTGTTTTGTTTTACTTGAATGTTTACAAGTGTTTGTCTGGGAAATATAGGATTATAAAGGAACACATTTCAAGCACCACACTGGGTGTGTTAGTGCTTTGCATTCTGCTACCACATCTAAACTTCCTTCATGTTGTGTTTCATAATGTCCCAGACAAATAAGAATGAGATCATATTTGCTAGAATTGTTTAATCGTCAGTGGTCTGACCCTGAAAAAGACGAGGCACGTTAGCTTTCCATCACCCTGGATGGAAACTGAGGTTGTACAGCATCTGGCAGGATGTTCTCAGCACCTCACAGAATTTGTGCTTTTAACTTAAGTCCCAGACCACATCTATTTTCTTTAATGTACTGCAAACATATAATTATAGTTGACACAATTGGTACTTTCACTTTTAACTAAAATGCCTCTACCCAGCAGGCAAAATAACAATCATGGGATGACATTGCGATGAATGATGATGCCTCCAACAAAGTGCTTGAGCCGTAAATGGAAAGAGACAGTAAATTTCATCCTATTTTTTTGAAATTGCATATGCTGCAAATCCATTTTTAATGAAAATTAAATAATGCATTTTAAGCTACAAATCACAATAGGCTTAATGCATTAGTGCACCAACTTGTCTTGTCCTCAGTTCAAGTCCTGGTGAAGAGTTTCAGGATAACGCCTAATAAAAGACACATTGATTTGAGGGTGGTTCCCCGTGATAAGGCTGTTTCCAGTTGTAGCTTTTTGCAGTCTTTCATTGTAAGGAATAAAGAAAAGGAGGTAAAGCCAGGAAAGTGGGTAAAGAAAGATAAAACGTGCAAGGCACAATGTGTTTGGGGCACCCTTGTCCTGCTATCTGTACAATTGTACGGTCCATTGATTACAGTGGTATTTCTCCTGACTCAAATTTACACAAATGGAACAGCATCAGGCCTTCAGATAACCATGATTTATGCCCTTCCTGGCAGTAACAGCAGATAACAGTGTTAAACTATACCTTCTCCTATTGAAACACATTGACATTTGTGACATAAGATATTCTCTTGGAAATGACAGATATGATAATTTCATACCACAGTTCACAAATGGATTTTAAGGACATGAAAAAAATTGCATGTGTAAGTTTTTAATTGTTTTCTTTTTCAGGGCTCAAACGGGACTAATTTTCTATTCCAAACTCACAACATTAATGAAATAATTTACAGACAGATTGAAATGCTGTCATTTTTCAAAGAAGGTTTTCTGGCTGAATGCCAGCTTTTCAGTAAATGGAAATACTCAATAAGAAGCTCAAATTATTTCAGACAGGCTTAAATAAAAATACTAAAACTCCATCAGAAAGAAATCATAAGAATGTTTTTGCAATGAATATGAAATACATTATCCATTTATGTGTTCATTCCTTGAATGGCTCTAAATCCATTACCTATTTAGATAATATTGACAACAATTTCATCACCTGAATTTCTTGAACCTTTAGACAAAAAGAAATGTCTTTATGCTTCACAGATTAGCACACAGTGTTCCTGGTGAGGAATCCTCTTCTGGAGTTACTTCTAAGGACTCACCATCCCTATCATTCAGCAGTTCCTGATCTTTGAAGGAAGAGAGTGAAGCCCATACAAGCTGCCGTTTTGTCTTTCTGTATGGCTGACACGCTCTGATGCCCAGTACCAGAGCAGTAATACAGCTGAATTAACAGAGGGTTTGTCTATACCACAGTCACAGGAATTCCTTTCTGGTTTATGGAAAAAGTGGTTTCAGGGAAACTGTCTTGTCTCCTGAAAAAAAGATTTAATGAAAAATGGATGACCAAATCGAGCATTAGTCTCTTCTCAATGAAACCCTTGTTTGAGCCAAAATTCCCATAAGCATTACTAGCAAACTTGAGTAAGTTTAGAAGAGCAGTACCAGCTGAGGAATAACTGCAGCACCGTGTTTGGAGAATGCCATCCGTTTGCTCTTGCTTTGTAACATTCCTGAGCATGGTAAGCACTTGAGATTGCCACTGCTGGGCATGCCAGCTGGCTCGCCTTCCTCCTTCTGTTCTGCAGAAGAATCCTGGCAAGTGAAATATTTTGAAAATGTTTCTGACACAGTGGTGGAAGACTTACAGCTATTGTTTGAAACAGGCAAGAAGAAATAGCTATATGTGTTCTCCTTGTTGGAAGAAATCACATCTTAATGAAAAAGTTCTGGATTTTCTCTGCAGAAGATAGGTGTATTTTTAGTCTTTGCAATGGAGACAACCTTAGCAGACTAGTTTTAGTGGAAATACTTGTTTTGATAAGTGAGGAAACACAACAATTACTAATGTGTTGTGCCACTTGAGTCTCTCTTGACAAACATACCATGAGGATTATACTATAAATACATGTTTTTCCTCATTTCAGTATGCCACTTGTGAACAATTTTGTCATAACAAACCCCATCTTCCGTGCTTTTCATTTATCTCCCTAAAATAGAAATGGTCTTTTTCCATTTATCCTGCTAGAATAAACATCTATTAATTCTCTCAGGTCACAAAACCTTCAGCTTCTGAAGGTTAGAAATGTCTGCACAGTATGCAGCTCCTTTGGTTTAGTTCTGCCTTGAATCAACTCAACAGAAAATGTCCAAATATTTGCCCAGTAATGGGAAAAATGGATGTAATTGATCCACGGCTCTTATGTACAACATCAAAGTACTTAGAGACAAGAAGCTATTGTAAGACAGTGACTAATAACTGTATGAGGGGATTTCCATTAGCAGGCCTACAAGGAAGATGATTCTAATTTGTGAGTGTCTTGTGAAAAGTTAAAACTGTCATGAACTATACAAGGAGTTTTTAATAAAACCAAAGTCGTGGAAAGAGGCATTGCTTTTTATATGTATGACCTTGGGATACCCCAATTAAGGTTGGATGCAATCATAAATTACTTGAATCCACTGAATCCTCCTTAAAATCCTCCCATTATACAATTTAGAGTCTTCTACCCCAAATCTTCCAAATCACTGTATTTTTGATAGTTCTATGGATAGCAATGAGCAAACTGAGTTACAATTAATAGTTCTAAAATCTTGTGGGACATAGTGATCCTTTCCCTTACTCCAGAAAATACAACCTGATGGAAGTGTAGCAGCTCCTGGCACAGTGCTACTTGTGAGGCTGCCATAGGTGAACTCATGAGGTACCTGCTACTGATACCTGGACAACATATTTAAGATGAAAGAGAAGAGACCTAAAAGACTGAGCAGGAAGCTGATTCTGCCACCTTTGCCCTTACTTTTACTTTGCACACAATATTTAAACAGTGGCAGCAAATATCTGGCCCTGCAGAATCTCCTTCTTAGTTGTATTTTCATTATAATACTCTCATTCATTTTCATTATAATATTCTCAGATGAAAGTGGCATTTCAAATTTTACTCTGGTTTAGGAAGCTTGTGTTGTTGTCAATATCTACTTAAATTACTATCTTAGGGTCTTACAGATAATAGTTCATCTTTACTTTTGTAATCATACTTACATATGCAAGGAACATACATGCATGACATTTCTTCCATATGATCCCATACATCATCAGAATATTCACTGCTGAACCAACTTTGGATTTTTTTTCCCCACGAGCTAAACTGCTCACCTCAGAAGAGCATATACAGTGGAAGAGAGAGTAAGAGCATCCTTGTCCTTTCACAATCTTTGTGGATGGCTGAAGTGCGGGAATCAGGGACCAGGCCTACAAGTCATTGCCTGGGATCAGTGTGAAAAGAGAGGTAAAGAGCATATTAAATCATGAATTTCTTCTCTTTCTCTGCCTTCCAGTGGTGCTGCCTGGTAGGAGGGAAAGGAGATAGCTTGTTCCCTGAAAAGGCACATCACAAATTCTTCCCTATTTGTGCCAAATGCTTGTAGTATAAAGGATTGCATTTTTTCTGAGACACAGTGCTTTGGATGCGCTCCCTAATGTGGTTCAGCTTCCTTGCTGCCTCTTAGTTTCGCCCATGCCTTAACGGTATAATTTAACCTTAAATTAGAGGCATATTTTACCCTTGTTTTGTATGCAGAAATTCCTTTGATGTAATTGGGAGCCCCGTGCAAAGATGGAGGGTTTATCATGGCCCTTTGAATGCATGTGACATGGCAATTTGTCCAAGACATATTCTCATGCAAGAAGAATGGGATCCCATTGTGGGAAAATCTAGGGCCAAACACTGCACAGAACTGACGTCAATAGGATTGAACACAGTGTGAAGTTATAGCAAAATCTGATGTATTAGCTGTTTGGTGCCAGTGTTTTTTTTATGCATCCACTACTCTTAGCATTGATCATGGAGAGTGCATATCATATTGTCTTGAGAAACCCTAACCCATGTTGCAAGAGGATGAAAGGAAGATGATCTCAAGAGCCTGAGTGACCGTTTTAATTGGATACATGTGGACAGAGTCCAATCCAAAGCTTACAGAAAACTGTGGAAGTGATCCTGACGGCTTTTGGATGAGCCCCACTACGAAATTTTAGGATTAGAATTTGAAATAGAGTTAGTGAGCACAGAAGCCACTGTCTTACCAGATAAAAAGACATGATGTAGTTTTGCAATTGAGCATGCTCTTTTCAATCAAAGTATCTCCAGGTTCTTTTTATCTTTTTTTTTTCCTCTTCATTCTTTCTTAACAAGGCAAGTTTTGCTGACCTTTACATGGCCTCTCACAAGAGACTCCCTAAAGAATAAAGTTCTAAGCCCCAACTCAACTCCTACAGAAACCTAAATAAAAAATATAAACAATTTCAAATAGAGATGTAAAACTTACCACATCTTCTTATTTAGGCAGCAATTTCATCAGTGTTGTTCTAGCCCTTTGGCTCTAACAGTGGTCCCACCTCCTTTGCAACCTCTCCATGGGGTCTTAATTTATACATACACATAAATTGCATTCATTCTTTTACCACAGGACAAGATAATGCAGTGGAAGACAGGAGGGACTGGTTTGAAAGTTTTGGAGTTTATGAAAGGCATGTGAGATAAGAAAATGTCAAGGAAAACAGATCATGGGCAGAAACAGATATTCAGCTTATAGCCACATCTTTGATCCTTTCTTCTTTGCATCTCTCTTACATGATGTGTATACAGAGACAGTATAGAGACTACATTGCTAGAGTGCAGAAGCGAGGACCATCATGGACTCATAGAAAGATGGGTCTGTAAGACGATTGAAGGGGGTCATAGAGTCAATTTTTGCACTGTTTTCTCATGAGTAAGTAGGTCCCATGTCAGCTAGAGTGCAATCAGTACACAGCCTCTAGCCCACATGTATAGATACAAAAGCAAATCTGGGTCAATAGCACTGCTAACCTTGAAGGAATATTTCTGTGTATGGATGAGAGAATCTCTAGGAACAATACCTGTACCAGAGCCTGCAGAACTCTGTAGCAAAGAACTTGAACAATGTGGTTGGATGATTTATATCAGGATGAAGATCTGGCTTTAAACAGGCAGAAGATGAGAATTTTGAACATAAACAACATAAACATTTAAAATTAGTTCAGATTTTTGTTAGAAAAGCATTACTTAAAGTGCTGCAGAGAGCATGTGAATCTCCTCGTACCTGTGCATCAGCTTTCTGGATAATGTCTTCAGTATCTCATAGGTACTGAAGCTTGCCAGCTGTGTGTTTCTGCAGCTGCTTTTTATTGAAAGACACAATAAACACTACAGTCGTGTAAATCCTCTATAAATAGCTATAGCAAAAGCCATCCCTGCACCCTGTTCAAAGTTAAACACCATACTAACTCCCTAGCCACTCTCTACTAGCTTGCAAATTGAGCATAGTACGAAGAGTTATCTTTTTCTAAGTGTTTTGAGTTCTAATGAGAGGCACTATATACTGGTAAAGTCCAAAACATTAAAAATAGTTACTTATTTCTCACAATTTCTGAGCCATCATTTCCAATCCACCTCCATTGTTCCCAGCAAGCAACTAAAATAATTAACAGCAGACAGCCTATTAAGAAATGGAAAGTGTTTTGGTTACTTGCTATTTGTGGGTATGCATTGTTCCAGCATGGGAGCAGCCAACTGCAGTTGGGAGAATTTTCCGCTCCCCACACACATTTTATCTCCAGTGTTTACCAGATTCTGAATCTGGAAAAGTTCTGAGATTGTCCACTTTCTCTAAATTTCAATGCCCAAAATTATGTAGTCCACAATGAATAACTCTGCCTAAATAAACTCCATCTAAGTGTCAAAATTTTTTTCCTGTTTAAGCCAACCTTTTTTCTTCCCACATATTCTCTATCCCCAAGCCCTCGCTTCACCGGATGGAGCCCTTTAGCTGTCTCCAGAACTTTTGGTGCAATCACTGATGGGGGGTAGAGATCACACTGATGACGGACATGTAGAAAGCAATAGAAATACCAACCAACTGGCATTTTATCACCATAAAAATAAAGTAAAAAATAAAGCAAAAGCAAAGAAGGTAAAATAAAGAAAAGCCCGGGTTGTCCTACACCCAAGACTTGTCTGTGTGTGTTGAGACTCACTTTAACAACGAGGCTTTTCAGTCAGACACTACTGAAGGCTGCAGAGACAGCAGTCAAGTGGCTGTAGACAGGAAGAAGACTAATTTTCTCTCAGATGTCTTACAGGTTAAAATATCATAATGAATCAAATTTACTTGGCCTTTGTTTTGAAATTTTTTGTTTCTGTTTCAGACCTGAAAAAGAGCTGCTTCTGTGCCTGCAAGTTTGGCATTTGTTCTGAGGATATTAGTTGTTCTAATCAAACGTATTATTTCTACTCTCGGATATTTCCTATTTTTTATAAGCAGAAAACTTACTGTTACTAGGGACACAGTTGTCCCTCCATCTCTGAGCTCTCTCCATGACGTTCAGCTGGATCCAGGGCAGATCTCAAGAGACTCCTTGGAGCCCACGGTTCAGGCCTGGGTGGTGCATGATGGAGACAGAAACAGCCAGGGCAGAGTGTTCACACTGCTGGAGTGGTCTTACTTGAAAGGAAAGTTATGGCTTTGGGACTGGGGTGATATCTGGCATGGATATCTAGAAGGACTGAAAAGAATAGACCACCTTGAGAAGACTTCTCAAGAGAGAGAGAGGATGATGGCTGAAATACTTGATCCCCCAACACCATCCTGCCCCACCGCCAAATTTCAGACCAGAACCATTTAAAATTAGAATCTAACAAAACTATTTTCTAGTAAAGCCTTTATATCATTCCTGTTTGTGATTTAGACAAGCCACAGCCTTAGCGCTCAGTTTGCCTCAGCACTGCTGTTGCTCTTTGCACATCTCAACATCAGGCAAATCTAGCTAATGATGTCAAATAGGGACAGAGAACTATGGCAAGCACGTAGCACAGACAGAGTCCATATTGTCTTCACAAGGAATGCTTTCCATGAGGTATCAGCTGCTGCTTTTAATTAAAAAACAGTTACGTGGATTCCTACCTGGCCGGGAGGAGCAGCTTCACAGATACTCCAGCAGTTAATCACATGCTAACAATGACGATAAGCATAATGGGCTCTGTGACTGAGGAGGCTGGCGGGCGGTTATTATAAAAGTAACTGTTAACTTTTCTCCTGCAACCGTCTTGCAATGCTACTTGGAGACAGAGGGTTTCTGTTTGCTTGGTCCATGGCTCTGACACGGTGTAGTCTATCCTGCGATGCCTTGTAAGTGCTCCTCAGCCTGGGGCCACCTGTGACTTCAGGCCGCCCCTGCCCTGCTGGGGGTGGTTGCTCTTCTCACTGATTTTGCCTTTGGACTGTCTTCTGAAGTAGTTAACAAGGCAACCAGCTGGGATTGCCTGTCTGCCAGGAACTGTTTGGAGACCACTAGCTCATTTAACCAAAACTACCCATGAGGACCACAATGGCACTATTATTTTTCAGATAGCTTTTGGGGATAATGAGTTGATCCAGGGGATATCCTGGCTTGATTAATCACTATGCCAAGGATTAATATCATTATTGATACAAGCAACAAGACTGAAGGTATCAGATACAGAGTTACAATAAAAAAACATTCTCACCATTTCATTTTTTAGAACATCAGTTAAAAAGTAGGAAGATTTTAAACTGGACTGTAGAATTCTGCAAGACACAGACCCACCCTGCTGCCTTTTTTCCTGTTCTATTTCTGGCCTGCGTGGTGGAAAGGATGATTTCTCCCTGGTGAAAAATAGTAAATGAATTATAAAAGCATGCATTGTAATTTTTTAGGAATGGAATATGCTTCACATGCCTACTGAGTGATGTGCATGAAAATCCATGTCCTGTACATGTTGCAGAAGAAGGCTTTTTTGTAAGGTTTTTTTAATGACCTGTGCCTAGAATACTAAAATTGAAACGTTGCTCTGGGTGGTCTTTATTTTTGGCTGAAGCCTCCTAATAGTTCCATAAATATTAATTTATGAAGAAAGCAGAACACAAGTGAATGTAGAACTGACCACTTTCTTGGTGTTCTCATATTACTTAAACTGTATTATTATTATTATTTGCCTATAGAACAGTGGGAATACTGTTAAAAAAATTAAATGGGACTTTTATCATTGAAAAAGTTTGCGGTTTGCTTATTTGGATCAAAAAAAAAATCAACTGAGTGCATGCAAATAACTTCAGAAATAAAGTGCAACAGTACTAGTTTTGACACCAGCCCCATTTGTTTCCTCTGAAATGTTTTGCCAGTCCAGCAGCCAGATATTTCAAGAACAGCTTCACAAGGGAAGATTAAATGTGTGTGTTTTTATAAAACAATGACATCTTGTTTTCAAAGCCTTGCAAGCTTAAAATGGATATTAGGGCAGTCACATATAAACTGCAGTTCCCAAGGACAACTGTTTAGCTTAAGTGCCATTTAATGTTCTCCTAAATGGTTCCGCTGTTTAGTGTGCAATATATCTTCTAGATTAGACCTTTAATCCTTTACATTGTGCTTGCTGTGTCAAAGAGGGCTTCATGCCAACTTCTTCCTATCAGTGGGTCTCTTTCTTTTAACAGGCACATGAAGAACATCAAAGTCTTATGTTTTGCCTCTTTGAATCCAAACAAGAAATCCAGTTAAAAGTTTTTGTGAACTAAAAACTTTAAACAGTTTAATGTGTTTCCCCCCTTTTTTCTGCTTTCATTTTAGTGCTTTTATGAGCACAAAAAATAGAAGAAAGACCAAAAAATAGTTTAGAAAGTACTGTTTTTTAAATAAATGTAATAAATTGATATAGGTTATCTGGGTATGTGTAATGTTAATGGGGACTTCAGAGGGCTACAGCTTTCACACCTCAATGCCTTAAGGTGAAGAGAACTCAATGCCATTACAAACGCAATAGACAAAGCAGAGAAATCACCTGGTACACCACGTTTAAGCAGAGCAGGGTATGAAACTAAGCCCAGCTTGGATGCTTAAGGCACATCACTTTTTGCTGAGCCAGCAGCTGAGTGGACTAACCAGAAGACCTTCATTATTGATTGACCTTAAGCGTAAGTACCGCTTTGCAGCATAAGTCAATAGTGGGTTTCCGGAAGCTAGCTCTGAATTTCTTAGTCTTGGCTATGCTTGCGTTTGCTCCTGAGAGGAAAATAAATTTGCCCTGTATGGCCTAAAAAGCAAAAACATCTGCTGGTATTATGAGCAGCCCTATTGTCCGAGTTCAGCAGCAGGGAGGTCTGCACTTGTTCAGATGTGCTTTCCTGCTAAGCATCGAGAAAGCCTATGGGGATCATTATCAAGGCTCCCGAGGGCAGCAGGGGAATGTATTCACCAGTCCAACAGGTAGCCAAAAAAGGCCACCCCGGTGTCCTGGCTAGTAACAAAATATGCTATGTACCACGCAGGGGACCCACAGTTGGGAACAAGCTTGGAACACTTGCTCCAGAGCCAATGATGGACAGCAGCCACGGGCTAAGGGAGCAGCTCAGCTTCTGGGAAGGGTAGTTGTGGTAGCTGGCAGCGGGAAGACATGGAAAGCTAAGACTCAGTGGGTGGTGAGGAGGAAAAAATGATGGTGCAGACAGAGCGCTTGGTTAGAGGAATCCCACCTCACTCGGCCTGATTCATTAACCTGAACATCTGCCTCAAGGAAAGAGCGTGTTCCCCTGGTTATTGCCATCCACTATAGTTGCTTCATTAGTTGCAAAATGGCTGTGCTCAGATAGCTGAGGCCCAATGTAGCTTTTTATTGTCACTTCTGTTATTCTTACCTACAAACAGGTAAGTTTCCTTTGTAACTAGGGGTATTGAGAAAAGAAAAGAAACACAATTCACTTATTTCTTAATTGCATTTCTGTTATTTATTTGGGAGATTATGAGTAAGAAATACATTTCGTATTTGGGTCCAGATGGACACACACCCAAAAGAAGAAGTTTGTCCCCAAATTTCTATTATCAGATGTTATTCGCATTTAGATCTGAATATTAACAAAACACACAGCCGGGTGCTAACTATCTGAAAAGAAATGGAGTCCAAGTAGCAGTAACTAGGAAAGAAAACAAACAAAACCCTTCCTGTAAGCACGGGACCTCGAGGTCTCAATCCCAGGTGATGTTTCTGCCAGCACTAAGGAGGAATCTATTCAATCCCCAAGTTTCCTTGTGACCCCTTAATTTTTTTCTGTGTAGGCATAGGATGGAAAAATAACATAGGCTATGTTCTCCTGATCCCATTCACTTAATACTACTACTTTGGTTTTACTGAGTACTGAAAGATTTCCAAACCTGACTGGCAGGCCTGTAAGAAAAGGCCTTCCAAATTTAAGCCTTTCCATTCAGAACTAAGCCTCAAGACTGAACCCAAACCCACTCTCACAGTCATTTTCAGCCTCTATATGAAAATATTTCCACTAACGTAATTATATTCCCGATGCAATTAGCTGTATGGTGATTTGTTTTCAATACAGTATTGTTGTAAAGATGTCCATGGGGGACAGTTTAAATTGTTGCAGTAGATGTCCTGTCAAAGGGAGAACAAGTGATGGTTGAATTTGTTAACAGGATATGTTCTTTTGTCCATAGAAAGTTGTGCAACTTCTTGCAGCCACAAAGTAATTGCAGATCACCGATTAGCTAAATTAACTCTGGTGGCTTACTCAATGAAATGCCAGTAGATAGGGTCATTGATCTCTAGTGGGAAGTATATACAGCTCCTCTAGTGATAAGAGACTGTAACAAAAATAGACCTGTCAGGAACCGTGAGGCAGGGTAAAGCATACCCATCTCACTTTGGACAGAGATTTTACTTACCTGTCTTTAAAGATCTTTGTGAAGAGTCTCCACATTCGCTTTAGGCAATCTTTTCCTGCATTTGACTTCCCTCAGTGAAAATGCTGCCCCGAAAACATTACTCTAATCTTTCTTACCACAGTATTTCATGCTCCTACTTGACCACATAATTTTGTGTCCTATCTGCCTTGCATGTGGGTATTAGCTTGTTCCCTTCCTCTTTGCAACAACCTTTCATATCCTTGAATACCATTTATCACAACTCCACTCAGTCTTTCTTCCCTGTGCTAACAGACGGAGGAAAGCTTCAGTTAACAGGAAGATGGTCTAGCTGCCTTCCTATCAGCCCACCCTCGTCTTCACTGAGATAAGCAGGATTTGGAGCTCTGGTGAATTTTGCTGAGTACAACAGCCCCTTGAGGGACTTTCTGAGATAATGCAGTGTTGAAGCTGTTCTAATTTATCTTGAAGATATAACTGGATAGCAGTCATAATCAGAGTGGGGGGCATATAAAGATAGCTGGGCTGTTCCTTCTGTGCCTCTGATTTGTGCTGCACACAGCTCAGGCAATCCATGATATTTACCCACAGTAAAGTGGTGATTTGACATGTTCAGCCCCAAGAAGTATTCACAATATCAAAGGACTTTAGTTGTGGGATACCAACCAGGCTGATATCTTTCTCATTTTCCTTGCAGGTTATTTAGCTATTCCATTAACTTTTCTATCATATCTATAAGACAATCCATACGTTTTTTAAAAAAGGAAAGAGCAATATAGAAATTACCTTTTATATATCGCCATAATCAAGCAGTGACTAAAGACTGCTAACTTGACAGGTTTTAAATCCAGTTCTAACAAATTTATGGATGATGTAAAATTGGTACTCATGCTAGGAAAGCTGCATATTAATAAGAGCACATTGGTGTCAGTTTTTTAAAACATTTTTTCTAAAAATATTATTTAAAGATTTTGGGTTAGACTCACTAATGTATCTTAGTTTCTTTGTGCAGCTCTAGTGATGCAAAACAGCTACAAACCAATTTAATTGGTTGGTTAACCTCAGTTTATGACTTCTTTGTACTTCTGCAGTGGTGGAAAATAGCCAGGCTGTATCTGGTTCTCAGTCTCTTATTAATCAAAGGTATCCAATTGCCTCCCACTAAGGCATCTTGTATCTTCTATAATGCATCTTAATCATCATCTTTGTTACTTATATTCTGATATCTAATAATTTTAATTTATAGTAAGCTTCAGCCTGTAAAATTTTACAAAGTGATGTAGACTATCAATTTATATACCAGTGGGTATACTGGAGAAAGACTTGAAAAGAGCACACAACCTATGTCTGAGAAAGCCTTTTAGATGGCACTATTCATTTAAACAGCATATTTAAAAGTAATTTCAGAAGATGACTGTAGAAAACCACCCACTAAGCCCTTGCTCTTTGTGTATATGTGAAGGCATAACTGTACTGCTCCTTAAAAAGAAAAAAAAGATTTCAAAGATAACATCTTCCTTGTTGAGTAGGTTTCCCATCAGCTATAAAAAATAAAAAAGACAGATGCACCAGATGTAAGGATGGATCCATGTTAGTGGTAGCCCATAACAGAAAAACGCATTCATCTGAAGTACACCATTGTGTGCATGCTGAAGCCCAGAGAACTGTCGATGTCTATGCTTTCTTCCTATGCACAGCTGCAAAGATAACACTGTCTACTGTTCAAGGGCTCCATGGGGAATTCCTTGTAACCATTCTGTTCTTTCAGTTCTCATTAAGGTTTACATCCCCATTTCAGCTGATGATCAGCTTGCTAGCTGGGTCAACTTCTGGCATAAATCCCATCAGCAATTATAATTTTAACTTGACAGTATCATTCCTGTAGTGAGAGAGCATGTTGGGGTTTTATAGTGATTCCAGCCCTTACCCGAAGGTTACTGAAATCACTGGGAGGTTTTTCCATAAATTTTAACAGACTTTGGATCTGGCCTTGAATTATTTATTAATGACTAAACCAGGCAATGCACATTCTCCAGTTTAGACAAACCTTCTGAATCCGCCAATCAGAAATTTAACAGGGGTGGTATCTTCTGGTGTCTTTCAGGATCCACTGCTCTTACAAATAAAGACTTGCACTTCTAGTCTGTAGCATTTATAAAGTTATCACAGCTTAAACCGTGTCACACTAAAAACAGTTTTCAGGTCACCTGAGCTGTAGTGATAGATGTCTTTGGAGATCAATTCTGCCAAGTTGTGCTTCTCTAGATTCCAATCCTGCACCTGGACACTTGCCGCGAGTGCTTGGAAAACTCTTGCTAGACTTCTTCAACTATAGAACGGTTTCTAATGATTTCTTATGAGAGACCATACTTTGGACTATGCAGATCAGGCAAGCTTAAACAAAGTTTGGCAGGGGAGTTGTCTGAGTTTTGAATGGAGCCTCCCAGGGCCATGGGTGCATTGAGATAAGAGCAAAGAATAAAGTTTGAGAGTGTTAGTGGCCAGAATGTCATTCCTGTAAAAGGGGGATTTTAACAGGTATAGGCTTTGCAGTCTACCTCTGTGTTAAAAAAACGACTGTCTCCCCAAGCTTCTGATGGTGGTACCTGTATGTTTTTAACCTGAGGAGTGCAGATTTCAGCCTTGCATTGGCCTCCCTCTATGCGAGAAACAGAAGTTAAGTCCACACAGAGACTGTGGACCAGATTTTCCACCAGTAGCATTAATTTAACTGGAGATGATACTGCAAAAGGAGCATGTACAACTTGGAAAAATATGGTGGAAGTCAGAAGAGAATTAGAGTCAACCTTTTCCAAGAAAATGTGCAGAATGTTTGATATCTGAAAGTGTGCTACAGAAGTGCTTTCTGTTGGGTACTGGTATCAATCTTTACTCTTTGAAACACAAGAGCCTATTAAAAGTCAGCTTTAAAAACTGTTTTGATTATCTTAGTGCATTCAATAGTTTTATCATATTCTGCTGTTATTCTAACAGAGATTAACTGCCACATTATTCCACATATGAAGTGCTTTGAAGACTTTTGGACTGTAGTATCTGTGGAATTACTAGGTGTTGCCCTGAGAGGCTGTAGGTGGAGAAATCTGCCAGCCTATGAAAGCTATGCATGCTTCAGGAATAAATATGTCAGCAGGAGTAAAATAAGGGCTCAAATAGAAAGGAGGGGGAAGCAAAGAGAAATCCTTTTCATTCATTAGCTAATCAAATGTAATTGGATTAAAATTACTCCTAATTTTTTCCAAATTAATTACCTCTGCATGGCCTGAAATCCTTCATATGAGTTATTCATGCTGAGGCAAAGCATTTGCTATTGGACCACTTAGCAAAATTACACAGTTAATCCAGAAACCATCTGCAGTAACCTCACAATAGTTTTTGCACCCTTCTTCCCCATCAGCACAACGACTCAGATAAGAATGGGAGCTCCATTTTTTCATACTCTCCCAGGAGTCCCCAGAGAGTTTTTGAGTGATCTTCATCTGTGAGAAAAGGAAAACAAGCCAGGAAGGTCAAAGAGTCATTACAGGAGGATATCCTCTATGCATTCTTGGCCACAATCTCTTCAGTGTCCAGAATACTTGTCTCTGTTTCTGGTTGACAAAACTTAGAAAGCTAAGGTGATATACATAAAGCCACCCTATTTCTTAAAATTCACACAACTGCAGGATGTTCTATCTCCTCTAAGAACTGAGATTGGGTGGAAAAGAATTATTTGAGGCATTTCTGGACAAGAGGTGAAATCTCAAGTCCGAATATCCTTGAGTTTGGGGGGAAATTCTGAATTCAGCTCCCAGTGTGGGTAGGGGAGTTTATCTCACTTCTTACTGTGAACAACTGACTGGAAAAATCAAATTTACTAATCTAAAAGTACCAAAATTTTTACAGTCGGTTGAACTAGACTCCTTAATTAACTCTTTCATTTGGGCAACATTTCAGATGCTGAGGAGGGCTATTTTTCAAATCTGCAACTTTGTATTTCAGAATATTCTTCCCTGATCAAGTCCTTCTCGTAAGATTTCTGACTAGTATTGCTTGTTCTCAGGTAATATCAGTCTTTTTCTGAAATTTGTGTTACTGCCTCAGTTGGGTCATGGTAGGTCAAGAAAAGAACACAAACAAAATGCGCCTTGCCTTGATCCCTCATCATCTTTTCTAAAGGGAGGTAACGAGGTTATTCTGAGGGCTATTCATCATTCCTCTGGTGGTCCAACCACTTCACTTAGTTTATGATTTGCTGCCAGTGAAGCTGTATCAGTACAACCTACGGTGTTGCTCTCGGGTTGACAGTGACAGACCATTCCCTGTGGGAACAGCAAAATGTGCTGCAAGGCATGTACTGACTTAGCAAACCTGACTAAGATAAAATGTTACCAGCCTGGCAAGATTTTAAATTAAATGGCAGTAAATGGAAATAAAACTTCTATTCAAGGTCTGAGTAAGAATTCCTGGGGCATTAATAATTTTGTTGGCAGATCAGCAAAGGATTTCTTAATATCATCACAAGATTTTGTTGACTTGAGAGGAAACATCCTGTAAATCAGTTAAGAACTTTTCTAGTGACTGTCCAAATGTTTTTAAGGGAAGTGACAATAGAGCTGGAATCAGTTATTTATATTCTGGCCATCCACATAGCATCTCTTCCATTGCAGCTGTCTGTCAATAGGGCTAAACAGAAGTCCTCACTCATGAAACATGATGGGAGGTAATCTAAGGAAAATGGCTTACACAGCTGCCCACTAGTGGTTCTCAGATTCTTTTTTCTGTGCTACAGTATTATAAAACTACGGATTTTATTGAAGATTTCTTTAAAACATTCTGGACCTTGAGTTCTGATGTTCTTCATAACTTTTATGCACCCTTGATAATGACTATGTAAGTGCAAACCACACAAATTCCTGTTCCCAATGGTTTTGGAGCCCTACCTCAGTGCAAAATGCAGCTGAGAAAACAGTTTAAGAAAACCTGGCACTCAACCGACCATAACAAGTTCAAGTGTCCTTAACCAAGCCTAAATTGTTGGGCTAGGATGGGTCCCTGAGCCTAAATCTATAAGCCTGCTAACTTCAGCTCATTTGTCCAGAGCTCCATCAGTAAAGTTTAGCCAGTTTAACCATGCTGTAACTGAAACAGAGAACATACAGATTCCAAATGCAATTTCAGTCATACCTTGGAAAGTTTATGTTAATAACTGTTCTGTAAGTGAATTTTTTAAATTATTCATTGAAATGCTGTAGACTGCATGGTCAAAAGTCAAGAAGAAAATGTCTTCTGTACTCAGGAATAGCCTTGCTGTAAATGGGGGAGAGAGGGAAGAAGGGATTTTATCACCCACGGTACTATTGTGTGGCATAGGAATGGGAGCCAGGGCTAATGGACAGAGTATAAAACTTACAGTTCTTCTTCCCCCCATAAATCTGTACTCGCATGTCCTGTGAGCAAACACGTGCATGTGCATGTGCTGACAAGCACAACTAACTGGAGAATTTGAAAAAGTTTATGGAGAAAGGGAATATACTATCTCTGCTGTAATTTACATCTTTATGGGAAGAATGCCCTTTTATATGCTATACATAGCTTAATGAGTTGATGATGGACTCACTAATGGGTGTTCTTCCACATTCATGGCTCCTGACTGTATTTACCGTGCACAGAGGAAAACACCATACACTTAATAAAAGAATCACAGAGCTTTTGTTTCCACAGAGGACTCCTGGCTTTATTGGTCAAACTGCTTCCAGAGATGTCAGCAGTTGCAGAGCCCTTTCATATGCTGAAAATATGAACCCACACCATTCCAGGCAGCATTTGTGTTAGCAATGGAATTTTTAAATAGAAATAATTAGTTTTGCTGGCCATGGTTGTTACATCTGGCATAAATTTGCCCCAGTGAACCCTATTTTTAAAAAACAAAGCATCTGAATTGAGGTTCCAGATTATACTAGTTACTGATCTTTGCAAGCCTAATCCATTCTTATGAACAACGCCTCTGTGGTGTTTTCTTCCCCAAAGGACATGGTACGGGTGCAACCCAAGCTTTATTGTGCTTAATCTGAACCAGAAGTCTGAGCTGATTATTTTAAAAGGCATGCTGTTTCTTAAAAGTGATTTTCTTCCTGTCTTCATGCTGTGCTGATAAGAAGTTATAAGTGGATCTCTTTAATGTTTTAGGCTGGAGTGATACAGAAGAAGGCAGCGTGTGTCTGGGGGCTACACAGCCCAAGGTTAAGCCAGTCGATGTAGCAACAGTACAGGCTGCAAAAAAATACTCTTTTACTTTGAAGCATACATACCACAGCTTTTAATTTCTGGAAACGACACGTGGGGAGAAATTATGCCTGGTTTATAAAGGTGCTAAACAAGGGCAGAGGGAAAGACCTCACAGTCTTTCAGCACAAAGACCTGGGGTCTGTAGTGCTGTTGACAATGACAGTAAACCCAAAGCACCGGGAGGGCAGGGGTTGAGAGATATCCCCTGCACTCTTTCGAAGGACACCTCTGCCCAGCACACCAGTGTAGCCTCAAACAAATTCCCCTCCCCACCTCTATCTTGTGACCGGTGCCCCCAGCGATGCCAGAGAGCACCCAGGTCTGAGCAGGTCTAAGCTCTTGGGGGCCTGTGGCAGCAGTGTGTTCCTTTATCTCCCTCCACTTACGGGGTGGTCCATTTGCCCCTGTTAGAGCAGCCTCGCTACAGCTGCAGCCATAACTAGTTGCCCTGCGCACTGATCCTTTCAAATATGGGGTTTACTTCTGAGTTGCTGGCCTGTAATAAATAATGGGGTAGCTAATACGCAGACAGATCTTCAGTCAGTGCTGGATGTGAGACAGCAATCTCCAGTAGCGAGGGAGTTGGCTTTAAGGTACATTCCTGGCTCATTCCAAACTCCCAGCCGCCCAACCACATTTGCATTGCTGCAGTGAATGGTCCTGCCTATTGATCGATCTCCCTGTAATCAGTTCTCTCTGCTAGACAAATATAGGTACTATAAAACCTAATTAGGTGTTTTTACTGTTTAAATATATTTGTCAGTAAAGATGTGCCCTCTGTCCAACATATGATATTTGCAAGTCATAAAAATCTCCTTTTGGTGATAAAAATGTCATTTCACATAATACTCTTATTTTTTAACTAGCAAGAGCAGACAGAGCAATATTCACAAACACTGGATTGCTAGACTCCCTCTATCATTGGCACTAATTTTACCCAGTGTCATAAACAAGATAAGTAGGCAGGTACTAAAGTAAATTAATCAGCTGTTTTAGAAACCATTATTGATTCTCAAATCAGTAATCAGGTCTGTTTCTATTTCTGATCCAGTAACATGCATAAGTGATAAGTTTGGAGATATCAGGTAGTTTGTTAAATTCTTGGCATCCCATGGCTTCATGCTCAGATATCCAAACTGACTCTAATGCATCTTGATTATGCCTTTATTATATCATAATGTCAGAATCTTAGCAATTAAGGAGCTGGACTGAAATCACAATGCTGAAATCACATATGCACCACATGTGCATGTCCCTCCCCACAGACGTGCGATCCTTATTATGTCTTCAACAATGTTAAATGCACATTTATATATTCATGGAAATTAGACATGAGAATGTGAAGTATCAACCAGCAGAGTCTCAAATTCATAATTAAATTATTTTGTTAATTATTTTTCATGCTAAATCAGCTCCCTGAGAAATTTCTTTCATCCTTGTTTTGCACTCCATTTTATTGCTAGCAGCTCCAAGTTGCAAGGAAACAGATCTTTACTTTGTGTGTCCAACCAGCTGAAGACAGGAATTAAGATAACCAAAATTAATCAAGTCTGATTTATCCACAGTTATACAGTTTCTGTTACTTCTCCTGATACATTTTTTTTAGCCCTTGGGATATATAAAAACAAATCTTATAAGAACAGAAAGCTAGAGCTGTCCTTTACAACCTCAGACCAAATTTTCAATGATTAGCCAGCTTTAAGCAGAGCCAGATGAGACCTCCCTGTTGCCTGTTAGACATGTCCTTGGTATCTTAGGAAAATACTGTCCTGTTACTTTAGAAACAGAAGCCAAAACCAAACACTGAATGGAGGTGGCCAAGAAAAGTGACAGTGTTAAATGACTGTGTCATAGCTGGCAGAGAACCAGATGAAATTATCCAGGCCTTAGATAGCTGAGATCGAATATGTTCTCAAGCAAGTTGCAAAGCAAAAGGAAATTCCAGTAAATCATTTACTTAATGAGATCAATGTGCAACAGATCTTTTTTCTCTCCTACAAAGTTAATATTAGTATTCTGTTATCATCCTTTTTTTTTTTCCTGTTTGCTAAGTTATCATGTGAGTTGCCAATGGGTTCTGACACTGTTTGGGGTCTGATATTACTCAAAAATATACAGTGTGGATTAGGAGCAACTGCTGGACCCAGCAACTCATTTTTTTCATGAAACACTTCTCTGCTGAAAAACGCAAACTCTTCAGAGTTGTGGCCAACCTGTATACCCTACTCCTGCCAGCTTCCCTGGTCAGCTGAGTAGGAGCCAGGATTATCAGACCCTCCAGATTCCCAGTGTGATCCCATTCCTACCACTAAGAGCTTCAGAGGCACCTTTTATTTTTATTTAATATTTTTGTTTTGTAACAAAACATTACAGAATTTCGATTCCATGAAGTAGTTTCAGTGTTTTTGCTTATTACTGCAATTTGGAAGGAACATCTCCTAAAATCCCGAGATTTTTCACATATGTACAATTTTGCCTCCTGGCCACTTTAGCAACCACACTGGAGTCAGTGGAATTATAGCTCCCTTGCCCAGTTAAAACTGCTCTGTGCTCATGGACAAATTCAAACCTTGTGTTAGCAAGCACAGTTTCAAATGCACTTGTGGAGGTTTCAGAGTCTCAGATTCCAGCTACTTTTTTGAAAGTGTGAGGCAGGCAGAGGAGAGAAACCCTATTAATGCCACCAGTGAGGGAAAGAGGGTAATGTGAGCTCAAATGTTGTTAGACACCAGAGAATCCACATGGAAGTGAGCCCAAATACATGCTCCAACCACCTGAAAAACTAAAGGACAAAGGTCTATAAAACTTACCATAAGAATTTACAGGAAATCAGGCCTCTTGTCCCAGTGTTCTCTGAACTATCTATTTATAGGCTCAATTTTCTATGTACACCTTCAATAACAATAGCCAAGACAGAATCATTCTGTAGTCAAGGATATTTGAGGACCACAAGCACTTTTGCACAGCAGCTCTTGATACCATCATCCTTTGCCTCTGCATCCCACTGCACACTATATTGCTTTGGAAATCAAGTGCTAAAGATGAAAACCTACATGACTGAAAAGAAACTTTTGCCATCGATGTGCAACTTAACAATTGCATCCCACACAGGTTACTGTTACCCCTTTGGAAGCCCCTTTGTATTTGATTAGTCTGGTCAGTCACCTAGCGTTATCCATCAGGCAGTAGGAAAGGAATAAGCTGACAGTGGTGAACAATCGACATTTGTTAAGATTAAGAAAAGCTTCTTGCATAATTTGGAGCAACTGCTTCTGAGATCTGATTACTGTTATCCTACTCCCACCTTCAGTTTTTTGCACTGCGAGTAAAATTAGACGGTGGGAGGTTTGTGTCCGTGTATGCCCATGCATGTTTCTGCTTAGTACCTGGGACAAAGAAGCAGCCATACGAGTGAGAGGCTCACACCGTTATCCCAGGGACCCTTGCAGCTGGCAAGGGCTGGTCCCGCCCTGAAAAGAAGCCATATCGCCAGTCCCCAGCAAGGGAAGGGAGGAAGCGTCACAGGGACAGCTGGGGACACGGGAAGGATGGGCGAAGGGTGTCATTCCACTTTATTCTGCCTTCAAAAGCTCGTGGAGCTGAAGCCCGGTGATATTTCCAGAGTTCCCAATGCTTTCAGCTGAAAACAGAAGACAAGTGGTTTGAAGCCGCCCGACTATAAACACAAAATCTAAAGGAATAAGTCAGTAAATGAGCAAAATATACTGAAAATAAAGGGTATTCAGGGCTTTGTTTTCATTTTCTTACCCTTAGAACGCTTCTGTGGTTATTTTTATCCACTCTCTAAAACCTCTCAAAAATGTAACTATGTGCAAGCATTTGGAGGCTTTCTTTCTGTTTGTTTATTCATCATTTAGCATAATCCCAGACTGACTTTAAAAATCCAGCTTTTTAAAAAAGATTCAGTTACCTAATATATTTGTTTTAAAATGACAGGGTAAAAATGCATCTGCTATATGAAAAGAAAAAAAAAAGAGGATGGTTTTCTTTTGGAAATACACTCTATTTAACAAAATCAAACTCATGGAATCAGATCTTCAGGTGAAATTATGGTACCATAGGTATGCCAAAGACAGTGGGACAACCCATGGGATGGAATTTCAGGAACAGCTAATTATTTGCTCTTAAAAAAAATCATTTCCTTTCCTTAATGAGACAACTTTCAGGAAATGAGTACAGAGAAGGGAGAAGAGAGGAAGAAATGCAGTATTCTGGAAGCTAAAAATCTTGTTGGTGTTCTTTCTGCAATTTTTGTGGCTAAGACACTGAATGGATTCCATAAGTGAGATTTTGTCAGCATGCCAAATCTACATGGTCTTCTATCTTTTAAAAAAATGTCTTTGATTTTCACAGACTCCAGCCCAGCTTGGGACTTGCATTTTAAAAAAAGCATATCCTGCTGCTACAGGAAATATTTTTCTCAACACCACTGTATTTTATTTATTTTAAACATATTTTTAAAAGAATCTTATAGAATCCCAACAGTACTGTTATGCATAACCCAAAAGAGTTCGTTTCACCTATTTACAGGAGAAAAGCTCACAGGATTAACACATTTGGAAATGATGTGAAAATACAAAACGTATTTAAGATTTTTTTAAGTCCAAGTACTGAATGCAGTAGGATATGAAACGATTAGCTTTCTTCACATTTGGAGCAAGACCATACAACATACTGAATTCAGGGATTGGTTTATTTTATACTGGATTACGGAGGGTACTACTACATTTTCTAGTAGAGAAACTTATTATTAACACTGTATAAGGCAATTCCAGCAAGCCTGAAAATTGGATATTGGGCCAAAATTAAATCTCCATGTTCGCATATAACCACACACTGACAACATTCAGGTCTGAATAGTTTAATAATCTTTACTTCTTATATTGGGCCAAGTTCAGATTCAGAAAACCCTTTTCTGCAGATGCAAACTTTTGAGCTAAGATCTACAGTGAAAGGTTTAGGTTTCTTTTAATATATCATCCCTATTGGGTTTCTTACACGTCCCCTGCAAGAAACCCAAGTTGACTGTTATTAATAAAGAGGTTTTGAGAAAGTATTACCCAGCAACAATCATTATTGAAGTGTGCTGGACTACTGAAGTATGGGGCTGCAGCAACAGAAGGTTGTTACAGAAAACCGCAGTGGTAATCAGCTAGCACGGTAGTTTGTAGGAAATGCTCTTAAATCAATGATGTAGCTACATATAAAATGTGAAGAAAAAAACCTGGATTATTAGTATTTTACTGGTGATATGTGACCTGTTTCATGCCCTGCGTATTTTCATCCCGTAATCCTTTGCTTCACCAGGTCCCAGGTCAGTCCGTTGCTCAAAATAGTCCTTTGCCAAACTGGCAGAAAGTTACCAGCAAGAATGGCCCTCATTTAATCCTGGCAGCAAATTAAGTCATCTCACTTCTGAGCTAAAGAAATGCATCCTAATTACAGAAGGCCCATCAGATTAACCAACCCAGCTCTCCATAGGTAATTCAAATGAGAAATGAAAATGAGAGAAAAGAGATACTAAGCAGCCAGCCTACATTGCACTTTTGTTTACTGTAAGCTACAGAAACAGAGATGACTGGATGAACCTTTGGTTTTTGTTATCTATTCTCTAGGAAGTCCTTGTTTTCATGGGTCAAAATCTCTCCTGACAGGGTCCATTCAACTGATAATCATCAGTGTGAGCCTCAGTAAGCCATGGGGTATCTTAAAACCTAAAGGGATGCTTAACATATTCTGAAAGGCTAAGCCATCAGGAAATGTTTTTGGCAAATGTCACTCAGGTTTCCTAAATTATCCAAACTGATCCTGGTTCTGAAAATCGGATATTTAAGAGGTCCAAAGAAATCATGCATATCCTTTTCAGAGTTAGGTTAATTTCAGAAGTCAAAGATACTGCAGTTGCTGATTGATCTTGACAAAAGTGCTTTGAAATAAAACAGATTTTCTAGCACGAACTACTTGTAATTTGTTCAGTCCTAATCAAACGTAAGAATCTAAGAATTTGAGCACGGAGTCATCTAAGACAGACTTTGAGCTTGGAGAGAAGTGCTTAAACTGCTACAATTGAGTAAGCTCATGTAAACTTGCTTAGGTGCAGAGAATAATTCTTTCCACCAAGTTTTTCAAATTCCAATAAAATTAACTGTCTTGTTTTTAATTTTGATTCCCTGTGAACAAAACACCAGCTACTTTTACTGTATCAAATAATGCAGTCCTTTTCAGGCACTACACACATGTGAGGTAAGGATCTAGCCAAAATGGAGTCTGTGGCAAAATAATGGAGAAAAATATTTTTAAGAATCTCTGGTCAGCAAATTTGCTATATTTTCTTTACTACCTTTTTAAACCATCATATCCTTAAGTTGATTTTAAGTGAAATGTGTGCAGAGATATGTTTAAATTTAATGAAGTAACCCCTTATGGATGGTGAAATGACTTCCTAATTACATTTTATGTTCTCGTGGTTCCTGAGTTTTTCATTTTCCACAAATGGAACAGATTTATATAAGTTCACATGACAGCTCTAGCTCGGCGAGAAGTGACCATGGCTGCCAGAGAGACTACTTAGCCTTTAGATACATCGGCGAGGTAGTACTGTATGTTTAATAGAACTAGGTGTAAAGTGATGGTTCTTTTTTCACTGTTTATTGCTAAGCCAACCTGCTATAAAACATTGATCTCTCAGATACAGGAGACACATGACTCCCATGCCACTAGGTCCAGTAGGCTTAACCTGCTGAACCCGAAGTGCTAAAAGGACTTAAAATGTAATCATTAGTAGATTTTTGCAAGCAGCTGGTAAAACAAGACTTCTAGGCAGTTAGAGTGCTCTAATTTATTTCTTAATCCTGCCAAATCAGCAGAAAAGTATTTTAACTTAGTTCCACTTGGCAGACAAAAGGTAGGATTCCAATGGGACGGCACAAGAGAAAGCATCTGTGCAGGTGGAAAATGATAAACTCTGTGTAGTGATGGCTATCAGCTCTGAGGTCCACATTTTTAATATTGCTCTGGAAGAAAACAAAAGTAGGAGAAATACTGTATCTCATTTTGACTCAACCAAGAAATAAACTATTACTTTTTTCCAAAACACCAGCAGTATTCTGCTCAGTCTTTCCAGCCTCTATTAAATCCAGCACATTGTACTGAGACAAAAGAGATCGGGGAACTTCCCCTTCTTTCCTCCCCATCCAACTCGGAGCTCGTTTGTCAGCAAGAATTATTGCCCTAACAAGCAACTTACAAGTGACCCATCTGTAGTTGTTCACTTTTCACATTAAGGGAAAACATCGCAATGGGCAGCCTTTACGACCAGGTTTCCCATTGTCTAAGCTTGACCCTGCCAGTGTTTGCACACAAGATGTCAGAGTAAATGATAAGGACTGTACCTCTGAAGGCAAACAAATACCATCCATAGAAATCAAATTAATTATTTTTTTTCTTGGTTGGTACTTTCTTTCCAGATTTTTGGGATACTGAAATACATTGTGAACCTGGTTTCTTGTCAGTGGACCCCTAAACAAACAGTGAAATCTGTGGTGCTCATTAACTATAGGTATTGACTAGGCTATAGTGATTGCTGTACAAATACACACCACACACTTATTTTCATCATCTCATTTAGATGATCTGTTTAATTGAATGCAGTCTACAGGCTTGATCTCTTGCCATGCAGCACACACAGGAAATCCTGGAATAACATCCAAAGACTGCATTGGACTGAAAGTGAAAACCTTTGGTTTAACATGCTGCCAAATCTTCTAAAGAAACAGAAACTCACAAAAAGAAAAGCCCTTAGTACCCCTGAGATCATAATGTACAGCTCTGGCTGACTGGACTGATATTACCTGACCTGAAATTTAAATTAATTTTTATTAATTAAATGAACTATTGATTGATTGACTGGCATATAAGAAGAACCTGAAAAGCAAAACTCAATGGCTTTTAAAGAAAACTTATAAGGGAAATAAGAGGGAGGACATGAGAATAAACATGTTAAAAGTATTCGCTAGAGAGGCTTCGTTGTACTCCTGTATGAAAATGTTAGAAAAAGTCTCCAAGCTATTTGCCTTCAACACTAAAAAAGCCCTGAACAAAGTGCGTGTCCTGCTTTTAACATCATCTGCTACGAAAGCCAAACTTGGAGTGAGGTTTAACTGCCAAAATTTCCTAAGTGGGTACAGAATTCATGGGTACAGGTTCATTAAGTCTCATCCATCACACTATATATTTTGCTCAGTTGGCAAATGACGGAGGTGTTTTTCAGTTTCAAATCCACAAAGATCTGGCAGTCAAGTCAAGTCTTACCATCTCATGTGCCGAACAAGCACACTGCAAACCAATGTGGTTTTTCAGATGTTGCTGAAGGCATATTCTAACCACAGCTGATGTTACAGAGATAGTGCTAGTGGTGTAATTTGGCCTGTGTTATCTTTATTGTCAGTGATGATGCGTGAAATAAAAAGAGCTCATGGAGAGCTTGGGGAGTTTTTAGTTTGGAAAAATATCTTTCAGCTGGAAAGCGAGTAACTGTAGTAAGTATTCAGTGGGAAACAGTAAATATAGACTCTGATAAAGTGATTATTAAAGTCACTTTTTAAGGACAGAATTGGTCTTCCAGGTAGTATCATCTACAGCTACCAAAACCTATTCATAGGGCTGCATAAACAGCTTCTTTTATAGAATCAAAGCCACAAGCCACCCACTGTTTGAAGAAAATTTTCCGTACTTGGAAAATACATGCAATATAAGATTACTGTGCTGGTTATCAGGATTTCAGACTTCACAAAAATTTGCTGATGTTATCCAAATGTAGTCTCATTATCTGTCAGAAAAATTCCCTATTCAGTAAGGACCAGATACAAACAAAACTCCAAGAAATTAGTATAATAGTCTGCAGTGAGAGGGAATACAAAAAGCTATAAATCCATTCACATGTAGAATTTCTGAATTCTAAGCAGAAATAATATACTTGCTCAAAATATTATACTTTTTAGCAGTGCATTCTTATAGTTCAGTCCTCTTTTTTTCACTTTATAACAAGGAACTGCTACAGAATTGCCATCTTCTGTTTTACTATAAGCCATTAATTTTGGAGTGTATTTACACAGAAGTTGCTCTGGCACATTTTTGTCATTACAAATGTAACTGTGAAATGTAAAGAGTGGAGCTGCAAATGTGAACCACTTCAGAAATCTAACTTCGTTTTTTTAAGCACCACTTTCTAAAGATCCAGTTTACTTCCCAGCACTGAATATGTCCCTGGGCTTTCAGAAGGACTGTGATCCCAGGCTCAGAGGCAAATAACCTCCTTCCTGAAGGGCAGCAGAAACCTCCAAGGTCTCTGTCCCTGGGAGGAAGGACATCAGGAGGACAGTTGGGTGCCCTGTACCGCTGTGTCCCCAGAAGACTGCTTTTACAGTTGGACATTGATGCCCAGCTCACAGCTGATTAAAGCCTGCTACACCTCTGGAAAAGAAGAACGAATTCATCAGCAGCTGTCTCCTGCAGTGCTCGCACGTTTCTTTTGTGTTTACGTCAAGCTTGTATCCTGAGACTAGACAGCAGATGTTTTCATGGACAATGCAACTACTGCAGCAGTTAGTCATATCAGGTCTATTTTTCAAATCTCTGTAATGTTCTATATTCTGACACCTGAAAATGGCTTTTAATTGATCAAGTGCAGTGGGTCTGGTTTTCTCTGACTAAGAAAGAAGAGAGAGGAGAAACTGGAACAGGAGCTGCTAGAGTGATTCGACAGAAACTTGAGCTGAGGGACACAAGAAATACAGCAGAGATGGCAAAAGACTAGTCCTAGTTTTGTTACACAAAAAGGATATAAGAACTTAAAGTTTATAATACAAGGTGTACTACATCATATACCTTAGCAACTGAAATTAACATCACAACTGGAATTTATTAGAAAGCATAAAAATTGCATTTAAAACAAATGTCCACACCTCTGTAGGCACATATGAACAACTTATACACCCTAATACATACTTTAATATGGAGACTGCATTTTGCGCATAGGATTATAAATTGTTCACTTAGAAGTGCTGGGAGTTAGCAGGAGAGAGAAAGCAGGAATAAAGTTCTGAACATGTAGGACTCCAGGATTAATACCCTCTAATCCATACCTGATTGATGCTTTCAGGTCAGTACGCATAATTCATATGGAATATTTTTCATGGGATGGGACATTCCACAAGAATGGGAGAAAATGAGGTAGTCATCAGGCTGGACCAGAATTCTTGCATACAGAAATTAAATGAACTTGGCAAAACTCTGACTACCTCCTTTGCAACTGTGGCTACACACTCATAATGACCGCACATGAATTTGTGAAGAGAAAAATTAAATTGAAGGTCCACATCAATAAAGTGGAGTTCAATGGCAAAGGAAGCCTCAGGCAATGAATGTCTTAGAATGAAAACAATTACTTATTAAAAAAACTCTCTAAATTGTTTCTATTAGCACTACATATGATTTTCTGAAAGTACAGCAAAAATTTTGGCTACAAAAATGAAACATGAAACTCCTCCTGCCTGCCAGTTTTAATGAAATCTAGAGCTCAGCCCGAACCTACGCAAGGCTGAAATGATGCTGTTGGAAGTGAAGCTGGCTGTCTCCCATTAAAGGCCTGCAAGCTTTTTTCTGTTAAGGTTGTGTGAAGCCTTGGAGTCTTATCTGACTCCTTACTGAGTCTGGATGACTGGGCAGCATCCCAAAAATACCTTCTCACATCTTTAGCTTTATGGGGAGTTTCGTCCCTTCCTCCCGCTGAGGCCACAATATCCTCTGCATTTGTTACATGATGGCTGTGTTATTACAGCCTCCTGTTTCTGAAGCCGAATGTAAGACAATGTGCCGGCTCCAGATGCAGCAGAAGGAGGCCGTCTGCCTCGTGCCTGCCTTAAATCATTGTAATCACTTCAGGCCAGTGCTCAGGTCCTTCTTTCAGCTCCAGGTAATTCCTGATGCCAGTTTACAGCCTTTGGTGTAAGAAGCCCTGCTGCAGTTGCAAACCACTGAGGCTCACAACAAAGCCTTTGGGACCTAGGGACAAAACTTTTTTTGAAAGCATCCAGCACTGGAAAAATCTTTCTGTGAACATCAGGTGAATACAGCATCTGACCATCTTTAGAAAACAAAGGAAACCTTCCTCCTGGAGAATGCTTTCTATCAGAAGCACTACTTGCTTCAAGTTTCAAACTCTTTCATTTGTCTTCTCAAAAAGCCACCAAGCACAGACTGAGTTTTGATCCAAAACAGGCAGAAATGCTGGATACTGCAGAGATTCAGTAGCTATTTCACTAGAGCTGCAGACCCACATGCACGCTAGATGGTGAAGACCAGAAGTCACCAGCTTCCGGCCACAGTTCAATGGTACAAGTTCAACTTTAAATTTCTAACTCGTAACACCTAAGACAGATGACAGAAATCACTGGTCTGGTGCAAACTCACTTGACCAATGCAACTTCTGATGGGTTATCTCTGCAGCAACAAGCTTCAAGCTTAATCAAGTACCAACTTTCACCACACAGCCAGCATAAAACAATCAGGAAAGCATACAGCCAGAGCAAAGTCTGTATCACACGCTCTGCCAAATTTGACAGAAAAGTGATCCTGTGCCCAGGTCTGATTTAAGTCTAAATTTCACTGCTAGATAACAGCAGCGTACACAGTTTCAACAGTAATGCTTGTGGAATTAACGCTTACCTTGCAGTAATTGGGGTTTTTTTCATAATATTTTAACTACTGCTTAGCTCTAATCTTGCTGTTACTACTGCCTAAGGGTTTTGCCCTGTATACATCAAGTAAAAGAGTCTTCCCTAACCTCATGTGGATTTATACATACAAATGTATATATATATATACATGCGCATATTGCGCTCTATCAGTTGGAGAACAAAGTTTATGCGTGATCAGCAAAACAGGCCAGTGTATACTTTGCTCTGTATCTGCCTGAAACTTTTGCTATGGAGTCACAGATCAAACCAAATGCACCATCTCATTAACAAAGTAGCTCATCACACGTAATTTAGAGGCTGCTGCCATTTCCAGCCCAAGGTCTCGTCCACCAGTTGCAAATCTTCATGCTTCTTTAAGACTTCTTTTCGAGCCAACTCCTTCATTTTAACCAAAGTCTCCCTGTAGTTTCCCATGTACTGTTCAATCCAATCAATGACCTGGGGGCAGATGGTGGTCTTCCCCTGTAGCGCCAGCAGTTTGGTGCAAGGTCCCCCCCGAGAGTTGTGTGCAGTGGATCCCCATCTGCCGTGGGCACTCACACTCCCAGCTCAGCAGCTGGGGGTACCCCAGCCACCAGCCCAGGGCGGGCTGTGCAGCAAAGGCAAACTGCACAGGCTAGGTTTTGAAAATTGCCCATATTAATGCTTAATGACTGGAAAAGAAAGAAGAGCGAGAACTTAAGGCAACAGTCTGTACTCAAAGACATTTGCAGGAATTTAAACAGCACATGCTTTAAATTCAAGTCTTTGAAGGAAAGAGTAAAAGTGAAGCATGACAGTATGCATCCTTCTCAATTCAAATTTTGTCAGAAAGCACATGTCTTAAGAGTATCTATCGCTCAGATGTGATTGCCAATATATCCCTCTCTTTGATAATCCTTCAGAGGCTGTTCAAGGTCCTGTATTTGTTGACTATTTGAGGTCTTCAGCTGAACGGAACTTCAGGATGATGGTTATTTTTATCATTGTTAAATTACTTACGGTACCAGTTCTGTCTAGTTGACTATTGTGGGCTTTGCAGTAATGCCTGAAAATGTGTAGAAGTGAGCAATACTCTATTCAGACTGCCAGACGGCCAGAAATCCTGAAAAAACATCAAAAAGAAATCTGCAAATTTGTCCCAGAAAAAAAAAATTGGGTAGAAAAACAGGAAATGTCTGTGGAAAAACAGACATATGGGAGCTCTAGTTCTTCCATAATCTTCCAGTAGAAGAAGTCTGGGCAAAGAATTCAACTTCTTGTAGGGTGGAGTTTTATCAATTTATTAAAAGAGTTTAATGATGTGTGAAACCTGGACTGGTCCCACCTAGTCCTTCTCACCTAAAAGCCACTCATAGAACAGGCTCCCCCTGTGTAAGTGTATAATAAAAAGATGGCTCATATAAGAATGAGTAGAATGCATTTATTTGTAGCTGTGAATTCTTGATGTGCAGATACTGTATAAATACACATGCATACAGAGGTGAAAATTACTATGGGTTTCTTCAAAAAAATATAGCCAAAGTATACTTGTACTTTATGGGTCAATTCACACTGCTTCGAAAAAAAAAATAATCTAAATGATGTGTTTCAAAAGATTCACTTCAACAGATAAAGTACTGGTTTAACTTCCAAGATCTAAATTATTATTTTAATGCAGCTGTCTAGCAGAGCTGAGGTTGGCTTGACAAGGGGGCTGGCTGAAGATACAGCTCTTGCTCATCTTCCAAAGTACTGAAATAAATAGAATATTTGACAGAGAGGACTGCAAAACAGGCTATTTTACACTGTTCACATTTTCAGCTGAGAGGTTTATAAAGTGTTTACCTTAGCTGCTAATTGATAATGTCAGTTTTAATGATGTAAGATAGACAAACACTTTATAAAATACTTCTAGCGGGGAGACCAGGAGGCAGAACAGGTTATAGAGAAAGACAAATAGAAAAGCTTGGTCTATTGAGCTCAGATTATGCCAGTTGTTCAATATTTCTTAGTCTTGTAGGTTCTTCTTTATTTCTTCTGCAGAAAGAGTCCAGAACCCTTCAAGAAGTAATTCAAAATGGCAAAGTAACATTTTTCTTTACCTCTACCTGGCAAATTTTCAGAGAGATACATTTACTGGATGGAAACTTCCTGCCTGGACTGGCCGCCCGTTAGTTATGTGTAATGAGCAATCCATCCATCATTAGGGTTAGTAAGTTTTCCATTTCAACCTCTTCCTTCTTTAAGTGCATGATTTAATTCACAGCACATAAACATTTATGCAGAAACCTTGTAAAAGCAAAACCATGCCCAGTATTTCGGTCATATATGAGACAACTATAGGCAGGTGGAGAAACTCACTTTAAAACACACTCATGTCCAGTGTTTGTTCACAATAGCTAATCTCTGTATTCTGTATCTGTGCCTAATTTACATTAATCTCCTTTTCTTTTTTCCCCTCCACACATACAGTTTTCACACTTGGCACTGCTTGGAGCTAGAGCTGCTACATACTTAAGAGGAAATTTGTTCCTGGGACAAGTATGAGCTCTGGGAGAGGTTGCTTTATCAGCTAGGTTATAGGCCTAAAACTTGGTATCTCCTGCCTTCAGTTTCCCTGTCCTACTGCAGACTCCTTCCTACCCTGACCCATGTCACTTTGGGGATGCTGAGCTGGAAGACCAAAGTGGGTGTACGGGGAAGAGGTGGCCCATGATATTTGAACACCCAATATTCATCTCAATGCAGAAGCAACTGTCTTCCTGTTGAAGGATGCCTGAAATATTTCTAGCTTTCTCTTTTTAATGAAGTCTTTGGGTTTCCTCTTGCTCCTCAGAGCTGGGGCTGGAGCACTTCACTGCAAGGCGAGTCTAAGACCATCCGGATGCTGGGGCATGCATGAGGGGTTTCAGATGGAAACTCTGCAATGACCGTGTGGCCAGGTGCTTGCCCTTTTTCTGCTGGGAAAAGCAACAGATTTTACAGTTGAGAAGAGTAGAGCCCTTCTAATAACTTTGAGACATGGCAGGAAATCCCTTTTAGTCAGCATGAGTTTTCAGCCACCTTTTCTGGGTTTTTATTTGCCTCCTTGACGGTTAGTGACCTCATTCTACATACAGTGCACTTGGGGCAGAGGTGGTCAGATTTGCCCTGCAATTCCAGCACCTGAGGAGGTTTTCATGGACTTTTAGTGACTGTCTTAATTCAGCCTGCAGCTAAACATGTGGCTATCCGCAGTGAATCCTTATATGCTCTCTGCCAACCCTTAAGAAATCAACTCTTCTTTTCCATAAGTAAATCTGATTTCCTTGCTCATTCCTGAAAACTTACCCACAAAACTGACTGCTTACTTGGTACAAGCAGAGGGTAGTGGCAGCAAGAGCCCTGAACTGCACGCAGAGCTGTGAGGCAAAGCAAAGCAGCACTTTTTCAATGAATAGTCGCTGAGCCAAGAATGCTTTAAACCCCCCTCCTCCATCACCTTTCCTTAAAATTGAGATTATTAATGAGTCACACTTACATTCATATTCCTCAGAGCTCTGCTTTAGAGAGAAACAATAGCCAGGTCTCCATCTCCTTCCTCCTGGGTGGGCAAGCAGCACAATGCTGAAGCATTATCACATCAACTGCTGGGCTAAGAAGCTTGACCCAAAGCCCTGTGCCAGTGAATTATTTTCCCCTGACATATGGCTTAAGGCTGAAGGATTTGAACACTTAATTGGTGCATTTTCTGCAAGGCTTTAAAAGCTTGGCAAGGTGAGATTCCTGCTAATCAGTGATACAGCTGGGAAACGGCTCCTGCTGTGCATCACCAGCAGCCTCCACCTACAAGAATTTATTGATCTCCTGGAGCTCAAGGGACTTGTATTATCTGAAGGTGTTAAAATAATTTCTAAGCGAAGTTGTCCAAAGATTGTGTTTCAAACATCCTTCATAATTTGTATTCACTGAGACATGTAACAGCAGAGATCTGTTAATGTATGTGAAAAAGAATGCCATGACTTTCTCACATTATCCTGGTGAGGTGGCTCTTTGTTAACCAGGAAAACAAAACACATTCCCTGCAACTTTTGCCTTTTCCTGCAAGAGTTACATCAGCCTATCTCTACAAGCAGGCATTCACAAAATTAACATCTTTACAGCACTTTTTTGTCATTGAAACTATCAAAAAAATCCCCAAATACCTCCATCCTAAAGATGGGTCATTTGATGAGAAATTTGGGAAATTAAATCTTCATTCATTATTGGCACCCCTGGGAAAAAAATATTCAGAGCATTCATTTTCCATTTTCATCCTGCTATTTTACTGTACTTATACCTCTGACTTGCGAAACAATGATTTCTGTAATATCCCAAACATTTTGCTGGCATTTTACTTTCTCTGCAAAAAATTCTCTAAATAAATTATATGACTTCCATTCTTGCTGTTTTACCAGTTCTATCTCATCAGGAACTTTGTAAACCCACTTTTCACAGAGCTCCTGTGAGTTGGAAGGAGTTCTGCACATGAAGGATTTGCAGGACAGACACATTATTGTTGCTATTCTGTTTTGCTAAGGAAAAGCATTGATTCAGCCAAAATGATCTTTTTATAGAGAGGACAATAAAACTAAAGGGAGCAGTTACTGTACCCATCAGAGAGAAGAGATTCCCTTGAAGAAAACTATCCAACCACAAACTGACAACTATTCTTACAAGTGAAAGACGTTGTTTGCACAGGGTACACCCTTGCAATCACACTTACTCACACCCATAGAATTAAAATTGATACAATCTTGCAGTATTAGGGCTGCTTTTGAAGGCATTCCGCAAATATTTGTAGTAATTGAATAAAGTCAATCAAGTTTCATTCTCTTATACATGTATGCACAGAATAGGGAAGCAGAGGTTGGAAATATTCAAGGAATGCATGTTCAGGGCCCTAGTCCCCAAAAGCTAGGTATGAGTATAAATGCAATTTTAATCTTGTTGTTGTTGTTGTTGTTGTTTTAATTCCATTAGTTTCCCTTTCTCCTTTCCTCTGCTAAACACATGTGAAATTTGGAAGATGGTACAAAATTCCTCTGTCCATTTTCTCCACCCACCTCCATTGCCTAGCAGTTTTGTTTTTTAAGTTTTATAGACTTCAAGCCTGCTTTTTGTCCTGGCATCGTGTAGGAGTTCTGTGAGAGTCAGAATAAGATGATCCTCACCCACAACAAAGAACAATTCTGACAGAGATAATGCTGCTTCTCTTTCATTCTCTGTTTACACTAGCATCACCCGCAGCTTTGCAGCGCCTCCCTCAAATTTGTAAATGACAAAGACCTTCAAACAAAACTGGGCTCAGCTTCCTAAAATATCTTTGACAACTTAATTGACTTTGCACACTGGCATCTCAAGGCTGTCAATTTTAACATAGTTCAAAGATCAATTAAAAGATCAGTCCTTTTTCTCTGTATATGGGAAAGTACTTTTACACTAGCAAATACCTATTTACACTCACTAAGTTCTGTGAATAAGCCTGCTGACATGCCGGGGATCCCACTGAAATATGCTCTTCACAAATATAGTAGGTGTAGTGTTTACCCATTGCTTAACTGTGTTGAATAAGCTCTTTGACAAATAAAAGCATTCTTGCTGGCCCCAGTTATCAGAAGGTGCACTACGTGCACTCTGCTGCAGTCACTCACCATGTTTTCTCATCATCCTACCAAACAGCTTTTAATAAATAAACTTTCCAAAGGGCTAGGACTAAATCCCTCTGTGCAGCGATGGTGTATAGCCACTGGTGTGAATTGCTGTAACTCACTGGTGTAGATTTTGAGTATCTCATGTAATCCCAACCTCCCCTATTTTGGCCATTTTTCTGCTCTTACATTGTGAGTAGTAAATGTTCAGAGTTTCATGTCAGGACGGTCATGCAATCCAGCACACCGGGTGGCTCAGCAGGGTTGGGTGCCACTGGTACAGCCGTCAGCAGACAGCTGAGCTGCTCTCCCTACCCCTGGCACAGGCAGGTGTTGCCTGGGTGGAAACTTAGTTGTGATAAGCGCACATCCTTATATTGGTAAGCTGTAACTGGGAACTGTTTGTGTGCTTCCATACAAAGTGGTTCTCATGGCATATTATGTGTCATAAAAGTTGTGTGTCTTTTCTTGATGAGTATTTTCTGTCTCACTAAGGTTCATTTCTATGCCAAGGTGCAGCAATATCAATAATCTTAATCCTTCAGACCCCTCCATGACTTACATTATTTTATGTTTATTAGTGCGTTTGGGTTTTGGAGAGCAAATGAGGACATCAGTGGTGACATTTTGGGGGCTCATGTGCTTAGGACTTTACTGTGGATGTGTATAATATCTATTGTCCAGCTGGGGGTTTCATTTTGCTTGTATCACAGGCTGCCAACACATCTCTGACATTTCAGTCCGCTACACTGTGCTAAATCCTGAATTCTCTTGATTTCTCACCCATCCCACTCTCTGCCATGGGCTATGAATCCAGAACAAAGCTTGAACATGACAACAAATGAAGTTTGGGAGCCAGAGGAAAGAAATCAGAAAGAAGATTTTGCCAGCACTGTACTTAACAGCCTTTTTTCCCTGCAGGCACTATAAATTTTGTGTGACCAACTAAAGCTGAACAAGATGGTAATTTTGTAATCCACACAGCTTTTACATGCATCTATTTAAAGGTGTATAAACAAACGCATACATACATACATATCTACATATACACATATGTGTGTGTTCACCTACTTGCATATATATAAAACATGCAGATGTGGGAGAAATGTATGGTAGTGTGATGGGATAAATGAGCCTGACACTTATATGAAGACTTAGAGTAAAACTGGGCACTGTTTGAATGAGCAAAAAATGAGATGGTGGCCCTTCCAAACAGGTCATGTGTCTTCTTTACAGCACAGAGGTATATACTCAGTATCTTCAGTTAAGCAGTGGAAAATTTATTTGGAAGTATTTTAAGAAAATGTGGAAGAGAAATTAAATTCTATTTGTTTATGTTTCTCTCTGTAAAACCTTAAATATCAATAATCTAACTATATGAGATCAGAAGCATAAAACCTTCTAACAATGATCTAAAACAGATTTTAATGTACATAAAAAGGTCAGACGTAAACATCAACTACTACAGACTTTTCCATGGTTAGATTTGAGTTTTATATGCTTTGCCGAACACCTGACATGAAGCTCTTCAGAGCTGCAGGATGTCAGACTTTATTGTTCTAACGTGTAATGAAAAGAGAAATGCTCCATAATTTCTTATTAGTATTTGTTAATGTTGTAACCGGGATGTTTACTGTCTGAATATATTGCTTTGGCTAATTGGTCTATAAGGAAGAAAGAATAGCTCAAGAGAGGCCCCTTGGGGGTGTCAAGAGAAGTCAGGCTGCACAAATCATTGACAGAAGATAATACAACTTTATGGAGTCTATACACTTAAAAATTTTTCCCAAATGCTTCATGCCTATTGATAAAAGAAACAGCTATTTGAGTGTAGTAGGCTGTCTGGTCTTTGTAAACCATTAGTCAAAACCTTCCAACGGAAAGACCTGCAAATTTTCAAGCTTTTTGGCTTCAAGCTTTCCAAGCCTTTCAAGCTTCTGCAGTACAGTAAACACACAAGATATACAGGACAATGTAGCCTTCTGCCTAGGCTAGGGCTGCAGATCCTGTCATTTTGGGTACTCAGACAGAACAGAAAGAGTTCCTGTCATGACAAAGATATATTCAGATATTTTAAAAGTATCGTTGTGTGTTTTTTTGAGGGTGGGGGTGTTTCCTTTTGTTAAAGGACTCTCTAGGTACATCTATACTATTCTCGGAAGCAGACTTGGCAGTAGCTATGAAGAAGGCTAGTTACCTGCTCTGTCTGTCCCGACGGTGTCCCCTGCTGAAGCATCCCCTGCTGAAATATCCCCTGCTGCCTCCTTCACAGCCGGATTGCTGTGAGACCTCTCAGGCCACCCTTGCAAAGAAGGGAACGGACTGCAGGAGAGCTTCTGTGTCTGCGGGTTTTATTACCTTTACTCATGGAGGACAAATACATTTAATATTTAACATTTCCTATATGTTAAAAAACAGCGCTGTTATGGCAATACAAGAAGGGCAACTGACTGACCTCACAGCTGGCTTTAAAGACAAGCAGCCAGGCAGTTCTCACTGCCCTACATGATAGCTTTCCTCTATTGCAGAGCAAAACAAGTCACCCAGTGTGCAGAGGGGGGGAGCTCACCTGAGCTGAATTTTGGCTTTCTATCACAAACAGGCAGCGTTTTGTGAAGGTTTCTGTTTGACCCCAGGAGAAAAAGCTTTCTTCCTTAGGACATTTGAAACAAAAAAGTAAAATAAAAATGCATTTCTAACTGATTGCCCTATTAAAATGCCTCAGGATTGTACAAACAAAGAAAAAGATTTATTTTTTTTTAATAACATGCAAGTGCTGAGATAATACAAAGCTTGGTGTGCTGTGGAAACCTAGACAGATCAGACACTGGATATACAGTATTTGTTTTCTGAGTCTTTGCCCACACAGAGTTTTCTTGCAGCTACTAAACAAAGGTCCTGGGAAGACGGAACTCTCAACCAGCCTCATTTTGTTCAGGAAAAATATAATTCTTTAGAAGGGTTTCTCTATTTTGTTTTCTTTAAGCAATCCAACCCAATCCTTTAAAGTGACACTTCAATAAAATATTCTCAATAGGGATAACATCTTTTAAATCTCTTTTTATCCTGTAAAACAAAGAGTTCTCCCCATCACAGTGGGAGATGCACACATGTTGCCTGGCTGTGTCTGACTGTTACATATCACACAAGAATGAGATGGGCTTCTGGAACAACCCAAAACATCTATATTGTAATAGCTCTAGTTTTCACACCCTTGGCTGATTTTGTCATTTGTTCTTGATTATACAGCTAGCAAGTGTAGGTATCTGCTATAGCAGGAGTCACATAAACATTGTAGTTCTACACTGCAGATACTCTCAAACAGAGTCCAACTCTCTGTTTTGCCTTCAAAATAAAGTGTGTGGTATAATTTCCTTGCCCTTGGGGATAATCAGTCCCTCCTTTTCGCATACTGCAAAATCCAGTTTTCTATTAGTCTAACCACTGACACCAGTGGTTACAACAGAAATAAACAAGAGTAGCACAGAGACGAATGAGACTGTATGCAGTTATACTGTAAATATTCCCCCCAAGGGGGTTTGTTTCGCCCCCAATGAGGTTTTTTTCCGCTACTGTTATGGAACTTGCAGGTGAAAAGTATTTTCCAAAACAGACCTTCTGAACTGAAGGACTTAGGAAAATCCTGAGTCTTTACTCTCAGCTGCAGGTCATAGACCTCTTGGCATGTTTTACCATAATCACAGATCACTGGAATAATTTCTTTAAATTGGAATTGGATTAATAAGTAGCATCTCAATGACATGAAAAGCATGCTACCATTTCAATCCACTTACACAATCAGATGAGTTGTGCATAAAAATATCTGGGGATCATTGCAGCTTGTTTGGTCCTTGAAAGGAAATATTTCTTTAGAGGAAATAAATTAAGAACTGCTGTTATTTGAAGTATTGGCAAAAAACCCCCACAGAAACCTAGACTGCAAACAATGCATCAGGATTACATGGCTCTGTGTTTTATTTCAGGCCATTACTGATCAGGGAGGATCTTGTGGTAAAGGAGTGAGGAGGACTCAGGCATTCCGTGTCTAACGGGCTCACACAGACCATCCTGTGCTCCCACTGCAGTGACTTTCAGTCTTGCTAAGATGCCCTGAGGCCTTGTGTTTGCTCTGCTGGAGGTCATTCAGAGCAGGCACTCTAACTCACAGGTCACACTTGCAGTATGATGATTAAATTCCTTCTGGTTTTTGGTCCCTGTATCTATTTTAATGCTACTTTTCTCCTCACAGGAGTGATGCGAGGCTACATATATTGATGTGTGTTATATATGTCATACAAATGCAATAAAACACAAACACAGCCTAGAAAATAAGGTAAAAAATTAAGTAGCCCAAATACACCAATTCATAACTGAATTTGGGAGTCAGTAACTCTGGTGTTTAAATTTCCCCTCTGATTTTTATTTGAGTATGTAGCTGACCTGCAAAAGATCTATACTCTAATATTTCAATTTGCTGAGCAAAATCACAGTTAACACCATGGAGGAAGATGCTGAAAAACTTTTTCTAGAGTTTTTTCTTTTTAATCCACTGAAAACAGTTTCTCCTAATAGACCCTTTTTTCAATGCCAAATAGAAATGGTAGTCAACAAGCAGATTTATCTGATGTCACTCTGAGTTAAAGCACAGAATTTTGCCTAAAGACAGAAGATAAAATCAGCACTGCACCTATGCCCAATTTTCTATACTCTTTTAGTTTATTTCAAAGAGAAAATAAAGGAGTTCCTTACATTTGCTTTTAAAGTGGACTGTTGACAGGCCGGCTCTGCTTTACGCTGCTTCTTTTCCAGCTTGTGCATTTACCTCTTCAGCTTTCTGAGGCATGTTGTCTCTCTTTGTTCTGATAAGAATAATCCGCTGATTCCCCTTCATTTCCCTGCAGTATTCATGTGGAGGCTGGCATAAACTGACATCCATATGGCATTCATCCCATTGAATGGCCCTAGGAGCAGTGCGGGGCCGCGGGAGGACAGGTCAACTGGATGACCCTTGGCGCAACCAGGCTGACTCTTACCCCCAGAACTCCTGACCGCTGTCACAGCACAGTGTAATCACATTTTATAACATTACCCTTTAGACCTTTTCTGTTGGGCACGCTAAGCGATTTACACCTCTCCTGGGACACAATCCTCCAGAGATTGTACATGTACATTTTAACCTGATTTCCAGGTAAGAAACTTCTGACCTGGCTCATGTAGCCTTTGGTCAGGTGGAGGGAGACTTCATAAACAACAGAAGGATCTGGAAGAAGAAGAGATTGGAATGGAAAGCCAGCTGTACCTCTTAAAGGTGTTGACATCTGCACAGTCATCTGTGCAGACAGACCCCATCTGTAGGGGTCAGTCCTAACCTGCTGGAATGGTGGGTGTGTAGGGAAAGGACAATGTGATTAGCTCTGATTTCCTCTCTAATTTGATGACTTGCTGTCTGATATATTGGTCCTTTGAGTGCCTTGTGGAGCTCCAATCAGTATGGAAAGCACCATTATTAGGCCTTGAAATCCACCCTGGTTGCAATTGTACAGACTTCAGCAGTTCCAATTTAATGCATGCTTTAGGAAGCCAAAGATTATTTTCTTGCCACCCTTCCTGCAACAGGCATTTTTATCAGGGAGCTAGAACAGTGAATTTGAATCTACAAGGCTTCCTGTATACCTTCCTGTACTGGGGGATAGAATATTTTGAAACTTGTATGAAATACAACTGGAATTAAAAAAGAGGGAGAAATCTGAGGAAAGACTGTAAAACAATCCCTGTCTCAAGTGTATTATTATACTGTTATTCAGAAGATCCTAAAATAGAAAAAACACCAGCAATTTGTCCACTGCTATTTCTCAACTAATAAGAAGGCCCATAACATTTATTTCTACTGCCTTGCAAATCCTAAGAATTTTCACTGTTTAATGGCATTGCCAAATCAAAATCAATTGCAGCGTAGTGCTAGAATGTGCCTGCGAGCCATTGGTGTTTCCATGCTCAATTTCAACATTCTGCTTACAGGCATTTCATTATAAAAAGATGTTGAATACATAAAAAAAGTAAGTTTTTATTTCATAATAGGGGATGTGTGTTTTCTGTTTATCCTTATGCTCACAAAAGGGCAGAGGAATTTGCACAAGAGGACAGAGAAAATGCTTAACAACAAACTGCTATACATCTGACCATTCTAAACTACCTATCTACCCAGAAAACCATTTTGTGTGACCTTTCAGTTGTCTGTGTTTTGAGAAAGAGACAAACAAAGAGAACTTGTTTGCAAAATCAGCAGTCAAAAATTGATTTTAAAAGTTCGGAGATATAAGGAAATATTGGTGGGTAGACCAAATCAGGGTCTGATCTTCAAAGTTAAAATTAATGGGATCACTCTTGCACTTACAGTTAATCAACTGGTAAATATTTGAAGGGTTGTGATAAAAAAAAACCAAACCACAAAACAACAAACAAAGCTAAAAACCCACTTCTTGTGGTTAACAGTGCAAAGCGTTATTTTACAACTTCCTTGTAACAGTGCAGTTCGCATTTTTGGTATCTACATCCAATGAAGCTTTCTTTATACCTCTACAGTTAATCAGATTGTGCACTACAGACACTTCTGCTCACAAATATAACCATCCTAAGACCAATTTTTTCTCTCCTTTGTTTGGCTGCTAGTTTAAAACGTCCCCATTGTTTCTTCTTTTCTTTGTTACTCCCTAATGCTACTGCTACACTTATCTATTACATTCAAGACAGCTGCTATTTTATGGCACTGGCACCTGAATCTTGCCTCTCCATTCCCGCCATGCCCTAACCTCCGGCAGAAAAGGAGGAGGAAGGAGATAGCTGACTGAAGGACAAACAGAGGAAATGAGAAGGACAACAGCTGAATAAAAAGAGACAAGAAGCACATGGGAAGCACACAAAGTTGTGATTGAGGGATCAGTAATGACAGTGAAGGTGATTGACATAGAGACTGACATGGGTTAAAATTACCTCTTCTTTTCTTTGCTTCAGTATGCTTTCAAGTTGGTATGCAAAGGGGATCAATCCCACCACATATTTAGACCTTGCAGAGCAAAGCTCTTATTTTCTGCTCTGGAAAGGAAAATGTACTGCCACATCACTATTTTTTGTCTGACAGTGTCTTTAAGAAACTTCCTTTAAGGTTTGAAACAGTACAAGCAACACTACCCCCAAAATTATGTAAGGGGATTTTGTTCAGCAAAGCAGAACTTGAACTCCCTATTACATCAAGATGTGTAACCTATTTTTGTTGCTTTATATATGAAAATAACATGTCCATCAGTCTGTGAAGTTTCTCCTGTCTGTCAAGTGACACTCTTGTCAAGGCTTGAGCTTCTCCCCTATAGGAAGATAGGTGACCATCCTTGTCAAAGAATTAACTCCTTCAATACTGCATTCAGTGTTTGCTTGCGATAAGGCCCCTTGTGCTCACTACACGATTTTCAGCTGAGAACTTTCTTCTTGAGTCTTCCTCAAGTTATTCCCCCCCATAACCTAGGGGAACATAACAGAGGAATGACTAACACCTTCCAGCCTACATAACCCTTGGTGTGCAGAGATAAGGCCTTTGGGGGAATGCAATAGAGTGAGATTTCAAGTTGCCAACAACATAAGACCCCAGTAGGGGCCATTCTCGTGGCTGAGACACATTGATTGCAGAAGGGGATAAAGCTATCATGACCACAAAGCTGTGTGAGTTCATTGTCCACACCATGTGGTACTGGATTATAATCAGTGACTATCAGTGGTGGGTTGCCCATCATATGGGAGCTGCTAGCTACAGCTTTGGCACAACTGCTTAAATTTGAGAGTCCCATTGCCTTACTCTGTCCAGAAAAGGCTGATTAAATAATCTGAAAATGTCTATGGGCATGACAACATTGTGGAGGTCTTCAATATCAGCATGACATTCAACACAAGGCATCTCTATTTCAAAAGTTAATTGAAATCCCCATGGGTAAAAAAAGCTTATGTAGCATTTGCTTCACTCATGACTCACTGTGGGATACAGCGATGACTCTCGGCTCACTGTGATGGATAGGCTCAGAACAGCAGTGGTTGACATTTTCTATGTCTTGGCCCTTTAGTATGTTTTATGTTTGCACAGTTGCAATGAACATTCTCCACTGCCTTTAATCCTGGCTTATAAATGAAGCATGAGTCTCCCTCTAACCTTGGATACTCTCACAGCTGATGCTTGCTTGATATGATCTGCATTTTTCCATGGACTCTGTTGGAAACTGTCCAGTTAGATCTCCCCAGCTATTGAAGGAGCATTGCCATTGACTGCTTAATGCTTTTCCTAAAAATTATTAGGCATGCCTGCTTTTTTACCATACAACAGTCATAAATATAATTTAAGCAGTTTCCCAGGTTGTATAAAATCTATACAAAAAGGTCAAGAATTGAGTTGGAGATCCTACAGCAAAAGGCAACCTAAATCCTTGGACAAATAAGGATTCTGTCTCACTGCCTGTAAACTGATTTAAATCTAAAGCCATGCAGTCAATCTCTGTGTTTCACTTAAGTATTCATACATGGAAAAGCAGACTAATTCTGATGTCATATCTGGAATGAGATGAGCATGAAAAAGAAAATGATAATGCTAGGAATAATTCCTCCTCCTTTCTTTCTCACATGTCAAAATAATACTTGAGGAGCACTTGTGATATATGGTTCTCCATGTATCTTTCCCCTTCTAGTTATAACCTTTTTAAAGCACACACTTTACTAATGAAAAAAAGCTGCAGATCAAAGCATGACAGTTGACACCAAGAAAACAAAGAGACAAGGTTACTGGAACAAAACCAAGAAGCAAAATTGATGAAAAGCCTTCAAGTACAGAGTGGGCTGATGAAAATCACTGTGCGCTGCATGATTTGAGTAAAAAGGGGATGAAATAGAAGAGAAGCAGGAAAGACTGATGAAAACCAAGGGCTGAAGACTCATGAAGAAAGCATAAGAAGCTGATGGCTCTAGACTTGGGTTTTATAACCAGAAACGCTGTAATGCATTTAGAATTTAATGGAGAAACCACTGACTGTGGCATCAAACCACAAGACAGAATGAGGAGGAAGGATACTAAAAAAAATTTTGTCTCATGGGTAAACTAAAAGTACTCAGAGAAGCGATAACGAACCAATCTTTCCACCATTGATCTGAGTGTATCTGAAAGCACATTGCTGTGTCTCTTGCTATTTTTTGAGTCCTAAAAATGGCTGGACAGCCCACAAATTGTGTAAAGTTAGCCAGCAGCTAGAATGGGCTCTGATTCAATACATGTATCTTCAGCTTCTTTTCCTGAAGCTCCTACCAACCCCAGAAAGGAATATTAGAAGTTATTCTCTTATAATGTAACTTACTCCTCAGTAAATCTTGTGCTATCATAGCTTCTTCTACGTAGGTAGGTAATGCAATTGCATTCCCACACACTTTGGCGACAAATCCAATGACCAGTGCCAGAAAGACATTTCTTTCCTTATAAATTTCACCACACAACTTCAGTACATGGAATTAGGATCCCAGGAATCCCAACTCTTATGCCACTGATGTAGCCACTAAAATATTGTCTTGCCCTCCACCATCTAGCATGTAAAGTGTGCATGAATGAGCTTTTTAATGCTACCTTAAAAAAGCAAATCAAGTTTAACCACAGAATACTGCATTACAGTAGGGTCTTTTTAAAAACCATAAAACCAAGGAAACAAAGTAAGGAAGACTTTTATGTTGCAGCTGTGTTGAATTCTTCTGTCATGCTTAGGTACTGTTGTACCGTGTGTTCTTCTACCTTGTAGGCATCTGTCAGTCAGCACAGCAGACAACACGAATGACATGAGGATACTGCAATGAGAGTTTAAACAGATTTCTGTCTGAATGCTTATGTCACTTCTAAGTCATAACTTAAAGATGCAAAGAAAATTTAAAACAGTAATTGCAAGAGCTTGGCATATTGAGAGGATTGCAGAAAAGGAAAATAAGTTTGACATCAAACCACACCATTTGTACCACAAACATCCAGCTAATAAAGGATGATTCAGTTAAAATAAGAATTCCTCCCCTGTGCAGGCATTCAGTCCTGTTCCAGTTTTACCCCTCTTAAATAGAGCCCAGTGATTTAGTTATACTTTTGGTATTTTTTTTTTTTTTTTTTTTTTTTAAAACTGCAGTTTTGGTAAATTCAAAGCTAGTCAGGAACTTCAGATTCACTGAAGTTTCAGATAAGGCAAGGGAACATTCTCAGGCTATGGAAAATCCCATTCCCTATTCTATCAAAAAGGATTTGACACCACGGTATCTACATTCACCAGAAGGAGCCATAGCTACCACACTGCTTGCTGACAGCACCCCCCCACCCCCCAGACACTGGGCTGTACTTCCAAGCCCCTTCCTCCTGCCTTCTGCGTTCATACTAGACCTGCCAAGATGCTGATGAACATGCCCTGTCTTTAGGGTATTTGCTGCCGGAGTGGAGGCAGAAAAGCTGGGACGCTAGCACCCTCCTTCCCTTTGCCTTCACAGGAAAGCTGGTGAGGGCAATGTGTACCCACCTACCCCATTTCAAGAAGGCCCAAGAGAGAATCTAGGGGAACACAACAAAGAGCAGAGGTTACAAGTTTATATTCAGGGTAGATAGATAATAACAGCCAGGGGTGAGGAAGTGAAGACTTGAGTGCATGCACTTCTATATCTGCTTCCCAGTACAGGGTAATGTTCTAGAATATTTATTTAAACAGGAAAAAATCTAAAGAAAGCTTAGGCTGCTGGGAATACCCAAAGAACTACTTAACATGACAAAAAATAGGAGCAGGGTGCATTTACTCAAAACAAACGCAGAGCATTGCTCCACGTCATGCTGTTTAGATCCCAGCAGAAACGGCCCATATGTCTGTATGATCTTAGCCTAACCCCAAGCAACAATCTATTCAGTCAGATGCCCCCTACTGCCTGCCCCTTCCTCAAGCATTTCATGTTCCTCTTCCACCTCCCAAGCACCATTGTCACACACATGCTCCAGAGTATCTCCCATCCCACCAGCCCTCACCTCTGCTCCCCCTCCAACAATGCTGTTTGCCCCTTCATCTTCTTTTTGGTAGATCTCATTCCCCTGCTCCTGGGAATTTAACTTTACTTTTCTCCACCTTCCTCCCACCTAGCACATGTAGCACATTAACAGCCTACCACTAAAGCTGTACACTGCAAACATCTTCCTGAAAAGAGTGCAGGCCCAAAGTTTCTTCAGGCAACTACCTTTTACAATCTTTTTATAGAGACCTTAGAAAAAATATGTCATAAATTATTACTCTGTTTGTGAGATTAACATCACTTGAATCATTCGTATACAGGAGGAACATTACTCATGAACCAGAATACTCTATAACTTTAGTCAAATACTTCTTGGGACTTCAAAGTCTTGCCATCCACATGTCAATGGGAGCGGATTATATCAATATATTTGAAGGTGTCACCCAGATGGGTTCCTTGTTACTATAATGCTTCAGATACCAGGTAGGCTTAAGAAGATGGGGCAGCTGTCACCTTCTACCAGCTGTCACTCAGCAAGGGCTCTGAAGCCCAACAGGTCAGCTATGTATCCCAGGCCACAATATCAACTCACATAAAACATGTTACCCTATCAAAACTGGAGCTCATTTTATGTGCCACCTGCACACTGCATTAAAATGTCCCATAAGAAAGGAAAAAATTAAAAATAGTATTTGCACCTTTTGATGTAATAAGCAAAGTCTCCTGACTACTATATGAACTCAGGACTTAGACAGATTTAAAGTGGCATCATATACTTGAACTGAACAGAAGGACTTTTAAGTTGTACCATGCTGTACAACCACTGGATCATATAAATTCAAATTCAGAGATTTATTTGTCAGGGAAGGCAAAGAAATTGCCTTTCCTTCAGGCTTTCTATCTGCTGAATGATAAAATAAGTTACTCCATAGTACCATGCAGTCATTAAAAACAAAACCAAACTACACCACCAAATCAAAACCAACACATGAATATGTGGGAATGTAGGGATATTATTTTTCTTCTGCTTCTTTATTCTTCTGAAATTTCTTTAATAATTCCTGAGTAATGAAATTTTGATAACTTTTAGAAGCCACATTAATTACTTGCACAGAATAATTTCTGTTAAAGAAATTCTTTTTTGTTCATTACACACAGTGACATTTCTCATAGAAAGAAAATCAGAAGCACAGAATATGGAGCTAGGGAGTTGCGTTTGGACAAGTGGTGCAATTTTTACTTTTGATCAGGCAATCTTAGGCGAAAGGACATTGCAGATTAATACTTACCGAAATTAATTGGAAATGCATGTTTGTGAATTATTAATATGCAAGATTAGGACTCCTTATACATAGGGCCTGTTCTAGTAGAATTCTGTTACCCGAATATTCATGGGAAAATGCGAGAAAAGTGCACTCGGCTGAAGTAAATGTTTCCAGAATCTAAGATGACTAGTGTAGCATAAATTTTCCACTACTGATTCAGTGCTATTGGGATAGCCTGTGATTCAAATTACGTTTATACTTGAAATGGAAATTTAGGCAAGGAAGAACACAAATGCTATATTTTTATATTTTGCAAAGATCAATAATGCATTGCCATTCTTGATGACCTTCATTTGAAAATAAAACTACAATAAAATTTGACATTATTATTAACCTGCTATTTAAACCTCCTGACATTAGTAGATAAGGTTGTTAAATGAGTGTTCTCTGTTGAAGCTATGCAGATTTTGCCACATAAAAATGATTTTTCATTCTTCTTTATTTGGAAAATTAAGAATTATTTCGTTGGCTCAATGTGAGATGGGCTGTATGGGTCCACAGGATGTGATTATCTTCAAGTGCTGCTCTAGTGCTGTAGCATCTCATCAAATGATGTCTGTGTCATAGACTCTACCTTTGAGAGAAAATACATCTGTATGGACATTTCTGCCTGCAGCAGGCTCTGCCTGAAGACAAAATAGCAGTTCCTGCTGAAACAGGGTGTGGGAGCCTTTTGCTTTAAAGCAATTCTGAGAAACTAAGTCAGAACAAGCATGCTGCATCCACCAAAGCAGGGCCGAGTCTGGGAAACTGTAGTAAGTGGTAGCTCCCATTTCTCACACAACATCTGCTGCAGTGGGTATTTCTCGATGCGGATGGTTAACATGCTTGCTCAGTATGATTCAGGAAGCATCTTCTCTGTTTCACTGGAGGAGCTCTGCTTCAAAGTGCAAACCTACTAGTCACAGGAAATAAGAACCTGAAACTTACAGAGAAAAGGATGTGGAGTAAACGGAGAGCTGGCAGATGTAGCTGCATGCCAGGGATGATTCCACTAGTCCATAAATATTGATGACTTTGCAGTCTCTGAATGTAGATTATTCAGGACCCTGAAGCCTGCAGCTGCACATTCACAGCTTGCTGCTCTCCAAAAGTGCATTCCTGACCTGAGAATGTGCATACGCCTGTCTGAAAATCCCCCACTGCTCTTTTTAACTCTTCTGAAACAATGCTCTCCTCCTTCTCCTGGAATTTATATTTTATCATAATAATGCAAAAAGACAAACGAAAACGAAAGGCTTGTTTTGCAAAACCAGTTTGCCCTGCAATGGTTAGAACAGGTTGCTATAAAACCAGGTTGCTACAAGAGAGGAGATAAAACTCTTCCCTTTCTTCTTCTCCTCCATGTATTTTCTTCATATAGCTACATTTTGCCTGACTATTTAACAGAAGTAAGCAGAAATATCTAAATAGCACAGCGACAGGTCATTCATGGGTATATTATGTGTAACCTAAATGTATTTAGCAGATAGGAGTCAATAATATCAGCAAAGGGCCATCTTAGTTTGCCCACTTTCATTTGGGTATGGATCCAGTTAAACCATGGGACTCAGACATCCTTAAGAGAAATTCATTTAAGATTCAGGCTAGATCCTAAATTCAATAAGCCAAAACTGGACCTGATATTCTGAGGATAGTAAATCTAGGAAACTATTGAAGTCCAAACAATGACAAGCCAAGCCACGAAGGATTCAGCAGAGTATTTCAGCATCTCTGAGAAAAAGGAAACTACTAGGAGCTCAGAGAGCCCATCAGGGGTTGGCTCATGTTTTAAGGATAAAACTTAACAGGGTACTATTTTACTCTAATTCTGTGGCAAAAGTAGCAACGGCTTAATATTTGTGTATCACTTTGACAATAAATAAATAAAAAATGAGTGTATTATTATTATATATTACATATGTATATAGGTATTGATGTATGTATTTACAGCTATATATGCATATATATATACACATAAAAACTCTATTACCTTTTTTTCAGTATATGGCTATCACAGATTCATGCTTAAGGCTTGATTTTACCAGATTAAGTAAGGTCTTACTTCACATGTATTTTTAATGACCTACCTGTGCTCTCAGTCTTCTGTGTTCCAACAAGGTCATGATCTCTCAATCAGCATTTGCAAAAATACTCATAGGTAGAACATAGTTGCTTTAAGTACTCTGAACGTGGCCCATGTGGAAAAAAGGCCAGAGCTCAGACTATTAAACCAAATCTATTCTGGACAACAATGACATATGTTTTAAATATTCACAGAACTTCAAACATGTATAAGGGCTTTCCTGAGGAGAGATGCTTCCCTTCACTGGGGTCTAGTACAGAAAGTGCAAATTAAATTAGGAGTGAAATTGGGCACAGGTGTGTAGTGTTACTGCATCTTGCAAGTAATCTTGTGCCTCAGACAGCATCACAGAATTATCATTTCACCGTAGGTGTTTTTGCAGAGTGTTTCAGATACCACAGCTCACCAGTTCATGAAAGAAGTTTACTGTTGAAACGCCTGTTAAAAAGCTTGGACTTGACTTTCTGTTATAGATTACCAGTAGCCTTAGAGGTTAATCGGTTAACTGGCAATTATTTTGGAATATTACTATCACCTTTATTTTAGGTCCCATATAAATAGACATAAAACCGTTTTGCTTCTGTGCCATTCTCAGCTCCTTCTGGAATCAAACTTCTTGTCCGAATTCAGAACAGTCCTTTCTAATGCAGCTGCACTACCACTGATCTGTGCTTCTTTCACTCTGTCTTCAGTGTCCTGGTTTTATTTCCAGCTAAATAGCAGTGCAAAGTCAGAAGCAATTCCTGTTGAGCATACACATGCAGCTGACCTGGAGATTTGTAGGGAAATCTAAAACTGATAAAATAGTTTTAAGAAACTCTTCCATGGATTATGTCAAACTCTCTTTCTTCTTTCTCCTTAGCTCCCTTTTCTCTTTTTTCTCCTTTTCCTATGCAGTTCACTTACTTACAGTAGGGTCATCACTAATGCCTTCCAAAACTTTACCAGAGTTGGTGAAAGAGCTCTTTGTAAACTACAAGCAGTAACGTCTCACGCTGAAAGCACATCCAGACACAGTACGCAATATACAAAAATGAGATACCAGGTTTGAATCCAAATTTTAAAAAATGAGCTATTCTTTAATCTGCCTCTCTTGAATCATTAAGCCACCCAGATAAAATCCATGTTTGAAAACTTGGAGCATAGCGATTCATTAGCACTAGTGCTCTCTGTTACAGAAATCTCCAGGACTTCACATGAGCTGCAAGCGTTAACCACCTGTGAAAGTAAAGCCTGGGATACCTGAAACTGCAACTCTTCTTCAAGGAAACCTGCTGGATTGGCACATGGATTTTTGCAGCTTAGGCTTTGTCCTCTGGCTCTCTCTTGGCTTTCCTTTCTTTAACAATATTGTACTTGCACACTTGCATTAATGTTAATTCACTTTTATTTAACATTTTGATGTTATTTCTGTGTACTCCAGCGCCTCAAGTCAGGGTTTTCTGCAGCTAGACAACTCTTCAGTTTTGCTTGACTGCAAATGATTCATCCTTTCTTTAACAATAATATTTATTTCTACATTCACTTCATAAGGTCTTAGTCTGTTGACACCAGCATGGTACCATTACCAATATATAAACAAAGAAAAATTATAACACTAAGACTGAATCAAACTTGTGCATAGTGTCTGTGGTTGAATTTTAAATGGATGCAGCTCCAGAGAGTTTATCCACATAAAAGTAATAATTAACATTCCTGAAGTAATAACTGCTCAGCCACATTTCAAACTGCTAGCTCAGACATTTGCATGCTTCCAATATGAGCACGATATGGCTCAGTCTTAAAGCTGCCAAAGCACAGCAGGTTACTCAGCATGCATAAAAAGAACTGACATTACATTCAGCAGGGACTTTATCTTGTTTGAATAATCCTCCCTACAAGATTATTTCAGTATGCAATGTGTTTCATTTAAGCAAAGTCAGAGAATGCAAAATAATGTGAAGTAATTATACTATTAAATGTTGCTATTACTTTTTTAAACCTTCTGTCTCAAAGCATAAATAGTTTTCTCAAAGCTAAAAATTGTCAGCAGAAGATCAAATGCACCTCTTGAGTAACCTCATTAAAAGCAATGAAGTTTCCTAAAGATTGAGGTTGGTCCCGTACGCGACTACACTGACAACTAGGAAAAACACAGGAATAACAATATATTATTTGCTTCCAATTGGTATTAACTTGCATTTCTAGAACACCCCAACTCAAAATTCTCAAAATATTTTACAGTCCTCTACAGAATAGAGTACTTCTGTTTATCAGCATCTAGCAAATAGCTAGTGATACCTCTCCATGCTAAGATTCACAGCTGTAACTGCATCCTGGAGATTAGCACCTGCCCATGTCAGCCAGAGCATGGACTTTGGTGGCAATCTCACCAGGCTGTGTGAAATTCATCTGGTCAGGAAACAGAAATGACACCTTCAGGTAGATTTAAAGAGAAACAGATGTCTAATGTTTTCCAGTAATTTGTGTTTTGAAAATCTCTCCTGCAGTGGCTAACGAATCAGTCTGGCAAGTTTTGAGTTCATCCCTAGTGCCCAATCCAGGCATTACACTGCAGAGGGACTTCCTGAGAAACTATGAACAACTGCTGCTTCTGAGGTCTGATGGCAATCGCTTACAGAAAAATATAATGAAGTACCAGATTTAGCAGTGACTGTGAGCTATTCACCCAGTAGACTGTAATTATCTCTGATTACTATTTGATGAACAGCTATGCTCACCATGAGTTTGTACTCTCCTTTCTTTACACGCTACAGAAGGCAGCAATGGAGCATTATAATGACAGCGACAACTATTGTCATTTTTACTGGAAGTACCAAAGAGGCCTTTAGTCCTTAAATAGTTTATTCCCAGCCAAGATCAAAGCATAATGGGGAAAACAAGAGAGAAGAAACTCAGGCAGGGCTGCCAATTGATAGAACGTAATCTTGCCACTGTCCACAAAGACGTTCATAAAAACTGTGCTCACTTCTTAAAGTTGTATTACTTTCTAATAGTTTAACTACAAAGATTTTTTTGCCTTCCAGTATTACTTTCTGTTTATTTTCATGGCTTTTTCTAGTGCCCCAGCCCTTAGTGGGAAGCACTTCTTACAAGCATACCTTGTTGTTGTGACAATGTCACATGGCTTATTGTAGGAAAGACTTGCTGGGATTTATTAGCTCAAGGGCTACTTACTAACCTGACATGTGAAAAATCCTATTTCAGACTTTGCAAATGAGTATATTATCCAGTAAATGCTATCTGAGCAGTTATGCAGAGCCAGTCTACTTGTACCAGCTGATATGAACATGTCAATCTGGTAAAGAATTGGTACTTGGATGTAAAGTTAAGCTCCTGAGCAATTACATATGAGCTAGAGTGCTGTGTTGGATTGGAGCCACAGGACCTGAACCAAAACTCATGGAACTTGATCAGAGTATTTTAAATAACTTCAGTGGATTCTGGATCAGGTCCATGCTGTCTGCTAGAGGTATTGGCTACATTTTTCCAAATAAAAGATGTTAGGAATAATATATCAAAACCTTTGATCCAGGACTACCAGGCCCAGGAATTAAGACTCAGTCCCTTTATATGATGAATTTACAGATTTCCTGACTTAGGAAAGCATGAAAAACACTGACAAATACTTATGTTGACATACAAATAAGTACAGGAGACCAAAGGGTAGAAAAGGCATTTTAATCCTCTAAAAATATTGAACCATTCCAGAGCAGAGAGAGTCTAATGATTTCAATCCATGGTTGTTTGTATAGCCCTAAACCCTGTATCCATGATGACATTTCATTTTACATCATTTGTTTCTTTAATCAGTTTTGTTTCATAAAAGCACTCTTTCAGCCAGGTCAGCAGGGAATGTGCTGAGCTACCATGAGCAATGACTGGAGTCACTGATTTCATCTGCCTGCTTCACAGACTGAGCGTGTCCATGTGATCACAACTCAGCTGCCTGGGGACCACTGTCTGAAGTCTGTGCATATCCCAATACATTACCCAGCTCAGGCTTTCAGCAGCAGGACGTGTTTATTCATCCCTGGCTATTGGTTTAGAGAACACTCTAAAATTGGGTTTGGACTCTTTTTTTTTATTTATTTAATCCTTTCCAATGGGGCCAGGTCTTGCCTTTGTAACTGAAATCACACAAATATCTTAATGTCTGTGGCACCCTTTGACTGTGCTGAGCATCGGTTTTGACCCTGGCCCATACTGGTCAAGTTTGTCCTTCTACCATGACAATTACTGTAGTCTTTGAGTACCTTCCAATACTTGTTAAATAATGTGACTTCATATCCCTTATGTGTTGTTTCTCTTTTCATCTTCCCCCAGAGGAGATATGTATACAGTAGAGCACCTTGGACACAGTGTCTGTGGCTTGGTGCTGTATGTTTAGCCAGTTTTCTCAGGGCAAGTTTCTCTTGGAATATGAATATAGTTTCCAGGCTCAAATGGGGCAAATATCTGACAAGTCAGCTGGCTATGCTGAAAACACTTAATTCATCAAAACTAGTTACACTCACCAAAACAGACAACCGTACGAAAAACTCAACATATAGATATATATAAAAAGGATTTCTTTTAAGAAAACTTTTCTTTTACAAAAACAAAAGAATCTAACATGCCCCTTAGATTTTTAACGGGTCAGCTACTAATCGGTATTTATAGCTGCTAAAACCTGTTTTCGGCATTGAACCAAACAATCCTCTGGCTCCAATTACTGCTACCCAGAGAGTAGCTGCGAAGGTAGCAGTCACAAACAGAGGAGGCCAGCCAGAAAAGAAAAAAAGTAATTTATTGATTCTTCTGATCCCTCCTAGCCTTTTATTATTGTTGGATGGTTTGAGCAGAACCATCCCAGATTCTCCTGCCCCTACTTGTGTTCACTCAGATTTCTCCAGCACAGCTCTTCTTAAAAATAGCCAACAAAACACTAATCAACTAATTCATCTACTTTGGGGGTTTTCAAGCAAAATTACCTCCAAGCAAACATTTCTTTTACCAGGGTGCATGCTTGCATCTACTGAGTAATCATATGAAATTCCTTCCATCTTCTGTCATCACACCTGATTAAACATCACATACATACTCTATTTCCAATATTTGTATTATTTTTATACTGATCACTTGCATGCTGGTATTAATCAAAGAGCTCCAGCTGTAACTGCAAGAACACTGAATTTATTGTAAAATACCAGACAGAAAGATAGTCTCTGTTCCAAAGACTGTATCTGATTTAAATTGGACATGGACAAATGTTTCCATATTTCTCCGGCTACCCTTGCCCAAGTGACCCCCAGCATAGCTTTGGTGGCCTGAAGCTTCCTGAAATGCCCCACAATCTATCATGGCCCTTGTGACTATTTTGAGGCACCTGAAGGTGCTGCAACACCATGAAGAAATCTTGCTGCTGAGCCTACTGTTGAACTCTGCCTCCTTGCACTAGAGATGGGCACAGTTTAGCACAGATATGGTTAATCTGACACATCTAAGAATTTAATGTCTGTATCAGTTTCTTGTTTGATTTACAAATGGAGTCAATGAGCAGGATTTTTTTCATGGAAAATTAACTTTGTGAATTTTGACATGATTGCTGACTGAGGAGAGGAAATTGATTTCAGTCTTTTATCAGCACTATAGTGTGTTGCATCTTTATACAATAATTAGTGAAGTAAAACTAAGTAAATAAAATGCACCTCTCCCTGAGTACAAAATGTATTCGTATGCTTAAAGTGTTAGTAATCTGTTAATTAATGAGAATATAAATGCTAGGTTGAATGATCCAAGGACTTTCTTTCCTTTTTTTTGCAAATCTTTCCAACCTACTTATGTTTAAAAGGCAAAAATAGTACTCATGTTTTGTAGCTTAAGAGCTAAGTTTGATACTTACCTTCCTTGAAAAAATTCTACACTGAATCTATTGCTATTGTCTGGCCTAGTGCCTACTTTTCTGTCATTTGTTTCCTCTGCATTTTGATAAAATATCATGCTTCCTGCTGAAAAAAATCTCGGAGATGCAAAATGCAAAACAGTGCTAGAATACCATAGTCTACTATGATATTTTCTGAAGATGGTGATGCTATTAGCATGTGTGTCTGTTAGTAGAATTATTCTAGAGATAAATATTGCCTAAATGGCATGAAAGAATTTGGAAGGAACTCAAAGTGACTTAAAACTTACTCATTTGTATGCTTCTAGCGTTGCACTTGCAAACTGTAGTAAACAAGACATTCTTATGGCTCCCAATTCCTCTCAGCCCTGCAGAATCATTAAGAGTCAGTATTCTTTCTTGCAAAGGGTTAGAAGGAACTGTTTACTAGATTTCAATCCATTAGACTCCAGAGCTTACACAAGTGTCAGAGGGCATTTTTTGGCCTGCAGGCACTTTATTGCTGTTAAAGATGGCTGAGGGGGTAACCTTGGTGACATGCATTCATCAAACTGGCGGCTAAGAGACTCCTATTTATAGTGTTTTATGTAGATCTCTGGAAGATGACAATCATACAAACCCACAAGCTCATTTTTGTCTTTTTTTTTTTTTTTTTTTTTTTTTTCAGAGAAAGGATCTACTCCAAGGCTGGAAAGTCTATGAGACTCCATAGGAGTGTTACCATGGAGTTTCATGGGCTTGGGCTCAAGCTGTAAATATTTAAGTGGAAATAATAAAAGGAAAAACAAAAGATGGCCAAATGCCCAAATGAAACCATCTAGAGCCTGCATGAGCTGGAGAAAAGGCTAATGAGACATTCAAGATAAAGTAAACCCAACATTTTCATTAACACATTTTCAGCTCCTATCACAAAGCTGCACTTGCCTTTGTAATGGAATACAACCTTTCTTTTAACATTAGCTTTCCCTCAACAAAAGCAGCTTTCAGCAACCAATTGGGGGGAAAAAAAATCACATATTTTGTTTTAACAAAATAGAACTAGCAAGGACATAAAAATATGAATTTTGAAAGCCAGGCCTTGGTTTCCCAGTGGGAGGAAGTTCAAGTGTGCCAATTTCCAATAGCTCTGGGTTGGGATGCTGTGAGCATGCATGGTGTTTATTGACTTCTAAATTAAAGCAGTCAATTTCAGAAAAAGCAGAGTTACGGAGGCCATTCTTTCAGTTTTACACCGTGTGTATAAAATAGTAACAATCAGCAAAACTTACTGAATGAACTGCCACCATATAGCCAAACGTGCCACCCCTTCTTTATCTTATTCTACTCTTCTGCTTTTTTCACTGTATCACTCAATCAGTCCCATCCTTCTTCACAACAAACAAGTAACCCTACATGTCTCTTGGATTGATTTATATTTATTACTCACTTCAGTCATTCTACTTCATTTGTTAACTTTTTCCAGATGACTGTTAGTGAAACTGTGTGAATAATTCACAATGAATAATTTACTCAGCAAATTTACCTTCTTTTTATGTTCTGTTTTACTCCAAGAGATTCTTTCTAGAAAGTATTCACCCACTATGGGCTGGCATTGCAGGTCAGTGCCTGTGTAGCTACTGTTAAGCAAGAAATGCAATAGAGGTCCCAGGCTTATCCTTCAGACAAAGCTATTGTCCACCAATTATCAGGAAAGCAAAATCAGTTGAGAAGTCTGGCATACAGCTCCCGCAAATTCTTCCCATCTAAGGCAGAAGAGGGGACTATGCCTTTTTTCCTTTAACTTGTCTTCTCCTTCCTCTCAGAGCCTGGTCCAGATCTTACAGGCTCCAATACCTTTGCTTAGTCACAGTGTACTACCTGGTATTTAAGCTCCGATTAGTTTTGACTGTTCTTTTTCTGTTGAATTACCATAGCTTAGAAACATACAGTCCCAGTCACAAAGCCAACATTTGCTTTCTGCAACAGTTCTGCAGTTCCCTGTTTCCATGACTGTTCCTGCTAGGAAACTTGTTACTAGACTATTCCAGCTCAGCAAACACAAAACACAGAGGGGAATGAACACACAGTCCACTGAAGCCCATTTCAATGACTGCTTCCATAGTTATTGCTCTGGCACAAGCTCAGGTCTGTTCATTTGCTTTTTACAAAATAATTCACCTAGCATCTCCATTACCTTTTTCACTCTGATATAACAGGAGGAAATACCGCTGTTCTGTGTGTCTGCAAAAACTTACACAGATTGGGACAATCACATGGTGAGGATGCATCTCTATCATCCTTAAAACTCCTTTTTTATTTTCCCTGGGGTTCTCCTATGATCTTTGAATGAAAAATGTTTGCAGCTTATACCTCCTTATTTTACACAATTTACACAGACATTTATATAGGATTAAATTAGGTCATGTTAGGAAGGCAAGCACTTAGACACCGCAGTGTTCATGAGAGACTGTACTGCCTATGTACTGTGCAACATACACTGCTTAGGAATAATTGGTCAAACCTGTCCTCTATCACACCTGTGTGTTACTTCCCTCTGCTTGCACAGATCAGACAAGGCAACAGGAAGCTACTTATTTATTAGTGTGGACTGTACTTTCTAATAACAGTGATACATTCGATCTAATACCTACCCATGCAGCTAGGCTTTGTGGTCTGTAAGACAGATGGATGAGCGGTGGCACACACGCACAGTCTGGTTTCTACCGGCAGGTGAATGTTTGGATTTCATAACACGCTGGTTTGCCAAAAGTCACACATGCGTGAGGGGGAGAGGGGAAATGGAAATCACCTTCTGGTCTCCACTTAGGTAATCCTTCTCTCCCACAAACACTGTGCTAGGAGCTTAGGACGAAAATAAAATAAAATAAAATTCTCCCCATCTCAACTCCTTGACCTCTTTTCCAAGGATCATATTCTCCATTGTTGTTCAAAAATAATACAAAAATCCTATAAGATTGCTTGGCCCGGACCTCAATGGCACTCTGTAGGTTTGGGGCATTTGTTGGCACTGTAACTGGTACGAGTCACGTTCGGTAGAAGATGAAGAAGTGGGTTGACATGTCTGCCAAAGTAACATTTGCTGATTGAAGAGCTGAGACAAATCCTGTTGCTATCCAGTTATTTATCACATATCTCTTTGGTAGAAAACAGAGAAGATACTGAAAAGGGCAACAGGAGCATAACCTAGTTTGGTCCAGCGGGTCCTGATTTACACTCATTTACTGCTGTATTAAACAAGCCATCAACATTGTATTTCAGTAGCACAGACTTCTAGCTCTGCTAAAGGAGAAGCTCCAGTGAAGGCAGTAGCATCACTTCATATCGACATGAAGGGAACTTCAAACAATCTTCTGTCTTTATAGCTTTTAAATTTGACATGCATTTCAGATGCGCTATTGTAATTTTCACAGAAATTGTAAACAAAACATCAGGTGTGTTATTTGCACAAGTGTCTTTAAACTGTAGAGAACCATTTCTAGAAGACGATCCTGCCATGTCTAGATAGGTAAAACTCTAAAATATAAAAGGTTCTTCCATGATGTACTGGGTGCAGGTGCTGAGGCGCTGGCAGCAGGGCCTGCGGGACCTCCTCTGTGAGGAGAGGCCGGGGCTGCCCCGTGCCGGCCAGGGCCGGTTCCAGCCGGCTCCAACTGACACACCGCAGGGCACAGCTGAGCCCCACAGCCACGGGTGGGCACCTCAGGGAAAGCCCGTGTCAGAAAGCCCGGCAGCGAGGGGTGAGGGGAAAAGTGTGAGAAGCAGCCCTGCGAGCCCTGAGGGAGAGCAGGAGGAGGGAGGACGTGCTCCAAGTGCTGCAGCTCCCTATCGGGAGCCATGAGCTTTCTCATCCTGTTTTCTCCCTTGTCCCACTGAGGGGGGAGTGAGTGTGCTGGGTGGGTGTTTGGCCATTAGCCAAGGCTAACCCAGCACACATGATTCCTAAACAAAGCACAACAAACACATCTTTGGCTTACCTTCTTTGAGCCTCAATAAGCGGTGGCTGCTGCATTTAAATGAAAGAGCCCGGGCCTCTGTTTTGCTATTGACTCTTTAAGTGGTGTTTATGAAACGCTTAAAACTACTCCTACATGAAACAGCTCATGGTTAGGAAATTCATTCAGAAGGGGAGGTCTCTGCTCCAACGCCTATTTGCACATTTTAGTCGGTGACCATAAAAATCATAAACATTTCTTTGAATAGGGACTGGAAACTAGGTCTTCACCCTGCCGTCTAAGTAACCCTAGCAATAAGCTACACAGGCATGTTCTTTCTCCTTTCACGTCTCTGGATCATCAACTCTCTAATTCCATTGCTTTGAAAAAACACTCAGTGTTGTTAAGAAAAATATATGCCCTTCATTTTCCCATGGCTTTATGGTTAGGCACACTTAGAAGTAAAAAGATGTGGGTTTGAACTTCTAACTGAGGAAAGCGTAAAAGTCATGTGTTCCCCATCCTGGGCAAGCACTCTCACCACAGTATTCATACACACCACGTACCATCACCATGACCATCTCAAGAGAAAGTGACCACGGGGGTATTTTTGTGAGGCACTAGATTATTTTCTGCATGAGTCTCTGGAAATACCTACAAGATAAAGCTCCTCAAAAGATTTTAGTAGAACAAGAACAGTGGGCTGGCTGGGGACACAATTACTTAGCTGGTCAAATCAGGCCAGTTTGGACCTGCACAAAATTCTAGGGACAACTGACATTTTTACCGAAAGAATTGAAGTCTTGAAACCATTGAAGGCTATTGCAGAGAAATAGATGTTCTTAGGCATTCAGTACCTCAGGATGATAAATTATCCACTGTTTCTACCTGATTTCATTGGGTTTTTTTCATTGTATCGTTTACTTCTTTTAGCACCTACTTTAGGAAATGAATCATGCCCTGAAAAAACTTTGTTTCTTCCCACTGACTGAAGACAATCTGGCTTGGATGTAGTTATCCACAATGCAGGCATCAGTATGTTCTGATTAATCCCTTCTCAGACACATACAGAACTGAATTTGGTTTACTGCTAGATGGCAGCTGAAGAGGCCCTTTTGATTGATAGTTTTGGAGTTAGACCCTCTGGTTCTAAAAAAATGATGCTTTTCCTGGATGCTGCCTTTGCTGACCTTGTTGATGAACACCGTGATACATGAATAAAATGGCATATAAACTCTTACTGTGAAAGTATACATTTCATGTAGAATTATTATATGCTCTGTTTGGTAGAAATTGTGGAGCAATCGGATGTTTCACCTTCTGTTAAGGAATAATAATTTTCAGGCTTTCCATTCTTACTGTGACCTAAAAAATTTTGCTTCATTTGTAGTTCATACACTGAGCAGATAGACACAAAGTTTGGAGTGGGAATGACTGTTTTAAGATGATGCTTTGTTGGAATGGAAAACACTATGCTACTTTAGTAGTTAAGCATCTGAGCCTGCTTCCACATGAATTAGACATTTTCAGAGGCCTTGGCAAAGCCCAGCTAAACACAATGCTCATTCAGTTAATAAAAAGCACTGCACTTTCTCTCCTGACAAATCCGACTCCTGAGTGCTTATTAATACACAGTGTTGCAACAGCTTACCTTTTAGCCTCCTAATGCAAGCCAAAAATTCAGAATATCAATTTATTAAATTCTCTTCATTAAAAACCCACATTCAAAATGAAATAAGTCTCAAGACCCACACTTTTCAAGACAATTGATGTATGGATTTGCCAGACCTATCACTTTAGCACAGAGCCCATTTTTGTCCTTTTAATGTCACAAGTATGTGAAACCCACAGCCATAAAATAAAACTCAAATAGGTTGAACAGTCAAGTTTGGCTAGATATTTTTCCCCCATAGAAAAAGTATTGAGTAGATTGCACAAAAGTTCCACTGAGATCTGAACTGCTGCAGTATCAATGGGCTGGTGAATTTCAAGGAAACACACAATTCTTTATTTTAATCATCTTTTCCTGTGCACTGCTTACCTTTATACACATATTTGATTTGGAAGCACTCATAGTTTTCATACCTTCATTAATCATTTGGAATGAACACTGGGGAGCTTTCGGGAAATTTAGGGGGATGACATCATCACCAGGATCCTGAAAACAATAATTAAAAATGACAGGTGAGCACAGCTGGGAAATAAAGCTAAATTGATAACATATTTTGTCTGACTAATTACAACTTTTTAACCCACAAATCAATATGAAATTGTTAAAATACTGCTATGCAGTTGCTCTTCTATGAGTACAACTTCAGTGTGAAAAAAAAGTGGAAGATACAAATACAATAGACAAAATGTTAATAAGAAGAGATGTAGCCTGAAAATGTTAGGTCAGCACCTTCCTGCTATGGGTCATCCTGGGGAAGTCACTTCTATCTGTCTGGTTAATTTATGACTTGATCCAATACGGTATGTGCATTTCTTGTTCTTCCCCACAGGACCAAAAGACGCTGAATGCCTTCTCCCTATCCTCATCATTAGTTGCACTGAATCTTATAGTCAGATCATTCAGAAGGAATTAGAAAAATTTATAAAGGAAAATGGAAAAAGATTTACTACTAGAATGTGTCTTGGACACATACATGCAATAAATCACAGGTCACTGAACTGGCCTGTAAGCAAACAGTTGTTTAGCAAAATAAGTAGTTTATGCTTCTCTTATCAGGAATTACTTCATGAGCATTTCTAGAATTCTTAACTGAGCACAGAACAGTTGATCCATCCTGCACAGAAATATAGCTGAAAAATGTCCAAGGTTTTATTACTTTTCCAGAAGAATAATATGTCCTGGTTTTTCCAGCTGCAGATTGGGCAAGTTCCATTTAGTGAATGTTTTTAAATCTCCCAAGTATTAATGTTAGAAGTAACACAAGATTCATTAGCTGAGCATAAAGTAGTTTTTGGAGGTGCGCTTGATGGAACACGAGCTCATCCATGATGCTCAGAGGACATGGCAGATTACTATTCATACAAAAGGGCAACTATTTGCTAACATATACATCAGGAAACTTTGGAGCCAGCCATTGAGATTCAGGACAAAACTGTGTCTGACTGAACACTAAAGTTTTAGCATTTTGACATTGCTCTCAATTTTCTTGGGTTTTCATCCAGAAAGCAATGATTTAAAGACTAAAGGCTCTGTTTAGCAAAAATGTTCCACTGCTTTTGCAATGCTTAAGCCAAGAATGTCATGAAACAGCTTTTTGGCACCCAGATGAGCTATTAAGCAGCAGCTCAGCTGGGACCCCAAACCAGGTGCCTCCTGCAGAGAGCACTCAGGAGGTACACTTTTCATGTTAACAGCTCTCCCCAACCTTGCTCTCCTTCTAGACTTCATTCAGAACTGTGACCTCTCCTTCTGCAAAAGCAGTTTTCAGAAGTCAGTCTTTTCAAAGACAAATGGTCTTCCTCCTGAGCTCTATATTGTCAGTTATGTGACCATACTGACTTCCCACCCAAGATAGGTAGGAACTCCCTTCCCACTACTGAGATTGCTCATGGGTCTTTACACATAGTAGGTAACTCCACATACTGAAATTAGCGTGATTTTTGGATATGAGTTGAGTAGTGGTTAATCTGCAGCTCCTCCAGAGACCTGCCAGCCCCCTGAGCTGAACTCTGGACGTTCTGAAAGTTTTCAGTGGGGCCCATTCAGTCTTTTCTTCACTGGCCAAATTTCATGTGGTCATGAAGAGAAAGGCAAATCAAAAGGGTCCTTATGGAAGAAAGGAAGATAAGGAAAAAATAAAGGCTTAGTTTCACAGCCATGATTAAATAAAACAAATGCTTTTGCCATCTGATTAGACATGAAGGAATACTTCCAAAAATATTTACTGAAAGTTATCTAAAGATTTCAGCTGAGGGGGAGTTTGGGGGAAGGGTGTTGGGAGGGTTAATGAACCTGCCTTGTTTGTGTATTTGACCTTTTTTCATTTTCTGGAAATATATTGCAGCAGCCAGAGTAGTAGGCTGTAAATCAGTATCACAGGATATTTGCAGAACATCAGATTCAGGACCGCAAGTGCTCACATGTGGAACTATTCAGAGCAATCAGGCTCATCCAGAAACCAGGAGATTGTAGGTGTCTGCTCAGAGCAGCTTCAGCGCTGAACCTTTTGCTGTTTGCCTTACAGATAAAGCAGTAAGTAGTTTCACTGTAGGTGATGCATTCAAAATAGGCTGGCAGGAACATTGTCTAACTGAAAGTGTTTTCTATCTTCAGTTCTCCTTAAGAGAATAATAGTCTCAGAGTGAGACACAAACAACAGTGAGGACCATCTTAATGCTCTTAGTATCAATAAACTATTATACTGGTAGAATGTTCTTGTATTTATTAAGTTTCAGCTCAGTAGCAGAATATTTGAGAAAAGTAATCAGCAGCCAAGGGGACAGGTGGCAGGGCTAATCTTTTGTCAAAAGGGCCATATTAGAATGGGAAGTAATTTAATACTGTGTCAGTGTCAATCAGTATTACTTTCGTGGAAGACTGTAAACAGAGGACTCTTAGGCCCTTCCTAATTAATTCACATGGAGATATTGCTAACAGATGGTAAACACACGATTAGTCATGGCATCTTTGGTGTCCACTTCAACATAACTATCACAAAAAATAAAAGGATTGTACCATTAGCTGCAAGAATTGTACAGTTCTGAAATTACTTGCAAGTAATATATTCCTACATTCACCATGATAGTTCTGCCCTACAGAAATTTAAGTACCATGTTCACATTCCGTCTGGTAACTGTAAATTGTTCTGAGCAGAACAAACTGACATATGTACAAATGTTTCTGCCCTTGGGAAAGCAAGGCTTAGCTCCATTTTTTATGTGAGATACACATCCTTTGCTTCAGTTCTCTGTTGTGAATGTCAATACTTTGTTTCTGCCATTCAGAAACATTATGAAGTGGGCAGAGCAACTAATATTACTGACCCAGTAATACAGCCCATCAGCCTGCGCTCCCTGTTCAGCTCTTCCTTGTTGAGGAGAGAGTACAGACATGGAGCTCCAAAGCATCAAAGGCTCATTTTATAAGTCTAACGTTAAAGTTATGTGCTGTTGCAAGCTAGGCCAGCTCCTAAAAAGCATGTAAAATCAGAGTAAATGGAGCCCAGTCTGGCAGCTGTGAAAACTTTCACTGCTAGCACAGCCAAAGCAGATGCTTCAGCTCGGAGCGGCATTCAACAAAGCAGCCGCCAAATTCTGGGTAGTCTGGATGGAGGGTCGTCCAGGCTGGCATTCAGTGCCAAGGCTGCTGTACACCCCATCCCCTCTGCTGACATTCAGATGTGCTGTGTTTGGGTGTTATTTACATAAGGTGGCAGAGCTGGAGAAGCATGTGGTGATAAAACCTGGCATGTTCCAGAAGGAAGACACTTAAAAGAAACAGCACGTAACTAGATTATAGCTCAAGTAATCCCAACCTTCAAGGGAGCCTATAAACTACATACCAAACCCTCACACAGCTGAAAGCCACAAAACACATACCACATACCTCAGAGAGGATAAGAAGGGTTCACGGGTGGCACAATAGCAGTGGTTCTTCAGGAGTCCCTTGGCTCCAGCCCGGGAGGGTCTGGGCTCGGTCTGCAGCTGGGAGCCAGGATGACCCAGAGGTGTTGGTGCTGGCAGCCCCCATGGCCTCTGTTTGCCAACAGTTGGTGTTCAGAGGCTTCAGCACATTTTGTCTGAGCAGCACCTTGTTGCTGGTCTCTTAACGTAGCCCCAGCACAGAAGTTCAAGTGTGAAAAACTATGCATGTGTGCTTGGTGTTTAGCCAGCCCTAATACACAGGGATACCTGACCATACTTTTTACTTTCTTCACAGGTGAAGAATAAAAGAAAAAGCCAAAAGATGACAAGTTTTTATGCGTTCAAGAAGAGAAAATATTTTCAAAGACAGTCACTGTGTTCCTTATGGCTGAGGCAGAGCCCGAATCCAGTGGGAGTTTGCCTCTTGGCTTCAGTGGAGCAGGTTTAAGCCTGACACATTGCTCATACAAAATGTTCCCAATGGGCCTGAGCAGGATGACGCTCCAGCTTGTAGGACAACCTGGGAGAGCAGGATGACTGGAATCACACTCAGAAGTTAAAAGCAGTACAGAGTGCCTGAATGGGAACTCTGAACACAAGCTTTGTAAGTCAGAACCTGCTAGGTCTCAGCTTTATCCAGATCAATTTTAAAACATAAATACATGCATATCATTAAATAAGTGACAGTCTATCTGACTTTGTACACAGTAAGTTAAAGCAGTTTCATATGGTAACTAATGAAAGGTGAAATGACAAGTGGGTTGGTCTAAACTGAGTCTAATCTACTGAGAAAAAAAGGCATATTTAATGTCCATAGATGGAATATTCTGTTGATACTAGGCTATATTAGGCTGTGTGATGTGCTTTGCTTTTTCCACTGCTTTAACTGTGTGTTTTATCATACATTTCCAGGAGGTTTCCTGTGCAAAGTTCAAAGGAGTCTGAGAATTGCTCAATGAAGTTGTTTTTCCTGGGTGAAAAGATGAAATGTTTGAAATGCCTTGCAAGGTTAGCTAATATACAAAACCATTCCCATTAAAAGATCAAAATCCAGTCTGCAGAAAATGAGTTCCCTATTATAACAGTAGGAAATAAATGACGTATATGAGATAGATAGTGTGTGTTACAGGAAACGCTAGTAAAGAAGGTTTCTCAGGGACTGTCAATAAGGCATCCCTTTTGCTTTGGTAGGTTTGCTGTTGCTTTTTCATCAGATAAGAAAGAACAGCACAGAAGACAAAGGGTAAATATAACACAGTTGTTTTCTTCCCCTGTGCTCCCCTCTCTGCTGAAGTATTTCTACTGCTCAGGCTTTCTTACCTTGCCTACCCATGTTAACTCCAGGGAAGGTTTGGTGTTTTCAGAGTTGGCTAGGAGGAAAGAAATCACAGACCACCTCTGAGAAGGAGAAGAGAATCAATGTCCCTTTTGTGCATTCTAGGACTGCATTGCCTTTTCCCAGAGTATTTCCCAGGATCGCCCATTCTGTACCCTTCCAACAAAAGCTCTGAGAGCCTTGACCAGAGACGCATCTCTGGATGCTCTGAAAGACCACAGTCATTCAGAAAAAGCATTTATCCCTTATACAGAGCTTTAAAAAAAATAGCAGGTTTTGCTCAGAACGAAGACAGATTTTTGTGCTTGTTTCTGGCTGCCTACCTATACACACAGGCTAGGTTAGCTTAACCTCAAAACACAGCATTTAAGTTGGGGATAGAATATTTGGCAGTGACATTTAAGATGTAATGAACAAATCAGTTTGTCATCAGTTTGTAATGGTACAAACATTTGGAGTATTGCAAGACAGCTTGAATAATATTGTGCTCTCCAAAGTAAAATGTTAGCATTTGGTTAGTGGCAACAGTGGGTAAAAATGAATTCTTGTTGCTGGAATGTTACATTTCTGTGAGGTTAACCACACTTTGGCCAGCGTCAAGCCAGAAATTAGCCTCTTGGCTGCTAAGACAGCAGCCTAAATGTGCAGATTTGATAAAGAAATCCTCCGTGGTTCCAGCTGTTTGGGCCAATTCAGAGAAGTGATAAGGGAGTTTAGATTTGGTTAAACTAGGTCTAAAATTGTGTGCTCCCCCCCCCTTATCAGTACCAAAATATGGTACATCTGCTCATTATAATTGTATACCTTAATCAGAACCCAAATTCCTCAAATGAATGCACACAACTCCAGTGAATGACAGCTGGAGTCAACTTTGAGTACAAGTGGTTAGCATCAGCTCTGCTCTTCAGGCAGAGCTTGTCGAACCAACAGAAGCTAGAGTTCCCACATACCTCCCATTATAAGGACCAGTTTTTAAATATTTATGAATTTGCTAAATCTAAATCATTCAGGCAGAACAGCTTATTGCTGCAAAATTTGTTTCCACTTACACAGTTCATTAAAGCAGCAGAGATTTGTGCATGAGTGTATATCTGAAAAATTCAGACCCTACTAATGACCCAGGCATGGTCACTGATTTTATGGTGAAGAAACATCTGTATTTTATCTGTTTCCTTTAAACATTTAAAGAATCTACAAGAACTTTTTTACCCTAGAACCAGTCAGTCCCAATCCGTGACAATACAAAAAGTCTGCACATGCTTGACGCTGTATTCTTGAAGTGGTCCCTGAGTCTTCAAAGGACTGTTTTTTTCTGATTGCTGAATTTAAAATTTCATTTAAAAGGGAAAACAGTTTTGCTTTCAGCAAGATGAATCATAATAATAGTTTTGACAGAAAGTTCTTTAACTTAAATGGGAAAAATAGCAGTTCATTTGTCATTGCCTTCCCAAAAAAGAAAGTTCTCACAAGTATCTTAATATTTAACCTAAAAATTACCTTTTATCTTTGATTTGTATCAACATATTTGAGGGATGAATTAGTTAAGGGAACACAGATGTGACCACTGTCCCATATACATTCTTATTATAATTAGGAAACAATACTGAGCCTTTGGATACAAAAGAGGAATCTGTGATCTGACTTATGGGATGAGTTAAAATAAGGCTTAGGAAGTCTTTAAAGTGCTATTATTGAAGAAGGAGTTTGCAAAGGTTGTCAGATTTGAACACACTGATGGTTTTTTTGGTCTGCCCTTGTTTTAGCAAGGGATATATTTGATAAGAGAACAAAAACTGTTTATTGATTATTAAAACCAGTCAGGATGCATGAGACGTTTTAGTACATCATTAAGCATGCCCTCCAAACATAAAACTATATACTCAAGTTGTTAGTTGGGCTGTATCTCATGGAAAGAATGAAGGAAGGAATGAAGAAAGGAAGGAAGGAAGGAAGGAAAAGAGAGAAACAGAGACAGGAGGAAAGAAAGAAAGAAAGAAGCAAAGAAAGAAAGAAGGAAAAAGACCTGTAAACTGTCTCATAAAGACAATTGTAAGGAAATCGCTACAAACATCACGAGTGTGGAAAGTAATTGGAGAAGAGCATTTGTGTTTACTTTTTATACTTAGAAAAGAAAATTCTACAGTATTCTTTTTGTTAGATTTTATGAATGATTTAAGATGGTCATGGACATAAAAAATGGAAAATGAACTATAAGTGTTATTTGAAAAAAAAACAGCTTATTGGTTAACAAGGCAATTAGGTGTCCAGTCTGCACCAATGTTTTGTGAAATCAAAATTCCTTTTGATTTCATGGGAGTCAATGGGATGGAGGAAAGTAAGTTACTGATTATGAAGTCCTTCAAAAATTCAGGAAAGATCTTGCTCCAAGTTAATTGGAGCTTTGCCATTGATACACAGCAAACAGGCAATATTCTACCTGTTCTGCTCAGAGAGCTTAATACATAGTAATAAAAGAATAACCTCCATATACAGACACTAGCTACTTACTGTAAGAGGACACAATATAAATTACCTACAGCATAGAGACTGATTTGAAAATGTGACTCTGTATCAGTATTAAGAAAAGTATACACTAACAAACTGTGTCTAAGAGATGCTGTTTTTCAACAGTTTGGGCTTAATTTCTTTGAGCAAGGAAATTGTCTCTGAAGAAAATGTTTCTGTTTTGTTTTCAGCTGGGCTAGGTCAGATACGTCTCACAGAGAATCTGCGCCAACAGTTGCACTGGTGCAACCAAGGGTGGGGACACTGCTTCCCCGTGCAAAGGTACAGTTGGCAGTCAAGGGTGGAACAAGGGTGAAGAAGGAATATTTTAAGCCAGTATCATCACTGAATACTTGTTATTGTAACACCAGGTCCTAGATATTCTGTACTGTGCTAAGAGTTTGATATTAAACATCTAATAGGATGTACATATTTTGAAACAGGATTTTCCCAGTTTAAAACATAGGTAAAAAATTGTTCCTACTTCTTATGACAAACTTGCAACATAAAGCCATCCCCAGTTAATCTCAAATCTATTATAATCACACAGGTGTAAATAGAACTAGACTGTAAAAATCTCAGTTAAAAATGTTTAGATTCTCATTTAAAAAAACACTTAATGGAAGAAAAAATTAAAAAGCATCCATTCCTTGTTGGTATGAAATGGAGTCATCCTTCCACTCATAGTTAGGCATTCACTCTCTCCAAGTGTCTTCCTAGACACTGGGATCATTTGTGCAGCATATAAATACCCAGTGTGGGAGCATTTTTCCTAGTTTTAACCGTATGTTAGCCAAGCTCTGAGAAAAATGAAGAATTATTAATTCCACTATGAGGTGCTTATTGTCACAGGATCTGGATATTTTATGAGCATGGCTGAATTTATCTTCCAGCATCTAACAATGTAAGGCATAATGGTGTTCCTGTTTTAAAAATGGGAATAACCGAGAGTGGCTAAGTACCTAATAGGACATGACTTGGACCTAATTTTTTTGAGTACTTAACATTTTATAGCATGTTATAGTTTCACAGCACAGCTTCTATTGACTCAGCTGCCTTTCTGAGAGCTCAGCACTTCTAAAATTCAGACCTCAGGTATCTTGAACCAGTTGCTCAAATCTGAGGAAAACACAGTCTGTGACCACCTGTGAAAGTGCTGGTTCCTAATTTGCCCACCATTGCCAACAGCTCACTAACAGGGCAAGGGACCAAATTCAAGTCACCAGAGTGGTAATGCTCTCTCTAAAGCACAAGATTTTCCATCTTCTTTCTAAATATCTGCCTTACCTTTGGCTTTATCAAGTCATGGGCAGGAGTATTTTGTCATAGATGACTTGCAAACACTGATGGTCACTTTTGCTAAATACTACAAATTCAGTGTAGCTTTTCCATGTGGTATTAGATAGACACAACACATTCTGCAAGATGCTGAGAGCTTTTTGCAAGATACAAAGCATGTTCACTTTCTACCGAGCCTGGCTTGTTGACTACGGCCTCAGTTGTGCTGACTGCAGCTTTGCAATTTTAAATGAAAATCCCATCTCTGCATTTTACTTGCACCAAGATTAAAGGAAGACATATGGAAAGCACAAGGCAAAAATAAAAATAAGTAGAATTGTCTGACATTTGCTCTGTAACACACCATTTATATTTTAATATCATGGGAAGTCAGCCTTTGTTAAAATACTATACAAAATACTGGCATGAAGCTGCAAAACAGGTAAAAGACAAATTCTGAAAATAGAGGTGACACACGAGTATCCTACACCTAAGCCCAAGGAAACCAGACAAAAAAAAGTGCTATAAATTCAAATGCTACATTAGAAATATTTGTATGTCTTTCTTTCGGGGAAAAGAAATAAACATACACGTGCAAACAGATATCAGGAGAGAGTTTGCAAGTTTGTGTTGCTATTTTCTTCTTTTTAGAAGCTTTTGTTTTATTTTATAGTATTGTGTGAATAAAATAGCATTACTTCTGTCATCCTTATCATCCGGACTTCAACTTATTACCTCATAGAGCCATCACACTTATATTGTCATACAATGTTTTTCAGAATTGTTTTTCATTTATTAGAACTGACAATTCCTGCATATAACCTTATTCAAATAAACTTGATACCCACTTTAAAGCCACTCTGACTAAAGCCTGTATTTTCCCCACTGGTGTAACATCTCTGATCTTAGAAATACACATGCACACAAAGCCGTCCTGAGACTTCAAGTCTCTACCACCAGTAAAAACGGATCTGCCCAGGACAAGAAGCAACAGTCTTCTGTTGTTGTGATTGTTTCGGTGCCTGTTTGCATCCCTCCAGATTTCGACATATCCGTGGCCAATATTGATTCTACTGATTCCCAGCTTGAAAAGCGCTTTGTCCCCACCAAAGAGCTATTGACTTAATCCGTTGCCTGAAAAAATGCAGATACTGCAAGATCAGAGCACAGTCTGCTCGTGGAGCTGGCTGCAAATCAACCTGCTCCCACAGTGGGGAAGAGCGGGACCACTGCTTTCGGTGACAGCCCACAGTTAGACAGGCTTAGCCAATTGTGAAACCACAGAGTAAGTCTCCCTTTCTTCACTCCTAGCTAGGCCAGCCCAAAGCACAAACCCCCAAACCTTTACTAACAATATATTATGGCTGGGAACTGAAGCACGCACAGGAGTGTGTGTGTACACAGACACCAGCATGTTCTCAGCTAGAAACTCCACACAGGCCACTGAGGAAAAGTGTAGCTGCCTTCTCGTAGCTATTCCTGCCACAGGAAAAGTTCTTTCTTTCATTCAGAATGAATCGTCATATGTAAGTTAACTTATAATAAAAAAATGCAGAAAATACTTTTAAAAGTTGAAAAAGTTTAAAATGTTAAACCTAAAACTGCTGTGAGTATAGAATTAAAATATTTCAGCATTTCTCATTGTTTTTGCAAACATGCAGCTCAGCATTTTGGGGTTTTTTTTAGACTGAGTTGCATGTGGAATAGGACCCATTTTTTTAAATCTCAAAAATTACTGCAAGATGAGAGAAAGGGAAGAAGAAATGGTTTCCTCCCTAGCTCTAGTCAGCCCCTTTCCTGACGGCGCTCTCTCTTCTCTGCCCAGATTTGTGCAGTCAACATGGGAGCAAAGCCACACAGAGGTTGGTGCTCGCAGCAGGATTTACCAAATCATTGCTCTGGCATGCACGGTTACCTGCTGTCCCCTCGCACATGCTCCCGCTCTGGTGGAAGTCCAACTCTCTTATGGTCTGCTGCGATCTTTTGTCATGGAAGGAAAGATCCTTCCTATATGAGCTTTGACGTGAAGAATTTATATCACTTTATAACTGTCACTTCCTTTAGTCTCATTACAGCCCTGGAAATTGCATACAACTATGACCATTAGAAGGGAAAATTAAATTATTTAGTTTTGGCACGCCAAAAGTTATAGCAATAACGAGTGATGAAACCCCAAATTCCCTGCTCCAAAACATGAACTCATGCCCTACTCATGCTGCTTCTCTGCTTTAGCCATTTCTTTTCTACCTTCTTTAAGATATAAATTATGGCAAGTATTATATAATCCACTGTCCACTTGCATGTATGCCTCCCTTTCTATTATTGATACTTGTAAATAATTTTATTTACACTACTATGGCATTTCCAGTTAACCTATAGTTTTATATCTATCTAAATCTACTAAATCTATGCTGAAGTTCTCCCATATCTGTGACAGCACTGCTCGAATAATGCTAAAAATGCACTACAATGGAAGAGCTATTAAATATTCTGCATTCTCTTCTGAGTCAGTGTTTCAGCTGTCTGGCTGGGTACTGGTAATGAGAAGACAACAAATCTAAGAAGAATTGAAGTTACAAACACCACCTTATGACAGATTGCATGTCAGTACGAAATGCTTGCACTCTCATCAAGAAGAAAATCTTTGGATATTTATAATATTGAACATATTACGGTACATGGAGAGACAACAACCATAGGTGTTATATGTGTGATCTAACTGATACAAATACATTTGTTATTTACAAAGCAGTAAAATAAATCAGACTCTTCCCTGAGGTGATACATTATTCAAGAGGTAAATTTATGAAGCCATTTATGTAACCATGTAATTTCTTTATAAGAAACCTGAGGGCTTCTACTCTGCTGAAAGTTTTGCAGGCAGCCTTTTCATTTTCAAATATTTGGTTCCTCTTCATATAAAATCAGATCCTTTCTATCAGCAATAGCAGAAGAAGAGCACCAGAGGTCAGAGTGATGGCAAGAACCTGTCTGAAAATTGAGATGCTGCCTACCTCTACTGGTGACAGTTCTCTCTGCTACAGAGGATGCCCAGTACCTTCTAAGTCAGCTCTCTCTCATGTCCCATGTCTTATTCTCACCTATTCTTTCCAAATTCTTAATCTAATCTGGATTCTGTGAATAAAATACTTATTCTGCAGTGCCTTAGATGATGTGTAGGTAATACTTTTGTGAACAACTGAGCAGTCTAAATTAAAATCTTTTGAACTATAAAATCAGAAAAAAATATGTTAAGACTGCATGTAAGTAGAATTTGAAATACCCAAAGTAACACTATGGATCTTTTGTGCACATAGCTGAGAGGAAAAGAGAGTTTTCTCTTCAGACACAAAAGAGAGACAGAGGTATTTACTTACAACATTACACGGCCTTGTCTGTGCCCAATTTGTTAGCCTTATACCGCAGGACACTTGACAGAGTAATGATATAAAATTATATAAAATGTAAAGGAAAGCAAGCACCTATTTTGAAGAAATACCCACTTAGCACTCAGTTCAAGTGCCTGCATCTCTGAGCTTAGCAATAACAAATTATTTCAGAACAAAGTATACATTCTGCTGGAAGGGCGGAAGGGCCATGATATATATTTCTATCACATTACATGCCTACCATCATGAATCTTAATCTTCACATTAAAGTCACAAGGGCTACTACTGTTCATATCCTTGCCATTTTCATCCCCCATCTGAATACACTCTTCCATTTGAAAAAATAATAAAAAAAGGCCTTGACATATGCCTGGATACAGTGAATTTAAAAGAAAGAAGTTTGGTTGCTATTCCTTCCAGTTGTGAAACAGGAATTGCTTTTGTATGAGGCTGGGTCTAACAGAGTGAGACTAAACATTTATAAAATCAAGTAGGGATTGAAATATAGCATTGTGGTTACTAACATTTTGCAGCAGCATATCAAGTTTCACATTTCGTCAGCTGAATAGAGTCTGTGTGCTGGGCTATTGTGGTTCAGTAGCTGACAGCAGTCAAGTAAGTGCTGCTCTCTTCCTGGCTTAATCATTTCTATTACACTCAGTGTCAAAACAATAATGTCAGTGAAATGGGCTTGCTGACGTTATAGATTAGAATTGAGTGATTCCGAATGTCCTGTGACTGAATTGCATTTTATTTCTAGAAAATTACGTATTACAATTGCAAATTAAAGAGCTTAGATCTCAACAGGCTGTATCAACAAATAAGGAGCTATGGACTCCAAGCTGCCGCGGAGATGATCCGTCATGAAATTCAGGAGGTATAATGTACACTAACAAGAGAACAACTGCCAAAATATTCATCCATGTGTTTAGAGAGGATCTGAAGAACAATCATTTCTGTTAGGAGGGATTAATTCAGCTGCACAAGAGGTGAGAATCCCTGAGATAATCTCAGAGATTTAAAGCATGTTCCAGAAAAAAAAAATAATAATTTCCTTGATTTACCTTCTTCCATCTGCCAACCACCACAATTTATGAAGACACATCTTCTGACATTCACTTGAGGAACAGATTCACAGTTTAGAAAGCAGCCATGGTAGCAGGCTGCAGAATTTCTGAGTGACTGACAGCTACCAAACGACAAGAAGTAGCATTTAATGACCGCAGTCATCAGGATGTTTACTGAGAAAAAGCAGGGCACTTCTGTCATCTGCCTTTTAGATGGCATGGAGAGCAACTGTGTCCCATAGTACTCTTCTACTCTAGTCTTATGATAACCAAGTTTAAAATACATTTTCCAGAATATGAAAAGCTTTGAAATACAAGAGAGAGATTTCGTCTTTGTGTTTTCCTAGAAAATCAGGAAATTAGAAATTACTCTGGAATTTGTAAAATAATCTGAGGTTGCTCACAAACAGTGAGTAAGATCAAGCTTAGTAAAACTGCAGCAGTCAGTTGCCTTTTAGGGAGAATAATCCAACCCAAATTTTTTGTCGTGTTTTAAAGAAAAAGGGCTGCTGCCAAAAAAATGGCATTTTTTTAATTTTAAAACAAGAAGAGAACTAGAAGGCCTACCTCAGGCACTCGTCTCTGAAGAACTGTTCATTCCTTTTAGGAAAGAAAATCTGCAACAGCAGATCTGTAAATCAGAGAAAGGCAGTGTTGATATGATTGCTGGAAGAATCATTTACTCTTTGATCACAGGCTAAACTGTGTGTCCATGAAGGAATAAGATTGCATTTCATGTTCTCACATGGCTTCTTCAAGCTTTGAATCCAGGTGGACAGAGATAAGGGTAAGATAAAGATTTTCTATTCCTTCCTCTCTGGGAGAAGATGTGAGTACATGCTAGGGAATAAATGAAGTCTTAGCAGCTTTTGTTTTTTTTCTTGTGGTAGTTCAAGTGTTTTCTTCTTTTATATCTTCTCCTTCTCTTCTGTATCTTTTCCTTCTCTTCTGTCTTCCTCCACCCCCACCCTGGCTATTCTTTCCTAATTGATCATTCCTTTACAGTTTAAATATAATTTTCTTGTTCCTTCTTTTCTTTTCTAAAGCTGAACAAAAATATATATGCGTGCAAATGTATACAAACACAGATAGAGATAACATTACTTATTTGAGATTTTTTGATGAGAGCAATGGGTCACTTTTGTTCCTCTCAATACCTTCTAACCTCCTAAAAATATCCTTTGTGAACATAGGCAGCTTCTCAGATGACTAAAGAAGGAATTTTCCAGTTATACCAATTCTCTCGTTCTTCATTGCTTTTTTCCCTTTCCTTTTCCTTTAGTAACCATTCTTTAACTGTGCACTCATAATTAGAAGATGAATTCCCAGTGGCTGGTATTCTATCAGCTAAGGTGAGGCAAGTATTCGATGGGTTTGTGTGTTTGTTTTTACATATATTCTTCTGAATGAAAAAGTATATTAATCTTGTCTGAACAATAGGAGTTGAAATTTATTCACAGCCTGCAAAAGTTTGTATGAATTCAGAATACATTTGCAAGAGCTGCCATACAAAAAGAAAATGTAATCATATTATTCAAACATGGGAGCGTTTACTTCCAGAAACCAAAGTAATAGGCCATCACTTCCGAGGCTCTCTGAAAGTCTATTTAATCAATCACCAGAAATAATACCACCAAACATAATGAACAACAGATTCTCAAAACAAAAACTAAAGAGAAGTTTACAAGTAAGTAAAATAAGTAGGAAACATTTGACCTTAATACAGTTTGTAAATTACTAAAAATATCTACCAGATACTAACATGCCAGTGCCTTGTGAGTAATGCGGAAACAGAGAAGACATTATGCTTGTGTAATAAATCATTGTTGTCAATATCATGACAAGGTAACATTTGTGAAGAGCGATGAAAGGGAGCTGGGGAACAGAGCAAGACTCCGTTAATTTATATAATTCATCATATTATAAAATGAGTATTAAAAGCAAGTTATCTGTGCCACATGAAGGAACTTATCTAAGTTTTCAGTTAATTCTCAGTATTATTATTTTGAACCAGAGTTCAAAAGGCATGAGTCAGCAAAAAACATGAGGTTGCTTTTAAAAATTACCATGTTTTTAGATTGTCTTCATTGACTTGATAGTTTTGAGCAAATAGGGCAGGGGGATGTATCTTCAATATTTTCTCTGCAATCAGTCACTATGTTTAGGTACACTTTTTAAGAAAATGGAGCTTAGGTTAATCCACAAACCCAAGATAAGATTTTTTTTTTTCCTTTTTTTGGTGAAATTCCTAATGTAACTGGGAGAACAAGAAATTCTAGTTTTCTCCTGAAGATGTAAAAGTCAGCTTCAGTTCCATGTATGTAAGGAAATTTGTTAGTAACAGAAGATGCTGGCACATTTACCAACTGTGTTTTGATATAATTTTTGCAAAAGCTTCATTACTTTTTCTCAATGAATGATTACTGAGAAGCCACAGCTTTACCCAGTTATGTGTCTGGCAACTTCCTTTGTGTAACTGAATGAGAAAGTGTGTCCTCATTTCATATTTAGCAGAAAGCCAGTCATGCATGTAATACAGGTATAGATTTTAGCAACGAATGAAGGGTGCCAGGAATATAAATATTTGTTACGTATAATCACAGAACATCTGTTGCTCTCTCCCCATGGGTGGTCCACTTCCAAAATATCCCCAGCTTTTGCACCCCTTGCTATGCAGCCCAGATAAAGTAACGCCATATAGTATCTTCATTAGTGCTGCTGCTGTTTTCCATAGGCTAATACTGCTTTTCTGGGTGAACCTACTGTACAGCTCCAATAACAAAAAAAGTCATCTTAAGTCAAAAAGAGAAATTGCAAGAGTACATGTGGATAAAAATACACAACTTATCCTCCCGATTAATTTATTTTTACAGTTACAAATATGCCCTCTGGGGTTTTTTTCTGTCACTATGTTACAAATCCAACAGGTGTTAATAGTCAGATTTATTTTTCAGTAAAAAGTTAGTTAGAACTCTGATAACATTAGCGAGCCACAGGCTCAATGATGTAAGGGGAATTAGTACTACACAGCCGACTTAAGAATCCTTAAGATTTAAAGTGATGATTCAAAATTCATATATCACTCCCCTAAAAGCTGAGGGCTCTCTCCCTCGAGGAGTTACCTCGGGCAGTGCCCCGACTCAAGGGGGAGTCCCCGACTGCAGACCCGCTGCTCCGAGGAGGACTGATTCCAGCATGTACTCCGGCGGGACCCTGTCTATACCCTTGTCGAATCTGACCTGTGGTCATTTAATCCCTATCGGCCAAGAAGGTCACCTCAGTGTACCTGGCACATCTCAACTGGTCTGTTCAACTTTCAACCTGTGGCCTCCAGGGTTTGGGGTTTTTTTCTCTTCTCCCTGCCTGGAGAAGTTTCGTTTCCTGCTGGGGGGGTGTACTGCCATACACTATTCTCCCAGTGCTTTGTCGATAAAGCAATTCTTTTCTTCCTACTCTTAACTGTAGTGGGTGGTTGCTTGGGTCACAGAGTTAAATTGTTTGACTCCACAAGAGTAAGTGCAATATCATCTTTCAAATGGTTAGTTACAGCATTTTAGCATTAACTCTGCATTTCCTCTGCCTCTTCCTTTCTCTTCCCCTTGTTTCCCCCTGCCCCTCTCTTCCACATTTGCAGGGTGGAAGGGGACTCTTCTCACACAGCAGAGCACTAAAGCCTTCTCCAGATGCTTCAGTCACATCATTCCCTGTGGGTATCTCTCCAGAAATGCAATGGAAGGACATTTCTTTGTAAGAAATGTTCTCAGTATTAAGCCTTTATTAATGTGAGGTGGTTCCATTCAAGTGTCTATGGCAAACTCAATGCTAAGAATGATAACAGAACCTGAACTAATAAGCTACAAAAAATCCTTTGTTTGTGGACTACAGACTGGGACACTATTCTGTTATGGGGATGGGCAATGAGAGAGGCTTCTTGGATCTCTCAAAATTTAAAGTGCCTCATTGCAGATGTGCAGAGTGACTGACTATACATTTATTTTCGGCAAAGATCTACCAAACCCTCAAGCATTCCTCGAACATATCTTTGCCCCTGTGGTCACTTTTGCCTTCTTCCTACCCTCAAAGGTCAGTAAGTCCCTTCTGCCTGTCCACCTCCATCTCCATCACTTTTCCCCCAAAGAACAGACACAATAAAACCAATAGGCACCTCAGGTAACTTTTTGCCATAAAGTGGGTTATCTTCCAGTGCCACTTCAGAGAGAAGTAGGGAGGCTGAAAACACATTAAGGCGCTTGGTTTTCCCAGATTTTGGCGTACCCAGAAGAAATGTAAAAGGCAGCTTTGATTTCCTCTGCCCCCTGCCCACTCCCTGCCCTGGGACAGCTCATTTCATTTCCATGGGGTGGGAGGTATGGCTTGGGTGGGGGGCAACATCCTACCCACTCCTCGGCCAGCCCACGGCCATCATGCTCACCGCCCCCCCCCCCAGCGCTCTGCTCAGGGCTGCTTGCCGAAATGGCCAGCCAGCCCTACATGGCACAGAGGTCAACACCATGTCCCCGTGGCTGCCTGGTGCCCCACTGGGCCATGGCTTGGCTCACAAAGTACTGCTGGACAGTCACGCAACTGTTGACCTTAGGAAGTGTTTTTATGCCAGGACTGTTGCCTTGGGACTGTCGCCTTGGGACTGTCACATTGAGACTGTCACCTTGGGACCAAGAACATCTCCAAGGCCACCAGATTTCAAAACAAGCTGCAAAAATACATTCAGGAAAAAAAAAAGCCTTTTAAAGAGAAGGGTTTTTACACTACAGTAAAGTTCTACTCTCCCATGAGGCACAGATCCACATACTAATCAACAGTCAGGTTTTAAATGAGAATCCTAGGAAATCTATAACTTTTCCAGTCATTTCTGTGAAAAAAAAAATCAGACTTCGTTTTCTAATAAGGTATTATGCTTGAGTTAATATTTAAAAAATTAGAATAAAAAGAGCAATGTTCTTTCTGGAAAGCCCTAATTAAGTCTAGGTATGTGGTCTAGGAAATACAGAGCTGTGTAACCTGATAGAAATGATCATTTTCAATTGTCAGGACACTTCTGCTTCTTTTCACCTCAGTTTCAAGTACATCTGGTTTCCACCTGCTCTATATAAAATTGGTTCCTCCCTTTTTCAAATGTGAGCATCATGGTCTCCGGTTTTGTCCGTGACTCTCCAGTGGCATTTAACTCAAAAAAGTCAGCTCCACCTGGAATACGGATGCAGCAAGATGGGAAGGAGATGGGTGTTACAGGAAATTTATTCTAGTCATGAAGGAACATCACAAACTTCAAAAGGGGCAGTTTAGTTGGCACGTGAATATATCAAGCCTCTCTGATTCAAAACTTAAACTGCTTCAGTTTTAAGAACTGGAGTTATGTTTTGATTAATGCCCTCCAAAAGTCTGGTTTAGTTGGTGGCCTTAGACTTTCACATCCTCTGCACAAGTTTTGCACTCTGTCCTGACAGTATACATCACATGCGACCTGAAATCTTCCAGGGACAAAGCATACCTTCTGTCTCCATGGCTATCCCCTAGAGGCTCTTCAATTTCCCACCAGCCGTGGCATTTACTGAAGATGACTGTGAGTTGTTGAGACCTGTTAAAAATATCAACTTCATTCTAATTAGCCCTCGTAAAGGTATAAAATTATACCAGTCTTAAATTCAATATCCAGAACTGAAGCTGGAACATGAGAATTTCTCCTTAGATGTAAGGAAAAGATTATTTACCATGAGGATCATCGGACGCTGGGACAGGAGCTCAGAGAGGCTGTGAAGCCTCCATCTTTATGGATACATGACACTCAGTTGGTGACAAATTCCTGAGCACCCTAAACTTTAGGTAGGACGAGTGGATTACAGACTTCCAGAGGCCTCTTCCCACCTACACTATTCTGTGATCTGATTTCCAGTGTGGTTTTAGTCCTATTAAACAAAAATGTAACTACCAGGCAGACTGTGGTGTGAAGATATAAAGGTCAAGAATTTTTGGTTGGTCCTTTGCTTCCACCTGTGGCAGAAAGGTCTCCCCACAGCAGTCTGCAAAAAACAGGTGGATCGGCACAGCACTTTCAAAAATCAAACTGTACATCCATCAGTGTACTTCAGCATCCATTGTGTATTTCAGCATTGTAAGGCTCAAGAAACAAGATAGTCACCCATCAGATACCACATTCAGGACAACTATTTTGCCCTGTTCAAGAAAGGAAGTTTTATATATCAGGTTCCTTCAGGGGAAAACAGGATGTATTAGTAACGCTAAAGGGGAAGCAGTCATCCTTTGAGTATCATCTGGTAACATGGAAGCCCCTGGAAAGAATCTTTTTCTGCGTGATACTGATAGATTGAGTTGATTAGGGAAATCAATGTTTTCCCAAGGCAGCTGTGCTGGTGTAACCACTGAAGTCAGCAAACTTCTACTGCTTTCAAAATATAGCTTATTCCCTTACTCCCTGAAGTACAAGATAGTCCTAGAATAATAGTCCATACCACAGATGTGTGTGATGCAGCTTTACAAATACAGTAAAGTGCTACTTGTGCAGGTTGCTCTACAGGTGCTTTTGCAAATCTTGGCTATGATGATCACACATAGAGGATTTTTGTTAAAGAACATTTTCTCATTTTATTGTCACTGTTCAAAGCACTATCTGTGCATGCTAACCAGAGCCTGGCTTAAATAAAAAATGTTTTCAAGGCTGCCCGTGCAGGCCCAACACCATGCAAACTGGAATGAGTTTAGCTTCACAAAAGCTAATGTAGTTACGAAGACAGCAGCAGCTGCAGCTGGTGTGCAGCACTGGCTGAGGAAGGGGCTGATACCATGAGGACACCCTTCACCTGGCCAGGGGTGAGCATAGCCCCCCTCCCAGTCCTCATATTAGCCACATGATAGGACTGGCAGAGGTGCCAAGAGCCGGCTGTAACTGACCTGTCCAAGGCCAGGTAGGATGCCTGAAAAAGAAAGAGAACCCAGGTCTTTCAATTTTTAATCCAGGACTTGGACATATCTTTCTATTTGCTCAGACTCCCCACTTGCTCTTTAGCCACTGTGCACGTTTACAGCAAATGAGACAGTTCTGCCATGGAGTGAATACCCTGTGATCCCGTAAGTAAAAACCATATTGCAAAGGTGATGCATAAAAGGGTACAGTTAATTTGCAGGCTGAACAAAGCCGATTTCCAGCATAGGAGTGATACTCCTGCCAAATTTCAAGTTTCCATTACCTTTTGCAGAGGTGCTAGAGCCATTAAAAAAATCTTAAAATCTCTTACATCATAAAAATTTTTTATCACTTTTTCCTAAACTATAAGCTATTCAACCTTTTCTAACTTAAATACAGGGAGAAATTTACACTTTGCCTAGGAGCAAGCATACAGCTATACAGGTAAAGCTTGAGGAAAAGTTTAAATAATTTAAAGTAATTGAATGATAGCAACACTTCTTTGCATATTAAGCAAATGACCCAGACAGAACCCTTCAGAGTGTTATAAATGTTTTCAAAGACCCACATCATGGGCATCAGCTGGTACCTCTATGTTAGTATTTTAGTTCCAATCAGGGCTATTTCTGAAGAGAACAGTTGCCTCCAGTTACTGTGCTGTCGTTCACATCCTAGAGTAGTCTTGCCATGCATGAACTGGGTTTCTTGAGTTTCTTTTCTAAGATGTGCTGTAGGAGTGCACCTAATTTACTCCAGCCAAGGTTGGCCTTTTAGTCAATGGGAGCAGGCTGGAGTTAGTGTGAAATTAAGTACCTTGAAACACATATAGGTTGGATGTCAAGTTGTTGGTATCCATTGTTCCGCTCTACACATCTATGCACATTGGTCCTTACTGCTTGCTAACATAGAAATAGCAAATACTGCTAATAAGTAATAAATGCATGATTATTGCTAATAATGCTGCATACACATGATGGTTATTATTTAAAATGCTGTGTTTGGTATTATTTCAAAAAAATAAATTACAACTGCATAAGTTCCCATTGTAGCAGCGCTCAAAGTAGATGCACAGGAATGATGAGTTTTTCCACATGAATGAAGGAGTCAGGAAGATGTGTCTGGTTTGGTCATCCTTGGATGACCTAGTGGGAGCAGTCAGGTTCTGAAGTCATCACTTACAGAAACCAGTTTACTATCTAATTAGACTGTTTCAAAGCGTATGAAATCTCTCAACAAGGGTAAGAACCACAAACTGACTCTGCATACTAGTAATCGAAAAACAAGAGCAGATGGAAAGTATTGTCTAGAGACTTTGAACACAGCCTTTGGGATGCTCCTACCAGCACCCTATGGCTGCAGTTCCACAACTGCTGATGCTGGATATTGGGCACTGTTCGATCACAGCATGACAAATCTGACTCACATCAGAAATAGGCAATCACATTTCTCTTGAAGTAACAAAAGTTGAAATTTATGCCAGCTTTATGCTTTTATTCGGGCTGCACAAGGACATGGAATATCTGATCTGTGTAGTCTGCTATTGCAAAGTTAACTCGTCAAAAGTTATTGAACAAATTTGAAACAGCAAAGTGAGGTTACATGGGATCAGCAATTTGCACTGTTTGGCTGTGGTATCTTTGTTCCAGTGCTAGAAGTAATGGATTTACTATACCATGACTGTTCAGAGAATTCAGACTATTCAGAAAAATGTGCCTTCTACTAAACCAACAGAAACCTCTGATTCACATCTGTTGTAGCAAATAGTTACGTATTTTATGACATTATCACTTTTCCTTCTGCCACCCATGCTCTTCAGCTGTCTGGTCCATTTTCTGCCAAGTGCAGATACCGGTGGCAGGGACAGCAGAAGAGGAGGTACTGCACCTCAGCCTCTGCTGCCCCGAGGCTGCATCCCCCTGTGATGCTTGGTGTGGTGGCAAAGTCCACCGTGGGGCAGCTGAGGGGTGGCTGGGGGCAGCCAGGCGCACAGGAGGAGAAATTGCTGACATATCACACTGCAGCAGCTGTGGGAGAACCACAGACAGATCACAGACAGAGGACTGAAAACATCCCCCACTTGGTTGCCTCGCATGAAGGACTGTGATTTGGTGGCCAGTCTTCTTTATGAAGGACCTTGTGCTAGTCCCATGCAAATACCTACAACATGTCCCACAAGCATTCACTTAAATACAAGAGTAAATTATATTTGCTATCACTAAACACTCGTTTACCACAAGTATTCCAGGTAACTAGATTGCTGGCCAAAGTAACTTGGAGAATACTTTTTGAAAAACGAATATATTCTAGAAAACCACAGGCTTTCTATGGATGATTGCCCCATGGACATGCAATGGACATGAAGATTGCTGAGTAAATCACTGCAAATTATTTGTTCACCCAGCTTTCTGCCATCTAGGAAGCAGGAGACAGGATGGAGTATGGGATATTTTTGCTTTCTTTTTACATCAGATTTCAGGGTAGAGGAAGAGAAACTTGTTGACAAGATTTTATGTTTATTTAGTGAGAAGCAAATTGAAAGCACACTTAAAAAAACCAACAAAACCAGCAACAACAAAAATAAGGCAAAATCAATCCAGCAGTTGCAAACACAATATTTAGTCTGGAAAAAATAAGTTGTGCTATGCTCCAGGACTTTTTTGTTTCCACAACTTGTCTGTAGGTATACATGCAGTCACACACAGAAGAAAGACCTAACACTCTAAATAATGGGCCATCACCTAATATTCCATTCACATGTGTTCATAAGACAGGAGATTTGCTCAGAATTAGCTGAGTCCTGTAAAACAGGTTCACCTGGAAAGATGCCATTCCTCTACGTGGTCTGGTCAAGAGCTGTCTCTGCGCAGGATGGCTGCATGAGCATCTCTTCTGTCCTGAGATGGATGGCTGGTGTGTTTACACTCCATACTGTCTTTGTATTTGTCATCATGACTGTTCTGGTCAGTTAACAACTTCTATTATAAAAAGAACAGTTTTATTTCCATTATTATAGCAATCCCACAACAGTAATTAATTGTAGGAGGAACTATATGTAAATGACACCATAGAAGCCATTCTATAGCATGCCAGCAATCAAGGTATCTTCTGGATAAGAGGCAAATTTTATGACAGAGGCTGCCAAAACATTGTGGAGTACATTAAAAGAAGTACTTTAATTTACTAGGGAATGCAAGTGCAATTTTACATGCAGAGAAATGCTTAACTGAGTGTTTATTATTAATTAGAACTGACCTAATGATTAACTTTAATAGACTCAATCCTGCTTAGAGGCAAGCACTATTACTTAAAAATTCTCAAGTGCACTTTCCTCTTACCCTCCTTGCTGTGACTGAAACTAAATATTTACATCACATTTGGGGCCTCTTCTTGGCCCAGTCTGTTATTTCTGTCATTGTTATGTTTTGCTCTTGGGGTGGGTCAGCTGGTGCTACAGAAGATAGCTGGTAAATCCAAAATCCAGGTGGTGCAGGCGAATATCATACACAAAGAATCGAAGCTAACCCAAGCAATGAATTTAGCTCACATAGCCAGTTCATGATGATCATAGTGGTATTTATATCATCAGCTCTCTGCTTGGCATCCTTGGGTCCAAGAGAAAGTTGAAAGAGGAAGGACGGAAGGTGTATCACTGTAAGATAAAAATTGTGATAAAAGCACTTCCCTCCACAGGAAGCCCTAAATTTCTGTGTCAACAGAAGTAAACAAATAGATATTGCACAATCATTTGGCACTTCTGTTCGATGATTTAAAAGATCTTATAAGATCAGGTGAATAATTACCCTTCCCAAATGGAAGGGTTGTGGATAATACTTTCAAAAAGACCTCAATGCTTTAGAAAATCTTAGAAATGACAGACAATGCTTACAAATACAAACTCAGTTTTGCTGAGGAGCAGCAAAATGTCTTTGAACATTAAGGGAATAAAGTTCTAGTACAGCCTTGAAACAGGAGTATGGGAATGGCGCAATGAGCTGGAAAGAAAGAGGAAAATGACCCATCTACACTGAAAATGAAGGTGATGAACAAAATGATATAATGTAGGATAGAAAGGAAAATACAGTTCCTAAGCACCAAAAATTAGGAACTTCCGAAAACCTTATGCTAACTGTCTTATCAAGGTCAGACATGAAAGTGGTAGCCACAAGGGAAAAAACTGTTAATATTGAAGTATAGGCTTAAAATGCTTATTCATTGTACACATCTGCACATCTTACTACTGGAAACCAAGGTACTTGGGGTGGTGGTTTGTTTGACCACATATATCACTACTTTGATCAATGCCTGGCTTAGGCAAAAAATAAAGCGTGAGTGTTATGAAGATTTCAGTATAATTAAATGTGTAATTCTGTTGGCACTCTTACTTCTCAGGTTCATTGACAGTAACATGCTTTGAGACACTCAAGCTTCTTTATATCTTTAAGCATTTTGAAGAACCAGAACAGCTGACATTGGAAACTCAAACTTGGCTGCATGTTTTGTCTACAAATCTTGATCCTTTCTCGAGAAATAGTTCTTTAAGAGCTACTGAAGTCACTGGCATGGGGAAGACCCAATCTACTCTGGAGGTTATGGAGCCTTCAGTGCCTCTAAGACTAGGCTGGAGAAGCAATCCCTGAGAATGAAGTTGGTATAGCTGATCGGACTGAATTCTGGGCAGCGGAATAACTGAGATGTACCGGGTTCCCTCCAACCATATTTTCTTTGATGCTATTTAGCATTTTTAATTTGAAGCCATGCAAGGTAAAAAGAAAGCATCTAATGCAGTGTTTCATGACCTCCATAACTCAATTAACGAAACATTCATAGTTTTGTACCTCAAAGCTGTTACTTTTTTGTTGCTTCCACGTGCTGACAACCTGCTTCAGACTGCAACTCATAAATTACGTGTTTTCAATTCAAGCAGAAGTCATTAATCTTATCACTCAGATCTCAGTGCACATCTTTCTCCTTTTATTGCAGTTTTAGACTCTTTTTTTTTTAAAAAAAAGAAAAGAAAAAAAAGGAGCAGCAGCACAGATAACGCAGCTCTTGCCTGTTTTGGGGGGGGAGCAGGGAGCTGTTGGCCATCTCCCGTGTTTTGCAGCAGGGTGTAACGTGGGGCAGCGGGGCCGGGCAATGGGACACAGCCCCACGGCAGAGGGCTGAGAATCGCTCGGGGCTCGCCAGATCCCCGCTCCCAAACCAGAAACGGGATCCAGGCCCGGGGTTTGGAAAGCATTTCGAACAGGAAAGGAAATTCGGCTTTCCATCTGTCTGCCCAGCTGTCAGCCCCGGCGGGTTTAGCCGGGCAGCTGTTGCCATCTAATGGTGGGATCGGGCAGCAGCGCGACAGCGTCAAGGGTTTGAAACCAAAAGCGGTCCCGGGGGGGTCCGAGCCCCTGGTGAAGCTCACGGAGACTCCTTGTTCCTTCTTTAAGACATTAGTCTGACCTGGAAGCCACCGAAGGACCTGGGTGCTCTTCATTCGCTTCAAATAATATCTTTTAACAGAGCAAAGCTCCCCTGAAGTTGGTCGTACCAGTCAGATCACACAACTTTATAGCCCACCCCGAATACTGTGGGCACTAACAGTCTTAGGGAAAGACTGCAAGAATATAGTAGTTTCGGGACTTACACACTTAGAGGCAGCATCCAGCAAACTCTATCAGGCCTCTGGGGAGGACAAAGCTTTTCTAAAGTTACACTAATGAGTGTGAAGCTCTACCTGGTTTTTACTGGGAGATTTTTTTTTTCCAGCTCAGCTCTGCTTGCAAAGAAACTGGAAAGAACAGTAACACCCTACAAAAATCCAATAGTCTGTCTCTCTTGGTCATCCTTTAGAAAGTGATAAAAACAAAGATCACATTACATAATATTGTTATTTAAAGTTCCGAAGAATCAATCAATCAGAAGTTGAAGAACTTCAAACTCTGATAAGAATATTAAATGAGACCAATTCTCAAGACCGATACGTCAAACAGAAGACAAGGGGATTCTTTCACTGATGTTTGGCATATGTGCTAGAAACCAAAATCCACTCCTAGTCTTGTTGGGCAAAATACAGAACTGTATCGAAACTGGAAGGGGTGAGGTTAGACAAACAACATGAACACACAGACTCGCCAGCACATTCACTCCAGATTTATATCTAGATTTATGGATTTTTATTTATTTATAGATTTATATCTAGTACCTTTTTATTTTTTCTTATTGCAGCAATTATACTGGGATTCAGACTGAGACCTGTCTACCAAGCACGGAGGAGCTGGGAATGACCCAGGAACCCCCAGCCTGTCGCTATAAAATCCTTCCATGTGTGCGCATGGTACATGCCTCTCCTCATGGCAGGTACAGAACTTCTGCAGCTTGTTGCTACCGAAGGTTGTGGTGGCAGATGTTGTTGCCATCTGAAGAAAAGACCAGGAGATCTTATGAATATTCAATAGCTGATGTCTCTCGTCCTCTGGGTCACTGCCAGGAACCCCGGCCAGACTGCCTGGACTCGTGTGCCTTGGTGCCCGCATGCCGGCCGGATTACGTGGACACACGCGTCTTGAATCTTGCGAGTACATGGGTGACAGAGTGTGAGTGAGTGAAAACAGTTTTGGTTTAGGTCAGATTCCTCTTTCTCACTTGCAAAGTCTCATGGTTCAGCTTTCCATATTGCTACTATAATCCTGCAATATTAATTGCTACAGAAGTAGCATATTTAAGCCCATACCCTGAACAGTAAAGACATAATCTAATATGCCATGAGATTCCTGAACAGAAAGAAGGGGGGGGGGAGGCAGGATATGATTTTGTCATGCTCTTTTGCCAGCACGAAACAAAGGAGGGAAGTTTCTTTGATACTTCTCTTCATCTTTAGATGCTACTTGTGGGTGAGATACCAGCTCACTATGAAAGCAGTACAATAAAAAGTATTGTGTAACAATTAGCCAAGAAAGAGCCTTGAGCCCAGCTGTTATTCCAGAGAGGGGTGAAGAGCCAGAAATGGGTAACAATTCAATTGCTTGCTATCCAAACAGCTTGCTGGCCCTCAGGATATCAATAAAAGTATCTCTGTCTAAACATATGCAAACACACAAGAGAAGAATCTATAATTTAACTGTTGCTCCCAGGAACTCAATTACACATTGATTTAAATTTAAAATTCAAGGTTGCAGGTAATGCAAACTTACATGTAAGAACTGCCAGATGGTTTATAGAAAACTAAAGCTGAATATAAAAGAAAACGGTAACGTTTCCAGAAAATTCTTAAATGTCCTGTAGCTTTCCACAGCAATACTGGAATTTGTTAGGATTACACAAGACATTGGCAGACTTCAGCACGCGGCATTTTGGTTGAGTAACTCTAAACTTGGGGTGCTGAGCCCTCCGCATATTATCCCAAGTGATCAGTGCCAAGTCACGCTAGCAAGTGGCTCCAGCGAACCCCTGCCAGGACAACGGCACTTGGGAAAACTCTAGGGCTCTATTATTATATTGCGGTTATCAATAAAGCCGTATTCAAAGAAAAATCCTGCATTTTGAATTTCAGGTTTGAGTCTCTCTGTCTCTGAGATTGATAGCCCAGGGAAAGCCGCAGCTGGTGGGGGAGGCTGTACATCCCCCATCAGCCTGTGGCCACCTGGAACTGACTGGGAGTGCAGTAGTATGGGGTGATGGTAGAGCAGAAATAGTAGGGAAAAGCACAGCAAGGTGCTAGTGCAGCCACCCTCCTTGGTCTGTGTGCACCAGAGGCAGGGATGCAGGGAGAGAGGCCGCTTGCCCAGGAATGGTGGGTGACTCTGTGACCTCCCTGGGGCCAGCAAAGCCCCAGGGTTCCCTTAGAAATCCTGCTGCTGGTAACTCAGACCACTGACTTGTGATTTACAAAGTTCATGATATAAAGATTTTTTTAATTTTTTTTTGTAACCTGTACTAGGACCGTTCCACTGTTCATTTCAAAAGCTGGTATGTCAAGACAGGTAACAATTTGAACTTTCATCTGTGTTTCCTCTTTTCTATAAATCTTTAAGGGAAGGCTGTATCTGCAAACCCACATCGCAGTCAGTGCTATACATACCAATAAATAAAGCGTAAACTGTCTGCATGCTTTGTTTAGGGCTTTTTGCAAATCACCTCAGCTTACTTGAGATCATAGACTTGCTGTGATGAATACCACATTCTCTGAGTGACCTGGGATGTTTGTTTTTGTTGGCCAGATGACAATACATGGGAGACAATGAATACTAACCACATTGTATAATGATTTGGTCCATCTATAAGGTTCTCTTTTTTCTCTTCAGGAGAAGCAGGATAAAGTTTTTAGACCTTTCACTTTATGGCAAAGACCTGCTGAGTTCAGACTGAAGAGGCATCATAAATTCAGTGAGATGACTCTTTTATCCAGTCCACTGGTATACTTGAAAAATTGTAGCGGTAAGAAAATATGTAAAGAACATACAGTCTTTTGAAGAAAATGATCTTTTAGCCCATTTAAAAACTGTTTTTCATTAAAAATTATTGGGGTTTTTTTGTGGTTCGATCCCATTTTGAGTTACACCTTTGATACTAACCCCTGCTGTGGTATAGCTCTTTTTCATGCAATAACCTAAGATGGAATTTATTCTAAAATTACATCCATGGATGTTTTATCCTTTTTGCTATTATTTCATAATTTACTCTTATCTAATCTGAAAGGTATCAAAAAATGAAACTTGCTGAAGTGCATTAAATTATGCTCAAGAGATACTCTTTTGTACTTTAAATAGCATTCCACTTGCAAAAAAGCAGTGTTGTCTGTCTACCATCTTTATGTTTGTCTGGTTCACTTCAATATGTTGAGACATTTACTAAATCTTTCTTATGAAAAATTCTTGCTTTCTAAATAATGTGATCTGCCTGTGGGTACTGTTATATATTACAACAACAATCAAAATGTTCTAGGTTTTTTTCCAAATATGTCACAGCAATGATTTCTGTCCCCAAAACCTGCAAGTTTGGGAAAGTTAATTCAATATCCAAAATGCAAGGCACGCTTGGCAAATGGGACATACCCATCACATAAGGGGATCCCCTTGCATTTACAAATTCAGGACCCTGTTATCCACTCCTGTCAGCAAATTAATCTGCTAGATATTCGTAAGAAGGTACCTCAAACCAGCACAAATTTCACCTGGCAAATTCATAGACTCTCTCATTCTTTTGAAGCATAAATTAATGTAACATTAATAATCTCATTCTTAATAACTCCTCACCAACCTGTTGTCCAATGTTACTCAGTATCTGAAACACTCCCACATGGAGAAGCAAATTTAAGTACACAGCACAGGCAAAGGTGGTGATATCGGCATGTCTGTTTTAGAAGATCTCACAGGAGCAACGGACGTTGGTTTAAGAGGATATTCTTGCACCATAAGTCTGGAAGCAAACGGGACATGCCAACTGCAGACCTGTTTACTGTTGGGTGCAAGTGGGCAAGACAAAACAGTAACAGAAACAAAGTCCGGCACTAGGATAAAAGCCATGGGCAGCCACAAGAAGGACACCCTACAGTGCAAAGCTGATCCCTATTGCTGGTGTGTAATTGAAATAAAAAAGGAAAAAGCTACTATCAATCGTAATTTTTCAGCTTTGAAATATGTATTACCAAAGTAAATACACACTGAAAGTGCAATGGAGGAGTGAGGAGCCAAAGGATGGAGGAAAAATTTAAGGATTCTTCAAGGAGACAGGGACAACAGTGCAGGAGATCTGATTATTTGTGCTCCTGGAAAAGTTCCTCTTGTCCTAAGACGGAGGCTGAATGAGAGACAAGGTGGTCTGTCAGAAGACTAGTTGAAGGGATACACTTCCCCATCACTGAAGGTGGTAAAGTAAACATTTTGACAATGTATAGAGCAGAGATTAAATAAATAAGTGACGTTTTTTACTACCTTCAAGAAGTAAGATTCTAGGCGAGATGGTTTATGCCCAATATTTTTCCATGCTTGGCAGATGCCATGGGAAAAACAGAGCACTGATGTAGATTCACGACCTATCTCTGAAGAGTCCCTGTTTTCTCAATCTGCCGCTCAGCTGTGTTTTGCACTCAAGGTGTTTCACCAGAAACTAAAGTTTAGTCCTAGTGGTACAGAGAGTAGAAAGGAGTACACAGTGGCTGTCTTGATTCTGGGCAGCCAGCACAAAGTACAATCAGTGATAAAAAATTTATAGCTATGGCCAAAAGAATCTGGGTATGTACCTTTCGGACAGCGCAGTTTTAGCTACAAATCCTTAATTTGCAAGTTAAATATAAAGGTATGGACATGCAGGTCAGGCAACTAGGTTCTGACCTTCCCTTTGTGCCCCTCTTTTCCCCATGCATCCCTACTTAACCCTCAAGGGAGTCAAGGCAACATACCTGGGCAAACTTATGTGTACTTCCCCATGAAGATATATGGAAAACCAAAGCAAATTCCATACCATTCCTATACATCATTAAGGAGACTTGTATCAGCTGGAAAACTCCAGTATTGCTTGAATATCCCTGAATCTACACTGCCTTGCACAAAAAAAAGGTCTATGTTTTCCCTAAATTGCTTTACTTGCCTGTGCACTAGGAAAATGGACTGGTAGGGGAAGTCCCAGATTTATCACCACTTTGTAGGTCACAAATACGGTGTTGACAGGTTTCTTTCCTGCTTGAATGAGCTGAGCGGTCTATCTACCCTGCCCAGCTGGGCTTTGTGCATTTTCAACCATGTCTCTGGTGCGGAGCACCCACAAATAACAGGTCTCATTCGTTGACTGAAAGAGGTGTAACTGACTGAGTCCAGTGTGCTGCTCTGTGTCTATATTAAAAAAAAAATCCTAAGAAAGAAAGTTGATGCATGTGGTCAGAAGAAGTGAAAGTGAAGGCCTCCATAACACTACCTTTTCTCCATGCTCCTCATTCACATACATGCACATGCACACACAAACATGAGATATATCTCTCTATGTATCTCTATATATCTCTATCTCTCTCTATATCTATATCTATTTACACATACCTAATTAAACATGTCAACTTAACATGCTCAGATCTGAGGCACATTGGGGAATGCTTGCAGACATTAAGGGGTTGCCAACACATAGGATCCATCTTCTAAAGTTTGGACTTTGCAAAAAAATGTTATTCTTTGATAGATTTCCAACTTTTAATTCTCTGACACCTATGTCTGAGGAATTATTGTCACCAGAAATCATTGGAGAAACATCTTTGTGCTATTACTTGTCCAGAGACTTTGTCCAGAAGACAAGTGCATCATCATAACAGAATAACAAAATATTCTAGACACATATGAATGCATCAAAAAAATCACATTACATTGTCTAGTACACCAGAGATACTTAATATCATCTAGTTGAAGTACTTGTTGCATTACAATATCAACTGGTTTTGAATAACAAAAAGCTAATAATTGCAAAAAACCTCAAACCCTCATCAAATATATTTTAAGCTGAATGCATGAAGTGGAGGGGGGAGGAAAAAGTCAGAGAAGTTCAGCAGAAGCTTTGTAGGATCAAACAAAGACCATTTGCTGATCCGGCAGCTCTGTGACCTTCTGGGCTACATCAAACCATGTTCTCCACAGGACAATACTGTAGCAGCTTTCCTTAAAACATGGCTTAAAAATGCTTCTTTTGTTATGAATGATGTCAGAAAGCAGAAGGGGAGAGCGGAGATAACACAGCCTGAGGCAAAACAACTTCTGTCCAGAGTATAATGAGTACTCCCTGCTTTCAGGTTGGTGAAAAAGGGATAAAAAGGGATAAATCAGAATTGTTGTCCTTACAGTCTCTTTTTGACTTTGACAGAAAGATGGCAAGTTGCATTACAAAAAAGTTGCAAAATATTGTTCGCGTTCCCCTACCCTCCCAGGGAATGATTGGAATAACATACTACACCAGTGATTTACAGGTTAATAACTGTAATAATTTTTCATCCATCTTAATAAATAGACTGCCTGTGTTCAAGTTAACAAAACATGAGCAGTAATAGCTTTGATTTAACAACATTATTTCATACAAGCACGTACTTTAAGTATAGAGCTTTTTTAATTTTGCCTTGGAAATGATGCATCTACCCAAGGAAAGAAATAATTTGATTTTTAGCTGGTTAGGAGAAAATCACAGAATAACTATGTCTTTAGTGACAGGCTTTTGATGCTGTATTAAATAAACTAAAATAGATTATAGTGAAATTGTCATATTGGGGGTGGATAGATGAGTGAAATATTACTTTTAAATAGTAATTAGCCATCGTTCACTCTTTAAAATATGGAACCTTTCAAGCATTATCTACCCAGGCCCAGTTTTCTTCAAAAGTTAATATTTTGGATAATCACTGGAGTACTGTAATCTGAACAGTGTCACAAACCCTTTTGAAGGACTAAATCAGAATTCAAAAGATCTTGACAAGTTGGAGAAATGGTCTAAAACCTGACAGAAACAGTACAAGTAGATGCACATGAGCTTCATGGTGGATTATGGATTAAATGTGAGTCAACAATGTGAGGCTATTGCAAACTGAGAAAAGTTGTACACCACCTACGGGACATGATTATTGTACTCTCCTCACTGCTGGTCAGATCTGAGCTGGTGCTTTTGGCACTGCAACTGAAAGAGATGGAGATAACTGGAGAAGGACCCCAAGGAGACCAGCAAGCATAGAGCAGGTTTAATGTGCATATAAATGAGATGGAAAAGCCGAAGATTCTCTACCATATCTCTTCTAAAAGAGGAGATTGAAAGGAGGTAAACTGACAACTTTCCAGTGAGGGACAGCACATGATTAGCTGTTCCTCCTGACCACAGTTCAAAGAAAAAGAAGAAATCTGCTTAATTTGCATCAAAAGCCATTCAAATTAGCAGTTAGAAAAAGCTTGTCTGTCTGCAAAAATACTGAAGAATATGGGAGGGCGTGGAATTTCCCTTTTTAAAATGTTTTCAATATATAGTAAGCCATCGCTGACAGATGTCTGTCCTTGTCAGTTTGAATTTATCCTTCTGCAGAAGTATAGACCAGGTAACCTCTAGAGGTCCCTTCCAGTTCTTCATCTCTATGAAGATATAGGGAGCTCTCAGCTAGTAGGCAAAGGAGACAGCAACAGCTACTGAGTAACAGCTCACTTTGTTGAGATTTTTTTTCATCCCTGCCACTGGCATACGTCCATGTTCTGAATTTACATGCTGCTGAATTGCATCCAAATAAGTGTCTACACATAGTTACAAATATGTCCTATAAGCTAAAATGATTGTTTCTTTTAATATGAATCATCCTGAAGAGCATTTTATTATTATAAATGAGGGAGTTTCTAAAAATATATTATGCCCTATTTGGCATGGTATTATAAAAATACCATGGTATTAGATTTGAAAATGTCCCCTCCATGCCAAGTCTTACCCAAGTTGACTGGTGTATCTGAGGGCAGAATTTGGCCTACTGTAATTAAATCCAAACGTTGCATCAGAGTTTAACTAGTGCAAGACCTTACTTTTTGGTGTAAAGACAGTGGAGATTTCAATTGTCTTTTTTTTTAGTGTTTTTGGACTACAACAGCCCTTCCATATGTTTTAATCGTATGATGGTTGGTGGGATTAGAAAGGAATTTACAGCTAGAACTGAGTTTTCCTGCCCTACTTCCTGCTCTCCATGTTTAGAAAGAACAGACCATGATGCTAGCTGATAAATACACCTGAAATGTGTTGATAATGCCTAATACAAATTCTGAATCACCACATGTGGACTCATCCATGAGTGCTTATACATTTCTTGGCTGTTACTCTAAAGGTAACTACTGGCCTTACAGTAGCCCACTGTCAGTGGAACACACAGGGCTGGATTCTCCACCTGCTAAGTTAATTTTGCAAGTCTTACAGATTGCAAAACAGAATTTTCTTTGAGAAGTTTATCCCATGCTGTTGGAAATTTTACTGATGTAACACTGGCTGAAGGCTGGCATGGGATAATCACTCCGTGTTAGCTAGAAAGAGATTTTTTGGTCAGCATTACAAGAAGGTAAATAGGTAGAGTAAGAAAAGGAGGACAAGGAAGAGACAAAGATATGTGAAGGTAACAATGAAAAGAAAATTTGAAAGAGTGATGCTGCCCTGTGTTACACTCCCCACTTTGAACTAGTTTGAAGTCCCCAAAATCTCTGCCATTTTAACTTGAAGCACAATACAATAATTTAGAATAAGTGATGTCTTTCCCCTTGAATGTCTTTGTGCTTGAAAAGGAGTCTCTTTCTCAGGATTTAATAGGGCAAACTTACACTGAGTACAAAGAGAAGGGCAGACCCCTTCCATTGTATTATGTTTGCTTGTTCCATCAGGAGGGTTGAAACTGCTGAGTGAATGAGGAAATGATCTCTGGGCACCATAGGGCTTCTCATCAGAAATTATATCCTAACATCTGCTTGGCATGGTTTTCCCATGGGCTGTGTTATTGCCCTTATTGGGGAGTTTTCCACAACCCTGTGGAGAATAAGAATAGGCTTGGTGCTGTTTGGTTGAAAGTATACTTCCACCACTGCTATGGTTTGGGCTTGGCTCAAAAGAAAAAGTTTTAATGGGACTGACTTTTGAGAACTGCATCTTTGTGTTTGGAAAAGCATATCTGGAGGCATTATCCAAGTACTTTTTTTCATGGGGGACAACTGTTGGAAGCAAGCTGGCCCAGGACATGGCTCTGTGTTGTTGGCTTACAAAATCACTTTCCTCAGTACCCAGGATGGGTGGCAAATCAGGTAGAAGACTGTGGGATGAAAGCTGTAAAAGTTATAACATTTGGTCCACTGTGAACTAGAATTTTATAAAGGAATATTGTAGGAATTGTTCTTCAAGCTGAAAACCAGATTCTGCTTTCAAAACAGGTGTCAGTTTGGCATTCAAATGAGCAGCAAACTTCATTGTGAATACACTGCAACTGTGAAGACAAAGTTATGTGCTAAATGATAAATAGAGACTATTTACAAAAATTTCTATGGTACATGCCAATTTTCAAAACTGTTCTAGAATTTTATTATAATCTGAATTCATAGCTTGGAAAAAGAAGGCATAGCAAGCTAATTAGTGTATCATTCACCTTGTATACAGCCAAAAATGGTAACTTTGTCATGAATAGAATAGAATAGAATAGAATAGAATAGAATAGAAGAATAGAATATTTCTGTTGGAAGGAACCTACAACAATCATCTAGTACAACTGCAAAATCTTACCAAATCCAAAGGCAGCTATTCAAAGTGTTTGGCTTTTCATGGATCACCTCTATGTTTCAGAAACAATCCAGATCATAAAACTTAATTCAAATTTTGCCTGTTTTGATTGCTCTTGTATGAAAGATATATAAATAGACATAGCAGAACTAAGGTAGTTGGCCTGGGACGTTATTAGATGTACCCATTCATAACAAAGAGAAGTAAAAAAGTGAAATTATATTGTATGTTCCTGTTTCTATTCTGTATTCTTTATGAGAAGGCCAAGTCCTCACTCAAAAAATTTCTCTCAAGAGAACTGATGGGCAAAAGATGACTGATAAAAAAAGGTTGTGTGGGAAAGAAATGAGCCACTCACACTAACAGACTATTAAATCCTTAAAGATAAGCAGAGACTGATATCAGAAACTGATAAAAGAATATGAATAGTAGTTGAAATACAGCAGCACTTAAGGAATTCAAAAGAATTCCTGAATCCCCTGGATATACGTAAAAGGATACGCCAGGCAATGTAGGGTGTCCATATCCCATACATTGAACTAGCAGTTCTAGATGATCGAAGGGGAGGGGAAGCGGAGGAGTATAAGAAGGTTCAGCAGTAGATTATATTAAGACTTGGAAAGATGCCTCTTCTAAGTCATATTAAATACAGAAAAGGTCAACATTTTTGGCATTCAGGCCAAACCTAAATGAGAAGCGTTCAGTACTGTGCAACCCCTGTAATATGCTGTCAGCTCTTTAGCAGCTAGAAAAGATGTTATCAGTAGAGGCAAGAATGCAGAGGAATGTTCTTGGAAGCTTAAGGCAGATAAAAGAAAGAAATAAGATGTCACTTTATATTTTTTTTCCTGAGGTAAAAAAGATCTAGCAAATACACAAGTTTTATAAAATAGGTGCCTGAACAGAAAATTTTATTCTGAAGGGAATGAAAAACAAAAGATATCCTTTGAAATAGCTACTTAGTCCATCAAAACTATTTCTCTCTTGACCTTTCAGTCAGGATGCCAGCGATGTGCAGCATTAGTTGGTATAAATACATGACTGGCCTTGTGATATTCAGACATGATAGTCTAGTCACAGTAAATGGAGAGGTGGAAAGAAGACACAGAAGAGCATAAGACAGAATTAACCAAGCCCCGCAGATTTATTCTTCTGTGTGGCCTTAAATGAAAATCATATATTTCAATGGCACCCTTTTGCAAGCCTGGAGATACAAGGCAAAGGTAACACTGTCAGCCCATACCCTTTAGCAGAGCATGTGGAAGTGTCTTGGTTCACAGTAACTAACCAAGGCTCACTGAAAGAAGCAGCAATCATTACAGCTGCTTTATTAGGACAATAATAATCCTAATTATTAAAAAGAAATGTATTTTTATATTGTCTAGTTAGCACAAAAGTGGCCCAGAGTCTGGAACTGCATTTCAGCCACTGCCCTTAAATGGACTGTATAGTAGGTTACAACAGCTAAACCTTTGCTTCTATTTTATTGCCTCAGTCACAAGGTTTTAAGCTCTATTTATACAAGTGGTTTGAGTTATAAAACACACATTATTACTTATAAGCAATTGAAAGTAGTCTCCCAGACAAACAGAGATCTGGCCACCTGAACTGTAAGTTTGCCTAGCAAAACTATAATTTGATAGGTGTGCGACAAATGGTAGATATCCGGCACTAATTCTTCTGCATGTCATTTGATACAAAGATGTAAGGAAAACAGTAGCAGAAGTATACACAGTTATTTTGAGTTTAAGTCACTAGGAAAATTATTGGGAAATTGCAAATGTCTCCCATTAACTTTTTAACTTTATTAGTATGTTTTCAATTTAGCTGACAAGCTTCTCTTTGCAGGTCCTCCAGGAATGTGTAGAAAAATAAGGTACTTGATAAAATGTTTCCATGCAGAATTTGGTTTCAGCTATGCAGTAAAATGTACACACTTGAGGGCAGACTTAGGCTTTTTTCTCTTTAGGCTGGTAGGAACTGGAAACATTAGAGAAAAAATGCTTTGCTCTCCTAAAGACAGGCTTTTTAAATAATGCACCTTACATACCTAAAGAAAAGCAAGTATGGAAGCTAAAATTTGCAAGAAGAAAGAAAAATATTAAAAACTAATTAAACAATTAAAAGGGATAAAGAAATTTCTGAGTCTTCTCATGACGAATGACTTGGGACTTAATCCTGCTGCCATTGAAGTCAAAGCAAATAATTTAAATAAAATTAGACCTCCTTCTAACACAGGAATAAGGGCAAGTATATCTGGAGTAACTCAAATAAAACCTATACACAAAGTGTGGAATTTTCTGTGGCTACAGAGGATCACAGCCAACTTTAAGGCTTCTTCTGTTTCTTGTAAGCCTGGGTAAAATTTTCAAAGTCAGCTGAGTGTCCTTGAAGTCTCACCCCTTGAAGAAACTTAGGCAGTTCAGAAACTTTTACTCCATACCTCTTTCCAAGCCACTTTTGTTTGTTTGCCTCCAACATATGCCCTTTAAATTGATGCCATGAGTGCACTTTGTACTGGAATGCAGCCAGCAGCCAGCAGTATAAATAGCTGCTCTGCTTAATTACAGAAGGAAAGTTGTTTTCTTTTAAACTCTTAGCATCATCAGTATAAAAATCCTGTTTCAGAAAATTTCAAATTATGAACTTTACATGTTCATTTAAATACTTCCAAATATGTATTCTAGCACATGAAGTATGAATTTATAACCATCAAAAACCAGTATTTATGTTTTCTTTGCTGCAGGGAGTGGCTTTCCGTAAAAACTAGGATAATAGATCTAAATCTTCATAATCAGCATGGCTGCATATCATGCTAGCAATTGTTTTAAGTGGAACTTCCCTTCAACTCCAAAGAAAAAAAGCCTGCTTTCAAATTTTTATCATGATATTGCTCTACCCCAGTTCATATTGCCCACCATTCTATAGCTGTGCTATAGAAGGCGACCCGCTAAACCTTAGAAGGGCTTGGAAGGGAACTGCTGTTGTTACTACTTCACAGATGGCTAAACAGAGTCAGAGAACAAGCTATATCCCTTTATGCTCTCCATCAGATCATAGTGAACACCACAGAGTTGACTTTTCTTATTTATTTAATTAATGCTCTGGGTAATAGAATTTTGTGCGTATGTGCACACAGCCCACAACCCCATAAAATCTAATTAAGATGCTTTTACTGATTAAAAATAAACATTTTAGGTTTTCACCATTCTAAGCATTTCTCAGTCTACAGGATGAATAAGACTTGAGCAGGGTTTGGCTAAGCAAGTACAGTTGGCACTAACATCAACTTTATTCTACCCTGTGGCAGCAGACTAACACAGTCTCCACATACCACTAACATCAAGTGGATCTGGGGGCGACAGCCTGTTGCGCAGAGCATTTCCTGGGCTGAAGCATCCATCCTGTTTGGAAGTGTTCAGGGCCAAAGCCTGCAGCCCTCACTGAGGCACGGCTCCAGCTGGCTTCATCGGTGGTGTTGCCTGAGTCAGGACCGCCGGGGCATTCTTCTTCATGGGAGCATTGCTGCTGGCCCTCGCCCGCCGGAGCCTGCAGTAGGCAAATGCCTGTGGTCTTCAGGACCACCTAGGGCACTCGGTGACAACGGCACTGTTCCAAGGTATGCTACGTGCTGCTTTTAGTTAGTCACAGGCAGATCTCTTCAAGCAGAATGGGATGAAATTTTCCCTCTTGGAAAAAAATGCTGAAAAGTTTGACATATCAAAAACTCTTTGGAGTCTCACTGAACTTCGGCAGAGCACAAATTTGAAAAGTGTGGTTTTCCTTCAGCATTGCAAATGTCTGAGCCAAGGAGGCACTGAAGCCTGATTTCCAGACCAATTATGTCCCAATAAGCATCTGAATGTGCTATTTGAACCAACTTTTTTAGCCTTTTAAAGTTTGCCCGCCCATCCCTCAACTGATCTGCTCTTCAAAGCTCCGTGGTTATTTAATTCAGTAGTGTTCTGAAATCATGCCGGCCAAGCAGGGCAGTATGGCTTAGTCACCATATGGTGATCAAAACTGTACTGCGCATGAAGGAACACTCACCAGAACCACATTTTTTATTTGGCGTATTCTGCTTCAGAAATCAAACCGTGTCATTGAGTTCAGTCTCCTTTCATCAGTACCTAATCCTAAAAAGACCTCTAAATGGTCTGGACAGCTCCGAACACCAGAGCTGGGGTTACACCATGCTATGCAGCAAGCCCCTGGGGACAAGGGCAGCCAGCGTGGGTGGCACCACAGCTCTGAAGTTGAAGTCCTTCAGGAAGTTCTGGGTCTTTCTCACTGGTGAGAAGAAAGCATAATTTGGATCCTCTGGAGATTAGTTGTGCAGGACATGGTTTCTCTAGCCTAAATCACAGACCACTCTTCAGATGTTATATCTAAGCTATTAATCTGCATTCTCTTTGTAGTCAATAGAGAAAAGAAACTTTAGCATGATTTGTCTATGATTTACCTTACATGATTACTCCATGGGGGCATTAACCATGCCCTGAGAATGCCTCCTCTTCTGTATTGACTATAAAGTCCATGACTAGTTCACATGCTGACAATTAGAAAGGAGTTGTGTGAAGTAATGAGTGAGGAATACATCCTCTCTGAGTAATCTTTTGAGAATGCCCCATTAAGGAGGCTGGGATGACTAGCTCAGATATTGACACCTACAGTGAAGACATCTATACTTAGCTAGATTAATCTGGTCTATGTTTGGCCACATACACCACTTTTCCTCATCATCCACCACCCTCGCAGCTCCTCCTTCCAGCTTTTTTCCCCACCTCAAAACTCTACCTCCTGCTTAGGAAGTACAGACTACATATTATTGCTATTGTTGTCAAACTCTCTTCCTTTCCTCTGTCAGATTTTTTTTATATCTCAGCTCATCTTTTGTCTGTCTCATTCCCCATAGAGTGCCATTTCTTCCAACACTTCGGACTACTTTGGACTGTCATTACCAAGCATTTTCTAGCTATTCAAAATCTTATTCATGTCGTCACTGGGACAAGTCACTTCTGACATAGGAGAATAAGATATCTTTTTTTTGTTACCAGCTCTCAGAGTATACAACCACAGAAGGCTATTCAGATAGGAAAAAATCTCTTGACTAGAAGCAGTCTTGTTGCTACCTGTGGTGCCTGGACCTAGAAGAGATATATTTGAGCCTTTGAGCCCTCCTAGGTTAGACCTTCTTTGGGTAAATATTCAGTAGGACACTGAGGACAGAAAAAAGAGCTCTGACAGAAAAAAAAAAAAAAAAAAAGACATCTCATTCTACTAATAGACAAGTACTAATTTTCATTCATGGTTCCTCTCAGTTCAGGGACTGGACACAGCCTGGTAGGAATGGGGAACAGAAAGGTCACTTTGGGTACCACTGTCTGTCTCAGGATGAGTCACAGAGATGGAAAGAAACATCAGCAGAGTGTGACGGAGCATCCTGGGCCTCAGATCCTACCACAGCAGTTACAGGATCTGCACTTTTTCTTTAAAGAAAGTTACTGCTTTAAGTGGGGTGAGGAGGACAACCCCCCCCCCCCCCAAAAAAAAAATAGAAGGTCAGTGACCAAAGCTAATACAGCTTTTCTGGCTGCAAGGTATCTCTACAAATGGAGAAAGAAGGAATGATGCTGCTTATATTCATGCCATTGTGTTAAATAATTTTGTCATGCTCCCTTTATATGATGCATTACAAAAGGCTGCTGAGTAGCTTTTTGCAAATGATAGGCTATAGAGGAAGTCACAATGACTACAATAAAACCAGGAAAGATTTCTATGGAGAAATGTGAAGTAGCCGTAAATAACAAATAAAGAGAAAATAAAATCATGCTTACAATGAGAACTGGAATTTGGAAATAAGAGGTGGGGACACCTTCACCTAAAATACCAAGCCAAAGTATTTCTGACATTTTAGAAAGCCTAGATAACATAACAACATTTATTTGCCTGTCCTGGCATTTTAAAATTCTGGTGTGTGCAGGAAGTGACAAAATACCACAAAAGAGCTTATGTCCTAATTTTTCTGGCTGATTGTGATCAGGAAAATACCAGAATATCATGGGACACTTTTTTTACATTTGCAAATTGAAAAATTAAAGAAAAAGCAGCTCAACTTTTGCAACTAATGGGGAGTTAATACCTGTGATCTGAGGTTTCTTAGCGTTTAGCAGACAATTTCCTGATATTATTAATATAGCAAATCAAGATGAGAGATGGCAGAGCTAACAGTAAAACACCAGGGACCATAAAAAAGAAAGTATGTGTTACTCTTCTTTTCCATGATTGTCTTGCTCTGTGACCTTGAGAAAGGGCACTTCCTCTCTTCAGTTAGCTTTCCCCTTGTGAAACAGGGACAATAACACTTTCCCACTCGACAAAGTGAATATTTTTGTGTTTAATGTGCATTCTTTTCATCAAATATGAGGATACTTGCAAATATTTTGATGAGTAAAAGATAATTCATCTTCTTGACCCAACTCTTGGGTCAACTTATTATTTGATTTGATGGCATTTTTTATGTAAGAAACACTTCTTTTCAAATCAGACAGTTTCAGTCTTCATATATGTTTATTGCTTCTGTGGTCGCTTATCCCTGACTTTAATTATTGATGTTGTCTAAAATACAAAATTTTAATAAAGTCTGATAAAAGCATGAAAGAAGAACTTACTTTAGTCTAAAATCAGTACAACAGGCATTTCTCATACAAGAATCTCTTAGCTAAAATCTGTCAATGTATGATATTTGTGTTCAGAGAACCTGGAGTCCCAGAGCCGAAAAAACCTACCATTTGAGATGCAGCAGTCTCGGCTCTTTACTCAGAGAAACAGCCACAAGGTGGAGATGTTACAAGCTCTTACTAGCAAATATAAAGCATAGTGCCCAATACTGAATTTTCCAGTTTTTATCTAGGGAAATAGGATCGTATTTTAAATTATAATTGTCTCTGGTTAACAATTATAGTGCAATAAAGTAAAGGAAGTCTGTAATAGAAAAATAATTAAAAGGAAGGCCATTTCTATCTTGACCTTGAAATTAGTTCCTTATATTTTATAAAATTTAATGGTACTAACTTGATTATTTCTTTCTATGAAGGAATATGATTTATGTTAGTGAAATAAATTGTGTATTTGCTAATTATATAGCTAGACTGCAAGTCAGCTTTGCATAGTCATCCAAATATCCCTTAAGACCTTCACACGGCCATGCAGAAACTATCTTGACTTTAACTGTAGCAGGGAGAGTAGCAGAGAGAGAGTGAGAGCACAAGCTGGAGTGTGCTGTATTTCAGCTCTGATGTATACATCTGTACGAGTGAATGCCACCACCTCTTGCCATATCTGCACCATAGGAACTGCAGGCAAGAATTGCATCAAGCTCAGGAAACTTTCAAAAGAAGTTAAAAGGCAAGATTCACAATCAATCACATTTGGAAGGATAAGGAAGAGAAAGAAATAATCCTGTCATTTCTGTGTTCTCTACCCAGTAGTCAGAGCACTATGTAGGCAAGGAAAATGTGCATTCAGCTCCTTTCCTGAAATCTTTAAAGCAGAAATTAGTCTACAACATCCTGACCACCTGACCATCTGGGAAATATTCCTACAAAATGGAAGATATGGGTTCCAAACTCTGCTTTGAATAAAAGAGGAAGGTTGTCTAATTATTCTACTGGAATAGATGGAGCAACCACCACCTTCTCCTGACCTACATGATTTTTAACCGCTCCTGTGAATCTAGATCCCAGCTTTTAAATGATTTCTCCTTATCATTTTCAAAAACATTGCCCATATTTTTTAGCAGTACAAATATCAGAAGAGGTTTGTAAGATTGCTCTAGAACACTGGAGTTTCTAAGAATGATAGGGTTGTCTACACCTATAGAATAGTCTACTGATTTCTCTCCCTTTTTGCTCCATTTTCTAAATCCCTCCTTTTTGTATAAGCTATGGGGATATGTCCTGCAGGACTTCCGAAATGCAACATACTGCTGTTGCCAGCAATCTCAAGGTTTGCAAATGCAATAAATGCTTTCTATAGGAGTGGAACTTAATCTGACTTGGAAAAGTAGCACCTACCATCCTGAAGGGGTTTTACACCACTATCTTGAGACAATTAAGTTGCACGAGGTATTTTGAGACATGAAAAAAATCTTTGGGGAGTAGTATGGGTATTATCTACATCTGTTAAATTTAAAACTTCAGCATCATTTAAACTTAGGCATAAGTCATCTGTTTTTTTCCTGGAGATACAATCTGATACAGAAGGAACTAAAAAGTTCAAGAATCATCATAGTTCTATGTCTCCAAAAAATATGTTACAATCCTATATAACTGTTGGCTAAAAGTTGTGTATATATTACATATTCATTGCTAAGAGTTGTAAATTTACGTACAGCTATAACTTCTGGAGCCAGCTTCTATCAAGCTCATCCTTCAAACCAGCAAAAATTATCCCTGTGGAGTTCTCATATTACAGAAATATTATAGCTATGTGTTATGGGAAGTAAAGAAATGGAAATTAAAATAAATTTGCTCCAGTGTTTCACATATACTATTTGTGCCCCTCCATGTTCTTCCTCTGTAGTAATTAGGTTATTCTAAATTAGGATAATGTGGATGTGTTTTATATTATATGTATATATTTATCTATATAAAAAGCTATTTCCCTGATTAATTTTTCAAAACAACTTTATCATCCTTAGGATGTAAGAATCTTTATATTGCAAGCATGTTGTACAGCTTACAGTTACCCTAACAGTAGTAGTATGTTACCGTTGCTAGTATTAAAGCTTAGAAATCCCCCAGACTCACTGACTTCTAATTTAAAATGCTAGATTCTTAGCTCTTTTTTATGGTCTTACTGTATACATTGGTTTGACTTTACAAATTGGATAATGAGATAGAAGAATTGCACAACACCAAAACCAGACTGTAAAATATTAACTTCAGGTGAAACACCCTCCCTTGCAGAAGCCAGAAGACGACTCATAGATTGCTTAAGTTTATGGGCTGCAGCTGGCATTCCACACAAGTTCTCTACCAAGTCCCAGAATGAAGTACTTAAGGCTGATCCAGACAAGTAAGAGATGGAAATAAGAAGAGGGTTACTGCAGGAGGAAGCAGCATATTTGCTTTTTCTTCTTTATTTTTTGTTGGTCTCCATATCCAGAGCATTTGCAAACACAATGGACCTAGTGGTGTCAATTTTTTCTTATTATCAGTACATAAACCCACAATTATGCATTCATTATGAGTCACTACACACTTTTGCATGAATAACTGTAGATAGAAGTTGTTCTCAGGAAACTGAAAAATGCACCCACAGCTATTTCTAGCCCAGCTAAGGAGGGCCACTGAATATATGTCTATGTGTGTTTAGATCAGCAAAGACCCTTACAAGGCAGCAAATCCTTAAAATCAACAAAAGTATGAGCTGGTAGCTACTGTAATTGCTAGCAGTGAGTCATGTTAACAGAGAAATGGTGAAATATGGCCTGTTTTATTATTATTATGAGGGGTTATAGCTAGATTCAACTGAAGAATATAGGGCTCATGGGAAGCCTCATAAACACTGACATAATCAAGTATTGGTTTTAATACAAATTCATAAATTTTTATAGGTGTCGAGTTGTCAGGCAGATAATATATGACCAAACTCTGGATAAAGTATATGGAAAAAAAGCATTCCAGAAGGACTGCAAATATAACATGATACAGTGCAATGCCACTGAGGACCGCAGCTTTGTTGGGACCACAGCTGTGAGCGAAGGGGTGCACAAAGCGTTCTAGCTGGTGCCTTTGGAGGTCTGGCCTGCCTCCTGAAACCCTTCTGTACTCAGAGACAGCTTCCCTGAAACTGTTAACAAAAGCTAGCAGAGAAACATGAGCAGTAAACGTACCTAGTGTATTTTTCACAGAATTTCTTCTTTTACTAAAGGCAACATTTCCCTTATAAAGAAGTAAGAATAGGGATGGATGGGTTGGAAGATCTGCCAAAGGAAGAAATAAGTCAGAAAGCTGGACTTGGTCCAGAGAAGTAGTGTTTTGTGTGCAGGTACTAGCTGTGTTTCCCCAGTCACCAGTGAAGTATCATACACCATGCATGAAACACCCCTTATAGAAGAGGTCAGCAGAAGCAGCACAGATCACCTACCTCTCAGCTTTAGGATCAGGCTCTCAGCTCCACAGTCAACACATGCAAAAAGTGGGCTGGAGAAAGATTCAAACTGCTGCAACTCATTCTGGATAATGACTGGGGAAAAAAAGAGCCTGAATGACCACTGCAGCAGCCAGTTTTACCATTGCAGAGTACATAAAGGAAGTGTCTAAGAGGACAGATGGCTGCAGCTTCTCCCTGAATCTCTCACATAGAAGAATGCAAGGCAGGGGCCCCTTTCCTCCTCTGCTCCATTGCTGCTCTGCTTCCCTTGTAACCCCACCTCGATACTGCAGTTTGCTGGCCGTTAGCCACTCGCTGCTTCCCTATGGGCAGCTACAACTGCAGTTGCAGAACAGGGAGTGTCTTGCCAATTGTGAAATATTATATTCTGACATAATATAATCTCTCCATGTAAAATAAAAATGCATGCAAACAGCGAGCAGAATGGCTAATAAAATGAAAAGATGCAGGGGAGGGAGTCTAAGGAGAGAGAAATTCTAGCCTTGTTCAGATCAATGGCAGAATTCCCACTCCTTTCAGTGAGCCAAAATTTCACCCTAGATATTCATAACCCTTTTTACTTACATTTTAGATAGCTAGTTTGGCAAATTCTACAGTGCTTCATGCTGTGTGTATAACTTCAGGATTTATATTCAATTGATTATGTTTGGAGCCCTTTTACTTTGGTCACATATCAATTCCAGCCTAAAAATTATTAGTACATGTGACAAATTACAGTTTTTCCTGTGAAATACTATCTTCTTGCTGCTTAGAATTGGTAACATAGGTTTTGGGATGGCTACAATCAGTTTAAGATGTTGGTACCCCAGGCTCATCATGAACCTTGCACAACCAAGGGCTTCTGTCTTGTCTCGTGTAGTTGATTGCCCTACACCTGTCCCAGAGCAACCCACTGATTGTCCCCAAGTAGCGGGTCCGTGGCATGCCAAGAGGCTGGATGCTACACAGCAGCATCCACTCCAGTCTTCAGCCTTCATTGCCTCTTCCATTAAAGGCACTGTAAAGACCATTTAAACCCAGAAGGGATGCTGTAACTTCCCTCTGACAATGATTCTACATTTTGATCAATGTCGAAAACAGATCTGCCACAGTGACCTGTCCATACACAAACCTCGTCATGCACCATGACAGTTCAGTGCATCCACCGCACAAGCTCTGCTGGTGCTCAAGGACATTAATAGATACATTTCAGGACAGCACAGATAGAGAGATACAGGGATCTCTGGAAGTTACCCAGATCTATACAAATCCCACACTGTATTAAGTCAGAAGGAAGCCCAACTTTTAGAGAAAATGATGCTTCCCACTCTTAGGAAGCTTGGCTGCAAACAGCATCAAGGAGAAAAACTGAGTCAAGGTACCTGATCCATTCTGCAATACATCACATGCCACGGTGCTGTCTTCAGTACAAAATAACCCTTCATCTCGGACTGGGAATCGTTAGCAGCCTTCGGTAAAACTGAGCAGGAGCAAATAATTCATACATAAGTTTGCGTTCTTTTAATAACTGAGTTTGATGAATTTGTCTACTTTGGACTGTGCTTTAATCATTTTTTACTTCAGACTCTCTCTGAAACAGCCTTATATTTTATACTCTTAAGGAGAGACAACCTTATAATTTATACCAGTTAAATATATATTACACTACCTTATAGCTAACATAAGCCCTTTGTTTTGCATCAGTACATTACAGCAAGCCATATTATGAATCAATAAAATCTGCTGCCTTTTACCCTTGTTCAACTGTATACACTTGAGGACTGGGGCCGTGCCAAAAAAAATCAACACATATCCATAGAGATCATAAAGAAAAAAATCTTGACATCTCCTGCCACTTATTTTAGCATAGTTAGTCTGGCTGGATGCATAATTTGCTTTTCAGATAATGTGCTAGTTGATTACTATTGCTCACCTCTCAGCAGATATTCAGGTCCAATTTCCCAGCTCTCTTAGCCGATACTTCTATTGTGTGAATATTTGTTGTGATACAAAATATTTATTATAAAAAGGGCATTTTTTTCCCTTTTTAATTTGTCCATGAGTGAGAATTATGCACTCTGAAGCTCATTCTGCAGGGAAAACAGGAAAAAAAAAAAAGTAATCAGTCAAAAGTTTTAAACCTTCAGGGATTTTGTATTGAAAGTTCGTAAGAAATAGCATCGTTTAGTTTAGGACTGAAGGAAAATCACTCTCACAAATCATACATTCCATGCCTAAACTGCAGCATTTATTAAATGTTACCAACCATCGTACATAGCGTATGTGCTTATTTTTATGGAGCACCGCTTCTTCACACAAGGCTGTGTTTTTGTAAGCAGACTGTCAACATGAGAGGAATATTCACTTCTGAGTTTCATTTTCTAGACTGTTCTTACTACAACTCCTCAGAAATTAACCAACTCTGTTCGTGTTGGAGACAGTAACAAATCTTGTATTTTCAACGGAAGCTGTTTGAAGGCTTGAAAAGGCTTGATGAAAAACAGTCAAGAAAGCTGGATCTGATCTAAGACTGATTCCTGCATTTCAACACTTCACAAGAAAACACTGAAATTTCAGTGTTTGGCTAAAGTGACTGATTTAACATACCCTGAAGTCAGACTCTTACTCTTGAATTCAATAGCACTGGACTCAGCCCATATGTCCTAATTCATATCTGCATCTCTAATTAGAAAAAAAAACATTGAAAAGTAAGTTTAAATAGTACTCTAGAATGGCAGGCACTAAAGTACATCTCTAAATGCTCCTTTGTATCACAGCTTTGATAAGCAACCGCAAGAAGAACTACAGGAAACAAGATAATAACTCTAAAATAATATAATGTACAATTTTACAGTTTGGGGCATTTGTTTTTGGAAAATAAAGCTCAATCATTTTAAGTGTTATAAATTATCAAATCCAGAAACTTAAAAAAAGTCTTCTCCCAGCAATGGCCTAACAGGATACTGTAGTTATAATGTCTGGTTTATAGATCTGATTCTGCAAAAGAGCTACTACACAGCTGTTCACATCATAGAGAGGTTACAAATGACCTTACTAAGCACAGTTCCTCTGTCACCTTGCCAGCACTCGCTGTATTTTTCTGTGGGTCCAGACCAGTCCTGTCAATGCGATACTCCTCCCATTGACCTTAACAGCATTGGAACAGCTCGATGCTAACAGGAAAAGTAAAAGCAGAAGCAGACCTTATGTTTGTAATACATTTCATTAATATTTCCTTTAAAAAACACCCCCCCGTGAAAATGCAGAAAAAGTTCTTTTGATATCGTATGAAATGTCAATAGAATAACTTCACTGCTTCCATTTGTAAATGTGGTTTGGTGGGTTTTTTTAGACTGTAGTTGCACAAACAGTCCAGGTAGAGGTGAGCAGTTTGTTATAATATTTTCTTGGGTTTCACTGCCTCCCAATTCCCAGTTGTCCCCATTCCACTGAAGCAGCTATAAATGGGTGCATCCCTCTGCTTCTTTTGGGACTAGACTCAAACCCTTGAAGCACAAACAAATATGGACACAGAAAGCTCCGAGCATACAAATAAACTTTTCTGACCAAATGATAGTGAGCTGCTCACCTTGACAATTCAAAAGGTCATTTTGAACATGTTGCATTTTTTCTCTTTGCATTTTGTAATGCTTGTAAACAAGAATGCATGAGAAGCCACAAATGTGGTGCAGTCCTTCTCCCAGCCAAGCAGCAGGGACCTATCTGGGTGCGGGGCCGCTCAAAAAGCTGCCTTCACCACAGCAGAGATGAGGAGCGACATCCCCAAGGTGATGAACACAGCTCCTTTGTCACCTCTGTGGCCTCCGTGAGACCAACAACCTCTTCCAGGAAAGCTCTTCGTGTTTAAAATCTGCAAAAACAATGCAATTGAGAAAGGGTAGTAAATGCACTTTTCTTTTTTGTCCGGAAGAGCTGAGTGTAAAGCAAAACACAGGATTTTCACAGCTAAAGCGACTGCTGTTGGTCTGTATAACTGCAAAGGGTGCCTCGCTGATATTTTTCACAAGACGATATTTAGTTAATATACACCTCAGGACATTGCTTATGGCACTGTGACTACTTTGGAGCTGGCACCACACTACTCGTTTCACACATGCTTATCTTGGTGCGTTCATTGACTGGTCCTCAGACCATGCAACTCCCTCAAGGATATCACTGTTTTGATAAAAGGCATTTAGTAACAGGGCAATGGCAGGGACTAACCAGGCCAGGATTTTTCCACACTGAGAACACCTGCAGATGCCAAAAGCATCCTGGGCTTTTTTAATAAACCAGGACTCAAATCATCACAAGAATTTTCTAATTATACCTAATTCTTCCTGCTGATAGAAACAATTCCCAGCAAATAGAAAGCACAATATACAAGTGGATACTGAGCAGTAATTTATCTCCCAATCTTGCCTCTTCTCTTTAAATAAATCATGATTTTTCCATTAATTAGTCAATGTAGGCTTTTGAATAACAAGTCTCTACATGTATTTATCATTCTAAATTTGCTGCACCTCATTAAAAAGATTGAAGAAGCATAGTCCTTTTTTTCCTCTCCTATTTTCTCTCCAATTGCTGTCAATCTTTACAGCCTCCTGGCAGCTGGCTCCCAGCCACACAAGTACTGACTGCAGTTAAACTAACTGAAACATTGCCTTCAAATGAGGGAACAGAAGAAATTGCAGAAAAACCTATTTTGACTTTTGAAAGCTGTTTCAAAGAGCTTTGGCTTCATTTGAAAGAGACTGAAATTCTTGGTTTATTTCAAAACATAACAAATTCTGTATCTGTTTTTCTCCCATAATCAAGCATTTGGCCAAACAAATATCTTTAGTCCCACCAGGATCCCCATGGCAGTCCCGTGAATTAAGAGATGTTTGGTATGATTATTCAAGAGCGGGATCTCACAAAATAGGTTTTTTCCCCACTTTGGGTTGCACAACATCTCAGGTCAGCATGCCCAGATCCCCCGCTGCCCCCTGACTCCTTGTTTCGTCCCTGCCTCCAAGTGCCCAGGAAAGTGGCTGCTTCGCATCCTTGCTCTCAGCCTGGCACGCTACTTCTTGCTGTGCTTCTGCAACTGCTGCATTTCGGGGCTGCTGCAAAAGTCCAGGGGGGCTTAAAGCCTGATACCAGTAAAACTGTGCCGCTGCTTGTATGAAGGGCAGTATGCCACATACCTTCAAAACATTTACATTTGTCAGATACCCAAATGTCATTGGTTCTAGGAAAACATTGGCGCATCTGTCCTCAGGCGGGCAGATGAAAAGTGTCTAATCAACGTTACCATGTTTCCTTGCTGGTCTAGCAGCAGCCAGCCCAGAATAACCGAGACTCTGCGGAAATTACTCACCATATGATCCTGTGCACCTTGAAGCAAATTTGAGTATTGCCTTTTGCTTTGTGGAGGAATTGGAACATTCAAACTTCTTAATCATTCTTTAAAATAAATTTCTAGTGACAGAAGGTCTTATGGTGGATAACAAAGAATTCATATTGAATAAAATTTAGATGTTTCCAAGAAGAATGAAAACATGTGTTCAGACAGGATGAGAAGTAGCATGATATTTTATTACCCACCCTAGCAAATAATTCAAACCACCCTAGTGAATAATGCAAACCACTGAGAGAACTCTTGAAATGTATGTGCAACTTTTACCCCGCCATAACTAATCATCACTTCAGGAGGCAGTTTCTTGGTGCAGGATATCATTGTGATAGAAAATAAACTGTTTTTCACTGCTGATGAATGTAGGATATATTGGGCCATATTCCAATTCTTCATTCTCTCTGAACAGTACTATTATGGTTAATCTTTTTACCCAATTTCTCTGTTTTCTCCTGTGTTGTAAAATAAGAGTTATCCACCTGATTTTAAATTGGTTGTTTACAGGACTGGAGTAATTGTAGAAGAGCAAGTTCTTTGCTTAAACTGCCAACATCTGCAGAAGGCCCTGAAGATAAATGAGCTGTCGCAATTTCCCTGGGGCAAGATGGGATCTTTCCTTTCTCAGTTCTTTTCTTGCTGTCTTTGGAAAGGGTGCAACTTGGGGCATTGCTTCTCACCACCTCATTGCGGCGGACCCTTGGGGAAGAAGACTGGCATGGGTGTGGCTGCAAGGATGTGCTTGCCAGATCCTGATGCACGGAGGTTCAGACATCTGCAGGTTGGATAATGCCTTGGTCTCCAGGAAGCAGCTCTGCTGTTACCCTGTAACCGCAAAAGGAGAGATCTCACCTTGCTCTTCTCTGTCAGAAAAAGTTCATACAGAGAGATGAGAATTTGACTGTAACACTTCAGAAATCCTTAGAAGTGGTTGATTTTTCATTTTCTCATCTAGTGCAACAATTATTTTTGAACATATGGGCCAGTCCTATTATAAATGTTAACTCTTAAAAATTGATCATTTGACTTCAGCAAATTCTTTGTATAGAGAGCTTATTGTAATAATACTTGTGCTATTCTTTTAACATGACTACGGCCACACACCCCGCACAAAACTTTGTGGTACTATTTTTATAAGCTCTTTCTTTTTCACAGCCAAAGACATTGGCCCTGGTTTGCACTGATAGTTGCATGGGGCAGAGTGAAAGAAAAACCCTGCCAAGAATCTGCCTGTTTTAGCTCCAAATTTATTTTCATGCCTTGTAAAGCTAAGGATCATTTGAAGACTATCTCCAAACTCCCAGGAGAGAGGAAAGTGCCTGGTGGCTTGTAAATATAGCCTAGTAAAATAGATGGGATATTTTTTACACTCTGTAAACACATGTACATTGTGCTCAGTTTGCAAACATGCAGCTGCATATTGACTTTTTTTTTTAACCACTGGTGTTGGTTTAGACTGGAATAAGGCAAAGCAGTCAGAAGATTTTCTATGTGGGCTGAAGTTTCTCCCAGAATCTGCTTTAAACCACACGATACAATTCCAGCGTGTCTGACAACAGTACAGGCCATGCTGGCTGCAACATGTGAGAATAGGAAAAAATGAATTCAAGACCATCCTGATGATAACAAGGATAAAGCTTTATAACAATAACCATAAGAGCCACTGGATAAAGTGTAACTGGCTGGAACCTCAGGCCCATGTCACGTTACTATGGCCAGAAAATAAAGATCATTTTGTTCCCAGTACTTTTGTGTGTCATAACATTATTAAAGACAGATTGCCTTACTTTAAAAGCACAGGATCCCTAAAAATTGAGCAAAAGGCAAGTCTTTTACCAGTGGGGTACTCACCACTTGCATCAGTGGAAAGCTCTGGGGCAGAGATGTCCTTGCCAGGCAATCACAAAACAATTGCTTCAAAGACCAAATAATTTATTAAAAAAATTTCTTGCCCTACAGCAGTCTTTTTATTCTTAAAACCCACGTACTGCCAACAAACTCGGGGCTAACACAAAAGCCACCTCTGTGTCTCAGGCTGACTTTTTGGACAAAGTGCTGCACGTGCCCTGTGCCCAGTTTGGTCAACTGAAAAATGGACAAGCCTCATGCCTTGCAAATCTCAACACTAAAGAAGACTTTCTCTGGACAAACTCTGCCTTTTCGATTAGATTTGCACCATCCTACCCTTCCACTGCCACAGCAGCTCCTAGTTCAGAGGCAGCAATGTCACCAGGAACAAGCTCTCCTGAATACCACCTGGAGAGATTTATTTCCTCTCTGACTTTCCACAGGGCAATATTGCATTAACTACATCAGAAAACTTAGAATATTTAAAAAACCTCACCAACCACATACACAATGGCCTTCCAAAGCTGCTTTATGTTACTTCTATAGGAACATAAGAAGACTCCACACTGCAGCTATTTGCGGTTTTGCTATAAGTAGGACACACTAATACCCCCAGTTAAGACAACTTCATCTAACCTTAGTGGGACAGTTACCCCAGTTTAGTGAGTGCCGGCATCCTTACTTCATTCATGCCCTCTTATCAGTTCATTGTGCTTTGCTTAGCACTTGAAAGGCTCTGAAGGGCAGATTCAGTTGACTCTTATTCATCTACTCTTGTACACCTTTTTCCTCTCTCTGAACTGCCAAAATGGAGATCTGGAAAGCAAATTGTTATTTTTATGTACTTGAAAACAAAGCACATACAGGAAACAATTTCTGGGGAAACAGTAATAGGCAAAAACTATCTGAAAGAATGCACCAGACCCCATCCTGTTTTAAGTGTTTCCAGATGTTGGCCAGGTGTCCTTATCCATACATCACTGAGTGGATTAAAGCTCAGTTCTGCATGCTAGATATCAAATCACTTGCAGATATCCTCTATATCATGCAGCGCTTCAACATCCACCTGGAAATTCCTCCCAGGAACGGATCTGAGTGATGCTCACTTCAAGTCCACACAGGTTGTCTCCCTTTCATCTTTCATTACCTTGTCCTTTCTTTAAGAATAATTTCATGAAAATTGTGAAGAATTTTCCAATGTGCATTTTCATTCGCCTCTCCCTCCCCTCCTCCAGAAGTTACTCCTTTTGTGTTCGGAGCAGATTCATATTGGAAAGAATGGGAGGAAAAAATTTCTGCCAACACGTTCAGAAGGGGAATTGGCCTCTCTAGTATTGGAAGTGGCACGAGGCTAAAGCAGAGCAGAGCAATGCTGTACAGAAGTCAAAGCTTTCCTGCTCTTCTGCCATTTTGCAATCATTGTTACCACCTGCAATGGGAGCACTAAAGGTCCTGAAAGAGAACCGGGACATTTGCAGGAAGTGTTTCAACTTCTCATAGTGGTCTCTGCTTTTAAAGTTTGTTTACTTACTTATTCTGATCTCTATAACAGCACATTATTGTAAATAGGCATCATACTAGCTTCACCAAAGCTCACCCATCACCACCAGGTCATTGATTATCTTTCTCCCTTGCCCTGAACTTGGCTGCTTGCTGCAGTCACTATTCCAGCTGGTTGAGTTTGAGTGTTGCTGAAACCTCCTTAATGTTTGTTTTGACTTCATATCTGTTACACACCACAGAGCACTACCCAAATATCATCTGTTTACAAAAAGTGTTGCCTTGTTTATTGTATCACTAGGTTGGAATTAGCTGATGCACCATTTGCTGTTCAGTAACTTCTGCAAAACTTGAGTGGCAAGCTGTGAAAAGGGGGTCTTCTTCCTAATGAGAAAGTACAGATTCAGATAGCCTAGAAAGGAACTGCCTTCAATTAATTCAGGTTAATTGGGAGAAAGTGGAACATAATTGCTGATGAACAGCTAAGGACAAAACCAGAGAAAACTGAATTTAAAGGGCATTTTTTAATGACTTGATCATAAAGACAAAAGTGTCATGAAAAAATTGGAACTTTCCATGTTTTTCACAGATAGGCTGCGTACCTGTGAAACCCATCCATTTCTGTTTTGGCCATCATTATGATGAACCCCTCAGACTTTTCAGATGGGTTATTTCATCTGTACATTAGTTACCAGGTGTTACAGGGTAAGGTTTGGGTGCTCTACAATGTGTTCCTAGAATTATACGATGATTGCTCTTGTTTCATTTGCAAGACAAAAAAAGGTGCAAAAATCTCTGTTCACTGAAGTAAAATCCAGAAAGTTACGAATTTCTTCATGCCACCACGAAGAGCCACCATGTACTTGCACTCCACATGACTTATTTTAGATAAAATGGAAGCATGCAAGAAAGGACAAATGTCAAAAGCCCCAAGAGGGAGTTCATTTCACACATTTCATTTGGAACAGGCTATCTCAGCTCTGCCACGCAGCATACCAAACAAGCAGACTCCGTATTTCATTAAAGGGCTCAATGTAGACAAAACAAAAGATGACCAATGATGAACAAAGCCCCACTGTGTAAGGTATATCTTACACATTGAGAAAGATGAAAGACCTTGCCCCAAAGAGCTCACAGTCATATAAGATGTACAGCCACAGAAGCCTCCTTGTAGCATAAAACAACAGATGCTTTTCCAACAGAAAGAAGCAATTTTTCTCAAAACCCATCCTGTCTATAACAAGGTTTTCTACCCAGATGTTGTGTTAAAAAAAGAATGTAATCCAGACCTTGTGGAAGAAAATTCTATAAGGCATTCAGCAGGCAAAAAAATTTCCAGTTACAGCAGTGTTCTGGTATCTGTAAATCATCTCTGGCATGTTATCCTCCTAGTTCTTTATGTTGTTCATTCAGCAGTAATGCCCTTATTCTGTCATTTTGTGAGATATGTTATTCCTTTGCCAGCTTTGAAGAATATGTTCTCATATGAAATGTCCTTATAGCTGTATTAAATAGGCCATGAAATATCTAAGTAGTCTCTTTTCAGATCAAGTGTTTGTATAGTTGATTTACCAGTCATGACAGATAGATAAATAGATAGCTAGACAGACAGATAGATGGATAGATGTATAAACATGATCTTTATAGATATCACTAACAAAGCAATGTTAAAACATTACCCTCAAAGTGGAGAAATGAAAATCTGAGGCTTGGAGAGCAACATCATTTAATCTGTATTTTTCATTATTATCTTATTTTATTCTCTTATGCTGTGGGACTGTAGGGACATGTTTCAAGGTACTTCTCACTAAAGAAGCAGTAATTCAAAATGCCACACTATCCCATAAAAGGATGCTGCAAAAGTCACAGACATTTTATTCTCTGGATTAGAATTCGAAGTGAATATGTTGTAGACTGCACAGGTGTTGGCTAAGGCTTGAGGTCTCTCTGGTAAAACAGCTTGCTAAAAAAATGTATTTGGCACTAATTTGGACTTCATAAAAATATCCATCAAGTATTTTATACAAGAATTCCACATGAATTTGGCTTCAGATAATGGAAAATTTTCTAAAAAGTCCAAAGTATCTGAAAATGGGTTAAATGTACAACATGGCCTCAGCAGTTCTTAAGTGGCCTATATTTCTATAGGATTTTATGTCCTGGAAGAGTCCAAAATAATTTTAGAAATTATGGGAAATTCTTGACTCTTTGGTCTGAGGACCCTTTTGCCAATGTTATTTAGCATTTAGTCTAGCCACATGCCTAAAGGAACCCCTGGTGAAACCAGGTAATGCCCATAGGAAAACTCCTCAAGATAATACAATATCATGTCCTGTTGAATAACTAGGAAGAATACAATACTCAGAATACAATAGCCCACATGGAAATTTGGGTAACACAATAAACAAAATAATGCTGACAGTGGAATTTCTTCTTTTAAATTAAATTAAATTGATCTAAATGGATAGAATCTGGAGGTGCTGGCACTCCCTTTGCTGAGTGTGCAAGCTGGAAGACTGAATTGATACTGTAGAGGTGGACATTAGGTCACCCTCCAACATTTCAGAGCCCTGGTAGACTATTCATTCAGGTCAGCTAAAAAATCATACCCAAAGAAGTTGCAAATCAGTACAAACACTTCAGGTCATGTTACAGCCAGCTGCAAATGCTGAGTGCAGAGATTCTGTGTGGGATCATTAACTAAGAAGTTTACAAAATTTTCGTTAAGCTGGAAAAAACTAAAGATTGACCTTGAGCTTCTCAAAATGTTTCTTGGAGAAGTTGTTGTTCTGAGTGTAATTTTGTGATGACCAGACCATGAAAATGACTTTGAATGATGAATGCAGTACTGCATCCACCAGTATCATGATGGAAAAGCAGTCAACAATTGCATTGGTCATGAGGCAGTTCACTCTACAGATCAACTAAAGCACAGCGTGAACCTGATTAAAGTTTAAAATGTAGAACATCAATTTGAAATTTTGCATAAAAGCAGATATGATCACCCTTATATCACTTCTGCCATCAGAATCTGATGGAAAGCCTGTTTTCCTGTGCTCTCAAATACGAATACTTAAGAAAAAAAAAGAAGGTCAAAACATGTTTTCAGTTGGGGGTTTGGTTTTCCAATTTAAGAATTTTCCAAAGCGGTATTCCCAAGGCTAACGCTGACCATCCTGAATCACAGTCTCAGCCTAAGGCTCTGTTAGGCTCCAGCTACAAAATGTCTTGGGAACTGCTTCCCTTCAACACCGACTAAACACTGTGCCATGGAGGCCAGACCTCCTCCCCCCCCCCAACCGCCTTCCTGTCTCTTTCTGACTCTATTCACTAGATAATATATAACCATTTGATGAATGATAGCTTTTATCCCACCATCAGATCCAGAGGTTATTGGGATTCTGCCTACAATTAATGACTAAAAGGGTATTTTCTAAAAATGAAGAGGGCATCATGTGGCAGAGTCACAGCCTGGAGCATTAGCAGGTACTGGAGCACAAGGGCTATCTTCTTCTGCTATAAAAGGTTCTGGCCCATGCATACATACACCGGTAGTATATACACTATTTTGTTGCTTTTCCTTTGCTTGTGAAACTCCTTTGACTTTACAGCCATGCAAGCTGCAACAAAGCTCTGCTCATATAATAATCCAGCTGCATCCCACTATGACAGCAATCCAAAAATCTAAGACCTCAAAACTGCAGCAACCCTTGCCAGATTTTCCCTCGCCCTTCCTGGGTTAGTACTGCAGCCAGTTAAAACCACATTGAAATTACCTTTTAAACATGCCTTTAGGCACCGAGCTAAAGCAAAGGTTTGGCAAAGCTCATCCCGTTCTTAATGCTCTAATGCCATATTATTACTACTCACTGAAAAGCTTAATGCATTTAAACTCAACCATCATGCCAAAATACACTGACGTTATTTAAGAGTTTGCCATATAATTTGAACTGATTGCATATTTATTGTTGAAGCAGTCTCAAACTGTAAAGCCTTCTGGTTTCCTCAGAAGCACTTACCCCTCTCACGCTTTGATAGTCTCTTCCTACAAAACTGATCCTCACAGCAGGCTTCAGGGAATTCTTTATTTAATAGAGAATATTTACATTTCTTCTGCCTTCCATCACAAAGTTTTAAATCTGGGGTTCAGAGATTTTTCTGCTAAAAAAGTAACAACAATCTGCTGCAGAAAAGATCTCAGATTCTCCTGTTTCAACACACTTCACCCCTGGCATGCCCCAAGGAGCAAAGGTACCTGTAGAACTGCATTTTGGGATGTGTCTGTATATGCACCACTAAGAGATAATCCCCTTCCTTTGTGAAAGCTGTTAAAAACAGTGTGAGCCACAACAAATACATCCTAGGGATGCTTCTTTAATTCCTGATGCCATTTTTAATTTGAAAGATAGATCCTGAGAAACTTTATAACTGTCAATGGCCAGACATTCTTTAAAAAAACCCCACAGCCCAGACATCTGAAACAGAAAGGTGCATGTTCACACAAGATAAGAACATACAACAGAAGTCTTGGTATCTGTGTGAATAATTTTTTTTTACCATTCCACTTGAAGTCCTCCTTGTCTTCATTTCGATACGTATTTTGCACTTCTGAGGCAAATTCACAGTTGCTAGCAGGGTGCAATCACAGAAAGATACATTTCTTGCAGCAATTATAATAGATTAAATACTGGTAAATACCAGCTACACCCTCAAATTACACTTGGGTAGCATCCAGTGACGGTAGGTCCCTGCAAACCATTCAGTAACATCTTCCCAGTTGATCCAGTCTCTCACAAAAGTGCTCCCCTCTTCTCCCCTAGTTTTTCCCTTTAGTTTCTGATATCCTTACATACACTCCAGAACATCCAAGAATTGCTAACTACTGGATACCTTTTCCCCATCTACTTTCAGGAAAGGCTTCCTTTTACCAAATTATTCTACTAGCTCATCTACTTGAAATACCCCAAAGTAACCTAACTTGAAATAACACTGACACACAGCAACGCCTTCTATCATGGACATGAAAATAACTCTACTACAGCAAAGACAGACACATTCAATAATATATCTTCTTCACTCACTCCGAAAGGCCTCCATTTGGCAGTGTGTTGAAGGAGAGAGATATGGTCTGCAGTCAGCGAGAACAAGACAAGGTCTCAAGTGCCCACTGTCAGTTCACGAAGAGGTGAATGGCAGAAGGGAAAAGTGTGCTTTGTTACGCTAAAGCTCTCCAGCTGGCCTCTGTGAAGGAAGCCCAAGAGAAGCATTTGACCCTCTGTGTATTTAACAGGATCTATGCCAGGAAAAAAAAAAAGAGCCCACACACAGTCTGCAAATTTATCAAGTAAGTATCTTTCAAGAAGTTAGGAACAGTGAGTCTTTCTTGGGCGACAACTGGGTCTATGTTGCAAATCATCTCTTCCACAACAAAATATGATGAAGAATTTGCATTTGTTTTTATTTTTTCCTTTCCTTCCAGGCTAGTAGTTCTGTTTGTGCCCCACAAATGGCCAGCTCACAAGCAGCCACAAAGTCACCAAATCAGGCTTTGCTAACCGAGCTTATTTTTCTTTAAAACTATCGATCAAGCAGACTGTACTATGCATGCAAAGCTCTTTATGATGTGCCTTGTGCAAAAGTGAGATTATGGAAGAGTTAAACACCAAGGCCTTTAATTTCTCTGGCTATTCCACTAAAGGTAAAGTAAAATACATCTGCAGGCTAAATGGGAGATTCTATGATTCTACTTTTAGATTGGAAGACGATAGGAGTACTGAGGATATGGGAGGCACGAAAAGAAACAGGACAGAAACCAAAATGTACTGAATCATGCTGGTCAATTAAAGTGTACAGCACTGCTACCCAAATGAAGGGGAGCAGGAATCCACAAAACTTTCAGCTTCCACCACATCCAAACAGGCATATTTCACAATGAAAGCTTCTGTAGGGATCTGCAGTGAGTCTGGAGCCACCCACGTATCAGGTGTTTTGTTTGTTTTAAACTGACATGCTCCTTTCCTGGACTGATAAATGAATGGGAGGTGAAAGCGAAAGGGAATAAATAAATCTCACATGTAGAAATAAATACATTTTCCCTCTTCATAGCACCAGGAAAGTGAGCCCTTGCCAAACTCTGAAGAGTAGGATGGCAGCCGTGTGTCATTTTATCATCTCTGAAGCTGATGGAGATGACGTTAATTGGAAAATAAATTAACTTTGTTACAAAGCCCCTTTCAGCTTGATTTCTTGGCGCTGTATTAGCCAATACAAATGAACTTATGGTATCAATGCTCAAAAGTCAGAGGCCAAGAGCTACAAGAACAGCCAAGAGATAGTATTTCTTTAACATCTGGAAGTAAGGAACTACACTTTTTCTTGAATGGCTTTTATCAGACAGAACTGTTACTTGTGTCCCTCTTCCCACCCAGATGCCCCACTCTGCTGAATGCCGCTAGCATTATACAGTTTTCTGATCTCCTCCTTCATGTCCACGAAGGGCTCACATCTTCCTGCTCTCAACAAGGCACGAGGTAGCCATCTACCCCTTACAAGAACCAGAGAACAGACGTGGTTAAATCCAAACATTGGTGTGCAGTCCTTGGGGAAAGAGATGGAGCAGGTAGCTGGGAATCTCAGCATCTCCCATGCCTGGAAGGGGATTTTTACTGACTCCTCAGGGAGGCAACTTTAAGCCTAGTGAAAAGATGTCCAAACAGCAACAGCATGCCGTGAATGAGTCCTCACACATGGGAACAGAGCCTGTCTCCCTGGATCTTACAGCAGGAGCTGCTGCCGTCTGAGCTGGCTAACTCAGCCCTGGTAAGCCTTCTGCCGTGAACTCAACAAATTCTGTATTTTCCTTAACAGAGAGAAAATTACATTGGACAAGCATGTTAATACATTTGATTTTAAGTGGTTCATCTGGGCAAGGACTGAAGAAAAGACTATGGATTTGGGCCATTTTTATGATATTGTAAAGATGACCTTATCATCATTCTGTTTACTAGGCCATTTTCTGCACTCAATGTGATTAATAAATTCCTCCTTCAGTGACTACCAATTCCCATCTTATTTTTTAAGTTTCCTTTCCTTTGACAGATTTTCACGAAAAGCAAGTCATACCAACCTCTCCCTGAGGTGATTTTTATTTCTATTTCTTTACCTTCAGAACACTCTACATAGTGTTTTAAGTTTCAGTGAATCATAAGAAAAGAAAGGATGGGATCTGCCATCTGGAAATGATTACAAAAACTTATTGTACTGCATAAATACTCTTCTTTTTTTCCCTGCTAATTCTAACACAAAGCAGTGATATTGAAACAGATGCCAGACTAAACAGTGGAGAAAACAATGCAAACATGAACTTTGCCACCAGCAACCTAAGTACTCAGCTTGATCATAAAGGAAAGCACAAGCTGGAGCGCATGAATATTCTGAAGTGGGTGAAATGGTCTGCTAGGGAAAGCAAAGTGAAGTTTAGGTAGGGGGTTTTTTTGTTAACATAAGCAAAATTTGATATCACAGAAAACTAGCTGAACTTAAGCTGCTGAAGTGTGAAATCACAGCAGAAAGATTCAGTTTCTAAAAAAGCTCTAGGAAAATAGGCATCTCTAGCACAGAGGAAGTCAGAAGGAAATCAGCTACAAAGAATGTCTGCTCTATTTCCTCTGAGACAAAGGTATTTCTATCTCCAGAAAAGGGGAAACAATTGTAGCTTGCCTTGGGCCCCAGCTCCCTCAGACAGCTCTTTTTTGGGTTTTGTAATTTTCCTTTTTGTTGTTGTTGTTGTTGGGTTTTGAGTGATTTGGCACCACTATCAGTCTGCTTTATAAATATTTTTTTTGTTCAAAGCATCACTGATTCTACATTTAGCTGGTAATATGGCATTGGATTGCTTGACCTTATTGAAAAATTTTCCTGTGTCCTGCAAATTCAAGTAACGTTTTGTGTATATTTATCTGACTCATTCATCCTTGATTCAATCAAAAACAAGTTACCAAGAATACCAACATCCTTCTAAGGCCGACCACACAGCAGCCTGAAGCATAGACTGATTCACGGCATTAGGTACAAACAGGTGCTCACCCCGAAAACTTTACAATGACAGCATGTAGGTGGGAGTGCTCTGAGAGGGTGGGAAAAGAAAACATATGCTAAAGATCTACCCAGGGTACAATCAGTTTACCAGGTAAGCAGTTAAAAGCACAGAGCTTTTAAACACTCCTTCCATTTGACATCTGATTTTTGTTCACACTAAGTAAATGAATGTACCTTCATCTTACTGTCCCTCTTACCAGTACAGAGGTGTAGGCACGGCTGGCAAGCAGAAGGCTGGATCTGCACTTCTGATTTTCCCTCCAGCTTCTTTCTCCTCAGTCTCCTTCTCCATCGCCAGACTTCTGCCACTGCCCTGTATCCCCCTCAGCCCTGTAACCCCAGGGGACTCACTGCTGCCCCAAAACTGTGAAGAGCCGTAGCAAGGTATGTTTGCCACTGTTTATTACCTGGGGCTGTGCTTCTAGCTGTGGCACACCTCATTCGTAACGCTGGAATACTTCCATCACAATACCCATCTCCTTAGCACCAAACCAGGGTTAAAGGGGGAAGACCAAGCAACAGGCTCCTGTCCTGTTCAGTATCTGGTCCACAGCAACAGGATGCAGCTGCTGTGTAACCAGCAAACACAAGACCCCCTCCTACCCATCTCTGTGTGACAGCTACACAGCAGCCCTCTATAATCTCTTTTGCCTGTGCCCCATGGGAGAGCCCACATACACAAGATCTCTAGACTTTGTCCATGCCTTTTACATAATCAGAAGCTGCACTTGCAATTCTACCCATTACATTTAGTTTTATGCACAGACTGAGGATTTATTAATGACTGGTAGGTGTAGAGTACTGTAAGTCAGTTGATGTAAGAGCAATCTATAGATCATATGTATTAGGGTATATGATATCTGCATATTTAAAGTATTGATGTTAATCACATGCATGTTACAAATATCAGGTGGCTATTGACCTTATAAAAATGATGCCTCAGCTATTTATCACCTGAAATTCCTAGGATGTAATGCTGTTCAATTTGATTTTCTCTGTTTCACTGGAATGCCAGAATGAGAGAATTCTCTGAAACGGTAGAAAAAGTAGGTGATTATGAAAGCATAAGAAAGTTATGAAAGTACAACTTTTCACTCTTGCTCCACTGCATTTTTCCAGTGTAGAAGGGAGTATCTAAACTTTGGAAACTCTTGCAGGAAGAGATGACACTGGTGAATAGACATGAAACAGCTCAGGAAATTGCCTGGCTAGGAGATGGCTATACACTGTAGCTGCACAAGCTATAACCCAGACTGTCTTCGTTAGCCATGGCCAAGTGTAGCCTCAAGTCATCGGCTCAACCTGCCTTGAGTTCCTACTGCTTGGTGGGGCATGGTTCAAGGTCAGGCTACTCCCCATGTGGGGCTTGATTTTTCCTGCCTGAGAAAACACAGTTGATCTGCCTGCGGCCAAGCCAAAACATGAGCCAGTAACAGGAAGCAAGGATGGTGGGAGAGCTTGGACTCAAGCCACAAGCCAACATGTAATTAGGCACAAATAGCACCACGTCAGAAAGCACTGCTGAAACCAACAAGTCAGCTCTGGCTGAAACCAACAGCCGGTTAGGTGTTATCAGGCAGTTATCTGGGCAGGTATTTTAACTGGAATCACATTATCATCTGACTTTTAATGCTGCATAAGGGAGGAGGCTGATTCCTTTTCTTTACAAATGTTTGGATATGACTGAATGAGACCCAGAAATGAAAAGGTTCTCAGATGTTTCACCCTTAATATACTGACCCAAACCAGCAGGAACAGCTTGGAGACAAGTTGCTTAATCTGGTCGGTCAAATATCCCTGAGTGCTGTATTGCTTTCATTGATCTGATCACAGAGAGGAGTTCAAGTGGGAATTTTCAACAATTAAGTGCTCCAAAAATATGTTTTGAAATTGATACTCAGCCTCTTTAGATTTCCAGCAAAGTCCTGCAACTAGTCAACCACCAAAACTTTTGCATACATGCTTTTCTATTCCTGATGGCTTGTGGATACCAATTCTGCTACTGGCATTCAGGTGCCTGAGTGGCCCACCGTCCAGTTAATGTCTTGGAGCTAGAGAGTATCTGGAGCTTCTGCCTTAAGGGGATGAATGAACGTTCCAACAAGAGCAAGCTAAGTACATGACCCTGAACAAGATGGATGAATAAGCTTGGACAGACATCTCAGGCTGAGCCCAATAAGCATCATAGCTAAATGGGAAACAGATCAGTAAGGAGAAAGAGAAAGAATGACATACACTGAGCAACGTGTGAAAGAAAAGGAACACCCATGGATGAGTAAGGAGGGCAAAAACCAGAAAGCACAACATAGAGAAGAAAATTAAATTAGGACAAGAGGTGGCCAATATGCTCCCAGAACACCACTGCCAAAGACAAAACCTAACCCCATAAAGGGCAGAGCAAACCTGCAGGAAAAGGTGGGTCAGCAGAAGTGGGCAAAAGCAGGCAAACTGAATCTTTAAAGCTCATACAGCAAATTGTGGTCTTGTGCTCCAGTGAACTGTAAGACAAACCTTGTCCCCGAATGCTGCTAGCACTTGAAACAAGTTTTAAACACCACCCCACAAAACCAAACAGAGCAGCTCCCCTAGATCAGACATCAATGGAGAAGCCCTCCTGACTCGAAGCCCACAGTCTGCTGGGTCTGTTCAGTCCTAAAAAAACCCTTGCTGAGCATATTGAACATCTGCTTTGAGCTATTTCAGGCACAAGTAGCAGGTCTGAAGTGTAGTCCAAAGTCTGTGGTCCCTGAGGAACAACTCTTTGTCTGCAAGCCTCTCGATCGGACACCTGCAGGGCTCTCCAACACAGGCAGTCTGAGCCCGGGTGGAAAGCTCTTCTCCTACATATTGGCTTTGAAACGTACAAGCTTTATAATTCAAGCCCAGAAAACTACTACCAGCCTAGTCACAGCCGATGCTACTATGAAGTGCAGCATCTGGTAAACAAATTCCAGCTCCTTAAGGGTATCTTGGTAAGACTAGTAGCACCACGCATGCCTGTCCTCTGCAGTCTGTATATTTGCTGCTTAGCAGAGGCAATTTCAAAAGCATGTTGATAAATTGGAGAGGCTGCAAATGTGATTTGAGTGCTGGCGAAAACACAATACAGTGAGAGCCAGCGAGTTCTATCTATGCAGATTATCAAACAAAAAAGTGAAAGACAAGCTGATGGTCACATAAAAACTGTCAGAAAAGACAAGACCAGGGATTGAAGCACTCTTCACTTTAAAGGACAGAATGATTGGAGATCTGTACGCAGTCACTGGAGCCAGACAAAAATCAAATTAGATTGCAGGAGTACATTTTCATTGTGATGGCGATTAACTACTGTGGCAAAACGTCAAGGAAGTGGTGAGTTCCCCACCGCTTGCTATTTGTCATTTCAAGGGTAGATGCTTTTCTGGGAAAGGTGATTTCAGTAAGCAAATTAGAAGGTCAGTGCGGGTCTGAGTGAAACTCTGCAGCTATACAAAAGATGAGGCTAGATGATCTAATGGTCCCTTTTGGCTTCAAAAATCTGTCCGTGGATCTATGAATCCCTCCCCTTGGCTCCAGTCGCTCTGTGGATGAACGGAAAAGAAATTCCAGCGCCCACCGCAAAGAGTATCAGTGTTTGCACAGTGGCACCAACTCCACTGCCCTATCACTCGCACCCTGGGCAGCCATCAGCAACAAAACCTCTGCCTACAGTCCCCCTTTCCCACGCAGATCAGTAGGTAACTGCATTGCACAGGCCCTCTGGGAGCTGTGAGGGCCCACAGCTCACGCGGCACTCCCTCTGCAGATCCTCCGGCCATTAATCCACAGCATCGAGAATGCTCACTGGATGAAAAGAGCGGGGTGGTATCGAAGAGAAGCCCATCCCGCTCCCGGCGGGAGCTCGACCCAACTGGCGGGGCGGGAGAGCCGGCGGGGCCCTGTCGCCGCACACCGCTCTCCCGCCGCGGGGCCTGCTGCGCCGGACCGGGCGGCGGCGGAGGCCGAGCGGGAGCCGCGGGGCCGCCAGGGGGCAGCGCCGGCCCGCGCGGGCCGGGGCCGGCGCCCCGGCCCCGGCCCCGGCCCCGGCCTCGGCCCGCGCGGGGCGGGAGGGTGGCTCGGGCCCTTCCTCCTCGATCAAACAAGTTACTCGGCGGCTGTGGGCAGCGAGTGGGGCACCTGCTTCTTCCCGGGATCAAGGCCTGGATTTCAGAAACAAATAAGCAATCGGTGATGGGAGGGAGGGGCAGTGAAGTTGTTTGCTCAGGAGGTGTGTAGAACCTGAAGCGCAAATTCAACCGAAGAGCTGAAACCTAAGGGGTTTTTTTCACTGAAAGCAAAAGTAGAGGCAGTGGAAGGCATGGGGCAGCAGGAGTCAATGACGTGTCTCCAATTAAATCGCACTTGTGGCATTTTTAAAGTGATACAAGCTATGATTGCATTAAGCTCGTGAAGCGTTTGCTGTTGCTCTATATTTGTGTGTGTATATGTGCGAGGAAAGGTTTCTGTGAGGAAAGCAACCATGACGCACACTGAGATTTATGTTCGCAGAGAATATCCATGGGGAAACAAAACTTGTAAATGTCTAATTCTTCGGCTTAGTAACTAGTATGTCTTAGGAATTTACTATCCTTGTAAACTCGGAGGATTTGGAGCTTTCGTAAAATAACTGTTTGGTGAGCCAGACTTGCTGTCTGTGTCACACAATTTATGTGCTAAGCATCATTTCTGATCCCATAAACGCCAGTTCCAAAGTGCTTGCAAAACTCTGTAACACAACAGTGGGTTTGCTCTGTTCACTCTCAACTCAGAAAATGTGCTATTTTAGTATAACATTAAATTTGGCCTTTATTTTTAGCGCATGCTGATAACTAGGCAGACATACTCTGGCAATGAAAGTTTGCAGCAGAAACATCCATCACGTTCCAAAGCACTCAGTTGATTTCCAGAATTTGTACTTGATAAATGGCAACCCTTCAAGACACAAGCGACATGACAGTAGTGATGGAAACATCCTAATTGCTCAGAAGATGGTTTGGCCTCTCTTTTTTTCCCATGCTGTGACTTTTGTATTTATTAAGAACAAACTATCAGGAAATTAATTTTAAATTTAAAATTACTGTGCACTCTATATCTATTACTGCAAAACCCAGTCATCAGCCTTCTCACTGTTCCCCAGCTAGGCAAATCGAGCTGTCTTTGCCATTGCCATTTTTCTTGTGCAGTCAAATCCATACCATCTTTCCTAAATCCTGCCTGGCTCTTTTTCCTACATCTGTAAAAAGCAGCAGGAGAATTGACTCAATTCTTTTATCTTCGGGTCCCTTGTTTTCTCCAAATACATTTTTTCTTCATCCAAAAAAAAAAAGACACCACAAGATGTGGACAAGGATGTTGAGGGGATAAGAATCAAGAAGAGGATTTGCTTCTTACTTCATTTTCTTGTATTATATCACTAAGGTTAATATCTTTTCCAGCAAGGTTACAGTCAACAAAATAATTCTGTTTAATGAATAGGTTTTGATAGATGACAAGTTACATTCCCTGTGCTTGAAAGGGAAATGACAACGAATAATTATTTTTAGAAGATAAAGTTAATTCAACAGGAAAGAGCTATGCTTCAACATAATGTATACATTTTTTTTTAGATTTGTTGGTTACTTATTCCCTCTGACTGTAGTTTATGTGGAATAAATGACTACATGTAATATTTTCTAGATGAGTGGCTTTTTACATTTTTCTGGTATTGATTGTAGATCCAACATCATGAATGAACAAAAGAAAACACTGATTTTAAACAGTCTGAAGGGCCCTTCAGACTCTATCGCTGCTACCTACTCACTGTCCCTTTGATACTGAAACAGTTAAAAACGTCTGAAAGAGATTGATTGGGCCAAATTGCTCCCTGGTGCAATTCCATAGAGTATATCAGGGATGAATTTAGCACCATTTCGTCAGCATTATAAAAGCTATATTCAGTCATTAGCCAGTTGATAAATTATTCAGGAGATTTTCTTCCATGCAGCCCATTAGGGACAAAGAAAATCCTTTTTCAATCAGTCATTGTCTCGTCTTTATTTTTGGTACTAATTTAAGAAAACACGCCACATTAGCAAGTGATTAATAACATTGGCAGGCAGTCGCGATGGACCATCACTCCTCTGCGTGCATGCGTAGGGGCAGCCAGAGCCTATCCCATGTCCCACACCAAACACAGGCAGCTCGGGGCTGAAAGTCGGACAGCCTAGTGTGTGCCCTCGTTTACCAACTCTGCCTCCCAGGAAAGTTTTGCCCCACATAAGCCGTGGATTAGCCCCACAGTGCCCAGCTGCTGCGCCTCTGACTGCTCGCTCAGCTCTGGCGGCATCTTTGAGGCTGCCAAAGTGCTAATTAATGCCGCTCCTGATGGGCAGCTCTGGTGAGCACAGATGTCTGCAGCAGCAAATCCACACATGCCAAAAGCGATAACTTTCTGTTACCACTGACAGAGGCCAGGGCTAAAGATGTGCGATGAAAACAAAAATGAAGCATGCATCATTGTGCATGCATCTGCTCAGCTACCCCCCAGCCTGTCATTATACTTTTTATCAGTGCTTATGAAGACATTTTTCTATTACAGAGTTTGTGAAGTCATTGGGCACTGGACACTGAGCATGACACACCTGTTTTTGTTGACAGTGAGGAGTGTGTCATTGCCACAGAATAGCTACACTAGTCACTGTGGGCCATGCCCATTAAAAGCACTCAGACATGCGTCTTTGAGTTCAAGTGCCAAAGTCCCATATTGCTGATTCTCCTGCTTCCCAAACTCTACAAAGACCCATATTCTGTCAGTACCAGTTTCTGGCTGCAATGTCCAACAGAAGTACCCAAGGCCTGAGTCCATAGCTTGTTGAAGCCCTGTAACACATCCAAATGCTGTGGGGATTTCCCACCCGAACAATTATGCCCATTTCCTTGTTACGCATGTTCTGAGAGCAGCCAGTGAACACAGTATACATCTGGGAGAGAAGGAGAGGGTGTTTTCCCCACTCCTCCTTTTCCAGCCATCAGCTCTTGAATGACTACAGCAATCAGCTAAATTGTGGGAGATCTCAACTAAAATCCCTCTTCCACCAGCTCTTCCAGAACAGGACATCAAACTTCGACCTCCCATTTAAGAGAGAAATGCCTCTCCCTCTTGTCTGCATCAAGTCAGTGGTGAACCACTATTAAACTCTTTGCTGAGTACTTTTTGTTTGAGACTTTTTTTTAGATACAAATCAGAGGATGGGCAGGGATTGATGTCTCCCAGCTGAATGTCCTGGACACAGGGCTATGGACTCATTGCCTTTCAGTGTAAATAGTTAACTGTACTGAGGATCTACTGTCAGACCCTACCATGACCATCTGAGACACGTAAGCAGCCAAGAGGAATAGAATTATTCAACATAGCCCAAGAACAATGGGATGAAGGTGATTAAAGGTATTTTTCAATTTAACACCAAGAAAAAAACATGGAGAACTACACTTAACTGCAATCAGAGTTTTATCTCTATCATTTAACAGCAGGTCTGCCACATAAATTAATGTTGAATTGGTAAAATAGAATCATACAATGTATCTCTTCCTTAGTTCTGTTGTTTCATGGTGTCTCTAAACAGGGATGGAAAGTTTTCCATTTGCCTAGCAGGAATGTTGGGAAACTGATCCACAGAAAATCAAAAAAAATCAAAACTATTCCTGAGTTCAGAAGTGCAGCAACTTTTAGGTCACACATTCACATCCACCTGACATTTTAGGAGAACTCTTATAAAATGTGGGGAAGAATTACAGAAGCTTCTAGCAGGCATAGAGGGAAGTATGAACTGTACTAAAATTGTCTTCATAAAATGTCATTAGCTTTATCCCTACTTGAATTGTGTAATTATTTTCATATAGTCTCACCACAAGATGAACACCTGGCCCATTCTCTCTTGTAGGGAAAGAATAAGCAAAACCAGCAGTTAGGATATGTCTGTCATGCCAGTTTGGCCTCATTGCATCAGGGCCCAAAAGATAATGCCTAGCTCTGCAGCAAAATACTTGCTGCTCTGTCACACGGGTGAAACTAATTCACATTAGGAGATAGAGTTACACACTCATAAAGCCAATAGCCATGCCAAAGCTTTGATGCGTTATATAAAAACTCAGTATCAGTTTTCACTCCCCTTCAGTTCTGCCTCACTTAAAAAATTCCCCACTCAGATCTGTTATTTCCAATCCAATCCAACACAAATTCTTTGCAATTTAAGTGAGCACAGAGCACAGTCCTCTCCAAAACCAGATGATATTTAAATTAGCTTCATCTATTTGCTTATTTAAAGCAGCATGACAGCAGGGATAGCTGAGCTCCACCTTGATGGTATAATAAACTTGAACTTAGCGATATGTGCAGGGGATTGATTTATGCTGTTGACAGATTCTAGGCTTCAACGGTGAATGTGTTAGAGAGGATGTAAATGCAAATGGCCACATGGTTTCCTGAAGACATGAGTGCTCCTACGGTCTTATACTAACCGCTTCCACATTTAACTCTTATTTTTCTCTGTGTAACCTCCCTGGTTTTCACAGGAAGGTTATGACCATCCAAACTGAATGCATTTATTCACCAGATCAAAGTTTTTTTGAATAATAAGCACCAATTCTAAAACAAACAAGCAAACAAAAAAGATAAATTCACTTTCAGAAATATCCCTTGAAGGTACCTTCTAATCCATGTTAGACCACAACCATGACTAAATGCAAACCGACATAGGGTAAAAATCAGTATAAGAAATGTCAGCCTGTATTTCCTATGTTGATATAGATAAATTTACACTCTTTTTTCACCATCTACAAAAAACTTCAATCAGAAACACACATCTGTGATGACAACCTAAATTTTTGCCAAGAGGTAGCGTTGGTTTTCCCCCCTGCGTTGGTTGTCTCTCCCCTTCTTGAGAACCACGGAGCAACCTTTAGTGCCTGCTCTCAGACTGACTTCCAGAGCGTGGGTGTTTTGCTGCTGGCTTGTAATGAGACAAAAAAGTCCCAGAGATGTTGTTACCTTTCCCCAGAATTCTTGCCTTGCTTAAAACAAAACATAAATTTTGAATTACAGAAAACCCATTAAAAGAAGCAGGAAGAGGGGAAATCCTGATGCCTTAGCATTATAATTGCCCATTGAGAAATGACTCAGTTCTTATCAAGATAACACAGGTATAGCCATGCCAACAGCGTGGTAGGAAATGCTCGGCTCCTCAAGCTTCCAAGAAGAGCCTAACACACCCACTTTGGAGAGAGCTGCATGCCGCAGCGCACAGCTCCTTCCCAAAGCCCATCTCATGCAGGCAGGCGTTAGCATGGCTGGTCTTTTGAGGAAGGAAATGACCTTGCCTATGAGGGGGCAAGGTCACAGACAAACCAGCAGCTGCAGTTTTGCAGAGGAAGTACCGAGTATGCAGCCGATGTTACCTTTTCTCTTCTTGATTCTTGCACTAAAGGAAACAGAAGGCAGACACATTTAGAGGAATATCTTGGCCTGCAGCGAAGTAGTTCTTATGGTTCAAGCCTCCACCACAGCTCCTGACAACTCAAATGAAATTATAAACACAAGGGGCTTGACCGTGCATATAACCCGTGTACAGTATTGTGAGGAAAAAACAATAACGGAAGGACAGACAGGGCTGTCCATCTGCCTCCAGCTTGGCAGGCAATAAATACACATACCTGCTAGCTGATACCAGCCAGCAAGAGGTGCCCCCAGTTTCCAACATAAGCTTATTTCTTTGACTCTTTGTATTCAGGCAGCCTCTCTTCTTGCCCCATCCTCATCCCTTGTACTCTGAAGGGAGCAAATGCAAACACAAGGCTTTTCTCAGTTTCTCTGTGAAATCAAGAGTCAAATGAGCATCACAAATTTGTCTGTCCAGGTTCTGCTCAGGAGCGTTTTGTTGTCAAAACATAAAATACATCCTGGCCTCTGTTTGCCCTTCATCTTGAAACTGTTGGTGTTATTTTCAGCTTTCCCCTGGAGACATTTAAGCTAATATGAGCTTTTCTGTTGTAATAAAAGAAAGAGAGAAAGAGATTTAATGCCAGGACTCCAGAAAATGGAGCCTTAAAGAAAAAAAAAGTCACAACTTTTACAATACTCTTGATAAGCCTGAGAGCGCTGCATATCATGCAATAGCCTTGCAGTCTCTGTTGAGTTATCATATAAAGACTCACAGAAGAAAAGAGTTGGTTTAGCAACGCCCAAATTACAAAAAGCCAACCTTTCAAAGCAAAACAGGAAGCCAGCTCTCTGCGCCAGCTACCTGACTCACAGCAATGAAACGATTGGTAAAATGCTTTTCAACACCCAGTCAGTGAAGGCCCTCTCACAAAAAGAAGTATCGATGACCAAAAAAAATCACTACTACTTTTTTTTATTCTTTTTACATTATGTCTTGTTTTTACTGTTTGGGACAGATTTACTTTCAAAGGTTTTTATGGGCTATGGGGAAGTCTATTAAATCATTACATTACACTTCCTAGTTCTTACACATATCCATTTATAAACCTGAAACCTCACAAGGTTCTCCAAGCAGGCTTTATCTCTCTGTTTTAGAGAAGTAAATCGGGTTGCCCCAGCCAAGGCCAGGAGTCAATGTCTGAGTTGTGATTAGGACCCTGGACCTCAGTGGGTTGCTCAGCCCCAGGCAGGGATGGTCTTTGGTGGACAGCGGTCCATCATGGCAAGGCTGCAGGGCAGCATTTCAAGCTTCAGCTGGAGGCTACTGAGAAGCTGCAGTTCTCTATGCAATTGGAAGAAGGGTTCCAGGTTACCAACAGTTAAACGAAAATCAAAGTTATAACCCAAACGGAGAGTAAAATTGCAATGTCGTTAACCTTGGCTGTTTCCGAAAGACATCGTCAACCTGGTGCTAGCATATAACACAAGTTCAGTCACCTTAATAATGCCCCAAAAATTCATAGCTTGGTCAGCTTTAGAGTTTAAGGGACTGTTTGTGCAAACTCTGCTCAGAAGTGTTTTGCTGTCAAAAGTTGGAAAATATCCCACAGACAGAAATTTCAGACACTGTGTTCATTTGCCCAGAGCACAGTCTTGGATACTCTTTGCGTGACCCATCTTTTTGAAGTAGCATATGCATCATTCTGCCTGGAAAGCAAAGCAGAGTCACAGAGGCCTAGGAGCTGGACAATGTCAGAACGGCAAGAAGTCAGTATCTGAACAACTGAATCACACCCACTGAGCTTGGGTAATTAAATTGAAAGAGCCAGCAGGGCTGCTGTCCTACCAGGAGCTCTTCATAACAGGCAAGAGACACGAGCAAAATACTTCACTCTAGATTTCATTTAGCTATAGCGTTTCTTCTTCTAACTCTAACAGCCTGATCAACACTCAAAAGTGTGCATTCAGCTATTGTCGCTATTGTCACTATTGCAAAGGACCTCAAAGTTGTGAACGCTTTGTACTAAGACACTTTGTGTAGCCTAATAATACTTTGGCTAGGAAAAAAATCCTCCTTTTCTAGCTTGCTGCATTCAGCTTAAATTACATTCCCCTTAACTGTCTTTCACTGCATCATAGCATAATGGTGGAAAAGGCTGTAAAGCACCTTTCGGTATTTTAACTTCTCACTGTCCTTGCTGTAAATTTCCATATAGACAGCCTGGATCCCAGCACACTGAGTACTGTGTTTTTAAAAATATCATATATGCTCACAGAAGAAGTTGCATGTGCTCTTGGAGGAAGAAATCTGAATGCCCATGCCTACAGGGCAATCACTTTCTAAACTTTTAAATTCTATTTATGACATTATCATCCAGCTTCAGCAATTAATTACCTTGCATGCTATGATGCAGTTGCTGTGACTTAGCAACTGTTCATTCGTATTCTGGTCACAGGGTAGAAACCCAAACAGGTACCCAGGGAGAGACCAAGATTCCTGACCTTAACTGTAGGTGGCATTCTTCATCTGTTCATCTGAGTTATTGCTCAAGAAACAGACAAATGAGTAATTTTCATGTACCCTTGATTAATGTTATCAGCTCTCTCCTAAGTTTAATTAAATTGTACTTTTAGTTGGAAGGAATGCACGTTCATAAAACCTGAAGTTGCGTAACTATGTCACCTGGAAAGATTAAAACAATTTTCTGCTGTTCTTGCCCTAGAAGCTGAGGAAATGACATGTGTTTGAGTGATCTGGAGTGTTTCCAGAGAAATTCTTCCATCATGTGCTATGAGGAAGAAAAAGCTGTAATGCCCAAAGGTTTATCCATGGTCTAGAGACCATTTTCAATTACCTTGCAGCAATAGTGAGTAAATCAAACTACATTTTAAATTATCAGTGTTATCTCTAGAGAAATCTCAAATAATTTCCTTTAGTAGAGGGATTTTGGCATGCCCAGAATTTCTCATGTGTACTTGGTTATCTGAGACAACTCTGTACTCTTCCAGCAGCTTTAGAAAGGTTACAAGGGGAAAAAAAAAGTAGAGGAAATTTTCTTCTTCAACTTAGCAAAAAATTTAGTGAGCTTGAAAAAGAGGACTAATCATGCTCAGCTAGAGCCAGCCTGAACTACAAGCAAGCAAGTTATCTTTGAGTATCCCATGCAGCTCTGAGTACATTTTGCTCTCTAAGCTTTTCCAGCCCTGATCTTCTTCTGATGTAATGCCATCAGTGGTGTCGGATTATGTGCATCCTTCATGATGTAGGCAAACATCCACAGAGGAGGAGACTAAGGGCACAGGGTTAATCTACACTTGTGACCTGGGAGGGTAGACAGCTTCTAATCCTGCAAATAAATCTTCCAAATAGAAATGCAATTCAATTAAATTATTCATTTCCCTTCTCAGCTTAATCAAAGATTAAACTACAAGAAATATGTACTTGTGCCAGATAACTGAAAACAGATGGCTAAGATTCATTTTGTTCATCAGAGAAATTGGTAGGTCGAAGACATTGAGTCCCTCAAATAGTAGGCTTTCTTTTTTAAAAAAAACACCTTAGTCTGTGGGTGACTTGTTTTCTTTTAATACTTTTATTTCTGTCATGACAGTGAGGTGCAGTCAAAATTGTTAAATGAGCTGTTTATCCACATGGCTGAGAGGATTATAGGAAACGTTTCACAGGGACATATTAATTTTTCCACATTTTTTCTGTGTGAAATGTGTTAGCAAAATATTCATTTCAGCCTTCTGTATGACTGAGTTAAAACCAAATATTTTAGTCCTATCCAAGGGGGAACACTCAGATAAAGTCTAAATCAAATATTCTGGAAAGTTTTAACTTTTTTAATGGCAATTTGGGGCCCAATGCAAACAAAACAAAATACTAAATTCAGTTGCAGAACTGATAGTATTTTTGACCAGTTCTAAATACTATTTCTACGGCACTTAATCAGCAACAAACCTGAAAGAATATGAATTCTTTGGCACCTACAAAAGTTTAGCTGGATGGAAGTGCTGTTGTATTTCCTTTGTAGAAAAAATAGATAAAAATGATTTGGCAAAGCCCTTTCCAGGAGTCATGCCTAGATTTTACTTGACCTTGTGTGGATTTTTTGAAGGCGGTGAAGGGAGACTAAGTGAACTGTACTTATCTCTTTCCCCTGTCTCCCATCATCACTGCTTGGGTCAATGTGCCTTCACTGATAAGTGACAGAGAAGAAGATGGGATGAGTCTTGTCTTTCCTATTCACAGCGTTGCTGGGTTCAGCCTTAGCTGGTAAGAGCAGAAATATAGATCAGTCACCAAGAGAAAACTGTGAAAGCTATGAAAATCCTGTATTATGCTGGATAATACACTTAGATACACCCTTTTTTCTTCCAGATAGAGAATAAATGGAAAGGTACTGTTGTGCTTGTTTACAGTTTATTATTGTTAGATGTGCACAGAATGGTGTATTAGAATCTGGGAAAAGGGCATTAATTTACTGGTTTTCCTGTTTGTTCTTCTGTGAAGTAAAGTGTGATTGTATGAAAACTTAAGAGATCTGCCCATCAAGCCCAAGCCTTAATGGATATCAGAAAAGGAACCACGTCCACTGGCAGCAGGTGAAGGGTGGGCTGCTGCTTGTGGGAAATACTGTGGAAGTGCAGCGTAAACATAGACTAATGAAGCCAGTCTTAGATTTGCTGCTGATTACGACAAAATGGCAAAACATTTCACAGAGTTCACTAATATAAACAGGATTTTAGATCATTTAGCTATAATAGGTGGATAGAAAATGCATTATTAAAGCTGGCTCTGTACGCCTGTGAATATATTACAGTGCAAAATCCTGACCAGGTCAAAGCTCCAAACTACAACATGGTCCCTAAAGAAGTGAAACATAAAACAAAATTGTGCAGCCCAGTCTGCCTGAGTTCATGGATGATTTAAATCTCAGCCTTTCTTACCTGAGTTTTGGAAAGGTTCTGCATAACAAGTTCTTGAGTTTTGGGCTTTAGTTTTTCAAATTAGACCATTAATGAGGTCTTCAGTAGCACAGCTGATAAAGATGAACAGCCATTTTCTGCATGAGGAAACACACCAAGGTTGTGTAAGATCATCCTCCAGTATGTTTTACAGCTCCCTTTATGCTCTCAGATCTGGAAAATATGTTTCACAGTGACAGTTTAACTAGAGTACCATGAGCTGAAGCATGCAGCAGGTTTCTAGGTTTCATTTTGGGCAGAAATGAAAAAATAAAATCACTTTGGTTTTTGTAAACACTAGCCATTTTGATATTAACTTAATCCTACAACTCAGGCTGTTTCAGATAAATGTGTCTTTGCACAGATCTCTGGAGTCAAGCAACAGGTACATGACTCCCTCGCTCCTTCATGAGCATGCTGCCATGCAGAGACAGCAAATTTAAAATACACATTCATAAAGGTACATTCTATAGTGCAATATTTTTATCACTTCAGTGAAGATACACCTTATATGGTGCTCCAGATGGTATCATGTACATTACAACTCTGCAGCAAAACTGAGGTTAGCAGCATTGCAGCCCTGTGGGATCATGAGCCTGGGATCATAAACAGAAGTATCTTTAATTAATGGACAACTTCACAGCTATTTAGACTCTACCTTGATAGATTTAAAACTGCGCCGTGAACTGTTACAAGGTCAAACTCATGTTCACATAAACATGAGCAAGACCAAGGCAAAATCCAGCCTTACTGGGTATAGTTAAATCCCACCTCAGTCATATCCCTTGAAGTTATGGTGATAGATTCCCCAGGCTAGTCAAATGATTGTAAAACCTCTCCATTCTGCACAAGGTGAAATGGAGATGAGACGGTCATGGATCCTCTACAGCAGCCTAGGGACTAAACTAACACATCACGGCAGCTGCACTTCACATTTTGTGCTATGGCATCTGATTCTCACAGGTAGCTGTAGGAATTAGTTTCACAAATCCCTTTTCCCAGGTTTAATAAAGGGATTTGGCTGAATCAAAGATCACCATATAATCTGAAGAGAAACATTCAGATAAATCCTCATCACATTATGGACTTAATCAGAAGATTCAGATGACCCACCTGGACCACATCTTCTCAAACCTTGTAGTGATTTTTTCAAATCAAATTCATTCAGTGGTTTGGAAGAGTGCCTTAGAAAATGAAGTCCATGATTTTTCTTGTATCATGTGGACAGTGTGTAGGCATATTTTCCCATACCGTAAGAACACATAGCACATTTTCCCACTCCCCTAGAAACTGAGTTAATGCAGAATGACTAATGCATCTGTTTGGACTGTCAAAATACTTGCCGTAAACTCGATGCATCATTTAGCCTAAGTACATCACAGCAAAGGATACAGTCCAAGGAACACAGTTTCTTTTCCCTTGATTAATTAAGGCTTAGAAATCATGCTTAAGAGCATTCTGTGGGCCCTCAAGGTCAAGAAAAAGATGCAATACTTAGCAGTGGTTCACTCTGAGGAATTACATAGTACTTTAGCTCACCCTACATTGCTCAATAATTTGCTTTTAAAACTTCCATGTGGCTTCACCTACCCTTCCTCTCTCTCTCTCTGCAATGTTTTGTTTTGTTTTGTTTTGTTTCCCTGTCAGGACGGACAGTGCAGACCCTGGGGCTGCCCACTCAGTCTTCATGCCATGGGCAGTGGTAGCTTGGCAAAGCTGTTGGAGGGAAGCATACACTTCACTCTTCTATAAAGTGTCCACTTCAATGGAAATATTGTGCAGACCTCTGACAGAAATTAGGGCAACAACACAATTCTATTCGCCTTGTATGTATGATTTCTTGAGTTTGGAATTTGCCAACAGATAACACAAGCTGACTTCACAAGGTTGCTATAAAACATAAGGAAAGGTCAGGTTTTGTAGGAACTACAAGGGCAGGTTTTGTAGGAGCTATATGTAGCATCAGCAAACATTTTCCTTATGGCCTCCTTCTCAGCAATTTATTTCCAAAATAAATGGCAGTGATTGTGTCAGTACCTAAACAGTCATTCCCCTGACTCACCAGTGCTAATAAACTTTCTAATACACAAGGAACAGGGGGTGTTCAGGCAAAATCAATCAGTGTTTTCTGCCATAACACTGCTGACTAACAGCAAAGAGAAAGAAAATATTTATGAAGAAAGATTACCAAGCCAATGACCCTCACTCAGGACCAACCCAACTGATGTAGGTGCAAAAGGTGGAGCAAGGAACAGTACACACGACTCACAGGGACATAGCACTGTACCTAACAGCACTGGCTGGAAGGTGAAAGCCCACTCAGCACCCTTGAAAACTTACCCCTATGACACAGCTCAGTGGTGAACTTGCAGAATTCAAAATTTTATACCTTCCTTATGCTGTTTTGGGTTTTTTAGCCATTTTACAGAAAGACAGTGATAGTATGGTTCAACAACATCTCCTGTGTGTTTGTTTTCCATAACATCTTCTATACAACTTATTAGTATAATAAGTTTGAAGAACTTGGCTATAAGGGCTTTCAAATGGTTTCTTCAAACAGCGACACACTGAAAGTACTATTTTCTCTCGAGCCAAAAAAGAAGTCTTAGAACAGCTTATATAATATGCAGCACTGAAAGTCTTGATTAATGAAACCCCAAGGGATATGGAATAGAGCTCATATCGCAGGAGCAATTCTAAGGCCCAGAAGCCTATTATTTTGTAAGAATTGCTATGGAGATACAAGCATTCATTGCAGCATGTTCATTAGAGCATTTCTATTTTAACATCACTGGAATACTCTAATATCTGCTAGTCAGCTCAGGAATGTGAGATTGCTACAGGAAGGAAACTATATTTTTGAAGGATGGAAGGTGCTCATTCATCTATCTCAGGAGCCAGTCGGAACATATCAGGATAATATTGCTGTCTAGAAAGGAAGGTGCTTGGAGCACTAGAAAACAGGTGAATGTCAGGTTCAGATTTGTCAACACAGCACTGTAAAATCGTGCATTTGAAGTACTCTGTATGGAGAAGAGGCCCATGTATCTCAATTAACTTCTGTTCATCAATAGAAGAATAAAAATTTAAAAAACAGGGGAAGTGTTTTCACTGCAGTTACTAATTTGAAATACTGACTGACAACAGCTCCAGTATCTTTTTACTGCTCCTTCAGTAATTATTAGTCAGCTTAAAAAGAAATGATAGCTACAGTTTTGTGGTTAGAATAACAAACAGCTGTAACTGAGAAATAGTAAAAAAAATAGATGCCAATAAATACATTAATTTCACATTATAACAGTTCACCCTTACTTCCGATATTCCTCTACTGAAGCCCACAGTTACCTAATTATATACAAATGAATCAAAAATAAATTAGAGGCAGAGAGTCTTTATGTGAACAAAAAATACAGCTAACTTAGTCCAAAAATTATAAGGAATGGCAAAATACTATGACCAAGGTAAGGAGAGCAAATTGAAATACTCAAAAGTAAATGAAGCTTTAGTGAAAGTATGCAGTGGAAAAGAATATAGGAAAGAAAAGTTCAGGAAAAATGCAGTAAAGGGTTATAGCTAAAACAAATGGGAAAGAAAAATAAACAAGGAAAATGCTGTTTAAAAAAACAGAGCATGAAATATAATATTCCACCTTCACTGAAAACAAATCTAGTGTCTACTTCTTTTATGCGCAGAAGGGTAAACACTGGCTAAAACGTGCTGGCTTCCAAACAGCGTTGCCAACGTAAATACCGCCAGGAAACACAAGCTGTGCGAAGCACTTGCCCCATAGTTAATTCTGTTGCTCTGACTTCTACAGGCACAAACCACTGTGCACGTTGTTCGGTAGCGCTCTACCTGAACAGCGTGCATTGAACAAAATGCCCCGGGCGTAGTCTCAGCGCGTGTGGAGGGGTGCTCAGCAACGTGAGAGGTATGCCCACCGTGGGGCTCCTCCATGGTGCCCTGTGGGGCACGGGCTGGCTGCAAACCCACAGGCTCCCTCGTTGGCGTTCATTAAGCTGTTCAAGTAGGGTATCTTTCAAATTTGGCATTTCATCTTTGAAATGCAGAAAACCTACACCACATCATATTTCACACCGGTGTCCCTCCACAGCTAAGGATAATCTCATAGCTGCACCCTCAACAGCTGGAATCTGCGCTCAGATCTGCGCTAGCTGCATGACCCATTTCCCTAGCATCCATCCACAGGTGGTTACAACAAACTGGCTGCGATCAAGCTTCCCTACTGATTCCGATGGTTTATCATAAAATACCAGAGTGTGGGAAATGTGAGGAATTTAAGCGGATCTTTCTCAGGTCAGTTGGAAGTGGCATGGTTGCTGAAGGTGGTGGACTACATGGAAAACCTGCCCCCTGGGGCACAGCTACCAGTGTCTGCTGGGAGTGGACATGCCACCTTCTGAAGCCTTTCTGGCTCTGTGAGTATCCTTTTGTTTGGTGACTTCTGCCCCTTGCTAAGGGAGGAGGCAGAGTGGTGGACAAGTGGTTCTTACAGTTCATAGACTCTGCATAGGGTCCACAACGTACACCTGGCATACCACATACCTGTTCTTCCTGGGGCTGGCTTTATTTGATGCTGACATCACTTTATTTGCCCTCACCTTGACTTATGAGTTAGATGATGTCTTTGCAGCCAAAGAAGACACAGGTTGAGATAGTCCTCAACAAACCTTCCTGAGGCTGGCATGTGCTTGGTGCCGACAGTCTGTCCAGCAGTGCCCATGAGCCAGTCCACGCCTACCAGTACTGTTGGGACAAGATTAAGTAAATACAAGGTTGCTTCAGGTTTAGAATATCACTGAGCCTGGATTAAAGTCATGTTTCTTTTCCCTTTCTGAAGAATTTCTGTGGCTCCTCCACACCCTTAAGACACTCAGAATTACAATTATTTGGGGAGGAAAAGATGAAATACTTTTATAACATGTTTTCATTGATTTAAAGAAAACCTTACATGTCATGGCTTTGCCTTGAATATTCTTCCTTTGATGTAGGAAAGAAAGGTAACATCATACTTGAACGCTTTTCATGGATGATTGTAATATATACTGAATTTTTGTCAGGAACAGACATTTCTCCCCTTCATTCTTGCCTCCCCAATTAATTTTGCAATGAAAATTTCTGAGTTTGTGGCACAGACTTTTTTACAACTAAAAGTGTGAGTTAAAATAAACATATCTTGACTTGATCACTGTCTCCTGTATATTTGAAAAGGTAGTCTATGAAGATACTCACTGAACCAAAAATACATAGTGAGCCATGGATCTCTCAAAGCTATTTTCTCCATAGTCTAGAGTCTGGAAATTAGTCCAAACCAGGAAACATATAGATACAGCGTGTATATAGGTAGTAAGCACAACTCTCTGTAATGACCTTTTAAGGTTGACATACTGCTCAGTATTTTCTTACTTAAGCAATTTTCAGCCATTTCAGCTCTTGCAATGAGGTAGCAAATTTCTGTTGACAACTATGAATGCACTTGCAACTCAGATTTCCCTGAAGTCCAAGTTTTGACCCTACAAGACTGATTTCCTATGTCACAAGTAAATCAAGTAATTATTTGATGTTAAATGTATAAAGGCAGGTGTTAGAATTTTTAAAAAATGCAAACGTGTTATTAAGTAGCATAAAAGTATCAAGAAAAAGGGTAATAGCCTGTGTTTCAACTAATCACTTCACAGAAATAAAGTTCAGCTAATGTTTAAAATGTTACGCAAACCTTGCACATTGACTGCCTTTTAAAGCAGAAAACAAGGGGGTGGGGTATACTGCAGTTTTCATTTGAGTAGACACCGGTGATTTTTATGGTGGAGAAAACAAACAGAAAATCTATCTCAGGCATCTCAGGAGAGGACCAGCCAGCCTGTTACTAAATAAAAACATTGGCAAAGTGTTGCTTAGCATGGTAGAATTATTTTCTTGTTTTTCCCGTATCCTATCTTGAGAATGAACAACAGGCAACAAGAATGACATTTTTTCACCTACCCGGTGCTAATGTTTTGAACATACCAAACTTGTGAATGTTAGAATTAAAATGCATGCATGTATACATACACAGATGTTCTTAAGTGTAAAAATAGAGCGCAAAATTAATGCTTGACACACTATGCAGCCTCTGGGTAATTTTAAGAGGAGGGACATCCAGATCCCTGACTTTTTTCCATTTATCCTGAAATATATGAACGACATTTCATGAATTTTTGCTCTGCTTACTTGGTTATTGTTGTTTTCTTTTACTACTTTTGTTTTGTTTTACTACTTTCACATTTCATTCACTAATAGGTAAGCATTCTACATTTTTTTCCTTTTTTTTTTTTTTTTTAAAGCTAGGCAATGTAGACCATCATAAAAACAATATCTATTTGAAAAGAAATGCAAGCTGTTTTAAGTCAGAAGCTCAAGAGGGTTAGAGGAATGGTGTCCAGGTAGCAAATTCCACATCTTTCTGCCTACCCTCCATGAAAAGTTAGTTGTTGCTTCTTTCTCCTTTCCAAACAGTCTGACAATAGCAACTTACAACAGTGAAAATGCAGAGTAAGTACTCCTGAGAGTGCTTGACAGAAAAACAAGCTTTGTCTCGAATGGAAAGCTTAAAAAGATATTTTTTAATGGCAGAGATTTTGCAGAAAGTTTGCTCTTATAAGCCAATGATTCAGTAGCATTTTCAAGATCAGGAAATCCTTTCTCTACAATGGATACTTTGTCATGCCAACAGACAGATCCAAAAATGCATTGTGACTCATTCATAAAGCATTCAAACATTTTTATTTTCTTCAAATGTCTGGAGTTTGAATCATCCAGATCTCGATCAAAAGCAGCAGCAAGCAAGCACTTTCTCCTTTCAGATGGGATGTTTTGGGAAGAGGCTATGCCTTTCGCCGGCCAGCACAGACACATGTGGCACTTAAAGGTCGGCAACAGCAGTCAGCGGCATTTGCAGTATCGCGAGCACTAAGGGGCTCCTTACCAACTTGTCTCTACAGATTTTTACCTCTAATAGAGCCTTTCAAAGAACAAAAGTACTTTGGCTGTGGTAAGGTATGTGTACATCATAATGACTTTGTACAAGCTGTGTACCGTTGAAATTAATCTGTTTAGACAAGTTCCTCATCTGATTCACAGCTTAAGTAATATACCCTGGAAAAGTTTTCATGGGGTTTTGTTAATTTCCTGTGTTGCTTCTATTCAAGTATTGCTGATGTAAAATTTTTTAGATGAACGCAGTAACAGCAAAGATCTTCATCACTGACATTCACAAAACTCCACAAATTGCTTTCAAAAGAGATTTTATTCTCCGGTACCCTGTATATTCTAGAAAGCACCAATAATGAGTTCACGGGATTTAAAGAATTAGTGCACAGGTATTTTAAGTCAATGTTCACTTGTGACATCTCACTAATAATTTGTAAGGATTTTTTTTAATTCCTGAGAAAATCCATCGTGTTCGTTCTGTTTCCCATTTTCATTATCTGCTGCGCTGCTCATTACTGAGCACTTTTTGCTTGTGAGTAGTGGGAAATGGAGCCATAGGTGGAGAAAGTTAGTTTGGGTGTCTTCCCCCTTTTTCTTTAATCTGAGAGGAGAGTAACTGGGTTTTGATCATAAATTTAAGTAATTACTGCATACAATGAATTTAAAAAGGATATGAGAAGTACTACACAGGGTAAAGGATCAAAAATTTTGCCTTTTCAAGCAAGTGCCTACCATACTATGCCATTTGCTAATCAGGAACAAGTGCATCATGTCACAGGGAAAAACTAGTCAGCTCACACAGCTTGAACCAAATCAGTATTGAAGTGGCCGGTAGGTATACTATGGCATGTAGTTAACCAGTGATCACTGAACTGTAGATTCAGGATCAGTACTGAAAATACAACAGATACAGCCCAGTACCAGGCATTTATGAAATGATAATAAACACCTGAAAATTTCTAAACACATTTCTAGCACAGTCGTGGTTACTGCTGTTTCCACCCCAAGGTCTCACCACCAGCTGCCAATCTTCATGCTTCTTTATAGATCATTCACCTCCTCCAAAACTTTTAATAACTATTAGTAATCAAGAACTGTGAAATATCTAGGTTCTTGCTTACCAGCCAAGCAAATTAACTAAGTTGTTACAATTTATTCACTCAGCTGTCACTGAAATGAAATATAACACCTCGAATTTAAGACTCTGATCCTACAGGCTCCTACAAGCCCCTGTAGGACTGCCTAATTTTACCATGAGGAGCAGTTCCATTTGGTCACTGACACAAAGAGAATAATGAGAGTAAAGGAAACTTATGAATGTATGCTAGATTGAAACTTAATGTCTTAAAAGTTGCTATATTGAAACATTTACACTTGTTGATTACTTTGACTTTATTTTAATGATAATTCAGTTTTTAGTCTCTTCATTGCAATAGTGGTTCAGCAGCTATTTGCTACAAGCTTTACAAACTATTTAAAATTATCTAGAATTACACGATGGGGTTTTATTTTTATTTTTCAAAAAGGAGGTTGAATATTTCATTTGAAACAAATAGGTTCACAAAGTTTTAATGCACACAATGTTTCATTTATAATGAGGAAATACATAAAAAAACCCCAGCTGCTCACATAGCCTGGGAGCTAGTATTTTCAAACTCACCAGTGGCACAAAAAGGCATACCTGAAATTCCAAGCCTCAGCTTTTCAAGATTTCCAAGCACTCAACCTTAAAAAGCCTTATGAATAGGAAGTACAGGCTTTCCACATCCTCAATACCTTCTTCTGACTTTTGTAAAGCAGACACTCAAATGCTGTGAAGGTTGGCATACGTGGTTGCTGGTTAGTTGAGCACATATACCATGGCCTGTATACCATGCATCTGTCTGTGCATTTCCACAAATGGTGTATATCTGGCTATAGCAAGATTTTGGAGGTGCTAAATATTTAATTCCATATTTTGCAATCTAAAATTAGAAACAATTTTTTTGCAATTTCTGTCATTTGTGGTGGGCTTTAAAAAAACATTAATCTCCATAGAGTAGTTCTACATTTGTTTCACCATCAGCTAGAATATTACAGAAAAACACACTACTTTTTTCTACATAAGACTATTAATCCAGCAGAATTACCTTTTCAGATTTAGAGATATACATGCAATATAATACTTCCAGTCTTTGTTCACCTCTGTTCAGAGCTGGAACAAATCTGTATAAGAACTGCCAGCTGGAAAAATACTGGTAGGACAACAGATTTGCCAACGGCTGGATTACACCATGCAACCATAAAACCCCCAGGAGCATGTTTTAACCACTCTTTCTGGAATAATTTGTCCTTGTCTACTGTAGCAAGTCTTATTAAATATAGAGCTAGTTCAACAGCAGCCTTTACTGACACTCACCAGGAGCAGTATGACATTTGAAGCTGGATCCTGACTGTGGGCAAAATCTCGACCTCAGTCTCTCTCTGGAACACCATGGACTCCAGTGGACAGGGTGCAAAAGGTGGTGTGAATCTAATTGCTATTTTTGGGAAAAAAAATCTATTTCAGAACTATTAAATGGCAAAGTAGATTGACATTTTTGCTTTAGATGCTGGTGTCAACCAGCATCAGGCAGCATTTTAACTTTCAAAGGAAAGTTACAGCCAATAACAGTCACTACTACCTGCCCCTAACTTGCAGAGAAAACTGGCCATTTCCACAGTATTATGTACTCAACTGCCATTAGAGTGGATATTTTCCTTTGTGCGCACTTGCAGCCCATACCTTTATGAATACTTGTGCAATAGTGGATTGCAGCTTGACTCATTGAATTGAACTGTAAAACACAGACTTCCCTGGAACAGGATATCCATTAATATACCAATCCATCTTAGCTTATGAATGGCTGTCACAGCACAATAAAGTTACTTTGAATAAAAACCAATTAACTTCTAAACACCACTCCAGTGGAAACTAACCGTGAAGCCTACATAATAGTAAAGCAAACAAACAGAACTGACTGGGAAGGACCTTAGACAGTAAGCCATGTCACTTTTTTTCCTTGCTATCAGCCCTGTGGATCCATGAAAAAGAAAGAAAACATGATTAATGCCTCTCTGCAGTCCACCAGTCACTAGGTACCAGATTGTCCTTCTGTGCCTGTTTGCTAGCACAGGCTGGAGTTGAAGTCAGGATTATCTCAGCTATACTGAAAGAAAAACAACCATCCCACTGGAGAAAGAAAAACCACAGTCTGCAGTATTTCTGCTCATCTTCCTCTGGTCCTGCCAGCTTAGTCAAGAAAAGTTCAATACTAATAGAATATGCAACACAGAAGAATATGTTTTTCTTTGAAGCAAAATGTGTGATGAATATACCCGAGTATAGTTCAAGACAAACAAAGAGCCCAGGAGTTTTACTACTAAAATGCTCCTCCAAGGGGGGCACATGGTATTCCGCTGTTCTAAGATTAGTTATACACAGTATGAAGCCCCCCATGGTAATAACCGGGAAGCTCAGTAAGAGACTAACTTTTCAAGCCCTTTGCTCGGTAGGAAATGTTTAACGCAACACATTTACCTTTACTGTTTTGCTGCTAACAAGAGTGAGCTCTGTCCTGGAAGAAGAGTTTGGCAGTTTCTTTGGCCAAAAAACAAATGGCAGCAATTTCCTTCGAGTACTCCAGATGGCACAGTGACCCCCATTGACCTGTCAGTCCTCCCAGCTTCAGTGTTACTCAAACCAGACTTCTCCAGGGTTGCAGAATGGGAGACAGGGAGCGAGTGTCCGTCCAGATCCAGCACAAAGCATCTCTTCTGAGCTCCGGTACCAGCACAGGCAACTAGCAAGAGGTTTCCTGGTTTACAGAGAGTAAGAAGGTAACCAGAGGACTAAGAAAAATCAAAAGCAAGTTTACTCATAAACCTGTAATCAGTCGTTTATGGAATGAGATGGTAATGGAAAAAGTTACCTTCTACTGTATTCCAGTCATGCATTTTGACCAAACTCTTATTTTAGGAGTCCTGTCAGACCGTTTCACAAGTAGACATGGCATGAAGAGCAGCTCTGGCTCCTACCCCCATGCACTCAGCCTGGGTAATTCAGTGGTGTCAGAAACACCCAAAGGCTGCTGACGCCTTCGCACCTACACACACATCTGTGTCCACTACAACACCTAGCAGTGCTTTCCTTTTGGGAAAGCAAAAAATACTCAGGTGAACTTACTCAAGTCAGGAGAGAGGAGGTAGAACACTTCAAGCCTCCGTTACTTTCCAGGTGACCACTGCTGGTTACTGGTGACTTTGGGCCATCTCAAACCAACACATAGTTTTAAACGGAGTCATCTTATTCTCGGACGCAAGGCAACAGGTTAACAAGGGGTGTATGAGGAACAGTGATGGGGCTTTTTCAGAAACAGCCCTAGTTAGAAAAAACCATGCTTTTTCACTCATTCTTTCTTTGCACTTTTTTATGAGTGCTAAAACTCTCTGTACTGTGACCGTCAGTAATTGCAAAGCAAACGTGTCACGTAATCATGGTCTACAGCTCTGTTTCTTCCATGGATCTCAAAGTACTTTACAAAGGAAGAGAAATATTGCTATTCCTATTTAAAGTGGATGGTTCCTTTTTCACAGATGTAGTTCCCATACCACACGGTCCCCTCAGACAGCAGTAATGCTTCCTCGGTGCAGCTCTAGCTATAAAGAGAATCAGCCCAATGATGCATTTGGACCAACGAGCACAAGGGAGACAAACACATGGCTTGAAGCATTTAATTTCAAAGTCTGTATCTCTAGAGGACATATGAAGATTAGAGAAGATCTTTCTCACAGACACACAAGCCCAAACACCTGTATGTTCTTTTGGGTTTATTGTATATAATGATTTTTCTTTCCATTCTGTTTTACCAGCACATCTTCCTGACAACTGGAAATGGTTAGAAAACAGCAGGAAAATGGGGGTGGGAGGGAAGCAGGGAAAAAAGAAAATATTTACGTGCTGCTTTAAATATTTTCCAGATTTGAAGTTTCAGGGTGGGAGGAGGAAAAGGAGGGGCCTGTTTTTCTAAAAAGCATGGGAATCCAAAAGTTGAAATCTTTAAATTTCCAAATGCCAAAATTCAATGGCATTAAGTCAAAACAGATGTTTCATTTGGGTTTTGCATTTTAAAAATGGATGTAAGTTTGATTATTGTCATTTCATAACAAAACATTTTGGTTTTAAAAGTGCTATAAAGAACTCCATTTCCTTTTACTTCAGTTTTTTTTGAAAGAGGTTTCCCCAGGGAAATTTCAACAGGAAAAAAGAAGGGGCGTTCTGACCTCCTTTGCCTCCACGCTTGACTTTAATCTGCAATGAAAACAGGTCACCTCATGGTCTTTATTATACTGTGCTCAGAAAAACACGACCAAAGAAGGTGTTAGAATATTCCCTATTGGACATTATGATGATACAATGAATTATGGGCATTGCAGACACTACCTTTTACCACTTATAATTTATGGGGGAACAGTAGGATATAAAACTGAAGAAGAGGAGAGTACATTTTTCATTTTGCAATGTAGAAATGGTGTGTTTCTTATAATTTTACAGCTGTGGGGTGTCTTTATTTTGTATTATTTTTCCTGACAAGTTTGTTATAATGTTTAATGTACTTTTAATGATCAATATTGTTGCAACATGTTGCATTTTAATTGCAATTTTTTGAAAGATGGTATTATAGTCACTTGAAAGAACCTTAGACCAGTCCATGCAAACATACATATTTAGTATATGCAAATGTATAATGTCTATACCTCTGTATTTTAATTTTTAATCTATTTTAATACAGCATACCTTTAATACAAAGGGGGAAAAAGAATTCTAAAGACTGATTTTCTTTGGCTTAACTGTTTGCTATATTGAAAATTCTGCTTCCTGAATGATATAGTTGAGATATTTGCAAGGAAATGCAAAAATCTTTTATAAGTTTTGAAACTAATCACCTGGCCTCTGCAATCCAATTCCCTTGTAAAGATTCCTGTACCATCGCAGTAACATTTATGCAGATATGCCCACTGAGATGAGACTGAAACACTGGAGAGCAGTTAAGGGGATTTTTGGTACAACAGATAAGAATAATCTGAGAGGAGGAAAAATGCAGTTACAAACCACAGAGTTAATGGTGTGGATCCTGGGGGGGGGGAGGAGTGGGGAAGGCGAGAAGGGAACACGTGCCTGAGGATTCAAGCTAAGAAATACTAGAATTGCTTTGCAAAAGGCAGAAATAGCTCATGTGCTATTTTTGTCTTTCGCAAACTAAGTCTAAACAGCACACTAGAGCCCAGGGTCAGATTTTTAAAACACAAAGGATGTAGATAAAACACTTTGGGTGCAGAGAGAAAAAGTGTGTTATCTGGCATCTAACTCCCACTGCAAATCAGGAGGTGAGCAACCCATTTTAACTTTAAAAAGTCAGCCCCCACCTCCACATGCAGACAAACTGTGTATGAGCAAGTAGTGTTTCCTCGTTAAAATGTTTTTCTGTAACCCGTTGGACAGTGATAGTGTACGAGACCTCTTTGGCAGAGAGCAGAGTGCAGCAGGAGCACCGCAGTACAGCAGGATGTCGCTTCTTTTTGCCATTAAATCTGCACCCTCAGCTGTCCCTTTATAATACAGTGCAAGAAAATGCATCCATTAAGTTGGGTTTCTTTATAGTTGGGCTGAGCCTGTGATTTCACGGGCAAGAAGAAAGCCCGCAGCTTTCTGAAAGAGCGATTTTGGCTCTCTTCATTTGGACCTCAGCCACACACCGTCTGCAGAGCTGGGGCAACCTTTTATTCTTCCATGAATTACCAAGAATCAGACTTCAAAGTCTGGTGGGGTTCATTTACCCAGAACAGCATTTCCTGGGGGTGATGAGGTGGCTGCGGGAGCGGGTGAGCTGTAAAACCCGGGGAGACCACGCTTGCTCTTCGATCCTGGAGAAGCAGCGATGTGTTGCCGGTGGTGGGGAGGGGGATGCAGCATGTGTGGGAGCTCCCTGCACTCCAGGTCGGCTCTATCCCAGCCTGTCAGTGTGAAGGCCCATTGCAGAATGACGTTATGTTTACAATTAAATGTATTAGCATCGCTGTCGCAGTGCTGGCTCTTGATTCGGCTTGCTGCCTACAGAACAAGTAAAACCCATTTTATGATGGAAGCGTGCAGCTAATGCGCACAAGGTTGTTTTTGGTCTGAGACAGGGCAAAGCGCTTCTGAGCTTGGAAAAGGGTCAAAGCAGAACAGCAGCTGTGGCCCAAAAAGCTCTCTCCTTTTCTTTCCGTTGGGATATTTTCTGTTATTATGCAATTTTCAGAGCAATCAAAGCCAAATGATTCCAAGCAGCAGCTAAATAAAGTTAAGGAAGAGGTTAATATAAACTACATGGAAAGCTACAGATCACACAGAACAGTTTTCAGCGTAAGCAGACAAGAAGGCTGAGACAGTGAGACATAAGGAGAGCACGTATCTCAGCATTGCACAGGGACCTGGTGAGAGCAGTACAGCTTTCTGAAGTCAAACTTGAATCTCACTCCATTTCTCTAGCTATAAAGCATGTGTCACAGTCCCCTGTGACAGTCTTCAGTGGCTCAGGAGTGAGTCTTCATTTCACAAACAGCAATTCTCCAACTTAGTTTTTACTGTTTGGGTCAAACTTCCCCCTCCTTAAGTGTGTGGTATTCTGATTCATTAAACACAGTATGTTCATATGACTTTGTGTTTCAGCACCAGAGACTTATTTCAGTATTTCAGTGCTTACTAATATTTACAGAACACTATTTACACTTCTCTTGACAATCACAAATCGTTACACAAAATGGTTGCTTTTTCCTTCAGAATCGGCACTTTGAATTCTTTTGTTCCTTTCTCCTTGGCCTACTCGCGTTCCCTTTACTTTCCAAAGCCATGCTATTTTCTCTTAGGCAATTTACAAAGTAAGTCACTGATCCACCACAGTTCAACTCTTGTGTAGACTGGATCCACGGATTTGTGGGTTTTAAGGAAGGGGGTAGGTAGAGGGGTCTGACAGCTTGGCTGGCAGTGCAGCTTCTCCAGAGCTCTGGCTCAGGCTATGCACTGCTCACAGAGCTAGACGACATCGTTACACACCATTAGCTGCCCAAGAATTAAGCAGGTTATATCACTATGTTCTCAAGAAATTATTACTTCTCAACAGTCCCTTTGTTTTGACATTAGCCCCTATTTTACTGTAACCAGGTGATTGAAGTATTTCTTGTAGCATTTCATCATTATTCAGAGCTGAACAAGTGCAGCCAGTGATTAATAGCACATTCATTGTGGGTCTTGGATACCTGGTGATCTGCATCATGGTGCTTAGTTCCCAACATCTGCTACATTCTGCAAACTTTGTGAGAACAGGGCCTTTGTAATATTTCTCTGAAGGTTTTTAAGCATGTTTGCTTGCAGTGTGTTTACAGGAATGATGTCTATTATTCCTGTGCTGGTGGAACTTGTGAGCCCTGAGCTATGTCTTGGCACCTGCACGCAGACTTTGTATAAATATATACATAGCAGCTTTTTAGGCCGCTCAGGACTGGACTAGCTATTGCTTCCTGGCAGTATCTTAGCAAGCAAGTTTATTGGCACAAATACTCATTAGTTAAAACAAGTCTGAAGTGGCTCTTATAGAAGTCTATTTTGAATTGGTATCATGAAAAATCTCAGTAGGAGCCCCATTCCCTGAGGTATAGACATCTGATCGAGGAATGTGCTGGAACACTCACAACCAGCAAACACACACTCAGCTTCACGCTTTTGTATGGTATTAAAAACTTGCAGAGAACTGATATTTTGTAGCACCACTCCCCATCCTAAAATTCCTTGTGCTCCCACCACAACACTCTCCCTAGTGGGCTTTTCATCCGCTAAGTCCCCAACAGGAGAAAACCTCCTCCCCAAAACACCTCACAAGGAGAAGGGATGCTGGTGTCCCTGCTGCTGGGGATGCGTTGGGCGGAACTGATGGACTGTAGCTCCAACGAGCAGCTTCTCTCCATCCCTGCTGGGGGAGCAGACAGGCTCAGCCACAGTCTGCTCCACATCTGGTTGGCTGCTCCAGATTTTGGCATTGAACCTGCGTGGATATTTGCAGTCTGTTGAGTGGTTTGATGAACATATCAATATGACGGTCAAGCACGTCAGTTTTCACTTCACGTAGCATTGCCAAAGTATGTTTTTATTTAAAGTAAGGCTATTTTGAAACTCCCTTTCATTCTTCCGTGATGTCTCACAGATTACTGAAACTCATTTTTGGAAGGCTGAAGTGGCCTTCACGGCTTAACCTCTGTTCTTCCTGGGCTGCTCAGGGAATCTGCATGCTCCTCCCCACCCTGAACTCTACCACAGGCAGGTAGAATGGCTTTCAATGTTACGCCTTGCGTGTAAAAAAAAAAATCCCAGCAATGCTCACATTTTGCAATGTTTATACATAATTGCAGAACAGGCTTTCTCCCTGTTGGAAGGGGTTGGGTAGGATCTGAACAGTGTAAGAGCTGTCCCACAACAGGGGAGTCTTCTTCCAGTGAAGATAGTATGCAACAAGGAAGGAAAAAAAAAAATCTGTTTGAATGAGACTTTCTGTATACAAGGGTTAAAATCTGCTCCTTTTCTTCTTGCTCCTGTCAAATTTCCCCCTGAAGCATGCTTCTGCAGCAAATCCTTCCCTAGGAATAACTCCTGCTCCCTTTCTACTCCTGAACTATTACAATTGGCCTTATTTCCCCCATATCAGTGGTTAGAACAAGGATTATCTGAAGGGACAAACAAGTATTACAGGAAAGCTAAAAAGCCTTCAAAAGGGGGGCTTCAAAAAAAGGGGGGGCAGGAAACAGCTACGCCATGATACTGGGGGAAGGTTCTTCAGAAAAGGGGGAAAGAGCTGTCCTCAGGGCCATGTCCTCATCCATTTGTCTGTGAGGTCCCAAGGAGGAGATGCCTGCTCTGCCCTCCTTCTTTGGGGTGGCTGGTGAGGGTGCCCGGAGGGGCACGGCACCGACCAGCACCACCTGCTAGCCGGTACACTGTGCACCCCAGTTAAACCTGGTTTGAATCTCTCCCTTCCTCCCTCTTCCTACAGCAGCCTTTTTGAGGGAGAAGAAAAATCTCACCAACTTCAGAGGGAAGCAGAGTATCAGCCCAATTAGCACAACGGTCACTAGAGGAGAAATGTCCTAACATTATTTAAGTTCAGGCTAACCTCTGAAAGGGCTGCGTGCTTGTACAAATGAGGACACCCAGGAAAGTTAACCCTTATTTGTCTTTAAAGTGGATTGCTTAAACTAAGTTAAACTCCCACATAGATGCTTTTACTGTTCCAAAGGGAATAAGCACTGGCAGCCACAGTGGTGTCTTTAGCAGCGGTGTGTTTAACAGTGTCCACAGGGCAGTTTAATTCAATTTAATTAATCCACTTTGGAATTCACTCCTTTAATTAAATTCAAGCTCACTTTCTCAATATATGATTTGTTGACAAGCCCTAAATGAATAGCCCTTCAAACAAGATTGTCTTTTTTGCTAACCAAAAAACGGGAGAAATAATTCTAGGACACTAGTGTTGCTTAAGGGAAAGGAGCTGTAAGAGGAGCAGGTACAAGAAAGTGCTTGGCTTTGCTTTAAATTACAAGCCTTTCTATGACATTTTGTATCACTTTTCTATTCCTGCTTCAGGTTTCTAAGGAAGCATTCAAGATGCAGTTAAATGATAAGAATGTCTCCTGGTTTGGTAAGGAATCATCCTGTGTCAGCAGATCTGTAATGACCTGAAACTTATTGAAAGCAAGACCAAGCACATTCCCTTAGAGAAATGTGTTACAAGTGGAGCCTGCTCATCCTGAGGCTCCATCCCAGGTACCATGAATGGACAGAAATTATTACATTCATTTTTACGCAAAGATACCCCAGCACTTTTGGTTCAGTGAGCTGAAAACTCAGAGAGATCCAAGACCTGTTGGGTGACTGGATGACTACAGCTTTTAGGAAAAAGAAAAATAAACTGATAACATAGGGTGACTAATGACTAGTGCATTTATGGTACAGTTGTTTATGATCTGATACCCAGCCTGTGGTATTTTCAGGATGCATGAATACATTGGTGCATAGCAACCTTCCAAAGTCTTGTTAAAAGGCAGATGCTGAATGGAAATCTTCACTTTCTTGTATTGGTGTTTATAATCTGAGAAACGTTGGGCAGCGAAGATACGATTCTCCAAGGGGTTATTAGACATTATCTTAATCCAACAAAGCACTTAAGCACCAAGCTTAAGAGCTCTGCTGGATCTTTAAGCCAGAGGGCTCTGCAGCACCCTGGTTATCAAGTCCGTGTGAAAGCCACTCAGTGAGGAACAGGAAAATAAAGTGCTTTCAGCCCACTAAGAGTTAAAAGCGCAGCTGCAGCATTCCAGTAATAACATCCGGGTAACATCAGCTCCCATAAGATCACATTGACCACAAAAATCTCTCAAGCTTAAACACTCAGAAAATTGATTACCGCTGCTTTTTAAATAAGCCCTGTCTAGTGACAGCAGGTTTATGAAATAGATTTGTAGCTGCAGTTATGACCAGTATCAAGTGGATTTCCTCTCTAGCAAGAGAGAAGGATAGCAGCAGACACTGTCCTCCAAAGGTCTAAGAAAAGAAAACCTTGAGGGATCGTTGAAAGATTTTTCTCTCGACTCCTCAAGAAAAGGGAAGGTGGGCATTAGCGGTCATCACCTTCCACAGCTATGCAAGCTCCAGTTCACCCACCCTCCCCCCCCGCCAACATTAAGCCCATTTTCAGACTGGTGTACTAACCTAGCAGCACCGTAACTACGTCTCATTCAACACCCAAGTATTTCATTCAGTCAGGCGGCTGGGTCACCAGTTTCTCTTGGTAACGATAGGGTATAGATGTGTACATTTGCCGGGATCATAAGTACAGATCCATTACAGTCCCAGATGCATGAAGTACATTAAACAGCTCTGTGGGTATTTTGGAAATTATCCGTAGAGAGGGTGATCGGTTTTGGTGTACACAGCCATGGTGGTATGGGTGCAACTGATCTTTGCTAAATATCTGGCTGCTGCCTCAGCTTTCCCTCTCTGAAAATGTATCCCCTGGGGTTGATTTGTCCTGAATTTCCCTTTCAAAGAAAGGAAGAGTCTGAGCACAATTTAGGTCAAATGTCTTGTTTTATCTACAGATTTCCTATGGATTGCCCTAATGCTCTTCAGGGACTCCACAGAGGGCCTTCCTGCCTGGACGGTGATGAAGGCCTGACTCTTACAAGGAGAGTTTCACCTCGGTGGTCGGGGTCTCTCCGCAACTCTTTCACATCACTCCTTTCTTCTGGCCCCGTGTGGTCAGCTGTGTACCCCACTCCTTCCCTGCTTCAAGGGAAACAGCTTACGAGCCAACACCACCTCCTCCTCCAGTTTCTGCCTCAGGGAGTACGTTGATGAAAACACTGTATGGCTGATCATTTCCCTGCCCCAGCTCTTAAATACACCACTTCATCTTTTTTGCAGGCCTTTGTCTCAGCCATCTTACACTTCTCCTTAGCTGCTTCTTTTATTAAAAAATCTTTTTTAGAGGTCGTGTTCCTTGCTGCCTTTCTACCACCACCGCCCCTCTGCAATCCTGCCCAAGGCACTGGAGAGCTATTGCCCAGCTGCTGACCTCCCCAGAAGCCTCCCCCCACGCTGCAGCACCAGTGACTCTCCGGGCTCCCATCACAGCCCTTTTTCCCAAGGATTCCCTCCCCGCTGAAGCCCAGCATATGCTGGCCTCATCTCACCATGGCGTTCTGCATCCAGCCTACAAGCCAGCACTTGCTGCAAGCATGATCAGGGAGGAAAAGAGGTTGACACTGTGTAAGTCGGGGCCCAAGCCTTGGTTTCTGTCCCAGGTCAGGGCTGTCCCCTCCAGGGAGGCAGAGAGAAACCTGGGGTGAGTGGTGGCTGAGCTGACAGCCCCACCGCAGTAAGGGTGAAGCCGAACTGCGGAAGAGGGAAGGGGGGATTCACACACGGGATGACATCTGCAGCAGGTAGATAACACCAGGCTGATCTAAGAGGCTGAGCAAGGTGGCATGGCCCCTGCAGCCCAAGTTTGCATGAAACCTGCTTCTGATCCAGGCTAATAATGAAACATAAATGGGTAGATCTGAGCCCAACTTAATTTTAAGCATCAGAGCATCAAACTCCACAATCTTAGACAATGCTGTAGCACTTGTGGACTAACGAGGAATTCATTTTTCTCCTCCAGGACTATTACTTGGGTTGATTGTCCTCAGCAGGAGGTGACTTGTGCACCCATGCAGAGATGTGCAGGGTGGAGAACTCGCCATGCCTCGGTAGATACCTGTAAGACAGGAAACTGTCTTCCTGGGTGGTATTGATTTCAGCATCTCACTGTACGGATTCTTCCATGGCACCTTGACAAAATTCAGATTTATCTGCACATCTGGCATTAAGTACTTCAAAAACACATGCATGTGCCAAGACCAGCCTGAAAAAAACTGTATGTGGTCTGAAAACTATATGTATTTTTCCTACTTTTGAGATAGCTTAGTTCCATTTTTAATGATCACAGCTTCAAATGGCCATGATGTTAACAGAGCACAGAACGTGGTATTTAGAGAGCAGCAATTATGCAGCAGTGGAAGCACAGTCTGTAAGCAGAAGCAATTTTGTTAGACTTTTATTAGACTTGCTGCTGTTACAGGAAGAAGCAAGTAAACTCTGGCCTTGTGTGCACTGAATGTCATCTGAGTATCTTTTGTTTACTTTTCCCTCTCTACAAACCATGCCTTTCTTATGTCTTGTGTAATAGATGTAGGTTAAAGAAACAACAGGTAAAACTAAGAAGACAAGAAAGACATCAGAAATGAATATATATATATTTTTTTACCATTTTTCAAAAGTTAAGATGTTAAGTAAAATCCTGGATTCAAGCATGGTCAGTTTACTCAACCTCAGATCTTAACATTTGAAATATGACCCAGCCCATATTTCTGACTTATTGCTTTCAATTTTATCAAAACAAAGTAGCCCAGAAGTACCTTGCCAACCCATCTATTTGTGCCACACATACAGAAAGCAGATCCTTTTCTGCTTGTTCTATTTTTTCCAAGCACATCTTATGTCACTGTTTAAATCTTGGTAAAAATCTATTCTCCAAAGCATTATAACTGCAGAAGATCAAAATTGCAATTACAAATGTGAAATATTTAGATTCTCGTTTGGGATCAATCTGTAAGTCTAGATGATTTCTGTAATTCTATTTCCGAAACACATGCAAGCACAGATGTAAAAGGAGAGGAATTATTTCAAGATACCAAAACTCAGTGGTAACTGTGTCTCACATGATTTCTTTCAACTTTGGCCAAAACCTTTGCTTCTGCTAATACCAAGGAAACTTGAAGGATGTAGCAAAATAATAGATGGAAATTCTTGCCTGGCAATTGTCTACTTAAAAGCCAGTTCAGCACCACATACTAATAAATACTAATACTAATACTAAATAATAATGATGATGATAATAATAATAATAATAATGATGATGATAATAAAACTGGGGTAGGTGAAGAAGGCACAGCCTTACTCTCTTGAAAGGGCAGTTGAAGGCACTACAGACAAACGTAGTGATCACTGAACTGTAATTTACAGCTTGATCTAAAATTTTCCACAAACAAAACCACAGCGGCTGAATCAGAGCTTTTGCCAGGGTACCAGCATTACCATCACTATTCATGCAGGAAAATGTCTTAATCTGGCAGTGGGCCAGTGAGCCTCACCCCCTCGCTGGCACCGGGGACACAGACGTGAGGGGTGCCCACCAGCATCAGCGGTGCCCACCAGTATCGGCGGTGCCCAGGTCCTGGTCCCCACAGTCAGAGGCAAAGTCAGGCTTTGGGTCAGCGCTGGTTGAAAGACGGGGCTGTCGGCAATCCCTCCAAACTTTCTGGAGGTGTGATTGAGGGCTGGCTGACTCAAAGGGAAACATGCCACCTACTGACTCTTGCAGCACCCGGGATTTTCCCTGAAAACTCCTATTCAAAAACTCACACGGAGCTTCACTGATTTACGGGTAAGGGATCAAGCAAGAGAAGAGTCATCACACAGAATGAGAAATTGGATCTGCTTACTGGACTTTCTCTCTTTGCTTTACACGGTTTAGACTTCAGTTTTTACTCAGCTAAGCTACCGTAGATGTCAGAGAAAATTTTGCCTGAGAGGAACTTGTATGGTGCTGCTCTGCAGTACTATGCATAAAAACCTGTGATTTTCCAGTGAAATAATATTAGTTTCAGGTTTATGGGATCATTCTGCTAATGGCTATTCCCACAAACAGAGCCTCTGCGATTTGTATACGCTAGCTTTAGTGGACTTCTTCCCCAGATTTGTAGTTGTCTAGAGTCAGCTTCCTTCCATACATCTTGCAGAAGCTTTAGATCGCTAAATAGCCCTTAATGATGAACAGTGAAAGAGTTCTAAAAACTGATTTTTTTTATGATGCTGGTTTTTTACCTCTTTGTCTGCAGAGGGAAATTACCGTGTCTCTTTTTTTGTGCCAGATTCTGCTTTTGTTTACATTAGCATTAATTTTTAACAACTCTATTTATTTTGTTTATCTGTATTATTATTTGTATTGCTTACAGCAGAAACTGGAAGCCTTTTTTTGACAGCTGGTGCGCCAAATTGTACTTTTTTACATGACCATGCACCTAAAATGAACCCTTTCCAAAATCTATTGCTTTTAGCGGAGGCAGCATTCTCTCTCACAATTTTCATTAGTGATTCCAAAGTCTTATTTTCCTTTGCATGAGATAGCAAATCTCATTTAGATCAACTTGAAAGAGACTTTCCTTGAGAAGACAAAGTGTCAGAGCCATTGTACCCATTTACAAGCTAATTAAACTGCAGAGCAGCACTATGCTTGCTGTTTCTGAAGCTGTGTTAAAAAAAGGTTCTTTTTTTGCTGAGTGTGGTCCCAAATATTTTCAGGATGCTTTTCTGGCTGTTTCATTGCACATTCAAATTTTATATTTCAGAGGATTTAAAGAAATAGCTGGGTAAAAAGCCGTGCATATGTTGCCTAGCCTGGGTTTCTGACAAGATACCACCTAATTTTTCCATGAACAGACAGATTCACCCAGAAAAGAGCTCTGTGCAAGGCCCTGCTGTGGAGAAGGTGAGTACGCTGGATTTAGATTTAATCGCATTCTGGTGCATGCTCACTCATGTAGCAATTTGTCTTTCTGCATCAGGAATAAAATATACAAGCTGTCAGTTTAAAACATGTATTTTCCCTTCTGCTTCTGTTATTCTTTCACTGGCAGGCCCTAAAGTCCATATTCTGGAATGAATTTCCAGAGTTAGGGTATGTTTTCTTTCAGCAGATCAGATTTCAGGGCTTTTCTCCTACACATGTAAGATCTGAGTTTAACTGAGCCTCCTTGCCTTAAAAATGGGGCTACAAAGGGGGCATAAGAAAAACTGGAGTAGTCTGCCAGAAGAAAGGGGTCAAGTACTCAGAAAGAGCATGGTATCTATTAAAAAGAGTTTTCATGCTATCACATATTCAGAGACTATTTTTAGTTACAAAAAATCATCAGCGGTAAGATGATTTTTTGTTGTCACATGCAAAATGTCTTTCAACTTCCTTTCACTTTCAGGTATCTCTGACTACCTTCTGCCAAAATTAAGTGAAGTCAAGTGGCCAGAAAGATCACTTGCTACTGATGTAGGGCTTGGCAGTGCCAGGTCCTTGGTATCGGTGCCAGGATTCATGGCTACCCCTCTTCTGGAAGGGATGAGAGGACTGAAGGACAGGACATCACAAAGGAACTGGTGGCAGCTTATCTTTCCCCAGCCCCTGGGCAGATGTGCTCCTTCCTTGGCCTACTCGCTGCCCCTTCATTGGGCACAAAAAGGCTGAAAGTTTGCAAAGCTGAATTTCGAGAAACGTCAAACACAGACAGAGGAGGTAAGATGGAGGAGGAGAAGACCACTCTCTGAGTAATTCATTTACTCAGTCTCCTGATAACACCCACTATCTTCCTTATGCAATGCAATCTCTCACCCTGTAATTCTTCATTTCTGCTCTTTGTGCTGTCTCCCGTGAATGTTACATACTCCTGCTCCAGTAATTTGGAGTCGCGTCCCCCCCCCCAGCCTGTTGAACAACTATGGCTCCCCTTAGAAAAATTAACACCACTTCTAGCTGCACTGAAAGCTGCTAAATTAGTTCTTCAAGCATCTGCCAGCGCATAGGACTACTTCCCATTTTTGTCAGCATTCAGCCTTCTGACCATTTTTGTCAGCATTCAGCCTTCTGACCATATTCTCAACCACTCAGTCCCTATCCTTCTCCCCTCCAGCCTGCTTTTCATTTCCTGCCGCTCAAATCCAGTCCCCCCAGCCCCCTTACCGAGAAGGAAAAAGAGAAAATAAAACTATCCTAATATCCTTTCACAAATTCACAAACAAATTTGCAACATCTGCATTTCCTGTTGTATATTAATTCTTTTTTTTTTTTTTTCCCTGCAGGGAAGTGTAGTGCAATCAATATATAAAATAGTGTCATTCTTCTTTGATCTACAACCATACCCGTATTTTAGCAGGAAAAAAAAAAGATAATAGACACAGGGAAAGAAAAAAAAGATTGCCTATTAAATAGAGCCAGTGTTGATGAAAACAGATTCTGGTAACTTGACGTTCACATTGTCTGTTGCTCATTACAGCAGCACACAGTTGTACTGATTACAGCTGAGACCGTCAAGATTTCCATCCTTCACCACTTGACCAGATGTATTTGCTCTGGGCTGAAATGTAGCATGCTGGACACGGGACATCTTTTATTAAGCAAATGTCAATTGAAATGGTAGCAAGGCCTTAGCCAGAGTTGAGTTTCCCTTGCAAATCCATAAGCCCATGCAAACCTCTACTAAAAAGCGAGAGAGAAGTCTCCTGCAGCAACAAGGCACTCTTAGAGCAGACGCTTTCAAATAATGCCACATTATTCATCACTATAGTATCTCTCAATAGCAGATTGTTATCACTATGGCTATAAGCAAGGCAAGGCAAGGCTTCTAGGGAAAGACAATTTCTTTTATTACGCTAGTTGGCATATTTGGAAGAAATGAACAAGCTTTGAGGAACATGTACTCTTCTTCGAAGCACAATCTGAAACCACTTTCAGCCTGTTCTTTCCCCAGCCACTCCTCACTCCCCATAGAGGACTTTTTGTTGTTCAGGGAAGTTTATAAGATCATTAAACAAGTTATCCTCTCACTGGATTTTGTTCCAGCAGATTGAGTTTAAGCCACAAACGTTATTTGTATCATGCAGCTATGATGTCTGCTGGTGCAGGAATCAGAGGAACTGTATAAGAGGGCGTAAGTCCAGAGGAAACTGATGGTGAGAGTTTTGGTATAAAAAGACATCAGCTTCCTGGCTTTAGTGATTTTTTAAAGATTATTATTGTATTAGCGATGCACGTTAACGATGAACACCATAGGTGAGAGGATCAGCTGCTGGGAGGCAGGTCTGCAGCCCAGCCAGCTCCTCAGGGCAGGGTCCCAGCTGGGCTACCGCCACGCACGTGTCCCCAGCCACGGGCTACCACCACGCACGTGTCCCCAGCCACAGGCTATTGCCACGCACGTGTCCCCAGCCACAGGCTGCTGGGAGTGTGGCCTTGCCATGGCAGTGAGCATCCTGGGGGCTGCAGCAGGAGGGGGGTCCCCATGTGGATAGGAGATGGGTGATGCTGGCCTGACAAGGGGGTCCCCTGTCCCAGGAGCCCAGGGGAAAGCCACGTCCTGCGACTTTCCCCTGGTCCCCTGTCCCAGGAGCCCAGGGGAAAGCCACGTCCTGCCACTTTCCCCTGGTCCCCTGTCCCAGGAGCCCAGGGGAAAGCCACGTCCTGCCACTTTCCCCTGCTGCTACCCCCAGGTCTTCCTCTGGCAGTCCCCGGGGCACTGCCACGCACAGTGGTCCAGCACAGGCAAAAAATGGCAGGGGCTTTCCTGTGTGGCCCCCCCTCGCAGCCCCCTGCACACAGCCTCTCAAACCAGAGGCAGCGGACCACCCGCCTCCTGCTCCCAGGAAAACCCACCCCTCACCCTGCCCTGGCCCTAGGTGACTGTCCCCTCCTGGCCATGTCATAATTCTTCCGAGGTTCAGCTCCTTCGGGGCCCTGCAGGCAGCACTTCAAGTCCCCGTCACACGTCGGAAATGGGGAATTTTGCCAGCCAGCTGCGGGGGAATCACGTATCGCAGGAAGGCCAGGTAGGCTGTGCCGGCTTACTGCTGTCAACTCCGTGGTGGGAAAGAATGCTTCCTTAGGGATAAAAACCCCAACCGTCTGTAGCAGTGGAAGAGCTCCCGCCATTGCAGCAATGCACACGCCTTGTTTTTGGCGAGAGGAGTGGAGGACGCGTGTGGAGGACGTGTTGGGCGATGGCCCGGGGCAGACGCCGCAGCGCCAGAAGGGCTCAGCCCTGCTGCCCGGCGAGGGACGCAGCCCAGGGCAGACAAAGCCGCTGCTTACCCAGCACGCCGGGGAAGAAGCCAGTCCGGCAAGCTGTCACACCACAGTCTGCATGCGTTTTTCTCACTTGGGAGCGGGCAGCCACCTCCAGCAGACTGTGCGCTGCTCTACCTGTGCCTTTCATAGTCCTCACCTTCTCCGAAATGCCTTCGTGGTTTAAACGCCAGGCTCGTGTTGCAACCACCTCCCAAAGCCTTCTGGGTGCTCTTTTGCTGAATGCTGAATCTTCACAAATGAAGCCTGTCACAGCTTGCACGCATCTTTCTCACCGTACTTCCCATCCTGAGGTCTGACCATACAGACAGGTTAGCTTGCATAATGTTATCAGAAGCTCATGCAGCATGTAATTTTCCCAAGATCCCAGCTCTTGGCACACAGCAAGGTTTTGGCTTTCTGTTTTATTAAGTACAGTTCTAGACCTTACAGAAGTGGGAGGTTTGAAAATGAAATGCTGTCAGTCCAGAAAATAAAGGGCAACCAAAACCAGAATCCATAGTTATTATTTTAAAAAATACATGATGTCAGACCGTCTCAAGATTTCTGAAGGCTTGGGGTTTGCAATACAAAACCTGCCTCTAATTCCTTGAGTCTGGAGAGAAATGTATCTGTATTGCAAAAGCCCGGCAATAGAGAGTTCATTCTCATCCTGTTATCATCCCTCATCACTCTGCCAGGCACAGACACTCTCACACCACTTCAAGCAGTCTGGGCCACATCCTTATTTAGAGAATAGTCTCAGCTTCCTTGTACTTTTGCTTGGTGCCCGCTCATGCCATGCAGCACATTAACATAGCAGCTGACAGAATTAATCAGCAGTAATAAAAGCACTTGCATGACTTGACCCATATAATCTATTTGAGGACACCTCTCTCTTGCCTGCTCTTTCACTCACCCTCTGCTTTTATGTCTAGCTCACTTATTTTTACCCATCATTTGCAGAGCAATTTAAACATGCTGCAGCACTAGTGTGGTAGCTGAGCTACACAGCAGAAGTTACTTTTGGTAGTGGCTATTGTACAAAGTGGGTCAAATATAGCTGCAAAGCTGTTCTTGGGCAGCCTTTGTTTTTTTTTTTTCTCTAAATGAAGATCGGTATTGCAAAAATGCCATTTGGTGTGAGACAAAAAAATGCCCCCAAAATAAATCCAATTAAGTTTTCAAAAATATTAAGAAGAGGCAAAGCAAAAAGTGTAAAAAAAAGGAAATAAAGGGAAGGAAAACCTATTTCTTGGAAAAGACCACAAGAGTTATTATGCATGACAGGAGATGTCACTCTTTGGTCTGGTCTGTTATTGTTGTTAATGAAGTATATTTAATCTAATCAAAGGACACAAAAGGGAAATGTTCAGACTAGGGCAATGAAATTTTTTACAGACCTGTGGGCCTTCCTTATGAGAAGAGATGAAAATGCCTGATTTTATTTCATGTGCAAAGAAGTAAATGATGAGGACACCAGTAATTCAGCAGAGACAACAGAAAGGACCATTCAAGAAGAAATAAGGGAACAATTACAATTTCAGCTATAATCCAGGTAGAAAGTCAGCTCTCTGCCTGGACCGATGGTGGAGACGAGCTCCTGCAAATCAAGCAACAGGAAATTCCTTCTCGTGAAGCTACACATATGCATGTTTTACCCTGGGAATACCTGTTTGTGTTACTTCCTGAGGGCTTATCCCAGGAGATTTGTATCGGTGGGATCATCTGAAGAGTGATACTGCACACTGACTCACACTGACCGGCCTGCACGGCATCTCCGCTGACAAGCTGTGAGAGCAGGTCTCCAGCACTGGGCTGGCTCTTCCCGCTCCCATGGGTGCAGGTGACATCCAGGATGTGCTAGGAGAGTCTGATACTCTGACTGACGTGGAAAAGGGTGCCTTTCTGCCCCTACCTTCTCACGCGCAGGGTGCCGCTGTCTAACCTTCATCAAGAAAGTTAAAGTGCAGGCAGATGCAATTCCCTATGCTACTTTTAAATTTGAAAGTATGCAAATACACATGCAAGCAAGGCATGGCCCAGGACACCTGGTCTGCTGCCAGGGTACAGCTGCAAATTTGAGGGGGTTCCTCAATTAGGCAATTGCATGGCTACTCCCCTTAAATAGGCTAATACTTGTAAGATACATTCTCTGTCTGAGTCAGAAGTGTATTTCCCTTCCTTCATTCCACGCCATGATAGATCCCACTTGCACAATTTTTACCTATAAAGGTATCACCGGGAGACAGGTGAAGGTGAATAAATTAAATCGTACCTTATTAAATACACTTTCTACTTGTTTAGCCTATACGCTATCCATTTCCAGATCTTAGATTTTCCAACTGTGTTTCATAGATAAATTTACTCAGTATCTCTCTGATTTCATACTCGGTGCAATGCCTGCAGAGCTGCCTGGATAGAGTTGTGTGGGGCAGTGCAGAAGGCATCATTTCTGTTTGCTGGCTCTCAGAGATGGCTAAGCTTCAAAAGAAAATGAGCATCATTAGGTCAGGTTCTAGAAACAAGCTCATTTCTTTGAAATGTGCAAATCTTAACACTGGTAAATCTTTGCTGTTAGTGTGTTGCAAAAAGCAAAACTGGAAACAGGATTTCTTCGTTGTTCATTTACTGAGCCCAAATAAAGGGAAAGGACTTTAGGTACAGATAAACAAATCTGGAGTGGATGGGAGAGGGTTGGTTTTGCTTTTGAATTTTTCCTGTGTACCTCCTCCTGACAGTCCTTAATGACAACTCTCCCCTGAGACAGACTTACAGCTATTGATCTTAATTAGATTTGTTAGAAATATCAGCTATTTTGGATAGGCACTCTGGTGTCTCATTTAATGTTTGAACCAAACCATTCACCAACTGAGGAGGTTCTGTAGTAGCTGAGGCTCTGGACTACACTGCCCTGCACACAATGCAGATGTTTCCAACAACTCCTCTTCTCTTCCTATTCCTTGTCAAGGCATGAAATGCCATCCCAAGAAGGGATATCATCAATTAATTAGCAAATTTTTGAAGCTTCATGAACAGACATCTATATTTGCATGTGCTTCTCAGTGGTTTAACTTGCAGATCCCTACACTCAAAATAATGGTGTTTCTCTATTTGTCTATCTGCATTTTAGTGAAACAATAGAGCTCAGGAGGGAAGCCTCACATGAAACGGAATTGACTGGCAAAGTTTCAGCCCTTCTCTACATGAGCCTTTTACACAGTGCCTGGCTGAGCTGTGGAACTCTTTGTCACAGGGCACTGTGGTTCCTAAAGGATGACATGATTTCATAAAGTGGGTGGATTAAGATATGTAAGTAAACATTTGGGGCTGTAAAAAACAAAAACGTTACCCCTAGGACAGGAAGACTCCAAGCCAAACTTTTCTGGAGTTGGAGAAGATACTCTATGGAAGTTCTTAAGCTTCTCCCCAGGATGTACTATTTGCCACTGTTTGTGGGAGGACAGAGAGTGAGGATATGCAGTCTTTGAATATCCCTTGTTCTCTTTTATCAACAGATGCAACAAATAAGAAAGTTCTACAGGTATTTTAATTCACTTCAAATTTCCCAAGAGACCTCTATATGCAGTCATACAACAGCCAGTAACAGTGCTTTTGGCCTGTCATGTTTTCTTCCCCAAAGCCCATTCTTGGCGGTTCTGCTGAGTCTGCCGGAGCCTGGAACCACAGGAAAGCTCCAACACTACCTGAGACCAACAGAGAAACTGAGGCAGTCTTGAGCAAACATATTCAGTAAGCATCACTTGCTTCAGTTCAATGTAGAAAGAACTGGCCAACAAGAAATCAGCTGGAAGGCTTGACCATTTGCATCTAGGACATGGAAGAGGATGAGCCTACTCTTCATATGGTCGAAGGCAGAAAATGGCCAGCAAGTTATGACCATGAAAGAGAAAAGAACTGGGTAAAATTCTGCATAGCTGGAAGACTCAAGCAGCATCAGTAGCACAGAGAATGTAGAAAGTAGCTGTGAAATTTTAAAAATAGCAAGTGGAAGAAAAAAGGAAGTTTATGATAAAAATATGCATCGGAAATGCATTTTACAAAGCATTGTAAAAACTTGAAAAGGCAAGCAAAAAAATTAAGGCCAGCACAGTTAAGAACAGTGAGAAGAGATCTTTAAAAGATTAGGAGTGAAAGGACTAAGTAATTCAGTGCATGTATTGGAACAAATGGCCAACTCTGAGAAAATGGCCAAATTTTCAACAGTAATAAACAAGCCAGAATGTCTGATATTAGTGGGAAGGCTTCAACAATTTCTATTCAAGAATTTTAAAAGAACTGGCTGAGGACTTTTCTGAACTCCTTCCTTGAGTCATTATTGGTTGTGGGTTTTTGTTTTTCTTCAGCAGCTGTTGGAACGTAGGGGAAAACCTGGGAAGAGAGATGAAAATCATTTAGGATTGTGCCAATATTTAAAACAGGTAGGTAAGATGAAAACTATTACATGGGTGCTTGTCTCTGAATCTTGAAGGATATATCCATATATCTCTCATCAGTCTTAAAGAGTATATATATATGGCACAGTGCAGCTCTTTGCTGAGATAATATCTTGGTTTCAGGAACAATATAGCTGTATCAGTGCAGCCTCTGCCCTATTTTAATTAGCCTGGGCATACCACTGTGCTGATGCAGCTAAACTATTCCCAGTTCTGGAGCTGGTTCAGTTGGAGTTATGTCAGGTATTGTAGCATATTTTGGTATTGCACCATAAAGACAGAAAGGCTAGACTCCATATGTCTGGCCATGTAGTATATTGCTCAATGGAGGGGTCATACTTGTACCAGTAAAGAGAACTTCCTATTGGAAGAACAGGCAACAATACAACATAAATCTCACCAGCTAGCCTTCCAGCAGGGTAATTTGTACTTGTCTCCAGCAATTGTGCACTTACAGTGTTACAAACAATGATACATGAGCAGTTATGTGAAATACGGTTCAGATGTTGCCACCATATCATGAACTACTTCGCACGAGACTTCTTAGTGCAGATGAGGTCAACAAGAAAGTCCCAGCCATCATGATTTATGCACGCAGAACCAAAAGGAAAAAAAAAAAAAAAGACAAAGTTGAAAGACAACTCAATTAGAAGGGGAAAGAAAAATATTGAAGACATAAAAAATCATCACATATTCTAGAGCATGGTTTGTTGAAGAATACAAAATGGGATCTTTCATCTGTGTATCATTTTGTTTTTCTTTTCTGTAGTTGGATTTTTTTTTAACAATTTCTCCTGGAGTCTTATGGGATTTCTTCCACAGTAACTGCCCTGGAAGCTATTATCCTAATTGCACAGATAATTCATGCAACCCACAGGCTAGTACTTGGACTTGGCTTTCCCTGCTGCCAACTTTTCTTTTTCCCCATCAGATTTTCTTCCTTGTTTAGTGCCACGCTCCTCATCTTTCTCTTTTCCTCCCTGCTGTGAAAATATGTTTCTTTTCTGCTCTCTCTAAAGCTCCTCTCGCTTGAGGAGGAGATCTGGGATCCTGCGGAGCCATCCACAGGCTGCTCATAAACGGGAAAACAGTGGCCCCTTGCAGGGTCTGCCGGCTGCCCGGGGCAGTACCCTCCCAAGGTACCCAAGTTACCTCCAGCAAAGCCCTGCCTTCTGAGAAGCATCACCAGTGATTCCTGGAGGAGTGAATACATGGCTATCCTGCTCCTCGAAGCCAGCAGTTCCTGCTCCCGTGTACCCTTATGATACCCGGTGAGCAAGGCTTGGTGCCATCACCTCGTAGCAGCGTGGCTCAGGCTCTGGCGTAGCTGGTGCAGGCACAGCTGTGCCCTGCAGAGCATGGGGGAAAACCCCAGCTCTATATGTGTATGGTCCCTTTGCTTTGAAGAACATCAGCCTCCCAACTTGAATGTATTTAATTGCTTTCGTCATTAAAATGACAAGCAGCTAGGATTCATGGGAGGACATCCTGGTAAGCCCACCTGGGCACAACAACTGGCCCTCCCTCCTGTGCTCCGAAACATAACAGAGGTTACAGACTTCCACCAATATCTGCCCTGCTGTTGCTTGGCCTCTGTCCTCAACATCCGTGAGCTTTCACCCCTAGTTACAAAACATACCTTCAATATCCCTGAATATGCATGTAAAATCTTAAGTACAAAGCCATAGGAAGAAAGAATGAGAAAGAAAAAATATTGTCTGTATCTATGGCTCCTTCAGCGAAAGGGCAAGAGTGAGGTAAAGTACTAAGGGAAGCCCAAGACTATTTCATGGTGGCAGTAAGGCTCTCCTTCCCAAGCTAACACCCAATCTGCTTCACCATGAGATTTGGGAAGAAAGAAATGCTGGCTTCATGATTAGTTCCAGAATTTGCAGAGAGATGCTTAGCTCTCCTCTCATAGAATGGCTTTTGTGTGTATGTGTATGCTTTTTAAAGTCTTTGGCAACCTCCCATCACTACAATAGAGTCACTACAAACATATGCATCGTATTAGTAAGTTATATTGTCCTTTACCTTCCCTCATCATGTCAGCAGTATCAAGTTCTGGAATTAATTTGATGTCCTCTTTCTTCATTCTAATTGTAATAAACCCATCCTTCCCAGCTACTCATGCCATATTTTGAGTGTAATATTTTTAACTCTTACCATTTCAAGGTTTTTGTTTTGTTTGTTTTTTTTAAACTTTGGTTTCTAGAGTCCTGTAGGTTTCATTTAAAAATTAATTTGCCCCCAGGATTGCGGAGAAAAGTTGAATCGAAATTGAAAACTTCTAACAATCCAAAGCAAATGAAAAGAACTGCACAGCTAGTATTTTTCTGTCTCATGATTTTTAGACAAATCTCGTGATTTTTGTGATCTGCCTTTTGACTTTTGAATGCATAGGGCTGGTGCATCTGGTTCGGTCCCTGTTTCATGCTGTTCACATGCTGAAATTCTGGCACTTCTTAGGGAAGAAACCTTTTCTTGGGAGGTAACTCTGCCATGTAGTTCAGGATGCTGCTCATGCCCTGTAAAGAAAGGATCAAATACTGGGCAACAGCAGCTCCAGCTGAAGGAAGGGAGATGTTTTCTTTTCCATCAGTAATTAAGGCTGGATTTTTGTTCATTAATTTTCTGCCTGTGCTCCTCATGCTCACTCAAGCATTACCTCCCAGCAGAAACCCCACGTGCCAAGGTGTACTGCCTTTGCTCTGTGAAAAGCTTGCACAGAGCAGACATGAGTTTTCACTTATCAGACAAAGATAGCCCATTTCTTCAATTCAGATCTTAACCTCACTGGATCAAAAAAACCTTACTCCTGATGTACATCTTTACAAAGTAGGAATGAATCAGGTTTATGACATCCTATGTTTCTCCTGAGTTTTTTTCAACGAGTGAGGTCTTGTTGCAACTCTGTAGGTGCAGACCAGAGTCCGTCAGTGCAAACTGCTCATTTATCTGTCCCGTGGACACCCTCATACTGCCAAGTCTCAGCTCTAAGCCAGTTCCCAATACACACGCTGTACTGTGCAGCCCAGTACATATGCATAGTTGAAGTAAAAGAAGTCTTTTTCTGCATTCTCTGCACGTATTGTGTATCTCTGTTTCATAGAGCTAGGGTAGAAGTTATTCCAAAAATGAAGGTGCTAAAAATATCTAGGCTTCAGAACTGAAATAGCATCCACATACTGCAGCTTTTTTTTCCTCTAGGTATATGTCCTTCTTATCAAGAAATGTTAATAAGACTCCTGTACACAACTGCATTACAAATAAAACAGTAGCACAAATCTTTTTTATAATATTTTATTTTTTAACAGCATATACACAGACATCTGGCTAATGATCATTGGAAGACATGGCACAGTACTACCCCAGTTCTCGGATTTATACAAAATGCTGAACCAAAAGGAATCTAGAAGACTTTTCCTCTCTTCTTTACTTTCATAAATTAAATACACAACATGCCCCTTCTGGAAAATGCACACCACATTTCCAACATTTAGTCATAATGAAAACCAGAAGGCCACAGTCTGGCTGCTCTGGAGCGTGTGCGCACTGTGGAGAGAAGGAATAAGGACCATTTCCTCTGTTTGCATGTCTTTTGTGAAGGAGCTGAAGTCTCTGCAAAATGGTGGGGTCGACAGGCTGCAGGCTCCGCGTCCTGAGGTCCAGCCCTGTGAGCCCTGCGACTGCGTGGGGTCTCAGCTGGTGTTTCAGCTCTGATGGACATCAGGGCCGGGGGGGAAGAAAACACAGGGAAAAACCCCAGCTTTTGTATATGAGCAAAGTCTGATTATAAAAGCTCCAGGTTGGAGGAGTAGGAAGCGACCCTCTCATCTCAGCTGCCTCTTGACGCCAGGATCCTCAGGTGCATGTTTTGGCCCCAGAGCTGAGGGCTCCGGAGGCAATGGGCATGATGGAGACAGCACCAGCAGAGACCTGGGGGGGTCTCACCATAGCCGAGTGGTGTGGGGGCACCCAGGGGACTGCAGAGGGGAGCCCCGGGGCTCGCCGCCAACCTCCCATCTCCCCAGGTGCCTGGGGACCCCCTGCTGCCACCACCACCTCCACCTCCACGGGCAACAACGGGAACGGGGACCTCCTGCCCGCAGCACAACTCAGCCACCCATGAAATGGTGAGGAAGTGGCAGCTATGGTCCACAGAGGTCTTTTAAAATCTTTTTTAAAAATTGGATAGCTAATATACCTAGAGTCAGCTGAAGGCACTGGAGCCAGCCAAATCCTTTTCTCCCTCTGTAAATACATATAATTTCCCTCTGTCTGTGCACGGCACTGCTGGATAAGAACAGCCACAAACTGTACTGAAATGTACTTTCCAAACAGTAATTAAATTTGCTTAATTTATATTCACATCCTTTTTGGACCCTTTTTCTCAAAACATCCTGCTAAAAGCGTCTCTTTTTGAGGCTCCTCACCTTGAAACAGCAAATGTAGAAATTCATAAAGAGACTATGTGGGGGGTTGTAATTGCAGATTTGCAGAGACTAAGGGGTAGGCTGAGACAAAACGGTGTCCCAGGCAGGTGTTGCTGGGTCAGGAGCCAGGTGTCGGGCTGGCACTGCTAAAAAGGTACCACCAGGAGCTGGTACTCAGGCGTCCCTCTGTCTCTGGGGGTCTGCTTATGCCGAAGTCCAGCTCCTACACCTGCAGTGAACTGAAAACATGGGATGACTGCACGGGAAAGGAAGAGAGGCTGAGCCGAACATAAATAATCAATTCTGTTGCCTCTCAGGGAGACTAACAGCCCTTTCAGGCTACGAGTAACACTAACATTAAAGACTGTGACTGGCAAGAGAGGTATTTTGTGGTGAGGGAAGGATTTGTTACCTCCTCCGCATAACAAGTGGAAAACTATAAAGAGTGGAGAGCACTAAATTTCATATGCAATCTGCTTGAGGAACAGTTTGGAGACATGGAAAGTCAAAGGTAATGTACTGTTGACAAGCAGAGCACAGGAAAAGGAAAAAACTCCATCGTGCTAAACACATTACACCGCTCTCCAAGGGCTCGCAGGAGAGAACACTGAATTCTCCAAAGGATGCCAGCATGGAAGTGAGCAGGACTGAAGCTTATTTTCTAGGAACTCATCAAATCCAAACATTAGACTTAAAAACAATAGTAAAGGGACAGTTTAAAAGACCACTGAAATAAAAAAATAATTCCAAGAATTGTACCAAATGAATCATGAAACAGAAATTAATGGTGTGACTGGTGCATCCAGATCGAAACTCCAGATCACATTGTTTAAATAATAACTGTGGTTATTTTGCTAGCATAGAAATAGTTCTTGCAAAATATGTTCTTCATAGATAGTTAGAACAATCCATACAATCACAGTCTGTGAGGAAAATGAGAACTACGTTGTAAGTACAAATAAACACATAGCTTTGGTTGGACACTATGTGCTGCTGAAATATGCTTAGATTTGCATGTACCAGAGGTGGATCCAGGTTCTGGTGATTTTTAATGCTACTTGATGTTGACTGGCGCAGCAGATCTGATGGTGTTCCCATCTATTTGCCCATTCAGAGCAAGCACAAGGGATCTATTGTTCAGCTACGCTTTCTGCGGTGGATCAGGAATAAAGATCACGTTGCTGCCAGGGTGGCTGTTGCAGGGAATCCATTGATGTGATTAAAGCATTTCAATGGCAAAGGAGGAAGAGGGTTTTTTATCTAACCATTATCTTCCCAGCTTTCTCTGCCAGGTAACATTTTTTTATGCCAGGTAGCACTATCTGTTTGTCTCTTTGTAGCTGTATAGCACTTTTTTCATCACAGATAGACCTGCCTTAATATGAGATTAAGGATAATAGCTATAATTAGGAGGATTTGGAAGACATCTATATTTAAAAGGAAATGTTGGGAATGGGAGCTTTAGGAAAATGTTAGATATATAAAAATATATGGCCAAGCAAAAAGCTGTTATTACATCTAGCCAGAGGATTTTGTCATGAGAAATGCTTATAGAGATTTCGTCCTTACGGCTTCACTACAAAGGGAGGATATGGTGCAGTAACGGAGTGTGTGAATTTATAGAGCACCAATTATCCAGTGCCAGCTTCCTGCCCAGAAACCCCTAATGCATAATGGATGTGAGCTACCTTATTCCATTTTTTAAAGTAGAAGTGGTAACTTTCCTATGAATACATAAATCCAAGACTTTGTCTTCCATGACAGAGTGATGGCAGGGGGAGGGAAGAGGCAGTTTGCAGAGAAATGCCTGTTACTAAACTGTCATCTCACCCTACATCCTAGATGTAAGCAAGGCATCTGGAGTGCTCACAGCAGGTACTGAGGAGGGTTCAGTATGATACTACGTACCTGTGCTTGACCCCTTGTATGTTGTCCAGCAGCAGATGCACAGTGCTCTAGCTCCATTTTATTTTTCAAAATGAGGCAACTAATGTGCAATACAAAGAGCCCAATTCTTCATCTCTAGTGTTAGAAAGGCATATTTTTACTGTGTGCTTCATTTCTCTTGCGTAACCTTTGTGGACGCAGAGCACTGAAGATATACTGGAAGGGTGAAAGAAGTAAGGTTAGCCATCAGTAGGTATTGTGCTGGCCTGTTCTTGTCTTAAAAAAAAAGACAGCAAAACCTGTTGGTGCCTTCATGGATATTTTATGGTGTTATAACAACCCCACTAGCACTAGTTGCCTTGTTGTAGAAACCGTCCTTGGTGCAGTGAAGAGAAAGGACCAGGTAATGTGAACTATTAGGAACACAGAGCGCTAGGATATGAAAGAGGACAGTTTTTTTCAGAGTAGTAAAACTCCAAAACTCCTTAATTCAATGCAGAATTAGCCCAGCAATAGCTTTCAGCAGAGTCATACATGTGTCTTCTTTATGCCACTTCTTGCTCTAATTCAACACTATTCCAAATAAAAAATTGCCCAGTTAAAACCAAACTCTACATGGTTTAAAACTCTATCTTAAATTCTGACTGATAGTGCTTGGTGAGAAATAAATTCCTCTTTTGAAAGAAGATAGGAAAAATTGATTTGACAGCCAACACAGAAAGAGGAGCACGCTTCTTCCCAGAATAATACCACCAAAAGGACTGTAAGAATTATGTGGATATTAATAAAAACAAACAGGCACTGGAAATTTATACCTGATATTTATTTGTGAGTTCAGTCATGAGCCCTTAAAAGGAAGGAATGAAGAATAAGAAACTTTAAGTTTCCCATGGTATTGTTTTAATCCTGTACTGCATATCCCACCAACTCCAGGTAAAGCTGTAATGGGAAATAGGAGTTTGGAAGTTTAAAGACAGTGAAGCAATGTCTTCTACCAAGTCACTTATGCAAACAGTGAAAGGGCATAGGCTAAGTCATGGTGGTTTCCCAGTACAAGTAAACACCTAGAGAAATAAATTAAGCTAACACAGATTAGGAGGTAGATGTTAAAATCTTTTCCTGATTTTTTTTTTTTTGCGTGTTCACAACACTCTGTGCCTGAAATCTGAAACTCCATCTGTATTTATGTCGTGGTTTAACCCCAGCCAGCAACTAAGCACCACGCAGCCGCTCACTCACTCCCCCCCCATCCAGTGGGATGGGGGAGAAAATCAGGAAAAGAAGTAAAACTCCTGGGTTGAGATAAGAACGGTTTAATAGAACAGAAAAGAAGAAACTAATAATGATAATGATAACACTAATAAAATGACAACAGTAGTAATAAAAGGATTGAAATGTACAAATGATGCGCAGGGCAATTGCTCACCACCCGCCGACCGACACCCAGCCAGTCCCCGAGCGGCGATTCCCTGCCCCCCACTTCCCAGTTCCTAAACTAGATGGGACGTCCCATGGTATGGAATACACTGTTGGCCAGTTTGGGTCAGGTGCCCTGGCTGGGCATGAGAAGCTGAACAATCCTTGACTATAGTCTAAACACTACTGAGCAACAACTGAAAACATCAGTGTTATCAACATTCTTCACATACTGAACTCAAAACACAGCACTGTACCAGCTACTAGGAAGACAGTTAACTACATCCCAGCTGAAACCAGGACAATTTACCAGCCTCAGATTCAGATCATCTTGACAACTGATGGCCATCTCAGCATTGCCCTGCCAGATTCAGGAAAATTAAAAAAAAAAAAAAAAAAAAGAGAGAGAGAAAAAGAGGCAGGGCTGATTTTAAACAGTGAAAGTAAAAAATAATTTCATTAAGACATATAGCGTCCTAGGAAGTTTTTCTTAACTATTTCTCTCTTCTGTAGGCAAGCAAACATAGCTGTACAGACTTTGAAATCTCTTTTAAACATTAATGAGGAAGTATTAGTCATTACATATACAAAAATATAATTATATAAATTGAATTGAATACCTGGTGGAAGGTTACCTTTGCAATCACCAGCATTAACACTGAAATAAAATTCAAGTTTTGTCATTGACTTCAGAGAAATCAGGATTTCATCCTTAATTCTATTTTTCAAGTGAAATTTTATGGCCTAATGCAAAACCTTCTGAAGCTAACAACAAAAGACTGCAGTTGATGTCAGTGGTTTTAGTGACAGTAGGTGGCAAATTAACAATGTGTAAACATATAAAATATGCAAGGATATTTCCCAAATCTTCTAGAACGCCTGTTTCAAATTCTGTACAGTATATTGATTAATCAGACACATATCAGTAAGTGTGGGTGAAATGAAAGGAGTGTTTTAAAGTTTGAGCCTACTGCTTTTGGAGTAAGTGAAGGTTTGTCTCTCATTTGTATTGGAAGCAGTCCTAGTCCTTTCCAGAGCAGCAAAGCAGAGCAGATCATGACGTGAATCGGCGACACATTATTGCTAACGCAGGTTTTTTTCATGAGAATTATTTTTGTGTGCCTAGTGTCTGCTAGACACAGCCCTTGCTTCTTTTTTATGTAGCTTATTGCAGAATCTCCTTATCTCTGAAATGATTATTGATAAAGAATATTAAGCCACATTTCATTAAACACTCAACTGATAGTTTTAATTGGTTCAAGGAAGGTTGGAAAAGCACATTCACGGGTGGGGGGTGTGGTAACGGATTTGGTACCTTTGCTTTACTTGCTCTTGCTATGCAAATTTGTCCTTCTTTCCAAAGAGGTGATGAAGAGCCACATGCATTTATTCCAAAGAAGTTCCAGACTGAAGGGCTACACTCAGCAGGCAGCCTGTAGTCCTTTCTCACACCGGATGTCCCCAACTTCCCCGGGAGTCCCTTGGGCAAGGCCATGCGCCGAGGATGGTGTCCGTATCAATCACAGCCAATTCTTCCTCATAAGGAGGTGCTGGTGTGGTGCAACTGATAAATAACAAGTGGTTAGCGCAAAGGAATGCAGGCACATAACAGGGTTAAAACATTGGGATTTTGCCTGCAGCTGTCCACAATAAATATGCACAAGTTCATTTTTTGCTTAGTTATGGATTCATCCACCTGTTTTCCTGAGAGTGCCAGACATTTTGTACTCTAATTATTACCAGGTCCTACCCAAAGTCCATTTAAGTTAACACAAAAGAAGTTGTCAGTGATCTCAGGGAACTGGGATCAAGCCATATGGAGCAGTTTCACTAGCATATTTATATTACAGGTTCTCAGTTTTGACCTTACAAGAGCAAGGCCTAGAGAAAAAAACATTCATTCTTTGTGCAAAGGACTTACAGATTCTGTGCTGTTCTTATTTCCAGGTAGTTTTTAAAAAGAAACCTGTGCTCCTGCTGAATTATTCCAATAGATACCTTCGCAGAACCACAAAGCCAACGGAGGGCTCAGAGCTGCGGCCCCAGTCAGCGGAGATTGATGTTGCTCTGCTGATGGCTCCCACCTCACTTCAGACTTCAGACCTCCCCAGGTCAGCTTTCACACTCTCTCCAGAGCTGCTTCATCCGCAGTGCAACATTGCCCGTAAAGCAGATGAAGCGCTGCTGCCACAGAAAAGAGCCCATTTCCTCCTTCGGACCACCACTCTGCTCCCCACTGACACTTCTGATGCTTGTCGCTTTCTACCTGTTCCCTTCGACTGTTATCTTACCAGTTTGTGTCTGACGATTTTACCTCTGTTGCCTTTGCACTCAAGTAAGGCCATAGGGTATCCTACAGGCATCGTTAATCAGTGAATCCACAGGCAGGATCACAGCCCTCAGAAATATAACCTTATCAGGAAAATATCTATAATCTGTGAATGCTCCAGAAAACTTTACATACAGGAGTCAAAATTGACCAAACAAAGAACAAACCAAAAAACAACAACAAAAAAAGAATGCCTAGAGGCAAGTCCCATGGGCATAATTCAACAACTCTGCAGATAACCAGATGTACGAAGTATCTAGCATTACCAGTTCCCAGTGAGTTTCAGGATCCATTTTATAAATCTGGAACTGCATCACATAATATACTACATATCACTTAATAATAGATTTAATGACGCAAGCCATCATATCAAGCAACCTGGCCTTCTCTAAACTCCATTTTCCCTCTTAGTGAAACAATCGGTGAAGCAATTTCTTGAACTTGACACTGCGTGACTCAGGATCATTAAATCTCATGCTTTATTTTATAACAAAACTTCTAGTTAATCAACATCAGCCTTATCTCTTTTTATTACTGTCTGGTATTTACATTGAAGGTGTTGGCTAGTCTCGAAACCGAGGTGGTAGAAATGTGGTTTGCATTTAAAAAATGAACCCATGTTCACTGACACCTCTCTGCACAACTATTTTCTGGTGTGAGTCTCGTGGGATGGAGATTCTTGTCAGCCAGGTTTCGGGAGGTTCATGGATATGATTAGGTGACAGTGTCCCACGTGGCTAGTGCACACAAAGCAATATGAAATCAGTCTTCCAGTCTTGGCAAGTAAATGGAAGAAGAGCTGGCCTAGACCTTTTTCTTTAATATGTCTTTAGTTGTTATTTAAATTTCTTCATTCCTACTTTATACTTACATTAGCATACTAAGCAAAAATTTTATGGGTAGTTTTCCTCTCTGCAATATTGTAATTTGCATTAGTTGTTAGTGTAGACCTACTTATGTGACCCATCAGTAGCAGTCAATGATTTGGAGCCGGGAAAAAGAAAAATCAGGAAGATTATTTCCCCAAATCAGTTTGCTTTTTAAAGGCTGGAACAGAAAGTTTGAAATATCTACTCTTAATATCACATTGGTGAGTCAAGATGTATTTGCTTGCTGCTGAACACTTTTCATGCGGTACTCTCATGACTATTTGAGTAAGAAGAGCAACAGGGCCCCTCTGATCCCACACGGGATGGGAATCCCTCTGTGGGATCCAGACGTGGAGAAGCAGAGCTGCTTGCTCAGGGTGCCCCAGGAGAGGCTGAGGAGAGCTTAGCTCTTTGTGGTCCAGGTTAGTGCCTACCCAGCCGATCCATGACCTCTCTTGCTAGGTGTTGTGCAATCAAATCTAAGATCAGATCTATTCCCTTGATAGATGTATTTTTCAAAAATAGAAATTGCACTATGATTATTTCAGCATAGAAACACCATGCAGTGTTCTCTGCTTCTGAAAATTGCTGCAGCTCTGTGGATGTCTAATGATTTACTCGCCCTTTTTTTGAGACAGACATCAACATTTCAGAGAAGACTATAAAGCCTTTATTATAGATTTTTATTGCAATATATTGTATTAAAATACAATGTATATCATAGAATATACATGGCATTAAAATACAATAGTCAATACATTATTATATATCTAGCATATCATTATTCTTGTTATAAACTATTAATATTGTAAAATCAATGATGGAATTAGAAGTCTTTTCTGAAGTCCTGAAAATATGAAATCTGATTACAAGAGAATTTCAGGTATCAGTTAAAAGCAATTTCCATATCCCCTGGTGTGAAGAAAGCTCAAAAACCTGAGCTGAATGCAAACTGAACAGACTGAAAGAGAAGAAAAATACATGTATTTGTTAAAGCCTTCTGTAAGCTGGTTTGATTCTGCAAGTAGAAACCTGGTAAAAGTTAATTAGACACCTGATTAAAATTAGTAAAAATTGCTAGCGAGCAAAACTGAAATAAATCTTTGCACAAGTATGGAGGCTGTTATTGAACTCTGGGCCTGAATGCCTTCCAGCCTTCTCTGGTAAGGCCGAGAAATTTTAAGAGCCACATTTTCCTTTTAAACTAATATTCAAAAGAAAAAATAAAACAGGACTTCCAGAAAAGAATCTCCTGGGAGCTGAATAATGCTTTTCACTGGAGTTTGCTGCAGCAAGTTAGACTGTACTCACTACTGCTGAGAATTAAAGAGGTAATCAGCAGAAAACCAGGGAGAGATGCCTAACCTGTAGTGAACCCGTACAGCTCCAATGCAACCCACAAAGACTGCCCAGGCAAGATGAAGACAGAGTTAAGACTTTGCTTTGTATTTTCCTTTGATATACAAATACATGTGTACAAGAGTAAAGCTACGTTTTTAGTAAAATCATATAGCTATAATACCTGATGCAAAATCACACTTGGCTTTAGAGGCCTGGCCTGCACCATAAACCTTATGTATGAGAAGTTAATAATTGATTTGGCTCTGTATTCAAGACAAAGCCTTATTTCTCAGAAGCATCAGCATATGCTGTAAAGGGACTTGAAGTTTATGGGAAAAACATGCATGGCAGAAGCATGCTGTTTTTACCATAAGTGATCTCCTTCAGGAAAAAAGTTCTGCAAAGAAATATCCCCTGAACTTAATAAAAATATAAAGTGCTTATTCCTAGTAAGCCTGAACTTTTTCTGGTGAGATTATCCCATGCAATAAATTTGGCAAGAATTACCCCTTAAAAAATTAACTAGTCTTACTAAGCACCACTAATAATGTATTTTAAATCTAAGACATATATGCAAAAAGAGATTAACTTAGCAAAAGAATTCTGAATTTTGCAGCAAATGATCTTCCTTGCAGATGAGCATCCAGAATAATTTCAGTGTAAGTGGACATCAATAACAGAAGACTTCATGGACACTAAGCAAGAATTTTTCCTTGTTTTTCACAATACTTCTTAGGTAATGAATTTAAGAGCCTGGAACAGAATAAACTACATAGTACTAATGCTAGGAAAACTACTTCTGTTTTATCTAGTTAATGGTAGTAACATTGCTGCAAGTGTGGATGCTGGTCTTTTAATGATAAGAAAAAGTATCTTTGGAATACTTTAATAATTTAAGTGTTCTTCAGTTAGTGTCTTCAAAGAGCTCTAAATAAATTTAATAAATTGGGGTAAATCTATTTTAACAGTGAAAATCTTTATGGTCTGTTTTAGCACTGTGTTTGATATTTCTGGGTGTCCTGAGACATTATGAAAAGATTTTAATCTTCAGAATCTAAAGAAGTAAATAATTAAGTATAATTCTGCTAGCAGACAAATCCACTATTCACTAGTGCTGATTCTTCATCATTTTGCATCTGGTGTAGTCATTTACAGATGTGCAGAGTCAGTGCAAAACATTACAAAATTAGAATCAGATTGTTCAAAATCCCTTTATGAAGGTGCACGAAATGTAAGGCAGGAAACTGGAAAGTCATTCCCAGTGTCTTGTGGATCTCCTACTGTTACTGGACTGGATTCTAGTTTTATTCAAGTAAATTCTTCAGATCTGATCCTTTTTACTGTTAATTCACAGTCAAAGATGAGATTTATGGACCTGAACTCATGTGTTCAGCCATGCACAATGTGGTTTCTTTGAAGAAAAGGTAATCAGCAGTAAACAGGGGCAGACCCTCAATTAGTCTCCATGGGGGTTTTTTTAGGTGTTTGCTAAAATTCGTATAGCAAGAGCCTGCTCTGTGCATTTTGCTGGACAGAATATGCACAAAAATATTTTCAAAATAATGCAGCTGGTTCTAATCCTCTGATAATTCAATATACATGCATCCCTAGCTTTAACATGAACCAAGTCATCTGTAAAATCTTAGTTACATTAGAAGACACAAATCTAGTTTTTGACCAGACCCAAGCCAATCAATACGACTTTCTTTCTTTGATCTTTGTAATTTCTGGAATAATGGCAAGAAACCAAACAAAAGTCACCACAAAATCAATCCAAGCCATAATGCAGTCTTAAAACTACTAGGCGCTCTTTTTGATGAGGGGCTTCATTGCTGGTAGAGTTTCTCTGCTTGCCACATGCATTCCAGTGGTGATTCAAATTCTTCTGCCGAAATGAACTGAGAGGATAAACTGTACTTGCAATCATTTAGCAAGCAGTAGGAATACTAAAAAGGAAACATGAATTTTATCTTAAAAGGCATATATGGTCCTCCTTGCTTCTTTCAGATGAAATCCAGACCAAATTTGTTTAAATAACCAGTATAGACAATACAGGAACTGAAAGCAGGAAGAATGCTGAGAAAAAATAAAATGCAGCCAAGTCCAAGTGCACCAAAAGCATTTTATTCATATTGTATGTTCACATTACATCCAAACTGTGCTTATTCCATACTCTCATATTCCCGTTATAATGTGGTTTCATTAATATTTACAGATAACAGTTTGTATTTAAAAAAACCCCAAGGTTGGTTTATTAAAAGGAAATGAGTTCGCATGACAAATGCCATTTTTTTGTGAAAGTCCCTTTATGCATCATGTAGTTTTCCTCCATTTGTGAGCTGCATGTTCTTGAATCAGGATTTTTACTATCCTACATCTATTTAAGTGAGAGCTAGTTGAGTAGGAATGGACATAAAGCACTGCTGCTAGAGTAGGGTAGTATTTTGATTTTGCTTGGTGCAATTGTCCATGCGATGGACAGACGAGCAGAGTGAGAAACTGGTACCTGCCCACCAACTCCTCCGCTTTCCTTGGGGAAAGACAGTAGCACTCAAAATGCCCTTGAGTAATTTTTTTTGCTACATACAAAAATGATTCAAATACAACTCTTCACTTGCTGCCTGAAGTACACAGCATGTTTTCAGCAGTATTCCTTCGACAAACCTAAACCCATAAGGCATAGAAAACAAGAAAAAGATGACTAACGACTCCAGGTCTGTTAAAGAAAGGCTGCTCCATTCCTCCCATTATCAGACATAAGTTCTCCTCCATGTTTTTTTCTCAGTTGCCGCAGTCTTGTATTTTTCTTCCCATTTTATTCATGTTTACTAGTTTTAATCTACATTTTTTTTGCAGTCCTCAAGATCAGTTACTCTTTTCTACTGATGTGGAACCAGCTAGAATAATTTAAAAGCCCTTCCAAATGCCTGTCATCACAATCAAACTTTTACTGTTTCATTTACCCGAAACCCTTATAAGTCTAAGTAGCAATATTTTCATTTGGACTACTAACTAAGGTCTACTAGTGCCTGATGGTGCTTTTTGCCTTTTCCACTTAGCTGTTATCTTTACAGTCTCCTCATAAACCAGTGGACTGGTTGCTCATCCACTTCTTCCATGTTGGTAAAAGATTTGGGCAGACTCCATCCTTTCATCTACTCTACTGGTGTGGTATGCCCTGGAAGAATCGGTGGAAATGGTCTTAGCCAGGTATATGGTCAGTACAGATAACCCCTCAGGTACTCCCAGCTCTGAATGATGCTGGAAGGCTGACATAGCTGGGGAGGGACGTGACAAAAAAAACATTCAGTGCAGATCTCCTAGACTTCAGAACATTACCTGAAGCACAAACTATAGTAGCAATCATATTGAAATAAGAAAAATAAGAGAAACAGATCAGTTCCCCCTTTCGTATGCTGCCACCTGTCCTCTCCCAGCAAGGTTCTGGTTTGACAGTCTTTGTAGAAAGAATATTTAAATCAGATTTTGATCTCCATAAATTGTAACAGCTGGAACAGCAAAATATAAACCAGCTCACAACGGTTTTCCATATGAAGAAATGCTGGAGACATCTCTAACTCCTTTGAATTGGCAGAGAAAAATAGTATGTATAGCCAATATAGTCTGTCTGGTACATCTTTTATTCAGAGAGAAAATGTCATTCATTATCATGCATACTTCAACCAAGGCATGCAGAGATACAGAAAGACAAAGGAAACCTTTAAAAGGCTTACATAGGAACAGGAAGAGCACTGTAACTTTGAAGTCACTAGGAGACCATAAGAAATTTTCTTGTTTAAATATGAAACAAGGAACCTTCAGAAAATCACTATCAGTTGTGAACGGGGACTGGAACAAGCAGTCAACCCAGCAGGGCCGTTTGAGCCAAAAAAAATCTTATATCCCACAGTAGAAAAGAACATGGTGAAAGAATTAGCAGAGTAACGAGAAAAATCATTTAGAAATATATGGCTCTGAAGAGGACTGGGTTGCCTGATCTGAAATGTGGTAAAGGAATCTACCGAGCATGAGACATCTGTATAGCCAGCATATAATATGCAGGAAGAGTAAGAAAAAACTTCACATAGGAATGTCTGTAAAAACAATGGAAGTAGGGAACTTGCTCAAAAAAAAAAAAAAAAAAAAAAAAAAGAGACGCTATTCATAATGTCACAGGAATTGTTAACTTAAGACATTTTTGCTAAATTTGACTCTGTACTGTCCCAATGTACTTGCTTTTCTCAGCTATGAAGCCCTAAAGGAAACTTGCCCCTCTCACAGTTCAAGCTTTATTTCCTTAAAACATATTATACCTCTGCAGAGGTGGAGCTGCAGAACCTAATGTCAATGCCCTGAACTTCCTGTGGAAATCTTAACCTCCAGGGGCTGCTGTTTAAAGGATGAATTCATGAGCACCTGGATATTAAATGAAACTTTTTGTCTTTAATGCCTGTCTCACAACTTCAGCAATATTAGGTTTTGAATGACACTTTTCTTTCTCTGTTGAAAAGCATTGCCTTTGCCTGTGACTCCATTTATTTATCACATGATGCTCAGGCAGCAATTTTCTCCTATCTTGTCTCTGGTCTAATACATTCTCTGCGTCCAGCAGTAAACCCTGGGAGCTGTGGCCCTGACGTGTGAAGGATTTTGTCTGAGAAGCATGCTTTAGAACGAGAAATGTTCCTATTCACCACTATTATATTTAAAACAAAATAAAAAGATCGAGTTGCTCTGGGCACTCACCTTTGCCTTCAGCGCGATTTCTCAAGCATTTATAAACCACATAAAAGGACAAAGGATACTTCAGTGCCAGGCCAGAGAGACTTGGGCCAAGAAATACCTTGCCAGGATGAAGATCACAGATACTGAGATCACATGCCTAAAAGAAAAGGGCATTTCAACTGTCTTATATTTTCATGACCAGCTAGAAGAGAAGTTAGCCAAGAAATGATTCAAAGCCTACCCACCAAAGCGAGGAAGGCAAACCCCAGATCTGGATGCACACTGTCTCTCTTGCTGCCATCTGCTGTTTTCCTGTGGAAGCATGGAAAATTTCAAATAGTATACCATGATTCTTCCCTCTACCTACTGCATTAAGCCTACCTACAATTTGGCATAATTTCATCGACCATGTGGGGAGGTATCATTCATGCCAATTTGTTCACTCCGTGGTTCCAGAAAACACCAACTCCTTCATTTGCAGAATTACTGACAGTAGCTGCTCTTACTGAAGATGCCGCGCTTAGATCAGCTTTGCTCATAAGCGCCTGCAAGAAAATGAACCTGTGGAAAGGCTAACGCTAGCTGCACACCTGAAATGCTCTGCAGAGGCTGCTCTGTTACCCTTCGGGAGCAGAAGGGCACTGGGATGCACTGAAGGGCACCGCTCAGAACTGAGGAGCTGCGAAAGTTGTTGTGCATATTACTATGGTCTGACAAGAAACTCTTCACAGATGCTGCATGAAAATTGTTCCTGTGCTTAATAAGAAGAGCGTGTGCCAGAAAGCTTTTGGAAGTCATTTTTATGTGTCTTTGTTTGGCAAGTGCCTGGTAAATTTTGCTCATTATCTTTAAAAGGAAAACCTGAAGTAGTTCGTGCTGCTATTATTGAATGACTTGCTTTCTCTGAGATATGGGCCATCCTGTGACAGAGGCATCTCAGTCCTGTGATGTTTTTCTCTTGATGTGAAGGGGCATTGATATTGTGTAGGATCGTACCACGTTTTTTCAATTTTTAAATGCAGTCATATACACAAAATTAAAGGGAAGCCTTTCATTTTCCCAATTCTTTATTTAAGACCTATAATTTACTAATTTGATCTGAGAAATTTTCCTTTAATTTTGCTGCCTATTTCGGGGGGGGCAGGGGGGTTGAAAAGAATTCCCATTTGGGGCAAAGGAAAAAGGTTGTTCACTTCTGCTGAAAAGCAAAGAAAGCAGATTTAATAGGGGAAATAATGTATTCATTCTGGTATATTATATACTTTCTATGAGTAAATTTTAATTGGACGACTTGCATAAATGGAATGTAAATGTGTCTACAGCACAGCACGGGTCTGGTGCTTTAAAAGCCCAAGTTCCACTCCTGATGTCATTAATTAGGAACTATAATTTGTAAATGTAGGGTAGGTAAAGGAAATTAAAACAAATGTGCTTTATTAACTAATCCTTCAGGCACAGGTAAATCTATTTGAAAGTGAGTTCATTCGCCCCAGCAACACACTGCATGCCTAAGACGGCCTTATTATGAATAAGTCAATAATTTACTGCCTTTGACTACAGCAAATCTAACTCCCCTGGTTACATCTGTTAGGGACCCACATCCAGGAATCATGGTGCAAGACAAGTTTGAAGCTTCGTCTTTGAGTCTTTACAGATTCAGTCCAAAGAAAGATCAACTATCACTGCCCCCATTACACAATCTGCCTAAATTACTTTGAAGGCCTTCTCAAAGCAGGAGATACTCAGCTGAGACATATGTTTTGATCACCATTAAGAAACCAAGATTAGAATTTTTATTTTCTTGATTGACAGTGATGGTCCCGATATTATTAATTCACAAAGATGCAATCACATATGTCTTTAGACTTTGCAAGTGATACACAATTTCTGTATGACCCATCCTGCAAATGCAGTAACAGTGTAAGTGTGTCCAAGAGCCTGGCAGAAGCCTCCTTCCTAGATTTACATTTTCTCATGGAGTAGTAAAGTAAATGTCTGCTACTGCAGACATGGAAGATACCAATGCTTAAAAGCTCAGTTGTGCACTGCTGGTATACAGAGAGCAGCCTTGCCCTTAATCCAAGTTATCTCTATATAGATATTATTGCAGGATTATTTTTTAATGGGAATAGTGTTTCCACTTTCCACGTTATTTCAGTTTAGCCTAGGCTGACCTGGTTTTGGTCTTCATTCTCCAGCTTATGGTCTTACATTAACATCCTTGTTTGTGTTCTCAGTCTGTAAAACGGAGGATGATCCCTGTGCTGCTCACTGAATTTGGGTGCTAACATTATCCTTTCTAAAAGAAAACATCGCACACCTGCCCTGCTAGCTAATAACTAGGCAATAGGATGGTTGTCACAGCTTAAAAATGTAGAAATGGAAATGGGAAAGAATCCCAAACTCCCAGAGGGGAAAAGGCCAAACATAAGAGAGAAATTTATTGCTGAGTATGGCATAGCTGAAAGACAATAAAAGATTCCTTAAACTGGGCATAACAACAGGACAAAAGAAAAACAAAACCTCCTAAGGCACGTCTGTTCACTTTTATTAGGGGGTCAGCTGCAGACTGCTAGCCTGCTTTAAAATCAACACTTCACAGCAAGAAACGATACAGTAATGTATCACTTCTCTGCAGGCACTTCCTTCCACTGACAAATGGTTCAAGCGGGGTAATAGCTTAAACAGAATTGCACAGAGGGGTGAGTGAACGGCACTGATGAAGGATCTATACGAGTGTATTTATTTACAGATACATACACATACACACAGGCTATTGTGTGGACCAGCTTCTTATTGTGGGTAATGATCTGTATAAAATGCAAAGCTACGGGAGATGTTTTAACAGTCGGGGGAAAAAATACAAATTCCGCATGTGACGCTAATTTATTCTGTCCCCAGGGGGGATCTCCATAAGCTCGTCAGTCTGAAAATCAGCTCCTCTTCCACCAGTTTTAACACTTACTAGTTAGCACCCCTAGTTAACATCGCTAACCTGCTAGCTTTATCTTTTCCCAATTTTTCTAAGGAAGGAGAACAGAAAAGGGGTTGCTCCGGAGATAATCATAGTGCTCCCAAGTACAAGCTGAAGCACATTTTTTCCTGAGGCAGAGAATAAACTGCACCCTAATGTAAACGGCTGATACAAAGCCAATGCACCAATTTATGCCTCAACTAAATCCTTGACTTAGCACTTATGTAAGACATTAGACTTTTATAGGGCTTGGACCAAGGTATGAATTTCATGACGAGCTCACTAATTTGAGAAAACAACTGAGTGCTCTTTGGTATGACAAACCAGACCACTTATCCATTGGGGAGAGATGAAGGAAGATAAGATTCTATTTTTCCAGCTTTCTGAAATGTTTTTCAGATTTCCTCATTTAATATAACCTGGATACAAACAAAGTTTCAGAATAAAATTTTTAACCTGCTCTCTAGTTAAAATGCTAAGCCTTTCCCCTCATGAGAAAAGAAAGTATTGTGCACACAGGGTTTCAACTATCTCTGCTCAAATTCTGCCAATTTTCAAATGCTTAGGAATCACACTGAATCTGCTCATTCCCCACCAGGGCTGGTGAATGAATTAGCACTAGAGCTCTGCTATTTTTCTCTTACTCAGTAGTCACATTTCTAGGAGACTGCCATTTTCTAAATACATTAATGTAATGATGTGAAATTTAGCTTAAGCTAACAGGGTTTTGTAGATTCTACACTTGAACCAAAATGCGCATTTAATGAGGACTCCAGGAAATGATGTAGTTCTTGCCAAAGTTTCACTAATGGCGTGGAATTGCAATTTTGGAATAATCAATACAAAGCAGCAAACTGTAAGCTTGCTTTTTCAGGCAATGGGTGCTCTGCACTTCCTCAAAATAAAACCATCTCTATTGAGTCTCCATTCTTCTCACAAATCATTAGTATCTTTAAAAAATATTCTTTTTTGTCCTGACTGTCAGTAAACTGTATTTATCCTATTAAATGAAGACATTTCTGAACATTTGGGAACAACTTTGCAAACTGTGATCAAAATCTATTTGCAATAAACTGAAAAACCAAACGTGCAGAAGTAAATTAAAGATCAACTATATACAGCTGCAAAAGTCAACTCTGACCCTTTATGAGTTTTTATGTTTATCAACGATGAAGTAGTAGCCATTATAGAAACAAGATCATGATCCATCCTACTACAAAAAAAGTCCACCTAACCAGAGTTTAGCCACTTGAAACCTTTTGGCAAACTTTGATATTTTTGTTCTGGAAGACAATTTCTGTTCCTACTTTATACAAAAATGGAGGAAGACCAGGAGACGCTTCGGTACGCCTTAACCTCAGACCTCTAGGAATAATTTACAAAAACTGAGTGAAGCAGGTACACAGCAACATGAAGAAGAGTGGCTTCTAATATATATTATACAGTAGCAGCTAGGCGTCTTTATCAAAATTAATGAGGATAGACGCAACAGTTAACAAATTCAGCCCCATTTTAAAAACCCTATGTCATATTTTAGTTAAACACATAATTAAAAGCTTTAATGGAAGCTCTCTAGCTCTCCTCAAGTCTCTGGCAAGAATCCTAGTGCCTTCCAGCCCATTCAGCCTTACAGGTGCTGATTCATGCCCTTGGGTAATTTAGAGGGACTGAACCTTAGGCTGCTTCTGTGGGGAGGCAAAATCCCAGCCCAGAAAGAAAAACTCCAGAGACTCTGTTGGAGGTAAGAGGAGTACTCTCTATAAATCAGGAAGGAGTAATTTAATCTTCCTCTAGGTCAGGCATCAATTTTTTTCCCTTACGTCAGTGACCCCTGGGAACTTCTTAAAACTCAAGCATCACTTGGGAGAATTTAACAATATCCCATCCCTTACGGCAAGCCAACAAAGTTGTTCCTCTTCAAAACAGGGCACTGTAAATAACCCCACATATCTGTGAAGGAACATCATCTCAAAGGAGCACCGGGAGTGATCGTACACTAATTACACCACCACCACCACCAGCTGTGGGGCACAGCTGGCTGCAAACAGCATCACCTCTTCCCCCCTTCCCAGGTCTGCAGGTGGGAGCAGGGGAGAGGCAGGACGAGGCCTGGGGCTCCCTGGCTGCGCCTTGCCATGCATCCAGGCTCTCGCCACTCACCCTGAAGAGGTGCACCAGAAAAACTGCAGGAAGGAGAAGATTTCCTTCAGATGTTTCCACTTTGCTCCAGGAAACTCGACACCAGTTTAAGTAACAGGAGACCAGTACTATGGGAAGCAGATTCCCCTTTCTAATGGGTAAGATGAAGTGGCTCACGGGTTCAGACTCCCAACTTCGCATACAAGAATCTCAACAAATTTCATTTTCAGTTGCTAATCATTTTTGTTTCCTCAGTGGAAAAATGTTTAAATATAATTTACATTCAAGCCATCAAAGTTATAAACAATTCCCAGGCTGAATGTTGCCAAACTATGTCAATTAAAACAAAATGAAACCAAACAAAGGTATTCTTGCAAGAAGTACCATTCAAAAACCTGTAGTCCAAGGAAAATGTGCCAGAGAAATGAAACAATGGGGGAAAAATAGCTTATTTCCTTCAAGGGCTGGGCAGAAATCTCTGGAATGTGTGTAGCCTCTACTGTGTATTTCAGGGTGACCCTTTTCTGTGATTCATAATTTCCTTCTAGTAAGAGGCAGACTCCACGGGTATGCCCGGGCCCTCGGCTGGGGCACCTCAGCGTTGCCTGAAGTCTGTAACACCAAAAAGATTTACTGCAGCTGAGGCACCAGCTCACTGCTTACCAGCTACCCTGAGAAGCGTAGCTCAGGCTTTGCCTACCCCAGCATCGGTCCAGCCGCCTCCTGCATCAGTGGCACTTGCAAAGGGTCGGGCTGCACTGCAGAGGGAGGGAAGGCTGCAGACAAGAATTTGGATTTCCTAAACTGTGAATTTGGATTTCCTAAATTGTGAATCCGTCAAACTGATGTAAAAGTCCTGCCCTGTGGTATTGCAGTTTTCTTTCTGTATTTACCACCTATACGTGCAATAAAGCACTGGACGTTTAGCTGATTTGCAAGTTGAGGTGAGATATTCTAAGTTTACTCCAATTCTGACTAATGTAATCTTTCTTTAGCATCAAAACATAAACTAAAAGGAGACAATCGCTGAACTTGTTAAAACTTTGTAACAACTCTGGTTCTTGTTTTTGAATCATTGTCAACTAAGGAACAGAAGTTAAACCCCTTAAAGCATTATACAACCTCTCCCTCCTCCAAGTTAAGGACTAGGTACTATGCCAGAGGAAAGAGAGCACCTTGTCCTTAGGGTTTGCGCCTGGAACAGTTATATTGTTTATCAGTCTGCAGGCGATATTAAGCAATTTGCCAGTACCTGTCTGAAACCTACATAAACAAAAGTCTTTCTTGCTTTGTGTTATTCTCCTCAGCAGCCAAGTAAAATTGTTAAAGACGATATACATATGCCCAATATGTATTTACTGCAGATTTTTTTGCTTGTGTATTGTCTATACCACAATTACCTGTTGTGTACACCATAAACAAATAAATTAACACTCCAATCAAAACCCCACCTAAATTTAGGTAGCATTCAGAACTTGGCTTAGACTGAAGAAGTCAACATAAGAATTTAAAAGCTGGAGTTTGCCATATTTTAAGTCCTGCATAGTTTTTCCTCTTCAGAAATTCTCAATAAACAAGTCACACAGAAGTGAACTTCCTTGCTTTTAAAATTCTTTAGTTTTGTTCGTTTCCTTAACTCTGCAATGATAGAGCTTTATTTTTAAAATCTTGGAACCAAAGTTTGAGGTCTCAACAGTAGTTGAGTACCATACTCATCTCGAGTTTGAGATGAGTATGGAGAACTAGCTTTCTTTGCAGCTCTCTAACTTTTCATGTACTTTTGTGCAAGCTCTGGAGGACCCAGATAATCAAAGGTATTAATTCATGCTCCTAACCAATTTCAGTAGGAATTAAACATCTAGATAAGGATCCGTGCTGTCCTCTTCACCTCTGTGCCTCAGTTTCCAGTCTATAAAATAGAGGCAAGTCTTCTTTACTCACAAATCTAAGGATGTTTGCAGTAACTCACTGGTGTGTCTGAAGGATGGTCCTGCTGAGAGCTCAAGGCAGCAGCAGGGCATGCCTTTTGTTTGGTTGGATTTTTTTTGCTTGTTTAACAGCAAAACAGCACACTGAAGCGCACAAATCCCACCTGAAGAATTTACATAAGGCTCTGTCTCAGGGGGAAGGGGCCCTTTTCTGAAGGAAACTGTCCACAGGCTCTGAATTCCCAGGGCACTTTTCCTAGCGTGGGGAGATTTTTCTCTCCATACTCCTGATGCTTTAAGCATCTTGAAAACCTGGCCTGAGGCAAGTAATAAATGGGAGGTGGGGGCATGGAACTGGAGCTATAGCGCCTTGTTCTTCTTGCTTTTGTTTGTAAAATGAAGCATTTTAAAGGGAATTTTTACTGGGCTGGACTGACTGCAGCACCCACTTACCGTAACTTAAAGGCCATGGAAGTAGTCTATATAGAGCCATTCTACAGCAACAGAGCCCATGAGCAGTTGGAAGTCTAACACCGGCTAGGAATTAAGACTAGAACTTGGTGGCTAATGATGTCCCATTTATAGCACATCGATTGAAAGGCATCTCTTTCGACAAGACTACGGGATGTATGAAGATGGATTATTTATGTAGTTTGCAGGCAGCCACACTCAAATTCATTGCTGCGGCAGCTGTTCAGTAAAATTTGCTGGAAAATCTAGTGGAGACCAGGTTTTGATGAGAAATTTCAAGGCGTTTTCCTCTAACGTGGGCAAGCATAAACCTCTCGGGTTTATTTTCTGTCGCCGATCAGCAAGACAACCACACTTTTGCCTGAGTGGGTGGAAGGTGCTGGGGAAATGGGGGCTGCTACCGTCAGGTCCGCGCTGCTCTCCAGCACCACATTTCTCCCCGGTCCTGTTCAACAACATGCCCAGACGGTCATTACAGGACATGGCTGCAAATGCCAGGGACGTGCTCGCGAGGCAATCGTCCATTTCTCTGTACGACCGCAGAGCTGTCACTCGAGTGCAATAAAGGAAAACACTCAGAGCAAACCAGGATGTTGCAATGGGTACGGAGCTTTTCCTGACCAAGGAGAAAGCAATGCATCACACAACTTGATGATGTTGCTTAACTTATGAAGCACTCTTGGCTAAGAGATTAGACGGTGCGCAGCATGGCTGACTTGAATTTCTGGTTCTCCTTTCTATTCTCCCTTGCCATCGAGCACATGGCTGGAAGTTACAGGAGACAGCGGGGAGCGTGGCTGGCTGGAAGCGGCGGGAGAGGTCGCCTACAGGCAGCTGTAAGAAGCGTAAGGTTACAGAAGTGACAGTTCCTCTGGCTTGACACGCAGCGAGGAAAAACTTCCCCAAACTAGTCTGAGCGAGCCTTCTTAGACTAGTCTTAAGGAAACCGCTGTTTGGATCGCTGGGATCACTATATTATAACCGCCCAGCGAACGCTCCCACAAAGCGCCCGACAGCATCCGCTTCCGAGCCTGAACCGAGACGTTTCTCCTGAACGGCGCACCCCGGACAAGGTGCGCCGCCGAAGACCCCCGCCCGCAAGCTGCGGTCAGCGCCCGCCGTCTCCCCCTCCTGCCGGCCGCCCCTCGCGGCCCGCGCTCCCAGCCGGAGCGCTCGCGGCGGCGGGGCGCGCGAGGCGGGCGGCAGCCGCGGGCGGAGGCGGCTCGCGCCCGCCCGCCGAAGGGGGCCCGGGGCCGGGGCCGGGGCCGGGGCCGACCCGCCCGCAGGGGAAGCGGCGGCTGCCAGGGCGGGCGGAGTCGGAAGCACGACAGCACGGGGCGCTGGGGCGGCGCTGGCGGCGGCGGGAGGAGCTCGGCACTAGCTGCCGTGCTGGGGTCGCGGCGCAGGGACGGAGCCGGGCAGCGCCGCCGCCGGCCCCGCAGCAGCTAGCAGCAGGAGGAGGAGGAGGAGGAGGAGCCGCCGGAGCCGCCTCCCGCCGCCGCCGCCGCCGAGCGCGGGGAGCCGCCGGAGCCGCTGCCCCGGGCGGCTCATGAGCGCCGGGCTGCGGCGCCGCCGCTGCCTGCCGCCGCTCCGCGGGTGAATGAACCTGTCCCGGCCGGCGACGGCGGCTTCGCCTCGGGCTGCGGTACCGGCCTCCCCCCCCCCAAAATGGACGGTTTCGCCGGGAGTTTGGGTGAGCGGCGGCGGGAAGCGTGAGGGAGAGGGCGGGACGGGACGGGACGGGAGGGACGGGGCAAGCGTGCCGGCAGCCGTTGGGCAGCCTGCGGGGCCGGGGGCGCGCACCTGCGGCCGGTGGGGGTGCCGGTCCCGCCGCCGGCTGGGGCTGGGCTGCGCGGGGCTGGGCGGGCGGCGAGCACCGGGCGGCGAGCACCGGCCCGGCGGCGGCCGGGGGCGACGCGGTGCCGGCCGGGCCGGTGCAAACACCACCCGTGCCGCGGCGGACGGGGAGGGGAGGGGATGCCAGCGCGAAATCTGGTCAGCTTCAAACCATCTGTTGCGAGAGCTCCGGCTGCACTTGCCTCCTTTGTTCTTCCCTCGCCGTGGGCTTGCGCTTCCCCGGAGTTAGTTGCTTGGGTTTGGGCTGTTGGTGTTTTCTTGTTTGGTTGGTTCTGGTTTGGGTTTTTTTTGTGTGCGTGTTTTGTTTTTTTTTCAATATTGTTATTTTATTTTTCGTCCCTCCCTTTTGCTCTGGGGGTGGGAGAGACTCCCGGGCGGGCGGGCGCAGCGGGCCTGGGTGTCGCAGCGAGAGCCCCGGGAAGCGCCGCTGCCCCGGGAGGCCGTGGGCCAGCTCGCCCCGTGGCCTGGCGCCGCTCGGCCCCGCCGTGCTCGCTCGCGCCCCTTAAAAGTTGGGAGCGGTGGCCGTGACCGCGGCGATGTCCGTCAGGGGCGGGGGAGTCGGCGCCTTCCCGGTGGCCGCGCATCCCTCCGTTTGCCCGGGGAGTCCTCCCGGCTCCCCGGGCGTCGGGTTCCTCTGCCTGGAGCTGTGGTGTGAGCGAAAACATGTACTGTTTTCACCGTTCGTTTATCCAGATGTTCCCAGAAAACCGATAGGCTGCGTTCTCTTCGGTTTTGTTAAGGCTGCGGCAAACTGTCATTGGTCTCTTCCAGAAAAAATACTTCACCAGCCCGCTTTCCGAATGATTGGGAGGACAGATTGCATGTCATATGAAGTCGTCCTGATTAAAAGTGTGAGGTGAAAATATATCCGAGCGTAAGAATTATGAAGCCTGTACGTTGCTATGCGTTTGCCGCAAATTATAAGCGTAACGTAGGTCTGACTGTTCACTTCGTGGTGACGTTACGTGTGGTGCCTACCTGCCGCTCTCTTGTACGCCTTCTGTTTGCTTTCAGGGCTGCTGCGTCCGTGGCAGGCATTTCGTGATCAAACTCGCTCCATCTTTTGTGGAAGAATAAATCTGTGCCTCTAAAAATTAGATTAATTTATTTTTATAGAACTCCTGAGAAATATGTAATAATAGTGAATAGTTCTCAATTTTCTGGAAAAATTGACTCATTTAAATACTTCTGAGTGTGATCCTAACCTTTCAGGTTTTTGAAATGTCAGCTCCAGCATTTTGGGCACCTGTCCAAACCAAACTGGTGCACCGTAATTAACAGTACGCTTTGGGAGTTTGGCTCTTTGCCTGATATACTCTCCTTGCTCAAGTAACTTCTGTGGTCATTTTATATCCGACGATCAAAAAGTGACACACGGAGGAATTGTACGGGTTCTGTTCCCGGTTTTCAGAGGGAAGATTATGCCTGTGGGTGACATATGCAAATGTGCCACTGTTAATATTTATGAACCTCTTTACCCAGCAGTGGAACTGATCACCATATCAAAGGGCACCGATACTGCTTTTAACTCATGGAGTGTTGGCCCTGCTGAGGTCGATATTTAGAAATAACTGTTTTCTCTTGGAAGTGGGGAAAAAACCAATTATTTTGAAATAATAAAGCATCATTTTCCTGCGCGGAGGTTGCTCGCTGAGTAATGGCGCGGGCTGGTTGGGTGGCCCAGCATCTTGCGCTGGAGCAGTGGTGATGGGCTCTTCAGAGCATCCCGCTTGCCATATTAAGAGAGGCTCCATCTGGACCTTTAATTTGTTTCCCTGTTTGGTCAGGAAGATGCTGTGATTTTATTAGAATTTAATGAGGATTAAGCTCAGCTCAACCTTTTAAGCTGTGTATCATGATATTCACTGTTAGTTGGCCTTTGATTTTGCTTTTATGGCAAGCACTGATGCACAGTGGTTTTCTGGACTTGGGCTGAGGAGAGGGCATTTCCAGAATCTCCAGCTTTGAAGTATGAACTTTATGTGCCTTTTTCTTGTTTTCAGGTTTGAATCATGCTGCTTAGTCCTCTTCTGTATTTATAATCATTTGTTGGTTCTAGCTGCTAACAAGCATGTAGCAGTCACAAAGACGTGTGAATTGTTCTGAGATTTTTCTTTTAAACATCTCTAATTAAAATCTAATGGCTTGAATTTAATTAGCTGTCTGCTAAATGTCTTTTAGGAAGGCCATAAATTAATGTAATTTAGAATGAAATGTAAAAATTAATTAAAATTATTGTTGGCAAAACTGTGCTATCTATGTATGTGCGTGCTCAACCAGTCAAGCGAGCTCATTAGAGAGCAAGTTGTCCTTTTAATGCCTCCTGTCATTATCTGGAAGGCAAAATGTTATTACAGATTGTGCCCTCCAGCACAGGCAGAAATACCTTCTTACATGTCTCTTACAGTTGAAAATACTTTACGCAGCTGTTTTCTTTTGGCTTCCACATTGAAATTTTTATGAGAATAAACGATGAAAGAAACCATTTTATATGTAATTTAGAAAATTGTTTTGATTATTGGTTTAGTAAATGCTTATGTAGCAGTACTTAAGAGTATACAATTACTGTATACAGTAAAAAAAAAAAAAAAGTATTATGAGTTAACTTGCACAGCCGAAATAGATATTGATTTACTCTTTTGATAAAACACTGAGTTATTTCACATTTGCTGGGACTTCAGTACCTTCTGAATATCACCAGTAGCAAAGCGGTTCTTGAATCCCATTTATTGTCTCAGGTAGGACAGTCATACCTTACATTTGAGCATTTCCAACATGACGGTCGTCAGAGGGCTCAATGGATTTTGGCCATCTGCTTTTTCAGATGCATCCCTCGAAGTGAAAGAATGTGCTTCTGAATGGGAACAAGAAGTCCAGAAACTTGGACCGAGTGCCTGGGCTCCTGCCTTGCGCCCTTGCCGAGACAGGAGCACAGCATGGGTGTCTGGCTCTGGCTCTGCCACGTTCTCTCCCGTCTTAGGGTCCTGATCAAAACAACTTGAAGATGGCATCTTCAGGGAAGAGAAAGCACTGTTAATTCCACCAAAAGAATCAAGCAGAGAGTTCTACCAAAAAAAAAAAAAAAAAAAAGCAAACAAACCAGAAAGGTGATGTGGGAAATAGTACAGCCAAGCCTGTCGGCAAGGCTTGTCGTGCTTTACCCCCCCCTACTCTTCGTGCTGCGCTGCTGCCCTGTATCTCTTCTACCCTCACGCTGGTGCCTGTGAGCCCACGGTGAACTGGTTCAGAGATGCCCGTCAGAGGGCTGCAGGACTGTAGAAGGCAGACAGTTTTGCCAGCAGTAATTCTGATTTTTACATATCATCGTGGATGATGTTCATTTACAGCCTTTCTGCTCGCCCCAGCTGTTTTGGCAGGTTTTTGCCCAGACTGGCTTGTTGGTAGGAGAAGCGTGACAGGTGGTAGGAGCCTTCAGCTGAGGGTAGGTGGGACGTGGTGGCACTTGTGTACGGTTGGCAGCTCTCAGGTTGGCTTTGCTCTATTGTGAACCTGCTGCAGTGTGGAGGGTGACGCCTTTCTTGGGCGTAAAATGCAACTTTCTGGTGCAGCTAATGTCCACCTTCAGCTGAAAGGTGTCTCAGAGTGCTGTCTTAATATGAAGCATTGGTCACCCTGTCAGCTTCTCTGCGGCACCTCTTAAGATGTTCATTTATCTTCCTTTCTGTAAGGTTAATTGGCTAAGGTATGAGATCTACTAGATCTAGGCTTGTGAAGAGTAAGCCGTGACTGGCTGCCTGGGGCTGGTGAGGGGTGCTCGTTGGTGGACAGTTTTCCATTGTTTTTAGCTGTTGCATTGTTTTCCCTTCTGAGAAAGCTTCTGCTAATTGAGCGCTGTAACAATAACTCATTGTAAACAAAGATATGGAAGCATTCATCAGATTATGTTAAAAAAATGACTACAGCTGTTTCCAAGTTTGTCACCAACTTATGGTATGGTATGATAACAACATGGTATAAAGCATTTCAGTAGGACTCTCTCCAGCGATGAGGTCTGTGGCAGAATAGTAACTCGTAAAAATAAGAAGTCTCAACTTCTGAATTCTAACCGTGGTTTTTGTGCAGCTGTACAGGATGCCCTGAAGCTTAGAAGTAGTCTTTACTGGAAAATTCTCTATGATTGAAAGTATTTTCACAGAGAAATTAAAGTCAATCTTCTCTTGAAGTCTCAGGCAAGCAGAATAGTTTAGGATCTTTTTTTAAAGAACAGAGTAGTTGAGCTTATGCATTTTTTTCAGACACATGGAAGGCAAAGGAGAGCTGTCATGACTAAGTGGAGACCAACGTTTTGCTCTGCTGTTGTTGTTATTGGAGAAAGAGCTGGAGAAATAAGAGATTATTTTTTTCATTTTATGTAGGATCTACTATTGTTCTGTCACTGTATATGTACTGCTACCAACTGCAGTATATGTGCTAACTACTCACTGGAGGGGTGGCATGTAGGTCAGTTCCTCATATTTTTTCCCATTTCTTTTACTGGGCATCATATAAAAGTTGGAAAACATTCCTGTTTCATAGGTGTGTCAAGTCTGCTTCTGGTAGCTACTGAGGCAGTGTTACGAGTAGGTGCTCTCCTCTGCATTGGAAGAGTCAACAGTGTCTGCTGATCCCGTGGCTTTGCTAAAACCCAGTAAGTCTTCTTCTCTAAAGCCCCCAGTGATGTGCAGGCAGGTATGCTAGAGGGGTCAGGAGAGCTCAAGCAGAGAGGATCTTGTGGTCACCAGTGCTCTGAGCCTGGGGAGTGCGTGTGCATCATGATTCATCTCTAGCTGGGTTCAGTACCAAGAAAAATGAGCATGTGGAATGACTAGCTACAGCAAGTTGGGGTATTTGTCATTTATTTGGGCTAGAATATGAAGTTTTATGGTTGCCCGTCTAGACTGCAAAAGTGGCCGTGGTGCAGCAGTGCAGTTGCTCATAGCGACAGCGAGTTCAGCTTAATTCACGGGGCTCTGTTCGTGGGATTGCTGTGTGCTATTGTCAGTGTGCTAGTCTTCTTAAAAATAAAAACTTTGGCAGGACATCAGTCTATCCTGCCTGAGAAGGCTGGCCTTGGTTGGTGCCAGGGGTGATTAAACTATAGCAGCGAGGAGGAGAGGCTGTTTGCTTTAGAAACTCAGTGGTGGCCCACCTTTTGCTAAAAGGGTCTTTAGGTAATGGGCAGTGAGGAGGAACCCTTTGCTCTGTAGCCAGCTGAGAAGCAAAGGATCGTGTGTTTAAAAAACAATCCTTTTTTTGCACAGAGCAATTGGCAATATTTGGCCTGGTTGTGAGTAACACTCTTGCTTTTGAAAACAAAAAAAGAAACAGAATCCCAAACACAGGAGTGTCTATTAGAAAGACTCTGTTCTCTCTCCTTTAGAAAGGCTTTTAATGCTTGGGATGCTGAGAAGAATTTTTGGCCTCACACTGTGTTTTTCATACTCTTTAACAGAATATTTTTGATATGGGAAGTGTAGTTATCTGACAGGATTTTCTGTTGCCTGAAGAACCTGCTCTGAAAGGACTTTTTTTTTTTCCTGTGCTTTATATCATGAGGTATGTAAGAGGGGAAAAAATTGGTCAAGAACAGTGCTCTTACAAATCCTCTGAAGCATCGTTTTGTTTTGTAAGCAGCATGATGTTGCTAATTGTGCTGTTAGTAATGTACAGGGAGATCTGTATGTCAGTCCTTGCTCTTCCGAGCAGCTCTTTCCCTTCTTGGTGTGGTTTCTATAATTTATTGAGGTTTATTTTTTCCCTTCTCTCTTTAGGTCCTTGCTAAATCTAATCCTTAATGAATGCAATTTTAAGGCCAAGAATGTTGTTCCTGTTTTACCCACACATAATGTAATACGGAAGGGTGTTAGAGGGTAATTAATTTTATAGCACATGGCATGTGTGATGACAGTGCAAGTCTCTTTGCTCTTGCTGGTGTTGTGCATTTCTAGTAGGGACACTCTGTTTAGGAGATGAGAATCACCTGATAAACAACTTTTTATAAGCTTCACTAACTTCCTTTTCAAGAAATCTTTCTACAGTTACTTAGGAGCTCAGGTGGAGCTGCTGCTTGCCTTGTTTTTCCTCTGTAAACAAGTGAGCACAGGCACCAACAGTTTAAAGAGGAATTGTTTGCCTTTTTTTCTTTCATCTGCTTGTTTAAATGGATGCAGAATGTTGGTTTTCTAGGCTTTTCTTTCATCGGGTGCTGAAGAATGGATACCTGCAAACACCACGTAGTGATGTGCAAGCTCTTCTGAGAGTTTTGAGTCATCTTTAGGAAACACACATACGTGCACTCAGATTTAAAAAGGCTGTGTTCCTGGAGAAGCTTGCCATCTGAGCTGGTAATTCAGACAGTCAGTGGAAGTAAACGGGTGGTGCTGCTGGAGGGGTGGGATGTGAAGAGACACCAGAGTCATTAAAGGCCTGAGTTTATTGCTAAATCTTGGAACGTACAAAATGTTTTTCTCTTCTGCTTTTGCCCCCCCCTTTTTTTTTTCTTCCTGTTTTTTTTTTTCCTTTTTTTCCTCTTTCCCGCTCCCCTTTACTTCTTTTATTTAATTCTTTTTTTCTTTTTGCTCCATGTTTTAAGTATTTATGCTACATACCATCAGTGAGTACAGTATTCTTAAGCTTTCTGCCCTAAGACTTTATACTGGGTTGGATGAACTAGGGGTTTTTTTAATTAGTTTTTTGATTGTTTTGCCGCTCAGTGGGTTGCCTCTTCTGCTCATCCTCAATAGTTTCAGCCTAACTTGTTTACTAAATATAGCTGTGTCTTGAAGTTAACTGCTGGTTTCCCAACTGCTCTCCTGACTTTTTTAATGTCTGTACTGCTCTACTTTGCATGACAGTGCTGTTCATTGGGAAGGACAACATTCTTTTAGCAAGTGTTGGAGAATCCAGTTTCTTTCTTTGGTTGTTGGTCTACACTGCCTTTCTGCCCCATCTAATGATGTAGATTGCATGCTGTTGCAGGTTTTAGGCAAGATACTTTTGATTGCAAATCTGTCTTATTGTAGAAGTAAGCTTACTTTTTGTATTTAAATACATTTTCTTTAGCTTTCTGGAGCTGCTTGTACATGTGAATGACATGCATAATAAAAGTGCAATGGAAGGGGCAAGAGACAACCAACATAGCTATGCTCTATAAACAGTTATGATATATTTTGGAGAGGTACAACTACCTTGGATTTCAGATGTTGTATTAAATTAAATACTCACTGTTCTCTCTCGCCTGATTTTTCTCTTGCTTCACTGAAACTCGGCTTGTAGCTGTGAATGCAGTGCTCCAGCCTGGAGTTGGTTCCCACTTCTCCTGCCAGTTTCCTTGGGCTTAAAAAAAAAAGAGGAGGGGGGGCTGAAATCAAACTGTTTTATGTTTGAATGTATTTTGGATTTGTGTAAACAGTTTTAATGCATCAAGCGAAATTGGCAAGCTTTTGTAATCCTCTGGGAAAATTGGGAGTTTGAAACCCAGTGGATAAGTTAAAGTCACAAATACTTCTAAGCCCCAGATTTGGCTCCCTAAAGGGACGCTGTAAATTAGTTAGGCCTAGAAATGTGGTTTAGTTAAAGTAAATGAAAATGCTTTTTCATGAGAACTTTATAATTTTAAAGACAAAGGGTTGGATTTCTTTATTCTGAGTTGAGGACACAAAAGCAAGAAAATGACTATTAACAAGAGAAATTTATATTTGCTGTCCAAACACAAGAGGTAATGATTTCACCACTTTTTATGGTTTTTAATGAAATTATGACATAAGGGTAATAGAAATTGTTTTAAAATGCTTAATTTCAGTCAGCGGCTGAGGTAAGCAAGCCCTCACGTGCGTAACTAAATTAACAATCCCAAATATATGTAAAATGAATGTTAGAAGTATTAGTTTGCTTATGGTTTACTGTATGTTACATTTTTTTTTCCTCTTTGGAGAGCAAATGAAAAACATTGCTTTTACATCAGGGTTCTGACAAGCTTTGTGCCCATCGCTGTACAAAACAACAGCAGTAGGGTGGGCTCCAGTTTATTTCCTTCCCCCTTATTCATGGTCACAAGCAGACCATGCCATTTTCTTGAGAGGTTTCCTGTTGTGTGCATTATATGGATCTTTAGTTAATTAGACCTCTGAATTTTGTTGGCAAGCTCTGTTTAAAAATGGCAGAATAAAGCCCAGTCTTGCAGGTTCAGTTTTTGAGGATGGACGTCACCTCCCCAAACTAACTGGTTTTTTTTCCAGACTTTTATTATACATCTTACAGTACCTCTGGCTTTTATAACTAATAAACTTTGGATTGGCTTTGAATTGTAGATGTAATCCTTTAGGTAGGGCATGGCTGACCACATTCCTTTCCAGGAGCAGTAGATGTTGAAACCTGACCATATGGAATGGAAGAAAAAGTGTTGCTGTTAGAGATTTTCTCACACGTCTGGTTTGATGTAGCTGTGGTGAAACCGTGCTTTGAGTCGGAGCAGTTCTGAGATGACCGCTACACACATACATCTGGGCTTCTCTGGGAGCAGCATCCACTTCAGATGTGTTAACATGCACTACAGCTGTTAGGGTTTGGGGCTTTTTGGATGCAGTTTGATTGAATGGAGTTTCAGGAGAGCGTTCCTGAAAATGCGCTTCTCGGTGTTTCCAAAGAGAGGTGTGAAAAGGAGGAACCTTCAGCAGTAGGAACTGTAAATGAAACTCTTTCAGCTGCAGGGTTCAGAGACATGGCAATACTCAATGTCTGCGTAGTATTGCTTAGCTTTTTTTAGACAAGAACTCTAACAGGGTGAAAACTACAGCTTTGTTTAGCTATGAAATTCTGCATTGAACTGCTATCGCCTCCTCTCCCAACATGTACTGTGCAAATGCCATCAGAGAGATCTAGCAGGAAACCAGTGGTTTGTGTGCCTGTAATGCTTGCTTTCTGACCTCTAAACGTGTCTGTTAAAGTCATGAGGCAAGGGGGACGACAATAACAAGCAGTCCAAACTCTTTGGTGTTTGGCTTTTTTTTTTCCCCCCATAGGATAAGTATGAAAGAGCTCCAAGTTGCCATTGACAGGTTTGTGATAGCTGTAATAAGCACTGCTTTGAGATGGTTTTAGACTTGCGTGCATTGGGATTGGTGATGGGGAGGATTTCTGCATGTCTATTTTCTAAACACCTAACGTGTGGGATGGCATTTTGCTATGAAAATTATATGACATATTTAAGAGAGATGACTTGTTGGCAGTCCCGTTGTCCCGGTTTGGATTTTTAGCTGTATTTTCTATAATCTGTGACCATAGTATTTTCTGAAAGATGCTCAGAGGGGTGAAGGGTTGGTCAGCACGGATAAGGCAGCTGTTAGGCTGTAACGATGCTAACAGTCTGCTTGTTCTTTGCCTGCCACAATTCTTGGACTGAATCCTCGTTAGAGGAGTGAATGTATAATTTCTGTGAATATCCAAGTTGCTTTTGGAGGTATATATGGTGAAATGCTTAGGAGCTTGATTTCTTTGTGTTTATTCTTTACACTGAAGAACCAGAGTAATAAGGCCATTTATTTAGCCAGCGTGGACTTGATGGTGGTATTCTTGATGTAAATGTGATTTTTTTTTAAGTATTATTTTTTTTAATTAAAAATGCGTTAGTCAGGGGAGATGCTGTTTCTATCTGTTAACATTTTTATTTTAAATTGTTTTAACTTATTTTTAATAGGCTGGATCTGCAAAAACTACTGTAACTTGGGCAAGTATTTAGCCTGAAGCTAAGAAATACCTGAAATCTTGTTCTGAATTTGGTACGTGTGTTTGTTTTCCAGGAAAAGCTTCCTGAAGGATATATGCCTTTTCTGCAGCATCCTTCCCAGGTTGTTTTCCTTTTGTTTCTCACCTCATACCAGAAATCTGTTGTAGCTGACATGGCTGAGGACTCAATTCTGTCAGGCAAGGCTAGAGGGAATAGGAACTGCACAAAGATACCATATGGGTGCAGGATTTATGGTGAAATGTGGTAGACTGAAGGTGCAGTGTGCCCAGTGGTGATGAGGACAGATCCAGTAAGGCAGGGTAATAATAGGTATTTATATAATTCCTTGTGACTTCAAGTTCTGCATAACAGCATGATATTCCTTAATTCTACAACTAAACTTGTGTTTCCTGACTTCAGTAAGCTAACAGAACCGAGTTCTCCCAATTTGTACTGTGGTTTTTTTGTTTGTTCCCCCCCCCCAGCCCCCCGGTATTTAGCCTTGATTTAGACTTGTTTCAGTTGTTTGATTTTTAAAATCCTATGACCATTCATGTATTATTGGTATAGTGAAGTTAATGGAAGCTATAGCTATGAAGTGTTTAGTGGCTCTATAAACAAAGAGGAAGGCGATTTGAGATATTTTCAGTGTAGCTTTAAAAAAGAAAGTGCTTATTTTCCTGTTAAATATAGAGGAAAATGGGTATTGGGCATAGTAATAGAAAACCGTAAGCAATTCAGATTCTTGGAAAAAACATGTATTTTTTTCTGAACACTTGATCTGGCTTACTAGTGTTTCATTAGAAATGATGCTCCAGTATGGTGCTATTCCTATGCTGTTTGCTAGTACAGCTAACCTGAGTGGTCAGGTACAAGCATTAAATAGGTGTGTATCCATATCCATTACTGCTCGTGTGCCTCGTCAGTTCTGGAGGTGAACGTGCTCACCAAGTGGGACTGCTGTAGCTGGGTGACTGGGATGCTCTGTGGATCGTACGGTAAGGAATGTCAGCGGTGTGCCTTTTCCAGAGGACTGCAGTACCATGGAGGAAAGCAGATACAGAAATGAATAATCTCAGATGTCTCGTGTGCGAGAGAGTTGGGATCTGCTGCGTCAGGAGCTCTGTCCTCATCCCATGGTGGGTTTGGGAGGAAACGACTGCTGACCCCCAAGTGCAGTAGAGCCTCAGGTGCTACATCTCCAAAACCTACCCAGCACATTAGTCAGTAATTGTATTAGAAATTGATTTACATTTTTATGATTTGATTCGAAAACTTTCAAAGTGCAGCGACTGTGCGAGATTAACATCAGGCCTCAAGCTTTTCCATGCTAGCTGGTTTAGATGCAAAGAAAATAGGTCTAAGCTTGCAATCTGCAAATTTATAAACTCTGATGTTTAGAACAACTGCAGCCAAGAACTGAAAAACAGTCCACCTTTATTCACGATGTGGAAAAATATATACTAGAAGTTACTGTTTAACTGTAGAATGGTTTGGGTTGGAAGGGACCTTAAAGATCACCTAGTTCCAACCCCCCTGCCATGGGCAGGGACACCTTCCATGAGACCAGGTTGCTCAAAGCCTCATCCAATGACAAATTTAATTCTGAAATAGACTTCCATTTTTCGTTTTTAGATGCCACACCTGTAGATGTTAATAGTTGTTAGTTATTTAAGTAATGTTGCAGATGCAAGCTTTTGTTTTAAGATGCATTGTGTGGAAAGTACCTATTTGTAGTTGATAACAGTGCAAATATACCCAATGAGCTGCTTAAATACTTTAGTGTAACAAAAATCTTATTGATTATATGTGCTAGCATTGGAGAGAGGAAGTGGGAAAGACACTGATGCAGGTTAAGGGAGTTAAATATTCCAGGTAATCTGCAGCAATTTCTTCTTTAGAATTGTTAGGTACATAGAGTGTGTTGCACAGGAGGGAAAAGAACCCTCCTGTCCTGGTCTTTTCAGCATGACAATTTAATACATTTAGATTTAATATTTGCAAGAATCCTACCTGTAAGAGGGGATAGCTCTTGTTACGCTGTTGCATGCCCTTCTGGGCTTGTAGGCCAAACAGCTTTGTCACTGTGGGTCTTGTAATTATTTGGGGTGTGGTCTGGACATCTTTTTGAAGATAACTTTGATGTATGGTTCTACTTTTCACTCTGTTGCTTTTGAAGTAGAGAAATGGGATCCCGTGCTTTGGTGCATCAGTAAACATCCTGCTAAAAGTTCTATTTAAAAAGTATTTCCAACCTAAATCCTCGCCCTCCTTGGCTTTTTTTGTTTCTTTTTCTGTGCCAGGCCAGCAATGCTTCATTTGATATCAACATGCTATTTTCCGCTTACCTGATTTTGTGGGCCCTTTCGCAGTAAAACTGCTGGCCCTTTCCTCAAGTGAGAGCTCAGGGCTGTGGTCCAGGTGGCTGTGTTGCTTTGTGCCTTGGTGAGAACCTGATTTCCAGCCCTGAGAGAGGCAGAGTGGAGGCTGGCTCAAATTTGTAGAGGATGCTGTGACCCTTCTTCTGCAGCGGAACCCACAAAAGGCACTTGCGAACCTTTAAGAAGTGCTGAGGATGCTGGCAGAACCCCTGTACATTCAGGGTCTGTTCTGTGTAAATGTATCACCAAGGTAGCTTTGGTGCAAAGGTATTCAAGCTGTGGGCATCAGGTTGGCAGTCATTATCAATCTCTGATCTCAGCGTACTGCAGAATGGTTTCTTTTGGGTTAAATACCTTGGTGTGCATTAGCAAACACAGAAAATATAGTTTGCTTGGAGGAACCTTATGTTGCTTTTACTTTGGGATAAATTGTTAGTGAGTTGTATGGTATTGGGCAGGACTTCATCTGACATCCTATTTTCTGAAGTGGGATGAGAGACAGCTTTTTTTTCTATCTAGTCATCTGCGTTTTGAACAGATTTTTCATCATTCATTTTGTACGTGTGTGCCAAGCTTGTGGTTCTGCTACAAAAAAGTATATGTGTGTATTGCGCTCTGCTCTTAAGGGAATATGGGGTTGGGAGAGTATTTAATTTGAACTCTAGTAGTCAAACGTTGAAGTGGTCATCTGTCTGAACCATGAAGAGTGTAAGCCATTTACTACTGTGTTAAGGTATTTCAAACCATAATGCGTGTAAAGATTGCAAGCTGTGCAAGCAGCAAGCAGTGTCTCTTTCTCTGTACCTGCAGAAAGCCTTACAGCTTAATGTGTGACCTATCCCTGAAGGTGGCTGGAGATGTAGGAGGGAGGGGAGGCTCTGCACTGCTGGATGAGCACTGCTGTGGACGTGTGCTCTGAACCCCGAGCTCTCGCCTGGGACCAGCAAGGAGTTGTTTAGCGGGAGGGAGGAAGTTACTTAGCGCATTGAGCAAGAGAGCGTCTTTAAATGAAGTGCGAGCGTGCGGCTTCCCCCCAGCCCTGCGCAGGGATCACTCAGCATTTTTTCTCATTGCCTTTACAGGGGGCTTGGACCTTAGATGCCCCTGTATTCAGTCTGTTTCCTCTGTTTTACCTCTGTTTCCTTCCATTTATTCGTCAGGTCTTCCTATTTTAAGTGGTACTGAAGATGTGGGCCACCAAAGAGTTAAATGTCTGTCCTTTAACTCAGATATTTATGGGCTGTAAACTATGCATTTGAAATTCTGGCTATGCTGAAGTCAATAATAATTAAAAAAAAAAAAAAAAGTCCTGTTAGTGTTGACCAAGCAGAGGTTTTACCTTTTGTTTCCCTCCCCTGAACAAGGCCCCATTCCTGTCCTTGTCCTGCTCCAGTTCTCTGGCATTTCTCGTCTCCATGCAGGGAGTCCTTGTTGGCCCCCCACGCTGGCAGAGCTGAACACAGCTTGCTTCTCCTAAGCCTTACAAATTTGGGGTAAGGGCTGGGGAAAGGTAGAGGGGAGGTGATGTCTGTGCAGGTGAGATTTGAACCCCAGATGGGACTTGGCTTATGTGATCACCCTCCTCCTTCTCGTCCGTCCCCCCATATCTAAATACAGTGATTTGAAACCTTCAGAAATATGAAAATGAGAACTACTGTTTGTGCGCTCTCTAGATATTGGTTCAGTTATTGCTTAGCTAAGTAATATAGGTATGTGTGTAATGGTTCTTGCTAACATGCTTTTAATTATCTGCATTTACGTAATTATTATTTGCAGTAGAAATTTCAATTTCCTGTTCCTATAGCTATAGCAGCTTTACCAGCAAAAGGGCTTGAACTTGGCCGCTGTTTTTGTGAATTAATGGCAACATTTGCTGTTTGCTTTTTATAGACCACAAAGGGATGTTTTTTCAAAGCTGTAGATAAAATGACAGGGAATTGTGAGAAAACAAAAGGGAATTGACAAGAAAGCATGCATAGAGTATTTGCAGCATATAGCATGTATTGTATTTCTCGGTATTGTGTGGATTTGTGTTTGATAGAGTCACTTACATCTGCCTTTCAGCCTTTAGCTGAAGTTAATTTAAACAGATAAAATTTGAATAGTCCTTATTTTTGTTTCCAGAACTGATTGGGAAGTTTCCAGCCTCTGATGTGTGCATATATATACCGCTCCCTGCCTTGCACACCCCCCACCCTGATTTATTTAAAGGGACTGAAGTCTGTCCTTTTTTAGTTCATAACTGAACATTTCAAAGAATGCCATTACAGTTTGTTCTGGACCTGGTCATATCTTACATTTTCAGCACAGTCTACAACAGGTCTTTTTGACATCTACAAAAACTGCATAAAATCATTACATAGTGCACCTATAATCTCATCAAAGTATATATGCATTCTTCAGTGGAAACATTTCTATTATATTATATAGCCCTATTTTCAGGTACTTTATGTATGATTAATACATATTTTAGTTTCTTTTCAGTATTATTGGGTCTTGATTATCTCATGCATTGCAGTATGTATTTTGGTTTTGCAAAACTTAAAGCTAACTTTGAAGCAGCTTTTTTCCTCTTTCCCATATCGCTATTTACAAGTCTTTTTCATGCAATGTATGTATTAAAACTCAAATACCTTCAAAGTTAAGCTAATTGGCAGGTAAAAGAAAATAGAATTATTTACTAGACAGAAGTGACTTGCCTAAAATGAACAAGAAGCTGCATTTTGGGAAACAAGTCTTCTGTACTATTACATGATCTTTGTGTATGTATTTTTAGAAGAAAAATGGGTAGGGTTGATGCCATCTAAGAGTTGCCTGTGCACTCTTAACTCTTCTTCATCAGCTTAAGTACCCTGGGATGCTAAGGACCCTTGAGTTGCAGTACTGGCTGAACAGCCTCTGGTACCAGCTTCTGCGCTTGATCTGCATCGTTCTCGGTTGTGGAACGGGGGTGTAGAAATAACCATTTCATAGTGATCCATCATCTGTTTCATCGGCTTTGATGTGTATGTGTTAATGTCCCCTCTTCCGTGCAGTGCACAGTACATGTTGCATCCAGGGTTTCCCTCTGAGCTCCATGAGGAGTGGGTGGCCGGTGGCCTTGAGCCACGTGCTACCCATGGGCACCATTGTGGCACCCCGCTGGGGTTTGGGGTTACCCATCTCGGGGAAGACCCTCGAGATGTTGCTCAAGATGAAAACCTTCCCTGCGGCTGTTTGCTGATCCCACGGCACGTGTGGTCCTAAGCGGTGTCTAGGGAAGCTGGAGATGGGTCGTGCGACAGCAGAGACTTCTGTGTGCTTGCACGGAGTAGGGGTAATGTTAATCACCAGATATTAAATGCAGTTTTGGCTTGCTGTGAACAAGCAGCGTTGTAGTAGGGAAGGGAAAGGCAGACGTCCGCCCCTGGGATCGCTGGCTGTGGGAGCCACCCTCGGCTACTCTCTGGGAAGTGTCAGTGGGATGCTGACAAGCTGCCGCTGACTGGAGTGGTGCTCTGCAGAGCAACTCGATTTCTTCCTGTTGTGTTAGGCTGCCATAACATGTGCTCCTCGCTATAAATACCTAGATTGTCCAACACTCTATAATTCTGTAGAACTTCCCCTCTTCCTCATGGTATCTGTATGGATGTTTTGTTGTGGCGTTTTTTGTTTGTTTGTTTTTTAAACTTTGGTTCCTCGGGGAATATTATTTTCTGTTTTTCACTGACTGCCATTTAACTTCAAGTTTTTTGCTGAAAAATCCTTGAGGTGGGTCCTGAGTATTTTTGCTGTTAGCTGCAAGGCTGCACCCTAATCCTCCAAGAAGAGGCAGGGAAAGGTGATGATCATCCTGCCAGCGTACTTGATGGCAGAGAAAGATGGTACTGCGGTCTTCCTTTGCAGTGCTGCTGTGCTAGGGAGAATGGCGGAGGTGACATGTGCTTTATATTTCTTTTTGTACATTAAAAATGCATAGACTGTGAAATGGGGAGGCCATCTGTGCTGTCTCTAACTGGTACCTCATGGATTCCTTAGCCCCAGGTGGTGACTGCACTCATGTTGATACCCTGGCTTGGGATCCCTGACAGTGTGTCCCCAGCCTCGTGGTGGTGACAGAGTAAAGTCATCCCTCAAATCGCTAGGGCATGCAGGCAGCAGGTTAGCACAGCCCTGCTCTGCAGTTAATTCTGTTTGTCCAAATCTGCTGGTGCACAACATGCACCCCCATATTCTCTTACTGTGCTCTCAGTTGTCATGGGCTGGTTTATGTCATGTCAGTCTCTTTCTAACCTGTGCCCTGCTTGGATGCTGACTTTGAATCGTTTCAGCATTACAGAAGCAATTTTCTGTCTCCTGGAAGGAGCTGTTAGAAGAGGTTTTAGCAATTTAACTTTTGTGCTATGTTAACCATCAATATTCTCAAAATGGAAAACTGAATCACGTTGATGCTCCGAGAACTTGACGTGTTGCTGGGCCACTCCAGGGAGCGTAGAGCAGGAGGGTGCTGCTGCTGCTGCACTGTACTGGCAGTTCAGTCCAACAAGGATCTTCTCATCAGTTCTCTTCTAACAGAACCATTCTTCTTGTTTAATAAGATGATGGCTGCCATATGGCTTTCTTCTTTCCCCTCTTCCCTTCTTTTAATTTCGCATGTGTGTTTATGCAATAAAAGCATCAGGAAGACCATTTTCCATACTAGAGTAACATTGAAAGTAGGTAAGTTTCTACTTGTTTTTAGGGACAGTTTATTCACAGTTTAGTAAAGTAAGAAATTTTTTTGTTGATGTTTGTAAAATAGACTCTTGGAGTTCCTGAAGGCTTTTACATTTTTGGGGTTGTTTTAATGTTTGGATTTTTGGATTCTTTTTCTTTTGTTTGCAGAACAGTTAATGCATTTAAAGGTAACTATGGAAATATGACACAACTTGTATTGCAGAATACAGCTACACTTTTTTAGCATATATAATCTTATTTTAAAAGCATTTACATTGGAGAAGAGGGGTGGTTTTTATACTGCAAAGTACGTTCCACTTCTTTGTTAATCATTACAATTTGATTATTTTGTTTGACGTGACTCATTTTTTCCAAGGACTTTATTGCGGCAATTACACATGTACAACAGGAAGCCTAGAAGGAAGTGCAACATCAGATCATTGAAGATTCTCTGCTACTTTTACAGCTAACTTTTATGTTTTGTGGTGCTGAAGTTAATGATTTCTTGCTGTGCATGTTCTGTTTCACATGCATAGTTTATATTGTGTCTGCTTTATCACTGGTAGTATTTTTTTGAACCCACGTATCAGTGTAATTAGTAGGAAACTTATCTTTGATTTTGTAATTGAACACACAGTTGTGCTTAAGTGCTTTCTGATGCTGCTTCTTTTGTTGATCTAGGAAGTGCCCTGTAGTAGCCATATAGAATAGTTAAAATTATCAAGAGGTAGTGCAGCTCTTCTGCTACATACTGTGATCTTGTTATTGCCGTATGTGTTCTTCTACAGTCATTTTGCATTTCTCTTTCTGCTCTCTTTTGAGTAAGCCTTAGAGAGGACCTGCATATTCAGCATTTCAGCTGTGTTCTACCTACCAGAAAAAGTTCAGTTTTAGTTTTGAGGCAGTATTTATAGTCCTTTGGTAGGTCATTGTTCCTGTTTGTATGAAAACATTACTAAAAGTGTCTGTAGGGGCAAACCAGATGGACTCGAGTTCTGGTTGCGTTCTCACTACGCTTCCTCCTTGGACCATGGACGATAAGCTGCTGCCTTTGGGACCATGCTTTGCTCCACGTGTGTAAGCTCATCTGCGTGATATCGTGCTGTGCTGGACCCAGGAGGAGCTGGACCCAGTCTGGAGGTGTTCTCCAAAACTTGTGGCTCAGACCACGTGGTGTGTGAGGCTGTGTTGGAGGACCGCAGAGGGCTGGCAAGAGGCAGCTCTGCAAGCAGAGAACAGTGGGCTACCCACTGCTGTTCAAGGAGAGGGCTCCTGAGTGAGGCCCTCCTGCTTTAGGAAACAAAGGAATTTTTTTTAATTTTTTTTATTTTTTTACTAGTCTGCTTTTATAAACCCTCTTCAGGTGAAGACTGAGTAGTGGCTGCATTTGAGGGCAGAGTGATGAGAACAATGAAAGGTGAGTGCTTGAAGCCCAAATGATGTCTTGTATAAAATGTTTAGGATTGGCCATGTGCCCATCAGCTTGATGATGGGTATAGTTCTGCAGAAAATTGGCTAATTAATGATTTGGGTTTCCAGGCTAGACAGTTTACCTTGTGGTAACTGTTTTCTTGTGTGTCCAGGGGTGGCAGCGGTAACTCTTCTATTCTTTCAGTCATGCTGGAGAAGCTCTCCAGCCTTTCTGAGGAGTTTTGAGACTCTGAGCCTTGCAGGCTTGGCTTTGCCCTCCCTGAGGAGCCCAGGTGCAGGAGGCAGTGCCGGTGTTGTGTCGGTGCTGCCTTTGACTTCAGTGGATCACTGTTAGTGGCTGTGTAGGCGGTTACTGGGAGGATCAATTTGTCATCTCTGAAGGACAGAAGACGTGGGTCTTGGAACTGAGCCGTCAGATGGTGATCTGAAGCTTTGGTTTGGAAACTGTAGAGATAACGCTGTGCCTCTGCCCTTTTGAAGAGCTCTTGAGTTGGAGGGGGAAAGAAATTAAAGAAGGTGCCAGGCTGTTGTATGCCGCCCAGTATGGCCAGCCTGCGGTCCTGTCCCCCTTTGCAAAGACCCGTCTGTGTCCCTTGTGGAGCTCCTGTCTGCCAACATGGTGAAGTTAGTTCACTTCCCACCCCAAAGATGAAAATACCTCCTTGAGGCATGGCTGCAGGGCTGATGCTGCAAGGGAGGGAAAAACGACTTGGTGTGGTGGTGGAGCCAGTTGGATGCTGTTGAACCTCCTTGTTCCTCTCTCCAAAACCTAGCAGCTTTCTTCCCCCTCTGTTCCTGTTCCTCCCCTTCTTCCCTTCCTTCTCCTTGTCATGCCATCCTCAAAAAAGGTGTGTGAAAAGAGAGACCAGGTGCTCCCATCTTGGGAATGGGTTTTCCTTTCCAAAGCCCTCTGAAAAAGGTAGATGTGTAGCATTAGGCTATGTCATCGTGTAATCTCAAAAATCATATATAAACAAATGTATTACTGTTTTTTGAACCATACCCCAACCTTGAATGCAGCAAATGATATAATTATCCCCCTTGATTATCACTATTTGTCTAGCTGTCCTTGTTAAGGCAGTTATGCATATGTTCCCAATGAGAAAATGTATTGTAATTTGGTTTTGCTGTTGCTGTGTGATAAAAGAAAAAAGAAGCCAACCTAATTCAGTCTCTTAGCATGTATGTGTTTCATGGAAATAGTCTCAATTAATTAATAACTTTTACTGAATATTTTGTTTATAAGAGCAGATTGCAAGCCCCATATTCTAAAGCTAGTATGTTGTGGAACACCTAATCATAAGAAAAGCAAATAAGTATCAGATTACAGAATTTTTCTACATTAAAAATATGACCATATGTGCCTTTGAATAATTCCAGATGGAAGGCTGCTGGTTTATAATTTGTTGTTTTGGATTTAATTTCTTCAGAATTCTTTATTTTTTTTGTAAACAGGCCAATCCATAGGTATATTACAAACAGAAGAGAAGAAAGGAATGTATTTTGTTTGCTAGGTGTATAAATCTGAACTTTTCACCTATTCATTCTCCCCTCCCACCTGCCAACATTTTGGTTGCATAGCTGAGCTATCAGGGTTGTGTCAGGTTTAGATTAGTTGTGTAGACCTTTACATACATTATCATTATGTAGTTCCTAAGTGATTACATTTTACAGCACAATTATTTTTTATATGTATTTTTAAGAAGCATAGTCAGATGCTTATCGAGAGTGTTCCCAGAGTGAACGCGAAACCTTTCAAATAAAAAGGTAAATATTTGAGAATGTTATAAAGCTCTGAAAACAATATTATAATGAAAATTGTTTTGCAACCATGGCTCTGGCTGCCAGCACTAGTGCACCCTGCAACTGCTTTTGAAAGAAACATACTCTGAGAGTTTGCCAGCTTATTCTCTTTAATGATTCCCTTCTTGGGGGGCGGGGGGGGGCGCGGAGTACTTTGTGTTTATCAGGTTAATTTTAAAGACCCTTTTGTTACAGCTTAGAAACAGGCATGAGCTTTGTTCGTGTTGTCAAAGGCAGTGGTTACATATCCCGTCTCAGTACTTGCACCTGTACTTCCATGGTAAGGTGAGAAAAATGCAATTTTAGGTTATAGTTAATGGAGTCTTAATTGTTCCTGTATCCAAGGTGGCTTGGGACTCTCTTGCCTCAGGAGTGGTTTGTAGTAATCCTTCAGTGCTCTTACCCTCGTGCCCTGGGCAACTTGATCATTCTTGATCCCTATGGGGAATGCCTGATTCACATTTCAGGTCCTTATTAGTCCTTGCTTGCTCATTCTTTATGCTAAGGCACTAGGATATCCCAAGGTAATTCAGGGTGATCATTGCAGTTCTTACTATGCATGTCTATTTGTGTTTTCCTTGGGTTTTTTTTATTTACTACTTCCTCACAGAGTTTTAACAGTATTTCATAAGTCAGTATTGTAGGAAATAATAATTGTACTCATGTCAATAGATTCTTTATTTTTAATTTCACTCAAAGCATCACATGGGGTCCAGCGTGACCTATTAATAGTGCAGATGGTGGGCTTTGCATCAAGAGTGCCTGTTCTAGGTTGCTTTTTCATCTTCATCCTCCCTTGTTTTATTTCTGCTGCCACAGTCAAAAGTTCTGGAGTTTAAGAAAGGCTATGTACTGTATTTACTTCATGGCAGAGGAAGGTATAGGATTTAGTCTTGGCCGTGGCAATTACGAAGTCAGAATATCTGGAAAACTCGTTTTCATGACTGAGAACTTTATCCTTCTTTTACTACTTCTTGGGGCTAAAAATATTGTTTATTGATTATTCAGGAGTCACATGAAGTATAAAATAGGACTTTCAGAGCCTTGTGGCTTTTAAGCCTTTATAAGCTTGCCCCAATGACTTTCAATGGTTGTTAGGTAAAGAGGTTCTTCATGCACTTTGGTGACGTAATAGCTGTTCATGTCGGCAAATTGTGGGGTTTCTTTATGTAATGTAAGAAAACAGAGTTCGGTGATATGTCCTTTTTGCAATAAATGTAAACGTGAATAAAATGTGAGCATTTTTTTAAAATCGGGATCAATTTCAACCAATGTTACAAGTATGTGTGATGTAAGAGAAATCATTTTGATTCCTCAAGAAGCATCATCTTTGTGCAAAAGTGCAACTTGAGTAAAATAGTTTCTGGAGTACAGAACCTACTGTACAGTGCTATTTCTGAAATACCGCTAGGAAAGAGGCCAGGATTAGAAGGAGAGCAAAATTTAGCAGTATGGAGGACTGGGATTGCTAACGGTAAGCATTTTCTCATGCTTGTGACTGTACCATTTTTACACAGCGGTCTTTTAAAATGTTTGGAGGAGGGATAGCATGAGATGCTTCTTTGGGCTCAAGTACTTCTGTGGTCATCTTTATCGTAGTTTAGACTTTTTTTGGTTCAAATTCTGTATTTTAAAGGGTTTTGTCACTCTTCTATGAAACCATTGCCATGGCCCTTCAACATCTTGGATGAAAGCTGTCCTGTGCAGCTACATATTTCTGTTGACTGGCTTGCGTTTCATTCAGTATGTAAGTTTAAACATGTTCACAAGCCCTTGCGTATAAGGGTGAGGGTATTTCCATGCAGTTGTTTTGAGAAACCAAGGAACGAATGAGCTTTTGCAATATTAGGCTTGTTTGCGCAGTAGCTGTTATAAGCCCCCCCTCAGTAATGCTGCTTTGCAAATGAAATCCTGCCGACTGTTCGATTCATTTTAGAATTTAAGACGACTTATTTGGTGAGTAGTTAACCTGGAAAATTTGCCTTGACATGTAAGGCTGGTTAACGTGTATGGTGTGGTGTTCTTTGCGTGCATTTTTTTATTTTTAAGCAGCTGATGTAGCAGCAGTGAGGCACTGTCTGGCATTTTTAAAGCTCTGTGATCATTCCTCTGCATCAGGGTTTCAGGAAGACACTGTCACCACACCCGCCAGCAGCTCCCTCTTCTCTGGGGACTCCTTTTCCTCCTCTTTCCTACAGTGCCTGTGCGATTCAGCCGCTCAGAAGTGTGCGTTTGCCTCGTTCTATGAGGTGACAGGATTTTGCCTGAGATTCAGAAGTCCTTGAGCAAAACTGTTGCAAGCTGACAAAATCTCCCAGCATGTGCCCTTGCAAGGGATGGGAGGCTAGTGGTGCGTGTGTGCACCTAAGGTCTTGGAGTAACTTACGATAGAAACTGTGTTTTGGAGCAGAAATGCGTAGATTGCTCAGTTACGTTGGCACCAATTTTCTGTGCGGAGCATAGGGAAGGTGCTGTGGGGTGGGTACATAGACAGCTTAAACAAAAAATGGCTGAATCGGTTACATTTAGTCTTTCTACAGAAATTGCCTTTAGGTAGAAATTGGGCATGAAGAGAACAGGCCCATGTAGAAGTAATTCGCTGGAGCTATGAGGAATTAAGATTTGGAAAAAGGGGATGCTATAATGGGAGGTGCGGTTGCCTCCCCCAGTGTATCCTTCCACGCAAACAAACAGTGTTCCTTCTAGTGAAATGTGGGCTAGCAGAAGACAAAAGACAGCATTATATCTCTAAGCAAACCATTAAACATTCAATTAATATACTACATTAATCTACGTAAAACTGAAGATGTGTGGAGGAGAGGATGGATTAGGAGCTATTACAAAACATTGTCAATGCATTCCTAAAGGGAGATGGCAGAGGTGACTTTTACTTACTTTAAGAAGTAAAGATTAATTGAAGAAGTACCAAATATTGTTACAAGTATGAGATCCATGCTGTCCTGTCCTGCAGAGCAAAATTTGTTAGGAAAGGATGGATTTTTTCAATATGTAGTAATTTTTTTGCTATGCAAATAGTGTGTAGTCTCACTTCTTTATAGTCTGGGTTGCCACTGGCGATTGCAATAACCAAAATGTGTTGAAAGTTAAGGTGATGCATTGCATAAAAATCTAGAGTATTGTTAAATGACAAAAGTTTGTGATACAGCTAATTTCTTGATAGAGAAGTTTCTCTGGATTACTCAAAAACATGCTACAGCTTTTGGCACAGATATATTTATAAATATTTGGTCTGAAAGGCACCTTTTGATTACTTTGCTCTTTCTGTATGGGTGGGTTTGAAATTTTTAGTTTGAGACCTCTGAAGAGGAAAATGGTAGGCATGTTCTTGATTCTGCAAAAAGTTGATTTACCCGAGTAAAACTGCTAACGAGGAGTTGTAACTGTTTAAAAATTACCCGTAGGTAGGTGTTCTCAGGTTAAAATCCTTAAATATATAGAAATGTACTGTGAAATGTTTCAGGTTTTTGTTTCCCTAACTGGATTAGACAGTGGTTTCTCCAACTTTTTCTGGTGGTCTAATCTGATTACTTTAATTGTCCAAATAAGAAGATCTTGAGTGACATAAAGAGACCAGTGGGGACAAAAGAGTGCAATTGTACAATTAAGTTTGTTTGATATTTTTAGTAGACACATGTAAACCTCTAATCTGTATAACCTCCCTAGTTTAATGAACCATGATACCAATATTAGATGCAACTACATACTTTCTTCAAATGCCTAAGTGGTTATTCAGTTTTTCTCTATTTTCTAAATGGGTTAACCAGATGTATCTATTTAAATCCTGAATTTCTGATGCCACGCTATCTTGAGTCATGAAGTGTGTCTCGTTCACTCAGACCGCATTTCCGTAAATGACACTTGACAAGCTAGCAGACAGGAATTTAGAAACTGGTAAGTGTTGGCATCTTCAGTCACTGATCAAGCTCTGCCACACTTGCTCTCAGGAAGGGTTTTAGTGTTCCAAGGGTTTTTTTTTCTTTCCCTTATATCTGTTCATATAGGGCTTATTCTCTGCTTGTTAGCTGATTTGCAGACTTATGTTAGTTGGGTTATTTTTGCGTTTATTTCTTTGCAACCAGGGAGCTAGCAAAACCTGTTGGAATTAATGTATATTTACACATTGCTTACGTTGCTGATGTAGGTGGTTTTGCTTTGCATCTATGTGATGCATGCTCAAAGTCTTAATTTGCAACTTGGCAAGAATGGTGAGGAGTCTAGCATTTAACATCTTTCCTGTGTTTTTGACGGCATTCCTGCAGTACCTATTCAGCACATTTGAATGTATTCCTTTCATCAGATGTCTTGGAAGACTTAGCATTTTGGCAAGCAAAATGGAGAGTGTTCTACCAAAATAATTTTTCCCCTCTTTTCCATTCCTTTAGTGATTTTTTTTTTTTCTTTTCCTTTTCTTACATGTATGCTTATATAAATTGCACCCAGCTCAGTAACTTTTTGTACATATCACGCAGAAGCTGTTACTATGGAGGCTATGTTTTCCACATGTCAGAATTGACATTCTCACTAATGGTTGAGTACCCTCTCTGCAACGTGTCTCAACCTCTCACTTTTTAATTACAGACCTTTTAGAGCATAAATTCTCCAGTATTCTAACTTTACTTTCACCCAAGTCTGGTCACCTCAGTCTCCTTGATTTGCTTGTGGGCTTCTTGTTTGCCAATGCCCACAACTTCAAGCAACATGGAGTGAGTATTTTTTTTTGGTGCTGTAGTGTTGGACAAGCCTGTTTTTCTTTTATCTCCCTTCTTCCCCCCTCCCCCCTCCCCTGGGCTATCAGCATTTCCTATCCACAGTTAACAGTACCCTATTAAACCCCTGAAATTCGCAGTCCCCAAGTGAAAACAAAATTCTTCAAAATAGTAGTTTTCAAATGAAAATAGCCTTTTCCGTAGAGTAGATGAGCTGTGTCCTTGTAATTACAGGAAGCAGGAAGATCAGTGTGTGTGGGAGCCAACTTATTACTGGCTCTCATCTTGTCTGCAGGTTCTACTGACAACCTAAATTTTTCACCAGGGTAGGTTCCTCTTACTTGTATCACCTTGCTAGGAAACCTAAATTGTGGCCAGATTCCAGTTTTCATAGTACATCTCAGTTAGTCTCCTAAAGCTAACATGGACTTTAGACACACAGTATCTTAATCATATTTATTAGCAAAAAGCAGCAATTACTTCTATATTCTGTGTGTAGAGTAGACTGGTTTCACGTTCTTAAAAAACGTGGTATGCTTCCGTCCACTCCCAACTTAAACTGTCAGACATTGAAACAACCAATCTCTTACCCTATTTGCCTTAGCAGGCTTTCTGTTGTGAGGACTGTCCACCAACATAAATTAAAGTTATCCCAACAGACTTTACTGAAGTTTTTTCAACACATACAACAAAAGCATAGCAGGCTAGATCCACTCTCCTTGATGGGGTTCTGTGGATTAACATCAGCTGAATTTCTGGCCCAGCATGTCCAGTGCTCTCAATTCCCGAACGTAGCCATACTGGCTCTGTGAGACACCAGGAGGACATTTGTATTGGAGGATTGTTTGTTGTATCAGCTGTGTTACAGAAAATCTATTTTCCCTGGGCTGTTTGTTACAGACTTTTTATTGTGACTTTGGCTAGCTATCAGATGCTTCTATTTAAACAAGTTTCTTCCTGAAGTTTTTCTCAAGATGTTCTGCAGTGAAGTACCTCTGACTGAGACCAAATGGGGAATATGTACATATTTAATAAGTGACATTTGTTCAAACACATGGATAAATCAGTCATTGAATTGTGACTTCAGAGTAGGTTCTACTGGGAGTAAACCAGCGGAAGGCATCTTAAAAAAGAAAATTTCCATTTCAGAACACTTATCTTTTGTCCCTGATGTTTGTTCCCCTTCAAGCCAAGTCTATGCTACCAGCATGTGCTGCCTGTGTCTGTTGCTCAAGGGTGAGCCACAAAAAGATATGATTTGCTGTATTGAAGGTAGAAGTCCTTATGTACAGATATGTTGGAAAAACTGTGTGTTTGCATTTCTGGATTTTTTTTTTTTTTTTTAACTTGCCCTTTCCAATGAGTTTTGACCCAGCATTTTGGAGCATCTGCTGACAAGGGTATGTCAAAGGACTTCAGAGTAGTATCTTCTATTCTTGCAGTTTGGCTGGCAGTGCATTTTGGCTTGCTGGTATATTACATTTGTAATCCTATACCATGCATGCCCTCCTAGAATAGATCATAGAATCACTGAAAAATGTGGGTTGGAACCACTGGAGGTCATCCGGTCCAACACCCCCCAGCCCCAGCAGTGCTGGCTTCAAAGACGGATTGTGTTACTTGGGGTCTTGTTCCAGTTGAGTTTTGAATATCTCCAAGGAGGGAAAGGCTACAACTCTGGGTACAAAGCAAAAATAAAAAAATCTGGATTGAGAGTGGTTAAGAGCTAAAACAGGTTGCTGAGCTGGAGTTTCCCTTGTTGCAATTTATGATGGTTGCCTCATGCATGCCCCTTCCCTTTGCACCTCTGAAGAGAGTTTGGCGTGCTTTTCTCTGTAGCCCCTTGCGCCCAAGGTAATGAAGAGTAGAATTGGATCCCACTTTGGCTTTTCTCTAGGCTGAACGAGCCTAGTTCTCACAGCCTGTGGTCATACCTGATGTGCTGCACCCTCCTTACCATATTCATGGCCCTCCACTAGGCGCTCTGCAGTTGGTCAGTCTCCGCTGCACTGAGGGACCCCACACTGGACATCTGTCTAGCTGCCACCAAGAAGGGAATAATCATTTCTGCCAACCTGTCGGCTGCGCTTCTGCTCATACAGCCCAGCGTGTGGTCAGCCTTGGTTGCTGTAAGGGTGCCCTGCTGACCCCTGCTCAGTTTGTCCACCTGGATCCCCAGCTCCTTTCTGCTGGTCACCCTAGACCACGCTGCTGCGTGGGGTTATCCTGGCACTCCTGCAAGACTTTGTATTTGTCTTTGCTGAATATTGCAAGGCTTCTGTCAAGCCAGTCTTCCAGTTTGTCCTGATGCTGGAGAGTGGCAGCCCTATGCTCCACCACTTCAGTCCTCCCCCAGTTTGGTGTCATCCACAAATAGGATGAAGGTGTGCCCCCCCGTTGACCAGATGAAGCAGTATTGACCTTGGTACTGACCCATGAGGGACACCAGTTGAAATTAATCCCCAGTTGGACCATTAGACTAGAAGCATTGACAGTTGGACCAGAACCATTAGACCACAATGACTGCATTTGAAGCCTGATGATCCAGCTGGTTTTTCACCCGGCTTCTAAAAATTATCATGTGTCGTCTTCTCTCACCCAATCCTTACATTTTGGAAATGCAAATTTAACAAACAGATTAGTGGAAAGCTGAACAGTGGAACAGAAATTGTATTGTAGACTTCTAAAAATGCATCTTTGTTTTTAAGAAGGAATTGGGAATTATTTGTGAAAAGGACAGAGTCCAGCAGAGGAATGATTTTTTTTTTTTTTTTTTTTTAAAGCAGTCTATATTCATGTTGAAAGTGGTATATTCAAAGTGATTATTTGAGCTTTATTGCACTGGTTGCGTGTTGAGGACCTTTATAGGAAAAGCAATTGAGGAAGGTTTTAAGGGAAATACTTGATGGTAAAACCGCAAAGTATCAGGAAGGTTCAGCATATTGGAACTATTTTTAAATAATTTTTGCTTTAAAAATCACTGAAGTTTTAAAGTCATCTTTATGTATGACTTTTTTCTTTTTTTTTCTTTAAGATTTGGGAGAGACTTTTCCTGAGGTGGTGGCAAATTATTGTTAGTCGGAATTTGCTTTGTAAATTATTCTTCATCTGAAAACAAACTTGGGTTTGGTTTGGATAATCTCAAGGTCTAAGCATGGCTGTCCTGAAACACCTGGGCTCATCCGAGCTGTGAAATGCATCAATGGGCAGGGTTTGACTGGAGCGTGGTGTGGGGGGATTATTTTCCCACACAGTGAGACAACCTCAGTGGGTGTTAGGAAGTCACAGCTGAACACCATGGAGCTGTGAACTTGCTAGGCAGAAAACAGGGATGGGAGAACATGTTTCCAGCTTGGGAACAGCTGATGTCCATGAGCTTTGGGGAGCATTTTCCCACCATATGAATGTGAGGAATGGGGTTGCAAATTGGGGAAAATGCTCTCTGGGCAGAGGCAGGGTTTCCAATGTTGCACAGCAACTTAGTGCTGGAAGACTTCAGTCCAACAGTCCTGTTTTAAGGGAGGATTTGTATGGAAGTCCTGTGTTGTCTTGATTGCAGGGATTTTATACCTCTGTTCCTGCTTTTCCTCCTTGACGCCTCCCTCTCCATCCCCTTCCCCTCCTCGGCAAACTAACTAGATCCCACCGCAATCTGCCGCGTTGACAGGCACGTGTGTTCAAATGAGTATCTTGTATTTCAGATATATACACGTAGCTGTGCATAATTCACGTAAATCTTACATCATGCCTTAGTACATTCATTTTGCTAACCTCACTAGATCCATTATTACTTACACGTTTTTTCCTTTTTTTTTTTTTTTTGTTTGATTTGGACTTGGAAAAGTTTGCACAATAACAAAGGTGTATTTGCATGCCTTTTCACTAAGCCAAGCAGCTTCAATTGTCAAAAGATACACAAGTATGTTGACTTTGCAAGCGGACAAGCGTTTGGTAGATTAATTAGGTGGATCTATGGAAAATCTCTTCTATGAGGCATCTTGATGAATGAACATTCATTTTTATTATGTCACAACTGACTTGTATTATTAAATTTAATGGTCAAAACATCACCCACAAAATAAAATTTGGTGGCAGAGATCAGAGCTAGTGTTCTGGAAATGAGGAAAAAATTGTTATCGAAAATTTGCGTATGAGTGGTTTTGTCCTAAATGTTGATACAATTTGCTTGAAGGTTATAATAAAACTGTGTAACACTTTCTCTCCAAATAGCTTTTTTTAAAAACAAAACAAAAAAAACCCCAAATCCTAAGAATTCTTGCAGTGAATTTGGAAAAAATGCCAGGTATGAATTTACACAGCTGTGCATGGTACTAGAGATACTGACTTGTCAAATATAAAGGAGGCTGGAGATGCATTGACCTTTTATTCTTAAACACTCGAGTTTGCTGGAAGCACAGAATAAAATCATGATCTGTTGCTTAAGGTGCTGGACATATAGATTGATGCCAGCAGGAGTACTTATAATAGAGAGAATGCCTTCAGTTTTGAGTAGAAGCCTGTTCACCATACCTTGAGGAGTAGTCACTCTCCTAAAAATAATCTGCTGTCAAATACAGGGAAAAAGTGAGAGCTATCAACTTTCAGCCTAGTTTATCTAATGGAAGATGTGTGATTTGTGTGATTTTTTTTTTTTTTTTTTTAAACCATTATTTCTTTTCATTGTTGACAGTGGAAAGGGAGTGATTTTTTTGTTTGTTTTTTTTTCCCCTCTCTACGTGTTTCCTGAAGCCCGTCTTGCCGTGGTTGAATGTAGGATTGGGCAGCGAACTGTATCTGCTAGAAGGAGCTGCAAGTTCACCTTTAACTGCTGTTGCAGCAAGAGAGGACTTGGGTTTGGGGCAAAATGGGGCAGGGTTTTCAGAGGGAAAAGCACATGTACAATTAGGAATTTCCCTTATGGTGCTGCAGGCAGAAATTGTTTATTCTGTTTTCACTATATACAATCACTGGAGATCTTGATCTTTGTAGTGACTTAGTCAAGATAATGTGCAATCTTTGTTTCTGGCACAAGTCAGTAACTGTAGTTTGGAGACCACTAACTTTTAAGTAGTTCTGTTGATCATCAGGTACATGTGCCCCTAGGTATAACTCATGATTTGCAGTTATAAAGGTGTTTAAAACTTCTTGGTCTGTCAATCTGATTGACATCTAAAAATCAAGTTCATTTTGGAGAATATAATTGCTATTCTAATAATTACTAGTCATTACTTTGCAGCTGCGTCAGTTTGAGGAACACTCGTGTTGAGCTTTTGGTTAATTTGTCTTTTGTGCTATTAGAAATAAGTACAAAACAAGTAAGTACAAACCACTTGGGATAAAAATCTGACCCTTATCTGTAAATTTGTTAGATGAGGCTAGTGGGATTAAGTACAGACAGAGGAGTTCAACTTCATGAACCAACGGTGGCGATGGGATGCAAAACTTGCAATTTTTCAGCAGCTTTGTAAGAAATTTTAGAGGAAGAAACTTTATCGGGTTGCCTGTGGGGTTTTATACATTATTTTTTTAAGACAGAAATGTAGTTAAGAGGGCACTGTTAGCTTGAGAGCTTAGGTTTTTGCTGACAGCATCACATTCATGCTAAATAGAGGTCTTTAATGAAAATTTAGATGTGAAAATACACCTGTAGCTTGTGTATATGATACTGTGTAGAGCATGTTATCAGATGATGATGTAAAAGTTTTGCTCTTTCACTAATCTTTTTGATATATTTTTTTTCCCGCTGAGGCAATAAACAACGTGGTATAAATATTGTACTCTCTTTGTCAGTTCAGTAGGTTTAAATCGTAGTAGCAGTTTTGAGAAAGATAATTGCTAGAAGCTTTTATTGTGGTCCTTCAGAAACACCCTAGTATCTCAGAGGATGGTTCTGATTATGTACGACTAGTTTTTTGAGGCTGTGATGTAGCTTTCTGTTTGTTTTTTTTAGTAGCTACTGTTCTTGTAGATAAGGTTTTTTTTGTTTTTATTCAAAGCTTTGCATAATTTCAGTGAATTCTGTGGTTTCAGCAGGTATAAGGCAGTGGATTCTAACTAAAGCACTTCAGCTCTGAAAACATCAGACTTTAATACCTTGTCAGGAAGAAAGCTGGTGAAAAAATTAACACAAATTTTGAGCTTGTCTTTGTTATGAGTTGCTGAAACAGAAAAGAAAAGTTTGTGTGCTGTTTTGGAGTAAGATTTGCTACTTTCCTGTTATGCAGTGGTCTTATCCAAGATTGCCTAAAGCCAATTCTGTAATGCCGGAGCTCTTAAGGTTTTCTCTTGTATGGATGCAGCAGATCTGGAGCTGGTGTTCAGTCCATAACAGTATTACATTTTACGTTCAGCGAACATTGTGGTAGAATAGGAAGAAGAAACTTCACTTCTACAGGCGGCAGAAAGCCTACAATGGAAAAATACTATTTTCTTTTTTTCTGTGGATTATATCAAGGGATGTCCAGAAACTGTCAGAAGAAACAGGAGCATAGCTAGAGTTAAAATGAAAGACTAAATGGAATTAAAACCAAGGTTGGAGCTGAAATTAAAGGCAATTTAAGACATCTATTCACTGATTTCTGTATGATCAGTCCCCAAGATTCATCTGATCAGACAGTTCAGTCACTTTTACCACAAAGCAAAAGAGAAATGCAGAAGTTCCCACTGCTTTCCTGAATGTTTTTTCCCCTTTGCAGATTTAAGGTGCTGTCTGAAGTTTGATCTGCTCTGTGTGCGTATATATGTATGTCTACATATAAAAAAAATTCAGATATACAAATAATACTTTGTAGCATCAGAACTGAAGAACTGGAAATCTCCCTTGGTGTAATGCATTGGCCTTTTCTCCCTTCCCATCTCTCGCTGTACTCCATCCCTCTGCTCCCCTGGCTTGGCTGCTCCATTTTCCTATTTCCCCCAGGTGCAGGCAGATGCGTAAAGCACCTTGCTGGCAGGGACCAACAGCTTTTTCCTCTTAGTTGGTGGGATTTGGTGAGATCACGTAGACACTTGCTCCAGGAGCTGGGAAATTACATTGCAGTCTGTTCCAGTTAGGCGTTTGTGAGTAATTGCAAGTTTCCCATATCTGTATTGGCTTAAGTTTTTCTATTGTTAATTGATTCAGTTGCACGAAGCTGTGACAGCTATGATAAGCCTTACCATTTTTACTTTCACTTAAATATTTATAAAATATGAATTTCACTCTGTGGCTTGAAATTCGGATGGCGAGTCTCTGAATGTATTTGTTTAACCATCTGTAGCCAAGTACAATTAGCATGTACTGTAAGGGCAGTGATAATGATCTGTCTAGTAAGCATGCAGAATTCTTCCTTACTGGAAGATTATTTTAATATTCCCTTGGTGTAGCTTGGGGCAGCAGGGAGGTGGATCCCCATGCTAAAAATAATAAAGATGTGCATTCGTGTGTTGCATCAGCTTTCAGCAAGCTTAAAATAATGTATTGTGCAAGAACATGTCTCCTTCAGCTGATTCTCTGAAGACTACCGAGAAGTTTTAACTTCCTTGAACAAACACCCCCGCCCCATGTACATACACATAAATAGTTCATATGGAGAAAGCTGTGTTCACCATTTATAAAATAACTCATCCCTTTTTATGTATTGTTCTAAATTCAGGAGGATCTGCACTTCAGGTGCAGATTAAATTGCACTAAGGAAAGGAAAGAATCTGTAAATATTATCAAATGGTGCAAGTAAGAGGTAACTTTAAAAGTCTCGGGGCAAAACAAGTTTGTTTGAAGTTTGTCCCTGAATGAAAAGGCTAGTGGTTTGTTTACATGGAAAAGAAGAGGCAGTGTTAGCTTTACCTAAAATACAGTATTCTGAATTTGATTGATTTGGCATGAGCCCTGGTCTGATTAAATAAGTGCTTTCTGAAAAGGTTGTTTAGGTGTCCATGTACTTTCTTCAGTTTCTTTGTTCCCCAGGGAAGAGAATTGGAGAATGGATGTGTAATATGAAAAGGTTTTTTTTTGGGAATGGGGGAAGGCTTGGTGTGGGTTTTTTTGGTTTTTTTTTTTGTTTGTTTGGTTGGTTGGTTGTTTTTCTTACAAGTGAAATAATATATGGGTGTTTTGGCAGTTCTGGAGTTCCGGGAAGTCAAGGCTTACTGTATTGCTTACTTTGGAAATGATGCACTCTTATTGCCTGTTTACAGGGCAGGACAAAATAAAGTTAAGGAACTGGGTACAGGATGCGGGAGATCCCTCTGACACTGAAGTACTTCTAACCCTCAGCTTGCTGTTTAGGGAAGAAAGAGCTTGTAAAAAAATCGGTTACTGTAACTTTTCCAAGTTGAACAGATTGTGGCACTTGTTGATGCTTGAGTCAATACTGAAATACAGCTTCTAGTACCTTTTTATATTGGTAGTGGGGCAAAATGAACCCATTTAATAGAAAGACTGTGAGCTTTTTTATTTTAACTTGCTGTAACAGGACTGGTCTGAAATCATGTCTCCTGAATTCTGTGTGCTTAGAGCCGGAATCTCTTGATTGCAACTTCTGGAGATTCAGCAATGAATGTGTCCTTCCTCAAATACTGATTATGCATTACTGCATGTACTTGCTCATAAGTTGACTAAAGGAACTGTAGTATGAAATATCTTGTACAGCATCCACAGAGGTGCTTAAAAATAACTACACATTCCTCTTTTCTGTTTTGCTTTAGTTGTAGAATAATATTTTTGTTCTCTGCTTTGGTGAGTTTTGTGTTTTGCTTCAATATAGCTGATATTTAAAAAAAGAGCATAAATGGTTTTTCCAGTAGGCTAAGTAGCTGTTGACCTAAACGTTTGAAGCTTAGCTTGGCGATGTGAGATTAAACTATAACTTTCACAAATGAACTGTCAGCTCTAACGTTTGAGGCTTTTATTTATTTTCTGCTCTGTTTCTCACTTGTGATTTTTTTTTTTTTTGAAGTGTAAAGTAAACATAATGGCATTGTTAAGAAGAAAAAGCAATGAAAATGTAATCCATATCTATTAAGATAGTCACTTACCTGCTTGGAAACAGCGTACTTGAATTTGTGTATTTCCCTTCTGAGGCATCTATCCCTTTAGCTGGACCTTGTGTAGTGTGTGTGGTACGTTGCTGCTCGCTCGGGTCCTTCTCCCGTTTCCTCTAAAGCAGAGGGCAGCTGGCTGTAAACCTTATCTGTAAACTCCCCAGGTCCTTTTGTCTGTCCAGTGCTTATTGCTCTGATCTTCATCTGGCGTTTCTTGGGACAGCAGCAGTGGAAATAACAATGCGTACAAATGCCTAAACTCATCTGACTTGAGTGACCCGTCTGTTGGAAACACACTGCAAATATATCTTGCAGTATCGGATTACATTTAAAAAGCATCAGTGACAGTGGTGATAGTCTGTACTGCATGTTACTGGGGAGGTACTGAATTGTATAGTATGTGTGCTTGAAAAAGCAGGATTACATTTAACTTGGAAGAGAAAAATTAAGCAGCTGAATAAAATGCTTTAGAGTACGATTATAATACTACAGAGGAGGCACAGTGCAGAAAATGGCACTTCTACCCAGATGGCTTGTTCATGGTTCCAGAACCAGGGAATAGTTAGGCATGAAACAAGGTCTTTACCCTCTAAAATGTTAAAAAGAAACTCATCCTCAATAAGGTGATTTGTTTGTTTGTATGTCTTTGTTTCTTAAGAAGGAGGTGTGTATGCTTTCAAAACTTGCATAAAAAGCTGACATTTCTGTTTGTGCTTTTGTAAAACACTCTGGTATGGCTAACAAAGTCAATTCAGACAACAGACCGAGGCTATTTTACGATAATTATTTTCTCTACTCGAATCAAAATTTGAACCTGAGTGTATTTCACAGAACAGACGTAAGTGCAATATTGATTTTTGTCTCTAGATAATTAAAGGTTTCCAGGTATTGCCATGTGTGGGAGTCTGAAGTTACAATTCTCTGTTAAACTGTATTAAAATGCTGCTGTATTTAAAAAAAAATAAATCCATATAAATGCAGAGTAGAAATGATACCGTTCCTAATTGACTGCTGACATTCTGATGAACTTTACTAGTCTACAGTTAAAATTAAATAAATATAAATCAACATTTGAATTTTTTGTGGCTTGCATATTACACCAAATTGTATTATAAGGGGCTTAATCACGAGCCCATTGCTCTTTACCTCTATTTATTTATATAGAGTGCAAGGTCTTTTAAAAATAAATAAATAACTTCTATCTACACAATGAATGTTCCCAGCCTTAACTAATTACTGATACAGATAGTGTCAGAGGTATAATTAGAGTTGTGTACCTTAGGGTTTTTGGTGTTGGGTTTTTCTTCGCTTAAGGTAAATGGAACATTTTCTCATACTTTATTCTGGTTAGCCATAGGATTTTAAGTCTCTTACTTTTGAATGACACTATTCCTTTTTGTGTTTTGCTGCTCTGTGTTTCTTATCACTCTGAGTATGAAGGAGGAGGATTTTTTTTGCCAGTACAAGACCTATTTTATACAATCCTGCATTAAAAGGCATTTACTGGATTTCTGTAGTACTTACTGATCTGGAAAGATGAGCTAAGCTGTGCACCGTGCTTTGACAGGTTCCTGCAGTTTTGAATGCCTGCCTTTCGTATGCAGTAAGTACAGAGGCAGCTGATTGGGGTTGGCCAAGTTCTGCTACATCAGTCGCAATTATTTAAACTTCGACATGCCAGCTGTGATCTGGAAAAAAAAAAAAAAATCAATTTCAGAAAGGTCTTAATCTTCTGTCTTCAACCCCTTTACTTATTTAAAGTGAAAGCAGATTAGCTCAGAGTCAAAAATGTTTTGAAAATCTTTGTGATAGACAAAGGAAACTAAGCCATGATATTTGTCTTTTTTACATATGAGAGGTTTTTCTAGATATTTTCCTAAATATAATGTGCAAGAGTACTGCTGAAGTCATAGCCCTGAAGTGGTAACTAATGCTATGCCCAAACAGCCCCACTGAATCTGTGGAGGAAGGATTTAATTCCTGCCCTCCTACCCCTTCGGACAGAAGTGTGCCATCAATAATTTGACTGGGGAAGCAAAGAAACTTGAATAAATTTAGGTCACAAAAGTTTAAGTAACGTCTGGTCTTGGAAAGGATACATATGTCTGGAGGGGGGGCGGGGGGGAAAATAATACAGAAGGGAGGCCAGAAGACAGAATGATACACTGAGGCTGAGTCAACAGAGGCCCTTCAGAAAAGAAGAATTCAACCCTAGCAAAACCAATACAGAAAGCCATAAAATACATCAGACAAATGCATGGAAAGGAAATCAGAGGGGTGATAAGTCTGTGAAGCAGATGGTCTACTTGGTGATGTGTCACCTTACAAAAATAGGAAGTAAGTGAAATAGTTCCATCTCCAATAGATGGTTGAAGGAAAAAAATAGGTGGAACTGTGGTGGTAAGTACTCTAGTTCTGTGGGGATTTTGTTTTTTTTGTCTTGTTAATAAGAATGAATTATTGTCAGGCTTTAGGATGTTAAATAAAAAAGCTGGTGTGTTGAAGCAGTTGGATATGCCAAAGAATTCTGGTAGAAATTAAGGATGACAGGGGTTGCTCTGTTCGAAACGTGCGTTTCACTGTTGGTGTGAGCAACACGGTGAAATGGCGAAAGTTGTATAAGAATAGTCAGTTATTTAATTTGGTTAAGACTAGGCAGGTTTATGAGAAAAAACAGAGTAACCTGATGAAGCAGCATGAGTGAGCAATGAGGAGACAAGGATAGCACATTGGACTAAGAGGATTTACAGAGGCTTAATTACTGTCTTAATTTGTGAAGGAAGGGGGGCAGGACAGACATGAGTTTCCAGATAAGAGGACCTTGATTTAGATTCTAAATCCAGAATTGGGCAACCAAATTTTAAGTACACGGAAGAAAATAGATTGCTTTATCTTAGTGCTTGTCTCCAAGGGATCAAAAAAAAGGGGGTGGGGGAAGCATATGAGGCAATGGAAAGGTAGAACATCTCCTGTGAACAATGAACGCTCAGCGAAACTAAATCCAAGGAAAAGGAAATACTCCCACCCACTCTTGTTTCTTTATCCTTGGTCTCATAGAATTAGTGTTTACATTGAAAAACACATCTCCTTCAGAGGCTACTGAAGCTGAGAACTCTCCTGAGAATTGAGATGATTTAGACATTTGTATGAGCAGCAAGAAGGAGGTGTTACAGTAAATAATCTGGTTTTAGAAAAGTGTAGAATTATCATGTTTTTAGGCATAAGCACATTTCAGAGGTGTGGGGTGTTTTGCTTTTTTTCCCCTCTGGAAGAAAGCATCTCTGAATGTGTTACTAACATAAATGGAGAAGCAAATGCTGTCTATTTTTAGAAACATGGTGTAGGTTAGATTCACCAGTAGTCTGACCAGATTGAAAACTTTTTTTTCTGAAGTACAGTCCTACTGCATGGGCAGCTTGTGACCTCAGTGTGCATCAGGTCCTCCTGAGATGGGAGGAAGATTCATTTACGTCCTTTTTTAAAACAAAACAAAACCAAACCAAAAAAATCAAATGCTTTGATTTGTACGTTGCTCGACTTTTGCTTGGGAAAATCATCAGGAACAATTTGTCTTACGAACAAACGAGTATCTTCTCTCCCACTTTCAGGAGGTTGGTACGAGGCTGTAGCATCAATGGAGATGTTGTGGGCTCTTAACTCTGTGAATATAAACAGAATTAAACAGGAATTGCTCTGGCTGGAAACTGAACTGCCTTAGCAGTTTAAGTGCTTCCAAGCACTAGTGACTGCTGGAGCCATGTTGCCTTCATCTGCCCAATTTCAGCTACTTTGCAGCCACTGCTGTCAACAGGGTAAAGACTTGTGAGGAGTTGAGATCTGCCCTGTAGCACGTGAATTTCCATCTCAGAAATGTAAACAAAAATCTGAGGGTTGAGCAAAGGCTGGTGCAATAGAGTCAGTCTTGAAGTCGTCAAATACAACTCTTGACTTCTTTATTCTCTTACTAAAGAGAAATATAAGTTAGCTGATGTCAGGTTGAGCATGTTGCTCCTTGAGATTTCTGAGATCTCTTGTGCAGTTTCAAAATATGATGTAGAAATTATAAGCTGAATTTGTAGGACATGGGTATTTTGGCAAATCATGCTGGAGACCCATCAGATCTAGTGCAGATGGTGGCTCGTGGTCATGGCCACCTCTTGTGGCACAGGGAGCTCTATAGTTTGTGATTATGAAATAACCTTTTCTTTTGATGGTCACTTTAAGTCCTAACCAATTGCCATTAGTAAGCATCAAATGGAATGAAATATTTTTTCAGAGGGGCTTTAAACTTCATAATGCACTTAACAAGTATTCTTCTCTCCTTCATTACATGTTACAGAGCACATCTGCAAATCAGTTTATATGCCTATTGCATTTATACTGGGTTTGTTACATTTTTTACCCAGGTATGTGTGTGTAAATCCTTGATGTGTGAATTGCTTGCACAGATGTGTTCAAGTAGAAACCCCACACCTCAAAGTCTGTATGTTACGGATGTAAAGTACTTTCTGGGGCATGAGGAGGCCTCATGTCAAAGTGTTAGCTCAATACGTGTTTCTGAGGCTTGCAAAAGGAAGGTGCTTAACTAACTTTTCTACTTAGGGGAGAAAAAAACCCCACCTTTTATTACTGTTTGCATTGAACTACGGGAGTTAATCATTGCTCGTGTGTGTATGTACGTTGAGAGAGAATGTGTTCACTGAAGGCAGTAAATCTAACAGTTCAAGTTGTTTTCTTCAGCTCTGTGTGCCCAGTGAGATATTCAAGTCTGATTTTCCTGTGTTAGGTGCTTTGAAGGCATTTTTCAATCCAATAACCATTGGTGAACAGTGTCTTACCAAAAATGATCTTGTAATGTTTGGGTAGTGTTGTATATTTTGAAGCACAGTAAAGCTGAAGTATAATTGTGCATCCTGAAATATAGTTAAACCTACCAAAGCATTAGATGTGACAACTCATATATTTGTCAAAGGCAAGAAAAAAAAAAAACAGCAATTGCATCATTTGCTTCATTATCACTCAGTGTGCGGTTGGCAATGTTCAGTTTACTGTAACTGAAACATGAATGCACAGATGAAGTAAAAGAAACTGCTGTTTTCAACAGTTGTGTAGGAAAGCCCATAGTAATAGTTTCCACACACCTGGTGACCTTCAGTATGAGAACATACAGTTGTTGGTCTAGTTGTTATCTTGTATTTAACTTCAGGCATCATCAGCCAATTTCAAGAAAGGTGTAAAACCTCCCTGCCGGACAAATGTGGGATGACCTTCCTCCTTATTCTAAATAGAAGTTGTTTTACATCCTTAAGAAGGGTGCTTTGTATCTGTTCTAAAGCACTTGTGGTTGGTTTTTTTAATACTCTTGCCTATCATGTCTGTTTTTAAAAATGGCTTTTCTTGGTGTTTTCTTTATGCCTGTGTTTGTCAATAGTAATCTGAATGTGTTTATTGCCCTCCTGAAAAGAATAAGTGGCATTTATAGGAATGGTTGCAACTTTTGACTTTGCATTTGTCAAATGTATATGTTTTTATTAATAGAAATACAATAATACTTGTAATTAGAGTGCTGTTCTATTTTTAAGGAGAATATTGATACAGCTTACATAGCCGAACGTTAACAAATGTGAAAATGCTTCTTTTCCAAATACACATTTGCATTAGAGTTCCTAATATAAAGGAGAACAAAGTTCCTGGTTCATATTTTTTCTCCTCTTCTTAAAATTGTTTTGAAGGCAACATTTTCTTCTACCAAAATCATTAAAATGAGACATTTGATTTTGTTTTACTTTCCAAAGTAATAAAAAATAGTTTTGGTTGTAAAGAATGTTAAAAATGAGGTGTAATAGAGAAGAATATGAACCTCTGAAATATTGATTGCTTCTTTTTATGGATGTTTTTGTTCATGTTTGTTTGTGGTCAGTTGGAAGGAAGTAAGGACTTTGCATCCTGCTAAGCGTGAAAGGCTTTAAATATGTGTTGCTTGGTGTTAACTTTTTTAAAACATTACTTATGACTGACACATCCTGGTGTAGTTTACTCTTCCAGCTAGTGACCTTGAAAGCACGTCTGTGCAATAATTGCTTATTGCTGGAACAAAAGATAGTTCTGTCTAAGATTTGCTTTAATGCAGGAAGCTGTGTTTGCCAAAGTAAAATCTTGGTGACGCAACTATGTCAGGTTTCAGCAGCCACACCTCTGCTAAGCAGTTTCAAGTTTTCAGTTTTAACCTTTGTTCATAGCTATATTCCTTTTCCAGCAAAACATCTGAGGTGGTTTTCTTTCTTCCTTTTGCAATGGAGCTGTGCTAAAGAAATGCAGAGTTTCAGAAGAAAAAGCAGCAGCAAGTACTGTTGAGGTTTGCAGTTGTTTTATGTTAAGGTAACTGGACAGCAGAAGGATAAATGGATTCTCTTCCTAATCACTGTGGTAAGGATAACTCTGAATATTCATAAGGTTGAATGGTATAGATGGTGTGGTTTTTCTAGAATAGGATTTCATAATGAGCTATACTTGATACCTGAAAAACAATGGGAAATGCCATCACTGGGTTCTGATTGCCTTCCATTGTAAAGGGATACTGGATCAAATTAAATACTTAATGTCTTCACTACCGTAATACAGTTTTCAGTGTGGCTCTGGGGTATTGCATTCACATTTGTCTTTGGTGTTGGTGTTTAATGCAACGATACTTTTCTAATGAGCCATGCTGCTGAAAGTGCTCCCTCTAGGACTGCGTGAATATAGTTTTCACTGCTTTATGCCTAGGATTTGCTTGTCTGTAATTACGGATTTGTAAGAATCCCTTCAAAATTAATAGGTTTTGGATAGCAATTACAGTTCTGAAGCTTATTTCACTATTAATGTGCTGAGCTGGTCCCTTTGCCTGTGCTGTACCTGCGTATATTGACCTCTGTTCCTGTCCTGTATGTGCTCGGGTGAGCGCAGGATTGGGTCTCTGATTAGCGTAACTTCTCACCATCATCAAACTGAAAGTGAGCATGTAATTACAAATTAGCTGTTCTAATTGCTTTGGGGGAAAACCAGAGTTTTGAAATCAAGTCCTGAAGGATCAGCATTTCAAAAGCAGATCCATCCATTTCTGCCTGGAGCCATCCTCATTTATGCGCGTGCATACACACATGGCTTTTAATTATCAAATACTGAAGTTTTGTACTGAGACTTCTGAAATTTGCCCCTCAGATGCAAATGCTAATTTTTGTCAAGCCTGTAAGTGCTTTAAGCATCCTTTTTGAATGGTTGCTGAATGTAGAGGGCTGAAATGAAGAGCTGTGGTCTTGGAGAGTGTTCAGTGCATTGTTAATACTCCTCTTCAGCCAGATGCGATGCCAAGGGTCGAACCCTTGTTTACAGCAGAACTAAAAGCAATCTTTTTACAATGACGTGTGAAGAAGCGATAGTAGTATTGTGTGGAGCCTCTATAGTTTGTTTGTCACTGCGTTCAGCTATGCCTCATCTTCGTACTGTCCCGATTTACTGCCAAATTATGGGACAGCTGCCAAAGATCCTCACTGAAAGCAGTTTGTAATCTTCTTCTGTGGTGAGTTACCTTTAAATATGGCACCATGTTAAGTACATTCATCAGCACGGTCCACTGTTGATGTGTTAAAATGGGCATGCAAAATTCGTCATTTACAAATACATTTTTTTCTCTAACTTGCCAAGAATGCCATGTTTCTTTCTTTATGTTCCTGCTTTCTGACTTGACTGCTTCCAGAGCTAAGCAGCACTATTGCTTTCCAAAGTCCCTTGGAGGAGCTGGTGAAGGATATAGGCATATTCTGTACCTTGGGGGACTAAACTATTTTCCACTAGGCATGGACTAGGAAAATGAACTTACAAACCCAGGGTTTTTTTCATGGGCAGCACTGTCTGACTAACTCAGTGGTCACCAGATTCAGAAACTTTTTTTTCTTTTTTTTCCTTTGAGATTTTAATATGGTTATCAAAGTATTGAGTGTGGTTTTCCACTAGAAAAAAAAAAATTCAATTTCCTCATTGAATGCATTCCCAGCCATTGATATATGCTAACTTGCCTGCTGTAATGCAAATAGGGATATACTGTGCTCAGTGTGGTCAGAGCTTGCGTCTGCCCAGGAGACAGTGAGTATCTGCAGAGAGAAGAGCTTCAGCTTTACTTGAAGTAGATCTGTTATGTGATAGATACAAGATACCTGGAATGAGATCCAGATGCTCAAGAGTGCTGTCGCCCAAATGGTAAACGAAAGCAAACTGCACATGCCTCAAGTTGTTTGGGGAACATACTTTCACCAGGAATCACGATAGTTGCTCAAGTGTTTGATGTTTATTGAAAGTTTCCTTGAAAAAAATGATTCCCCCCCCCCCCCCGTCTGTATAATAGGCAGAAATTGCAGGCCTTAAATTAAAATTTAAAAAAAAAAAAAAAAAAGCTTGCTGGAAAAGGCAGTGAGAAAGAGGAGGTATACAACAGCTGTTATAGATGAAAAACCTCTTTCAGCTTCCGGGAGATTGACTGACTATTACCTCCCCCTTGGGCCATAAAGTGGTGAACACTAAGGTGATGTGAAAATGGGATGGTAAAAGACTTGGAAAAAGCATGAAGTAATCTAATTAAAGAATGTTTTAATTGAGTGTTGGTTTTCTGGCTGTGTTTAGCTTTAACTGATACCTGTTTACCTGGTGTGTGACCACCTTTGAGAAAGGCTAGGGTGTGCTGTGGCTTTTTTTGCTTAGTTAGGAAGTATGTAAAATTAAGAGCATTGATAATTGAGTACTTAAATTTATTCTATGCAGAGATGATCCTTTTACTTGAAGACAGATTTACGTGATATTCACAGCTCATAAATCATTCTTGCATTGCCTTCCTGCAAGACTATTGGCAGTAGTGTACGTTACTTAAAATATGCCTGTTTTCAATTAGCTCAAGGAAAATTCTCTAGTCGTGGAAACAACATCCATCTCTATGACCTGCACCAAGAATTAAACACCTGAATACATTTGCATGAAGATTACCAAAGCTTACTCTGCCTACGTAGTGATTAGCGCTGATTTTTAAATAGGAGAAGATAGGAAGATTTAACACAACTGCCTTTGAAATGTTTGTAATCCTGAGATTCAGAGTTGTGATCGGTTGTGGAGTAGCTCCTAGGAAATGGAGAAGTGCAGCAGAAAGCACGTTCGGCTTGGAAAGCAGGAAAGATATCAGAGCCATCCGTGGCAAGCACGGTGTGTGCTGGAGCTGGTCGGTCACTGCTGCGGGGTGCCAGAACACGTCAGGCGTAATGGCAAGGCAAGGTGCTGCCTCGCTCGTCCCAACTCACTCTTCTCTTCTGGACGGGAGAGCGATACTGGTTGTTGTTGCTTTTCCTCTTTAGCAGCAGTTTTCTGTACACTCTGTATACAACCTTCCCCCTTTTTATCTCCAGAGTGGGGGAATTGAGAGCTTTTTGTCTTGTCTTCTCTGTACAACTCTTAGACACCCTTGCTTTTTATTTGTGGCTTTGCCCGTTTCATTGTGCATTGGTTAGAAAAAGGTTGTTTGGTCCTTGCAATTAGAGGTTACAGCACAGATTGTTCTGTGCTCGGTGTTTCTTGTATAGCTAGTTCTACCTCTCCTCCATCTAGTTTGTTCTCTTAATTGGAGAAGAGGCAAAGGGATGTTGCCAACTTTCACAAAAAGCTTCTTTCCTTCCAAGGGGAATTGAAATACTTTTCATCTGTGACTTTCTATTGAATACTTAGAAATGAACAATGTCTCATTAACGTGGTCAGTCCTAAGTCCCTTTTTGAAGGCAGAATGGGTGATCTTGATTTGTGTGAGGTTGCCAAAGTAAATATCAGTTGAAGTCTTGTGTCTTGCACTTAGCTGGAACAATATACCTGGCCTTTAAATAAAGCTTTTTTTTTCACTGCCTGATCCTGGAAGAAGAGCTAATTTTATTCTGTTTTGCTGTTAGTGAACAAATTTCTAAAGGTACCACATTAATAAGCGCAACTGTTTTCTGTGTTTCCAATGAGAGAGCCATTTACTTCAGCAGGTACTTTTTGACGTATAAAATTTAGGACGAAGACACGATGTTTTTAGGAGCATCTTGTCAGCCTGTTCTAGTGGGGAGTACAGGCTGCTTGAGACCGCATGCATGTATAAATTTGGAGGAGTCTGTTTTGTGAACATATGTCTGCTACTTGGAGGAAGTGAAAACTTCCATAAAGTAATATTGCTACATGTGTTTAGATTAAAGTCATGGTGTTGTTTGTTTGGGCTGATAGGGAAATGCTAAGCATCTAATAATTTAAGTAGTCACCTTTTTACTGTGGTCAAAAGAAGTGCGTCATTTTGCAATGTGTATAAAACAGAGAGAGACTCTGTGGCAGGGTACATTGAGGCTTGTTGCTCAGGCATGCAAAAGACTTAATGCTAAAGAAATACTTTATATACATATGTACTCTATACTGGGAATTACTGACATTTTTGTTAATAGCACATAAGTGTGTTTATGAGACTTTAAAAACACTTTAGAGATCTTCACGCAGTTTATGGCTGTTCAAGAAGCTCTGTTTGTAGCTGTGTCAGTAGGAAACTGGTCGTTATTAAAGACTTAGTTCTGAAATGGCTGTAGTTTATCATGGCCTGAAGTGCCTGACAGATCTGTTGTGGCAGATACCTGTCGAGGGACCTTTGTCTGCTTGCAAAATATTCTTTACTAAACTTAAAAACCTGACTGTGGGTTGAATGTAATATTTGGAGGAACAGAATCTTTTTATCATATTTTTAGCTGGAAGGTGAGGATGGAAGAAGAGGAGGAAAGCCCTGACCATGATAAACTGAGTTGTGTAGGTCATGAGTCAAGGGGTAGGATGTGCCATTTTGTGTCTCAATTTTTATTTTTTTTTTTTTTTTTAAATATATCCATGGTCTCAGGCTTTTGAAGGCTCAAGCAGACTAATGCTTGAATTCTTACAAATTCGTGTACTGGATGAGTAGCTGTCTACTGTAGGGCTTCTGGAAAACGTCATTTGTCCTTTACTTACACAATTAAAAAAAAAAAAAAAGTAGAGCTGGGAACAGATGAGTTATTACTTAACTATAGGTTTTGTGCTTTAATCACAATTGTATGCTTCCTTTTTACAAATGCTTTTACTCTCTTGACTGTTGCATCCCATATAAACACCTTCCACTTCAGGAAAATCTTGAACTTCCAAAAAGCCACAGGTTTGTGGCAGGAATAGGAAGGTAATATGTTAAAGTGAGACTCTTTATTTTTATATATGTGTATATTTATTTATTAAATATATATAGGGTATATTCATGTATTTTATATATACATATTAAAATCTACATATTATATGTTTTATACATATATAAATATATATGTATTCTTATATATATATTATATGTGTGTATTTATATTGGGGGTTTTTGGGGGTTTTTTGGGGTTTTTGCCAGCTGGCTTCAGTAACAGTAAGATGACTGGTTATTGGAGTTAAACCTTTTTTGTAAAACCTGAAGAGAAGGAGCATTCGAGTTGCCTCTGTTCCTTTGGGGCAGCAGCCGTAGGGAGTGCAGGTACTCTGGCTGAGCAGTGCGCAGGGAAGAGGGAAACACTGCCATCAAACACAAACACATGATGCCATTTTGTGTGCCAGGTTGTTGCAGTGTCAGCGGTCAAGTCTAATTCAATTTGCTGATAATAGTGTTAGATAGAGTTGAGGCTAACAACTGAGAGGGGTCCTGCTCCTCCTGGAGTTGGTGGAGCTTTGTCCTTGGCTTCTGGGGAGGAGAACAAGTGAACTGCCAGAATAAATTGAAATGTCTGTAAAGCTAGAATTACTTGCATCTTGGATGTCTTAATATTTTGTTGCTGTAGGAATTATTTTCTAGAAGAACTTTCAGAGAGATTACTGGGTTATCACTGCAGCCCTCAATTAATGCTATACTGAAATGTTACGCTGGGCCAGGGAAGGTAGGCAAAACTAGCACAACACTTTGGGCGGCTTTTCAGGAACAGATAACACTCTTTAAAAAGCCCCTTTTTTTATGCCTTCCAGAGAGTGATTTTTTTTTTTTTTAAATTTAAACATCCCATCTCTTCAGGTTGTTTGGATAGCACACATACGAGCCGAGGAGGAGAGAATAGATGCTTTATGCATGAGGAAGCACTCTGTTTAGCATAGTCAAATGCTGGTATGTGCCAGATACATAAAAGCAAGAAAACTGCTCACTATTATTGAGAGGTTATGTATTTTAAATGGGGGAGGGGGTGTTGATAAAAGGAAAGAAAAAGTATGATGGGTTTCTTCCAACCTTGACTGATAGAATCTCTACTTAGATAATTTGTGGAAAGGAAACAGTACGCATGTTTTTTCATGGATCATCGCTTTATGGGCTTGGCTCCAGAAAACCTTCCTGCAGAGAATAATTTAGTTAAAACAGTGACGCTAATCAGGTGAAACTGAGAGGGTAGATGCTCAGCAAGTTCAATAACAGGATGTTGTTTCTTTTGTTGATACTGTCTCCCAAGTCCAGTAACAGTCGGATTCCTGGGTTACTTGGCTTTCCCAGGTGGCACACGAGAGCTCCATCTGACCTTTTTTTTGGTGTGGGCGTGACTGTGTGTGCCAGGAGCCAAGGACCTGTGCATCCACGGGGGTCCAGGCTGGAAGGCAGAGGATCCTCAGTGAGGTTTCTGGATTTGAGGCAGTGCTTTTTGAAACTTATTTTCCTTAACACCTTTGGCTTTAGCAGAGACAATGTTTTCTAGAGGACGGAGCGTGCTGGCACTGGGTCCTGCTGGCTTCCCCAGAGCTAGGAGCAGGAGCAGCAGCAGAAAGTGCCCAGATTCAGTAGAGGGGTCTTGGCTCCCAACCCCATATGTTAATGGGTCTTTCCACCATCCTTGGTGGTCTTCCCCTAGCTTCCCTGGCATCTCCCTTTTGCTGTTTGGCAATGAATAAAGTTCAGGAGTGGATCAGGTCAAGAAAGCCCGGAATTGTGGGACATCTCAGGTTCCCAGAATTATAAAATTCTTGGTGCCTAAAAGCTTATTTTCTTTTTTTTCCTAAACAACATCATAGTTTTCCGAACAAGTTCCTTTTTACTGGTAACTCCAGTGCGCTGCCATGAGCAGGCTTATTTTCATGGAGTTGCTAGCTTGAGCTAGAAACGGAGATGTTGTTCCTTTCCTCTGATGTGAAGGTCCCTAGCACGTCTCCAGCTCAGAAGTGGGTGGTACCACCACCTGCTATGAACTTGTGCACAGGAGGTGTTGGGGCTGGCCATGCAGCGGGGTGGCAGTAGCTCCTGGAGCTGATATTGCTGCTAATCACGACATTGTGTGGAAAAGCTGTTGGCAGTACAGCTAGGTGTTTCATATGTGTTTTAAAAGCATGCTGTGCAGGAGTTTAATGCATGCAGTTAAATAACAGTGCCAGTTTGAAACCCCTCTGAACTGCACGTTGACCATTTCTTCCAGCAGCGAGAAGGGGACGGTTGTGGCGAAGCTCCCGCAGGGATGATGAACACTTGGTGCACCAGGCTGTTACTGACACACAGTGCCCATACTTTCTTGTGCTTCTCCCTGCAACCCGTAGGTTGTCCTTCAGCCTCTTTCCAAAAGTTGAACCCAGCCAGATCCACATTAAGCCTGGCGATGAAACTCAAACCTGTCGGCTCTCTGAACAGTAGTTTCCTGTATTAGTAAAAGGCCAAGGATATAAATGGTTTCTTGTGCATGAGATGTAGAAGCCATTCATACAGGTGCCAGATGGGTATCAATTGGAGGATGCTCCATTATGTTGGTGGAGGAAATGGTGGGAATGCTTGCTTAGAGTGAGTTTCAGATGGTACTGATATTTAACTACTGGTGGTAATAAACCCCATATTTAGCCTCTTGCATTTAAACAGAACAATTTATATATCAGTTTTCTAAGAACATTTTCAGCGTATTAAGTGAATTTTCCTTCTATTCCTACTGCTATTAGAAACCAGTAACTTCGTTCAGGAAGAGTTTTTTGATTTTTGGTGTGTGTGTGGTTGTCACGTTTGCTTTTGCCTACATATAATCCCCAAACAAAATTAACTTGCTGTAGTATATTTTCAAAATTGATTTATAGCAGACAGAATGTGTTAATGTGCTGTCAAAAATAACCACATGTTCCTATGCAGGAGGGAAGGAAAGGAAAGGACAGAGCTCTTGTAAGCGGGACTAACTACATTCTTATGAGGCAGAGAAAGCTGGTGAGAGAGAAATACTAAATACTCGGAACAGTTTTGAATAGGTTGTATACTGTCTTTATTTATGCTTTTCTTTCATAAAAAACAGCAAAATAGCCGCTGCTCTCTATAAAGAAAGTTTTATGAAATATTACTAGTGCTTCTACTAAAAGCAAAGAAAAAAGAAAAAGTAATTCCCCTGCAGGTGAAAAGTCTTGACTTTTTTTTTTTTTTTTTTTTTTTTTTAAAAAAGCTGCTTGTCCTACCCAACTGCTTTTCTTGTATCCTTGCTTACTTTATCAGGTTTTGAACAGCAGAAACATGACATATGGGTTGATGACCTGCAAACAGCAACACTTGAACATAAACTGAAATAAAACAGGATGTTAACTCTAGGACTGTAGTTTCAGGTTCTTACATGCATGTGATATCTTTTCTTATATTCCAGTCTTGCCAGGGCTTTCCAACCTCATCATGTATACATAGCAAAGAATGAGAAAAGAAGAAAAATGCTGAAGTAGGCTTAATATAACTTTTGCACTTTATTCTTCCTTTCATTATCTTCTTTCTGTTTTTTTTTTTTTTTTTCCTTTCGTTGACTGTAAGGTCACCATCAAGCAGGGATAAAATCGGAATCAGTTACACTAAGCAAGTGTACTTTCCTCCTTTCATAGTTCGTCTTACTGCTTTGGACTTGACAGTAGCCTGCTGCTTTTGGACAACTACAAACTCTTTTCCACAGTTTACCATTACATAATTTATTAAAAAACAAACACTTCTACCCTCCTCCTCCTCAAAAAAAAATTCAAAACAACTAAGGATGCAGAGCTGAAGTTCATTTTTTAAATAGGGTGCAGGCATATTCGCAATTTGAAGAAGGGAACTTTTTTCAAAGCTAACTACGCAGCTACTCCAAAATATTGTAGGGTATGGCAAGCTGAACTTTGCCAGAGTACCATCATGCTTTCAAGTAGAGTGTAAGACTAGAGGTATAGTACATGCAAAGTAATATGTAAATTTGCTGAAAAACAATCATTTTAGGGCATGCAAATGATTTCTATTGAAATATCATACAGATATCATTTTTAGGCCTTATGCTTGCCAAGAATTTGAAAACAAGTAACGTGTATGTATGTATATCTTTACAATTTAATGATTAAAAATTAATTTTAGATGCTACTGTATTTTGTACATTACACCCAGTGCAGGTGGTCCTGTTCGCTGGATGCCATGCAAACCTAGGAAGAGAACAAACGTTACCTTGAGGCATTTCAGACCAAATGACGTGGTTAGAACTGAAAGAAGTGTAGGTTTCGTTGGTAGTCCAGGACAGTTAAACAAACCAAAGGTGTTGCTAGTAAAACGGGATTCAAATTCACTTTGCAACATCTAGAGTTTGTGTCTGTGAGCTGCTAGAATGTGTGAGCCTGCTTTGTGGTGGGGTAAGTTGGGGGGAATTCCAGTTTAAGTTTGAAAACTTATTTCTGTTTGAAACCAAAACCTAAATAAATATTTCCTTTTTCTTCCAGCACTGAGATGTTTAGCAGTGGGGAACTTCTTGTCAAAGTGCTCAGTGCATACCTTGTAATGGAAATTGTGGGAGAATGTGAATAGAACAGAAATAGACCCAGCGTTTATCTGATAGTTCAACAAAAAGTAAATATTGAGATTTGTTTCTCTTCTTGTAATGGACTATTAAAGTACGGCTGACTTGGGAATGGAGGGCTGAAGGGGACAATTTCCCCAAAGTCATGTAAAGAAGAAAAGTTTAAATCTAGATGGGCCTTTTGCTCCCTCTCCTCACATGTTCTAACAAATTTAAAGCCTTAATAAAAAGACTGAAAGAGTGAATAAACTGTATTGTGCCCTAGGGAGACAGCAAAAAAGATCAGAGGCATTTTTTCTACATCCCTGTTATATTAGGGAATGTACTAAATGTAAATGTCTAGCTAAGTGCGGGAACAGACCATACCTAAACTACTGAAGTCTGACCCCAGAAAGATTCACTCAAACAGCAGTAAAAATATGAATGAGGTGCAGTGCAGATTCCGCTGAAGTTTGCGTTCATGTTGAAGTACAGCTTGCCCTTCATCTTTCCAGCTGGAGTAATACCTCTTGCTTCGGGGCAGTGGGAACCCTTCCACTCCTGAGCCAGGCAGTGGGTTGTTGGAATTTTTTTTTTTCTGTCTCTCAGATAATCAGCAGACGCTATCAGTACAGAATTTCAATTACTATAACAGAGCATGTGGTGTAGTAACAAACCTTCTTTGAAACTGCCTCTTAGGAAATTGGTCAGACTGAACACCTGAAGCCTCAAACCAAGAGTGCCTGGGTTGCCTTTGTTCCTCACCTGTTTGAGATTCTGTCTTCAAACAGGTTTTTTTGCTCCTTATGGGCCCCAGCTAGTTTGACAGGCACTCCCACCCTCTGCGCTGGGACCAGCCTCTGCTTCCCCCCCCCAAACAAGCCTTCCTTGTCCTCTGAGGTCCACCCTGCTTTACACAAGACATACCTACAGAGCTGTCTTGCTTTCAGAACTTAATTGCTACCTAGAGCATCCCAAGTGCTTTAGCTTCCCTTACAGGATAGAGAAAATCTATTTTATATCTTTTGAGTAGCCTTCTCTGCACCTGTTTCAGTTAAATTGGTTTTGGGGGAAGACATGTGGTTTTGTTTTGCTTTGGACTAGGTAGCCACAACTATATATATAAAATTACAAATAGTGGTTTACTGACACTTTATATAATTGATCAATCCTGGTTTTCTACTTAAAATACCTTTTTTTTTCTTTTGTATGTAGAACTACTGAAAAGCATCGATATCAAATGGCTGTTAAAAGGGCTAATAGGATCCTGTGATCTTTTGATGCTCTGACAGCTCCCTTCTCCCCTTCATCTCCTGTTAATGGGTCCCAGATCATAGCAGAAGTTGTTATTCATAATTGTCTTTCACTCTATATGCTTAATTTTCATTGCATTTGTGTTGCTTCAGCTAGCCCAAAAGACTGTCTAATTTCCGAGAGATGCTTTCAGGAACAGTGAATTTTCTAAACTTTGGTCTCCCAGAAGTCATTAATGGATATCTGCATTTTTGTATGGTCACTGCATAAATTACTTAATAGCCCTGATCTCACAAAACCTAAGGAACACAGTACCATCTCTTTGTCTGCATATCTTTTTATTGTCTGTCTTTAAGCCAGTGCTTTGTTCATCTTTAAAATGTTATAGGTCTGTACCTTAAATATTATTGCATGAGATATCACATCAGTTCTTGCTTTAACTCTGGATTAAGTTCACTGTATTAGCCTTTTTTTGGGGAATAAATTGCCCAGGTAAAATCAAATTTGCCTTGTCTTTTCACTGTTCAATTACATTTCCTTGATTTCTTTTGTTCACATCTTGTATTATCAAGGTCATGCTTATGCACTTCTAACACCAAGATTGCTTTTCCTTCTCTCCCAAACTACTTCCTTTCCCCCTCCCTCTTGTAATGATTTTTGGCATATCTGTCATTGTTGTGTGTGCCAATTATTTCAGTGTTGTGGAGTGGAGGTTATCCAGATCCCCTTATTTCTTTATTGCAAATGGTCTAATTTTTTTTCCACACTGTATGTGGTAATAACCATTATCCTGTCCTCATTTTCAGTGTATTATTTTATTATCTTTATTGAAACAGAAGGCAAAAAATTTGCTTTGGTGTTTGTTCCTGCTTATTTTTTCCTAAACATCCTCTTTAACCTCAGTGTGTAGGTACCTGCCTTTCTCTCCCTCTTTTGAAGCTGCAGTGCATAGTAACAGTGATGCCCCCAGTATTTCCTTTGCATGGTTCAGCTCAAGCAGGCTCCCAGTTGGCTTTACTCTTCTCTTTGTACCCTGTAAAGGTTTCCTGCTTATTTTTAGCATTACAGGTCAGGTTTTTATTTGTCTAGGTAGTCTGGAGTCCTCCTTACCAAATTTGTTCATTAGCTTGGAAAACAAACCCAATGAGTGGAAACGGGTTTCAGCTGGAGTGCAAATACCCTCTGAAATCTGTCTGCCTCAGCAGCCCCATTAACAAATTCTAGTTGTTTCTTGACATGTCCCTGGGAAGTGATCAGGAATGGTTAGGATTGGCTTGTGATTGCTTGAGCTACGGGTCATCTCTCCTGTCGAACAGCATGAACTGACTCTGAGAGAGCATCCCTGTTGACCTGTGACTGATGATGACTGTTGACCAAAGGAATCCTTCAGCTGTCGTGTCTGTGCTATTGCTAACATTCATGTATTTATTTATTTTTTTAATAAAATATCTTGGTTTCCCAGGAATTCACACTTTTCATCAGCATTTTGTGAGGGGTAATCTGTGGACTGCAGTCTGTGGACTGCAGTCTGTGTTTAGGTGTAAATCTCTGTAGGATCCTAGTTGCTCTCCGAAGTGGTAATTGCCAAAAGTCTGTTATGTTTCAACCGTTCCTTATTTCTTAACCACTTCATTGGTATACAGTGCTTCCTCATTCCTTTATTTTATTTTATTTTTTTTATTCAGCTTGAATGCCTTGCAGCCTCCAGTGCCTGTATTGAGATTGCCATTGGTGTGTATAGATGTTGCCAATGTGCTGCACAGCAGCCAGCTCTGTGTTCTGCAGTCAGCCCCATCCTCCTTGGCAGTAAAACAAGAGCTCATAAGTTGAGCTCTTAAACTCACTGATACGGTCAATTGCTCTGTCTTTCTACGGTAGTCAGTTTTGGTGGGTGGATGAATCCACTGATGAAGGTGTGTGTGTGTGCTTAGTACTTCTCTTCCTTTATTTTTTCTCCTCCCTCATTGACTATCCTACCTGGCAATTTTAGCCTTTGTGTAGGTATTGGCTACCTCTCAAAGGTTATGTTTCTCTTACTATGAAATACAAGAAGTATATTGTGGCAATGGCTTGTATTTTGAGACTAGGGCTTTTTCTTTTGAGTCTCTTAATTGCCCGCTGTGGCAGGACATTCCAGTGCTAGCGTTGTCATCTTCATGTGGAAAACGATTCACCATGCAAGAGAAATGTGTGGCTGAGTTATTTTTTGTGTGAGTTAAAAAAAAACTTTTCTGCAGAAGACTATTACTTTAGGACCAAAGACTGTGTGGAAGAGCTGAAGTTGCTGGCAACATGTTTATAGGGGAAATTCTGGCAGATTTTTAACTGCCATACAAGAAATGTGGCTGTCTGAAAACAAGAAGTTGTACAATTCTTTTCCCAGACATGATCCCTTTACCTTTAATTGCAATTTTAGGGTATGAGAAGGTTGAGGAACAGAAAGACTCATGTAAAATGTCTAATTACACCAATAACTGACCCAGGTTTTTTTCTAATTCCATGTGTACAGTAATGCATCTGCTTGAAGGTGCATGTACTATATACGCAATTGTTAGCGGTTCCTCTCTCTAAAACTGGAGTGATAGATGTTAATCATGCTGTGAAATCTCGTAAGCTTTGAGTGGTTAAAATTTACTTGCACGCCTGAATCCGCTATATTTGTTGGTATGCCGTTTCTGAGTGCTCCCTTCATTGAGTTGTCCAGACCCTCTTCTGTGCTTGCTGGGTTTGTGTGGCTTTGTTCTGTGTATGTGCTGGTTTTCTTTTTTCCCTTTTGTCTTGCTTTTTACCCTCTTTTTTTTCTTTGTTTTGTTTTTATTTTGGTTTTTTTTTTGTTTGGGTTTTTTTGTTTAGCTTTACTTAAGCTCCAGAAGGGGAAGACTTCATCAGGTCTATTGGTTGTGGGTCTGTACTCCTGGCTGTGCAGAGGGTGTGGTTTTTGTTTGTTTTTTTTTTCTTTTTGTTTTATTCTTCTGAGTTAACAGTGAGGAGAGGTGGGCAGAGGGGAAGCGTTAGCAAGTCATGATGCCTGGCACTGTTTGATTACCTTTGAAATAACTAGTTGTGATTTATGTTGTTTAGTTTTTGATGAGGAGGAAGAGGAAGTGGGACACATCCTGCCTAACAACCTCTTGTAACGCTCTATGATTTATCTTTGCAGCATGTCCAATCATACTATTCAGATTATTTTCTATGTGGAAAATGTTCAGTATTGTCAACTGTTGAGAATTCTTCCTAATTTTGTCTGTGCTGGTGGACAATTCCAGGCTTGATTCTTCTCTGTAGACCTTTGTAGTCAGGTAGCTGCAGGCATATTGTTGCTGCTGCTCTCTTAATAGGTGAGCGAGCGTGTTTTGAATGTTGATGCCATCAGCTACAGGGAAGGATGCAGAGCGATTCACAAGGGGCAGAGTGAGACAAGATCTCTCGTTACTCTTTCTAGAGATCTACAGAGATGTTAGCGTAATCTCCCCTTGACCAGTGACTCATACCAGAAAAAAGGATCTCAACACTTTTGAGCCTAGAAACGACTGATTGGGAAATACAATTTTGTCTTCTCACTTAACACAGTACTTCCTTCCTCTCCTTTATGATCACTGAACAGATGCAGCACCTGTTAAAACTCGGTTGTGTTTTACGGTAAGCACTCTACCCCGGTGCTAGGTTTGTCCTTTAGGCGCCCTAAGTGAGCTGCTCCCAGGGGCCAGGTAGGCACCTGGCTTTGGAGGTCACAGGTACATGTCCATGTACACGCGTGCGCCAGTTGGACTGGCGAGCTGTTTTAAGCTAAATCTAGGTTAAGTTGCTTCAGAGCTGTGGCGGTGTAAGGCGCTACCGAGCTGGCGCGGCGTGTGGCGCGGTGTTGGCGGTGGTCGTCGTCGGTGCAGCCGGTTTGCCCCGGTGAGGGGTCCCCTCGGTGAGGGGTGCCCTCGGTGAGGGGTGCCCTCGGTGAGGGGTCCCCTCGTCCGCCGCAGCGCGAGGCGGGCGATGCGGCCGAGCCCTCCCCGAGGAGCCTGCACGTAACCGCCTGGCAGCAACCAGGGGCTCCTCCGCAGGTGGCCACTGCCTGCCAGGGTGTCTGTCCCTGCAGCGGGGGAATGAGAGATACCGGGGCGATAACAACTTCTTAAGGAGGTCTGCTGAATCTTGAAGGCCGCTTTTTTTCTGGTCCTCTATGCAGGTGGGATCTTCCTTGCGTCTATCGCTTAGGATCCTGCTTAACCCTGTAAGCAGGTTATTTTTAAGGCGACTTCACGTTGAGATCTAGGGACTATTCCAACCAAGTCCCGCTTTGTCAAGAAAGGGAGCTTTTAGTCTGTCTGGGGAGGTGCAAATCTTACCGAGTGTTGAGTTCTTTTTTTTGCCACTTGACAAGAGAAGGGTTAGTGCCAGGTCTTTCAACTCTCTGCTTTTGGGCAAGGGAGAGAAAAAAAAGAAGTAAGCATTTGAAATAAATCTTGTTAATGTTTGCTAATCCAGGTGTAGGTTTCATTTTTATCAAGGTCCCTTTGGGGGGTGGAGTGAAGTGTAAATTTTGAATCTCTCTTCTCTGTCTGTCCTTTTGATGCTCAGAGGGGCCTGGAATAGTGTATGTTGTGAGAAATCCTGGACTGAGGGTATATGTTTCTAAGCAGAAATACGAAAAGAAACTTACTAGATTGAGAAGTAAAAAATACCCTTTCATAATGCATCTAAGCACCTCTTTTAGCATAATAGGAGTCTCAAAACAGTTCCTATCATCAACAATTCATGCTTTAAATAGGCAAGAAAAGCAAAAACGGGATAAAAAGAAATACTTAAGGGAAATAAAAGTATTTTGTCAGCCCTCTGTTCTCCCCTCATTGCCAGTGTCCCCTGTACATTATTTCTTGCTTGGCGCTTAGCGCCGAACATGCCCGTTTTACACCTTCTCTGTTCCCAAAGCTGTGGAGTTACCGCCTTTGTGCATGTTGACAAAGAGGAGCATCCAGTTTTAGCATCATTAATTTAAAGGCAATCCCTGGAGGAATTTGGAAAGAGACCCTTTGTGGGAGCGCTGCTGGGAGTTTGTGGTGTTCCCTTGGTGGTGGTCCCAGGAGGTGGGCCTTGCTTGGGGAGAGACTGTGGGGCTGGTGTGTGTCCCATCGGGCCCAGAGCTGGAAGCGGCTCCTTGTCTTGTAGTCGCTAGAAAAGCATTGCAGCCAAGAGTTCACCTTAGGAAGGGCCTTGTTCAGCACTGGGCTTGGGGAACAACGTGCTGGCTGAAGTAGAGAAATCCATGCGATCACTAGGAGAGCGTAGGAGGGTTTGCAGGGTGATCTGTGTTCGCGTGGCTTTTGTTCTGGTTTTTGCGTGGTGTGTCTGGAATACTCTTGTGTACCTCTGAATTGTCGGGCATGGCTAATAAATTACTACTTTGCTAGATTTTCCAGTGGATTGCAAAATCGACTGTTTCCTTAATATGGAAACATACGGTTTGTTTTCATTGATACGCTTTACTGCTTTGTTTTCATGATCTACAGAGGAATTATAGAATTGTAACGGGCACAAAATTTTGGCATACATCTCAAAGAATGAATAGAAGCAAAAAATATACAGTCTTGTCTGGCTTAAACTGAAACTTTATTTGCGCTCATAATTCAGGTGAGTGGATTTGCTGTTAATATGCAGCCCCTCCTAACTGTGCTGGGAATAATCCAGCAATGTCAGCAATGCCTACAGCAGGGTATGTGGTTATTTTTTAGGAGCCTGAAATTGTGTTAATCTGTGGGAAGCTTAGAAAGGCAAACTCATAGTTCTTCCTCATCACTTATGTGTTTTGAAATTACTTTGGAAATGTATCTGCCCATATATACGACTACGGGTTATTTTGCAGAATGGCACATGCTTGAGTCCTTTCCGATACAGCCACTTGCAATTCAGATAGGTTAAGCAGAAAAGAGTTTTAAAGGCTCTCTGCTTAATGCTCCAGTGCAATTAAATCCTGGCTTTGTTTGTAGAAGATACGATCAGCATGCATGGGAACAATTGATATGACCCGTAAAAATAAGAGGCTTTGTCCATATTTGTTGTGAATGTTCAAGTAAGCCAAACTGAAGTGAGCTTTATCAAGAGCTGTGTTTTCAGGGACTGAACTCCAGCAGTCACCCTGGTAGAGAAGGCCTTGTGTAGCTCCTGATTCGGGTTTTTTTACAACACCATCAACTCTGTTGCTAATGGGTATGACTTCGTTGTGAACATTTGAAAACTCTGGATGAAGCTGTGAAGCACAAGGAAGAGGATTTCTGTGTTTGTTTAATAAAACTGGGAAGTTAGCAGTCCTCAAAGTTGCAAAAGGAAGAAGCATGAAAATCAGACATCCTCAGAGATGCAGCGTTAAGGAAAAAAAAATAATAATCCTGAATTAACAAACACAGGATGACCGGAAGACATTGCCCCCCTCCCAATAATTTGGCGGTTTGAGGTTGGCTTTGTATTTAAGATCTGCTTCATAAATGATAAAAATTTGGATGTGGCAGATACCTATTGTATAATATATGGTTTAAACAAACATATTTAATTTAAACTGACAGTGTTTGTAGTTGTTCTGTTCAAGCTGCTATCTCAGTGAACAGATCGTGCTATCTAGTCACTATGCCCAGCAGACAACCTCACACACCTGTGGGGGTCTTCATGCTGCTCTGGCTACCCCATATATTCAAAAATATTTTTGCAATTGTAGAATAAACTCCCCCATCCCCCAACAGGAGGCTGATATTCCTCCCCTCCCTATTCTCTGGAAACATTGGATCATTTCAAATGCAAATCCAGAGTACTGCATTCATCAGTGTTTAATGTCAGCTGTGTCCAGGTCAGGTGAAATTGAAACACTGACTCTCCTGTACCTCTCATGTGGGGTCAGTTAATGCTTTGTGTAGGATGGTGCACCGTCTTGCTTATGCTGCTTCGGTTAGATCATGAAGAAAGCCAAAGCAATGGAACATTTGAAAAAAAAAATATATTGAAAAATGGAATGCCTTGTTTGGGGAGTTAGTTTATAATATTCTGTAACGTAAGGAGTGGTATCTACAGCTGTACTAGGGCAGCAACCTGTAGGGGGAAAAGATGACTTTCTGTTATTAGCTACAAAGATATTTATTTTTCAGACTTCAATTATACCATCTTTTTCTATTTAAGATAGAGCTAAAATGTAAATGACAAATGAGTGACATTTTTCTCTCTAAGGAGAATGTCTCTGGTAGTAACTAGTGTTTCAGATTTTGATAATGAATTAACTGATGTGGGCCAATTTTCAGGTTTACAGTCTCCTTGGAGGCAAAACTGTCCTTAACCTATTACTATATAATACAAAATAATTTCAGTACATAGAGCCACTTAACCTAGCATTTTAATACACATTAGTGGAATTCATCTGGTGTAGAAGCAACTCAGTAAAACCTGTGCTGGTCCTACTTCATGGGGTACTCTAAAGCAGTTTTTTCTATGGAATGCTATTAAGTCAGCATATTTTTCGTTTTGTCGTCTTTATGACTTCATTAAACATTTTTCTTTTCTAGCAAAACAAGTATGAGAAATCAAAGTACTTGAATAATTTGCAAAAGCAATTTTTTTAACTGATGGGAGTAATAATAGCCATTTGTTTTACGAAAGTAGCTCTGATAATCATTGGGAACGTGATGCTATAAAAAAAGGAATGGCAGTATCATATAATATTTACTATAGCCCAAGCAGTCCAAATGCTATTTAGGTATAGTTTTATTAAAATGTTGTTTTTCAAAAGACTTTTATATCTATGAGGATGCCTTGTTTTAATAACTTGTTGGAAGTGCCGTGTTATGTTAAATTGTGTCGGAGTAAAGAGTATAATAGTCTTGAGGTAAGTCCCTGTTCCCTTTTCAGTCAGCTGGAGTTTCTTGCTGATTTTTAGCTTGCCCAGCACCTCACTTAGGAGATGGTCTGCATTCAGAGCTGTGTCCCCCTTCCACCCAGTGCCACAGCTGCCAGGCAGACTCCTCCCTGCAACATTGTGCAGCAGGAACTAAAAATTTCTTGCCAAATCAAATCTTTCACCAATGAATCTAGTTTAAACCACTAATTTGCTATAATAACCAAACTCCTGACTCAAGAGGTTCGTGCCAGGTAGAGGTTATTTCTGCTCTAATCCTTTTACTGAAGAGTGGTACCTTGAAAGCAGTTACCTGCAAGTGCTTTATGGCGTGTTTTCAGGGATGGTTGGACTTGTTCTCGCAGCCGGTGCCTGGCTCCATCCTGTCTGTAGGAGAGTGGACCTGTGCTGAAAAGCCACCACGCTCTCCCCACCTGCATCAAGGTGCTCCACACCATGTATACGTGTGTGTGTGTGATACAGACAGCCCAAGGTGTTGCTTTGGGTTTGAAAATCAGTAATGTGTTCTTGTAGAGTGGAGGACTTTGCTCATTAACATTTAAAAATTATTGCCACTACAGATTCAGGCAGCTTTTATTTTTAAAGAAAAGAAATGTCCAAGTTTTCTGTAAACCAGATGCTCATCACACGTTGACGTTGACATGTGATGCCCATGCTCAGCGGTCTTAGTTGCAGTCTACCTCCAGACCATTTTGTATGGCTCCTGGGGTGGGCGATTAGGATTGGATTGCAAATTCAGTTCACTGTTTTGCTAGTTTGTTCCTTCCAATGTATATCCTGCCTAAGGATAGCAGTTGATTTTTTACATGAGAAAAGGAAGGAGACAATGCAAATAAGCCGTGTTCTCTCATATCGGTTTTAATGCCATAGACCTGATTTCATCAGTGCAGACAGAAAACATCAAGACGCTTCCTCCAAATTGTTATTTAATTTAATCCTCTCCCTCCAATGCACATATCCTCCATGGGTTTTGAGGATGCTGCAAGAACAAACTGATTTCCTCTGATGGCAGGTATGCTTTAAAACCTGTAATTTGCCTTAATGGAAGATAACACTGACCACTTGATAGCAATGAAGCAGATAAAATTGGTTGCCTGATTACCTACAAGATGAGTTAATCAGTAAATCAAGTACTCCTCCTTTGGTGAAAAAATGAGTGATTTGAATTCTGTCAAGAGACTAGCAAAGAAAAATACTGAGGTATAAATCTTCTGTTAAGAAAATCTTGAAAGGTATGGAGTATAGTCATTTGCAATCCGCAACTGCTCTCTCTTGACCTGGTTTTAAAGGGGCTGGGGGGAGCTGCCTCCTTGTGAGCCACCTGGCAGGGTGAGAGACACTTTTCAACAAGGAGGTGTATAGTGACAGGAAGAAAAAATGCAAAGCAGTTATTTTGAGGATTACTTTTGAGATACAAATGTTTTTATGTTAAAATGTAAATATCCTAGCTATTCCAGTGTAGGAAAGCTGCACAAGTGACTTGCAACAATTAATTAATTAATTCCCGATTGCTGTAATATAATTTTACAGTTTATTTTCTTATGGAGTGGCAGAATATTGAGTAATATGACAGAAGAATGAAAACCTGTATTTTTGATTTGATAATGCCTCTAAGGTTGCTTCAAATCTGTTACCTTGCAAACTGAATGCATCCTCAAATAATGCCTAGAGACAAACAACATTTAGTGGAAGATTCAGAAGAAGGGACTGGAATTTTCTTTTCCTTGGTGTTTTAGTCTGTCTTCTTATTGTTACCTAATACCATTCCTTTACATCTGGTGTCCTGCAATATAATTTGATAGTGTATGCTTTCCTGTAGAAGGATTTTCGTTTATGTTGAAAATAGAAAAAGCGTATTCATGTTGTAAATACAGCCAATGGAGAAATATAATAAAATGTCCAGCATTGTAGGTTTGTTACTTTCAAGCAGATGTTGCTGCAGGCTCTGTTATGTTAGTAAGTCTGTAGTACTTGGTCGAAGGAAATATCTGAGTCTTCCTGTTTATAGAGATAGCAGGCAAAACATTTCTACTAAATAAAACTTATGCTGAATACGTAATTTTGTCAGTTGCTCAGTGTCTTGTAAGTTCCTGTATTAATTGTGAACTTATTGATAAATAAATCACTGTTACAGTTTGTCTTCTGAAGCTTTGTTTTGACAAAAACTTTTTTAAAACCATGAATTTATTTTGGCTTGGCAATAGAAGAAGGAAGAATGTGGGAGTTTTGGGGCTTATATACTGGACTGAGTATTTCAATGGTCAGAGGTGACCTATGGCATACATCGTTTAAAAAAAAGAAATCTTATTTTTCTACCTAATTTAGAGCACTTTACTAAGGTTTGGACATCTTTTGTGTCTCAAGACTGTCTTCAGATCAACTGTCACTTACTTTAAAAATTTGGAATACAAAAGAAAAATATAAACTGTAAATATAATGATATTTTATTATGTCCATAATTTAAAAGCTGTGTAGCCATGTGCAGTTACAATTCTGTGCTCCTTCATTTGACTTTGTGGAGTGCTTTAAACATTGTACAAGCTGATACAAGAAAAAGTGTTTACAGTCCATTTCCTAGGAAATACATAATTCAAATCGAAGTTGTGTGTTCAGGTTGTCTGTAGGTTAGAACTTTGTGTTAAAAAAGAAACACACACAAAAAAATCCCCAAAACTTGGATTAAAAAAAGCTATGTGTAAAGGTATTTGTCAAGTTTCTATCTAAAAATCCTGTGGTGGAATTGTGCTCCTATCTGTCTTGATCTTGTAAACTTGCATGTAAGCCTCTAGTTACATGAAGCCTCCTGACTTCATGGATTGGGGATTCCCTCTTGTATTAAGAAAAATACAAATGCTGCAATAGTCTGCAGTGTGTATTTTAAAAAAAGGTGGGGCAGGGGCAATAGTTTTTATTCTTTTAGTTTACTTCCTATGCAAATATGTGTAGATTATTCCTTATCCTAAGCCCTCTGGAGCTTAGAGTAGTCAGTACTGTGTCTCTTTGCTAGTGAAGAAGTTGCTTTTAATTGTAGTCCCATCACCCTTGGTATTTTATTCACTTAGATTATGGACTTTTATCCTTCTCAAGGAACAGATGGGTAAACTCTTCATTTGAGGCTTGATTAAATTCCTGTTAAAGTCGTGACTTCAGTATGTTTTAGATTGTTCTCTTGTTTTCCAGCTCTTATTACTTGAA